>NC_132857.1:2400000-4800000 GCF_048164855.1 Canis lupus baileyi
GTAGTATCCATTGTACATGTAGGGCCACATCTTCTTTATCCATCATCTGTTGATGGGCATCTGCGCTCTTTCCATAGTTTGGCTGTTGTGGATATTGTTGATATAAACGTTGGGGTGCACGTGCCCTTTCAGATCACTATGGTTGTATCCTCGGGGTAAATCCCCAGCAGGACAATTGCTGGGTCGGAGAGCAGCTCTATTTTTAACATCTTGAGGAACCTCAATATCACCCGCGTTCCCACCATCAGGGTGAGAGGGATCTCCTTTCTCCACATCCTCGCCAATATCTGTTGTTTCCTGACTTGTTGATTTTCCCCATTCTCACTGGTGTGAAGTGGGATCTCATTGTGGTTTTGATTTGTGTTTCCCTGATGCTGAGTGATGTTGAAAATTTCCATGTGTCCATTGGCTATCTGTAGGTCTTCTTTGGAGAAATGTCAGTTTATGTCTTCTGCTCATTACTTGACTGGATTGTTTGTTTCTTGGGTATTGAGTTTGATAAATTTTTTTTTACATCTTTTTGTTGTTGTTGAATGCTTTTTATTTTTATTTTTTGTATATAAATTTATTTTTTATTGGTGTTCAATTAGAACTAAATTACATCTTAGATACTAGTCCTTTATTAAAAAGATATTTGCAAATATCTTCCCTATCACATATCACTCATCTATGGAATTTAAGACACAAAACAGAGGATCACAGGGGAAGGGAGGGAAAATAAGATGAAATCAGAGATGGAGACAAACCGTAAGAGACTCTTAGCTGTAGGAAACAAACTGTAGGACTGCTCAATTGTTCTAAAACCATCCATTAAAAAGTCCAAGTTTGTACAAATCATTTGATATGATGGTTTTATCATATATGAGGTCACTTAAATATCTAAAGCTATTTCTGCGTGTAGTAAGCAGAGCAATGGCCTTCCAAGGTGTCTGCATCGTAATTCCTGAATCTATGAATATGTTATGTTGCAGGGTAGAGTGGAATTCAAGTAGTGGATGTGATCCAGTTTACTAATCAGCTGACGTTGGATACGGACGTGATCCTGGATCACCCCGATGAGCACAGCATAGTCACAGGGTTCTATCTATCTATTTATTATTTTTTTTTATTGGAGTTCAGTTTGCCAACATCTAGCATATCACCCAGTGCTCATCCCACCAAGTGCCTCCCTCAGTGCCTGTCACCTAGTCACCCTCACCCCGCGCCCACCTCCCCTTCCACCACCCGTTCGTTTCCCAGAGTTAGGAGTCTCTCGTGTTCTGTCTCCCTTTCTGATATTTCCCACTCATTTTTTCTCCTTTCCCCTTTATTCCCTTTCACTATATTTTTTATATTCCCCAAATGAATGAGACCATATCATGTGTGTCCTTCTCTGATTGACTTACTTCACTCAGTATAATACCCTCCAGTTCCATCCATGTCGAAGCACATGGTGGGTATTTGTCATTTCTAACGGCTGAGGAATATTCCATTGTATACATAGACCACAGCTTCTCTATCCATCATCTGTCGATGGACACCGAGGCTCCTTCCACAGTGTGGCTATTGTGGACATTGCTGCTAGAAACATTGGGGTGCAGGTGTCCCAGCGTTTCACTGCATCTGTATCTTTGGGGTAAATCATCTTAAGATTTGTGTGGAATCAGAAAAGACCCCGAATAGCCAGGGGAATTTTAAAAAAGAAAACCATATCTGGGGGCATCACAATGCCAGATTTCAGGTTGTACTACAAAGCTGTGTTCATCAAGACAGTGTGGTGCTGGCACAAAAACAGACACATAGATCAATGGAACAGAATAGAGGATCCAGAAATAGGCCCTCAACTCTGTGGTCAACTAATATTCGACAAAGCAGGAAAGACCATCCACTGGAAAAAAAGACAGTCTCTTCAATAAATGGTGCTGGGAAATTGGACAGCCACGTGCAGAAGAATGAATCTAGACCACTCTCTTATACCAGACACAAGGATACACTCAATATGTATGAAAGATTTAAATAAAAAAAAAAAAAGGAAGATCTAAGTATGAGACAAGATTCCATCAAAATCCTAGAGGAGAACACAGGCAACACCCTTTTTGAACTTGGCCACAGTAACTCCTTGCAAGATCCATCCATGAAGGCGAGGGAAACAAAAGCAAAAATGAATTATTGGGACCTAATCAAGATAAAAAGCTCCTGCACAGCAAAAGAAACAGTCAACAAAACTACAAGACAACCTACAGGATGGGAGAAGATATTTGCAGATGACATATCAGATCAAGGGCTAGTATCCAAGATCTATAAAGAACTTACAAAACTCAATAGCAAAGAAACCAACAGTCCAATCATGAAATGGGCAAAAGACATGAACAGAAATCTCACAGAGGAAGACATAGACACGGCCAAGAAGCACATGAGAACATGCTCCGCGTCACTGGCCATCAGGGAAATACAAATCAAAACCACCATGAGATCCCACCTCACACCAGCAAGAATGGGGAACATTAACAAGATAGGAAACCACAAATGTTGGAGAGGATGTGGAGAAAGGGGAACCCTCTGCACTGTTGGTGGGAAAGTCACGGGGTTCTTAAAAGTGAAAGCAAGAGGCAGAAAAAGGGTTAGTGTCAGAGTGATGCCATTGGAGAAAGACTTGACCGGCCACCTCCTCTCTGACTACAGCAGGGGTCGTAAGGCGAGAAGTCTAGGCATCTAAAAGATGGAAAAGCCAAGAAAAGGTTTCTTCCCTAGAGCCTTTGGAAGGAATATCGCCTTACTGGTGTCTTGATATTGCTCACTGAGACCAATTCTGGGCTCCCCTCATCTTCACTGAGGTGCAGTTGACCGATGAAAACGGTGAATATTTAAGCTGTATCCCATGATGAAGTGACAGCCTTTACGTTGTGAAGAACTGACTACATCAAGCTAACTAAGGCATCCATTGCCTCTCCTAGTTGCCATTTCTGCGTATGTGCGGTGAGGACACTTGAGGTGTATTCTCTGAGGGAATTTTGAGGGGACGTACAGTCTTGTTAGGAGGGCCCTACGTAGCCCATCAGGTTCCCCAGGAGGTACTATCTTACTGAACGTGTCCACATCCTCCCCTTTTGGAACCACTGTTCTCCTCTGCTGCTGTGACTTCAGCTCTTAGGTGTCACGTTGGTGAGATCGTACGGTATCGTTTCCCTTGTCTGGCTTCTTTCATGTCACATGTTCATCAATGTTGCTGCAAATGGCAGGAATTCCTTTTTTTTTTTTAAGACTTTATTTATTTATTCATGAGAGACCCAGAGAGAGGCAGAGGCCCAGGCAGAGGGAGAAGCAGGCTCCATGCAGGGAGCCCGACGCGGGACTCGATCCCAGGGCCCCGGGGTCATGCCCTGAGCCGAAGGCAGACGCTCCATCGCCGAGCCACCCGGGCTGCCCATGGCATTCCTTTTCTTTATGGCTGAATAATATCCCATTACATATAATATATACATTTACCAGTTAAGAGATATAATGATATAGAAGTTCCAAGCTATAACAGCAAAACAAAACAAAACAAAAAAATCCCACAGCATAACAGATAAAATATTGTTTTTCAAATTATTTTTCAAATAGGTGTGCAAAAATTTACTATTCTGATACCTTGCTAAAAAGCTCACGTTCATTGTGATAGTTCTTCATTTGAATTTTTCACTCCAGTTGTATAATCCTCTTATCTACAAATAGTTATGTTTTCTCTGTCCATGCTTTACATACATGTAGTTTCTGTCTATTTCTAACTAAGCCAGCTTATGCACGCTATAGAAGTTACGTGGTCAGTGGTGAAGGTGGGCGTCCTTGTGCCTGGTGGGAGTGGAATCTTCCAGTGTTTTCTCTATTCTAAAATAATTTTTTTAGGTAAATAATTTTAAGAACGTAGCTGTCAATTCCTGCTTAGTTGGGTATTTAGCAAGAATGTATATTTTGTCTGCCAAATGGCTTTTTGGTGGTTATGGAGAACACCATGTAGCTTTTCTTCAAATATACTAGATAATCGTTCAGTCATTTAAGAAAATCCGTAGAATGCTGACTAAATGCCTGATGCTGCTGTCGGCATATGGGATATAATGGTGGACAAAACAGACAAAATGTTTATATAAAGGGGAGAGAGATAAGTGAGAATGTGACATATAAATCGATGAATCAGTTCTAGGAGATGATGCCCAACTGCTCTGGTAAGTGCTACAGGAAAGAGAGAACCCAGAGCAGGGCAAGGAACAGGAGCGCCACGGGTAGGGGAGGACGGCCCCCCTCCAACAGCGTGGGCAGCGGAAGCTTTACGGTGACGGTGACACGCAGGGAAAATATTTTAGAAGGTGAGGGACTTAACCTTGCAGATATTCGGTGGAAGTTTGGAGAAGAGGACGGTGGCGGTGCCAAGGCCCCAGGGCAGGGACGTCCCGTGCGGCCGGAGGAGAGGCCGAGTCGGGAGGGGGCAGCTGCCAGGTGCGACAGGGCCTTCGGGTCACTGGGAGTTGGTGGCCTTCCTCCGAGGGACGGGGAGTGTTCAGAGGTCTTGGAGCAGAGGAGCGACATGGTCTGGCCTAAACATCAGATCGATACGTTTATTGTCACTGGCGTTAACGCATTTTCTCCCAAGCTCCTGCCAACAACCTTAGGGTAAGAAGCCGCCTCTGGTCACGGTGCGTTACTCTTGGAAGTACTGATGCGTTCTGTTCGCTGGTATCGTCTTTAGGATTTTTACAGCGATGGTCAAGAGTGACCTTGGTCTGGAGTCTATGTTTGTGCACGTTTTCAATACGATATATATCCTCAAGGTTCATATTAGTGTTTTGCGTATTCATGAAAATAATCCGAGACGTTGCTTCCATTTTTCTATGTTTTTCAATGCTTCAACAGAATTGGTATTATCCTTCTTAAAAAAGGTTTCCTGGAATTCCCCTGGGAAACCAGAGACTTTTTTTATCTCTATTCCTGCATTAGACCATAGAAGAGAAGTCACCGGGTAGAGCTCTGTGTAGTAAAAAAAATAAAGTGGTAGAGATAGTTGGATTTTTAAGAAGTCTATGATAAAAATGCAAAGAAAAGTCTTTGTGAGTTTTTTTTTTCTTACACAAGGAGACTGAAAGTGATTTTGCTCATAATTTTCCATGATTCTCACATCAATCAAAAGTATTTTTGAGCATGGGCTACCTGATATTAAATATATGTATACTCGAAATCACGTCACGTCTTGATGGCTATCGTAAAAACCCACTTAAAGCTTTGATATTGTATAAAATGTTTTAAAGAACGGGTTCTTGAGGTTTCCTATCTTGAATCCTACTAACTATTCAGTTGTATTATTTTGGCACACAGAGGGGGTGGCCAATGCTATCTTTTAAATCATCACTGTTTTCTAAGTAGAAACGAAAGAGGACATAGGGACCCCCAGACTGGGGGCTGGAGACGCTTAGCTTTAGAGTTGACATCCGAGCAAGTTGACATCTTAGCCTGCGCTTTCGAGACACTTTTCCTAAAATGGAATCCCTATCTCAGAGAAATCTCGGTATCCCCACGTCCAATGAAGCAGTATTTTCCATTGCTAAGACATGGGAACAACTAAAGCATCCACGGGGTGTGCTCGGGTGTAGACCTTGTGTACACGGCGGAGGATTATTTGGCCATAACAGAAGGAACCCCCGGCTTCTGTGACTACGGGGGTGAGCCTGGAAGCATCATGCTCAAGAAGCCAGGCACAGAAAGACGAGTCCTGTGTGGCCTCACACGTGGAAGGTAAAAACGTCAAAGTCAGAGACCGAGTCGCGGGGTGGTTGCGGGCCCAGGAGTGTGGGAACGGGAGCGATGCCAGTCAGAGGTCACACACTTTCAGCTGAAAGGAGAATAGGTCCTGGGGGTCTAGCGGGCAGCGAAGCGCACGTGTGGAAGTCGCTGGGACAGTAGATCCTGGACGTTGTCACCGGAAGACGCGCCGGGTGAGGTGATGGAGGCGTCGACAGGCCCGACTGCGGCAGCCATCTGCGACACACTCCTGCGCCAAGGCGTCCTCTGGCCCCAACCGAACACTTGCTCGACGTGGTGTGCGCGTCGTATCTCAGGGGAGCTGAGCGCGAGAGATGCCCAGCCGGGTCGGGAGGGCAGTCCTTGAGGTCAGCCTGGGACCTCCTGGAATGCGTCCGGCTTCACGAGGCAGGATTCCCAGCTGACCGTGGAACGGACGGTGGGGGAACCGCCTTTCTCCCGAGACGAGCGAAGTAGACACCGGTTCCAGCATCGTTTCAGCGACTCCACAGCTCCACAGCCTGGGGCAGCCTCTCCGCAGTTCCGACGTGACTGCGCCCTAGCAAATGTGGCGCCTTCTGAGCAGTCCCCAGGCTCAGGGAGAGCGCGGGAAATGTCCTTGCACGTGTTTTTTTCCCCCTTTTTTGTCAAGAAAGAAACGTTCAGGCGCATCGCCGTTGGGAGTCAGCGGGTCAAATGCCTGCTACCCACTGTCTGGCAAAGGGCAGGGGGCGGCAGTGATTTCCAGGTGCCAGGTGTGGCCCACCCCTGGGGCTTGGCCCGCTCCCTGGGGCTTGGCCCCGTGTGCCTGAAGCCTGATCCCAAACACACTCCTGCTAAGGAGAAGACATGGGGCATGTGTTGCGCGTAGGCCCCGAGTGTCCGCCTCGGGGCCTAAGAGCCAGCACGGAGCGAGCGGCTCACGTCTGCCTCCCGTACCTGCTGCTGCTGGTCTCCAGCAGGTCTGCGTTGACCAGTGTGTTGGCGGCTGCAGGCCCCCCTCTGCAGCCGAGCTCTCCTCCTCGCTTCCAGGTCCGCGTACTTACCCGATTGTCTCCCCCATAGTTAGATTTCCCCCTCGATGTCTCAGATTACAAGGAATCAGTGGGTCCGCAGCGGAGCTTGGGGTCCCTCCTCCATCCTGCTCCCTGCTGTGGCGTCCCTGCCTCCGAAAATGGCTCTGCCATCGTCACCGTGGTTCCCGCCTCTCGCTCACAACCCCTGTCTAGCCACCGAATTTAGCGGTCGTGGCGTCTACACGCCTCTGAGGCCCTTTCACTTACATCCATCTCTCAATTTTTCTGTAGGACATAACAAAATATCCCAGACCGAGCGGCTTGCAAGCCAGACCCGCATCTTCTCGTGGTTCTGGAGGCTTCAGGTCTGCTCTCAGGCCATAGCAGGGTGGAGGCCTCTCTCTGCGGCCCGCAGACGGCCGCCCTCTGGCCGCGACCTCCTGGGCCCCTTCCTCCGAGCGCGGCTCCTCCTCCGGGAGCACCGGCCACACTGGATCAGGACCCACCCCAACTGCATCCCTGTACCCGCCGTCCTCCATGAGGCCGTGTGTCCAAATGCCGGGGGAGGGGGCGGCTTCCACATCCGGATCTGGGGAGCACAGCTCGGCCGCAACGCCATCCCAGCTCTCGCGTCTTAACTCTGGCTACTGTCCCTTGCCTAGATTATTGCAACGACTTCTCTCCGCCGCCCCGCGCCCCCCACCCCAGTTATTTCTCTGTTTGCCAAGTAGAATGTTACTTATGTCTTATCGTGATATCCCATGTTGAAATGCCCTCAGCGATGTCTTACTATTTGTAAAACACGGCCCTTTGTCATCTGTTTCTGGTCAACCTCTCCATCTTTTTTTCTTTTTAAAGATTGTATTTATCTATTTGAGAGAGAGAGAACAAGTATACAAATGAGGGGTGGGGAGGGGCAGAGGGGGAGGGAGAAGCAGACCCCCCCTTCCCAACCCCAAGCAGGGAGGCTGACTCAAGGTTCGATCCGAGGACCCCGGGATCACGACCTGAGCTGCAGGCAGACGCTTCACCGACTGAGCCCCCCAGCGCCCCTCAACCTCTCCATCTCTATCTCTGGACGGATTTTCCTCCCCACATCCTACACTACATTTATTCTCCGGCCACATGGATCTTTCAGCTTCTCAAAATGACTTGCTTTACAAACTCTGGGCCCTCATGCACCTCCCTTGTTTGTAGCTTTACTTCCAGCGTGGAATAGTTTGCTGTCTTGCGCTTTCTCCCTTGTCTTATATCATCACTGCCATGCAAACACCTCTAATCACTCATGAGCACTTGAGAAACCCCAAGCATAGTACCAAGGAGGCCATTGACATTTTAAAAATTAATTTATTTGTTTTTTTCAATTCCAGTAAAATTAACATACAGTGCTATATTAGTTTCAGGTGCACAACATAATGGTTCAACGATCATACAGGCTACACAGTGCTCATCGTGATAAGGGTCCTCCTAATCCCCTATTCCACCTTTCCTCTCATCCACCTCCCCTCTGGGACCCACCAGTTTGCTTTCTATATTTAAGGGTCTTTTTTTTTTTAAGATTTTATTTATTTATTCATGACAGAGAGAGAGAGAGACAGAGGGAGAAGCAGGCTCCCTGCAGAGAGCCCGACGTGGGACTCGATCCCGGGTCTCCAGGATCACGCCCTGGGCTGAAGGCGGCCCTAAACCGCTGAGCCATCGGGGCTGCCCTAGGGTCTTGGTTTTTATGTTTGTCTCCCCCCTTTTATTTCTTTGTTTGGTTTCTTAAATTACACAGGAGTGAAATCATGTGCTATTTGTCTTTCTCTGCCTGACCTGTTTCACTTAGGATTATATTCTCTAGATTAATCCGTGTTGTTTCAAACAGCAAAATTTCATTCTTTTAATGGCTGAGTAATATTCCCTTGTGTGTGTATATATGTCTATACACCACGTGTTCTTCGTCCGCTCATCTACGGATGGACACTTGGGCTACTTCCATATCTTTATATATGCACAGGGGGCACATATCTTTTCAAATGAGTATTTTTTGTATTCTTTGGGTAAACATCCAGTAGTGGAATTACTATCTCATATAGTATTTCTTTTTTAATTTCTTGAGGACCCTCCATACTGTTTTCCGCAGTGGTTGCACAGTTTGCATCCCCACCAGCTTGTCCGAAGGTTCCTTTATCTCCACATCCTTGCCAATACTTGTTGTTTCTTGTGCTTTTTATTTTAGCTATTCCAACAGGTACGATGGGATATCTCATTGTGGTTTCCGTTTACGTCTTACGAGACTCCCAACATTTAACACCTAAGTAATTAATACGAGTCCCTCAACAAAAATAAGCATCATACATCTTATGGTATTTTCAGGGTTACATGCCAACTAGTATGACATGGTTAATTAGTGTTTTGCCTTTAGAAGTTAAAATACCAGGAGATCCGTCAAAGTCATTGGATCTCTTCTTTTCCTTCCCGAGATCTGCATTTAAACGTAAGTCATTTAATATTTCATGAAAAAATGATTCTATAATTTCTGGTGGTCCCGTTTCCAGTAGATCACCGTTCCTTTACCTTGATGCGATGCAAGAGTCATTAGGAGGAGAGAGGAAGCATGATTGTTAAAGCGACCCTTTTAATAGCCTTGTAAATAAGCACCGGTACTTTATAAGGTGACTGAGAATCTTTATCTGCTCTGCTGCTTCTGTAGAGATACATGGACCATAAAAGGAATGAAACCAGCAGTTGTTTGTTTGCCTGGTATAAATTTACTCACTTTTGGGAGAAAGGAGATTGTTATTTCCAAGGTTTCATGTGTGTACATTAAACCTAAAAGGCATCATATTTTCTTACTGACTGTAAAAGCATTTAAAAAGAACTCACACCACTTTTTTTGATTTTTAATTACACAGCACCTCTTACATAAGTCAAAGAATCACTTCACCTTCATCTAAATTACATACTTTTCCAATTATTGTATTCAGAATGAACTTTATACAGTCTAAATTTATTGTGCTTCTCTTAGAGATAGTATTTGTACTTTTAGAAGTTTAAGCAATGAAAATGATTCAAAAGAGGCAGAGATTTTATGCACCGATACGGTCGCTGCATCATTATTTGCAATTGGAACAATTGAAAAATTAGAAGAACAAAATATTTAGTAGTAGGACAAGAATTTTATAGCGTTTAATAATGGGACAAGAATTCATTACAATTTGATGAGTAAAATGTAAAAATATCTATGAAGAAGTTGATGTACAAGAGGAATAGTTTTTGTTCTAGTGTTTAGTTAAAAAAAGGCAGGAAACAAATTTCCAGATACAATAGATCAACTATTCAAACACACTGTGTGCACACAGAGCAAAGATGGGGAAAGATATAAAAAAAAATGTTAAAGCTTAGTATCTCTAGACCATAGTATTGTGAAGGATTGTTATTTCCTGTGCTTTTCTTTATTTTCTGACTTTTCTCTATTTGATATGTACTATTTTTATGATTCATTAACATTTATTTTAAAAATTACCTTTAAATACTGCTTTTAAGAGGATGGAAACTTTTGGATATTAATTTTTAAGTAGAATGCAAAATATTAGTCATGTTATTTTTGTTATGTTAAACAATGAAGATAATTGAAGATCAGTATCAAAAGTGGTTGCTTCTATCTTTTTTTTCTATTTAAGGTTTTAAGTTTCTACTTACATTCTGTTTAGTTAACATACTGTGTGATATCACTTTCAGGAGTACAAGTTAGTTTCTGAGGAGTGGATTATGATTGATCTATATACTTTTCAGAATCGCCCAATTTTTCTATGATATTGTACCCCCTTTTATATATATAATGTAAAATCAGCAAAAAATGCAAATCGTCATTTAAAATATATTGGGACTAACGGGCTTCAGATAGAAATAGGTGGAAAGTGATCCTGAACTATATATGGGGAAAAGAGAATTAAGAAACTTTATAAGTAACATTTATAAGCAATGCTGGCTGTAAAGCATTTACTAGAGATTGAATCTGAAACTTTCTTGATACATGATGACATTTCAATAAGCATTAACTCTAGTCTTAAAATCTCATTTTATTTTACATTGTTTTTTGTTAAAAAAATAAAAATAATAAAATAAATTGTTTTTTATTTTAACCACTCATTCTTTCTTGTTTTTTTTTTTATTTTATTTTATTTTATTTTTTTTTATCTTTCTTGTTTTAAATGACCCATGTATCATGGGCCTATGGGCAAAGTCCAGTCGTACCAAGAGACCCATCAGGGAAAGCGCCAGCCAGTCTCCCCCAGTCCCCATCCCACTTCTCAGATACACTTTATTTTTTTAATTTTTTTATTTTTTCATATACACTTTAACCATTTAAACCATTCCTGTCTTTTTTTTTTTATTAGTTAATGCTATGATTTTAAGTCAATGCTCAAATACTAATTGATTTGTCAACTTTAGACATTGTTTCTACCCCTCGCTATAAAACGTGGCGGATTATCTCATTTATATGATTTGCTCCACGCAATTCCCTGCGTACTTTGCAGCCTTGAATAGTCACCTGATTTAGAAAGGTCATCCGGTCAGGCACCCGAATGACTCTTGATAATACACTTGAACCTCTACTTCGGTGTTGTGACCTTTAGATGGGGTCTGCTGGCTCCTCCGCACCCTGTGGGTACCGGGCCCTCCCTGCCCCCTGCCCTTCCCCCAGCTCTGTCTTCCAGGCTCTTACCTGTATCTGCTGGGTAGCATTTACCTTCTGCTCCGAGACCACAACTGACCCTCTTGCACTGTCATTCGATGCCTGTTTTAAAGTCGATGAGTAAGCCTGCTTCTCCTTCTTGGTGGGCCTGGTTCCCGCCTACCGGACTGCCTGAATCAGTCTGGCATCTGGGTCAAGTGAGTCCTGTTGTCCTCTTTTGCTCGACTAACTGCTCAAAATCATGCCACATTTTGGTTGCCTTATATTTGTAACAAATAGCTTTCTTGTAGAGATCTTTCTGTTTTTCCCTGATGTTTCTGTTCCTCCCTCTCCTTCTTCCCTCCCTTTGGTAATCGTGAAGAGCTTTTTTGATCAGTGCTTATCTCTTTGGACTTATTATTCTTTATATTGATAGAAATCTATTTCATCTTCTTTGAAATTTTCTACGTGGCCCAGTGTCTTAATCTTCTAATCGAAACCGTTGCTTTATAGGCGTGCTACGTAGCTGTTATGTTAGTTTTCTTTTACTAAGCTCTAATTTATTTCTTCTGTTATGTCTTTCTCTTTCTTGATTGCCATTCTTGTTTTAATGAACCACCCTCAAGTGATTTCCTCCGAGAGGTGAATGTGATAAAAAAAATTAACTTAATTTGTGAATATATGAAATATATTTATTTTACCTTGCATTTTAAAATAGATAATCTAGGTTCAAAAAATTTTCCCTTAAATTCTGAAGGCATTGCTCTGAATTTATTTTCATTGCTCTGAATTTTATTTTATTTAATTATGATAATGACGTATTGCCATTCATTTTTTTGAACTTTGTTTTTATTTTTGTCCCTTTGGAAGCATTTAGGACATTCTCTTTCTGCTGGCACGAAAGTATGTTTAACTCTTTTTCCTTTATTGTTACTTGGGCTGAGATATTTGATGATTCCTTCTCATGTGAAAACATGTATCTTTTTTTGTTTTTGCTGTCTAGAACTTTAGAGACTCAAATGTAGATTTTCTTTCCTTTTCTTTTTTCCTTTTCATAGATCTTTTGTTTTCTCACTGTCTCTTTGCTCTGGAAAAATTCCTTGACTTTATTTTCTGGTTTTCTTTTTGGTAAGTTTGATTAACATTTGTGGAAGCTTTTTTGGTGCTGAGGTTATTACAGCAGACTCTTCTTGTTTTATAGGTGCTATGTTTCAAAAGGCATTAAAGTATAAAGCCAAGAGTACAGGCTTTGGAAGGACAGGGCCTGGGTACATATTTTGGATTGGCTACTTACTGTGTAACATTAGAAATGTTTAATTCTTTGAATTTAGGGTTCTCCATCTAAAGTGAAGGAAAACACCTTCACTCTTTTATAAGGATATTAGGAGGATTAAATTGAATTAAGCAGGTAAAACTCTCAGAGAAGTTGGCATATCGTAAGCCCTAAATATAATACTAGTTTTTTTGTTATCTTGAACCTCATTGATGAAAATAATCTCAATTCCTGTTTATTTTTCTCTGTAGCCTAAAAGTTTTTTTTTTTTTTAATTTTGTCTTTCTCTTTTATACTGCTGCTGGTTTTCCATGTATGCCTCTTTATTTCCAAATGTCACTCATACTTAATAGTACAAGTCTAGACTGGTCAATGATATTTAAATTTACCTTAAAATATTATAATTTTGTCTTTTATATTTAGCTCTTGAATACACATAGAATTTTTGTGTGTATGGGGTCAGTAGGAATCTAATGTTATGTTTTTGTCCCATTTTGTCTTAGCCCATATATTTGTTTTTTTACACCAATTTCTCCTGAATAGAGAGATTAATTGGAAACTCTCTGTCCATGGATAGGTCTTATAAACTTACAGTCTATTTTCTTGAGTAAATGAGCAAAAAGCTTTCTCTTAGGTCGTAACTCATAAATGCCAGAAGAGGTAAGTGTCTACTTCAACACCAATAATTCAGTCTAGTTTCTGCAGCAATTATTCAAATGTTCAGAAAGAAGCTATCTATATATAACTATATAAATATATATAACTAAATATATATAAATAATACAATGTTTAATAATATATAAATATTAAATAATTATATGTTAAATAAGTATACATATTTGTTTATTTATTTGGCCTGGTTATAACTGTTAAGCTGCTGGTAGCTCTTCCCTGTGCCTTGGCCGGGCAGTGGGAGTCCAGGTAGCCCTGCTGTGACAGCTTTCCCTTACCTCGGTGCTGAGCATCCCTTTCCCATTATCTGTGTCCCTGCTGACCTCTTCTTTTTTTTTTTTTAGGATTTTATTTATTTATTTATGATAGACATAGAGAGAGAGGCAGAGACACAGGCAGAGGGAGAAACAGGCTCCATGCCGGGAGCCTGACGTGGGACTCGATCCCGGGTCTCCGGGATCACGCCCTGGGCCAAAGGCAGGCACTAAACCACTGGGCCACCCAGGGATCCCTTCCCTGCTAACTTCTAGCATAGAGCATGTCCGGTTCTTTCATTGTTATTTATTCTTAATATATTTCTCATCTACTTTCCACCTCTCGGGATTTTGTTGAAATCTTTTGGCTGCTGAACCCTTGATCCCTTTTATAGATTTCTTCCTTTCGTGTTGATTTTTGTCAACTTAGTGACAACAGTCTTAGAACAGAAGACAGGCAAACATACCTGCCCTATCCTTTAACTTAAACAAGAATCTTCCAGGTTTGTGTACTCCTTAGTTTTTTTCATTTTACTACCCATTATTCATCCTACAAACAGCTTTTGAACACATGTAGATGTGCTCAGTATGTAGAGAAAGACGTTGAGGATAGAGAGAGAAATGATAAAATGTGACCCTCATCTTCAAGATGTTCACTTTCATTGTATGTGAATATTGAAACCACATTCAAAGGTAAAAAAAAAATTAAAAAAAAAAAAACAAAGGTAAGAGACCTTACTGTGGGAGGAATGGATCTGAAAATAGAATGAATGCAGAAGCCTGACAGTATTCTCAAATTGAAAAAAATGACCTAAATGAGATGAAACATGTAAGAGGTACACTGGAAAGAGGCAGTCACTGAAAGTTTTAGAAAAAAGATTTGTAATAAGAACAACAGGATATATATGATTAGAAAGGTAGTTGAATAAAGGCATAATTCATCAATTTAATTCATTTTTGTTGGTTGTAAAAAGCATTAAAGCATTGAGTAAGCAGAGAGGCCATAGATTGATTTGGCCACATTGACAGTTACATTGATAATAACAGATATGATGATGTTGATGATGATAATGATAACTAATAATTATTCAGCAACTGCTATATATAAGATACCATTTTAAGATATGCTATAATAAATATTGTTAGTTTTTTTTTCTTTAAACTGAGAGCACAGTTTTAAGGAATGGGATTTATCAGCCCAAGGACATGATGAGGAACTTCAGACCGCACTCTCTTTTATATTTCACTTTTTACCTATTGCACAAAAACAAAAAATGATTTATTAGTATGCATGATGTTATCAAGAATGAAAGGACAGCAATCTCTTGCATACCCACCACTTCAGATTAAGAGGACCATTGCCTTTGAGGCTCCTTGGGTGCTTGTATCATTGTCACCTCTCTTTATGCTTCCTAAGAGGTAGATAGTAACTAGATTTTGCTTTTTCTTCATAGTTTTATCATAAATGTTTCTATCCCTAAACCTATATTTTTAGTTTTTTCATGCATTTGATGTCTTATACATGAAATTATGTACTCTTCTGTAGCTTGTTGTTTTTTACTCAACATTATACTCCTAAGATTCATCTGTGTGGTTGCACACAGTTGTCATTCATTCATTTTCATTGTTACATAGAGTTCCACGGAATGAGCATATACCAGAATTTACTTATTCCTTGTCCTCTTGGATTACTTTTTGCCAATGCAGGGAATGCTAAATGAATATTGAATATTTTGTGGGACATTCTTCTCTCTCTCTCTCTCTACATATATATATTTATACATATTTATATATATCTCTATATTTATATATATTCTATATATATTCTATATATATTTATATATATTCATATATATTATACATATGTCTTAAATTATATGCACATGCTTATATTCTACTACCTAATACTAAATTGTTTTCCAAATTTCATTCTTCATTTTTTTTTTTTGGCCATTTTTATTGCTTCTTTTGTTAAGTGCTGCCATTTTCTCATTAGTTTGTCACCTGTGATTGACTTCCAGGGGTGATTTCTATATTTTTATGATAATATTTTAAACATTACAAATATCTCTCAATTTGTGGCTTGAATTTTCACTTTCTTTTTATAATATCTTTTGATGGGCTGACGTTCTTACTTTTAGTACAATCTAAGGATATTGACATTTTCCTTTATGAGCTGGGCTTTTTATATTTAATTTAAGAAATTATCCCATGCCCTAGGGTATGAAAGATATCCTATCCTATCTTCTTAAATTTTTATGTTTTGTCTTTTATATTTAATACACGTAGAATTATTTTTGTGTATGTTATCAGTACAAATCTAATGTTATATTATTTTTTCCTGTTTTGCCTCAGCTCCTTTTATTGAAAAATTCCTCCTTTTTCTATTAACTTTCAATTCAGGTATGTACTAAATCAAGCTTCCATATATCTTTGACTTTGGATCTTTATGATGCTCCTGTCCTGTTTGTCCATCCTGAGTCCACACCATCTTAAACTAGAACTTGATATACTTAATAGCTTATTTATAGCTTAAACATACTAGATTTTGATATCTGGTAAGACACGTACCTCCTACTTTGTTTTGATCTTCCTTGGGGATGTTTTGACTATTCTTGATCTTTTCCTCTTCCACAGACACATTTTAGAATAATTTTTTTTTTTTAGCTAGAATAAACTTGTAATAAGGAAATGGATGAATGTATGGATGGAGAGAGAGAGAAGGAACCAATACCACCAAAACCAACTCATCGATTCTTTACTTGTAGTTGCATTGCTTCTGTAGAACTGGCATCTGTCGGATATATAACCTCTCAATACGTGGACATGGTATCTGTTCATTTAGTTTTATTTTTCATTTTTTCTAATTCACCCGTGATTCCAACCCTTCTCACCACCACCAATTGATTATCTGCTTTGATTTTGTTCTAATGATTAATAAGTAGGAGTTGACCATCATATATTTGTTAGCCATTCAGGTTTCCCTTCCTGTGAAGGTGTGTCTACATCTTCATGTGATTTCTGGTTGGTTATCTATATTTGCAGAAATTCTTTATATTCTGTATTCTTTCCATAATAGATATTGATTACTTCTCTCTATTTGGTATTACTCTATTAATAATAGAGTAATTATATCATTAAAAGAACAGAAGTCTTTAATGCTTTAATGTTAAATCCCTCAATTTTCACCTAATAGTTTGAGTTTGGTGTCTTATTTGAGAAATCCTCATCCTCTTAAATTAACAGCAAATATTCTCGTATTTATTAGTTTCATATTTTTATATTTCATCTTTAGGTCTTCAAAACTGTGCATAATTAGGATTGATATATAGTATTTATTTTCATCACATAATGATCTAGATTTCCTCACATCAGCTTTGTACAATCTGTCTTTTCCTCAGTGGTAAGCTCTATTTTCAGCTCTATCACGGGGAACTTTTGTTCCATTGTTTAAGTTTTTTTTTCATAATTGCATATAGTTATTACTGTGGTCTTGTTCTGTGTTAAAATGTGACATGGAGAGAGTCCTGCTTTTATTTTCTAACTTGGTGTATCTATTCAGGGATACACACACACACACACACACACACACACATCATGAGATATGTTTATTAACTTAAAAATATACAGCTGGCAGCCTGGGAGGCTCAGCGGTTTAGCGTCTGCCTTCAGCCCAGGGCATGACCCCGGGGTCCCAGGATCGAGTCCTGTGTTGGGCTCCCTGCATGGAGCCTGCTTCTCCCTCTGCCTGTGTCTCTGCTTCTCTCTCAAACTCTCTGTCTATCATGAATAAATAAATAAAATCTTAAAAAATATATATACAGTTGGAATTTTGGTTAGTCTTATGTTGAATTTATAGATTAGGTTGAAGAATATTGATTTTAGGAGTATTTTTAGTGTAATTTGCTCCATTCATAAATTACATTATGCATTTATTCAAGTCTTTATGAATGTCTTCTGGGAAGTTCAAAAATTTGCTCTCTGTAGGTTTTTTGTAATATTCACTAAGTTAACTTCTTGGTAGTTTTAATTTGTGCACCAGGATGAATGGATCATTTTTATTTTTATTTTATTATTATTATTTTTTTAATAATAGATTTATTTTTTATTGGTGTTCAATTTGCCAACATACAGAATAACACCCAGTGCTCATCCCATCAAGGGCCCCCCTCAGTGCCCGTCACCCAGTCACCCCCACCCCCCGCCCTCCTCCCCTTCCACCACCCCTAGTTCATTTCCCAGAGTTCGGAGTCTTTATGTTCTGTCTCCCTTTCTGATATTTCTTACCCATTTTTAAAAATGAAATTTTCTATCTGGTTATTAGTGATTTAGGAATGTTTCTGAGTTTTGTATGTTAACCTGTATTTAGACCTTGCTAAACTTTTTATTAATTCAAGTTTTTTTTTTTTGTTGTTGTTGTTGATTCTAATGGTTTCTCATATGGGTGATCATAATGGCATAATGACAGTTTTACCTCTATTTCTTATCACTTTTTTATATTAAATAACAATAGCAACAGTTATCTCCATTTTGTTTCTGAACTTAAAGTCCGTGTCAAAAATTTCTTTGTTAAGTATGATATTTGCTTTAGTGTTTAGCCAGTCAGCATGTTATCAAGCTTAGTAAATGTTTAATTATTTCCATTTTCTTTGGTTTAATCATGTATAGCTTGTTGAATTTATTTTTTGTACCTGTTGAGGAAGTCATATGAATTTTGCATAGCAGTCTTCTTTAATTTCTTCTTTTCCATTTAGTTTTCTTTAATATTTTGAATGAAGCAGTTAATTAGATTGCTTGGTATTAGTGTCATTCGAGGATTTTGAGACCTCTGAGGAAATTCTTATAGACACATTTTTTTTTTTCACTTTCAAGGCCTGAACCCCCAACTGCTGCAACAAATACATCATTTGCTTTGTTTTGCCCTTAATTCATTTTGTTCTATTGGTAGTTGCATTGAAGTATGTACCCTGCTTGCAGTTCTGTTTCTTTGTTCAGTTTAACATTAACTGAGTGTCTACTGTGGGTAAATGCTGGTTCAGAGAGTGGGCTGGGGGCTGGGAATACAAGAGTGGTCAAATCAGTCTCATCCTTTCAGTATCTTAGAGTCTGGTGGATTTTTAGCAGATTTGTTTCAGATTAATTATTTGTGTTGCGAAGGGTAACTTGGGAATGCCATTTCTGATGGGCTGTTATTAGAAGCAAAACACTCCATGTGTGTGTCTCGTGTTTTTTAATCTTTGTGTTTAAGCAAACAAACATGGTTATTGGCCCATTTATGGATCTATTGCACTGTTGCTATCCATCCTTTATTTCCTGTGGCATCTTGAGGCAGCAAAAAAGTTAGAAGATCAGTATTTGTGCCAGTATTTTGGTTTGGTCATGGATGTCTGTCTTGTCATGGGGACACGGAGTTGAGATTAGGGTATAGAGAAAACTTGCATGACCAAATCCATTTTGAGATTACATTTGGTAATTTTTTATATTGTGTTTCTAAGAATATCTTGGACACTTCATCTGAAGGTCAGAATAATGTTTGAATTAAGTTGGTGCTGTTGACACATCAACTCTTCACTAATTACATGCACAGCATCCTTCTTTGGCTTATGCTATGTGCTTGGAAAGACGGCTGTGCTTCGAGGTGGAGTAGTTTATTTTTTTTCATTTAGGATGTCTCTAATGACATTTGCCATTCTAATGACAATGAGAATATGCCCAAGGAATCTGTTACTTTTTCTGAGCCCGTGGGGATGCTTTTGATTTCTTAGGCAGTGTCCCTGTTTGACCTCACCTTAAAGCAGTTTCATAATGTAAAAGAAAAAGACCTTGGGGGAAATGATTAAATAAATGAGCATACTTCCATATGATAGAAAATCATGTAGCACCTAGAAACATTTTCAAGGAATTTTTAATGTCAGGCAGAAATGTTCTTGATAAAATACTAAGGGAAATTAACAAGACAAACTATTGCAATGCAATCCAGCTTATTATTATTCACTTAGAAATGAATTGAGAAATAAGAGTCTTGCTATTTTTTTTCTCTCCCTTCCCAAATCGAGTTCTCTAACTTGCATGTATTGTTTTGACAACTGGAGGGAAGTTTTCTAAAAAAAATAAATAAATAAATTACACATACACAAATACACCCAGTGGGATTCAACATGAGACATTACATGGATATTTGTTTCAGAAGTAAAAAAGAAAATCAAATTTTAAACAATTATCTCTTGATTCCTGCCATTTGAACTTTATTTTGGAGCTTCCTGTTAACCACACTAGGGTGCTAGAGTTGTTGGGAATGGGCTGATGGGCAGTGAGAAGGCAGAGTAAGGCAACGTGAGAATATTTGAGTGGGAAATCAATGCTTGGGAGGGTCATATTGATGGTGGCTGGTTTAGGTAGCCATCGGTGGGCGTGCGCGTAAGTAGAAGAGTTTGAATCTTAGGGTCCAGACTTTGCTGGAGGGTTATAGCTCTGGAAATAATTATAACTGAGAAACAAGGCAAAAAGAAGGTCAATTTTGATCCTTGAGGCCATAGTACAGATAGGAAAGGCAGTAGGGGGTTTTCCGTAGGGAGATACCGGCAAGACATCAAACTAGCAACTGAGTTAGAGCTGAATTATCAGGAAGTTAAGAGTCACGTGGCTGGTAGGGCAAGGGGTGGGCCCACTGGACGCCTTGATCCTGACCTGCTCCAGTGCCCGTCCTCAGTCTGTTTGCCCCCTGCCAGCTACCCCCACACACCTGTGCGGAAATTCATCCTGGAGTCTGAGTGTGCAGTGTACTAGCCATAGGGAGAATCCCAGTTTAGCTGTTGCTGTTATAATCTCCAACCTTCTTTTTTTTTTTAAGACAGTTTTATTTATTTTTTTTATAAATTATTTTTTATTGGTGTTCAATTTGCCAACATATAGAATAATACCCAGTGCTCATCCCATCAAGTGCCCCTGCCAGTGCCTGTCACCCAGTCTCCCCCACCCCCCGCCCTCCTCCCCTTCCACCACCCCAGTTTGTTTCCCAGAGTTAGGAATCTCTCATGTTCTGTCTCCCTTTCTGATATTTCCCACTCATTTTTTTCTCCTTTCCCCTTTATTCCCTGTCACTATTTTTTATATTCCCCAAATGAATGACATTATATGGTCTCATTCATTTGGGGAATCTCCAGCCTTCTTGTATGAAGCCATTTCATTTTAGTGAATTGCCCCCAGGAAACGATATTTGGTGGATTGCTGAAATCAAATGGAATGAAACAAGAGCCCTTATGGAATAGCAATAGTTAAAAGTCCCTCTTCATGCAGCAGTAAACGTCAGATGTGAAGTCCATGAGGCTTTCAAATGAAAACTATCAAGTTAGGCCCTTTCTTAGGCATCTGATATTGGACAAATCATGTCAATATTCCAAGTCTCTGTTTCCTTTGTATAAAATCATGATATGTTAGGCACTGAGGAGAACACGTGGTGGGATGAGCACTGGGTGTTATACTGTGTGTTGGCAAATTGAATTTAAACGAACTAGGGGTGGTGAAAGGGGAAGTGAGTGGGGGTTGGGGGTTACTGGGTGACGGGCACTGAGGGGGGCACTTGACGGGATGAGCACTGGGTGTTATTCTATATGTTGGCAAATTGAACACCAATAAAAAATAAATTTATTTAAAAAAAAAACATGATATGTTTTACCTCTCCCTGTGAAGTCCAAAGTTAAAAGTTAATGATGTGAAAACACTTGGTAAACAATAAGAGTCTATATGAATATTAGGTAGTATGATAATTATTCTTTAATGCAGACCATTTTGCAATGTTGGTAGGTTTCTAAAAGTTTGCAGTGGTGTTAGTGTTGGGTGTTAGAGAGGGGACTGGAGTGAAGTGTGGTGCTTATCAACTAATATGCCCACTCTGATGTTGGCCTTGTCCCTCCCAAACCTTTACAAGAAACAGGGAGGCTACCATATGTCCACCAATTGCACTGCTAAGTACTTACCCAAAGAATACAAAAATACTAATCCAAAGGGGTATCTGCACCCCAGTGTTTATAGCAATGTAATCAACAATAGCCAAATTATGGAAATGGCCCAAATGTCCATCAACTGATGATAGATAGAGAAGATGTGCTATGTATAGAATGGAATATTCCTCAGCTATAAAAAAGAATGAAATCTTACCATTTGCAATGATGTAGATGAGCTAGAGAGTATTATGCTGAGTGAAATAAATCCGCCAGGGAAAGAGAAATACCACATGATTTCACTCAAATGGGGGAATTTAAGAAACAAAACAAACAAGCAAAGGGGGAAAAAGAGAAGCAAATCAAGAAATAGACTCTTAACTATAGAGAATAAACTGATGGTTAACAGACGGGAGATTGGTGGGGGCATGAAGGGGACATAGGTGATGGGGGTTAAGGAGGGCACTGTGAGGAGCACCGGGTGATGTGTGGAGTGCTGGATGCTGGATCACGATATCGTACATCTGAAACTAATATTACACTGTGTGTTAACTAACTGGAGTTAAGTAACCACTTAAAAAAAAAGGAGAAAATAAGTCAATCAGAGAAGGACAAACATTATATGGTCTTATTCATTTGGAGAATATAAAAAATAGTGAAAGGGAATAAAGGGGAAAAGAGAAAAAATGAGTGGGAAATATCAGAAAGGGAGACAGAACATGAGAGATTCCTAACTCTGGGAAACAAACTAGGGGTGGTGGAAGGGGAGGAGGGCGGGGGGTGGGGGAGACTGGGTGACAGACACTGAGGGGAGCACTTGATGGGATGAGCACTGGGTGTTATTCTATATGTTGGCAAATTGAACACCAATAAAAAATAAATTTATAAAAATAAAAAAATAAAATAAATTTAAAAAAAAGGAGAGTGCGTGAGAGGGAGAGAAAAAGAAAACAGGGCAGTCCCTGAACCTGGTTTATTTATAATATGAGGGGAAAAAATACCCCTATCTCAATCTAAAACAATATTCTATTCTATACCATATAGAAATAGATTTTTAGGTAAATAATATATGCAAATAATAGGGCAGTTTATTATTCCATCAAATTAGTTACATCGGTTTTCTGCTCTAGTTTGTTTTTCTTTTTCCCTTATAGGCCCACTAGTTATGAAAATATACCTAGTAGGACTTTTTCAGTTCCTCTAGCATTTTATTTGTTTGTTTTTAAAGATGTTATTCATTTACTTGACAGAGAGAGAGAGAGAGCACAATCTGGAAGAACCAGAGAGAGGGGAGAAGCAGGCTCCCCACTGAGCAGGGCTTGGTCCCGGGCCCTGGGGTCATGACCTGAGTCCAAGGCAGACGCTTAACTGACTGAGCCACCCAGATGCCCCTCCTCGCTAACATTTTAAAGAACTTTCAAGGGTTACCTACCAGGAGATACAGCAGAACCAAGAGAAAATCTTGCATCAATTTTAGTCTCAAATTTTAGTCCTCAAATTTTAGTCTCATCTATCTTAAAAACTCCACTTTCTGTTCTCGTATATAGGCATCTTTATCTCTTCTTTTTTTTAAAATTTTTATTTATGATAGTCACAGAGAGAGAGAGAGAGAGAGAGAGGCAGAGACACAGGCAGAGGGAGAAGCAGGCTCCATGCACCGGGAGCCCAATGTGGGATTCGATCCCGGGTCTCCGGGATTGCGCCCTGGGCCAAAGGCAGGCGCCAAACCACTGCGCCAGCCACCCAGGGATCCCTTTATCTCTTCTTTTACTACCTTTAAGGATTGTAAAAATTTAAGTGAAATTATATTCGAGAAATACATTGAGCTTCATGGAATAAAGACGCATTATTAAAGTCATTAATATATGCTTTACATTTATCAAGCATTTGTTGGCGAGCATATCATATTTCTATGCTCTCGCCCCCCTTGGGGCAGCATTTTGGGGGACGTGGCAGGTGTGGACATGTCCGTATTCCTAAGCTGACGTTCAGACTCTCCACAATCAAAAGTGGTCCAGCTGCTTCCATCCGATTCCCAGAGCTTTCCTCCAGTCTGTCCCAACAGCTTTGTTCTCTGCACTCATCATATCTCTGCCCTCTGTCCCTTGTACCTTTGTGAATCTTGTACTCGTGTATCTAGGACACATTTTCTGATGCTCAAGTCGACATCCGTCCTTCTGAACTTTCATAACACTTGTGTTGACTTGGTTGTTACTGTGTGTTGTCTTGTACCACCCTTTGCCTTCTCATGTGTAGGTCTTGTCTCCCTCTCGTCTCGACAATAGGGTTTTTTTTTTATTTTTTTTATTTTTATTTTTTTAATTTTCCAAAAACAAAAGAAGTTTAATAAGAGTGAAATTGTCTTACATTTTACGTGCCTGGCTTAATAGAAGACAGGTACTGTATGTTGGCAAGTGAACTTCAATAAAAAGAAATTTAAAAAATGTAAAAAACCAACAACAAAAAAAGAAGACAGGTAGATTTTCATATCTGCTTCACCATTCAATTTTTGCAATGATGTTGTTTTAGTTGAAGTACGTGAAGAAAATCCAGCCTCATATAGGGTTTTTTTTAGAGGGAAGTCACTATCTGTCATAGGATATTTTGTCTTTTAAGCACACACCTAGTGTTTTCCCCAATACAGATTCATCATTATTTACAGTTCCTAACTACTGTTGTGTCAAACAAGACAGCTCATTTTTTTTTTAAGGTCATAAGATAGGTTGGTAACGTAGATAGGAAAGGAACCAGAATACAAGATTTCTAGTCATCTTGACCCTAGCACTTATTTTGATGGATTTTATTTTCAAACTGTTTTTGAACTGTTTTATTTTCGAACTAGTTACAGCAAAATGGAGAGGGTAGTAGGGTAGAGAATTCTTATCTACTCCTACACACAGGTTCCCCTATAATTAACATTTTCTGTTAGTGTGGCACTTTGATATGGTTAATGAAGAAATATTGATACATTATTAACTGAAGCTCATATTTTTACTCCTATTTCCTTAGTTTTTATCTAATGTCTTTTTTTCTTTTTTAAGATCCCATCCAGATACCACGTTACACTTAGTTGTCCTATCTCTTGCGCGTCCTCTTGACCGTGACAGCTCCTCCCTGTTCTTGTCTTTGATGAACTTGACAGTTTTGAAGAGTCTGGTTGGGTGTGTGCTAGGCTGTCTCTCAATCGGGGTTTGTCAGATGTGCTCTCATGATTAGAGGGGAGTTATGCTCCTTTGGGAGGAGGAGAATGGAGGTAAAGTAACATTTTCTTATGATTTATTTGCTTATTTGAGAGAGAGAAGGGGGTGTGCAAGTGGGCAGAGACAGAGAGAGGATGGAATCCACAAGCAGACTCCCTGCTGAGCATGGAGCCCTCGTGGGGCTTGATCCCGGGACCCTGAGATCATGAGCTCGGCTGCAATTAAGAGTTGGACACTCAACCGGCTGCGCCAAGCAGACACCCCAAGTGCCATTTTTATCGTATCATATCGAGAGCACATGCTGCTGACATTGTTACCACTACTGATGTTGACCTTGATTACGGGGCTGAAGTTGGTTTCCTCCCTGTAAAATTCCTCCCCAGCCCCCACCCCCCATCTTTTTTTTTTTTTTTTTTTTTTTTTTTTAGACAGAGGGAGAGAGTGAAAGAGAGAGAGTGCAAGAAAGGGCAGAGGGAGAGAGAATATTTATTTTTATTTTTATTTATTTTTATTTTTATTTTTATTTATTTATTTACTTATTTACTTATTTATTTATTGGAGAGAGAATCTTAAATAGGGTCCTCACCCAGTGTGGAGGCAGAGGCGGGCTCCATCTCATGACCCTACCATCATGACCTTACCCCAGATCAGGAGCTGATTGCTTCCCTGGCTGAGGTGCCCAGGAGCCCCTCCCTTTATCATACTATTCCCTTGGAGAGAAGCCGATGTGCTCAGTCCACACCTGAGGAGGGCAGTGGTATCTTTTACCTCCTGTAGGGCGGAGTATCTACATAAATCATTTGGGCTATGGCTCTTATCCTCAATGCATTAGTTTTTTTTTTTTTTTTTCCAATCATCTATTTATATCTCTGTGGACTCACTGATATTTATTTTGTACTTTGGGTCACAACCTAATACAACCTTATTGCTGCTTACGTTGTTCTAGCTTGGCCAAAGGGAGCTCTTACATTTGGGTCCTGATGCCTTTTTAGTACGTGCCCCCCACCTGGGGTTTCTTAGGTTGGTGTCTGTCCTTTTGGGCCCTACGTGACGATCCAGGTGGATCTTGTGTACTTCTTGCCTCAGTCCCAGAATCAGCCACTTCTTCAAGGGCCGCAGGATCTTCTTACTGGAGAATGACGTCACAAACCAAGATATGAGTGTTATGGCCTGTTGTGTTTCGACTCTCCCGGGACAGCGCAGAGAGACGTGCATGTGTATTAACGGGCGCGCACACACGCTTCTGTATAAGCATATTTATCTGGATTAGGCTAAGCATGATTCCTTCCTGATGACTCCACCCTAACCATCACCGCATGAGTCATTTTAGTCTCCTCTTGCTTATCAGTAACATCCAGTCCAACAGGAGAAGCCCACCTCCCACCGCCTGCCACCCGTTACTTTAATTGCTCACAGTTTACACGTCGCCCTTTCAGGATTGTTAACTTCTATCCCTATGAGAAATAACTTTATCAACTAGAAGACAGTGTCTACAGGGACTTCCGTTTGTCTTCAGTCTTACAGGCTCCACTTGTTTCCCAAATCACTTCGGTCAGCATACTTTCCCCCCAACCACATTCAGTGAATGTGTTTCATCTATTTGTAGTACGTGTGGGTTCTCTTGTCACGGACAATCGTACTTCCTTGGATCCCCGGATCTCCAAAATGATTTATTTAAAAAACTTGCATACATTATGTTATGTTCTTTGTGTCGTATGTGATATGGGTTTGAAAAATGCATAATGTCATAAATCCACCATCATAATGCCATACATGATAATTTAATTACCCTAAGAATCCCGTGTGCTTCACCTACTCATCCGTCCCCATCCCCCTCCAAACCTCTGGAAACCACTGATTTTTATCTTAACATCTCTATATTTTTATTTCCAGAAATCATGTAATTGGCATCACATGGTTTGCAGCCTCTAGGCTGGCATTTTTCATTTGGTGAGTGATGTGCATGTAAGGCATTCCTGGCACTTGTGGCTTCAGCAGCGTTCGCTCTGGGTAGGCTGCTGTCGGCTCTGATTCCCTGCACTTTGCTGTGTGTTCACCCTGAGACCTCACTTCTCTGGCTGGTCTGGGAAAGGTTGAGTTTTAGTCTGATCAGCTTTTTTCTTGTAAACGTGGGAATCCTGACTCCCAAGCTCTTGACCTACAGGAGCTGAAACCAGCTATCTGGCATTTTTCCTAACCTTCAATGCCTTGAAATCTCTTCTTCTTATAAAGCAAGTCCAAGAAGACATGTTTACCTGCTCTCATCCACTCTGCCATTCATCTCACCTTGCTCTGTATCGACTGTTTCCACCCAGACCCTCAGACTTTTGATGCTGAGTCCGCTTCAGTAGCTGGTAAGGAAGAGGTGGGGAGGATGGGGAGAAGGTGGGTAATATGCTACATGAAGTGTTATTACATTCTCTATTCTCTCTAATGCATATTCTCTATCATGGTAATGTTTTGCAGAGCTCACAGAGGATCTACATTTCTGTTGATCATAATCCCAATGTAGCAAAATGTGGTGTTTAAAAAAAATTAATCTTTCACAAGGGATGCATAAAAATGAAAGTGGGAAAACTACACACTGAGAAGACACGAAAGGAAGCCAGGTCAATAAAAATCATCTATGCATGGTGCTTCGGTCTTCCCTCTAACATAAATATTGCTAATAGGGAGGATATCCACCTTATTTTAAAATACGGTTTCTTTTAAAAAGGTGAGCGAGACAAAAAGAGGCTGTAAGTCATTCCGGCTGAGCCAGTGACTGGCATGTAAAGCAGTGGCCGTTCTGTAGTAAGTTTTTAAATAAATAAATAATAAATATAAAGATAATATAAATATATATAAAATATATATAAATTTATTATATTTACATATATAAGTATAACAAATAAAAATCTTATTTTTATTACTGAGGTGGGCACTTGACGGGATGAACACTGGGTGTTATTCTATATGTTGGCAAATTGAACACCAATAAAAAATAAATTTTTATAAAAATATTTTTTAATGCTTATTTTCTCAGGGAAAGACCATTTTCATGAAGTTCTCCTTTATTTTGCTGTTATATTCAGCGTGTTTAGTGCCGTAACATCAGAGTTACATACCTTAAGTGAAGACGTACATCTTACTTTGTGAAGGTTCATTCTTACTGAGTCTATGGATTCTTCTCTCTCTCATGAGATCTTCCCTCCAATCTGAGTTTTCACCTGTGATTTGTACAATACTTCTGACATTTCTTAAGTCATAGATGGGGACTGTTCATCGAATCCAACCACAGCCATTCACTCTACATTTGCATCTTACCTGAGCCCGGGATCGGTGCACGCGTTTCCGGCGGCAGGGAAATCGCGTCCCTAGGAGATGACCTGCTCCATGTGGAGCAGCACCTGCGGTTGGGAGGCGTCTTCGGACAGTGACTGAAGGCTGCTCCTGCCTGTCCTGTCGCACGGAGTAAGGCCCTGTTCACATGGGACAGAGGGGCGCGGGCCGGGCCTGCCCGGGAGTGGGACCAGCAGTGGGAGGATGACCTGTGGGCAGAAGCACACTTGGCAAGGCCAGGCGGGTGCAGGAGGAGGCGCTCTCCCCAGCACCCCTGCGGGGTGATCTCCCCTGACCGCTCCCGCCGCCTGTCTCCCCTCGCCAGCACCCAGCCCCACCACCATCTGTGCGTGGACATCGGCCCCGGGCATGGAAGACCCACAGCACTGACACGCTGCATTGTTCCAGCACTTTTTTTTGTTCACAAATTTTGTGAGTATTGTGAGATTGATTTCTCTAAAGCCTCTAAGGTCTTGAGATAAATGAGCTCCTAGGTACTCTCTCTATTTCATTAATTTTATATTCACAACCGAAAAAGAAACAATCATGTAGCTCCTGACACATTTATGAGAAGTACATTAGGATCCGATTCAGTCTAGACAGAATTGAATTTTCAGTTAAAGTGGAAGTTGTTTTCCTGGAATTTATTAATGCCTAAATTCCTTAGTGCTAAACGTATGTGTCCTTGGCGTGTATCGAAGCAAACACGACTGCTTTCCTCTCCTGCGTCCCTCCCCATCTTGTATTGTGAGTATGTGCTGTTTGTTCTGTCCCTGACAGTCCTCCTAGTCGAGCCCCTCCCCTCCATTTCCTCTTATAGTCAACCTCAGTTGCAACCCTCAGCACTGCTTTCCTGGAATTTTGTTTGAAGGTCAGAGATGAGAAAATCTGCTTGATTTTATCATATGTTGAAAGGCAGAGAGTTAGCTTTACGGAATTGACATTAATAAACTGTGAAAATACGTTCACTTTAAAGAAAAAAAAAGTAATTCTCTCTAAATTGAACCCGAACTTGTTTCAGCTGTCATTGAGGAGCCAGAGGTTGCCCTATTCTTTCTTCTTTACTACGAATGTAAAAGTAATGATATTTGTTTAATAAATCTGAACTCACTCCCCTAAGGAGCGCTGCAGCTTGCAGGCATCTTTCCCATACCCGCGGGCACCTTCATTGCTGGCTCGACCTCCCATGTCTCTGTCTTTATGACTCCCCTTTGAGCTCTCGCCGTTGTAACCTCATATCGCCGCGCAGCTTTAAGGACTTTCCAGCTTTCTTTCCATCCTCCTTGCTTTCCTTCTTTCATTCTTTTTCTTCCTTTGTTTATTTTTATCTCCTCATAGTCCAAGTCTACTTTTCCCTTCTTTAAAAACCAAATACAGCTTCCTGGTTTCTTAGATGGAACATGGAGCAACCTCTCATGGTTTCAACCACTACTTTTCTTTCTTTCTTTTTTTTTTTTTTTCTGTGAACGTGGAAGATTGGAAAAAGAGGGGAGGGATGCCATAGTAGCAGTGACCTCAGTGTACCATACTGGTATGACATAATAATAATAATAAAAGCTAGGAGTTATAGATTTGCAGAAAGAATAGAACAAATTTCTTACAGGATAGTAAATATTCCTAATGTGTCATCGTCTTTTTTTTTTTTTTTTTATAATCTTCTTTGGTCTATACTATTGGTGGTTTATAGATCCATGCAGATCCCAAATTATATGGTGTTTATATTTCAAAAGTTCGTTTATAAGTGACTTACTTGAGATTTTATGTAATTAAAACATTGTTACCAATATTTAGATTTGCCCACAAAACAGCATTCAACCCATCATAATAAATCTAGGCTATCATTTTAATAGTTTTGTTGCTTATAATGGGTATTTATAAAATTATCTTAGGGGCATCTGGATGGCTCAGTTGGTTAAGCATCAGACTCCTGAGTTTGGCTCAGGTCATGATCTCATGGTAATGAGATCCCAGCGTGGAGCCTGCTTAAGATTCTCTGCCCCTCCCCCTGCTCATGCTCTCTCTCTCAAAATTACAAAATTATCTCAGAAAAAAAAAGTTCCGAATTTCATCTTAGGATGCCAGGGACATTTGCTTGTGATTCTGTTAGTGACTGAATTGGAATGGAGTCTGATGGTAGGTCACTAAAAATCAGGGATGTACTAACTCTGCTTATGCACATGTTGCATAAAAGGAAATAAGTTCATAATTCCATTTATTCTCTAGAAGCTACATTGGTTCTGACACTCACATGTGTGGGCAAGTATAAATGCTTGGAATTTAGGCCCCCAGCCTCCATCCATCTTTTTTTTTTTTAGTATGAATTGATTCCCCCCCCCCCATATTGAAAGTCATATGTTGCCTGTGCACAAACTTACATGATGGAGAGGTTAGAGGAGTAGCAATTTATAAAAAGCTGTAGACTTAGAGAAAAAATTATAGAGGGAATAAATACAACCCTTTTCTATCCCTAGAAAGCAAACTGTATGGAAATCTTTCTAAAATAATGATTCAGGACAAAGTAGTGGTGGTGAGTTGTGTGCTTACCTTGTCAGAATCACCAGTCTTTTTATTTATTTATTTATTTATTTATTTATTTATTTATTTATTTATTTATTTTTAATAAATTTATTTTTTATTGGTGTTAAATTTACCAACATACAGAATAACACCCAGTGCTCATCCCGTCAAGTGCCCCCCTCAGTGCCCCTCACCCAGTCACTCCCAACCCCCGCACACCTCCCCTTCCACCACCCGTAGTTCGTTTCCCAGAATCAGGAGTCTCTCATGTTCTGTCTCCCTCTCTGATATTTCCCACACATTTCTTCTCCCTTCCCTTATATTCCCTTTCGCTATTATTTATATTCCCCAAATGAATGAGAACATACAATGTTTGTCCTCCGATTGACTTACTTCACTCAGCATCATACCCTCCAGTTCCATCCACGTTGAAGCAAATAGTGGGTATTTGTCGTTTCTAATGGCTGAGTAATATTCCATTGTATACATAAACCACATCTTCTTTATCCGTCATCTTTCGATGGACACGGAGGCTCCTTCCACAGTTTGGCTATTGTGGCCATTGCTGCTAGAAACATCGGGGTGCAGGTGTCCCGGCGTTTCAGTGCATCTGTATCTGTGGGGTAAATCCCCAGCAGAGCAATTGCTGGGTTGTAGGGCAGCTCTATTTTTAACTCTTTGAGGAACCTCCACACAGTTTTCCAGAGTGGCTGCACCAGTTCACATTCCCACCAACAGTGTATGAGGGTTCCCTTTTCTCCGCATCCTCTCCAACATTTGTGGCTTCCTGCCTTAATTTTCCCCATTCTCACTGGTGTGAGGTGGTATCTCATTGTGGTTTTGATTGAATCACCAGAGTCTTTTTCAATCTACCCACCTGCCTTAGTTCTTACAGCTCCTCCTTCCAAGTCCCAACACTTACCCAGCTCCAGTTCTCCGTTGTGGTGTCACTGATACTGATGAGCATGGGCCACATTGCTCAGGAGAGCTGGACAGGGCAGGGGACACCTCTCCAACTACTACCAGCTTATAAGAGTCGGGTAGTAAGATGACCGAGATCTATTGGAAAAACCTTGGGTTCTTTGTGAATCTGTGCTGTAAATCTCTATGTAACGTGCCAGTTTTTTAAGATCTGAAGAAAGATCTGAAAACAAGTAACAAGTCTCAAAAAAAAAAAAATCATCATCTTTTGGCTTTACCTGTCGCCAATTGTCCTTGGATGACTAACCTTACTATATTGTCTGTGTTAGGAGAAAAAAAGAATAAGGAAGGATGTGTGTGCTTGAGGCTGACGGCTCAATAATAAGCAGAGACGAAGGAAGATAAAGAAGCCAGCGTGTGTTGAGCACCTATGCTAGACCAGGAACGTCCAAACACACATTTCATAGTGTTATGTGTTGCCAGGGACCGCGGGCCATTTTCTACAGGGGTCTACATGGAGACTCCGTTTAATCTGCTCAAGGCTTCTAATACGGCATAAGACCCGGCATCATGAGGAGTTGCTCTGATGGGCCCATGCTTGGTTTAATGCCCTGCGATCACCATCCTGAAGTTCTTAAAAACTTTTGAACAGGAGGCTCCACATTTTTATTTTCCTCTGGGCCTTAGAAGTTACATAGCTGGTCCTTCTGGTAAGCTATGCCAAGGTCTTCCATGAGGTTCCTTAAAGACGTACACAGAAAACCCCTAGGCCCTGAAAGGCCGACTAAGAGAAAAAGAGGTAGCTCCAAGGGTTGCATAAGAATTTTGTGTTCTGAAACCAGGATATTAGGCTTGGGGGAGTGTGGCTCCCTCAGAAGAAGAACCATTGCTTCATATGATAGGTAAGTGGTTGCCGGGTGCCAACGTGGTGTGATGCCTTCTTTACTTTTTCAATTTTTCTATTGCTATGTACAAATTACTACAAATTTAGTGATATGGTCAACACATACTTATTATGCTACAGTTTCTGTGGCTCAAGAGCCTGGACACGGCTTAGCTGGATACCCTGCTCATATTGCTACCAGCATGCAATCAAGGGATTGGCCAGGTTGCATTTTTTTTCTGGAGCTCATGCAGCTGTTGGCATAATCAGTGTTTGGGATTATAAGACTTAGGTACTGGAGATTGGACTAGGCCTCCTGGAGGCAATCTGCACTTCCCTGACATATGCCTGTCTCCATAGGGAGCTCACATGTGTTCACAGGTGACGACTTCTTCGAGGCTAGTGGGATACTCAGTCTCTCTTTCGTGGGTGCTCTAATGTAATCACAAGACTGACATTCTGTTTCCCTTGCTATATTCTGTTGATTAGAAGCAAGTCACATAGAAGGGAGTTTACACAAAGGCCTTAACAATAGGAATGAGGAATATTGGGGATCACCCCAGGGTTTGTCCAGCGCATAGAAAAAAAAGTCCACCGTGGTTGGACACTCTGTCTAGGTGGCCTTGCCCTTTATCTGGATTTTCCAAAACCACCAGATTGTGGACGTATGTTCATGAGATAGAAGGAGAGCAATGTGGCTACTTATTCCTCATCTTTACTTATATCTTGTATATATTTTTTTGCACTGTTTATTGCTACTCTGCAATTCCTCACTAGTGACCAGCAGATGTGCCATTTAATCACCGGCTCGTGTAGCTCTGGAGTTTATATTCTTCAAAACCCGACAAAGCAGGGTTTTGTGGGGCCTGAAATTCATACGTTTTACATTTTCGGGGTGGGAGCTCTGTTGAACAAGGGAATGCAAAATAGCAATGTAGAGGATTAGATACAAACTAAATATTTGCAATGAGATAAGAAATCACAATAAATCACTCAAAACTTTGAGATTCAGTCTCTTTTTTTCTGAGATCTCTAAATACCAGAAACACTTATATGGAGATGCTTCCTAGTTGCAACCTGGTTTCCTCCCATTCACCTAGAATATTTTATAGCTCCTGCCAACCTCCCGTGCTCCAGGGAAGCAGTGCAAGTGATGGGCCTTAGAACTTTATTAGCTTCCCAGTAAATGCGTCCCTACATCTCACTATATCCTCACTACTCAAAACCCAACAGTGTTGCCACCTCTGGGATCTTGTTAAAATGCAGCATCTCAGGCCCCATGTACACCTGCTAAAGAAAACCCTGCAGGATCCTGAGTCATTTATATGCACATTAGTGTTTGAGAATCACCACAATATGCCACACACGGAGCAGCATTGCTTCCTCTGTGGGCTGCACCCTACGTGTCCTTCTTGGCCAGAGCAAGTGGATAATAGACCTTAACCCACAGCTGGGAACAATCTTGACAAGAAATAGTAAGAGCACGTCAAACTGCTTTAAATTAATACAAGTCTCCAGGGTCAGACAAATTATATCCTTGGGATATAGAAAAAAGTTTATAGCTATGATTAGAGAAACACCACTAGTAATCTCTGAAGAATCACAGGGAAGCAGAGAGGTGCCATTTTTTTTTTCAAAGAAAGAAAAAGATGAATTCCGAAAATTACTGGGTCGTGAGTCTGACAGCAATTTTCTACAAAATTCTGGAAGAAATTATTAAACACATAACTCGTCAGCTCTTAGAAGTGGTGATCACCAGGAATCATGCCAAATCAACTTCATTCTTTTCAAATAATGTGTTTTGAAGAGTGGGAGGCCCAGGGAAAGCTGCAGGTGTGATAGTTTGGATTTTAGATCGGTATTTACAAATTTCCCAAGACTGTCCTTACATCCGTACAGACCATACGCAGAAATGTGGTGCAGTAAATAGTGTAGCCAAAGGAATTATGGTTCATTGATGGTCATCTCCTCTAAGTGGAATCTCAAGTCATGTGAGGAAAGGAGTAGATACTGGGTCTCTGTATCAGTCAGGGTTCAATTATAGAGGTGAGGCTCCTAGGAATGATATGAAGTAAGGCATTGGTCATTGAGATTTGACTTTATACAATTGTGAGAACTGGCTAAAATGCCTGTGTGTGGAAGCTGCTGTGTTTGCTGGGCCTGAAGTCAGCCCCACGGGAACTCAGGAAGAAAAGATTGCTGTGGAGTTGGGGAGAACAAGGACAAACAGGACTGTGTGAAGAGGATGGTATGGATCTTGCTTTAGCCTCCAGATTTCTGATTCTGATCACGGAAGTATCTGGCAGGAGGAGCTCAGGGCCAAATATGCTCCTGGCCTGGGAGCGGGAGAAGCTTGGAAGGGGCTGTGGCCCTGGCAGCTGCTGCATGCCAACGAGGTCAGCAGATTCCTACAGAATCCATCTGTAGGAGCTGCAGGAGCACCTGGCCCAATGCCAACCCTCCAAACTTCAAGATGACTGCTGCCTTAGTCTTGCCTTCCTGCCTCTCCTAAATTTCTCTTGTGGCCAATCTGAACTCAGAACCACGAGGGAGAGGAATTCTGGGAAATGCAATTCTTGCTTTGCAGAGGCTCGATTCTATGCTCCTGAGATCATGACATGAGCTGAAACCAAGAGTTGGATGCCCAACCGAATGGGCCACCCAGAAGCCCAATCCTACTTTCTCTTTTATCATCATACTTAATGTTGGGAGCTATATACTTCTGGTATCTGGGCAAGGCAAGTATGTGCACTCTTACCATTTCTATTCAACCTCATACTGGAAGTACTAGCTGAAGTAGTAACACAAGAAAAGGATAGGAGATTTATACAGATTAGGAAGCACTTGTTTGCAGATGACATACATGGTTGTCTATGTCGAAATCCCAGAGAATTGACAAAAAAAAAAAAAAATTCCAGAAGAAATAACCAACCATAGCAAGTTTGTAAGGCAAGGCTAACGTACGATAGTCCATTGTTTTCTTACATACCAGTAATTAAGAATTTGAATTTGAGGTTTTAAAACGCTATTTACAAAAAATGAAATATTTAGGTATAAATCTAATAAAATGCATATGGAATCTATATGAGGAAAACCACAAAACTCTGATGAAGTCAAAGAATATCTAAACAAATACAGAGATATTCTGTGTTGAAGGGTTGAAGGACTCAATGTTGTTACGATGTGGATTCTTTCCTATTTTTTTAAAAAGGTTATTTATTTATTCCTGAGAGACACAGAGAGAGAGGCAGAGACACAGGCCGAGGGAGAAGCAGGCTCCCTGTGGGTAGCCCGATGTGGGACTCGATCCCGGGACCTGGAGTCACACCCTGGGCCAAAGGTGGACGCTAAACCACTGAACCACCCGGGTGTCCCGGATTCTTTCCTATTTGATTTATACACTCAATTCAATCCTAACCAAAATCCAATAATATATTTTGTAGATACTAATTAAAGTTTACATAGAAATTCAGGGCACCTGGAATAGCCATACTGTGCTGAAGAACAAAGTTGAACAAAGTTGACGGACTTAGACCAACAGATTTCAAGGCTCATTATACGGCAACAATAATCAATAGAGCATGGAATTGGTGACAGGGTAGACACATAAATTAATGAAATAGAAATAGCACCCAGAAACAGACTGACACAAATATACCAACTGGTCTTTGATAAAGAAACAAAGGAAATTCAATGGAGAAAAGATAGTCTTTAACTGACGGTGCTGGGGTAATTAGACAATCACATACAAGGAAATGAATCTAAACACAGAGCTTACACCTTTCATAAAAATTAAAGCAAAATGGATCATAGAGGTAGCTGTAAAATGTAAACTACAAAGCTTTTAGAAGGAAACATAGGAAAGCATCCAGGTGACCCTGGATTTGGTGGGGACTTTTAAATACAATACCAAAGGCATGATCCATATGATAAAAAAAAAAGGTTGGACTTAAATTTAAAATGTCTGTTCTGCAAATGACATTGTTAGAATAAAAAGACAAGTCACAGGTGGGGAGAAATTATTTTCTTTTTCTTTTTTTTTTAAGATTTTATTTGTTTATCCATGAAAGACACAGAGAGAGGCAGAGATACAGGCAGAGGGAGAAGCAGGCTCCCTGCGGCGGGGGGGGGCCCAGCTTGGGACTCGATCCTGGGACCTGGGGCCACGACCTGGGTCGAAGGCAGATGCTCAACCGCTGAGCCACCCAGGGATCCGAGAAAGTATTTTCAAAACACGTATCTGATAAAGGACTTCTTTGTAAAAAAATAAAGAATTCTTAAAATTTAAATAATCTGACTTTTAAAGTGGGCAAAGGCTCTAAACTGACATCTCCCTAGAGAAAACAGATGGTAAGCAAGGATATGAAAAGATGCCCCACATCATTTATCATTAGGGAATTTTGAGTTAAAACATCATTTGTCATTAGGGAATTTTGAGTTAACACAGTGACGTTCCGTTCTGCAAGTGTTAGGATGGCTAAACCCCCCACACTGATAATACCAAGTGCCGGTAAGGGCGCCCTCATTCATTTCCGGTGGGCTTGCGACGTGATGCGGCCACATTGGATGACAGGTTAGCAGCTTCTCACAAAAGAAAACATAGTCTTGGCATATGATCTAGTGATTCCGTGCTTAGGTATTTACCCAGTTGCATAAAAAGCATGTCTTCACAGAAACCTGACCTGAAAAATTTGTAGTGGTTTTACTCACTGTCACCAAGACACTGAAAGCAACCAAGGCATCCTTTGATAGGAAAACGGATAAACTAGTACCTCTCTATCATGGAACATTATCAATAAGAAAAATACGCTCTCAAGTGACAGTAAGAAAAACGAGCTGGCCAGCCACGGAAAGGCATGGTGCAATCTTAGATGCGTAAAACTCCGTGATTGCAAGTAGACGGCCTTGTGGAAGGGCACAACTACAGAGGCGGGACCGACATCAGTGGGTGTCAGGTGCAGGGGGAGCCGCAGAGGGTTGGGCAGGTGGAGCGGGGGGCCCTTGGGAACGGTCAGACAGTTGTGCCTTAGATCATAATGGTGGGGACCCGGCACCACGCATCTGTCAAAACGCATGGAACTTTCCCCCACAATGCGTGAAACCGGATGTGTGCTAATTTAAGAAATGGTCTGGTATGATATGAAAAGAAGCTCATGAGGGGCACACCCTCCAGTAAGCTGAGTGAATGGATCACAGTCCAGCCGCCCTTCGTTATCTCGTACAATTTTTCTTTGATTTTGCCTGGTCCATTGCATAAGGCCAAGGTTCTATTATACGTAAATGCAAAAGATGTGACACAAATGCCCAATAAATGACATTTAAACAATTGAAAAAAAAAAAAGAAATGGTCTGTATGTTGGGATATTTCTGGGGTAGAATGCAGAACCTAATGAAGTAATGCTGCTGGGTTACGGGAGGATGAAACGGCCTCCCGGAATGGCCGAGGAGGAAAGAGGTCGTGACAGTTGGGATTGAGCTAAGCCCGAAAGGCTGAAGCCAGAGGGGACCAAACGTGGCCCCGCGTAGTGTAGTGTCTCACCCGGGCCTGCACCTTGGGTCCCGCTACATGAGTGCACTGGGACCAACAGCCACGTACACGCGGGATGGGTGTGGAGCCAGACTTCTCACTTTGGAGCGGGAGTTTACACATTAGCTGGGGGAGGGGGATGGAGGGACTCCTGGTAACGGGTTAGGGTCAGAACTACCCTAACCCATTAGGTTAATGGGTTAATACAGATACAGAGCTATTTTTAGATACGCATAGGACAGGTGCATACCGAGACCCCTGTTTTTCGCCCCGTGAGCTGAAAGAGCCTGGAAGCAACCTCATCTCAAAGGCAGTAAGAGCACCTAACTCTCAATTCTTGGTTCGAATGTTGTCTCCAATAAATAAAAACAAACAAGAAAAAAAAAAAAAAGCAAGCAAACACAAAACCAGAGAACAGACCGTCTAGGAAAAGCTGTTTCCTTTTAGAGGCAGGGGATGTACGAGGTGAGCCTAGGGAATCTTACGGTACCTAAAAGTAAGGAGGTTCTTTAACAAACAATTGAATAAATAAGATCAAACAAGCAAAACCCCCGAATGAAGGGGGTGTTTCCAAGAAATAGAAAACCAACCAAAAGGGCTGCCAGGAGCCAAAGCTGGAGCATTTCAGGGACAAAACAAATAATATTGCATTGTAGCCCAAAGCACAAAATAAATATCCATGGGCCCATACAGCTGTGAATAAGGGATTTAATGAATAAATAGCGGGCGAAGACAAATATCCCGTGTGAATGATTTCCAAATAATGCCTGTTGATACGCCGCCCTCAAGGCCTGGCAGCTGAACTTGTCAGTCTTTAAATATACGTTCCTGGCGCCCACGTGGCTCAGTCCGCTAAGTGTCCGCCTTTGGCTCCAGTCGTGATCCAGGGCCTTGGGATCTTCCCCCGGGTCAGGCTCTCTGCTCACCAAGGAGCCTGCTTCTCCTTCTCTCTTGCTCCCACTTTCTCAAGTAAATAAAGAGAATCCTAAAAAACGTAAAATACGTGTTCTGCATAGTGATATTCTTGCAAAGAATACAGTATAGAAAAGGAAGTGGGGGGAGGGTGACTCTACAGTGGAAGAGCTTCACAGACCCACCCTACGGGTGGCCCAGGTCGGCCTCCGTCGTGATGTCCCGTTGGTGCACGTACTCCCCATGCAGTGTGTGGACGATGCCGTCCACCTCCGTGGCCTCCTTCCTTAAGCCCATAACCCCACTCCAGTCATGAGCAAAACACCAAACAATTGGGATTGAAGGACGTCCTACAGAGATGCTTGGCCAGTGTTCCTCAGAAGCCATCGAGGTCACCCAAACGAGAAAAGCCTGAGGAAGCGTCACGGTAAGAGGAGCCCAATGCAAGGGCCCATCTAAATCGGACCCTGGATATTGGGTGAAGCTAAGGAAATCCTGAATAATGACAATATACCAACATAGCTTCATGAATTGTGACAGACGTCCCATCCCGGTGTAAGATAATAATAGAGGAAATTGGGTGCACACAGTATACGGAAATTCTGTCCTCTGTCTGCAATTTTTTCTGTAAGTGTAAAATAATTTTGGGATGCCTGAGTGGCTCAGCGGTTGAGCATCCGTGTTTGGCTCAGGGTGTGATCCTGGGGTTTCAGGATCGAGTCCCACATCAGGCTCCCTGTGAGGAGCCTGCTTCTCCCTCTATGTCTCTGCCTCTCTCTCTGTCTCTCATGAATAAATAAATATTTAAAATAAATAAATAAAGTAAAATAATTTTAAGATAAAGACTTCCATTTTTTCAAAAAGAGGAACAGAAAGTGGCAGAAGACTGAGTCATCGAGTGACTTTGGCAACCAGAATGGTTGATTAAAAAAAATAGAGACTATTTATAGGGTCCTTAAACTTGAATAAATGCTTAGGAAGTAGTTGTGATTAGAGTGCTTAGAATTCTTGCCTTCATCTACGTCAGAGGCTGAGGGTACAGGCCCGGGCTCAGTGCAGTTGCAGCGGCCGAACAAAGGCAACTCGAACAAAGTTGCATGGAAGCAGGCGTCAACTTCGATTGAAAAGCTGAATTTTAACAGCGATCAGAACCGTCCAAACGTGACTGGCCTGTCTTCGGAGGGAGGCACGACGGCCTCCTTGCTGACGGTGGCGAGGACAGCAGCGGGATGCGCACGAGCCTGACGGTGTCCTCATCTCGGGCGCGGGGACTACACGGCGTCGCCGAGCTGCGGCCACCGCGGTAGCTCAGGGGGTACAGGCGGGCCGGGGCCTGGCTGCTCCTCGTGACGTGCGGGTGGCAGGTCCCCCTTGGAGTTACGCGCTCTAGGTTGGGAGGGACGAACGGTAGTTGAGCGTCGAGCACTGCGGGGCGCGGGCCTGGGAAAGCCTCTGCGACCACACTGGTGAGCGTGCACTCTGCTTTGAGGAGAACAACAGAAAGTTCAAGAAAACAAAATGCAGACCCCCGACCCCACAGCGGTTTCTCCTGGATGTTATCGTCTCAGTCTTACGTGCTGTCTGGTATACGGACTCTCGAGGCCAACCCAGTGACCAGGAGTGGCTTTCGGAGGGCGGCCTCCCGCTGCTGCCGCCCCAGGACCAGATGGTTCTCCCCCCGGAAACCCAGGTCCACTCGTCCTCTTCTGGGGAAGTAGCACCGGCAGGAGGTTTGGTCACACGCTTTCTGCGACCACTGGCCAGCGAGTAGCAGCACCTCGCTTGCGTTTTTCTGTGCTCCTCCATTTCCTCTTCACAGATCTCTGCTTTGTGATTCACACCTTAAAGTCATGGAACTTCTGGAATGCACAAGTGAAGTGAGATTGCAGTACCTGCTGTCACCTTGGAGCTCTGGCAGACCGTAGCCCGTCCTATAGAAAGTAGTCTAGCCAACAGGTCTCAGATCAAGAAATACCTCAGTATATTGGGGCGCCAGGGGGGTCAGCGGTGGGGCGTCTGCCTTTGGCCCAGGGCGTGACCCCGGGGTCCCGGGATCGAGTTCTGCATCAGGCTCCCTGCGTGGAGCCTGCTTCTCCCTCTGCCTGTGTCTCTGCCTCTCTCTGTGGGTCTCTCATGAATAAATAAATAAAATCTTTAAAAAAAAAAAGAAAGAAAATCTCAGTATATCTAATACAGAGAGAGTAATAGGTGTATATGTACATTTGTGTGCATGTGTGTAGATCATGTGATTTTTTAAAAAAGATTTTTTAATTTATTCTAGACAGACGAAGTGGGGGTAAGAAGGGGAAGAGGGACAGAAACAGACTCCCCACTAATCATGAAACCCAATAATATGTCGCAGGGTTAGATGCCATGACCCCCAAGATCGTGACCTGAGTTGAGATCAACAATCAGTTGCCCAACCAACTGAACCACCCAAGTAGCCCCTCATGTGATTTTTTTTAAAGATTTATTTATTTATTTATTTATTTATTTATTTATTTATTTATGATAGACACAGAGAGAGAGAGAGAGAGAGGCAGAGACACAGGCAGAGGGAGAAGCAGGCTCCATGCAGGGAGCCCGATGCGGGACTCGATCCCGGGTCTCCAGGATTGCGCCCTGGCCCAAAGGCAGGCGCTAAACCGCTGAGCCACCCAGGGATCCCCCCCCCGCCACGTGATTTTTAATAGACAATTTGTATTCAGGTAGAGAGTTCGGCCGCTTTGAAATAGAAGTACCTGGTGAGTAGGTCGCCCGTCCTGCGTAGGCCCTGTATTCCTCAGCCATGGTTTACATGCAATAGGAAATGTAAATACGGTGATTTTTTTAGTAGGGCCCTGACCTTTGGATTTTATGTCTGCTCTTCTATCACACAAGTGTTCTAATTTCTTTGCTGGTATTAATTAGAGTCAAATTAATGATACGGTATATGACAAAGGGCAAGAGACAGCACCGACCTAATTTTTTGTTGTTGTTGAGAATGTGCAGACATAGCAGTCTAATATCTCTGGCCTAATCTCCCTTTTGTTTTTAGAAGATTTTATTTATTTATTTTATCTATTATTTTGAGAGAGAGCAAGAGAGAGAGAGAGAGAGAGAGAGAGAGAGAGAATGCACAAGCAGAGGCAGAGGCAAAGGGAGAAAGAGAATCTCAAACAGACTCCACGCTGGGTGCAGAGCCCCATGCAAGGCTTGATCACATGACCATGAGACCATGACCTTGGCCAAAATCAAGGTCAGAAATGTAACCACCTGAGTCCTCCAGGCACCGCTGGCCCATTTCCTTCTTGTCTCCAGTCTAGGAGGCCTCTGACTTTCGCTTTCCGTCTTCAGTTTCTAAGAGCATCCATCTCCTGGATTCAGACCCAAGAGTACCGGTCCTTCCAGCCTCAGCTTTCATGGCACAGGCTTGCCTTCATCCTTCACGGGTGTCCTCGCCTGACCCCTTCGGATAACCACTTCCCTTATTTGTGCACACGTAGGTCTCCTTATGCAGGCCCTACCCTCCTTTACTGTGTTCATTGCTTCCTGCTCCATCATGGTGCTTTGTATTTGCCTTCGCACCTCCCTGCGGTTGCCTGCACTGACCTCCAACCCTCGCCCTCTTCATCCACCTACTAATATCCGCACGTTGTTTAAGGATCACCTGAAGCGTCGTAGCCTCTGAGAGACAGATTGTCTGGTTGGAGTTAATCGCGTTTTTCAGCGCACTCCCCCTGTGCTCTGGTCTCCTGTGTAGCTGTTTCCTTCTGCTGTGTATTTTCTTTACGTCTTACCCTCATCAGAGACACACACATGCATATGCTAAGTCCTAAACTCCTGGACGGCGCCGGCCTGTGGATTCCGGCGCGAGGACCAGTATCTCCTTTACACATGCTCGTGCCTCCTAACTGTGAGCCGAATGGTACATCCCCAGGCCCTTGTTAGGACACTTTCAGAACCCCCTATCCAAACGGCTCAGATTTCTATCTCCAGCCCCTTTACTTGTATTTATATGTTCAGTTGACCTCCAGTTGGCTTTCCAATTAGAATCTCAAACCCAGCACGGTCAGAAAACTCTGGATTGTTTTGTCACAAAGCTTCCCTTATCTTAGTGCGTGAGCCTTGATTTCCCTTTTCCTCAGAGTCTGTATCAAATTCATCAATAAATTAATGAATCTTGTCAGTTCTTTACCGAAATCGTTCTTGAATCTTATGCATTTTCGCCCTCTCCATAACCACAGCTCTGGTCTAAGCCACCCCAGCTCTCCCTTGGGTCAGTGGCACCATCATCTTACCTAAAGTGTAGTCACAACTTCCTCATCCGTCTTGTGACCTCCATGACTGCTCGCCTGAAACTGGTTCTCCACGCAACGCCAAGAAAACTCTTTTTTTCCTAATAATAAATTTATTTTTTATTGGTGTTCAATTTGTCGACATACAGAATAACACCCAGTGCTCATCCCATCAAGTGAGGCGTACATCAGACCACAGCATTCCCACTTTATTTTTTTTGTATTTTAATTTTTGAAAAAGAGTATATTTACTTACGAGAGAGAGAGTGCGGGCACATGAGTAGAGGGAGGTGCAGAGGGAGAGGGAGAAGCAGACTCCCCGCTGAGCAGGGAACAGTAGTGAGGCTCGATCCCAGAGCCCCGGGACTGTGACCTGGATGGAAGGCGGACGCTGAACCAGCTGAGCCCCCCAGGCATCCCGCGTTTCCGTGTTTAAACTCCCCAGTGGAGTCTACTTAAAATCACATGTACATCTCTAACTTCGTCGTCCAAGGGCCCAGGCAATTGGAACCCTGAGTAATCTTGGACTTTCCTTCTTTGTTTTCCCCTTTGGTTCTCTGTGCCGCAGTGACCTCGGCTCCCTTTCTGTCTCTCAAATGGGGAAAGCTTGTTCGTTCCTGCCTAGAAATTTCGTTTTCGCTATAGTTTCAGCTCAGAGTTTTGCAAGATCATCTCCTCCTCCCCATACTCAAAGAGGTCTTCCCGGACCACAGTGGCTAAAAGCACCCTCAGCCCTCCTCCACCATGACTCCTAGTCTTCCCGGCCCTTACTCTGTGCAGAATGCATCTGTCCCACCACTTCCCAGGTAGAGGGTCATCTCTAGAATCGAAAATAGCGTCTGCCTTAATAGGCATTTATTGACTGACTGATAATGAATGATTTCCTTCAAATCCGTCTTGCTTCTCTAGATAGTCGGTCCTTCGGTTGAAGAGTTTGACTCTGTCTGGAAGGTGTCAGTGCACCTCGCGCCATTTCCCATGCTTGACCGTGAGCCCTTTACGTAGCCTGCTTTTCAGAGAGCTTGGCACAGAGTAGTCCCGGGTAGATGAGCGCATGTGTTTTCTCTTTAATTCTGTAATCACTCTTTCCTCCCTCATTCTTTTTCTAATGGAATTGCTTGTTAGTTAGAGGAAACTTAAATTCCTATTAGAGCCTCTTAAAACTGAGATTGAGGAATTGATGAGGCCTATAATTGGTAAGAGAAAGTCTGACCTAAGGTACTCGCCTAATGAAAGACCGTGGTGGGAGGGCAGTGGGAATAGTTTCACTTAATGGAGGAGATGAAGATTTGATGCTCATGGTCCCAGTTTATTAGGCAGGAAAACCAGTGCTATTAATTCATTGAAAAAATGATCTGTCAGAGAAGTTCATTTGCTCAATAAGCTCGGAGACTGGCTTAGGTCTTCTCACAAATTAGAGCCGTTTTACTTATATTAACACGATTAAAGAAAGATCCATCTCTCTTATAAAATTGTACGTTGTCTAACTTCATGTTTTAGACTAAACATCGGTGTCAGACCTGGGTCCCTGGCTTCGCGTGCAGACAGGGCCTGTTACCCGTTCCTTGGTGTAACTCTCCTGACCAGGAACCAGTCTGATTTTGCAAAAACCGACGTACAAGTGAACTGTTAGCGGGTTCTGCAAGCCCGACCCAGTCTGTTTCCAGTGTCTCCAGTGTGGCTTTCTCACTCCACATGCCTCACACCTCCCGCTTGAACGTTGGGCCCAAAGAGCTGAAAGTAATGCAGTTGGCCTTTAATTATTTCCCGTTTCTTCTGAATCCCACACCCAACCCAAGTCCACCTTTCCTCCAGACACGTTCTGGGCCTCTTGGTAATGACTTCTGATTCTCAAGAAAGATTATAGTCTCTTTCCCTCCTGTCTGCCGCGCCCGAGGGCTTCAGGTGACCCTGTTCCTCTGTCCTCACATCAAAGTTCCCATTCCCTCGCTGCCTTTCTCCCAGCTGCATTAAATGAAGGAAAACATAGACGTGCCAATGAGTGGTGACTCCTCAATTTCTGCATCCAAAGGTATTTGTACTTTTAAAATAAAGATTCCTGGGGAGAACAATATTAAATCATTAGTGGTGGGATTTTAGGCCCAACATTCACGTATATCATATTCTAAAACAAGCATCACGCACCCAACACCCAACATCTACTCTTGACGATTACCTAGTGAATCGATGGCATTTTTAACTCGGTTGTGTGTAGCTTAGCTACAGTTTACTAACATATCACCCGCTCACCTACTAAGGTCTGTTTTCAGTGTGGGGCCCAGAAAAACACTCCCAGGCTCCCTCTCTCTGGAGGGAGCCTCTCTCTGTCTGCCCCACGTCATCGAGACCCTTCTGGCTGAGTTTACGTGGAGACCGGCGGGGCAGCTGCAGGCGGGGGGTGAACCTGGTGCATCCCTCGAAGTCAGCGGATGCGGAATGAACTCGTTATTGTCTTCTCCCTTGCTCTGAGACATTGTCTCTTTCTTGCCTACCTTAGCTGAACATTACTAAACCATCAATTACTTAAACCAGTAAGTTGGAGTCATCTTAGAAAATTCATTCTTTCTCCACTTCCACATACATCCGTTCACCAAAACTTATAAATTCTACCTCTTATCCTCACTTGTACACTAATTTTGGTCTTCATCGCGTTTACCTCGGGCCATTCCAGTAGCTTCCCATCTGATACCTTCTTGGTTTTTCCACATCAGTATGTGCTAACAAGCTCCTAAAATATGAATCCTTCAATTTTTCCTCATTCCCTTTAGAATTATTCCAAATTAAGGAAAATGCTACTCCTTTTTCTTGGTGATTGTGCTTCGACTCTTCATGGTACAGATTTGTTTCCTGACATTCACCTACGGAAGTATGTTCTTTAAGAGCTCCAAGTTCTCTCTTGCCTCTGTGATGTGCTTCCGTATATGTTGCTTCCACTACTTGAAATGCCTCCCCTCCCGAGGCCATTTCTACTTATTGTCAAGAATCTGTGCAGAAACAACATCTTCTGTGAAACCTTTTTGATTGCTATCTATGATCTCTGGGAAGAGTGTGTTTCTCCCTACTTGTTGGAGCAATTAGACCCAATATATGCCTTTATCATAAAGTTTATTGCGTTGGTTGATTGATTCATTGCTTCGTTGTCTGCTCTCTATAGTAGACTGCGAAGAACTTGAGAGCAGAGTCTATTTTTGAACTCAGTCCAGCTTCAGAGCTTATTATCGTCACTACCACTCCATAGTGAACAAAGATTATAACAGACGTAGAGATCTCGAATTGCATGATATAAGTTGCCTGCTCTGTATTTAAACCTTGCGGTTGACAGATTAAAGTTCATATTCCTGCCCTAGACGTAGAACACAAAAGTACATTGCTTCTTGGATCTTTTCTCCCCTCCAAGTAAATTCCTAATATTAAGTTCCAAAGCATTTTTCTTCTAGGAGAAGAATAGTGTAGCAGAATGACCGAGGAGACATTACAGTGTTGTGATTTCCCATTTTTAGAAGCTCAATTTTTAAGATTTCACAGTGGAAACCTCTGAACAGTGGCACTGTGGATAAAGGAATGGCCATTTAGATCATAATCTAGGAGAGCAGTGTCACCTGAACCACTAACTAGTTCTGTGACCTTGGGTGACTCTGTTCCCCGGTCTGAATCTCAATTTCTGAAGGTGTAGAAGAAGAATAAAGGTTTATTGTACATGTGTGGAATGTAGAGCGTGAACCTAATGTGTAAAAAAAAAAAGAAAAGCAGATATTCGTACTTTCTTTTAGAGTCATGCAACCACTTAAATATCTGCTGAAATCTCTGTATATCCTCCTCACTGCATCTTCCCCACCTCAAAAGCACATGCACAAGTACATGCACAATTCCTGGTGTAATTTCAGGGGATGGCATCATCTGTGGACCTTCTAGGTTTAAAAATCCATGGGCATGATCTCTTCAGTTCCCATTCCAACCCTATCTCCCCTTGGTCTTAGGTAAGGAAACACTCACTGAATTCTTCTTACTTAAGATTTTCCTACAAGAAAATAATTTATGCCTTTTGCCAACCATATGACTCACCATGAATGAATTATTTATTAAGAATCCCGGTGATTTTTAAATAGACATTAGTGAGAAGCAGCAAACATTTATATTTTCCTTGTATCTTATTCTCTTATTATTCTATGTTTGAATATATTTTTAAACCTTGGCAGTGGAATATATAATAGATTGACTGATGGGCTATGCTCTACAGATAATGTTGGTGTACAATATAAATAAATTGAGAAGTTTAGGAACATGATTGATTAAATGGATAAGCATTCCCATATGTTTCTATCAACTGATTGAGCATCTGTAATTAGGACATTTAAGCAAATGTTAGACTTCTCTGTGCTATATTGATTCAATATCTCTATTTTCTTTAAAGAGAAAAATCTCATTAAGTGAGAATCTAATGGGTTGGGGAAAAAATCAACAGACTGACCTCGAGAATGAATATATTTATTGAAAAAAATAGAGCACCTTGTTAGCTAGAAAGGAATGGTAGCTTTGCTTTATATTGTATTTGTTTCATAAAACTGGTACCTCTTGCGGACAGTTTCCTGTCCACACTTTATGAGTTGAAATCCTAGCTTAGAAAAGAGAGATAATGATGATCAGAAGGACAATGTTCACTTTTAATCCAGGTCGCGTGAATAATACCAAGGTGGTGTACTATGCTGTTGTGCTGCTTTAGTTAATTTTTCCTGTAGGAATGACAAGGATTCTGATGATGTTAGCAAGAAAAATCCTGTATATTTTTCTGAATCTAAACCAAATTAATTCTATTTTGTCAGTTTTATTTTGAGCTAAACTGGCTCTCAGGTGACTGATTAAAAGAGAGTAAAGAGATTCATCAGCTCTAACCACGAGGTCGCTATCCGTTTACCTACCCAGGCTGTGTAAAAAGTCTTCCTCCAGGTCCAGTCGAAGTGATCAGTGCAGTCTGATTTTCTGTGCTGTTTGGAGAGAGTTTTTTGGTCATGGCTCTTGTGTTACATTTTACAGCATTACATAGCCAGGGCCTAATTTATTTTTTATTTTTTTTTAAGATTTATTTATCTATTTTGGAGAGCAGAGAGAGAGGGAGAGAAAAACTCAAGCAGACCCTGCCCTGAGCACAGAGCCCGATGTGGGGCTCAATCTCAGAACCCTGAGATCAGACCTGAGCCAAAACCAATAATCAGATGCCCCTAGTCCTTTATTTAGCCTTTCCCCCTCTATCATCTGGGCTCATAAGCACCTTCTAGGTTTCACTTGCCTTGCTTGTCCCTCTGGACCTATCATTAGTCATTTCAGCATTTCCATTGCCTGGCCAGTCTCTAATATTGGGTCACCCAGTTGTCTGCTTTCTCCACTGTCAGGTGACCGAGCTTTGTTGAGAAAGCCATGAAAATGTTTGGGTTGAGGTCTGGGCAGTATCATGCTCCCCCCCTCCCCCTCAGCGATGCCCTCAGCGTGGCCTAATCTCCTATTTATCTGTTACAGACTTTTAGAATATTTCTGAGAGCAATTGTACCGAATCTTTTTCACTATTTTCAAACACTTGATTATTTACATGCTTCCAGAGTGGATGACTTACTCTATTTATTGAACTCACATACATTCCCTTCTTTAAAGAGTCATGGGTTTTAAACCAAGTCCAGCTTCTTAGCCTCATAGTCAAGACCCGCCGCACTCTTGGCCCAGCATCCGTGCTGTGGTACGTATATCTGCAGGGCGCTAGTTTCTTAAGTTTTCTGAACGATCATTTGTTCTCAGAGTAGATTTTGATTGTCGTTGATAGTAGGAGGTGGAAGGGTAGGAATAGAGAGGATGGGCATCATTCTTTGGGAGTTGTATAATAAAGAAAGCTCCAGATATCTAGGGCAACTTTCAGGAACATCTCTTGAGGAGCAATGGCTCTCTGATTTCTAATATGCTACTGGGAGGCCAGCTGGTTCCTCTTTGTTCTTGTCAAAATAAAATGGTTATGCTCACAGGGTGGGATCCCAGAATCATCAGAGCCCCAAAGATGTTATTTATTTTGTTGTTGTTGTTGTTGGAAATGAACTATAACATCAACAGCTTCTTTGATGTCAGCCCAGTATGGTGCTGTGCCAGCTATTTTCTGACAGTTGCCTTGAATTTTTCATTACTAAATAAAGCAAGAAATGACCTTTGAGGGTTCCAGTATCTGTTTGATGTACGTACTCATCCATATGCTGTTTTCAGTAACCGTCTTAAAAGTGTCAAGAAATGAACACCATGATTTTAGAGAAGAGCTTTTATTGATGTTTTGGTTTATTTGTAAGTTTTAATTTTTAAAGGTTTTTTTTTAAGTTCATTGTTGTTTTTTTTATTTTTTATTTTTTATTGGAATTCAATTTGCCAACATACAGCATAACACCCAGTGCTCATCCCGTCAAGGGCCCCCCTCAGAGCCCATCACCCAGTCACCCCAACCCCCCACCCACCTCCCTTTCCACCACCCCTTGTTCGTTTTTGTTAGTTTATATTTTGAATATAAATTACATATTGTTTATTGTATGCACAGTGTAATTTTGTCTGACACATTAAAAAGGAGATAGAAAATGTCTTGAGACTGTGATAAAACCTTTCCTAAAAAGGAAAGAAGAATTTATGCTACCATAAATTGAGTAATAAAATTAGCATTTTGTCTTAACTTTTTGAACTTGAGATAAAATGTCTTAAAAGTGGATAAGCTCAAAGAATTTTAAACAGCAGTTTCGAGCTTTTAGGAAGCTGTCAATGAGTGAGGTTAATCATTAATTTCCTACAGAATTTTCTTGTTGTTTCTTTCTTGTAAAATGGAATAATTTCATCTGTCTTGACTACGTTGCTTTTTCTGTTGATTTTTTTCAATTTAAAATTCCTTTTTTTTTTTTAATCGAGGAAAGTCTGTTATTGTCTTTGGAAAAATGTCTTAGCTGCAGAAAAATATGAATATAACACTGACCTTTAGTTAAATTGGGTTCCGACACCACTTTTATTCTGACGGTATACCTACTGCACTGATGCGTTGTTGCTGGTTTCCTATTTCCTTGTGATATTTTTATTCTTCCTTTAGAAAAGCAACAAGTCCAAACTGAATATATTTATGGTTTTAGAATTCTTCCTTAAGATTTGATACCATATTGTAATCCTCAAGCTAGTTTCCCTCTGCAGTGGTGGCCAGTTTCTCTGGTGAAGCTTCCTGCATCTGCAAGGGCAGTATCTCTATTTATCTGACGTGTTCTGTTTGTTTCTTAGGTACATCTTGTTATCTGGATTAAAGCCAAACAAGCAGGAAATTAATTAGTAATATTGATAGAGTATTTCTCTTAAATCCATCATTTTTATTTCATACGTAAAATGTTTGAGTTTTGCAGAAGTACAAAGGGCTTTCTCATTAGTGTTGATGAGCTCGCACACTTGGAAAAAGATCTTGAATATATTTAATTATACACTTTTGACCAGGGACACCTGGGGGGGAGGGGGCTCAGTGGTTGAGTGTCTGCCTGGGGCCCAGGGCGTGACCCCAAGTCCTGGGATTGAGTCCCACGACGGGCTCCCTGCATGGAGCCTACATCTCCCTCTGCCTGTGTCTCTGCCTCTCTCTTTCTCTCTGTGTCTCTTGTGGATAAACAAATAAAATCTTAAAAAATATAAGGTTCTAACCAATATTCACAGTGTTTATGGAGGGTTCAAGTAAGAACATAATGACACCCAGGTAGAAATGCAGACTTAGAGGCTTTCAATGACTGCTCTAAGCTGACGCAGCCAGAGGCAGGTGCTCATGCTCGCCTCGTGACTTACCACAGGCTCTCCGAGTGTGTCTTGCCCCTCCGGGCCCAGCCTGCCTGTGTCCCCCTGCAAAGGCTGAAGAACCCCAGTGTCCTCCCTTAGAGTGGTGGGCAGCCAGCGTGGACCGATGTAGGCCGGTCAGGCAGGGGCGTGCAGGGGACACCTGGGCCAGCTTGCCCCCAAGGGCTGCTACAGGATTGCTTCACCGCTGGCAACGGGCCGCAGGCAGCCTGAGCAGGAGTGAGCTGGGGCAGCTGGTTTGGACTCCTGACACTTCACAGGCCTGGGGGGCCCCCAGAAGTACGTGCGAGGTCCAGCGGCTGCGTGCTCCAGGCCCCAGGGCCGCCGCGACCCTGAGCAAGGTGTGCAAGCGTGTGTGCGGGGCAGCTGGGCAGCCCGTGAGGCGTCCGTGGGGCTCCTTGGCTCGCTGCAGTGTCAGCCGCGGGTCCGTGGGCCGGCGCGGGGAAGGCGGGCAGGGCGAGGAGCAGGCCGAGGGCCGCGGGCCTGGGCCGGCCCGGGGTATCGTCGCAGGCACCTGTCTCTTCAGGCCGCTGCCCCCGCAGCCGTGGACTCCGGTTACGAACACCTTTTTGTTTTAAATTCAGTTGTGTCAGGGTTTTATGCTGGAGGCAGAAGACCAGAAGACTTTTTTAGCTCGGGCTGGATCTGGCCAGCCTGCGCGTCTACACGGTTGGCCTTGTGTTCCGAAAGATCTTGAAATGGTTTATGTTCTACCCTTGGCTAAGCCTGTGTTAACATGTCGGAGCTGCTCCTGTGGGACGGATTCATATTTGAATGCAGGAAAAGTTAGAGCTGCTCCAGTAGGCCACCGTCACGGAGAACCCATCACACAATTCACCTCGTATCTGAGAAAAAGGGCTGCGCAATGTTTCCACCTCCGTCGATGTGCGAAAAACAGGAGCAATCGATACCACGTGCGTTTGGTTAGTTTGACAGCGACCTTCAAGTAATTATCTTAATATGGAATAGGTTTTCAAAAATCTCTCACAACAGTGATTATAGTGAGATCCACTGTGAGCACTTCTCAGAAAGATAGAAAATTAATTAAAAGATATGACCCAGTCCCCTGAAAATATTGTTATGAATAGTAAGATAGACACATTTCTCTAGTCTTGACCACATGCTTTGTGTAGAAAGGCTTTCCTAGCAACGATATAAAATAAATTAAAAAAAATAAAAATAAATAAAATAAAGAATGTGATACATTTTCTTTGTTTTCAGAGAGGGAAATCAATATGCAAAAGTATCCAAAGGGCCCAATGTCTAAAACGTCATCTAGTTTTCCAATTTGTGGAACTGAGGACTCCTACTACCATGGCTAGGAGATAAAATGGAAAATATTGTGGAATACAACCACAAATACTCAAGAAGGTTAAAAAAAAAAAAAACACCAAATATTCAAGAAGGTGTGGATATTTTTAAGCCAAGAGCAAAAAATTACTCATTTTTATGACACTGTATTCATAAGAAAAATATATTAGGTTTGTACTGTGTTCTTAGAAAGATGGTAGATGCCATGCCCTGGTCCTTATAGTCTGTGTGCACAGGTGTGCACGGGTGTGCACGGGTGCATGTGTGCCCAAGATGGGGCGAGTACAGGTAAACAAGAAATGAGAGGACAGTGCGCTTTGTGCTGTATTAGGAGACCCTGAGTCCAGCTTTGGGAAGGATTTTTAGGGAAGAATTCTCAAAGAACTTGTCATTTGAAACTTAAAAGAATGAATGTAATTTAGGCAGAAAAGGGAACCTGAGAATGGAGTGCAGTAATTGGGAAAAATGTTCCCAGATGCAACACCATTGCTTGGCCAAGGCTAAAAAAGAGCACAGTTTGTTCGGGAAACACTCTCCTTCAAAAACTTGCTTTCAGTGGTTTTACTCCAAATTTATTACAAGAACAGTCTGAATAATTAAAATGATAAAATTCACTTTTAGTTTTTTATAATGAGCAGTTATTATATATTGGGCTTCTTTATAACATGACTGTCTCATTTTTTTTTTTTTTGGATTCAGTCATTGAAAGTATTTTCAGGATAATTTATTGTTCTTTAAGAGTATCTTGGCTTTTGAACACAGTTGATTTCCTCTCTAGAATTGGCTGTGGGAGCTTTTATAAATATTGACACTAACTTCAAGTATATTGCTGATTGCTCATGTAAATTTCCAGTTTGTATGAAACAATAACTTCTCTATTTATTTATTTTGCTACGTTTTTCTACCTAATTCTCTGATTTTTGCCTTCTTTTCTGTGTATCTCTTCTGTGAGTCAAAAGACGTTTTCTTTGTCTTTTCCACGTGTGACACAGCAGGGAAGCTGTTAAAATGATTTGTTGGCATTTCTTAATATGATCGCATACGAACAGCATTTTCCAGATTTATTTGTTCAGGGAGTGTGTTCTCAATTCCATGATACTATCTACTTAATTAGAAATGTAGGTTTCTGGATATTTGTGAACTTTAGCAGTTGTATATTTAGTGACTGTACTGACAGATCTTGGTTTGAGGGAATTAAGGCTTGATTTTAATTATTTCAGGTGAAATATCATTCTGAAATACGACAACAAACAAATTTTCTGTTTTTTTTTTATTTTTGTCAGAGAAAAAAAAATCGACTTCTCCTAAAAATTTTTGCTTTTTTCCCTGTCCCTTGAAGAGCTTAATCATATCTTTTTTTTCTTGCTTCTAATTATCTAAGAATGTAGTAGGATTGCTTTATGGCATAATTAACTAATCAATAAAAATATTATTATTATTATTATTATTATTATTATTTGCAATGCTTTATATAAGATGTAGGCTCAAGTTCTGGTAGAGATACAAATTACTTTCGTGATCCCTGGGCAAATCACTTAAATTCTTTGTGGTTCAGGTTTTTTCTTCACTTATTTATTTAATCAGAAGGCATTGACTATCCACTGTGTGCGTGGTCATACATTAAGTTTGCAGGGAATTTGGTGGGGGGATTTTAGAAATGTGCGTATGCTGCTTTTCTTTTCTAACCAAGAGGCTGGTGTCGGCATCTCTATCTGTCTCATTCCCTGGGATCTAGTGGGAGATACAAGTTCGGGGCTGGAGAAATGGGAAAGGGCTATGGAGGTCAAAGTCCTACAGGTTTGCAGGCCTAGGACACCGGGGCCTCGGTTACCGGGGAGCCTAAGCTGTCCAGAGCTCAACGTGGGTGATTGGGAATCAGGTATGGAAACTGAAAAAAGGCATGAGACAGGCCATCTCCCCCACTTACAGCCTGACTGGGGGTGGGGAGAGGTGAGGCTAGCCTGTGGAGAAGTGTCCCAGCGAAGCCCGCTCTTGGGATGGCTGCAATGATGAGAAATCCCAGGAGTTGTATTGACATGAAGATTCTTATCGCATTTGTATTTTTTTTTGTATTAAAGTTTGCATGGTTTCTTTTTTTTTTTTTAAGATTTTATTTATTTATTCATGAGAGACAGAGAGAGGCAGAAACATAGACAGAGGGAGAAGCAGGCTCCCCACATGGAGCCCGATGTGGGACTCAATCCCAGAATCCCGGGATCACGACCTGAGCCAAAAGCAGACGCTCAACCACTGAGCCACCCAGGCATCTCCCCCCCTTTTTTTTTTAAAGATTTTATTTATTGCATGGTTTCTAATAAAGGATTAAAATGTAAAAAACAAAAAAAAGGAGCAATTAGACACAGAAAAACTATTAAAATGCAACTCACACACATAAACATAATGCAAAACAGAGTGTGAATACTGCAAGAGAACTAGTACAGGATGCAGTGGGAATTCTCAGGATAGGAAACTTATTTTGAGTTGATGAAGGAGACTTGAGGAGGGAGTATGTGAACTAGTCTTTGAATAGAAGTCAAGTTGAGAGACATGTGGAGAGCAGAAGAAATGGTGTTGGAAGAGTTTTAATAGAAGGCTTGGAGTTAGGAGATCTTTTGGGCTTAGACGGAAGCAAGTAATTTAATTTAATTGGATCAAAAGGTGCATTGAGGGTAATCATTGAAAAATGAGGGTGAAGATGTAGGTTGGTGAAAGATCGTAGAAGTTCTTCGATCCAAATAGGAATTCGCTACATAGACATTGAGAAGTCATTGGGGGTTGTTATTTAAAAAAAAAAAAAAAATTAAAAACAAACAAAAAAAACACATGAGTGAGCCCTTGGCCTTGGCAAGACTTGGCAAGTCCTATCTCTTCCATTTTAATGGCTTACGGTAAGCTAGAGATTTTTACCGGAAACTGGTTTTGTTATCTGTAACATAAGACTAACCACATGATCTTTCCGGGTTGCTGTAAGAATTGGGGATAATGTTGCATCTAGTAGTTGTTCACTGAGGGCCAGCAATTATCATCCGCAGAGTGGAGAACTTTAATGGGTAAATTCCAAGGTTGCTTTCTGTGCTGTGTTTTGTGAACATTTTGTAGTATATTTGCTCAGTGTATCAAAGAATCTCAGAATCCAAGGTAACCTCAAAGCTGTTCTAAGTCCACTCCCTACTGGGGGCAAGTATTCCCATTAAAGCTCTTTACTGATTGTTTTTCAGAGGGGTCTTCACCTGACCTCCTGGGGAAACTGGTGATTATGAGAAAATTGCTGTTTTTCAAAGCAGTCCTTTCCGTTGCTTAATGTTTAATGGCTTGAGAAGTTTTCTTTATATTGATCTAAAATCTATAGCTTTCTGACTCCACGCATTAGTCCTTTAATCCTTTCAGAGCTATCAAGCAGCAGCACCCCTTCCCCATGTCAAACCTTAAATATCCAACATGTATAGATAGTTTCCTTTCATAGATTCCTTCGTCCTTTGACTTCTAGATGAACTATTCCTGCGTCTTTCATCTACTCATAGTGACATAATTACAAAACTACTCTCTTGGTTGGCTTTCTGTGTGCATTCCAGCTTTTAAATGCTGTTTATGAAAATATAATTCCCAGATCTAGGTAAAGCCCCACTGATGAGGCCCAGAGATGAATTCAGCAGATCTCGTTTGACCTAGAGTCTAGATCAGTTATTGGCTAGACTATAGCCTATGGAATTTTACAAAATGCATGAAGCTAGGTCCACCTCCAAAGTATTCTGAGTCACTAGGTCTGGAGTTGAGCCTAGATATTTGCATTTAAAAAAAAAAGAGATAATTTTGGGCAGCCCAGGTGGCTCAGCGGTTTAGCGCCGCCTTCAGCCCAGGGAGTGATCCTGGAGACCCGGGATCGAGTCCCACGTCGGGCTCTCTGCAGGGAACCTGCTTCTCCCTCTGCCTGGGTCTCTGCCTCTCTCTCTCTGTGTTCTCATGAATAAATAAATAAAATATTTTTAAAAAATAAATAAATAAATAGATAATTTTGATATCTAACTGGGGCCGAAGATCCTTCACTCTACTTAGTGAAGGAAGGAGGATCATATAATAGCCACATAACATTATTTTTATGGGCTGAATTTGGAAACAATCACTAGGGCGGTTTTGTTTTATTTTGTTTTGTTTTGTTTTAGCTCTTTCTTAAATTTGTACACTGCTTCTTCTAAGACCTAGACCTAAGACTTTATTCCTCTTACGTGCCTGGCCATCATTCTGTTCTGCCAGTAACATTTTCGATCTCACATACATTATTCAGATCGCCCTTAAGGATTCATTCATTTTGGGTAGGCATTCCAAGATGATAAATATAAGGAAAACTGCAGATGCAGATCTTTCCTCTATTTATCACTACTCTTCTCTAGTGAGTATTATGAATTGCTCTCACTTTTTCACAGCTGACATATTTATTATTTTGCTCAATGTGTTGAATCACCTTTCCTTTCTAAGTTACCGTAGCACATGCCTGTGGAGTTGGAAGCCAGTAGAATGTGGGTCTCGGCATGTTATGTAGTGTCGCAATCCCCGAGCCTAGCACCAAAGTGATGGACGTCTTTTGCTCCCTGCAGGCATCTCAGAAGATGACACCACTGTAGCGTAGTTAGGCCTATTTTGGCTGCAAGTATCAGGAACCCTAACGTAAGCTATCTTAAATAACGAGGGGATTCAATGTCTTACACAGCAAGAACTCTAGAGGTAGGACAGTCCCGAGATTAGTTAATTTGGCAGTATTCAAGTATCATCAAAATCCTGCTTTATTTTTGTCTTTCTGCCCTGCCCTCCCCAGCATTTCCTTTCGGCCTAACTTCCTTCATGGCCCCAAGATGGGAGCTAAGACACGACGGCATCCGAGAGCACAAGAGGAGCCCTTTCTTCTTCTTGTTTACCTGTTTTTAGAATCCTCTCATCAGATATCCTTCCTCATCTCATTCTCCTGAACGTGTCCCACATGGCCCCGGAGAAAGCGACCACTGGCGACGGGGCCTGGCCAGGTGGCGATTCCCTTCCAGGTCTAGGGTTGGGGCTGGATCTGGAGACGGGCCCTCTGCCCTTGAAGCTGATAGAGGGTTTCATACCTGGCAACAGTTGGGGTTTAGTGAGGAAGACCTGCATGAAATTGGGATTCTGGGAGCAAGGAAGAAGCGAGGGGGTATGGGAATAATTTCTGGGTGAGCAACTACCAATATTCATTATACTATTAACGCTCAACACTATTTTTTTTCTTTTTTTTTCTTTTTTTTCTTCAACAACATCTTCAGAGAGTAGATATTATTATGCCCCTGAAAATGTCATCGAAATAACATTTTACGAGTGGTGGCTTGTTATCTCTCTCTAACGCAAATTAATGAAAGCCCAACTTTAAACAATAATTTGTGCGTGGCTCCAGATTGATGCTACGTCTGTGATTCTCAGTCCCGTGTAGAAATGCTCCATCTTGCCGAGAGGCAGGATCTTCAGCTCTTCAAAGCAGCAGCTCTTTGATTTTTCCTTTAGTCTGACGTCTTGTAACACCTCTTTGGAAAGGAGAGCTTTAACTTTGCAATTGGGACGTAATGGGGAGAAAGGACAATTGAGGTCACTGTCAGAGGAGAGTAACCGGGGTAGAAAATACAGTGTTTAAAAGCTGGGTTTTTAAATGCAAATTAAAATTTTGTTTGAAAGTTTGTAAAAAGTCGATGCAATATTATTTCTAATCGATCCTAGTGAAGTGTAGAGTCTGGAAACGGAGAGAAATGAGTGTAGGTACAGATGTAGGCTGAGGAGTTCATGCACTGTGAAGTGCTCACTGGCTTTCAGAAAGAAAACCTAAGGTGAATGAAAGTCTGTGGCTATTACTTAATCTCAATGTTAACCTGGAGAGAAGACTAACAGACTTATGAGAACTGATAGAAAACGTTCCTCATCCGCAGAAGAACATGAAATCAGCAGAAACAAGCGTTTTCCATTTATTGTGACCTGTGTATGTGCCAACAATTTACCAAGCTTATTTCACTTGATCCTTGCAACCCTTTGAGGCAGGTGCAATAGGAAGCAGGTATAATCCCGAAAAATTATGTAATTTTAAGTTGTGATGTGCCACACGAATGCAAGATATTTTTATTTTTATTTACTTATTTAGTTACTTAGTTATTTATATGCAAGGTATTTTTATTTATTTTTTATTTTTTATTATATATATATATATAGATTTATTTTTTATTTTTTTGCAAGGTATTTTTAGTCTGTGTTTTTCTGCACCCATGCCTGTCCATTGTTGGGTAGACTGACCTGCCTCAAGTCTGGGGTAAATTCACCAAAAAGCCCATGCGTGCATTGGCCAGAGTTTAATTATATGAGAATCATTAAACAGTTTTACCTGCCACGCTCGTCACAGCTCGTGTTAAGTAATTTCCGTAAATCAGCAATGAGTTTACAAAATTGAATTCATGAGCCATATCATGCTTTGGAACTGAACCCATTAATATTGCAAATATCCATATATATATTTTTTAATAATAAATTTATTTTTTATTGGTGTTCAATTTGCCAACATACAGAATAACACCCAGTGCTCATCCCGTCAAGTTATCCATATATTTTTAAAGTTGGCAGATAGTCGAACTCTGAACTCCATAAGCATCTTTATTTTTTGAAATTTAATTTAATTTTTTGGTTCTGGAAAGGTTACATCTTGCTGATTAGCATAGAGCTGCGCTGAAAACACCGCTCCAAGAATTTTTAAGCCTGGATATGGCATAATTGTAAACACGACACGACACAAAACGACAACAAAAAACCTCAAATACTGGTGTGGGCAGGGACGGGGATATCCAAGGAAAGAGAAAATCGGAATGTCTCCCAATGTGCACTTAGCTTATTCATATACAAATGCACTGTTTGCATTTTTGCGATTATTTTTGCTGCCTGTCAGCACTCGAGGTCAGCACTGCTTCAGCCCAAATAAAGAAGCTCATGACTCCGAGAGTCTGGAGAACGGCGGGACTCGTTTACTTGGGAGACGGAGTGCGGGAGCAACCCCTAGCTAATACTATTCCGGAGGTATTTTTGAGAAAAGAATGTATGTAGGGGAATTATTACAGGCATAAAAGAAAATTATGAATGAAGAATTCGCTCTCTTCTTCATCCCAGACCCGCTGATTTGGAAATGAGCGCGGTGTCCACGCAGGCCGCTCCGTGTGGCCTTTCTCGGGGTTTTGCTGCTGTTGTTCTTGTTTGTCAGCAGCTGCAGGTGGAAACCAGTCCTCAGAGTGATGCCCCCGAGGGTTTCCTTAGTGATCAGCAAATCGGAAGTGGGCATTTGTGGGGTGAGGAAGAAAGAAAAAAACGGGAAGGAAAGGAAGAGAGAATCACAGTGGGGTTCGGGCTGGTGGCCACGCGCCGTTTGCAGAGTTCTCAGGAGTGTGACCCATGAATCGGCCTAGAGTTTTTTGTAGCGATTCGCAGCAACAGAAAATGATTCTGGCATCGTTTTTATTTTATTTCATTTTTTAAAAAGATTTTATTTATTTGTTCATAGAGACAGAGAGAGAGAGGCAGAGACACAGGCAGAGGGAGAGGCAGGCTCCATGCAGGGAGCCCGACGTGGGACTCGATCCCGGGTCTCCAGGATCACGCCCTGGGCTGCAGGTGGCGCTAAACCGCTGCCCCCACCCCCCCCCCCCCCGCGGGCTGCACTCTGGCATCATTTTTAGATGGAGCCTTTGTCATAATGACCTGTCCTAAAGCTCACCCCTCTTGTCCATGTGGGGGAAGCGACCTGTTGAAAGAGGTTGTTTCCTCCCTGAGAAGGGAACTCGGTGTGGCTGAGCTTCCACAGCAGGATCCATCCTGGGGACGAAGTGTGAAGGGCCTGGGGTTTTCTCTCTTTGGAAAGACTTCTACTCCCAAGGGTCCCTGGGGCCCAGCCGGCCTCAGTGTGGTCCCAAGGATGGGGACTGAGGTCAGGCCGGGGGGACAGGTGGCAGGTCCCCCCACTCTCCCGGGCTGCTGCGGGCCCTGCTCGCTGGGGCTCCCACCTACGGCGCACGGGCCACCCTCAGCCAGGGACCCAGGTGAGGTCGCTGGGCCAGGCCCGGCTGGGGAGCAGCGCGGGTGACCCGTGGCCGCCACCTCTCAGTCCTGTGGGACACGGCTCTGTGGCAACCAGGGCCTCGCCCCGTACGGAGGGCGTGGCTCCACCGCACGGAGCCGGTGCACGTGGGCAGGTGGGCCCGGGGCTTTGGCGCGGCCCAGCTTCCAGGAGGTGGAGGCCCATGTGCTCCCAGAGGTGGAGACTCAGTTGCTCCCGGGACGTGGAGGATCAGCTGCTCCCGGGAGGTGGAGGCTCAGCTGCTCCAGGGAGGTGGAGGCTCAGCTGCTTCTGGGAGATGGAGGCTCAGCTGCTCCTGGGAGGTGGAGGCTCAGTTACTCCCGGGAGGTGGAGGCTCAGCTGCTCCCAGAGGTGGAGGCTCAGCTGTTTCCGGGAGGTGGAGGCTCAGCTGCTCCTGGGAGGTGGAGGCTCAGCTGCTTCTGGGAGGTGGAGGCTCAGCTGCTCCTGGAAGGTGGAGGCTCAGTTACTCCCAGGAGGTGGAGGCTCAGCTGCTTCTGGGAGGTGGAGGCTCAGCTGCTCCCAGAGGTGGAGGCTCAGCTGCTCCCGGGAGGTGGAGGCTCAGCTGCTCCAGGGAGGTGGAGGCTCAGCTGCTTCTGGGAGGTGGAGGCCTGGCTGCTCCCAGGAAGTGGAGGCTCAGCTGCTCCAGGGAGGTGGAGGCTCAGCTACTCCCGGGAGGTGGAGGCTCAGCGCCAGGCCATCGGCCCCTGGTGCTGTGGGCTGCGATGCCAGCTGAAGGACTGCGGACGGGGCTCCCGGAGAGCTCTTGCTGCCCGGCAGCCGCATTCGGTGACTTGTCCAAGGACGAGGAAGGGCGCATCAGGTCCCGAAGTCCCCCACTAGCCGCCTGCGGCCCCCCGGGAAGCCGCGGGCCGACCGACCTCCTTGTCTGTCCCCAGCGGCCGCAGGCGTTCGCTTCTGACCGAGCGGTGGTTCCAGGCCTCGGGGACGGGCCTCGGCCGAGAGTCGGGCTGTGGGTCTTGACCGTAGGCAAGTTCCAGCTGGAAACGGTCCACAGAAGGGGAGACCGAGGACACGCTCGCCGCCCGGACCGTGCGTGTGAGATTTTGCAGGATCTGCTGCAGCCGCGGTCTCCCCTGCCAGGCCCCGACCTCTGCCCCCCGCGGGCCCCAGGCTGAGGGTCCTCGCGGTGCCCTGCCCCCCGCCTTCCGCACTGGCCTCCGTCCTTCTGGCTCCGAGGAACGGCTGCCCCGCGAGCCCCGCAGGAAAGCCCGCCGTGGAGCAGCGCGCGCCCCGGGGCCTGTGTTTCGGCCTTACCGGTCCGGGCAGGCCCCGCACGGGAACAGAGGACAGTACATGCCCTGAAACCAAAACGTTAGAGTTTATCATTCATTCATTCATTCATTCATTCATTCATTCATTCATTCATTTCTGAAAAGCAGACAAGCCTCCAGCCCGGGCTGCCGAAGCGAAACGCCGACCGTAGACAGGGCGGCTTGTGAGCCAAGAAACTTCTTTCCACGTCATTGGTGGAGGTGGAGGCCCGAGGTCGGGGCCAGCGTGGAGGGTCCCGGCAGGGCCCTGGTCCGGCTACAGCCGGGCAGCTGCGGTTGCCCTTCGCGGCGGGGAGACGGACCAGGCCCCGGCCTCTGGGCATCAGGCCGCCGACCGGCCCGGCGCTGCCCCGCGGCTGCTCACCGCCCAAAGGCCGCCGCACCCCATCGCTTGGGGCTGGTGTCCACGGGGGGACTTCGGAGGAATGGAGACATTCAGCCCGAACGGGGTGCAGGTGGGGTCCGCTGTGCTTTGAGGGGACCGACGGGGGTCACTTTCCGAAGTGCACGGGGAGCAGAGGAGACGCGGAGCGAAGCGACCCCTAGTCAGGAACGGGCGCCCCAAGCCGCCAGCCAGCGGTCTCTGCACAGCACCCCGAACCCTCCAGGCCTCCGCAACGCTCCCCGTCTCTGTGATCTTGTTTCATGATTCAGGAAAGTCAGAGTCCAAAAGAAAACAAAAGGGACGCCCGGGGGTTCAGGGGTTGAGCATCTGCCTTCAGCCCAGAGCCTGATCCTGGAGACCTGGGATCGAGTCCCGCATGGGGCTCCCTGCATGGAGCCTGCTTCTCCCTCTGCCTGGGTCTCTGCCTCTCTCTGTGTCTCTCAGGAATAAATAAATAAAATCTTAAAAAAAAAAAAAAGAAGACAAAAACATTGAAAATCAGAGTCAAATACAGAGTAGGTGGTGAGGCCGTAACATCTACTGCATCAGGACTTTCCCGTCCCGGGTCACGGGTTCCACTGGCTTCACGGGGACGTCTCCCTTCTCTTTTCCACCCGCCGCAGGCGACGGCACTTAGGCGACAACCTTCCTGGATGGGGCCAAATGGAGACTCGCAGTGTCCAGGGCTTGGAAAGGGCTTGAGGACGCCTTCTGGGAATATGAATGCATGAAGCGGGGTTCACGGGAGTTTTCACGGAATTGGGGCGCAAGAGAGAGGGAGGTGGGGGGCATGTGTTGGGAGGGGAGGGGTATTATTACTTCCAGGGCAGACCCGTCCTGTTTTCATGACTGGCCCACCTTGCACGGCGCCGCCCCACCTCGCTGTCGCTCCGCCTGCGGCCGCTGTCCTCACCAGCTGCCCCTTACCCGTGAGCATCGTCACCTTGACTCTCGGAAGCGGCCGAGCGCGGCCACGGCGCTTCTCGCTTTGCCTTCTACGTTACCGATACTCTTCTTATTTCTCACTTTTAACAACGATGCATGAAGCCACTGCACACAGTTCTGACTCTATCGCACATCCTGACCCTTTTTTCGGTCATCTTCTCTTCCATAGGGCTCAGCGGTAGGTCATTTCTACAGTCGTAGCCAAAGTACGGCCTGTGTCTAGAGTCTCCGGGTCTCTCCACGGTGTTTGGGCTCCAGTTTTGTGTGCCTAGTTACTTCCTTGCTCTTCTATTTTCATTTTATTTTATTTTATTTTATTTTATTTTATTTTATTTTGTTTTGTTTTGTTTTGTTTTGTTTTGTTTTATTTTATTTTATTTATTCATTCATTCATTCTAAAGATTTATTTATTTAAATAAATTTTTTTTTTATTGGAGTTCAACTTGCCAACACAAAGCATAACACCAAGTGCTCATCCCATCAAGTGCCCCCTCGGTGCCTGTCACCCAGGTTTATTTATTCATGATAGACACAGAGACACAGAGAGAGAGGCAGAGACCCAGGCAGAGGGAGAATCAGGCCCCATGCAGGGAGCCCGATGCAGGACTCGATCCCAGGACCCGGGGTTGCACCCTGGGCCGAAGGCAGGCACCAAACCGCTGAGCCACCCAGGGATCCCCTACTCTTCTATTTTTAAAAAATGTTCCTTATTAAGTTCGGTCATCTGATATTTTGCATTCATCTCCCTGGTTTTAGACTCCCTGTTTCACATGAAATCACCTAAAAGACAATAGTGTAAGTCCTAGCCCTTCCCTTAGAAGCTTCTGAAAGTTCCTACCACACATAAGGCTGATGGTTTAAGTTCTTAAACGTGGCACCTCTGCTTGTCACCTGACCCAGTAGTTGCTCCCCATTTATTGCTTTCCCTGGAGGAAGCCCCCGATCTGATGGGGCCCACGTGCCCAGGGCTCTCCAGACGGGTCCCTCGGCCTGTGCCTGTGTCCACGCCAGTGTCCCCACCGGCCCTCAGACGTCTTCCCGTTGCTTCCCGGTGGTCTGCAGCCCGCCCCACCCACGCTGGCCTGGCCTGGGCACCACCCTCTCCGTGAGACCTCCCCTGGCTCCCCGGGGGGCCTATCCTGCCCTGCTCCCTGACGTTTCCACCCCCACCTCCCCTGGCCTGGCATCCCCGCCCCAAAGCGGCGCACATTTGGGAAATATCATAAAATGGTGCAGAACAGGATTTTTTGTTTTGTTTTGTTTTGTTTTGTTTTTGTATTCTTTTCACTATTTTCCTCTTCAGTTGCATCTTGTTTGGTCAAGGTCATTTTAAAATGAGTTTCAGTGCCCGTCACCCAGTCACCCCCACCCCCTCCCTACTCCCCTTCTGCCACCCCTAGTTTGTTTCCCAGAGTTAAGAGTCTTCATGTTTGACGGGATGAGCCCTGGGTGTTATTCTGTATGTTGGCAAATTGAACACCAATAAAAAATAAATTTATTATTAAAAATAATAATAAAATGAGTCTCAAAAAAATTTAAAAAAATAATAAAATGAGTTTCATTTTTGCTGAGCGGTACAATTATGAGTGACCGATTTTCTTCTCTGTGTACTTTGGTATTTTCCAGATATTCTTTATTCAAAAATACTGCAGCCACGGTTTTTAGTAATAGCTACACGTCCTGACCGTGTGGTCACAGCCATATGGGGTCTTACCACCTAGAGCGCAGTGCTAGGGTAGCAGTATTTCCGTTTTGCACTTCAGGGGATTTACTTGAACCGTAGCCGAGTCTGTCTGACTTTCAGCCTGAAGCTCTCGAGCACTAGAGTCCTTTTAATTTTCAGGAAAATAAAACAACTTCAATCAATCATTTGCATTTTTGCAGATATTAGCGAGCCTCTTGATTTCCTGTCGGCCACAGTATTGTGTATTTGCCAATTCTTTATTCGGAGGTCGTAGCAGATTGCATTTTGGCCACGCTGTTTGTTTTTATTGCATCCCACTTGCTTTTTTCATAGGACTGGCCCGCGTGTCTTTGAGGATGTGTCATGAGCCGGGCCTGGAGGAGGAGGGGCCTGGCTCTGCGCTCGCTTGTGTCCGGGCCCCCCTTCCCCTCCTGCGCCCTGTCTCTCCGCACCTGAAGCCCCGGCGCCCAGTGATCGGGCTGCGGGAGGGATGATCACTGATAAGTAAGAGACTCCAACCTGGGCACAGAGCAGGGGACACAGGATTCTAGGAAAGAAGTCAATTGGGTCATTCCATGTAAAGGCATTTATTTTGAGGAAACAAGGGAAAAGAAATTTTTTTTTTTTTTTAAAAGCAGGAATGAGAACAAATTGGAGCAAGAAAGAGGTAGCAGGTGTTCTTTGGGACGTGCTTATCGAGGCGGCTCCCAGCGCACCTGGGCCTAGGGCTGTGGCCTAACTGACTTCGGGTTTCCCCCTTCTCCCCCTGCCCCCAACTAGCTTGCCTATTGGAGTCTATCATTTTTTATTAGACTTTTCAAAGAACCAACTTGTGTTTTTAAAAATGTCTCTACACTTGTCTATTTGATGTTTCGTTGGTTTCTTTTTTTTTTTTTTTTTTTAAATTTTTATTTATTTATGATAGTCACACAGAGAGAGAGAGAGAGAGGCAGAGACACAGGCAGAGGGAGAAGCAGGCTCCATGCACCGGGAGCCTGACGTGGGATTCGATCCCAGGTCTCCAGGATCGTGCCCTGGGCCAAAGGCAGAGGCCAAACCGCTGCGCCACCCAGGGATCCGTTTCGTTGGTTTCTGTTATGATTTCTTAAACTATTTTTTTTAAGATTTCTATTTACTTTTTTTTTAACTTTTTTTGGGGGGGGTTGTAAAAGATTTATTGACCACATAAAAGCAATTATACGAGATGACAAACATTTAACTCAAGTCATCACAAAACTTTTATGGGATAACGGTTAAAGCTCTCTGATGTGTCCTGCTAAGGAAAAGAAGTCATGTATATTTTTAATCCACAAGAAGCTCAAAGTCAACGTTGATATTGTATGACTATCAGCGCTATTCTAGTAACCTAGAAATTTGCTATAAATAGTTTTGTCTTTTGCTAATCATTCTTACTATGATTTTATTTTATTTAACAGTGAGGACTGAAGAGGCATAACCATTTTTTAACCACTGGGTAAAACAGTACTATAAATCAGCGAGGGTGCTAGGCTTGGCATTTTGTGTTTAAAAGGTGGAATATATTTAATTGGATTGAATATATTTCATGAGGACTTGGGTACATTTTTAGCCCAAAATGTGTTATGTTTATCTCATCAGAGGTGCAGAGAGAGAGGCAGAGACACAGGCAGAGGGAGACGCAGGCTCCATGCAGGGAGCTGTGTGGGACTCGATCCCAGGACCCCGGGGTCACGCCCTGGGCCAAAGGCAGACGCTCAACCGCTGAGCCACCTGGGGATCCTCTCTTAAACTATTTTTTTAAATTCAACTATAACTAACACACTATGCTATATTAGTTTCTGGTATAATATATCTATTATAAGTATCAATATAATGATTATATATACCTAGGTAATGATTCAAAAATCATATGCATTACTCAGTGCTCAACAGGATAAGTGTCTTCTTAATCCCAGTCCCCACCAACCCCCTCTGGCAGTCACCAGTTTGTTCTCTATGGTGAAAAGACTCTCTTTTTTTCTTTGTTTTCCCCTTAAATTCCCATTTGAGTGAAATCACAGGGTGTCTGTCTTTCTCTGACTGATTTACTTCACTGAGCATTATACTCTCCAGATCCACCTATGTCATTGCAAATGGCAAGATTTTATTCTTTTTTTTTGTGACTGAGTAATATTCCATTATTCTCAGACCTTCCTTACCTATTCATCCATCAGTGGGCACTGGGCTGCTTCCGTATCTTGGCTGCGGTAAACAACGCTGCCATAGCCATAGAGGAGCAAGTATCTTTTTTTGAATGAATGTTTTTGTTTTTGTTTTTGTTTTTTGGGGGGTAAATACCCAGTGATGGAATTACTGGATCATATGGTAATTCTATTTTTAATTTTTAAGGAGTCTTCATACTATTTTCTGCAGTGGCTGCACCCGTTTGCATCCCCACCGACAGTGTACAAATATTCCTTTTCCTCCATATCACCACCGACACTTGTTTCTTGTGTTTTTTATTTTAGCCATTCTGATAGGTGTGAGGTGATACCTCATTGTGGTTTTGATATGCATTTTTCTGATGATGAAAGTTGAGCATCGTTCCATGTATCTGCTGGTCATCTCTATGTCTTCTTTGGAGAAAGGTCTGTTAGTGACTGTCTCCTGCCCATTTGTATTTGGATTATTTGTTTTTTGATATTGATTCATTTAAGTGTCTTATATATTTTAGATATGAACCCCTTATCAGATATGTCATTTGCAAATATCTTCTTCCATTCGTGGGTTGTCTTTTTGTTTTGTTGATGGTTTCCTTTGCTGTGCAAAAGGTTTTCTATTCAACTATAATAATTGATATTGATCAATATCATTGATAATTGATATTGATCAAAGAAATTGAAGATGACAGAGACAAATGGGAAGATATTTCATGCTCATGGTTTCAGACAACAAATGTCATTAAAATGTCCGTGCTATGCAAAGCCATCTACACATTTAATGCAATCCTTATCAAAATACCAACAGCATTTTTAAACAGAACTAGAATAAATAATCCTAAAATTTGTATGGAACTGCAAAAGATGCCACATAGCCAAAGTAATCTTGAAAAAGAACAAAAGTGGAAGTATCATAATTCCAGATTTCAAGACATACTACAAAATTGTAGTAATCAAAACAGTATGATACTGGCACAAAAGTAGGGACATAGGTTAATAGGACAAAATAGAGAGCCTAGAAATAAACCTGTGATTATATGATCAAGTAACCTCAACGATTAAAGGGGGCAAGAGCACACAATGGGGAAGAGACAGTCTATTTATTCAAAGAGGTGTTGGGAAGACTGGACTTTCTGACACGTAAACAAAAATGAACTCAAAGTGGATTTAAGTTCGTGGGGTGCCCGGGCGGGTCAGTTGGTTAAGCATCTGACTCTCGATTTTGGCTCCGGTCATGACCTCAGGGTCATGAGATCGAGTCCTGCTTAAGATTCTCTCTCTCCCTCTCCCTCTGCCCGTCTTCACCGCTCCCTCTCTCTCACTCTCTCTCTCAAAAAAAAAGTACTAAAGACCTAAATGTGTGACGTGAAACCATAAAATTTCTAGAAGAAGGCATAGACAGTGATCTCTCAGACAAAAGGTATAGAAACACTTCTCTAGATATGTCTCCTTTGGCAAGGGAAACAAAAGCAAAACTAAACTAGTAGGACTACACTAAAATAAAAAGGTTTCCGTTGTGATTTTAATATTTCTTTCCTTTTCTTTAATTTGCTCTTCTTCTGGTTCTTAAGCCAGAAACCTCTATCGTGTTTTCTTTCTTTTCTCTTTTTTTTTCTATCTTGTTTTCTAATATAGGCATCTAAAGCTATGGTATACGTCTTTTTTATGATCACTACCTCAGTTATATCCCCTCAATATTGCTGTTGTTGTGCGCTTGTCCTGTTTGAAACATTTTCTACTTTTGTTACTTTTTGGTTTTTGGCCCATGACTTAGAAGTGGATCATTTAGCCTCCAATTATTTCTTCTACCATGGTTTTAGATCTTAAATTTCGATTTGGAAAAAGAACATATTCCGTAAGCTTTCAATCTTTTATTTATTTATTTATTTATTAAAAAAAATTTTTTTTTTTTTGCTTTCAATCTTTTAAAGTATGTTGAGGTTTGTTTTTATGGATAACATACGTTCAATTACGGTGAATATTCCCTGTGTTCTTGAAAAGAGTGTATGCAGTTGCTGGGTATGCTGCCCTATAATTGTCAATCAGGTCAAGATGGTTAGCTGGTAGGATTAAGGTTACTTTTTCTTTATTGACTTTTTTGTCTCCTTACATCAATTACTGACAAAGGGCTATTGAAGATCAATCGTTGTTATGGATTTGCTTATTTTTCCCTCTAGTTCTATCAGTTTTAGCTCATGAACTTTGGATCTCTATTATTAGATGCATACATATATTTAAGATCTTTATGTCTTCCTGATGTATTGACACTTTTATCCTTATGCAACATCTGTCTTTATCTCGTGGGATATATTTAACTTTGAAATCTACTTTGTCTCATATTCATATAACTACACCAGCTTTCTTATGTTTCCTGTTTAAATCATATATCTTTTCCCATCCTTTTACTTTCAACCATTTGTCTCTTTATTTTTTAAATATTTTATTTAGTTATTCATGAGAGAGACAGAGGGACAGAGAGAGAGAGAGAGGCAGAGACACAGGCAGAGAGAGAAGCAGGCTACATGCAGGAGCCCGACACGGGACTCGATCCCGGGGCCCCGGGGTCACGCCCTGGGCCGAAGGCAGACACTCAACCAATGAGCCACCCGGGTGCCCCTATTAGTCTCTTTAAATTTGAATTTTAAAATAAGTCTTTTGGATTATAGGGTACCTCTAGTTTCATCTTATTTATTTATTTATTTATTTATTTTTAGTTTCAGCTTTTTGAGGAAGCTCCATACTCCATAGTGTTTTTAAGGGGGGAATTTAAGAAACAAAACAGCTTAACACAGAGCGGGGAAAGAGAGAGGCAACCAGAAAACAAAACAGATTCTCAACTGGAGAGAACAAACTGAGGGGAGGCGGGTGAGGGGAGGGGTTAGATGGGTGACGGGGGTTGAGGAGGGCCCTTGTGATGTGCACCAAGTGTTGTGTATAGGTGATGGGTCACTCTATTCCACACCTCAAGCTAATGTTACACGGTATGTTAACCAACTGGAGTTTATTTTTTATTTATTTATTTATTTTTATTTATTTATGATAGTCACAGAGAGAGAGAGAGAGAGGCTGAGACACAGGCAGAGGGAGAAGCAGGCTCCATGCACCGGGAGCCCATGTGGGATTCGATCCCGGGTCTCCAGGATCACGCTCTGGGCCAAAAGCAGGCGCCAAACCGCTGCGCCACCCAGGGATCCCCCCAACTGGAGTTTAAATAAAAACTTGGGGAAAAAAAAGAAAAACATTATTTATTTATCTATCTATCTATCTATCTATCTATCTATCTATCTATCTATCATCTATCATCTATCTATCTATCATCTATTTATTTATCATAGAACAGAAGGTTTTATTTATTTATTTTTTTGAAAATTTTATTTATTTTTATTTTTTTATTTTTTTTTATAAATTTACTTTTTATTGGTGTTCAACTTGAAAAACATTTAAGTAAAAAATAAAAATAAATAAAATGAGCCTTTTGTTACCAGCGTATGGTTGGGTCTGGCTTTTTTGTTCAGTCTTAGAAAATCTGTCGTATGATTGGAGCATTTAGTCCAAGGCTCAGCAAACTTTTTCTGTCAAGGGCCAGAGAGTAAATATTTCAGGCTTCGTGAGTCCTATGGTCTCTGTCACGACTACTGAACCCTTCACTGTGCACGAAAAACAGCTACAGATGATATGTAAATAGACAAGGCTATTTTTCAATAACTATAAAATAAATGGGCTAGATTTGATCTGCAAGTCATAGTTTCTATCCCTTGTTTAGTCTTTGCTTTTCTTTCTCTCTCTCTTTTTACATTTTACACGACCATTAATTTTGTTGTGTTTAAGTCTATCTTCATTGTATTTATTTTCCATTTTTCTTACTGTTTTGTGTTTTTTGTTGCTCCTTTCCTGAGTACTTAGAGCTAATTGAATATGTTTTAATATTGTTTTATTTATTTTCTTGGCTTCTTAGCTCTTTTAAAAAAATTGGTATAGTATCTGCCATAAAATTAACAATATCTTATCCTTCACTTACTGAATTCTATATAGAGTTAATATTCTACAGAATGTTAAATAAACCTGAATATTCTATTCAGGTTTGACACCTGAATCTTCCACTTTATTCACATTTGATGCTTCTCGCTTCCCAGTTTCTAATTCCCATTTCCAAAGTGTGATACCCACTGGATAGTAGAATCTTATTAACTTGTACCTTATGTATTGTGCTACTATTCACAAAATCTCTATTTTTTCATATATTATGGACTCTACCTTACAATGTTACTATTGCTTTTTAATAAGTAGTTATCTTTTAAAGAAATAAGGTGACTAATATAATCTCTTATATTACACACAATTTATTTTTTCCAGCGTTCATCTTTCTTTCCTGTAGATCTCTACCTTTTCATATGCAAAAATTTTCCTTCTTTTCTAACATTTCTTGTAGTTTGTTTGTCGTGAAATAATTTTTCACTTTTGTTTTTAAGATATTTTCACCTTATTTTTGAAGTATATATATGTAAGTGTGTGTGTATGTGTGTATATGTCAAATTGTATTTATATATTTATTTATTTTTTTATATGTCAAATTTTAAATTTTAATTTATCTTTAGAGAGAGAGAGCAGAGGGAGAGGCAGAGGGAGAGAAAGGGAATTTCAAGCTGACTTTGTGCTGGAGGTAGAGCCCGCTTGGGGCTGAGATCAGGACGTGAGCTGAAGCCAAGTCAAACACTTAACCCACTGAGCCACCCAGGCGCCCCGTATTTTTAATTTTTTAAATTGAGATCTAGTCGACACATAATGTTCCATTAGTTTCAGGCATATACCCAGTGGTTGCCGATCCATCACCACGCTGGGCTCAGCACAGGTGTCCTTACCGAGCCACCGCACAGCGCGACTAGTACCATCGACCGTGCTCCCTGTGCTGTACTTTCATTCCCAACTCATTCATTCCATACGTGGAAGACGTCCGACCCCCTTGCCTTCACCTATCTTGCTCATCCCTCCACCCCCTCACCCTCTGGCAGCCACAAGTGTGTTCTCTGTGTTTATGGGACTGTTCCTGCTTTTTGTTTGTTTGGTGGTTAGGATCCACATAGGCGTTGTATCACGTGCTATTTTTCTTTGTCTGACCTACTTCACTTAGCATGATACCTTCTAGGCCCTTCCGTATTGTCACAAATGGCAAGATCTCATTCTTTTTTATGGCTGGGGAATATTGCCTTTACATATATACACAAGAGCATGAGGAACCTCCCTACTGTCTGCTACAATGGCTGCCTCAGTTCCCATTCCCACCAGCAGTGCTTGAGGCTCCTTTTTCTTCACATCCTCTCCAACACTTGTTACTTTTTTGTCTTTTCTAGCGGTTCTGAGAGTGTAGGCTGATAGATCTCATTGCCGTTTTGACTTGAGCGTCTTGTCATGTATCTGTTGGTTATCTGTGTGTCTTCTTCGGAAAAATCGTCTATTCAGATCCCCCTCCCCATTTTTTAATATAAATTTTATTTTTCAGTAATCTCTACACCCAACATGGGGCTTGAATTTATGACCCCCCAAGATCAAGGAATCATATACTCTACCAACTGAAACAGCCAGGTGCCCTGCCCCGTTTTTAACTGAATGATTTGTTTTTTCATTGTTGAATCGTATAAATTATTCATATATTTTGGGTATTAACCCCTTATTGGATCTATCATTTACAAATATCTTCTCTGATGCAGTAGGCTGCCTTCTCGTTCTGTTGGTGGTTTTCTTTGCTGTGCTGAAGTATATTCTTACTAGACATAAAATTCTTAAATAACAGTACAGTTGACCCTTGAACAACTGCTGTTGTTGTTGGCGTGAAGCACCAACTCCCTGCACTGTTGAGGACCTGTGTGTAATGTTTGAATCCTTACAAACTTAGTGCTAGCCAGTTGGCCAGAAACCTTAACTGATAGCACAAACGATAGATTAACACAAATTTGTATATTATATACTATATTCTTACCATAAAGCAAGCTAGAGAAAAGAAAATGTTAAGAAAATCATAAGGAAGAGAAAATACACTTACAACACTATACTGTATTTATTTAAAAAATGTATATAAGTGGAGTGTATAAGAGTTCAAACCTGTGTTGTTCAAGGGTCAACTGTATTCCTTTTTTTTTTTTTTTCTTTCACTTATTACAGATGCTGGTGCATTGTTGTCTGGAGTAGCTTGTCCAGATGAAATGTCAGTTTCTATTTCTATTGTTTCTATTTCTATTTCTGTTTCTATTGTTGCCTGTAGTCATGTGCCTTTTTCTCCGACTGCTTTATCTTCAGTGTTTAGCAGATTGCCCAAGAAGTACTTTGATGTAGTTTTCTTTGATTTTTTTCTTTTTTGGGGGGTTCTCTCAAATTCTTGGTGTGTATGTTCATTTCTTCACCCATCATTGAGCATATCTTTAGTCATTTAAATACTTTCATGTCCTATTATCTTTTCTTTTGAGACTCCTTCTATACATATGTTCAATTATTTGAGATTGTTTTACAGGTTTCTGTAACTGTTCATTTTTCTTCAGACACTTGTCTCTGTTTCTCAGATTGTGTAATTTCTTTTTTTAAAAAAAGATTTTATTCATTTATCGAGAGAGAGAGAGAGCGAGTGTGTACACACCTGAGTGGGGGTGAGGGGAGAGAGGGGCAGAAGGAGAGAGAGAGAGAGAAAATCCTGAGCAGACGCCATGCTGAGTGTGGAGCCCACCTTGGGGCTCGATCTCATGATCATAACCTGAGCTGAAATCAAGAGTCGGATGCTCAACTGACTGAGCCAAACAGGTGCCCCAGATTGTGTAATTTCTTTGATTTTTTTCAACTTCATTAATTCTTTTTTCTTCCATCTCCAACTTGCTATTAAGCCCATACAGTACATTTTCAATTTTGTTTGTTATTCCTTTTAGTTGTAGAATTTCTATTTGCCTTTTAAAGCTCTTTTCATTTCTCTTCTGAGATCCACTATCTGTTCTCTCATTAAAACCTCATTTTTCTTTAAATCTCTGAACACATTTTCCATTGGTTCTTTATTTTTAAGTCTACTTTAAAGACATTATCTGCTAAATGCAAGACCTGTGTCATCTCAGTTTATTTTGATACATTTTCTTTACTAAATGTCCTATTTTCCTTTCTGTACATCTAGTAATTCATGTATATTGACATTGTAAAAAAGTCACCATAGTAGGAGGTATTAATGGGCTATCTCTACTCTGGCTGGCATGGACACCAGCATCCACTGTCACCACTGGCTCTCTAAAATCTCTGTTTCATTTTTAACAACTCTCTAAAAAGCGTGATGTATCTTGCCCTGTGTATGCACAGCCCTGCCCTCGCCCAAGAGCTTATAGGGAATCCTGCTTAGACGTCTGAGACCTCCTGTCTGCACGCTCCCTCCTTCCCGACTCCTTGCCATGCATATTCCATGTACTTCAGCCTCTTTGAACTCTCATCTCTGTCTTCTAAATGCAGCAGGACCAAATGCTTGGCCTGGATCTCAGCTTGCTTTACTGAAGCTGGAAAATTGTTTTTATGGAGAGAGGTGGGGAAATTGTGGAGCTTGCCTTTCACTCATAAAGTACAGTTTTATGCTGCATGTTGTCTAATGCCCCCAAAGATTTGCCTTATATTTTTGTCTGACACAGAGTGCCATGCTAGATTTAAAACTCCTGAAGATGCTCAAGCAGTAATAAATGCATATACAGAAATTAAAAAGAAATACTGCTGGAAACTGGAGATCCTTTCTGGTGACCATGAGCAGAGGTATTGGCAGAAGATTTTGGTAGATAGGCAAGCCAAACTTAATCAGCCTCGTGAAAAGAAAAGAGGCACTGAGAAGTTAATCACCAAAGCTGAAAAGGTAAGACTTGCGAAGACTCAACAAGCAAGTAAACATATTAGATTTTCCGAATATGATTGAAAAACAATTTTGCTTCACCTCTTAAGATTTCACTGGTTACTTGAACTTTTCTTAGGAAATACATTTTATTTTATAGTAATAAATAATGTTTTTCTGGAACCTATGTTAATTAGAAGAAATACTTTTGTTCCTTGTAAGACTTTCTTTTTTTTTTTTTTCTTGTAAGACTTTCTTGAGACAAGTACATGTATACCACAGCTTTTCATTAAACATTCTATTCGCTGAAATTATCTTACACAAATCAACCCCAAAGTGATTTAGCAAATGTTTTCAACTTCATCATTAATTTTGTTGTTTTTATATTACAAAAACAATATTTGCAAAAATAATACTACATATAGAAAAAAATGTTTGACATTGGATTCACTGTACTTACTTTGTAATTTGCTCTTTGCTTTTCAAATGTCTAGGATATCTTTTCATATTGATTTATACAGAGACATATGTGTGATACTTCATTCTGTTTCTTGCACTTTGCTTACCTGAGCTTCCACTAAATGGGCCATATGAACTGTTCCCAATTAAAATGTTAAACTTTAAAAAAAGTTATAGTGAGTGGACTAAACCAGGCCCAGTCACTCCATTGTAACCTGAAACAGAATTTCCTGAAGGCTTCTTTCTGATTAAGATTTACTATTCTTTTCTCTCTTCTATTTGGTGATTTGAAGTTAATATAGTTGATTTCTATTTTTTTAGAGATTGACTTTAAATTGTGTACTTAAAATATTAATTAATCTCTACTGTCTCTTCCTCAACAATGCTAGATATCACAACTTAAATTCAAACTCCCTCCTTTTTTTTTGGTAAAAAAACTAATTTTTTATTACCTAATTAAACATTAATATTATTTTAAGTACAGTTATTGTTGATTAAGTCTACCAGTGTGATCATTAATTATTCTTTTTCCTCATTTCCGGTCCCTCTTGTGTCTCAGGCTTCCCATCAGGCATTATTTTCTTTCTGTCCCAAATTCTTCCTTTAAAAATTTGTGTGGTGTGGGTCTATTGGTGATAAACTCTGTTTTGATATATCTGACTGGTTTTATTTTCTCTCTGCCTCGAATTATGGTTTGGGAATAGAATTTTAACTGATGGTTGCTTTTCTCCGTGCCTAGCATCTATTACTCCGCAGTCTTCTGATATACATCCTTGGTTTGAGAAACTGCTGCAGATCCGTTTGTCATTTGCTTGTTGGTACTTGGTACAATTGCACTTCTTAGCTTCAAACCCAGGATGAGGATTCTCAGTTTTGTTTGTCGAAATCAGAAAAAGAAAATTAGGAAAGTATTATAGCATGGGAAAAATAGGCAGAGGTGAATTTAGTGGAAAATCGGCCTGATGCCACGAGACAGTCTGCATCTTGAGGGCACCCTAGAAGGTCCCACATTAATGCTAGGGAACTGGCCTCGTGATCCATTTACAATTGTCACTGGGTCTACATTTCTTTTTATTTATCCTGCTTGGAAAACATTGTGTTTCCTGGATCTCAAGTTTCGATTCTGGAAAAGTTATAGCCAGTTATCTTTCTTGGTATTGTCTCTTCCAGGTGGCAGAATTTAAGAAGACTAAATGCCTCCTTAAATGTTTTGCCCTTGCTATCTCACTTGCCTCATCCCAGGCCTGGATCTAGCCTCTCCTCCATTTTCTCTTATCTCTTTTTCAGGAAATTTGATCGTTCACATATTAGAACTTTGCATTTGTCTTACGTATGCTTCATTACCTTTTCTTTCTTTGTTGAATTTTACATACGTGCTCAAGTGTACCTTTCATTTTATTAACTTTCTCTGAAGCTGTACCTGACTTTGTATTCACTGCATCAATAGAGAATGTAAATTTTTTTTTGTTTTTCCAGAAGTTACCTTTTGCCTTTTAAAATCCCAATTGGCTTTAATATTCTATCATGTTTTTAGTTCCCTCTTTTATATGTTTAGAGATTTTTGAAATATTCATTTTATGTTGTGGTCCTGATAGTTACAGAATCTGATGTTCTTGGCCATCAAATTGTGGTGTTTGTTGCTTCTTTGGACTCTCCTTTATAAAGGGCTCTTTTCTTGTAGGTTGTATAATTTTGGGTTGTGTGCTCATTTTTGGCTCTTTAAAAATGCTGGGGATTCTGAGAGGTCTGAGATGAAGTTATATTATTTTGGAGTAGATTCAATTTACTTCTTTAAGTTAATTTCTCTGCTTGAAGTTTTTCAGGATTTATAATCAGTGTAAAACCAAGGCTAAAAGCTGTGGGGGAAGAACTATGGTTGGTGCATTTTTAGAAGAGTGATTTTCTTTTTCTCTACTCCAAGCTGGGGATGCTATAGATAAGTTTCTCATGTCACTTCCCTATGGTAGATGGCTTTTTTTTTTTTTAAGTCTACATTCTCTTGTGCTTTTAGATGTTCTGAATTTCAACTCCTCATTTTTTCAAACCTAAAGGCTTATCCATTGTTTCCTCTTAGGCTAATAAATTGCAAGGCTTCAAGATTTTAATATTAGTAAACAACACAAGGACCCCCATGCTTTTGCATGTGGATGTTACTATTGTTCCAACGCTTCCTTCTGCCACTTTAAGGTCATTCTATGACTTGTAAGCTCAACAGTGCATTTTAAAATATATTTGTTGCATTTTATCAAGCATTCTAGATGTTTTGAAGGAGAGGACTTTTTAGAATTACTAGTGTTTATGTTATCAGAAGCCGAAATTCCCTGATTGGGCACAATAGGTTTTTAATTTTGCCTCCCTTTTTATTCTGTATGACTTTGATAGTTGACTATGGAGGCATTCAATTATAATTCTCTTTTCCTAGATTGATTATTTATTTATTTATTTTTCATTTAGATATTGTTTAGGTGTTCCGTACATGAGTACCTTCAGCATTGCAGAAAAGTTTTTTTTTTTTTTTCTGTGTTAGTTTTGACATTTATATGCTTTGCCAAAGTTGTTGGTTCCTAGAAGGGGTAGAAAGTAAGAGCTAATGTAGTTAAAAAAATTGTTTTTTAGCAATCTATTTTTTTAAGATATTTATTTATTTATTTATTTATTTATTTATTTATTTATTTATTTCTGATAGAGAGAGGCAGAGACACAGGCAGAGGGAGAAGCAGGCTCCATGCAGGGAGCCGACGTGGGACTTGATCCTGGGACTCCAGGATCACGCCCTGGGCCAAAGGCAGGCACCAAACCGTTGAGCCACCCAGGGATCCTCCCCAAAATTGTTTTTGATGTCAATTAATTTCCAAATTTTTGGACTAAGTTTTTCACTTACTCTATTGCACTTAGGCACAGAAATCACCTACTAATAAAAAAATAACTATCTGACTAATTCATCCTTCCTTATCCTACAGGATGGAATAAATAGAAAATAAAATAGAAAGGCTCACTCTATAGCAGTGTAAAACTTCTGTCCCTGGGACAAGCCAAAAATGTTATGAAAGTGGGCAAACTGTTCATGTCTTTCCTAAATAGCTATTTTAAATGTGAAGAGCAGTGATACAGATAAGAGTTATCATAGTGATTAGCCTGAGCAGGAGATCCAAAAAATGTGTCCATAGCATTTTTCAAATACGTTATTTCAATTACATTATGAATATTGAAAAGAAACATTATTTTTTCTTTCATTACTTTTAATATAATGTACTAATGCCTTATATATATATAAGCCTCCTGCCCTGATACTAAAATTTCTCTATTATTGATTTCTTTTCTGGATTCCTAATGGCTCTCTTTCTCTGTTTTTGTAGGGTACTTTATTCTATCTCCTCTTTAGTGATGGTGGTATGTACCTGTATGTCCTATTGGTAATTTCTTTTGATATTTTAGCCCAAATTTTTTCAGTATACATTTCTAAAAGATAAGGATATTTATCTTAAGTAACCACAGTATGGTTATTATACTTGACACAATTAAAATAAATTCATTTTTACTATCAAATACCCAGAGTACATCCAAATATTCCTTATTTTTCTACGGGCAAAATTGTAATGAATGATCTTCCTTGATTCTATATGCTCAAGTAAATTAATCTTTTTACCCAGCTAGCTCGTAAGTTGTAAATCTTTTCAAGAGCCAATGCAAAGACATAAGGTAATAAGGAGATTTGATAAGTTTTTTGAAGATAAGACTGCTGGTACTTTATTAAAACAGTAAAAAGCACTTAACAGCACATAACTTTGTCTTGTATCTTAAGATTGATTTTTCTTACACTGATTTGGTGTTTTTGAAGCTTATTTTTATGATTTTCAATATGGATGTTTCCCTTTGTTTGAGGGCTTTATTAGTTATTATGTTTGATTTTGGTTGTTGTTAATGGTGGTTGTTTTAGGCAGAGCAAAATCCTTAGCTTAGTAGTAATACCAAAATATCTTTGTGGAAATTTTTCAGGTCATCTTATGTAAAAAGCTAGAAAACCCTAAGGCAATGTGTAAGTGAATACCTGAGAACTAAGAAAATTTGAGAAGAATTCTCAAAGGATTGGAGATCAGCATTGTGCTATAATATAGCATAAAATCTCTCAGGATTTTGAGAAAACAGCAGCTACTCTAATATTGATTTCTTAACTTAGGAACTCTCATGGACATTTACGAGGCTCTACACCAGAACCAAAACATGTCAGCTCTGCCTGTTTTCAATTGATGGCATTTGTAGTTACTTGTGGAAGATACAGCTCCTTGCAAACAAAACAGCCTTTCAGACAGCCCTAGAAGAGAAGCTTCTGTTTGAAGTCCTCAATAGTTAATTCAGTAAAATTCAGTCATGCTGCAGGCAGTAAAAGTGATGGAGATAGTGAGGTACTCAATAATAATTTTAACGGACTAAAACACTTAGTTGTAACACTGATAAGGATAAATTTCACAGAACCTGCAGAAATAAATTAGCTGAAGCAAGGATTAAGAAAGTCTTTGGTTTAGGGGAATAGAGCATCTAAAGCAGACTTCTTTTTCTTTTTTTTAAAGATTGTATTTGTTTACTGAGAGAAAGCAAACATGAGCAGGGGAAGGGGCAGAGGAAGAATGAGAAGCAAGACTTCCCTCTGAGCGCAGAGCCCGACTCAGGGCTCAATCCCAGGATCCTGAGATCATGATCTGAGCCAAAATCAGATGCTTGACCAACTGAGCCACCCAGGTGCCCCGAAACAGATTTCTAATGTGCCAACTGATCACTTGAGTTTCTTGTTAAAATTAAGATTCAGACGTGCTTGGTCAAGAGCGGTGCCTAGAATTCTGTAGTTCTAATAAGCTTGTAGGTAACGTGATATTGCCAATTTATGGAGCACCTTTTGAGAATGAAGGATCTAGAGCCTTGAGTGTTTGAATTTGGCAATAGCATGAGATAGAAGGTGAGAAAATATGCAATAAAATATATAAAAATCGGGGATCCCTGGGTGGCTCAGCGGTTTAGTGCCGTCTTCGGCCCAGGGTGCGATCCTGGAGTCCCGGGATCGAGTCCCATGTCGGGCTCCCGGCATGGAGCCTTCTTCTCCCTCCTTCTGTGTCTCTGCCTCTCTCTCTCTGTCTATCATGAATAAATAAATAAATAAATAAATAAATAAATAAATAAATCTTTAAACAAATAAAAAAATAAAATATCTAAAAATCAGTGCAGAGAATAGTGCTGGTTGTGTGTGTGTTTAAATGCAAAAGGCACCATATATGTAAATTGCTTTAAGCTCTTAGAAGATAGTGCTCACTCTAAATTCAAAGGATAGTATGTCTACAATTCTAATGAATAACATGAAAAACATAGGAAATAGTAAAGACATACACAAAATACATATTTTTAAATAACATATGTTTTATTTACTTATTTTTAAAGATTTATTTATTTGAGAGAGTGCGTGTGTGTGAGTGGAGGAGGGGCAGAAGGAGAAGGAGAGGGAGAGGGAGAGGGAGAGGGAGAGGATCTCAAGCTGACTCCCCAGTGAGCATGGATGACCACATAGCCCTGAGGTCATGACCTGAGTGGAAATCAAGAATCTGACGCTCAACCAACCGAGCCACCCAGGCGTCCCAGTAACATACATTTCAAATAAATGAGACGCTTCATGGGAAGAATTAAGTAATATATTTAAATAACACATAAGGACCAAAGACGTGCCATAGTAATGGGTACTGACATGGAAAGAGAGGAATATTGGTTCAGCAGAATATTCAAGAGAGCAGAATTGGTGGTGGCTACCAGCCTTCAGGTGCCGCCTTTGCTCCCTGGCTCTGTGGATCCCATAACTGCTGATAACCAAACTGCGTTTCAGTTTCCTTGTGTATGAAATGGGATAACAGTGTGCCCAGCTGTGAAGGTTGTGATGAGTATTGGATGTGTAAGACAGCAACTCAAAACAATGACTGGTTTGTATTTGGCAGTGATAAGCGTTTATTTTTATTATTACAATAATAATAAGGTACTTCTAAGGTAATCCAGACTAAGAGATTTAAAAAATCGTTTCCAAAAAGTGGACTTTTTAAAAAAATCTTTTTATTGCTAAATTGCCTATGGAAAAATATTTAGATTATTTTTTGACTAAACAACAGAGAGTGAAAACTTATGATTAAATATATAAGACTATCAGTGAAATTAGAGTGTATCATTTAGAGAAGAATGTTTTCATCAACCATGTTAAAAGTCTGATTATTAAAAATATAAAAAGGCAGAAATTAATTATTCCTAGTATTTACTTTTTCATGTGCTTTAAACCTAGGATGTGACTTTGTTATTTTACCTTTTCTCTAGTTTACATTAAGCATACATTTCAAAATGCCTGTGCTTTGGTTATTACCTTCGTGGTTTTTCATTATTGATGCTTAATGTAGGTATAATTGTAATTCAGGAAAGAAAAAGCTTTTTCTGTCTCATTGTTTGCAGACAGAGATAAATATGTGTTTATCAGATTCTTGTTTTCTATTTATGTTTTCTTTCCAAATCTTAAGTGCAGAAACTTTTAAAAACCTACAATTACAAATATGATAATTGTATCATTAAGTAATAAGCAAAGGAAAATTAGGAAGTAATCCAATTGGTAGAAATTTTGCTATTTGCAAAAGGAAATAATTTAAAAGGTCAAGTATAACACTTAAAATCTGGCTCTAGGAGTTTCCTGGCAAAAAACAAAACAAAAACTCAAATATATGCACTAGTAAATGTGCAAATGTGCTTTAAAGTGGAATATACATATATTTTGTCCTAGATTCCCTTTTATTGAACAGAGTTAACATTGAGTAAGTAATTTGAGGAGGAATGTATAGGTTGAAAATATGGAAAATAGCTTGTGTTCCAGGGAAAACACTAATGTCCTCTCTCCCCAGGTGCTGCCTTGAATTATCACACCTGGAGATGCTGAGAAAGAACATTTGCAGATTGAAAGCTACTGTTTGATTTCTTTCAGATTGTCTTTAAAATCAGGGATCATCTTTAAAATCTCTTTGGGCTTTTCTTTTTCAAGTGGTATCGATAGTGGGTAGGGATTCCAGTGCCACTTAAAAAATGAACTTTGTTGAAATATGACGTTCATTTAGAAAAGTGAGCAAATCTTAAGTGTACAGCTTGATAAAATTCTTCAAGTGAAGACACCCACGGTCCTAACAGCCAGCCCAAGAAGAATATTTTCAGTTCCTTAAAAGCCCTCCCATGTCCTCTCCCACTCTCTTCCCCACAAGAGGTTCCCTCCACATTTTATATACATGCTGTCATATGGCGTGTACTTTTTTGCATATGACTTCTTACCCTAATTATTTGTTTTTTTTTTACCCTAATTATTTGTAATATTCATGTTGTTCACATAACTGGTCTGTTCATTCTCATGAATGTGTAGCATTTCACTGTATGAATGAATCTTAATAGCTTAATTAGTTCTGCTATTAACCAGTGCCTTTATAGTGGGTGTAGACCCAGGAGTGGCGCTTGCCCGGCCTCAAGGTGTGCCCGTGCCCCCTGTGAGTGGGCACCACCAGTCCATTTTCCGAAGTCACACCAATTTCCACTCTCTGCCCTTCACGAGCGGGATATGACACTACCATTGCTCCATAGCCTGGCAACTCTTGTTATCTGTCCTTATTTTGGCCACGGTGGTGCTCATTGTGACTTTAATTTGCATTTCCAAGGAACTAATAAAGTTGAGGGTATTTTAATATGTTAGTTGAAAATTTGAATGCCTTTTGTGAAACGTGCATTTGTGTCTTTTGCCTATTTTTTTTGAGCTGTCTACCTTGTTCTTATTGATCTGCAGGAGTTTAAATGTCCTGAATATGCGTCCTCATCTGATATCTGTATTGCAGGTTTCTCCTCGCGCTCTGTGGCTTGCCGTTTCCTTCTCTAGGTGGCATCTCTTGATGAGCAGTAGTTCTTAATTTAAATGCAGACACTGCATTGTAGCTTCCCTCTAGAGCCTCCTCTTCTTTTGTGCTCTTGAAGAAATCATTATCTACCCCAAAGGGAAGGAAAGATATTCTTTTCTGAAAGCTTTATTGTTTTATCATCCATGTGTAAATATATAACCCTCTGAAACTGACTTTTTTTTCGTATGTGAAGGAGTTCAGATTCACGTTTTACCCCAATTGAATATACAATTGGTTCAGTACTATTTAGAGGAAAAATTGCCCTTTCTCGACTGCTCAACATTGTCAAATTTGCTTCTGTAATTAGATGTCATAATTTGTGTGATCTTCATTGTTTTGTTCCATGTATCGGTTTGGTTTTGTACCAATTCCACACTGTGTTAATTATGAAAGCTTTATAATAAGTTTGATATCTGATCATTGAAGACCTCTTCAGCTTTGTTCTTTTTTTAAATTTATTTATTTAAAAAAAAATTTTTTTTTTCAGCTTTGTTCTTAATATCACCTTGGCTAATCTTGGCCCTTCACATTTATGTATACATGTTAGCTTGTAAATTTAAAATTAAAAAGATGTCAGAGGTCATAAACATCTTTTGTTAGATTTGTTCCAGGATAGTTGAGGTTTTATTGAGGTTTTATTTCTATTTTAAATGTAGAATTTCTTTCTTTTTTTTTGTTTTTTTTCTAAGTAGGCTCCATGCCCAGCTCCACACCTAACGTGGAGTCCAACATGAGGCTTGAACTCATGACCCTGAGATCAAGAGCTGGATGTTTAACTGAGGCATCCAGAATTTTTATGTTTTTGTTTGTTGTTATGTGGTAGCACAATCGACTTTTGTATAATGACCTTAAATCTGTAACCTTGCTACATTGACTAAATAAATGAGACTAATAGTGTTTCTGTGGATACATTATTTATTATTTTAATTTTAAATGTATTTCACCATTCATTAAAATAAATGGATTTAAAATTACTGGCATTTTTACTCAGACTGAAATTTGAATTTTTATTTTTAAGTATTAACTGAATAATAATAGTATTAACTGATATTTATAATAAAAATAAGCTGGATGAAAGTGTAGGATAGTGTGTAGGCATTTCCGTGGGTATTAGAACAATTGGAATTATTGCCTCTTTTCTCTCCTCATTTGTATTAATACTTTTGAGTAATTGAGTCTGCCGCTCTGGTCTTTTTTTTTTTTTTATCTGTAAAATAATGACTGGATTAGATACATTTAAATTCCTTTTTATCAGGAGTAGATGACTGAGAAGACAACTTTTGGGTAAATGTGCTTTCAGAATTCTCTTTCTTTTACTCTTTCCTTTATGGATTGACTATGGAGGTGGTGGGCCTCGTGTAATCACATTTTTGGGGAGGGTTGTAGGTGGGACCACGTCTCCTTGGCACTCTCATGTTCCCTGATCCGGGCACTTGGGAACTTCTGTCTCCCTGGAGCACCACACACTGGCCGTGGGCATGATTGGATTCGGTCTCAGATTCATGGCTTTGGATATTTCCCTCTCTCCTCTGAGGCTGCTTAGCTGCTCCCATGTCATCTTAAATACTGAATGCTCATTTTCCCCGAGGGTCTTGAGGTCTCTCCAGTCTATGCCATGAAACATCGTCTGCTAGTCCTAATGCTTTTATTACCACATTCATGTGGGGGCTTAACTTAGAGAAGGGAAATGAGGGCTTGATATTTGACCTCCTCCTATTCCATCTGTCTTCTTCTCCATACAATCCTCGAGCCTGATGTTCTTTTCCATGTCCTTTACATCATATGCTCTGTTTTCTCCACTAATGGCATCACATAACCCCATGATCTAGTTCTCTGGTTCTGACTTCCAATATGTTCATGGCAACTAAGATTGCGTTTTTAAAAATTAAAAGGAAAGCCTGATTTTCAGGACTGTCACCTTGTTCTGGATCTAGAATTCTTGCTGCTGAAGCTGCAGTCTCCTCCTTTCTCATTTTATTTACCTTGTAACAGGCTTAATCCTTCTGAGGCAAGTGCCGCCCCTGGTAGAAAGGTGAGGTCAAACATAGAGAAAAGGAAGAGCGTTGCAGATGAATTATACTTCCAAATAATGACATCTTTGTTTTCCGAAGGCGTATCACTGCTCACCCCGTTCCTTTGTCTTCTGCTTTTGTTCTATCTGACGTACTAGTTTGTTCAAATGTTCTTTAAGTCTTATGTGGCAATGGTAAGGACTTATGCAATTTCTACACGGGACACGGTAAGATATTTAGGCCACAAAGGTTAGCTCTGTCTTTTATTTGTTAATAGATATTGAATACATGGAAGTGAGTATGTATTTCTTGGGAGCCACCTCCTATGTGCTGAGCATTGAATTAAGTACTAAAGGCGATAGGTGAGAGACACAAGATACAAACGCTCTTGAGGAACTTAAAATACAGTTGGAGATGTGACAGCATAAGACGCAAGAAGACAATATAGATTTTTACGCATTGACTATAATTTCTACACCAGGTCGGAGAATGAGAAAATCAACAAAGTTCAAAGTACCTGGGGATCCTTTTGTGGAGAAGTTGGCATTAAAACTTTGACAGAGTGGCAGCTTTGGAAGGTATGAAAAGTAAGAATTCAACCACAGCTGGAAGGAACAGACATGGGAAGTAGAACTGGCGAGAACAACATGGGAGCTATTGAGCACTCTGCCTGACTGAAGACGAGAGATTATATTGAAGATCAGGAGAGATAATATTGATTATATTTTATTGAATTTATATATAAAATTCATGGGATGATCAAGAAACTTAAAAAAGTATATCCAGTAGACATATTATACGATTTTTAGCTGCTTCCCCCGTGAGTCTCTTAAAATTCAGGTTGTGAATACTCCTATCACAGGATGTAAAATAGGAAAGTATTGACCGTTTAAGGCAACAGCTATCAGATACCAGAGTGATTTATGAACACGGGTCACCTTGTCGAAATTCCTAGTATGAACATGAGAACTGGTTAGGTAACTCCTACATTCCTAATCCCAAAAGGGTGAGAGATCTAGAGATTAAAGATTTGAGTGAACTGAAGGTCCATTAGGAAGGTCCACAAAGGGGCGGGTTGTAGGATTTTTTTTTTCCCTCCCAGTGATAAAAAGAGGTGCTTCAACAGAACTCAGTGAGAGTTCAGTATGGGGGTCGCGTGGAGACAGTGGACTGATTTCTGATGAGTCGGAAGTCAAGGTGAGCTAGTGAGCGCTTATGGTAGAGAAAGCAGAGGCGCTGCCCCGAGAGCGGCCCAGCTCCCCGGGGTCTGTGGGAGAGCTGCCTGAGCAGCAGACCTGGGCCATGCTGTGAGGGGGCACAGGGGAGCTGGAGCCATCAGCTGGGCTGTGGTTGTGGTGATGCAGCGAGGCAGCGTGGTTCATGTCGAGACTGCACAGCTGAGGGGTCCCCAGTGCCTGGAGAAGGGGGACAGCCCGGCCAACAGGAAGTAAGCTTTCCCGCTTCATTTCCCTCTTCCTTCCTTACCTCCCCTTCCTCTGCACCCCCATATTGCAGACACTGGGACCACAGGTTGCTGCTGGGAAGAGCGACCTGAGGTGGAAGCACAGGACCACATCCCTCCCCGCTGGCCGTCGGTGGCCACGCAGCAGGTCCCAGCTGGGGGGGGTGGGGGGGGGCGTGCGATTTAAGCTTGAAATCAGCTTTTTGTAGGCGGCTGGTGGTCGAGGTTGTAAACTGGGAACACGTTTGCTGACTTAGTGCGGCTGAAGGTCCTGGGCTCCGGGTGACCAGGGTGATCAGGGTCGGGCCTGCTTCTGGGCGCCTCGCATCCCGCCGGCTGGGTGGCCGCGAGGGCAGGCTCGTTCCCTCGCAGGTGCCGAGGCGGGAGGCCAGGGCATGGCGTGAGCGGGGCCGTTGTCTGTGCAGCTCTGCCCTGGCCTCGGGGCGGCGGGGGGCGGGGGGCCCGGGGGGCCCGGCCGTGCCCTCCCTGCTGCGGCTTCCAGGGCCCGCTCACCCGCTCGCAGGCTCCTCTCTTCCGTGGAGTTTTCTCGGGTGACAAGGACCAGCTGGCGGCCAGGCCGCGCCAGTCCAGCCACTCTGACCCATTAACCATCGTTTCAAGGCTCCCCTTTCCCGACTGCACAGGATCCGGCGGGACCCTCAGCTTCCATATGTTGTTTAATGATTTAAACCTGGTACTTACACCAGTTCCTTGAGATCCTTGTCTAACGATGCGTTCCCTCCACCTGGGACTGGTTGACAACTCACTCACCTCCCTGGGAAACCCTTTTACTCCACCCGCCCAGAGACCTAAAATGATTCTTTACTTACCTATTTCCGTCGTCACAGAGCGTGATTGATAAATAGGCCACGTCAGTGGCATCCAGCATCCCGCCACCTGGCTCACGGAGGTAGGGATTTTCAGCGGGGCGGTGAGAATGTTTTTAAAAGGGGAACAATGATAATGATATTAATAATGATACCGATAAGCATATTGGCTAATATTCATTAGTTCTGTATCCGTTAGGTATTTTTATTTCATTTATTTATCAGCCCTGTGGACTAGGAGGGATGATTGTTCGGATACTATGGTTGAAATGGGAGGGATGATTATGAAATGTGAAGGCTTACAGAGCTGCACTTACTTCCCCCAGGTCTCCCGGTAGTGAGACGTCGTGATGACAGTTATAGGACTATTCCTACAATGACGGCTGTAGTCAATTAATCAATGATGCTTTTCCCTGTTGACATTTGTTCAAAGAGCTTTCGTAAGGGATGAATTGAACATTCTTACCTAGCCACGTGACATTCCTTTCTGCAGAGCTGTCGCTCAGTCTTGTATCTTTTACCCTCGGATCCGAACAATCAGATAACGACGCAGTAAAATCTCTTATGGGATGCTCATCGAGACTGTTATATGCCAAGGGAGGGAATGAGATATGTTTTCATACGTTTCACTTCTATAAAGTGCTTTCCTCCTTGTTGCAGCACAGAAAAAGCTCTGAAATTGCATCATATGAGCAGGGTAATCTGCAATTATTTACAGAGTCCTCCCATAATATCTCATGTTATCACTTCTGTGGAAAGACAGAACAGGAAAACACCCAAGCTTTCATGAATATTTTAAAGCCCATATTCACTGCGGGAGGGAGAAAAGTAAGTTTAGATAATTGCAAACTCCATTTCAGTCCCTTGTATTACAAGCAAGCGTCCTGTAAGCCAACATGGCTTACGTCTTATCTTTTGAAATGGTTGAAGCTGGAGCTTTTTCTTGCTCAAGTGCTGGTTTTGTGCCCATGTGAGAAGAGAGGGAAGCGAGGAAAACAGGGCTGAGTATCTGCCACAGGTACCCACGTTCTCAGATGCAGGAGAAGGGGGATCTTTGGGGAACCTATTTGGCATTTATAGTGTTTCCCAAGGCAGCTGCTGAATGGAGCTGAGTGTTTTAACTGATTTTCCTCTCTGACCTTTATTACTAATGAATCTTCTTTAAGAAGTATTTGAAGAGTAAAAAAAAAAAGACTGTTTTTATTAATCTCTTTTCTCTTTGCCCACAGAACTCAAAGAAATGGTGTTACCTGGCAAGAGATCTGTTGTCTTCTATGAAAAGTGAGATCAAGGTAATGCTTATTTTGAACTGATGTACTTTTTAGTCTGTTTAACTCTGATACATTAAACTAGTTGACTTTCTTTGATTACTGGGTTTGGCTATTGCATAACCCATCAAAAAATCAAATCACTCTAAAAAGAGTAGAAGGAATGATTTATGATGATCGTATTTATGAATTGAGTAGTAAATTTTAGCATATATATTAGCTTATCAAAACACTGTGGATCATGGTTAATTTTCTGACACTTTTCTTTCATTTATTTTAATATGTGAGTAGGATCTTGACTAGAAGATTGCATTGTCTTTGGAAATATCTCCAACTACTGTATTGTATTTATAAATGATAGACAATAAGACAATTAGGTTCTTATCAGGTTACAGTGATGAGATTTGCCTTTTATTTAAGCATGAGTCAGATGGCTTTGTTATTTTCTGAATATGTGAAAATTTCAGTACAAATTCCTAGAAAGTTTCATCAACTTTTGTAAAGGCACTCTCATGCAAAACATATATTTTCTTAGGAAGATTGAATTATATTATACAGTTGCTGAATAGCATGCCTGATTATGCTTAACAGATTGCCTATTTAGTTGCTAAATTTTCAAATTGCTGTGTGATTTGTTTACATATGTTGGACTAGGAATATGAACGCTCATGCAAATATTCTAATGACGCACGCGTAAGCGAAGTGTGGGTATAGCGGCAGATATATAATGTGTGTATAAATAAAGCTGCTTTCTCAAAATAGTTTTTTATAGAAATGTCTCTGAAAGATGAGAATTGTGATGGGGAACTGGACTTATCTCTCAATACTTTCTATTCATACAGCTGTGAAGATTGGATATTACTGTACGTACATGAACACAAATAATAGAATTACTGAAATGTGCATTAGGCTGCATACTAATTGGAACTAACTGGGTTTTATTTTTGACAAATCACTGAATTCCTAAAACCAAACGAGTGCCGAAACAAAGGTAGCATTTAATTTAATGAACATGAGCAGAAAACTTGTTTCTGAACTTTAATTTGCAGTTGAACAAACATTTAGGTTGAATTGCAAGTTGGGGTGTCTCTACTTATTTCTAGCTTTCAGTTAATTCTTCAAAGGATGTGTAAACCCCTCAAGGAATCAGCTTGACTCTCCAAAAGGGGATTTTGAATGATAGGCACTCTATTCAAGTTTTATCTCTACTAAAATGTTAATTCAAACTATAAAATATCTTAAATTGGTTAATGACATAGTTGAGGGTTGCCTTTTGCATAGAACTATTAACTGTGACTCCCCAAAGAGAGATAGAGTGAGAAGGACTTACTAACCTAGACACTGGGTGGAAGAGGGTGAGGCTGAGTTCTACGATATCGGCATAGGGAGGAGCTAAGTGGTGGGAAAGTGCTTGTTGAGGGGAATTTGATGAATGACGCAGTAAAGAGAGAGAAAAAACACCAAAGGAGATGAAGCCAATGGAGAGGGTCAAGGATCATTCTTTAGAATGAAAATAAAGGATAAAGGGAAAACAGACTATCCAGGATGCATTCATGGGATGGTTTTCGTTTTTCAGAAGTCTGTATATGCTAATATTCAATTTTACTGGCCTTTTATTTTATGTATTTTAGAGATGGACAAGCTTACTTTGACCTGAATGTAGTAAAAAAAAAAAAAAATGAAGATAGAAGGGATATTTCCATGAACATGGTAGAGTTTTCAGAATTGTGTATGCAGAGTTACAAAATTTACGTCTCAACATGAAAATAAAGAACAGTCCTGCAATACTGCTAGAGTTCAAGTGCTTTGGTCTGACAAAATTCCCGAAGAGCTTAGCTCCAGCCATGTGTGCATTTGTGTGCAGGTTGGGAGTGGGATGTGGATAGCTAATTTAGGTGGAGAAAGTGGTGTTCAAGTCATCATCTCCTTAAGTTAGACCTTTCGATTCATGGAAAAAAGGGTGTTTGCGATCATAAAAATAATTCCTGCTAGTATGACAAAGGGTGCTGATTATTGATGCTCATTATCTATTATCTTAGATGGAATATGGACATTTAAATTCAATATTTAATATATGGTTTGGTTTACTAGTGTTTTACTGAGAATTTTTGTATCCATTTTCATCAAGGACATTGGCTTGTAGTTCTCTTTTTTTAGTGGAGTCTTTAATCTGGTTTGGCATCAAGGTAATGCTGGCCTCCTACTATGAATTTGGAAGTTTAAGACATACTTGGTGAAGGTGCTCTTTTTAGATAAATGGGACCATTCAGCTTTTCCCAGTTGCACATGACAACTAACACATTCATTTTGTGTGGGATTAACTCTGGCAATGGAACCCAGAGAGCAATCTGTTGGAATAACAGGCATTTTTGTGCGTTCTGCTACTTGAAAGTTCTGCATTTAATTCTTTTAAAGGGAATATTTCAGTCACAATATTCTGAATTTTGTCATCCAAAGAGAGCAGCAACTTCAATTAGGTCAAAATACCCTTCTATATACCCCTAGAAAGATTTTGTGCAAAAAATAGAGACTGTTATTCTGTTGGATTTTTACATATATTTATATGTCCTGGAAAAAGATGGAATTTAATTAACAAAATTTCATGTCAGTGATTTATTTTTGTTATGTAGGTATATCAAATTTTATTCTCATATGTATTTAACTTTTCTGTACGTAATTTTAATGGGATATCAAGGATTTGGCAATTTTTCGATGTACTCTAGGTTGAACTCTAACCTTAGTATAAACAGTTTTAAGAATTGAAAGTAAAAAAAAAAAGAATTGAAAGTAAATTGTGTCATAGATTGGTGTATAATTTGGTTTATGTTCAAGGCACCAATAAATTATAAACAAATTGTTTAATAATGGGTTTCATTGTGGTTTATTATACAGGCTGTAGAAAACATAGATGTAATTTATGTTGGGGTTTAAAGGATGAAAATCTTATATTTTGAGAGCTTATATTTTATATTATTTATTACATACCTACCCTAACATAACAATGGAAGTAAATCATCAAAACTTGCAGTTGATTAATAAGTTAATGACCGTGAACTTTTAAAAAAGATTTTATTTATTTGAGAGAGAGAGAGAGAGAGGCAGAGAGCACGAGCAGTGGGGAGGAAAGGAGGGAGAGAGAGAAGCAGACACCCCCTGAGCAGGAGGCTCAATGCCAAGCTCCACCCCAGGACTCCGGGATGGCTGAGCCACCCAGGTGCCCCAATGACCATGGATTTAAATAAGAAGTAGAAATACTCATAGGGCATGTGATAAAAGGTGTGATGTAATTGTCACATTACCCGAATTAGGTGCCAGGTGTGATAAATGTAATGCTTTACAGAAATATAGTTGTAGGCCACCTGGTGGTTCAACGGTTGAGCATCTGCCTTTGACTCAGGTCATGATCCAGGGGTCCTGGGATCGAGGCCCTCATCGGGCTCCCTGCTCAGCAGTGAGTCTGCTCCTGCCTCTCCTTTCCATGTATGCTCTCCCTCTTTCTGCGTCAAATGAATAAATGAAATCTTGAAAAAGAAAACTAGAGCTGTAACACCAGGCAAAGCATGCTCCCAAAGAGTGCTTAAACCGCCCGCCCGAGAACAGATCACTGAGCATTTTCATATAGAAGTGATCAAAAAGCAATTCTTCAAAGAGGATTTACATGAGGAAGAGCCATGGCAATAATTTTAAAGAATGTTTTTGGCTTTTATGGTTTTTGTCATTTGAAAAGTTCTTGTTATGTTTTAGTCTTCTGACGATTAGATTCTGTGGGATACTCCGTCTTTTAAAGCCTGTTTAAAAACTCGCAAGACTGTAAGTCATGACGCTGTCTGGAATTGACTCCTGCAAATAGTATTTAAGTCCTTCCGTCGATTCCCTGCCTGTATTGCTTCATTTTTCTCTTACTCCGCTGCATACCCTGAACATCCTTGTGTTTCTTTCTGCTGAATACTCCGTTCTGAATGCCCAGTCTTTCTCCCTGAATCCTAGGCCTTCATAACCTTAAAACTTCTCTTTAAGAAGCTTTCTGAATTCCTCGTAATACCACTATTTCTCCCCCTTAGCCCATATTCACTTGGTGGAATCATCTAGATAAACAGCTCACATTGTCACTGATTTGCATATATTGCTCCCTACTAGTTCCTATGTGTACATGTGTGTGTGTATGTATATATATATATATAATTTTGTTTTATTATATATAAAGGTACATACATTGACATGGGATTTCTTTCCTTTAATATGAATATATATGTATATATATTTAGATTTTTATTTATTTATTCATGAGAGACAGAGAGAGAAAGAGAGAGAGAGGCAGAGACACAGGCAGAGGGAGAAGCAGGCTCCGTGCAGGGAGCCCGACGTGGGACTCGATCCAGGGTCTCTAGGATCACGCCCTGGGCTGAAAGCGATGCTAAACCGCTGAGCCACCGGGACTGCCCTCCTTTAATATGAATATAAAGAAGATTCTTCTGCAAACCATTTTTACTTCCACTTTTGAGTCAAGTGCACAAACTGAATGAATGAGCTCCTTGCATCTCTACGATTTGCACTAAAGTCATATTTAAAGGCTAAAAGAGTCCTCTGTACGACGAGAGTTATAATCTGGCTATGTTTTGTATGATTTAGAACTACCATGAGAAGCTACTCGCCCTTTATCACATCTTTTCAATGAGAATAGAATCTAAATTCGAATACATGAACTCATAAAGAAAATAATTTTCGCCTATTGAAACATTCCCTTCTCCAAGTCAGGATTGCCCAATTCTGTCGCTCATTGGTTTTTGCCATTTTGCACGTGTCGTTGAAGAAAGTTCTAAGCTGAGCTGCTGAGCTAAGGCTCTTGTGGCCTGAGTAAAACCCTGCCTTATAAAGATCCTGCCTGCTGCGTAGCGCTCATCAGAACCAATAGGAAGAAAAAGTCCTATTGTAACTCGCCACCTCATTCATTCATGTATTCATTCATTCAATCAGTGTTGAACTGCTGTGTTCATAGGTGCTCTAGCTGGGCAGGACTGGAGAGTCTCCCGTTCGGCCCACACACGTACCCACCTTATGTACACACGTGGACTACAGTACGAGTGCTCTTACATGCTTGTAGGAGCATGCTCTGTGCTCCTATCATTTTTCCCGAGCTCCATTTCTTCTGTGTCCTATTCATCATCATTCATGCGGGGGCTGGGAAGCCATCAAAGCTGCCCCTTTCCGAAAGCCATTTTTAATCTTGCAATGATTGTTGAACCTCATGCCTAAGACGTTTGTGGGCATTTTGAATGTGTCCGTATGTTTGTGGATATGCAGTCTGCAATAACACGTTCCCAGCTCTGCAGCAGCTTCTCGGGGCTGGGATCCTAGGAGTACCTGGGTGCCTGTGAAGGTTGGGAAAGGGTGACGGTTATTTAGAAAGTTGAAGTGGAATCATTGACTATTGGGGCGGTAGCAGGACTTTTGGAAATTGGGGCTGCTTGGGAATTGGCAATTTCCGGTAGAGGACTAAGGACTTTGAGGGAATCGGTTCCTTTAAAGCTTTAGCGTGTGTGTTAGTTTTCATTTCTTTGGTTTTGCAGAACTAACGTGAACTTGGAAGGGGAGCAGATCACTGGCATCAGGGTAGTGTGCGCAGAGGCAAATAGTTTATGACATGAGGTGTCCACTGGACTTGGCATGTGCCTACGTCTGTATGTTTGCCCCTTTGTCTCTCTGGTTGTGTATTTTTCATGCATTTGGCATTTGAAAAGTGATGCCACTAGATGTCAGCAGCAACCTCCTAGGGTTCCCGTGGCCTTAATTCATAATGACAACGAGTTGGTGGACTATTAGAACACCTTCTCTGAGAGTGGTTAGGACCCATCTTGAAAATGTAAGAGGTCGTTTTCGAATGATGAGGAGGATGACAAACATCATGAAATATTCTGAAATTGTTCTCTAAACTGGTTTCTGTTGACATGTAACATGTTGCTCTTACTTCTAATAGTCTTTCTACAAATGAGGTGACATGAAGAATGATGTGTGCGGCTGAGTCATTTGTTAGAAGCTGTACGTGTTGCCAGACTCTAAACTTCTGTTTTGATACTTGATGATTCATTTATGCCATGATTACATGAGTATTTGTGCTTGGGTTTATTTCATTCTGTTTTTGTAGAAGCCTTTTGGTACTACAGCCCATCAGATTGTGTGCTATTAATTTTTCAACACCCACATCTGTGTGCTGTTTATTTAGTAATGTCTAAATTTTCCTGGATCTGTGCTCTGTTGTTATAAGATACTCAGAAAACTTTGATAGATGCCAAAGAGTCTGATAGGTATTTGCTCACCAGTAGGCAAAGAAAACAACCTAGAAATATGAAAAAAATGTATTCTCCATGAATTATAATGCATATAATTGTTTAGTCCTTGAAACAGCAGACACCAAAGATCTCAAAAGCTTTTTCCAGAAATTAATAAGAAAATTGTAGTACTGGCCAATGTTCTATAAATACCAATAGCATTATTCTAGATAATGCAGTTAATATCCTGTCAAATCAGATTCACATTAGCAGAATGTTTCAAACTAATCTGCTGGATTTTCGTCATGAGTTAGAACTCAGGTGATTGACTCTTAGTTGATCAAATGCCAAACAGATTTTTAAGTAACCTTGATAAAGGTAGATTTACTTCTATGTTTCTCCCTTGGAAAAATTCTGCTTTAGTGGATTGAATATATTATATATATATAATATATATACATATATAATGGATTTTATATATATAACATATAATGGATTATGGATTAAATATATATAATGGATTAAATGGATAATATATAAATATATGATATATCCAATATTAAATGGATAATATATAAATATATATACATGAATTAAATATATTATATATAATGGATTTTAATGGATTAAATAAGCAAATATATATATATCTTAGGAAAAACTGGAAATGAGAATATGAAATTATTTCCTTTCCTAAAACCAGTTCTACCAAGAAATATATTAATGTAAATGTTATACCTTCATCACTTTCAAGATTTTTACAAATTGTTTTAGTTGGTGCAGGGGCTAACTCAACTAGTACATAGGCTAAAGAAATAATTCCTTTTATAACAGAGTTGTTTTATTTGAGAGTTATTGATTTAGCTTCACAAGGTTATCAGTAAGTTTCCTATTTTTTTGCATTTCTGTTGTAGAACTGCTAGTAAAAGGGACTTACCAAGATTTCCCCCCAAGATTGTGGTTATTATCTTTAATTATGCTTGTAGATGGTAAGGCAAACATTTGAAATCATGCTCCAGTTACTTGGCCCATGTGCTTACCTTCCCAACCTCATTTCCACCTTGTTCTTCACCCAGATGTTGCCTCGTAGCCCATACACAAAGATTGGTCCACCTTGTGTATGACTTACTTATTTCTACCTTGATGACTTTTCATTTACCATTACTTTTCTCTCTTCTCTCCCAACTCCTCATTCTTCGTTTCAGAAACAGAAGAATGTAACGGGGACACTAGTGAGAGCCAGATGGTCTATATTCGAATCCCCTATTGGTGATTTATTAGCTTATTGCTGCTAGACCAGATGGAAGCTATTTAACCCACAAAATCTCATATTGGTTGCTTCTACAAAACCATGAAAAAAGTATTTAGAGAATTGAGTTAATTCTAGTATTAACTCATTACTTGTAACTTATAATAGCTACTAGCACATAGTAAGTGCTTACTGTATACTAACAACTGCTAATTCAAATCAATCTGAAAACTCACTTTCATAAAATTTAGTTTCAAACTTACTGTCTTTCATCTAGTCATTGTTAATCTTATTGGTGTGTGTTTGCAGCTTTACTTATTGGTGTGTGCTTGCAGCTGTACAAAATTAGAAAATAAAAGGAATAACAAAAGTAGTGATGATTACTACTTATCGTGCTTTGGTTATGCGCGAGGAGTAGGACTAGGAGCTTTACTTACATTGAGCTATCACGTAACATACATGTATTTTGTGGATGATGGACACGGAGGCAGTGATTCGCGTTAAGACCTATAGAGAAAGGAAATAGCACAACCTCCGAGTACACAAGTGAAATGGAAATGGGGATCCCTGGGGGGGCTCAGCGGTTTGGCGCCTGCCTTCAGCCCAGGCCGTGACCCCGGGGTCCCAGGATCGAGTCCCGCATCGGGCTCCCCGCAGGGAACCTACTTCTCCTGCTGTCTGTGTCTCTGCCTCTCATGAATAAATAATAAAAAAAAATCTTAAAAAAATGAAATAGAAATGGAAATACGGAATTGGGTCCCCAGGAGAATTTTCAAGCTGAGGTGGAGTCTGCAGGCTATCATGGGGTTCAACTGAAGTTGAGTAACCGGATGCGTTATTCACCTGAGAGAGAGCAGACTGAGAAGGGTCCCGTCAGAGAAGAGCCTCCCCCTCATACAGACACACACAGAAGGGTGAGGCTCAGAGTCCTCGTGCCTCCAGTTTTTGTCAATGCAAGATATAATAATGTTTTCTAGGAGCTAATGCATTGATTCTTTGTAAAGCCCACCATTGAAAATAGTATCAGACCTAGAATTATTGTGTCTGAAAAATACTAGGAGAGAGAAAATTACTCTTGTTCTAATTTTTGGCCTACTATAAATATTGTGAACAGCAGCAATTAATCACATAATAAGAATGTTGCTATTTTGTAAGGAAGAAGCTTGGTATTTGATGTAATCCGTGACATGAGAGCGGGGCACATGTCGGCTGTTAGGAATTGATGCAGGAGGCGTGAAGGGCTTGGAGATCATCTACTCCATTGACAATAAGTGATGGGCTTCCCATTGTGATATGCTTACTTTTTCTTATAAATTCATTAAAATTGCTAAAAATTTAATAGATCAGTATTCTCTCTCTATTAGACCTCATGAAACATGTGGTAGATAGCTCATTTTAATTTTGTTTTTGGAGTTTAGTTTGGGAAGCCTTTTCTGCTTTAGGAAGCTACCCCCCTCACACTCTGTGCCGTGCTGGCAAATTATGGATCGTAATAACAGCAGATCTTTATTTACTACTTTTTTGAGGCCAGTGTTCTAGACAGCGTACTAAGATTCAGCGACTAATGGTGCTGCTGTTTCCTATTTCATAGTAACACTGTGGAGCAAACCCACAGGAGCATGACTCGGGCACGGTGTGCGGGTCGGTGGTCTTCGCCAGGTTTGCTCCTACATCCCCGGACCGCTGGGCTGGTTGCGCTGGTCGCGGCCGAGCTGCCCTATGGGCTGGGACTTTGGCTGGGAGAGCGGGGCTGACGCAGCTTTGCTCCCCCCGTCTGTCTCCCTCGACAGTCTAAACTGAGCGTGTTCTTCTGGTAGCATCAGCTTCTGAGCGAGGAAGCAGGAAGGCTCAAAGGGTTTTTAGGCCTGTGCGCAGAACTGGCCCAAAGCTACTTCAGCCACAGCCTGCTGCTCGAACTAGATCTCAAGGCGAGCCTGCAATCCAGGGAGAGGGAGCCAGACTCCACCACTGGATGACAGCGGCTACAACATCACGCTACCGTTGGTTGGACACAGGAAAGGGGAGAACTGGAATAAGCTTTGCCATCAACCTATCGGAAGCTCATTTCTACCTGCGAGAAAACGGCACTTCAGTGCGATTAAATGGCTTCCCGCTGGGGTGGACTCGTGAACTTCACCTGGCCCGTAATGCAACTTCATACTCCAGGACCCAGGATTGGACAGAGGGTGGGCAGGGCACCTACGCAAATTAATCGCGGTCCTTTCCCGAGACGTGATATACGAGAAAAATATTTCCTTTAGGTTCAAGAATTGTCGGAAAGTTGACTTAGCACTGTCCGTAATCTTTGGTTCTGTTATTTGGAGAAGATCCTGAGACAGTTGAGACAGAGAGAGACAGAGAGAAACAAGAGGCAAGAAAGAGAATGTTCAGCACGTAGGAGAAACAGGCCTTGGCGTCATTGGAGCCACTAGACGCAGCCGTACTTGAAACCCCAAGCCTACCAGCTTCTTAAAACAGTAAGTTTCTTTTTTGTTGTTAGTCTAGTTGGAAAACTATTTCTGGACACTCATGCTGGGAATCCAGGCTCCAGGTTGTGAGACAATCCAGACCTCATGGAGGAGCCATTTCTCAGGTGTTCCGGCCGCTGCTCTAAGAGCCGGTGGTTGGCATCGCCGACAGCCCTGTGTCAGTAGAGGCAAGGCCTTTAAATGATTTCAGCTCCAGGCCCTAGGACAGTTCGGTGATGATGACTGGAGCAGAGACGCACTGTCTTCCCATGGGCCCGGCCCAAGCTGCAGATTCATGGACACAACAAATGTCATTGATTTAAGCCACCAAATTGTGGGGTAATTTGTTAGGCAGCCATGGATGACCGCAACACTAACATTACACTCTTCTCCTGTGATTCTTTCTTAGGACTCTCTTTCCTTTTTTTTTTTTTTTTCCTTCTCTTTTGTTTTCTTTTTCTAATTGAGGTATGATAGACGTACATGATAGCACTTTTGGGTAATGACTTGATTTTTTTTTTTTTTAAAGAGGGAGAACATGAGTGGGGGGAAGGGCAGAGGGGGAGGGAGAAAAAGTATCTTAGGCAGGGTCCAGCATGGGAGGCACAGGGCTCGATCTCACAGCCCTGGGTCATGACCTGAGCCTGAATCAAGAGTCGGACACCTCGCTGACAGCCACACAGGTGCCCCATGACTTGATATTTTTATGTATTGGTAAATGAGCACCAGGAGTCTAAGTAATGTCTATCACCACCGTGTAGTAATAGAATGTGTGTGTGTGTGTGTAATGAGAACTTTTAAGACTTTTAGCAACTTCCAAGTATGCAGTACAGCCTTACTAAGTGTAGTCACCGTGCTGTGCATTGCACTCCCATGACTTCTTTATCTTATAACTGGAAGTTTGTACCTGTTGATCACCTTTACCCATTTCCCTCCACCCCCTGCATCTGGAAACCACCAATTTGTTCTATCTATGAGCTCATTTCTTTTTTTTTTTTTTTTATGAGCTCATTTCTTTTTTAAAGATTCCAAATGTAAGTGAGATTATACAATATCTGTCCTTTTGTCTCTAACTTACTGACTTAGAATAATGCCTTCAAAGTCATCCTGTGTTGTTGCAGATAGAAAGATTTCATTCTTTTTTAATGGCTGAATAATATTTGAATGTGTGTATATATTCCACAATTTTTATCTATTCCTCTGTTGATGGAGATTTAGATTGTTTCTATGGCTTGGCTATTGCAAATAATGCTGCAACGAACATGGGGGGTGCATATAATTTTTTTAAATAAAAAATTTATTTATTTTTATTTTAAAAATATTTTATTTTAAAAATAAAATATTTTTAAAATAAAAAATTTATTTTTATTTTTAAAATATTTTAAATATTTTTAAAATAAAAATTTATTTATTTTTATTTTTATTTTTTTTTGGTACATATAATTTTTAGGACTCTCTTTGTTTACTAAAACACATATCAGACCCTCCCCCTACCCAGTGCCTATCATTCCACAGTTGCCCATGCCTCTATTTAAACTCTGATTTTCCAAGTAGACGTGGGCATTTTTTATTGACTCTTGCCCTTGACTTTGTGATGTAGCTTTGCCTGGAGGGAAATGACCAGGGAACATGGGTTGGAGGTATCCATGTTGCTCTACGTCCTTACTCAAACGCTGGGAATCCCGACTTGATGAGCTCAGCTCTCATTCTCCACTGCTATGCGGTCCAATATGGTGGCCACTAGGCACGTGGAATTATTTAAATTTGAATTAATTAAAATTAAATCATATTGTCAATTCAGTCCTGTAGCTCTACTAACCACATTTCAAGCGTCGGATATTTCTACGTCATTACTGGCTACCATGTTGCTCCGTGCAAAGTCCTAGAACATTTCTGTGATCTCGCTACGCTCTTTTGAATGGTGCTGCTCTGATTTGCAACTTACACCTGTGGTCCAAGGCCAACTCCTCTAAATACAGCAAAAATCGCTGACCTAGAGCAGAACTCTGAAGGATCTAGTCTGGATTTCCTGGGTATAAGCTCCAGGAGAGGAAGAGGTGGGAATCTTGGCTCCATTAATAAAGTCATTTACATGTGACATGTGAAATGTAAAGTTTCATTTACATCCACGTGAGAAGGCTGCCTCTCGTAGCCGTACTTACATTCTTTTCTAGCCCTTCAACTTGTGGGTAATGGTTTATTTTCTTGGCTACATTGGTTCCCTTTTTTCAACCCTGCCTGACTTTCAGAACAATTTAATTCGCAGAAGCTATCCTAGTAACAAAAGATATCCCTCCGAAAATACTTGGGGGCTCTGTTCTCGGTGGAGAGTCCTCATGAGCACACAGGGCTTCTGTTGACTTGAAAGTGAACTCTGGCTGTGGAGCGGATATTACTCCCTTAAAAAAGAAAAAGAATAACTTCAAGGCAAAAGGGCCTTTATTCTCCCTGGGTATAAGTTTCCGTGAAAGCTTGTTTATTGATTTTCCTTGTAACAACTGAGCTTGCAAGCTATAAAAGAAAAAAAGAAGCAAATAGAAGCAGGGAAATAATATCAACGATCAACAAGTTTATTCATCAGCTTTATCTCATTTGTTCTCAGTCACTGTGTACACGGTGAAATAAAAAAACGCCACAAACCCCAATCCCATTTTTTTTTAATGCAGTCCATAGAATTTTGTTGATCAAAAGGGAAAGCAAACACTTAAACTCTCAAGCAAAGGTCCATTCCCATTAAAAGTGATTGTGACCAAACTAACGTCATTATGTGAGGAAAGAGCTGAAAATGAGAGGAAGTGGGGGGAAATGCGGCTGCTCCGGTGGGGTGATACCTGGTATGATTACAGTGCCACTGATTTTGATCTCTAGTTAATTCATCACATGGCCTGAAATAACCACCATTAGCATTGTCCCCCCCAGGAAGATAGGTTTTTCACATGGGTCAGAAATTTAGGAAGCTATTTAAGAAGTCCTATAATCAGGTAATTTTTGAAAATGCCAAATTTTATGCGTCTCTCCTGTAGTTTTAAGATGCACATTAGGATATTAGTCTTTGAAAATCCTGCTGTAAAGAAACTTGTTTAACTTTGCGTAGCCCAGCATTTCCTAAAATTAGTGGACCATGAAGCCTTTTATACTTTAGCATATTTTTATGCAATACTAATTGCATCCAAGTGGTACTAGGCTTTAGTGAAGCACACTTTGTGAAATGCTGCTTTAGAATAAAATGTGGATCCCCGAGAGCACTTGTTTTAACACAGAAGTCACCTGATAAGAGCAACACTTTCACCTTTGACATCCATCCATACAGACTAACTTGCCTCAATGAGCAGGATCCCAGGACCCTGCTGGTGTGGGAGAGGCCGTAGATCGGAGTTTTTCCTAAAGAGAGCTGTTTCAGGAGGGTTCCTGGGGAATTGGAGGATGTCCAGCCATCTCTGGCACTGTCTTTTCCTAGGACATGGGACTTCCAGAGTTATGTTTCTAGAAAGGTCAATTTTAGAAGGTATCAAAAGGGAGGTGATCTGCTGAAGAAAATTTTAACATCTCTGGTGACTTCCAGATGGTGTTCAATCGCTTCCTTCTCCTTTGCAAATAACCATTTCTCAGGAAAGTGGATTACGCCCACTGTTCCTACTTCCCCACCAACCATCACTCTTTGGCCTATAACGATTTTTCATTTACTCTCTAATTCTGATAAAACTCCTCTTTCTCAGATAACTTGCTATTTTTCTATTTGCCAAGTGTAGTGAACTCTTCATGGGTGAACATACTGGTCTCTATAATTTTGGATTCTGTCTAAATGCTTTTGAGTTCCATATTTATATATATATATTTCCATATATATATATTTGGATATATATATTTGGATATATAGTTGGATTTTATATATATAAATATATATATATATATATATATATATATATATATATATTTGGATTCTGTCTAAATGCTTTTGAGTTCCGTATTTATATATATTTCCTTATACATATATATATAAATATATGTATTTATATATATTTATATTTCCCAGGACACAGTTCTGAGCTTCAAAATTATATTCCCTCAGCATCCTGAACTTCTACCCAAAATTGATCTGATGAACTTGTGCTCTAAACCTCTTTTTCTTACAGATCATTGGAAGAACCATCACTCACCTAGTCACCTGACCCAGACACTTGTGGACTATGCTTGGTTCCTCTTAGTGCCCTTGCCCCCTGACACTCAATTACTTTTTTCAAAATATACCCTGTGTCCCGTAAAGTACGTATCCTTCCATGTCTTAGATCTCAGAGGCAAATCCTAGCTCTTCTACATGATACTTGCATGACCTTGAACAAACTTTCTAGTCTCATGCCTTAATTTCTCTTTTGTTCAATGGAGATAATCATAGTAGCTCAGTGAGAGAGTTTTGAGTCTGTGAAGATTAAAAGGGGATAAACTAGGGGAGTAAAGATAAGATTAAATTGACTTTTTTCTTTTTGGTCTCTCTATAGAGGGAAAAAGCATTTATTATTAAGGGAAAAGTCTTAATGGCTCATTGAGTGCTTTTACAGGAGCAAATATATTTTATTTTATTTTATTTTATTATTTTATTTTATTTTATTTTATTTTATTTTTTTGGAGCAAATATATTTTAAATAGCAATAGCTGTGAATGAAAAAAATAAGGTTGTGATCTGGTTATAATTCATGGGAAAAATAATTTTTAAATATTTTTATCCCCTTGTTCCATAATTATGGGTTATTGAAAAGAAAATAAAAGAAGGAAATTGGGCTATCTTTCACATTCTTTTTTTTTTTTTTTTTTTTTTTTTTATCTTTCACATTCTTTAGGCCATTAGAAGTGGTTATGCATATGATGAAGTAGATAAGAAAAAAAAAAAGACCCCAAAGTGGCATTCCTAGGACATTTGTATTTTCTGTTTACACATAGAACTGAGGCCTACTATCATCATAAGAAGAATACACGATTGATGATAGTCACTCATTCTTTTGATAGGTATTATTGGTCTCTTAGGGCTGCCAATTCTGGATTCTGGGGATGTTGTATTCTTCAAAATAGACAGAAATCCTTGCCCTACTGGATCTTATATCCTAATAAGAGGAGATAGACAGTAAACAAAATAAACAGTTATGTAGTATTTTATACAAGGGCTTTGGAGAAAAGAAAGCAGGAAAGAGGGACAGGGAGGGCATCTTGTAGTGGCAGTAAAATTATATGTTTAAGGAGAGAGGCTTGGAGCTCTTCACAATGAGGATGCTATTTGACAACGACCTGAAGGAGGTCACAGGGCCAGTGAGTGGTTCTGATGAAAGCAATGAGATGGCCTGACCATCCGTTATAAGGGTTTCTCTGGCCACTCTTTGAGCACAGACAGAAGAGGAGGCCAGTCATTAGTCCATTGCAATAATCCAGCCAAGAGATGGTAGTAAATAGGGCCAGGGAGGTGGCAGCATCGGAGGGGATAAGTGGCAGAGATAAAGTCCAGTCTTGAAAGTGTGTGTGGCACCTCGGAAGCCCATGCTCTGTTCTGCAGAAATGCCAGCATTTCAGAGGAAGACTGAGCGGAAGGAATCAGAAAGCAAAACCCGAGAACACTGGGGAGATGGCAAAAGAATCATACAGAGAAAGGTGCCACACAAGCCAGAGCCGATGCAAGTTTTAAGAAAGAGACATGAGCCGTGCTCAGCCCTGCAGAGCATTCAGCTATGAGTGTATCTGAAGGATGTGACATCCAATCTGATAAATAGAAGGCCATCGGTGGCATTATTAGGAGCAATTTTGAAAAAAAAAAAAAAGAAAAAAAGAAAAAAAAAGAGCAATTTTGGTGAGTTTGCTGAAGCAGAAATAACAGATTGAGATTGGGAAGTAAACGTGGCATATGCAGAGAATATAGATTATTCATTTATGAAGCTTGTAAAACACAAACTAGTGATTCCAAAAAATGTATATATTTTACCACAAGTTTTACCACAGTAAGAAGTGCATTTTACACTGTAATCTGGGATCCCTGGGTGGCGCAGTGGTTTGGCGCCTGCCTTTGGCCCAGGGCGCGATCCTGGAGACCCAGGATCGAATCCCACGTCAGGCTCCCGGTGCATGGAGCCTGCTTCTCCCTCTGCCTGTGTCTCTGCCTCTCTCTCTCTCTCTCTGTGACTATCATAAATAAATAAAAATTAAAAAAAAAAAAAAAAAAACAAAATACACTGTAATCTACTGGAGCTGCACAGACATCCAATATCCATATCTATGTGACTTAATTACTATTTTTTATATGTGCTAGGCCTCTTATTTTCTATTCTCTCTTCTCTTTTTTTTAAGATTTTATTTATTTATTCATGAGAGACACAGAGAGAGAGGCAGAGACACAGGCAGAGGTCGAAGCAGGCTCCCCGCGGGGAGCCCAACGCGGGACTCGAACCCGGGACCCCGGGGTCACGCCCTGGGCCAAAGGCAGGTGCTCAACCGCTGAGCCACTCAGGCATCCCACTATTCTCTCTTCTATATAGTTTCTTTTAAAAATGCTCACTAAATTGATTTTATAACCTGCTCTAGGGTCTTGACTCATGTTTTGAAAAGTATGATTATGAACAGCAGTTAAAAAGTTTTCCCCTCAGAACCACTGCACACATTTTCTGCATGCCTCTCAGTCATATATCTGGGCACTTGTCTTGAAACTTTCAGAAACATAATCCCTCCCTTACGTTTGGAATTTTTGCCCCGTCATCTGTGGTTAAAAACTGAAAAATCAGGGATCCCTGGGTGGCTTAGCGTTTAGCGCCTGCCTTCGGCCCAGGGCACGATCCCGAGATCGAGTCCTGCGTCGGGCTCCCGGCATGGAGCCTGCTTCTCCCTCCTCCTTATCTCTGCCTCTCTCTCTCTCTATGTCTATCATAAATAAATAAATCTTTAAAAAAAATCAAAAATCAGTAAAATAGTTAATCCAGACTTTTTGTAATATGACGAAGATTCGGTGTGTAGTAAAGACATTGGGTGTACCGATAGATAAGTGTTTCCTGCCAACTGAACAATATGGGCCCATTTCCATACTTTAATTTTATTCTGTCCCTGTGACACGTAAGCCGGAGATCCATGAACGATGGCAGAGGAGGTTACCTGTGCTGAGGCGCTTCAGCCTCTACTGGGATTTAGAATGGATAACCCTTGAGCAGTGCTTGGTATATACTAGGTTAATAAGTATTTATCAAACAAACCAATGGCATTAAGTAATACAATTTTTTTTAAAAGTCAGAAAACTTCACCTACGTCAATAAAAATGATGGCTTCTTGCTCTGTAAATCTATGCTACTGTAATAGTAAATCTCAATAAAAAGTAGAAAAATAAGCTTTACTTTAAAGGATTTTTTTTTAAAGATTTTATTTATTTATTCATGAGAGACAGAGAGAGAAGCAGAGACCCAGGCAGAGGGAGCCCGAAGTGGGACTCGATCCCAGGACCCCGGGGTCACGCTCTGGGCTGAACGCGGCGCTAAACCGCTGAGCCACCTGGGCAGCCCATACTTTTAAGGAAATTTAAAGGTGGGGGTAGTAGGCAGTAGGCCAAGTGAGGTCTCTCGCCCCAAGATGAGACTGTTACTAAATTGATCAGAAGGGTGAAATTGAAGACCTTTGAGAGAAGAGGATAATTAATGGAGGGGGTCATATTAAAGGCAACTGTGGGAAGATTCCTTTATTTTTATTTTTATTTTTATTTTTATTTTTATTTTTATTTTTATTTTATTTTATTTTTATTTTTATTTATTTTATTTTAATTAATTAATTTATTAATTAATTTATTTATTGGAAGATTCCTTTAAAGAGGAGAAAGGCCACCTCTCCTTTGAGGTTGGATGGTTCCAATGACAGGCTTGTAGACCGAGAATGGGGAAAATGAGGAGGTTGTTTACTAATGTTAACTAACGTCTAAAAATCAAGATTTTCTGCTGAGAGTGAGAGGTTATAGGTTAGGAGGTGCTTGAGGATAACATTGAAATTTTGCAACTGCCCTTAGGTAGAAGGAGCTAGTCTAAGGTAAAGGCATTCATAGGCATGACAAATTAGTACTTATCTATTGGCTATCTCAGAATTGAATTTGTCTTCTTTCTCATTGATTTAAGGCCAAGATCATAAGTTAATAATTTACTACAACTGGGTAGGCTCCATTGATTTGTTTTGTTTGCTTCTTGTTATTTAAATAAGCCATATTTTAAAATGAATCGCCTCACATGCAAATTTTGGATTTCCAGGTTTAAAAAACCAGCCAGAGGACCTGGGAATAATACCCGGGAGCTGAGCAAAGTCTGTTCCCTTTAGAAAAGGCCTGCATTCTCCTTTTAGCTCAGTCCCCACTGTTACACAGTATGCATTTACCCGCATCACTCACCTGAGTGCTTGCCCAGAACCTGTAGGCCCAGGAGTATAAATTCCCCACTTTAAACCTCAGCCTATGGGGTTTGTTTTTGAAATAAGCAGTGGAGGCAGGCTTCCTTATTTGGCTTCAGCCTAGGAGGTGTGTAGCTCAATGGATTGATGTTTTTTAAGGTCTGATCACTAGCTCCCGATGACGGAGTTCTGGATATTAATTCATGTCAATAAAACACGTGAGACAGATTTATAAACAAACACCTACTCTGAACAGACTAGATGATGAACAGGCCACCCCTCTCCTAGGTGTAAGGCTACTTAGCGGCCAAAATTATTTATTCATTTATTGGTATAGTCTCTCAAAATCGTTATTAAGTACCTGCCATGTGTTAAGTTTGGTAATTTGGGGGTTTACACAGATAAATAAGATACATATGGATCTATACAGTCACCTCCCTAATAAAGCTAAAAACCTGGAGGAGACAGACAATTGAACAATTATGATAGTGCCATACGCTGGGTATTCCAAGGTCATGTGGATATTTTCAGAGTCAAGCCAACGGCCTTCAGTTCTGGAACTTGATTGTATTAGCCAGGCAAAGAGGAGGGGGAAACTACGTCCAAATGAGGGGAATTGCATTTGCAAAGTTTGGAAACATGGCAGCATGAGATTTGGGGAAACTAAAGGAAATTACCCGTGACCATATCATAGAGGGCAGGAGTAGAGGCTGAGAGTCAAGGCTGAGAGAGTGTCAGAGGCCAGGTCACGAACTATCTGGTAAACCATCTTAATGGGTTTGCGTTTTTATGCCACATGCAACAGGAACCACCAAATAGTTCTAAATTGAAGAATGATTTCTACTTAGGAAAATCGCTCAGGTCAGATCATTTAGAATGCTCCATTCTAAATCTCAATCAACTTCAAAGCTCCTCAGCAAAGTTAGCCCACTCTGCCGTGGGTCAGAGCTCTGGCTGACACGTCACAGAGACACAATAAAATCAAAGTACGGAAACGAATATATATTTAATTGTGAAGAATACATATATAAAAGGGAAAGGCTGGCAACTTGGAAACACTTTCTAACGTATACTGAGTACCTAAGTATCTGTCGGCACCATGACACGATCTTGTGGGTTATTTCACTTAATTTTCGTAGAAGATTCTAAGAAATGGTTACAATCTGAGGTAGGCAAAAGCACCTGCTCAATACAAGAATCAAAGATTTTAGTTCCATGCCAATGACTCAGGCAAAAACAAATGAGTAGTAAATTGGGCAAAAACATAGTGGCTGGGTATTTTCTTCATTTTTTTTATAGGAAGGAATGAAAGGGTTAATAGAATTTGGAACATATATTTAGAAGAAAAGAAATTCTTTATCTTACAATAGGAATACATGCAGCATTAGGAATACAATGCACCATGGGCATTTGATTTCTATAGTTCTATAGAAATCTGACTGACTAGTCCCATCTTTGAAATATGCTTCCCTATGGGCTGAGTTGAAAGGATACCAGATTTACCACAGAGAAGAATTGTTAATATCATATTTAACTCAGTATTGTGCACTTATTGGGAAAAAAAAGCCATAGAACTTCTCCATTTAGTGCATTTCTTAAGTTAAAATGGCAGCTTATAAGTTGATGCCTCCATTTTATTTTATTTTTTAAGGATTTTATCTATTTATTCATGAGAGACACAGAGAGAGAGGCGGAGACACAGGCATGTGTCCCCTGATGTGGGACTCGATCCCAGGACCCCAGGATCACAATGTGAGCCAAAGGCAGATGCTCAACTACTAAGCCACCCGGGCGTCCTGATGCCTCCATTTTAAATAATAAAAGATTTATATGAATGCCCATGGACTGAGCCAGATTCCCCACTTAGTGAGCTTAATCTTTCCTCCCCCTTTGAGGCATCACCATGGGCATAGACTGAAGACAATCTATCACCTTTACAACCTGTCTTAAGTACAGAGGAAAATTACAATTTCATTTCTGGAAACTTTGCTGATTATTTAGTTATTAGATCACAGTTGAATGACCATTGTTGCACAACAAGGATGCCACTCGTGATATGACAACAGAAATTTTGATAGAACGATAAAGGCAAAATTTGATTGGAGCAGTTTTAAAGAGGATACAAAAGACAATTTGAGAATGAAGAGTTCAGGCAAATCTATAAAGATGTTTTACTACACAGGGTTGGAGAGAAAGGGGGGGTGGTAGCTGAAGAAATTGATTTTTGATTTTTTTTTTTTTAGAATATAGGAGTTATAGCAACATGTTTGTATGCAGGTGGGGAAAAAGTTAAAAGGGAGAAACTATAGAAAAAAAGAGAGAAATATTGGATGATGCCCTTGAGTAGCCAAGAAGGATTGAGATCTAGTGTGCATGGAAAGGGTTGGTATTAGAGAGTTTATGGTGTTCATCCATAATAACGGGGCAGACTCGGGATATGCAGATGCAAATGAAGTCAAGAAGGTGGATATGAGGTGGGAGCTTGTATACCTTCTGATTTCTTATATTTATTACTGAAATAGGAAGCAAAGTTGTCAGAGACACATAAGGATGGAGGAGAGGGGTTTCAGGAATTAACAGGAACCATTCTATTGAATAGTCCTTGAGGCACATGGAAGAATGAAAGTACCAGAGATGCAGGATTGTATTTATTTATTTATTTTTTAAAGATTTTATTTATTTATTCATAGAGACACAGAGAGAGAGAGAGGCAGAGACACAGGCAGAGGGAGAATCAGGCTCCATGCAGAGAGCCTGACGCGGGACGCGATCCAAGGTCTCCAGGATCATGCCCTGGGCTGTAGGCGGCACTAAACCGCTGCACCACCAGGGCTGCCTGAGATGTAGGATTGTAGATGTGGGATTGCTAGGCTGTCATGAGCGTGCATCGAGGACAGAGATCGTGGATATAAAGTAACACTGGTTAGCACGGAAATGAGCTTTGCTCCAGACACATTCACAACTGCACAGGTAGGAGTATAGGGTGGGTGCAGAGATGCTGCTACCAAGTGGGTGGTTTTCTCAAGTGAGATGATGAAATGCAAGAGACTCAAAATAGTTTGGAGTATGAACAAAAGGCTGCATGTAAAGGCCAACCATGACATTCAAGCTAGGTAAGAAGGGAGGCAAGGACAGGAAGAGGTGAGGTAGGCTGTGCGGACAAGTGGGTGCCATGGATTGTAGATCTCAGGGGCCAAGCGGGACGGACAGAGCTGTGCTCAGCTGGTAGGTGTCAGAAGAGCTGGTTGAGACACTAAGCCAAGATGAAGATGAACATTCAAGCCTTTAATCACTTACTGGTTGTAGGAATAAGCAAGAGACGAACCAAAGGAAGTACTGCCATCCCCATTCCATTTTTCTCCACAAACAGTGCTGGCTGGGGTGTAGTGACCAATGGAGATGGGAAGAATCGCTTTGCTGGCAGAGGGAGTCCCAAGCAAGAGATTAGTGCAGTCTTGGGCTCAGGACCCAAGGGAAAGGGCAAAAAGGGAGGGCTCAGAGTTTAAACGTGTTGAGTCAGAGGGAAGAAAAGCTTCTTCACGGTTCCCTTCCCCTCATCCCAATAAGAAAGTCTAGGCAGAGATGCATGAGGAAGGCCTTAGCCCAAAGGGTCTTGACACAGAGGCCTCAGAATAACGGTGCTGAGCCAAGAATACGGACATGCCTGAGAGCGTGGCTGGACTTGGGGCCCAAGTCCTTCACCATAGCTCCCTTCAGAGACGGTCATGCGTGAGCTGACATCAGGCCTGGTGTGGGGAGGGTGGCCTTCCCTTGTGAGGCCAGCCAGGTAAAGCCTTGGCAGCTGTCTAAAGTCTGAAAGATCACTCAGAGACCTTCAGGCCAGGAGCTCGACTACATAGCAGGTCCTGATGATGCTGAAAATAGTGGGTGACAGGAAGTGAGTTAGGGAAATTGGGAAATGAGAAGCCTGCAAATGAGATACGGAGAGTCTGGAAATTGGTAATGATGACATCTAGGGTCCGATGATAGAAATGAGTGGTTCCAATAAGGTAGAAAAAAAATTTTTTGAGAGAGGGGAAGCGGAATCATCTCTGTAGAAATTAAAGTCGCAACATTTTATCAAGTTGAACGCCAATAAAAAATAAATTAAAAAAAAAGAAACAGTCAACAAAACTAAAAGACAAAAAAAAAAGTTGCAACATTTATGACGAGAATCATGCGGGACAGAGAAATGACATTTCCTTTCGGTGTAAGATACTTAAACATTGATCTCATCTATTTTTTTCTATGAAGAATATTTCATGAAAAATTTATTGACCTGAAATCTATCAAAATAACATTTGTATCAGGATTTTTTTTTTTTTTAAGGCTGTAAGATCTGTGACTTCATTGTTCTCTTTTTCTGGCAGGGTGTGTTCACACTAACAGTTGCCCTTATGAGATGGCTGTGATTGCTTATCTTGATTAAAAAATAAAAAAGAAACAACAACCCACAAGATCCATTTCAGCCTGAGTATTTTTTTCCAACTTTAGGAGGGGATAATTGACGAGTATGATTGTATATATTTGAAGTGCACAATGTGCTGTTTTGATACACACACATACACACATTGTGGACTGATTACCAAGATCAATGTAGTTAACACATTTATCATCTCACATAGTTAATTCCTTTTCTGTGTGTGTGTGTGTGTGTGTGTGCGTGTTAAGGACACTTAAGTTCTACTCTCAGCAACTTTCAAATATACAGAACCACACTATTAACTATAGTCACATGCTGTACACTAGATCTTCAGAACTGATTTTTCTTATAACTGAAAATGTGTACCCTTTGACCTACATCTCCCCCATTTCCTCCTTCTTCTAACTCTTGGAAACTACTTTTCTATTTTTATGAATTTTTTTTTTTTTTTTTTAAGAAACCACATGTAAATGATACCACACAGTATTGGTCTTCGTCTGTGTTATTCATTTAGGATAACGGCCTTCAGATCCATTCATATTGTCACAAATGTCAGGATTTCCTTCCTTTTTATGGCTGAATTAGATTCCATTTATATACATTACATTTTCTTTATCCTCTTATCCATCGAAGAGTATATAGTTTTCTATATCTTGTCTCTTGCGAATAATGTTACAGTGAACCCCAAAGAGCAGATATCTTTTCAAGATACTGATTTCATTTACTTCAGAAATGTACGGGGGGGGGGGGTGTTGCTAGCTCATAGGTAGTTCATTTTTAATATTTTGAGGAATTGCCATACTGACTTCCACAATGGTTGTGCCAACTAACATTCTCACCAACGGTTCACAAGGGTTCTGTTTTTCTATGTATTATGATTGTTTTTTCTATACTAGCCATCCTAACAGGTATGAGATGATGTGTCCTTTCGGTTTTGATTTCCATTTCTGATGAGGGATGTTCAACACCTCTTCATGTACGTTGGTAATTTGTATGTGTTCTTTGGAAAAATGTCCTTTGCCTAATTTTAAATTGAATCATTTGATTTTTTTTTATTGAGTTCTATTAACTCTTTTTATATTTTGGATATTAACCCCTTATCAGATATGTGGTTTGCAAATATTTTGTCCTATTCTGAAGGTTAGTCTGAGAGTGTTATAAATAGATTAAAATTTTAATGGGCAGTCATCATGCATTATTATCTTTTTAAATTCCAGCAAATGTGTAACATTCTGAGAACCTATAAAACTATAAAACCCTTTATTCTGTTAAACATTCAGTATTCTGGGAATTTGAAATTCCCAAATGGAAACTTTAAAATTCTGAATTTATCTGATAAGAATATTATTATTATTATTATTATTATTATTATTATTACCATTAGCATTATTATTATTATTTTAGCAGGAGAAAGAAAGACTTCATTAAGCCAGTGTCTAGAAAGTGATTTGTAATGTCTTACTCCTACATAAGAACTTTAACCCATTACTAGCGATCTGAGGTTTAAACTTGAGCACTGGTTTGGAGATCTGCATGTGTTTAACTCCCAGTTCTGGGAAGTTCTGAAGGCTGTGTTTTCTTACATTTCTCACACATCCCTCACCTTTGTCTCCTGTTTTTCTTATAGGTTCCCAGTATGTGGTCTGACCACATAAAGCAATAAATCGCGATAGGCCTTTGTCATTTAATCGTACAGAGAATCTCACTAAGCATATGTGGTTCAAACCTTTTTCAGTGGAGATTGATAGTTTTATCTAGTTGGATGGGATTTTTAAAGAGAAGATGAACAGAAAACATTATCATGTGATTAAAACCTACTACCAGAAGTAATAGACTTGGCTTACCTACTCTGTTAGAGTGTTATTTTGATTTATATGCTAATATATGTAATTCAGTTTCACAATTGATACCAGACTTTTGCTTTTTAATTAATGACAATTCCATAAATTTAGTTTTTCCAGGAGTGAGGCTGATGGTGTTGGTTGGGGAAAGCTAAGTGGCTCATTTGGGAGGGTGGCTTTGGGGTTACTTTACCTGTGTGTATTAAGCCACAGATGTCTTTTCACTAGAAATCTATGATTCAAATGCCTTGTTTTCCTGGACATTATGAAGCGTTGTACAACAGATTACTTAATAACAACATAACTTAGGCTGCTTACAACAGACATCAACACGAAGACCATGTGATTGGAAGAAAATCTTAAAAAATTCATCATTGAGATAATAAACCATAACTGACATACTTTTAAACTAAAAGAAAGTGACAGTTGCTACCTTGCCCGTGGTGCTTCCCTCCCTCTCTGACTTCCCCATCTAAGAATAAGCGCATACAATGGCATGTGCTGAGCTGCACACCGAGGTTTTATCGACTTCCTCGCTGAAAGAAAGTACTTTTATAAAAGCAAGTAAAACATGCAAAGAAAGCCATATAATAAGTAATCTCACAATAAAGGGGTAGAACTGTAAACCTGCTTTCACGCGGGTGTCCTTGGTGTCCGCCAGCTTGCCGCCTCACTAGCTTTCTCCACTGGCGGGCAGGTGGCCTGAGGTGTGCGAGGCCGGATGACTGTATAGAGCCTTATTCTGAAATGTTCAGAGTTTCTGGAGTCGTAGTGCACAATAAGCAGGAATGGGGGTGGGACGGACGCTGCTGATGGCAGGACAAGGAAGGTGGGGGGCAAGCAGTGAGGTAAAATGGCGAAGCTGGGTGGATGCTGATGGTGTCGTTTGTGTGGGAGGGAGGAATCGGTGCTAGGCGGGGAAAGAGCGTGCTTCCCTCCAAAGTCAGGCCCGAGTCCATTGCTGCCCTGCCCTGATATGTGGAGATGGCCTGTTGCCCCAGCCAAGTCCTCTGCTCTCAAGGTAGAAGCCACGTCTTATCATCGTCTCCTCACGCTGCCTGGCGCAGCCACGGAATGAGGTTGGTCGTTGCGTGAGCATCTCCTGTGAGGTTCCTGTGTGACTTTCTGACCTCTTGGGGCACTTGTCTGACTCCCGTAGTCCCCACTGGCTTGCCTGGAACTTGACCTCTGACCCGATCCAGGTGTCTGGGCCTAAGTTCTTTCTGGCCCATCCTGTCCCTTGCGACCCAACATCCTGATAAGACCAGTGGCTTCATTTGTGCGAATGATAAGTATGTGACTAAGGAGACCGAGGCCCGACGGTTCAGATTTCGTTGTGATGGATTATGGGCGGATAACAGTGCGCCGCCACTAGAGCACGGTGGCTGTCTCACTGAGCTTCGCATGATGCATTTAAATCCCGCTGCACGATGTATCAGGCCGTGTGTGTTGGATGGGTTCCTGGCTTTGAGGCATGCAGCTAACAGCACAACACAACGTCTCATTTTACTTTCAACTGGTTATTTCCAATCATAGACTTACGCATAGCATTTTCAAAATGAACTACTAATTTGTAGATAATTGCATGAAGCAAACGACAGCTGCATTATACTCGATCCTTTGCTAGAAAAAAACACACACACATTAAGAACTAAGACATTTAGGGCAGCCCGGGTGGCTCAGTGGTTTAGCGCCGCCTTCAGCCCAGGGTATGACCCTGGAGACCCGGGATCGAGTCCCACGTCAGGCTCCCTGCATGGAGCCTGCTTCTCCCTCTGCCTGTGTCTCTGCCTCTCTCTCTCTCTCTGTGTCTCTCATGAATAAATAAATAAAATATTAAAAAAAAAAGAACTAAGACATTTAGATCTTTTGCATGGGAAACATGTTTTCAGCATTATTAAAATATTTTGATGTATTAAGTCTTAAAAATGTATTTCTAGGGAAACAGGATAGTTATTCAGTTTAGCAGAATCATTTGTTTTGGGCCTCCTGGCTAGTAGAACACATGCTTCAACGTTGGCGGGGATGTTTCAGGATTAGCTCCTTGTTTGGGACTCCTCGGTCTCCTGGTTCATTGCTGGACTTGAATTTCAAAACTTTCTTTGTGCCCTACTGAAATAGGGTTGGTGATTCCGATGTCTCCGTAATGGAGATTATTTTGCCAGCTGTTGCTTTGTACGACTTATAGATGATTTTATGATTTTTACCACTCAGGCACAGAGGCCGTTTAACACTCAGGGAAAAAAAGGTAGATGATTAAGAAAGTGTTCTAGCTACAATACATTGTATTGTGATTTTTGAAGACTATCTACCCCTACCCCCACCACCCACAACTAACCTATAAAGACTCTGTGTTATAACTGGACCAATAGTGAAATATGTGTTTTAATGAAGAAAGTGGTTACTTCATACTTTTGTCTCCTACTGGAGAAAAATATTTTCCTGAGGGACTTCAGCTGGTATCCATATACATTTGCTAAAAGCAAATGTATTTTTCAAGCATGTTAAAGTAATTTAATGGAGACTATTTTGGCAAATTCGATCTGAGAATATTCTTAAGCTCACTGTACGTCTTGCTGGCGAATGGAAGGGGGTGAATTATATGATGGTGGGAGGGATACTTTGCATTAATATTCTGTACTATTTTTTACCTTGAATGTGAATGTCTCTTCCAGTATTTTTTTTGTTTCTGCTAATCTATTTAAAGTAATGATAAGGCAGCTGAGAAGCCGGCCTGACTGGTTTCATCTGTGGTTTCTGAGCAGAAGTCTCTAATGGGACAAAGGACTCTTTCACATGATCCATCAGGTTTTCTGTGCAAAGGCTCAGCATTAATCTGTTTTGAGAACACTGAGAAATTCCTCATAGTTTTTTTTAGTGTGTGTGTGTGTGTGTGTGTGTTTTAAGATTTTATTTATTCATGAGAGACAGGGAGAGAGAGGGAGAGAGAGGCAGAGACACAGGCAGAGGGAGAAGCAGGCTCCATGCAGGGAGCCCGATGCGGAACTCGATCCCGGGTCTCCAGGATCATACCCTGGACCAAAGGCAGTTGCCAAACCACTGAGTCACCCAGGGATCCTCAATTCTTCATAGTTTTTTTTTTTTTTTTAATTCTTCATAGTTTTTAAGTCCAAAGGGGGCGCTTAGGCTGTCTGACCAGTCCACCTTGTTTCAGGGTAGACAGGAGGCCCAGGAGCAGCCAAGCCTGACGTGGAGCCCCATCTTCTGGGTCTCCCTATATTTCCTTCTTAGAGCTTGCACAGGCCTCCTTGAAGGGAAGACACGGACAAAGGACAATCTGCAATCCAGGGTCAATCGTGTAGGGACTTGGTCGTTGGGAAGTTTCCGCCCGCTTCCTGAGTTGGCCTGAGGAAGTATGGAGAAGAGGGACTGCGAGGAGTTTACTCAGGAGTCACGGGAGAGATTGAGGTTCCCCGGATCAGGTGACCGGATGCTGCCGCTGTGTTGTTTCTAAATCTAGATTGTTGATGGCCAAGTAGATGTGACCTTACCAGTGATTCTGAGACTCCGGGTACCGGCCCTGGCATTTCTTCAATGGTCGTCCTTCCCCTGCCTGATTCTAATCAGGGTACATCAGCTTTTGACCCTCTTAAAATGGTACCTCTGGACTATTAAAGTATTAATCAGAAATTTTTCTAGCAGCATCTGTTTTTCAAATATGGACTGCGTGGCGTATGCTGTGTTATATGGATCCTAAAAAAATAAAGTCAACAACAGAAAGCCTACCCTTTTTAGGCATTTTGGATCCACTGCTCTTTTTTTATCCCCCCCCCCCCAAAATGCTACAACATCACATTCTAGATCACAAGGTCATCATTTTCCTTTGAGTTTCCCCCACCCCCCGGGCCTTAGAATTTGCCAGATAACATGGTGACAGAGCTCATTCATTCGGGGAATATAAAAAATAGTGACAGGGAATAAAGGGGAAAGGAGAAAAAAATGAGTGGGAAATATCAGAAAGGGAGACAGAACATGAGAGACTCCTAACTCTAGGAAACGAACTAGGGGTGGTGGAAGGGGAGGTGGGCAGGGGGTGGGGGTGACTGGGTGACGGGCACTGAGGGGGGCACTTGGCGAGATGAGCACTGGGTGTTATGCTATATGTTGGCAAATTGAACACCGATAAAAAATACATTTATAAAAATAAAAAAAAATTAAAAATTAAAAAAAAAAAGATAGTGTTAAGCTGAGAAGGAATGAGGCACGTTGGAGGGAGGAGGTGCACCTAGAGCTTCGTGGTCTTACAGTGACGGGTCTCAACAGAAGGCTCCCCACAAATCCTTGGCTCCGTCAAGTCCCGCAGGTCAGGGGTCATCAGAGGATTGTGCGCTTTGTGATAACTGAGAATTAGGGGCAGATTTTGAGAAACAGTGCAAAAGAGGCCAGTTGGTGGGTATAAACAGCTTTTGGGGATGCTTCTTAAAAACAGGCTCCAAGGCAAAAGTCTTGGGCTGGTGGTCCCTGGTCTCCGGAGGGGGACTGGGGGTCTTCTAGACTAATCTGTAAGTTCTTGCTGTGCTTTCAAGGAGGTCGGCCCCATTATTCCCTGGGATAGGAAAGTGGGTATGGGGAGCCCCTTGTGGACGTCTACGTTGGCCTTCCTAACGAAGTGGAGGGCCCCGGGAGGCTCGAGGAGGAGCGGGAGGCGGCCACCCACGGCTCCTTCTCCGGCCCTTTCTGCCAATTCTCCGCAGCTCCCAGCAGGCAGGGGAGCGGGCTTCTTTCAAGAGTGTTTCAATGTTAAATTGACCTGAATCAAGAACACAGTGAGCCCCTAGCCTAGTCTTTTTAAGTGAAGAAGATTTTGAAGGCAGCCAGGCCTCCTGCGGGGAGCTGGAACGGAAGGGGGCAGACGGTAGGTGACGCCACTGGAGAAGCTGCAGGTTGGGACGCTGAAATTAAAGGGCTGTGATTTTTATTTTTAAATATGTCTTTCTTTCCTTGTATATCTTTTCCTCATTGAATTGTTTGTATTATTTGTTTTATATGGTGGATTTTTCCCTAGTCCAAAAGAATAAAACCTACGTCTGAAACATTCCTCTGTGTGTTGGGCCCCGCACTGCAGGTCACCCGCACGGACGGGACGCCTTGCAGGCTACAGCTCTCCGGCGGCTTCTGTGTGCTTGGTCACACACCTGGGTCCCACAGCAACGAACGGGTCAATCAAGGAGTGCCTATTGCCTTTTTTTATTATTATTATTGTATTTATTTATTCATGAGAGACACAGGGAGAGAGAGAGGCAGAGACACAGGCAGAGGGAGAAGCAGGCTCCATGCAGGGAGCCCGACGCGGGACTCGATCCCAGGACCCCAGGGTCACAGCCTGGGCTGCAGGCAGGTGCCCAACCCCTGAGCTCTCCGAGTGTCCTGATATTTTAGATTCTTTTAAAAAAAATTTTTAAAAGCTTTTATTTATTTATTCATGACAAAGAGAGAGGCAGAGACACAGGCAGAGGGAGAAGCAGGCTCCCAGCAGGAGCCCAATGTGGGACTCGATCCCGGGACCCCGGGGTCACGCCCTGGGCCAAAGGCAGACGCTCAACCGCTGAGTCCCCCAGGAATCCCCAATGCCTGTTGTGTCCTAAGTGGATATAGAACCAGAACCTGACTCACTGACGGTGACTAGGCCTCTCATCAGCAATACAGAGCTCAGTAGGTTTTATGTAAAACTCCGAAGTGATATACAGGATAGTGCATCACAGAAAAGGTTAAATATATAAATATCCATGTATTTTGTTATGCAGAAGGTAGTTGCCTGTATCTATGTAATCATGCAGCTCTCTCTTTATCTCTTTCTACGTATTTTGCTAGGTAAGGGAACTTTTTTTCATTTTTTTTTTTTTCTGGTTTCATGCAATTCACCAACTTAGTTCTGTAGGAAAAGACAGAAGATAAAATATTATTTTCTAAAGAATTACTCACCTGTACATGAACATGTGCATTTATGTACAGTAGAATTTTTTTTTAAAAGAGTTTATTTATTTGATACAGAGAGAGAGCAAAGCAGAGGGAGCAGGGAGCCCGATGTGGGGGCTCGACCCCGGGACTCCGGGATCACAACCTGAGCCAAAGGCAGACGCTCAGCCACTGAGCCCCCCGGGCGCCCTGTGTAAAGTAGAATTTGTTCTGCTTATAAAGGTTCATCTCTAACAACTGTGAACCTTTTTTTTTAAATGCGTTAGAATGTGAGTTGTATTGTGGCTCATCGTGTCCTGTCAGCCAGGGCTACTTTTTAAAGAAGGTCAATGTCACAGATCTTGAGAATTAATACCACCAAGTAGAGAAATGTGAGTAGCTCTCCAAAGACTTTATGTATGTTTTGTTCCAAATGACCCCACGACAGAGTCTGGATACTTCTGTTGGAGGGATGATGACCACTTGGTCTAGCCGATCCGAGTGGGTCATCACTGGCCGCTTGGCTGCCCTGTCGGAAGTGCTCCTATCATGATATTTGAGTAAGAGCTTGCGATTTCAGGAAATCTCATTCAGTCCACAAATATGTACTGTCTACCAACATTCTGGGACCACCCCTGGCTCCCGGGAGCTGGTCCTTGGCCTGAGCAGGCCCGGGACGAGCAGGCTATGATGAGCAGGCCCGGGACGAGCAGGCTGTGAGGAGCAGGCCCGGGTCGAGCAGGCCCAGGTCAAGCAGGCCGTGCCCAACAGGCCTGGGTTGAGTACCGCGAGCCCTACGGTCTGCTCGCGCAGTCGTGAGGGACGCATGCTGCCAGCAAGCAGGCCGTGCAGGGGTGAGCGGCGGGGCCCTGGCTCCCGGGGGGCTCGGCATCCCCCAGGAACCAGGCCTTCCCAGCTGACTTTTGAAGGAAATGTAGGTTCCAGACCAAAGTATGGAGGGAAGCCTGGTCTTTCCAGGCAAAACAAGGAAATAAGCCGTGCTGGGTGGCCCAGTGTGTTGAGGGTTAGGGTTAGGGTTAGGGTTAGGGTTAGGGTAGGGTTAGGGCCTCTCGTCAGCCCGGCCGCCCCGGAGACCTCCCGAGGACGGCCACCGCGTGGGGGGTGCCCTCGTCCGCTGCCGAGGGGAGGCCTGAGGGCCGCCTGCGGGCTTCATTGCGGTGACCGCGCCTCCGGGGGTACGGCGACCAGAGTCATGCTTCTGACCTTCTGAGGGGGGACAGTAGGCGAGGCGCGGGCAGCCCCCGGGGGGCCCTGGCCACGGCGTCACAGGGAGCGGGCGGGCCGCTGTCCCACAAAGCTATCGTCTGAGGCCAAAGGCCGGCAGCGACTTGGGTTCCGCCTGTTAGGGGAGGGGGGTTTCCTGGGACAGAGTGGGACAGAGACACAGAGGGTGAAGCGGGGAGAACAGAGGCCGGCCGGGCCAAGGGAGGGCCACCCTGGCGGGGGCTCAGGGGCAGGGACCCGGGCCTGTGGTGGGCCACCCGCGGGGCGTCCAGTAGAGGGCCTGTCCTGCCGCCCGAGGGCAGCGCACTGTGCCTGCCAGAGCCGGGCCCGCAGCCCGCACCCCTGCTGGCCCTGGCTCTTGCCCCCACGGCTCTGTCCCCACAGCTTGGCCCTGGCTCTCACCCCCACGGCCCTGTCCCTGTGGCACTGTGCCCATAGCCTGCACCCTTGCTAGCCCTGGCTCTTGCCCCCATGGCTCTGTCCCTGTGACCCTGTGCCCGCAGCCCTGTCCCCATGGCCCTGTGCCCACAGCCCACACCCCTGCTTGCCCTGGCTCTCACCCCTGTGGCCCTGTCCCCACGGGCCTGTCCCCATGGCCTGGCCCTGGCTCTTACCCCCACAGCCCTGGCCCTGTGGCACTGTGCCCACAGCCTGCACCCCTGCTAGCCCTGGCTCTCACCCCCGCGGCCCTGCACCCATGGCCCTGTCCCCACAGCCTGCACCCCTGCTAGCCCTGGTTCTTGCCCCCATGGCCCTGTCCCCGTGGCCCTGTGCCCGCAGCCCACACCCCTGCTTGCCCTGGCTCTCACCCCCACAGCTCTGTCCCCATGGCCCTGCCCCCCCGCAGCCTGCACCCCTGCTGTCCCTGGCTCTCGCCCCCATGGCCCTGTCCCTATGGTGTCTCCACCGCAGCAAGCCCAGGGTGCCTGGTTACCTCCAAGGCTCTTCCTGAGGGAGGCTGCTTGACTAAGAGAAGCCTTAGTGACCTCGTGACCCCTGTGCCCCCCTTGGCTCTGAATCCTGGAGAAATGGAAGCTGAGTTGGCTTCCCGGCTCCAGCGACGCCAGGAGAACTTACGCTTACCTGTTTCTGTGTGCAGACACCCCCTCGGAGCCTCCTTGAATTTCCAACGATTACTTTCCCTTTCTCTTGATGCCAATTTTTTTTTTTAATTTTTATTTATGATAGTCACAGAGAAAGAGAGAGAGAGAGAGAGAGGCAGAGACACAGGCAGAGGGAGAAGCAGGCTCCATGCACCGGGAGCCCGACGTGGGATTCGATCCCGGGTCTCCAGGATCGCGCCCTGGGCCAAAGGCAGGCGCCAAACCGCTGCGTCACCCAGGGATCCCTCTTGATGCCAATTTTTTTAATGCCATGGATAAATTTGCACATATAAACCTATTTGATTCTAGAAAAAGTATAACTGATAGGTGAGTTTATTTTTTATTGATTTTTAAAGATTTTGTTATTTATTTATTTATTTATTTATTTGACAGAGAGCGCGAGCGAGCACAAGCAGGTGGAGGGGTGGAGGGAGAGGGAGAAGCAGGCTCCCCCCAGAACAGGGAGCCCGACCCAAGGCTTGATTCCAGGCCCCCGGGGTCACGACCTGAGCTGAAGGCGGACGCTCAACCGACTGAGCCCCCCAGACGCCCCTGATGTGGGAGTTTACAGACCACGTTAGCCTGGTGGGGACACTTGATCATTCGCATTTCTAGAAATGGTTGCAGAGAGTGGCATTTCAGTACGATGAAAGCAGACCGTATCAAAAAGCCACACCATGAAATGTTCTCTGTGGAAGTCACTAAAATATTTATTGTTTATAAAACAGTTTTTCATCCTCGAACAGTGTTTGAAATATTATCCGCTAAAAAACGTCTCCCCACTGAAGGATTTCTCTAAAGTGCAGCTGGCTCTCCCCCCCCCCCCTTCTCTGCAGCCAGGAAGGATCTATAAAATGGTAAATATTCAAATGCTCTTCTTGTAAAGTACTATATATTTCTGTGTCTCCGGCAAGGGTAGGGCTGTGTTGGCAGGAGTCAGCTTCTGCTCATTAATAATATTGCCGTGGCTCGTAAAATCAGGAAGCAGCATATCCGAACCTGCAGCATTCCTTTGATACCTCCCTGGCTGTTCTGCTTTGCAGAATTATGGAAGACACACTTAAGTCTGAATGGCGGGGAATGATGTCGGAGAAAATAAATACCCACCTTTTGGGCAGCAGTTTAAATATATTAAATCTTAGAAATATTTTAAAGTCACACATATGTTCTTTAATTAATTTCCTTTTATTAATATGCAACTGGTATGTAGCATTCAAATGGACCTTTTGAGGTTTGGGCTATCACTCTGGCTAAGGTGTTTTTCTTTCTTTAGTCTTATGCCAATTTAATCCAATTAAATTTTGCCAGCTAATTAGTAATAGGGAGGTATTTTTTTTCTTATGTAGGATTAATCTGACCAGGGTATATTTAATTAAAGACATTCTGTCTTTTTATTTCAAGCTGAAATGTCTGTTGCTGAATTTCAAGGTACATCTTCAAAAATAATGCCGCTGACCACTCAGGAAGGTGCGAGCAAGTATTGAGGCCATATACTAAATCATAACTAAACGACTGGCTTTTTTACTGCTAAATTTCAAACTCTCTTTCTATCGCTGTTCTAAATTCTTGGGTCTTTTTTTAAAATTTTTTTAAATTTTTTATTTTTATTTTTTTATTTTTTTTAATTCTTGGGTCTTATGGGTTTTGTAGCTGTTGAGCTATTCGGGAATTACGGGTCGAGGAGTTCTCATTTGCTTAAGTAAGAAGGGGGGTAAGGGGCATTTCTACAGTGGACTTCGTATGATTAACTTAGATTGACCTGTATTTTGAAAATATTACCATACTCCTAGCTCTGCAGCAGCCAATCATATGCTTTGGGTAAGTTCTATGAAACTGTCTGGGTTATTGTTTCCCATGAAGGATCGTATATGTGCGGTCTTCTTTTGTCAGAGCCGTTCGTGAAGGCCCAGATTTCCTTGTAAGGATGTCCCATTTTGTGCTGTGTCACAAAACCCACCTGAAATCTTGATAAACCGATCCACTGGGAAGCCTGATTGGATGACAACAAATGCCCCATTTGCAGGTGTGTGAACCGCAAAGATTCCAAAGAAAGTTTTATTTATGTATGCACATTGAAGGAGGTTTTTTTCTTTCTTCTTTCTTTCTTTCTTTCTTTCTTTCTTTCTTTCTTTCTTTCTTTCTTTTTTGCTGTTTGTAGTTGCTTTTCTTTTTTTTTTGTATATATTGTTTTTATTGGAGTTCAATATGCCAACATATAGCAACAGACAAATCCAAATTATACCTTTCATGATTTATTTATGGCCACTCCATCTCCATAAATACCCTGTGCTGTAGCCTCCCCAAATGACATGTGTCCTGAAACACAGCATGCTCTCTGTTTGCCTAGAACGCTCATCAAGCCTGTTGCCACCTGGTAAATATATACTCACCCTTCTGACTCAGCTCAAGCACCAATTCCTCTGTGAATTTCCCCAATTTCCTTCCCTCTTTCCCTGGCACAGATTGGTGTTCATAATGGCTTTTTAAAATCTCCCTGTACTTTTATACCTGTTATAATACCTAATAGATTATATTGAAGTTTTCTAGTTTGTTTACATGTGTAATTCAGACATTCCCAGATCTTCCCAGCCTGGAGAGTGACATTTAGGGTGACAATAACTTGACAAGAAGGCATTTGCCTGGCTTCTCTCTTCAATATAGTAGTCATGAGTGGTCCTATATGAACCTGTTAAGTAGTCCTATTAGTATTCAAGTGGTAGATGGCATTTTTTCCTTCTATAGCATGTTCCCCTAGGGTCCCTTGGAAGACACTATCACCAAGAAGTCCTGCTTGATGCTTTCAGTGCCTTACAGAAGCTTTTATAAATTAGTCTTCTAGTGTCTCCTCTTCCACCAGAGACACACAAACAAAACTCATCCCTGAAAACAAACAAACAAACAAACAAAAAAAACTCATCCCTGATAAGGGATGTTGTTTTATTCTAGAGCTACAGCACTTAAATGTAGGAAGGAGGCTGCTTGTGTAAGTAATGTGCATGTAGTGTATTAAACGTGACTTAGAAGTTCAAGGCGGTTTTGCCAAAGAACGACAACAACAACAAAAAATGAATAAGAAAAGTTTTGACTGAGGTGTTTCAGTTACCTAGAAAAGTTATCTCAAATTCCAAAGATAAAGTATTCTGAGAGGCTTTCCATCTATCACATATGTATGTGTGAACACATCTATAACATACAATCATTGCGATATCTTTATTGTACGATACAGTCTTCCTTCCCCAAAGCTAAAATTTAACTCTCTTTTTTGGCTTCTTCCCAGCCCTACTGATTGACAACTCATATGTACCAAAGTCATTTTTCTATTAAGTATTTTTATAACACCAAACTTCTAAACAGAACACTGTTTCCTTTGGTAATGAAATGCCAGATATCACTTCCCTGTCTTTTAGAATCTTAAAGACATGGTCAGAATCCATGGGAGGAAGGTGTTTTTACCTTCATACAACAGTACTCTGTGGAAATACTTTCTATCACGATGCAATGGAGAAAGCACTTTGTTTTTCAATGGATTATGCTCTTTTTGTTCAGAAATGGTTGTTATAATCATTAGACACTCAAATTAAGACATTGAAAATTGTTAAAATATGGATGCAAAACAAAAGAATTTTGGACTTTTCATAAATTAATCTAAATTAAAATTAATTACATATATTAGTTAAGTATATATATTATCACAATTAATTTGAATCTTTTGAAAAGAATCCATAAAAGTTGCCAAAGGTAATGTGATCAGACAGCTTAAATAGATAAAGAAATAATTTTAAAGGTCTACATTAGAATAAATACTAAATTGTTTTGTAAGTAATCTAGTTGTTCTCAGCAATCGCAAATAGAAATGCTGCAAAAACCATCATCGTTCAACATGTTAAAATACTGATCATTACTGTGCTGCTTCTTCACATCTGTGGCCCCAGGCTTCAAATATCAAATAAGAGATACTGGAGCAGATACGTGTAAGGAAACGAGTGTGCTTTAAAGTGGCGTGGAGCGTCCTTTCCTCATTCTCGTTGTGCTCCCAAGTGTGCCACCGTGAAGCTGTCTGTCCCAACCTCAACCCCCGGCCCAGGACAGATGGGCGCTTGGCTGCCTACAGCAAATCCATGGGGTCACATGGTCGCCTTGCTGCACACATTCTGGTTTTACACAGCACTGTGTGACTTCCCTTCTAAAGACCCTCTGTCTTCTGCAGACAGGGATGGTCGCTGCCAGCTGAGAACGAAAGGGAGACATCCACATGGCCACTCTAGAGACACTCGGCTGTGCACTACGTGTTACAACCATAGTAACCGCCTTGCTATCAGGTATAGGATCTGACATGGAAGCCGGAGACTATCAGTGAGTGAGCCATCACTATTCTTATAGAAGTTACCTGTGTTTTATTTAATCAGATGTAACACATTACTGATAAATTGATAAGTTACTTATCTGAACGGTGCTGTGCTGAACTTCAAGATATCCTGACCTCCACTGCTCTGGATTTTGTCTTATAGAAAAGTTATTCTTATAATAATGCACAGATTCATTGTTGATTTTTTTTTTTGGTGTTTTCATTTGAGACTTTTGCAAATATCTCAATAGTCATGGTAAAAGTACAATTTTTTTTATCTTAAATCAGCTTCAAGATAATTTCAATAAAAATGTGAAGACAAACCAAAAAGTATTAATAGTCACACTACTTTTTGTCCCTGAGAAAAGTAGACATATTGAATAATGAACCATGATTGAATATTGATGAACTTGGTTTATTTTGAAACTTCTACCTTGGATTGGGGAACAGCTAGAGTTTGGCCCCTTTTTACTGATTATGAAATGAGGTAGATTGGAACTGCTCTAGGAAATACAGGTTATTGACGTTTTCTTAACAGAGATGTCTCTGCATACAATTTATTTCATCTAACAACTATTTATTGGCATTTCTTGGCACAAGAAATGCTAGGTGCTATTGGGAGGAGTAATCAATATTGTATTGGAAAGATATACAGAAAAATGGTGCTTGTGAAGGTAGACTTCATGCAGAAGCAAATCAATACATTTTGTTCTAAAACAAACATTAAATATTTAGCATGTACACAAAATCAGGAGACAACCTTGTAAGTGTGATCATTTTCTTTCCAACTAAACAATTATCATCAACTTATAGTTCCTCGGTTTTCATGCAGGTCATGAAGGCAATATTTCAGTATGTGTTAGTAGAACATTTCTGTATCTTAAGAATTTACTTCATCTTTCAGATCTTGTTTTTTGCCTACTTAATAAGTCTAGTTGATTATTTTGTCTGAATGAAGTTGTGACAGAGTAGATAAAAATAATTTGTGCATCTTTGTACATTAAAATAATTTAAAATACTCAATCTGTTGACCTCAATAAGATTAGTGTTGATTTTCTTAAGCTGTATTACTGATCTTGGTTAATCTAACTTTAGCTTTATTTTATCCAATAAAATAAGTTATTGATTTTATCCTGTCAAGTATTGCAAAGTTTTATTTTCATCTATCCCAGAATTCTGGTTAGTTAGAAAAGGAAGTTATTCTATACCAGTGATGTACAGGAAGGTGCAGTGTAAGGACCCAATTACCTGGCTACTCAAGCTCTTCCTATGTCTTTGAATGAAAATGACCCTGTTTTAGGTAGAAATCATTATGGGTGAATTGGTGATGATGTTTTTTTACTTTTTTTTTTTTGAGGGGGGTCACTAGGGGCAGAGGGAGAGGGAGAGAGAAAAGCTCAAGCAGGCTCCGTGCTGTGTGGGGGCTGGGTCTCATGACCCTGAGATCGTGACCTGAGCCAAAATCAAGAGTTAGATGCTTAACCGATTGAGCCACCCAGGTGCCCCTCATGATGATATTTTAATGAAATATAGAATATTCCAATTATTTATGAGTGACATAATTTAATATTTTTAAAGATCATTATTATACTTGATACATATTGTAGAAATATTTCCCCTTTTTCTAACATTTATTATTTTTTTGACATCAATGACAAAAACTTCAAAAAAGGATATGATAATATTTCAGAGTTTTAAGATGTTGCTTTTGTTTTTTGTCTCTTTTCTTTCTTTTTTTACAATCCTTGTTAATGTTAAATTGGATTAAGTATTGTTTTATAACCACGAGGAAGAGAGTGAGAGAGGGAGGGAGAGAGGGAAAGAGAGATAGACTCTTGTCAAGGAATTCCATTAAATATATTCTCTGGGGGAAAAATGTGTCAAAAAACTAGAAAAGTTGTGGAAATTGATAAAATAAATTAACTTCTCGTAAAAATCATTTTCCGCATCATTAGAACACTTGTTTTCAAATGTCAGAAGCAGATGAAATAATTTTACTAGAGTCATTGCTTCAAGGATGAGGTTAAAACTCACAGAGCACTAGAACAATGGAGGATACAAAGCCTCCCAAAGGTATGCGTTGAGGGTAAATTGCACATTGAGCAGAAAAAAATAGTGCTTTTTATGACTGAACTTTTGAGTTGTTTCTGCATGGATCTGGGATAATTATACATGATGAAATATTGTAAAGCACAGACAGCAATATCTGCCAGCTGTATTTATTAAGATTGAATGCACACGGAGCACTAAAATGCCATACAATACAATTTGTTACGTTAAATCTTAAGAAATTTCAAGGCAGATTAAAAGTGACATTAGAACAAATCGACTGTCTTTGCCTTCTGCTATAAATCTTCCCCTATTGTGTGTTTTTTCCCCCTTATCATTAACAGCCTTCATTTCCTTGGCTTATGCAGACATCTACCTCTTTGAAAACTCTTCCATTTTTTTTTCTTTTCTTCACTCTCCTTTATTTTTTCTTTTTTTCTTTTTTTTAACTTCTATTATCCAGATGTTTGCCTTAATGGCAAAATTAATACTTTTAAATGTACTCTTTCATTTTGAGCTTCAGACACCTGACCTTTTCTATTTAATCTCTTTTTTCTTCGGCTTTCCCCAGGTAGTCAAGGGCAGCTAATCAACTAGCATCCATAGCAGAGTAGGAGAAAGAGCCGAACTTGCTTGCAATGCTTTTTATCTCAGTATTCAATTGCACTTAGAATTTCATAAGGTCTGGTCTGGTTCAGTAGACTACTGCATGTTTAAGACACTCAGTCCTGGCGTCCTCAGGTTAAGTGGAACCAGTTACCCTGAACAGGATGTCTATCTTCTTTATATCATAATAGGAATTGAACGCCTGTGCTAGGAAAGAATACTGACTTCAGATCCATGGCTCATTAGAAAACTGTACAGAGTTTGGAAAAACTGATGCTAACATAAACGTGTGCTTAAGACTGTTTAAAGCACCATGTAATTACAGTCAATTCGAGCATTAACTGAGTAAAACTACAGGAAAGTAGGATTTTATGCATGCAGCCTGATGCAGCAATATAATTACATACATTGTGTGTAGAATTATATGAAAACTCAGCCCGGTAGTCTCTCCACATACATGTATAGCTTTGGGGCTGGACGGGATTATTCCCTTTGGCTTCTGAGAAGAGATTTGTTCAAGGACTTTTCTAAAAAGTAAATGGTACTTGAATTTATGACTCTTGTGAATGGATGTGAAGAGTGTCAGGCTTACCTTTGGGTTGTGGGTATGCGTCAACACATACCTGGTGGTGTGTCACTCGAGTCCTAAGACGTACCATGAGTGGGAGAAGAGAACCGTGGCTACCATAGTCAGCTCTAGCTTGCCCTAATAGTCAAAGAACCTCTCCTAAGTCTTAAGCCTGAAACCCAAATGAGATGCCTGGGAAGTGGAAATAGGAAGACAGTTGAGAGGACATTTCTGGTAATTGGCAGCCAAATTCTGGAGCTGTATTTGGTGAACTGGCAATTCTCTAGTAAAAATAATTAATACAAAGATGCCCTGTGTGTGGGGGGCGGGTGGAGAATAGGGGTGGAGGGTGGGAATGAGGAGAGAGAGAGAGAGAGAGAGATGAGAGACAGAGACTGAGAGACTTCAATTTCTAACCAGCTTGCAGGTAACTCATCAAAGAAAGACTTAAATTATGCATTCGCTGGAAACTGTTTTACGTCAAGCAAGCGTCTTTGATTCTATGATTTTCTTTTTCTTTTTCACGGTTATTTAGAAATGAATAGCCAGCTATAAATAAAGATTCAGGTTGTTTGGCAATAGTTACTTTACAGGGGAGACTAAATGCCTTTTTAATTTGGAAGGAAACCTAAAACAAATGATCATGTTAGTTGAAGTGCTTCTCTCGGGGGATGTGATAGGTAAGAATGGGCAATAGGATTTGGCATGGAGTAAATTATCTTGGAATGCGGTGTAGCTGCAAGAAATATTTTGATTTGCCTTCCTGTTGGTTTCTTGGCTGGGATTCCTGGCACAAAGTGAGAAAATCAAGTTAATAGGAATATGTGAAGTTTCAATATTTTATGTTAAAGTGCCATTTTAAAATTAGTCTAAAAAATAATCAAGCCTAGTTTGGATTCACCAACTAAGACCTGTAATTAGATTTATGCACTGTGATGTTATAGGTCCAAATCAGAATTCCAAGTAGCTAGCAAGTAAGGCTAGCTAAAACCAGCCACCTTGTCCATGGTTGAAAAGAAAATGGAGCAGATAGAAGAGATGTTATATCTTCACTAAAAGTTGTCATCCATTTCTAAATTCAACCATTCAGGTCTCCAACTGGGTATCTATTGTTTTTTAAATGTATTGACACGGTGAATGCTGTTCATAGGGGCACAGCTCTTCCTGCCCTCCCCCTGACTTAAGGAGAATGTTGTCTAAGTACAATGAGGGTGATCATTAGTGTTTTCTGGGTGAGGATTGATTCCTACATACAGAACCTGATGGCTTCTCCCATAGATGAGTGTTTCTCCCATAGAATAGAATATTCAACTCTTCATCTTCTACAACCCCAACTTCTAAACGGGTTCGAAGTGCTGCTGATGGCGCCAGAGAACAGACTGCCTTTGTTAAACACGTGCCGATGGCACACAAATCCTATAATGATTTTATTTTACTTAGTGTTTCTCAACCTTTCTATAACTATTATTTTGGAATACCTGCTTTCCTATCCTGAAATAAAATTCACATTATCATGCAACCTACCTATATACATAATTTTTTTAAAAAAATCTATCTAATGCTATGAATAGGGAAATAAAAAAAAAAAAAGATTAAGTTAGGGGCCTCTGGGTGGTGCAGTTGGTTCAGCCCCTGACTCTTGGTTTCAGCTTGGGTCATGATCTCGAGTCACGCATTGGGCTTTGCACTCAGCGTGGAGTCTGCTAAAGTTTCTCTCTCCCTCTCCCTCTGTCCTTCTCTGCTCTCTCTCTCCCTTTCTTTAAAATAAATAAATGGATCTTTTTTTTTTTTCTTTTAAATAAGATTAAGTTACTATAAGATAGTTGTCTTGCAGTAGATAAATACTCATGGAGGACTTTACAGAGGACAAAAGATAACCCTGCAATTTTCTATGACATTCACTTTCCAAGAAATTTTTAGGGGACTCTGCTGATCCCATTAAGATCCTTGCTGTAAAAAAAAAGTATATTGTCTTGTAAAGCCTTTGGACTCTAGATAGATGTTTTCCTGACTTGCCAAAGCAGCAGGACCCTGTCTTCCAAAGAAATATTCAGAGGTATCATATATTAATAGTATATAAAGCAGATAAAAGCTCTTCCCTACTTCCAGGTCACCACAGTGGCTGTCTCTGAAGCACTGCTGGTCTAGGGATGGATCTAATATCTGATTGTTTCAGTGACATCTTGAGAACTAAAAATAACTTGAAGTAAATGAAAAGAAATGGGGTTTAACTAGTAAGGAAGTACATTTTTTCTTAAGCTTTCCTCCCCACCCCCCACCTTCATTTAGAGCAATTGAGCAATTCCTTCAGCCTTACCATTAGAAGGAATTTTTAGGGATTAGAAAAGATAAATTAGTGTCTCTTGGGAAGACATCTCAGGAGTGCTTTATACAATTCTTCACTGCACAGCTTAAAGAAATAAAAAATGTTTGAGTGGATGAGATGTTCAGCTCACTAAATGTTGGCCTAATTTCAGTTACTCATGTTTAAAATAAACTCATTTGAAGGCAAGCTTTCTAACATTTCCTCTAATTCAAAATATAGATTAAAAATTTATCTCATGAATGGATGTGTGATATGCCCAATTTTCCTTTCACCAACATTTTCTATATCTTTTTGTGTTGGGTGTTAGATCTCTTTTATACTTAGTCTTCTTTTTTGGTGTAGCGCTTCATAGAATCAACATCTTTTAGAGTCAGAAGAAACCTAAGGAATAGCTGTCTCAATGTCTAAATTAAAAAAAAAAAAGAAACAAAGTCTAGAGATGTACATTTTTTTGCCCAAGATCACACACAGTCACCTAATGAGAAATATATGCTGGCCAGAGTCCATACTAGCTAAAAAATACCTTCCCTAAAAGAATTTAAATCTTTACTATTATTTTGGACATTATCAGATACTTAGAATTAAATACTTCCAGCAAAAAAAAGATTGTTTTATTAACTGGCAGGAACCAAAAATGTTGCAGGAGGTCATAGTTGACCTCTCTGGGTGACTCACTTCCTATCAGATCCCAAATGGCCAGTCAGCAGGCCTTGTGGGTTTCATTCAGGAGACCATCACCACAGTCTTGTAAAAAGTAATGTCATGATGGTCTGCCTTTATGTTTCTCCTGAAAAGTTAAATTCATATTTTATTATTAATTGATCTCAATATGGCAAGAGTCTTTCCCCGTATACTCTAAACTTTAATAGGCATATATATCTTTTTTTTTCCTCTAAAAATTACTACCAGAATTGAGTCAAAACACTGCCAGACCTCAGTCTTGGTTCCCAAGCAGAAATGCACATCATAAATACCTCAGAAAGCTTTAAGACCACGTTGGCCTAGACTCTACCTCACATTTACTCAAAGAGGAACTCTAGACATGGAGTACATGCAGGTGTGTCTTAGGAGAGATTATCTAGCATCCAGATTCTAAGCAGGTTTACATTCAGGGGGCAGGAGGGTTAACTAGGAAGAACTGTTGGAAATGTCCCTTGTAAGAAATTGGAAGCAAGGTGGGCAAAGGGAGAAGATGAATGGAATGTAGCTGCAATATAGAGAGGCCTCAGATAACTCTGAGGAGCCTTGGACATGGCCCCAAATTAGGGAAGAATATGGAGCCCCATCACTGGATGCAGACTTTTCCTGGATAGAAATGTAGCCTAGAGAGACAGTTTTTGTCCGCCATCTGGGCCATGTCAGAGACTTAGCTGTGAGCCATTAACAGCCAATACTCTTGGCAGCTAGGGAAAGGAGTGCCGGGAGCCTGACATGGAACCTCTCCTGGTGTTGATTCAAACCCCTGAGGGGTCTGAGCTCCTGATTCCCATGCCCATCTCTGGCTAAAGTCCACCGTCACACTTGCCAGTTTACCGTTGACATTGGGTAAAGGAATACAAAGAAATGCCTAAGTCATCATCAGATTGCAAATGTAGTATTTCCTGTCCCCTGAGTAGCAGCATCCTTACGTCCTCATGACAATCAGAGTCAACTACACTCTCAGAAGTATAACGCCATCCCTTGTCTGCTATTGTCTTGACATAAAGAGCCCAGAGTGACGGGCAGCATTTACAGGTCAATATTCAGCAGGACTCTCTCCAAACTACTTTAGAATCAGAGTAAATTCAATGCAGTCTCAATATCAGTGTGATTTTTCCTAGAAATTGGCAAGTTGATTTTAAAATGTGGGAATGTGAAGGAACAGGAATAGCCGAAATAATTTTTTAAAAGATGGGCAAAGGTGGAAGACTCACACTATCTAATTTTAAGACTTCATAAAAATATAAAACTATAGTAATTCGGAGAGTGTGGTACTAGAAAAAGGATAGGTACATAAATGAATGGAAAAGATTGGGAACTTTAGAAATAAGTTTATACATACATTATCAAGTGATTTTGACAGAGTTACAAAACTAATTCACTGGAGAAAGGTAGTCTTCTCAACAATTATTACTGGAAAAATTAGATATTTATATGCAAAAAATGAACTTCAACCCATACCATGTACCATATATAAGAATTAACTCTATATGAATCATAGATCTACATGTAAAACCTAAACTTCTAGAAGAATATATGGGAGAAAGTTTTTGTGACCTTTGGTACAAAGACTCCTTAGATATGATCTCAAAAGCATGATCCATAGAAAAATTATAAATTAGATAATCAAAATTAGAATTTTCTGTTCTTCAAAAGACATTGTTAAGAGAAAAGATAGGCCAGCCACAGACAGGAAGAAAATATTTGCAAAAACACATAGGTGGTATAGGGCTTTATCTAGACTCTATAAAGAACTCTGAAAACTCAATAAGAAAACAAAACAACCCAATAACAAGCAAAATAATTAGAGACATTTTGTCAAAGGAGAGAAACAGATGAAAAATAAGTACATGAAAAGATGGTCAGTATTACTAGTCACTAGGGAAAAGCAAACTAAAGCCACAATGATCTATTAGAATGCCTAAAATTGGAGAGAGGTGGGGGAAAGGACAATAAAAGACCACAGCTATACCAAGAACTGGTGAAGATCCAAAATATCCAGAAGACTGAAATGTTGTCCGTAGACACGCGGAACAGCTGCCTTCAAAGACAGCTTGGAAGTTTCTTAGTGAGGTTGACAAAAACATATGCTTCAACAGTCCTTCCCCTGTGTATTTGTTGAAGAGAAATGAAAACTTGTGTTCATACCCAAGTACACAAAAACTTGTTTGTCAATGTCTGGAGCAGCTCAATTCATGACGGTCACAAATGGGAACTATGCAAATGTCCTTCAACTGGTCAATCAACAAACTGTGGTACATTAATACAATGGAATACTACTAAGCAATAAAAAGGAATGAACTTTGATACACGCAATGACATAAATCATACAAAGTGAAAGGAGCTGACTCAAAAGCTTACACACTGTGTGAAGGTTATGTGCTGCACGATTCCATTCTGGAATGGAACAGAAAGAGTTGGCTGCAGAGTAACATGAGGAAATTTTTTTTTAATCCCTCTTTAAATTTTTATTTTGACTCCAGTTAGCTAACATAATGTGGGACATTGAGGAAATATTTTGGAGCCATAGGATTGTTCTATATCTTGATTTGGTGGAGGTACCTTGATTATATGCCCTGACAAAACTCAGAATTGTACACTTTTTGAAAGGGTTGAATTTTACAATATGTGAATCATATCTATAAAATAAAACATTGAAGTGGTCCAATGGCGCTTTATCATATCCCCCGGTAGAAGTGTTAATCTTTAAGACTTCTTTTTTAAAAAAATATTTATTTATTTATTATTTATGATAGACATAGAGAGAGAGAGAGAGGCAGAGACACAGGAGGAGGGAGAAGCAGGCTCCATGCCAGGAGTCCGATGCGGGACTCGATCCTGGGACTCCAGGATCGTGCCCTGGGCCAATGGCAGGTGCTAAACAACTGAGCCACCCAGGGATCCCCGAGAATTAAGACTTCTAAACCCTCAGAACCTAAAGTTATGAGAATTAGAAGCACAAATTTCCCAGTGTCACTGGCAATGATAGTAAGTAGGGCAACGCGGATCTCTACCCTTGTTTTCTAGACTCATGTTCTACCCAGTTCAAGTTGCAGCATCATACAGTGACATTGCATGTGAGGCAGGCCTCGAAGGATGGGTAGGGTTGCAACAGATTTACAAGGTACAGGAGGTTTTCAGGAAGAAGAAACTGTAACAACAAAAGCGTGGAGGCCGGCCGGAAAGGCACAGCATGTTTCTGAGTGTGTTTTGTTGGAGCGCTGAGTACAGGCAGCAATGGACTGGGATCAAGTCTGCAAAGGCCAGTTGGATTATATGGTGATGTTGTGCTGAAAAGATTGTGTTTTGTAAAACAGGCAAGGGCTTTGAGAGACAACTTGGCTGATGATCGTTGCTGCACTTTAGGGAGATTGGTGGGTCAGCAGTCCTCAGGATGGATTTATGTGGCTCAAGGGTAAAGGTGTCTGCAACGATCTTCCGACTTTCAATATAGCCTGCTTCCAAACCCCAACACGTTAGTGTTTTACCTACATCTACATTCTCATCCGCATCTGGTGCCCTAGAATTGTCTTTTATTATTTATTTATTTATTTATTTATTTATTTATTTATTTATTTATTTATTGCAGAGGAGGAGGGTGTGTGAAATTTAAGGTTTATCTTATCTTTTCAAGTAAGTTTACATCAAGATAGTCTTGCTTTTTCCTTGGCACTGACCTTATGCCTAAATATCTAAGGCTTCTAGGTTTTATATTTTATAGACAAAGATTTAACCTGGAATCATAATCCCAGCAGTGAGTTCTTGTACTGTACTCCCATCCCCAATTATCTGTATGCAATCATCTATTCTGAGACTTCCTTCTTGGCCAGAAGGTCCTGTGGGCTCTTGTCATTTTTCTTGCTCTTGAAGGCCTTATATTTCTCAGTATCTGTGGATAGCCTGCTCCTAGTTATGTAAAGTGCCAGCCATATGCCTGGTTCTTTATATGAGATCTCATTTAATTTCTAAAATAACCCCCTGGAGATATTTTCTCAGAAGGAGACAAAACTTCGAGAAGTTAAATGGCTCATTCCTGTTTACACAGTTAATGAGCAACTGAGACAGGACCAGGACCTAATAGTTTGATTCCAGAACCCCCGACCTCTCTAATGTCCAGGTAGAGGCCATACTCAAACATCGCCGTGCATTATAGTCATTGGGCTTGGCTGTCTTCACTTTATTGAGCCGGATTCTGTTGGCATCATGATTAGTACCTGATGATGGAAGTAGCTTCCAATAGACAGATATCAAAGTCCTGGCCAAGTGGGTCAGGACTCTGAAGAAAGAGACTGGAGGACCTATCAGGAAATAAGGAAAAGCGAAAGCATGAAGATTGGACAAAAGTAGCAGGGACAGAGAAAGACTGAGCAGGCCATGGGTCCTGAGAGCTGCCCCCCAGTTACACCATGGAGGCGAGCAGTCTTACTGGTGACTCCATCTGGTGGTGGTTCTTTAGTCCATCATGCTGTCAATTCGGTCAACGTAGCTCCAGAATTCAGGCTTTCAAGCGCCAGACCACAAAGACTGATCCAGGCTCCGGAAGATAGGCATTGACACACGTCATGTTCAATGATTCCCTTTATTTATGAAGTCCATGCTTACACATATGGGTGGGCATTTGGTGTGTGTTTATAGCAACTGAACTCCCGGGCCATTAAAGTCTAACGGGACAGCATGAAAGTAGCCTCAGGCTGTGTTGACATTCCATTCATATAGAATGGCTTGTTTATCAAGCAAATGAATATTAAGGGTTATTAGTCCTCATTAAGGGATTTTAGCAAATTAAAAGGTTGATAGATAGCTTGTCTTTACCCTTCTGTTCCCAAGGCCAGTGCTGGTGATGTCATTGGACATCAATAAATTGTAGCTGTTCAGCAGCAAGGAAAGTAAGCACAGACACAGAATACCAATCCCACATTAAAAAATCTTATTCCCAAGGGCTGAATCTTAGAACAATCTTCAAAATTTTAGAAGAAAATTTATGCGATTGATTTCTTTGTTGTTGGTAAAATTTTATTCTCTGTGTTTCTATAAGAAGGAACACTACTGAATTCATTTTAAAAAACAAGAAAAGCTCAATATGGGGGTACTTTTTCATTGATTATATCTTCTAATCTTTTTTTTTTAAGATTTTATTTATTTATTCATGATAGACATAGAGAGAGAGAGAGACACAGAGACACAGGCAGAGGAAGAAGCAGGCTCCATGCAGGGAGCCCGATGCGGGACTTGATCGCAGGTCTCCAGGATCACTCCCTGGGCCAAAGGCAGGCGCCAAACCACTGCGCCACCCAGGGATCCCCTATATCTTCTAATCTTAATGTTAACATAAAATGGTTGGTTGGTATAAGTGATACATAGTTTATGTTTTAAATATTTGTACTGATTGTAAAGACAATAAATGTATATATAAATATGAAAAGATGCTATAAACATTTTTTTAAAAATCACTTATAATGAATCCCCCAGGGAAATTGTTATGAATATTGTGCTTTATTTCTTACAGTAATTTGACTTTTTTTGTGCAAGTGTTCCTTTTATCTATTACTTTTTGTTTTGTCTTAAAACTCCTCCTCATCTTTGTATTTTTAAACTTTTCTATCATTTTCTTTTTTTCTCCAAGTTTTTATTTACATTTCAGTTAGTTAACATATAGTGTAATAGTTTCAGGGTTACAATATCACAATAGTGATACCACACAATAGTGATTCATTTTCTTTAGGCATATCTCTTGTAAATAGGTTTTTAAAATTTTCTTTGAGATTGCATATATACACTTTTATATATTTGTTTATTTTTTAAAGGTTTTATTCATTTATTAGTGAGAGATACAGAGAGAAAGGCAGGGACACAGGCAGAGGGAGAAGCAGGCTCCATGCAAGGAGCCCGACGTGGGACTCGATCCCGGGACTCCAGGATTGCGCCCTGGGCCAAAGGCAGGCGCTAAACCACTGAGCCACCCAGGGATCCCTAGAACTGATTATTTTACTGTTACTTGTCATCTGTTTCAGGTTTCCAAGTAAAGGGGATTAACTTGACTTTGGTATTCTGAAGCATTAGACACTGTCTGATACTCCACCCTGGACCCTTGTGTTTGTGTAGGTAGCAGTACCGGGTTATTGGATGGCAACACCCTAATCTAGACCGAGAAGGAAGGACCCTGGGATTGGGTGAAAGCTTAGTGGAACAGTAAAGACAAGGCCTAGAAGAGACAGAGCTGCTGCTGCTGCTACAGTGGGCCGCAGAATTGGTAAAGAAATTCAGGGGCCGGCAGGCCAAGCAAATGGGTTGAGTGGAAATAAGGAGGCCTGGGTAGGGTTAAGCGGCAGGGTGGGCCTCAAGGACAGTGGAATGGAGTAGACGAGCACGAGCTAGCTCTGGAAGCCTTGACGAAAGTCTCTTTATGGGGTGTGGCTTAGCCTGCTAGCACCAAGTCCTGGAATGGATGGCATGGATGACGGTGAACAGGGAAAGTCAACAAGGCGCTGGTGGGTTTCTTCCAAGGCAGAGCTCTTTCATGCCCTCCTGCTCCGATCAAGGCAGGAGCCCCATGGATGCCCCTGGGAGACAAAGTCCTCAGGCCAGACAGGCTTGACTTCCCCAGGAAAGTGGAGTTGCCCTTATTACCTCAAAAGACACACATAACTAAACCACTTCTCTCATATGTTTTCATCCTTTGTCATTTTTTTTTTTTTTGGACTGTCCGGAAGTATTTTTCCAAGATAATTAATTCATTTAAGCAAACACTTTAAAAATCCCTTTTTTCTTTCACTTTCTTTTCCTAGTCCATAAGCTTTAATTTTATCAGAGTGAAAATTTTCACCAATGGAAAGGTTTCTAAAAATTTTTTATAGCTTTATCTGAAAATCTCAAAACTATGGTGACAGTTGCTATAGAAATTCTCAGAAACAGGTCAAAACGATTAAAATAATCTTTCAATTTGTAAATGAATACTATCTCAAATTTATTAGTTTTCTTTTGTGTAATAATAAATTATTTAAGAAATACTAAATATAATTATTTCAGCAAATTGGACAGAATTTTTCAAGATACACAATTAAGTGGTCATGTTTTAAAACCACCCACTTCTTGTATTGAAAAAATTCTGTCTCAATATTCTTATTCTCTAAAAGGATATGTTATTTGCATTAAAATGTCAATTTAGACCATGTTAAAATATGCCATCAATTTAATTCTCACTCCTTTTACTTCTAGACTTCTATTTCCTATATTAAAATATGTAATTACAAATTTTCTTGAACTTCCATATCTAATCTGAAAGGAAAATGAGATTAATACAGAACTGTTCTGATTAATTTATTAGCAATGACACTGCTTTACTTTTTAAAGTACTTGACGGTTTTTCAAGGACTGTCACATCTTTTAATCCAACCTGATATTTTCACAAGTAAGACAGATGAGGTTGAGATGGAATGACTTGTTTGAGTAGGTCTGGACTAGAAAAACACCAATTGTCCTTTGTATTTTCTCCACGCTTTCATCCTCGTCTATATTCTGAATCTCTTTCAATTTCTCAGTGACCAAACTGAATGTTTCCTTCATCTTGATAACTATCTCAACAAGGGATCCTAACCTATTCCAGTGATATTTTTTATTATTTATTTATTTATTTATTTATTTATTTATTTATTTATTTATCTGGCTGCCAATATTTATTAAATGTTTTGGAAAAAGAAATACCTTTCAACTAGTATACCTTTCCAGCTTTGAGACCATCCCATCTATTTTGGGATTGTAGCCATTTATCTGACATTTCCATAACCAGGAATTTTCTTTTTTCTTAAAGTAGAAATCTGTGTTTTTCTTTTACTTTATTTTAGGGTGTAGAGTTGTAGGGTTCCTCTAGCTGTCTCAATTAATACGCATCAAGTTTTCTTTACTTCTCACTTCTGAAGGGTCCACCGTGGGTACCTCTGATTAGTAGGCAGTTTTCCTCCATGAGGTCATTCAGGGATCTCAGGCTCTTTTCACATTTTGATCCCACCATCCCCTGAGACCTGAGTTCTCTGCCTCAGGCTTATCTGCTTCTTCAGAGCTTCAGGCTGGAGATGCCACAATCCATTCTTACATTCTTTTGGTGGGAACTAGTCACATGGACAAACCCGAAACGTATCTCTGATTGGGCAGCTACCTCCCATGCTGTGACATAGAGCACAGCAACTGTCTGGTGGACAGTTGGCCATCCATGCCTCGGAAGATTACGACTATGATTACCCCAAAGATAACACATGTGATGGAGTTAATAATGAGACACTAACAAGGGAGCATCAGGATTGTGCAGGGGGGTTAAGAGCTTGACCGCAGATGCATAATGGTGGAGCTGTGTTCGACCTCTCCTGCTCTTCTGGTTGGTTGTGCTTTGGAATCCTGTTTACCTCCATCCCCATCTGATCAGCGGGAAGATTTGAGCCCAAGGCAGTACTTCCTGGGCTCCATTTAGTAATGTCTTGTCCCCGACCACGCATCTACTAAGTTTTCAGTTGAACTATCTCCTGCCTTGAAGGGAAGAGGAGACAGCGTCTATTACTTCAGGTGGAGGTAACAGCCTCCCTACTTCCTACCCAGGAGCTGGTGCACTATAGGTGAACGGGGCTAAAAGATTTCCTGTTTGAAATAAACATCCTTAAAATCTAGTTGCATTTTTAAAGGATTTTTCAATTCTGAATGAATTGCCAAATTAAGAAGTTCCTGCGGTTTAACCATCATAAAAGATATAATATTGCGAGTGAAAAAACTCTCAAACATTATGTACTATTAAGATTGTCACCTTATTTTTTAATTCTACTACATTTGATATCCATTTATGGACTGAATATCAGGAATCTGACAAATTCTTCATGCTGTAGTTAAGCCTATTTCCTCCCGTGCTCTCCTCAGAATCAGGATAGTTGCTGGTTATGAGGCTTGGCCCTTCGAGCTTTATCATTGCCCATATGGTATTTTTTTCCTAATGGATGATTAGGAAATCTTCCCCAGAATTATAATTTAATTTTGCCCTTATTCTTCAGTATTGATTTTTACCTGTATCTTGCATTTCAGAATTAATCGATCAAATACCCTATACAATAGATCACTGTCAAGATTGGAAGAATAACATTATCTTTCCAACTGATAAATCCTGCTTTTGAAAAGTCAACAAAAATACAGGAAGCTAGTAGTGTACGACTGAAAATAGCAGATAGGTCAAGGGAATGGGAAGGTTCCCTTGCCCTTCCTATGGGCTTTCAAAGGAATAATGCACATAAATGAGAAAAACCAAATTAAATTAAGTTTATAACCTGCAGTATGTCACCAGAGATTCCAATTTTTCTACTCCTGTAATTAACTGTGCCACTCATTAACTTTACAGTATCCTTTTAAGTCTTGTTACTTAACCATAGCCTCGTGCTAGTTAATTATGGAAAATGTAAGGCACAGGATTTTTTTTTTTTAGAAATATAATTCATTCAGGTACTTTAAAGCACACAACATACAGGATGTACAAAATTAGCTTCACTTGTCAGGTAATTTTAAAACCAGATATTAAAAATGAGCACATGGAGGATCGTCTCATTTAGATTTAGGCCAATTCTAAAAGAGTATGGTTCATTGAAAGCATGGTATGCGCCATAAAAAAAAAGTGAATTCACTGAAGACAGGAAATGTTAATCTGCTATTATTCCCTGTAAATGAAGGTTTAGAAAATAAAATGACAAGAAAGTACACGACTGTGGAGATAATGGAGCTCACCTACTGAGTGGGACCCCCAGGTGAGATGATTTTCATAAGTATTATTTTAACCAGGAAATTGATGCCATTGAGCAATAATAAAAAGATTCACAGGAAGGTTTTTTTTTTTTTTTTTTTTTTTTTTTTTTTAAATTGTTGTTGTAAAGAGCATGGACTTCTAAAACTGCTGAAGTACAGTGGGTTAGAAGAGAGAAAACCTGAATTCTAGATCAGATTTGTGATGTTTGGATCCATGGGTAGTTGCCGTGAGGCCTAAGTGAGGTGTTTCCGAGTGACTGGGGCAAGTTCAGGGCTGGGGCCCCTCGGCTGGTTGCCCATGGCCTGCTCGGGCCTGTGAGCATCCCGTGGCCCAGTGGTGGCCACGTAGTGCACTTGCGTGCCCAGTTGCTCCTCTTGGCTTTTTTGGGACGTTATTTGAAGGACACGCTCTCTTCCTCGCTTACTATTTCATCCACCCCATTGGTGACCACAGTTCTTCCAAAATGCCTTCAAGAAATCTCTGTTGACTTTGAGGAACTGGGTTTCAAAGAAAGTGACGCTGTAGCCCTGCCCTGGTCTCCGTGCTGTCGGGTCAGGAGAGGCTGCTCGGGGACGGAGGGCGGCCCGCGGGGAGACCAAGAGCTTTAGGAAATCCGGAATAAGTAGCCACCCAGAGAGGCTCTTTTTGTGTCCATTTAATTGTTTCCACCTACCCTCCAAATATAATTAATTAAATCGCTCGATTAAATAACTTTTTAAAAATGTAGTGTTACCACCTAGGCATGTATGCTGAGTAGTTACTTTCTATAACCTGTCCTGTCCTTGAACTTACTTTATGTTAATAATGTGAACCACATGCAATTCTTTTCTATCTACTTTTGTTCTTTGTTGTTTATGATACTGATTATGTTGTAAGAAGCTGGAGCTTTTAAAACTTTTGGTGCTGTATAGCGTTTCGTTTTATGGAATGAAAATTTACTACATTTTAGCTATCTAGTCTATTGTTAATGGACTTTTGGGTTGTTTCCAGTTCGGAAAATTAAAGATAATGCTGCCATAAATATTCCTGTGCATGTCTCTTGGGGGAATATGTGCATATTTCTGATGGGAACATACCTAGGAATGCAGTTAATGCATCTTGGGTTATCTACCTGCGACATCAGTAGATATTGCCAAAATAGTTTTCCAAAGTGGTACCTATTTATAGTCCCACTAGCATAAAAAAGGGTTCCCAGTGCTTTAATAGTGAGGATTGAGAGTATTTTCAAATTTACCCAATTAAAAGGGTATCTAATGGTATCTCGTTGTTGTTTTAATTAGCACTTCCCTGAAGTCTAATGAGCTTGAGCAATTTTTATATAATTATTGACAATTTGTCTATCTTCTTTTTGCAAATGCTATTTAAAGGCCTGTAACCCTTTTTCTATTGTGTTGATTGCTTTTTGTTTGTTTTTTAGTTGTTAGGAATTCTTGATTGCCCGGATTGCAAAAATCTTCAGCTTTCAGGCTTACGTCTCTACTCTCTTAATATGAATTTTGATGAACAGAAGTTCTTAATTTTGATGTAGTCCAATTTATCCCTCAGTTCTTTTATGTTTAGTGCTATTTGAATTCTTTTAAGAAATTTTTTCTCTCTGCTGAGTTGTTGGTGTTATGTTACCATATACACTACATTTTAGAAACTTTATTGTTTTACATTCCGTATTTAGACCATTTAAAAATATAGTTATTCAAATGTCTTAGCATGGATTATTGAAAAAGTATTTTTACCCCTCAATTCTATTTCTGCTCTCTCTGTTGCATTCCATTTATCTATTAGTTTATCTCTGTATCAGTATCTCTTATCTTAATCATTATAACTTTGTAATAAGTTTTGATTTCCAGTAGAGAAGTTTTTCTACTCTTGTTTTTCCTCAGAAGTATCTTGGTTCCTCTTTTGGCATTTCCATATATATTTTTAAATCAGTTTGTTAGGTACCACTAATAAACCTGTTCATGTTTTTATTAAGATTTCATTAATTATTGAACGTATGTCCTTCATTCCTTATTTGCCTATGATCCTAGTTTAAATCTATTGTCCTGGTATCCTGTCTAGCTTAGAATTTCTCTGAGGTTTTTGTTCTGTTTTGTTTTATTTTTAACTTATTAATTAATTAAATTACAATAAGCAGAGAAAATTTTGCTGGACTACTACTTTGTAGTAGTAAATTCTTTTAAAAGTGGAAGAGATACATGTATAGTGAACAGAAAATAACCATAAATGATCCACCTCTCTTTTTTTCTACTAATTCTTGTCACAATGTTATTAATATCTTCTATTTAAAGATCACAAGCAGAATGCTCACTGATAAAATAAGATGAACTCAAACATGAAGAGCTAGGGGTAGCTAACTCATTCTGATTGAGGTGATGGTTGGAAAACTATACTATTTGATCTTTTGTTGGTTTGTTTCTGTCAATCACCTGCTGTACATGGTATATTTGATAAATTGTGCCTTATAAGAGTATTTGTCAAAAAAGAGTGCTCTGAGAAAATGCAGAATCAGTACTTGTGAAAATATTTGGGAAGAGGAATTTTAACATGAATAACTCTATGCTCACAAATTTGATAACCTAGATGAAATGGACCAATTCCTTGAAAGACATAATCTGCCAAAACTCATTCAAGAAGAAATAGGAAGTCTTAAAAAAAAAAAGAAATAGAAAGCCTAAAAGACCTATATGTATTAAAGAAATGACTCAATAATTAATAACTTTCTAATACAAAAAGTACCAGGCCTATATAGGTTCATAAGTGAATCCTCAAGGAAGCAATTACATCAATTCTCCATATTCTCTTCCAGAAAGTAGAAGAGGGATTATGTCCTAATTCATTCTATGAGGCCAACATTGCTCTAATACCAAAAATCAGAAGATATTACAATAAAGTAAAACTATAAGCCATTATCTTCATGAATATGCATGCAAAATCCTCAGCAAAATATTAGTAAATCAAATCAAATAATATATAAAAAGAATTATATACATCATGACCAGATTCGTTCCATGTATGCAAGGCTAGTTCAACATTTAAACATCAATTAATGTAACCTATCACATCAACAAATTAGAGGAGAAAAAAATTCATGATGATAACAATAAATTTAGAAAAAGTATTTGACATAATACAACTTCTGTCATGATAAAACTCAGAAAAATGGGAATAGAGAGGAACTTGTTCAACTTGATAAAAAAGCATCTATAAGCAAAAACAGCTAACATCATACAAATGGTGACTAACTAGGAGCTTTATGAGCAGGAACCAGGCAAGGGTGTTCCTCCTCACCTACACCTTTGAACATTTATTGGAAGTCCTAGCTAATGCAATAAGACAAGAAAAAGAAAAACTATATTGATTGAGGAGGAAGATACAAAACTGCCTCTCTTCACAGATGACGTGATTATTTATGTAGAAAACCCTAAAGAATTCAAAAAATACTTCTAGAACCCATAAACAGTTATGACAAGGTGGCAGGATACAAGGTTAATATACACAATCATTTTCCTGTATACCAGCAATGAATGAACAAGAATGATTGGAAATTAAAAATATGTTACCATTATATTAGCAATCAAAACAAGGAGATTCTAGGTAAAAATCTCATAAAATACGTATAAGACTTATATGTGGGAAACTGTGAAATTATGATGAAAGAAATCAAAGAAAAACTAAATGGAGAGAGATTCTATGTTATTGGATAGGAAGTCTCAATGTTGTCAAGATGTCAGTTTATCCCAACTTGACCTGTAGATGTATAACAATTCCAATATAAATCCCAGAAAGTTATTTTGTGGAAAAATTGATTCTAAAGTTTATAGAGAGAGGCATAGACCCAGAATTACCAACTTGAAAATGAAGAACTAAGTAGAGAAAGTTTATAGAGAGAGGCATAGACCCAGAATTACCAACTTGAAAATGAAGAACTAAGTAGAGAACTGACACTACCTTACTTTAAGACTTACTATAAAGTGACAGTAATCAAGACAGTGTCATATTGGTAAAAGAATAAACAAATAGATCAGTGGAACAGAATTGAGTCCATAAATAGACCCACATAAATGTGTGGTAAACTGATTTTTAACAAAGAAGTTAAGGCAATACAATGTAGCAAAAGGTAGTCTTTTCAACAGATGATGCTGGGATGACTGGAAATCCATGCATGCGTGTACACACACATGCACACATACACACACACAGGAATCTAGAAACTGACCTTTAAATACTTCATGAACATTAACTCAAAATGGATCATAGAACTAAATGTAAAACACAAGACTATAGACTTCTAGAAGATAGCAAAGGAAGAAAATCTACATGATCTTAGGGTATGGTGATGGCTTTTTAGATAAAACACAAAAGAAATTATCAAAGAAATAATAGGTAAGTTGGACATAATTGAAATGAAAACTTCTGCCCTGTGAAAGGCCATGTCAAGGGAATAAGAAGACAAGCCATATACTGGAAGAAGATATTTGCAAAAGACTTATCTGATGGACTGTTATCCAAAATATATGATGAGCTCTTAAAACTAAACAACAAGGAAACAGCCTGGTTAGAAAAAAATGAATGAAAACGTGGACAGACACCTCACTCAAGATGATATACAGATGGCAAAGAAACATATGAAAAGATGCTTCATATCATGTGTTATCAGGGAGGCAATAATGAGATCATAGCTCTTTCGGAGTGGCCAAAATTTAGAACACTGCCAATACCGATTCTTAGAAGGATGTGAAACAATGGGAACTTTCACACATTGGTGGCAGGAAGAGAAGATGGTACAGCCACTTTGAAAGACAGTTCGGCAGTTTCTTGTAAAACTAAATATACCCCTTACCATGTGACCCAATTACACTCCTTGGTACTTATCCAAAGGAATTGAAAACTAATGTCCATACAAACACCTGTATATCAGTGTTGACAGCAGCTTTATTCCTAATGGCCGAGACTCTGAAGCGTCTAAGCGACTCTAAGCGTCTAAGTCTAAGCGTCTACTTTAGTAGGTGAGTGGACGAACTGTGGTACATCTGGGTAATAGAGTATTATTTAGTACAAAAAAGGAATGGGCTATTAAGCCATGAAAATATAGGGAAGGACCTTACATGCTTATTACGTAAAATAAGCCAATCTGAGAAGGCTACATGCTGGATGATTCCTAATTGCACTACACTATGGAAGGTTGAATTATGGAAATGTAAAAGGAGCAGTCAAGAATTAAGTTTGGTATGAATCCAAACTGTTCTAAAAATAAAGTTAATTAATAAAAACAAAGAATTGATAGTATTTTCCGTTTAACAGAATTCAGCTAATGTACTTTAGCCGTGTTTACAGAGTATTTCAATAATTTAAGTATTATTTATCCAAAGCATCACTTGAAGGTGTCAATTTAAACATTTTTTAAAAAAAATTTATTTATTTATTTGAGATAGATTGCGGGAGAGAGAAGTGGAGGCAGCAGAGGGAGAGGGAGAAGCAGGCTCCCCACTGAGGAGGGAGCTCAATAAGGGGCTCGATCCCAGGACCCCAGGGTCATGACCTGAGTCATAGGCAGACACTTGACTGACTGAGCCACTCAAGTGCCGCCACTTATGGAATTGTAAAGGTTTAGATAATCTATGCAAAATCTCCTTCCCCCAGGTAATTTTACTTGTTAAGAGAGAGTATCACTTTGAAGAAAATTAACAAATTATTTTATAAGTCTACCATTATAATCAAACAAATATATTTTGGCCAATAAATAAATATTTGTTTAATGTCTTCTTTGAACCAAAAATAGTATGGCTACAGTATCTATCAATTAGGAGGAATGGATGACTCCATGACATTGAGACTTTCAATCTATGAAAATAATATTTTCTTCTATTTGCCTAAAAATTTTGAGTGCCTTAACATTTTATAGATTTCCTCATAGAGCTTTTGCACATCATTTGTTATATTTGTTTCTAGGTATTTGATTTTTGTTCCATTTTAATGTAATATAAATGTTATCTTTTAAATTTTATTTTTGTTTATTTTTGATGTATAGAAATGCAGTTATTTTTTTAGATTTTATAGAAATCTTGCAAAAGTTCTTGGGTCAATAATGCAATATAGAATCTTATGAATGGTCTAAGAACACAAATGTATCTTTCGTAAGAACTGATATATTTTTTTTCTTTTCAGTTCTTCTATATATTTAATTATTTAACTTATTGTATCTTATTGTTCTGGAGAGAGCTGTCTATGTAATAGTGTGTGAAAGTGGTGATAATGAGCATACTCTTTAAAATTGTCAATCTCAAAGGGAAAGTTTTTTGACATTATACTATAAAAGATGATGTTTTACATAATTTTCCCTACATCTCCTTTAACAGATTAAAGAAAGTTTCTAAGAAACTTTAATTATGAATTATTTTATAAAATCATTTTATAAAAACAAATATTTGTAATATTTTTCAGCATTTATGAATATGATTATATAATTTTTATGCTATATATTCTGTTAATGTGATGAATTACAAAGCTTTATTTTTACATTAAATAGACATTGAACTGTGTTCTGTATTCTAATTTCCATATGTTGCTAGATTTGATCTTTCAGTATTTTGTTTAGGATTTTTGCAGCTATGTTTTTGAATGAGATTGGACTATAATTTTTACTTCTCAAATGTCATTTAGTTTCAAAGATATACAGGATTTGAAGAATCAATTAGCAAGTATTTCTTTTTCTTTTCTCTAGTTGAAAAAGAAGGGTTTTATTTCTTAAATGTTTCATAGAATTTTCTTTGAAACCATGTAAATCTGGAATTTTTGTGATGGATCTAATTTTGGTAATAGTGATAGGATTATAACATGTCAATTTTGTTGACTAATTTTTTAAGTAATATGTATTTCTTTAAGTACTTGAATTTATTTGCATAATTTTTTTCTGATATCCTCTTTCTTTTAATGTTTATAGGATCTTTAGTGATACACCGTTTTCAGTTCATCTATTTTATTATACTTTATTTTATCATTCTCTCTAGATTTCTTATCAACTTTGGGCCATTTTACATTTTTGATCTTCTCAGATGTATGTTTATTTTCTCTTTTGTAATTTCAACTCCTTATAATTTTCTTCCTTTCATTTTTTAAATTTTATTTTAGTTTCCTTTCCAAACTTAGTGGGCATTTTGCTTATTGTTTTAAGCCTTAATTCTTTTCTAAAATACATATTAGGAATATAAATTTTCCATCGACCATGATCTTAGCTGCTCAATCACATTTATTGTGTCCACAGACCATATTTTATATGATTTCAATTCTTTTAAGAATCTTGAGGCTTCTCTGTTTCAGTAAGTGATCAACTTTGGTAAACATTTCAAGATTTTTGAAAATAAGCTTTTTCTGTAGTTGTTGGGTGAAGTGTTCAGTATTTGTCAGATAATTTAAGGCATGTTCTTTGATTGTTTATATTCTTAGTATGTATGTGTACATGTATTTCGCTTATTTTTTCACAGTGAGAAAGATGTGTAAAAATTTCAAACCGCTATTGAATATTTTTTTTCTTTACTTCTGCAAAGTAAAGAAATATATGCCTTCTGTGCTTTGAAGCCATATTAGATGTTTACATATTCAAGTCATGTCATATCCTCCTGGCAAATTCACCCAGTTATTATCGTTAGGTATCCTTAATTGTCTTTAATAATTCTTTTTGATTTAAATATTGCTTTGTGTGATCATTATATTTACAGCAGCCTTCTTTTGGAAATGATTTTCATGGCATCTGTATTTCTCATTCTTTTATTTTCAGTCTTCTTTGTCCTCACAGTTTAGAGATTTTTATTATTGCTGAGATATTTTAATTCAGTCTATATATTCTTTTATTTTTAAATTTTTTAAATATAATTGATATATGTTTACTATAATTATTTATATTTTGTTTTTAAATCTACCATTATTCTCTGGCCCTTCTGCTTTCTTCTTACTTCCTTGGGATTGATTATTTTTTTTCCCTATCAAATTGGAAGTTGTATATTCTTCTATCATTTTTTTTTTAGTATTTATTCTAGTGTTTACAACATTCATTGTTTACTTATTAAAACTGAATATTAATTGGCATTCTTCCTCATCCCTGAAAATGCAGGCACGTTTGAACATTTAACTCAATATTTTCCTCTTTAAGTATTGCTCTTATTGTTGGATATTTAATTTTTCATTTAATTTAAAGTAATAAGATATTATTTTTTATCTTGCAGCATCAGCATTCATACATATCCACATATTTCTTTCTTTGTTGCTTTTTATTTCTTCCTATATTTCTAATCCTATGTTTTTATTGATCTGTATCAACTATGTCATTTAACGTTTCCTTTTATATGAATCTCATGAATTCTTTTAGGGTTTTTTTGGCTAACATATCTCTATTTCACCTTAATTCTTGAAGAATATGTTATTTTGGTAGAGAATTCTAGGTTGGCATGTATTTTTAAAGTACATTAAAATATAATTTATCTCATCCAGCTTACTTTCTTTTCTGTAGATAAATCAGCAGTCAGCATAATGTTGCTACTTTGAAGTTAGTCCTTTTTTCAAATCTACTTTTTCTCCAAAGATTTTTCTTCTTTACCTTTAATTTTCTGTCAGTTTACCATGATGTGTTTAGCTTCAGTGTCTTTTTACCTGTTGAACTTTGAGTTTGTACAGCCCCTCTTTTTGTTTTGCTCAAATTACCCAAAATTATAGATCCCCATGTTATATATTCCCCATCTCTTAGCATCTTTTTGCCATTTTCTCCTTTTTTTCCCTCTTTATGCTTCATTTAACTATTTTCTCTCGACTCATTTTCTTCAAGTTTACTATCTATTTTTGTAGTTGTTGCTATTTTGCTTTTAAAAACCATCCATCATGGGACGCCTGGGTGGCTCAGTGGTGAAGAGTCTGCCTTTGACTCAGGGCATGACCCCAGGGTCCTGGGATCGAGTCCCATGTCGGGCTCCTCACAGGGAGCCTGCTTCTCCCTCTGCCTATGTCTCTGCCTATCTCTGTGTCTCTCATGAATAAATGAATAAAATCTTAAAAAAAATAAATAAAACCATCATCAGTTGAGGGTTGCTAGAGGGGAGGTGGGTGAAGGGATGGGCTAATGATTATGGGTATTAAGGAAGCACTTGTGCTGAGCGCTGAGCGCTGTGTGTAGTCATGTGGTGTTTGTCTTTCTCTGACAGACTTACTTCACTTAGCGTGGTGCCCTGTGGCTCCATTTATGTCATTGCACATGGAGGGATTTCATTCTTTTTTTGTGACTGAATGATACTCCATTATCCTTTACCACACATTTCTTCATTCATTCATCAGTAAATGGACATTTGGGCTCTTCCCAAGGTTTGGCTTTTTTTTTTTTTTTTTAAGTTTTTTTTTAAATTTTTATTTATTTATGATAGTCACAGAGAGAGAGAGAGAGGTGCAGAGACACAGGCAGAGGGAGAAGCAGGCTCCATGCACCGGGAGCCCGATGTGGGATTCGATCCCGGGTCTACCAGGATCGCGCCCTGGGCCAAAAGCAGGCGCCAAACCGCTGCGCCACCCAGGGATCCCAGGTTTGGCTTTTATATATAAAGCTCCTGTAAACATTGGGGAGCATGTGTCCCTTTGAATTGGTATTTTTGTATTCTTTGGGTGAATAGGTGATGGTGCAGTTGCTCGGTTATAGGGTGGTTCTGTCGGCAACTCTTTGAGAAACCTCCATGCTGTTTTCCAGAGTGACTGCATCAGTTTACATTCCCAAGAACTGTGTCGGAAGGTTCCCCTTTTCCACATCCTTGCCATTAAAACCATAGAGGAGAACACAGGCAGTGATGTTCTTGACATTGGCCATTGCAACTTCTTACTAGGTATGTCTCTTGAGGCAAGGAAAATGAAAGCAAAGCTGAACTACGGGGACTTCATCAATATTAAAAGTTTCTGCACAACAAAGAAAACAATCAACAAAAGTAAAAGGTGATCTACAGAATGGAAGGCGATATTTGCAAATGACATATCTGACAAAGGGTTAGTATCCAAAATATATAAAGAACTATTAAACTCAACACACAAAGAATGGATAATTCAACTAAAAATGGGCAGAAAACATAAATACATGTCTTCCCAAAGAAGGCAGAAATGGCCAACAGACACATGGAAAGATGGTCAACATCACTGATCATCAGGGAAATGCATATCAAAGCCACAGTGAGATACCACATAATATCTGTCAGAATGGCTAAAATCAGCAACACGAGAAACAATAGGTATTGGTGAGGATAAAGCTGTTTTTACAAAGGAACCAATGGGGAGTGGGAGCTATGTGAGACACTTGCTGTGAGAAATAGGAAAAGGAATTAATTAGAATTAAGTCAGACTGCTGTTGAAGACCCAGAAAAAGGAAGAATTCAGGTGTGTAATGGAGTCAGTTGTTACAATTCTTTAATATTCTCCACAATATTCAGACTATCAGGAGCAAAAACAAAAAACTGGAAAAGTAAGCTCCAAGTTAAAATGTGTCAAATCCTCTGTTATGACGTTTTTTTGTCTTTTCTAACCAACTAGACTGTAAGTTTTAGGAGAGTGGGAACCTGTGTTACACCATGTTTACTGCTTACATATAAATATTAATAGATACAGCACTGATACTTCTATTTCTTTAAGTGCAGACAACAATAGTGCTGAAAATGTCTAATGTCACAAGAAGTTCCCTTGTTCATTCCTGTCATATGAACTGAAACCTCTTTCCTAAGTCATTTGCGTACATCGTAGTCCATGTTTTCAACCTCAAGCAGAATCAAATTCATATAAAAGTAAAGACCTTAGCAAAATCCATCAAGTTCTTAATTTTAGTGATCACATTTACTGGTTCTAGAATTTTATATTATTATTTTTATGGGTTCTACTGGACTGAAATATCCAACCTGTTTGTTTTTTTTTTCCTTATCTCTTTGAGGATAAGAATCCTGGTCACTTTAAAGTCTATTCTGGTATCTGGATCTCATATCATTTTATTTCTGTTATTTGTCGTATATGGAGGATTTCATCCCTAGCCTTGTACCCTTATTTTGGATTATGTGAAATAGTAATTTTTTGGGGGGAGGGGTTCTAATAGCATTTTTTAAAATTTATTTATGATAGTCACACACACAGAGAGAGAGAGAGGCAGAGACACAGGCAGAGGGAGAAGCAGGCTCCATGCACCGGGAGCCCGATGTGGGATTCGATCCCGGGTCTCCAGGATCGCGCCCTGGGCCAAAGGCAGGCGCCAAACCGCTGCGCCACCCAGGGATCCCCGCCACCCAGGAATCCCTCTAATAGCATTTTTAAACTGGAGAAATAATTTGACTTCTTTTGTTATATTATTTTCCTCAAAGAGGATTTATGTCAGCTTCCAGGCACCTGATGGCCTAGGTAATATGGGAGCATCTCAATCATCTCCAGCTGTTGCGATGACTAGAAGTCAAGCTGCAGTTGCAGGGAGGGCCGTTCACTTTGGTTCACTGAACTTCTGACATTCTATCTTGTCACACCAAAGGGATGGATTTACCTACCTCCCCAACTTAGTAGGGCTTGAACTCCAATTCCATTCTTCTTTATGCTGATAGGTTGTTGGAGTGATTCTTAACTATCCTCCAGATGACTTTTGGAAAAGTGGCCTCAAAGTTAGGCTTATTTTCCTGGACCTCTGTCCTGCTCTATACTCTGGTATTATATATTTTAAAAATATATAATATTTTTATATTATTATTTTTATATTTATTATATATTTTTAAAATATATATATTTAAAAATATATTATATATTTTTTACCTTCTTGTTAACTCTACGAAATCTGAAAATATGTAAACTTTTTGTAACACTTTATCTAGCTTTCTAGTTGTACTCAGTTGCAGTATTACTTTATATTAACCAGTCTGCTATTAACAGAAATAGAAGTCTTAGTAGAGTCTATTAAGTGTACTTGTTAAAAAACTGAACATTGCCCTACCCTCCCAGCATAAATATCACTATTTTTTTTTTACTTTAAAAATAAAGTACTAGAAATTTTTTAAGAATTTAATTTGGTGGAAAAAAATATAAAAAATATGCTTGTTACTCTTACCTCAGACATATACAAAATAATTATGTGAGGTGATAGAGGTGTTAGCTAATGTTATGGTGGTAATCATGCTGCAATATATAAGTATATCAAATTAAGAAAAAAAAAGAATTTAATTTGGTAAAAATAAAAGGACACAAAATGAAATAGAAACTTAGTGGTTTGGTTGTAATAGACATACAATTTTAATTAGTTTAGAGATGGAAGTATTGGCTTATTTAACCAAGTTGTTGAAACGGGCTATGACAAGGATGCCCATAGGAATGACCAAATTCAAAGAGCAGAGCCCTGAGGATCGTACTTCCCTTGGTTCCTGCGCCTCTACTGCTCCTTAGGTGTTGACCTGACCCTACTATAGATGAGCTTTGTCATCATGTCAGGGAGCGTGACTCCTGAGAGTGCTGAGTTTGCATATTTAAATCTTGCCACCAGAAGAGGGAAAAGGGTTTTTTCTGCTCTATTTTTTCCTTCTTTCTTCTAATATCCGGTAAGAAGAATTGCAGTAAATGCCTAGAAAATGCGTAGCTTAGGTCCTGTGCTTGTCTTTGAATCCTCACTGTCATCAGTTTCTGTAGCTTGATTTAAATCCTATGCCCATCTTTGGACCTGTCAGTAGAAGGGGTTATTCTTTTTGGCCACAGCAGATGCTAGCCATAGCCATGGGATTAAGGTCTGTGTGAGAGAGAAGAAGAATGGAGAGGACAATTGGGCAGAGGAAACCAATTACCCCTATGTTTTACCATATAACACCTTTCACAGGTAAGGCCTGTTCTGCTTCCAACACATTTTACTATTGTTTCTTTCATGCCTTTCTCCTTGCCATGGTAAACTTAGTCTTTTCTCCAAATGAGCCATGTGTTCTCATGACTCCATGTTGTTTTCTTGCCCATGAATGCCTTCTGTTACACAGCCTGCTATTATCTTGCATTTTTTAAAGATACAGCTTATGGTTCACCTCTGCACATTCCTCTCTCTTTCTCTTCCTCCTTTCACTCAAATGCAAGCACACACACGCACACACACACCACGTAGCTGCTCTGGAGTTTCCTTTAGAAATAAATAACCTTGGGGATCCCTGGGGGTGGCTCAGTGGTTTAGCACCTGCCTTTGGCCCAGGGCACAATCCTGGAGTCCTGGGATTGAATCCAGCATCGGGCTCCCAGCATGGAGCCTGCTTCTCCCTCCTCCCGTGTCTCTGCCTCTTTCTCTCTCTATGTCTATCACAAACAAATAAATAAATAAATCTTAAAAAAAAAAAGAAATGAATAACCTCTACTTCTTGAAGCCACCCCTCTGCATCCATCCTATTGAAACCAATCTTGTTACGCACATTCTCTTATATCTAATTCTGGTCAACGCTAGTTCAGTTGCCCCTTCTTAAGCTTGTGTGCTCCTATACTTTGCCACACCAAAAATGAGGCCAGCAGCATTTGTTGAATGAGCAAATGAAAATCAACATCCTCCAAAGTTTAGACCCGAACCCAATAATCCGTTGATAGTGATTGTTCATTCTCCCAGGAAGCAGCTCTAATGTGTGCCTTAGAATCTTCTCACTTTTCCAAAAGTCTAGGGCAGAAAGAAGAGCCACTAGACATCCTGTTTAGCTATTAACTACCTTTGTTTACTTCCTTAGTCTAGGAAGAGAACAGACTACTTTCATTTCTTGAGTAGTATATTCTTTTTACTGCATTACACAGGACAGTTGTTTAAAAACTGCTTCCCTAAAAAAGAGTGAAAAGAGAGAGTAATAAATAACGTGTGGGAGAGGTAAATCTGCTTTTTGCCTATTGTGGACACATTGTGAATGTACGGTAATGGATTATTTCATAGAAAAAGCATGTTTTGTGTCATCTCTCTGATTTTCTGTTTGCTCCCCCCTGCAGCAGGCCTTCCCTGGTGTGCAGCATGGTTACTTATTTTCCTTTATCATTAGTTTAGAGAACTCCTTGGAAAGAATCGGCCTGTCATAGAGAAGGAGCGTATCTACCCTGCAAAGAAAGTAAACGTTAGGAATTCTATAATATGGTGGGCTCATATCTTATGAAATGCTCGTCAAAAGATGAGTCAAAGAAAAGCATGAACAATTGAGCACCCAAAGAATAATCACAGCAGAAAAATGGTGCTGTAGGAACGGACACAGTCAAAGACTGTGTCTGGAGAGAGGCGCGGTTGGCTGAAGCACACTGACACTCTGCGGAGCTGCCAAGGGAGAAGACTGTCACGTAGGTCACACAAGTGTCGAGGTGAAAGGTGTTGGTAGCTGTGTCTCAGAAGCTTCAGCGGTACCACATACAGATGGTTTCAAAAGTCTCCCAAGCAGCGCCCTTTAATTCTATCTTCATTATGTGAGGATAATGGATGGGTAGTACATTGAGGAGACATAGCTTTCTGGGTGTTCTTGGAGGGAATATATACCACGGGATGGAAGAAACATTCACCCTTTAGCATCAAATAATATTTATTTGAGAAAATTGCATCAAATTTAAAGAACAGTCAACCATACTAGATCATCTAGGGAGAGAGAGAGATTTGTCAAATGGAAAAAGGCAAGCTGGATGTATTAGGTTGATGATGATGATGATGATGATGATGATGATGATGTAACAAATTCCTTCAAACCCAGTGGCTAAAAGCAATGTCCACTCATTTATTCACGGTTCTTTAGGCCAGAAGTCTGGGCCTGGTGAAACTGGGTTCTCTGCCTCATGAGGCTGAAGTCAAGGTGTGAGCTGGGCTGAATTCCTACCTGAAGCTCAGGTCCTCTCTCAAGCTCGTATCACTGTTGGCAGAAACAATATCTGTGGCTATAAAGCTGAGGCCCCTATTTTCTTGGGGGCTGATCTTGGCTTCTAGAGGCTGCTCTCGAGTCCTTGCCACATGGCCCTCTCCATCTTCAAAGCTAGCATGGGGGAATTTCCCTTAGGTCCAAACTCTTTAATGTCAGGAAGGGTCATATTCCTTTAAAGGACTTACCCGATTAGGTCACTCTCTTTTGAATAATTCAAAACCAACTGGTTATTAACTTAATCATAGAAATGATAGTCCATAGTCCATTCTGTTCAGAGTTCTACCCATAGGAAGGATGGGAATCTTAGGAGCCATCTTAGAATTATGCCGCCACAGTGGGTCCCTGTTTTCAGAAGGTGACTCAGGCAAAATATGAATGATAAATCAGAAAAGTATGAAGATACAGCCAATGGGTGTCACCTTATGTAACATTTGCAATCACGTAGTAGGGTCTTCATAGAACGTGGTGCTAAGGGTTCGAGATGGAAAGATCCTCACGATCAAGCAGAGTCAAGAGAAGTGCCAACAAATCCATCGTACATTCACCATCCTTGACTTTTAGAGGCTATCCGGGGGGTACTGGTCATGGACAACATCAGCTTGAGTCAAAGGGGTACATTAGGAGCAGAAAAGATGTAGAGGGTATACACACCATGAGACTGTGATCGACCTTGGACAAGGAAATCAGAGGGAGACGTGAGGGTGCTTCTGCTCTGGAGCATTACATGCAGGCAGTTCCACAGGTCACGTCCCGCAGTCAGGAGCGCACAAGCACGTGGGCTAAGAGGACACCGAGGAGCTACACAGAGGTCTCATGGGCCAGAACATCCCTCTTAGTGAAACGAATTCCTGCGGGATTAACACAGACATTTTTAATAAAAAATAAAAGACCTGAATCCCATAGTGGTCCCTATTTTCTACAGAGGCCATGATCTGCGGTGCCGGTCTTGCTCCTTGTCTTGGCTCACCATTGATCTTCATTGTGGTTTCTTTTCTGAGTCTCCTTGAATATTCTTTCCTCGCAGTCTAGGGAGTTTTCCCAGTGAGTTTTCTCTTCAATCATCACACAGTTTCATGGGCTTTCTCCTCAAAGTAAGGGGACTCATTTCACAGGGCTGAACTACACAAACGTGTTTTTGTCCCCATTGTATGTCCAAACTCGACCCCAACTCCCTTTTGTTCCAACCATTGTGAACAGGTACAACTTGCGCGTGGAAATGTTGGGGAGCCACTGGACGTCTGGGTCCAGAGCTCAGCAGAGAAGTTAAGAGCTGGGGACTTGTTTTTAAAGTGTAATTCTTCACTTTTGATTAGCATCATCATTCAAAAGAAATCTCCAACTTCCCTGCACTGGTGAAGGGAAAATGAACATTATCCCAGCGTTAGCAAAATAGTTTTGTTTACATTGTTAACATTTGTAGCTCTGCTCCACTTTGAGCTCCCGGGAGCCCAGTGAGATTAGTTTGCCATAAAAAAATAAAAAGCTGTAGTTACAGCAGCAGCCATTAGTTTAGCATATACTTTGTGCCAAGTCATTTATGGATGGGGCAATAATCGTGAAGTTCTTTTTATTCTATTTTATTTTATTTTATTTTATTTTATTTATTTTATTTTATTTTTTTATTCATTAAGTTCTTAATCAGATGGACTCTGGGATCAGAATTTTTAGACTCTAATCTCAGTTTTCAACTCTATGATCTCCAATAAGTTACTTCACCTTTGCGTCTGTTTTCTTATCTCTAAGATGAGGATGATAACAGGATTTATCTCTGGATTTTTTTCTGTGGATGAATATATATCATTGCACTTACAGCACTTAAAACAGCATCTGGTACAAGGCAAAAACTAAGCAAATGGTGACTTATTGATATGCATCATCCTAGCCGATCCACACAATTATGCAGCAAGGAAGGGAGGATTTCTGAATTTGTCAGTGAGAAAACTGAGGTTTAGAGATATAAGAAAATTCGTAAGACATCGCAGAGCGAGACAGAGTGGAGCTACAATTTGAATCCTGTTGCGTGACTCTGGTGGTCGTACCCTTTCTACCCTGCTGTGATCTGTATTCATCCCCTGTGTTTGCACGGATACAGATGATTGACATTGACAAATATTTCTTTTTCTCCTGAATGCTTACTTTGGACTAGATATAATTGACGCCCATCTGACGCAACGTCTACTGCATAAGTGGCAGGTAGCTGCGATCATCGTTTTTTTCACCATGACCTATTTAGGCCTGACCTACATGGATACAGTTCTCTAAATTTTTGGCAGATCCATAGAGCTTACCTTTCCACTGGTAAATGTCTTACACACACGGATTCTTTCTAATTTTTTTTTTCTGGCAGATTCAGTCAATAATAGGAAGGATTGACACTTCATTCTTATTTTTTTTTATTTTACATTTACCTTTGAAGATAGAGAAATTGGACAAGGTGAAATGGTAGGCCACCAAATAGGATTAGTGGACAGAGTTCTGATTTTATTCTTGGTTTTCTATTGGAAAATACCTAAGAAATTATAGTATGAAAAATTCTGATACACTGGATATAAAATCAGCTCTTTCAATGACACTGAAGGTTATTTTTTAGATGTTTTTAATTTACTTTTTGTGGTGTAGACTCATATGAATTTTAATACATGCATAGGCTTGTATGAGAACTAATATAATAGGATACAAAGCAATTTCATCATCCCTAAAAAGCTCTCTTAAAGGTCATGCTTTAAGTGAGTCTTTGGAAAAAAATAAATAAAAAGGTTAAACTCAGAAATACAGGAGAAATAGGAGAAATGGAAAAAAAGAAGATTAATAATTTGAAGAAAATCTGAAGACCTAAGTTTTTCCTCTGAGTCTGCTGCTAATCACCTTTAATTTTGTGCTCATTCTTAGCTTCTGTAAGCCCCAGTTTCTTCATCTTTAAGTGAGATTAGGCTAAATGGGTCTTACTACTTTTCCTTGATTTTGAATTTTCAGAATTGTAATTCTACATTAAATCATGTCAACCCAAACATTTCAGAAATAATGTTATTTATTATTTATTTATTTATACTTATTTTAGTAACTAAATAAATATATTTCCTCCATTCTTTTCTTATGGTTTACTTCTCACATGTCGTCTTTTGTTTATATCTATTTTTTAAATGATTTTATTTATTTATTCATGAGAGACCCAGAGACACAGGCAGAGGGAGAAGCAGGCTCCATGCAGGGAGCCCGACGTGGGACTCGATCCTGGGTCTCCAGGATCAGGCCCTGGGCTGAAGGCAGATGCTAAACCGCTGGCCACCGGGGCTGCCCTAGGGCTCTTCCCCTCCCCCCCCAGGGCTCTTTATAAAGGTGTGCACATTGTGAACTTTACCAAGGTTGTCTATCTGTAGATTCCCATGAATATTAAGAATCTACTGTTGTATTATGAGTACGTGTCTGATGGTAACCCTTTAGCCTCTATCAGTTCAAAGCAGAGACGACCCCTGTAGTGGCATGTGACAGTCCATGAACCCTGTAATCTTGAAACTATCCTACTGTACATAATATCAGAGAAAAAGGACGTGCATATGTTGTATGCACACCAAGTCCCACATTAACAACAGTACTAACAGATCTATGTTTCGGTGAAACTTAGGTTCGGGGCATCCAACAGAACAATTATTTAAAACAAAGAGTAGTGTCTTCAACTAGATGAAATTTAATTCTTCTTCCATGTGAAATCTGAAGGTAAATAACCAAAGAGTTATTCCAAGAGGTCATCGTGGAAAAAACTCACTTCTTTTCTGAACTCGTCACATAGGTCATTTGCCTCATGGCACAAAGTTGCTGCTGGATCTGTGCTCATTACTGTCACATTTTAAGCTGCAGCACTATGATCACATCACGGTGCCCCAAACTGAGCTGCAAGGAGGACCAGGAAATGACGACTTTTATTCTAAGTGACAACAAATAGAGTTAAAAGTTGGGGTTTCATTACCAAGCGGGAAAGGGAGGATGGATATTGCAGTAGGCAATTCACAGTCTCAACGTAGAGTCTGTGAAATGTTTGTGAAGCTTAATTTCTTTTCTTTTTTTTAGAATAAACGCTAAATAAATAAATAACAAAGTAGAAGGTTTTCCCATTTCCTTTCTGTATACCACGGGATCGTCGCACGCACCTACTGGGGGTGGCCCCTCACATTGGAGGCAGAGGTCACCAGGTCGCTGAGTGTGCCTCCAGTTCAGGTCGCGGGAGGAGCACAGCGGGAACACCGTTGTCTTCCTCAAAGTGGCCAGTTGTGCAGTGCGGTGGATGGCACCTGTGCGTGTACACGGTGTGCAGCTGTGCGTGTGCTGAGCCCTGGGCTCCGGAAGCCACCCCTTCACGTGGGACCTCCCAGGGACCTGAAGCGCTTGGGGAGCCAGTTTACTTTCTGTACAGAAATGGGGGGAAAAACATTTATCTTATAAATACGCAGGCCAGATAAAGTGTTTAATTCGTCGTTATCTGGGCGTCCTGTGCTTTTGCCATTACTTTCTTTTCCTTGAAGCAAACAAAACAAGATCTGAAATATCATAGATATTTATTTGCAAATACCGGCCTATCTACCTTCTGTGGTGGCCCAGAAAAACGTATGGATTAGGGTTTCAGCATCAGATCCTAGTAAGTTTAAGAATTGGTGACCTGAATCATATGCATTAAAGCGCTACTTTCTAGTCACAAAATGTCCAAACATATGTATTTTTTTCTCATCTGATCCACAAAAATATCCTCAAGATAGTTTAAAAAGCAGGGACTAATACAGAATCAAGTAATTTCAAAGTCGGTCACCACATGTTCTAAACTTTTGGGGCCCTGAGAAATAAAGCAATAAAAGCAATTTTCCCAGTGCCACACAGCTAGATGGGACCATAGCTACACACACACACATCTTCTGACTCCTGGGAAATATTCTTTCCAAATACTTGTTTGCATTTACCCAGAGATATCAACTGCGAGTAAGAGGCGCATTTACTGTTAAAATAAATGTCATTTTATCTTGGGTATTGTTTACTTAAGCTCTGTACTTCCAGTAAATACATAATCTTAACGATGTCGAGTAATTAAGATCACACAGTATTGAGTAGAATATACCAAAATTACACTACACGTGACTGTTTAAGTAGAATTAAAAATCTAGTTCCTCAGGTCCATTAGCCACACTGCAAGGACTCAGTAGCGGGATGTGGTTGGTGCCCTTGTCTCTGACACTGCAAATTATGCAGCATTTCCATCATCATAGACGTCCTGTCGGGCAGCGGTAGGTTAGAAGGCAGTCGTGTTCACTACTTCTTGGTGAATTATGATCATATTCTTGTTTCAGCTGGTGCATGAAAGTGACCGGAACGGTGAGCAAACAAACTAGAACTGATAAAAGGGCTTAGAACATAGTTGACTCTAAGAAATATTTTTTCCTATCTAGGAGAAAATAAATACGTGTGAGATGAGGATGATTAGAGCCACTAAGCAGGTAATGGTTTTGGGGAGGTCATCAGCACAATGGGTGTGTGTCGAGGGGACTCTAGAGAAGCGTTTTAGGGAAAGTATTTTAGATCATAATTTCTATCATCAGTAAAGCAGGTTGAAGGACAGTGTTTGCTTCAGGTACCTATCATTGAAGTTTGATTGATTTAAGAGCGAGAGAGAAAGAGAGCGTGCATGAGAAGCAAGACAGAGGGACGAGCAGACTCTGCACCCAGTACGAAGACGGACATGGGGCTCTATCTCATGTGCCTGAGACCATGACCCGGTCTGAAATCGAGAGTTGGACGCTTAACCGACTGAGGCACCTGCGTGCCCTGTGAAGCCTTAAGTACTTGAACTAGTACGATATCCAACAGTGTGAGGTTGAACATGATCTCCTTTCAGAAAAGCAGAAAAGAGAGTTGCCTGGAGAGGAAAAGGAGAGAAAGCTGGGTTCGGTCATTTCGAATCGAGATGCACACTTACTTGCGTACACACGATTATGCACTCACAGGCCTTGGTTCTGACTGAACGGAGACACTGATTCATTTTTATGACTCTTGCCCGGCAGGACTGTGCTTTGATAGGACGTGGATGGTGAATTGCCTTGGCCTCCTAGCACTTACCAGGCGGCCCCGGGTCTCTGACCTTGCACACAGCCCTCTGACTGTAACGTGAGTTACGCTGACGCACTGGAGGTTGTCTGGGATTTTGAGGGAGGAATCTAATTGTAGAAGCAAATCCCAGAAAAACAACCGAGGAGTAAAACAGTAAGTATATATGAATTCAAGGAAGAAAATCTCAACGTAGAGTGACAAGAGGAAAGACCTTTCACAAATGAGACTTGAACTTCTTCGGAAGCACAAAGGGGATTTTCAAAGGGAGGAAACAAAGCAGGCTCTTGGGAATCAGGAATGAAGAGTCCTGAAGATATCTGTGAACGTGCTTACGTTTGGGCAAGAAGAGTGGCTGGGAACAAAGCTGGGGAAGGCCTGGTGGGAACGAGAGCATGTTTGGTTCGTGACTAGAGAGTTGGGTCACAGCGAGGATACAGAGGAGCTGAAAAGCGAGGGTGTTGGCTCTGGACGCAGTGGTCAAACATGGCTCTGTTGACTGTTGGTTGGAGGAGGAAGAGGCCAAACTGGTCTTTTAGGGCCGAGAGTGTTTTTCAAGGTGGACCACATGGAGAGAGACCGGGGAGACCAGAGTGTACTGCTGGTACCTGGAAGTTAACCCATATTGGTTGAGCACCTGCTGTCTTCCAGGCTTTGTTCTAGGCCCTGGGGATGTAAGAGAGACAAGTCAGAGACTGACTTTGAGAGCAGTGGGTGGACGGTTACAGTTACTAAGAAAGGAAAGAATAATTAGAAGGTACAGGACAGTTATAAATCCCTCATATCCAAGAATGTTGAAATCTTTTAAAAAAAAGGGGATGCCTGGGTGGCTCAGCAGTTGAGCATCCGCCTTCAGCCCAGGGTATGATCCTGGAGACCCGGGATTGAGTCCCACGTTGGGCTCCCTGCGTGGAGCCTGCTTCTCTCTCTGCCTGTGTCTCTCCCTCTCTCTTCCTGTGTCTCTCATGAATAAATAAATAAAATATTTTAAAAAAAGATTGTTTTTATTTTTTGGCCATTTATATTATCATATCTGTCTGCAACCCCTCTTTTTCTCCAAACTCATAATATTGAAGTTATATTTGCATGGGGATGAGAGAGGAATAACTGCCCTTTTATTGGCTTTTGCCTTATGCAAGGAGGTCAACAAAGGGAAGAAGTCCTGGTAGTTTGGCTAGAAACTCCAAGAGGAAATCTCTACCTTTATTTTTAGGAAATCTGATGGCAAGGGGAGCCTCTCGGGGACTATGTATAAATAGTGAATCATTCACCAAACAACAGCAAGAACACTGCCCTTCCTTCCTGCCCCTCCCCTGTAAAAAACCCTTTTTAAATGCTTATTTTATGTCCCGAATATACAGCAATAAATAGATACTAGGAAGTACCTGGCGGGGGGAGCCTGGAGCCAGATTTGCTGCTGATGTTGCAGGCGAGCTGCAGGCCACCCTGGTCTGCGGAGGGTCTGCTGCATTTGCGTCCCAGGGCAGACACATGAGCATCCCCGTTGAAAAGCAGACCACCAAGCAACTAAGGGCCGTAGGGAACAGACTTTCCACCCCAACATCCCTCGCAGGGGATATGACCTGAACCCTTCTGCTTCTGAGAACTAATACGTGTGTGTGTGCGCGCGTATTTTAGAAAATGTATCTTCTCTATAATTACGTGTGGAACAAGGCTGATATCATGTAAGAAACATGGAAGTCTACACGTGGAGACTTGACATGTCATCAGTTTAAAGATTGTTTTGTACATAGGCATCTGAAAAAAGCGACTTTAGAGTTTTCTGGGTTTTACCCTGGATCAGACCGACAGACCGGAAGCCAATCTACATCTCTAGAGACCAAGAGATTTGAGTGTCAGGCTTTGCGTGGGCCAGGACTGGAAACACGTGAAGCTGCATCGCACCCAGAGAAACCCACGTAGGATGGCCTGTCAATGCTTTATGCTAAATGCATCACGTCGGGAGTGCTCGGAGGGTGCGCTAAAACAGAAGTTACCGCTCTGGCGTTTAGCATAGTTTATTTATGGGTTTGCCTATACTCAATTTTGTGAAAGGTTTTATATTTAAATAAAATGCTTACCTGCCTTGTGTGCATCTCCAGAATATCCAGCAAAAAGCACAGATGATTAAATAAATCATTCAATATGTATAAGGTGGAATTGATGTAGCGCTAGAGCTTGTGATTTTCCCTTATTTTAAAAAAAGAATATTCTTATGGGGATATACTTATGACAATATGTTGAGTAAAAAAATCAGAATATAATATTACATTTTCATTATAATACCATATATGTAAGAATGAAAAGAATATAATGAAATATAGTGTGAATTAATTTTACGGATATGTTACATAGATTTATTTTAGTTACACTTTAGATTTATTTTGTCAATATTGTTGGATTTTCCAATTCTTCTCTACTAAGTGTATGGTCTTTTACAATAAGGAAAAAAAGCAGAACTAGAACTCAAAAACATTTTTAAATCATTGCTTTTCTTTATGTTTTAAAGAATTCGCCTTTGGTATTGTCATTTTCAGTACTTCTCATTTCACTCATTGATGTGAATTCAGAGTTGACTGATCTCAGTATCCTTCTCCTAACGAAACAGAAATATTGACAGCAGCTTCCTCGTGGAATTTCAGCACTTTGAAGGGCAGGATGTTGCATATGAAAAGATTGAAAAATTCTTTTAGCAAACATTCTTAAGACCCAAAATATCTGAGGATATATATTTGAACAGCTGCGTTTTAATCTGGTATTTTTAAATTATTTAGCTCTTCTTGATGCAGGAAGTTTATCTTGGCTTTTTTTTTTTTTTTATTAGAATAGCTGTGTTCAGAACGAATTTCTGAGAGGTTAGGGGCATCTGTTTATCAAATCGTGGGTTCTTATTTATAAAAGGGAATTAGTTCCCAGCTCGCGGGTACTTTTGTTGGTACGGCCTACGGTAGCCCTTGGTATTCCAGAAAATACCTCACGGTAGCCTCAGACGCAGACAGTAGGCTTTTTACCACAGTGAATACTGATTGTTCATGAGCCACCACTGATTCTTAAAGGGCACTTATCATGTTATCCATTGCGTTTCCCCCAAAGAAAGATGCTTACAGTTAAGGGGATTCATAGGGTGGCAAGTCTGATTTTGAAACTTGCTGACAATCACCTTCCAGAATTCAATCCTATTCCAGAAGGGATTTTTTTTTTTTTTCAGAAGGGATTATCTAGTTCAGGATAAGGAGGGGTTCTGAGTGATTCAGAGTCATTCAAGTGAAAAATCACCTAGGTCTTAGTCATCTAAATTTGTGCATTTATCCCAATAATTGTTTCTTCTGACATTATCTGAAAAGCCTATAAAATCCATGGTGAAATCTCTGAGAGCTGGTATCAACCTCATCTCAGCTGCAGCTGCAGTAAACGGTGGCACCACTGACCTGCGTAGCTCTCCACGTGCGAAAGCGTGGGCTCGGCGGGGCCCGTGGGAAAGCCCTTTCAAGGAATGAGCGCCCTCTTAATTTGGACATTGGGATGCCTACAAATGAACCGGAAACCCCACACGTGCTGGCCCAAGACAGCCCTGGAGCTGGAGTCCTTCTCCCTCCCGCTACTGTTTGCGGACGCCAGAGCACGGGATCCCATTCCCTCCCGTGTCACCTGCATGCTGCTGTTGAGAGGGTGGGCATGCGATGTGCTGCCTCAGGCCCACACTTGGCTCATCGTGATGGAGGCTTATTATGAATGGACGTGGTTTCGGAGCCCAGGCGGAAAAAGATGCTGCTAGTTTGAGGGGAACCAAGATGATATTAGCCTTGGAGGCTGGAAAATAAAGCACAAAATGATGTCTTTTGATCTGTGCAGTTGTGAAGCCTGCAGGGCGATGAGAAGGGCCCCTGACCCGGCATAGACGAAGTCTCTACAGTCTTGGTTCCCACTTGATACCCAAGAGTTGACAAGGGCAAGCCTGCTGCTTTAGCTGGTATCGGAAAGACCATTTGCTAAGGAGCATGGGGTGGCTTTAAAACCTGCACGGTCCTTAAGACTTGATGCCTCGGATAAAGCTCAAACAGCTTTGTTGCAGGTATTAAACTATAAGTGTTTATAGAAATATGGAGGTAAAAATAATTTATTTTAGATTTTTGTTACGGTCATCCTTTGTTGTATAACACATCGACCCAAAACTTACTGGCTCAGACAAACACGATTCATTATTCCTAATGATTCTGAGGTCATCTAGATGGTATCTCTGCTGGTTGGTCCTGGGCCCGGTGGTTCAGGGGGCGGGAGAGCTGCGGCTGGCCTCTGCTTGGGTGGGTTGGCCCAGCCGCTTAGGTTTCCATCCCGAGAGTCTTTAGGTGACGTGGTCTCAGGGCACAATCCCAAGAGGGCAGAGACTCCGCAGCTTTGGAGGCCTGAGCCCTGGACCTCGTGTTGTCATGGGGCTGAAGCAAGTCTCAAGGCGAAGCAAAGAGCTCCAGCAAACGACCGCCTCCCTCACCTTCTACGTTGCCAAGCCGCTGGTTTGCTCTGACCAGGACAGGCTGTATTCCCAGGTTCGCTCGGGACAGGTGCACTTATGTCTGCTGGCCCAGAGTAAATACAAATACAGCTTTCTCTTTTCCTCTCAAAATATCCAACTTTGGTCAACAAATTTCACATTCCCATTAAGTGTCATTTGACTGTACGCGTTTCTACCTCGAGACTCCGCTGTGCCTGGTACATCAGTGTGCAGCTGCGGTGACCACTAGTTAGAAGGCGCCTGTTGAGTGAGATTGTTGGAGGCGCCCGAGCGAGAATCAGAAGGAAGCAGGCAGAGAGAGAACTAGCACCAGGAGAGCAAAGACCCAATTTCTATCTCCTTATCACTAAAAATTAGGTCATGGGCCAAGCCTCACATACTCCAATTTAAAGAGTAATTTCAATGAATTGTTGCAAAAATATCCCTAAGTAAGCATTTTGCTCAAAGGAAAATACAAATAAAGCGAAGTGATGACACCACGGACATGGGAAAGTCACGGTGGTGGTAATATTCAATGAGATAAAAGTGAAGCAATCTTGAGATGGTATTTTATGCAATTAATGTTCCTCCTGTTTGCCGGCCGGAACTTTAATATCTCAGTGTTTGATATGTCACATATCATCATGGCCAATGAGAGGCGACAGTGAAATTCCCAGTTCAGAAGTCAGATTGGCTGGATTGAATCAGGCTCTGCTTTCTCCTAGTCATGTAACTTTGGGCAAATTACTTCTCTGTGTCTCAGGTTTTTTTCATCTGAATAAATGGAGTTGATAATAATAATAGTATCTTATGTTTTAGTAGTATCTACATTATCTTACACTTATGAGACAAATGGGTTAATAGAAATAAAGCACTTTTAAGAGTAATAGTACAAAACAATACCAAATGTACATTTGAAAAATATTGTCTAGGGGCACCCGGGGAACTCAGCGGTTGAGCGCCTGCCTTCGGCGCCTCTCTCTCTCACTGTGTCTCTCATGAATAAATAAATAAGATCTTAAAAAAATATATGATCTCAAAAAAAGAAAAAAATTGGCTATTATTTTATTGCTGTTGGGATTGGACATTGATACAAACCTTTTACAGTGCAAAATGGCAGCATATATCAGACACTATAGAAATGTTCTTCATTTTGTCCCAGTACACACTTCTCTGAAAATTTACTTTATGAAATAATCCACCAGAAGGAAAAAGATCTATACTGAGGAATGGTTAGTGCAGTGTTATTTTCTTGTCATGGCAAAACCTTTATTTGCTTTATTTCCCAACTTTGTTTAAAATGCTTGATGCATCTGGGATTGATAATATTTTTTTTTCTTTGTGTTACAAACTAGGATTCAGATTCTCTCTCTCTTTTTTTTTAAGATTTTATTTATTTGTGAGAGACAGACAGAGGCAGAGACACAGGCAGAGGGAGAAGCAGGCCCCATGCAGGGAGCCTAACGCGGGACTCACTCCCAGGACCCTGGGGTCATGCCCTGGGCCCAAGGCAGAGGCTCAGCCCCTGAGCCACCCAGGCATCCCTGGAATTCAGATTTTTATTGGTGAAATCCTAGATGCATACCAATTAGAGCCTCGTTAAGTCGTATTATGTTATAGTATATCCATAAAGCAGATACTACGTAGACGTTATTAAAGAGAAGGAGGAAGAACAAAACAAGAGATCTTGGTTTCGGGATCCCTGGGTGGCGCAGCAGTTTGGCGCCTGCCTTTGGCCAAGGGCGCGATCCTGGAGACCCGGGATCGAATCCCACATCGGGCTCCCGGTGCATGGAGCCTGCTTCTCCCTCTGCCTGTGTCTCTGCCTCTCTCTCTCTGTGGGACTATCATAAAAAAAAAAATAATAATAAAAAAAAGGGATCTTGGTTTCTAAAGTCATTCTTCAAAAGAAAGAACAGAAACTCCTGGGAGAAACGGTTGAGTCTGAGGCTGGGAGCGTGAATGCACGGAATGGGCATGGAGGGTCTTCTGCTGCCAGAAGGTGAGAAGTGCCGACAACAGCAGAACCGGACGAGGCCCTGGCGCACACATGCTGAGGCTATGTCGGGGTGACACTGGTCCCCCCTGAAAGAACTCTCGGCGGCTGAAGCTGAAATGATTCGCATAACAAAATAAAGTAATATTGGATTATAACTCAGAGTATAAACTAATTACTCAGAAATCCGCACAGATATAAGTGACTACATATAAAAGTAAGTAGAGGAGAATAGATAAATCTCCCAGGGAGAAGAATGGCAAATAATTCACTCAGAGACTCAGCCTTTGAAGTGGACTCTAATTCCCAAAACCTAGGCCCTGGGAAGTGGGAAGGAAGAGTAACCTCACAGGACAGAGAGCTGCTTAACATGTCCTAACATGTCCTGTCTCAGGGCTCGCAGTTAAGCTCGAGGGTTACGCGTCCTACTGACACTATGTGCCCTTGATGTGACCAGTGGAAATGACGCTTCACCTCTGTGGACCTGCTCCCCGAGTCCAGTGTGAGCCTGAGGACATTAGACAAACCCGGCTGAGTAACAATTCACAGAGGAGCCAACCGGTCTTTTCCCAAACTAGTCAAGCGCTGGGAAAGTCTGAGCAAGTGGCACAGGCAAGAGGAGACATGATGCCTCGACGCGGGAAGGTGTTCTGAGTGGGATTCAGGAATGTGAGGACAGAAGGTAAAACCTGAGGAAGTCTGGGTGAAGTCCAAACCTTTAGGTGATTATCCTCAGTGTTGGCCCGTCATGACGGCAGTTGCGCCACCTAACCCAAGACCGTGGTAGTCGTGGAAACAGGATGGGATACCTGGGAGCCCTCCTTACCTGCCTAGCAGTGTGTCTGTGTATCTCAAACTGTTTAAACATAGCTTAAGAACATTCTTTTATAAACAAAACAAGACTCTTACTCATTTGCTCTTCATCCGCCCTCCCCACCAGAAAAAGAGAACACGGAGCATATAGAAAAGGGAGGGCAAAGGCCAGAGCACACACACCATAGGTTTTCAGGTAGAAGTGTGGGATAAGGAGGAACATTCAGTTGACCAAGAGGTTAAGTTTAAACTTTGATTCTAGTAGAAATTTCAATTTCTCGTGACGCAACCATTTAATACCTAAGAAAAACCAGCAAAGGCTTTGAGACCTTTCTGAGGTGTTTCAGCGGAAGGAGGAGGTTGAAAGCCATTTTGTGAAACAAATAATACTGCTTCTTGGTTTCTCATCACAAGTCCAGTTACTTCCATCAACTTGTGAAATGAAGTATTTGTTGGATAAGGGAACGCATCCACACGCAAGCAGGTATCTCCACTGACTGGAATCTCCTGGGCTCTTTGTACGTCCCTCTTGCCCCTACAGTTATGGTCCGTATTTGTTGTCATGTATGTACTCAAGGCTTTGGTGTCTGGAAATTGGGAAAACTTAACAGGAGTTTTGTTTGAGGTGAGGCACGGGGGGAAACACCTCGCTGGGGAAATGAAGAAATATCTCTTCGCTATTGAGCTCCTTGGATTGGGTGGTCTCCCGTGGAGCAAGAGGGGAGACTCAAAGAGTCTTCTCAAAAAATAAAAATTAAAAAATTAAAAAAATAGTCTTCTCAGGAGACCGGGATTCTAGAGAGAGGTGAGGCCTTGTAGCTGGTGGGGTTGTTCATGGCCCTGGAAGGATGTCACAGAGTTGGGAGGGAGACCGTGTTTCCTGGCTCTGCGAGGAACCAAGCACAGCCTCCGTGAACTGGAGTCCATGCAGCAGCTGTAGACGGCTGACCTGGCCCAAAACAGAAGCGTTGTCGTGACTGCTTCACGTGCAAGGTGGTGACTGACGTACGGCTCCCGTCAAGCAGGACTTGGGCGGCAGGAGTGGTAAGTGGGAGCAGGAGAGGAGAGGGAGAAGGTCTGCGGTTGATAGAATCCTGTTTCTAGACTCTCAAAGAATAATCTTTGAGAGGGGCCAGTTTTTTGCTTAGGCAGGTAGGGTCTCAGCATCGTTGTAATTTTGGCCTAAAAATAAATATGAGTCCATTCAAAGAAAGAAAAAAAAACATTGGCAAAGCTAGCTAAAGGGACATATATATTCAATTTGATCCTTGGAGGTAAGAGGGACAACATTTTCTTATATCTGTTTTTTCAGATACGATGAGGCCCAGGTGGGTTCAGATTAATTAAGGCCACACAGCTAACAAGCCGGTAAACCTGAGACTCAGTTGTAGGAATCTATTCTCCGCATCGCGTGTGTGTAGCCCGATAGATATGGTCATTCGTCTCCAGTTAGGAGAAATGGTACACTGACCATCAGTAGCCAGATGTACAGGGAGCGACCTGCCTCACTCCTAGTGTCTCACAACAGACTGTCGTGTTCCTTCTGGTTTTACAGGGAACTGATGAGGGAAGTCGATTTTTTTCCTGATTTTCGCTTAGTAGTCACAGATTGACAAGTGTGAGGAATGTTAAGTAGGGAAGCTGTGCCGTGTCTCCTGCCAGGGGACAGGCCCACGCCCATCTCACAAATTTTATTTTACACTCACTGTCCAAAGGCTTTTGCCAAAGAACTTCTTTTTTCTTTGGTTAGACCTTATTCTTTATAGATTGATTACACGACTATTCATAACTAGCAGTTTTCCCTTTATGAGTCATTGAATTCTTTTTGGAACATCTCTACTTCCAGGTGACATAAATTTCAATTTGCATTTCTCCCCAGCTTTCTCCCACCCACACACACCCACACACCCACACACACGCAGCAAAATATTGTTGGAGCATGTTACTTAGAGTTTCGCAGACTTCTGGTTACCTGGGTTTCTTTCCACCTACGTGAACAGACCTAAGTAAAGCGATTCAAAGTGCATGTGCTTCTCTCTCTCCTCATATGCTTTTGTGGTTTCACTTGATGGTGTTAATGAATGTAGAGTCCTGCATCTCTCTAGGTAGAGTCCTGCAAATTCTAAGTCCGGTTCTTGGGCCTTTAAAAGCTAACGTATAATTTTGTGACATCTGCTTTTTTTCATCCTGTCGGCGTCTGTGAGTAGATTTATTTTCTGAACCATTAGGTGATGATGTTTTCATCAGAGTGGGGAAATGGTTGGAGAAGGCAGCCAAGACCACGAAGGCCTTACAGTAAGAGCAAATTGGAGGCAGCAGGTGTGATGTGTCTGGGAAAAGCATCAGCATGTAGAGCATGCGCCTGCCAAATTGCCGGGCGATGCAGCAGTTGCTGGCTCCCACCACGCAGTTGTAGCAAATCTTTTTATTTTTTTATTTTTGTAAGTAGCCTTTTTCCTTGGTGCGATTACTATTACTTCATTTTAACACGATTGCAGAAGACAGCAAGCCTCTCGTGCCAGCTGTTATTTCTAGTAATTTCTTAGTAGCGTCTACTGCATTATCCCCATCCCCGTAGATTCGAGATCGGCAGGAACAGGCGTCTGGCTGTCGCACGATCCTGGGATAAGCTCATACAGAGAGCGCTGTGCCTGCACGGACGCTCAATTTACGGTGACTGTAGCAGTGTCTTTTCCCATCAGGTAATCTGAAGGAAGATTAATTATTGGAATTAATTGTTATTGAAAGAACGTAACTCCCGTCTGTTTTGCTGTGGCCTGACATTCACGGAGAGTTGTTGTCGGCTGAGCTGGAAGGTTTTGAAGGTAGCGACAGTGATCCACAGCCGGTTCATCGGCCGGTAACCTGGGCAATCGGTGTTCTTGCCCTCAGCTTCCGCCAGGGCGGGAGGCTGGGTCTGAGAGCTGTCTGCTGGGTAGGCATTCCTGAATGCTTTCCTTCGCACAGTACAAAACTTGGAGAAAAACTCCCTAAAGCTCTTCAAGGAACATAAAATATAGCTTTATTCTTGTCCTCCCAGATTTCATACTCTCTCTTCAAAGAGTTAACCAAAGTACGTTTCTCTAAACTAGACAGATTTTCCTCAGCCCCCTTCTTCTTTTTTTTTTTTTTTTTTTTTTTTGTTCAGCCCCCTTTTCTTGGTCCTCTTCTTTACACTCAACATGGTGACAAGGCATGTCATTGTGCTTCCCCCTCGCAGCTCATATTCCACACTATTTCAGATGTACTTCTTCCACAAATCTCACAAGTGAGGAAGTCAGAGGAAAGAGTCCTCAATGAAAAAAAAAAAGAGTCCTCAATGACTCTTTGCTCTAAGGATGAATCCTATACATACTGCGCAATTAGGGACTAATTAGGGATGACATAAAGTTTCATCTACCAGTGAATGTATCAGGCCTGTTTAACTATGACCCCATGCCATCTAATCTGCCCCAGAAGCTGAAGTTGTGTGAGAGGCGAATTAAGTGATTTTGACCCAATTTATTTAATGTATCTCTCTCTGGTTTAACTTTATCCCACACGATGGTAACAGATTCTGACTTTTCTAAGCCTGCTAAATATTTCAGGCATTTTTTTTTTTTTTGAGGGGGAAAAAAACGACAGAGGGAAGACTGGATATTCAATACATATATTTGTCTCCTTTTAATATTTGAACACAAAAATGGACCAAATAAACACAGCCTTTGTAACCTGCCCTGGGATATTATTTTCCTGGCAGTATCGACACCTGGATTTTGACCATAATTAATGACGTGAGGTCTTTAAGTCTCAATCCTCCCCAAATTAAGTGTATCCCTCAATGAGAGATCCTTAATCAAGAAAACTTTCTAAAAAAAAAAAAAAGAAAAGAAAACTTTCTATTAGATTATCTTCAGTTGCAGGTTTAATAGAGGAAGTAACGAAGAAAAGAGAAAATAGTATGTTGGGCTTGTTTCATGTTAAGATTTGTAATATTTGCTGTGCACAGATTGTGTGCCTGATACCAAATGCTGTGTTGTTTGGCTCATATAGGTTTTGCAGTAACGCGCAAATGCAATGACCGCCTGATGCTTTTGAAGTTGGAAAGTTGAGTCTCCGTTAACACAGCTAATAGGGGCGGAGATGGTCTGGGACTTGACCAGGTCATTCACATCCGGGCTCTTCATGAGGCCTGCTTTCTTGACTGGGTGCTTGGATGTGTCAGTGACTAGACTGATGAGCAAGAGCCGGATTCTTCATTTTCAGGCCCTTGTCATTCTCTGTACTTCACCTTTAGGTTCTCAAACACATCAAGGTCTGTTTTGCCTTGAACCTTTGCATTTGCATTTGCCTTTGCATTTGCTTGTGTCTGGTTTGGAACCATGCTTCCTTCACTCTACATTATTGGTCATTTATTACCCTTATGGCCTCAAGTGAAATATCTTCACCTCTGAGAGGCCATCCCTCACCATTCAACATAAAGTAGGTTTCTCCTCTCCTAATCTACCGGCATTCACATTTCACCATTTCATGATTATTCACATTTCACAATTCCTTCCTACCCTTTATCCGTTTCCACAGTGCACATTGTGTATGGCATATGTGTTCATCTCCCTGCTTAATTAATGTCCGCCTCCTCCCCCTTGTAGGCCCCACTTAAATGGTGGCTCTATGAATACAGACACCATGTAGCTTTGTTTCAGGGACCCTATAAATTGTTAGATTGTTAGATAAATTAAGGCACAGTTCAGTACCATGTCTAACATAGTGGGTTCAGCAAAACTGCAGTTATTGTGTGTGTGTTTGTCTTTTTGGTAGGGATAGATCACAAAACCAAAGCGTGTCTACTTTTTAGTCATATGAGTCCATAGTCACAAATTCCCTGAAAACTTTAAGTTGAGAGGAACGTCATTTCTCTCTAAGAGCTAAAGTTTCACATGAAAATGTAATGGATTGCAGTCAAAGTGGGTAGATCACTTCAAAGAGGTTGTAGACAGGTGAGACTCAACTGTAGCCTGAGTGATGTCGCAACATTTCTAGAAGACAGCATCTGTTATTGACTGCATTATGCCCCCTAGAATTTATATGTGGAAATCCTCACCCCCACTACCTCAGAATGTGCCTGTGTTTGGAGATGGGATCTTAAAGAAGTGACTAAGTTAAAATGAGGCAGTTAGGATGGGCCCCCATCCAATCTGATTGATGTCTTTGTAAGAAAAGGAAATTTGGACACAGAAAGACATGGGGAGTACATGTGCAAAAAGGAGAGAACATGTGAGGAGACAGGGAGAAGTTGGCCATCTCTAAGCCAAGGAGAAAGACGTTAGGAGAAACCAAACCTCCCAATGCCTGATACTGGATTTCTAGACTCCTGTACCGTGAAAAAATAAATTCCTCTTGTTTAAACCTTCCAGTCCATGCTATTTTGTTATGCAGCCATAGCAGATGCACACAGCATCTAAGAATCAGAAGAACGTGGGACATTCAACAAGGAGATAAGATCGTCCCAAAGGAAAGCCTTGTCCCTTCCTGTTTAAGTATTGCTCAGGGAAGAAGCTCACGGATTTTATGTATTCCCATCTTTTTGGCAAGACTTTCTGGGACGATGGCGATGGCTGCTGACTGATCAGGGTGGGGGCTGCTGAGAGTCGTGGTGGCCATGGCAATTCCCTAAAATAAGACAGCGATCAAGTTTGTACACAGATCCCTTTTGTGGAGGAATTCTCTGTAGTATATGATGCTGTTTGATAAGACTTACCCGCAGGAGACTTGCTTTCAGATTAGAAGCCGCTCCTCCCGTACCCTGCTGCTGCTTTGCCCATGAAGTCTGTATCACAATATTCTACATCTGTTTTGTCACTTCAGCAGTCGTCACAGCAATCTTCACCAGGAGATTCTGTCCAAAGAAACCACTTTCTCTGTTTATCCGTTAGAAGCAGCTCCTCATCTGCGTAGATTTTATCATGAGATCGCAGCAACTTAGTCAAACCTTCAGGCCCCATTTCTAATTCTAGTTTTCCTGCTATTTCCATACATCTGCAGGTGCTTCCTCCACTGAAGCCTTAAATCCCTTGAAGTCATCCATGAGGGTTGGCCTCAGCACCTTCCAAATCGCTGTTAATGTTATTTTGACCTCTTCCCATGAACCCAAGCGTTCTCAATGGCATCTAGAATGGTGAATCCTTTCCTAAAGGTTTTCAACGGATCTTCCCAGATCCATCAGGAGAGTCACTGTCTATGGTGCTTGTCGCCTCATGAAACATATTTCTTTCAATAGTAAGACTTTAGAGTTAAAATGACTCCTTGACCCATGGGCTACAGAATGGATGTTGTATATTAACAGCCATGAAAACAACATTCACCTGATTGTACGTCTTTTTTGGAGCTTTTGGGCGGCAGGTACATGGCCAATAAGCAATTACAGTCTGAAAGAAATATTTTTTTGAGCAGCAGATCTCAACAGTGGCCTTCAAATTTTAGCAAACCATGTTATAAACATCCACACTGTCATCCAGACTTTGCTATCCCATTTATTGAGCACAGGCATAACTGATTTAGCATGAATTCTGAAGGGCTCTAGAATTTTCAGAATGGTAAATGGGCATTGGCTTCACCTTCAAGTCACCTGCTGTGTTAGCCCCTTAACAAGATAGTTAGCCCAGCCTTTGACGCCTTCAAGCCAGACATTAACTTCTCTCCAGTGAGGAAAGCCCTGGATGGCGTCTTCTGTGGATACAAGGCTGTCTCGTCTACGCTGCAAATCTATTTCAGATAGCCACCTTTGTGAATTATCTTGGCTGGTCTTCTGCATGACCTACTGTAGCCTCTCCATCAGCACGTGCTACCTCACCTGGCACTTTTCTGCTATGGACTTGACTTCTTCCTTAAACCTCATGACCCACCGTCTGCCAGCTTCCCACTTTCCTTCACCCTTCATAGAACTGACGAGAGCTGGGGCCTTGCTCTGGATTAGGTTTTGGTGTAAGAGAACATTGTGGCTACTTTGGTCTTCTATGCAGACTTTTTCCGCACCAGCAGTGAGTCTATTTCACGTTCTTATCATTCACATTTCACCGCAGTTGCGCTTTTCATTGCATTCATAAGGTGGCTACTAGGTGTAAAGAGGCCTGGCTTTTAGCTGGTCTCAGTCTTTGACCCGCCTTCTTCACTAAGCTTAATCGTTCCTAGCTTTTTTTTTTTTTTAAGTTTTATTTTATTATTATTTTTTAATAACAAATTTATTTTTTATTGGTGTTCAATTTGCCAACATACAGAATAACACCCAGTGCTCATCCCGTCAAGTGCCCCCCTCAGTGCCCGCCACCCAGTCACCCCCAGCCCCTGCCCTCCTCCCCTTCCACCACCCCTAGTTCATTTCCCAGAGTTAGGAGTCTTCCATGTTCGGTCTCCCTTTCTGATATTTCCATATTTCCCGCTTATTTTTTCATTTAAAGGGAGAGAGGTATTTGACTCTTTCTTTCAATTGAACAATTAGGGGCCATTGTTGGATTATTCATTAATTGGTCTAATTTTAATACTGTTGTGTCTCGGGAAATTGGGAGGCCTGAGAAGATGGAAAGAGACAGGGAAACTGCTGGTCAGTGATGCAGTCAGAGCACACACAACATTTATTGAATAATGTCTCCATCTTATATGGGCATAGCTCATGGTGCCCCAAAACAATTACAATAGTAACTCCAAAGGTCCCTGATCACAGATCACCATAACAAATAAGATAATAATAGAAAAGTTTGAAATATTGTGAGAATGACCAAAATGTTACAAAGAGGGAAAGTGAGCAAATGCTGTCAGAAAAAAAAAAAAAAAAAAATGGTGCCAATAGATTTGCTCCGTGCAGGATTGCTACAAACCTTCAATCTGTAAAAAGTGCAATAACCTAGGAAGCACAATAAAGTGAAGCACAATAAAGCAAGATGTGCCTGTACAATATTTTATTTATTTATCTGTCAGGGGATGCTTAAGTTGTTTCCGTGTCTTGGCTGTTGTAACTAATACTGCTATGAACACGGGGGTGCTGGTATCTTTTTGAGCTAGTGTCTGCATATATTCTTAGGAAGAGGTATTATTGGATCAAATGTAGTTTTATTTTTCATTTTTTAAATGACTTCCATATTGTTTTCCATAGCGGCTGTATCAATCCCAACAAACAGCATACGCGTGTTCTTTTTCTTCATATCCACGCCAGGATTTGCTGTTACCTCTCGTCTTAATGATGACCATCCTAACGGGGATGATGTGATATTTCATTGTATTTTTATTTTGCAATTTCCTTTTTAAAAAAGATTTTATTGATTTTATTTATTTATTCATGAGAGACATAGAGAGAGAGAGAGAGGCAGAGACCCAGGCAGAGGGAGAAGCAGGCTCCATGCAGGGAGCCCGACGTGGGACTCGATCCCAGGACCCCGAGGTCACGCCTTGAGCCGAAGGCAGACGCCCAACTGCTGAGCCACTCAAGCATCCCTGCAATTTCCTAATGCCGAGTGATGTTGAGCATCTTTTATTTACCTGTTTGGCCTTTTGTATATTTTCTTTAGAAAAATGTCTATTCAGGTCCTTTGTCCATTTTTAATTGGATTATTTAGATTTTTTTGCCATTGAGTTGTATGAGTTCTTTATATGGATATTAATCCCTTATCAGATATATTGTTTTCAAATATTTCTTCTCAGTGCATAGGTTTGTCTTTTCACTTTGTTCATGGTTTCTTTTGCTGTGTTATTAGTTAGCTTTTTAGTTTGATATAGTTCCTCTTGTTTGCATTTGATTTTGTTGCTTGTGCTTTAGTTGTAATTTCTTTAAAAAAAATCATTAAGACCCTGTCAAGAAGCTTTCTTTCTTTTTTTAAAATTTTTTATTCTAGGAGTTTCATTTCTAGGTCTTACATTTAAGTCTTTAATCTATTTTGAGATAATTTTTGTGAGTGGCATAAGATAGAGATCAAGTTTCGTTTTTTAACATGTGAATATTCAGTTTTCTCAGAAAAAAAGTGGATAAGAAAGAAGAGATTATGTTTTCCTCATCGCGTATTCTTGGATCTCTTGTCAAATATTAGTTGACTATACATATGCTTGGGTTTAGTTCTGAGCTCTCGATGATTCTGTCCCATTGGTTTGTCTGTTTTTATGCCTGTGCCTTGCTGTTTTAACTTTAACTTCTGTAGCTTTCCAGTGTAGCTCAAAATCAGAAAATGTGATTCCTCCTGCTTTGTTCTTCTTTTTCGGGATTTTTTTCAGGGTCTTTTATGATTCCATTAAAATTTTAGGAATATTTTTTTTCTTCTTTGGAAAATAACTGGCATTGGAATCTTGCCATTCAACCTATAGGTGGCTTTTAGTGGTATTAAAATTTTAACAATATGAACTCTTTAATCATTAAACACAGGATACATTTCCACTTATTTGTGCCTTCTTCAATTTCTTTCATCAATATCTTGTACTTTTCAGAATAAGGATTTTTCACCTCTTTGGTTAAATTTAGTCCTAAGCGTTTTTGTTTTATTTTGTTTTTGATGCTATTGTAAATAGGGTTTTGACATCTTTATTTCTTTTTCAGAAAATTTACTGTTGGTGTATACTAATGCTACTTATTTTTGCATATAAATTTTGTATTCTGAAACTTCACTGAATTTATTAATTAATTATAACAGTTTTTTGTTATGAAAAACGTTATTTTTTAAAGATTATTATTTATTCATAAAGACACACAGAGAGGCAGAGACACAGGCAGAGGGAGAAGCAGGCTCCATGCAGGGAGCCCAATGCAGGACTTGATCCCAGGACCCCGGGGTCACGCCCTGAGCCGGAGGCAGACCCTCAACTGCTGAGCACCCAGGTGTCCCATGTTATGACAAAAGTTATGAAAAGTCATGACGTCTGCAAATACTGAAAATTTTATTTCTTCCTTTCCAATTCTGATTCCTTTTCTTTCTTTCTTCCTTCCCTTCCTTCTCTTCCTTTGCTTTCCTCCTCCCTCCCTTCCTCCCTTCCTTCCTTCCTTCCTTCCCACCTTCCTTCCCTCCTTCCATTTGTTTATCTTGCTGAATGCTGCAATTAGGCCTTCTAGTACTCTGTTGAATAGGGGTTGCAAGAATATACGTCCTCTCTTGTTCTGATCTTAAACGAAAAGCTTTCAACCTTTCACCATTTAGTATAATGTTAGCTGTGAGCTTGTCGTATATAGCTTTTATTATGCTGCGATATATTCCTTTTAGGCCTAATTTGTCAAGTGTTTTTATCATGAATGAACATTGAATTTTGTCAAGTGCTTTTTCTGCATTAAGATGATCATATGATTCTTTTCTTTCATCTGTTAACATGACACATCACATTGAATGGTTTGCATATGCTGAATCATCCTTGCATCTCAGGGATAAATCTCACTTGATCATGGGGAATGATCCTTTTTAATGTGCTGCTGAATGTGGTATGCTAGTATTTTGTTGAGAATTTCTGCATCTATGTGTATCAGGGATATTGGCCTGTAGTTTTCTTTTCTGGTAGTGTCCTTAATTTGGCTTTGATATCAGGATAATGCTGGCCTTGGAAAATGAGTTTGGAAGTGTTCCCTCATCTTCTATTTTTTGGGAGAGTTTGAGAAGCTTTGGTGAAAATTCTTTAAATGCTTGGTAAAATACACCAGCGAAGCTATCTGGTCCTAAGTTTTTCTTCATTGAGAGATTTTTGATTCAATATCCTTACTAGTAGTTGGTCTATTCAGATTTTCTGTAGCTTTCTGATTAAATCTTGATAGGTTGTATGTTTCTGAGTTGTCCAGTTTGTTGGGATACAGTTGTTCACAGTAGCCTTTTATGATCTTTCTATTTCTGTGATATCAGTTTTAATGTCTCCCTTTCATTTTTGATTTTATTGATTTGAGTCTTCTCTGTTTTTGCCTTGGATAGTCAAACTAAGGATTTGTCAATTTCATTTATCTTTTCAAAGAACCAACTGTTACTTTGGTTAATATTTTATTTTTCTTTTTTTAAATAAATTTATTTTTTATTGGTGTTCAATTTACCAACATACAGAATAACACCCAGTGCTCATCCCGTCAAGTGCCCCCCCTCAGCGCCCATCACCCAGTCACCCCCACCCCCGCCCACCTCCCCTTCCACCACCCCTAGTTCGTTTCCCAGAGTTAGGAGTCTCTCATGTTCTGTCTCCCTTTCTGATATTTCCCACACATTTCTTCTCCCTTCCCTTATATTCCCTTTCACTATTATTTATATTCCCCAAATGAATGAGACCATATGATGTTTGTCCTTCTCTGATTGACTTACTTCACTCAGCATCATACCCTCCAGTTCCATCCACGTCGAAGCAAATGGGGGGTATTTGTCGTTTCTAATGGCTGAGGAATATTCCATTGTCTTTATGTTCTGTCTCCCTTTCTGATATTTCCCACACATTTCTTCTCCCTTCCCTTATATTCCCTTTCACTATTATTTATATTCCCCAAATGAATGAGACCATATGATGTTTGTCCTTCTCTGATTGACTTACTTCACTCAGCATCATACCCTCCAGTTCCATCCACGTCGAAGCAAATGGGGGGTATTTGTCGTTTCTAATGGCTGAGGAATATTCCATTGTCTTTATGTTCTGTCTCCCTTTCTGATATTTCTCACACATTTCTTCTCCCTTCCCTTATATTTTATTTTTCTATTGTTTCTTTAGTCAATCTATTGTTTTTCTGTTCTCCATTTTATTTATTTCTGTTCTAGCCTTTGTTATTTCCTTCTTTCTGCTAACTTTGGATTTCTTTCTTTCTTTCTTTCTTTCTTTCTTTCTTTCTTTCTTTCTTTCTTTTTAAGTCTCTTAGGGCATAGAGTTAGGTTGTTTATTTGGGATCTTTCTTGCTTCATGGTGTAGATGTTCAGTGCTCTAATCTTCTTTCTTAGAACTACTTTTACTATATCCCATAAGTTCTGGTGTGTTGTGTTTCCATTTTCATTTGTCTCAAGAAAATTTTTTATTTTCCTTTTAATTTCTTCTTTGGCCCATTGATTTTTCAGGAGATTGTTGCCTAATTTTCACCTGTTCATGAATTTTCCATTTTTTTCCTTGTTATTGATTTTTAGTTTCATGCTACTATGGTCAGAGAAAATACTTGCTATGATTTTGATCTTCTTGAATTCATTAAGACTTGCTTTGTGGCATAACAGAGCATCTATCCTAGAAAATGCTCCATGTGTACTTGTGAAGAATGCTTATTCTACTGTTGTTGGATAGAATATCCTTTTTTAAAAAAATATTTTATTTATTTATTCATGAGAGACATAGAGAGAGAGAGGCAGAGACACAGGCAGAGGGAGAAGCAGGCTCCATGCGGGGAGCCCGACGTGGGACTCGATCCCAGGTCTCCAGGATCAGGCCCTGGGCTGAAGGCAGGCGCCCAGCCACTGAGCCACCCAGGGACTCCCTGGATAGAATATTCTGTATATATCTGTTAGGCCCATTGTGCCATTCAAATCTACTTTTCTCCTTACTGATTCTATCTGAATGATCTACCCATTACTGAGAGTGGGGAATTAAAGTCCAAAACTATTCTTGTATTGTCATTTATTTCTCCTTTTAGCTCTGTTTTTGGTTTTGGGTTTTTTGTTTTGTTTTTGTTTTTGTTTTGTGTATTTAGGTAATAACCCAATGTCGGATACATAAATGTTTAAAATCATTATATCTCCCTGATGGGTTAGCCTTTTTATCATTATATAATAATCTCCTTTGTTTCTTTTTAACATTTTTAATATAAAGTCTATTTTGTCTAATAGAAATATAGCTACTCCTGTTTTGTTTTGTTGTTTGTTTGGTTGGCTGATTTGATTACCAAACTGGAAATATCTTTTGGAAGATATTTATTACTGGAGAAGTCTTTTTCCATCCCTTTACTTTCTGTCCATGTGTGTCTTTAAGGCTAAAGTTTGTCTCTTGTAGGCAGCATATCATTGGATCTTATATTTTTATCCAAGAATATGGATAAAAATGGTGGCTCAGCCATTCCATGTCTTTTTATTGGATAATTTAATCTATATACATTTAAAGTAATTATTGATAGGTAAGGACCTACTATTGCCATTTTCCTAATTGTTTTTTTGGTTGTTTTGTAGATCTGTTGTTCCTGTTTCTTATCGGGCTGTCTCTTTTCATGGCAAACACACTTTTAGGCGGCCCTTGTGATTCCCCAACTGCTGTTCACACTTTTCTGAGATTCTTTACCCCAGAGTGTACATGGAACTTGTGGCTTGTTTCTAATCAACAGAAGATGGAAGAGGTGATAGGATATACACAATTGCATGTATGTAGCATTTTATGAAACATTATAGGTTTGTTACATAAGATTTTAGCATTCATTTTGTTGGAGTCTCTTTTGCTAGCTTTGGGAAATTAATGAACTATGTTGGAAAACCTTATGACAGGGAAGTACAGGTGACTTCTAGAAGCTGAGGGCAGTCTCTGGCCAACTACCAACAAGGCACTGAAGTTCTCACTCCTCAGCTAAAGCACTGAATTTCACAAGAACCTGAATTGTGCCAATAACCTGAGTGAGCTTGGATGCAGATCCTTCCCCAGTCAAGCTTCAGATGAAACCAAAGTCCTGACTAGCTTTTTCATTGCAGCCTTGTCAGACCCTAAACAGAGGACCCGGATAAGATATGATGATATTGTTATACAGCAACAGATAAGTAACATGCGTGGTTTCCCAAATAGGCTTCTTTCTATGGAAATCATTTACTGCTTAAACCAAAGTTAAAGTAGTTAAAGTAGTTTCTTATTGTAAATATGTAATCAAACATTCTGCATATGATTTTGTTCATATACATATTTGTTTACCAATTTTTATTGGGCTAATCATAACATGATTATTGTTTTAGTTCATGTGTCTACTACTGTTTTCTTTTTTTTTCTTTTTTTTTTACTGTTTTCATTGTATATTAGTATATTACCATTTTGCTTTACACCAATCTGATAAGCTTAGTGGTTATAAATCTGCTTCTGAGAGGTAGATCTATTCTTCATGGAGTGACAAAACATGGCTTCATTCAGATAAATACTACTTTGAATGGGTTCTTTGGAGACTGCCACTGGCCTTCTGAATGGACCTCTTGTTTTTTACCACTAAGGACTGAGAAAACTGTATTATATTGATAGTTCTCTATCTATATTTACATGTCTTACATCTTTAAATATAAATACTTATATGCTTCTGGTGTTCTAGTCTACAGTCTCTATGAGAAATTTAAAGTTGGCCATCCTTGACTGTAATTTGGGCATTTAAACTAAAATGACCAAAAGTAGGGCTATTAGATGAGCCAAGCATTCCTATAATGGGGTAGTTAAAATAGTTGTTTAAATTCAGTGCATTGAAAAATAAATAAATAAATTCAGTGCATTGGCTAGTTTATAGATAAATAATTCAAATGATTACTTTTGTGAAGCTGTTACTTGAATCCTCAAAATCTAGCAGGACTTTCTAGTTAGTGACAAACAGGGATGGGAAATATACAACACACTTTTTCCTACATACTGTTTTCTTTTTGAGTGTGTGTGAGTGAGAAATTAAAACATGCGAGAATATAAAAACTAAGTATTAAATGCAATTTGTATTATTGGGTTTTATTATTTGTTGATCAAAGGTTACTTAGTATTTGCTACTCAAGTCCTAGAGCATTGATTGAACACCTCTAATGTATAAAGCTGTGTCATATACTCTGAGACACACCAGGTAAGTGAGATATGGCCACTGATCAATAATGAAAAGAAGTAAAAAGGGACCCATTTCTTTTTTTAAAAAATATTTATGTATTTATTTATTTCTGAGAGACACAGAGAGAAGCAGGCTCCTCACAGGGAGCCCAGTGTGGGACTCGATCCCCAGACCGGGATCATGCCCTGCGACAAAGGCAGACACTCAACTGCTGAGCCACCCAGGCATCCCAAAAGGGACACATTCCTTGCTATGTTCTATATACATGCTTCTTTAGAAATATTCTAAACATTTTAGTTTTTCACACAAGCACACATTCTCTTATCACATCTGTGTCTTTGCACTTATTTTTTCCCCAGACATTGTCTTGGCTAGCTTTTTTTCCCATTCATCAAAACTAGCTCAGGTGGTCTTTTCTCAGGGAGATCTTCCCTGACTATTCTTTTGTCTACAACTAGATTAAGTATCCCATTCCATACCTTTAATCACCAAGGGATGTATATTTATATTGCCACACCACTTAGCAGGCTCCAAAGCAGTTTCTCCTTTTCTTCCTCTCTCTCTGTTCCCACACTAGCATTTTTCTCTCTATTGCAAACAGTAGTGTTTTGGTAAAAGGTTAGTTGATGGCTACTCACAGTCCCCACACACATATCTGTGTCTGTGTATGTGGTGTATATTGTGTATGTGCATATAAGCATAAATATATACAAATTCATGATTTATTAAGTATCTTACAGACTTAAAGGTGGCACATAATTTAAAAATGATAAATTGGCAATATTTCATTAAATTCTATACAACCATTGATTTTCAAATGATGCTTTCATTGATTTTTCCACAATTCTTGTATCCATAGCAACCTATGGTTATTATGATGTGGCCATTTTTTATGCTATTAAACACTTTTATGTCTAATTTGCATGATTGACATATTATCCATTGCTTCTTTAAGTGTAGACAATCAATAAAGCAACAAGTTTGGTCTTGATTTGTAGTGCTCTCTGATGTTCCTGGTGAAAATGCTCCTATCATGGCCAATTTCAAGTAATTAGTTCATGGCTAATTTTGTGAGCTACCTGAATGCAAAGTTGGGAAGAGGTGCTTTGTAGCTCAATATATGTTTTTTCTACTGTATAGATACAGTTGATCCATATGAGCACAAATAGTACAATATCCTAAAATAATTAGGAGTAATGAGTTCTGAGTATCTATTTTTGTTTCTAATATAATGTACTAAATTATAAGTTATACAAGATACTTTTAAAAACAGTGGCTTGATGGGATGAGCACTGGGTGTTATGCTATATGTTGGCAAATTGAACTCTAATAAAAAATTAATAAATATAAATAAATAAAAATAAAAATAGTGGCTATAGGTAGCAAATTTCCTGAAAATATAACAATCAACTCTTGTGAGCTAGTTCAATTTGAGGGCAAATGAGATAAATGTAAGGTAAAGGTTCAGAAATTGTGTTTGGAGATTCCACAGAGGCTAGAAGTTAATTTTGGAAGGGTATCTAAGAGAAAAATTAAAGTTATCAGTATTTCATAGACAACATTTCTTCTACATTTTCATGTTTGGTTCACAAAACACTTTCATATTTATAATGCCACAGACCTCATTATAAATACTCATGATAGTGAAAGAGCCAGTGTTAGAAATCCCTTTTATACATGAACAAAGCAAAATTGGGGGAGGACGGTTAACTTGTTTGTTGCACGTTGCTTTTATGTCTAACTCTCCTAATCTCTATGGACAATGTAAAGACACATGACATAATTCCTGTCCTACAAGAGATTTTCTGTCTTTTCAGGGGAAACACAGATAAGAAGAAGGAGCAGAAAGTAACTCATGGGGTCAAGGGTTAAGACAGAGCTGCCAGTATCGAGAAAGACAGTTGGCATGTGATGGTCAGCAGCAGACTGCCAGTGTGTGGGTCCCAGCTCCGCTGTTTACTAGTCCGCCATGAGAACATGGGCAGGTTATTTTCGTCTTCAGTATTACCTTTCCTTATCTGTAAAATGGGTATAATATTAGCACCCATTCTAGAACTGAGTGTGCTTTTTTGTGAGTGTAGTGTAGAATAGTGCCTTGAACTTGAAAAAAAATAGGCCTTTTCATTATTATTCTTACTATAAATCATTTCTTTATGTCTTTTAAATAAAATACTTAAAAATAACATGAATCTTACAACAAAATATACATGTTCTGCCAATGCTCAAATAGTTCTTTTCTGTTACATTTGAATTGTTCTTGTATTTAAAATTCTGGGTTTGGACTTGATGTTTCCATCATAGCAGGTGTGGGGAGAGGAAGTAATATGCTGCAGTGCTAACCCTTGCCTGTGATTGCAAACTACAGATGCTGCTTTTGGTTTAAAAGGCTTAGGTTGAACCACGAGAGTGAGAAACAATGGTGGGGATGGTAGAAATTGAGTGAATGGCTTCTAAAAGTGACTTTTGTGTCTTTCTTTCCTTTAGTGACATGATTTATGAATTCCTTTTAAGGGTTTGATATTTCTACTTTTTAAAAATTTTTATAAATTTTTTTTTATTGCTGTTCAATTTGCCAACATATAGAATAACACCCAGGGCTCATCCCGTCAAGTGCCCCCCTCAGTGCTTGTCTAACTTATTTATAATAACTATTATCCTCATTGCCAATAGATTTTTCTTTATTTTATCTTTTGCTATATTATTCTTACTTGGTTTTCCCTGTTAAAATAAGGAAGTTAGAGGCATATCAGGGAAAACAATTGGTCATGATATAGAAATCCCTGCCTAAGATCTTACTTGATAGGTTGCATAACGTCAAGGTAAAAGACAGCTTTTCATAAAAATCTATTTATTTCCAGTGTGAGGGCAGCTTATCTTTGGGCTTAGGAGATGACATTTCCAAAGAATAAACACTTTTATTCTGTCCTTTACTATTCTGGATCATTCTTCCACTAGAATATAGTTCTAATAGGTGAGGGATTTTTGCCTGCTCTGTTCACTGCTATTATCTTCAGCACCAAGTAAATACCTGGTACATATTAGAAGCTCAATAAATATTTTTAAAACAACTAGTCCCACCTGGATATTGAGTGGAAATGTAGCTGTGTTACATGTGGACTGTTGGGAAACCACAAATGTTATTCAAGCTAGTTAAAACGCATTAGAGTGCCCGCCCTACAATTCAGCAGATTTATGGCAGTTCTGAAAGGGCACAGCCAGGGATCCCATCTCTCTTTTTTTTTTAAGATTTTATTTATTTATTCATGAGAGACATAGAGAAAGGGGCAGAGACCAGGCAGAGGGAAAAGCAGGATCCCTGCAGGGAGCCCGACCTGGGACTCGATCTCAGGACTCCAGGATCAGGTCCTGGACTGAAGACGGTGCTAAACCGCTGAGCCACCGGGGCTGCCCAGGGATCCCATCTCTTACATGTAATCTGGGCACCTGCAATATGTAATCTCGCCTCCAACACCTTGAATTATTTGAGCAACTAGGGAGGTGACATACATAGTAGTAACGCCAGGGCTAAGGGTATAATGGTAGAACACAGTTATCATAAGCTTCATTGTTGTGACAAGCATCGGATACGTTTGTACTAGTTCTGCGTTCATTCCAGGCTTCCCAAGAAGATTCACATTGAAGCAAACGTGAGTCTGAGGTAGATGATAGTTGCTAAAAATAGTAATACTTATTGAGTGTTTTCAATATATGCCATCTCTGTCCTAAAAATTGTACACTCTCACTATTTCACTTAATATTGACAAAACCTCTGTGCATTGGCTATTCAGATCATTTTGCCTTCTTGACGAGGAACTCAGGGGTATTTATGTTATTATTATACGTTTATGTCATTATTTGTTACTGAGGAGACTTTAAATCAATAATACAGCATCGATAGAAACATCAGAAAGACGGTGAGCTGTGGTGGAAAAAGTGGATGATTGGTAGAAAACCTTGGTTTAGCTAATTAATCTTGGTCATCTCACAAGTTACCCTGGGCCCCAGTACTCTCGTCTGTTAAACAGAGTAGTTTCCAAAATCTTCTAGTTTTTCTTTTTAGAAGTTGCTATGGTTCTTGTTTTGATTTTTTTCCTTGATTTTCTCTTCCTATTCTTTTTTTTCCCTCCCTTTCCTTTCCTTTCCTTTCCTTTCCTTTCCTTTCCTTTCCTTTCCTTTCCTTTCCTTCCCCTTCCCCTTCCCCTTCCCCTTCCCCTTCCCCTTCCCCTTCCCCTTCCCCTTTCCCTTTCCTTTTTTCCCTTTCCCTTCTCTTTCCTTTTTTCCCTTTCCCTTTCATTTGCCCTTTCATCGTGATTCTGCTGAACTATGAGTCAAATGGGATTTGTGCCTGGACAGAGCCAAAATAATTTGGTGAATACTTCCTAAGGGAAACCATACTCCATAGTAAATTTCTCTTCCTGTGACCTCTATCAGAGTTTAAAATTATTTCAGCTAAATTAAGGATTAACAGGGTTTTGTTGGATAGCTTGAGGCTCTCAGTACTAGCTAACTGCCATTAAGGGAGTCTGTGTTCCAGTTGCTACTAAATCTACATTTTTATTCATTCATTCATTAATTCACTCATTCATTCAGCCAGCCAGCCACGTAATACTTAATGAAGTCTGCCATTTGGAGTCAGTACCACAGCTGTTCACCATGACTGTCACTTTCTTTATGTCCAGGGAGCTATGGAACTGAAAGTAGGGCATTGTTGTATAAACAAACAAAAAAACCTAACAGCATGTTAACTGCTAAATGAGCAGCAAGCACTAGTTATTGTGAGGATACGAGAACACCTGCTGAATTCTAAGAGTCAGGAAAACCTTTATTGAGGAGAGGATATTTGAGTTGCATCCTGACAATTCTGAAAAGTACTCTCTTGATAAGTTGGTGATTTTCTGTCCCCAGTGACAGCGCAACAGAAGATGACAGGAGAGAACACAGTATCTCAGGGGATAGTCTTGCTCTCTAAGCTTCAAGTAACTTTATCCAGCCAGGCAAAGGCTGAAAAGCAATATTTAATGTCAAGAGGGTCTGCTCATAATGTCCACGTAAGAGATGAAAAATAACCACATGGGGTTCTCATGGAAGAGCTGGTGGCAAGTGGGAAAGCTTACAGGAAGGGTGGGATGTGGATTGGATCTTAAGGAGACGAAAGACTAGCAGAGTCTAGGTCAGGAAACAGAATGCGAAGGCTGAAGGATATCCCACGTTGGGAAATAAAGGGTATGGGGAGAGAACCAGCTCTTCAGTTGAAGTTGGGGGATACTGAGAAGACCAGAAAAGTTAGCTGTGAACAGCTAGATTTAATGTTGGAAGTGGGCGAGTTCAGATTTTGTGATCTCTTAAATGTCATACTAAGGCATTTGGCATCGATGAAGTCCAACAGTTGAATGGTTTAAATCAGAAGGCTGGATATGGCACCTTTTAGTTATATAATCTCAGTCATGTCTCTTAATCTCTGAATTTTACCACCTATGAGATAGGGATAATACCGCTTTCCTTACCTGTTTAAAATAATCCATTGAAATCATACATATACAAGTATAAGGTATTTTGTAGATTATCGAATTCTGTGCAAATGAGTAGCTACATGCATAGCCAACAAGTTCTAAGTAGAAAGACATGAGAAAACTGGAGGATGCAAATTGTTGGTATAATTCAAGACGGATTTGATGAGGAGGAGATCAAAGTCAAGAAAACCGGTGGCAATGGCCCTCATTCAGCATGAAAGCCCGTACTCAGAATTGTTTGTGGCTGTATCTTGAGCTAAACTTGGTAGATGTGTGGTGTAGCCCACGGAATCTATGATGGTGTGCTCAATCCTCCCCCCCACACACTTGCCTCCTTTTCACCTCGCTAATATGATCCAAGCCAAGGGTAAGAGTTGGAGATATATTTTAAGATTTATTTATTTATTTGAGAGAAAGTGACAGGTGTGTGGGTGTGGGGGGAGGGGCAGAGGAAGAGGGAGGGAGAGAGAAAGACTCTCAAGCAGACTCCCTGCTGACCTGGGGTCAGACAGGGGATTGGACCTCACGACCCTAAGATCAAGATCTGAGCTGAAACCAAAAGTTTGATCCTTACCCGACTCAGTCACCCAGGTACTCCTACTTGGAAATTTTTTGAAAATGGAATTTAAGAGCAAAAGGGTGACCTACGTTTCTTTTTAGCGTAGTAAGGTTGAGAAACAAGATGATGAATATAACCCTTCTCTTGCCGAGTATAAAGCTGATGTTTTAGAGTTTTTATCTTCGGGCTGAAATGCCGTGATGGCCCACCTCAGGAGTAAAATTATCGTCTTTCTGCTATTCCATCTTGAAGAACAAAGAATGGCTACCTACTCTTGCCAGAGGCAAGCCGTAAATGGATGAAGGGCCGTGGGCATGAAAGAAAGGGAAAGGTTGTTGAAAGAAGGAAGGAACTGAGTGGCAAAAGATTCAAGCAGGAAGACACAAGACGAATATTTTCTGTCAACGAAGATAATGGACATGAGATACATCCTGAGAGCCTAGATCGCACTGAAAGCTGCTCAGAAGGACACACAAAATTGACTGGAGAAGCCCATCAGAAACGTATCTGCACCCCCATCTTCCTGAAAGCTCTCTGTGGGGCTGGCTCGCACAACCTTGGCCTGATACAGCGATGAACTGTTACTCAGGTTTTTACATATGTGCTTGGCTGGCCATCGCCGGGGGCCCTGACCCCACTCGTGGTTACTAGCACACAAATGTGTAGTTCTCCACTGTAGAAGGGAGAGGACAGACGGAGACGGTCAAGGGGACAAGTGAACCAGCTGAAGGAAGACTGGTTTGGTCTTTGGCTTTACTGACCCTCCTTTCTGAGCTTAAGAGGTTAGGTGCTAGCTTGAGTATTTCCATTGCTGCTCCTCCTGTAGGAACTGGGAGTCTTAGGGTAAGGATTGCAGTAGCTGGGGCCATTGTGGGGGATGGGAAGCCACATCTTTTATAACCTACCCAAAATAATCTGTCCTCCCTGCCACTGTAATCCTTTTAAATACATAGAAGCATATACAAGCGAACATATAATATACTAGGCAAATAATTCGTAATAATTTGTATTATTTATATATTGTATGATCATTATGTTTATATTATATAATTTAGATATTTATTAAATTATATAGCCAATATATAAGTAATATTTATGTAAGTTTAAATATGTATTAAATTTTAATTTAAATATGTATTAAATTTTATTTAATTTAAATATGTGTTAAATTTTAATAATTTAAATAATAATTTAAATAATTCATATATAATACATAATAACTATACAACATATAATATGTATCATATTATATATGTAATAATATGATCTATATTATATATAAAGATAATAAATTAATAATATAATATAAATATTATAATACATATAATATAAATATAAATATACAAGAGAACATATATACTAGGCAAATAATTTGTAATAATTTGTATTATTTATACACTATATGATCATTATATATTTATATTATATAATTTAGATATTTATTAAATTATATAGTCAATGTATAAGTAATATTTATGTAAATTTAAATAATTTAAATTAAAATTTTAATTTAATTTTAATAATTTAAATAATTCATATATAAAACATAATAACTATATGACAGATAATATGTATCATATTATATATGTAATAATATATATTATATATAAAGATAATAAATTAATAATATAAATATAAATGTATATAATATATATAAATATAAATACATATAATATAAATATAAAAATATAAATATAAATATTATAAAGATAATATTACATGTATACATATATGTATAACATATATAATATATAAATATATATTATAATATATGATTATATTATCTACAATTTATATTTATCTATAATTATATATTATCTATAATTTATAATCATACAATAAAATTATATGGTATTATGTAGATATATATTTAGTCACATTTATTGCATATCTATTTATCCTCAGCCATTCATTGAACATTTACTACCTGCCACCCGGGCCTCGCCAACCTGGGAGAGAGGTATTACTGTCTCCCGTTGTGTGATGGAGGGAAAAGAGGTGCAGGCAGCGGGGGTGTAAGTGTGTGCTGTAAACTCAGAGAGCCAGCGAGAGGGGTTGGGACCGTCTCGCCCAGGGAAGAGACCCATACCCTCCAGGTCGTGATCACTAGGTGTTTGCGGAGGAGCGAGCTCCTCCTCTGTAAGTGATGACCACGTGCAGGCGTGTCGCCGGGTGGCCTGCGAGCCGGGGGGCAGAGACTCTCCGGCCTCCGGACGCCTGCTGTGCCCGGCGCTGTGGACCTGTCCCCTCTTCCCGGAGGAGCCTCGGGCCTTCCTGCAGGTGCACCTGGCGCTCGGGCCTCCCCGCAGGTGCACCTGGGCCCGCGCCCGCTCTGCCGGGGCCTGCCACCTGCTGCTGCAATCGGTGAGCCCGGGCCCGAGCTTCCCAGGTCCCACCGAGGCAGCCTTCACAGGCCGGGAGAGCTTGGAAAGGAGAAGATGAAATCCGAGGGACCTGCCCTGGCCGCAGCAGCACTAAGGGCTTCTGAAGCCATAATGTGTAACCGGGGAGCGTAGCAAGCAGCGTGATATTTCCATATTGAGTTCAATAAGCCTGGTATAAACCAGCAAAGCACTTAATTACTTCATTTATTCAATTTGTGAATTTTTACTGAATGCATTCTACATCTGAGGCACTCAGGCACTGTCTATCACCATAGCCTTTAATGATCCCATTGCGCTAAAATATAGGCCTGTTCTTTCCTTAATCAACTGCTGTTCTCTTTCCTTTCAGAACAATCTGGTTCTAATTTACAGTTTGCTGTCCCCTCGCCAAAACCGTCAAGGTACCATTTTATTTAATTCCATGGCTGTTAATAAAACTTTTTCTCTTTGAGGCTGATGTTTTCAATCTCTAGAAAGATGTGAGACTTATCTTTTTTTTTTTATTTTAATTGCAAGGGCATAATTATGTTACGTGTGCAAGAATTTATAAAGACGGGACACCTGATAAGATATGGAGTAGTGTCATTAAAAGAACTTACAATGGAGACCCTTAGGGGTTTGTGAGCATGTGTACTCACCGTTGGCCTACTCTAAACATAATGGCAAGCGGTCCATATGAACAGCGGTCGCTATCTTACTCACATAACCAGCTCGAGTGTTCCTCAGGTTGGGGGTGAAGCGTCCGGAGGTGGGCTCCGGATGGATGATCGTAGGGAGGAAGAGAAGGGAAAAAATTAGGAAGATTGGAGCTGGGTGGGCTTGAAGTTCCTCTGGATGCCTCCAACCGGGGTTGCTGAGGTCTCCCCCACCCCTTCCCCCTCCACCTCTTTCCCCACTTTGTACTCTCCCGTTTCTGGGAGACAGCAAAGGGTTGAGGGAGGACTTCTGGAAATCCTCGGGTACGTGGGGCACAACTAGCGAAAAGAAAAATTAAAAAAAAAGAAAAAGAAAAATTTTAATGGGATCCAGGTAGGAACACAGGAAGATGATCATGAGATGCAACTTTAGATTAAGAGAGAATATCTGATGAGGGACTTCGGGTTGTTGTAGACTGGAGGCGGACAGGCCTTCCTTCAGGCTGGGGTGTGGTGAGGTGTCGGCTCCTATTGAAGGACGCCTGAGATGGGGGAGAAGGACGCCAAATTCAGTCACGGGCTGCAAGTGCTACGTGAGTGCTACGTGCGGTAAGGGCCGTGGTCGGCAGTTCCCCTGTGGTCTGTAAAAGCATCGATAAGCAAAAACGTTGACAATGCCTTATATTGTTTAGGAATTGCCGATGCATTTTTTTTTCTTCTTTTAAATATAGAGTTTTAAGTGGCCTTCACCATAGAGCGTTTTGCAGATCCTGCTTTCATGGAGTTTATAGTCCCTTGTAGGGCACGGAGCCTTGCCCCCACTCAGATTATCTCCAAATAATTCTTACCGAAATTTCCGTTGGTATTTTATCCCCCTCCACCAACTGTAACACCTTAAGCAACATTAATACTATTACTTCCTAATTTAAAAATCGCAGTAAAATTAAAAAAAAAAATTTTTTTAGTAAAATATTTCTAATATTTTAGAAAATTTTTCTAATTTTCGTAATGCATTGAACACTTGGAGTGGATAAAGGAACAAGTGTAAGGAGGGGTCTAGGTTAACTTTCAAATGAGTACTCAGGGATTTTTTTAAAAAAAGATTTATTTATTTGAGAGAGAGAGAGAGAGCGAGCTTGCTCCTGTGAGCATGGGGAGGGGCAAGGGAGAGAAGAGGGAGGACCCCAAGCAGACTCCCTGCTGAACACAGAGCCCAACATGGGGCTCACTTCCGTGACCCCGAGATCATGACTTGAGCCAAAATCAAGAGCCGGGTGCTTCACAAACTGGGCCACGCAGGCGCCTGAAATGAGTGTTCACGGATTTTTTTAAAAAGAGAAAGAGAGGGCAGCCCGGGTGGCTCAGTGGTTTAGTGCCGCCTTTAGCCCAGGGTGTGACCTCGGGGTCCCGAGATCGAGTTCCACATCAGGCTCCCTGCAGGGACCCTGCTTCTCCCTCTGCCTGTGTCTCTGTGTCTCTCATGAATAAATAAAAAATTCTTTAAAAAAATAAAAAATAAAAAAATAGAGAGAGAAAAATGAAATCTGAGACCCCTGGGATGTAGTTATTTAGCAAGAGAACATATTATTATTGTCACTGAAAATCAATTCATTATTTGGTCTGAGACAAAGTACATAAAGGAGAAATTTTTTTTTCTTTCCCCTGTTCTTTCAAGGACACTCAAAGATGATTTGACTTCTTTAGTGTATATTGTAGCTCTCCATAGGGAGGCCCAAACTAATATTTTCTTAGTTTTTTTAAATTTCCTTTAATTTTTTCCCACATTTTTTCTTGAATGGGAGCACCTTACTGCTTCCTGCACCTCGTTACTCACCCAAAACAATAAATCATCTCTTGGAGGCAAAGGGAAGAAAAATCATGGTTATTTCATTTTCCCACCTATCGATTTCCTATATACAGAACATTTATGTATGAGTGCAGTATTTGTTGAGTATTTGTTAAATAAATATACAAGTAAATGTTAAATAATCATATAAATATATGCACATGACATAGTGGATCTAATCACTATATGCTGCACCAGTGATGAGATGAGACACCCTTTGCCTTTTCTTTTCTGTCACCTACACGAGCTCTGCAGGAAGGGAGGCGCGTGTTTCTTGAGCTACAGAACAGCAGAACGTCCGTGTGCGTCTTAGGGCCAGCTTTGAATTTCATCCTAAAGTAGAATCCTCACTTTTAAAGAGTCACCCATATTTTGGAGAAATCTTCGTGACGCTGTCATGAGAACAGAGAGTCGGCACAGAGTGGAGGGCAGACGTCCTGTGGGGTCGCCTGAGCCCCGGGCCTGACTGCCTGTCTCCGTGTCTCTGGGCTGCACAGCAGGCACGCTCACTTCATGTGTGTACCCGTGAGAGACAGAGACAGAGAGAGACAGAGAGAGACAGAGAGAGAGAGAGAAAGAGACAGAGAGACAGAGAGACAGAGAGACACAGAGAGACAGAGAGACAGAAACAGAGACAGAGAGACACAGAGAGACACAGAGAGAGAGAGAGACAAAGAGAGACACAGAGAGACACAGAGAGACACAGAGAGACAGAGAGACACACAGAGAGAGACACAGAGAGACACAGAAAGAGACAGAGATAGAGACAGAGAGAGAGACAGAGAGACACAGAGAGATGGAGACAGAGAGACAGAGACACAGAGAGAGACACAGAGACAGACAAAGAGACAGAGACAGAGAGATAAAGAGACAGAGAGATAGAAACAGAGACAGAGAGACACAGATATACAGAGACAGAGATATAGAGTGACAGAGACAGAGAGAGACATAAAGAGACACAGAGAGACAGAGGCAGAGAGAGAGACAGAGAGAGAGACACAGGCAGGGGGAGAAGCAGGCTCCTGCAGGAGCCTGACACAGGACTTGATCCCAGACCCAAGGTCAGGCCTGAGCCCAGGCAGGTGCCCCACCGCTGGCCCCGGCACCCTGCATGCTCACTTTAGCAGGTCATGCAGGTCAATGATGTAATAGTCACCCAGCACTCAGTGCAGGTGTAGTGCCGGCGCCGTGGGTGTGGACACGGGTGCAGAGGACCCCTCCCCGGGCCCACAGACGCTGAGCTGCAGAGGCCGGGGCTCCGGGCCGTCTGCTGCCCTTCCCCGCCTCGGTGCTGCTCTTGTCCCGGGAACCGGTCCCTCCTCTTCCTCCTGAGTTTGCTGTGCATCATGGAGCGTGAACACGGCAGCTGTTGGGGGGGGCGGCGTAAGGAGGGCTCCTTCCAGTCATGTCCTCCCCGCCCCCGGGCAGGCGGCCCGCTGTGACGGCGATAGACGGCGAGGCCTCACCATGGGATCGGGCCTGTCGGAGGCTACGGGGCGGAGCAGACAGCGGCCACAGTCCTCCTTCCGTCTTTTCCACATAGAAGGTCCAAGTAGGGTCGGATAAATGGAGGCCCTGCGCCCCCTTTCCATCTTGCCCCCGGAGCCGCCCGGAGTGCATCCCACGGGGAAGCAGGACGCCCACCTGTGCGCAGGCCGAAGGCAGAGGGCGGCGGCGTTGAGTAACTCATTCATTTGCCATCTCGCCCATTTACAAGTTTCCGGGACAAATCACCATGACGCAGCTTATTTTTAAGTCACATTCTCTACAGAACGGTTACATCAGAAAAGGTCCGGGCAGCTGCGCAGCCACCTGGTGACTTGCTCAGAGGCCTTGGGATGTTCGGGCCTGCGGGCGGCACCTGCGGAAGGCCCAGAGCATCTCCCGGATAGTGTCGCCCACCGAGAGGCGGTTCTGCCCCGTCCTTGGGGAACCGAGTCGTTTGCCGCCGTGTGTCCTCAGGGGGTCCCCGGGGCCGCCAAGTGTGCGGCGAGCACCCGGCACGGGCACCCAGGCTTTCCTGGCGCTGTTCCCACATCAGGGACAGGAGGGGGGCCGCTGTTCTGGACAGTCGTCGCCGTCGGGCCGTGTTGGGAAGTGCTCCCAATGCTCGGGGTGCAGCCGCTTCTCTGGGCCCCCTAGACGAGGCAGGACGGCAAGGGGGGCGGTGATGGCGGCAGCCCTGGAGCCGGCCAGCGGGTGCTCCCGGCACTTCCTCATTCCACGGTGGCCCCGACGTTTCTAGAGCCCGTTTTTCTGCAAAGGCAATGAGGAGGGCTTGTAAGCGAGCCGCCTCCTGGGTGTCCCTGCAGCCCGGCTGCGCCCTGGGGGGCTTGGGGCCCGGGGTCACTGGGGGCGGACGGGCTGAGCGGGGAACCAACCCGAAAGGGGGAGGCAGTCGGGCAAGGCCTCTCTCCCGCCACACCGGGAGGCTCGTCCCCGGCGGTGTGGGCGCCCACCGCCCCTGCACCCAGGAAGGACAGGGAGAGGAGGGGACACAGGGATCAAGACCAAGGTGCACGCCAGGCGATGGCCGCAGACGCCCGCGTCAGCTCGGCCCGGTCCCCGACGGCCTGGCCCGGCCCGGGGGTGCCCAGCGCTCAGCAGCCAGGCCCCGGAGGGTCTGGTTTTAGGCAAAGCAGTGTGTTCAGGACACTTGCGTTTTAATGCGAGAAGGGAGGACGTGACGAGACCGCCGGGGTTAGACGTGCCCTCCGTGCCCGAGCAGGAGCGGGGCCCCCAAAGGGCGGCATGGGAGCCTCCTGGGGACGCGGCCCGACGGCGGCCGGAGGGGCTGCCCGGGTGCTCAGACGGATGCCCTCGCCGCCCTGCATGCACCCGGCTCTCTGTCCCCCACGTCCTGGAACCAACGGGGCCCATGTTCATGGGGGATCGACTCACCTGCTCCACCCCTCGACCTTGTTGTGCATTGGCTGCGAGGAGGCGCGCCTCGGCCCCTGGAAGGGGGCCCTCTGCTCCCGGCTTCGGGGCGTCCCTCGTCGGGAAGGCCGCAGGCAGGTGTCGGGTGTCCCCCACCCCCCGACGGGGCAAACAACTGGAAGGGGGACGGTCAGCGGGGCGAGGCCGGGCCCTGAGCGCGGGCTGAGCACAGGGTGTCCATGCACCCCGGAGCTCATCTGGGTGTAGGGCCGGTGGCCTCAAGGCTCGAGGCTCCCCATTCCACGTGGCCGTTCAGGGGTCAGCAGCCTCGCCGACCCGCGCAGGGCACGGAACCCGACGGTCCAGTCCCGTCTGCTCTTGCCTGGGCCCGAGACCGGGCGGGAGATGGGGCGTGATCCCAGCCGCCCGCCCCGGGCGCTTCCCGTGTCACCTCCATGTACATACTTGCACGTGCGGGACCACATGCCTGTGGAGCGATGGCTCCGCGCCGTGACCTCTGGGGCCAACCAGGCCCCGGCCCTGCGGGGGTGGGGGGGGATGCTGAGACCCCGGCCACTGCCCTGGAGCTCAGGGACATGACCCCGCTGCTGCAGGAAGCCCGATGGCACTCAGAAGAGGGAAACTTCACTTACTCTGTTACAGTTTTTATGTAAAAAAATGATAATTTTGCACACAAATCTGAGTGTGCACTTAGAGGTCGGCAGCTGCAGAAGCTTGCGGTTCTTGCAGGGAGTCTGAACTTCTTATAGGCCATGGCCTTTTTTCTTTTCTTCTCCCTCCCCTCTTGTCCCCTCCTCTCCCCTTCCCTTCCCTCCTGTCCTCTCCTCTCCCCTCCTCTCCCCTCCCCTCCCCTCCCCTCCCCTCCTTTCCTTTCCCCTCCCCTCCCCTCCTCTCCTCTCCCTTCCCCTTCTTTTCTTCTCCCCTCCCTCCCCTCCCCTCCTCTCCTCTCTTCTCCTCTCCCCTCCTCTCCTCTCCCATCCTCTCCTCTCCTCTCCCCTCCCCTCCCCCTTCTCCTCTCCTCTCCCCTCCCCTCCCCTCACCTCCTCTCCTCTCTTCTCTCCTCTCCCCTTCCCTCCTGTCCTCTCCTCTCCCCTCCTCTCCCCTCCCCTCCTCTCCTTTCCTCCTCTCTTCTCTTCTTTCTCCATAGAAATTTCTGAACCTAGAAGACTTGGCTTCTCAGAGCACTGCAAGTCACGCATCCTTTTCAAGCTCAGTTTCTTGATCGAAAATGCAATCATCCTCCTTCCCAGACTAGAGACCAACCTTTCCTGCTTCCTGCTTAGGGTAGTAAACAGGGACCTTCCTTTCACTCCTTCTCCGGCCCTTTCACATTCAGTAATTAGAAACCTCACTCCGAGTCTTGTTTGTGTCATTTCTCAGTCTGCTCTCTTCTCCTCCGTTCTGGGGCCGTGACCCCAGGTGACGTTATTATGACCGTGCCCTTGAAATAACGCATCGGATTCCTAACAGGCATAAATGCCTTCTCTACCTTTGATTTTGTATCTTATTATCTGCTGCCGGTTGAATCCTCCCCCGGCACGGCTCTCGTCCTGTCCTTTTTCCCTGAAGCTCTCTAAATGGATTCCCCTGTGAATGGAATGAAGGCCACACTGCAAGTGCACCCAACACAGGAGTGTGCCCTGGTGTGTCTGACACCAGATCGCCTAGGCTTTGGCAGTCAATGCCATTTCTTTGATGCTTCCTCATATTTAAATTCAGCTTTTGCAATTTGGGCAAAGATACCAGAAATTAAGGCTGTGACCTTGTCGGCATATCATGTCAGGAGTCATTCGACACCGATTTGTTCCATTACTAAAAATGTTAACTTGCTGAAGGTGACGTCTGCTGGGTCAGTCCACTGCGGAGTCACTATATTCCTTTGTGCCCAGTAGGAATCCTATGAGGACACGATTTGAGAATACTTAAGTATCTTGTTATTTATCACACGCTCACCACTGATTTTAGCCTGATTTCCTGCCTGAATCAATTTTTACTGTGGTGTTTGCCAAATGGTGATTTTCTATTTCAATCATTCCTTGATCTACAGATACTAGTGAGAAATTAGTGGCAAAGAGAAGCTCATGATTTTCTATGTATTTATCTATTTATTTATTCATTCACTATATTTATATGGAGACAGGGATTCTTACTTTATTCCTTGGATTATAATCTGTCACAATCATTTATTTTGTTGTTCAATTTTCCCAGATTTGGCCTTTGGGAGTTCCCTCCAGCTGGGCTCCTGTATCTTTTTTTTTTTTTTTTTTTTTTGCAGTTATAATCACTTTTTTTTTAAAGATTTAATTTATGATAGACATATATATATAGAGAGAGGCAGAGATCCAGGAGGAGGGAGAAGCAGGCTTCATGCCAGGAGCCCAATGCGGGACTCGATCCCGGGACTCCAGGATCGCGCCCTGAGCCAAAGGCAGGCGCCAAACCGCTGAGCCACCCAGGATCCCCTCTAATCACATTTTTAATCAAGAAGATGTGAAAAAGATATGGGTACATTTTCTGTGATTTTATCCCACAAACACCACTGTTTAGTAGATCATTTAATATGAAACAACTGCACTGTAACCTATCTTGTCTTGGCAAGGTTTTGGCACTGGGTGGACTCCCTGGCCTCGGGTTATCACAGTATTAGTCCTCTGGAGAGTTCTCGAGGTCACAAGAAACAGCGAATGATTGAGGACCAGTTCCACGGTAAAGGAAGCCAAGGAAACACAACTAAATATAAAGTGATTTTTGCCTCGGGTCCTGGACCAAAAGAGAACATTAGTGGGACAACTGAAGAAATTTAAGTTGTATAGCTTAAATACTATTGTATGTTGTATTATGATTTTATACATATTGACGTTCCTGTCATGGTCAAGTCAAAATAACATGTTTATCTACACATAATTGATTCTGAATATCACCCCACGCCTGTCCGGTTGGCTAAAATCAACAGTGTGAGAAACAACAGAGGTTGGCGGGGACGTGGGGCAAGGGGAACCGTCTGCACTGCTGGTGGGAATGTGAAGCGGTGCAGCTGCTCTGGAGAACAGTGTGGGGGGCTCAAAGAGTCCGAAACAGAGCTACCCCGTGACCCAGCAGTTGCACTGCTGCAGGTTTACCCAAGTAATGCAAAAACACTAATTCAAAGGGACACGTGCACCCCTTTATCCACAACAGCAACATCGAGTGTCCATATATACAAACAAGTGTGTGCACGATGGAATATTACTCAGCCATGAAAAAGAGTGAAATCTTGCCATTGGCAACAACATCAATGGAGTAGAGAGTTTAATGCTACGCAAAATAAGTCAGAGAAAGACTAATACCATATGATTTCACTCATCTGTGGAATATAAGAAACAAGACAAACAGAAAAAGAGAGAGAGAGAGACCAAGAAACAGACTCTCAACTATAGAGAACAAACTGATAGTTACCAGAGGGGAGGGTTACGGGTGGTTGGTGGGTGCAGCAGGTGCTGGGGGTAGAGGGGGGTGCTTGCCATGAGCACAGGGTGATGCACGGAACTGCGGGGTCCCTATACTGCACACGTGCAGCTAACGTAACATTACCTGGTGACTAACTGGAATTACAATCAGAACTTTATATGGTCTCATTCATTTGGGGAATATAAGAAATAGTGAAAGGGAATAAAGGGGAAAGGAGAAAAAATAAGTGGGAAATATCAGAGAGGGAGACAGAACATGAGAGACTCCTGACTCTGGGAAATGAACTGGGGGTGGGGGAAGGGGAGGTGGGCGGGGGGTGGGGGTGACTAGGTTACGGGCACTGAGGGGGGCACTTGATAGGATGAGCACTGGGTGTTATGCTATATGTTGGCAAATTGAACACCAATAAAAAATAAATTCATAAAAAAATTATAAATAAATAAATAAATAAATAATAAAAAATCAAAGCTTGAAGAAGATTCATATCTGTGCAACTGAAGGGACCAATCTGAGTCAGGAGCAGGGTAATTTAGAGATGACTTTACCATTTTAGGGATTTTTGAAATTATCATGTATATTAATAATATTAATATGTATATCAAAAGTTATCTAATTCATCTCCTTTTTTAAAAAAAGACTTATTTATTTGAGAGAGAGCATGAGTGGAGGGGGGCAGAGGGAGAGGGACAAGCAGGCTCCTTGCTGAGCACGGAGCCCGATGTGGGGCTGGATCCCAGGACCTGAGCTGGAATCAAGAGTCGGACGCCCAACCGACTGAGCCACCGGGGGGCCCCTGATGAATCTCCTCTGGATGCACATTTACATTGTTTCTGTTTTTCCATGAAGACATGTCTGTATTGAATATATTTGCTACAAACATTTTCAGACAGCTGAAAATCTCCTTGGGGCACATCTCTTGAAGTGAGCTTAGTAGATAACCTACAGCACAGCCCTAAGCGGCGTGAAGCTGTCGAACATTGTGCTACGGACCCGCATCTGGCGAACCGTAGGCTGTGGGCCGCATCATTCGCATCTGTCCATTGTGTATTAGTGAAGGCCGCGTGCACGCTGCGGTGCAGAGACAACGTGAGTGACGACACCTGGGACCGTACGGCTCACAAAGCCTAGAATATTTATTGTCTGTCCCTTTCTGGAGAACCTTTCCTCGCCCTGATGAAGATTATTGACACGCAGGCTGACGATATTGAGTGAAAAAGGGACATTTGTATTACGCATCCTATGTGTTACTTTAATATGTGATAATACAGTTTAGATCAAATATCCTGTTTATCCAAAATTATATGCGGGCAACAGACTCCAGTTGTTCACCAAGGTGCATAAATAGTTCTTTTTTTTTAACATCCTTTTTATGATTTCCTGCACACTTTACATTTTCCCAAAAGGGTCGTGCGGATTGTTTTCACGTCTGTGCTTTGACTTCTCAGACCACTCTGTTCAGTCTTCTGCGCCCGCAACTAGTGAAACACAACGGCAGAGATCGCGGGAGGCTTTGGGTGGTGCGTTCTCGCCTTTAGGCAGGGTGGCCGTGGGTGGGTGGCCTTGGCGCAGGCCGTGTCCCAGCCTCGGGGCACTGTGGGCCCCCCCGTGCTCTCCTCTCACTTGGGTGGTGGTTCTCGCAGCTGCCTGGCCGCGCATCGTCTTCCCACGTCCCGTATGTGACCCCTTTCCCCCGACCAGCAGCCTGGCGTCCTGGGGGTCCTGCTGCGCCCTGCTCTCTGACCCATTCGTGCCCTCTGCGCCATTGGGTGGCCCCCCTGACCGCACCGGGCAACTCCGGCCTACACGCCGCCTGCAAGCCGTGCACACGGGCCCGAGGCCGTCTCTCTGGGCGGCTGGGAGACCCCCACGGGGTGGCCCGCGCTCAGCCTGGAGTGGAGCTGCTGGGGCAAGTGGGGACGTGTGGGCCGCGGTCTGGCCTGCGTCACGGTTATGGGGCTGGGACCCATGGGTGATGGGCTCCAGGACTTCCCACTCCTGCCACCACTGGACGGTTTCCACGTGCCTTCATGTTGGGGAGCCACGGCCCAGGGCTACAAGTGGGCCTGGGCTGTCCTGAGAGACGCCAGAGCCCCCGCTGCGGCTTGCTGCCCACCGGCCTGGCTTTCTGGATCCTGTGACGAACCTCGGCGTCCTGCTCTGGGGCTTTCTGCACCTGCCGCCGGCTCCCTGCTGTTGGGCTCCCGGGGAGCGGCCGGTCCCTGACGCTTCCCCGCGCAGCCCACTGCGCCCCAGAGTCCACCCGGGGCCGTCGGCGGTGCCCTTGCTCGGCCGGCCTGGCCTCCCCAGCGAGGCCTGGGCCCCCTGCAGCCCCGCCACCAGGCCCGGCTCGCAGCCCCCGTGCACCAAGGCCTGGCCCGTTAACGGAGCCGCAGGCTCACACCAAGCGTGTTAGGGCGAAAGGGTCCCATCCGGGATTCTTTGTGCAGAACCAGCAGCCCCGGAGCCGAGGCTTCCCACAGCGGCGTGTGGAGCCGTGGTCGTGTGGCCGCCGGGGTGCCTGGGCTGTCGCCAGCCGGGCTGCCCTGCGGAGGGGCCCTGCTGGGGGCTTGGTGGGCCACTGAGGGCCACGGCGGGGGCAGCCTGCAGTGACCACCCACTGGGGGGGGGTGACCGGGCCTGGGCCTGTGCAGTGGGGGCCGCAGGCCCTGCGGTGCAGGGAGGAGCAGGTTGGAGGAAAAACCGCAAAATCCTCTGGAGTATCACTCTCAGAACTGGCACGGAAACCGTTTCTGGCGTTTCTTTGTAGCCCAAGCAGATTGTAGCCGCAGCCCAGACCATGGCCAGGAGCCCGCGCCCGCCGTCGGAAGCCACGAAGGGTCCGGGCCACATGCACAGCACACGGCCCGGTCCAGCGTACTCGGGTTCACAGCTGTCGTTCACGATGTACCTTTGACCTGGACTCTGATCTTTTCCCAGCACCGCCGCCCTCACCCTACTAATATCCCCGCTTCGCTCTGTACTCAGACCACTTCAGGGCCACACGTCACCGTTCCTGTTGCAGCCCCGTCGCCTGACTTGTGCCCGGGGGCCTGCTCTGGAGCACCCCTGGCACGTGTCCGGGAGCAAACGGACAAGCCTGTCCCTTGCAGGTCGTCGCCTGACGACTGGGTGTGGCGAGGCGGGAAGCCACCTGCGCTCCCAGGCACAGCACGCTGCGGGCTCTGAGCGGCGAGCGGCCCATCAGACGATGCGCCATCCTCGTTTCCTCGGCTGTCACACCTGCTTCCACTGCGCCCCATCGGTCGCCCTATTCTCTGCCGACCAGAGGGGCTCCCCACTGCTAAGGGGGGCCTTCCTTAAAGGGCAGAGCCGCCAAGGTCCTGATATTCTGCAAAGAACATGAGATGTGAGAAGGGCATGAAAATCCTCAAGTAGGCTCTTGAGGTTTCTTTCCACCCTTGGGACTTTTTTCATTTTTGGCCTTACTGTGTCCCTGATTTTCCTCTGTATCGATTCTGAATGAAACTCTCAGCAATTTTTTATTTTTCTTTCCTTGAACACAAGAATGGATTTTATGCAAGCGCTTGGGAGCTGGACCTTTCTGCTTCCAAGAAGCGACATAACCTGGCTTCTTTCTGGTCTTGGGGTCACCCCGGCCACAGGGCTTCCCTGGCTGTGACCTCGCTGCAGCTCAGCATCCGGGGTGTCGTTGACCAAGGGGAACAAGCCAGAGAACCTGCTTTGGGAGTGGGATGCATGGGAGGATGCAAGTGTGGGTTACGAAACTTGATGCCAAAAGTCGCTACTTTGGACACAGCCTGGCTCGTGGGGAGATGGGATTCCGCCGCTTGTAATGAGAATTTGATGCTCCTGGAAACTGAACAGAAGCATCTTTTGATTGAAGGTGTGAGCCTTATAACAATCATTTAGTGCCAGGCGTTCCCATTTGTCACATTAACTCTTCAACTATCAAATCTTTCAGGGCCTTTTAAGAGAATCCTTATCCTTGTTCGAAAAACAAAAAATTTGGTGACTTTTTCTTTACGTCCACATGAAGCAAAATAACGTAGCAACATCCCCTCATTCCCCCCTTTTTAAAACATCCGCCTTAGACGTTCTTTAGCTTGAAGGTCTTCTTTCCCTCTTTCTAGGTGAGAACAGAACTGTCCTCTGAAGAAATCTCATTTTCCGTCTCGTATCTCCCTGTAAGAATCTCAAGGGAAAAAAAAGAAAAAGAAAAAAGGAATCTAGACTTGATGCTGGAGACTTGAAATGTACATAGAAACCTTTTTGGGGAAAAAACAAACAAACAAACATTGATGTGTTTTGGACCTTAGTTAGAATCTTTCTTCCAATGGGTCCATAAATAAGCGTTTCAGCCGCTGCAGATCGTTAGGAGATGACGAGTGTCAACAAAGGTTGAATCAGATATTTAAATTAAAGTCGGGGAAAAAGCATTCTATTTCTTGCTCCATTCAGAAATCAACTTTAGAAACGGCCCTATACATTTTCTCATTCAGTTTTTCTGTTTATAAAATGGGTATTGGTTCAAGGGGAAAAAACTTTGTGAGTTGATTTCTGTTTCCGAAGCATATTTTTATCTCAAGTGTCCTTTTTAAGCAGCTTAGCGTACACTTCCCCACCAGAGAATATATTCAGAGCAATTAGTACATAGAGATTTGTATGTTGTTGTTGTTGTTTTTTTTTTTTTTTTGGTCTTTTAGTGGTTCTGATAAAAGATATTTTCAGTTCCAATCTTCTGCAAATCAGTGGGTTATATCATTCGGGAGTTTAGTTCTGATTTCTGAATTCTGTTGAATTTCGGTACGGTCTTATTGAATATTTTTCTCTATTTGGCAACGATTCCCTCTAGAAAAACAAGCGATATTCAAAAGGGTCACTTTGGAAAAAAAATAAAATAAAATAAAATAAAATAAATTAAATAAATTAAATTAAATTAAATATAAAATATAAAATAAAACAAAATAAATACAAATAAAATAAAATAAAAAATAAAAAATAAAATAAAAAAAGGCCACCTCGAAAAAATAAAAATTAAATAAATAAATAAATAAATAAATAAATAAATATAAAAATTTTTAAAAACGGGTCACTTCAGTTTTCACCAAAATGACAGTAAAGGTCTTATCAACGCGTGCGAGGACGTCAAAACTTCGTCGAACGAGAGCAACCAATTGGGCAATTCAACAACTCTCTTTTTTCTTTGTTCCTTGTGTATTTTTGGCAATGTGTTCGATCTGGACACTGAGACTTAAAAGTTAGCGGCAGGCCTGGGTAAGCTGGTGTCACCGTTAAGGCTCGCGTTGCGTTGACCATTGCATTGCACGTGGTTTGTTAGGAAGGGCCGTGATTAAGAGCTTCGCTGTGTAAAGACGTGCAGGTGAGACTCTAGAATCAGACCCCAGAGCGTACCAACGAAGGTGACGCGTGTGATCTTACTAGTTACGAGCCTGGCTCCATGTGGAAACTCGACGAGCTGCCTTCAGCAAGACATCCCTGCTGTTCTGTGCTCTCACATACTACATGCGACGAGCCATACAAGTGAGAGGTATTAAATGCTCCATTTTTAATCTTGGTTCATTCGACACAAGGTCTGCATGGAAAACTAACATTAAAAATGGTGTTCCTCGAGCTGCAAAAATGAAACAAGCAAAAAAAAACGGTGAAATAAAATGGTAACGGCACCGCCACTCTGCTACCTCAGATTCTCTCGGGCTCTCAGCACGCGTGCTGTCGTCGTCAGTCAACGAGAGGACAGTCATTCCTCTTCGTCCTGCTGACGGCAAAACATTTGGCCTATTGTCAGCGAACCACGAGGAGCGCTGTCATACTGGGAGGGCTCTGGCGCCTTAGCTTCCCAACGGTTGCAAGGGGTGGAGAGCCGTGAAGAGGCACCTGCTGTGCCCCAGCCTCTTTGGGGATGGGAGGTTGGGGACAGAGGCCCACCTGCAGCAGGTGGAGAATAAGGGCTGCTCGGGCTCCTTGGGGACGGGGTGGGGGGACACGGGCCCACCTGCAGGAGGTGGAGAAGAAGGGCCACTCAGGCTGCTTGGGGACGGGGTCGGGGGGACACGGGCCCACCTGCAGGAGGTGGAGAAAAAGGGCCGATCAGGCTGCTTGGGGACGGGGTGGGGGGGACACGGGCCCACCTGCAGGAGGTGGAGAAGAAGGGCCGCTCAGGCTGCTTGGGGACGGGGTGGGGGGGACACGGGCCCACCTGCAGGAGGTGGAGAAGAAGGGCCGCTCAGGCTGCTTGGGGACGGGGTGGGGGGGACATAGGCCCACCTGTAGGAGGTGGAGAAGGGCTGCTTGGGCTGCTTTGGGAGGGGGTAGGGGGGGACATGGGCCCACCTGCAGGAGGTGGAGAAGCAGGGCCGCTTGGGCTGCTTGGGGACGGGGCAGGACACGGGTCCACCTGCTGCAGGTAGAGAAGCAGGGCCGCTCGGGCTGCTTGGGGACGGGGGGACATGGGCCCACCTGCACCAGGTGGAGAAGCAGGGCCACTCGGGCTGCTTGGGGACGGGGGGGACCCGGGCCCACCTGCAGCGGATGGGCAGTTAGGGGAGGTAACATGTGTGAGTTCCAGGCCGAGGCTGTGAAAGCCCCTGTGCCGCTCCAGTCTGTCGTCGGCTGCCAGGGAGCAGGAGGGGGACTTGCCTGCAGTGAAGGAGCTTCGAGAAACCGAGGTCTCGTAGCCCAGGGCCCCGCGTCCCACCCAGAGCCGTTCTCCAACACCTCTCAACGCCGTTGCGTATTTTTGAGGCGGAGGAAATGAACCTTTCTTACGTTATTAATTCGCTGACATTTCCAGGTAAATTTGTGAAGCGCGGCACAAGCCAGTGAACCCCGAGTAATTTCTGCGGATTCGATGATCTCTTCCCCGTTGGGCCTTATATTGGGGCGTCTCAGTGGTATTGGTTTCTCAGCGCAGCCCTACTTCCTCCTGGACTTTTAGCGTTCGTCTTCCTTCTTTCCTTATTTTCTGCTGCCGCCAAATTCCGAAGCTTGTCAGGGTCTTACGGGGGTCGGGATGATGGAGTGTGGAAGTCAGCGAGGGGGAGGGCGGGGGCAGGACAGTCAGAGCTGCGGACCCAGAGGGCGGAGCACGGTCTGGACAGCAAGCCCCAAGGGACGGGCGCCGTGCTGTGCTTAGAGCCTGCGGACTGTTCCAGAAGCTTGAGATGCCGGAGGGTGTAGATGGAGAATGAAGGACCAGGGGCAGCTCCGTAAGGCTGGAAAGGCAACGGGGTTGTCTGGTTGGAGTCGGGGGACGTGGGTCAAGAGCCAGCTGAGGGGGCTGAGCCTGCGGGTGGAGGCTCTGGGCGACGGGGTCCCACGCGGCCCGGAGCAGTCGGGGTGCGGTCCAGAGTCTAGAAATGACGTTGTGGCTGTTGCTGCGCCGCTGGCCCGGCCTTGCTGGTGGCCCTGGGAGCCGGGCCGGGACCCCGAGGGGGAGTCGGGCTGAGCCGCGACGCGACCAGAGCTCCGCAGGCACAGACGTCAGTTAGTGCGCCGCGGATGGGGGCACCCGCACGTCTGCACACCCGCGTGGGGACCTCGGTCCCGTTCTGTGGCTCACACGGTGGGGTGTCGGCGGCGGCCTCCCGGCCTCCGTGGCAGGGCTGCTACCGCCTGCCTGTAGCCTACGCTCCCCGTGGGACACCCGGGGGGAGTCTCCGCCGTGGGGGGGTCACACTCTCCACCGCGTGGCCCTGCGGCTCCGGGGGTCCCCACCTTGGGGAGGCCGGGCCCACGGGCTGCGGGGCCTCTGTGTCTCTCGGCTCTGGGGGGGCCCGGCGTCCCTCCGATGGCTCCGCTGGCCCGTCCACGCCTGGGCCTCGGCCTGGCCGCCTCCTAGGCAGCCGCGCCTGGGGATGCACACACTTGGAGGCTGGGAGCCCGCGGCCGCAGGCCCTTGTCCCCTCCTGGGGACAGGTGCTCGGATGCCCCTGGCCAGCTCTCAGGCCTGCTCGCTGGGCCCGGGCCACCCCCGCTCCCCATGGTATCCCTGGTGGCTCCCAGGCCGCAGGCCGAGCGTCCGTCTCTATGCCCGCCAGACGCTGGGCTCCCTCACCTTCCCCTTCGCCTCCGACATCTGCGCTTCCCCGGCTCCTGTTGGCACAGCTGCAGGCCCGGCTTGGTCCACACACCGGGGCCGTGGGGGGCCCGGGACAAGCCGCCAGCCGGGGCAGCTGGGAGCACTGGGCTCTGGCCTCGGGGCTCCTAAGCTGCATTGGGAGCCCCAGATTCACCCCAGGCCCCTGTGGCCGCGCGGGTCGCCTGCAGCCACGCAGTCCCCGTGCCAGCAGAGGGGAGCAGCAGCGCAGGGACGCCCAGCGCGGGCGGGAAGGCAGCCCGCCACACCCCGGCCGGCCCCGAGGATGAGGAGGCGCCACAGATGGCCTGGCGACAGCCCGGGGAGCCCAGAAGGTGTCCCCCGACGCCTGCAGATGCCCCTCCCAGGCCCGCTGGCCGCTCTGCCCCGCAGGTAGCTCCCGGCCCGCACCTGCGCTGCTGGACCAGCCGCCCAGACGTGCCGCCCTTGCCACGTGTTGCCCCACAGTGTGCCAGCGGGTCCTGCACAGGGACTCCCGCAGGCCCCGCTCCTACCCTCTGCCCGGCATCTCTGGGCTCCGCATGGCTGGCCGTCCCCCCCACGGCCTAGGATTCGGACTCTTGTGGCTTTTACTTTTAACCTTTCACGTTGGGCACATTGAATCCTCCTCAGCTACAGCTACAGGCTGGGTTTTCAGACCCTGATACCCCGCGCGGTCCTGGAGACCCTGGCGTGGATATGGTTGGTCCTGGGAGGGAGCATACGAATTCCCAGGCCAGGAACTGGGGGCAAAGCTCTCCGAGCAGAGGGAGCAGTGTCTGCGGAGGCTCAGTGGCGGGAGAGCGCACAGTAGGTCTACGGCATCGTGTTTGCAGACTCCTCCTGACTGTGACAGTTGCTTACACACAGGTTTTTCATCATGATGCGGCGCGCGTGGAACTGGGGGAGGGAATCTAGCAAATAGCACTCAGATGTGCTTCTCTTCTCCTATTTCATTAAAATAAAATGCTGATCTTGACCAACTAAATTGTTTTCACACTTCACTAAAATCCATTAGAGAGCTAGAAAGTACAAAAGCAATGCTTTGGGGTCTAGGCTGGGTGGAGCCGAGGGTGTGAGGAGTAGTTTGATGCAAGATGAAACTGGAAAGGAAAGCGAAAGCAACCCCTCGGTGGCTCGTCTGCTGCGTAAGCTCGTCCATCATTAACCTAAATGTCGCCAAAAGGCACCAAGCGTTTAGATAGGGGACACCTGGGGGTGCGACCTGAGCAGGTGTGCATAATATTCCTGCTGCAGACTGATTTGTGGGGGTCAAGACTGGGTGTGGAAGACAGATGTGTTTTTCTGTTTGGTTTTGGGTTTTTTTTTTCTTTTCTAAGTGAGAAATGATGGTGACTGGAATAGAAGAAATGGGTGCGTTTCTGGAAAACCACAAACTACCAGAACTGTGACTGGAATAGAAGAGGATAAAGGTGGTGGAGCAGTGGACACTTGGAAGCTATTGAAAGGACAGGATTTGTGGGATTTACAAAACACTACAGGGGAGATACTACTCAGCAAGAGGAGGAGGCTCTGCAGCAACAGGTACTGCTTCGAGGACCAAAGACGTGCGTGACATCTTGAGTCATGGAGATTCTTGGTTTCCATGGCAAAGTCTGCTTTGAACATGGCGGGACTGTAGGGCTGGTGAGTGTGGATGCTGAGCAGGACTGTGTCCAAACAGCGGTGTGGCCTTGAGTAGGAATTTGCCCCCTCCGAGTCTCCGTTCCTCACCCTAAAGTAGAGGTAACAGTTGTTCCAACCTCGTGGAGTTCCTGAGCAGGACGTAAAAGAAAACCTGAGCATCGGCCAGGGTAGCCCTTTCCTCCAAAGTAGGTAAGATGGGCTCAGCTCACTCCTCTGTGCCCTAGGAAAGGCCCAGGCCCTCCACCCAACTGTCCAAAATTTGCCGTGGGTAATGGAGAGTCTCCTGGCCCTAAGTTGCCGAAGCTTCCGCTTCGGTTGAGTTTACTCTGCAGATCGATGTGCCAATCCTCACATGGGACACTTCCATTCTGCGTTACCACAGATACAGAGCTCTGCTCGCCTCATTTTCCAGAAAAAAAAATAATAATCAGAAACACTTACACAATTCCTTTGTGCGTAGGACAAATTATAACAGGTTTGAGGAGATGGGAAAGACCGGACGGACTTAAATACAAATGATGTAATGGCACCATAGTAGCCAGTCCTTGCCACAAAATGCCCCTTGGACATTTTTTTAAATTTATTTATTTATGATAGACACACACACAGAGAGAGAGAGAGAGAGGCAGAGACACAGGCAGAGGGAGAAGCAGGGTCCATGCAGGGAGCCCGACATGGGACTCAATCCCGGGTCTTCAGGATCGCGCCCTGGGCCAAAGGCAAGCGCCAAACCATTGAGACACCCAGGGATTCCCCCTCCTTGGACATTTTTACAGTGGATTCTAGTTTCCTTCCTTGTCTTTCCACCCTCCCTACTAACTTCCGTGCAATCTCAGAAAGGAAATCATAAAAAAGGAAGAAGACCGACTAGTTCTTTCCATTTTGTAAGGCACTATAACTTAGTATTTAGGCTCCCTTTGTAGCTCAGAACCTGCTGAAGCTTTGAAAAGGCCACTTGCCAATAAATAAATAAATAAATAAATAAATAAATAAATAAATAAAAAGGCCACTTGCCACGCCATGTAACTGAAAGTGGTGTGAACTCTCAGAAACACACAGGCCGAGCATGGCAGAGGGGGCTCACCCAGGGAAATTGGGCAGCCAGAAAGTAATGAAGGTCCACTTGCGGGAAGAATAGGCTCCTCTTTCCTTTGCCTTCCCTGCTCATTCCTTGGTTAGAACACTTACCAGTTTGTGTTGACACTTTTAGCTTTATTTTATTTAATTTTTTAAGAGAGGGCAGAGAGAGGCAGAGAGAGAAGGAATGAGAGAATCATAAGCAGGCCCAGCACAGAGGGGGGCTCGATCTCACGACCCTGGGATCATGACCTGAGCTGGAATCAGGAGTCGGACGCTTAACCAAGTGAACACCCCACATGTTGGCACTTTCTAATTGGGGAGAAATGCCTAATATTTGCCAAGCACACTACTCCGTGATTTATATCTGTTGACTCTTTCGTACTCATAACACAGTCGGCAAGATAAGTATTATTGTCATTTTATCCTTGAGTAGACAGAAATTATGGAATTTAACCGTTTTAGCCAGAGTGACGTAGCCAGGTAAATACCCACGTAATTCAATTGTATCTCTGTTTGTCCAACCAGGCAGTGGACTTTTGTGAAGGCAGGAACCAGGTTGTCTTAATATGTGGCGTTGAAGTCCTCTAGTAAGTTGTAGGGCCCCAACAATTGTTTGGATTGAATGAACACTTCACAAAAGATGAGAGAAAAACCCAGTTTCCTGACAATTAAATAAAAGGTTCGTGTATATGAACGTATTTTTTTTTCACGATAGAACTGAGAGATCATGAGGTGGGAGAGATAAGAGCTTGAAAGCAACTTCTTTTCCAGGTACATCCCCTTATCTTAGAGAAGTTTGACTTTCCTACCCCAAAGGGATCGAAATAGAGAATGAGGTATGGCCACCCTCTTGAGCCACTCCTCTGCCAGGATCGCCAACATCCTGGTTTGCTCGTCTTCAGGTTCCAGACCTGAATTACGTACTGCACAGCGTGAATCATCCCGCCTGTTCCTACAGAGAATACCACTTCGTCTTTCAGACTATGCAGCAAAGCCAACCTTCTTTCAGCCGCTACAGGAACGGGCAGGAAGGAAAGCACAGCAGAGTCCGCTCTGCCCACCGCCGGGGTTGGAGTTTCCTCCCTGGGATGGTAGTGGCCTGACCTATGGCCACCCCTGGGTGTGCAGGGCTCTAACCCTGGACCATTGTAATCAGAGACAATGGCCTTGCCATTGAATCACCCTGGACAAGTCTTGTTCCCCCTGGGAGCCCCAGTTACCTCGCTGTAGACACGGGGGCTGTTCTTTCAGAAAGTAAGAGTTCACCATCCTGTTCAAACAGGCTCACGTACAGCTTTTGAAATGCTATTTTCCCTTCTACCGCTACACCGGGTTGTGGTCTTGGCTCTCTATTGACGTGGAAACCAAAGCAACCAAAGCGTAAGGCAACACCTCACCCACCTGGAATTTAATTGTTCTGAAGCTTTGGGACTTTGGGACGAGGCCAGGGAAAGCTGCTGCCGGGAAGTAAGACTTCCGAATCACCGCAGGCCCCATGCCTGATACGTATCACCTGTTACTCCTGCTTAGTTAAGTCCATCGGATCATTCATCTCATCTCTATGACACCCACGTCCCACCATCCAAGGGATGCGTTCTCTCCGGAGTCAGGTTCGATTTAGGGTCTGTACAAAGAAGCAGGCACATTCCCTCCCACCTTTGTGTTTACTTTCAAAATACAGTCACCCTAGAACGAGGTTAAAAACGTATAGACATCTTTGTCTTTTGAGTTCACCTGGGCTGTCTCCCGTGGCTTGCTCCCTCCGTACCTCGTGCTTGACGTTTGGTTCCTGCACCCTGTCCTCACCTCGGCTCTATAACTTCAACTCTTTGGCTCTATGACTCCAACATTTGGTCAGACCCATTGATTGAGGTCCAAGTTGATTTCTGATCTAAAATTTAGATCACTCTCCTAAGCTTTACCTGGGCGCTCCCCAGAACCCAACATGCAGCCATCACCCCCTGATGACTGTGGGTTCCCGGTGTCCCCCTCACTGTGCCAGAACTACATCCCTCATCAGAGTGCACAGTTATGGGCTGGGGAGACCGCACCACCAGACAGTGAGGGGAGCGAGCGTAGAACATAACAAGCAGGAGAGAACGGAACTAACGAAAGCATGGACTGAGGTACAGGATGTGGGGGAACTGAAAGGACTCCACGTAAGAGACTGGGAGACCTGGGGTCGGTCACTGCTTATGTCCCTTTAATCAAGTCACACCAGTCCTCTCTTGACATCAGTGTCCTTATCTGTAATTGAGAAAGCTGGACAAACTCTCAAGTCCCACTTAATTCTGACATTCCGTCATTCTAAGGGCAATAGGAAACATACAGTTCTGAGGGCCTCGCAGAGATCATTTTATTGCAGCAAAGTGTGATAATTAATATTCACGATGATGACTCTGGGTCATCAATGAAAATTACATTATGCCCAATGGACTTTTAAGGAAGGCCTCATAAAGTTTAGCATATTTCAGAAGGATTTTCTGTCAGAATGTTGAGTGAAAAAGGGTATATACTGTATTGCCTCCTGTTGTACTGAAAACACGCCATCTAGAATCACCAAATTTTGAAGATTCCATGGAGTGAAGCTTTAGTGTATCTAAAAAGCTCTGATCAAAAGAACTGTTTCACACTAGAGTGTTTACCAATAGCAGGAAGGGTTTCCAAATTAAATATGACTTAGATGATTATCATGGAAGCAATTAGGTTTGCTCCCTCAATATTACTCGTTTTAAGGTTTATTATTTTTTATTTTTTTTTGTTTTAAGTTTTAACATGTGAACCCATGTCCTATTGTGTTCCTCCATAAAACACGATCATCTGACTTAGTCTCTTATACTGATTTTTATTTATTTTTTTTTTATTTTTTATTTTTTTAAATTTTAATTTATTTATGATAGTCACCGAGAGAGAGAGAGAGAGAGAGAGAGAGGCAGAGACACAGGCAGAGGAAGAAGCAGGCTCCATGCACCGGGAGCCCGATGTGGGATTCGATCCCGAGTCTCCAGAATCACGCCCTGGGCCAAAGGCAGGCGCCAAACAGCTGCGCCACCCAGGGATCCCTCTTATACTGATTTTTATATTGATCTTATCACTTACATTTCAGGAAGTAGACTTTTCCTTTCTTGAGTGTTGTTTGGATATTTGTGTTCTTTGACCTGCGGTGGCTACTATTCCATTACTGACAGAAAAGCTTAAAATGCTCAGATTACTTCTTACAATTTCTACTCATTCACTGTCAAATTGGTGCTCGCCCGCGCTGCAAATATTGCTCCGTAGTGATTGGTCCTTGTGACTTGGTCCCCCCACCACTTAGTATCCCAAGGACATAGATGGCTTCGCAGCCATTGGAGAGCCGGAGGGATGTGTTTGCTCTCTAAAGTTAGAAAGTGGGCTTTCTCGGAAGCCTGTGGGCTGCTCTCCACGCTTACCACTGACTAGAGTCGGAGCCTGTTTTCAACCACCAAATGCCAACTCATGTCGGTAACCATCCTCGCCTTAAATCTCTTCGAGAGCATTGAAGGATTTCAGCCTTTTTGTCAATCTTTATGTATTCGGGCTTTCAAAGGAAACTGTGGTGATAAATTCCTGAAGTTGGGTTGTGGTTGCCTGAATATTGCAAAACGGTGACTTCTCCCCCTAATATTTGAGTCTCAAGAGGAGAACAAATAGGATACATCACATCCCGAACTGGTCCCCTAATTATAAGGAAGCACGATGCGGTAGAAAGTGAGAAGTCGTTGTTGCAATGCGGATGACGGGGATGGCATTTGCCTTTCAGGAACGTAGAAGCGGCCTTTTCCTCAGCCAGGGCTGGCGCTGTGCTCGGCGGGCTGTGTCGCTGCAGCAGAGTCACTTACCCTTCACTGTCTTTAGGTTTTCTGAGATATAAAATGGGGTACAAACTCGATGACCTCTGTTGGCCCACTTGGCCCTTTCACCCTCTGACTTGCTAGTGATCCACAAGATGAAGGTCACTTTCCTTTTGCCGAGTGTTGCAGAAAACCAGTTCGGAGTGTTGGAGCCACTCCTAAGGAATCAGCGTCTCAGTGTCACCCAGGCAAGCCTGCAAGGACCTGGGGGTTTGGAAGCTGAAGTGTCCTTCGATCTACCTGACGGATCCCCCAGAACTTGGTGCGAGGGTTAGAGTACAGTCATTATTTTGTCAGAAGTTTTATTTTATTTTTTTTATTAAAAATGGTCTGACTAGCGTTCTCAAAGATTTCTGAGCCTCCAGAAATAACTATTTGCACACAAATTATTGATTTCAGGGTAAGCTCTCTGAATTCGCAGGAAATAACTGCTCAGCTTATTTACTGTGCTGATTGCTTTGCTTTAAAAAGTACAAAAAGTACAAAAAAAGCAATGGAATCAGGAGGAGGAGAATAAAGAGCATATGTACTGCTGTACAACACGAAATATACAGTCAAAAGTATGATTTTGAAGAACCTGGAAAGAAACAAACAAATGCTCAAAATATTAACCAAAATTATCTAGGCAAAGGAATTTGTAATAGGATCTTAATTTTGAGGAGCATAAAATGTTAATAAGATTTGTGTCTTCACGGTAAGAATCATAGGTGCATTCTCTATTCTTTATATTTCTCTGTAATGTGTTAATATTATTCACAAAATCTGCATGACTTTTATAAGATGGAAAATTAAATGTATTGGGAATTCAGCATCCCTTTGGACTGCTGTTTCTCTGTCCTCAAGGGTCCAAGCTGCATTACTGTTGAATGGTGTGGCCTTTCTTTTTCTTCAAATTAATCAAGGATATAAACAACTTTAAAGCATTGTGTGAGGATTCCCATATTTCTAGTTAAAAATAATAGCTTACAAATATATCACTGAATAGCTCTTACTTCCACTTCACTAGCCAGTTTGACTCTTTGGACACCCCTTGCGGTGTGACGTCATGATTCCCTACACTGTAGGTGGCTTATTGTCTGACTTCCATCACGGTGTCACTTCAGGCTCCTTAGTTTCTCATTTTGGGACATGAAACTCAGGTTATAAGTACTCTGTCGGTGGCATTTTATTCTATCAAGGAAGCATTTCTAGATAAAGTGACACAAACTGATCCTGGAAGATGAACATCTCTGTCGTTTTTTTCCTGAAAGTGATCTCCCAAACTATTTGAAGTACAGACCATGCTGTGTACCTGTATTGGATCCGGGATCTATTTATTTATTTATTTATTTATTTATTTATTTATTTATTCATTCATTCATTCATTCATTCATTCATTCATTTTTATTGGTGTTCAATTTGCCAACATACAGCATAACACCTAGTGCTCATCCCATCAAGTGCCCCCCTCAGTGCCTGTCACCCAGTCACCCCCACCCCCCGCCCTCCTCCCCTTCCACCGCCTCCTAGTTTGTTTCCCAGAGTTAGGGGTCTCTCATGCGCTGTCTCCCTCCCTGATATTTCCCACTCATTTTTTCTCCCTTCCCCTTTATTCTCTTTCACTATTTTTTATATTCCCCAAATGAATGAGACCATATCATGTTTGTCCTTCTCCGATTGACTTACTTCACTCAGCATAATACCCTCCAGGTCCATCCACGTTGAAGCAAATGGTGGGTATTTGTCGTTTCTAATGGCTGAGGAATATTCCATTGTATACATAAACCACATCTATCTTCTTTATCCATCATCTTTCGATGGACACCGAGGCTCCTTCCACAGTGTGGCTATTGTGGACATTGCTGCTAGAAACATCAGGGTGCAGGTGTCCCGGCGTTTCACTGCATCTGTATCTGTGGGGTAAATCCCCAGCAGTGCAATTGCGGGGTCGTAGGGCAGGTCTATTTTTAACTCTTTGAGGAACCTCCACACAGTTTTCCAGAGTGGCTGCACCAGTTCACATTCCCACCAACAGTGTAAGAGGGTTCCCTTTTCTCCGCATCCTCTCCAACATTTGTGGTTTCCTGCCTTGTTAATTTGCCCCATTCTCACTGGTGTGAGGTGGTATCTCATTGTGGTTCTGATTTGTATTTCCCTGATGGCAAGTGATGCGGGGCATTTTCTCATGTGCGTGTTGGCCATGTCTAGGTCTTCCTCTGTGAGATTTCTCTTCATGTCTTTTGCCCATTTCGTGATTGGATTGTTTGTTTCTTTGCTGTTGAATCTAATAAGTTCTTTATTGATCTTGGAAACTAGCCCTTTATCTGATACGTCACTTGCAAATATCTTCTCCCATTCTGCAGGTTGTCTTTTAGTTTTGTTGACTGTTTCTTTGCTGTGCAGAAGCTTTTTATCTTGATGAAGTCCCAATAGTTCATTTTTGCTTTTGTTTCTCTTGCCTTCATGGATGAATCTTGCAAGAAGTTACTGTGGCCGAGTTACAAAGGGTGTTGCCTGTGTTCTCCTCTAGGATTTTGATGGAATCTTGTCTCACATTTAGATCTTTCATCCATTTTGAGTTTATCTTTGTGTATGGTGAAAGAGAGGGGTCTAGTTTCATTCTTCTGCATGTGGATGTCCAATGTTCCCAGCACCATTTATTGAAGCGACTGTCTTTCTTCCAGTGGATAGTCTTTCCTGCTTTGTTGAATATTAGTTGACCATAAAGTTGAGGGTCCACTTCTGGGTTCTATATTCTGTTCCATTGATCTATGTGTCTGTTTTTGTGCCAGGACCACACTGCCTTGGTGAGCACAGCTTTGTAGCACAACCTGAAATCTGGCTTTGTGACGCCTCCAGCTATGGTCTTCTTTTTTAATATTCCCATGGCTATTTGGGGTCTCTTGTAGTCTGCACAGGCAAGAGAAAAGGTCGTATGAAAATGAATGTCGTGGAGGGTAAAAAGGAGGCTTTGTGAGAGTAGTCGTCCATGCGTGAGGTTGCCTTTTCAGTAAGTGCAGCGGCTTCGTAGTGGACTTCTAGTGTCTTCCTTGCTTCTGTTTGTTTCTCTTGTGTGACCATAGAGATTGGTTAAGTTTGAAGTATGGATCATTTTCTGTCATTTACTACTTACTCGGACCTTGGGTGAGTTGCTCAGCTACCTTTCTTGTGCCACAATCACCCTCTTTTTACAACAGGATAATAGAATCACCTATCTCCCGGGGTTGATGCCAGCATTGCCCACGTTCCAACTACAAAGTGCTCAAGGACGCGGTTTGGCTCAAAGTGAAGTGCTTAGCACATATTAGCTATTATCATTATCACCGTTATTATTATTATCATTAAGCATAAAACTTCTGTAACTACATGGGATCTTTACCTCATTATGTCCTGAATTAATGTAGGTGCTGTTTCCTTGGTATGTGGTGTTCTGACATTTCTACCCGGAACACATTGGACATTAATACTGGTACATTTACATAAACCAGTTATTTCTGGTTTTTCCCCTACACACTTCTAATCAGGGTCCCTGAGATGCAAAATATAGACTGATATAAATAATATAAATAACTGAAAAAGTACAGCACCCAGAATGTAACCCTAAAATCCATTTGATTCTGTTTTCCAATGTCTCCGTAGAATATATTAAGTGGAAGTTTTTGCTCTATTACTAGAGGGAAAGCTCCAACAAGTTCATTACTATGGGGTATTTGGAAGTCCTAAGATCACTTTATATACAAAATACACTCTTGATTCAGAACATAGGCTGTCGAACATGAGAGACTCCTAACTCTGGGAAACGAACTAGGGGTGGTGGAAGGGGAGGAGGGCAGGGGGTAGGGGTGCCTGGGTGATGGGCATTGAGGGGGGCACTTGACGGGATGAGCACTGGGTATTATTCTGTATGTTGACAAATTGAACACCAATAAAAAATAAATTTATAAAAAAAAAAGAACATAGGCTGTCTAGCCTGATGCATCGATGCATTCGTCAACACCCAGACTTCATTTGGTCCCTTCTCCTGCTGAGGCGCAGTGGCCATGGGCCACTTGCTTGTGGGAGTCAAGTCTGACCACCTTGTCTGTCTTCACCCTGGCTTCACGCTCCTTCCTTCCCCCTCTGGGGCTACGAACTCCAACCTCATCGGAGTCAGAATAAGGTGGGCAGGAGCATGAAGGGCCTGACGCTGGTTCTTTCCTGAGTGAGAACAGCATAATCTGGTTTGTGGTTTCCTGGCCTACCGGGATTTTTTCTTCCGTGATGCTTCTATAGGGTCTTTGGAAGATCCCCTCTACTGACAACTTGGGTTGAGTCTTGAGCGAAGGATGGCACGCACCCAGCTGTGGCAGCCCGCTCTGCCTGTGGCTTTGTGGCCGCCCCTCCCCGGGGCCTGTTTCCGTTCTCCTTTCCCCTCAAGGAGAAGTCCGAACACCGCCAGGCCAGCCTGTACCTCATGGGTTCCCACATCGAATCCACAGAAAATACTACGAGTTTGTTCTGATGACCTGCACAAGGCGGGAGGGTTCCGACACGGTGGGTGAGTCATCCCATCTGTCCCCTGCAGACGTCCTGGGAAGCAGTCGGCTGTCAGTCCTCTGCGGGCGCCACACACGCCCGGTGGCGGTCACACGTCACACCCTCCACGTGGGGCCTGCCAAGCCCCTCACTAGGTTTTGGTGTTACAGGTACAGTTGTCTCCAGAGGAAACTTCCACATGACTTTTCTTCATCGTGATCCTCGTCCTCCTTGTTTTCGCCTCTCACATGGAGTAGGGGCTACAAGAACCGTGGCCCTCCTCCTCGGCTTCCTCCTGGGGGACACTTCCACACTCCGTCCACGCCTTATGATCTTGGACACCGCGGCGTCACGTCCACAGCATCGTACTTCACATTCCTTTCTTACGGACCGGGTAGGACTTCCACGTACGGCTTAAGGATACGTCAGCGACATCTCAGTGATTTCCTACAGCTAATAATCGGTCAGCTTTCAAAGTTGAAATAACTAAAAAAACAAACAAACAAAAAAACAAAAAACGAAGTTGAAATAACTAAGGCCACGTGGAAACTATTGCCATCTCAACTTTGGGAAATAGTTGCAGATTGAAAGATGATAAAATGCCCTGCGATGAAGTGGAACCAACATCACTGAGCATCATTGGGAAGTTGTCGGTTTTTTTGTTTTGTTTTGTTTTTTGTTTTTTTTTTAATGCTGACTCTATAATTGAATTCTAAGACTAAGGGAAAAAAACTAGAACACTTATATTACAATGAAGTAAAATGACCTTTTAGCTACACAGTTTGAAGTTTCACTAATGGATTTAGCTCCATCAGAAAGAAAAGTTCCATTTCGTTTTCTGCCTATCATCCACAAATATAATACATTATAATGCTAAAGGGGAATTAATCGTGTGACAGTGAAAATGAGCTTGCATAAAATTCATTTACTTGAAAATAGAAGCAGCCGTATTTACCAAATTTGCAGTCAGCCAAGAGGGGATGCGGTAACAGCAGAGTTAAACCATAGAACCATGTGCACCACTAAGCTTAATTGGAAACCACGTTTATGTAGTGGCTGAAATAGAAAGATTGAAAATGTGAACAACGGTAATGTAATGTTTTCTGTTGGGATTAATACATTTAAGTGTGAGAATATTATACTTTAATTTGTAAGTGTAAACAAAATGCACTTTAAATTGTGCACATGCATCAGTACTTGAGAAATGGGCTTCCAAATTCTCATTAGTGTAATTTTTAAACCCAAGAAGTACGATATTGCAAAAGGCTTTTTTCACCCATGATAATGAGAAAGATACTGTTTTGAGCATGTAAATGTGCATTTTTCCTCTCTTTGAACATCTGCTACCTTTTTTTATTATTATTATGCGATCAAACCAATTGATGCTCATTTTGAACAAGGAAGATTTATGGTGTTTACACTACGTAAAAGATGAATTTATCCAGTGAGATTTCGTTGGTATATATAACATCTTGTTTAGTCTTACTGAGATATGTGTATTAGAGAGAAACCCAATCTAGTTATTATTGATCTGGTAAAATGGCTTTATTTGTTTGCAGTATTCCTAATTTGAGAGGGAAATGAGCTTCATAGGAAACTGGTTATTTAAAAGAAACAAGTACCAAATCGCTGTGGCCCGGAAAGCCAAGATTAATCTGTAAGCCAAGAAGAGAAAAGTGTTTTATAGAATTTAACTCTTTACTATTCAAATCCATAGTCCCGAATTAAGTTTCACATGCCGTCTTAAGCAGTTTCTTCATGTGTATCAACTAAGTAAAGGCAAGAAAGATTATTTAAAGATTAGCAGAAATTTGAATTTTGTATCAGAGGTGAGATTCAAAGCATCTGCCAGTTTTTCTTGTTAGATAGCTTTTATATTTGTAAAATGGGATGATTTATTCACTTTCTAGTAGAGAATGCTGTGTTTTCCCGTAAATAGGGAAAAGGGTTTTGGTTACTCTTTCAGTCAGGGTCCAATCCAGGAGATGGGAACCACGCTTTAATTTGGACAAAGTCTAACCTAAAGAATTAACAGCCGTATCAGAGGATTAGAATAACTAATAATATAAGAGCAGTAGATGCAGAAGACTCAATGATTTCCTCTGGGGCTGGAGTTGAGACTTCAGGAGTGTTTCCTCCTCCCTGCCCCTAAGCCTGGTGTCCAGATCTTGGAGTGGGCAAAACCATGACGGCCGAGGATGGCAGAGAGGTGCTTTGGTGCCACACCGGCGGAGCTTGCTGGAAGTATGTCCTCTGGAGATTATGGGAAGTCCGCCCTCTGTTTACAGGAAGGCATATCCCAGAGCACCCTGCTCCAAAACCAGCTGAGAGGTGGTCGGGGGAAGTGGCCAACGATGAGTGGTGTTGGCCTTCCTCCCTTTAGGATCTGGGAAAGCAGCCATTTCTGCAGCTCCTGGGTACCGGAGAAATAAGTGGTGCGGAAGAGGTGGGCCCCTGGGAAGCCCCATACACTGCAGGAGCTGCCCGCTGGGGCGCTCCCTGTCCTGCAGGAACAGGTGCATAGGAAGCCAGGCCTGCTGTAGCCGAGGGGTGGATGGGGAGCCAGCCATTCGTGCCCTGGAGTCAGCTGAGCAAGCACGTAGGAACCGGGGTGAGGGGGGTGTGGATCCCTTTCTCCTGCAGTCTCTGTAGTGCCCTCTACTCACACAGCTTAACATCTTCCCTCCTGATGATACAAAAAAAAAAAAAAATTAAAAAGCTCACCTCTGTTTTCTCAGATCAGCTATTAAAGGATGTATTTGGAGCTACGAGGCCGTACATTGATACCTGGCACAAATGAAATCAATAAAGAAACATGCCTGTGGTTTATGACCCTGAATCAGGCCTCTGCTGGTCCGGGGTGCTGTGCGCCTCGGGACAAACACCTTGCCCGGCCCCTGTCTTATCTGGGCTCCTGCGTGAAAACCTCTATTCCATTCGAAGTAATTGGGCTATTTAACCTGGAGTGTTAGCCAGTCACAACCCACATGGACATCTAGACTACCTTCTATCCTTCTTTGCAGAGATGTTTCTTTTCTCTTTTTCATCAGCTTTTTGGGTTTGAATATGATTTTACAGCTATGAGATGATTTCTTTCTGCTTTGGTTTCCTTATTTGTGGAATGGTGGTAATTTTGGCATCCATCTCATTGTTTTAGGGTTTGAAGGATTACATGAGTTAATTAATTCAAGCTAGCTGTTTATCACCATACTCAGCATGTACCAACTGCTCTATAAATATTATCTATTATATTGATGTAAGTGTTAGTTACTAAATTAGTTACTGTCTTTATTGCTCTTGGCCTAAAGAGGTGCTGGCTTTAGGACGACTCTACCAAGAGCTCCATAGTTGTGGGTTATTAGCATCCCAAACGCGAGAACCACCCTGTATTATTGTCCAATCTAGTGGTAAATCATCCTTCTTAATTTAAATAAAACATAGGAAGAAGTTGAAAAAGGATAGTGGAAAAATACTGGCTTTGTGGCCCAAAATACCTGGCTTCTGAACTGAGCTTCTTTAATTATTAGTTGTGTTATTGATCTTTGTCAAATTATTTAACCTCAATTTTCCTTCAAAAAAATATATATCTAATTCCACATGCACTATTTATACATATGCACACATACCCCTCAGAGCACATTAAATAGGATGATGCACATAAAGGATCATTCCTAGAGAAACAAATATATTCGACATATTACTTTTATTATAAATCAAAACCTCCTGTGGACACACAGGCTGTCTCCGGCTTCATCCAGATGGCAGGGAGGTATTTCTATGCCCAGGTTGCTGTTGAACTCTAGGACAGGTGGGGAAATGTGCACAAGGGAACAGGAATTCTAATCTGGAAGCTGGAAGGTCTAGAAGCATGATTGCTGGGCTCCTCAAGTCCACTTCAAAATCCAGTTATGGGACAAATAAGTCATGGGAGTAAGAGGTGCAACGTGGGGGACATCGTGGATGGAACTGTCACGGCGCTGTCTGCTGGCAGGTGGCAGGTGGCAGGTGGCAGCTGCCCTGCGGTGAGCACAGCACAGTGTACAGAGGCGTTGGATCACCGTATTGTGCACCTGGAACCAACGTTACGCCGTGTGTCGACTATACTGAAAACACCCAGACAGAACCAGAATCTTCATACCTGGGATCCTCCAGCCACTGAGAGACATTGTTCTTCTCCGTGCCACCCTCTCAGGTTTCCATACCAACGTTTCATTGAGTCTGGGTAACAGAACAGGTCCCTTTTCACAGAAATCTGACCCCCCTTCCTTGGAAATTAAATAGGTTGGGCTCAGTAATTGGAGGGAATCTCATGGGTTGTTTTTTTTTTTTTTTTTTGGTCTGGTTTTCATTTTTCAGGGTCTCCACTTCCCTCTCTCCCTAAAACGTTAAGGACAAAAGATGATGCGATCATGTAGTGTTTTTTGTTTGGTTTTGTTTTCTGATCCCGAACCAATAAGATGCTTGTGAAGTTGTTTTTAATCCATCTCTCATATACTAAAATAATAACTGCAGTCTGTCTGGTAATACTGATAGACAGGGGCACTCTGTAAAAAAGTCATATAATCCTAAAAAAAAAAAAAGAGTGATTTGGAGTTAAGAGGGAACAGAGAATAAGGAACCCAAAGTTGAAATGCTGAAAAGAAAATGCAAAAAAATAAAATAAAAATAATAAAATAAAATAAAATAAAATAAATAAAATAAAAAATAAATAAATAAATAAAATAAATAAAATGAGATAAAAACATTTATGAGTGTATTAATGATAATTTCTATAGGTTGCCTGGCACAGATGCGAGGTCGTAAGTTACTTTGATATCAAAAAATATACCTGTGTGTATTCTAGAAAAGGTTGAAATCAACTCAGCGTGCTGAGGCTTACCCAGAATTCTGCTCCCGGCTACTGAATGGACACACATGCAAAGGATCAACCGCAAATCCAGGACAGCTCTCGTTGCTTCCATGTGGAGGGTCTAAATTAGCAGATCACGGAATTTGGAGGTGCCCAAAGGACTTTATACACTTGTCGGTTCAGACCCCTGTCTGCTTTCCGGCAGCAAGCGTCGTCGTTGTTGGTTCCACGTGAGCTCGACGTTAGCCTGGATGAGTTCATCCAGAACCGCACCTACTTCTCCATCCTCGGTGGCACCTCAGCCCTGGAGGAATTGCATTCTTTTTTGGAATAAAGAGCGAGGGACCTGCAGACCTGTTTCTCATTTGGCCTTTGACCTGACCGTGCACAAAACCCTCTGGGCCTGGGCCCGGGTCTGGTCTTTATCGTGGCGTCTCCTGGTTATTCTTCTGCGGGGTGAGGACCATATGGTCACTGTCATTTTCTATCACAGCATCAGTTGTCATGTTCCAAAACCCCTTTTAGATTCATTAGCATCCTCTCCACTCTCTGTCTCCCTCCTACCCCTCTCTCACTCCTTTCCGCCCTCCTAACATCTACATAATTCATGGTGCACAGAAATATTTAGCTTCTCTCCCACACCGTTCTCTGCTGCAGGAAGCTTTTGGGCTGAGACAACCTTGGACGATCATGTTCCTGACTCAGGATGTCCCCTGCAGGGTGATGCACGTAGTAGTGCGGGGTGGGGGTGTCTCCAGGCACCTGGTGTCCCCAAGGACTCCAGGTATGATGCTGGCCACAGATCTCCTCTATTTTCAGTTTTCCTGACATATCTGGAGCAGAAGACTGGACGGGGTCAAGGACTCTTTTCCTTTCCGAAACCTTTTCTTGCTTATTTTCCCAACTCTTTTTTTTTTTTTTTTTTTAATCCTTAGGTCATTAACTGTTTTTAAAGCATTTATGGCTTTTCCTTCAGTTTTGTCATGGCGGCTCCTCCCTGAAACAAGAGAATTTCTGCTTTTTTTTAAAGATTTATTTGTATTTATTTATGATAGAGAGAGACAGAGAGAGAGAGAGAGAGAGAGAGAGAGGCAGAGACCCAGGCAGAGGGAGAAGCAGGCTCCATGCAGGGAGCCTGACACGGGACTCGATCCCGGGACTCCAGGATTGCACCCTGGGCTGAAGGCCGACGTAAAACTGCTGAGCCACCCAAGGATCCCTGAGAATTTCTGTTTTTTAAAGACTTTATGTATTTGGGAGAGCAAGGAGGGCACAAGTGGGGTGAGGAGCGGAGGGAGAAGCAGACTCCCCGCTGAGCAGGTAGCCCAGGGCAGGGCTTGGCCCAGGGATTCTAGGAACAGGACCTGAGCTGAAGGCAGACGCTCAAGCAGCTGAGCCACCCAGGCACCCGCCAGGTAAGTTCCTAAGCCAACCTATTAGGTGTACGATGGCCCCTGTGTCCCTCTCACTCTTAATCATTCTCCTTGACCACAAACTCTCATTTGTCATCACTCGTCTAAAACCTGTGCTGGCACAAACCAAACACTCAGGTACAGTCAGGGGGAAGGAAATGGGAATAACATGCTGTGATTTAGAGGGTTCGCGTTGATGGCTTCGGCCTCATACCGCAGTAATGTCAGCATCTGCCTCAAATCCTGGCTCACTGTAGTTTTTGAAAACTAGCACCTCTATGCCTTTTCCACGTAAATTGCTTCCCTACTCACATGTGTACGAGTGAGGCTTGGCGCCAAAGCAAGGACCAGACTATGGGTTGTTGGGCCACCTGCCATGATCGCCTTTTAAAATCTGACGGGCACTGGGGTGGGCACTTGACGGGATGAGCACTGGGTGTTATTCTATATGTTGGCAAATTGAACAGCAATAAAAAATAAATTTATAAAAAAATAAAATCTCTGAAAAAATAAATAAAAATAAAATAAAATAAAATAAAATAAAATAAATCTCTGAAAAACATGGCTCAGTTGATGGGTTCATTTTCTGTGTCGTGTAGCTCGGTGTTGCTTGGAAGTGTAGGGGGGTCATCATTTATGTTCGTGTCCAGATCATTGATTAAAGCTCTCCGCGGGGCTAGGCCGGGGCTGCGTGACTGCAGGGGCAGGCTCAGCAGGGGTGGCCTGAGACGCCTCCGCTCCGTCTAACTGCTCAAGTGCAGCTCACGTTTCACCCACGTCTTGATGAAGGTTGACTTTTAGAAACACTGTCTGAGATCGAGAGTAAACCGTGTTGTCGGGAGCGGCTACTGAGAGAGATGACAAAGTGACGAGAGACGCGAGCCGCTTGTTGCTCGTGCTAAATTCACGGCGGGCCGTCGGGGTGACGGTGGCCCTCGCGGAGCTGGGGTGCCCTCTGCCCGCACGCGGAGCCGGAGGAGGCGTGGGTGGCCGCAGCCTGGGGGGCCCGGGTGTGGGCAGCTTCGGGCGCCTCCCGCAGCCGGGCTGACCCCCAGATACCAGGCCGCCGTGCACTGCCTGTGTCGGGGGGTTCAGGAGCCCGTCGCCCTCTGGTGCCCTCTCGCCCTCCGTCTCCCGGTCGCAGGGGGAGGCCTCTCCTTGCAGAAACCCCGTTGCACCCACAACATCTGAGCAAGGGAGTTGGGACAGTCAGACGCCTGCACCGCGTCCAACTCTGGTGAGGAGCACACACAGGACGGGGATGCAGGTGGGCCCAGGACGGACGGTCCGTTCTCACGGCCGGTGCCTTCTTTCTGAAACCCGTTACCTTGTTAAAAGCTCAGTGAGGGTTTCCTTCTATGTATCATATTCGTATTCGTAAAAGTCCTCTAAAAGGTACTAACTCATTTGACCACAAATGCGTAGCCCATCTTTGCAGCCGGTGCCCCCTGCCCCCAAGGTCAGACCCCTTCAACCAGATACCTCAAAGAGAAGCACAAAATACAGAGCAGATTCAAAAAGGAGAAATCGGGTGCTGGAGCTGGGAAATGGTGCGGGCGTTAATGCAATCTGGCCAGTCTCTTGCTTACCAGGCCTCCCGGGCAACCTTACAGGGAGAATCGAGGAAGCAGCTCTGAGACTCGCTGGTCTGTATTAAATAATGAGGATTCCGTTCTCACATCAGCGGGACACAGTGTGAGAAAGAATAAATTAAGCCAAAGGGAAGCAGGCAGCTGTACTTTAAATTGTATTCTTTACCAGACTATCGATCAAATATTTTGATGAGCTGGCTGGTCAAGCTCAGCTTGAGCTCCGTGGCTGTGACCCCCCATTGGGTTGATGAGCTGTCACGATTGACCTCACTGGCAGAGTGGTTGACTCCGTACAGACCGATCCTTAGGAGCACCATTGCTCTGTCTGGTAACATTCTTCATAAATATACTTTGAGACATGTTCTGCTTCGGTTGGGAAAGCTTTTGTGTTGTTAAATAGTCATGTAGGTATGCAAAGTAAATGTCACCCAGCTGTTTAATGGCTTCTCCAGACACTCGGGTATCTGGGTGCCGAGTGTAGCAACACCTAGCAGGTGCTGTGAGCAGCCTGGAGCGGGTCTTATGGTCTCAACCTGGAGATAATCCAAACTTCCTGGTCGGTGAAAAAAGGAAGAACCCTGGTCCACATCTGCTGTTTTAAAGCCGTGATTAACAGATGAATGTCTGCTCAGGGTGTGTGTGTGAGACAGAGAGAGAGACTTGGTTAAGCAAGGGGAGCCTTGACTTGCCCCTCCCCCCCACAGACATACCTTGGAGACATTGCACGTTCTGTTCCAAATCATTGCAATAAAACAAATACAGTAATAAAGTGAGTGAAATGAGTTTTTGGCTTCCCGGTGCATATAAAAGTCACATGTGCATGACCCTGTAGTCTAGTGAATGCACAATAGCGTCATGTCTAAAAAATGCACATACCTGAATTAAAGATGACTTATTGTAAAAAATGCTGACCGTCATGAGAGCTTCCAGCAAGTTGTAAGCTTTTTGCTGGTGGAGGGTCTTGCCTCAGTGCTGATGACTGCTGACCGATCAGGGTGGGCGTCGCTGAGGTTGGAGTAGCGGCAACAGTTTCTTAGAATGAAGTTCGCACATTGATGGGCTCTTCCTTTCGTAGATTTTTCTGTCGTACAGGGTGCTGATAACACCCACAGGAGAGTTTCTTTTCAAATCGGAATCGATCCTCTCAACCCCTGCTGCTGCTTTGTCAACTAAGTTCATGTAATATTCTAAGTCCTTTGTTGTCCTTCCAATGGTCTTTGCAGCATCTCCACCGGAAGTAGATTCCATCTCAAGAAAACCCTCTCTTTGCTCATCCGTAAGAAACCACTCCTTATCTGTTCAAGTTTTATCATGAGATGGCAGCAATTCAGTCCCATCTTCAGGCTCCACTTCTAATTCTTGTTCTCTTGCTAGTCCCACCGCACCTGCAGGTACTTCCTCCACCGTTGTCTTGAGGTCCTCAATGTCATCCGCGAGGGTTGAGGTCCCTGACGTCGTCCGTGAGGGTTGAGGTCCTCGACATTCTCCATGAGGGTTGAGGTCCTCGACGTCATCCATGAGGGTTGAGGTCCTCGACGTCATCCATGAGGGTTGAGGTCCTCGACATCATCCGTGAGTGTTGAGGTCCCTGACGTCGTCCGTGAGGGTTGGCATCAACTTCTTCCAAAACTCTATAGTGTTCATATTTTGACCTCTTCCCATGAATCACGAGTGTTCATAATGGGATCTGGAATGATGGCTCCTTTCGGGAAGGTTTTTAATTGGCTCTTCCCAGATGAGAGGAATCCCCATCCGTGGGAGTCTAGCCTCATAAGAAATGTATTTCTGAAATAGTAAGACTTGAAAGTTGCAATGACTCCTTGATCCGTGGACTACAGAATAGATGCTGCATTACCTGGCATGAAAACGACGTTCATCTTGCTGTATGTCTCCATCAGAGCTTGGGGGGGGGGGGGGGTGTGCTGGCTGTGTTGTCAACGAGCGGTAATATTTTGAAAGCGATCTTTATTTCTGAGCAGTTGGGCTCCAAGCATTCGGGGAGCCACGTTTTAAACAGACGTGCTGTCACCCGGGCTTCGCTGTTCCCTTTATAGATGCCGAGTGGATGGAGCGTGATTCAGAAGCGCCCTGGGACTCTGGGATGGGGGGTGAGCGCTGGCTTTCGCCGAAAGCCATTAGCTGCATGGGCCCCCCGAGAGTCAGTCAGCCTGGGTTTTGAAGCTTTGAAGCTGGGAGCTGACTTCTCCGCTCACGCCGTGGAAGTCTTCGTGGCATCGTCTCCCAGCACAGGCTGGAAGCCCCTCGTCGTACGGCCACTCTCATGGCTTGTCCTGCTGGATCTTGCTGTGGCCCCCGCGTGAGCACACCTGCCCCCTGCATCCTGCACTCTGATGTCGGTGGGGTGGCTTCTTTCCTCAAGCTCATGACCCGCCGTCTGCCAGCTTCCAGCTCCCCTTCTGAGGCTTCCTCGCCTGTCTGGGCCTTCCAGAGCTGGCGACAGCAGGGCCTTGCTCCGGTGGCGTCGGGCTCTGGCTTGAGGGACGGGGGCAACTGCTTTGGTCTTCGACCCAGACCGCCCAGACCCCTTCCGTATCAGCAGCAAACCTCGCTCTCTTGTTGCTCATGTGTTCACCACAGTCACACTTTTAATTTCCTTCAGTGACTTCATTTGCACCCCGACGTGGCTCCTGGGCATGGGGTCTGAGCTTGGGCTCCTGCTGTGCCTTCGTCTCTAAGCGTAATCATCTGTAGCTCTTCGGTTAGAGGCAGAGGCCGTGGCTGCTCCCCCACCTGAGCACTGAGAGGCCGCTGCGGGCTGTTAACTGGCCTAATTCTCATATTGTCGCATCTTAGGAACTTGGCTCGAAGGAGAAGAGAAAGGTGGGGGGTGGCTCGTCCGCGGGACACTCAGAACAGGCGCAGTTGTCACCAGTTCTCGCCATCTCACACGGGTGGGGTTGGCAGCACCTCGGGACTGCAGCAGTGACATCAGAGGCCGCTGGCCTGGATCACCGTGGAGGATATAATAATGAGGGAAAAGCCTGAGATATTGGGTTAGTGACCAGAGTGTGACACTCAGTGAACAGATGCTATTGGTGAAATGGGACCAGTGGGCTCCCTGGGTGCAGGGTCGCTGCCAACATTCACTCAGCAGGTGAGGCCCCGACAGAGCCGGGGTCAAGCTCGCAGAATTTCATGCCTCGGCCTTATCTCCGTCTGTTTCTTCTTCTTTTTTTAATTGAATCTCTTCTTGTGTCCGTTGCTAAAAGCCGTGGTTCGTGGCTATAAAGGTCTCCTTTCAGCATCTAAGTTGAAGGAAGTCTGATCTCGACGGAGAAATTACCCCATCAGAACAATTCCGGGGAGGCGCTCCTGCCCCCTTGGCTCCGGGCCGGGCCTGCAGCGCGGGCTCGTCTTGGAGTTAGAGTCTCAGAGCAGCCTTTGCGCCGAAGTGCGATTTAGAGGTTTCTTAGCATTTCTTGGTGTTTACAACGAGCGAACCCCTCAACTTCTTCAAGGCTTATGCTCTGCGTGAGTCATAGCTTCTGCAGGTGGCATCTTCATTCAAAGTGTCTTCTTAGAATATCGCAGGGAATTCTGCTACCCGGCGTCACAAATATTTAGGCGAAATACATGTGAGTTTGCCTGAAAGACTACAGCCCAAGTAGTTGGCTTCGTGGTTATGTAAGTTCCTATTATATCCGTTTTTACATGCGTATATATGCTCACATACACAGGGTCCTGATGGATTTACTAGAGCAGAGTTAGAACGTCAACATTATTTTTATAAGTCTTGGCCCCATCACTGAGTTTGCAAGAAATTATTTTTAATGTGTTACCATTTTTAACACACTCCAGATTGCTGGCTGCCCTTCTTGCCGCGTGGATTTGACCAATTTAGCAGCCAGTGTTGAATGTGTTCCATATTTAAAAAGTGATGCTCACAAAGAAGGAGTATGGGAAGCCGCTTACGTAAGGATTTAGGTGGATGATTAACAACCAAAGCGAAGCTGTGCTTTTTGGTGCCCGTTCTGTAAAAAGTCACTCCTGATGATCATTTCCCAGAATCCTTAGCATTCAGGTGAGGGTTTTGGTGTTGTCTTTGAAGGTACAGAACATTTTCAAAAAAAAAAAAAAAAAAAAAAAACGAGGGAGAGAGAGCTGCATAGGGAGTAATAATTTTCTTTAAAGAATAATTTACACATCCTGTGCTCTAGCCTACTTCGGTTTTTTATTGCATCCCCTTTGAAACCAAGATTTGAAAAATTCTAGGTGGATTTTGGAGTAATTATTAAATATTTCTGGAGTTCATGTGGTGAGATATTTTTCATTTTCCTTCTCTCTCTCTCTCTATATATATATATGTAGGGGGATGTATGTGTTACCACTGCTGAGAACTGGCTTCTCTTCTGTTTTGTTCATTCCGGCAGCTTCTTTGCAGAGGTGCTCAGCCTCCTCCATAGGTGTATACCTTGACTTCCTGATTCAGAAACTTCCCTGCCCCCTCTCACACCGAGCCTAGGCCCTGTTCCTCACTCCCCATTCCTATCTCTGGAAATCTGCCTACTAATCAGCCAGGGCTCAGCAACTTTCTGTTTGAATACGTACACATTGCTTAGTTTGAAAGTGTTCCCTTGCGATTTATGAATCACATCTATCGTCCTGTTAATTAAGCACAATTATTACGTCATTTCCTATTCCCTGATACCTGTACCCAGGTACAGGAAATGACTCGGAATTCGCTAGAGTAGTTTCAGATGGAAGGTGGGAAGCAGGAACGGAAAATCTCACGAAGAGACGGCCACATTCCTCTAGCACCCTCTCCAGATCAGGCCCGTTCGAACCTTGGCTCAAGGTGTTCTGGGAGCTGGTTACACACACTGAGGTCCAAGGGGACCGCAGCCTGTGCGGGAGACATGGGCTGTTTCTTTTTCTTTTCTTCCCTTTCACTAATTTTTATATTCCCCAAATGAATGAGACCATATAATGTTTTTCCTTCTCCGATTGACTCATTTCACTCAGCATCATACTCTCCAGGTCCATCCACGTCGAAGCACATGGTGGGGATCTGTCGTTTCTAACGACTGAGGAATATCCCACTGTATTCAGAGACCACAGCTTCTCTATCCATCATCTTTCGATGGACATGGGCTGTTCCTTTTCCGCTCCCCACTCTCTCCTGAGTTCAGCATAACCAAATTCAGGGAGCAGTAGGACAATTCCAGTGGGGTACTTAAAAAATATTTTTAAATTTGAGTCTCATTGACACACAATGTCACATTATCAGGTGTACAGCACAGGGATCCAACATTCCCTACGTGTGCCTTTATCCCCCTGACTTATTCATGCATTCCATAGCTGTAAGCCTATATGTCCCCTCCCCTTCACCCATGTTGTCCATCCTACCACCTCCTCCCCTCTGACAACCACAGTTTGTTCTCTGTATTTTTAGGTCTTATTCTGCTGTTTTTGTTTTTCGTTTATTTTATTGTTGTAGATTCCACATATAAGTGAGATCCTATGGTATTTGTCTTTGTCAGTCTGACTTGTTTCATTTAGCATAATACCCTCTACATGCATCCATATGGTTGCAGATGGCAAGATCTCATCCTTTCTTTTGTCTGCATGATATCTCATTATCTTTATCTATATCTGTCTCTGTGCCACATTTTTCTTACCCATTTGTCTATCAGCGGACACCTGGGCTGCTTCCATATCTTGGCTCTTGTAAATAATGCTGCAATAAACACAGGGGTACATATATTTGAATTAGTGTTTTCATTTTCCTTGGGTAAATACCTAGTGCTACAATTATTGCATTATATGGTATTTCTATTTTTATTTTTTTGAGGAACCTCCATAATGTTTTCCATGGTGGCTATACTAATTTATATTTCCACCAGTAGCACACGACAGTTCCTTTTTCTCCACATCCTTGCTAACATTCATTTCTTCTCTTTTTGACGTTAGCCATTCTGACAGGTACAAGGTAATATCTCATTGTGCTTTTCAGTTACATTTTCCTGATGGTTAGAGATGTTGAGCATCTTTGCATGTATCTGTTGGCCATCTGTATGTCTTTTTTGGAAAAAAAAAGTCTATTCAGGTCCTCTGCCCATTTTTGAATTGGGTGTATTTAAAGATTCATTTCAGCATTGAGGAAGTAGCTCATGACTTTTATTTTTTTTTTTTTTATTTATTTTTTTTTTTTAGCTCATGACTTTTACCTTAAATCATACATTGGACCAATATATCGGGTGTCAATAAAAATCTATCTTCAGGCAGCTGATAAAGGTCGTTGACATTCACAACATGATAGTATTTATCAGGCTAAAGTAGTACTTCCAAAATTAATCACTTAAAAACGCAGCATATTCTGTAAATTTTTCAAGCTCCTTCAACTTGTTCTGGAAAATGTCTATTGTAGATGTTAATTATTGACTACTATGACGCATAAGAGCGCACACTATAAACATCAGTTTCACAGTACTACAATTTGGCTTCTCACATTAACAGAACATTCAAGGGAAAATGCAAGTTTTGTGCAAAACATCAAGTGTGGCTGAACATCATACTGGATACTTGGGCCAACACGGAGAGCACATTAGGTAAGACCACAACTCACTTCAAATACATGAGATAGAAGTAATGCGTGGCTGTCTGCTTTTTGTGGCAGCAACACAGTTTTAAGATTATAACAGACAGAAGCACAAGGAAGATAAAAAGTTGACCTCTGGTAATTCCATGGAATAGCACTGAAGTGTCAAACTATGAGAAAAAGCAATAACAGAAGTTTTGAAAAATATTTTCACTAGGAGGAATTATCTATTATTTATTAAATTATGTTGAGTTCCATCTATATGCCCAATTCTCCATTAGGCTTGGAAATACAGAGATCCTCACTGTCTAGCAGGACAGACCAACATGCCTAGTCAGTCCTTCCTGGGAGCGATCAGGGCAGGCTCTCTGAAGGAGAAGAACTTCGTCTTCAAGCAGGTAGGGATTTTCTAGACAAATGAGGCAACTCTGAGGAAAAAACAGCATTTGGAAAGTTGTAGGTGAGGAAGGGCATGAGGTATTCTGAGAACGACACGCTTATCAGAGGAAAGGTGGCCTTTTCCGAAGGTAATTAGATATTGCCGAGGCCTGGTGTGCCCTGCATACCTGCTTCCTTGATTAGAGCTTATCCCATAACAACGGATCAATGGTACCAAAAGATTCATTTCATCATTTAAATGAGTTTACTTAAATGAGTTGGCTGCTGTTTGTGTTTTTGTCTTTCTTTATCATGTTTTCCCACATCAGATGGTCTCATGAATCATAACACACATGCAAATGAGGAAAAGCATATTGAACATTTTTCTCCTAAAAATGTCACTTTGTAGTGTGTATAAAGTTCCCACAAATTGATAGGTCACGTAGATTGGAGCAGAGTTTTAGATGTGGGAGGGCTATGCATTTGAAAGATGAGGAAAGTGAAGTCTAGAAAAGTTTAAGTGACCTGCCCACGAGACCTGACAGGTCCTTCACCAGAGGCAAAAAGGAAAGACAGCATCAGCTCTCTCATCCTTGGTTATTTTGCCTGCTTGGAGTCAAGTTCATTGATGATAGAAGGAAAGTTCCCATTTTTCCAGATGCCGAGAAGTACAGGAAGAGGCATCTTCAGCTCTGGAGATGCTGAGGCACAGTACTCCATGTGCAGCTGCCACTTCTTTTGATTTCAGAAGATAACAATTTCTACTAAGAGGAAAATAAAATCCAAAATTATAGAAAGGCAGGAAATGATGATGACACACAGTCTTTTGTTGATTTTTCAGGTGGTTAATTATCAGTTGAATTAATGGTCATTTATCCTTTTCCTGCTTAGAAATTGTTCAGTTCCAATTTTGAAAAGTTAAAGTCAGAAATGTTTTCTGAAGTGAGGAATGCAGAGGGGGAAGAGAGCTAATTATCAAAGCATAGACAGAAAAGAGGTTTTGCAAATCAGCTAGCATTGTTAATAGAAATATTAAATAGAAGACTTTGTTGGCTTTCATGAACCAAGTGTTAAACGCTTAATTCTTACACGGATAATTGGGAAACTTACTATTATCCTATTAATCTGTCAACAATTTTACTTGCTTATGGAAAAAAAATAGGGTAATTATGGTATCACTATACAGATGGCTCCCAGCTTATGATGGTTCGACTTTCAACTTTATGATGGTGCAAAGGTGGTTCAGATTCAGTAAGCGTCACCCTTTGAAGTTGGAATTTTGATTTTTTCCTCGGCTAGTGATATACAGTATGATACTCTCTCGTGATCCTGGGCAGCAACAGTGAACCACAGCTCCCGGTCAGCCATGCGCTCTCAAATGTAAACCGCTGAAACACTTGCAATCACTCTTTGCCCATATGACCATTCTGTTTTTCACTCTTGGTACCGTGTTCAACAAATTACATGAAATATTCAATGCTTTATCATAAAATAGCCTGCATGGTACATGATTTTTGCCCAGCTGTAGGCTAATGTAAGTGTTCTAAGAACATTTAGAGTAGGCTAGGCTAAGCTATGCTGTTCATTAGGGTAGGTGTGTTAAATGCATTTTTGACTCAGGCTATTTTCAGTTTATGATGGGTTTATCAGGACATAATTCCACAGAAGGTCAAGAAAGATCTGTATGGTGATGATACCTTTTAGTCCTGCAAAGTGTTGCTCCGTGGAGAGGGGGGCAGTCAGAGAAGGATAGGAGCAAACCCCTCTAAGTCAAGCCCTAAGATAAGGGCCATCCTCACCCAAGTCTAAGGCCAGCACAGGATTGTGGATAGGACACACGACGTAGACATAAGGAGTCTGGGGAAATGATGACGCATCCAGTTGGAAATGTTCTAGAGGGAATTGGAAATTTCAGCTTGAAAATCAGGGTTGAGTATGTAAATTTGGGTCTGTTTTTTAGAATTGATCATGGAAGCCTGGAGACTGAGTGAAATTTCCACGGAAAAAGAATATGGGGTGGAAATAAAGAAGACGATTGAGATAAACTTGGGAAATGTCTGCACATATGTAATTTATTGATTTAGATAACACTGTCCTTACAAATTATCATTTTATTTATTATTATTTTTACCATAACAACAATTATGATTTATGGAACCACTAGGCACCAGGCAGTCTGTATGGATTAGCTCATTTTATCCCCACATTTCTTTGAAGTGACTTATGATTAGCCCCGTATTACAGGTGAGAGAATTGCTATAGCTTGATTATTTTCCTTGCATTTCTACTCAATAAACAAAGAATAGCAACCATGGCAAAGAAACTGCTCACTTTTGCTTTCCTGTCGTATAGCTTATTCTCATTTATGTACAGATCCTCCTAAGAAGAGAGTAGAGACCTGCCATGGGTGTGAAATAGTAGATTGCCTGAGGTGAAGGGAGTGCCTGCTTGGAAATTGGTTTTTGTCGAAATGACGTGAAAATTGTTGACATTTGTCTGGAAGCAAGAGAACCGGATTTACCTCTCCCCGTGTAGGTGGATGAACTAAACTCTCCCCCAGCTTCTCTCTGTCTCTGAGTTATTACGTAACTCAAGGAACAGTAGCAGCAGACAGAGGATGCATTTCCAGGTGCTCAGGGACGGTTGTTGAATCATCAACAGACTCATGACATTTCTAATGTTTGGTGTTGCTAAACAAATTGTGCATAGGTGTAGTCATTCGTACCGTCCCCCAAGGTAATATGGGCTCCTTTTGGTGATGTATGAAAATCAAAGTTCTTTTAGATATTTTAATATGAGCATTACACTGGAAAACACTGGAGAAAGAACTCTTACTTCCGAGGCAATGTATTTTATTTAAGAACAAATGGCATTATTTTCAGTAACAAGTAAATTGTGCTGTTCCTGTGGAAAAGAGTACAACAAATGCACTTAGTATTAAGTAATCATAGAAATACATATAGTTTTCCTCCCTTGGGAAAAAAAAAGTTCAAAAGTTAAAAAGTTTAAAGGAAAATTTAAAAGAGTTGTAGAGGTAAGGAATTTTAATAAACTAAAACCTGGTGACATTCTACAATCTTTGCATACTTGGACCTCTTTTGTTCTATGATGCCCATATATAAATATAAATAAATACATTTTCATATATAGGCATAATATGACATTTGAAATTATTTCTGATGACTCGAGTTTGCAAATGTGGATCACTCAGGATGGGCTGTGTTATGCTAGAGAAGCACTGAGGGAAAAAAAAGAGAGAAGCACTGAGGGGGGCACTTGACGGGATGAGCACTGGGTGTTATACTATATGTTGGCAAATTGCACACCAATAAAAAATAAATTTATAAAAAAATAAAAAAATTAAGAAATAATAAAAAAATAAAAAAGAAATAAACAAATTCAACTTTTAAAGGCTTAAAAGAACAAAAGCATGTTTCTCCCTCAAGATACACGTCCACAGTGGATTGGCTGGGGTGCTAATCAAAATCTTTACAGCTGGAGACGAAGATGAAGGAGTTTCTGCAATCTGCAGCTTAGTCAGTCAGTGGCAATGGCAGAGAAACCTTGCGAATTCTGTACTATCAGAGCATCTACTCAATATTTGGTGACTGGCACTGATGACTAGCACACTAGCCCTGGATGTACGCGTTCAGAGGCAAGGGTGAGGTTTGGGTGTTCATGGATCATCTTCACAACTTTTAAAGGCAGGTCATATTCTTGCAGCTTCTTATGAACATATTATCTCATTTGTTTAAATAAGTAAGCATTTTTCTAATGAGGTCAAGATGAAATTTGCATTACAGTTTTGCTCTGTTTCACCTCACTTTGTTCCTCAAATAAAACTGTTTTTCTAAGTCTAGTCTTGTAAAGAGTATAATCTGGGAATTGAGGTAAGTGATTAAGAATGGACTTACCCCTGGGGCCCCGGGGTGGCTCAGTCAGTTAGGCATCTGACTCTTGATTTCAGCTCAGGTCATGATCTCAGGGTCACGAGATCGAGCCCTGAGCCCTGTGTTCATGGAGCCTGTGTAAGACTCTCCCTCTACCCGTCTCCCCCACTCACTGTCTTGCATATACTCCCTCTCTCTCTCAAATAAATACATAAATAAACAAATAATAGAATAGAATAGAATAGAATAGAATAGAATAGAATAGAATAGAATAGAATAGATTTACTCCTAAAAATGTCAACAATTTTTACTATGTTCATAGGGAGATTTGGGGTCAACTTGAACTATGAAACTCGACATTATTTTTATTTGATTTTTTAGAAGTGTTTTGGTACATTTTAGAATCCAGAGCGACACTGGTTTCTATTTGTTAAATATCACAACAAATGTTGGAGAGCTTATTGTTTTGAATCTTTAAGCTAAATAAAGATCAGAGAGCCACGGTACAGTCCTCTTGGAAGGATGCACAAATTTGTCCTACGCTGATTTGAAAGCAGACTGTCTTTTAAGAAAAGCTTTAAGATTGCTGCTGAGCATGGAGAGCATTTGTCTTGTGCGTGTATTCATGCAACTGAAATTGAACTCATTCAGATTGTAAGACGGATGATATATTTGCAATACATTTTGAACATTGTCCTCCAAAGATAAAAGGGTGAATGGCACAATCACTTTTTAGACCTATAATTCTGGGCACCATGTGCTGAAATGATTTTCTGATTCACTTATTTCTTGAGGCTCTGTTCCTGACATGTGTTTCATTTGCTTTCTAAGTGCATTAATTAGCGGCATCGGAATCTCTTTCTTAGCACTAATACATAAAAAAAAAATCCTCATACTTACCATTATGGTTTATAGCAGTTAATATACAGCAAAAAATTGTAAGATTTTCTCCAATTACATAAGGCAGCGGGCGAACAGGTGAGTTGCCTTTGAACAAAATCAAAAGATCTGACTTTACCAAGCCTCTTTTCATCCAATTATCCATTTCACAATTATAGCTGATTACATAAATTTCTAGATTCTAAATATATGTTTCGTGTTTATCCAAGTATTTTGATAAATTCCATTCTTACTCTTACTCTACTAACTTCTATTAAATGTTTCCTTTGTTTTGTGAATAATTTATATGCGCCTTTTCTTTTTCCATCAAATAGTTACTGAGTATCTATCTTACTCTGTGGCAGGCTGCTGAGCTTTAACTGACATCTAGTCCCTCCTTCTCCAAGCTTGCTGTCTGGTAAGGGAGACAACCATTAATCAAATAATTGCACACTTGAAAGTTGCTGCCTTTAGAAGTGCTGTGAGCTGGGGGAACACGGGATGATTAGAACATGTAACAGGGAGATCTCATCTTGTTGGGGTAGACTGGGGTTCTCTGAAAAAGAGCAGGATGGTTAGAGACCTGAAAGAGAGAGGAGCTAGCAGCAGGTGGAGACAAACAGTGTCCCAGCAAGGGGCGCAGCCTGTGCAACGACGACACTGACACCAGAATGCTGGGGAGCTGAGCTAGGCCTGCAAAGGGCAGAGCCAAGAGCAATAATAAGAGAAACAGTGGCCTCCTGCTAAGGGGGTGGAGAGGCCTGTCACATGCATGCACAGGTCTCCAGTGGATGTTCATTACCCTGTGGACTAGGAGGCCTTTGAATGCTTTTAAGCTGAAAAATAATATGCAATTTGAGTTTTGAAGAGAATCATTCCAGTTGTTCTGCAAAGAAAGATTGGAGCTGGGCGAGATGGGTGCAGAGATCAGGTGGGAGGGCCTCGTTATTCCTGGGCCACCGATGACGCTAGCTTGGTCCAGGATGGTGATGGTGGCATCAGGGACAAGGGGATACGTCCTAGTAATAATCAGAAAATGAAAGGAACGTGGTGATAAATTGAAAATAGAAATGAGATATCTGTAACACAATTTTCTGAGGTCTGTTCTCAGTGCAGCCTGACTCAGGATTCAATGTCTGGCGGTTGAGACAAAAGTAAATTAAAAAAAAAAAATCATGTATTTAAAATCTTCCCATGCACTAAAAATGGATGAATAATGTGTTTGTTTGCTTATTGATTTTATCCAGCCTAATCAATGCATTAATGTCAATATTTTGCGAAGAAATTGAGAACTGGCCTTTCAAATCCTGTCTCCTTTGGAGACACAGTCCACCTCTCACTAGGGTCTTGCTTCATTTGGTGTGGTCTTTCCCCTTAGCCTGCGACTGTGGAATTGGCAGCAAAGGTGACCTTCATACAGGCTTGTTAAAAAAAATCTGCTCAAGAGAAACTGTATTCTGTTCGGAGAAGGCCAGGGCCATTTTACTCAGGTGTGGCTCAGATAATAGGAAATCACGTTATAATAATGTTGAAAGCTACATCATCACCTTGCACTCATAAAAGAGAAATGATTTCTCATAGGCTACGCAAATGTGCACCAGCAGCTACCGTGGCAGATTGGCCTAACACCATTTCAAGTCTTTTTTATTTTTTTCCAAGTTTTTGATGCTAGATAAGCATGTCTTGTTTATGTAAGATTTATCATTCTTCTGGCTGATATCCAAGAACTTCCCTAAGTCACAGCATTAGTTTCCCAGGAAAATCTATTCATTCTGACACAAACGTGTTTCAACTGAGAAGTTGGATGAAGGCCTTTTCCTTCTGTTCCCTCCCGTCGCCCCCCCCCCCCCCCCCCCCCCCCCGCCGCCGTCCTCTTCTATCCTCCCATCCCTACCCCTTCCCCTTCTGATCCCCCTCCCCCCCTCCCTCCCCTTTGCTTTCCTCTCTGTTTTAAAGAGTGACCACTTTTCTTGGTAACGACTCCTTTGGCAATGACTCTTTCATACCCTCATCATTTTATCTGTTAGAATGTCTGTTGACTTTTTCAAACTATATCCAGAATCCAGACGGTTCTTACCACCTCCACCATTATAGCTCTCATTTAAATCAACATCATCTCCAGCCTATGTTATTGCAATAACCTCTGACTAGTCTTCTGGCGTTTAAGCTTGCCCCAGGGTTATATTCTCCCCACAGTAGTGAGTGACCCTTGAGCAACGTCCCCTGTAGCAGAACACTCCTGCAAGTAGATGGTTCCTTGGCTGTCCCTCTCAGAGTAGAGGCTGGGTCCCTATCATAGTCCTAAGGACACTGCATTATTACTGCACGTGGGCTCACCTCCTTCTCTCATCCTCTCATCCTCTCATCAAGGAGCTCACACCCTGCCCTCCTTGCTGCCTCTCAGACATTCCAAGCATCCTCCCACATTAAGACTTCTTGGTTGCTATTTTTAATGCCTGGATGTTCTTCTTCCAGATATTGTGATTCGTTCCTTCACTTTTTTTCAGGGATGTACTCAATAATTGTCTGATCAGAAAGGCCTTTTCTGACCACTTATCTAAAAGAGCACCTTTCCTATCATTCTCAATTACTTTTTCCTGCCTTAATTATCTTGGTTGTACATATCAATGTCTTAACATATATGTGAGTTTATTTACCTCTTTCTTTTTTCTGCTGGAGTGTAAGCCCTATGATAGTTGGGGCTTTGACTTTTGTTCAGCCTAGCATCCCCAGCATTTAGAATAGTGCCTCATATCTACCAGGTACTCAATTACTTTTTTTTATTTTATTTATTTATTCATAGAGATGCAGAGAGAGAGAGAGAGAGAGAGAGAGAGAGAGACAGAGAGAGGCAGAGACACAGGCAGAGGGAGAAGCAGGCACCATTCAGAGAGCCCGATGTGGGACTTGATCCAGGGTCTCCAGGATCACGCCCTGGGCTGCAAGCGGTGCTAAACCGCTGCACCACCGGGGTTGCCGGTTTGGTTTACTTTTGGTTTAAGGAAATTACTTTTGGTTTAAGGAAAATATTCCTTAGGTACTCAATTACTTTTTGTTTAAGGGATAAATATTGCTATAATTCACATTTTCTAGAAGACAAAAAAGGCAGAGAACTGATTATTCCCTAAAGACAGCAGAAGAAATGAATCTCTGCCCACAGTGATTTTAGGATGTTTGACCTCCAGAACCATAGGAGAGAACACATTTCTGTTGCTTTAAGACACACTAAATTGGTGATAGTTTGTTTCAACAGCAATAAAAAACTGATAAGCTTCTGGAGCTATCTAAGATGCAGCCTCGTAATCCTTTTTCACTCAGTGCTTCAGGTATGTATGGGTTGGAATTGGCATACATGGTAGTCAGTGTTGTTCACTAAATATTTATGGATTTTCTTTTGAGTATATGGTGGGATTGTGTGTTACTGCCCCCTTGAAGTTAGGTGTGTCCATGTGGCTTTCTTAGATGATTAGTTAGTAGAAGTAGCATAGGTAACTTCCAGGTGAAGTTTATAACCCCTTGCAAATTTTGCCATACTGCCATTTTTCTTGTTGGAGTGTAGAACCTTGAAATAAATAAATAAATAAATAAATAAATAAATAAATAAATAAATAAATAATAAAGAAATTCATTATATAAATTTATTTATTTATTTGTTTGTTTGTTTATTTATTTATTTATGTATTTATGTATTTGTGGAGCGAGGGAGAGAGAATCCCAGCAGACTCCCCGCCAAGCACGGAGCCCACAGTGGGGCTTGATCCCCTGACTCTGAGACCACAACCCTAAGATCACAACCTGAGCTGAAACCAAGAATCTAATGCTCAACCAACTGCACAACCAGGTTTCCCACAAGTGTGGAATCTTGATGAGACATTCTCTCCATGAGCCTAGCCTCCTGAGAAAATAATGAGCACATTTCCTCAGCCGACACCAATGGACTTGTAGTGTGAGTAAGAGATCATTTTGTGCAAGCTGCTGAGATTTGGGGGTCATTTTGCCTAAATAGTAAAATCTAGCTCAAAGATTCTCAAGCATTTTGATCTTAGTATCTTTTTTACAATCTTAAAAAATCTTGATATCCCAAAGAGTTCTTGTTTATGTGGGATTATCTATCAATATTGATCATGCTAGGAATTAAAATAGGCATTCTTAAATAATTCACTTAAAAGTAAATCCATTTTATGTTCACATAAAAAATATTTTCATGAAAAAAACTGTATTTTCCAAAGCAAAAATAGTTTTATGAAGATAGTGGCCCTTTTATAGATATTTGTAAATATTTTTAATGTTTGACTTTATGCAAGCCAGCTGGATTCTCATATCTGCTTTCACAGCATTCAGACTGTTGCCATTTGTTGTGGCTGAAGTATATGGAAAAGATCCAGCCTCTCATAATTATATTATATAGTTGTAAAGGAAGAAGTATTTTAATACCCTTTTCAGATAATTGTGGATATTCTTCTTTGATATTACACTAGAACTCTGTAAGCAGTAGTTTTTTAAAGATGAGTTGCAAGGCAGAAATGAAATCATATTAATGAACTTCTCACTGTTACATGAGATCCATTAGTGTGTCTTTTTTTTTTTTTATTATTCAGGTATAATTAACATACACTGTTATATTAGCTTCAGGCATTAACAATATAATGATTCAACAATTCTATACATTTCTCAGCATTCGACCGTAAGATTCCTAGAAGAAAACATAAGCAACACTTTATTTGACAAGAGCTATAGAAACATTTTTCTAAATATTACTCCTCTGGCAAGGAAAATAAAAGCAAATTTAAGCTACTGGGACTAAATCAAAATAAAAAGCTTCTGCAGGGATCCCTGGGTGGCACAGTGCTTTGGCACCTGCCTTTGGCCCAGGGCGCGATCCTGGAGACCCGGGATCGAATCCCACATCGGGCTCCCGGTGCATGGAGCCTGCTTCTCCCTCTGCCTGTGTCTCTGCCTCTCTCTCTCTCTCTCTGTGACTATCATAAATAAATAAAAAAAAATTTAAAAAAAAGAAAAAAGAAAAAAGCTTCTGCAGCTAAAGAAACTGTCAACAAAACAAAAGGGCAATTTACTGAATGGGAAAAGATATTGACAAATGACATATCTGATAGTGGGTTAATATCCCAAATATATAAAGAACTTATTCAACTCAAAACCAAAAATACAAATAATCTAACTAAAAAGGGGCAGAGGACTCAAAAAGACATTTTTCCAAGACAGAAAACATCCGGATGACCAACAAACACCTGAAGAGATGTTCACCATACTAATCATCGGAGAAATACAAATCAAAACCATAATGAGATACACTTCACACCTGTCAGGATGGCTAAGGCCATTGGTCTGTCTTGCCCGTAAATGCATGTAGGCCTGACTCTGGAAAGGCATCCATTTGGTCGTTTGAAAAACATTGACTCATTGGCTTTTGCAGATCTTCTAAATGTTAACATATTTCATTATACAAGATCAAAACTCAGTTCTTTAGTATTGCTAACAAAACCTTCAAAAAGGTTTTTATGTCAATAAGTTGTTAAAACACTGTTGCCAGACACAAGTTTCACAAAATTCTAGCATTCTTTTGAATATTCAAATTCCATTGAGTTTTGAGTATCAGCATTGTTTTCCTTGAAGTATCAAAACTCAATTTGTCATCAAGAAACACTCGATTCTGCAAATATCAGCAAAATAAGCCTGAATAATTATGTTTTTGGGGTAAACTATTCTTTCACATAAAAATGGTACATAATGAAAAGAACGTAACAACGTGAACAGTATTTCCCGGAGATGACCACATGGCCAGCAGCTTCTGACATGGCTCTTAATGATCCTCACCCCTAGGAAATCATGCCTTTGTGTCACTCTCTCCCCTTGAATGTGGGCTGGAGCTGATGACTTGCTTTTAACAAATAGAATATGGCAAAAATGAGGAGGTGTCACTCCTGTGACTGGATTATAAAAGACTATGATTTCCATCTTGCTGGATTTCTCTCTCTGGTTCTTCTCAAATGCTTGACCCCATGGAGAGGGCGACCTGGCCAAGAACTGAGAGTGCCCTCTGGCCAATAGCTGCAGGGAACTGAGGACCTCAGCCAAGAACCTCAAGTAGCTGAATCCTGCAAACAACCACATGGAAAAGGTTGGAAATGGATCCCTCCCCAGTTAGACCTTGATATGTTTGTGGTCCCAGGTGGCACCTTGATCGCATCCTTGTAAGAAACCTGAGCCAGAAGACCCAGCTAAGCAGTACCTGAATTCTTGACCCACAGAAACCAAGATAATAAATGTGTGTTGTTTTAAGCTGCTAGGTTTTGGGGTAAACTATTCAGAAATGGATAACTAATACAACTATCTACTTCATATATAGAAGTGCTTTATAGATATGTTTAATTTTTGTCACACGGAATATTAAAGTGTGTCCTTAAGTTCCAAGATTTAATGAAAAAAATAATGTATTTTTACTAATTCATCAAAGAACTTCTTAAAACTGGAATTATAGTGCGTGGGGATGACATCGACACAGTCTGCTAGTACCAGTTGGCTCTACTGCCTCAATTGGTTATAAGCACTCAGTGATTCTGTTGCATCTGTACCGTCAGTGCAAATGCCAACATAGTGAAAGAGGACACAAGCCAACACAGTAAAAAGGACAAATGATGTATTGGGAATTGCTTCGATTTCACAGAACTCTTGAAAAGTTTCCCGGGATCCCTCGGGATCTGGGGATCATACCTTCAGAGCTGCTGGTACAGACCATCCCAATGATCACCTGAGATGAATTGTTAACTTGCCATCTCTAGTCAATGTATTACTACATAATAAAGTTGCTTCGGGGATGGCAATGCAAAATGCTCTTCATCTAAAAAAGAAAAGTGGTTTTTACAAAGTTTTGAAACTCTGCCTAGGGAGTACATGCATGTGATGGACTCTGCTTATCGATTCAGGACTCCTGAAGCATGCCTCACTCTCGCGTTTACCACCCGTCCAGGCTTATAAATATCAAAGCAACGTTGGTTATCACTGTTACTTGCTGCTGCTCATATCAGCATCTTATTTCTTGAACAGGGAAGGCAGTGTTTGTATGTTTTTGTGTATGTGTTTGTGTGGGAACGTGTTTTTGTAGGAGTTCTGTAAGAAGGAATCTAGTACAGCTTGGATAAGATTGATGACTATTTCCAAGTACCTAGTCCGTGCCTGGTTCAGCAGCACATATACTAAAACCGAAATGATACAGAGATTAGCATGGCCCCCATGCAAGGATGACATGCAAATCCAAGTACATATTTCACTTGTATCTTATTATTACTAACATTGGTACTGTAGTGAATAATAATAATACCTCCTTAGGGCAAGGAATTTAGAAAATAAATATGTATGAATCAAAAATTATGCATTATTTTCCACCAAGATAAAATCCTTGCTATTTTTTTTGTGTGTGTTTTCTTTCTTTTCATGAATTTGAAATTCAAATGGGTAATATTTTTAAAAAATTTAACAATATTAATGGGCAATTTGAACCCTAGAACTTGCTTTCAAACTTCTGCAGATAGAAGTTCTTGCACTTGCAGGTAAATTAAACACCGAAGTACATTGATTTCATTGTGAAGAATCATGATTTCACATCACAAAGGCATCGGTATTCTATTATCCAAAATATTTTTTAAAAGTTAAAGCTTCTTCACTCTAGGTTAGTTTTGTTTATATTGTTAAACATTTTATGTAAAGTGGTAATAAAATATGTTTTTGGCCTACTTTTTACATGCTGTCCTATATATTTTATAGACTCTAAGTTCACATGCGTGCATGCATCAATATACAAATTATAAAGCAAAGGAAAGACATAGTAAGAAGCACATCATAATTATCTTGTATTTTTAAGTGATGGAGATAACATGTTTCAAGTTCCTGAAGATTGATGTTATTTTATTAATTATGGATCCCTAGATATTAATTATGGATCCCTAGCTATTAATTATGGATCCCTAGATATTACAAGGCAGTCAGCAGTGGTTTAAAATGAAGGTGATATTCCCGTATGCATCCTACTCCAGAGCATGTCATGGTAGATTAACTGAGCTCAGATGTCTCCGCTGTTGATCATTGTCACAGTGGCTGAGCTGATCCTTTGTAGCTGATTGACACGTTATGACCAAAATTAATACTCTAGCCAGACCTCAGATAGACTGTCATGATGAAATCTCTCATTATTTTTCCACCTTGATTTATACCAAAGAGTAGATACAAGTCCCTAAAAACACAATGGAAAAAAATCTGAAAATAAGTAAATATTTTCTGTGGCTGGCTACTTGCTCATTTCTTTTTCACACTTACACCTATTGATTTCAAGATGAAATTAGTTTTAAAAATAAAAGTGTTCTTAAATGGTATAGAAACAGCATGTTCTTCTATCTTTCAGGGGTCAGAGAAGGGTCACTGTATATAGTTATATATACACATATACATATAACTATATATAGAACTGTTTTATGTTTAATGGCCAGGGATTCCTGCTATTAAAAAGCTGGGTTCTAGGCTATTACTGTTCTCATTTATTATTTATGAAGCTCTGTCAGTGTGCATGGTATTTAATGTTCGATGAAATTGTCCCAGACAAATTCCCCTCCCTCAAGAGCCTCCATGCTGAAAACAGGAGAACGATGCAGGTGAGGCGTTGTAGGAAGGACAGAGAGCGATTAAGGGTTGCACACTTGGCATTGATTTGCCCAGTAGGTGGACAGCGAGGGGGACTTGAAGCCCGGGAAATGATTTTGAGATTGAGAAGCCATTCAGTACAGTGAAACCAATAACTAGAAGCAAGGAAAGGCATCCGAAAGGAGATCTCACCCTTTAAGTGAGGAATCTACATCTTCACCTCTGACATTTCTTCATACGCTGGGTTCACCTGGTTTCTCAGCATCACCTTACTTACTCATCGTGTTCCAAACTAGTGGGTCTCAAACTTGAATATCATCAGAGTCCCGTGCAGGCCAGTAGACGTTGTTAAAACCAGTTGTGATTATGGGGCCACATGTTGATCCAAGTATCTGAATCAGCAAGTCTGGGGTCTTGAGTGTGCATTTCTAACAGGACCTCAGGAACTGGTGGTGTTGTTCCTTGGAGCACCTCCGTCCTACACTAGTATCTCCAATTCCTCTTACATCTCGTCCTCCAAACCGCAGCTGAGAGTTATCTCCAATGCTGAGCTCACACTCAGACAATTCCCCGGTTCTGTCTTTGCTTCCCTAGGCATGTCCTTCAGACTCGTGTTAGCTTTCTGACCGACCAGGTACGATCACTCTTCCTATCACTACTCCCAGCAACAAGAGAAACTACAATCACTACTCTGACTACTTTGAACACCTACTATATGCAAGACAATAATCACTCTTATGCGTATTATCTCACTACATAATGCTACTAGATCATCTGTATTATCTCCGCTTACAAGGGAAGAAGTTCATTTGCAGCAAGATTAATTCACTAGCAGTGAGTATCACAGAAAGGATATGAATGAAGGTTTTGTTTTGTTTTGTTTTGTTGACCATTATTTCCTTTTATTTTATAAATTTATTTTTTATTGGTGTTCAACTTGCCAACATATAGAATAACACCCAGTGCTCATCCCATCAAGTGCCCCCCTCAGTGCCCATCACCCAGTCACCCCCACCCCCGCCTGCCTCTCCTTCCACCACCCCTAGTTCGTTTCCCAGAGTTAGGAGTCTCTCACCAAAACCCATGTCTTTATGCCCATCTAGTATTCAGGCCCTGCCCCCAGTCTACCTCTTTCATGCAGTCCCTCATGTGGTGCAATAGTGAGCCTTCTCCCTTCTCTCAACTGCTAATGATCTCCTTTGTATTACAAAGGCCTAGGATGTGATGAGGTGGCATTAGCAATCAGTCCAGAAGGGATAGATTAATCAAGAAATGTCACTTGGATAATTAAATGCTTGTATGACACAACACACAAGTAAGTAGCAGGTGGAATAAAATCCGCAATGTAAAAGATAAAACTGAAAATTTTAAAATAAGATGTAAGAGGCTAAAGTAAAATGTCACACAAGTGTAAACACAAACACCTGTCCAAATAAAAAAAAAAGTTAAAAAAATGAAAGTTAAACCAAAAACCAGGGAAGTTATTTGCAGTGAATTTGAACGGTGAAGGATTAGTTAAGAAAATATATAATTAACTGTCAAATCTTCATGATTCACAAAAGAGGAAAACCAGATGGCCGATATGTTTATAAAAATATGTTTAGAATTCAGAAATAATAAGGGAAATTAATGTTGTATATCAGCACAATATAAGTCCACACACATGAGATTAGTACGTCTGAGCATTTGCAGAGATGTGAGCCCCTGGGAATTCCTGAGGTATGCTGTTTAGCATGTGACTTATTTCAAGTGCTTTGGAAAGAAGTTTGAAATACCTACTAAAGTTGATGATGTAGGTACCTATGACTTAACTCATTCTACTTCTAGGTAAATACTCCAAAACATCTCTTCAACAAACACACAAAGGTGTATGTGCCAGGATGTTTACCACCACGTCCTTATAATAGGAATACATCGAGAACAAGGCACATATTCCTAATAGGTCATTGGATAATTAATTTTTATATTCTATTTATATAATCCTTCAGTTAAAACCGTTAAACAAAATCCATATGCGTTATCATGGATCCATCTCATGAATGTAATGTAGAATATAATTAGTAAATCACAATGTGTACCAAAGTGATACTATTTTTATAAACTTAAAACACACAAATCCTATATGTTATTTGTGAATCCAAACATATGAGTTAAAGTAAATATACAAACAAGAACATATACCAATTTCGGGATGATGGTTACCTTTGGGAAAGGGGAAGGAAAAAGGGATGAAGATTGGCCTTAATTGTATATGTAATCTTTTGCTTATCATTTAGATTAAAAAATCTGAACCAAATATGGCAAAGTGCTAATACTTGTTAAATTAATGTGGCAAATACTTTTTTTAAAGATTTTATTTACTTATTCACGAGAGACACAGAGAGAGGCAGAGACACAGGTAAAGGGTTTCCCTGCGGGGAGCCCACGGTGGGACTTGATCCCAGGACCCCGGGGTCACGACCTGAGCCAAAGGCAGACGCTCAACCACGGAGCCACTCAGGCATCCCAATGTGGCAAATACTTTGTGTTTGAAGCTTGCTTTTTATGTCCATATAAAATTGTTTACAAGGATTGCCTTCACTACTTTCTTTCTTTCCAAAACCTATACGATGAGTATAATGGTTTGCACAACAATTTCTCAGAAAAATCAAACAAGCTGTCAAAGTATTTATTACATATATGTTCATTACATGTAGAGCTAAAAGGAGTAAGACAGGTCCTCATCCAAGGAGATGGAGAATATATAACCAGAGAAATCAAGTTAAATTACATGAAACGATTAAAGAAAGTTAAGTGCTATGATGTATAACAGCATTTCCCAAAAGATCCTTGAGATGTTAATAGATGTTTTATTTAAAAAAAAAAAAGGCTTCTATGGTCAAATAAGTTTGGGAATTATTTCATAAGACATTACCCTACTAGCAATTCACAGTGCCCATTAACATACTAATGATTGAAAATTTTTGCAGCAAAGAAAATGGTTGTATTTTGACTAAGCCAGAATGTTCAAAATGTCTTTCACCAAGGAAGACTTTGTTAAAATGTTTCCTTTTTTGATCATGAAAATTTTAGAAATGAAGAGACAAAAATAAGGTTAACAGTATTTTTTCAAACAAATGGAGCATATTGATGACAAAACATTTCCAAAACTAATTTTGCTGGAAACATTTTTTCTTCATTTATTCATTCACTTTATTCAACAGGTATTGTGAAATATCTAAAAGGAAATGATAGTTTCATAGTACATAGGAAATATATGCAATCCAATGTATAAGATTTCCCAGAATTAAATCATGAATGATTTCTCAGAGTAAAAGAACTCAACCCTTTAAAGTTATATTGAGCATAAATCTATCCGCAATTTTATTAAAGAATTAATTTATATGAATATTTGTAAATACTAGGTATATATCCTTGGTTCACAACAGTATAGTTTTGACACAACAATAAATAAAATTAAGCAAAAATTTGTTGACTTACGCTCTATTTTTCATTGCCCACACCTAACGCACCGTTAGCCAAACAATATCAGAAAGGAATTTCCCTTATTTCTACCTTTGTGGCAATTTACAAATATATTAAATACGGACGTAAAATGAAAATATCAAAATTTTGAAGTAGATATGTAAGATCTAGTACTAGGAGTTAATAGTTAACCCTTGTCCATTTGAGTGTTTCAGAAAAGCACTCTTGATTCTCATTTCAGAACCACTACCACTTATACCATTTTATATTTGGTGAAATTCTGATGCTATTTGCTTAAAGATAAAACACTTGAATCTCATTCTTTCTGAATTTTTCATTTTCTTATAATTCCTACAGCTCTTTAAAAATTGTTTTAGGACTTACGTAAGAGAATGTTTCTGCCCTTTACAGAAACTAAATTTGTATATGATAAAATCTCATGTGAAGTATAATTCAATACCTTTAATATTATTCAGGTTAATCAGGAATTCTGATTGTCCTAAGAGAAATTCACATCAATACGAAGAAAGTACGGGACGCCTGGGTGGCTCAGCAGTTGAGCATCTGCGTTTAGCTCAGGGCATGACCCCGGGGTCCTGGTATCAAGTCCCACGTAGGGCTCCCTGCATCAAGCCTGCTTCTCCCTCTGCCTGTGTCTCTGCCTCTCTCTCTGTGTCTCATGAATAAATAAATAAAATCTTTTAAAAAAATACTAAGAAAGTAATCTTTGTTTTCAGACTTATGTTGGAATCTAATGCTGGAAATGGTTTTTAAGTGGTTTCACAAAAAATTCTACAGGTACCTAGTTTTCAGAGATGTGATTCTTCATCTGTTTTTGTTGTTTTAGTCTTGGAAAGATAGTGATGTAAACAGTAAATGTGTATCTTCTCTAGTTTTATTACCTTTTAATATTGAACTGAAATGTTAATGATAAATTGATTTTATATAGAGTAAAAGGCAGGTGGAAAGAATGATACATGATCTGTGTATGTGATGATACACAGTGAATGTGTGATGTGATGTGATGTATGTGAATGATACATTATCTGCTCTGGGTGCTTCCCATAATGTTAGTACTTCAGATACTCTTCTCAGAGTAAAGTCACAATTAATAATTGTTTGAAATTTTCTGTCAGTAAAGAAAGCCCTATTTGGTTTAAATGCACTGTTAGACCTTTGCGGTATTTCAGCCAGATGTTCTTCCTAACCATCTAACTCACTTGTTTCACTATCAGTGGAAAATCTATGACTCAATTCTGGCAGTTAACAGGACTTAATGACAGGACATTAACTCACTACTCACTACTGCATAATACAATGGTATCACCAGTAGTCCACTTAGGCTATTTTAAGACAGTGGAATAATCTACTGTATTACAAGTAAATTAGAGTTTTTTCTTAATTTTTTAATTTTTTTAAAAGATTTATTTATTTATTTATGATAGACATAGAGAGAGAGAGAGGCAGAGACACAGGACGAGGGAGAAGCAGGCTCCCTGCAGGGAGCCTGACATGCGACTCAATCCTGAGACCCCAGGATCACGCCCTGGGCCAAAGGCAGGCACTTAAACCGCTGAGCCACCCATGGATCCCCGTAAATTAGAGCTATATATACATTATGAAGATAAGCATGTAACATTTATTTTTGTAAGCAATTTCTCAGATGAGGACATTTTTCAGATGGACCTTCATTGTTTTTATAGGTGCAACTATGGACATGTATGTCTTTGAGTATTAATTATCTAAAATTGTGTCATTATCAAAGTGTTCATCCCTTCCGGTTACTCCTAGCTGTTTTGCCATATCTATATGTTGGTCTTTTTTTTAAGATTTTATTTATTTATTCATGAGAGAGAGAGAAAGAGAGAGAGAGGCAGAGACACAGGCAGAGGGAGAAGCAGGCTCCATGCAAGGAGCCTGACATGGGACTCAATCCCGGGACCCCAGGATCACGCCCTGGGCCAAAGGCAGGCGGCGCTTAAACCTCTGAGCCACCCAGGCTGCCCTATATGTTGGTCTTGCTTGAAAAATAGGTGTGTAGTATCAGGTTTGAAGGAAAGGTGAATCTTGTATAAAAGAACATCAGAATGAATATTTTAGTTATCTATTGCTACATAGCAAATTACCCCCCCCCCCCCGACGCACACACACAAGTCATCTTTGTGACTTATACCAGCAAGCACTTATTATCTCAAAATTTAGGAGTAGCTTAGCTGAGTGTTTCTGGCTTGAGATCTTTCATGAGGAAACAGTCAAGGTGTCACTTGGGGTTGCATTCATCTGAAGGCTTGATTGGGGTGTGAAGATCTGCTTTCAAGATGGCTTAATCCATGACTGGCAGGTGTGGCTGACTTTTGGTAGGAGGCCTCAGTTCCTTATCATGGGGCTAGCCCTTTGAGTGCCCTCTTTACACTGCAGCTGGTTTCCCTCCAAGTGAGTGATACAAGAACAAGGCAGAGGCCAAATGGCTCAATGAACTAAGCTTAGAAATCGCATACTATTGTTTCTGTAATATCTTATTGGATATCCAGGTATCCAATGTGGGGGACAACTATGTACGTGTGTGAATATCAGGAAATGATGGTTCTTGGAGGAGACCACCTTAGAAGCTGGCTTCTATAGGTAAGGAGGAAAAGAAATAGCAGCATAATATGAATTAAACACTATACCTTGACTTTGTTTCAGGACAATGAAGATCTCAATAACTCACAATAATTTCTACTGATTTCTACAAGGTGAAGTAACACAAGATATATGGTATTGCTGTCTGTATATATGGATCACATTCATTCATGTCAATAATTTTGAAATCTAGGTCACACAGAAAGTTGTCATTTTATGGTGGGGCAGCTCTAGTGTCATACATCAAGAAGGTGTAGAGCTAGAATTAGAAAAGTAAGATCCAGGGTTCTTATCTTTTAACCTTTGGTCATGGTCATTGCTTCTGGCCAGTCCAGAGGTACCTCAAGAGATTCTCGGTCTACTTATTGCTGAAATGGGTCAATATTAAGCATCCACCTCCAGCCATTGTTCTATGAAACTGTAATTCAGAGAGATGTCAATTTTTTGCATCTATTCCACTGGTAGATGTATATGCTCATAGGTTTTAAGACTTTTGTGACACATTTTGATGATGAAACTATGAGGTTTGTAAGCAAAGACAGTGTGTAATTCACCTCCACACACATTTAACTTTGCAAACATCAGGGCATAGTAAAAGGAAATGCATCATTCTAGGCAGGCAGCTGAATCATAGCTGTACAGCCTGACTTTTAGCATGAAAACCAGGAGTGGAACAGTGAAGAGTTATGAGCACTATAAAGGCAGATGAAGGAAGAACAGTGGGAGGATAACCATAGTTTTGGAATTATGGCTCAAGATGTTGTTCTTATATCCCTTTCAATGGAAATAATTTCCATTCTCGGCACAGGGTGAGCTGTTAAAGTAAATGTCAAGATCAACTTGAGATATTTTGAATAAGAGATGTTAAGGTCAGTTCAGATGCTCACTGTCTTTGAGACCAAGACATGTTCACAAACACACATTGTTTCTGATGAATGGCTAATTAGATTGAAGGGGAAACAAGGATGCACCTGGTATCTTTCTGCATCATGGGATCACATTTCCTGGATATATTTTACTACCTGGTTCCAGGAACTCTCAACGTCAAGTATTATCAGCTGCAAAACATCAGATATTTTTATACTTAATTAGGCTAAGTGTCTGATTTATGACACCGGAGTCAAGGCTTCAAGTAAGGTCATTCACCTCAAAGAGATCAACACCCATCATGGATAGATCTGCTACTGCATTGCTGCTTGACACTCAGGATACTTTAGTAGACCCATTGACTATTATCAGAATTGAAAAAAAAAATGTTTTCTATTTGTAGACCTCAATTCCTGGCCTCTTATAAAAATCCAAAAAATTGAAAAATAATTTTCATATAGACTTGGAGTAGGAGTAATGGAGCTCTCTTTGAAAATTCTAGAATTTATTTGCTGGGTCTGTTGTGCAGAAGGTGGAAAGAGGGGATAGTGAGGCTTATGCTGCATTCATTTTTTTTTTTTTTTTTTTTGGTCTGGTCATGTAAACTAGGTGAAAAGATGAATCTCTGATGAATCAGATTCCTGATTTGAGGAAAGTTTAGCAACAAGCCTATTTACAAAGATGTGGTCAAGATTTAGGGAAAATAACAAATATGGTTCAGGGCCCTCGCAACTGTGTAATAGCAGAGAACTATTGTTATCTTTAGGTTTTTAGGGGCAGGGGACAGGAAAAGTAGCAGAATCCAGAGTGAAGTGAGTCATTTGAAGTGCTGTGGTTTCAACAGAGGGATGCAGCTGACCAGTAGTGACCTGACTGGGAGGAGCCAGGAAAATAAATATGCTGTCCTCCCTCTCCTGCCGACCTCTAACCTCTAGTACTAAACCCAGCTGGAAGCCCATCCGTGCAGTTCGTATAGGTCAGGTTCTGGAGCACAGAGGAAGACAGAAAACTGTGGAGTGTGGATTTGGAAGGGCAAAGGGAAGATATCAAGCAGAAGGCATACTTTTAATTAGCAGAATTCAAATAAAAATACATGCTCTTATTCCTGACCTCACTGAAACTAGAAATTAAAACATTATGTGGTCACCTCTAGAATGTGATTGCCTGAGTTTGCATCCTAGCTCCAACACTGACCTCTGGCAGATGACTTGCTCTCTCTAGGCTTCGTAATTAAAGAGATAATCATGGTGCCAAGCCCATAGGTGGTTGTGAGGAATAAATGAATGTGAATATATAAGCACACAGACCAGTGCCTAGCATACAGTTAGCATTATATGACTTTGCTATTATTATTGATTTAAGTCCCACACAGCATCACATAGTTGTATTGCTCCTTTTAAGGACAAATAATGTATATTGGGGTAACTTGGATTCCTTGGGTTTTCCAGTATTCTTTAGTGTTTGGCTATAACCTAAGATTAAATATGTAGGTTGCAGTAATTAAATGGAAATCCTTAATGGCCCCACTTCTAACTGAAGTAGGCAGGAAACATTTCCCTGAATATTCTCATAACAACCAGGAAGTGTGGTGAATTTCTTTACTCCAGAAGATGACTAACTGGGTGATACCATGTGAATTAAATATGTGATGGAAAAATTTAGTCAAATGCTCTAGCTTCCTCCACTAAATGAATCCCTTTAGGAAGCATTTCAAATGTGCTTATTGCACAGAATGGTAGAGATAAAAATAAATCTTTGACTTGGAACAGTGCCTTTTCTTGAGATTTATTATCTAATTAAACAATTTCACAATAAAAAAAAAGCATTTACATTTTCATAGGAACCAAGAAACAGCAGTAATAATATTAGCAACTAGCACTTGTAAATCCCACTAGAGTTTACAAAGGGTCTTCACATTTACTGGCTCAATGGTTTTCAAGCTTTTGTTCAGCCATTGAACCCTTTGGTTGTCACGTGCTTGTAGACGTGTGTATCACAGGACAATGGAGCATTCTGATTCTAGCCCACATGATTCAAGCCCCCACTTTTCCCCACCCAGAGGTAATTCCTATTGACGGGTGCTGGGTTTCTGAGGAGGACAGTGTGAAAGCTACTTGTCAGTTTTGTTCTTAGTCCCTTCCCTTTCTTGGGTGCAGGCCTCCGCCTTTTGGAGTCCTGTTCTGCACATGGAGCGTTGGGCCTCAGACAGTCCTCCCTGAAAATATTCATGTTCAAGTAGAGGGAATTCTCACCTAGTGAGGACTTTGAGAACAGAAGGAAAAAAATGAGGAGAATTAAGAAGACACAGAGCATTTCTTTTACATGCCCCACTGTGATTGCTTGAAACCTGACATCACATCTGTGACCAAGAGTTAGCCGAGTTTGGGATTTTAACTTCCCCAAATCCCACGGTATATAATCCATCCAAGTAAGAATTGATGGACTGTCCTCCTTAGTCAGCAGAACATACGCAGCGCAGTCTCCTAAGCAATGAATTTTCAGGAGGCGATTGAAGGCAAACTAAATTAAGCCTTGTTTTCGCTACTACTAAGCTATTTATGCACACAATATTTAAAATAATCTCAAGGCGTACGTGTATGTGTGCACGTATGCTCTCTCCCCTGCTCCCCCAATCTTTTTCAATCTCTCTCCTCTTTTCCTCCCTCTCTGAAGACTTGTTTTGTCAGGCTCTAAGTTGAGTTCTGTGCACCATCTCTTTTAAAATTCACATTATTTTAAAATATAAATTAAAATTTACATTATTACTTTATTTTTTAAAAATATTATTTATTTTAAAATTCACATTATTATTACTATTGGGATAAGGACATTGTGGCTGGCCTAAGTACCTTAGGTAAAGTCTTAACTGTTAGAATCTGCCCCTAGTCTATGCTCTTAACTGTAATACTAAGCCACTTGCACAAGCTGACACATTTCAGCTCCAAAACTGACAACAATAATAGCAACACAAATTTGGAATGTCAATAATCATGGGAAATCCATGTTAAAAATAAAGAAAAGCACAAAGTTTAATTCTATCATATGTTCTTTGCTTAGAAATTTGGAGAGGAATTTGATTATATCAGTTTTCTTGTGATTGGTGTGATGTAAAAAAAGTAATTGGTCTCTAAGTGGCTTCTGAGGAAAGGATGCGATCTGACTCAACAGAAACCACATGAGGACTGGCAAGGAGGGGGCATCTTCAAGGCGTGCTCACTTTTTGCCTGTACCTTTATGAAAATCTGTTCCAGGTAACTCAGAATTTCCTGGAAGGTAGCATTATTCCACTCCGCTTGTAGCTGGATATGTTTGAGTTTCACATGGGTGATTCCTGCTTATCATTCAAATCTCGGACCAGACGTTATCTACTTGGAGATGAGTATCTTTCTGAGCAGCCCCCCTTCCCCCCCAACCAGCTCCCTATCTGGTGTCGGAATCACAGGACTGTTAAAACGAGAATCGCTCCTTCAAATTATCTTGCTTATTTATTTATTCTTTTAATTAACAAGTCTGTATGTTTTCACTAAAATATAAACTCCACAGGGCAGGAATCTTTGTTCATTTCTGTGTCCTCGGAATGTAGAATATCATCTGGTACATATAAGGCAGAGTGTAAATATTTGCTTAGTGAATTAATATTCTGAAGTTCTTGAGGTTTGCTCAGTAATATTAACAATTTTCAGCCAAATACCATTTCAAATGAGATTGGTAAAGAATTCTTAATGGCATTTTAAATCCTTAAAAATATAATGTAAAGAAAATTAAAAAGCTGCACAAATAGAATAAAATATAGAATTTTAAATTCAATATGACTTTAACTGTAAAGGTTTGAAAGAGAAAAACCTGTAAAGATGTCAAAATATTAAATATGGCTGCTATAATGATGAGTTATGAGTAATTTTCTCTCGTACTTACAAAACAGTGTGATGAGCACAAATTACTCTTATATGGAAAATCTAACCAAGAACTGAAAAAAATTGTAAATGGATTGACAATATTTTCTAAAGCTACAGTTTTGTTTTCAGAAATATTTTCAAATTAGGTATATTAGAGAATAATTGGGACAATAATTGTGACAATAATCATAATGATGATTAAAATGAGAGACAGTAAGAAAGCGAGAAAGAAACAAATTTGGGGGAGCTAGAGATGTGAGAGTCATCTACTCTCTCTATACATATATATTATTATTTTTTGCATAAACCTGCACAAGTTTAACTAGTAATATTTATAATAGTCTTTTCTTGGTCTTTTAAAAGAAGAGACCTAAAGAACATTATAAAATATCAATCATGATCTGAAAATGTGTTACACAGACAAAGGGTAATTCACTTGGAAGTTCGTGTACTACTGATGTCTAACAATCTCTTGGGTTTATGGTGGCCGTGTAGGAGGGATAAAGAATCTTTAGCCTGACTTGCAAGTCATCCAGGTAGACCGTACATCAATGAGAGCAGGAGCCACATCTTTTCAGACGCCTTGTATCTCCAGGGCCTAGTGTGGTGCTGCAAGGGGTCCAACTACTTTTTAATATGTGAATATGTATTACATGCTATTTTTTACAAGATTTAATATACAGAGCCAAGTTATTTCTTCTATTATTATATTCCTGTATAATAATATTTCATATTTTTGTTCTATATTTGAGGAGAAAAGTTGCCTGCCCAGTGACTGAATCTTGTGTTTTTCAGAGTCCATTGAAATAGGAGTATTTATGTTCACACTTCAGAGCATTATAAATGGCTATGTCAAATCAAATCGCATCAACTTAAATATACATGTATAGGAATGATCTAAATGTTTTCCTGGAGTCCTATAAGAAAAGCATAAAACTGCAAAAATCTACTTCAGTAGTGGCTTTAAGTCTCATTCTAAATGTTCTAGTTGGGAAGTAGAGAGATAATTCTTCCTTCTACTCTAATTATATTTTTAATCATGAAAATATATCCACATATTCCTTCTAGCTCTATGCTGTAGTGGCCCTGGTTATTAAACCATCTCTTTAAAGCATCAGTTCTTAACCTGGGCTGCATATTGGAATCACCTGAGAGGTATTAAAAATGACCAATGCCTAAAAAAAAAAGAAAATTTAAATTAAAAAAAAAAAAAGACCAACGCCTCCTTCCCAGCCTAGATATTTTGATTTAACTTGTCTGGGGGTAGCCTGGGGTACTGAAATGTTTAAAAATTCAGAGATAATTTGAATGTGCGACCAAGGTTGAGAGCCACTGATTTATACTGTTAACAACATTTTCTTATTTAGACAATACTATTGTTTTCCAAACCAACCAGCTGACTCATAAGCCCCAGACCTGCAACTGGTACTAACTTATTTACAGAAGTCCTTCCAAGCAATGTGTATAAATGGTTTCTAGGTGATAAAACGTTTTCCCTTTTAGACAGTATGTCAAACAGGTCATTTGTCCCCATGTTAAGGTTATTACAAAGGTTATTTCTGCGTTTCTAATAATTTCTTTTGTGTTCTTAGCGTCATGTCCTGATCCGTAATTCATTGGGATTATTCCTTAATGTTTCCCTTTTCACAAGTACATTGGAGAGGACTACACTTTGAAGATTTTATCCTTTGGCTAAAAATTTTAGGATGGAATTGAAAGATGAACTTATGAGAAAGTTAAAGTAGGAATAGTATATTGAACTAACCAAAATGTACCCTCTGGAACTCATAAAGAGGGAAGAAATTTGAAATTTTTAATACAGCTCTGCTTTATGTAAGACTAGAAAATGAAACAAGATATTCTTCATTTCCCAAGATCTCAGAAACCCAAGTCATATTCAATTTGGAACTGACAAGTTTATTTAAAGGATAAATTAGTTTAGAAAATTTGGGGGAAGATATCCACTGTTTTTAAACTCAGTTTCCTGTAGTTTGGTGGCTTAAAAACATTCTTTATATATTGATTTAGTAGTATAGTATTGAGTAGAGACTTAAGGGATTTTATGCTTTTACTTCTTATGTATTAGTGCATTTTTATTTTTTTTTATTTTTTTTATTTTTTATTAGTGCATTTTTAAATTTAAAATGTGGCTCTTGAGGAAACTCAGATAATCTTTAGCGTATGGCCAAGAAGGCATAAGACAAATAAAAATAATAGAAGGCCTAAATGTGAGACAAATAAAAATAAGGCAAAATATCTAAAGTCTTTACTCTGAGTGCAGTTGATAAGGATGGGATACATTACAAAATAAGCCAAATTAAGTTACATAGAAACATTTAAAGCCAATTTGCCCTGATATGGGTTTTCTAGCTGTGTGCAAAGGGGAGAAGGGAAGGTGTTTAATTTTTTTTTTTTTATTGTGTGTTTGCCAAATAAAAGGAAGTCCATGTGTCACAAGTGAATGAGCTATATGTTTGTTCTTTCTTATTGGTACAATAACTTCTCTTCGAGTAAATGAAAAAGGAATCAGGTAACCTGTTTGAGGTAACTTGCCAGCTAGGAGAGCAGCTGAAAACTTAGCATTTCTCCAAAGGGGCGATGGGGTAACTGAAGGCCAGTCTTTCGTCAGCAAGACAGTGATAGGTGGTGGCAGCCTGTGCTGGATTAATCGTAGTTATTACGCCGTACCTAAACTGGCTGAGATGAACCTCCAAAGGAGATAACGCAGAGTGGCAGTTCATTAGCCTACGTAGACTAATTAAACATCTAATTAGATTCTTACTGGGAAATACCTTCATGTGATTATGAGTCCAGAGTGACTCAGCAAGCCCACAAATTGGATTATCTGGATCTTAAACTCTCATAAAAATAATGGTGTTCCAAGAGTTAGCTTGTTCTCAAAATAGTAAGTGATGAACTTAGGAGTTAATTAGATGTCACTTATTTCCTCATTTATTTATTAAGTAGTCAATTCTGGGATCCCTATTTTCCTTCTTTATTGCAATTTCAAAATCATTATCACACTGAGAGCTTACTTTAAGTCAGACGCCATGCTAAGCAGGGAACGGCCATCATATTGCTGCATCTTTTACAACTGTCCCATGAGGGAGGGGTCCTGAGTCTTCTTCGACAGCCGTGAGAGAGCTGAGCCTGAGAGGTGACTACCTGGTTCACATCGCCACATTTAGGATAGACCCTGGGCACCGTCAACAGGTAGACCGTGTTCTACACCGATGCAAAATGCAGACTCATTTTGGTACTAGCTTAATAGTTCAATATTCTTCTAATTTTATTGGTTCTGCTCGTGTTTCTCAATGATATTATCTTCAAAAGCTATTTTTAAAAGATATTATTTGTTTACTTATTTGACAGAGAGCAAGGGGCAGAGGGAGAGCGAGAGTGCTGAGCACAGAGACCAACCAGCAAGGGACTCAACCTCAGAACCCTGAGACCATAGCTTATGCCCAAATCAAGAGTCAGTAGCTTACCCAGCTGAGCAGCCCAAGAGCTGTTTATAGTCATTACTTAACTTAGTTGCCTGCTTTTGCTATTTTTGGGAATCATAGCCTAACAATCTGATGCAGGTTGTTGGCACAGCCTAATTTCTTTGGTCAGGCTGAGACCTAGAGAAGAGTCCTCTTAGGATCCTGATTGTTTACTGCAGGATTCCTCACCTACGTATCATTTACATTTACATTAAAGTATTCTTTGTTGTGAGGGACTCCCCTGTACACTGTAAAATGTTTAACAGCATCCCTGACCTCTCCACCCGCAACATGCCAGTAGCAAACCTCCTTCTTCCCTGTCCCTAGTTGTGACGACCAAGAATGTCTCCAGACTTTACCCAATGGTTCCTTTGGGCAAAATTACTCTTGGTTGGGAACCATGGTTTACAGAGTCAAGAAATGGTATTAAATATTTTTGTACTAACCATAGCTATTACAACTACTGTATTATGGTTGAAGTTCTACATACTGGTTGACAAAGAAAAATTGCATTGGACAGAATTAGACAAGGAAGAGTAATATTGAGACTGTTGTAATAGGGAAGAAATATTGAACTCATTCATTTGGGGAATATAAAAAATAGTGACAGGGAATAAAGGGGAAAGGAGAAAAAATGAGTGGGAAATATCAGAAAGGGAGACAGAACATGAGAGACTCCTGACTCTGGGAAACCAACTAGGGGTGGTGGAAGGGAAGGAGGGCAGGGGGTGGGGGTGACTGGGTGGTGGGCCCTGAGGGGGGCCCTTGATGGGATGAGCACTGGGTGTTATTCTATATGTTGGCAAATTGAACACCAATAAAAAATAAATTTATATAAATTAAAAAAAAAAAAAGAAACAAGAGGGAGAAGAGTTTTAGACACTACAGAAAGCGAGGAGGAAAGTACTGGAAGACCTTAGTGGGGAGCTTGGTCCCTGGGCCATGTGATTGGGCCATCTGTGTTTGCTAATTGATGTCGGTGGAAGTTGGACTCCCACCCACCCCAGAGACTGCGAGATAGAGGTGACTATCATTCCTGATAATTACATTTCAGAATAATGGCCCATGGGTCCTTGAGAAAGATAGTCCTGGGTTGTAAAACCTGCAAGAGGCTGGGAGGAGATTTACATATCAAAGGAGTAAAAAAAAACAGAATTTGCAACTGCAAATTTTTAAAAGTAAATGCTCTAAGACAAAAGAGGCTGGGAGGTGGGCTTAGGGTCAGAAAGAAACCTGTCTGAAGTTCAGTCAAGCTGATGAGAATGGTAAACCCATCCTGGTGAGAGTTACAATAATGCTTTTATATTTAGGGTGCATTTAGGACATGTCATTTTTAAGTCCGAGGTTGGGTTGGGATTTATGCAGCCTTCACGTTCTCTCAGTAAAAAATGCCTGTGGAAGCGTCTGGTGTTCCACGGCCTGCTTATTGCCCTCAGCCTACGCCTACCCAAGTTTCTATTATCTTCCTTTTATGGAACTAACACGCACAACCAGAGTCTCATCAGTTCTGAGTGTAAACTGCCTTTGCTCTCAGCAGATGATGATCATCCATTTTCCAAACAGATCCATTTTAAACGGTTTTAAACATTGCAGGTTAAAGGAACAGGGCAGGTGCTATCTTCTTTATTTTTCATTTCTGAAGCTTGACATGTAGTAGGAGCTTAATAGTTGCTTGCTTCATACATGGACGACACCTGGGTCTCTATTTTCATGGGTGTTCAGCTGTGTCGAAGTTAGCTTGACTCTTACCTGAGAAGTCCTCAGAAAAGCAGAAACAGTGTCCTGCTTCCCAGGGGGAGGTTTTCGGGATTTATCCTCTACAGGTGCTGGGACACAACAGGTAGACCAACGTCCTGGATTCTGTGACTGATTTCAATGATTGATTCAACTCCACACAATTTAACCAGCTGGTACTGATCACTTAGCAGGAGCACGATACTGTGCTAAGCACTGGGAATTAAAAGGCAAGGCGCCACTCCCTTCCTTAAGGGGTTCGCTATTGCAGAGGAGCCTGACCAGACTCTTGGATGCCATATTGAATCATATTTCAAGGGAGTTTAAGGCCATGGGAGCACAGAAGAAAATAACTTATCCGGTGACATCATGAAAGGCATGGAAACAAGGAAGGCAAGACCAGAATGCTGAGCAGAATTTTGAGCAACAAATCCGAACAATGTTGGAAAAAGCAGAGAAGTAATGGTTTCTTATGCCGCCAGGCAATGAGGCATAATCATGAAATAGCCTAACTCTCTCTCTTGCCACTGCCCTCAATGGACTTCATTGAATTCCCTTTCTCTGTCACTGGGCCGTATCTCAGGAAGATCCCAGATCTTTCCAGGAAGAATAGTCCTTGGGTATTGGAACTGAGTTTTCTGATATTAAAATATCCTAACACATATCCTAACTTTCGCCTCTAATGCAATGTAAGGCTTCTCCCATCTTCCCCGCTCAGTCCCGACACGAGGATTCCCCAGACCCCCAGTGGGCAAGGGAGGAGGGCGTTATTGATTTTTTCACTCTTTCTCCATTTTGCTCTTACAATTCTTTTTTTCCCAAAACTCTGCAGCTGGGGGTCGTCCGTGGTTGGGATATGGGTAGGAACTGGAGGTAAAGGGACAGTTGTAAATGTTATAGGTTTTAGAATCTGACACAGTTGCCCTGTGGTTCGGATGCCCAACCACTGTCTCTTTCTGTGATAGGATGTTTCCTGAACATATCTAGATATGGGAAGGTGAAAAGCCCAAGCCTGCTTTTTTCTAGGCTAAGACATTTTCTAAAAGGCTCCATCACCTTATCAGCTTTAGATGGACTGGCGATAGGCGACACAGAAGGAAGAGAAGGACATGTTTAGGTTAATCCCAGCAAGTCTGGGTAGGGGTATCTAGCAACTCTCTCTGGAATGTGTGAAGAACATTGATCACCTGCTGTCTTCAATTTTAGGACGTCAGCCAAGACTCTATGGCAACTGAAACTTCCTATTAAATGTCTAGCTACATTTAAATTTGTAGAATATTTGCTGCTTATAGAGTACTAATATATACTGATGGCAGCAAACCTGTGTTAGAAAGAGCCCGGGAACTGGAAATAGACTTACCGAACATCAAATCAAACTTTTGACACTCATCTAAACTATGGGAATATTAGTTCCTTTATCTGCAAAATGGGGGAAATAGAATGTAATTTTTGGTTTTGCTGTGTAGCACGTAGTGCCTGGCATCTAGTAGGTTATCAAACAATGTGAGTCAACATGTGCACTCTTCCATCCAAATAGCAACTCTGAGTGAGTATTATAGGAATTGTTTGGCAAACAAACAGAACGTCTGGGCACAGGAAAATTGTTCTACTTAGGTGAAGGATTGATTTTGAGGATCTTGATACCACATTAAGCGATTTTAGCTTTCTATCCCCAAACAAAACATAGGATGGAGAATTTAAAGTATAACAGGACAGTTTCAAATCACTCACTCATGAACCTCAAAATCATCTTACTTTCCACCTGTCCTTTTCTCCAGCTGGAACTGAAATTTCATTGATTTGCAGTAACTATAATAAAAATTTACATTAATAGCCAATATTTATTGAGCACTTAATATGTACCAGGCACTGTGCTAAAAAGTTTAATTCCATAGTTGCATTTTATCCTCACAACCTTACTTCATGGATAGGGACACTGAGTCTGGAAAAGTGAACAATGCAATGGAATTCCTACCTCCAGTTAGTGACAAGTCAGGACGTGAACTCTGGTTGCCCCCCCCCCCATTATTTCTTAAACATACCCACAGAAAATTTCCTTAGTCACTAAGGAAAGAGATTTAGAGACAAGAGAGTGACCACCATTTGTAATTTTTAAAAATTACATTCACATATGTAACTTCTCATATTTGTATACTTTCCCATTTTTAGTAGTCTTTTTTCTATTTTTTTTCTTTTTTGCCTGATTTTTTTTTTCCTGTTCTCCTTCATTTTCAATACCAATCACCACACAAACCACCTGCAAAGTGTGGAAATTCTGGTGACATCCTAATATTTATCCTTCCAAGCTTCCATTATATAGAACTGTATAATGATATAAATATTTTATGTGATTTATAAGCATTTTATATGTGTATTTGTAACCCGTTATATTGCAATTAACAAAGTATTAAAAAATGAGTTTTACAGATTTTTCTGTAAAACAGATTTTTCTGTTCCTTCCTTTTCTGATTCAACAGAAGAGTGGAACAGGTGTAGGGGAGGAAAAACCTTTTCCACTCCCCATCTGAGTTAGGTTTATTGGCAGAGTTCCTCTAAATTACACTGAAAATTACAATAGCAAACCAGTTTATTAACACATGCAGTATGCTTCATGCAAGAAAAATCTCTGATGAATAACTCAGAGGGGTGTTAGACTTGGGCTTTTGTACATCTTAGCAAAAAAATAATTTGTAGAAAAGTGACAAGACAAAGGAAAAGGACGTTGGGCTTCCAGGGGGAGCAAATTGAGAGGACGTAAATACACATGAAACTAATGGGAAGTGAGGCTAATTAGTAAGATTGGCTTGTGTAGATTCTTTCTCGGCGTCGTCTCCTCTTCAGTGATAACCTTATCATCCCCTTCTCGGTCCAGGACATGGGGGAGAAAGCATCTTCGCAGAAGGAATTTATGTTCTGATTTCACGTAGGTGAGGGGGAGGGCGAGAGCTTTTGCACCTGATTCCTCTCAATGACCATCCGTTCAAAATAATCATTATCATAAACCACATCTTCTTTATCCATTCATCTTTCGATGGACACCGAGGCTCCTTCCACAGTTTGGCTATTGTGGACATTGCTGCTATATGTTGGCAAATTGAACACCAATAAAAAATAAATTTATTAAAATAAAAAAAACTAGGAAAAAAACCCAAAATAATCATTATCAAAGTGGCATATTTTGGGGAGACATATTCTGCTTCCCTTCAAAGAAAATACTTTCAGACCAACTGGCAAGTCTCGAATTCTCTCTCTTTAATGGCTGCATAAAATTCTACTATAAGATACATTATCATTCATTCAGTCGTTCCTCTGTGTATGGGCATTCATGTAATAAAGGTCTTTGTTTTTGTGTCTATTTTTGGTGAAAATGAGAAGAGCAATAATCATCCTTTACATAAGTGTTAATGAACTGGGGCTTTCATTCTATGGAATATATTCCCAGAAGTGAGATTTCTTGGTAGAAAAGTTAATGTATTTATAATCCTAATAGATGTTGCTATATTGCTTTTCTAAAACGCTATAACTCTTCACATTCCCAGGCACGCAGCAGAGTGCCTTTTCCTCCTATATCTCTATAATTTGGTGTCACAGATCTTTTTAATTTTTGGAAGCCTAATAAGTGTGAAGAGATATGTCATGGTGTTTATTTGCATTTCCCCCAAGCATTGGTAAATTTAAATATCTGTCCTCAGTGAACTGTCCTTTCAGTCTTTTGTCCATATTTTTATTGAGCTGTTCTACCTTTTTAAAGGTAGATTAAATTTAAATTTAATTTTAATATTTTTAATAATTTTGAATATTATAGATAATTAACCTTTCATCTACCATCTGCTTGGCCAATAGGTTTTTTCTATCATTTGTTTATTGACTTGTTTACCTCAGAAAATGTTTTCACATTATCACATATGTATAACTTGTGGGCTTCCGGTTTTGTCTAGATTTTCCTATCCCTTGACCACATATGCTACCTTTAAATTTATTTTTGTGATTAAGTCTATAATTAATCTGGAATTTGTTTTTTACATATGGCATAAAATGGGAATAAATTGTTTATTTTTAGATAGCTCATTGTGCCAACATAGTTTTTTTCCTAATCCATTCTTTCTTTACTGATCACATACAGTCGGATCCAGTTCCAGCTCTCTTTGATAACATTGACCTATTTATTTCTATTCCAGGACATAAAGATCGTGGTAATAATACAATGGCTTTATCTTAAGTTCTTAAGAACCTTTTTGTTGTTCTTCTGTTACATGATTTTAGTAACTGTTGTTGGACACTATTCCTCCTCTAAATCCCAAATTATTTTATCCAATTTTGTTTAAAGTATTGTAGGGATTCTTTTTGGAATTCTGTTAAATGTATGTGCTAACTTTTGGGAAAATTATTATTTTTATGACACTATGTCTTTCCCCCTAAGGACCTTCCTGTTTGGTTCAGATCTTATTTAATAATTTTTAATACAATTTTATGGGTTTTTTTTCCATATATGTCTCATTCCATTTGTATTAAATTACTTGTATGTTTAGAAGTATTATGAATGGTATATTTTTCTCATTTCATTTTTAATTTTATTCTAAAGAATATAAAGGCTAGCAGCTATTTTTTATATATTGTTTCAAACTATCCTACTGTTTTCTCCCATTATTATTAATTTTTTACTTTCACTTTCTGAGCGCTCATAATCAGGGACCCAAGTATTTCAGCCCACGTACTACTCCTTGCTTGACTCATCTTCGCTCATCTTGTAATTTCTGATCTGATTGTTTGGCAGAGTGTTTTTCCAACTATTTTCTTCCTATACCGTATGTGGTGATATTCTCTATCTTATTGCCTGTTCTCAAACACTGTCTTTTCACCCTGATGGGTGATAGATATTTTGACTGGTGAGAGAATTCTAGTGTTGCTGGGCTTGTCTGTCAATTAGTTGTAAATTTTAATCCACCACCAGAGGTACATAGGAGAAATCTCATTCTAGTCTGGTTTTCTTTTCTCTTAGGCAATTCATACATTGTGTTTTTAAGCTCATGTATTATTTTCTTTGTTTTCAGACTTGTGAAAATTTGGATTGCACAGGCCTAAGAATATGTCTTTTCTTATCAGGGAAGTCTGCAACTTGGCAAGCCATTTCAAATGCCCATTTATGTCGTTCTTCCCCTTCGGAAAATTATTCTTCTACTATACTTCAGTTGTCTTCAGTTACTTTGCCTCCAGGTGTTCTTTTAGCTTTTTGAAATTCCAATCATTTGGATATTAGTTCTACTTTATCTATCTTCTAAATCTCTTATCTTTTCCTATTTTCAATCTGAATATATTTCTTGTTTGTTTGTTTTGATCTGCACTTTGTAATATGACTCTTGGTCTTTCAACCATGATTTTGTTGCCTGGTGGTAATAATCCACTCCATGTCTTTTAAGGAAATCTTCATTCTGGAAACCAAGCTTTTTATGCTCGTTTTTTATCACACGAGTAAACGCACACAGGCTTATATGAGCTGAACTAAATTTTATTAAAATATTCACTTGGATTTTTTTCCAGAATATTTTCTATTTTTCTGGGCAGGTTTTCTGATTACTCTAATATTCCTCTTATCCCTGGTTATGATCATCCAAATGGATGCTAAGTTTTTTTTTTTTTTTTTGTTAATTCATCATTGTGGCTGGGGTCTTGCTATTTGGATATTTTGCATGAGGCAGAAGGTACTGCAATTTCTGCATCTGTGGGCCTATGATATAGGAGCCAATAGCTAAGTGTCCTGATAAATTATTGGACTTTAGCACACAGATTGGTCAATGTGATTAGGCCACCTGGATTTACTAATTGGTGCTTATTAGAGTTAGGCTCCTGCCCTCCTATAAAGACTGGAAAATAAGAACATGACTTTCTTTTTAAAAAAAAGATTGTAGTTAAAAAAGAAAAACAAATATATGAGATCATGAGATCTACCCTCTTAACAAAATTTGAATGTACAATAGTGTATTGTTAACTTTAAGTACAATATTGTATGGCAGGTGTTTAGAACTTTTTTATCTTGCATGACTAAATCCAATTCCCACTGAACAGTGACTCCTCATTTTCTGCTTATGGTCAATCATGATTCTACTTACTACTTCTATGAGTTTCCCTGCTTTTGATACCTTATATGAGCGAAATCAACAGTACTTGTCCTTCTATGACTGGCTTATTTCATTTAGTTAGTGTGATGTCTTCAAAGGTTCATCCTTGTTGTCACATGTGACACAATTTCCTTATTTTTTAAGGATCTTGAAGGGATATTTGCACACTTATGTTCTTGTGGCATTATTCATAATAGCCAAAATGTGAAAGCAATCTTAATGTCTACCCATGGATGAATGGATATAAAAAATGTATTAGATACAAATATTTAGCCTTTAAAAGGAAGGTATTATATTTCTTTCTTTTTTTTTTTTTTTTTTTGGCAATATTTTAGAACAGTTTTAGATTCGCAGCATAACTGAGAAGAAGGTTCAGGGATTTCCCACGTACCCTCCACCTCCACACATGCACAGCCTCCCTAATGGCAATATCACTCACCAGAATGGTATATTTGTTAAAAAGGATGAACCTACATTGACACATCATAATCACCCCAAATCCATGGTTTTACCTAGGATGCATTCTTAGTATCATACACAGTAAAGGTTTAGATAAATGTATAATGACATGTATTCATCATTAATTATAGTATCATACAAAGTAGTTTCACTACCCTAAAAATCATCCATGCTCATCCCTTGGCACACACCCTAACTCCCACCAGCAACCACTGGTATTTTTATTGTCTCCAGTTTGACTTTTCTCAGAATGTCATATAGTTGGAATCAAATTGTAGTTAGCCTTCTCAGGTTGGCTTCTTTCACTAATACACATTTATGTTTCTTTTACGTTTTTTTCATGGCCTGATAGCTCACTTTTTTAGCACTAAATAATATTCCATTGTCTGAATGTACCACAGTTTTCTCCATTCACCTACGAAGGACATCTTGGTTGCTTTCATGTTTTGGCAAATATGAATAAAACTGATATAAATATTTGTGGGCAGGGTTTTGTCTGGACATAAGTTTTCAATATCATTGGATAGATGCCAAGGAATGCTATTACTGGACCATATAGTAAATGTATGTTTAGTTTTGTTAAGAAACTGTGAAACTATCTTGCAATGGCCGTACCACTTTGCGTTCCCACCAGCAATATACACGAGTTCCTGTTTCTGCACATCCTTGCTAGTATTTGGCATTGTCAGCATTGCAGATGTTGGCTTTTCTAATGGGTGTGTAGTGATATCTCATTTTAATTTAAATTTCCGCGATGACATATGATGTGGAGCATTTTTTTTTTCATATGATTCTTTGCCAACTTATTTGTATATCTTCTTTGTTGATGTTTGTTCAGGTCTTTTGCCCATTTTTTAATCAAGTTGCATTTCTATTGCAGAGTTTTAAGATTTCTCTGGGTATGTGGATAACATACCTTGGTAAGAGGTGACTTTTGCAAATATAGTCTCCCAGCCTGCGGCTTACCTTCTACTTATCATAATTGCCATTCATAAAGCAGAAGTTTTAAATTCAATGAAGTCCAGTTTATCAATTATTTTTTTCATGGATTGTGTCTTTGATGTTTATCTAAAATACCATCTCCACACCCAAGGTCATCTAGGTTTTCTCCTGTGTTATTTTCTAGAGTTTCATAGTTCTGTGATTTACACTTAGGTCAAAAATTCATTTTGAGTTAGTTTTCATAAAGGGTGTTAAGTCCATATCTAGTTTTCTCTTTCTCTTTCTTTCTCTCTCTCTTTTTCTCTCTCTCTTTCTCTTTCACATGTGGATGTTCAGATGTTCCAGTACTATTTCTTGAAGAGATTAAGCTCTTTGTTCCATTGTATTGCCTTTGTTCCTTTTTCAAAGATCAGTCAACAATAAATATAAGGGTCTATTTCTGAGAGCTCTATTCTGTTCCATTGATTTATCTATTATTTTGGCAAACGACACTGTCTTGAGTAGTGTAGCTTTATTGTACGTCTTGAAGTCAAGTAGTGTCAGTCCTCAAACTTTGTTCCTCTCCTTTAATATTGTGTTGGCAATTCTGGATCTTTTGTGTTTTCATATAAATACTAGAATTAGTTCATCTAAATCCATAAAATAACTGCTGGGATCTTTATTGGAATTACATTGAATCTATGGATCAAGTTGGAGAAAAACTGACATCTTGACAGTGTTGAGTCTTTCTATCCATAAACATAGACTATCTCTCCCTTTATTTAGTTCTTGATTTTGTCAATTTTTATAGTTTTCCTCATGAATATTACATACATATTGTTAGATTTATACCTAAATATTTTATTTGGGAGGAGGATGCTGATATAAATAATATTGAATTTTTAATTTCAGATTCTTTTTTTAATGTTTTCTAAAATTCCAGATTCTATTTGTAAATTGTTGGTACATAGGAAAGCAGTTGACTTTTATATATTAACTTTATATCCTACAACATTGCTGCAAGCGCTTACTAATTCCAAGAACGGTTTTTTGTCTTTTTTTTTTCAGATATTCTACATAGGCTATTATGTCATCTATGAACAGAAATAGTCTTACATTTTTCTTTCCAATCAATATACCTTTTATTTACTTTTCTTGCCTTATTGCATTAACAAAGAATTCCAGTATCATCTTTCAAGAGAACAGTAAGAAAGACATCCTTGCATTGTTCCTGGGAAAGCTGTGAGTTTTTCATTATTTTTTTAAAGATTGATTCCTTGATTGATTGACTTGATAGAGAGAGAGAGCATGTGCACACAAGCAGAGGAAGCAGCAGGCAGAGGGAGAAGGAGAAGCAGGCTTTCTGCTGAGCAGAGAGCCCAATAACATGGAGCTCAATCTCGGGACCCTAAGATCATGACCTGAACCAAAGGCAGATCCTTAGGCCACCCAGGTGCCCCTGAGTTTTTCAATATTAAATATGGTGTTAGCTGTAGGATTTTTGTAGATATTCTTCATCAAGGTGAAAAAGTTCCCCACTAAGATATTCTAAGTCTACTGAGAGATTTTGTGTTGAATAGAAGTTGAATTTTGTCAAATGCTTTTTCTGTATCTATCAATATGATAATATGATTATTTTATTCTTTAGACTATTGATGTGATAGATTATATTAATTGATTTTTGAGTGTTGAACCTGTCTTGCATACCTGGGATAGATCCTAATTTGTTATGATGTATAATTATTTTTAAAATTCACTTTCCTAATATTATGCTGAGGATTTTTTTCATCCATTTTCATGAGAAATGTTAGTGTGGAGGGTGTTTTTTATAATGTTTTTGCCTGGGTTTGGTATTACAATAATAATTACTGGTCTCATAGAAAAAGTTGGGAAATATTTCCTCTGATTCACTCCTCTGAAAGTGATTGTGGAAAGTTAGTGTAATCTCTTCTAAGAGTTTGATAGAATTCACCAGGGAACCCATCTGTTTTCTGCTGTTTTGGAAGGGTATCAATTATTTATTCAATTTTTAAAATAGATATAGGCCTCTTCAGATGGTCTATTTCTTCTTGGCATTATTTTTCTTGATGCTGACATTTCGAAGGGATAGCTCCTAGGTTCTTGAGAAAGGCATTCCTGGGTTGTAAAATCGGCCAAAGACTTTATGTTTCAAAAAAGAAAGAACTGACAATTAAATTGATCCTTGAGAAGCCACTCAGTTCTAAATTAGCTCTATAATCACATGGTCTTGATGGCAGAGAGATTCAGTTCACCTGATGTATTTTCTTTATCCCATGGTATTCAGGAGACACCAGAGTTCTTTAAGTCAGCTTTCTCTGGATGACATACTTACAATGTGTCAAGCTTTTCTCCAAAAGTGTAGTTTATTGGGCCTTTCCCTTGGGCTCCAGTTCCTCAGAATCTTGCCAAGCCCTATCATTCAGGGAAGAAAGCTTATGTGTGTTTTTTCATGGTTGGCCTCCCTAGCTTCTACTATTACCAGCAATTAGCAAAAACCTTAGAGTTCATTGTGGAGGGAAGGGAACTTCTTAATTTGTCTTGCTGTTTCTAGAATCTTCTCTGATTCTCAAAGAGAATATCATAATTTTCTAAGGCTACAGAGAGGCGCATTGAAAAAGCCTGGGACCAGGCGGGGGGGGGGGGGGGGTAAGGGGGCGGGTAGGCCTTTAGGCTATCATTAGCAATCTCAATGAAAGTCATATTTTGGAATGATAGGGTTTTGGTCAGATTTCATGGTCAGGGAAGGAAAAAAGAAGTTGAGTATATAGGTTATTCTTTCAAGGTAAAAAAGTTTTTAAATAATTTCTTAATAGCCTACAAACTGATATCTTTTTATTGATAAAGGGCAAAATACTTGGAGGATTGTTTAATTGGTAATTGGTATCTTTCAGCAACAATGACCCCTGTGAGGCGATGGATAACATTATTCCCAGGATAACTTATTCCATGGGATGCCTGAACAGTTATATGTTCAGTTTTCTGATAAAAGCAATTCCTATTCCTGCTCAATATGTCTTAGACAAAAGATAACTCGTAAATAAAAATTACTAGAAAAAGCAAAAATATCTCATAACCTGTGTAACATAATGAAATCTTAGCTGGCCTCAGTGAGTCTGTCCAATAAGAGAGACTATAGGTTATAAATACATTTAGATCAATACGATTAAAACTTATTCTAAATTTTATTTTAAATGGTTTTAAAACATCATATTTCCTGATTTAATCTCCTTTTAATTAAATGTTATATGCTAACAATAACTCCTTCTTCTCAGGTATTTGATTATTATTTTTTTACATGGTTGAGGCATGAAAATATACTTTTTTTTCTATCTCAGAATGTGGGTTGTTTGCTTGGTGGTAAGTCAAGTAAACAACCAGAGCTTTTCTCAGTGGTATTAAACCTAGTTCCAGCTCCCTAGATAAGTTGAATGGTTTTCAAAAAAAAAAAAAAAAAAAAGATACCTTTTCTTTATTCTTGAAGATCTAAGGCAGATCCCAGGAATAAAGAAATAGCTTCTGCATTATCTAACTACAAAGATGCTGATAAGCAGTCCTTACAAGAAGAAAAATCTTTCCAAATACCTTTTCAAAATGCTTTGTATATATTGGAAAATTGCTTTCCTCTCTCAAACCCTGAGACTAGCTACTTAAAAGACACACAAGTTTGCCTTTAGGTTGCCCTCTTTATAGCTGACAATTCCAACTCATAGTTTTGTCTTCTAGTATTCAAAAAATGCATTATAAAGATTATCTTCTAAACTAGACCATTTCAAGTTAATTCTTTTTTTAAATAAGACTTTTTAAGTAGGCATATTTTTTAAATGACAGTTGGCTTTCTCATAAAATCAGAGTCATCCTTAACATTTTTAAAGATTTTATTTATTTATTTATGAAAGACACACACACAGAGAGAGAGAGAAAGAGAAAGACAGGCAGAGGGAGAAGCAGGCTCCCTGCGGGAAGCCCAATGCAGGATTTGATTCCAGGACCCCGGGGTCATGCCCTGAGCCAAAGGCAGATGCTCACCTGCTGAGCCACCCAGGTGTCCCCATCCTTAACTTTTTTAGTAGCTACAATTCTCTCAGTTTATTTCTGCACCATCACTTTGTGGAAAGTGACTTTTACTTATCAGAAGAATGATGTTATTGGAAGAGGCTGGGAGATTTGAGCTGTGGCCATACATTGCCTGTGTTGGCATTTTTGGACACTGACTTATTCCCCTGGTGGAACCACCCAAGGGAAGTTAATACAAAACTTTTAAAAATAAGTTGCAAAATAGAAATAAGCAGGTTATGTCATGATTTCAAGTACCTTTGAAGGCTTATACGTATAGTCTGACTACATACGCATAATGTCTTCTAACTGAAGTTTTGTCTTTTCATTTCATTTTCTCATTTTCTGTGTAAAATAAGTCACAGATCACATAACTACAAATAGTTACCTACATAAGCTTATTTGGAAAATTTGTTTAATTTTCTCTACAGGTTTCAGGTGGTAGCGGGAGGACACATTAGTAGGGGTGAGCCTTTGTGTTCTTCTGTTTGGCAATAGGCTGAGTATGCCTGACTTTCAGAGCAGTGACGGAGGTGAGCGACGATAGACTGGGAAATGTGCCTGGTTCAAGATCACATTAAAAAATTCTACAAAATTGAAAGCAAACCAAGAATTTAGACGTGGTTTTCTTTCTGCAAGTGGAGCACTTTTTAGAGATGTAATTATTTACAAGTTTCACTCTGGTTTATTTACCCAGCGTTTAGTCAGTATACTTGAAATCAGGCAGAGACTAAACACTGTAACACATTTTGTGGATTTAAAAGCCTCTTTGGAATTCTTGAGGCTTATTAATCTCTTCTGTATAAATTTGAGATTTTCATCATTAACGGATGCAGACTTGATTCTCTATTGTACTTTTTTAAGATGTAAATTCTCCAGAAGGTAATGCTATAAAAACATATTAGGCTAGAGATTGGTTTTACTGAGTATCAAGATAAATGTAATTTGGGCATATTGCATTGCTTGTTGGGTTGCCTTTATGTGATTCTAACAGTTAAAGTTAGGATAGGATTACTGGGATAAGTAAACACTGTTTACTTATTACCTATTATTAGTCACAGCTATAGTAATGAAATGTGATGTGGCTAAGAAAGCGTCAGATAAAAAAGGACTGTTTTAGATGGGCATGCTAGAGAAACATGGTAGCTACAAACATTCATATATGGTATTTTATGGAGAGTCAAAATAAGGCAAAGAATGTCTCACCTTATTAATTATAGATAGCTATAAATTCTTTTTTCATATAGACATCCCTTCTTCTTCCTTTTTTTTTTTTGTTATTTAGCAGTTTGTAACTCTATCTGTCCAAAGAGTAACAGTGGATTTACGTTGTCCTTAATTTGTTTTATAAATATCAGTCGTAAGGCGATATTTTAGATCATTATACTGAATATTGATATGTAATCATGTCGATAAAGAATTCAGGGTTGTGATAAAATTTAAAGCTTAGTTATCTACTGAAGGACTGCAGCAGATATGTGGATAATTGAAAGTCTGAATAATCTGGTTATTTGCACATTATGCTTGGCATAGTTGAAATTAAAATTCAATGAACAGAATATATGGGGATATATTTGCTGAAAATGTGATGGTTAATATCTTTATCATATAAAGGATTTATCTAAGACAATAGGAAAAACAATGACTTAATAAGGATATGACAAAGGTCTTAGAGAAAATCTAGCCAATTAAAAACATACAAATAAAACCCGTCATACACTAATGGTGGAAACGCACATAGGAACAACCGCTCGGAAATCTGTTTGACGATAGCTACTGAACACAAGCACATGTGTACCCCATGACCCAGAATTTCTACTACAATGTACGCTTAACAAATGTGCATTTATATATTTATGAAAAGATGTTTCTAAGGATGTTCAAAGTTGCACTATTCATGATAGCTAGAAAGTAGAAATTCCTCAAATACTCATTAACAGTAGAATACAGATATAAACTTTGGTGTAATCGTACAATGGAATGATCTACAGCAATGAGAATAAACATTCAAGGAATGAATGAATATCTAAAAAATAATAATATTGAGCAAAATTAGCCAAACACTAATAAAGAATATATATTGTATGATTCTATATGTATAAAGTTGAAAATCAGGGGCACCTGGGTGATTCAGCCAGTTGAGCAATGGATTCTTGGTTTCCCTAGAGTCATGATCTCAGGTCCTGGGATCAAGCCCACATCTAGCTCCACGCTCAGGAGGGGGATCCGCTTGTCCCTCTCCTTCCTCCTTTGCCTTTCCCACAGCACGCACGTGACCCCCCTCTGTCTCTCAAACAAATAAATAAATAAAATCTTAAAAAATAAGGTTAAAAAATAGCAAAACTGGACTTCTGCTTCAAAATAAAGGGCACTAAGTCATGTGAGGCCAGTAAAACTGAGAAGATTATAAAGATGGATAAATCATAAAAATCATACTTTCAAAGCTGTGGTACCAATGGGTACTAGACACACTAAAAGTCAGGAGTCATGAAAGTATTTCCAAAGCAAGCTGAAGATGGAAGCTGTTGGTTTCCCTGTAGCATTTTCCTATATGATCTGGAGGCTGAGGATCTAGGATTTACCCAAGAAAAGCACTACTCCAACAAAGTATAAGTGGTCATTCAGCATAGAAGTAACAAAATTAGAGAAACTTGGGGCTTCACATGCACGCTGGTTCATTATGCAGTACTTTTTGAGGTCTTGAATGAAACTAAGGTTCTCAACCAAAAGCCTCTGAAAGTGAAATTATTATCACTTCAGTCACAATTAAAAACAGCAAAAAACCCTAGTGGTAAAATGATAATAGCAAGTTGACAATGAGAAGCTACCACAATCCTTTTTCTATGGACACTTATGGGGTAAACTGTGGGCTGAGAATGCAGACTAGCTACAGGCAGAAGGAAGCTACTGGAAAACAGAAATCAGAGAACATTTTTTATTTTTTCAGGGGTGCAAATATCAACTTGCCTTTTCAAACGTTAATACTGAATTCACATTATCCTGAATTTGTTTCATTATGAAACAAAATAAAACAATGTGTATAACTCTATAGAAAACCTGATATTCCATTGCATGACTGATAGCACTATGCATTGATACAACTGTTATGAAAATAATTTGGAGATATATCTGTATCTATCTATTGATAAATATATATATAATCTTAAAATAGACTTGAGATATACTACTTTTTCAGGACTTCATTGGACCTTTGTAGAATATGCATCATTCAGATGCTATGTTATACGACTTCTCCCATCCAGGACAGGAGAACAGTTTCTCAGGTTAAATTTCTACAGTAAACAACCATCAAACTGGACAAAATATAACAAATGACTGCCTACTGTTATTGGGCAACAGATAGGGCAAAATTCTAGAATGGAAAAGAAGTGCAAAATCTGAACTTTAAAATGTATCACTGGGTGGGATTAACAGCAGGTTGAAACTGCAGAGTGAAGGGTGAGTGAACAGGACAGACCAACAGAAGTTACCCAATTTGAAGAACAAAGAAAAAGAAGGTGTTTGTTTTTAAATAAACACAATCTCAGTTAATGCCAAAGGGTTTAGTATGTAAAAAAAAAAAAAAAAAATAGAGTCCCAGAAAAAGAGAAAACATTGGGGCCATAAAATGTTGAAATAAATAATGGTCAAAAACTTGCCAAATTTGCTGAAAATAGCACAACCTACAGAACCAAGAAATTCCAAAAACCACAGCTAGCTTGAGTACAAAAGGAATCACCTCTAATCACATAGCTAAACTGCTGAAAACCAAAGATAAAGAAAAAGTATTCAGAGCAGCCAGACAGAAAGTGCACATTACGCATGGGAGAACCATGACCCAAATTAGGTTGTTTTTTTTTTTTTAAATCAGAAACAATGGCAGCTAGAAAACAATGAAACAAGGCCTTTAAGGTCTTAAAAAAAACAAAAACTCAACCACAATTCCATATCCAAAGAATATATGCAACAAAACCGAGGGTAAAATCACATTTTTCAATTTGAGGGAATTCTAAGTCTGTAGAGTTGCACTACAAGAAAAGTTAAAGTAGGTTCTGCTGGCTGAGGGGAAGTGATGCCAGGGAGGGACTTTTGTCCACAGAGAAGAATGAAGAGCACTAGAAACCATAAATGTGTTGGTAAATATGAAAACCTATACTTTATATGATTATTATTTTCTTTAACTGAAAACTGACTCTTTAGAACAAAAGTAATATTTTCTGTGGACAATATTTATAAGATATGACAACAATAAAACATAGGAAGGGAGAGCAAATGGGATTATGCTGCTGCTGAAAGATTCTTACATTTTCCCTGAAGTGATACAATAATAATAGAGTATGATAAATTAAGAATGTAAATTATAATATTTAAAGTTACCATTTAAAAATAATTATACAAAGAGTTATAAAAATTAATACAAATGAAATAGAATAAAAATATGCCATCTATAAGAGATGAACTCAATATAGAGATACTCATATATATTGAAGTAAAAAGATGGGAAAATATGTAACACGTGAACAATAATCAGAAATTTGAAAGCTGATGCAGCTATATTGAAATCAGACAAAGCAACTTCAAGACTAGAATTATTACTTGAAAAGGAGAAGTATTTCATAATGATAAAAAGGTCAATATATGTACACACCTGAATAACAGCTTAAAATGCATGAAGCAAAAATCAACAGAACTAGAAAAGGAATACACACATGCTTAGTCATAGTTAGTATGTTTAATACCCCCTTTCAGGAATTGATAGAACCACAGACAAAAAAAAAAAAAAAATCAGTCTGTTAAAACCTTGAAAACACCATCAAGTTGATCCAATTTACATCTGTAGGATACTATTGTCAGTATCCCCAGGACACTTTCAAAAGTTTCAAAAGATTGACATTTTGCATAAGAGTTTCTCTGATCATAATATGTGTAGTGGAATTAAGTTAGAAAAAAACGTGAGAGACCTGGAACCTCACCAAATATTTGGGAATTAAGTAGCACCTGAGTAAATTAGGGCACAAAGAAGTCCCAGGGAAAATTAGAAAATGTTTTCTTCTAAATGAAAATTAAAACATAACCTAACATTTGTGGGATGCAGCTAGAGCAGTATTTAGAAGCAAATGAATGCTTTTAAATGTTTATGTTAGAACAGAAGAAACACTTCAAATTAGTGACCTAGCGTTTCATCTTAAGAAACTAAAAAAGAGAGTGGAAATTAAAACTAAAGTTGAAGAAAGGAAATCAATAACTCAGGAAATCAATGAAATTAAAAAAGACAAAAAGTTCAAGGGCTAGGAATTTTTTTTCCCAAGGGATTAATTAAGTGGATAAACTTCTATCAAGATTGGTCAAGAGGGAGCACCTGGGGGGCTCAGTGGTTGAGCATCTGCCTTTGGCCCAGGGCGTGACCCCGGGGTCCTGGGATGGAGTCCCACGTCGGGCTCCCTACATGGAGCCTGCTTCTCCCTCTGCCTGGGTCTCTGCCTCTCTCTCTCTCGCTCTCTATGTGTCTTTCATGAATAAATAAATAAAATCTTTAAAAAATTATTAAAAAAAAAGACTGGAAAAAAAAATAAAAAATAAAAAAAAAGACTGGTCAAGAAAAGAGAAAGTATAAATTGCAAATATTGGATTTGAAAGAAGATAATAGTACACATCCTAAACATATTGAGATAAATATAAGGGAGTGTTACAAAAAGTGGACAATTTTAAATGAAATGGAGGATTTCTTTAAAAATCACCTTATTGTAGAATCTGGCTGTTTCAGTCAGCAGAGCATGCGACTCTTGGTCTCAGGGTTAGGAGTTCAAGCCCCACACTGAATGTAGAGATTACTGAAAAATAAAATCTTTTAAAAAATAAAACACAAAAAAATCACATTATGAAAACTAACACAAGAGGAAATATAAGATATAAGCAGCCTTATATCTGGTAAACAAATTACATTTGTAATTCAAAATCTTCTCACAGGGAGAACTGCAGGCCAATGTGACTTCACTGATGAATTATATATTTAAGGAAGAAAAAATTTCAATCTCATGAAAACTTTCACAAAATGTAAGAAGAATGAGCATTTCACAGCCAACTTTATGAAGACATCATGATTGCAAAATTAAAGACATTAAATGAAAATACACATCATTATCCTTCATGAACAGAGATAAGAAATCCTTAACAAGATATTGGCAAAATAGTCACATTTTATATAAAAAAGAATAACATACTATGAGCATTTGGAGTTTGTCCCAGGAATGCAGATTGTTTTAATATTCAAGAATCAATCATATATTGCACCACATTAGCAGAAGAAAGGAAGAAATTATATGAACAACTCAATGGATATAAGATAAACATTTGAAAAACTCAACAACATTCATGATAAAAAGTCTACAGAAAACATCACATTTAAATTAAAATGTTGAATACTTTCCAGCTAAGAACAGGCACAAGTATATGATTTCTGTTCAACATTGTGTTGGAGGTCCTCGTCAATGCAAAAAGACAGGAAAGAGATACAAAAGTCATAATAACTCAAAGAAATAATTAAAATGGTCTTTATTCATAGAAGATATAAGTATGTAAGAAATCTTAATTTCTGCTACTAGAAATAATAAGTGAATATAGAAAGGTCATAGGGTACAAGGGCAATTTTATACAAATCTGTATACATATGCAAAAGCAATTAGAAGATCCATTTTTTTTTAGAGATTTTATTTATTTGACAGATGGAGTGAGCACAAACAGAGGGAGAAGCAGAGAGAGAGGGAGAAGCAGAGGGAGGGGAGAAGCAGGCTTCTGCTGAGCGGGAAGCCTGATATGGAGGCAGATCCCAGGACCCCAGGATCGTGACCTGAGCCAAAGGCAGATGCTTAACCGACTGAGCCGCCCAGGTGCCCACATTTTGGATACATTATTTATAAAAGCATTCCCCAAACATAAAATAGTCAGGAATTTTTAAATAAAATATGTGTAAGACTTCTGAAATGAAAATTATAAAATTTTGTTTAGAGAATTTAAAGAAAATCTTTAATTCATTTTCATGGGTTAAGTAACTCAATTAAAAAGTCATTTCTCCCAAAACTGATCTAAAAATTAAATGCAATCCCAATTACAACCCCAAAAGATTTCCTTGGGGGTAGAAATTGACAAGCTGATACTAAAATTATATGGAAATAGACAAAACATCTTGTAAAAGAGCAAAGTTAAGGGATTTATATTCCCCAATTTTAAGATTTACTGTAATGCTATTAAAATCCGGATAGCATCTAGTGCTGTATGTATGGTCACATAGGTCAGTGGATCTAAACAGAGTGTTCGGAAATATGCCTACATGTCATGTCAATTGATTTTTGATATAGGCAATCATGGAGAAAAATTCTTTGCGATAAATGTTTTTGGAACAGGATAAATTGAGGTAACAAAATGAACACTCGCTTACTCTTGCTAGATGGACTATATTCTAAATTGCAAGTGCTAAAATATAAGCCTTCTAAAAGCAAACAAGTCGACTTGTCTCATGAACTTTTATGGGAAATGATTTCTAATAAATGGGAAAAAAGTACAGACTATTAAAAAAAAATACCTGATAATGAGAGTTTAAAAACGTATAAAACATATTCTCTTTGAAAGATACCATTAGGAAAATTAACTGGCAAGTCACAGGAATAAAAGACTCCTGACAAAAGTAGTATTCCGAACAAAATATGTTTGACGAGATGGTATTCAGCATGTAAATGCTGCTATCACACCGTAATGGAAAGATAAAACTTCCCAATTAAAAATGGGGAGAAGATGAGAACAAATAGTTTCCCATGGAGATGTAAAAAATGAGTGATAAACATGGAAAAGGCTTAAAATCACAAGTTATCAGGAAAATGCAAATTAAGGCCACATTCATCGCTGCATATGGACCGAACATGTAATACCAGGAGGACGAGTAGCACCTGAGTCGGTGAGAATGTAGAGCACCTGGACGTCTCATGCTTTCCTGGTGGGAGTAGGAAACGTCACGATCCCTTAGCAGCTTCCGACGTTCAGTAGTTCAGGGGAATCAGGGTTTATTTCCTCTTTTCGTACAGGTTGCAATCTGACCATTCTGGGTAGGGACGAGGCCTTCGGGTCTATGGTAATATGGGGAGATGGGGTCTTTCCTTTTGTGGGGTCCTCCCCACGAGGGGAAGAGTGTGGGACAATCCCTGGGTTGGGGCTGGGCTGAATGTGCAGAGCCCCGACCTCCACAAGGTCAACCAGATGTCCGTCTGGAGCCGGGGATGTAATCTAGGTGCGAACGTGGGGGACGGGGACACCGCTTAGCCGGTGCCTCGCCTGTGCCAGCCCTACTCACACTGCTGCTTAGTTGGGGATGGACGTGGGAGGCAATTTGCATAATCAAAAGAACACTAGTCAGGGAGTTTAATTGTTAGTTCTAGTAGGAAATGCGTACTACCTTGGACAGGAAATCTGAGACAGAGTGGGTAGAAGCGTGAGGTTTAGAGTCAGAGCCATTCAAATTCCAATCCCATGACCCAGCGAAGGGCCCCTGAAACTTGCAGTTCATAGAGTGGACATTAAAAAAAATAGGCAGCTAGTGAGGCATTTGCTAGCTCTTAAAGATCGACTTTTTTTTTTTTTTTTTTTTTCTTATAAAACAGGAAACATGATACCGCCTCTTATGCGTTCCGGGACTGTCTTCAAGATCAAATGAGATATTGTTTTATGTTATGAAAAAGAAATAGTTTTCCTTCTCAGACGATGAAGGGGTATGGATCTACGTGATGCTTACAAAAACTCAGATTCTGAAAACCAGATCTCTTTCTGAGTGAATGTTACTGGTTTTTGTAGCTCAGAGATTATAGACTCTCAGTCTTAAAGGTAGATACCTGAGGTTTTGTTCTGTTTTGGTTTTTTTTTGTTTGTTTGTTTTTTTTTAATTTATTTTTTATTGGTGTTCAATTTACTAACATACAGAATAACCCCCAGTGCCCGTCACCCATTCACTCCCACCCCCCGTTTTGTTTTTAAATGAGAACATTTCCACTCCAGCTAGGGGCTCCTAAAAACATTTAAATGACGATTGAGGCCTTGCTTTGTTCCTCCTGGCCTGGGATCACAGTCTCCTCTGTCAAATATAGTATCTTCCTTGGTGTGGGGTCGTTAACGGGCCTGTCTACCTTCTCCGGGAGCTAATCTCCATCCCCTAAGAAGGGGCACACTGAGCTCCTGGAATCCACACAGAGCAAAGATCCTCTGATGCACAGACATGTGCCCCCAGAGGACACGTTAACATTCTAATAACTTCAGTTCCCCCTCGATAGCTTTTTTTTTTTTACAGTAGAAATCATTACGAATCAACAACTAAATACAACCCCCCCCCCAAATTGCAATTGTTCCCACAACATCTGAGCAAAGAGACCTTTTTTTTCTAAAGGGATTGCTTCATTTACTGATGTTTTCTTTCAGAAAATTAGTCATCGGTCATGGTTTAAATTGCTTTTTAAAATATTCTGGAATTTAATTGGTGATGGCTTCAGACGCTTCCAATTCCTGTGTTTGATTGCCATCGGGTGCATTAAGGTCAAAATGGGACAAGTTGTGGCTTTCAAGTGTAAAGATAGGCTACATCTAAGATTTCCTTTAATAATTGTCTGTAGCGTGTGTCTTCATATGCTTGACAAATTCTTGGGAGATGTATGTATGTGGCCAGAATGAATGAATGTTGAATTCCATGAATTTTTGATTGGTGTTAATAAGATCCTGGTAATCTTACGTAAAGCATACTTTCGCCCTAATGCTTTGAAATTTGTTGAGCAAATCTATATTAAATTTGCAAATTATACTGATGTTTAAGCTGCTCCTTTTTATGTCGCTATTATTTATCAGCTTCTGTTTCCTTGTTAACCCGACTGCATATGGCAGCACGTACAGCACCTACCTGATTGCTTTAGGTGCTGTTTTCCAGCTCTTTTTTAAGTTTTAAGTGCTCTTCTTAAGATACAGTGATAAAAGACTACAGGATGTTCTAGGACCGGAAAATTTTTCCAGTATTTCTACAGTAACCCTGTAATGAGGCACGGTGCTCGCTCATCCTTATCAACTGCTCCATCGCTAAGATTCATACTCCCAAGATGTAGTCTGGAGCTTCCGGGACCCCATCCTGGCCCTATTTGAGCTGGAACCGTGGATTCTATGGGTGGAGGTCGTCTTCTTAGCACCACATTTTCCTTTAGGATTCAAGAAGCAACAATTATGAGTCCCCGTTATAGTGAGGAAATCTAGGTCTCTCTCAAAAAATTTCTCATTCATTTGGGGAATATAAATAATAGTGAAAGGGAATATAAGGGAAGGGAGAAGAAATGTGTGGGAAATATCAGAAAGGGAGACAGAACGTAAAGACTGCTAACTCTGGGAAACGAACTAGGGGTGGTAGAAGGGGAGGAGGGCGGGGGGTGGGAGTGAATGGGTGACGGGCACTGGGGGTTATTCTGTATGTTAGTAAATTGAACACCAATAAAAAATAAATTAAAAAAAAAGAAAAAAGATGGCAGAGGAATAAATGAACAATACATGTGAAAGCATCTACTGCAAAAAAAAAAAAAAAATTTCTAAGAATCGCTGGTGAGGGGGGTGTTCCTGAATTTTACGAATCTATTCAGGTTGGTGCTCATCATGTTAGAGCAGGTGCCTTTCCTCACTGCCTGTAACTGTATAATTTATATTAATTCTGTCTTAGTCCCTTGCTTTTCAGTGTGATCCAAGATACGCCGATGGCTCTACGTCAGTCCATAAAGCACAAGATTTCAAGTCGACAGACTTGACCAGGACCTAGGGAAACTATGATGCCAAAGTGGAGACTTAAAACTGAATATCAGATATCACCGCTTTTTAAGTCCATTAGTAATATTTACCCACAAAGGGTACTCATTGGCCTTTGCTGTGTGACCTGAATGTCATGAAGGGGAGGTGTTATGGCAAAGTGACTAAAAAAAAAAAAAAAAATTTTTTTTTCAAGAAATTGTTTCTATCCTGACTCTGCTGTGTTTTCTAGAACACTCAGCACAATGTCTAAACGGAAGGACAGTCAGCAAAAGGAGTTAGTTTTTGTAGCGTGAGCATCAAGATAATGTACTTGGAATTATCTAGCTAACCCTATTGTCAGACCCTTTGCATTAATCCGTGGCGTGAATCAAGAGGTCCTCTCATTATGACTATTACTAGCTTTGTATTTCTGGAGCCTATTACACTCCTCTAAAAAAGAGTTCTTCTGGAAGACCCTTATTTCTGGAGACTATGCCTAAAAAAAGCCAAAAATTAAATTTGCATCATTCTCTCTGCTCCTACTTAACATAATCTTTCATGTCGTTAAATAAAATACTGCGTTACTCATTTATTGAGCATCTACACGCCAGTCATTATTGCAAGTGTTGGAAATAAGCGATAATTAGTCTCTCCCCTTGTGAAGTTTGCATAGTTTACACTCCGGTGGGAGCTGCAAACTCTCCATTAATCAATCCTACAAACTGAGATATAGTGGGTCGCAAAGGAGAATCGATACCCTAAAAGAGCAAATAGCGTAGGACGGGCCAACTCCAGGAGGCCAGGAGAGACTGACTTTGAGCTCAGTGCAAGCGCTTTCACACGATTGGCCCCTCGGGTTCGGGGCTGCCTTGATGCAAGGGTGCACGCAGGCGGGTGTGTCTGCCTGAGAATGCACTCGAGCTGTCTCTCCCCCAGCGAGGCCGACCACGTGGAGACCAATTCTTCATATGGACGCCTTTGGGGGATCAGAGACAGCGGCCCGCAGGTGCACCTGTGCGCAGCACAGCTCAGGTGATGGAGAGCCTGTGTGTATCAGGGTCTCATGACTACAACACACGGCAACTCAAAGATGCTCAGATCACACAATGCCAATGAGCTCTTTAAAACACATGGAGCCTCTAACAAAAAATCCCTCTAACATGGAGGGATTTTTAAAAATATTTTTTATTTATTTATTTATTTATTTATTTATTTATTTATTTATTTATTTATTTATGAGAGACACACACAGAGAGACAGAGACACAGGCAGAGGGAGAAGCAGGCCTCATGCAGGGAGCCCGACGTGGGACTCGATCCCGGGACCCTGGGGTCACGCCCTGGGCCGAAGGTGGTGTTAAACCGCTGAGCCACCCAGGTGCCCAAAAGGAGGGATTATACCCAAATACAAACACTAAGAAATTGGACTTCCAAATTTTCCTTTCCTCGATTTCTCACGTTGCCCAGTGTTGTGTTGTGGGGGGCAGGGGTTCCGCTCCGGAGCTGGGATGGCATCAGTCTCCTGAGCAGTTGTGTGCACTCTCTCCTGGACCACGTGGTCGGCCTCGCAAATACTTTCCCGGCCTTCCTTGCACGCTTTTCAGATCTTAAGTAACCTTCATCTCTTTACAGACAGTATAAATACCTTATTCTTTCTTTTTTTTGCCCGTTCGAGTTACTTATTCATCTAAACAAAACGTAGTCTATGTTAATAAAAAAGCAAGATGACATCGTCGTGCATAAAACAAAATACAACCTGAGTCAAACACCTTAACCCTGTCACCACAAAACAAAATTATTTGAATATCACAATGTTCCACTTTTTTTTGGCGTTAATAGACCTAATATCAGAAGACGCTCCAGAACAGAAACCCGTTATGATTAAGACTCTTAAATTTTGCAGACTGATGAATTAGATCAGAAAATGAAAATACTTTCAGAGGATCACAATTATTCTCTTTAATAGATATTAACCCTCAAACGCAGTCTCAGTATTACGGAGACAGCTTGTATTTTGTGTTTTACATGGTAGGGGCCAAGGTGCCCCTTTAGTTCTTCCTCGGTGCTTTCTAGTCACTCACCTGCCTGTGTGTCTTCCCTTGGTTAAGGTCTATGTAGTGTCCCTTTAGCGTATACGTGACGTCTTTGTGAGCCCCCAGGGTGGATGCACAGAGAGGATATTGTCACGAGGGAATGGTGGTCACCTGAGAAGTCCCTTATCCTCTGCTTCTGTGCACTGGTCCCTTGTCCTGAAACCAGGCCTGTCGGTGTCTGGAGCCAGTTGACCCCATTTGCCCTTGACGTTCCCAGGCAGCACATCACCTAGTCCTTTGTGAACCTCGGACGTGTGAGTGTAGTCATGGTGTGGTCCCGTGAAGACGTGGCTGCGCCCACGGCGGGTCTGTTGTTCACCAGCTCGGGGACTTGTCCGCACTCCAGCCCCATAGCGCTTAGGCCTCAACAGCTTGCCCTGAGCCCTTGGTCCCACCCAGGTGCTAGAACCATAAATCCTAAATCCCTGCGTGCTGCCAGTCGGCTGTGTCCTAGTGGCTTTCCTTAGCAGAGGAGAATATGAGGGTTTCCGAAGTGCCGTGGGTTTGGGGACGCTGAGGGCTCCTGGGCCACAGTCCCGTTCAGGGGCCACAGCCGCGGCCTGTCTCAGAGCTAGAGAGCTGCGGGGGGTGGGGGACTGAAAATGCTTCTCTGGGTACCTAAAGCCCACAGTCGCTGGTGGTTAAAAGAAAAGTCAGCCTTTTCAAAGTGATGCTCTTCATTGTCTTCTTGTATGGTGGCTTTTTTTTATGGCTTTTATGAATTATTAATGCATTTTTTTGGTTAAATAAAGCAACCCGTCTGGCTCAAAAAAAAAAAAAAAAAAAAAAGAATTAGCATGCACCTGGAATGCCTGGATTCTGCTCACGGCATAATAGTCAGAGGCTCCTTAGCAGAGCTTTTCAAAGTCTGGGAGTCTTGGGAGCAGCCACAGAGGACGCCAGGGTCAGGAACAAGGCTGTGTAGCGTGGTGGCTCTGAAACGAGACGGGGCCCCATGTGCCTACAAACCGAGCACGGCCGGCGGGCGGTGTCCCGTTAGTTTCAGGCGTGCACTTGGTGATCGGGCCAGGGCACGCTAGGCCACCTTCACCACAAGTGCAGCTCCCATCTGTCCCATCGCGTCTTTATTGCAGTGTCGCCCACTGGAGCACCACCACTGTGTTCCTTAGGCCCTGAGTTTTATTTTTATTTATTTTGTTTATTTATTTATTTTTAGGCCCTGATTTTTATTCCACTGATGTGGAATCCCATACCTGGAGGCCTGCATTTCCTCTCCCCCTCACCTCTGGTAACCACCAGTTTGTTCTCTCCGTCTATAGTGCGGAGCATGCTTTTTGTTTATTTTTCTTAGATTCCATTGATGAGTGGAATCGTATGGTATACAGCTTCCTCACTTTGACTTGCTTCACCAGCGCGGTACCTCGAGGTGTCTCCACCTTGTCTCAGACGGCCTGATTTTTCACCTTTTAATGGCTATGTAGTATTCCATCCGTCTGTGCATGGGTACGTGTGCACGTACCACACCTTCCCTACCTGCTCATCTCCAGATGGACACGCGGGCTGCTTCCGTGTCTTGGCCATATTAAATGATGCTACAGTGAATGTAGGGGTGCACTGGTCTTTATGGGCTAGTGTTTCCATTTTCCCTGAGTAAATGTCCAATAGTAAAATTACTGGATCATATGGTAGTTCTATTCTTGACTTCTGGAGGGGCCTCCATACCGTTTTCCACAGTGACCATACCGATCCACTCCTCACTGACAGTGCAGGAGCACTCATTTTTTTCCGCATCCCTGTCAACGCTTGTTTCTTATCATCTTGATTTTTGCTATGCTAACAGGTAGGAGATGATCCCTTATTGTGGTTTTGACTTATATTTCCCTGATGATTAGTGATGTCCAGCATCTCTTCCTGTGTCTGTTGCCTTTCTGTATGTCTTCTTTAGAAAAACGTCTATTCAGGTCCTCTGCCCATGTTTTTAATTGGATTGTTTGTCATTTTGCTGTCGGATTGTATACACACGTTATTTACATATTTTGGACATTGACCCTTTATCAGATAATCATTTGCAAATATCTTCTCCCAATCAGTAGGTTGCCTTTTAGTTTTCCTGTTTCCTTTACCGACCAAAAGCTTTTTATTTTGATATAGTCCCAATAGTTTATTTTTACTTTTGTTTCCTTTGTCTCAGGAAATGTATCTAGAAAAACGTGGCTATAGCCAACGTCAGAGAAATTGCTACCTGTGTTCCCTTGTCGGATTTTTATGGTTTCAGGTCTCACGTTTAAGTCTTTATCCATTTTGAGTTCATTCTTGTGTGTGGTGTAAGAAAGTAGTCGTTTCATTCTTTTATGTGTAGCTGTCCAGTTTTTCCAGCATCATTTGTTGAAAAGCTTGGTTTTTTTCCCCATTGTATGTTCTTGCCTCCTTTGTCATAGATTAATTGGCCATACAATTGTGGTTTTATTTCTGGAGTCTCAATTTTGTTCTATTGATCAGTGTACCTGTTTTTTGGTTTTTTTTTGGTTTTGTTTTGTTTTGTTTTGTTTTGTTTTTTTGTGCCAGTACCATGCTGTTTTGATTGCTTCAGGTTTGCAATATATATTGAAATCCAGAATTGCAATGCCTCCAGTTTTGTCCTTTCTCAGGGTTACTTGAGCTATTCAAGGTCTTCTGTGGTTCCGTACAAGTTTTAGTATTATTTGTTCTATTTTTGTGAAAAATGCCGTTGGTATTTTGATAAGGATTGCATTGAATCTAGGGTTTGCTTTGGGTAAGATGGAGATTTTGACAATATTAATTCTTCTAATCGATGAGCAGGGGATATCTTTACATTTGCTTGTGTCAGCCTCATCTTCTTTGAGCCGTGTTTCATAGTTTTCAGAATACGAGTCTCTCACCTCTTTGGTTAAGTTTATTCTATATTTTATTCCTTTGGGCACAATTGCAAATAGGACTGTTTTCTTAATTTCTCTTTCTGATACTTTATTGTAGGTGTATAAAAATGCTACCCATTTCTGCATATTAATTTTGTATCCTGACATTTTACTGAATTTGTTTATTCTAGTCTTTTTTTTTTTTTTTTTTTGGTGTAGTCTACAGGATTTTCTATGTATGGTATCATGTCTGCAAATAGTGACAGTTTAACTTCTTTACCAATATGGATGTCTCTTGCTCCTTTTTATCATCTGATTGTGGAGGCCAGGACTCCTAGTACTATGTTGAATAAAAGTGGTGAGAGCGGACATCCTTGTGTTTTCTTGACTTAGAGGGAAAGCCTTCAGTTTTTCCCCGTTGAGGATGATGTGACCTGTGGTTTTTCATATATGGCTTTATTATGTTGAGGTATGTCCCCTCTAAACCCATTTTGTTGAAAGTTTTTATCGTGAATAGATGTTGAATCTTGTCAAGTGCTTTTCTCGCATCTATTGAGATAAATAGGATTTATCTATTTAAATAAGTAGATAAAATGCTAGGATTATATCCTTTGTCTTGTTGAAGTGGTACGTGACATTGATTAATTCGCAAATATTGAATCCTTGCATCCCGGGAATAAATCTCACCTGATCATGGTGAATGATCTTTAATGTAATGTTGGTTCAGTTTGCCCATATTTTGTTGAGGATTTTTGTGCCTATGTTCATCAGAAGTGTTAGCCTGCAGTGGGTTTTTCTTTCTTTCTTTCTTTCTTTCTTTCTTTCTTTCTTTCTTTCTTTCTTTCTTTCTTTCTTTCTTTCTTTCTTTCTCTTTCTTTCTTTCTTCTTTCTTTTTTTTCTTTTTTTTGAGGGGTGGGGGGTTGTTTTGTGTGGTTTTGTTTGTTTGGTCCCTTTGCCTGGTTTTGGTATCAGGGTAATGCTGGTCTCATAGAATGTATTTGGAAACTTTCCCTCCTCTTCTATCTTTTGAAGAGAATAGGTGTTAACTCTTCCTTAGATGTCATGTCTGAGAGAATTCACTTGTGAATCTATCTGATCCTGGACTTTTATTTTTTGGCATTTTTTAAAATCACTGATTTGATTTCATTACTTATTCAGTTTTGGAAAATTGTATGTTTCCAGGAATTTATCCATTTCTTCTAGGTTATCCAGTTTGTTGGCATATAATATAGTTTTCTAATTCTTTGTATTTCTGTGGTATCAGTTGTTACTTCTCTCTCATTTCTGATTTTATTAGTTTTGGTCCTTTCTCTCTCTCTCTCTCTCTCTCTCTCTCTCTCTCTCTTTTTTTTTTTTTTTTTTGATGAGTCTAAGAGTTTGTCAATTTTGTTTATCTTTTCACAGAACAAGCTCTCGTTTTCATTGACTTTTTCTTTTCTTTTTCTTAAGTTTCTACATAATTTTTTTTTTCATTTATTTATGATAGTCACACAGAGAGAGAGAGAGGCAGAGACACAGGCAGAGGGAGAAGCAGGCTCCATGCACCGGGAGCCCGACATGGGACTCGATCCCGGGTCTCCAGGATCGCGCCCCGGGCCAAAGGCAGGCGCTAAACCGCTGCGCCACCCAGGGATCCCAGTTTCTACATCATTTATGTCTACTGTGATCTTTATTCTTTCCTTTCTTTGACTCACCTGGGGTTTTGTTTGCTCTTCTTTTTCTAGTTCCTTTAAGTGTAAGGTTAGATTATTTATTTGAGTTGTTTCTCGTTCCTGAACTAGGCCCCTATTGCTGTATACTTCCCTGTTAGAATTATTGTTGTGCGCTCCAGATTTGGGGCCATTGGATTTTCATTTTCATTTGTCTCCATATATTTTTTAATTTCTTCTTTCATTGATCAATTTGTTGTTTAGTCTCCACGTTTGTGTTTTTCCATTTTTTCCCTTGTGATTTATTTCTAGTTTCATACTGTTGAGGTTTGAAGAGATGCACTGTATGATTTTGATCTTAAATTTATTGAGGCTTGTTGTACAGCTTAATATGTGACCCATTTGGGAGAATGTCTCATGTACAGTTGAAAAGAATGTATATTCTGTTGTTTTGGATGAACTGGAAAGTTCTGTGTATATCTGATATGTCTGTCTGTTATGTCCGTCTGGTTCGATGTGTCATTCAAAGACAATGTTTTCTTATTAATTTTCTGTCCGGGTGATATATCCATTGATGTAAGTAGAGTGTTAAACTCCCACACTATTATTGTATTGCCATCAGTTTCTCTCTTTATGTCTGTTAATATTTGCATTATCTATTTATGTGCTCCGGTGTTGGGTACATAGATATTTATAATAATTGTTATAACCTTTTGTTGGATTGATCTCTTTTTTAAATGTAGCGCCCTTTGTTCTCTCTTTTTATGTTCTTCATTTTAAAGTCTATTTTATCTTGGTATTGCTACCCCTGACTTTTTTTCACTTTCCTTTGTATGGTAAATGTTTTCCATTTCATTTCATTCTGTATGCATCTTTAAGTCTGAGGTAAGTCTCTTGTAGGCAGCACACAGATAGATGGGTCTTGTTCTCTGTATCCATTCTTCCAATCTGTGTCTTTGGATTGGAGCATTTTAGACCTTTTACATCTAAAGCAATTAGTAATAGATATGTGGTTATTGCCATTTTTTAAATTTGGTTTGGGGTTGTTTTTGTAGGTCTTTGATCCTTTTTTTCTTCTCTTTCTTTCTTTTGATTGATAAGCATGTATAGTATTTTGTTTGGTTTTATTTCTCTTTTATTGTGTGTGTGTATCTTTTATTTTGTGTGTTTGTATTTGTGGTTACCATGTGATTCATATATAGCATGGTAAGTAAATAACAGACCATATTAATTTGATGGTCACTTAAGTTAAAATACATTCTTTAAAAAAAAAAAAAGGAAAAGAAAACAGAAAAAGAAAAAAAATCTTTTTCTTTCCCCTCTTCTTTTTCACTCCTTTGTCTACATATCTGTCATATTTTACATCCTCTTGTTCATATTTTCCTTATGTCTAATTATGGCCAATTGTTTTCCATTTAAAGAAGTCCCTTTAACATTTCTTAAAAGTTTGGTTTAGTGGTAATAAACTCCTTCATCTTTTGTTTATATGGGAAACTCTTTATCTCTGAATTCAAACTGATTCAAATCTGAATGATAATCTTGCCACTTATTTTTGGTTGTAGGTATTTTTCTTTTAGCAATTTGTATATACCATGCCACACCCATCTGGCTTGCAAAGTTTCTGCTCAAAAAATAAGCTACTAGCCTTCTAGGTTTTCCCTTGTAGGTACGGTTTTATTTGTCTCTTGCTATTTGTAAGATTCTATCTTTATCTTTAAACTTTGACCTTTTAATTATTATGTGCTGTGGTATGGAACTCCTTGGGTTTATCTCGTTTGGAATTCTCTGTGCTTCTTGAACTTAGATGTCTATTTCTTTCACCAGGCTACTGGTGAAGTTTTTCTGTTATTATTCCTTCAAATATCTACACCTTTTTCTATCTCTTCTTCTGGGATCCCTACAATGTGACTTTTTTTTTTCTTTTTTCTTGATGTTGCCCAAGAGATCTCTTAATCTATCCCTTTTTTTTTTTTTTTTTTTTTTTTTTTTGTTATTTTCTCTGTTTGCCATTCAGGTTGTGTGCTTTCCATTACCCTGTCTTTCAGATCGCTGATGCATTCTTCTGCATCCTCTAATCTACTATTGATTCCCTCTGGTATGATTTTTATTTAGTTATTCTTTCTTCAACTCTACTTGGTTCTTTTACGTATTTTCTAACTCTTTATGGAATGTCTCACTGAGCTTTTCCATTCTTTTCTCTGGCCCAGTGAGTAGTTTTTCAATCATTACCTTAAATTCTTTAACAGACATATTGTTTATCTATGTTTCATTTAATTCTTTTCCTGAAATTTTTTTTCTTGTTCTTTCTTTTGGAGCATATTCCTGTCTCCCATCTCCCTATTCTGTTTGACTTTCTGTGTTTGTTTCTATGGGTTAGGTGAGACAGCTGCTTTTCCTAAAGTTGAAGCCGAGGGGGTGGGGGGAGTGTAAGTCTGGCGTATGGGTGTCCCCCTATGCAGACTGTGTGTGTTTGGTGACTTTTGCTGGCTGGTTGGAGCTTTGGCTCTGTATGTTCATTATTCTTTCAAACCATGGATTTTCATAGAAAGAATTTAAAAATTAAAAATAAGAAAAGGAAGTAAAAAGGAAAAGAAGAAAAAAGAAAAAAGGAAAAGAAAGAAAAGAACAAAACCAGAAAGAAAAAAAAAACAAAATAAGACAAATTTTAAAAAGTAAATCAAAACAAAAAACAAACAAAACCACACAACACTGCAGCTTGTTTTCTGTGCCCTAGCACCACGGGGCAACGGGCTGGGCTTGTGGACTTGGGCTCCCTGAGGTCGCAAGATCACTGTGAGCTGGATCTTGCTCTGGTCTGGGCTTTTAAGGTAGAAGGCAGACAGTGTCCCCACAGTTCCTTGGCCCTTTTAGTTATTTTTTTTAATTAAAAAATTTTGTTTTAAGATTTTATTTATTTGAGAGAAAGAGAGAGAGAGAGCGTGAGCAGGGGGAGGGGCACAGGGAAAAGCAGACCCCCTGCTGGCACAGGCCCAAGCCAGGGCTGGCTGCCAGGACCCCAGATCATGACAAAGTCAGATGCTTCGGCAACAAGCTGCTCAGCGGCCCGCCCTGGCCCTTGCTCTGCGCACCAGCACCCGGCCCGTCCTGGCTTGAGGCCCCTGGGCTTGCTGCCGCCGCTGTCTCCCTATGGTCATGGGACCCCCCACTTTCGGCCTCAGCCCCATCTCTTACAGCTTCCAGGCCCTACTCCATCCTCACTTTCAGGAGGGAGGGAAGAGAAGGTTCCCGCAGCTCCTCGGCCTTCTCAGCCACGGCTTTCTCTGTGTCTCGGCGTGGCTAGACGGCACCGGGCCCACGAGCAGGCATGCAAACCCGGCCTTGGAGTATCCGAGCCCTACTCGGTCGGGGCTTTTCAGTCCCCAGAGCCCCTGAGCCTTTCCAACCCTGGCCTCCTTTCCTGGGCCTCAGAACAGCCGCACACGCCGGTGAGCGGGTCTGGGTCCCTGGGCCCCGGGCCCCCCGACGTGGGAAGCCCACTGGGAAGGCTGGCCTTGCCCTTCGGTGCCCAGGCCCGGCCCGGGTCTGAGCTCTCAGGGTGGGCTGGGAACGGAGCCCGTGTCCTCGTCCCTCTGGCCCGGAGAGCCTCCCGGCGGCTCCTCTGCCCCTGGGCCCCGCTCTGCTCTTGTCTGCGTCATAGGCTGGTTGGTCTACACCACGCTTTGCCCTGTGTCCAAGGACAGGAGGCCCTGCTGCCGGGCCCTCCCCCATCCCTCCCCCCCATTCTCAGTGTCGGGGGGGGTCCCTGGGTTGCTGCAGCCCTGCCTCTCGCTCTCCTCTTGGCCTTCAGTCTTGGGTCGCTCAGTCGCTGTTCTGTGGATTGTTCTAGCATCAGGTGTAATTTGGCACGTTCCGTGGAGGGTGAGCTTTTGTCTAGGAGCGTGGTCTGCCTCTGCTGTTCGTTCCCTCTGCTCCTCTCTCCCAGTCGGGAGGAAGGTCCAGATGGAGATCAAACAGTTTAATCTGCTTTTCCAGTTGGCCGCGTTGGTTGTCTCCTTGGTGCAGCGCAGATTCCGTTGCCGGCACCCGAGGTATCCTCTTTGCTTTTGATTTCGGTCCAGACATTTGTCTTTCTGACTGTTTTGTTAGAGGGATTCCTGTGGTGAAAGATGTGAGGTCACCCATCTCTGGATCGGCCCAGAACCTCTCCTACATGCGACTTCTAATTCCCTTCAGCTCCCTCACTGGGATAACGGCGTTAGGGTGCGCTGGCATGTGTAGACGACGTCAGTCCAGGTTCAGAGCTCGATCGTTATCCTCCGTGGGTTCTCTTTAGTGGGGCTCCCCGAATGCGCTCCCCTGGGGTCCTAGCACGGCGACATGGTGAGCGCGTGCCCAGGGGCAGGACTGTGCTGACACGCTGGCTCTCTAGAAAACAAAAGTCCGAATTTTTAGTGTTGGCCCGTTTTCCCGGGATAGGCACCCGCACCACGGCTGGCTTCAGGTTACCAAGAGGACGTCACCACGTGCAGATACCCCGGGAAAGGCGCGGCTGAGCCGGCCCAGCTGTCTCAGGGAGCGGCGGCGGCTCCCGGCCCGGCCGAGGGCCACCCTCACACTCGCCCAGGGGCGTCTGAGTCTTTGACACTCGTCTCGGCTGCTCAAACATAACCCCGGCTCCTGAATCTCTTCCTAGAAAAATTGGGATTTTGCAGTCACGGCTTCCCTACTGCACACATTGGACATCTGCAGGAGCCCGGCCTGGAGGTGGCAGGCCCTGAGCAGCCCTCTGATTGGGTGGAGACAACTGAAGCGAGGACAACGCGAGACAGTGTTTCTAGACACAGCCCTTGAATCTACTAAATGCTTAAAAAAGCTAACTTCTATTTTTTTTTAAGATTTTATTTATTTATTCATGAGAGACACAGAGAGAAAGAGAGGCAGAGACACAGGCAGGGGGAGAAGCAGGCTCCATGCAGGGAGCCCGACGCGGGACTCGATCCCAGGACCTGGGATCATGACCTGGGCCAAAGGCAGGCGCTAAACTGCTGTGCCATCCAAGGATCCCCGCTAACTTCTATCTTAGGAGTTTTGTGTAATTATTTTACTCTGCACGTCTGACCTACCATCTTAGAGGGCGATCTGTGGTATCTCCTAAAATCCTTCCTTTCAAAAGAAGCAGCCTATCCGCTTCACTCTGCCCTTTGTTTCGTTTCATTCTGTTTGACCCTAAATCCTAAGGGTCCCCTTTGGTGGACCGTAGTTACAGATTTACTGAGTCTGTGGCTCTTTTCCTCTGACGTATTTTTTAAAGTGAGTTTTTTTCGCTTTGACATTTCTTGAAAGGGAATCTTGCAAGTTGTTTTTGGGGAAAACATTATATTTCCAGATAATGCTCCACCTATTGGCTATCTCGAGGGCTTTCCTGTCATCCTCACTCTGCCTGTCTTTCCATGTTTTGAAAGATGATTTTTTAACAGGTGACAGTTGATGGCATTTGATGGTAGTATTTATTGTTGGTGCGTGAGGCTATTCAAGAGTGAAATTTTAAATCTGCATTATCTCAAAATTGATAGAGCTGCTTGAACTTTAAACAACGAGAATATATACCTTTTCTCTTACCATATTATTGTTTCCCTACATTATACATGTCTCTGATTTAAAGCCGTAACATGCGTGTTTTCCTGAGCCCATAGTCCCTAGTAAGGGACTCGGTAGGCCATCACTAGGGTTCTTGTAGGCTATTGACTTTCTCTGTTTTCATTTAAAAATGATTTCCCAACTACCACCCACATATTGCTGTCGTGTCTTTTTCTCTAATATTTAACTATTTCTTTTGTTTCCTCTCTCTGGAGGGTGCTAATGTCATTGCGATGACTATTACTCTGGTGCTCACTCACCTCTTTTACTACTTCCTACACACGAAGATACACAAAATGCAATAAATAGATGTTTCCGCTATGAGAAGTTTTAACTACTTTTCCCAAGGAATAGATCCTAGGCCTCTCTAAACTTTCTGCTGCTAAATCATATACCTATCAATTTATTTGGGAGGGGGGTGATTAAAACCACTGGTCTCTGCATTTTTCTCTGAAATGTGGTTTACCACATTTACAAGCTTGCCTCAGATTTAGTGGAATTAATTGTCTGTTTTTCCCAAAGTTGATGGTATCAAATCATCTGGGAGCTTTTTAGAAATTCGAAATACCCCAATTATACCGACTGAGATTCTTGAGTCCCCAAGTAATTCTGGAATGCAACGTATTTAAAAACGACTTGTTTAATGTATAAATGGGTTCACCTTTTTAATTATTCACTCAATAACATTTTAACCTCTTACTGCAGAGAAGGAGATAGGATAGTGTACAGTCAGACAAAGCTGATTAATGTAACGATATACAAGTAGATAACCACATAAAAAGCCCCATAACATACATGATATGGGAATTCCAAGGGGGGAGAGCTTCGGGGGGTGTGTGTATGAGGGGGCTTTGTGGGGTTGGTGAAGCTCCAGTGGGCAGCCACCTGATGAACGGCCCCTCCAGACAGAGGGAATTCCCAGAAGCCACAGAACAAAAGCCGTTCTGAAAACGGCCGAGACAAAATTCACCCCAAGAATGTCCTGAACTCCAGCCCGAGGAGCATTTTTACATTTTTATTACATGACTAAAAATAACACCTCTAGAAATTCCCTTTCCCAACATGACTTTCGACCTGAAGATGGTTCTGACACTTTTTACACAAAACTACATTTCCCCTGTTGTCTGTGTTCCCCAGAGAGTTTGCAGGTTATAATGACCACATTCTTCCCACTACCCTCTTGTCTTCAGCTATTTCCGATGCCACTTTGACCAAAGCCCTTGTTATCAAATCATTCGTTTACTTCCTTCATTATTTAGGTATCTGGCTTTGGCAAATAACACGTTGTGCTATTGGAGCCTCATAATATCTGGGCAGTGGGCTGTGATGGGGATGGCCAGCTGGCCCTCAGCAGCCCTGGCTCCCTCCCCAGGTACCGGGTTATGACTGTTTGGCCTCATTGCACTCAAGGGACTCCTGTGACACTTCCAGGCCTGTCCTCTAAAAGGCTCCCACGTGCTCCTCACTCCCTCTCTCCTCTCATTTCTCTGCTGGATGTCCATGTTCAGGATGACTGAGCCTCTTGCCAGCAGGGTAATGGAGTCTCTCCCAGCCCAGATGCCTGAAGGACTCGTAGAACAGGCCTCCTTCCATGCCCTTCTCAGCCAAAAATCGGATCAAGAGATATTACGAACTACAGTGAGATTTCATGGTCAGCTATTCCAAAAGTTATAAGTTATTAAGTTATAAGTTATTGCCATAACTTATACAGAACCCAGTATTTTTTAAGCGAGTGAATTAAAGGATAAAATTTGCAGTTCATATAGGCACAGGTTTTGTCTTCACTTCTATCTATATAATATTTCTGTATTTTTTTAGGTGGTTGCAACTCTTGTCTGTGAGCACGGGGCACATAGATTGGTCAGGTTCCAAGAACAGAAAAATGCATACCTGATGGCAATCGGGAGGTTAACTAACAATAGTGTACTTTTTATTTCAACACCACTGAGTAGTTCTGTTCATGCGTTGAAGGAACCTTAATGCAAATGACCCTACGTTGCTCAACAGTTTTAATTTTACTTCTTTGTATAGCTATGGCTTAGGAATCGAATTCATTATTAGAAGTCAAGTAGCCAAGTGTTAGGAGTCTAAATTATCTCTAAAGGGACAGAGAGATCTTGTTTCGATAGTTTACAAAGGGTTCAGTAGCAGAACCAGGACTCAGAATCTGGATTTCCAGGTTCCCAGGTTTGTAAGAGTTTTCACTGTTCCATTTCGGAACAAAGCAGAAAGATAAGTTTTCCTTTCCAAACACTAACGTCTGCGTTTTGTACTGGGTTCCAGATTTCCTTTAAAACGATGGCCTAGCGTAGCTCTATTTCCCTCTGGTGAGAGTCAAAGAGATGTGGAGCTTGTGATCTGAAGAGAAAGAGGCGGCTGTGCCTCTGATTTAGCAATTCTCGTCTCTGCTCTGGTACAGCAGGTTACCTAGAGGATGGCAGGCTGGTGCAGAATCAAATTAGTAAGTGTCCGCGGTAGACCTAAGAGTCTTCGGGGCTGGGTTTGCATGCAATGATTCCAAGGCGCTGATATTGGGTATTTAAAAAGGGAGCGTAAAGAAAACCTGAAATGTTAGAGGTATATTCAGTGGGAGAACAAGGAAGCTGCAGGAATACCCATTTTGACTCAGTATTAAAGAAGAACTTTCTAGCTGTCAAAGCTATCAAGAGATAGAATGTCTGATTTTCTTCCTGAGATAGTGAGATACTGAGCCCAGGATCATTGGCTGTGACATCTCGGTTAGCGTATGGGGTGGAGGGGATGTAAAATGGCACATGAAGGATCAGACTCTGACATTTTTTTCTTTTTTTCTTTTCTTTTCTTTTTTTTTTTCTTTTTTTTTTCTTTTTTTTTCTGACATTTTTTCCACAATGATCTTTACAGTCCCTTTCTAGCTTGAGATTCTGAGATATGCATGTAAAGTTTGCCATTTAATAGTGTATTTTCTTCTCAATGTATCATCTTCTCTCTAGTAATACATGATTTTTCAAAGAATTGGGAAATTTTTTAAAAGGTGAAAAAAAAAGGTAAAAATCGCACGGCCGTTTCACCATCTATATAATCCGGTTTCATAGCTGCAAACACAGAATAGATGCCAGTTAGTTTACAGAAAAAAAAATAATAATTCATCTGAAAACGTTAGGAAGGGCTGACTTTTGTCTCAGGCAAAGTGTGTACAGCACCAATGACCTTCAACGGCTTTAGGGGCCCATTAAAATATGTTCATTTCCTTTAAAAATTGAAGAAAGAAATAATTTTTACTTGGAAAACATTTTACTACATGATATTATTATGTTTATGCCAATATGATCATGAGCTATAATTATATACATACACTTCCATATATATGTATATGTGTGTGTGTGTGTGTGTGTAAAGAGAGAGAGGGGGAGGGAGGTGTGCGTGTCCCCGCACACTCACAAAGACAGAAGGGCTGACGAAGGCCAAAGTGTGTAGGATCCATTGAAGTCTTGGGGCTCCTGAGTGGCCCAGTCTGTAAGGCCTCCAGCTCTTGGTTTCTGCTCAGGTCATGATCGCAGGTTCCCAAGATCCAGCCCTGCGTGGGGCTTCGGCGCTCAGTGGGGAGTCTGCTTGAGGTCCTCTCCCTCTCCCTCTGCTTCCACCCCCATCAATAAAGAAAATCTCTCTCTTTTTTTAAAGATTTTATTTATTTATTCATAAGAGACACACAGAGAGAGAGAAAGAGAGAGAGAGAGAGAGAGGGAGAGGGAGAGACCCAGGCAGAGGGAGAAGCAGGCTCCATGCCAGGAGCCCGATGTGGGACTCGATCCCAGGACTCCAGGATCATGCCCTTAGGGCCAAAGGCAGGCACTAAACCGCTGAGCCATCCGGGGATCCCCAATAAAGAAAATCTCTAAAAAAAAAAAATCCTAATGAACAAAGGCTCGCGTGTGGGGCCACGTGCTGAGCCGAGACCAGCCAGCCAGATGCACACCACTCCACAACACGCCACCAGCCACCAGCTGAGACGGGCCCGGTGGCGGGTCCCCGGGCCTGCTGCCTCAGGGAACAGGAGGGCAGGGCTCAGGAAGGAGCTCAGGTGCTGTGGGTCGTGTGCTTCTGAGCTGAAGCCCTGGGCAGCAGGGTCCCATCAGAAAAGCCAAGGTCACACGCTCGCGCCCCAGCTGACACCCCCCAAGGGTGCTGCAGGTGCGTGGAGAGTGCTGGCATCTGTCCTGGTGATGGACGAACTCGGCAGGTGGGGAATTTCCCAAACAGAGGTGTGTCCCAAAGGGTCCCAACAGCCAAATCCACCAAACAGAAACTCCTGCCAGCACACTGATACGTAAGCATCCGGACTTTCTGGTCGGCATAGTTCTGTTTTTATTTAGATGAAAGCTGTAGCTTCGGTTACTGAATACGGATCGTCTGATTGATCCTGTTAACACTATGGGCGTTATCTACTTCGATGTTTTAATTTGATGATTTAATTCTTATCAAGTTTTTCATTTGATGATTTAATTTTTGATGATTTAATAACAGCACTCTGAGATAGGCACTATTGTCACTGCTTTTCCATTTTACAAATGAGGAACTGAAGCTTAAAGAGGCTAAGTAACCTGTTCATAGAGATAGTCAAGGATTAGGGAGAATGAGACTTTATGCTTAGTAAAATCTTACCTGCTACACTACATTGTTATGTACAAAAGATACGACTTTAAATCCTACTTTTTGCATTTAACATTTTGGTGTAAGCCTCTTTAAGCCTGAATTCTAAAATTCTTTTCAAAGGTTACATAATATTCCATCAAATTAATATCACACAACATTTTTAAAGACTTCTCTTTCTGCGTATTTAGGCTGCTTGTCCATTTTCCTTTTAAGTCATATCCTAGGAATTCTTTGCGTATGTAATTTTTTTTATATTTAGGGTTACTTCCTTAGAATAGAAGCACAGATTTAGAACTACTGGATCAAATAGTCTGAGAACATTTTTTTGAGAAGCTGGCACCACACCTTTATTTACTTTAGTGATGAAGAAACAAGCTCATTCATTCTTCTGTTCGACATTCATTACATTCGTTGCGTATCTTCCATGCACTCATCATGGTACCTGTAACACCAGGATGCATGTTTGATAGTCTCTTATCAAAAGGTTATCACAGTTTCATGGTGTTAAAATAGGGTGGGCCCTAAATGAGCATCTTATGTTAATTATATAGGGTGAAAACGCTTCCTAGATTTTTTGGGACACGATAGGAATACCTTTGGCGCTCTTAGGCGTTGTAGAAAAATGGCATTCAAAGCAATCTCAAAATGGCACCGAGCATGAAATTTTTCCTCTTCATTGCCAATTTGTTAAAGGAAATATGGTCAACCATTGTTTTAATGGTTATTTCCTCGAGTACTAATGAGGTTGAATGTTTTTCCGCATGTTCATTAATGAGTTGTTTCTTCATTGTGAAGTGTCCTTTGATGTTTGGGTATCCGGTATATATATAAAACAGATTTAGGCGCATTGTATTCGTTGCAAATAATTTCGAATCCACTTTGCTTTAAGGTGATTTTTTGTTTGTTTATTGTTTTTGTTTTTTTGTAGAGAAGTTTTTTTACTTCAATCTACCAGGCATTTTCTTTCTGATTTCTTTTAGCACTTAAAAGCTTCAGAAGTACAATTAGCCTCTTCAGAAAGACATACAATCAATTCCGATTTTATTTACTTTTTATGTTGCATCTCTTTGTATTTAACTCCATGATACATCTGGAATTTGTATCTACGTCTAATGGGACTTATTTTACTCTATTCCAAAAAGTTAGGCAATAATCTCAACATTATTAAACAAATTTTTATGATTAATTTGTGGGGTTCATTTTATCATGCGCTGACTTTAGATTTCCATCATATATGCATCCATGGAGTCCTGTGTCCGTCTGTCTCAATTTCTACCGTAATGAGAATAGTTATTAATTTTTTTCCATCAAACTCTCTGAGGGCAGGAATTGTGTTGTCCCTTTAAGGGACATGGTGCTTGGCGTATGACAGGCATTAAATATTTGTTGAATGAAGGCATAAAATAAGATGTTTCTGGAATTAGCTATATTTTTCCACTAATTTGTACATAATTTCTAAGCCAGCTCTGCCTGTGGTAAATGTGTCTTAACAAGGTACTTTACCACTAGAGCAAAGTCTCTTTAATATTTGAGTTCAGAATTTTTATTATGATCCATGACTCTTCCTTTAAATGAACTTTAGAAAGTCTTAAAAGGTTTCAAAATTCCTGCCATTAAAAATTTGATTGGAATTATGCTAAAAATACAATTAATTTTTAAAGAAGTGATATTTGTCTTGTAAATACTTTCCTACTCTTGCATTTGTCATAGTTCTTTATTTCTGTTTATAGCTTTTCATAATTTTCTTTACCTAATTATTCATGAGTAGCTTGTTGGTTTTGCTGTTACTGCTATAGTGATTCAAGATTACTAGTGCTATCGGGAGTTGCATTCATTTATTTTGAAAATTTTAAATTTCTGTTTATTGCTATATAAGGAACGTGACTGTCACAAATTTATCTTGCATCCTGAGACTTTTCTTGAATCATTTTATACATTTTAATAGAACTTTTAATAGTTTTTTAGTTAATGTGAAAATCATGTTGAGAATAATCTCATTGTGAGCCAAATTTTACTTTGCCTTTACAATAAGGGAAGGAAATTGGGGAACAGAAGTAAGAATTTGAAAACCTACTTTTGGAGGTAGAATTAAATTCCATATTTATTCTAGAGACAATTATTATAGATTCTAATAGCAGTATGTATACCATATGTGAGGCCATCTTTTTTTTTTTTTTTTAGATGTTTTTGAGATTTACTACTAGAGTAATGCATAGTTATATTGTAATCTGGAAGGCTCACTTTTGGACAGAACAATGAATTTAAAAACTCCTCAAATATTTGATTCTCTCCATTGGCACTAACGAGTGGTTATTTTCTATGTATATTTAGATATTTGGAGTATTAGTTTATATTATATTTTGCTAGAAAAGCAAAAGCAGACAAGTTCAATTTAAAGGGCAGAACTTCGAGATCAACAAAATCAACGGTTATAAGTTGTACATGTCTATGTTGATTGATGAAACCTGGTCGTCATCTCCTCCCTACTCCCCACAAAAAAAATATCTTAATATTTTTTATCTTAATTTATCTTAATTTTATCTTAATATCTTAAATATCTCTGGGATCTATCCCTTCCTATCCTTACCACCACTGCTTTAAATTAGGTCTTGCTCATCTCTTGCTAAAGCTTGTAATAGCCCCCAAATTAATCTCTCTAATGTCTTGCTCCTCCAGACTGTATTTCTCACAGGTACTCAATATTCTGCATAAAACACAAATTTGACCATCTTATTTCCTTGCGTACGATCTTTATAGTTTCAGGGCACCTGGGTGCCTCAGTCAATTAAGCAACTGACTCTTGATTTCAGCTCAGGTCATGATCTCAGGGTATAGGGTTGAGCCCCTCAACAAGCATGGCGGTCATGGGAAGTCTGCTTGGGATTCCCTCCCTCTTCCTCTGCACCCTCCGCCCCCATGCTCACTTGCTCTCACTCTGAAATGAGTAGATAAATCTTTAAGAAAAAATAAAATCTTTGTAGTTTCAACATCTTCTGGAAAGCAAGGTCTAATCCTCAGCATGGCATTCAGGGCCTTCCCAAAAAGGCAGCCTGGTCTAGTGGTTATGAGCATGAGTCCTAGAACTGGACTGTTTGGGTGTGAATACAGGTGCTGCTCCTAGTAGCTCTGTGGCCTTTACTAAACATATACAACAGCCTATAAAATGGGTAGCTTTTATTAATATTACGCAGTTTCTCCTTCACTTCCCGCACTTACTTTCTGATTGCTTTGCAATCACCCAAGGACATTTTGCACTTTTGTTTGTTTTTTTTTTTTTTTTTAAGATTTTATTTATTTATTCATGAGAGACACAGAGAGAGAGAGAGGCAGACACCCAGGCAGAGGGAGAAGCAAGCTCCATGCAGGGAGCCCGATGTGGGACTCAATCCCAGGTCTCCAGGATCACGCCCGGCCAAAGGTGGTGCTAAACCGCTGAGCCACCCGGGCTGCCCATGTTTCTATTTTTTAACTGTCGGATGTTTCAGGAGATGAATGTGTGAGTTTTCCCGAACTGGTGGGGACCTTCATATCAGACAATTTCTTGATAGACACAGCATGCTCTCTCCTTGGTCCTTTCTAAACCCCATTCTGCTCAGCTCCTGCCTTTGGTGTAATCCCCCTGATCCTCTCACTGATGGGGGAGCTCTTTTTTTTTAATAATAAATTAATTTTTTATTGGTGTTCAATTTGCCAACATACAGAATAACACCCAGTGCTCATCCCATCGAGTGCCCCCCTCAGTGCCCGTCACCCACTCACCCCCACCCCCCGCCCTCCTCCCCTTCCATCACCCCTAGTTTGTTTCCCAGAGTTAGGAGTCTCTATGTTCTGTCTCCCTTTCTGTTATTTCCTACCCATTTCTTCTCCCTTCCTTTCTATTCCCTTTCACTATTATTTATATTCCCCAAATGAATGAGAACATATAATGTTTGTCCTTCTCTGGAGCTCTTGACCTGGACTCACTCAGGCTGTCTGGGAGCAAGGCACCCGAAGCCCAGCTTCCTTTCACGGGGCGACATGGAGAAGGCAAATAGCTAGCTCTGAATCTAGCTATATCCCCGTCACACCAGGACACTGGCGTAGGAGACAGAGAGTCAATGATGAAAGTATCATTTGGGGCAAAAAAGGGAACGGATATAGGAACCAAAGAAGGCACCGACTTCTATAGCATAAAGTTTTTTTTTTTTTAATATTCCTTATTTTAATTCTAGTCAAAATGTTCAATTTAGCTTAACATCCAGAAATTGTTCAAAATAGAATGTTTACATTTTCAACTTAAAAACAAATTTTTATGTCCTAAATAAGGCATAATGATCTACTCAATCAAGTATTGTGAACATGGTGATAAGTGTTAAATTAGGCTTTGGGTTGGTATTAACTCCGTGGGATGTTTATTCAAGGTGACCATACGCTGTAGCGGGTTTGGGTAAAATACTAGTTCTTGCTACGTGATGAGAGCTGACAAGGGATAACAGCATAATGGAGGTGAAACGAGCCCGAGATAGGCTCACATAACACGGTTGGTCCTTCTGCATCATAGACTTTTATTCCTTGGGTTTGCACAATGATGCAGTTTATGTCTGATACATTTCATCATCGCTGTGTGAGTTGTGGCCCTTGCTCTGTAGGCTCTACTTCTATTTTTGAAAGTTATTTCAAGCGCTTGTTTGGACACAACAGATCCGATGAGACTACATTGACCTCCACGTCCGCATTGCAAGGTGGCAAGACTCATTGCCCTTGCAGGTGTAATGACACCTCAAGATATCAAGAGATGTGCGGTCTGTTTAGGTGATAAGAGCAAGACACTGTCATCCCCTGTGCGTACAGCAGAGCACGATGCTGAGCTGTGGGTGGGTTGAAAGGAAGATAAGAGAATGAAGTACAGTTTTGTTCAAGGATCAGAATAGAGCTACTAACTCATACGCCTAATGGCAATGACTAATCAAAGTATTTTTTGCAAAGTCTACCTAAATAAAAGCTAACTGTCACAGACTTCCGACTTTTCTACACAGCTTAAATTTATTTTTATTTTTATTATTTTTTATTTTTTTTAAAGATTTTATTTTTTATTCAGGAGAGACACAGAGAGGCAGAGACACAGGCAGAGGGAGAAGCAGGCTCCAGGCTGGGAGTCCCATGCGGTACTCGATCCCGGGTCTCCAGGATCACGCCCTGGGCCGAAGGCAGGCGCTAAACTGTTAAGCCACTGGGGTTGCCCTAAATTTATTTTTATATAAGTTTCTACACAACTTAAATTATTTTTATCTTTTGTGTTTAGGAATCAGTACGTGGTTCACATTTTCTTTAGTAGCAACTGAGCGATTAGATTCATGCTTTCTCCTATCCTGAAACTATTTTTCTAGCACTTAGCTTAAAAGCAACTCTGGTTCCGTCAGGCTAAAAATTTAGATATCTTAAGAAAAGTTGTGATAAGGTGTTTTATTTTCCCACAATTAAGCAATAATTAATTTAAAGCTGATACTGTAGTTTTCAGGCCCCATAGTAAGAACCATTTAAAACGGTGACAGATATATGAGAATTTAAGTGGGAAAACTTGTGTCCCATCTGCATTATTGACAAGACTAGAGGAAAGTTTGCTTTGAGTAAAGTGTAATGGTTGAAGAATAACTTTAACAATAAAATTTATTATTATTATTATTATTATTATTGCTCTCTCTTTAGCAGATAAAATGAAATCTTGGTAATTAATAATAGATTTGCAATCTAAAAATTATTCCTGATAATAAAGTTTAAAAAAAAGAATCAAAATAAGAAAAAAAGGTGGCAATTTTTAAAAAAATAATAACTTTATTTTTTATTGGTGTTCAATTTGCCAACATACAGAATAACGTGGCTCTTTTTGGTGCCCTTACTGAACGACAGATAATCACGGATATTTTGCTCAACAGTATGACGTAATTGGCGAAACATATAAAATGCCCAGCCTCTGGAACCAGGTCATTAGGTTCAAATTTAAATACTGACACGTAAAGTAGACATGGGACTTTGAGGTGCCTCCTCTTCCTTTGCCAACTTCTCTGTCCAGGAAAGGCGGGTAACAGGAGTGCCTACCTCACAGCTGGTTATGTTAGGGGCGGGGTCCCCAAGGTCACCTGCAGGCTCGATGATTTGCTAGAAGAACTCACGGTTTACTACAGTGAGAGTAAACAGGTTATGATCAGCAAAGGGGAGGCAAAGTCCCTCTGCCAACGTCCTGATGTTCCTTTCCAGTGGAATTCCAGTGGATTCCAGTGGAATCCCAGGGGATGAGCTTAATTCTCCCCGGAACGTTGTGTGACAATTCACGTGACGCGTGGTCCACCAGGGAAGAAGCTCAGCCGAATTTTGTCTCTAGGATTTTAATGGGGGCCAGTCATATAGTGTCGTTAGGGGTCCAGCACCGAGCCTGCAGCTCCCAGCGATGAACCTCAGCTCCTGGGGCTTTAGCCTCCCTGCCCCCAAAGCAAAAACAGGTGTTCACCGTAAATGGATCTGGGCAAACTGCAAGAGCATAAGCCAAGGCACCGGGGTCCAAAAATTCTCTTACCAGGCGGGCTATTCCAAGAGCGCAGGGGTTATCTCAGGAACTGGCCGAAGGCTGGTCTTGAAGACAGGCTGTAAGTTGGAATGTGCAGGGGTTGAGTCACGCAGGCTGTTGAGTCGACCGCTGCCTGAGCGTAAGGTATAAGGAGTGAGTGAGCTAATCCACGTAGCCTAGGATACAGTGCCTGGCTCGTGTACGCAGAGGAATAGGGGCGGCTTGGAGTCTTCCTAGCAGAGGAATACAGGCGAGAAGCAGCTACGGCCCCAGGACTCCCGGTGGAGGGTCCTCAGCTCTGGAGTGAGGGGCGTCATGGACATGGGGGATAGTTTAGCTAGGTCTGTTTTACTGAGAAAAGTTCCCAGTGAAACACGTCCTAACGGTGTCCTTTGCCCTCTACAGAGCTCTGAAGTCAGCAAAGGAATAACTGAAGAGCGCGGCTGCGTGGCGAGTGCAAGAGTAAGGCAGGCACGAGAACGACTCTCCGCCATTAACTCATGATATTCATTTAGGTTGAGGATCCTTGAATCCTATAAATCCCTTGGATAAGGGCTAGATGAATCCTATAGCCCTTATTATTAGAAAGATGTGTCACAAAGATGCTAGTTTGGCGTCTTCGAATATGTGGGACCCCAGGCTGTAGATGACGGGTGATCACATCCTAAGAGGGATTGACTTCTGTGTATTCACTGAGTTACTTTTGAGAGTTTCAGGTAGGCCAGGCCTTGATAGAAATGTGAAGCGATTAAATAATAATTGTTTATTAAACCGACGCATAGTCGTTAAAAGCTTGTGATACGGCAAACACTCACCTGTGAGGTAGTTGGTGATTTTATGGAACCGAACGAAGCAGGATGGCCCGTCGCTGCCCTGAAGGGGACCCCCAGTCTTGCGGAGGGGACATGGAATGAATAAGCAAATATCAACCTATGAATAAAAACCGTGATGAGCGCCGTGAAGGGGAATGCGGGCGATATCAGGAGACAAGGGGGGATCTGTTGTGGGCTGGCAACCGGAGGGTGTTTCGGAAAGTAGCACTTAGACTAAGAGCTGCAGTCTGGGGGGAAGTGTCCAGGAAGAGGGAACAGCAGGTAATTGGTAAGAGGATGACATGGCGACAGAGTCACAGTTGTAGAGGGAGACCCCAGACGACGCCGAGTTGGTAATTGGGTGAAGATGCGCACGGGAGCTGGCCCGTCCCACCGGGACCTTCCTGCGCACTGGGGCCTGTGGCCCGGGCCTGCGGGGTGACCTCGCGCCCTTGGCGTTGCCGTGTCACGTCCCTTGGTCTCTTCTCCTGACCCCCGGGATACAGATGCTCCCGGGTCTCCCGCCTGCCCCCCCTTCCTCACTGGCCCAGGCTCCGTGGAGTGTCTCCCCGTCCTACAGACATCTCCACGTGCCCGCCCCCCCTAGCACGAGTTCCAGCACGTGTTCCGCGTCAAATGGTCTGGAATCAAGGAATTTTGAGATTTTTCTGAATACTGTCACACTTTCAGGAGCTTTGATGTGAGAGGTTTAGAGACCCTATAATAAGCAGTAAATAAGCAAACAAAGCTCGACGTCTATGTCCACGTACGTGTCGTCGCCTTTATCTGACCTGGTGTTTCCCAAAGCTGGTTTCGTGTTGGAATTAGAAAATGTTTCTAATTCAAATATGAATTTGAAGAGGTTCCTTCGACTTCCTAGGCTGGCCTGCTTTTCGGTAATTTGACTTACTCCTTGGCTGTGCACATCAGATTATGTTGGGTGATTTGCTAATTTACCGAAATCCAGATAATTCAAGCTGGAAGAAACAAATCCGTTTGCTTCAGTGGTTTAGTTTTTTTCAAGCAGAAGATTTTTTCATGACCTGAATTCTATGGTTCATTGCTCCAAATCCCAAGTATACTTTTCATGTGAAAATAATACGGAGTAAGGGCTTCCTAAATAATTCTCATCATCACTATCCATGATGTTTGCTCTCTTAAGTCAGACAAAATAAAGTCATAAAGAAAGTTTGCATCTCAGCTGCTCTGAACCTTATTCCTTTGCGTTGAAAATGCTTATTCTCCTTGATTGGTAAAATTCTCATAGTTTGAAAGAATCTTACAGTGACGAGAATGACTTGGGGTAGCGCCTCGGGGTGATCTGACTTCATATACTATGTGGAGATTCTCTATTTATGGCAATGAAAGTTTCTTTTTTAAAGATGTTATTTATTTATTCGTGAGAGACACAGAGAGAGGCAGAGACACAGGCAGAGGGAGAAGCAGGCTCCGTGCGGGGAGCCCGACGTGGGACTCGATCCCGGGACCCCGGGGTCATGCCCTGGGCTGAAGGTAGATGCTCGACCACTGAGCCACCCGGGCGCCCCAATAAAAGTCTTGAGAAGCCAGGATATCAGACTTAACTTACACTTACTCCGGAGGACGGGCGCTGAGAAGCATCTGCACGGAAGGGCATCGGCTTTTTTAGATCAATCCAGCGTCTTTCAGTTCCGTTAACTCTTCTTACAACAACAGTAAGAAAAACACATGAACAGTTGCCCAAGATTTCATAACTTAGAAACAAAAAGCCTCGATTCATCCCCAGAAAGACAAGAGACAGCTGTCCTTTAATCGCCATTCTTGCCATTTGCTTTCTCGTAGAGAGGTCTCAAATTTGGAATCTAATTAGAAATCCTAATTGAAGTGGCTAAAGAGAGAGAGAGAGATCCACATGAAAGTAGGGATAACAATAGGAAGTGGTGATATCTCAGCCCGATGGAAGGAGCTGGCCTCTGGGGAACAAGTCATCTGGCACGAAACTGAACTTTGCTGTCTTCTCCCTCAGGAGGAATTTTCTCTGCCAAATGACTAGTCTTTGAGTCCTCATCAATTGTGGTTTTTCAGGGTAGAAACAATGGTTAAAACCATAAAGTCTTGAGGCCTGTGTTGAATCCCTGTCCCCTAACTTATTCCCTGCCTGACCTGTGGCACGTTTCCTAGGCATTTGTAATCTCAGTTTACTCACCCCTAAAATGGAACCTTAAAAAATATATATATAAGTAAATAATAAATAAATAAATAAATAAATAAATAAATAAATAAAATGGAACCTTAAATCCCACTCAACAGCGTTTCTGTCTTTCCACTTGCACACTGGCCGATACACAGGACGGGTCTAGATTTATCAAGCTCTTGAAAGGGAGAAGAGAAAGAAGTCACGGGAGACAGAAGTAAATTTGAGAAAACACAAAATAATATCCGGCAGTGAATATTACAAATACGAGACATTCAGAAAGTGCTTATTGATTCTGTACCACCGGAGGCAAAGACCCAGTAGCAGACTCCTTGATCCTTCTCCTCGAGCTTTTCCATTTTTCCCCATAGATCTGTGGGTTCTGGTCTTCGGGTCGCCGCCCCACTGGAAAGCAGAGGGACATATATCATTTCTGAACTACCGCACTGTGCATGCTGTTGGGCACGATAGGTGCTCGCGTAGCCTTTGCTTGATGGGGTGGAGCAGTGAGCCCGCCGGGAGGAGGGCCGGGAGGAGGGCCGGGAGGAGGGCAGCGCACACTGTCCCGGCTCCTGGTTCACAAGCACCCCGTCTGGCCTCCGGAGCGGGGCCTCGCCCTCCTGTGATGATGCACTCAGCGAGAACGCACCGCTTCCTGCTGCCTCTCCCTGGGCTCCGCTCCCATCAGATTAGCCCATTTCCTGTTGCTGATGCATCTCCTACATTGGGAGCTTTTTCTCTTTGCTTTCATGACCTTGATTTTCAATATTTTCTTCTTTCTTTGTCTTTCAGTCTTGCTCTCTTCTTTTACCGCTATTCTCCTCTCGCTTTTATCTATCTGCACATTTTTGTTGTACAAACCTCTCCACGCCCAATTACATATCATGTCTGTTGAAGCAGTCGCAGGAATCTCCCGAGACACTTCTCTTAGCTGTCTGGCTGGCCGGCTGTCTGTCTGTCTGCTTTCAGGCACCGCCCCCGGTTGCCCATCGGTGGGAAGGAACCCGAGAGACGGTGGGAAGGAACCTGAGAGCCAGTGAAAGCTCAGCTCTATATGCCAGTGGCTCTTTTCCTTCCAGCCTCTACTCCATCCTGTTTGCTTTTACCAAAAACTCTCCAAAGAAGTGAACCTCCGGCGGAGTTTACCGCTTGCTTCCGTATTGGTGTCCAGGTTACTGATGAGATGAATCAGTTGTCTAAGTCCATTTGGGTTTCTTTTTTTTTTAAGATTTATTATTTGTTTATTTATTTATTTATTTATTTATTTATTTATTTATTATAGACATAGGGAGAGAGAGAGAGGCAGAGATGAATCAGTTGTCCAAGTCCATTTGGGTTTCTTTTTTTTTTTTAAGATTGATTGATTGATTGATTTATGATAGACATAGAGAGAGAGAGAGACAGAGAGACAGAGAGAGGCAGAGATGAATCAGTTGTCCAAGTACATTTGGGTTTCTTTTTTTTTTTTTTGAAGATTTATTTATTTATTTATTTATTTATTTATTTATTTATTTATGATAGACATAGAGAGAGAGAGGCAGAGATGACTCAGTTGTCCAAGTCCATTTGGGTTTCTTCTTTTGTTTGTTTTTAAAGATTGATTGATTGATTGATGGTAAACATAGAGAGAGAGAGAGAGAGAGAGAGAGAGAGAGGCAGAGACACAGGCTGAGGGAGAAGCAGGCTCCATGCAGGGAGCCCGACATGGGACTCGATCCCGGGTCTCCAGGATCATGCCCTGGGCCAAAGGCAGGCACCAAACTGCCAAGCCACCCAGGGATCCTCCAATTTGGGTTTCTGAATGTGTCCTTAGTTTTGGTGGCCACGTCCTCAGAGTCCGGGGTGGGACTCTGCACCCAGTGGTCCATGTGTTCTGATCCTGAGACACCTGCCTGCAAACCCGTCTCCTATGGAACCTACTCTGGGTATCCCTCCTCACTGATGATTCGGACACACACGTGATACTGAAGGGGCAGCTCTCAGCATCCTCTTCTACTGCTTCCCCACCCCTCACCCCAAACTCAAGAGAGCCCCTATTTAGTGATGCCCATCAGATCAGACTTGAGCTTATCAATTAATTCTTGGTAATTGGACTCTCACTCACTATAAATCAATATTTTTGTTCCCAGTTTCTTCTTCTTAGTCCTTCATAGAACAGATTCTTTTGCTTCCTTTCACGATTCTACATTCCACTTGATTAAGTTCACATTGATTATTGGACAAAGCATCCCACTTCCAAAGCATCTTCCACTTCTCTAGCTGTGTTAGTCATAGTGAATATCGTAAATTAATAATTCTAGTAATATTTATTGACCACTTGCTATCTCTTCTAATCTCTTTCTGTTTCTTTTATATTCACTATTTAAAAATCTACATTCAGTAAAATGCATGCTTTCTGGTGTACAGTTCTAGATTTTTTTTGACAAACACGAACAGTCATATACTTCCCACTACTCACTGTATTAAGATACAGAACACTCACCTGAACATCTTCAGCCTCCTGCCCCTTTATGGTCAGCCTCTTCTGCCCATCGCCAACCATGAGAAATCACCCATCTGTGTTCTGTTTCCATAATTTACATTTTTCAGAATGCCATAGAAATTGAATTATACACTCTGTAGCCCTTTGAATCTGGCTTCTTTTCCTTACTATAATGTGCTTAAGAGTCATTGAAGTTTTGTGGGTATCAATGATATATTGCTTTTTATTACTGAGTAATATTCCATCTTATGGTTGTACTTAAGGTGATTTACCAATTCATCATTTGAAGAAATTTTAGGTTTTTAGAAAATTTTTAGAAAAATCAAAGAAATTTTTAATTTTTAGTTAAAAAAATTAAATATAGGTTTTTGTGTGGCCATAAATTCCATTTCTCTTGGGGAAATAAATAGGAGCAAGATTGCTGGATGATATGGTAGGTGTATGGTTAACTTTTTAAGAAGCTGATAGATTTTTTTTTTTCTAAGTAGACATACTATTTTGCCTTCCTATAATCAATGTATAAGAATCCCCATTGGTTCACATACTTGTCAAAGATTGGCATTGCCAACTTAAAAAATATTTATTTATTAATTTTTTTTTTTAAAATTTTTATTTATTTATGATAGTCACACACACAGAGAGAGAGAGAGAGAGGCAGAGACATAGGCAGAGGGAGAAGCAGGCTCCATGCACCGGGAGCCTGATGTGGGATTCGATCCCGGGTCTCCAGGATCGCACCCTGGGCCAAAGGCAGGCGCCAAACCGCTGCGCCACCCAGGGATCCCCTTAAAAAATATTTAATTATAGCCATGCTAATACATATATAATAATAACCCATTATGATTTTTATTTATCTTCCTAAGGATCTACAGGGCTAAATATCTGTTAGGGAGAACTTATATCTTAACAATAATAAATTTTTCCATTCATGAACATTTTAAATATCTTCAATAAATAAATAGATAAATATAATAATAAATAATTAAAACAAATAGCATATAAATACAATTTCATTTTATATTGTCTCTTTCATCAGTGTTTTATAGATTATAACATACAGATCCTATACATATTTTGTTTAATTTGTCCCTAAAATTGTTGTTTTTTGATACTATAGTAAATGATATTTTTTTAAACTTCATTTTCTTTTTTTTTTAATATTTTTATTTATTTATTCATGAGAGACACAGAGACAGAGAGAGGCAGAGACACAGGCACAGGGAGAAGCAGGCTCCATGCAGGGAGCCCAATGCGGGACTCGATCCTGGGACCCCGGGGTCACGTCCTGGGCTGAAGGCGGTGCTAAATCATTGAGCTACCCAGGCTGCCCAATTTTCCCATTTTCATTGTAGTTTATAAGCACTTGATTTTTGTATTTAGACCTGATATTGTGCAACTTTGATAAACTTATTCCTAGCTTTTCTGTAGATATTTTTGACTATTTTCTACATAGACACTCATGTTGGCTGCAAATAGAGACAGCATTAGTTATTCATTTTCAAGCTGTATGTCTTATAATTCTTTTCCTTGAATCACTGTACTAAGACAACCAGTATGAAATTGAAGAGGCAGATAAAAGCAAAAGTCTTAAAAAAGAGAGAGAGTGGAAGTCTTACCTTATTCCTCATCTTAACAGTAAAGTACTGAGTCTTTATAATTCAGTTATCATGATAGCTGTAGGATTTTTGTAGATGCCCATTATTGAGGTAAAGTACTTCTCCTTTATTTATAAATTGCTGAGAGTTTTCTTAATTATATGGATGAGAGTCTTATTTTATGCATATTGAATTTCCTCAAGTACTTTTTTTCTTCATCTTTGGAATGTTTTGCTTTTTTAGTCTTTTGATATAGTGAATTGCATTAATAGATATTTTGATATATGTTAAAGTAGTTTTGCATTCCTGGAAAAAACACTCTGGATGCTGGTTTATCCTGGAACAGACCCTTTTTATATACTATTGATTGTATTTGTTAGAGCCAAGGTTTTGTTGATAATTTTTTAATGTAAGTATATGAGAGATATAGGTACATATTTTTCTTTTCTTATACTGTCTTTGGTTTTGTATCAGGATAATGTGGAGCTCATAAAACGAATTGGGAGGTATTCATTTTCTGTTTTCTCAAAGAGTTTGAGATTAGATTTGAAAGTTTGAATGTAATTTGTTATTATTCTTCCAATTTGTAGTACAATTCACCATGAAGACCGTATAGCCTGGAGTTTTATTTTTAGTATTTTAATATGAATTCAACTTCTCTAATAGGTATAGGACTATTCAGGTTATCTATTTCTTCTTGGGTAAATAGTTTTTATTCAAGAAATTATTCAATATCATCTGTTACTTTTTAAAATCTTCATATTGTTCAGAATAGTTCTTTATTATCATTTTAAGGTCAGTGATCCATAATAATGTCTTTTTTTCCCATTCCAATATTGTAATTCATAGCTCCATTTTATCGTGGTCTATCTAGCTAGAGTTTATCAATTTTATTTATCTTTTCAAAGAAACAGATTTTGGTGTCATTGGTTTTCTCAGTTGTTTTAATTTTTACTCATATTGATTTCTGCTTTTGTTTTTATTATTCTCTTCCTTCTAATTCTTTGTTTAATGTATTCTTTCTAGTTTCCCAAAACACATTAGATCACAGGCTTAAGACTTTCCTGATATTAGCATTCTATTTTTTTTAAGATTTTTTATTTATTTATTTATTTATTTATTTATTTATTTATTTATTTATTTATGAGAGACAGAGAGAGAGAGAGAGAGAGAGAGAGGCAGAGGCAGAGGGAGAAGCAGTCCCCATGCAGGAAGCTCAATGTGGGACTCGATCCCAGATCCTGGGATCAGGACCTGAGCCAAAGGCAGACACTCAACTGCTGAGCCATCCAGGCGTCCCTGATATTAGCATTCTAAATTTCTATCAGTACCACTTCAGTTGCATATCATAAATTTTCATATATTTTTTATTTTCAAAATTCAAATTATTTTCTGATTACTTTTGTGACTTTCTCTTTGGACCAGTGGTTAAATAGAAGTATGTTGCCTAATTCTCAAACATTTAAATTTTCCAGATATTTTTCTGTTATTGGATTTTAGCCTAATATCATTATGTTCTGAATACATACTTATATGATCTCAGTCAAAAAAAAACTGTCCCAGCCTTATGGCCTGTGCAAAGAAATGAGGTTGCCTTCAGGTCAAAAGCACAAGGAAAATGGGAAAAGTGAAAAATTCACCCTCATGTGGTTTACTTCTCTATGTTGTAGCTCCTTCTCACAATTTTCCCGTTTTTATTTATTTTTTAAAATCCTCGGGTAGCTTGCTTTTTGTGTTTACTTCTAATCAGTGGAGATAGAGTGTTTTGTTGTATTAATCTTTACTAGAAATGGAATGCCTAAAAACTTTGCAAATATCAATTTATTTAGTATTCTCTACAATTAATTGGGCAAGTATTACCAATTTATAGTGAGGAAACTAAGGGATAGTATGGCTAAGGGGAGTATAGCTAAGGCCCCAAATTGGCAGAGCATCAGCAGTCTGGATCCATAATAGGCTTGCTTTCTTTCTTTCTTTCTTTCTTTCTTTCTTTCTTTCTTTCTTTCTTTTCTTTCTTTCTTTCTTTCTTTCTTTCTTTCTTTCTTTCTTTCTTTCCTCTTTCTTTTTCTTTCTTTCTTTCTTTCTTTCTTTCTTTCTTTCTTTCTTTCTTTCCTCTTTCTTTTTCTTTCTTTCTTTCTTTCTTTCTTTCTTTCTTTCTTTCTTTCTTTCTTTCTTTCTTCTTTCTTTCTTTCTCTTTCTTTCTTTCTTTCTTTCTTCTTTCTTTCTTCTTTCTTCTCTCTCTCTCTCTCTCTCTTAGATATTTATTTGAGAGAGAGAGAGAGCATGAGTGGGGAGATGGGCAGAAGAAGAGGGAGAGAGAGAATCTAAGCAATGACCCCCTGAGTGTGGAGCTAGACTCAGGGCTCCATCCCAGGACCCTGAGATCCTGACTTAAGCTAAAATCTTGAGTAGGATTCTTAATTGACAGAGCTACCCAAGTGCCCCCATAATAGGCTTCCTAACCATATTGCTATACGACCTCTCTCATGACAAATTACGGTAACAGTAAGTGCCATGTGAAAGCGATTCGGGTGTACATACCAGACTAACACGTAGTCAAATTATAGAAAGAAGGCCACAGAAAAATCACAAGAAATAGTCAAACAAAGACACTTCATCAACTTTCAGACAAAGGATAAAAGATGAAGAGTGTCAGAGTATTTTACTAAAGGGAAAAGAGTCAGGAAATGTTAAGTGCTAAAAGTGTGTGTGTGGGGAGGTTTGGAAATGGGTCAGGGGTCAGAAGCAGGAGGGAGAAAAAGGTGTGGAGGTGGGTGTTATGTTGGTCACTCTATTCAAAGACTGAAATTAGTACTTTGCCAAGGACGGAATATAAAAGGGAATTTTCTGTTTACAGACAACATCCCATATAGTAGATGCTCAGTAAATGCATGTCATATGAATTCGTAATTATGATATTTCCATTCCTTAATTCTTACACGTGGGATCAAAGCAATCCTAGAAGTTGAAGGGCTTCAGCCTGAGATTGGGAAGATGGGACAGGAAGAAGAAAAGTCTATACCTGTTTGATTCAGTATCAGACATAAGTTAATGACGCGTTCTCACGTAAGATTTGAGCTTGAATATCACATCATCTGAGTGGTGAGCCTCAATGTACTGCAGCGGATCACAAAAGATTAACCCACATAACAAAGGGCATTTGTCAAACCGATCCAGGATTTTCTTTAGCTCCATGAGATGCACCAGAGAAATGCGAGATGGATTTGCAGGTGGAATAATGGCTTGAACCTCACTGCTCAACCTCAGCTGTTTCCTAGATCATAGATCTTCTGTCTAGTTCAAGTTCAGTGACTGAATTCTCTCTTTTCTTTCTTTTTTTCATTACATGTGGTTTGCTCTTACTTTCATCGCAGTGCATTCTTGTTGAGTCAAAGTTTTCAGGTAGAGTGTGTGATTTTGTACACATTGGAGAGTAAGGGGCCTGCGCACAGTGAAAGACTTGAGACTCATTATCCGTACACAGTAGGTGGTATGGACGAGAAAGCCTGGTTAGGCCGCACTGTGTTCTTTGCAGATGACCTCAGGCACTCTCTGAACCTCCCTGGAGAGCTAAAGTGAAATTATAATAATTACATATATACATTTATTCTTGCCTGTTACAATAAAAAGCAGAAGATAAAATTCTAATTAAATTCATTATCTGTCTTACTTTGAAATTTCAAATTTCAAAAGAAAATAAGCAATCAATCATCAGAAACTCTAGATAATGTAGTCAATACTAATTGGAACCTGAAATGTATCATCATAAGGAATTCAGCCAGTTCTGTGAATTAATAACTTCTGATGTCTACATTAGGAATGTCCCACAGACACAATCAAAGTTTTGGTTTTAGTTTTGCCTGAGCCCGTGGTGCTGAGCTGGCCTTGGGCGTTTGCGTGCGACGGTGGTCACGGGGGTCCGGGCCGCTTGCTCTGCTGACGTGGCGCTTCCTCGGAGTCCTCTTCTTTATTAGCACATGTGAGAAAAGGAATCAACCTCCGGCCAAATTAAAATTCTTTCTGTACATTTGTGCTTCTTAAGATGGGCTTGAAATGGGCTTCCAGCCGTCACTGTATCTGGAACATGCAGTTTGCTGAATAAAGGTATCGGAGGGAGAAACCCGTCATCTTAAATGCAGACAAGCAAGTCCCATCCTTTACTTTTCCGGATCACGGGGAAGGACAGTGAACGTCCCCGAGCATCTAGTGAACTGCTGTGCAACCCTCTCGTGTTATTTCTTTCAACCTTTGCTGGGTGGTAGCAATTTTTTTTAAGTGTTTTTGGGGCTGGCGACCAGGTTTTACAAGTTTTTGGTAAGAAAGCAACATCCAGTGTGTCACATGAAGTATTTATAGGAAAAAAAAAAGTTTCCGTGAGATTTCTGTCTTTTCTGGAATATCCGGTGAAAGCTCCTTTTCTTTGTATAGCGCCCGGAGCGACCACACGCTGGAGAGACGTGGGAAGCTCACGGTAGAGCAGAAGCTCTTCCCTCTAGTCCCCGGCGTGGCCACGAGCCAGCCGGGCCCAGGGTGCTCTGCTGCCTCGTTTCTAGGCCTGGGTGCTCCCGTCCCTCACGAGACAACCACCGGTTTCTGTTCAAACACTTTCTTATAACATTTTGAAGAGCGATGATGGTGAGGCGTCTGTGACCAACCTGTTGCTAAGGGATGATGGGGTTCAAAGCAAGCGTGTCTGCGTGTCTTCACTTGGTGATGAATTCTTCGGGATGCTCTCATTTTTCATGATGGACACAGAGCAAAGCCTAACAAATCAGATGGCCGATTGCGCTCCCAGGGCGTCCGAGGGCTTCCTGTTGGGACAGCGGGTCATCGTTAGAAATCTACGGGAATCATGTTGCAGATCTGGCTTGGTTTTGAGTTTGCTGAGCTCAAGGAGCCCTATCGCAGGAGCTGATTGAGCTTTTTGCTTTTACTTTGAATACGGGCGGTTGCAGGGGGCGGGCGGGGACCAACATTGTTCTTACCCTAATTTGAAGCAAAGGAGCAACAGACTGACCTCTGATTTTCAATGAAGCAAAGGAACAGTCCGTCTACCTGCTGCGCTGAGCTCCCTGCATCGCTGCTTTGCGTTCTGTCCTTTGGAACTTCAAGATGTTGCTAGTTTCGACGAGATTTCATTTCATAGTCTTTGTGACTCAAGGCGATTTCTCGACTGAGGTTGCAATCTCCAAAAGGGAGCCCGGTGATTCAATGAAGCAAAGGAAGAAAACATTACCCCTTTGTTACTTGACCAGAATGGTGGATCTGGGCAATGGGATATGTTCAGATCATCAGAGTGTATTCTGAAACTTTGATTATTTAACATTTTTATTCTTTTTTTTTATAATAAAATTATTTTTTAAGCATTTTTATTCTTGATTTTTTTTTTCATGGTGGCTTGTCTACTGAAAGCATATCCCCGTCAGGACCAAGTAAAAGTTATAGAGATGAGTGTCTCACCGAGAGAGCATGGTTTACGTAGAAGTGTAAAAATATCTAACGCAATGTTCCGTTTTGCGTTGCTTTGTTTTGTTCTTTCCTGGGGATTCTGGAATTTGGTCATTGAACCCTAGATTGATAAACGTTTTCTATAGATTTCTATCTGTAGGAAAGAAAATAATATAAATAAAATATATGTCTCCTAGACCTTCCTCCTTTCTCTCTATATCTGCCCTAGTATCTTTTTATTTTTTTATTTTATTTTTTTAAGATTTTATTTATTTATTCGTGAGACATAGAGAGAGAGGCAGAGACACAGGCAGAGGGAGAAGCAGGCTCCATGCAGGGAGCCCGATGTGGGACTCGATCCCAGGACTTGGGGTCACGCCCTGGGCCGAGGACGGCCCTAAACCGCTGGGCCACCGGGGCTGCCCTGTATCTTTTTAAAATGATGATAAAAGTCGGAGGATTTTCGTAGGTTAAAACTGAAAGGCGACTCCAGATAGAACAGAGAGAGGACTTTAGAATTAGGAGCTCAAATTCACTTTCTTTTTTCTCCAATTACTAAGTGGAACAAATTGCTTTTTTAACCTCCACCGCCCCCCCCCGGCCCCCATGAGGCTGGAGTTCTACCTTAAATCTGTTCTGAAGATTAACGTGATGCACAGAAGGCGATAACCCAGAGCACGCCCGAAAGCTGCGCTCGGGAAGGGCCCGGAGCACGGAGGCAGCTGGGCTGCTGGTCCCGCCGGGCATCGCCTCCACAGCAGCGGCAGAGGCTCCGACGCGGCATGAGCGGAGCCCCGGCGTGGTCCGTCGGGAAGGGAAGGCGAGTACGGGGCCGGTCACTTGTTTTCTGCCAAGCCCTTTCCCTCCCCGTGTCGCCGCGTATCCCTGTGGTTGGAACCTTGTGTTTTCTCAAGGCCCCGCTCCCGGCGTATCCGGCCACTGCTGGACCCCAGAGGCCACCACCTGTGAGGACCCCGGCACGCTGGCCCGGCCTCCCGTCACCTGCCCTCCGAGGTGCGGCCAGGGCCCGGCTCCGGGCCGGGGAGCAGCGGGGCGCCTCGGCGGGGCCTTGCCAGGAACCAGGCGGCCGGGCCGAGGCAGAGCGAGCACAGGTGCCGGGGGCGGCAGTGAGGACGGTCGGTGGGAAGCGGCCCACAGGCGGCCAGGCCATAGGTGAGTAGAGGGCAGGTGGCTGCCGGGGGCCCCAGGAAGACAACAGGCTCACGGTCGTGGGTTTCCAGCAGGCCTGCGGGGGACGCGGGTGGCGCTGAGGGCGAGGAGGACGTTGCCCGCTCCTTCAACAGCAGGCCCCGAAGGTGGGCTCCGGGTCAGCCCGGGCCCCACGGCTCCCGCCCTCACCCTCCTTGTCCCACGGCGGCCTCACCTTGAAGGTCGCGCTGGGGGCAACACGGGCTGACGGTTGGCCATTCGGTTGTCCCCTGACACGGCCGGTTTCCCTGGGCAGCAGGTGGCCCCGAATGCGGAGTCGTTGTCCTGCCCGGCGGTCACGCGCCTCGTGGCGAACAAGGAAGGCCTTGACCTGGAACATATGCCTGATTGTTTTTTTTTTTTTTTTTTGCCGGGTATAATATAAAATTTGCCAATTTATGCCATTTTCTATTTCCTCAAAAGGAACCTTTCTCCTGAAACCATTTCTTTAATTCTTCTATTACATCCAAACGATATAAATTAGGATAACGCCCGTTACAGGGAACAGGGCCCTGGCTGCAGCACTCGGAACACCAGTACCCTACAGCGGTAGTGGCTCCGAAGCACCCGCACCCATGAGGAAAGAGTCCCCGAAGGTACAGGTCACCCACCGCCCGGGTCACATTTCTGGTTTTACGTCCTCCTGCCATATTGTACTGCGTTTGCTTGGTCCTCGCGAGCGCCGTGTGTCCACACTCCATCGGCGTCTAGTGGGTTGTGAAGTGACTCGGCATTGTGCTTCCTACCCGATTTCTCAAAGCGTCTTGGCTTTAGAAATTTGGGGGCCGCGACGGGGAGGCGAGCAAGTGCAGTAGGTTAGCCCCTGTCACACTGTACCATCGCCGCAATGGAGACTTGCTAGTCCATTTATTTTTGAAATGGGTAGAAATAATCATGTATTCCACGTTTTATATCAAAGCATTGTTTGGGAACCTAAACAAAAGTCACAGGTACATGGTGTCAGGAAGCTTCCAGTACTCCCTGCCCGGACCTTAGGGCGTCGTTAACCAGAGGTACGCTTAGCACCTGGCGACGCCTTGTGTCTCCGTCATCCTGGATGCCCCCGAAACCACAGCCACGTCCGATCCTGTACCCCCGCCCGTCGGGTCACCCTCATTTCGCCGTAGGCTTGGTCATGATTCCATCTTCCCCGGATCTTCTCACTTCTAGAATGTCACATGACATCCATGGGGGCCTCTGCTCCCGTGAAAAGCAATTTCTTTCACCTTCTACCTCTTCAGAAAACATGTCCTTTGTCTCTCTTTCTTCGTGGAAACCTGGCGTTCTGGGGTTTTCTGCTTCCCACTGCCTACCCTGACCTGGACCGGCCCTACGCTACAGATCCTGGGGGCAGGCCTGCTGTCCTCCAAGTAGGCCCCTTCAGCTGCTAGGACCTCATTGCACATTGCTGATATCTGGCCGTGCCACACCTCTACCCCTATGTATCGCGGTCATTGTCCAGATTCCTGCTTTCTTCCAGATTCTTCTATTAGACACAGTCTTCCATTGGCTCCTAGGTCCCGCCTGCTGTCCTCCTGGGAGATTTCAATTTCTCTTCTTCATGCACAATTTTTTTTTCTTGCTGTCCCTGGTGACCAGCAGTACCACCATTTCAGCCATTCAGTTATGCCAGTGGCAGTCCCCTGGACTTCTCGTCACTTCAAACTGAACTATGTTCTCATCTTCCAGCGTGTTACATCTTTCCCTTTAAGCACTTCCAGCCCGACCTAAAAGCTGTTTGGTCATATTCCTATTACTGTATTCTTGCTTTTACTCTTTCCTCCCTGCGTCAGCAGGCAAGACCTCCTCACCACCAACTCAGCTGCCCTTCTTCACGAGACGGCTGCTCGCCGCTGGGGAAAGCCACGCAGCTGGTCAGGCCGAGACCTCTGCAGACCTGTGGCCTCCAGGCCCCGCTGCATGGACCCGAACAACGGCTTCCGCGTGTTCCCTCATCTGGTACTTTTTTAAAGACCACCCCGAGACTCCACCTGTCTTCACCAACCTCCCACCCAGCCTCCTTCTCATTTCCTCTCAACACACAGCTTTGCCTTTTTTAGTTAATTAAATGTAGAATGAGTACTTAGGGCATATCTAAGGTATAAAGAAAAATATAGACGACGCTCTGTACCTATTACTCAGTTAATAAATAAAACTTTCCCAATACACTTGAAATGCCTTTGTTCCCTTCCTGATCGCGTCCCTCACACTTGTCCTCCCGAACTCCACAATGGCTCTGCTTTTAGTGTTTTTCATGTGTTGTATGTGCCCCTACACAGCATAGAACCCGGGTAACGTTTTACATGTTTTAAGATTTTCTGTAAGTCCCACCGTCCTTTGGTCTTCCTGTCCCTCCTTCCTCTTTCTCTTTTCTTTATACTTCATGAAGTTAATCAATGTTGATATATTTTGAAATGAAGATCCATTTTGTGTAAAATGAATAGGCTACAATATATTTGCCCATTTTCTTATTGATGGACATGTATCCTGTTGCAATATTTTGTGTAGAAGTTGATTTATTATGAATGTTCCTTTAGTCGTCGTTTGCTATGCACCTTCTAGAGGTTTTCTACACCATACCCTTAGAAGTAGAGTTGCCTTTCAGCTTGTAGCATTGATTTGGGAACTTCTTTTCCAATATAAGCATTTAATACTATAAATTTTCCTTTAAGCACATTTTGATATGTAGCATAGTGATTTCTTCTGATTTAAAAGTACACGTGGGATCCCTGGGTGGCCCCGTGGCTTAGCACCGCCTGCAGCCCAGGGTGTGATCCTGGGGTCCCGGGATCGAGTCCCACATCGAGCTCCCTGCATGGAGCCTGCTTCTCCCTCTGCCTGTGTCTCTGCCTCTCCCTCTCTCTCTCTCTCTCTCTGTCTCTCATGAATAAACACATAAAATCTTTAAAAATTAATTAATTAATTAATTAAATCTTTAAAAAAGTACATGCACACACATTTTTATTTTAGTTTGTTAAAGTTTATTTCACAACCTAGGATATAATTTTAGTAAATATTCCATGTATACTTTGAAACAAAGTGTGTATTCTGTTGTTGTTGGATGAATTGTGTGATAAATGTCAATTAGGTCAAGTTGTTGGTAGTGTTATTTTACTATTTTATATCTTCACTGATTTTTTTGTCTGCTTGTTTCATCCACCATTGCTGAGGGAGGAATGTTGATGTCTTTAGGTATATCATTGTGGATTTGCCTATTTCTCCTCTCAGTTCTTTAAGCTTTTGCTTCATAGATTATGAAGCTCTGTTGTTAGGTGCATTTACCTTTAGGATTGTTATCTTCTTGGTGAATGACTATTTTATCACTATATAATTGTGATATTCTTTATATGAGATCTATTTTATTTGATATTAATATAGTCACTGCAATTTTCTTTTGATTAGTGTTTCCATGATATAACTTTTTCAATCCTTTTACTTTTAATCTATGTCATTATATTTAATTATAGTATGAAGTATATAATCAGGTCATTTTTATCCAAGCTGATCATCTTCTCTGTCTTTTAATTGGTGTGTGTGTGTGTGTGTGGTTTGCATTTAATATGTTTATTAATAGTGGTTTGATCAAAAACAAACATTTTGCTACATGTCTTCTACTTATTCCATCTGTTTTTGTTCTTTACCTCTGCTTTTACATTTATTTTGTATTTTTTGTTATTCTCTTTTACCTTCACTATTGGCTTATTATTTATACTTATTTTTTAAAGTTATTAGTAATTACTCCCAAAATTACCATAATTTTTTAAAAAGATTTTATTTATTTATTCATGAGAGACACAGAGACCGAGAGAGAGAGAGGCAGAGACCCAGGCAGAGGGAGAAGCAGGCTCCATGCAGGGAGCTCGATGTGGGACTCGATCCCGAGTCTCCAGGATCAGGCCCTGGGCTCAAGGTGGCGCTAAACTGCTGAGCCACCAGGGCTACCCCATAAATTTTTTAATTAATTAGCTTACCTTCAAATATTTTAGTGATGTAATTGTATCCTCTACTTTTATACTTTTAGTGTTAAGGACTGTTTACAACAATAACTCCCCATTCATCTTCATCATTCCTTCTTGATGTTCTGTTTTTCTCTTCTGATGCGCTGTAAGCACATGGTTACTCTTCTTGCTTTAGGCCAGTGGTTAGCAAGCTCTGCAGGTCAAATCCTGAATACTAATTACTTTTACAAATAAAATGCTGTAATAGGACCATGACTCTTTGTTTATGTGCTGTCAACGGTTGCTTTTTTACTACCACAGCAGAGTTGGATGGTTGTGACAGAAACTGAATAGTCCAAAAAACCTAAAATATTTACTCTCTGTCTTTAACAGAAGTATGCCAAGTCCTGCCTTAGGCAATTATCTTTTATAGTCACTACAGGTGAGAAAAAGATTAAATTAACATTTGCTTTCCTTTATCCCACTCACAGCATTCTAGTTTTCTTTTGTAGATCTAAGGATGTCTCTTTTACATCACACTTGAAGAGCGTCCTTTAGTATTTCTTTCAGTGCCGGTCTGATGATAATGAACTTGTCAGTTTTTATTTGTCTGGATAAAAGCGTTTGTCTCTCTTAATTTTTACAAGTTATTTCTACACTGTATAAAGCTCTGGGTTGATGTTTTTCTTCTTTCAAAACTTCAAGATGTCACATACATACCAATAAGAAGTCCAAAACATCTTCTTATTTTTGTTACTTTATATGTAACTTGCCTTTTTTTTTTCTTTGATTGCCTTAAAATTTTTCTGTTTATCTTCATTTTTCAGTAGCTTGAATATGATATACATAGAAGTTTTTGGTTTGTGATTTGCTTGTTTGTTTATTGGGGTATGTGTGTTTTCTTTTCTTTTCTTTTCTTTTTTTTTTTTGTATGTGTGTTTTCCTACTTTAGTATTTCCTGAACTTCTTGGATTGGTGTTTTGATATTTAATACTTTTGGAAAATCTTAGGCCACAATCTCTTCAAACATCTATCTTTTTCCTTCTTCTGAGATTCAACTAACACATATATTTGCTTGATATTGCATCACAGCTTTTGAACGCTCTCATGCATTTTCACTTTTTTTCTTTGTGTTTCAGTTTGGGTAATTTCTATTAGCCTCTCTTCAAATTCACTGATTATTTCCTTGATGGTATCGTATGTACTAATGAGATTGTCAAAGGCATTTTTAATCTCTGTTTTGTGTTTTACATTCCTAGGATTTGTATTTGATTATTTCCAGTAGTTTCTATCTCTGCTAAAAATCTCCATCTGGTCATGGAAGTTGTCACCATTTCTATTAGTGTCCTGAGTATATTCTAATAGTTTCACCATTTGGGCCATATATGAATCTGGTTCTCTTATTGTTTCTTTTATTTCCCTCTTTTTCTGTTGACTATTTTTCTTTGTCTTCATCTTCATCTTTGTCTTTATGTTCATGTTTGTCTTCATCTTCTTCGGGTGGTGTGCGGGAGAGTAGAGTATAAAATAAATAGCACTTGTGCCTGGAAGTGGGTGTTCCTCTCTTTCTACTAAGCCTTTAATTCAAGTCAACCTGGTCAGTAACTGACCCAGGTTTGGGTTTTGTGGTTACTGTAGCTCCCTGCAGTACATCACCAGTTTCAAATTCCTCTAGCACTCATTTGTACTTAGAGTGGGGTTCAGGTAGCTGGAGACTGTTCCCTACTCTCCACGTAAGGCTTTGCCTCATAGCTTTTACCTACCAGAGGTTTACTATTCATGCTTTTACGCTCCCCCAGAGGTAGGTTGCTGCTACTAGTTTCCTACTGTTTTGGGGACTGGTAGTTGGGTGGAGACATTCTCTGTTGTGCTATTTCAGCCTTGATCTTAGGCAAACTCTGTCTACCTGGGTCTGGGGTAAGGCTTTCTCGGTGGCCCGTCCTTCTCCTGGTAAAGGAGGAACAGAGGATCTCTAATGGTCTGATGCCAGGAACTTTCCTGTACCTCTCTTAGTTGCAGTGAGCCCTGGCGGCCACAGAGCCTGAAGTGTTCTGTAGGGAGGAGGACCTAAGTGGTGTGGCTCCAGTGACTGCTCTCCTTCCACAGGCCTGAATCCCCAAGGGATGCTTTAACCAGAATCCCAGTTTGTTCCCAGTCTTTCTCATGAGCATCTGTTGAGGGAAGAAGAGTCTGTTAGTGGATGCAGACTACCCTTAAGTTTATGGCTTTCAGTGTCTCTGTACTTTCATAGTAGACCATCCTTGACTTTCAGAAAGTTATTAAATATTTTGGCTGAATTTTTATTACCAGCTTATGTGAGGCCTGACATCTCTTCCTCCTGTGGAGGGAAACTGTTCCATGGAGGCACTTGCCTGTTCTTGGACTTCAGGCTAGTTGGCTGCTCTGAGACTTCTGTTCTCAGATTAGTTAAGGAAAAGTTATGATTTTATAGATTCAGCTTTTTCTTGAATTTATACTGGGAGTAATGGTCTTTATATTCTTGTGTATCTTAAACCGAAGCTGAAAATGTCTGTGTTACAGATACATTTCCCTAGTACGTAATTTGTTACCTCACTTTTTATGGTATCTTTTATTTACAGAATTTTTATTTTAATGTACTCAAAATTATTAATATTTCCTTTATGGACTGTGCTTCTGAAGTTAGATCTTTTGTACTCCATAGTTCATAAATATGCTTTTTTCTTGAATGGAAAAAAAATGAGGCCTTTAGGGAGAATATCCTCAAGTTTCTGCCCATACTTTTCAGATCATGCCTCATTTTCTCTTCACCTCCCTCTTCCTCTCATTATGGCAGATTACGTCATCTAAATTTTTCCTTGCTCCATCAATCATATTCCTTTCTCCTTAATCTTCAGTTTCTCTTTTTCAGTTATTGTTTTTATTTTCTTTGGATTTATTTCCAAAAGTTGAATTCCTGGATCATATGGTAATTCTATTTTTTTAATTTATTTGAGGATCCTCCATACTGTTTTCCCTTGTGGTTGTACCAGTTTACATTCCCACCAACAGTTCCCATGAGGATTCCCTTTTCTCCACATGGCATCACTTGTTAGCTCTTGTCTCTTTGATGATGGATATTAGTGCTTGCTTTAGCAGCACATATACTAAAATTGATGATGGATATTATAACAGATATGAAGTGATATTGCATTGTGGCTTAAAATTGCATTTCTCTAGTGATGTTAAGCATCTTTTCATTTACCTATTGGCCTTTTATATATCTTCTTTGGAGAAATATCTATTCAGATCCTTTGACCATCTTTAAATTGGGTTATTATCATTTTTTGATGTTGAATTGTATAGGCTTTTTGTATATTTTTGGATATTAAACCCTTATTAGATATTTGGTTCACAAATGTTTTTTTCCTATTCCACAAGCTATCTTTTCACTTGGTTGATGGTTTCTTCTGCTGTGCAGAGGCTTTTTACTTTTATGGAGTCCCACTCATTTATTTCTGCTTCTGTTGCTTATGCTTTAGGTGTCATGTCCAAAATTCCATTACCAGGACCTATGTCAAGGAGCTTTATTCCTATATATTCTTTTGAGAGTTCCATGGTTTTTTACATTAAAGTCTTTAGTCCATTTTAAGTTAAATTTTGTGAGTGATGTAAAATAATGGATGTTTCATTCATTTTTAAAAACATTTATTTATTTGAGAGAGAGAGTAGGGGAAGGGGCAGAGGAAAAGAATATCCAAGCAGACTCCCACTGAGTATGGAGCCCACTGTGGGGCTCGATCTCACAAGCCATGAGATCAGGAGCTGAGCCAAATCCAAGAGTCAGATGCTTCATTGACTGAGCTATCCAGGCACCCCAAGTTTCATTCTTTTACATGTGAATATCCGATTATCCCAGAACTAACTAACTAACTAACTAACTAACTAACTAACTAACTAACTATTTATTTATTTATTTATTTATTTATTTATTTATTTTTATTTTTATTTTTAAGATGTTAAAGGTCTCTCCTGAAATCTAGACCCATACGTTCAACTCTTTTCCAAAAACAATGTGGTTAGAACTGAACTCATCATCCTTGACTAAAATCCCTCCTCTTTATACTCCAAACAGTTTAGTGGTCCATAATTTACTGGTTTTCATCTGAAATTCCTGTCTTTCATCATCTCAATTCTAAATTGCATCTAATTCCATTACTAGGGCTAGGTAATTTTATTTAATAAATAGCCCTTTACCCTATTTAATAATTTTCTTTGGAATCCAGATGCTTTACTCTAGTCATCTGTTTCTATTTTGACCTAGAACTTCTTTATTATTTCATTTTCCTAGAATATTAAAATGACCTTTATGCAACTTGTTTTCCTTTATAAGTTGCCACCTTTTAGTACATTCTCTACTTTGACAGCCAGTAAACTTTCTAAAAAATAAAATGTAATCAATATACAATAGGTATATTTAATGTGGCTTCTTTGTGCTCTGAGAATTAAGTTTAGTGTCTGTACCTGACTTTTTAAAATATATTTGTTGTATGTAAAAATTTAAATCTATTCTTGTGCATGATCTCCAAACAAAAAAATTTTTATTTTTTTATTTTATTTTATTTTTTTTTTAATTTTTAAATAGACACAGAAAGGGAACTATGGTACTTAATCATAGGTAGATGCTGTATTTACCACCTAGAAAATGCAGTGGTCTTCTAGAGTTTTTCTAGTAATATAACTGATTCATTCTGAGGAATGTACCTTGTTAATAGTTGTCAAATATGAAAATTTTCCTCAAATGCAACAAAAGTAGAATGAAAATGAACAGAATCATAACAGGTTGTCATATGATCCATGTCTTATGTATTTGGCTTCATTCTCTGTGAATTTGAAGTTTTCAGTTTTAAATGATGAAATATGCCTAAAATGGCACCATGTTAGTGTTTGTAGGCATCTTCAATCCTTTCCAGTTGCCCAAAAGTGAACACTCACGTACACACAGAGTTGACATTTATTTTACTTATTTTTCACTGTAGTGTGTTGAGCTGTTGTTTTGCTAGGATTTAAGGATTTATCCATATTGTCTTATTCAGGTCTCTTTTTCAACTTTTAAGGTAACCAATCAAAATTAGGGGTTGGGTTTTTGGTAAAGAAGTATAGGGAAGTTAACAAAGTCCTTGTATCCAAGTCCCATATGCATGACAGTCTTTCATAGATGTTACCCCACTAATGCTAATGAATTTGTCATAGGTTCTTGATGGAATACAGTTCCATGAATATGTGTCTGTCCTCATCAGAAAAAAACTTGCAAAAAAATGGAAAACATTATTTTAATGCAGAATATAATTTTCAAAATGATGGATTTGGTCTAATTGATAGCACAATGGCCCTTTGCCCCAGGCCTTTATTCCTGGTTGTGTCCTGAGAAGCCAATGTGTATTTATCTGCAATTTTATTATAATACTTCCCAAAAATTCAAGATGCTTTCTGGATTTAATTTTTGTGAGATGATCTTTAGAAAGCAGAGCTGAATAACAAAGCTCCTTTGTTAAAACAACAAAGACTACGGCTGTGGATTAGTGAAATTGGAGACCAAATCATTATTTCAAACCGAATTTGATTGTCACTATCTCTTTAAACAACATTGAGCAGACATTTAAAGATTTATTATACATTTTAATTCAGGTGGTAACTTGATTTAAGACAACATTGATTTTTTTTTTCTAATTCGTTCTTGGTCATATATATCAGGCTAAATATTAAAATGAATTTGAAACTATTTGAGGTTGTCTGCATAGGGTATTAAATTCCTGGAGGAGCTTTCTTTCCCCCATGCTGATTTTCATCATTTTACGTTACTTTCATTCCCCACCCCCCTTGAGCTTTAGCTTTCTAGAATTATTATTTATTCTTTTCACCATACACCCTGATCATTAACCAATTAAAACTTTGTCAGGCAGAGAAGCAAGAGACTCTATGGATAATGATGAGGTTGGAAACTCTTGTACAACTTGTTGGCTCATATTGGAAGAGGAGTATCATGTCAAATTATCCTTACGTGCTCATGAATAATGTTCTAATAAGGATGGATGGAGAGATGAGCTTAACGGGTAGTTCTAATGGAAGAAATAATAATAATATCCACCTTGGTAAAACATGCTCATGCCTTGACAAGATGCTGTCTGCTCTTGCTGCTAAATTAGATGCATCTTAAGTTAGCAGATCCTATTGTTATCTACTGTTTTACAGAATAAACTAGAAGAGAAAGTATACACCTTTCAGGATTTATTTTTTAATAAATTTATTTTTATTGGTGTTCAATTTGTCAACATACAGAATAACACCCAGTGCTCACCCCGTCAAGTGCCCACCTCAGTGCCCACCACCCAGTCACTCCCACCCCCCACCCACTTCCCCTTCCCCCACCCCTAGTTCGTTTAGAAGTCCCTCACATGACCATAAAATAATTGCATAGAGAATACCCATTTAACTTAGAGTGTATGGCATATTAACTGGGTGGATTAACCTTGAAAATAAGAGTGAGATAGGCAGGAAGGAATTTGCAGTTTCTACCTGTCTTTAATTCTTAGCTTTATACTGAGCTCTGAAGTAACTAAGATGTTTGCTGTTGCTATTTCCTAAATGCAGGATTTCAGCGTGGGATATAGGCCTTTAGTGTGAAGATACATTAAGCCAGGAATCATCATCAGTGACATTTAGACACGAAAATTTGGAAGATTAAACAACTGAAAGTTGATCATGGAAATCAAAGAGGAAGGAGCATCAGAAGAAGGCCAGCACTTTCTTCCCACACCCCAGGCAAATGATACTGGGGACTTCCAGTTCACAAGTAAGTATGTGTTCCTCTCTCTGTAACTCTCTGAAAATGCAAATTAGGTCGAGTAAACACACATGTATGTGTAATCACAGAAACAAAGGGCATGAAATTAACTTTGGTTTGCACTATCTATTTTGTTATAGTGAGTTTACGGTGTGCTTCTCACCTTTTATCTTGAGTGAGATAGACGGTAGTCTATGAAGTGGTTAAATATCAAATAGATTCAAAGTTCTTAAATATGTAATAAGACACTAATACTTTTTAGGTACACCTTCTATTTAGCATTTATATAATCTCATGTGGAATTATCTTTTTGAACATGGAAATGTTCTCTTTAAAATCAAAAGCATGTAAGGTGAAAGCACTAGGGCACAACAGCTACCATAGACCTGTAAATTGCCACTTCTATACGTGAGAGCACCGAGTCACATGAATAGAGCAAGCACGGAGAGCTGCCGAGATTTGCGTTCGGGCATTAGAATTGGTTTTTATGGGGGACATCTGGGTGGCTCAGTGACTTAAAGGTCTGCTTTCCGCTCAGGTCATGATCACCGGCCCTGGATCCGCGTCTCCCTCTTCTGTGTCACTTCCTCTCTCTGTGTCTCTCATGAATAGATAAACGGAATCTTCAAAAAAAAAAAAAAAAAAAAAAACCCTCTCAAGTTTAGGTCTTATTGTTTAGTGTGAATTGTGTCTTTTCTTTCCAGAAGATTCCTGTTGGCAATTTTTTTTTCTTCTTTTTCTTTTTTCTTCTTTTTCTTTTTTTTCTTTTTTTTTTCTTCTGGCAATTTTTTTTAATACTGTCAGACGTAATGCCAAACTTTTCCTCTAATTTACATTATAAAAATAATCTTTAGAAAACAGTATTAGTTGGATGAGTTTTCTAAGAAATTTGGTTGTCAAAGCTTACAGAAGTTGTTAATAACTTAAAAAAAATCTACACTTTTTGAAATGAACAGAGATCTACCTAATGATTATCACTCTCATCTCTCCTGGGAAGTCTAAAATTTTTAACCATGGTAATGTTAAATGTCAGCAGGAGAAAAAAATAAATGGTTACCATGCAAAAAATGTTCACCCTGTAAATAGATGATTTTATGCAACGAGGTGCTTCTAACAACAAGGTAGTAGTAAATTTAAATTGAATAAAGTAAATGTACCAGTAGAAATAAACCAGAGAATGATTTTGGTCACTTCTAACGTTTATCATCAAATGGCTTACTTTCACATTAATTTTAGTTTTGCTTCTTTGGCCACCCATGAATTATAATAAGTGGCATCCAGGTCCTAGTGCACTTTTGTTTGGGAAGCCCCCGAGCTCTGGTATCCGTGGTATCACGTTGCTCCGCGTTATCACTTGCCACAGCCTAACCTTGCCACCTTCTAACTACCACATGTTCCCATGTCCTTACCTTTGGTCTCAGACCTGCCCTCCACTCCAACTCATTTAGCCACGTTATTAGATTTCTTAAAAACCAAGAAAAAAACATATAGAAAGAAGAATTATCAGAATTATCAGAAGAATTTTGTGAGTTATCAACAACTTGACGGAATAACCACCACCATAATGTCCTTCATCACCTTACTAGACATGGCTCTTTAATTAATAATTTACTATTTACAACAGGCTGCAGTGGTTTGAGAGAAAAATCTATATAAGAGAGTACTTTTGTGAGGTCCTCTTTTTTTTAGGATTTTGCCTCTGTCTACATGCATCTAAAAGAAACTAACAATTGAAAAATATGTCTTAAATTTGTCAAAGCTGAAAAAAAAAAAAACAATTCTTTTCGGTTTCTTTATAGCCAGAGAGTTAAATAGATCTGTCAAAACTTTAGTCACAGTTAGTTCTGCTACAAATATTATGTCCTCCCTTCTTTTCGGTTTCTTTATAGCCAGAGAGTTAAATAGATCCGTCAAAACTTTAGTCACAGTTCTGCTACAAATATTATGTCCTCTGCTACAAATATTATGTCCCACCTGCTTATAAGTCTGGACAATTAACCGAGTGAATTCTTTATGCCAAATAATATATTTATGCGTTCTGGTCAGGGTGAAACATAGCAGTATGTGTTGACATATTTTTGGTACTGAGTTACATATCCTTAATCTGAAATCTTACTCATTATTTATAGGTATTCAGAAGACTCCAAATGAACCACAGTTGGAATTCATCCTCGGTAAGGAATTCCATCTTATTTGTACTGATAAATATAGTAGTAATTTGGATACATAGTTTGCATCTTAGGTGGCTTATATCCTTATATCATTGCTTCTATCGTTGTATAATTTAAAAACTTTTATGAATATTGTTCTATAAGAAACTTTCATTCATTAGGGTATAACTTTGAGCTCAGTGGCAGGATGTGTAAAATAGAGGAGATTAAGGGTACACTTATTATGATGAGCACTGAGAAATGATATAACATTGTTGAGTCATTATATTGCGTACTGTAAATACTACAGCCCTGTGTTCATTATACTTCAGTTTGAAAAAAACAAAACAAAACTGAGAGAAAAAAAAAATCATTCTATGTGGTGTTACTTTCCCCAATTTGTAAGTAAAGACTCTGAGCCCTCAACCAGCAGCTGACTGCAAACCTGGTGCCCAGGACCTGACCCAGTGCCTGGGCTCCGCGGCTAATGGGCATTTCTCGACATCCCCGTGCCGTCTGCTCCTTGAGCTGAGCCCTGGACTCGTGTAGGTTTTCCTTTTTGCCACTTAAAAAGTTTCCAGCTTCTTTTCAACGTCACACACTCAAAAATCCCCTTTCTCTTCCATCTTGATTTTCAGGACAGATCCTTAGTATTTGAGAATTTAGCTATAATTCTAAACTTTGACTTGCTTAAGGAACTTTAAAGATCCGTTGCGTGTAGAGATTTATAGCTTTGTCCGAGGCTGAACGAAAACGTGTGCTCTGGGGCTAATTACTGCTGAGCTAGTGAGTGGCACCTGCTTTGTGTCTGAATTTGGTGTGACTGCAACATGTCATTAGGAAATTAGCTGCAAGATGGTATGGAAAGAGGGCAAAAATAAGGTTCCTGTGAACCATTTAGAGACTTTTTTTTTCTTCTTAGTGTTCTAAAATGTTTTGAAAGCTCACCAATATCTTCACATTTTACTTGCAATGAGGTTTCATAGAATCATATATATAGGTATTCAATTTCATATACAGAGACCAGATACTTAAGTCTTTAAATATTGATATACATGTTTTATAAAGTTATGGGCAGGGGTAGCCTGAGTGGCCCAGTGGTTTAGCGCCGCTTTCAGCCCAGGGTGTGACCCCGGGGTCCTGGGATCGAGTCCCATTCGGGCTCCCTGCGTGGAGCCTGCTGCTCCCTCTGCCTGTGTCTCTGCCTTTCTCTCTCTCTCTCTCTCTCTCTCTGTCTCTCATGAATAAATAAATAAAATATTTTTTAAAAAGTTATGGGCAAATTGAAATATATACATTTACTACCTATAGTAGTTTTCAGTGGTTTGAAGTTTCAATTATACCATAAATATACATTTCCATTTTATAACAAAATAGATGACAAATTTATAGTCTTTGCTCAAAATATTACATTTTGAAGTGTAACTTACTGAGATAATAACTATATATACTTTTTTGTTTTGTTGGTTTCTTCTAAGAGTTTATTTTTAGAGCAGTTTTAGGTTCCCAGCAAAACTGAACAGAAAGTACAGAGATTTCCCATATACCCTCTGGCCCCATAAATGCATAGCTTCCCCATTTTCTGTATCCCCTGTCAGACTGGTACATTTGTTACAGTTAATGATGACATATCGTCGCTCTAAGTCCATAGTTTACATTTGGGTTCATTCTTGGTGTTGTGCATTATATGGATTTGGGTAATGTATAATGACATATATTCATCATTAAAGTATCATGCAGAGTATCTTCATTGTCCTAAAAATCCTGTGTGCTTGGCCTATTCATTCCTCTCTCTCCTAATCCTTGGGAACTACTGATACTATTTTACGGTCTCCCTAGTTTTGTCTTTTCCAGAATGCCATATAGTTAGAATCATACAATATGTAACTCTCTGAGATTCGTTTATTTCAGTTACATGCATTTAAGTTTCCTCTATGTCTTTTCATGGCTTGATAGCTCTGTTTTTTTTTTAGCATTGATTAATATTCCAGTGTTTGGATATAGCAGAGTTTATTTGTCCACTCACCTCCTAAAGGATATCTTGGTTACTTCCAAATTTGGGCAATTATGGATAAAGCTGTGTGCAAGTTTTTGCATAGACATACATTTTCAACATCTTTAGGTAAATACCAGGGAGCACATTGTTATATGGTAAGAGTATTCTTAGTTTTGGTAAGAAATTGCTAAACTGTCTTACACCATTATTGTGTGTTCCCACCAGCAATGCATGAGAGTTCTTGTTATTTTACATCCCCATCAGCACTTAGTGTTGTCAATGTTCTAGATTTGGGTATAATTCATTTTTAAACATTTTATTTTTGTTACAAGTATAGCTAAAAGGTGCTGTAAGTTAAGGATCCAAGATTTTTTTATTTGCCCAGGTATTGAGAAACAGAAATGTGAAAACTCAAGCAACTTCTGTGTTAACACCAAAAAAGCTGTACTTTTTTTTTTTTTTTTTCTAGAGAGTTCTCAGATGGTAGCAGATACAGAAAGAACTTGTTTCAGAAAGGGAGTGAGTAGCAAAAGAAGCCTTGGTGCCTCTTGACTCACTGTAACTTGCTACTTGAGCCTTTATCTATTCATCTTTCACTTTTAAGAGAATTTTTTTTTTTTACTTTTTTTACTAGGATTTCAAAGAATGAATACTTGTTGGAGTAACTTGATCTATTTCAAAACACAGATAAGGCCTTATTTGCATCCTGGAGAACAAGGTAAAATGTGAAGGAGGCAGAGACAATTGGAGGAAAGGCTGTTAGTCGAACATGGAGGCCAACTTTCAAGAGACAGGGTGCCTGGGCCAAATACGTATCTTCTTTTTCAGATAAAATTATCCATCTTGTTCAAAGACCTAGCTACATTTTTTGTTTTGAAAGCCCAGTCAAATTCAGTAGCAGTGCTGTTGTCACTTACATTTCTGGCTTTGAATCATAGATCTAAGAGACGAGCAGCTGTGAGAATTTATTCATAATAATATCCCTCCCATAAAAAAACACATCAATTTTCTTTTCTCATATTTATTCAAAAAAACCACCAGAATTCTTAACAACAGATAATTTTATCTTATCATGTGGCAAAAAAATGCCTTACAAGTAAACAAAGTTATTTAGATTCTCTGGAAATCGTGCTGTTGATCCTGGAAGATATATTCCCCAAACTGTTTGTTATGCTTCTGAGAACTTTAAAATCCTCAATTGTCGTATTTCTTGAGGAAAAAAAAAAAAAAAAAACCTTTTTAAGACTTCTTTTTCAAGAACATTACAATTAAATCTATGTAGGTTCCACCATTATATTTCTGGTACTTTTTTGAGTTTTCTTAATCCCACAAATTATTTAAGACCTCACCTGCTATCTAGTTAACTTCATAACTAATAAATGAGAGAATACTAGTTTCCTAAATATTTTATCATTATTATAAAAGCATATTTATTTAATCAAAAATGCAAAGCATCTTAATATAAAAAAATATTCGAAAAAAGAATGAAACAAAGTAGGAGGCTTCTTTTCCACCTAAGTTTTCAACTAAATTTTTGATATTTGATTCCTGATTCTTTGCCTAAATATTCAAATAAATTGAGAATTTCAATGGACTTGCTTTTAAAGAGATACCCTAATTTTCTCATATTGCTTTGTATAAGTTACTTTCCATTGAGGATTTGCTTCTATCTTGTTGTATGTCATTGTGAAATCACTCTATCTGAAGTGATGGCTGAAGTTGCTCTGCTACACCCTTATTCGAGTAACTGAGGTAGGAGATAGTCAGTTGAGCAAGCTAATTGGTTAAAAATGTCTTGATAGGACAAGTTCAGCATTTATCTGAATAACAAGTGAGTATCTCAGGTCCATTGTCAGCCATATTTCTAGCAGTTTACTGAATTTAAATTATGTAACTCACTCTTACATCTGCAACTCTGTTTTCACATTTTTCCTTTGTTTCATTTAAATGTGTTGCTACCCTTTTTATGTATGAGATATAATACATATATTATTTTTATGTATTTACCCTTTTTTATGAGATATAATTGAAAACCCAAGAGAACACAGATTTTTCTTACAGTTTAATAAAATTATTTCTGTTTTAACAAACTCAGCATTTAAGAAGAGAAATCATGGGACACCTGGGTGGCTCGATCGATTAAGCATCTAACTCTTGATTTCAGCTCAGGTCATGATCTCAGGGTCCAGGGATAGAACGCTGCTTAGGGGCTCTTGCTCAGTGGAGAATCCGCTTGTCTTCCTCTCTGCCCCTCCCACTTCTCTCTCTCTCTCTCTCTCAAATAAATAAATAAATCTTTAAAAAAAAGAAGAGAGGTCATTTCCTAAAGCTGGGTGCATTTCTTTTGACGCTATTGAGGAAAATATATAGAGAAAACTAATCTTGGCAAAGATAGAACTTTCTATAGACTATTTAAGTTTATCCTCTCAATTATGCTTATAATATTTACTTTTATATATATCCATTTATTTTTTTTATTTTTTTAAATAATAAATTTATTTTTTATTGGTGTTCAATTTGCCAACATACAGAATAACACCCAGTGCTTATCCATTTACTAACTCCAAAGTCAACAGAATCCTTATGAGTATGTTTTCACATTTTATGTGGATACTACATATCATATATCCAAATCCAAATAGGCATTAATGTATATTAAGACAGAAAGGAGAGACGACATGTGTGACGTGTGTGTGTGTGTCCGTGCGCGTGTTGTCCTTGTGTTCTTTCTCTGACGCTGTGAGGTTATATTCTTAAAGTAATTTTTACCTTGATGGCTGATACCTAATGGAAGCCAATGACCAGATAGAGGGTACATTGAAAGACATATTTCAGGCATGTCAGAAGCCTCCGTGTCAATTATGACAGGAAAGTAAAGACATGGATGCTGGAGCGAAATCTCTAACAATTTGAATCATTCTTTCATACAAATTATATTGGGAGCATAGAAAACTTGTAAGTAAATAATTTCAGGTGGTGTTAAGTTCTACGTAGGTAGTAAACAGAACAACCATATAGAACCTGCTTAGGGAACAGGTAATTGACTTGGGGGGACGGAGGGTATTTGAGATATAGAGGTCAACGAAGGCCTCGGTGTATCCAAAGGGCCTTAGGATGTGGATACTTAATTTGCAGCGTCCATACCAAACATAAGACTCAGGTGACTTTCTAAGCAGGAGGGCCTAGTTATAGTAAATATTTAGGTAGCAGGGAATAGGGTCATAAGAATGGGACTCCTGGAGTTCAAAGGTAATGAGTTGGGCTGCTGGTTTGATCAGGGTTGAAACCAAGTTAGGAGTGTATCTGGTCTTGTAGTAAAAAAAAGCTTCAGAGGCAATGGCAAACTAGTGAGGGACCGCTTGCCGGAGGGCTGGAATGCCAAGGTCAGAGCAGGACAATTGTGGGATAGAAGAGATATTGATCTAGTGAGATCCAGGCCCCAAGGCTTCTTCTAGTCTCCCTTGCTCCCTACCTGCAGGGTAATAGGATCAGGCCTGGTGCTTGGACACTGCCAAGCCTCTAGTGAGCAAGAATTAGAGAGAAGAGGGTTCAAAGCCAAGAGATTGTTAAATTCCTTGCCTTTAACCATTGCAATAATCCATATATAAATTTATGGGAAAAATTTTTCCAGAGACTTATTCCTCTTGAAAGAAAAATGTATCAACTCCTCCCCTATACATTTTATTAGTACACAAAATAAGACTAATCTGAGGCTCAATTTATTTAACAAACCCTTACTTCATTTTTCAGTTTTCTTTAAAATTGACAAGTCTATAGCAACTGCTATAATTTTCATAGTAAGATAATGAAAATTATCATAGATAAAGATCAACAATGGGTAATGGAGAAATACATCTGTTATCCCTGCGATATGGCCATATATCATCATACATTTTCAGACATAGTTAATGCTCTTTATTTCCATTTTTTTTATAAGATTTTATTTATTTATTTGACAGAAAAGAGAGAGGACACCAGCCAGGGGAGCTGCAGGCCCAGGGCAGAGGGGAAAAGCAGGCTCCTCGCTGAGCAGGGAGCCTGATGTGGGGCTCGATCCCAGGACCCAGGGGTCATGACCTGAGCCAAGAGCAGGTGCTTAACCAACTGAGCCACCCAGGCACCCCTCCTTATTTCCATTTTATTATTTCACTTCTTGATTTTTCTCCTAATACCTCAAATTCAGAATGGATGAAGGAAAGCGTAGGCCACTATATTTTATTCTCAAGAGTCAATCAGCATGTGTGGTTTAATTTTTACAGTCTTAAGTGGAATACTGTACAGCCATAAGAATCATCGGTCAGAAGGATATTTTATCAAACAATGGAATGTGGAAATTGTCAGAGCAGAATAACAAACTGCATGTATGGCATGACCCTTATTTAACTCTTTGTATGTGCAAAAGAATAAGATTGGATGAATAAGTATGAGTATCTTTAATTGTAGTTATGACAAGTGTTATATCTTCCAAAATCTCTGCAATGTGCCCGTATTAATGTCACAATCAGGTGTTGTAATTTTTAAAAATAAATAACCTGAATAAGTGGAACAAGGAAAGGGGCATAGCTGAAGGAGTAAAATTCTGCTCTTTACCTTCAATTAGCTCATTGTATAGAGAGGTCAAACTAAGACTTCTTAAATCATTTAAAGACCTTTAAAAGCCAAGCTATTTTTACAATCTCTGAGAATATAAGAGACTGTGCAAAGGATCAAAATGGTATAGGAAGGAGTAGTCAAAAAAAGCTTCCTAGGGAAGACTAACTAAAGTTAATTTTTTTTTTTAAGATTTCATTTATTTATTCATGAGAGACACACACAGAGAGAGAGGCAGAGACCCAGGCAGAGGGAGAAGCAGGCTCCCTGCAGGGAGCCCCACGTGGGACTCAATCCCGGGACCCCGGGGTCATGCCCTGGGCTAAAGGTGGTGTTAAACCGCTGAGTCACCCAGGCTGCCCAATTTTTGAAGTAAGAAAATAGGATTAAGGAGGAATCACATTCTAGACCAGGAAAGCAGCATAAGCAGACACTTGTTACTTGAAACAAGATAAAGACTTCAGATCCAGAAATCACACATGCAAGAGGCATGTGCTAAATACTTATTCATTGTCACAGCAAGCTACGTATAGAAGGGCCAGCCATTTTGTCTTCCTAGAAGAGAAAATGGAAAATGTGCTCTCAGACTTGATTCTTGATTCATCTACTTCTTGGTCTTTTAGATTAGTGATCTATCTCTCTATCTATCTATCTATCTATCTATCTATCTATCTATCTATCATCTATCTATCAGTAATTCCAAGTGTTTTATAAGAAACTAACTTCACATTCATTCTGTAAGCCATGCCAGTTCGTGCCATAAATAGGCAAATTGAAATTTACCACGTAAGGAGACTATTTTTTTCTACAGAAAAACAAATAATAGTTTTGTAGATACACAACCCACCATACACCTATTTTTGGTAAATAATGTGTAGCATCTTAGAATTCGGTAATTAAAATGCAATTTTGTCACAACATTATGTTATGGCTTAATGACAAGATGTCCTTAGAGAGGTAAATTCAGATATTAGAGTGGCTTTCAAAAAAGGAGAGCTTATCCTATTTGATTATCAAGCCTTTGTCCAGGAGGGTGTCGATTCGAAATACTTTGTTCTTCTATTGGATCATACATTAGGTTATGTGTACTAATTTTGGCTTTTGTATAAAGACATATTCTAATAGCCCGGTTAGAAAAAGCAAGCAAGCAAACAAACAAACAACAAAGAACAGAAAGTCATGTAAATTATGTGATCAGTTTTTTGTGTTCCAAATTTGAAATGTGCATTAAAATGTGCTCAGACTGACAAGCTACACAGAAACAGTCTCATCTATTTATAGGCGCAGCTTTTATAGCTTGCTAGGGCCTTCATTAACCTGCATGTCAGGTCCATTCATACTTTATGAATTGCTATAAATCAGGAATGGTTTTTTATGTTTCTCTAAAAGAAAAAAGTCTTAGGAGGCCAAACTTACCAATTCTCTCCTATGTTCACACTTCTACTTTCCTCCTGGCCTGTGTTCTATAAATGATTATAAAGCTCTGACTTCTTCAAACGTCCAGTGGGAAAATGGAGGAGTTTAGTCTATCTTCTTTAGTATTTTTCCCCAATACATGGTATGTAGCTCCAGCTAAAGGGAGTACCAAGCACAGAGGTACATTTTTGTATTTCATCTATTGATAAAAAATATTACTTCCTATAAGTTGTGATACCATCTTCAAGCACCAATAGAAGCATCCAGTAAGAATTAGATCAGGCCTATACTTGTCCTATTTTGTTGCTTCATCGTACGTAGATTGCCATTCTCTTGATTCTTACGGTGTGATGCTTCCCTTACAGAACATGACTTTCCACGGAACAGTAATTGGCAGGGTATCTTCTAAAGACAAGGCGTTATGCAGAGGGCTGGGATCACAGTAAGAGCCCAGAAGTAGCTACCATTTTTTGAGAATCTGTGATACGTGAGGTATTACGAAAGGGTGCTAACCTCTGTACAAACAGAATGCCATGTCTTCCCAACTCCACAAGATGATAACACTAAAAAAAAAAACCAAAAAAACAAAAAAACCCAAAGATGATAACACTAAAAATACACATTTATCAAGTGCTTGCTTGTTTACCATACGTTGTTCTCCACAATTTACATAAGTTAATTAATTTAATTTTCACAATTTAATTATGAGATAATTGTTCTATTATTGGCCATTTTTGTTTTATGGGAAAGGAAACAGACATGAACAGATCAAATGATGAGCCCAAGATTTGAACCCAGGAGTCTGAGTACAGAGTATGCTCTCCCATATAATCTTCATTTGAGAGATTAAAAAAAAAAAATCTAAAATTCCCAATAGTCAATTTTTCATAGATCTTACGGAAGTTTGCATACAGAAGAATCTTCCCTTTCTTTAAGCTGTCTTAAATTAGCCATCAGTTACCCAGCCATACTTTTGAGAAGATATTTTCAGAACAACCACTTACCAACAACCCAACAAAAACAATGGACAATGAATAGGAGTACGTTTGCATTTCAGGCTCAACTCTGGGTCTACTTGAGTGGGGAGGCAATATATTTCCCTGGTTAAGAAATGGGGTGAAAAGCCAACTGCGAACATTTGATTACTGCCTAGCCCCTTGACCTAAGGAAAATCGCACAGTGTCTCTGAATCTGCTTTCTTCTCTGTGAAATGGGAAGGGTATCAGTATCTACCTTACCTTTCCTTCTGGCCTGTGTTCTATAAATGATTATAAAGTTCTGACTTTTTCAAACGTCCAGTGGGAAAATGGAAGAGTTTAGGATTAGGAGTTTCTGGTTAGGATTAGGTAAGTTAATGTACATAAAGCGCCTACACTAGTGCCTGACATAAACTTCATGATTGGTCAAGCTTTATTATTTTGAATATGACCTTGGGTGAGTAGCCAACAAACACTTCCTGGAGCAGGAGGTCTTAATACCGTATTTTTGGGGAATACTTGCTATCACTTACTGAACTCCTTCTAAGTGCCAGGTATTAGGCTTCGTCCTTTTCATTTTTTATCTCTGCTTCTCCAACTGAGCCGTAAGGTGCTTGTCACTATTCACGTTTCACAGATGAATTCAGTCGCTTGCCCAAGGGGATGAGGCTAGGCGGTGGAGGAGTATAGATTTTTAACTCCAAAGGCCATGTTCTTCGTGGTTGATTGCTAAAAGCACAGGAATGGGAAAGAGGACCATAGAAGGTTATCTAAGACCCGCACTATGTTTTTGTACCGCTGAAATAATTAGACATGTATCTGAAAGATGAGAAAATGAACCAATTAGAGCTTCTTAATAGGTTTGTTGTGTGGATGGTGGTTTCTAGAGTCTAAAGATTTAATGTGGCCTGTCCTCATTGGCAGTGGTCTACATTCTAGTTCGATGCCCTTTGGGAAGTTGAGATAAGGGACATCACTCATAGAGGAGAAATATATGAGAAATAAAACTTCTCTTCCCACTTCCCGTACCGTTTAATTGAGTCATGTTGTGATAAAGTCTATCTATTCTTCTTGTCACATTTCTTTCCGAGTAATCTACTCAGGAGCTTCAATTAAAGGAGGACTTTGACCAGGTCCAACCTCATAGGCTGACACTGATCGTTCACATCGGTTCGGCAAATTATTTATTAAATTAGAGGGTTTGTTAGAACTGTTACTTTCTGCCTTCTTCATTTGTGTCGTTTATCCATGATCAACATGCCCCACCTAGTTTATTGCCCTTTCTGTGTGATTTACCTAATTGCCTTCTTCCCTCCATTGTCTAATTACTGAGAGCGGCTGGTCCCTGGAACAGGTCTACCTTGGCAGCACCTGTTGCTGCTTATGGGTAATTGGGGTAGCAGGCTACCTAGGGGCTTTGCTCACTGGGTGGTTTTGCTTTGCATAAAGACCAAAGCCATGGAGGTTGTACGGGGAGCAAGATTCCCTGATGCTGCTATCCATCCGTGTGACTGAACTGTCCCAGTCAGCTTTCTTGCGGAGCAGATGGCATCCAAGGGTATCCTAGGCCACCTGGGAACCATGCCACGGGGAAGAGAAGAGACCTAGTAGAGCTGAAGGCAGGATTAAAGGAAAGTCCCATCATAGTTCCACGGTACTAAACAGTCTTTTCCCAAATGATTCTTTCTTGAGCTTTGACCTTTCGCAGTCGGCAAAGGTGATGCTGTGCCCACTTCACCGCGGGAGAAGGCAACTCCTAGAGGAGTTAAGTGACTTGTCTGTGCTCTTACACCAGGTGTGGGAAAGCCCAAAGCTTTTCAAATATTCATCCACTCTTTCTTCTATTCCCTCTACTTTACCAAGGACAAGAGATCGTTCTTGGCTGTTTTCTATAGTGGTAGGTCTCAAAAGTCAGCTTAAGAAAGGGGGGGGAAAAGGGTATTCCTAAGTCAAAACTTGTCCCAGTTCAGAATATCAGTTTTATCCCCACACAAAATTTAAATTAGAAATTAACATTTTGGGCAGCCCGGGTGGCGCAGCGGTTTAGCGCCGCCTGCAGCCAAGGGCGTGATCCTGGAGACCCTGGATCGAGTCCCACGGCTGGCTCTCTGCGTGGAGCCTGCTTCTCCCTTTGCCTGTGTCTCTGCCTCTCTCTCTGTCTGCATCTCTATGAATAAATAAATAAAATCTAAAAAAGAAAAGAAATTAAAATGTTTTAATTAAATTTAAATTTAATTCTAACTCTAGCAATTTCAAAGTCCATGGCTTTAAATAACGTTTATGGGCCTTTGTTTCTGAAATGTGTGACTCTTGCCCTCACTTTTCCGTGGAGCTCCCAGCTCCCATTTTCAACTGGCTGATAAATATCTCCATTGCTCATCTAGGAGGTATTTCAAACCTAAGGTAGTTAAAACCTGATTTCTAAATTCCCATTCCTGCATCTCCCAAAATGTTGCTCCTGTATGATGCCTATCTCCATAAAAAGCATCAGCCTCCATTCAGCTATGCCAACCCACAAACTCTCTTTCTTGATTCTTCTTTTTCCCTAACCTCGCATTAAGTCCATCATCAAGTCCTAAAGGTTCTGTGTTGAAAATATGTTCTGAGTTGGATCAGCTCTCTCCTTTGCCACTGCCGTTGTTCAATTCTAAGCAGCTCTCAGTTCTCCCTGGAGCCGGTTTAGGGGAAGCCGACGTCTGCTCTTGCTGCTGCAAGTCCCCTCCCAATAGAGGAACCGGAGTAATCCTTTCAGATGATCAATGTGGTTTCTTCACTTCCCTAGATAAAATCCTCCAATGGCTTCCATTTCACTTAGAATAAAATTGAAATACCCAGCACATTCTATCAGGCTCTTGAAGAGCAGGCCTTTCGCACCATACTTATGCTAACCTTCTAGCTCATTCTGCATCAACTTTGGTCTTCTTTTTTATTCTCAAGCAAGCCGGACGTTTGGGTCTTTGTGTTGGTTGTTCTCACTAAGCTGGATCCTTGGTATGTTTTAGTTCACGGCTCAAATGTCGCCTCATCAGGGAAGCTTTCCCTGATCCACCCTCCCTCCCAACACTCAATTTAACACCCTTTTAAAAATTCTCACTAAATTATTATTATTATTATTATTATTTAAAGATTTTATTTATTTATCCATGTGAGACAGAGAGAGAGGGAGGCAGAGATACAGGCAGAGGGAGAAGCAGGCTCCATGCAGGGAGCCCGACGTGGGACTCGATCCCAGGACCCCAGGACTGAAGTCAGGCGCTAAACCGCTGAGCTACCCAGGGATCCCTAAATTATTATTTTAAACTTCATGTCCCACGAGAGTGTAAGATCCATAAAATAGGGAACTTCTTTTCTTACTGCTGTGAAGCTGTCACCAAGAATCATGCTGGGTACATTCGATAAATATCCATGAACTGAATGCATGCATGAATGCCATTGCTTTTTTTTGTCTCGCGTTTCTTCGTGAAATAAATGTATATATTTAGGTACATTTATTTATTTATTTTTTAAAAGATTTATTTTTATTTATTTATGGTAGACAGAGAGAGAGAGAGAGAGAGAGAGAAAGAGAGGCAGAGGGAGAAGCAGGCTTCATGCTGGGAGCCTGACGTGGGACTCGATCCCGGGACTCCAGGATCGCGCCCTGGGCCAAAGGCAGGTGCAAAACCGCTGAGCCACCCAGGGATCCCTATTTAGGTACATTTAGATTGAAATGTTTTGTAATTATTACCGACACAATTGTCTGTAAAAAGCAACTCATTTAAAAATTCTCAATAAATACAATTTTTTAACTATTGATCTTTTGTTATTACCAAGTGATATATTAGGAGGGATAGAGCCCTACTGCCCTTGGAGTTCTTCTAGAAAGAACTGACAGAGAAAGAATCAGTCATCGGTTGAGTTGAACAATGGCTTTCTATGACTAGACTGTAGAGCTGTGATTGCTTACCTTCGTAGAATTTTTTTTTAAAGATTTTATTTATTTGTTCATGGAAGACACAGAGGGAGACACAGAGAGAGGCAGAGACACAGGCAGAGGGAGAAGCAGGCTCCATGCAGGGAGCCCGACGCGGCACTCAATCCCGGGACCCCAGAGGTCACGCCCGGAGCCGAAGGCAGACGCTCAACCGCTGAGCTACCCAAGTGTCCCATCTTTGTAGAATTTTATGCCCCAGAGAAGTTCACCCCAAGGGCAGTGTCTGACAGCTGGGCTGTGCTGCCATCCTGCGAGCATCTGAATCCTGATCCTGCCTCCGGCTACCTGCGTGACTCTATGCAACTCATTTTTATTGGAGGGATGGGGGGGGCTTGCAGATTAATCAGGGGTAGTGTACTTAAGCACTAAGCTAGATGTGTAAGTGATCACTTGATGGTATCATTCTAATTATCGTCCTGGGTTAATCCCTCACCCTAGCTGAAACTCTGGCTCTTTACGTGTAAGTCGTGGGTTATAATTCTTATTTCACGGGGTGTTTGAGCAAATATATGTGAAAGTGAGAAGTGTATTGTGAATACATTGTTAGGAACTCAGTCTTGTTGTTCGTGTATCAGATCTTCACAAACACTCGGTGAGGAGACCTAGACCATCCCCATTCCCAGATGAGCACATGGAGATCCCGTAACGGCCCCGGTCACCCGGTCAGGGCTGGGATCGATGATCAGGATCCCGAGGGGGTGGTGAGAACTACCGGGAGACCTTCAGACAAAGGTCTTATCCTCTCCAGTGCACCCCACGTCCAGGCCAGTGGAGAAGGCGGCTGTTCCTTAATCTGAGTCCTGTGACCGCCTTTCCCCTCTGGGAGGCTGGCCGGGAGCCCGGCCCGAAGGCCTCCCATCGCTAGCCGCGCTTTCCTGAGCTTTAGGTTTGAACTGCTGTCCTGGGGGTCCCAGTTTCTCTAAGAAGTATCCTCTTTGTCTCCTTCAAACTCTGATTCTCCTAGAACCACTACCTCTTTCAAATTGAGCTCCCCCTTTTTCCGCATAGCGTTGAACGCGTGGATTTTGCTCCGCATCATCAGGCCCTTCCTGGCCTCCGACTGTCCTTCCCCACGCACCCGTTTGTCTGCCTCCTCGTGCTCTGTGTCTCCCGGATTTCTAGTCATTTCTAGTGGCCTCTTATCTGTACCAATCTCGTTTCGTTTCCTGTGAGTCAACCGTCTTCTTTTTTTTTTTTTATTTTTTATTGATGGCATTTATCCCATGTTTTTTTTTTTTAATTTTTTATTGATGGAGTCAACCGTCTTCTGATGGGAGAACTGAAGGCCCGATTTTCGTTTGTCTACAGGAAAATCTCACATATCATTGACTCAAGAGATGCACGAAAGATGGGGAGTCGTACTCCTCAAGCTCTTCCAAACTGTCCTCCCCGGAAATGATGTTCTGGAGGGAGACAATAAAGCAGGAGGCTAACTACCCTCCCAGGACTGTCTATACCCCTCTTGTTTCCTATTCACGTAAGGCTTTGATTTAACACTTTTTATCTACTTGTAAAATATGTGGCATCAGAGGGACAGCGATTTCATTAAAAAAAAAAAAAAAAGCTATTAGTTCCACATGCAGATGCTAAGTGCAGCGCAGTTATCAAAAAACAGTATTACTGAACATCTTTAAAAAATATGACCTTAGTTGCCCGGTCTGGTCCTGACCACAGGCAGCTGAACCACATTTGTTCTTTTCATCTGCAAACGTGCCGCCTTGTACAGCGGCGTCTTCCCTCTCCAGAGCACAGCAGCCCAAGAGCTCCCGGAGCACCATCCTCCCAGGAGGAGCTCCCTTTTGCCCCCTCTCTGGATTCTTCGGGGATACTTAAGCTCAGAGCAGGTCCTGAGGGGGGGAGTTGATTTTCATAGGATCCACTCTAAGGAAGCGAATTTCATCTTTTCAGCCTTTTTTTTTTTTCCTGTTAGAACTGCAAACGTGTTTTTATTGAACACATGCAGAGAATATCCACCGTAAGATGCGGTGGTATATTTGTACGTTACTCTGTTATGGGAAAAACTACAGTATTTTATTTCGGGACTTTTTTCCCTACGATGTGAACCCGGGGTTTTTACGTGAAGGAAATCAGCTTAATTTATAACGGAACCTGCTGGGATGAAATTTAGGAGCAGTGGTGCTCAAATCTCACTGTAGCAAGAATTCTAAAGCAATGTTTCTATGACAAAATCTTTTAAATTCCCTCTTGCAAATTATTGCCTATTTCCTCAATAAGTCTCTCATCTGCTTCCTCCCTATGGCATTAGTCTCATCCTTTCCTCACGTTTTCCTTGGGTTCCGTTGTCAGCGTATTGAGAGTCCTAAAATTCTTGTTATAAGGCTAAATCGCCCTTGAACACACGGAGGGCCAGACAGAGCAGAATGACATTCCTGGGAAAAAAATTGTGTAATTTTTGCTTTGCTATTGGTTAAAAGCAAATCAATAAATAATAGGCTTTCTTTTTGAGCCACATGTTGTGATCCACAAATATGACAGACTAGAAAAAAAAAATAGGCAAAGATACAGAACTTGGTGGAACGAGGAGGCAGCAACAGGCACATTGATGTTCAGGAAATGCACTAACAGGAGTAAAGTTTAAGCCCAATGCTACCTGACACGTAGTGAGTATGCGGCACACCGGGTTTCCTACCCCCTGAAACCCATTTTCTTTGCATGCTTCACATATCACCTTAAATGAGAACGACCTCAAAACTTGTATGATATTGGCATTTTATTATTATAGTATAGGAACAAAAAATATAGCATTATTTCAGTATGTCTAAAAAATTCTTGCATTAGGACAGCTTCCTCTCTTTTGTGCATGTGTGTGCATTGATTTCTTTGGGTTTTTTCTTTTTTTTTCCTTTGGGGTTTTTAAAAATATTTTTATTCATTTGAAAGAGAGCACACAAGCAGTGGGGGAGGGGCAGAGGCAGAGGGAGGAGCAGGCTCCCCACCAGCAGGGATCCTGATGCAGGACTCGATCCCAGGACCCTGAGATCATGGCCTGAGGCAGAGGCACCCCTTGGATTCACTTCTTATCTTTCAACCTTAAACACTGAATTGCTTATTTCCCTCTGACCTTATAGAAACCCAAAATTAATGTTATTGGCTCATGTCACGTGGGAGTGCTTATCCTCCTTGAAAAGTCGGGCCTTGTATTTAAATTTGGGACCTTTTCTTTTCTTTTTTTAACTCATTGCCTTAAAAGACAATAAAACTAAAAAAGGAAAAAAGAAAGACTAATTCCAAACATTCTGATCTTGTCTATGCTAACTTTTTTACATTTTTTATTTTTCCAACAAATATTGCTTCTGTTGGCAGTTATGCATGGTTCACGTACTCTTGAGGGAGGTACGTGTTAATTAAAATCTCCCCCACAACAGTGAAGGGGGAAATGACATTTTTGTTTTATCTCTATAAGGACTTAAAAACAGCTGCTTAATTGAAGAAAGAGCTGTGGTGGGTTAAGGGAGATGCATTCCTGACCCCGGTAGTCCCAGGTTTTATAAATACGCAGTGGCGGCTTCAATGACCTCATCTTTGAGAGTGATGAGAGAAACATATGTTGGAGAGGAAATGTGAGATGACAGGAAAGAGGACACAAAGGGAAAATATGAAAATGAGAAGAATTAGAGACAGTAGGCTTGATTAGCTGAAAATAGCCCGGGATGAACAGGCATGACCAGATGTAATGCTAGACTCAGTGGATTAAAGGCTCTTAAAGATTCTACGGAGAACACTGAATGCGCATAGAAGGTTTACATCGATGGCCATGAGTCAGCCAGGATGATACCGAGCCATCTTCTTCTAAGACACAGCCATAAGGAAATAGTTACAAGAGAATAGAGTATTCCCAACTACCTAGGAAATTCTCATTTTGTGCATCTAAATATGAAGCAGGGACTCTGCATTCTGCTATTTTACTGCACACAACGGAATCACCATGGAACGCAGTGCTCTGGGGATGAAGCGGTACTGTCGTCTGAATCCCCTCGGGGGATCAGAACTGTCAAGGTTGGCAGCCGAGGCCTCAGACAATTGCTGCCTTAGAATCCCAGGGAGAAAGGAAGAATAAAGACCAGAAAGGAAGAAGAGAGTGAAAACAGGAAGCTTTATTATATGTGTTATACTGGCAAAGCAATCAGAAAGAGGGGCTCTTCAGCTTTTTAAGTGTTATGCTATATAACACTATATATATTGCATATATTGCTTAACACTATATATATTGCTATATATATATTTTAAAAGATTTTATTTATTTATTCATGAGAGACACGGAGAGAGAGGCAGAGACACAGGCAGAGGGAGAAGTAGGCTCCATGCAGGAAGCCTGACGTGGGACTCGATCCCGAGACCGCGGATCATGCCCTGGCCCAGGGGCAGGTGCTCAGCCGCTGAGCCACCCAGACGTCCCTATTTTTTTAATGTATGTTGTAAATTTGTGTGATCCGGATTTAATCACATATGGAATGGTAACTGTGAAGCCGTATAACGGAATACTGTAATTTATTGGACTGGAAACATAACCCAAATTGGCTTATCCATTGATTAGTGGCGTCTAATTTTCTGGAGGACAAGGAGAAAGATATATATGTGATATTTGTAAGAAACCTGACCAAACAATAAGAATCTGAGAAGAAGATTAAAAAAAAAACAACTGTATTCTGGGTTACAAGAGTCTTTGCACAGCCTTGGGGAAGTGGCTGGTCCTCTTAGGCGGGGTGAGATAAGAATGGTGCTGCTGAGGGAGCTGGAGGCCAGCCGGTTGTTGTCTGAAAGCCGCTATACAACGTGGAAGGCTGTTGGCTCTTGAAGATGCCCCCATCCTCAGTGCCCCGGCCTCCTGTGCCTTTGGGCACATGGATGTATCTCTTCCATGTTCACCATGAAGAGTCCGTAGAGGGTATGAGAGGTGAGGTTTCGTCAGAGGAGAAGGCGTGCTTCCATCAGGCTACATTATGTTCTAGCTACACCAGTTATTTTTAATTGCAAGAAAAAAGACGAATTATTAGCATTTGCAGCCTTCCTTTTTGATGAAGGAAGTATACAGAGCAGAGGAGCAGACTCTTCGTGACCCATTGGGATATCTCGGGTGTTAAGATAACGCCTCCCTGGGAGCCATCACTCTCTGGTTAAGGAACACTAACCCCCCGGCTAAACCCCTGCTTGTAGGGTATGTGGACTATTTGCACACAGCTCATCTGCTGGCCACGCAGAAAATAAAGCTTTATGGTAGTTTTGGCTCCTCCTTTGGACGTGCCTGGTCAGAGGCAAAATTAACAAGTGTTAAGTGTACACATCTGATTTCACGGAAGGCAACCTATTTATTAATGTCACCTGTGACTTCTGAAATTAACAAATAATCCAGTAAAAGGTTTTTATTTTTTTTATTGTTTTAAATTATTTATTCATGAGAGACATAGAAAAAGAGAAAGAGAGGCAGAGACAGAAGCAGGCTCCATGCAGGGAGCCCGACATGGGACTCGATCCCGGGTCTCCAGGGTCACGCCCTGGGCCAAAGGCGGCGCTAAGCTGCTGCGCCACCTGGGTATCCCCCAGTAAAAGGTTTTTAAACATTTGTATTTATCTATATGAAAACAAGAAGATACCCCCCCCCCAAAAAAAATCACAGCTATCAATAATAAAATGCTTTTACTGAAAAACCAGAAGGTCACAAAATCAGGACCAAGAATATCAGATAGATAACATCCATTTTGTGCCAATGCATAACTATATTCATATTAATGTGAATAATATAATAATAATAATGTGCCTAGGATTCTAAATACATTGCTTCATATGATCTTTATGATAGATCTATGAAATATGTCCTTCTATGTCCATTCCAAAGATTAAAATACAGAGACTCGAAGAGGTAATTTAACCAAAGTCACAAAACCCATTATGCTGGATCCAAGTTTCAAATATAGTGTTATCTTGAGTGGAAAAGCCCTTCCTGTGTGTTCTTTATCCTCAACTGTGTGGTTTGTCCTCCAAGTCTTTCTTTTTTTGCTAACGTAAGAACAGAAAATAGAGACGTGGACACTCTTCTCAAAGTCCCCTGCCCCCATCTCTTCTGCTTTTGGCTGTTGTTTGCTCCGGAGGAAAGAGGATGCGCTTTGTTAGATGACCCTAACACTGAACGGCAAGGAGAGAAGCGAAATGGAGTGAGGCAAGAAAAATGACCCGACTTCAATGATGAAAGGGTTCTTAAGAGAAAGAGCTGCTTGGCGTCAACCGTGAATCCACCCTGGCCCGGCGGCTCATGGCACCGCTCTCGTGAAAGCCCGTGGCAGGCACCTGTGCTTGACTGTGCACTCCGTACCCAATGCAAGTCCCAGAACATTAGGGTTTGGCTGCTGCTGAATTTGAAGGCACCTGAGTAAATAGTTGTGTTCTGCTTCTGACGATCGTTGCCAGCACTGAATCCTCTGGCAGCAGAGTCTGGAGACAGTTTAGGCTTCCGGCCAACGTTGGCTAGAATGATGGAAAGGCTGTGTGGACTCGAGAGACTTGACATGATTTAGAAACGATGGCCAGAAAAAAAAAAAGTAAAAAGAAATGATGGCCAGATGAAACAAAAACTGATATCTTGTAAAAACAGCATTTCTGGGTAAGGAGAATATGTAACTTAACAAGAACTGCGAAGACCCTGCCCCCTAGCTCCTGGACCCTCATATACCAGAACTACAGGAGCGATAGGTGATCTGTGCTATCTCCCTAAGACTCCAAGTAGTAGCTTCGAGCATGTAGAGCCGAGGTCAGAAGCTTCTGGTCCTCAGGCCAAGTCTAGTCACAGACGTATGTTGTGTGGTTCTTACAACTTCAGCCTTTACGGGCGTTGGTGTTTCAAGCCCCGGACAAATCCTCCAATCAAGCCACGGTTGGGTTTCATTTCTTTGGGCAAAGGATTCGAAGAGAGGTCCCCTCTATTAACACAGTTTGCTCAGCATCTACGCCTCCCCCAAGATATTGAAGCTCCACGTATTTTTATCCTTACATTTGGAGTGAGAATTCCCTTCCGTAGAGTGAGAGCTACCTGGCTCTTGTATAGACCTGAGCGGGGGATGCTGGTTGGCATCTCGTTCAAAGCGCTGGCAATAAAAAGTGAACCCTCGTGTTGCTAGTTACTCTAGAAAAGTTAACAGAAAAAAAAAAATAGTAGCTCAAGCCTTTTTTAATTTTTTTAGTTTTTTTTTTAATTTTATTTATTTATGATAGTCACAGAGAGAGAGAGAGAGAGAGGCAGAGACACAGGCAGAGGGAGAAGCAGGCTCCATGCACCGGGAGCCCGATGTGGGATTCGATCCCGGATCTCCAGGATCGCCCCCTGGGACAAAGGCAGGCGCTAAACCGCTGCGCTACCCAGGGATCCCCTTTTTTAATTTTTTTAAATACAACTTTCATATTATAGCTTCTTTAAAAAAATACTCCTTCTATATTTTTATTTTTCATCTATTCATTTATTGATGAGAGACAGAGAAAGAGAGGCAGAGACACAGGCAAAGGGAGAAGCAGGCTCCCTGCGGAGAGCCCAAGCCCAGGACCCTGGGGAACTGCCCTGAGCTAAAGGCAGATGCTTAACCACTGAGCCACCCAGGCATCCCATTTTTCTCCCTTTTCTCTAAAAAACAAAATAGTCTATTTAGTGGACATAACACATTTGAATCCCAACCTACACTCTTCTGGACTTTGGGAATACTTTTAAGTAGCTCCATCTAAAACAAAACCAGTAAGGAGGCAGCAATAAAAATCATATATATATATGTATATATATATATATATATATATATATATATATATGAATGATGTCAGAGAGGCACTTATTAACTACCCATTAAATTCAAGAAACTCATAAAATGAATAAAACAACAGAAGCAAAACCCAAAGCACTCTTTTAGTCTTATGAGTTGAGGAAGGCCCTTTAGACAGAGCAGAGTTTTAGAGTTTTGTTCAGGTAATTAATGAAGGCTGAGAAGTAGTTTTCAGGCTCCTTTATAGGCTAATTCCCGTGCAGGTTAGACTTAATAGTGATCGCACAAGCAACATGTCCATGCAGTCATCCAGCCGCTCCTCATGCACCGCCCACCGGTGGGACAGCTTCAGTACATATGGATCCATGGTGCGTGTGGGCTTCACTGTACGGATCGCAATGACCCGGGTGCTGGTTGGTCTTACAAACAAATACCGGAGCTGGTGACAGCGTTGAAGGAGAAGGAGCGATCGGAATATGACTGAGCCAATAAAAAGCATCTTGCCGAGTAATGAAATGCTAAATATTGGCAAATGCTGATATTGACATTGGCGGATGTTCATATAATGACAGGGGTAAACTTTACATAGAAAAGCCCATCGATAAAAAGGGGCTAAAGTGTTTCTTAAGTCCACCCGAGAGAGAAGTAGACAGATGAAGAAACGGAGTGTCTGGGAGTGTGCGACTTAGTGTCGCAAGACTGAAAAGCGAGGAAAGTAGGACTAGAGCCCCGGAATTCTGAATGCTCTCAGGTCTTGCCAGCTGCGTTCCTGCATGAGCATTAGGAACGGGAAATTCTCCAGGCTGCCGGGAAGGAGAGAGACCCGTGGTGCCCAGGACACAAGCTCCGTTTTTGCGCTCTGTGCCTGCTTTAAGATGCGGAATATAGAGAGGTATGAAGCGCCACCATTGCTGTTTTTACTTCTTCAGTCTTGGGTTATGTGCAGACTGGGTTGGACAGAACATTTCAGGTGAAGGAAGATTTTCTGTTTTTATTTTTTATTTATTTTTATTTTATTTTATTTATTTTTTTTGATTTTCTGTTTTTATTGGGAGTAAGTCTGACGGCAGCCCAGGTGGCTTAGTGGTTTAGTACCTGCCTTCGGCCCAGGGCCTGACCCTGGGGTCCCAGGATCGAGTCCCGTGTCAGGCTCCCTGCGTGGAGCCTGCTTCTCCTTCTGCCTGGGTCTCTGCCTCTCTCTGTCTCTCATGAATAAATAAATAAAATCTTAAAAAAAAAAAGAACTTAAAAAAAAAGGAGTAAGTCTGAGAGTTTCACTGATAAAATGGAGAATAGCTGCTCATTTCTGGGAAATAACCACAGCCCACAGTCAAGCTTGATAAGAAATCTAAAAGAGCAGTAACTTATTTTGAGCATAAGCTCATCATGTGGAGATGGGGCTACGCCAGGAAGAGGGCGACATGCGTGGGCTTGAAGCACATCAACTCCGGCTCGAAAGTCCAAGGAGGTGCAGGCAGTGTCCGCGAGTGGAGACAAAGCCGTGGCTCTGAGCCGATACCCGAGCAGACGAACCGAGAAGCTCACACATTCATAAGGCGAGTCGAGGAGATGATCAAAGGCACCAGCGAAGAGCAGCGACGTCTAAATCTAGCTGTTTTTTACCCCTTCCGGAGAGATGTTGACATTGAAACTTGGTATCAGTATTTCCTAAAACTGTAGATCTCTGGGTCAGACAAAAAAGCCTCGTGGCAGTGGGTCTTCCAAGGGGGGGGGTGGGGGCGTGGCGCCGGGGGTTCAGCATGCAGCCCGCGGGGAGAGGTGCACGCGTCCAGGGTTCCAGGCACGGAGCTCTAAGTGCTTAACATTTCTTTTTTTTTTTTTTTTTTAAGATTTTATTTATTTATTCATGATAGTCACACAGAGAGAGACAGAGAGGCAGAGACACAGGCAGAGGGAGAAGCAGGCTCCATGCTGGGAGCCCGATGTGGGATTCGATCCCGGGTCTCCAGGATCGCGCCCCGGGCCAAAGGCAGGTGCCAAACCGCTGCGCCACCCAGGGATCCCAGTGCTTAACATTTCTAAGGCTGCGGCCCTTCATATGTAAAAGCGAAATAATGATTCAAAGTTCTGTTTTGAGAAACCAGAAGATAATTAGCAAAGTGCCTCAGAGACCGGGAGGGGTGTTGGCTAGTGTCCCTATGACTGCTTCCGCACGGGCTTTCTGAGGCTCTGCTGTGTCGACAGAGGTGTCTAAACAGAGGTGGTCTAAGTCAGGAAATACCAGATCGTAGGTGCAGAAGTAAAAGGACCTCAGGGTGTGCAGCAGAGCTGAGGAGGTGCAAGAGGGGAAAGCGTGTGCAGCGCTGCGCGAACACCACCAGGCAGGAACCGGGCCTGCTCGATGCTGCAGTGCCTGCGTTTTCCTGCGTCCCCTTCTGGGCCTCTAGGTGAGGCGACCTGTAAACCGCAGAAAGGTGATGGTCACGTGTAGGACTTCCTTTGTTTTCAAGTTTCAGGGTGAGGCCTGGTGCCTCTGTCCGGGGATGAAGGCCCTGTAATCGTGCAGCACAGGCTGTGGCTCAAGTGCACGCAGGACCGCTGTCCCTTCCTGCAGCAGCATAGAGCCCAGCACAGTGTTGTGGGGACCTTGGTCCAGGGGGGCCCCCCAGTCCCCAGGCGCACCCCACACCCGTCTGGGCTGCCTGCACTTCAGAGCCTGGAGGACACTGCATCATGCTTGGCCGTGCAATGCAGGGGGCCAAGCCAGCAGGGCAAACACTGGGGGGAGACGTGGACCTGCGGAAAGGATCATGTTTAGGATCCTGACTGCCCCAAACTGTAGGGGGTGACACGCAGAGAGACCATTCACGGAACCCTGGTGCTGAGCCCTTGTTGCAGGAGCCTGGAGCCCCAAGGGGAGGCCTTGGATTGGAGGACTGCCTGGGGTCCCCATCCTGACCCTGTGCGAGCCCTGCACTCCAGGGGGAGACTCCCATCCTGACCCCCCGCATCCTGGGAAGGAGCCCCCATCCTGAACCCCATCACCCTGCACCCCAGGAGGAGCCCCATCCTGACCCCTTGCACCCTAGGAGCAGCCGCGTCCTGACCCCGCACCGGGAGGAGCCCCCACCTGACCCCGCACCCCGGGTGGAGCCCCGTCTGACCCCTCACCTCGGGAGGAGCCCCGACCTGACCCGCCCCCGGGGGAGCCCCGACCTGACCCCGCCCCCTGCAGGCCCCCGCGCCCCGGGGTGGGGGTCACCGGCGCCTCCTGTCGGGCGGCGGGTGCGGCGCGGCCCGGGCAGGTGGTTCCCGGCGTCCTGGGGGAGGAGCCGCCCCGCCCCGCCCCGCCCGCCCCGCCCCCCGCCCCGCGGCCCGAGCACCCGAGTCACGCCGCTCCTCTCTCCCGCGCAGCCTGCAGAGGCCTGTCCCGCCCCGCGCGCGACCGCGGCCGCCGCCCCCGCGAGCCCAACGCGCTGGTGCAGGTCTCCGTGGCCCAGCCCGCCGCGCCCGGCCCCACGCGGTACGCGAGCACCGAGGTCGTGGAGGTGAGTGCGCCCGCCCGCCCCCGCCCCCGCCCTGCCTGCCCTGCCCTCCCCTCCCCTCCCCAGCCCGCCCTGCGGCTCCTGCTCCTGCTCGCTCCCCCCTCCCCTGCCTGCACCCTGCAGCCCCCTGCCCTACTCAGCGCTCCTGCCCCTGCTCCCCCCCCCCCCACTCGTGCAGACGCCCTGAGAGCCCAGCCCGGCCCGGAGGACGCAGTTCGCGCGCGTCCTCAGCGAGTGTCCCCTGCGCTTGGGGAGCGCCCACCTGAGCTGGTCAGCTCGGCTCCCGGCCCCAGCATCAGCAGATGACTGGCGACTGGCCTCTGCCTTGAAACAGTCTGCCCTACTGACAACACACTTTACTTTTCTTTAGTAAAGAAGAAAAAAAAATCCCATTCTGAATCCTTAAACAGAGCATGAGTAGAGAGAGAGAGAAAAAAACACCTTAAAAAGAAAGGATGAAGGCTGACCTGGGAGCCTTAAAAGAGACTCAGAACGTGCCCCCCCCGCCCCCCGACCCCCCAGAGAAGGGAGGTGCTCCCCGCTGCTGGTTTTGCCCCGTGCCCCTGGGTCTGCCCGCGGGACCCTCCCTTCCTCTGCTCTCTCCGTGCCTAAAGTGCCTTGTTTTTCAAAGAAAGCTGGACGGTGACTTTGAGACGAGCTGAAGGGTGTAGATACCACCCCCCAGACGACAGATTTCCTATTTACAGTGACTGTCATGAACACACCAGAACGTGCCGGGAGGAAGCGTGTTATCGTGTTGGACCAGATTCAAAAGAGGAAGTGTTTCCCTTTTGATTATTTTTCTTCTCACCACGCAGACTTCGTGGACTTCGTGGATGGGACACCCTGGAACCCCTGGGACTTCACAAAGTGCATTTGTGCCTCCCCAGCTCCCCGGGCCCTACATGCACGTCCGTCAGTCTTTTTTTTTTTTCTTTTCCGGCGGTCTGTCTTGGAGGAGGAGCTCCTCTGCCCTGCGAGTAGCCTGCCCTGCACCGCCCGCCCGGCTCAATACTGATCCCCACCGGGCTCCACTCTTGCTCCCTTGCAAATAGCCCAGAGCCTGCAGGGAGCCCTGAGGCCGCCTCCTGGAAACGTTAGGCTCAGGCTGGTAGGGTCCGCAGGTAGTGCTGCAGCCCAATTAACCAGAGTTGTCTCATTCAGATGCTGAAAAGTTAACTGGAGTTGTAAAATTGTTCATTTCTACAAAAAAAAAAAAAAAACGCAAGTATTGCTCTGGTTTAATTATTCCAAAAACATTGCCAAAGCTTAAATGATTCAGACACACTTCCGATGTTTGTGTTTGAACATACACAGCTGCTTGGGCTGTTCCGCTGACTGTCTTTCTCCGAAGTGTGTAAAACAGAACTGAACAAAAAGCGGCGTTTGTTGCACGAAAGGAGGAAAGGTGGGAGAGCGGTGGCCAGGGAGGAGCTCGGACCTTCAGACCTTCGGGGGCTCGCAGCCGCCACCTGCCCACCCGGCGGGCGTCTCAGGCCAGTTGGCCATATGCTTATTTAGGGGTGCAGAGCTCCATGTCGTATGTCAGCTCTCTACAGACGGACCCACGGGCCTTGAAGGTCCCGCGCGGCATCCTGAGCCGGAGGTTCGCCACCCCCGAGCCCTCATCTTTAGCTTCTTTCCTTAGTTTCCAGACAGGTCTGAGAAAAAACACGGCTGGACAGCCGAAGGCAGATGGACATCATCAGAGCATGGCTTTCCATCGAGTCATTACAGAAAGGGGGCAAATGGTACTTTATGGGAAAACAGCCTCATTTTATTTATTTTTTTAAAAAGATTTATTTATTTATTTATGCATGATAGACATAGAAAGAGGCAGAGACACAGGCAGAGGGAGAAGCAGGCTCCATGCAGGAAGCCCGATGCGGGACTCGAACCCGGGACCCTGGGATCGGGCCCTGGGCCAAAGGCAGGCGCTAAACCGCTGAGCCACCCAGGGATCCCAAAGCAGCCTCATTTTAATCTGGTGGCCAACACCTGACATTATTTGCGGGTCCACTCACGTCCCTTAAACGTATAGTGAGCGCCCTGGCGCCGACCCGAAGGGAGGCTTCTGCACGGAAGGAAAGGGAGGTGTTTCTCGGCCGCTAGCGGCTCTGACTTGGGGCAGCCCACCTGCTACCGACGCCTGGTCCGTATTTGGGGCCCCGGGCCTCGCCGTAGCCGGTGAGCATCACTCGGCGGTTGAGGCCTCTCCTGCTATAGAACCCGTTCCTAGAAAAACACGCGCGCACACACACACACACACGCACATGCGTCCTGCGGCCTCGTGTGCCCCCTGCAGTCGCCGCCGTCGGGGACCCAAGCTGTCTGCTTGTGCCGTTGCAGGGAACAAGAGACCCGCTCTTTCTGACTGGGGTCACCTTCCCGTCCGAGTATCCCATCTATGAGGAGACCAAGATAAAGCTGACGGTCTATGATGTCAAGGACAAGGCTCATGACACCGTAAGTACTTGCACTTATTCCTTTTCTTGGGGGGCAGAGGTGGGAAGGACTTCTGCTTTTCCGCGTGATTGGGTTTGACTCTGAGTGGCGTTGCTCAAAGACGGTGTGTGCGACGTTTGCAGCTTGCTCAGGACCCGCGTCCCAGCCTCCACGCCCACCCCGTTCATTTGCTCTGCTGCCAGATGGGCAGCCGCTTAGGAGCCAAAGCTTTCGGGACAGGTTTTTCTGTTTTTCGAGGAGCCTGGCTTGATCTCTTGGCTTATGTTTCGGTTTTTTATTTTATTATTTAATTTAATTTAATTTAATATTTTATTCTGTCCTGTTTTGTTTTATTTTATTTTATTTTATTTTATTTTATTTTATTTTAGGACAGGGTTTTCTGTTTTTTGAGGAGCCTGTCTTGATCTCTTGGCTTATGTTTCTGTTTTTTATTTCATTTTATTTCATTTTATTTTATTTTATTTATTTTATTTTATTTTATTTTATTTTATTTTATTTTATTCTATTTTATTTTATTTTAGGACAGGGTTTTCTGTTTTTCGAGGAGCCTGGCTTGATCTCTTGGCTTATGTGTCTGTTTTATTTTATTTATTTTATTTTATTTTATTTTATTTATCTTATTTATTTTATTTTATTATTTTATTTTATTTTATTTCAGGACAGGTTTTTCTGTTTTTCGAGGAGCCTGGCTTGATCTCTTGGCTTATGTTTCTGTTGTTGTTTTATTTATTTTATTTTATTTTATATTTTATTTTATTTTATTTTATTATTTTATTTTTTATTTATTTTTATCGGGGTTCAATTTGCCGACATATAGCTGTTGTTGTTTCAAAGAGTTGCGGAAGGAGTCCCGCTGTGGAAGAGGTTAGCCTTATATAATTTTTCAGGACTTTCTGGATGTGGGATCATTCTAAAACAGTGAATCCGTGCAAGCACTCTCCCCGTGTCCTCCTGAAGATGTTCCTGGCACCAGAGCAAAAACAGAAGGTGCAACAAGGGGTACCGGGCACCCTGTGTATAATCGGCGTGGAGGTCACGTGCAGACCCCAAGGCCTTTTGTCCTAAATTCTTCAGTCTTCCTACAGGGTCTGACTTTCCTTCCACTTAAGTCAGACCGCCCGGCTAGATGGTCAGGTGCCTGGGCACTATCTCTAGGGGCCGCTCTCAAGATTCCTGGACAGAATGGAATGCTGTTGGTTCGGTGCTGGGAGGGGATGACCTAAGAGGGGCCGCCTCCTGTAAAGCCCTCGGGTCCCCAGGAATCGTCTGTTTCCCAGGCAGGGAGGCTGGTGAGGATCACTGGCGAGGCACAGGCCCAGGGACACTCTGCAGGCAGGGGGCCTCCAGGTTCCCGCAGAGTTCCTGCCGAAGCCAGGCTGCTGGGCGCAGGGAATCCCGCGTGCCCAGCCTGGGGGAGACAGCGCGACCTCAGATAGGTTATGGGTCCAATAGATGGCGGAGGAGGAGGAGGAGGAGGAGGAGGAGGAGGAGGAGGAGGAGGAGGAGGAGGAGGAGTGGGAGATGAAACTGCCGGGGAGGAGCCAGCAGAGAAAGGTCACAATGATGGGCAGATGGGCAGGCGGCTGTGGGTGCGGGATACTGCTCTACGGAGACCGATGCCTCCCCTATGCTCTTGATGCGCCAAGTCCCCCAAAACATCGGAGTCAGGAATGTTCAACCCCTATGGGGTCTCAACCCCCTTTGCTCTCCCTCCTTTAAAATGTGCCTGGACCGTAATGCTCTCGGGATAGAGAATCGGCTTGCTCACCAGTTGGGCCTTTTGTTGGCGTCCAGTCTGGAGGCTGAATAGGTAAGGTCTTCTGGAGACTTCCTTCCTTGATCAGAGGCGTCATCACATGAAAGTATTGGGTGAACTGGAACCCCTGCTGTGAAATAAGACCCGGGAACTCTGACCGTGCTTAAGAAAGGCGGCCAGCTGCCGTCTACTAGGAGCTGTTAATTGAGGCATAACCTCCTCAAAATAGCTAACGGCTCTGGCGATGGGAGTGCAAACAGAAACACAGCTTATCCATATGCTTGTGGTTCCCGGGGACACACAGTCCTTACTTATCCTGGCACTTGTTCTCTCGTTTATTAAGGTTTTTCTCTGGGGCTGGGGGAGGGGGGAGGGGGGACGGGGAGGCAGGAAGTGGTTTTCAAGTGCTGAGCACTTAACAACCTCAAGACATCTATGACCGCAGTACTTTAAAGGCCTAAGAAATGGGACTGTGTGTCTGTGTCTTAGAAAACTAATGAAATTACGTGCACGTATTTAAAAGTAGCTTGAGTATTTGATCCCAGCAAATCGTCGATCATGTTAGGCTGACCCAGAACAATGAGATTTTCTACCGACTGAATGCTAATTCGTTGAGCCAGATGACTGGGTTGCTTGCCCTTTCCTATCGAATTTATCATTACTTGGAATTCATCAGTCACACAAATGTGTTACCTTGCCATTTCGTGCTCATTGGCGTACCTATCAACACTAGATTTCGTTTTGTTTTTAAGTATTTTATTTATTTATTCATGAGAGACACAGAGAGAGGCAGAGACCCAGGCAGAGGGAGAAGCAGGCTTCACGCTGGGAGCCGGATGCAGGACTCGAATCCAGGACCCCGGGGTCACGCCCTGGGCTGAAGGCACACGCTCCCCCGCTGAGCCCCCCGGGCGTCCCCAGCGCTAGATTTCTTAAAGAGAAGTGGCGACCTCTCCTCTGTGCCCTTGAATCCGCTGTTTTGTGCCTGCTGGTTATTCCCGTGCCCCCCTAGACATTGGACCCAAGAGCGACCATCTCACTGGCCGCACTGGAGCGGAAATGCGGTTGGTCTTGGTGACCAGGGAGGGGCGCGTCCGTCCAGAAGGGCCCGCTTCCTCCCGCTGCAGCCGTCAGGTCCTCACCTGCCTGCCGCGGGGGTCTCGCACCTGGGAGGTCGCGGCGGAGTGGGACGGGTCACGGCGTCGTCATTGAAGTCCCGGTGGCCTTCCCGCTGTTTTCCTCACCAGGAGGAAATGCTGTGTCGTCCCAGGCCGCGTGGAGGTCGCATGCAGCTGCTCACCCAGCTGTTGGTGCGACCGAGAGCGAAGCCCCGGGCGGGGACAGCAAAGCCCGGGTTCCAACGGCGAAGCCCGTGTCTTCTTGGACACGTACCGGCTGTTTGCTCCGGCTTAACCTTCCCGGAAGCTGCGACAGCACAGGGCTGTCAGTGTGACTCTGTTCACAGGGCTCAGCCCTGGGGGTCGGGCTGGGGACACGGGTGCGTCACGCGTCGCAGGAAGGACTCCGAAGACGGCAAGACTCACACAGGAAAGAGCATCACCCTCCAGCCCGCGTTCCCCCCTTCCCCCGCAGGATACCCCACGAGGCCCTCCGGGCCCCCGAGGACACCGTCACCGCCGGCCCCAACTGGGCCTCGCTCGCAGCAGGGACGGGCCGCGCTGCCCCGGTCCTGTACCCAGAGCGAGCCGGTGTTTGCTTGTCCCTGACTCGGTGGACGCTCGTCGACAGGCCCCGCGTCCAGGACGACCTGAGCGTCCCCAGGTGAGGACGCATGGCACTGCTCTCCACACGGAGGCCCAGTTGAGCGTTTTTGTGTTTTTTTTTTTTCTTTTTGTTTTTTCGTTTTGTTTTTGTTTGTTTGTTTTTGTGTTTTTCTACGGAAAAGAAGATCATTCACAGTTAGCATATCGTGATGTGGTTTGATTTCCTACACGAACGTGCTAGACGGTTAGGTCCGTGCCGCTGAGGTGCAGTAGTGCCCACGGGCCTTGTCCCCCGGCGGCGCGGTGGAGGCCGACTTGTGGAGCACGAGGCACGTGCAAGCTCTGTGCCCAGCGGGTCACCCCTCAGCCTCCAGAACCTCTTGGAGGGACGTCTCACCTTTGCCCATTTTAAAGGCGCAGAAATTGAGATTCTGCAAACTCAAGTAGGCCAAGCTCAAGAGGCGGTCTTGTGTCCAGGGAGTGTGGCGTTAGGGTCTCCCTCGTTTTCACTCCCACGGGGTGTTTCGACGGCGGCCGGTGCTCTACAAGCATTCTTTAATTGCATCTTCAAGGTTGATTGCTTGAGAAAAAAGTGTCCGTATGTCAGTGTCGGGGAAAAACATACCCCCCGCATCGAAGTGCTTAGATTAAGCATGTATTACTAATTGCAGATGCCTGAAGAAGTAAAGATTTTATTTTATTTTTATTTATTTTAATTTTTTAAAGACTTTATTTATTCATGAGAGACAGAGAGAGAGAGGCAGAGACACAGGCAGAGGGAGAAGGAGGCTCCATGCAGGGAGCCCGACGCGGGACTCGATCCCAGGACTTCAGGATCAGGCCCTGGGCTGCAGGCGGCGCTAAACCACTGAGCCCCCTGGGCTGCCCAGAAGTAAAGATTTTATTTATTTATTCATGAGAGACAGAGAGAGGCAGAGACACAGGCAGAGGGAGAAGCAGGCTCCACGCAGGGAGCCTAAGGCAGAACTCGATCTCGGGACCCCGGGGTCACGCCGTGGGCCGGAGGCAGGTGCTCAACCGTGGAGCCTCCCAGGCTGCCCCTGAATACGTTTCGTGAAGCATCCAGCTAATAGTCCGGGAAAAAAGAGCTGTTATGACCTGCTGTGAAACAGTTAAGTTCACGTCTTGCTTTTGCCTTTGTCCACCCGGCCCTTTGCTCCTGTGTGGAAGGCACAGGCCTCTCGCTTGCGTCGTCACATAGTTTGCAAAGGGAGTCACCTCCAATCCACGTGGAGGTGGTTCAGGGTTCGGAGATGCCGCTGCCCTTCGCAAATAATTCTGCTTCCTTTCTGCTGATAAATGGGGTATATTGACAAAGAGCATATTTATATTTCACTGAGGTATAATCCATGTATGATAAGACGGACGGATCTAAAGCATTCTGTTCATTGAACATAACATGCTCATCATTCCAGAAAGTTCCTTCGTGCCCGTCCTGCTCAGTCACTACCCCACATACTCTGAGGCCACTGCTTTTCCATATGGAACGACATGGATTCGTTTTACTTGTTGGAATTTACGTGAATAAAATCATATAATATGTGTTCTCTAGCTCCTGGTGTCTTTTGCTCAGCATGTTTTTGAGGTTCGTACATGTACGAGTGGGTATTATTACTGAGTGGTGGTGTGCTGTAGGGATACCACAGTTTCTTTCTTTTCTTTTTTCTTTTTTCTTTTATTTTTTTAAATGATGTTTCCTTTTTCTTTAAGATTTATTTATTTATTTATTTATTTATTTATTTATTTATTTATTTATTTATTTAATTTATTTATGAGAGACATAGAGAGAGAAAGAGAGGCAGAGACACAGGCGGAGGGAGAAGCAGGCTCCATGCAGGGAGCCCGACGTGGGACTTGATCCCTGGACTCCAGGATCGCGCCCTGGGCCAAAGGCAGGTGCGAAACCTCTGAGCCACCCAGGGATCCCCCCCCTTTTTTTTTTTAAAGGTTTTATGTATTTATTCATGAGAGATAGAGAGGCAGAGACACAGGCAGAGGGAGAAGCAGGCTCCATGCAGGGAGCCCGACGTGGGACTCGATCCCTGGACTCCAGGATCGTGCCCTGGGCCAAAGGCAGGCGCGAAACCTCTGAGCCACCCAGGGATCCCCCCCCCTTTTTTTTTAAAGGTTTTATGTATTTATTCATGAGAGATAGAGAGGCAGAGACACAGGCAGAGGGAGAAGCAGGCTCCATGCAGGGAGCCCAATGTGGGACTCGATCCTGGGACCCTGGGGTCACGCCCTGAGCCGAAGGCAGACGCTCAACTGACTGAGCCACCCAGGGGTCCCAAAAAGTAGAGTTTTTTATTATTAATTTATAGGAACTTTCCATATATGTGGACATAAGTGCTTTTAGGAATATACATGTTACCAAAACAGAAGCGATGTATGTGTTACAGGCCCCCTCCTCCCTTTGGCTTGCCTTGTAATGTCCTTAATGGTGTCTTTTGTTGCTCAGAGGCTTTAAATTCTGAGTAAGTCCAGTTTCTCAATCTTTTCATAAGTACTTTTCACGCCCTCAAGTATCGTTATGCCCTAGTGTCGTGACAATATTCCGCAGTGTCTTTTTTCAGAATGTTTTATCCTTCTGGCCTTTACATTTATGAAAGAGATAGGAATCAAAGTTATTTCCCCCCTACATAGATGTCTAGTTATTGCAGTATCGTTTGTCAAAAAAATCCCTTTTTCTTCACTAAATTTAGTCGGTGCCTTGACTAGGAATTCAGTGGTCTAAAAAAAATAAAAATAAAAAATAAAAAATAGAAAATAAAAAAATAAAAAAGGGAATTCAGTGGTCTAAAAAAATAAAAATAAAAAAAATAGAAAATAAAAAAATAATTAAAAAAAGGAATTCAGTGGTCGATGGGTAGACATGGGTCTGTTTCTCAACGGTCTGTTCTGTTCCGTCGATCGCTGTGTGCAGCTTCACGACCATGACGGGAGCTTCGTAGCCTTATGGTGAGTCCTGAACTCAGGGCATGTAAGACCTCTATCTTTGCTGGCCTTGTTCTTTTTTGTTTTTTAAGATTTTATCTATTTATTCATGAGAGACACAGAGAGAGAGAGGCAGAGACACAGGCAGAGGGAGAAGCAGGCTCCATGCAGGGAGCCCCACGTGGGACTCGATCCTGGGTCTCCAGGATCACGCCCTGGGCTGAAGGCGGCGCTAAACTGGTGAGCCCCCGGGGCTGCCTGGGCCTTGTTCTTTTTATCAGCATTTTTGTTTTTGTTGGCCTATTCCAGAGCTTCGTTTTTCCACGTAAATCTGAGAATTGCTTGCCGATTTCTTCAAAAAGCCCGTTAGGATCTTGACTGGGACTGTGTGGAGTCTCTGGGTCACCGCAGAGGGGGCGGGCACCTTAGCGCCGCGGGGTCTGTTGACTTGTGCATACGGCAGGTGCGTCGTTCCATTTATTTAGGCGTTTAGATTGCATCAGGAATATATTTGTGACCAGATCATTTGTGCGCGGTCATAATACATTTTAAGACTCGGGTATTTTGGATGGATTTTCATGCTGAGGTCCAAGGCATTTTTTTTTTTTTTTGTTTTTTTTTGTTTTTGGTACGAGGCAGTTTTGAAGGCAGAGCTGTAAGGTCTCATGTGTTAGCAGACAGAAGCACGATTGCTTCCTGCGCGTGGACCTCGTGTGCCGCGGTCTTGCTGAGTTCGCCCGCCACGTGGCGGTTCCCAGGCGTCTTTGGAGGACTCCACAGGGTCCGGTGAATCCACGAGCCTGTCGCCTGGGATCAGTGGCAGGTGTCCGTGTCCTCTTCAGCCAAGGTGCGCCTGAGCTTTACCTGGGCACCGTCCACATGCGGCGGGGCTGGCAGCAGCACGTCCGGGCAGCGGGTGGAGTGGCTGGAAGCGCCCGGAGTGTTTGCAGACCCGGGGCGGGAGCTCACCCTGAGCCGCCCCAACCCTAGGCTGCACCGCTGGCCTCTCTCGGATTCGGGAGTTGCCCTCTGTCCCCATTTTCTGTGAGTCTCGATCATGAACGGTGTCGACTTCAATCAGATGGCTTTGGGGGCCCGTGTCGAGGTGCTCAGGCCTCCTGTCACCTCCGTGTTGCTGGAGAGGACCGGGGGGGCCTGAGCTCGGGGCCGCTCTCGCCCTGATCCTCAGCCTTGCCCTTGTGCCCCAGCTGCAGGCAGCCCCGGGCTGTCCGCGGCTTGACAAGTGTCCCCGGGTGTGGCCCGAGCTCCACGCCGGGGACACATGTCCTTAGGGGTCGATGCCCGCCCCGCCGGTTCGTACGCAGGAGCCTCGTCTCGCTGCCGCCCAGCCAGGGACAGCGGCCCCGCACGGGCACTTGCCGTCCGGGCGGACCCGTCAGTCCTCGCCGTTTATTGCCTTTTGGTTAATCTGCACCCGGTCCCCCGGCGGGGTCAGCACAAACCGTGCCCCGCTGCTGGGTCTGAGCGCTCAGCGTCCCCGTGGGGGCAGCATTTAGGTTCTGCCCCTTAGCGTCCATGCCACCCCCTGTGTTTGCATTTCCACCCGTCTTTCCCTTCCCCCGTGGTTGTGTATCCGGTGCACGCGGTCCACGCCGCCCTCGATGCTGTCTTCCCTTTGCCTTCTTACTCCTGATCTCTCCCTGCGCACAGTACCCCCCTCCATCATCCGTCCAGGGCCTTTGTGGGAGTTTGGTTTTTTGCTTGGGCTCCCATGATAGAGTAGATAGCGTATTCGACGCTTCCTTACTTCCCATAAGACAGTGCCGATGTCTGCAGGGAGGGACACTGGCTGCCTGGCAGCGGGTAAGAAAGCGAAGGCGCTCGCGGAGCAAAGGATGTTCCTTTGCAAAACCTTTAGGCCGTGAGGCTGAGAGGCGGCCACATCCTCACCTAGGGGAGGTCAGCACAACTGTACTTCGCGTATTTTCACACGTGGCGATCTATAAATGTGTGAGTTTTAGAGACCTTGTAAAACTTAGTGGAAAAAAAAACACACACACATACACACACATACACGTAAGACAATAATACCTACAATGGATTTGCCTTTTTTCCAGTTAAAGCAGATGTAGAGCCTCTTTCCATTCTCTTCTTAAAGCTGGGAAACTTATTAATCACAGACACAGAGGACCATAGTTCACCCCGTGTTTCCAAATGACCATTTGGACATTATACTCAAGTGGACGTTAGAGACAGGCGTTTAATATTTTACCATTGTAAATTTTTGAGCAGTGAGCACTTCTTTTTTTAAGGACCGTGAGCTCTCACTGGGAAAAGTGGTTGGGGGGGGCGGGTTGCGGGGCGATTCTAATTTAAATGCGTTGAGTCGACAAAGTGGAATTTAGTCATGTCTATATAAATCTAATTGGATGGGTGTTGCCCAGAAATTTTAGGAAGCATAAGGGAGCAGGAAGGTAGGCAGTTAGGTTTGACCTAAGAATACAGCTTATGTACATAAGGAGAATTTAATACCAAAATCTGATGAATTTTTTTAAAGCAATAACCAAATTTCAATTAAAAACAGAGGTACGCAAATTAGGATTGAAATAGCGTTCAGTAGAGTTCATCTTCTTAGAAACAGAAAAATATGACCTGAAAAGCAAAAACTGTTCAATATTAGTATGTCTGTCAACATGTTCCATTTTATTAATGACTAAAGGAAAAAACTCATTTGGATCTGTCAATGGATGCTAAAGATGCATTTAATGAATGTAGTGGCTACAGCTAATAAAAAAAGAAATAGACATCATAGAAATATTATAAAAATCTATCCTAATAAGATAATATAAATGTTCTAAACAATGAAATGCTAAAATCATTTCAACTGGACACCAAATTCACAATTCTCATCATTATTATTCAATGTTTTCTTGGAGGCTGTAGAAATACAATGAGAAAATTATATTACTTATAAAAATTTGGAAGGCAAGGAAACTATTTCTCTATTAATATGATTAAAAAATCAAGAAAGCCCAAGATCAAATATGATTTGGAAAGTTGGTTGGTTATAAGATCAATATATTTAAAAATCAGTACCTTCCCTCTTATACAGCATAAATTACATAGAAAAGTATAAGATCTTATTGAAGACTATAAAACAAGATCTTTACCAATATGAAAACTTACTTGTGTCAGAAAAATTATAATCACCATAAAACAGAAATTGATCTATATTCAATTTATAAATTCAATACAGTTGTCAATAAAATATCATTAAGTATTCTCATGGAGAAGGATTTGGGTGATTGGATAAAATGATCTTTTTTTTTTTTTTTTTTTTTTTTTTTTTTAAAATTTTATTTATTTATGATAGTCACACAGAGAGAGAGGCAGAGACATAGGCAGAGGGAGAAGCAGGCTCCATGCACCAGGAGCCCGATGTGGGATTCGATCCCGGGTCTCCAGGATCACGCCCTGGGCCAAAGGCAGGCGCTAAACCACTGCGCCACCCAGGGATCCCGGATAAAATGATCTTAATCTACTTTACTAAATCAATAGCCAAGGATATTTTTAAAAATAGTAAGATTCTATGTTGGCAAATTGAACACCAATAAAAAATAAATTTATAAAAAAAATAAATAAAAAATAAATTAAAAAATAAAATTAAAAGAAAACGTAAAAAAAAATAGGTTCAGCTGTGAGCATAGATGGAAATATTCCAAATAAAATTTTAATAAATGGAATCAGTATAAAGAAAAATAAATTTACAAAATGAAAAAAAAATAGTAAGATTTGCCTGAGCAAGCAACCAAACAAAACGTAAAGTTGCTGCAGTCAAATCTCTATAGTTTGATCCTAGGAGGGACCGATCGTGAATGAGACAGACGGTCAAGTCCAGGAGAGATTCAGGTACACGATCGTTCGTTAGACATGGTCTAACTCGGCAGGTAGACGGTGGATCGTTTGATACAAAAAGTGTCGGTGAGACGGCTGTCCACCTGGCGACAAGGGTAGTGGTCATATCAGATTCAATGTATAAAAGTACATTTTACGTAGACTGATGACATGAAGAAACTAAGTTGTATTAAACCTCTTGTAAAATAGTTTAAAAGGCTGTACAGTGTAGAGGCAGGATGTAGGGAAGGTGACGCGGCATCGTGACACAGCTGAGCTGCGGGTGCACGCTCCCTGAACCCCCTGCCCCCCATCCTGGGGCACTCCTCCTCCCCTGCCCCCCAAGGCCATCCCTGGGCTACACCCCCTAAACCCCCTGCCCCCCAAGGCCATCCTGGACACTCCCCCTCCCCCTGACCCCCCAAAGCCATCCCTGGGACACGCCCCCTGAACACCCCCTGCTCCCCAAGGCCATCCTGGGACACTCCTCCTCCCCCTGCCACTCCCAAAGCCATCCCTGGGCTACACCCCCTAAACCCCCCTGCCCCCTAAGGCCATCCCTGGGACACTCCCCCTCCTCCTGCCCCCCCCAAAGCCATCCCTGGGCTACACCCCCTGAACCCCCTGCTCCCCAAGGCCATCCTGGGACACTCCCCCTCCCCCTGGCCCCCCAAGGCCATCCCTGGGACATGCCCCCTGAACCCCCTGCCCCCCAAGGCCATCCTGGGACACTCCACCTCACGCTGCCCCCCCCCCAAGGCCATCCCTGGGCTACACCCCCCCTGAACCCCCTGCTCCCCAAGGCCATCCTGGGACACTCCCCCTCCCCCGGCCCCCCAAGACCATCCCTGGGACACGCCCCCTGAACCCCCTGCCCTCCAAGGCCATCCTGGGACACTCCACCTCGCGCTGCCCCCCCCAAGGCCATCCCTGGGCTACACCTCCTGAACCCCCCTGCCCCCCAAGGCCATCCTGGGACACTCCCCCTGGGACACAGCGATAGGCACTTGGGACGCAACTTGTGCCTAGGCTTCCCCTCGTCTCTGGCTTTGGCAAGGCTGAGGTGTGAGTGGTCTGTCATGGGGCCGGGGCAGGAGCTTGCGATTTGGAGGGTTGGGTTGCTTGGGCTCGAGGAGCTTCTGAGGACGTAGGGGAGCCCTGTGGCGCCGCAGGAACAAGGGAAGGCTGCAGACACGGGGCTCCCCTTAGCACCTCTGCACAGGGTAGTGACAGCAAGCCCCCCCCCCCCCGGGCTGGATTCGAATTCACCTGAAGATGGCTTTTGGGCTCTGGGAGGGGAACCGTGCGCCGAGGTCACAGGGAGTTTCACCCGGGAGTGTGGGGGCCTGTGTTTGCACCCCCGAAGACTCCTCCCCGGAGGCCTGAGCACCCTGCTGAGGCTCGGCGGCCTTGGGTGCAGCTGGCTTCTGGGACATGCTGGCTAGGGAGGCTGCGGGCCTCAGGGTGGCCGTGGGGCTGGGGTGGCTGCGGGCCTTGGGGTGGCTTGGGGCTTGGGGTGGCCACGGGTCTCGGGGTGGCCATAGGGCTGGGTGTGTGGCTGCGGGGCTCAGGGTGGCCGTAGGGCTTGGTGGCCACAGGGCTGGGGAGGCCATGGGGCTTGGCATGTAGCTGTGGGTCTTGGGGTTGCTGTGGGGCTGGGGTGGCCGCAGGGCTGGGCATGTGGCTGCAGGGCTGAACATGTGGCCACAGGTCTTGGGGTGGCTGCGGAGCTTGGGGTGGCTGTGGGGCTGGGGAGGCCATGGGGCTGGGGTGCCTGCGGGTCATGGGGTGGCTGCAGGTCATGGGGTGGCTGCGGAGCTTGGGGTGGCCGCGGGGCTGGGGAGGCCACGGGGCTGGGGTGGCTGCGGGTCTCGAGGTTGCCACAGGGCTGGGCGTGTGGCTGCGGGGCTGGGTGGGTGGCCGCAGGGCCTGGTTGGTCAGGGAGCTAGGAAGTAAGTTCAGGCAACTTGCCAAGGGTCGCACCGAGGTCACCAGGACCCAGGTCGTCTGCTGCAGAAGCCCCCCGACTGCTGGAAGTTTCTCAGGGCACATGTCAAGGCCACAGACTCTTAGTGACTTGGGCCCGACGGTGGCCCCTCGGTCAGCGCGGCTGTGGAAAGCCCCATCTGCCAGCGAGGCTGACTCATCCTTAGGCAGCTGCGCAGTAAGGGGGGGCTGCTGGTGGCTTTCTGGGGGCCGGAGGCACCGTGCGCCCCGAGAGCCCCCGCTGGGTGGTCACCCTGCTGCCGGCCCGGCTTCTGCGCCCGTGTGGCTGTTGGTTAAGCGCCGCCAAGCCCGCCTCGCTGCCTCCTCGTGTCCGCCCAGCCGCGGAGCGTGGGTCCTCGGCATTCAGAGCTGCCGCCCGAGAGGGGCTGGCCCATGTCGTCGGGTCGCCTTGCCGTTTTAGCCGTGATGCCGGCGGTGTCGACGCAGGAATGACTGTGTACGGGGATGAGCCACCTGTCTGAACGCTCGCTCCTTTCGTTAGGGGCCCCTGCCGATCACCTGCTGTGCTGTGTTTTGTCGCGTCGCACGTCATTGATCCGTTTAAACGTTTCCATACTTTTTCTCTAAGAGGCTGTGTCGTTAAGAAAGCATCGAGAAATGACAGATACACAGGCTTCTTTGTATTAGTTTGATTTTTGTCACCATAATTGACGTGCGGATGGTGTTTCCACGTGGATATACCCAAGCAGGCTTTTGGAAGTAGGTGCATGGAATTAAGGGAAGGCGACGTATCTACATTGTCTGGAAATGTCTGCCTAATGGAAGCTTAAATAATCACGCCTTTTTTTTTTTTTTTTTTTCTTGCCAACACATGAGAAAGGTGTAGCACGGTCGGGTTGTGTCCCCTTTACTCAGGAAAGCCGCTCTGCCCCAGACTGTCTCGCATCTCCTCGGCCAGGGCGGTGTCCCGTGGTCTCAGTCACAGCAGGCGAAGCTGATGAAGCCAGGATCCCTCCTTTCAGACTTCCTGCGTTGGAATGTGCAAGAACAGAAGCAGCTCGGGCCTGACTTTCGAGTCCGTAACCAAGTAACCACAAGATTTGGAATAAAGGTTCAAAAGGCATCCTTACAGAGGTGACCTGTAAGAGAGAGAATCAAGAAAGAAAATAGGAGAAAACGATCCAAGTCAGAAACTGGGGGAGTACTGACGTGGAGAAGAGAGGGGATTAGGTTTAGGTGAAAAGGCTTCAGCTCGGGACAGGGTCTCCCGGGTGGCGGGGATCCAGCCCGGCCTCGAGCCCCACATCCCTGCATCAGGCTCTGCGCTCAGCGGAGAGGCTGCTCCAGAGGCTCTCCCTCTGCTCCTCCCCCAGCTTGGGCATGCTCTCTCCATCAGAAAATAAATAACTACTTAAAAAAAAAGGTGAAAAGCAACCACAACCTCTCACCTGTGAGGAGGGCTACTGCAAAAACAAAAACAAAAACAAAAACAAAAAACCCAACCACAACAACAAAACCAAAACAAAACAAAAAAACCCAACAAAAACAACAACAACAACAAAACAAAAACAAATAAAAAAAAATAAGCGTCATTTCTCCACGGCTAGGATGTGGAGAAAATTGTGAACTCTCAGTAGAAATGCAGAACAGGGCAACTGCTATGGGAACCAGTATGAAGGTTCCTCAGAAAATTACAAATGGAATCATCCTATGACCCAGCGATCCCGTTTCCTGTTTCCAAGAATTTCCCCCAGAACTGCGGTCAGCATCTGGGCGAGCTCTGCACACCCACATTCCAGGCAGCAGCGTCTGAGCAGCCGGGGGAGGTGTCCGTTGTCGGGGGACGAGCAGATGCGCGCATGTGGCACCTGCACACGAGGGAACACTATTCATCCTGGAAAAGGGAGGAGGCCATCGGACCCTCGAGCTGGAGAAGCGAGCCTGACGCCTCACGCCACATGACACCGGCCCACGCAGGAGGACAGACGTCGGGAAGCCACTGGAGGAGGCCCCCATCCCAGGTCCTAGAGGCGGGAGCAGAGGAGTGGGTCCCGGGGTCGGTGGGAGAGGGAGCGGGGAAGCTGTCGGGGAAGGGACGTGGAGTCACGGTTTCACCCAGTGAGGTCCGGAGACCTGGGGAGCGCACCCGGCACCCTTGAACTGAACCCCTAAGTATGGTACCGATGATACATTTCATGTTACGTGGTCATCTTATTATTATTATTATTATTATTTTGACCACAGTTTTTTTTAAAAAAAAAAACAAAAAACAAGTATCTCCGTGTTCTGCTTCGGGGGGCGTGGGCCAGGGCCCGAAGGCCGGTCGCAGGTGGTGCAGCTGCCGCTGGTCCCCCAGCCTTGGCCTGAGACCCAGCTCGCAGCGCATGGGGACTGACTCCAGATCTCGGCTCGGGTCCCGTCCTCCGTGTCTTGGGGTCGAGCCCCGCAGAGTCTGCTTGGGGTCCTCTCTATCCCTCTGCCTTGCTGCCCACTCCCACTTTCTCTCCAATAAATAAGCCAATAAAATCTTTTTAAAAAATTTTTTTTGAGAAAGGCTCATCACTCAGAGCCACGATCCTCCGTTTATGGGTCTAGCTCTGCTTGGAGTGTGAACTTTGGGAACGAGCGTCGTGCCTGCCTCTGTGTACCGACTTCTAATGCACCGTCTGTCCCGGAATACGTTTGTGTCCTATAAATAGAAAAGGGGGAAAAAAGGTAAAAAACAATGTGAGGGGGAGAAACGAGGGGAACCAGATAGTGTAGGGTCAGGTGTTGAGAAAAAGCCCGAGTCCTCGGGATGGAGGCCAAGCCCGCGCCGGTGCTCTACAAATACTGGCGGCGGGAGCAGGGTCGGTGTGGGTGGCTGGGACGCCTTCGTGGGGAAGGTCTGTCTCCCCAAGAGACTGTGGAGCCCGGGAATTCAGGGCCACACGTGTCTGCCGATGGGTCTTGCCTTTGCTGGAACTTCCCGAACTAAGCATTTTTTTTTTTTCTCTAATCATTCTTTTTTTTTGTTTTGTTTTAATCATTGTTTTTAATGATAGAATTTCCTCTGTGCCAGTGTGTCCGTTATGACCCATTTCTTGACTCAGTTTACCAAGTGAGAAATAACAGGGTGCTGGGTGCGTGTGAGTAACAAGTAGGCTCGAGAATCTTTTTTTTTTTTTTTTTTTTTTTTTGGGACACACTTGGAGATTCTGATGCGGAATGAATTGTCACAGAAGAACCACCAGTGACATGACTTCCTCAAAGAGCATGAGAGTCGTCCAACCATTCCTCAGTGTCCATGACAATATCAGCAAACAGATGATTTGAACTAGTTTGGCCAAGATGCGGGGCTCCCCATGATCATCGTAAAAGAAAACTGTGCGGTGGGACGAGAAAGAACGTGCAATGAATTTACATTCAGGTCTGGTTTATGCGCGCTTTCCCCGTAACGGCTCAAAAATAGTGCACGGTCTTTTTTTTTTTTTTTTTTTAATCTTTATTGTATATCTTCCAAAATGTTTACCCAAATGCGTTTTGCTAAGAAATCCAGATCCTTGGGGAAAAAAAAAAAAAAAAGGAAAGAAAGAAAGAAATACAGATCCTTGGGCAGCCTGGGTGGCTCAGTGGTGCAGTGCCTGCCTTCGGCCCAGGGCGTGACCCTGGGGTCCCGGGATGGAGTCCTGCGTCGGGCTCCCTGCATGGAGCCTGCTTCTCCCTCTGCCTGTGTCTCTGCCTCTCTCTCTCTGTGTCTCTCATGAATAAATAAATAAAATCTTAAAAAAAAATTGAAATCCAGATCCTTGAAAAAAAAATTATAAGAAAGGACTTGTTGGGGTGAATGATGCGTCTGAGTTGGGAATAGGCTTTGAGATCATGGCCAGCATCGTGAGCTGTGTCCGTCCGAACAGGGCTTTTTTCCAGGTTCCAGAATCTATTAATTCTTCAAGCATGGTGGTCACTCAGTCATTCTGGGTTTCAGTTCATTAAACAGTGACGTGGTGACGGTGATAAATAGGACGCGGGTGCAGCAGTGAGCCCGGCACAGTGCCTGACACGCGGTAGCCGCCCGGCGCGGGCTCCTCGCCAAGGCTGCTTTCAGCACCGTGAGAAGGACGGTCTCTGTGTTTCAGCACCGTGATTCACTTTGCAGACCTTTCAGTGTGATTTCTGTTTTTTCGCTTTAACAATACTTGCGGGGAGGTTCTCAGCTGGAGAGCTGGTAAAAGATCATGTTTCCTAAAGGACTCTTTACCTCACGTGTTTATGTTTAAGTACGTTTTATTTTTTATTATTTTTTAAAGATTTTATTTATTTATTCATGAGACACAGAGAGAGAGGCAGAGGCACAGGCAGAGGGAGAAGCAGGCTCCACGCAGGGAGCCCGACGTGGGACTCGATCCCGGGATCCCAGGGTCACGCCCTGGGCCGAAGGCAATGCTAAACCGCCGAGCCACCTGGGCTGCCCCTGTTTATTTTTTGATTTTTATTTCAAAATCACCACCCTCTATGTAACCACCCTCGTCCTCGTCATCATCCCGTGGCAGTACCGCTCTCTATCACGTGGCCCTCCCCACGTTTCTCGTATCTGCTCACGTAATCTTCGCATTCTCCAAGAAATTGGAGAAATTCCTCCAAAATGACACAAAAATATTGACAGCTCCAGTTTCTACTTTCTTTTTTTACGACCCCAGGAGTCACCCAAGCTGTAAGTTCTGGGAAGCTTCAATAATGTACGTGGCGGGTAATTCCTCACAGACCGATTTTTTATTTACTTACTTATTTTTTGCTTCCATAGACCATGCTGGTTCTTTGGGTCAGTTCTGGAGGTCAGAGGTCTCTTTCTACAGGGAGGTAGGTGCTGTTAGGAACGTCTCCCATCTTCCAGGTGGGAAAACTGAGGCACAGGGAGATCCGAGACTTAGACGTAGGGTAGGAGCAAGGACAATCAGCTCCAGCGTCTGCTCGTCTTAATCGCTTCATTCTACGGGACCCTAAATAGCGGGGCCCCTTATTGCCTAGATACCTACCACGTTTTACCGCGAGACTTGTTTTTACTTGTATATTTTAGGTCTCAAAGGGAGCAAGCAATTCTAACGTGTTCACTAAAAACACATTTTTCTCTAAGTGTTTGGGATTTATGATCTTGGGCTTTCAGAACCTTAAAAGGTCAAACGTCGTTACTCTATTCATCTTCTCAAACACTTTCTGCTTTATGAAAGGGCACCAATCTATTCGATATAGATGCAAAAATAGGATTTATGACACCTACAGGTCCTGGCTCTTCAATCAGAGCTCTTTCCGCTACGCTGCATAACATAGTGTCAGATTTTCAAAAACAGTCATTGTTAACGCCTGCAGCTATTTGAGACTGATCCCAGTTTTGGCAAAGAAAATAAATGATTCGGCTTAAAACCCTCTATATTTCAAGTCCGGAAGAGAAGTGCACCGCTCGCCCTCTGTATTTATGTGTTTGTAGGCAGACGCAGAGGGTAAGTCCTTGGTGCGGGGCCGAGGCTGGGCCTGGTGAGGGCTGCCGGGCGCCCCTTCCAGGGCCTGGGGACTCAGCTGGTGCTTCTTCCTGGGGGCAGCTCTGCCGACGAGGGGGATGCAAAGGATGTCGTCCACCCCGCTGCCTGTCCTCGAGCCCGTGTGTGGCCGTCGGTCGGGGCGCACGTGCCTACTGAGTGCCGGGAGTCACGCTGGGGACAGAGCGGGAACTCGGGGTGGGGGGACCCGCCCGCCGCAGAACACCCCCCCCCCCCCGGCCTCGCGAGCTGTTCCGAAGCCAAGTGGCCACCGCTGCCTTTTATTATATTTTGTGTCTTTTCCTTCTCTTGAACGCACGGTGTGATGACGTAGACGCAGGACTTGGGGAGTCTTTTCAGAGTCCGAACGACTTTAGTCGGGGTGATTTATTTTTAAGTACAAAATCCCCCCCCCCCCAAAAAAGTACAAAATCCAACGGGGATTTTTCAAGACTCCAAACAAGCTCCGTGGGACTCATAGTGTGGAGGTGAGGGCGTTTCGTGAGAGTGAGTGGTTTTTCAATCACCGCGGACACCGTCCCGGGCGGGAGCTGACTGTCACGGAGGCATTTATTTGTGTCTGGGACACGGACCGTGAGGATGAACCCCAATTGCTTGGGTTTGCGTGTTGGCCGACGGTGACCCCGACCACTGAACCGTGACGTCATGCTTCCTCGTTCATGGGTGCGGTGTGGTCTGCGGCCCACAAGTCCCGCTCCGGAGACGTCAGAGGCTTTCTTGGCGTTGGGCCTCAGCCAGGGCGCCGCGGCACCCCTGCCTCCCAGGATCGTGGCTCCCCTGCAGGCCGGGGCGGACGACGTCCTCCTCCTTTTAGGCTGTGAATCGAGAGTCTCCGCAGTTTTGTCGTCTCTTGGGAAGAACCTGAGAATGTGGCTGAGGGCTCTTGGCGGGGGCAGAGCCCCAAGAGGCTGCTCTGCTGGGGTCCCGGGGCCCAGATGCGCCTCGACAAGAGCAACCCAGGGACACTCGAGGAGTGCCGAGGGCATCTAGGTCTCCTTTCTCTTTTTCTCTTCCCCTTCCTTCCCTCCATCCTCTCGTCCTTTGACTCCTCCTTGTCCCCTTCCTCTCTCCCTGTCACCTGTGGAGGACGTCCAGGCTCCTGAGCCGGGCAGGTAAGTCTCCTCTCCAAGCGAGCCCAGCTTGTGACCTTAGTAAATGCCCCGTTTCACCCCCCTACCACCACCTGGAGCCCCGTGTTTCCCCTACAGGCCTGTTTCTCTTGGATCATCGGACATCCTGTCATGTCTCTGTCCCCCTGTAGTCCCCCTTTTTCCTTTCACCAATTCTCTTCTCACCTGCCTCTTTTTCCCCATGCACGTCCTTTGGGAAACATGCCTTCAGGTCCTTTTCTGTCCATTCAGGTCGTGATTTTCTCTGATCCAATGGGAATTTGTACAAACATACATCCCAGCAATTCCTTGTCTTTTGTTCCTGTTGATGTTTTTACATATTATCCCATTCTAATTAGGTTGTACGCCTTTTGAATCGCAGGTAATATCTTTTACCCCTCCGTAACCCCACTTTCTTAGATTATGGGGTTTTTTGAACCAACAAATAAATAAGGACGATCTTTTATCTTTTGGTAAGTGGCTACATGCTGTGTAGACATTGGTCGTTATTATTACACAGAATATGGAGGGAAAAGACATTACTCATTAATATTTTGTGACTGAAGGAAAAGAGATATCATTGTCCAAAATGATGAATATTGGAAAAGAAGGGAGTCGATATTTGGTGTGGCAGATGGTAAATTTAAGTCGATAATGGTACTATTAAAAAATACCAGAATTTAAGTCAATGGTTAGGATTGACTTAGAGGAGGGGGGCGCCTGGGTGCTCGGTCAGGTCAGCTTCTTGATCTTAACTGAGGTCACGATCTCGGGGTTGTGGGATCGAGCCCCACGTTGCCTCTGCCCTCGGTGGGGAATCTGCTTGGGATTCTCTGCTCTCCTCCCCCCTGCCCTCTGCCCCTGCTCCTGTGTGCCCCCGTCTCTAAAATACATAAGTATCTTAAAAGGGAAGAGGGGTGTAACCCCTGGATACCAAGCCAGTTATTATTATAATCATATTTTTGCAAGGTTAGTGGAAGACCTATGAGACAAGAATTAACTGCTTTAATTCCTGAAGCCAGGACAGTGACCTTTGTTTTTTTCTGTTGTTTTGCTTTTTTTGTGACCTTTGTTTGAATGGGTTATTTTTCACGTGTAAGCCTTTTTCACCGCGTGGTCTTATGTGGTTGCAGAGGCAGCATGGTTGGCGGACGGGGTGCCTCATATGGCGGTGAGGCTTTCGTCCATTTGGGTATTTTGGTGCTGGAGGGACGGAAATACACCACGCTGGGCTCCGACTTGCCCGTCAGTGGGCCTGGCCGGCAGTTATTTCCAACCCTATTTTTTCTGTTGTGATGGTTACTATCTTCAGCCCCGGACTAAACCCATAAAGGACTCAAATCATCATCTCCCCAGCCCCGAGAACACCCCTGCAAAGTGACCAAACACATACACTACGTAGAATTGCAAAGCAGGAGGGGGGTGTGTGGTCCTGTTGTAGGGTTAGGTTCTCAAACTCTGGGGGAGCATCGCTGGGTGACTGGAGATTCATTGCTACGTGTTAATTGGGAGCAGGAGAACAGAAGGTCACAAAGACCAACCCTAAGGGCAAGCAGATCTGTGTTCAAGTTCTGACGGCTGCTAGTTACTGGTCACGTGACCTCAGGCAAGTCCATTAACATCCCTACGGCGTCAGTTTCCTCTTTGGTGAAATGGAGAAAGGAAGACATGACCCTCCCCGTGGGTTTAGGGCATTAAATCAGCCACACCGTGCGGTTGTTGTTTATCACCACCCTTCAGTGTTTGACGCTATTAGAAATTTTGCAGGAAGGCGGAGTGGAGGCTTTAGGGGAAGTTGCAGGGGACTGTGGGCTAAAGAAAGCTCACGCCTGTGTCTTTATGCTCCTTGAAACAAAGCAGGAAAAATCATGCAGTCATTAATCATAGAAAAGCTGAGGCGCCCGGGTGGCTCGTGGAGTGCCTGCCTTCAGCTCGGATCAGGATCTCGGGCTCCCTGCCCGGTGGAGACTCGCTTCGCCCTCGCCCTCTGCCCCTCCCCACCACTTGCACTCTCCCTCCCTCCATCAGATAGATACATTCTTCCCTCCCAAATATTGAAAGAATCCTATAAAAACTATTGAGTCTCATTTGTGGATGGGGATGGAAACAACGGAGGGAAAAGGAATAGGAACGGGATCAAAGCAGACCTCCCTTCGTGACGCACGTGACGCATCTGTGGGCGAAATACCCTGTTAACCGGTAAAAACATACGGGACATTCATCCGAGGGAAGCACATTAGAAGTATTCTGAAGGTAGATAATTCTATTTTATGATAAAGAATCAGGAGCACCAGGTGGCTCAGCAGTGAGGCATCTGCCTTTGGCTCAGGTCGTGACCCCAGGGTCCCGGGATCGAGTCTCGCGGAGCCCGCTTCTCCCTCTGCCTGTGTCTCTGCCTCTCTCTGTATCTCTCAGGAATAAATCTTTTAAAAAAATCTATCCATGCCTAATAATTCACTCTCATTTCCCTAATCCTAAATGCATTTAATCATCACTTGTTCTTAACATAAATATTTCACGTAACCTAAATTACATGCTACATTTTTCCAGCTCTCCTCCTGTGTGTTCCCCGAACCAGGAGGAGGCTTATATCTGGCATTTGTTTCTTTTTTTTTCTTTTCTTTTTCTTTTTCTTTTTCTTTTTCTTTTTCTTTTTCTTTTTTTTTCTTTTTCTTTTTCTTTTTCATCTGTTTCATTAATGGATGGTTAGTAAGGTGGACTGACCATGTCAGGATGTGAGATGCTTTGAGGACAAGAGCATTTTAAAACATTCTCCCAAAAAGAATAAATAAATAAATAAATATGTAAGTAAGTAAATAAATAAATAAATAAAACATTCTCCCCAAACTTGTGCATTTTTCTTTTTTCTTTTTTTTTTTTTGCATTTTTCTATATTCAATGTTTCATCTTGGTTGAATGTCCAACAGGTTTTGGGAACCTCAGGCTATTGATGAACAAACGTGATGGGCTCCATTCTAAAACTCCCTTTTTTTAAACAAATAAGCTGGTTATTTCGTCTGCCTCTGCCTGCCCCCCTGCACCCCCCCAACCATTCTCCACACTTCCCTGGTCCGCTCCGGCCCCGCCTCCCCCAGGGCCTGAGCTCTCTTGCTTTCAGCTTTGCACGCATCCAGCCCACGTGAGCCTCCTCTCGAGGTCAGGGCACAGCGGGAGAGAAAAATCTGAGGGCGGTGTGCAGCCCTCCATCCCCTCCCACCCTCACTGGGTTTCTGGAAGTGGCTGCTTTCCTGGCTCTCCAGAGTCCCTGTTGGCTGTTGGCGGGACTCCTGGCCCCACGTCCCAGGTCAGGGGACCTGCGGGCTCTGCTCCGGTCCTGTCCTTTCCACTGGGGTGGGGTTTCCCGGGGCCACCCTGCATGCTCGACCCTCTTAGGCCCCTGCAAGAGGTCACTTCGATCCGCCTCCTCGGCGACACCCCCTCGAGTGCACTGTCCGATTCTTCTTGGGCCTTGACCGATGCAGCAGACGCCACTTGCTTCAGCCAGGAAATCCATGGCTTGTTTCTTTTTCCTACAATTATGATGACGGTGATGCCTCGAAACCTCAGGATGTTTCCATTGATTCCACGCTTTCCCCTTTATTGACTATGTTTTGTTTGTCTTGCATTTCTGAGTCTACACCAACCCTTCGGCTCGTTGCCTCTCTCACAGGACGTGTTAAAGGAATCTTTGTTCGGTGGAGCCGAACTGAATTCACACGGAATTCTCTTATTTTTATTGCATCAGACTCCGTGAGTAATAATGCCGAAGTGCACAGAGACGATTGAGGGACCGTCTGCCTACATGACGCCAAAACGGTCGTGTCTGTGATCATGTTGCGCATTATTTCTCCTTTTCCATTGTGTGATTTGCCGTATTTATTCTCATGCAGAAACTTAATGACTCTTTTTTTTAAATTCATTTTTTATTGGTGTCTTAATGACTCTTTTAAAATTGGAAAGAGCTTGCTCTGATGACATTTTATAGATGCATTTGTTCTTTAATATTTACGTGCAAATTATAGTCATAATATGGACAGACGCTTTTAAAGGTTATTGTTGGATCAAGGTAATTACGGGGTCAATTTATATAATCGGGAGGTAAGTTCAAGCGGAAGTGAGCCTATATTTGCTTTTCTTTTTCCTTTTTTTTTTTCTGAATGAGCTGCACCTTTTCTTGCTGAGCTAATCGATAAGTGGAATGATACATTTGCTTTTTTTTTTTTTTTTTTAATGAGCTACTAAAGTTTCTCACCTACCACCTGCAATTCTGAAAGTGCCTTTTAAGTCTCTTGGGTTTGAGCTGCTTGCCTCCTACCCACGCACCCTCATCCTCTGCCTCCATTGAAACAATAGTCCTCAACTTTGTGGTCAGCTGAGGCCCCCGGGGACCTTCCAACACGCCAGGCATTAGGGATTTCTCCTTCCTGTGGACTCCTGTAGGATCTCTTCCATGTTCATGTCACCTGCCGCCCTTCCTGGTCACTGCAGTACATGCTCTTCTCCTGTACGAGCCTACTGCTTTTTGAAGTCATGTTATACTTACTGTTATATTTCCCATACTGCCACGCATGGTATCTTAAACAAAATAAATATAAGACCAAAGTCTGTTGAGATACGGACTTCTATATAGTTTGTAATGTTGATAAATATTTACAACATTAGTGACTTTACTCATTCCTGTTTTTTTTTGAATGTGTTGAAAATTTTATTAACATTTAGTTTAAAAAGCTTTACACCCCCCCCAAAAAAAACAAAAAACAAAACAAACAAACAAAAAAGCTTTACACCGGTTCCAAGCCAATTCATAGAAGGTTCTCGAAGAAGTTACCCATTAGGGTTTGGTCCTTTGTTTAGAAGTCATGGGGCCTTGGTATTTTTTTGTTAAGCGGTTTAATAATTCATTATCTTGGTCCAGGGCTGGTAATATTGCACCACTTTCTTCTCCCTCACAAAAATGGTTCTCGATAATGTTCAAAGCAGTCAGGGCAACCTGAGGATTCTCATGAAGTTGCAAAGCCTCAATTTCATCAATGCCACCAATTTCTTCTATCAGAAGACACAGATTTTCCTTCTCTGAAAGCTTCTCTGCTGCCTGGAGGATAAAAGAGATAACGTCAAGGATGATGATAACAATTTTGGTGTCTTGGATGGTAAGCAGATGCACCAGTGGCTCCAGGACTCCAGAGTGGACAAGGTGGATCAACTGGTCAATGGTGCCTCCAGTTGTGAAGGTAGCCATGGTCCACACAGCCTCTTTCTGGACTTTAAATTCTCCATTTTTTAGCAAAGCCACCAAGGGACAATTGACTACTGTGACGGGCGACACTATATCGCAGCAAGTAGGGCATAAATGTTCATTGCTCTCCCAGGTCTTGGAGAGGAATCCGATAGAACCGACCCAACAGATTAAAAATTATAATCAATGCTAAAAAGAAATGGGATTTTGAGATATTACTAGGAGGAAATTTAATTCTATAAAGGATAATTAGGGGAAGTGTCTTTGAGTAAGAGACACTCCGTTGGAACCTTGAAGGAAGTCCCTCAGCATATATATCCACTTACATCTCATTGGCTGAAATCTGGCGGCCAACTCGAAAAGACAGGGAAAGCTGGGAAAATCGCCAGTCCTAACAAAACTGGGCTCTGGTAGCAGAGAAGGAATTAGCAAGAGGCGGTCAAGCAGCAGCGTCTGTTCCCCCACCAAGACTCTTCATGCTCCTGTTAGAAATCAGGCTACATGTCAGTTCATGCAGAGTCTTGATAATATCTTAATTTTATCCGATTTAGGGAACCACCGAGTGGCTTTAAGTAGAGAAGAGCCATAATTCTGTTTGTATTTTTAAATGGTCGCTCTACCCACCATGTGGAATATGGAGTAAAGGAGGTTAGGAATGAGCAAGAAGAGCAGATGGTGGTGGCTGGACCGGCAGAGTAGCACCAGAACGGAGAGAAGTGGCCGGATTTTAGATATCCTTGGGAGACAAAAATCGATCAGACGTGGTGAACCCTGGGATAAAGTGGTTATTAGGTAAAGAGAAGGTATCAAGTGTGACACTCAAAGGATGTACATGGAAAAATAACGCGTCTGCACAAGTTATGTGAGAAAACAACCACATAGATGTGTGTATATAGACATTAACCCTTGGTGCACACTCAGCTCCTGTAGGAAAAGTACCGATCCAGATTCTGAATCACTTTAGTAGGATTTTCAAACTATTTGCATGGCTATTGGATATTAGAGTTGACATTTTATTTTTTATTTTATTTTATTTTAAAGATTTTATTTATTTATTCATGATAGACATAGAGAGAGAGAGGCAGAGACACAGGGAGCCCGACGTGGGACTCGATCCCAGGTCTCCAGGATCATGCCCCGGGCCAAAGGCAGGTGCTAAACCTCTGAACCACCCGGGGATCCCGAGTTGATGTTTTAAAAATGATGATCACTTTTTTTGTGAACTTACATAATTAAAAGATAGTCTGTCATTGTAGTTGCCATAATCATCATCTTCAGCTCTTATCTAAAATTGTGTTTTCCAAAAATAAAATAAAATAAAATAAAGTAAAATAAAATAAAATAAAATAAAATAAAATATAGTAAAATATAATAAAATATAATAAAATATAAAATAAATAAAATAAAATAATAAAATAAAATAATAAAATAATAAAATAAAATAAAATAAAATAATAAAATAAAATAAAATAAAATAAAATAAAATAAAAGTGTTTTCCTTTCGGTATGTAGATCCCTGACCTGGTTCCTGTGGGATTTGTAGAATTAACATAGACGTTATCCCATCCCTGAAATGACCTGAATTCTTCACAGCCTAAAAACAGATTTTGGCAGATTAATTATGTTCAGTGTATCAGTAACTATATTTGCCTTCGTAATATGAAGTAGTCTTTGAGAATAAAAATGTCTGAGATGTAGTTTCAGGGTGCTTTCTGTGAACTTCCCAGGTTTTAAATGTTTACTCCTGTAGTAATGATTTCAAAACACCTTGACGGTTGACACCTTTCTAGGTGGCACCAAAGAAAGCAGTTGGTTTTAGGTGACCAGCTGCTTCTCAGGAAAAAAGACAAAGTAGTAAATTTTGTTAATAATCCTAAGTGGCCACATTTTATAATTTGGCCTGGTTTTATATCGGCTAGATTGGCTACTTATTCATCCTTCTAGACAGTGGCCTTTGAAACTATTAGCTTAATTACTGGTATGTGTGAAATATTGCTTATATGAACATTAGGACCAGAATTTATATACATGTTACCAGAATCCTGGTCTCAGGATCTACGATGGGGGCCCCTTTATGATTAAAATTACCTCAATAACATTTCCTTTGGTATTTCTTGGAAAGCTACTCTTATATATGGAATTTAACCCAAAAGAAAACATTCTGACATCCCAGTATATTTTTTAAAGGTTTGAAGTTCTTTCGACAGTAAATACTAAATAACGAGAGCTATCACAAGTCCTAGGGTTTTAAATGGGCACAGAACCCAAACTTCGAGAAAATGGCATGAAAGTTCAGCATGACCGAATAAACTTGGACATGAAAACAAATTTCCTGCCCAAAAGGGTTATTTTAGTTCTACAACAAGTTATTAGAGTAGGTTGTGTGATACCAAGACCTAGAGATCCTTGAAAAAAATTGAGTCAGGATGGCACAAAGCTTAAACTAAAGTAGACATAACCGAGGTGTGTGTTTTTTTTTTTTTTTTGTTTTGTTTGTTTTTTGTTTTTTGTTTTTTTGAATTAAGAACTCTCGACATTATTTGCTGGTGGTGGTGGTGACAAAAAGGAGAGAAAGTTATTTAATATATTTTGGAAAATATATGGAGAGAATCTGTTACCCAATAAGAGGTTTAATAATTTTGGTATTTTTAAGACTTTGTTTTTCCGTTGCTGCAGTCAGTGAGGATAAAGGAATTTGGGTGGGTGAAAATGGGAAGAATTCTAGGTGATAAACCTGTGAGACTGTCCGCAAAGAGAGAACTGGAAAACGTAAACCGACGTCATAATAAAACTTACCTTTGTTAAACATTTACATTCTAGGTGTTTTAACTCTTTACCTGTTGGGCCATCGCCATCACACCAACAGGGCCAGTAGGTACTATCAACGTCCTGATGGCCTTTTATGAATGAGGGAGCCAAGGCGTGGCTGCACCAGGCGGAGCCCGGGGTCCTGTGCTGGTTGCAGGTGGAGGCCAAAGAGGACCAGAGATGGTTCCAGGGCCGGGGCTCAACGACGCTCAGCTGGGGCCTTGGGCGGGGGATCTGAACGGATTCTTCCAAGGCTAACAGCTGCTCATCGAAGTAAAATACGTCGGAAGAGCCACTCGGACACGGACGTTATCTGAAAAGGCAAAGATTACTTGCTTGGGTCGATCGTTCCAGCACATGGGGGCTTTTCAGTGGCTTTAACGGAGCCTTCTCGCCACTGTTCCGTCGAGACGCAGCAATTCCGCTTCCAGGCATCTACCTGTAGACGGCTGCCCCGGCTGCCCTGGGAGGAGAGTTTGGGGCCTTGGGAAATACATCAGTAAAAAGGGTTGCAGGTGAATCTCGTAATCAGGGGAGGTGGGGAGCATGCTGCTCAGTATGGTTCCCCACCTTGGCTGCAGGTTGGAATCTGGAAGATCTATTTATTTATTTATTTATTTATTTATTATTTTTTACTTTGGAATCTGGAAGATTTATTTATTTATTATTTTTTATTTTGGAAATCTGGAAGATTTAAAAGGCAGTAATGTCTTGATCCTATTGCCCAGTGCTCTAATTTAGTTGGCCTAGGGTACAGCTGGGACACAAGTGGATTGTTAGAACCCAGCAGGTTCTAACGTGTGGCCAACTTTGAGAAGACTTGCTCTGCGGCAGACCTGCTCAACCAGTGTTATCTACACAGTCTTGGGCTAGAAATAGGGAAAGGTTTGCAATCCATTGAGATTTGATTCTTCTCGGCCCTTAGGGTGGCCAGATGTGTTGGGGGAGGCACAAGTGGCAGGTGCACTTTGACTTCCTACGAGTGTCCTTTTCTCTTTATGCCGCTGCACCCTACGAATACGCTCGTTCCCTACGTCTGTCATGATCTGAAACAGGATGGCTTGCAGAGCTCTAGAGTAAAGCATCTGGATTTGAACTCTCCAAATAATCATAGCATTTAGGCAGGGTTGCTGCACAGTCTCCTAAAATTCCTTTGCGACACCTCTTATTTTGTATTAGTATAAAGTTGCAGGAGATCTAAATGCCCACAAACATAAAATGAATAAATTGCATACCCATACTAGTTGGGTAGTTAAAAATGAACAAACTCTTCACATATATTGCAAAACACAAGAAATGGGCTTGAGAAGGGAGACCCAAAAGGCTCAATGTGTTTCTTTATCTACATCTTTTTTTTTTTTTACATGTTTCTTTAAAAGTAGAACTAAATCAAATACAGCGAAAAGTCATGATCAGATTAATAATGACGGGGATATGGGTATTTGTTATCTTATGTTTTCTTATTCTCTGTAGTTGTCTATGAGCTTGAGATTAATTACCAATCAAGGGGTCAGGAAATCAAAATCCCTAGAGCACAAAATCATAAAATGCTAATGCCATAAAGGACAGCGGTATGGCTACCTCATTCAGTGCCCACATCATGTTCATGAACACGAGGGCTTTCCTACAGAAAGGGGAGGGCTTTTTCCCATTGCTCGAGATGACATTATTTTTGAGATTTGTCTGAAGAGAAAGAGGAGCCGTGCCCGCACTTGTGCCTTTGCCCAGGAGGGGTGACGATGGCCTCAGCCCCCTCCTCCCACTTGTCACCAGGGCCTGGTCTTTGCTTCCTGCCGGCCAGGACCCACAGCGCCTCCTCCCACTCCCGCGTGCCCCCTCAACCTGGGCTTCCTGGGGCTCCCTTCTCAGCCACAGCGGTAGAGTGAGAGTCAAAAATACACTCAGCAAAGCCCTCGATTCTCTCACCTCCGTTACTTGATTCATTCTGGCTTCCAGCCGGTGTCGCCAGCAGGTGGCTCCATGCATCTTCCTGGGGGGCCTAGTATGGCTGGGGGGCCGCCAGCCCTACCAGCTGGCTCCTCCCTAGAAGCTGCCCGGCTCCTCGGCTGCCCCACTTCTTGCCCTCCTCCCCCGCCTGGTCACTGCTTTTATGGCCTGGTGGCCCTGCAGCCCTCGGACCTGCCGACGGCCGTCGAAGCAAAGCACCCCCCGCAGGAACTGGAGCTCGGAGGCCTGAAGATAGTGAGACCACCCGCGTTTTCCTACCACTGTCTCCTCATTCGAACAGTGGGAGGTGCACATTCTTGCCCTACGTGGCCTGTCTCTCTGAGACCCCGTGTCGTCTTTGTCCGTCGGTGCACTTGATTCTCTCTCCTCTGGTTGCGGCCTCGGGATCCTCATGCGTCTTATTGCGGTAGGTGCCTAGCCTCGTGCTAGCCGCTCGCTGCCTCTGCAATCAGCCATAGTCATTGCTATCGGATTGATGGTAAAAATACTACTCTGATTATTTTATTTCACCAGCTCCCCTTACCGTCTAAAATAAGGTGAATTCCTCTGTAGCCTGGCTCCAGGCTACATTTGTACTCTTGTTTCTTAGGAGTTTTCTCTTTTTAGACCTCACATCCTCATAATACCAATCACTCACTTGTGTTTGCTGGTTTGATTAATTCTCGCATCTTTCCCCTCTCCCTTCCATCTAGATGTTGTCCTCCCTTTCTGTCCTGGCAAAAACCTTACCCTGTATGCAAGGACGTAGTATACGTCTCACCACTTATGCACATTTTTTATTTTTATTTATTTTTGTTTTTTTTATGCACATTTTTAAAATCCCTTAATGTGATATCTTCTCCCTTTGAACTTGCGTTGTGACCTGGACCTTTTCTCCAACATTCTGTCATTTCAAACATTTGTAAACCAATTGTTTGCAAAGTCTTTTTTCTTTTTGCCGTTACAGTCTTTTCTTTTTTCTTTTTTTTTTCTTTTGCCCTTACAGTCTTAAAAATTCTGGAGAATAAAACTGCCTAGTTCTCATATTTGTAGCCCTGTAGGACCTGTGAGGATAAATGCATTTAGCAGATGCATTATTTGAATCATACCGTCTCTTTCTCTTGAGATTAAGAAACAATTCAGTAGGAGGGATGATCAAGGCTGTCTTTATACAAAAACGGGTTTTGTCAATGAAATTAATTGGCCTGAGGATTGAAGCGATGATTGCCGTAGCCCCATGTGCTGATAAGTTGAATGGCTTTATGAAGTTTGCATGATTAGACGCTGCCTGCCTCGGATGCATTAGTCTTGCCAGAAACCGGTAACAAAAGTTCAAAAAAATCTCCTTTGTGTTCTAATATAAAGATCCTCCATGCAAAAAAGTAATTGCTTTTCTCAGCTGAGAAGGTCATAACTTTTCATAACAGATACGAATGTGTGTCTAATAAATAAATTTACCAAATCTAGTTTATTTTCTGCGAAACATGCCTGTGTATACTTCTGTCCCCATTGTTACGATTATGTGTTTAGCGAGTGTCAGTTATGATGTAGAAATTGTATAGAGGCATGGCATTGGCGTGGTTTCTGTTTGTTAGAATCCAAACTGATGAATGACCTGAAGCATGCAGGAATCAATGACCATGGTCCCTAGGGGTATATTCTATTGAAAACAAAGGAAATCAAATTTTCATTTAGTTTAGCCTCTTTGGGAATCCCTGGGTGGCTCAGCAGTTTAGCGCCTGCCTTTGGCCCAGGGCATGATCCTGGAGTCCCAGGATCGAGTCCCACATCGGGCTCCTGGCATGGAGCCTGCTTCTCTCTCCTCCTGTGTCTCTGCCTCTCTCTTTCTCTATGTCTATCATAAATAAATAAATAAATCTTTTAAAAAAATAATTTAGCCTCTTCTGTCTGGGTTGGTAGATTCTGAAGACACAGAATCTTTGCAGCTCCTCCTATAAAGAGGTGGCGTCTGTTTTCTTACCCTTTGAATCCGCCCTGTCCTTGTGACTTACTTTGACTGACGGAACACGGCAAGAGTGACTTAATGGGACTTCTGAACCTCTGTTTCTAGAGGCCTGACCACTTATACTTTTGTCTTCTTGGAACACCTCTAGCATCGTGTGCAAAACCCAGATGAAAGATTGCATGGAGAGAATATCCTAGATGTTGCAGCTGTTGCAGCCACCCTAGCTGGGGCCCGAGGATGCGAGTGAGGGCGTGTTAGAGCATCGAGCCACCGCCGAGTGACTAGCTGACTGGGCGCCATGAGTGAGCCCAGATGAAAAGAACAGCACTGCACGGTGCACTCACAGAAACATGAGAAACAACGTACCGTTGTTTTAAGGCGCCAATGATCAGGACGGTTTGTTTTGCAGAAGTGTGTGACTGATACACCAGGCTGATGTAGGTGGGTGTATTTAAACTCTGGACTATGCGTGATAGCATCTAAGGTAAATCCCAAGGATAAAGGTCATTGCAGTGAAGGATCGGACCTCTGGGTTACAGTTTCATAATTTGTGATGTGAGGACTTTGGATTTAATACATTTAAGATTGTTCTTTGCTCCTCGGTGCTTGGGTGCCCCAGTTGGCTAAGGGTCCAGCTCTTGATTTTGGTGCAAGTCATGACCTCAGGGTCTTGGGATCAAGCCCCTGTGTCAAGCCCCGCTTCAGGGCTCCATCCTGGGCATGGAGCCTGCTTGGTATTCTCTCTCTCTCCCTCTGCCCTTCCGCCTTTAAAAAAAGAGGTTGTCCTTTCCTCTGTATTCCATAATGTGAGTTCGTTTTTATACCTGGATTTTCTTGAAGAATTGGAATTCATGATTTTAAAGTTCTTTTTTGTCCTCTCTCTGAACTGTTCTGGCAAGTTTATCCCTTGAGTGTCCAGGATAGATAAAAGACGCAAAATGGAAATGAATGAGAGCTCCAAATATATGGGGCAACCGGACTACCCCTACTTGGCTTTTCCTACATCTAGATGGGCTGGGCTCACGAAGCCTATTCTGAATTGCCACGTACTTATGGATGAACAGCTGCTGTCATGGTCAGGAGGGTGATCCGTCAAGGTAGCTGTGCATTCCGCTGCATTCTGAGGTGTGGGAGTCAGCACGCACGTTTGCTGAGCCCGTGTCCCAAGGCTCTAAGAACTCTTGTCACGCATCACCCAGTACGCTGGGTTAAAGGCAGATTGTAACTCTGCTGTGGAGAGTTGTCTGTGTAGGTGGGTCTTGGCTGTTGTTTTTACCAGGTCTCTGCAGCCGACTGGTCGCATGCCTTTGACTTGGGTTCTGACGTGTTTGCTGGATGTTTTGGGTTCTGCTCCACGACCTTGAGTGGCATTAGGTCAATGAATCAGCCAGTGGGGAAATGACTTAGACACTCAGAAGTTGTGGAACGACATTTCACTTAACATTGAAAATAAATTGATGAAGATAAAAATGCATAGGATTTTGGGACTAGAAGGCACTTTAGAAACTTTGGTGAGGAAAGTGGAACTCTTAGAGGATATGCCCAAATCACAAAGCCAGTTAATGGCACTCCGTTTGGTTTGAAAAGTAGCATTCTGCACTGCTCTGCATACTGTTAGAAATGAGAGAAATACCTTCAGTGCCATGATATTAGGCCATTATGGTGCAGCAGGAATGTTGAATATTTCTTTGCGCAATATGTTCCCTCAAAAACATGGAAGTGGACAACGGAACAAAGGCAGTGATCGGGTAACCCTGGGTGCCCCTGAATACGCACGTGTCTGTGTGTACACGCATGTGTGCGTGTGTAGACGGATCTATTACATACATAGATGTACATGGGCAAGGAGTCTCCAGGGCGGTGATTCCGTGTGCTTGCCCCGGAAATGAACAGAGGCCACGAAGAGAGAAGGAATTGCTTGCGCTGACTTTGAAACCCTCTGAAAGCTCCAGTCATGCAACATGTGGTCCCATCAATGTCCTGGAATCGGATTAGCTCGGTCATTTTCTCTTAGGGAAATGATTTCTCCTCTTTTCCTGACTTAGCCTTTAGGAAAATCAAGGCGGAGAGCCTGGAGTTCCCCCTAGAGGCTACTGTTTCTACCCACGACTTGGAAAATGGATCTGCAGTGACGGATGGTGGAGTTTTCAGCATCTTGACAATTCTCTGATGAATGTGTTAGCCGGGTCTCTATTCAGGACCTTTTACAGGTTTAACAGGACGAAGGTGGAGTACTCACAGCTGTATCTCATCAGTTAACGACCGAGGACTTGGATGCTGCGTCTTTTCTCATGCGCATTATAGAAACACACTCGGTGGCTTCTAGGCTTCTAAGGTGCGCTCTGGTAGTAGCGCTTTTGGCTTCTGTGGCTTAAAGTATCCGACAGCCTCCAAAGCCCAGTACGTGGGGGTGTGGTTATCAGGGCAGTGAGCTGGGAACTGTGTTTCCAGGCTGCCCTGTTGATAAGTGCGTCGGCCACCTGTCACCCGCTTAGCGTCCGTGGATGACCCGGCTCATCTCCGCCGTAGGACCCGCCTCTCCCGCCGTGGGCTGTGCTCGGCAACACCAGGTACCCCTCAGCTCAGTGTCTCAACAGCAAGTCCCGATGATATTGGGCCATAAAAACGGGGAGTTGCTCTCCCATAGGTGTTTGATTACTTGACAGCAATGAAGAGAGACGGAAGGGCTTCCTTTGTTTGTTTGCTCATCTCTTACTTGTTCTCTCGTAGCAACGCTTCGTAAGCCACCAAAAGAGAGTTTGAAGTCCAAGCCTATTAAGTTAGCAGATGAATTTGTTAAATTCCTGGTGAGACATATGAACATATGGTTTGGGAATATTTCTTAGTGTAGAAAAGCAATATCTATATTTATCTATCTATGTCTTTAAGAGCAAGAATTTCATTTCATACAGAATATTTTAATATAGTTATATAGCGTAGATACTATAGATACAACTGTACTGTAATGTCTTTTTCTCATTTTTCAGTCCTGAGGACCTGAGAAAGAAATGAGGGAAGAACAAAAGTTGATGTATTTGCTTTTGTAGTCTCTGTTTTCACTTTTTTGCTGCTATCTTAATGCTGCCAATTGTGGAGGGCCACTTGGGAAGTATTTGCGGGGCTTCCTTCAACTTGATTAGGCTTTGCTGCAGGGCCTTGTGGTAAAGGAGCTCCTATAATTTACAGGAACACAAAGCAGCCTTTAGAAGCACATTCACTGAACAGACAGGAGGAAAAAACACAGTGCTTAGCCAACGAGAATAAGGAAGCCCGTGTCTGGAAAATCTTGCTGAACACCCCATCAGGAAATAGTCATTACTTTCATTTTGAACAGCAGCTCCCAGGATCTGTTTTTATATTTATAGAAGAGTTGGCAGCAAGCAAATGCAATACTGAGAGCTACATTTTATTTAGTATTTTGCTTTTGCTTTTGAAATTCCACCGGTAAAGCTGTATAGAAAATAATGAGCCTCACAAGTGTGGTTTTGACAGTCTTCAGTGGGCTCAAGTTTAACGGATCTTGCTTATTTATTATACTACAGGAATCAGAATATATCTCAGCCCAAGCGCTCACAATTATTAGAATGGGTTTATTTTTTATTTTTATTTTTTTAGAATGGGTTTAAATTGAAGAACTTAATGTCAAAATTTACCTGGGGCTTTGTATAAAAAAAGTCTGACTTTATATATAGGCATGTTCATCTGGGCCGCTTTAGGTCCTTTCTACGTATGTTGTCTTATTGAACACATAGAGTGTCTGTGAGAAGGACTGTATTCAGTTTATACATGGAAGCATTTTTTTTTTTTTAATGGAAAGAATGCCAAGATTGGAGTTTGAAGACCAAGTTCAAGTCCCAGTTTTCTTTCCTGGGGTTAAAATGTTATTTTGTGAAGTGGGGACGATGGTGCATGCTCTTACTGCCCACATAGGTCATTGAGTCAGTCGGGGTTCAGTCAGGAGACGGAAACCACACTAGTTATTTGAACCTAGATAGTGAACACATATTGAGCACTGGATATAAGTGACGAAGTGATCATGTTTTTATGAGGTTAGACCATCACAGAGGTGGCACCTACCTCTAGAGCTGGGGGAGCAAAGGAATTATTGGAATTATTCAAAGTGAGAACCTTGGAGCAAAGGAAATATAGCTCAAGTTGATGAACTTAGACCAAAAAGTCCCGAAGGCCTGGCACCCACTCTGCAGAGGGAACGTGGGCAAGTAGCGCTCGTGTCTCTGAGAGGTCTCCTTAGGGCTGCGGACGTCGGAGGGTTGCGCCCTGACTTGGCTTACGCTGCAGAGAGGAGCACTGGCTCCTGGTGTAAATAATAGGCTTATTCTGCTGCGATATAGTGAGAATTCGAACATTAATATAGAATGAGGTAAATCTAGGGTAAGACGCAGTGGGTGAGCATTCGAATTATATTCCTATTGGTGATGTGTAGGAGAAAGTGATTTAGGTTGTAGTTTTTGTTTCCCTTGCCAAAGAAAATACTTGAAAGAATGGTGAAGAAGAGCAGTGTTGAATATTATCCGTTACGTGCTGTGATTGATCTTTAAATTATCTTAGAGTGATGGTACTGGAAACACGGACACCAATTATTGAACGTGGAACGTGACAGCGGTTCCAGTTTTGTCATTTTGCTTAAATAAATCGGGGGTGTCCCATGTGCTCTTGGGGCCATAGCATGCCCCCGGGTGCTCAGAGAAAGGCTAACGGACTAGGCTGTTCCTAACGGTGGAAAAAGCAACACTGAATCCCAGTACGGTGGCTTCGCATGTCATGCTAAGTTTTTTCTACGGCTTGTTGTATCTAAGAACATAAGAAGTAGCTTTGATCGTGGTGATAACACGCTGTGGCCTGCAGCATGGTTATTTTTAGAGCACACTGAGTATCTTTAAAAAAGACCTCTTGTTTCTATCTTACATTAATGAGAATAAACAGACCATGTTTGTTTTTAACAGTTTTTCTGACAATACTGTTTCAAGGATATCTGGAATTATTTGAGCATAAAATTCTTGGTTTGTCTGTTTTAAGTGATCTGAAAAATAACGAAGTGATGGGTGATTCCTTGATTGCTTGGCAGTGGGTGGTGGGGAGGATCTAAAGAGGTGATTTTTATAAAGGACATTTTTTGGTATTAGATTCAGAAAGAGTGATTGCTATTCCTTATTGCTCACAGAAACTTCCACTTCAAAGAGTATTTTGTCAATATACAATAAATCTTTATACGATATTTTATTTTCATAAGTTATTGATGTTGAAAAGGCCTATAATTTATATTTTCCATGAAATGTGGTATTTTTATGTCTCTGCCAGAAAATGGAAAAGCTGATCCATGAGATTCCCCTGGTGTCCAAATTACTCTCTGGTTTTAAGCTATTTGGTAAAGGGGTAGTTTGACTTCCGTTCTCTTAGAGAACCAGTTAGTGGTAAGCCACCATGCGAAAGTAGATTTTTCTTCCTAAGAATCCAACTCGCAAAAAGAGCACAACAAACAATGCAGAAAGTAGCCTTCCTTTCATGTCACCTTTCTTTCTCCCTCTCATTTGGAAAGTGATCCACAAATCTTGGTTTTATCTCTTGGTTATGAGTTGTTCTTATTCCCTGAGGAGAAATTACCCGAGGTATGTCAAGGATGGGCTATCTTCTATGACGTCAAAATTATATCTAAATTAAGATAAATTGCTGTTCGGTGACCCAAGTCAATTTATTTTAACTCCTTGTACATAAGGGTCAATCACCATGAGACTCTTGGCTATTAGAGTATGTAGTGACAGCGAATAAAGAGCCAAATATGGTAGAAATTTGGAAGAGGATCAGAAAGATCTTTCTTTGTAAAGGAGTGTAAAAACACGAGGAAAGTGACATCTGTTCCACGTTCCTCACTGGTGATGTCAAGGCTGAGCGGCAAACACCAGCTTCTGAGAGCGTCCCGGCGTCGAGCAGGCTGTGAAGTGCATGACATCACTTTTCTCTGCAGCAGAACAGCTCCTGGGAAGAGGTCGTTGAAGCGGACATGGGAATTCTCGTGACACACGGCCTGTGGCTTTAGCGGGAAGGACTCCTACTTCACACTGTTCACTAGGGACCTTTTATACAACCCTTGCCCTGGGTCAAGCCAGTTCCAGTTTGCCACCCTGGATCTCCGTTCCTTGAGATGAGTGTGTTGCTGAGCTCTTACGGAGAAAGAGGTTCTTTTGTTCCCTTATGTCCCAGATTGGCACTTGTTAATCATCAGGTGAAAAAAAGAGAGCATAGAGGAAAGGTCTTCCACACGCTAATGATTTCTGGTGACTCCTTAATCATCTATATGGAGAAAGAATTAGAAGGTGGGGCAGGTGGCTGGGACTGGAGCTCCAGAATGAACCTGATTTGGGTCTACAGTGGACTGATTAATGATACTGTCTGAAGGTGGATATTCCAGAAATGAACTATTTTCCTTAAACAAGACCAAACACTGAAGAGAGAGTGGATGGTGAGTGCCTTAACTTCATTAAAATGGCATAAGTCAACTCATTTCTCATCCTCTGCCAAGTGAATTAATAATGGAGCAATTGATTCAGGGGTGGATGGAGACAAAGGCTCCTCCTTGGTGTGACCTCTTTGCAGTCGCAGGGTTGGGCTGGGCCTCCTTACCAGACCCCCTCCTCAGATTTCATGCCCTTGCCCCACCCTACCCTGTGTCATAAGTAAAGGCTTTAAGATAGAAGAAGAAGATTCATCAGATGAAGCTCAGAGTTTATGTCTGTTGTTGGTGTGCGCTTTGCCGAAATGTGTGGATAGGTAAGCAGTCACGTAATGGGGCCGTAATTCTGTTTTATAAATTATACAGCAGAATTTATGGATTATTGTGTTTAGGTGTTCTCTCGTGTTTTTGATAATTACAGTTCCCTGTCCCCTCTCTTTCCCTCAGAGGAGCGGGACATTGTTGTGATTTAGGATGGACCCAGCTAACCCCCAGGTGGGAGTGCTGTGATCCTATTGCTCCTCTTTAAAGGAGATTGTCCCCTTTTGCTCAGCCACCTTTGCTATCATGTGTGGACCTAAATCTAGCAGGCAATGTTCACCTACTGATAAATGCTCACCATCTCATAAATGCTTTCTTATTTCACTTTCAGTCTTTTATATTATGCTATCAGAGAGTCTCAGGAGAAAAGCTCACATGGAAAGCGTTTGCTTGGTCATTTCAATTGATGAATTATGCTAAGTTGTGTTTTTATTGCATTTTAATATTTTTCACTCTGACTCTTCCAATTTGGAATTTAAATGAAAATAATAGCGTCGTCGCGAATTCAGCAAAGTGGCGGATAAGTTAATTTTATGCTGAATTTTTTGACCCTGATGCCAGTGCTCAAACAAGTAGTGACTTGGCTTACTCCACCCGTCATTTTATGTGTTAAAGCCATGATGCAGTACTTCGAGGACTTCCTAATGAGGGCTGTACGTTTCACTCAGAGCACTGGCCAAATAATAATCAGGTCATTGGAATGTATGTAGCACTTTATTTTTTATTTATTTATTTTATTTATTTTTATATGTAGCACTTTAATCTGAAAAAGTAATGCCTACTACCCCTGCCTCTTTAAGGCCCTCTTTCTGCTATCCCTATTAAGCAGTTGGGTGAAGAATTTTGGTCCCATTGGCTGTCACATAGCATATCATCAACAAATATTGGTTCAATACCTATTAATGTAGAAATTAAGGTGACATCAGTCTTTTCTAAGTGCCCATTTGGTTGATTTGAAAAGTATATCGCTTGCCATATGAACTTACAGTGGAATAGCATTAAATTAATAAGCTCAAATGAAATAAGATATCAAATGTAGTCGCTTCTTGAGGCACTTCAAGGCCACACATCAGTCAGCAGAGGGGCTGTGTCAACGTTCTCATAAAGACTAGGCCTGAGTGAAATAAGTCAGTCGGAGAAGGACAAACGTTATATGGTCTCACTCATTTGGGGAATATAAAAAATTGTGAACGGGAATAAAGGGGAAAGGTGAAAAATGAGTGGGAAATATCAGAAAGGGAGACAGACCATGAGAGACTCCTAACTCTGGGAAACGAACTAGGGGTGGTGTAAGGGGAGGTGGGCGAGGGGTGGGGGTGACTGGGTGACGGGCACTGAGGGGGCACTTGATGGGATGAGCACTGGGTGTTATTCTGTATGTTGGCAAATTGAACACCAATAAAAAATAAATTTATAATAATAATAATAATAATAAAAAAGACTAGGCCCAGAGTCAAATGGAAAATCAGAGCAACTGTAGAGCTCAGTGAAGCCTGGTGTCTTTTATCCCTGTTACATTTGGATTATCGTGAAACTGGTCAGTGGTAGGCTGGCCAGCCTGGCGGGGCCCTGCCCTCTCTGTCCTTTCAAATGGGGAGGATTCCATTTGTGGGACTTGCTTTCCTTCCTAGTGCAACGTCATGCACTACTTGGTGCTACTGCTACTCAACATTTCACCTGTAAAAAAAAAAAAAAAAAGTATTGAAAGATTCCAATTTAAGCCAAGTATTTCAATTATTTACATGGTGTAGGCTCAAATTATTTAATATTTGTCTCAATTTGATCTTTGTTGCTGAGTTGATAGAGCCATAATTTTGCTTAGAAAAATGCATTTTTGCTAAATGGCTCCCGGGCCCTCTATTACAATCGTAAAAAAAAAAACAAAACATTCTTCTTTCCTCGTCTGTTCTTGGCTTTACTTTATACTTTTTGGTTATTATTTCTCATCTAGATGGTACCTCTTACATTCTTTATCTGGTTTGGTTTATGAAAGAGACTTTTATCCTTTTCCATATCATCAGTGTGTCAGTTGTTTCTAGTCTCGTCTCAGCCTCTATTATTCCATGTTATTTAATGTTTGACGACATTCGCCTTTTTGATTCCTTCTATAGGCCTTCTCGTTCCCAAAGTCTCCTTAAATTATTGAGTGATAGAGGGCAAGCGTCAAAAAGAGGGAAGAGTGAAATGGAATAAAGTTAATGACCAGTTTACAGTCCTAATGCTTGGGGTTTGATTAGGAAGCCCACAGGGCAGATCTATGTTCTTCTTCTCCTCTTGGGAAAGAATGAGGATGTGTTATTTATGTTTTAGTTCATAAATTCCTAGGCTGCAGAAACCATGTCTATATAAATTCAGTGTTCAGCTCCGCACCATGCAAGATGTGATAATGATGTCCAGTAAACTAAAGCCGTTTTCTCCTATTGTTCGTTGCTTTCCACAATTCCATCTCATTGTTCCTGTGACTGTATCTGCATGACTTAATGAGTTGTGACCGGAGATTTACATCAGCAAACTGAGGTGGACAGCTGAGGGGAAAGACAGTTCACCCGGACCCCCCCAACCACATAATAGAAAAAGAAAGATCTAGAAACCATGTACCCAAAGGTTCACTTGCTAGGTTAGGTAGACACTGAAGAAGCAGCAGTGACAACTGTAGGGAAAATGGGCCGTCGTAAACTCTAAATCTGTGTAGGCACCAACCCTCTGTTTTCTTTGGTTATTCTGCTTCTTTTGATCATTGTTAAATCTTCTTTGAATCACAGTGACTGTTTTTTTTTTTTTTTTTTTTTTTATGAAGACCACTGGAATTTATGGGAACTGACTTGAATTAAAGGAACTATCTTCCTCTGTTCAGATTCTACACTTTTTGGGTGATGTGACTGTGATTCACGTCTCACTGTCCCACCAAGTACGTGCTTGTATGAATGGGTGTCGCTTCCAGTCGTACGCACGGAGTCGTGTCCCCACACCCTGGCATCCGGGTGCCTCCTCTCACACCTGCATGAATGCAGAGTATATATTTCTCTCCAAATCTGTTTCTTGTCACTATTTTTCAGATGGTTTATTCTTCAAGAATATTTTCTCTCCCTGTGGCTTTTTTTTTTTTTAAATCAGAAGTGAATTATCTGATGAGTTATCTGATAGTCACTGTAGAGCCTTCTCATCAAGAAATGTCCTCTTTTTCCTAGAGATGTGTCACCTTTAGTGTGTCTTATAATAGAATCTGATTAGTCACAGGTACATCTGCTACTATATAATGTCTCGTCTTCTTCTAAGGAATAATATTATTACTTCCTAAAGCATAGATGCCTCCGTAAAGACTTTTTTATTGTGCATATTTTTCCAACTGTAAGTGAGTTGGTGCATTTCAGTGTTGTTCGCTCATGAATTTAAGACTGCGTAGAAATCAGTGGAACCAAGCAAAGTTAGCTTAGAATAATTTAAGGAGAGCTTGTAAAGCACTCTGAACAAGTCAGATGAGATGATAGACAACAAAAGAACAATGTTTTATTTTAAAGTACTCCAGCTAGAGAAAATATTGTTATGTGCTAACTGAATGACATAAAATGGCAAAAGAAATGTGCAAATTAAGGATTATTTCATGTCTTTATATTTTAAAGAAAAACTATCCACATCTTAAGTGATGTGTTTATCACATTGTCAAACAAAGTTATGTTCTTTTTTTTTTTTTGGATGACTGATGAGCGTATTGCTGGAAAAGGAGCCGATTTTCTTGCTTTATCTGGTATCTTTTTCCATTCATGTAAATTTTACCTTGTAGAAGCTATAGGATCGTGAAGTCTGTGATCATGCTGAGCTGGCATGATGGAAATAGGAGAACGTGCCACATTTACATTTCCCATTGTGATGGCATCCTCTGAGTTTCCAAACTTTGTAGTTTGGGTAAAAGGCCTCCAAACACTTGATGTAAAAATATGCATTACATAAGGGGCTCTTGGGTGGCTCAGTGGGCTAAGCCTCTGACTCTTGTTTCGGCTCAGGTCATGGTCTCAGGGTCTGCGATGGAGCCTCGTTAGGCTCTGTGATGAGCAAGGAGCCTGCTTGAGATTCTCTCTTTCCCGCTGCCCCGCTCTCCACCCCTGCACCCATGCTCCCGTGCATGTGCACTCTCACGCGCTCGCTCTCTCTCTCAAACAAATAAATAAATCTTTAAGGAAATATATACATTATAGAGCAGTTGTAAACCCACAGATATACACATACATATCCTCACCCTTTAGCTCCCCCGTTCTACAGCCTGGATCCCACTAGGGTATCTTAGTGTTAAGGAGACGAATGCTCTCTTTCCCATCTGCAAAAGTTTTTCTTATTTATGTGGTTATTTCTCTTTAAATGCATGCTGTTCTTCCCAAGAGAGGGGGGCTATTTTAGGGAATGTTAATGGATTAAAAGTAAATTATAAGCAGTATTAGAAAGATAACCAAAGTACATTCAATATTAAAAACAGCTAAAAAGCACAGGAAATCTCACTGTTAATAAATGTTATTAGGTTGCAGCTTATTACTTAGCAGAAGTGATTGATACTCAATGAGCCATCTACGGGCCAGAAATGTAATATTAACATTTATAGTAATTTTATGTTAAATATGTATAATACCTTACTGTTTTCACATGTATTATTACTTCTAACCCCCTAAACAAAGGACATGAGTAAAGGAAATGGTTGCTCTCTTACTAGAGACAGACAAAGAGTCAAAGAGATTAAGTGATTTGGCCAAATTTATGATTAATTAGTGGTGAGCTATCACTAATAGCTAACTATTGGACTTGGTCAGCATGCCAGTTGATGCAGAGATAAGTGCTTTAGAACACAGGGTAAATAAAAGGAAGCATTAAAGGCATGTCGGATGGTGTGGAGCTATTAGTCGTTTTTCTAACCCAACCAGCTACGAACGCTGGTGATGGGATTCATATTTAAGAAACAGGCAAAACTCCCTTTCCTCAGTGTAGTGAAAGGCCAATTTATATTAGTTTGATTTATTATAAACTTCCAAGTATTTTTCAAGCCTTCACAAGTAGAGGGATTTATGTGAGCTCAGAAGCAAATATTCTTATAATTCATTAAATAAATGTCCTCTATCTATCACTTCATCTCGAGAGTGCCAATATCCTCGTCACTGCAAAATATGAAATACAGCCCTTGGAGTGGGCTACGTGGTCTACTCAGACCTGGAGATCCCTGGTTAATTGGCCAGGTAGGGTCTCAACCTCAGTGGTTCCGTGTGAGTGGTTGTACCAGAAAATCCCCCATCTGCTCTATAGGAGTGATGCGAGACCACAGAGTTGGTCCCCATGGGCTTCTATGCTGCTAATATTCAAATTTCTTCTAATTCATTGTTTGAACTGACAGGATAGAAATGAAATCCTTTGTCTTCTCGCTGATGATTTCTGGTCTCGTGAAGCTGAGGGATGGATGAGGTATTACACCTTTCAGTTGACCGCGTTGATTTGTACTCGACGCACTTAAAGTACCAGTCGTTCTTTGCTTTGCCTTTCTCCACTAATAACAGGATTTCCTTCCAAATTTCTTTATGAGAGCATTCACTTATAAAAATGGTTTATAGAACCTTTGGAATGAGGCTACTTACTATTCTAGCTTTAAGTGCATCCACAGAAGTCATAATCCATCCGGTGTTGGTCCTCGCTTTTTATTGGTAATTAAAATGATCTGAAATCAAAATGAGAGTAATAAATAAAGCTCGGTTTCAAGATCAGGGCAGTAAGCAAGATACTTCAGACTGCTATTAAGGAACGTGAATGCTTTTTCAGCAAAATTTCTCTATACAAAATAGAAGAGGTCTATTTTGAAATTGTTATATATTATGAAGATGTTCATATGCTTATATACATCCCCCGGTAACTTTAATTTAATTCTTTGTGCAAATATGCAGCAATTCGTGTGTCCTGGCAGAAGAAGCGATTGTCTTTCTGGTGTGGCTCAAGCTACTCTAAGATTTCCTACCTTGAAATAGATTCTTTGATCCTCAGCATCTGCCGCTACGAAGAAAAATGGAGCCTGTCAGAGCTGAGTGTAGGGAAAAGGCGGGGAGAGCTTGAAAGGATGAGGGGATGAGGCTCAAGCCCAGTTTCTTCCCATTTCTCAATTTTATTTAGTGCTGTTCCAAAAATCAGATGTGATAAAATTGGATTTGTCAAGTTCTTGGTTAGTCAGTACTTTATTTGATTGCATCTTCACTAAGGTATTGCGCTTAATGCCCACGACTACTCTGGGAGATTCTGGTGTTTCTGTTTTACATGTAGGGAACTTGAGGAGTAGCTCGGTTCATAACAAATTGTCACAAATTTAGCATCTTGGTACACATTCGTACTGCACAGTTCCTCTGTGTTGGGACTTGGGCTTAGTCGAGACCTGCGCCCAGGTCTACAGTCAAGGGGTCAGCCAAGCTGTGATCTCATCTGGAGGCTCAATCAGGGAGGCATCTGTTGCCCTACTCCTTCTGGTCCTGAGCAGAAGTCAGTCCCCGGGGGCCGTACAGTGGTGACCCTTCGATTTCCACTGGCTTTTGGCTTGAGGTTGCCTCAGGTCCCGGGAGCTGCCAGCAGCTTCTTGCCTCGTGAGCTTCTTCAGCATGGCCCTTGACTTCATCAAGCATCTCTGGCTCCCGTCTGCTAAAAACAGAGTCTTACCTAATGTGATATAATCACAAGGTGACATCTGATCCTCTTTGCTGTGTAACCTAACAATCACAAGACCAACACTCTGTCACCTTTGTCATGTTCTAGATTAGAAGCCAGTCACTGGTCGTGTCCACACCGAAGGCAAGGGAGGGGGATGTACAGGACATCAGCACCGGGGAACAGAGACCACGAGGGCCGCCCTGAGGTTCTCCGATCCCACTAAGCATAAATTAACCGGGGTCACAACTGCTGAGAGTCACAGCTGGATGTTACTGACTCAATACCCACGTGTCGAACACTATGTTTTCCCGTCTACGTAAAACACAAATGACATAAAAGACAACTACGTAAGGTTGTCTGCATGCAGTTCTATCACTTTCTAAAAGTGTAACTTAAGTCATTTAATTTCTACATTTGGGGACTTTCTTAATTCTAATTGACTCCTTAAGATAAACCAGTGTGCGTCTGAAGACATCTGCTTAGGAATATAAATAAGTGTGGTGTTGATTTAGATGCCAAATAACACTGACATAGAGGTTCACTTTTGTTTTTGATAAAGTAATGAATGGGTCAAGGGAGAGGGTGTCTGCCACCATATACGTAGATTTATATATTCACTAGTAAGCAGAGTAGGACCTGTGTAGTGTTTTTCTGTTTAAAAGGTGGCTCTTGGGGATCCCTGGGTGGCTTAGCAGTTGAGTGTCTGCCTTCAGCCCAGGGCGCGATCCTGGAGTCCCGGGATCGAGTCCCACATCAGGCTCCCTGCATGGAGCCTGCTTCTCCCTCTGCCTGGGTCTCTGTCTCTCTCTCTCTCTCTCTAGGTCTATCATGAATAAATAAAATCTTAAAAAAAAATAAAAGGTGGATCTTAATTCTTATCATCAGAGTCTCTGTAAATTAATGCAAATGCATTATGAACCGCACTGTAAGTTCCTGGAGTAGGATGCTATCGTTGTGAAGTTTTAGGCCCGATTTTTTAGGAAAGGGGTTGAAAAAAACAAACAAACAAAAATGGCAATCCCCTTTTTTCTCCACATGGTAAAGCCTGATGAGCAAACAGGCCTCGGTGATGGGATCACCCCGGGCTCAGACCTATCAGTCACTGCTAGCGGAGGCGAGGCCTACAGCCAGCGGCTCCCCTGCCCCACAGGCCTAAGAGGACCCCGCGTGGAGTCGTGTCTTTTTATTTTTTTTATTTTTTATTTTGTTTGTTTGTTTGTTTTTTGAGTCGTGTCTTTTTAAAGAGGGGGGCGATCCTTCCTCCGGGGGCAGAGCGAGGCGGGCTCTCCTGTCCCGCTGCCTCGCTACCTGCCGGAGCCACGCATCCCCACGCTGAGCCTTCCTGGGCTCTCCCTGCGGGAGCTGGGCTGCCCGTCCTGCAGGTGAGCAGGGAGGGAGGAGCCGCCGCTGTTCCCGTCGCCAGATACTCCCTGTTTTCACACGTTGCCCCTTAGTGATCTCACTTGTAAGACCTCTCTGTGTGCCCTGCCCTCGGCGGTGTTAACAGACCCTTGCTTGCAGGAGCTTTCATTTCTGTATTTTTTTTTTTTTTAATGCCTGTTAGTGCTTTTAATGAAGGGAGGTACAGAATGCTTCAACGCAAAACAATGTTTTACATCCTTATTAGCATGATGATGAATATAAAATTAGGAACACATCGTTAAACCTCAAAACTACAAAGTTTCCTGCAACATAAGATAATGGAAAAGGCTCCTTAAATTTTTACCTGCCACCTTTATTATTAAGGTTCTAAGCGGTATTGGGGGAGGAGCGACGACCGAAAAACAGGTTCTTTTCAGCTGTGTTCAAGAAGTCAAATGAAGCTGCATGGCAAGGACTGTGGGACTGTGAAGTTTCTCCAAAAGGGCTTTTAGATGACCACATTATATAAATAATAAGGCTTTGCTGCTAGAAGACAGCCTTGTAGCGGAGGAATAAAAATACTTCTTTGCAGCACTCTGAGGTATTCAGGCAGCTAATTTTAATCTGTTCCTGGCTTAATCATTGTTTTTGAGTTTTGCATGAACTACAAATAAGAGGAAAATGTTGTGTTCTCCAATACCATATTGAAGCGTGAGAAAATAAGAGGTCTATGCAATGAGCACAGATAAATAAGCAACAGCTGAACCACCTTTTTCTCTTTAGGGAAAGAAAAAAAAAACATGTAAAGGGAAAAAAAAAAACTGAATGGAGTTCAGAGCCAGGATTGATGGGGTCCCTTGAAACCTAGTACATTGTCCTACACTAAGTAGTGTTCCCTCCAGTTTCAAAATGTTGTAGTGAGAATGAGTGAGTTTAAGCAAAAGGGTGTAAAGGATTGGGGGAGGGAAGCGCGGCCCCCACCTCTCTGAAGGTAGTAACTGGGTTCTACAACCCAGAGCTGGGAAGAGGAGCCCATGCTTCCAAGGGGAAGGGTGATTTGTCCTCCATCATTTATTATATTCCCAGGACCCCACATAATTTCTGTATTCCCTGATTATTCTGCAAGCTCCAAGGGAAAGGGTCCTTCTGCTTCTGTCTGTCTAATGTAGGAGTCCCGGAAAGCATCGCTTCCGGTAATCTACCTTAATGCTTTGTTCTGCTTCTCTTTTTTGCACACAAGCATGGCTATTAAGTCAGTATCAGTCACAGTCCCAATAGGAAACAGATGGCTCTGGCAAATTAGGTTGACTCCAGGAGGGTGTGTGTACAAAGGGGCTATTTGCAAAGTAGAACCACAAGGAGTATTTCAGTAACCTGGTTTAATAATGGTAGAGCTAGGGATCCCTGGGTGGCGCAGCGGTTTAGCGCCTGCCTTTGGCCCAGGGCGTGATCCTGGAGACCCGGGATCGAATCCCACATTGGGCTTCCGGTGCATGGAGCCTGCTTCTCTCTCTGCCTCTCTCTCTGTGACTATCATAAATAAATAAAAATTAAAAAAAAAATAATGGTAGAGCTATTATCACTCCAGGTCTGAAAGAGAGAGCGGGGAGCAGCTTCCAGAAAACACACTTGAGTGGAGGCCAGCTTCGTCAAGGGGCATGGCTGGCCATAAGCTACCCCTCAGGAAGGGAGCCCAGGGCATCCATAGTCTGACCCCTCCGTCCCATCTGGGGCCTCCCAGTTGCACCATTAGGCCCCAACTGAAAGCCAGAGGACGAGGAAGCCCCGCGATATATTCCAGTGAGCTCAGCCTCTAGAGACCAAAGACGGGGTACAAAGGGGTGGAGTTTGTGACCTGGAGTAGCTAAATAGGATTGGGTACCCTTCGCACAAATTCCAATACATGGAAATGAGAACCTTGAAATGCAAGTGTCTTTATGGCTTGTGATAATCAAAACAGATTAATAGGAAATGTTTAGTACCAATGAGGTATTTAGGCTTTGAGAGCCTTATCTCGTTGAGTTTGAAAAGCAGGAAAAAGAGAAAGCAACCTACTCATTCAATGGGCCTATGTGAAGGCAAATGAGCAGATCTCTACGTGCAGGCTACGCTGTTCTTTCTAGGTTGCCTTTATTTATAAACTATTGGGACAATTGGATGGTTAGTCTCTTGTGTGACACTTAACCAACTGGATTTTTTTTTTTTAATTAGGATATTTGTTAGATATAAGTCCGTATCCAGGCATTAGGATTCTATGGAAGGCAAGGTGTCAGACGCCTGGGGAGCAGAGTCTTGAAAGCATTTGCAAAGCAATACATGGGCAAGTCAGGGATGTTGGAGTTGAAAACAGGCATGTAAGTGCCGAAAGATGACTTCTAGAATGCAAAGTTAGAGATAATGATACTGGGTGCATTCTTTTAAAGGTGCATGATTACATACTATTTCTTCCTCACCTTGTCCTAATGCTTTTTTTAAAGCAGCTTTATTTTATTTTTTATTTTTATTTTTTATTTTTTTTTTGTACTAATGCTTTTGAATATGAACAGAATCAGGTGAAAAAGACACCATGAAAAGAGTGAAAAGACAGGTTATAGCAACATTTGCAACACACATAAACCAGACAAAGATGAAGATCCATTATATATATATATTTTTTATATATGAAATATATAAAGGAGCTTATAAATAAGACAAATAATAACTATCTATAGAAAAAAAGGCCGGAAGGTTTGAATCAATGCTCCACCAAAGAGATCATTGACGTGACCAATGAACATTTGGGAATCAGCTTTATTAGTTATCAGAGAAATGCTAATTCAAACTACAGTAAGGTATAATTACATATCAGCAGTTGGCAGAAATTGAACAAGTCTAATAATTTTCAGTATTGATAAAGAAGAGGTGGAGGTAAATGATATAAGCATTTACCTCCATATGGTGGAGGTAAATGATATAAGCATTTTGGAGAACAATTTAGCATTCCAGTCAAGTTGAAGACGTGATCTCCAAAGACTTAATAATTCTTCTCCTGGAAAGTGATTCGTGCACGTGCCCCAGAACACACACGCAAGGATTTCATAGCAATGGTTCATTCCAGCTGATACGTGGAAATAATCTAGATATCCAGCAAGAGTAATAGGGATACATAAATTATGGGATAGCCATACAATAAATCACAATCTGGCAATGAAAAGAAATGGACCTGAGCTGTATGCAACAGCTCGGATAAACCTAAAAAAAAAAAAAAAGTTGAGCTAACAAAGCAAGACAAAGGAATATATATGGTATTTATGTATTTTGTATGAAGTGGAAAGGTAGGCAATAGAAAGCCCTCATCCTTTTATTGAGGGGTGTGTTTTGGTGATAACATGCTCTAAGGAAGAGAGAGGAAATCATACAAAAGGACTATGGTCATCTCTGGTGGAAACGATTGGGATTGTATGGGGAGAAAGTCTCAGGAAGGAGGCTGCTGGCGCTGTTGCATTTCTTCCCCATGTGGTGGTTATACTGGTATTAATTTGTATTTATTTAAACTGCACATATGTGATCATGCAGTTTTCTTTGTGATGAAAACAGATTAACAACTTTGTAAAAGTCAATTTTTCATGCTCCATTTCTGCAGTCTGATGACCGAAGGGACTAGTTTAAGATTTCGCATGGCGTTTAGTTGTTGAGCATTTAAACATAAATAGCCTAACAAGGTATCTGAATAGAGAGTAAATACAGAAAGGTCAGGTTTGCACTAATATTGCTTTGCTTCTGGTGGGTGGAAAGCAGATCATCCTTTAGTTGGACAGGAAGCTTGGGGTTATGAGGGAGAGGAGCTGAATTCTAAAGACGATGTTGGTCGAAGAAGCAGGGTGGAAGGTCAGGGTGGAGGTGGCTTCGGCTAGACGAGTGCCAGAGTTGCGCGGAGGCCAGGGGACAGGAGCATCCTGGCCCCAAGCCGTTGTTAGGAACCAATTCACTGGAGGTTTTGGGTTCATTGTGGACAGGTTTGGTCAGGGTTACTATTAATAAAGAAAATGGGAGAAGTGAAGAAGCTCCCATGGAAGTGGTCAAATGCTGTTCTTTTTATAACTTCCCCCAGCTGCTTTGGGAATTCTTGGATCCTTGGAGAGACTTGATGTTTCTTTTCTACATTTTTCCCAGGAAGTAGCAGACAGAGATTAGGCAGTCTGCTTGAGTAACAGACATTATCTCTGGGAGATCGGAGGAAGCCAGCATTCCAGGGGGCTGCTCCCTGAAGAATGTATGGTTCCCGCATCCAAAGGCGATCCGCCAACTGCCTAAACGCTGCATGTACTACCAAAAAAAAAAAAAAAAAGAGCAAAAAAACAGGTAAATCTAGTCCTGTACTAATGGCCAGGTCGTGTAGTTACCTTACACTTCTGGATTATAAGGCGCTTCTGTCCCAAGTCCTCCCATATGGGAGCCCTGTCGTGATGTAACATCTTAAAATGTATCTTTATAGACCTTTAACTCAATGTGCTGTCATTTTCCAGTTTCCCCAGTTTCTACAAAGCAGATTTTGAAGACTAAAGGCTAGAAAGGAAAAATCTGGTCATTCAGCCGACCATCCGCCATTTTGAAAGAGTGCATCCTTTCCTCCAGGGTTTCTCAAGCTTTAATGCAGGGCCCCCGAGGAGCTTGTGAAATCAGGCTCTAATTCAGCAGCCTGGGGCTGGACCTAAGACTCTGCATGTCAAGGAAACTCCCAAGTGATTCCAATACTGCAGGTCTGACCCCTGACTCCGGGAGTAAGAGCGCAGACGGTAGATCATGGCGCCAGCAAATCCGGCTGGACAGGCCCACGTGCCCTCTCCATACCGGTGATCAAAAGGCACCTGAGATGGTTATCGGTCTTCCGTCCTCTGTGCTTGCAGGCTTTCATTGTGGGTACATTTCTGAGATTTTTGAAGTTGTTAAAGGAAGAATAAAACTGAGTTTGGGCCTAATCATGAGAGAGATTTTGGTCAAAGGGAACCCACTTCCAATTATAAGGCAAAGTTCTGGGGATCTAACATCTAGGGCGGTGACTATAATTGACAATACTATCATATACTTGAAAATTAGAAAATCAGTAAAACAAAAAAAGATAATTAGTAAGAGAGTTCTTAAGTACTCTCACACACATAAAAATGTGATTAATGTGACGTGATGGATATGGTGATCAACTTGATTGGGGTGATCATTTTATAATGTCTACATTTATGGGATCATCACATGGAATACCTTAAGCATAGGTAGTTTTTATCTGTCGATTGTAACATCCATGAAGCGGGAAAAAAAAGTAGAATTTTTATTTTGCAAAAATCTGTTGTTGATTTAAGTAGTTTCTGTGCCTTTTCTAGTCCTGACACCTCTTTGCTCATAAATGATAGGACGCTCCTGTAAGGGTTTTCATGATGATAAATGTGATCCTTTCTTTGTTCCCTTCTATTTTTCTTACTATATGTGTTTTTCTTTTTCCCCTTCTTTAATAAGCTTACCTAGTCACGTCTCAAGGTCACTGGGAATTATTTCTTTTTCAGTTTAAGAATAGCGCTTATTACTCTTGTGTTTCGCTGCTCTTTTATGAATATTGATGTGTCTTTGAAGGCTAGCAATCTATTATTACAACACCTGTGCTAAACGTCGAACCATGTTTACCCCACTGATGTTTTATTTTAAGGGAAAGAGTCAAGAATAAAGTCTCATTATAGTGCCATAAATTTCTTTTTTCTAAATACAAAATTGCCTGAGGTCCCTGATATGTGGTACTGTACGCCCAGACTGTTGTATTATTTATCCTATTATATAGGAATACACTGTGAAACAAAACTTACACAAGATAGCTCTTCTGAAAGTCAGCTTTTTTTTTTTTTTTTTCCCTAAATCAGCTTTTTTAAAAAGGGGGTGGAATTATTGGCATGGTTCATTCCCTCAGAAAAACTTCAGTTTGCTCAGTTGGAACACATTCTTTAAATTCCTTAATGGAAGATTTCCGTAAGAGTCTTGACTCTAGTCTAGAAGTCCCGGTAATAAATGTCTATTTATGGACCAGAGGATGTGCTGACAACCTCAGGTTTTTTCCAGCTCTGTGGCGCGTCGGGTGAACATACTTTCCTAAGCATTTTGCTGTGTAACGTGGTCTGTGGCCTGTGAAGACCCACAATCAAAGACGCCAAAGATAGAGAAGATTTTGAAGCATCCAGTGCTGGCTGCCAGGGCACTTCGAACTGACCCCGGAGCCCGGACGTGTCATGAGACCAGAGTCTCCGTGTGCTCCTGCCGCTTTCCCATGACCAAAGTTTCCATTGATTTTAAAAGAATTTCTCAGCAGCCGCTGAGATTCGGATTGAACAGATAGTGCTCTCAGACAGGCAGTTGGGTCCTGCCGAGTCTAAAATTAATTAAAGTCACTGCTTTCTGAGACATGGTCTTACCCCTGAGATACGAGACTAAAGATGGTTTTATTTTCGAGTTACCGGTTGGAGTGCAGCTGCGTTGCGCTGCTTCTTTAGAGGTGGGTCCCTGAGCTCCCGTAGGCGGGCTCCCAGTCTGCACCCCTGGCGTCTGTGCTGTGCTGACCCCCCCCGCCCCCGTGGCCCCAGTGACCCCCGTGACCCCCGCCCCGCACCCTGGGGGCTACAAGGCCGGGGGACCTCATCCCGCAGAAGCCACCGATTCGGGTAGGTGGCTTTCAGGTGGGCTAGGCCGGGGTCTGGCTCCGTGGGGGCACGTGGGTCGCAGCCGCCCCTCTGCCACCCCAGTGGCTGCTGGCACCACTACCCTGAGGGCCAGGGGCCCGTCCAGCCTGGGGCTCTGGCCGCCCGCCGACCCTTTTCTCGCCCGGGGTCCCACCTGCTGTATGCAACAGGGCGCACCCCCGTCGGGGGGGGGGGGTTCGGCCGCTGCACCTTGGTGACACCGCAGGAGGGGCCGCTCCCAGAGGTGAGCGGACGGTTGATAAGGGCTTGTGCAGGCGTCCCTTGTTTCTCGTGTCCCTGGGAATGGACTTTGCTTCATGTGCCTAGTTTTAAATAGCTTCCTCTCAGATTTTTTGAGCCCCTTCGTTACAGTTTAGCCCCCCTCATTAGGCCTGGGGCAGCAGGAATATTAAATACAAACTTACTTTAAGCACACAACATGCACTGTATTCCAATTGTTAAGAATTTTTAACTGTTGGGGCGTCCGGGGGGCATAGCAGGTGAGTGTCTGCCTTCGGCCCAGGTCATGACCCTGGGGTCCCGGGATCGAGTCCTGCATCGGGCTCCCTGCGTGGAGCCTGCTTCTCACTCTGCCTGGGTCTCTGCCTCTCTCTCTCTGGGTCTCTCATGAATAAATAAGTAAAATCTTTAAAAAAAAAAAAAAAGGGAAATGGCAAAGCTGTCTCCCACACGCTGCGGCTCCAGTGCAGTTGTACAACGTGCCACACGCTAACTTAAAAAACCCAGAATTGGATTTCTAATGTGTATTTCAAGGCAGGCCCAGGGATGTGCACAGTTGTATCCACATAGAAAGATGCTTTTCAGAAGTCCTGCTAAATGGTCCTTTGTGCTGGAAAAGGGAGGTTTTGCTTAAAAATTAAAGGTGTTGTTCTTCTCTTTTCCCGTCTTCTGTACGCGTGTCATTATTTGCCACCGGGCCTTTGAATCACCGCGGGCTGATATGGCTCAAATGCAAAGAGACAACAAGGACGATCTTTTCCAATTTCCGCCGTCACAGGTACTTGCCGGAAGCGCTGAATCCATCCATAATCCTTCTTTTTTTAATTTTTTAAATTTTTTTAAATTTTTATTTATTTATTTTTTTCATAAACCTTCTTATTCATAGAAGCGTCTTCAGCAATTATAATTCTGTTATTTTCAATTAATTCATAATTTTTTTTTTCAGGGAACTGCGTTCCCTCGGGCGTTACAGTGCCAGGCCTTTTCTGGATATTCTCGTATTTCAGCCACCGTGCTATCCTTCAATATGATGTAAATACGATATAACTAGCACAACATTTATTGTTCAGCGCTAAATTTGTTTAAATGACTATTCATCCACAAATATCCTTACGACAAGTCGAGCATTGTTATCCTCATAGATGAATGTAACCGTATACCCAGGAGATTTATACACCACCTTTCTTTCTCTGTCAGTACCAAAGTGCTTTCTATAAATATTGGGAACAAAATTAATGGCTTGAGGCTACCCCATGGTTATCCCCCTAAACCCTGCGAACCTAGCTGGACCTATACTCCGGAAAACGTAGAATAATGGTAATACAGCTCTACTTGGCCAGCGACTCCTAGTTGTTCATCCTTTCCATTTGGACCCGCAGTCTGCTCTCTGCACGGAATCAGCGTAATACTCTTAAAGCAGGAAAAAGATCACACGAGTCCTGGGGCTCAAAACCCGGCGAGAAATTAGTGATTTCAGGAAATTTACAACTGCAGCCCTGCCTTTCTCTGACTCTACCTCCCATTTCTTTCCCGGGCACTGCCCTTCTCCTCTCTCTCTTTCTCTCTCTCTCTCCCTCTCTGTCTCTCAGCTGATTGCTCTTCTTTGTTTTTTTTTTTTGTTTTTTTTTTTTTTTAATTTGGGTTTTGATCAAAGTCACCAGCTCCCACCGCCATAGGCCAAGTGTCCCCATTCAGCTATCCCATTATTCCATCACCCTGGGTCCCTTTCATTCAAACCTGCTACTTTATCCGGTTTGGGGTTTCCTATCTCTTGTCAATGCTGGAATAGACGTCCAGGAAGTGACCGCTCAGTGTTTGCAGCCATATTCCTCAATCTTTAGGATGACCTAAGACCGACGTATGCAAAGGTATGGAGGCAGGTAAGAGCAAGACACGCTCAGGGAACTGCAGTCACTTCAGTGGCTGCCCTAGGGCACGTCCATCACATCCATTTCTGAGCGAGACTGCAGAAAATAGAAAAAAAAAACCTGCTTAAAAATAGTAAGGCTGACCTTGCAGATATGAAAGGCAAATCCCAAATTTTGAAGATCATCAGTAGCAGGGTCTATCAGGCTTTCGGCTTCAAGGCCTGCGTGTGCTCTCGGATGCTGGGAATCCCAGAGGGCTTTTATGTGAGTCACCGACGACAGACGTCGAGTCCCCGTGTCGTGCTACTGAAGCTTGGGTAATGTTGGGTGTCAGCTGCACCCGCATAAAAGCATCGAATCAGTCAAACACGGACCAGCCTTAACGAAGGGGACTATGGATTCTTGCCATGTTAGAAATCAAAACTTAGAAAATTAATTGAGGGGATCCCTGTGTGGCTCGGCGGTTTGGCGCCTGCCTTCAGCCCAGGGCGTGACCCCAGGGTCCCGGGATCGAGTCCCTCGTCGGGCTCCCTGCATGGAGCCTGCTTCTCCCTCTGCCTGGGTCTCTGCCTCCCTCTCTGTCTGTCTATCATAAATAAATAAATCTTTAAAAAAAAAGAAAATTGATAAAATTTATATACCTTTATAAACGTATTGAAAATAGCAAACAATAAACCTCCCACAGACCAGCGTACATAATGTGTGTCACGGAAGTGGCTGCAGTCTGGAGAGCTAAGGGAGCGTACTGAGCACTGGCATGGTTCTTCGATTTTGCAGATCCCTCCAGCGTCCAGTTAATAGTCGTGAAATCACCTTTCTCGTAGGCGCTCGTGCTCGTGAGAGAAAAGTAGAAAAGGAGAAAGGCAGCTTAGAGTTATTATGGGAATGGTTTAGGCCTTGCAGATCCTCCGGTCGCAGCACACTGGAGAACTGCTGCTCGATGGTTTGGATGCGACCTAAATCGCGGGCGGGCGCTGTGTCCTGGCTCCTACTCTCGTGTCCCGGGATGCGGCGGGCGTGCACCTGCCTTACGGGAGCAGAAGGTGCCCTCGGCTTCACCAGATGGTGTTCCCGACTTCGTGGCTCCATCTTCGGAAACGTCAAATACGTTCTTCCTACGGGAGCATCGGTATGCAGGTCACGACTTCCCCAGAGGAGTTCACGCCGCTGGGTTGAGCACCTCCGTGCGGTAGACTCGGGGGCTCTGCAGCCCTGCGCCTTCGGGAGGACTCCCCCCCCCCCACTCCGTCCCATTTCCCCCCGCGGCGGGGACGGTGAGCTTTCCTTCCACCTCCCATCATGTTTTGTGTAGGGGACGCGGGGCGTGAGTTTAGCCCAAGCTGCGGCAGCGGGAGACGGGGCGAAGGCCGTGGTTGTGGAATACCGGGATGCGGGCTAGCACGAGCTCCCCCACCTGTGGGTGCGCAGTCACTTAGGATTGGGGCCTGACGGCGCGGCTGTAAGGGGGCGCGTGGTGCGATGAGCGCTGGGTGTTGGCGCGGCTGGCGGTCCCTGCCGCCGCATCCTGCGCTCACCCTGTGTTGGCTACTGGAGTTTAATTAAAAAAACAAAAAACAAAAAACAAAACAAAACAAAAAACAAAACAAAACAACCAACATTGAGCCTCCCATCTCAGGTGGGGCGATCGAGCCCCGCGTCGGGCTCTGGACGTGGAGCCTGCTTTTGATTCTCTTTCCCCGGCTACCAAAAGTGTGAGCCTCCGTTTCCTCATAGGGTTGTTTTAGGGTTAAATGGAAAGGGAAAGCGGTGACGGAACCTTCCAAGTGACCGAGCAACGTCAGCTAAAGGGCCCTAGCGTCAGCATTTCGGAAGCCGCCTCAGGTGGTTCCCACGGCCGGCGGCGCCGGGACCCAGGGCCTTGGCAGCTCCGGCGACATTCAGCGGGGAGGAAGCCAGGGTGGTGGTGCGGCAGAGGGGCTGACGTCACCCCAGATGATGCCCGGGACGGGCCGGCTTCCCGGGGCCTCTCGGGGCCCTTCCCCTGGGCCTGGGCCTACCCTGTGGGTGCTCAGCTGTGCACACGCTCCGGGCTGAGCTCAGAAATCCGTGCATCCTTACCTGGGGCTCGGTGATCGCCCCTGGGGGGGTTACGGAAACCTGGGCTGTGCGTGGCCTCCCGAAATACCGAGCGGAGCACAGAAGTTTGTTTTATGGCCACCTGCAGATCACCTAGCCTTGCAGTGCGGGAACTAATGACTTCGGAGAGCGGCACATGTGTCTACACCTGCCGTGTCTGCGGTACCGTCCCTGGCGGCTTGTGCAGTGGCCCCGGCCGTGCTCTCCTGGGGCGCTAGGATGTCGGGAGCCTGTTTCCGAGCCTGGTGATGTGATGTGATGAATTGCGTTTCTCTTCCCCGAGGCCACTAGGGTCTTGGCCTTTGGAACCATCACGAGGCAGCCCTGGGGAAGACAGCGACGGGCGCCGTCGGGGCGTGGAGGCCGCAGCCTGGGGGCCCTGGAACCCTTGGAAGTCCCATCTGCCAAAAATAATAGTCGTAATAAAGTCTGATCTTCAGGCTGCTGTTGAAGTGACCGTAAGCGAATGAATCCGGTTTTCTGAAACTGAGTGTCCTTACCTGTAAAAGGGGCAAAGCAATGATAATACAATATAGGTTTAGGGGATTGCAAGAGGTGATAAGGCGTAGGGGGCCCGGAGGCCCCCGAGGCCTGGTTGGCAGTCACTTGATCCCCTGGCGGGGAGGAACGGAGCCCATCTCGTTCCAGGGGAGGAGGTCTCCAGAGGGTCGCGGGCTTCCCCGTGCACCCCACCACAGAGCCTCGGGCCTCATGGCTTTCCCACTTTTCCACCCGACAGCATGGCTCTTGCTGTGTCTTGGGGAGCAGAGAGGACGGGCCATGGGGGGGAGGCGGTGGAGGGGCCGCTGTGGGTGCAGGCTGTGTGGACGCTGCAGCATGTGTAGATGCAGCTGCGGGAGCCGAGTCCTCCCCCACCCAGGGCCCCGCGTCCTCCTCCTGCCACCCCCCCAAGTCCTACCACCCTGCACATCCCCCCTCCCCACCAGCCGGCCTGCTCCCGCAGGTGCCCCAGGTCAGCAGGTGGGCAGGCACCCCGACACCCCCTATACAGCAGCCGGCCTGCTCTAGCAGGTGCCCTAGGTCGGCAGGCAGGCACCTCGACACCCCCTAGACAGCAGCCGGCCTGCTCCCGCAGGTGCCCCGGGTCAGAAGGTGGGCACCCTGACGCCCCCTAGATAGCAGCTGGCCTTCTCCAGCAGGTGCCCCAGGTCAGCAGGGGGGCACCCCGAACCCCCTAGACAGCAGCCGGCCTGCTCCAGCAGGTGCCCTGGGTCAGCAGGCGGGCACCCCGACACCCCCTAGATAGCAGCTGGCCTGCTCCCTCTGGTGCCCCGGGTCAGCAGGCAGGCACGGAAGTGCCCCGTAAACCCAGGCTGCGGACGAGGGGGAGCCTGTTGGCACAGTGCTCTCAGGAGCCCCGGTTTCCTCCTGGGGCATTGGCGGATTCCTGGATCCCGCAAGCCAACAGATGGAGGCCTTCGCCCGCACGGCTGCCCCCTGCCCCCCGCACGGCTGCCCCCCGCCCCCCGTGGGAGGAAGTAAGGGACCCGCAGTTGGTTGTCAGCCTCAGTGAACGCCTTTCCATGGAAGACACTCCCTGAATTCTGCGCTTGGCCGCGGGCTGGGAAGTGGCCAGAGTCCCCCAGGGAGCCACGAAGCCCCCCAGGGCGTCAGGGGGCTGCACAAGGAGGGGGACACGGCAGAGAAGCCCGGGGGCTGCCCCGGGGGGACTAGGGCCCTCCAGCCAGCAGCTCAGCAGGTTCTGCGTCACCCACCGTGGCAGGGGCACCGAGAGGCCAGCACATGCCCTGGGGTCTCTGTGCGGCTGAAGTGACAGGTTTGGGGAGCAGAGGGGCTCCGAGTCCCAGGGCGCTGCCCCCAGAGCCGTGTGCCCAATGGTGCAGCGAGGGGCTCTGAGTGAGCAGCCCCACAGAGACCCCACGCGGGCCCGAGTGCTGTCGGCTGGGCCAGGGACGCACCACCGCAACTCCTGGGTCGAAGGCCCCGGTGGGGTGGGCTCCACCCATCTGCAGCGGGGTAGACTCGGTGTCCCTGCTCACCTGCTACCACTGCCCCAGCCAGCTGCCACATGCTGCGTGGCTTCCACAGCAGAACTGTATTTTGAGGCAGAGGAATCCAGAAGTTGAAGACCCAGGTGTTGGCAGGGCTGGCTTCTTCCGAGGCCTCCCTGCTTGCCCTGCAGACGGCCACCCTCCTGCAGGCTCTAAGCATGGTCCCTTTGGGTTCACACCCTGCTGTCTCTTGGTGGCCTTATCAGGCCCAACCACGTTGCATCAGAGCCCCCACTCTCATGGCTTCATCTTAGCTTGATCGCCCTATCTGCAGATACAATCACGTTCTGAGGTTCTGGTGGTTAGGGCTGCGACGCGTACCTTTGAGATTCGGGGTGGGGGGTGGGGGCGGCGATGAAAGGGTGAGAGAAGTGGAGATGCAGCCCACCACCCCGAGTCTCACAACAATTCCAGCCAAGCTCTGTCCCAGAGCGTCAGTCCTTGACTTGATGATGAGAGCAACCCTTTCTCCATCTGCATAAGAAACGGAAGGGCATCTCTGATAGAAAACATTATCTGGAGCTTTTACAGATGCTTGACATTTAGAAAAAAACAATACAGATACCTTCATAACCGGAAGAACAAGCCCTGTTCCTTATCTCAAGCATGTTTTTGTGCAAACGAATTTCTGCCATTCTCATCCGTGACCTATTTCACTCATGAGCACTCTTCTAGACCAGAGCTTCTCAAACTTGAACGTGCATGTGAATCACTTGGGAGCTTCAGTAAAATGAAGGCTGCGATTCGGTATGTTTGAGGTGAGCCTGAGACCCTGCATTTCTATAGCAAGTCTGTAAGGGACGGTCCTCAGGCCGTCCTGACCAGCTGCAGGCCAGTAGGAAGTGAGGTATGGACGCTGATGTTCACAAAACATCTCCTGATAACATCCAAGACCTCGTCCAGCTCTGAGAGGCTGTTATTTTGTTGTTGTTGTTGCCTACATTTGTTTCCCGAGACCGCCATATTCCATTGCCCAGCCATCGCCTACTACATTTTTTGCAAACTTTCAGTTTATGAGGCTCACACTCAAGGCAATCTCATTTCTCTTAGAGCAGTAGCTCTTAATTTAGACCACTAGCCCTTGACTTAGAGCAGTAGCCCTTAGCTTAGAGCAGTAGCCCTTGACTTAGAGCAGTAGCCCTTAGCTTAGAGCAGTAGCCCTTGACTTAGAGCAGTAGCCCTTGACTTAGAACAGTAGCCCTTAATGTTGTGCATTGGAATTAAGTGGAGAGTGAGCCTTAAAAATTACAGATGCCGAGATCCTTCCGTCAGAGATTCTGATTTAATTATTTTAGAATGTGGCCTGGAAACTGGCACTAAAAAATATTCCGGGGGGGATCCCTGGGTGGCGCAGCGATTTGGCGCCTGCCTTTGGCCCGGGGCGTGATCCTGGAGACCCGGGATCGAATCCCGCGTCGGGCTCCCGGTGCATGGAGCCTGCTTCTCCCTCTGCCTGTGTCTCTGCCTCTCTCTCTCTCTAAAAAAAAAAAAAAAAAAAAATATTCCGGGGGATTGTAATGCACTGTCGAAATTAAGAACAATGGCTTTAGGATTAAAGTACTTCCCCCCTGCATCCCCCCCCCCCCCCAGAAGCAGTCCTGGACCTATTTGACCTTTTGTACCAGGCTACTTTCTGTCAAAAAATAGATACTAATAATTGCCCGTCTACAAAAGAATTAGGTTTAATCATTGTTGATAATTGAAGTTTTCCTCAGGAATTTTTTTATCACTTGGAGCAGAATAGTTGCTCTTCATAGAATAAGAATGTGATTTCCATTTTTGCCAGACTCCTCTCCACTCCCTATGGTGTCTCAGGCTCAGCCCACATCTTTCCTTAACCTGTTTGGAGCCTCTGGGCAGGTGAATTTGCAACATTATCTCTAGAACACTGATCAGTAAGATAGTGAGCTAGAGATGGAACATGTCCAGGGAGAAAATTTAAATGCACCCCTCAGGGATATTTCCTATAAAGTTTTCACATCACAGAGGTGGTTCTTCTAGGTTCACACTAAGATCACTTCCATCTCTAAGGTTCTAGGGTGTGAACCATTCAGTTTGTACATAGATCATTATTTTCTATCCACAACAAAAATTAAAGAGTTGGAAAATCAATATCTAAGAGTAGCTGCTAAGTCTCTGACGATTGAAGATGATACTTCACAATTCTGTGTTCTGACCCTTGCCATGTTGTCATTATTACCTATGGGTGAGAAACACCTTGTCTTCTTAATCTCTGAGATTGCCCGTGTTTATAAGAGTCACTGGATCATAATATGTAGTTAACGCGAGTCAGCTGACATTGAAAGAGTGAACTAGGATCTAATATGAGCTATTTGGCTTTATTTCTTCGTAGCCATAAGTGGAATCCAAATTTTTATTTAAAATAAATGGAGGAGGACACCTGGGGGGCTCAGTGGTTGAGCATCCGCCTTCAGCCCAGGGTGTGACCCCGGGGTCCTGGGATTGAGTCCTGCATGGGGCTCCCTGCATGGAGCCTGCTTCTCCCTCTGCCTGTGTGTCTGCCTCTCTCTCTTTCTCTCTCTCTCATGGATAAATAAAATCTTAAAGAAAAATAAAATAAGAGGAGGGTCTAAGTTATACTGGCTGCCAAAACAAATGTAAATATCCAAACTTCAGTGTTTTAGCCCAGCGGCAGTTTATGACTGACCCTCGTGGTGGGCAGGTTTCTGCCATGGCCCCAGGCCTGCTGCCCCAGGTCGCACACATTCTGCAGAGTCCTGAGACGTACCCCTGGGACTGGGTCCCGTTACATGGCACAGTTGCCTAAGAAAAGGAGGTTATCTGGGGAGAGTCTGTCCTAATGAGGTAACCCTTCAAACGAGAGTGGGTCCTGAAGCCGGAGATCTGCAGTGTAGGATGAATTTGGAGCAAAGTAGATTCTCTGTTGCTGGATTCTGTGCCATCCGCTATGCCTCCAGCCGAGCTGCTCCGGGCGAGAGCTGCTCCTGCTTCGCCTCACAGTGAGCAGATGGTCTCACCACACGAGGCCCGGGTGTGGGACCCTGGTGCGTAGAGTCGGGGCATCGTGGCCTCCCTTTCTCTGGGTCTGGATGCTCAGGGATGGCTGGCGTTGAGGCTGCGCTGCTGCCTCAGTGTCACCGACGAGGAGTACAGCAGGCCCCCCGCCCCTACTCTCTGGCAGCAGCGCCCGTGCCCCCCGTGCTCCCTGTGCTCCCCGTGCTCCCCATGCTCCCCATGGCAAGGCTGACTACTCTAGGGTGGGTCAGGCCGTGGATGAGAGTGTTGCAGAGCTCCGTTCACCCGTTGCTCGGAGCCATTAAAGCTTACGAACTAGTCTACAGGGATATCATGAAAGATTGAGTATAAGTCACTATATGTTACCAGGTATTTGGGTTTTTTTTCTTTTTTCAAGGTAAATGTAGTATCTCGATGTTTGAGCGTATGAAAAAAAAAAGGATTGAATTGGTTTTACGAGAAACTTAAACATTCAAGACGGAATATATAATCTACATCATCATTTCTATTATGTGATCTTTCTTTATTTGATATCCTAAAAGTCTAGACAAGAGGAAGTTATAAGAACTTGAAATGTGTAGTCAGATATACATTCCACGTTCCAGGAAGGACAAGGAGGGGCATGATAAAGAAAACCAGGGAAGAAGATTGCTAATAAGACCCAAAAAGGGAAAATGAATTCCAGAGGAAGGCCAGTAAATCTCAGGAGGCATGACATTGCCCATGAGCGGGAGTGTTCCAGGTGTCGCAGTGACAGCCGTCTCTTCATCCCTTCCTCATCGGGAGGCCTCATCTAAATCAGCCCAAGGTTTTGTTTTTGTTTCTTGTTGTTTCTTCAGTGACATATTCCTTCAGTTTTCCCTATCCCCTGTCTCCATCTTCCTCTTTTTCCTGTTCCCTCCTTCCTCTTCTCTTCTTCTTTCTTTTTCTCCCATCCCCCCTCATTTCCTCTTTCTTCTTCCCTCTTCTCTCACTCCCCCCCTTCCTTCCTAAGAAAAGGAGGTTATCTGGGGAGAGTCTGTCCTAATGAGGTAAACCTCAGTGTCAGGTACTGTTCCAAGTGCTGGAGAGATGTGCTGCAACAACATATGAGGTCTACCATGAACTGTATGCTAAAGATAACTAACATAAAGACGAAAGGCAACTGGCATAGAGAAGCTATATAATTCTTCCACTGCGACCCAGGGCAGAGCTGGGATGCTGCGGGGGGCTCTGAGAGTGTCACTCCTCTACCCAAGGTTCTTACCTGACTTCCTGTTGCCTATGCATTGCCTAAAGCTCCAGTTCTATAGCATGACGGACAGCAAATGGCCGCAAACTCTCTTCCCAACATATTTAACTCTTTCTATTCCCCTGATGACCCTCATGTTATGGTATAAATACTCTTTTCCAAACACGAATAGCCTTTAACAACCTCGTGACACGTGCCTTTTAGCAACACCGTTTGCTTTGTCATGATCTCCCTTGCCTAAAACTCCTACTCATCCTTCAATACCCAGACTCTCCTGACATTCACAGTCTGAATTAGTTACTCCTTACTCTGAATGCCTGTAGAAAAGTGCTCACATTTCCATAAAGGCTGTGTTAAATTATACTGAGTTTATTCATATATTTGTCCCACCCACTAGACTCTGAAGTCTCAAAGAGAAGGAATGGGACCTTATTTTCTGGTAAATCCAGTACTCGCCACTTACTGCGTGTTCACTGTAAGGAGGGATATATATTATGCAAGAGAAAGCATCATCAGTGTATAACCGATACACCGTAACATTTGTACCATTGACCTTAAATATAAAGGTTTCAGGTCTATGTATAAAACTCTTTTAAACAAATGTTTCATATGGAAATCTGACTTCATAAAATTCAAAACTGGTTTACAGTTTTGTTTTTCAATTCCTCTAATTCAGGAACTCTGCTAGTGTCTTTTTTTTTTTTTTAGGATTTTATTTATTTATTCATGAGACAGAGAGAGAGGCAGAGACACAGGCAGAGGGAGAAGCAGGCTCCCTGCAGGGATCCCGATGCAGGACTCGATCCCAGGACCCCAGGGTCACACCCCAGGCTGAACGCAGACGCTCAACCACTGAGCCCCCCAAGCATCCCTTTGCTAGTGTTTTAAACATGCCCTGATTTGGGAAAATGTGACATACATTTTTAAAAATACTTCTGCTATGTAAAGGGAAGTTCATTCTTTTTCCTCTCTCTCTCTCTCTCTCTCCTTCACACATGTACACACATTGGAAATGGTAAACGAGTCCATGAATGTATTTAGATTTTTTCACAGTGCAGAACTTTAGATTAAGAATATTTTTTTTCTATAACAATTTATTTATATTTCTAAGGAATATATGTTCTGCTAAGACCAATATCAATTTAACAACCACATTGCAGTAATTGTGAATATTATACTACCTTATTCAATATTATATCCAACATTGGATCAACACAATGTCATATCATTACATTATTTTGATATGTGTGTATATAAAGTATATATATGTCTCCACATGCCTCATGCAGTCCTGTATAGGTTGACCTCCACCAGGGTCTGACTTCTTTCTCTGTATTTCTAAATTCAAGCATTTCCCTTTGGCTGGTGTTATTTGGATGTCAGATATTTTCTTAAAAGGATGCGTAAGCAAATATATACGTGTGTGAATATATTCACTGTATATATATATATATTAGGCATTTATATATGTGCACTATATACATATAGTGTACACCATATATATATACACTTTATATATGTCTCCTATATGTATAGTGTGTGAATGTGCATACAGTAGTCCCCCCTAATTCATGAGGATACTCCCAAGACCCCCAGGAGATGCCTGAAACCACAGATAATACCAAATCCTACATATACCGTGTTTTTTCCTATACAAACATGCCTATCATGAAGTTTAATTGATAAATTAAGAGTTTAACAATAACTAATAATAAGATAGAACAATTATAACAATGCATTGCAATAAAAGTGATGGGCATGTGGTCTCTCTATCTATAAATATCTTATTGTATTATGCTCACCCTTCTCATGATGATGTGAGATGATAAAATGTCTGTGTGCTGAGATACAGTGAGGGGCATGACGTAGCGTCACACCGGCATTGGCCTTCTTTCTGACCTTAAGGTGCATCATGAGGATGATCCTCTGCTTCCTAAAAGGGCGGTTGACTGTGGGTAATAATGAGCCCATGGAAAGTGAAGCTGTGGATAAGGGGGAGGACTGTCTACGTCTGTATATGTAGAGAGACGCAGAGACGGAGAGTTTACGGTCTCTGTGTGTGCCGTGGTGGGTGCGTGTGTGAGGGAAAGAGGGCGAGACCCTATACATGCACACGCTGTACGGCCCGCTGGTCTCCTGTTAATACGGAGGCTCCTCATCCTCCGAGGCCAGCTGATGGTTTCCAGCTCGTGAGTCGGAGCGGGACACCCGAATGTCCCGGACCGAGAACGTTCACGCAGCCGCCACGCGCCGGGGCCCTGAGCCGGTGGGCGCGCTGTCGTGAATCCTGAGCTGAGCGCCTTCTGCATGCAAGTGGTGGTGCTCACTCTGTTGAGATCTGCCCCGTCATTCACGTTGTGCTCTGGTGAACAGTTCTGAGCCGTCAGGACTGACAGATTGTGCCAGCGATGGTGTAGGGTCTGCCCCACAGACACAAGGGAAGAGCATCATGCAGCTCCCCCCACCCAAGCGCTCTCCACGGAGGCGGACACCGTGTGGAAGGGTAGTCGGCCCGTAGGAACTGGTTCAACCTTTGTGGCACCCCGAGCAGTGTTCCAGGTGTCCCCCCACCTGGGGGACTGGACCAGGTAGGGTCGGGCATGTGGGGACTGAAAGCACCCGAAGAGAGTGCCAGTCATAAGTGGCCGTGTTGTTGCTCCTCGTCGGGACCGGGGCCGAATGACCCCGAGGACGCTGATCCGTCGTGTCCGGGGCTTGTCTCCCCTTCCGTCCTGCTTTCCCTCTGCTCTCCAGGTAAACACAGCTTGCCTGTCCGCTGCTCCGCGTTCCTAATCCTGACTGCAAATTAGGATCTACTGGATTCAGGCTTCATGTCTTTCTTGCTCCTACTGGCTCTTTCCTAAGTGAGAAAGATCGGTGTGATTTCTTTTCATTTGAAACATTTTTTTCCTTAAATGGAGATGCATTGACTGGGCTGCACGTTAGACCCGATGCCCGGGGCCGGGCGGGCAGGAGCAGCCGGGGCCCGCGAGGTCCCCGGGAGCGCCCGGCGGAGATGTGCATCCGCTCCTCATCTCAGGGGCTGAGGCTTCCGGGAGCACCTGCAAACCTAGGAAGAGCTTCCCCGGACGGCTCATTGTTTCACCCTATTTCCCTCTCCCCCCACTTGAGAATTAGTTTCCAAATGAATTTCGGTCATGGTATCTGACAGTTTGGCCCAGACCCCTCAAGCGGGAGGGGTGGCCTGTAAAGACCGCGGGTTCGCTGCCCGTTTGGAGGGAGGCTCTTCGTGGGGAGGGCATGGAAGGGCCCTCCTCGAAGCAGCTCCTCCCTGGACTGTCGAAGGGCGAGGGTGAAGGGGATTCCCTACGGCGCGGCTGTGTCTGTGTTAGACGCGGGGCCAGGGAGGCTGCGGAGTCGTGTCTACGCGGGCGAATCGGGGCGCTGAGCAAGTGTAACTGGCGGCGCGAGGCGCTGCAGCAGGTGCTCCAAGGTGCCGCAGTCGTGGTGAACCCGGGCTCTGGCCATGGCCATGGCGGACCGTGGCACCCAGCGCTGGGAGGGGCTGCGGCCCTGTGTCCTGTTTTGAAATCACACAGAAAATGTTTGGTTTTTCTCTGTAGGTTCAAACCAGTGTCCTGCCTGAACGCCAGGATCCCCCGCCGGAGGCCGGGGTAAGTGTTTCCCATGTTCAAAGGGGCACACGCGTCACTCCCAAGGTCATCGGGTGGGTGTCCACCCCTGTGCCGTGTGGCAGCTAATGACACGGGGCTGCGGGGGGCGCTTCTCGGGGTGCCGGCCGCCTCGGGCCCCTCGGGGAGCCCCGGCCCGGCCTCTGGCAGCGCCCTCAAGGGAACCCGCTTTTACCTTCGCGGCCGACAGGCGAGTCTGCAGTGGCCCTGCCCGGGCTGACGAGCGACGCCCCGCGCGGTCCGGCCGGGGAGCAGGCGGGGGTCAGCAGGTGCGGGCTGCGCGGCCCGGGTCCGCCCCATCGGCAGTCTGCGGGAATTGCGAGGGCAGCAGGAGACACTGTGCGGTCGGCCTAGGCTGGGGGATGGGGGCATCCCCGGCGAGGGCCCCTGGGCTGCGCACGATGAAGGAGCCTGGACCCAGTTGGGCTAAGGAGGCCGAGGGCCCCTGGGGCTGCTGCTTGAGCATCTGCCCGCCCGGCTCAGGTCGTGACCCTGGCCCTGGTCCCTGCTGGGGGGCTGCGTCTCCCTCTCCCTCTGCCCCCGCCCTTGTGGGCACGTGCGCGCTCTCTCTCTCTCTCTCTCTCTCTATTTCTCTCACTTGCTTACTCATTGTCTCAAATAAGTACATAAAATCTTCCCCAAAAAAGCTGTTATAACGAGGCCAGGGCCCTGAGCCACCCAAAGGGACTTGCAAGTCCCCAGCGATGCTCGGGCGCCAGTGCTCCCCCTTCCCCGGGGTGCGTACGGCCACCCAGGAGCCCCCCCCGTTTTTTTTTTCTGATACCTTTTTTTCACTGTGACTAGTTCCTTTGTCTTTTTTCCCTTCTTACGTGATGGGAAACTGTTGTAACCATGTCTGTTAGAGTTGACGGTGAAGGAAAAGTACATGGGCTATGAAAAAGGGCCTGTCCTCTGAGTTGCCGTGGGAGATGTTGTATATTGACCTAGTGCTGTCAACTTTAGCTCTGCAAAGACCTTTCAAACTTATACCACAGTTCCTGTATGCAGTTTTATGAGAAGAGGTCAGCGTATTATTGATATATTCATTTAACCTCTAAACAGGCACTTTTCAATGAAAATATTATGGGTGCCACAAATGTGTGCTATATATCTTAAATTTTCATTTTTTAAAAATTTTTATTTATTTATGATAGTCACACACAGAGAGAGAGAGAGAGAGAGAGGCAGAGACACAGGCAGAGGGAGAAGCAGGCTCCATGCACCGGGAGCCCAATGTGGGATTCGATCCCGGATCTCCAGGGTCACGGCCTGGGCCAAAGGCAGGCGCCAAACCACTGTATCTTAAATTTTCTAGTAGTCCGTGCTTTTATTTTATTTTATTTTATTTTATTTTTTATTTTATTTTATTTTATTTTAATTTAATTTAATTTAATTTTTTATTTTTTTATTTTATTTTTATTTTTTATTTTATTTTATTTTATTTCATTTTTTATTTTATTTTATTTATTTTATTTTATTTTATTTTTATTTTCTTTTAGTCCGTGCTTTTAAAAAATTAAAAAGAAACAGGCAAAATTAATTTTAATATTTTGTTAAAGTCAATATGTACAAAATATAATCAGGTCAAGGGATTATATATGCTAATTAATAATTAGCATGAATAATGAATTATTTCACACCCTTTTTTTCATACCATGTTGTATAAATTTGATGTGTATTTGATGCGTACAGCACACCTCAAGTCAGAGTCGCCACAAGCCTAGTGCTCCAACCAATGGCTCCCCACTGGATGGTACAGCTCTAGATAGTGCTTGGAAAAGCTTAGGAGGCTCTTGAAAATTGTGGCGTAAAGGAACCCTATACCCTGATTAAAGGCTTTGTGGGATGAATACAGGTGACGGAGGCTCGGCCGCTCACGGCAAGGAGTACGGGGCTGCGGTCTTCCGGCTCCTTGTGCAGTGCAGCTCAGCCGGGGAGCGTGGAGAGCCTTCTGCAGAGAGATGCGCAACCCCAGTGAGCGTCCTCCACCCTGTGACTTGCTCAGAGCCCCCGCGGGGCTGGTGGGATCAACTGCTTACGTGTCACTCTCTATGGAGAGCACGTCAGGATTGGGGCAGACGCCCCAGTGTTGGTCGCCCTGCTTGATGTCACTCTCCAGCCAGGTGAGTGAGTGAAACTGCAGGAAGCAATCCAGGGACCCTCTGCGTTGGCTGCTTGCACCAGAATGATCACCGCGGGGGGCGGGGGGGCACTCTCACGAGCTAGCAAAAAAGGTCAGAGCCACATGCTGCGCAGGCATAGAGAGCCTGGGCGGAGGGAAAGGGAGCGGCAGCCTGTCCTGGAAATACAGCCCGGCGTAATGGGGACAAGGGATGCCGGATTGGGAAGCAAGAAACCCGGATTCCAACTTGGCCTCTGCACATTAGCTGGTTCTGGAGCCACGTGCAAGCGGTTAAGTCCTTGCACTTGCACGAGCTAAGTGCCTTGCTCACTTTGATTCTCACGACCACAACTATGAGAAAGATGGAGTTCCCGTCTGCGCCTTTCCTCGTACCGCGGTCAGGCCTGTGGATGGTGAAGGGACTCCTTCCAGACCACAGACGTGTGACGACAAACAGGGCCTGCCAGTCCCCGCTGAGGACAGCCAGTCCAGGGGCCGGGAGGAGTGATTTAATGGCCCAGATTTCCATTTTCTGGACAGAATAACATTTAACATGACACTCCAGACCTCTGAGCTCCAACTTCAGTGAGACTCTAATTTTTTTTTGTTGTTGTTCATCTTTCAAATTTTTCCACTGATATTAGAGCTTCCAGTTTAAAACCTTTATGACGAGAATTTTAGAAACAGCCCCGAAGAAGAAGAGCTGGAAAGGCTCATTCCTTGAGTTGTATCTGAAATATAAAAATCTTCGAAAAACCTCTCTCAAATGCTATGGTTATGTCTACAGTGACAGCAAAGATATAAAATAGTTTTAGATTAAGTTATTCTCTTACATTAGCCTTAGTGTGCTCTTTCCCTCCATGGGGACTTAGGTTTCAGCGACAGAGACTGTTTCCCTCTGATTCATTCTTTTTACAGGAGGCCAGTGAATATTCATGCAAATGAATGAGATGTTTTATTTATATTGAGGTGAAGCAAATCCCTAAACACCTGCTAGAAAGTAAATATACAGGCAAGTTCCACCGTTAGTGACACAGTGCGGAACGGTTAGACGCGGTCTTTGCGGGTTTCACCAATGCACTTTATTTGTATAATGAATAAGATCTTATTTATACCTAAATAACACCTCCTCCGGTTTGACATGTTTTAATAATGTCATTACGTAAATTAGTCTTTAACAAGTTGAGTGGTTTCTGCCGACCCTCTTATCCTTTGCAATGAGGCATGTCGCTGCCAGTGATGATGGAAAGTCCGACTCGGGGGCCTTGCCCTAGGCCTGCTGCGAGCAGACCTAGATGGAGGCAGGAGGCGTACCACGTGGCCCCACTGTCCTGGGCACTGGGCTTGGCTCCGCAGCGGACAGTCCAGGACATTCAGGGGCTGAGGTCCCGACTCTACAAGCAGCTGTGCCTCGGGCTGTGTGTGTTGCTCATGTTTGAAAATAGTCACTCCACCTGTCCCTCCCTGCGACATTCCAGTCTGGGGCATCTGCCACTTTCATGGATGAAAAGGCCTCAGTGACAGTCGTGACATGTGCAGTCTGTTCTGTGAATCCCCAAAACCATCCATACCTTCGAAATCTCAAAAGGCGGAGAGAAAATAATGTGAGATTTTGAGGCATCATGAAGTCTCTATGAGTTCAGAGCTTCCTTTGAGTGAGGAGAAAGGGCGAGGAGTAGGAGTTTAAAACCCTGATAATCAGGGAAAGAGGAAGCAAGAGAGTTGTCTGTTTAGACACCAGAGGCTACAGCGAGCTTTGCAGCAACAACACACAGTCCGGTCTGCACATGAAAGTCGTTTTGATTTCCTATGTTTATTTTATTTTATTTTATTTATTTTATTTTATTTTATTTTATTTTATTTTATTTTATTTTATTTTATTTTTTATTTGTTTTGTTTTGTTTTATTTTGTTTTATTTTATATTTTATTTTATTATTTTATTTTATTTTATTTATTTTATTTATTTTATTTTATTTTATTTATATTTTATTTTATTTTATTTTTTATTTTATTTCATATTTTTTTTAATTGCAGTTCAATTTGCCAACATACAGCATAACACCCAGTGCTCATCCCATCAAGTTTCCCACGTTTCAGCTAACGATAGCACTTGGTAGATGCCCGCAGAGAGAACATTCTAACATCCATCTCTACCACGGCGACGGACTGACACACTAGGTTTGATGCCAGTCGTTCATTCCTTCTCTGTCAGCGGGTGTTTATCACATGGCCTACTATGTGCTGGGCCGTCGGAGTCTGTGGGAACACAAAGGAAGGCTCCTTGTGGGGCTTCAGATCTCAGTTATTTTCAAGGGAGTTACACAATAAGCAAATATACATATTTTATTATTTTATTTTTTTAAATACTTTATTTATTTATTCACGAGAGAGAGAGAGAGAGGGAGGCAGAGACACAGGCAGAGGGAGAAGCAGGCTCCGTGCAGGGAGCCCGATGCGGGACTTGATCCCGGGTCTCCAGGATCACGGCCTTGGCCAAAGGTGGCGCTAAACCGCTGAGCCACCTGGGCTGCCCAAGTATACATATTTTAATATGTATTTTAATTTGACTTAAATAGACATATCTATGTCATATGGTGGTAAGTGCCAGTAAAGAAAAATACAACAGGACAAGAAATAGAGAAAAGCAGAGTGGATAGCTGGGGAAGGGGTGCTCATGACGGATGTTCTAGGAACATCCTCCATCCTCTGTCTCTGAGGAAGTGGCAGTCATGCCTTGGTCCAGCCGGGTCGTTCCCAGGCTCTTCTCTGCCCTTTGCTGGAAAGTCACCCTAAATTCCTTCGCGCTTGGTTCATGGAGCGCTTGCACCGCCTTTCCGGTCTTCACTCCCACACATTGACGTCTCATCAGAGATTTTTTCCCCCAAATAGTATTTTCACCTGATGTCCTTCGCCTGGTAATTTAGCCCCATAATAGTCTCCTGGCTTCGGCGAGGTGGTGTCTAGGCTCTTCGGGTTTCCAGTTAGTGTATTGGGTTTATGCTTCCTAGCGCAAGCATCTCCGACTTTAGAACTGGGTCGTATGTCAGATGCCCGCCTTTAGATTTTTTGAAAAAAAAATTCTAAATTGAAAAGGGGGAGAAAAATTTGGACCTGAGGCTTTTTATTTTTTTTTATTTTATTTTTTTATTCCTTAAGCTTAACAGCTGTGAAGTGTAGCTGCAGCCTTTTTTGTACGAAATAACTGCACAGTCTTCCCTGAATCGTCCCTAGGCTCCTTAAGCCCAGGCTCTCGATCCGGTGCAGACCTGCAACAGATAGAATTGTTTGACGATAGAATTTTCTAGAAGATGTAGTGTTGACTTCTTGTGAAGCGTCACAGTGTGTTGGGCAGCAGTGGCCTGGATGGTCTGGGTTTGATAGGTTCGTGGTCACTTCCTGACCTTGAGGGGGAAACGAGAAATACTATTTATGGTGGACCGTAACATCGTGACTTTTAAATCAGAAGCAGCCGGGAATATTAAAGAGGGACGAAAGATCTATATCCTGGAAGAGGAAAACCAATTTGGAGTTTTATTCTTTACATTACGAGTCCGCGAGCGTAGAGGGGAGATATTCATAGACAGTCCACAGCCAGTGTGATAGGTTAAGAAAGCAATTTTAGAAAATGTGACCGAATAAGTACCTCTCTCTCCTGTGTGCTGGAGTGAAATCGTCCCCTGCTCGTGTAGAAACGGCAAAAGGAAACAAATGCTCTTCATCGTCGCCGTGATGGGGGAGAAACACAGCATTTCTATTTATAACTTGTACAAGAGTCCCACATAAAAATAGCTGCAGCCAACAGATTTGCTTATATGTGGAGTCCAAGGGCGCTGCTGCCAGGGGCTTGGGGACTTGTGATCGGGACGGCGGCGGCTCCGGTAAAGATATCAAAAGTCTATCATCCTGTCCTCGGCCTCGGTTTCCGCGCGGAAGAAAGTTAGTTTGCAGGAAGGTCCTGGCCTCTGGATCTGGTTACTTTCCAGGCTGCTGGGCTCTCTGTTTTTAATGAAAAGGAAGCCCGGACACCCCTGGGCTTCCCCCCCGGAGGAGGACGTGTCACTGCGCCTCCGTCAGGGTGACTGTGTGTCTGCCGGGGAAATACTCGCAGGCGACCGGGCTCGGCGCTTCCTTCTCGGAACGCTCGTAGGGTCGGTGCGACAGCGAGGACTTGGAAGCTAATGGAAGCCGTTCTTTCTTGTTTTCAGCGCAGCTTCCTGGGCTATGCCAGCTTCACCGTTGGGGAGCTACTGAGGTCCAAGGAGCAGCTGCTCGCCCTCAGCCTGAGGTGGGTCTCGTCTGTCTGTCTGTCTGTCTGCAGAAGTGCTGTCGGGTGAGTAGCCTGTGACTCTGGCTGAGACCTCGGGGCAGGAGGTCCTGGCTCTCGCAGCCACTTAGAGGTCACCCCGGCCGGCCCGTGGTCTCTGCAGCAGGAAGGCCCAGCGAAGCAGCGATCATTCATCCAACTTCACGGTGAAGTTCACGGCCCGCGTTGCCAAGGCTCAGCAGCCGTAGTCGGGGAGATCTGCACGGTCCCCAAAGTGGCCAGGTGCTTTGGTGCGAGCAACCGAAATGATGAGCATGCTCTTAAATACTTTTTTTTCTGCTACTTATTAAATGTCAGTTTTTAAGTAAAGTTCTAGGTTTGGAATATGTTTGCAGGTGGGTGAGTTGATTTTCTCCTTTTTTAAATATTTTTTTTCTGCTACTTCTTAAAATGTCACTTTCTAAGCCAAGTAAGGTTCTAGGTTTGGAATATGTTTGCCGGTGGGTGAGTTGATGATTAGTTGATTATTCTCTCTCTCTCTTTTTTTTTTTTAAGCTCATTTGGTTGCTCTCCTGTTACATGTAAGACATAAGTTAAAACAGACTCCTAAAAAAAAACAAAAAACAAAAAACAAAAAAAACAAAACAAAAAAATACAAAGAAAAAAAAGCAGACTCCCAGTGAAGCAGGCAGTAGATCCCAGGTAATTTTGCGTATGAATACGATTTATTTTGACATAGAAGACGAGACAGCGATGTTTAGGAAGTTGTACAGTGTTTTTATGCCAATAAGAGTATGAAATAGAATAAACTGTTTTTGAGCTTCATTATGAATCCCAAACAACCGTGTGCCGTCTTCTTTCTTTTTAATTTTTATTTTTTATTTATTTTTTATTTTTATTTTTTATTTATTTATTTTTTCATCTTTTGACGGAGTAGTAACACCTACAATCTTGTGCCTGTGAAGATCACCACCTCGCGATACTTGCATAGTATAATAAAGTACGAAAACCGTAGAGAACCCCGTTTGTGAGTCTCAATAAGTTGTTCTCTTGATGGGACGTGGAGACACCTCCGGGGAAGAGATGGGCGCTCGCCCTGCGCCTTGCCCCCCCGAGGACCCCTCGCGACTCACTCATTTGAGCAAAGACACCGTGGCGATGCTGGCACCTGCACTGCTGGCTGGTATTTCCTGATCCTTACGTTTTTGCATTTTGACTTAAGGGGGGTATAAAGTGATTCAAAGCCGCTCGTGTTCATACAGAAAGATCAGTGTTGATGGGTTCTAATGAGACCTTTATCCTCATTTTCCGCTACGTCTCTTAAATATCTGTCGCGTGTTACTGTTGCTGTTGTTGTCATCATATCTTATTTGGGAAGACATCGTGAATCCTTCATAGTTGCATGGTGTCATTCCCAGTGAGACTTTGCTGTGGTTACGTTCAGCTGGAAGTCTGCATGCATCGGCTGAGAAGTCTAGCTATCGGTGTCGCCGATACTCTGGAAAATAAGTGTCAGCGCCCAGCGTGGGGGTGAGCTCTGAGCAGAGCACCCCGTGCTCATGATACGTGGGGTCCAGCACTAAGCTGACTTAGGGCGACTAGTAGGCCAGGCGTGTTCCAGGTAAGATGCGCCGCATCCCTCCCGCTGCTGACGCGCAAGCTGTCGCGTCGGTTATGTCGTAGCCACGTTAGTGCCTCACGTGTAGACACTGCCTTCGACACAGGAATCAGGGCAACGCGAGTTCTCAGTGAAATGAAAATCAGTCGACACCTACGATGCCTTGGTGGCAGAGTGGGAGCCAGAGGGTCAGATTCGGAGTCCTACCGTGGTGAGCAGACAGGAACATGATTATTTTGGGTTTGGGTGCAATCAGTAGGAATTTCCACTTTTGATTTTTAAGACCTCTGCCTAATGCTTATTTGATTCTACAAAAGGAAAACAAGTTCAGCAACAGAGAATTGAGTTTTCTCCCAAAATATCTTTTTTTTTTTTTTGACTAATTCTGAAATCAGGGAGGTGGGTGTGTAGGTTATTCTTCTTTCCTTCCCTTTTCCTTCTTTTTCTTTTTTTTAAAGATTTTATTTATTTATTCATGAGAGACATAGAGAGGCAGAGACACAGGCAGAGGGAGAAGCAAGCTCCATGGAGGGAGCCCAATGTGGGACTCGATCCCGGGACCCAGGGTCTTGCCCTGGGCCGAAGGCAGGCGCTAAACCATTGAGACACCCAGGGATCCCTCCCTTTTCCTTCTTTGCCAGAATTGTGGGTTTCTCTCCCCATTAACCGGACATGTTGCAGACTTATCATTGCCTTTTGGTCTCTGACCCTTGAGGCTGTCCGCTTCAGGCGTGACTCCTCCTCCCTCCCCGGCCCCCCAGGAGCCTCTGAGGTCTTGTGCTGGGAGAGCATTCCGTTAGGGAGAAGAAGCATTTTTGTATTGTTTTGGTTGTTTGTTATGTTTTGGTTTGAATGTTGCTTTGCACTGATAACATCTGCATTTCGTTCCTTCTAGATTCCAGGCATTATTTCTATTTTTTTTCTTTTTTTCTTTTTCTTTTTTTTCCCCAGCATTATCTCTTAAGAGGTTTACTTATTTGTTTCAGAGAGAGAGAGAGAAGGAGAGAGTGGGGGGCGGACAGAGGGAGAGGGAGGGAGAGAACCTCAAGCAGGCTCCCGCTGAACACAGAGCCCCACACAGGACCCGATCCCAGGACCCCGAGATCCTGACCTGGGCCGAAATCAGGAGTCAGACACTCTACTGACTGAGCCCCCCAGGCGCCCACCTCGCCGTTATCTTTAAAGCAATAGAAATCTCAGGTTTCTGTGAAACAAATGCACAGAAACGGGGTACATTTGTGTGAACATTCTTTGTGGTGAGCTTCCCAAGAACCTGTGTGATTTTGTGTCCGTTGTCCCTTCGAATTGTTTCTTACCAGGAAACTCCAATCCCAGAACTCTCCAGCTAGCTGTACGGAGTGCCATAGTTTTCATGTGGCCACGATGTCGTTTGCGCTTTGACCTGGGATTTTTTTTTTTTTTATAAATTTATTTTTTATTGATGTTCAATTTGCCAACATATAGAATAACACCCAGTGCTCATCCCATAAGTGCCCCCCTCAGTGCCCGTTTTTTTAACAGAATTTGGAGTTGAATTCTTTTCCCCCCTGCATGAGATTTAAAGGGGGCAAGAAGTCTGTGTCTTATTTATAGATGTAGACTCAAATTTCACGAAATAGCATGTAGCCCGTTTTTAAAGTCGTTGGATAGGATCTATTTGCATGCATTAGAGACAATGCCTCCCACGCATCAGGTGGTCCTGCTCATGTAACGCATCTTCATTTAGACACATAGCCACTCACTTCCCGTCTGAGCACTCCAGCATCCCGACTGAACCTGGTGTCTTTACTTGGTACTCACCCTTTTCCTTTTTTTTTTTTTTTAAGATTTTATTTATTTATTCATGAGAGACAGAGAGAGAAGCAGAGACACAGGCAGAGGGAGAAGCAGGCTTCATGCAGGGGGCCCGATGCAGGATTTGATCCCGGGACCCTGAGGTCACGCCCTGGGCCAAAGGCGGCACTAAACCACTGAGCCACCCAGGGACCCCCTCACCCTTTTACTTTTGTATTCTAAGTTACCTTTTCTTGCTATTTTACACTTGGTAGTTCCTCTCTCGTCTTCTTTTAGATCTGAATTATATTTTCTGTTCTTGTTCCCTGATTGGTCATCGTATCTTCCTGACTTTCAGGGTAAGGTCCCTGTAGAGAGGCTTACAAATGTAGGCATGAAAGACAGTGGATATGGGACGCCTGGGTAGCTCAGCGGTTGAGCCTCTGCCTTTGGCCCAGGGTGTGATCCTGGAGTCCTGAGATTGAGTCCCACGTCAGGTTCCAAAGGCAGATAAAAAGGGGGGGAAAGGGTAAAACTTCCTTTTTGGGAAATCCTTCTCAGAAGAATTGAGACAGATGGATGCGTCTTGACCTTGTCTCTGTTGCATATGAACTCCGTCGCACGTGGCCCCGTAGGTGAGGCTGCGTTCCGTGCTCATTCACTCAGCCGGCGCCGAGGAGGAATTTTTTCATGTGGTGACTACAGTGATCGGTTTTTTTAGAAAAATATCTAGAGGGCATCAGTTAATGTTTTGCAGCTGTTACCAATCAAGCTATTAATGAGAAGGATCTCATTGTTTATTGAGCATCTACTAGCGTGCAAAGGAGGTCTTCAGTGCCCGTCACGCGTGATCTTTGTAGCCCGCGCCGCGTTGTCATCCCTGTTTCACAGCAAGTTTTGCAGCTGCCGATGGTACAAGTAAGATTAGAATCCAATTTGGTCCAATTCCAGAGCTCGTTCTGTTTTATCTTTCTGCCTCATAGGAAGCTAATGATCTAATGGAATCTTTGCTTCCTTCTCTATTTTATATTGCTATTTTTTTTATTTATTTGTTTGTTTGTTTATTTATTTATTTATTTATTTATTTTTATTCATCTATTTATTCATCTATTTATTTACCTACTTATCTATTTATTTATCTATTTATTTTTATTTATTCATCTATTTATCTATTTATTTATTATTTATTTATTTATTTACTTATTTATTTGTTATTTTGTTTTTCTATTTTATATTCTATCCTTTGGAGAGTTTCAGGGGCCTCAATTCTTTTTTTTCCTTAATGCTTCATCTTAAAATTCAATTGCACGTGCCCACGACATAGTAGAGGTTCAATAATTACTTGCTGGAATTTTTTGTTTTAATTTTTTTAAATTTTATTTATTTATGATAAGCACACAGTGAGAGAGAGAGAGAGGCAGAGACATAGGCAGAGGGAGAAGCAGGCTCCATGCACCGGGAGCCCGATGTGGGATTCGATCCCGGGTCTCCAGGATCGCGCCCTGGGCCAAAGGCAGGCGCCAAACCGCTGTGCCACCCAGGGATCCCCTACTTGCTGGAATTTTGATTCATGACCAGGACTTCCTCGTATTTATATGGATGCAAACTGAGGACCATATATTTCTGAATGGCATCCCCCCAAATTAGTGAATATAATGCAGCCGACGCATCAGACTACATCCGAAACCAGTAACTTGCAGGGTAACAGTGAGGGATGGATCGTAATACACTGGAAAGGCTGAAAACCGTGTTTAGAATTCACTATTTCAGCGTAGGCCACTTTGCCTTGTCACAGAGTTGTCGGTGGGGCGCTCAACGAGCGCCCTGGTATTTCTTCTGTGACCTTTTGCATGTGACCCCTCCCAGGTTAAACAAAAAAAATCTATATAATTTTATCAGAATGGGTGTGACAAAATATTCTTGAGCTCATTCAGAAAAAGAAAACCTGTTTTCATTTATTCTGCTGCATTCACCGTAGTGATGTCATGTGACATACACCTAGGACTCCCGTGACTCTAGGTAGACTTGAGGTGTCGTTTTAATTTTTTTTTAAGATTTTATTTATTTATGAGAGATACAGAGAGACAGGCAGAGACACAGGCAGAGGGAGAAGCGGGCTCCCTGCAGGGAGCCAGGCGCGGGACTCAATCCTGGGACCCCAGGACCAAGCCCTGGGTCGATGGCAGGTGCTAAACTGCTGAGCCATCTAGGGATCCCCTATGAGGTGTCGTTTTATGACACCCGGGTATGTGGGAGAGGCCTTGAAAGACATGCACAATAGATGTCCACCGTTTGTTTTTAAATTTCCCCTATTTTATGTGACATTTATACGTGTAGATATTTATGCCTATATAAACATTCAGAGATTGTGTGTGTATGGGTATGTGTTTGTGCATCTGCATTATTTTAGGATTATTTTGCTTTCTTACAAACCATGAATACTTATTTTCCACTGTTGTCAAATGTATGTGCTTAGAGAAGGTAAGGTCCAAATTACAAAATCTTTAGATTTTTATTTTTTGATGTTTTGCTTGACCTTCTTTTTATTTTAAAAGATTTTATTTATTTTTTCATGAGAGATAGAGAGAGAGGCAGAGACCCAGGCAGAGGGAGACGCAGGCTCCATGCAGGGAGCCCGATGCGGAACTCGATCCCGGGTCTCCAGGGTCAGGCCCTGGGCCGAAGGCGGCGCTAAACCGCCGAGCCACCCGGGCTGCCTGGACAGAAGGTTTTAAAGGATGGATTTATTTTCATTTCAAATGGAATCAGACTTTCATAGAGTTCTCATTTCCTATCACTACTCGTTCCCTGTATGCAAATAAGAGTCTTGCAAGTTTCCTTAATTTAAGCACCAGATTATACTCTTTAAAACCATATGTATGAGTATCTCTTTAACGACATCTTCTCTTATCAATATTTATTTGAACTTCAGAAGGATTTAAGAACTTACAGCCACGCACTTTAGTAGTCGTATATTTTGAATGTATTTATTTCTCTTTTAAAAGTCTTCCAGTATCAGAAAGTAGGGTTATGGCAGAAAGTTCTGTTGGTTCCACAACACTGATTCTCTATGTGTGTCTAGAATATTTTCTTTTTTTTTTTATAAATTTATTTTTTATTGGTGTTCAATTTGGCAACATATAGCATAACACCCAGTGCTCATCCCATCAAGTGCCCCCCTCAGTGCCCGTCAGCCAGTCACCCCAACCCCCAGCCCACCTCCCTTTCTACCACCCCTTGTTCGTTTTTCAGAGTTAGGAGTCTCTCATTAGAACATTTTCTATATTAAATAAAGGCAACGGACTTTGGGAACTGGAAAAAAAAATCCTCTTTGAGACGGAATTGCATATCTGTGATTATTAAAGACACAGTAGCATTATGCTCTTTTCAATGCACCAATGGAAAAGTTAGAGGACATGGATGACATGGAAAAGCTACTTCACTGATGCTCTTGCATAGAATCTTCTAAAAACACACATTAAAATCCCCAAGAGCAACACAGAAGGCCAGCGCATGGTCTTCTTTGGGAGCGAGCAAGCAGGGAGACACGCAGGTCGGCGGCAAATGCACTCGCGTGATGGATCCAGACGCACAGGTGAGGGGAGAGCCCTGCACCTGTGGGCCCTTCCTTCTCCGTGTCTGGCTTGATCCAAGTGGACATCACGGGAAGCGCCTTGGCCCCGACACACTCGGACCTTGTGCACCTGCAGGGAGAGGCCGCTAAGGCGCTGTGAGCTTTGCAGTGGGTCACGCTTGTCCCGTGTCTTCCCTCATCCACCTCCCTGGCAACCGGGTCTGGAAGGTGATATGTCCCTGCTTTGCACAGCGGCGTCTGACTTCCTCTAGGTCGTGCCGCTGGGACAAGATGGAGAAGGGGGATCACGGCAGAAGTGTCCTTGGTATCAGGGGTTTCCTAGGGAATATGCATTTTGTCTAGAATCTTAAATAGTTTCAGAGAACAGAGGAGGCCTGGGCACTTCAGCTTCCTTTTAGACTCTTTCGTGGCAGGAAGTGCAAACTCCAGAGGCCACACGTGACTTGCACATTTTGAGACGGGTGAATGTCAGGCAAGTATCGCTTTCTCGTGTCGAACGTGATGCCCTTGCCGTGGCTGCCACACTCCGTCACGGAGCTAATGAGATCAGGCCTCCTGCCTCTTCGCAGTGACCTCGCTTGAAAGCAGCTTTTGTCCGACTTTAAAGCTCAGGAAGGGATGTGATATAGTAGGAAGCACAGCAGGCTTTTACGCCAGACTTGGGTTCAAGTCCCAGCTCCGCCGACAGCTGCGTTACCCCCGGCATGTCGCCCGCTCTCCGTGACGTCTGTCAGGGGAAGTCATGATGACCTCCCTCCTGCGTGATTCTGAGCAATTCACAGATGTCATGAAGTGCTTGGCACCGCCTTGCCTTAGAGAAAGCACCCAGCAAGGTCGGTTCCCTGCTTGCGCTGAGCCTTCTGATGCCCTCGACCGTAACTCAGTGTTCGCTTCATTTGCTTGTTTAGTTTGTTCCAGTTTGTTCTTTCCTCTCCCTCTCTTTCTTTCTTTCTTTCTTTCTTTCTTTCTTTCTTTCTTTCTTTCTTTCTTTCTCTTTCTTTCTTTCTTCTTTCTTTCTTTCTTTCTTTCTTTCTTTCTTTCTTTCTTCTTTCTCTTTTCTCTTTATTTTATCTTTCTCTTTCTCTTTCCTCTTTCTTTTCTCTTTTTTTCTTTCTCTCTTTCCTCTTTATTTTATCTTTCTCTTCTTTCTTTCTTTTTTCCTTTCTTTTTTCTTTCCTCCTTCCTTCCTTTCTTTCTTTCTTTCTTTTTTTCTTTTCTTTCTCTCTCTTTTATCTTTCTCTTCTTTCTTTCCTCTTTTCTTTCTTTCCTCTTTCTTTTCTCTTTCTTTTTTCTCTTTCTCTCTCTCTTCTTTCTTTCTTTTTCTTTCTTTTTTCTTCCTTTCTTTTTTCTTTCATCCTTTCTTTCTCCTTTCTTCCTTTCTTTCTCTCTTTCTTTTATCTTTCTTTCTTCTTTCTCTTTTTTCCTTTTTTCTTTCTTCCTTTCTTTCTTTCTTCTTTCTTTCTTTCTTTCTTTCTTTCTTTCTTTCTTTCTTTCTTTCTCTTTCTCTCTCTTTTATCTTTCTTTCCTCTTTTCTTTCTTTTCTCTTTCTTTCTCTTTCTCTCTTTCTCTCTCTTCTTTCTTTTTTCTTTTTTCTTCCTTTTCTTTCTTTTTTCTTTCTTTCTTCCTTTCTTCTTTCTTTTCCCTTTCCTTTCTCTTTCTTTCTCTTTCTTTCTTTCCTTCTTCCTTTCTTCTTTCTTTCTTTCTTTCTTTCTTTCTTTCTTTCTTTCTTTCTTTCTTTTTCTCTTCTCTTTCTCTCTTTCTTTCTTTCTTTCTTTCTTTCTTTCTTTCTTTCTTTCTTCTTTCTTTCTTTCTTTCTCTTAAAGATATATGTATTATTTGAGAGAGAGAGTCAGAGCAAACTGGGGTGGGGTGGGGGATGGGCAGAGGGAGAGGGAGAGAAGCACCAGCAGACTCTCCACCAGGTGGGAAGCCCCATGTGGGGCTCGATCCTGTGACCCCCGAGACCATGACCTGAGCCAAAACCAAGAGTCAGACATTGGACCAACTGAGCCGTCCAGGCACCCCTGAAGTTCTTTCTTAAAATGTGACTTCCACAATTCTCTGAAATGGTCAGTGGCAAAGGGGTCAATTTAACCTTTGATCTAGAAATAATGTTTCTCTTCTTTTTTTAAAAAATATATTTATTTATTCATGAGACACACAGAGAAAGGCAAAGACACAGGCAGAGGGAAAAGCAGGCTCCCTGCAGGGACCGGATGCGGGACTCGATCCTGGGACCCCAGGGTCACGCCCTGAGCTGAAGGGAGATGCTCAACCACTGAGCCCCCCAGGCATCCCTGGACATAATGTTTCTATTATCTGAGAAATAAAGTCTAACATCAGACAGGGCTCCTCATCAGGTGGCACAAACTGGCGAGAGGCATGTGGAGAGCAGTTTGGCTAAAACAGAAACAGAACTGAGCAGAAAATTTTCAAGAAATTATTTTACTAAGATTTGGACAATATAGCATTGAAATCAGGACAGAAATTCCTGCATATGACACAAAGAGTCAACTGCTGTTGGTGTTTACTGAGGCACTTTACTGCTGCGTATGTCACTGTCTACAGAAGCAACTTCAAGTGACATTCCTCAGACCCAGACTGTGAGAATATAGGGAGACACCACACACAGAAGTAGGGGCATTGGCTTCTCCAGCTGATGGTGTATCAACATCCCCTAGGGACACAGTTGCCTAAAGTCAGGAAAAAGCTCTGACCTAAGCCACCTGCTACGCATTATTAAAATTATATCGATTTAATATGAAATCAGAATATGCAAAGTGTGGGCTCAAAGTAGCAGAGAAGCAGAAAGAGTAGGTGGTTCAGAGACATCCATGCATCCGGCTCTGCTGCTGCTGAGCAGGACGGTGGCCTGGCCTCACGTGTGAGCTCCCCTGTGGAGTGGGGACAATGGTGGTTCCCGTCTCGCAGGCTGTGGCAGGGTCCACAAGGCTTACTGATGTGAGATGTGCGCGACAGTGCCTGACGCGTAGTATGTGCTCAAGAAATGCGACCTATGATTTGTATTTATTTATTTGTTTTTTTTATTGAGTAGCTTGCCTAGCCTTGGGTTTGGTGTGGCTTTGTTTTTGCAGATGAGGATTGGACATAGTGTATAGAGCCTGGTGCAAAGCAGGTGCAAATCCTGCTCATCACCTATCATTAAAACCATCGCTGTTATTATTCGGCATTTCACTCAACTCATCTTTCATTTATAACATAAATTGCTCTGCAGTCATATATTTTGCGTTTTTCTTTATGTTCCTAATCCATTTTCATGAGGCTGTAGGTATGACCATGGAAACCAATTAGCACTTTCTTAGTTTGCATTATTCAAAAGGTGTCATATTCCTCAGATTGCAAATTAGACCTTTCAGTCACCGAAGGGACAGCACATGCTTGGAGCACGCTTTAATAGCTTCTCGGCTTGTATAGAAAAGCCGGAAGCCGCTCCTCTTTTAAAATGCATATCACATAAAGTTAATATCTGTACACAAAGACCTACCTGCTTAAGAACTTTGAGAGCTAATGTAGCTTTGAGGATAATTTACAGGAATGATTAGGTCTGCAAGGAATTATATTTGACCTGAAAATTTGGTATTGGATTTGCTCGTATTTACTAAAGTCACTTTCCTCATTATCACTGTACATTTCTGCTGCTCTGGACACATTTCAGCTTTTTCTAAAGAGTGTTTTGTTTTGTTTTTTTAAAACACGAATATCCCTTCAGTTTATTCATATATTTTCTTTGAATGGAGGAGTTTTACGTCAAATAACTTGGAAAATGCTGTGCTAAAAAAAACGAAACGGGTCACTCTGCTGTAGGACTGCTCAGGGCCTTCGTTAGTCAGTCCTTGGGGCCCTTGGGGACTCTCAGAAGACAGGTGTCGCCCGCAGCTTTCCCAAGCTAATCTGAGCACAAGAAGCCTTCTTCATGGGACACCTGTTAGCAGCTTATCAGATGCCGTGTTCCAAGAAACACAGCTGCATGGTTGAGAAAACGCAGACTTGGAGCAAACACAACCAAGGCGTGGGCGACGGCCTGTATGTATTACCCCCCCCACACACCTGTTCTCGGACAGCAGCGTCTGTAGGCAGGGCCCCACCCTCCTGAGCCCTCGCTCCCCCACACTGTGGCCCGGCGCATGGGCCCTGAACAAGCCCGACCCATGAGCAGGTGTCTAAACATCTGTGTGTAAAAACCTCAGCCAAGATCTACAAGATAGTAGGTCTGCTGCTTCAGCTTTGCCGGCAGCCGCACATGTCACCCCCGACGGTGGTCGCCACTTCCTCTGTCGTTCGTGGTGGCCTGTGCACCCTCTACGCCTTGTGAAAGTGGAAACCAAATCCCTCTGCTTCTCTGGGACCCCTCTTCTTGGGGTTTTGAGCTCAGTTTTAACTTTGGTCAAAACACACACAACGGCACTTGTATGTGGAGGTGGTGCACCTTCGATTCTTTCCCATGCTGATCACTGACGATTTTTCCCCCATTTGTGGCTACCTCTCGCCCAGGGAACGAGTCCTACCAACCCAGAGTGGCCTGGAACTCTCCAAATGGACTCTCGTTGGGGACTTAGAAACAAGAGTCTCCGGGCGTGTCAGTGGAAGGTGCTGGTCACCACCCCCACCAGGCTTCTTGGCTGCCTATGACCAAATGGTGGTCTGGCTTGAGATTGGTGCCTCAAGGAGGAGGTCGAAACGCACCACTCGGCCAGCTGGTGGTGGCTTAGCGAGACCACCGGAGGGTTGCTGTTGTAAATTATTTCCAGGAGGGTTTGACTTTGCCGATCTATTGATCTATTGATCTATTGTCAGCTCTACTTAATACGTATGAGTGAGCTCGTTGGAGCGACCCTCCCAGAGGGAATATAGAAAGTCACCTGCCCTGGGACACCTGACTGGCTCAGGGAGCTAACCATCCAACTCCATTTAGCTCAGGTCATGACCTCAGGGTCTTGCAATCAAGCCCAGAGTGACCGTGGAGCCCGTGTAAGATTCTCTCCTTCTCCCTCTGCCCCTCCCCACCCTCTCTTTCCCTCTGAAAAATGATAATAATAATAATTTTTTTTAAAAGAAAGTTACCTGCCCCTTGACAATGTATTCCCCCTTAAAGCATGCTCTAGCTTAGGGTTTTTTTACCCTAATCTATTAAGTAAAATTCATTTCTGTCTGTAGTTCTGTGGCATAGTATGGCTATCTCATGGTACAAGTACAGGTGATAGAGATGGTGTGCAGTAGACCTAAGGAAGGGAAAGAATTGGTCAGGAAAGGAAGACAAATATGATTTTACTAATGGAAGCTAAAGAAACTAGAAAACATAAAAAAATATAAGAGGTTTTAAGAATGCAGAAGAAAAGGATGAGATCAAAGATAACAAAGATATGATGTAGAATGAGAAAGAAGAAAATAGAGTTTATTTTGCTGCACTTGATTACATTTAGTGCCAGTGTTTGCACATTGCTTTCAATATATGCAAACCATTTTGTAGGCTGTGCCACAATGAGGGATAGTTGCTTCTAGCAACGGGCCCACCCTGTTTTATGGGTGATCTGTTGGGTTCCTTGATCAATGTACTTAAGCTTATTAGAGTAAGAAATACCTAATAGAAATACCGAAATGCCTAATAATGAAAAAGTCTTCTTTAGAGTACGGTGGGGAACGGATGAATTTGTCACACTATGGAACAGTTTTACATCTTGCATATAAAGGAAGTTTTTTAAGTCAACTGAAATCATTGAATGATGATTTAAGTTAAGTTGATCTAAGTGGTGCTGGGCATGTATTATTGCATTATTACAAGCAAATGAAATGACCGGATTCACTTGTAGACACATGCCAAGTAGATCTTCTTAGAGTCACACATGTCAATTGGAAAATGAATAAGCACACTCCTTTAGAAATTAGTATAAGAATTGATTGTTAAAAACAGATTTAAGGTGCCATAATAAGCCGGGGCTAATCCTCATCCATCCATTGAAAAGCAGAGCAGATAACCTGAATTTTATCTCATTTTTATCTTCTTCAACATTGACGCAGTCTCTCCAATTCAAAGCAGGTTTGAAAGTTTCAATCCTAAACTTAAAAATGGTGTCTAGTGAGGGTTATTTTTCTTATCTAGACTCAAACTGAAGATTTTTCCAAGGACTTAGAATAGGAGAAACAGTCTCTGAGGGTCCTTGGGTTTGCGTATGTGTTGGGTGGACTGCCAGCCAGCACTGAATTTCTTGGCTATTGAGACATAGCTCTAGTACCACTAAAAATGAATTGCTTCTATGACTGATTCTATTATTGCTTCTGTGATAGAGCTTCTAAAGTGCTTTTTTTTTTTTTTTTTTTGCTTTTAAAGTACTTGACGGTTCTTAGGCCTGTGGTTGTAATGTTGGAGGAAGTTTCTTTCATCAGGAATGTTAATTACTTTGCTTAATTTTCCCATAAGTAAACGTCACTTGCTAATGATAATAACACCATAACACCATTGAGATTAGCTTTAAAAATGTGTTCATAAACTAGATTTTAAGGAAAAATCCCTTCATATTTGGGTAGGAAAAAAAAAATTTTCTCCCTACTCTTTCATGCCATCTCTTCCTCCCTTAGGCCCCCACTAGTCCTTGAAACAAGTACCATTCAAGTGATATTATCTTTCCTGCCAAATTCATTCGAAGAATATATTTAAATAATAAAGGATATTTAGGAGGAAACGGTAAAAAGACATAATTTGTTTCTTTTTTTTTTTGACATAACTGGTTTCATAGCATTTGTTATAAAATTTTATTATTTTCTCAGAGATTGTTTTTAAAAATTCTTGGAGTTAAAAAGTGCTAGTCGTGGATGTGATATGGCAGCAAAATTTTCTTTGTGTTTCAAGGATAAGGTGAGTAAAAGATGAGAATACATATTCTTTGGAGAGTGTTTCTCCTTTTTTATACTTTTCAGGTCTATTCTTCAATGAGAGCTTTAGTCACGTTCCATCTAGTGCCTTCTCTATAGAGAGATGGAGTCAGAAAGGAGGACTGATGAATTTCCAAGAGATAAGGAGGGTTTTCTTCTGGAACTGATTTTAAGAATAGAATCATGAACAACTCTGAAGTTGGAGAGGCAAAGAATGGAGAACAAGCAACATTTTATGACAGCAAATGGAAACTCATTCTAAGAAAAAGTTTCCCTTTCTATTTTTTGAGTCATGCATATTAATAATCAACACATAAAGCCAATTCATAGGGGTCCAATGCAGACTCTGGGACTGTAAACCAAGTCACATCACTCTTAAAAAGTGTGGCCCCTTCTGCTATTAACTAGACATTAACTTCAAGAAGGAACTATGTGTGTATGTTCACTTCAGTTTTATTGGCTCAAAAATGAAGACTTTGGGTTTGATTAGATGAACGCTAAGGTTCTTCGTGAAGATTGTCACTATCTATGACTATCACATGCTTAAAGGGGGTTGGATGAGGAAACAGAAATGAAGGGGTGAGGGTTGCAGGCAAAAAGAGGTAAGGGAGTAATTTTTTTGCATCACTTAGAGGACCTAATTAGTGAATTATACAATACAAAGTATTGATTTTTACTGGATAACTTCTGTGTTCCTGGTAGCTCTTCCACAATCTAGTTTTAAGAAGTCTTTAGAAACAGAGGTACTGCTTAGAGTTTTGAGGGCACCTCACAGTATTCATCTGTAATTGGGATAGAGAGTACCTCATAACATCAGAATTGAGATTTTTTTAGAAAATAATGCATGCGATGCAATTGCCATAGTACCTAGTACATAGTAGTACTTTTTATAATAAAAATACTATTTATATTATAAATATATATTATATTAGTATTATATTAGTACCTAATAAATGATCTTTACCATCATTATCATCATCAACCTGAGTGTCTCATAACACTAAGCTGAATAGCTTTCTTTTTTTTTTCCAAAAATGAATATACACCAACTCTAGGCTGTTTATGCCTACCTGTCTTTGGTTATATGTGTCCTCCACCTGTGGCCAGCGGGTGAACCATGTGTAGTTCAATAGGCAAACAGTGCCAGTCACATCTGGAAGGTGGCATTTGAGCAAAAACTTGGAGAAGTTAACCATGTAGATATCAGCTGAAGAGTGATGGTGGCAGTGGTGATGCTGTAGCCAATGTAAAGAACAGTAAAGAGGCCCATGAGGCAAAAGTTGAATGAGCAGTACAGGGAGGACAGTAAAAGAAATAAGGCCAAGGAGGTGGCAAGGGCCTAGGTGCCTCAGGAATGAAAGCCATTGTGTCTGCTTCATCTTCACTCCGAGTGGAGTCATGAGGGTTTTGAGCAGAAGAGTGGCATGACCGGACTTCCACTGTGGGTTGTGTTGAGAATAGACTCACTGCAGGAGGGCAGGAGTGGAAGCAGGAGGCCAAGAAGGAGGTTTCTACAATAACCTAGGTGAAGAGTGACAGTGGCTTTCACCTGGGAGGTGGTTTGGAGGTGCTGAGAAGTGACCACATCCTGGATTTATTTTAAGACAGAATAAATAGGATTCGGTGGCAACATGGATGTGACACAAAAGAAAGGAAACAACAGTGAACCCAGAGATTCTGGCTTAGACTTTGGGGAGCAGTGGAGTTGCCACTAACTTAGTAGGGGAAGGCCACCATGAAGCAGGTCTTCAGGGAAGATTGAGAGTTCACTTTTGAGCATTGTCAAGTTTAGATGAGTGAAGTTTGTAAGAATGAATTAATAAACGGATGAAGAAACTAAAAAGCAATCATGTAAAGCCTCAGAAACTGTTTTAAACTGTAATCAAGAGAAGCAAATGTATGAATAATAGAGAAAAGTTATCAACAGCCACTCTGGAAAACAGTATGGAGGTTCCTCAAAAAGCCAAAAATAGGGGCTCCTGGGTGGTGGATCAGTCAGGTAAGGGCTGACTCTGGATGTTGGCTTGGGTCATGATCCTGGGGTCCTGGGATCAGGCCCTGCATCAGGCTCCACACTCAGCGGGGAGTGGATTGAGGCTTCTCTCCTGCCCCCTCCATTCTAGCTCTCTCCTCTCAAATATATAAATAAACCCTTTTTTAAAAAAGTTAAAAATAGAAATACCCTACAACTCCGTTTTAAAATTCATTGACAAGATATTTTAGGAAGAATCTGTTCAAGGTTCTCAATAAAGTCCTTTAACACTTCAATTTTTTAAGCAATAATAGGATGTGGAATAGAAAGTATAATAACATTCAAAACATAATGACTTAAATAAAGCCATATTGGGAAAAGGAGTAGTAATTCGATACTTCAGGAAACAATCTCATGCAAAGAAACACTCGAGTGTGCTTCTTCTTTACCATTCACACAGAATGCTTTATTTCTCACATTTCTGGTCAACAAATGTGTGGGATGCCTGTGGAATTGGGATGCACCACCCTCCCAGTACGGGGATGTGTTCACCCAACCAGAAGCTATCAGAACCTTGGACTTTTGAGATTTTTATGGAGAGTTGATCACATAGGCAGGGTTGGTCATTCACCCAATTTCTAGCCCTCTTCCCCTTCATAGAAGAAAGAGTGTGGGCCTGAAAATTCTAAGCTTATAATCATGTCTTGTTCTTTCTGGTGACCAGCCCCTTATCCAGGAGCCCACCAAACATTGCCTCCTTAGAACAAAAATATTCTTATCATGCAGGAAATTCCAAAGGATTTAGGAGCTCTGTCTCAGGAAACAGGGTCAAAGACAAAATATATTAGAACAAAAGATGCTCCCAGTGCTCTTATCACTTAGGAAATTACAAGGGTTTTAAATTTTTGTCAGGAACCAGGCACAGAATACAATATATATTCCTATTATTTCACAAATCAGTAAGACAGATGATAAGCCCAAGCAATATTTCAGATTTCAGAATACTACTAGTTCTTGCATACTCTTACTTCTTCGACTGTTTTCATGACCAGTACCATCACCAACACAATAATAACAATTACTGAGTGTTTGCTTAGATTGTCTCATTTAAGTTTCAAAAAAAAAAAAAATTGTGGAAGGTAGGTAGTATTATTATCACTATTTTATAGATGAAAAAAATTAAGCTTAGAAGCATTAAGTAAATTGTCCAATACTGCATTGCCGGTAAGTTCCAGAGAAAAATAAACAAAAGTAGAATGGATGAGAGAGAAGATAATTTGTAGGCATAGCAATTTTTAAGGGTGCAATAATAGACTTATTTCAAGAGAGATGGGCCAGATTCAGTAACCAAAGTCATATTAAGGTAGAACTTTCCAGACATCTGCAAATGTAATTCAAATGGGTTCTCTATGAAGAAAGCAAAAGTAATGAATAATGTCCAATACTGAGTTATGTTCTAGTAATTTCTAAAGTCAGAGGTGTTTTTTTTCTTTTAAGATTTTATTTATTTATTCATGAGAGACACAGAGAGAGGCAGAGAGACACAGGCAGAGGGAGAAGCATGCTTCCTGTGGGGGGCCCAATGCGGGACTCGATCCCGGGACCCTGGGGTCACGCCCTGGGCTGAAGGCAGAAGCTCAACCACTGAGCCACCCGGGCGTCCCTAAAATTAGAGGTTTTAAGAGTGTTACAGATTGAATGTTTGCATCTACTCAAAATCCATCTCTTGAAGCCCTACCCTATCCACTGTGATGTTATTTGGGGATGGGATCTTTGGGAAGCGATTACAGTTATGATGTTATTAGGATGGGGCCCTCATGATGGAATTAGTCCCCTTATAAGAAGAGACACCAGAGAACTTGCTCTTTGTGTCCATCATGCAAGGATGCAGCGAGAAGGCAGCCATCTACAGGTCAGGAGGAGATCCCTCACGAGAATCCGACCATGCTGGCACTCTGACTTCAGCTTCCAGCCTCTATAACTGTTAGAAAATAAATTTCTGTCGGTTAAGCCACACAGAAGACTGTACTTTATGGCAGGCTTACAGACTAAAACAAAGAGTCACTATTACGACTCTGATAGAGTCTTTGGAATAGACTTTCAAATCACGTTCTTATCTCGTCAACTGTGTTTTCCTGCTGTTACCAGTATGAATTAAATCATAAAAGTTCCCTCCGTTGCTGTAGGTCTCTGATGAGCCACACATACACGGGTCTCTGTTCTGTGGGATAGGATTTTCAGAAAAGCAGTTAAGAATAAGACCTACCTCAGGAAATAGCAAGTGAAAGAAGAAGGCAAGAGAGTAAAACTATTTTTACTATGTTTGGGATGCTTAGTCATCCGGATAAATTAAATATATTATAACGGTTTGTGTAATGGATGGAGATATCATTGGTCACCTTGCTTGTGCCTGTAACACAAAGGGCTGTAGCAGTCTGTGTGGCTTATAGTCATGAGCCTCCAAATTATTATTATTATTATTTTAATTATTATTATTCAATTTATTTAAACTCAAGCAAAAAAGACACTTCACCCATTCCTCCCACCACCCCTCCCCCAGACTCCACCACTACCAGTCTGTTCTCTGTGTATATTGGGCGCCATATATAGGAGAGGTCATATAGTATTTGTCTTTGTTGGGCTTGTTTCACTTAGCATAATGCCTTGAGGTCCATCCGTATTGTCACCAATGGCAAGATTTCATTCTCTTTCATGGCTGAATGTTTAGGTGTGTACACATACACCTAAACACACAGAAACACACGTACATGCACACATACATACCATGATTTCCTTACCCATTCATCCATCAGTAGATACTTAGGTTGCTTCCATATCTTGGCTATTATAAATAATGCTGTAGTGAACATATCTTTTCCAGTTAGTGTTTTCATTTTCTTTGATAAATACCCAGAAGTAGGATTGTTGGATCACATGGTAGTTATATTTTAATTTTTTGAGGAGTTTCCATACTGCTTTCCATAGTGGTTGTACCAATTTACATTCCCATCAACAGTGCACAAAGGTTCCCTTTTATCCACATTGTCTCCAATATTTGTTATTTCTTACCTTTCTGGGAATAGCCGTCCTAACAGGTGTGAGGCGATATCTCATTGTGGTTTTGATTTGCATTTCTCTGATGATTAATGATGTTGGGCATCTTTCCATGTATATGTGAGCATCTGCATGTCTTCTTTGAAAAAATATCTATTTATATGCTCTTTTTTTATTTGGATTTTTTAATTGGATTGTTTTTTGCCACTGAATTATGTAAGTTCTTTATTTTGGATATTAATCCTTTAGTAGATATATGATTTGAAAATATTATCCCCCATTGTTTTGATAGTTTCTTTTGCTGTGCAGAAGCTTTTTTAATCTGTAGTAGTCCCACTTGTTTATTTTTGCATTTGTTCCTAGGATTTGGTTATGTGCAGGCATTTTGTGTTTGGGTGCGGTCCATACCACAACTGCCCTCCGGAAATACAATTCCAGGGGTTCAGGAGGGAGCTGTGGGAAGAAGCCGTTCTGTCCCTCATAGTATATGAGGCTCTGGTTATGATTCAGAAAGTGAGAAATTCAATTCAGCGCAGAAGTACCTGGGAAGGGTGTCATCAATCGGAATGTTCCAGATTATGTGTGTTACGTAATGGAAGGAGATGGTGCTGCCAACAAGAAACAGTCTTCTCCCTTGGTGAAGAAAGTAACTCCAGACATGGACAAGAACCACAGGAGAGTTCATGCTGCTCTAGGGTAGAAGCCAGTCTTAGAGCAAAGTTTAGAAGAAGAGAGAGAACCGTCCCCCGAGGTCTCTTGCTCAGAGGGAAGATCACACGGTGCAGGCGACAAGTTGGCTCGGAGCTCAGGAGCAGGCTGGTCAGGACTAAACTAAACCACAATTTTATGAGGATTTTTCAGATAAGAATGATAAATGCTTTGACAAGCAGCGAATAACAAGTCACCACCATTTTATCTTTTAGTTTTCAGAAGCAGATATTTATTTATTTATTTATTTATTTATTTATTTATTTATTTAAAGATTTTATTTATTTATTCATGATAGGCAGAGAGAGAGAGAGAGAGAGAGAGAGAGAGAGAGAGAGAGGCAGAGACCCAGGCAGAGGGAGAAGCAGGCTCCACGCAGGGAGCCCGACGCGGAACTCCGTCCCGGGACTCCAGGATCACGCCCTGGGCCAAAGGGAGGTGCTAAACCACTGAGCCGCCCAGGGATCCCCTAGAAGCAGATTTTTAAAAAATCAGAATGGCCTTCTGATTTCTGCAGCTTAGGGACCAACCCCAGCACCGCTGCTGACGCGTGAGGTGGTCTTGAGCCTGTCGGCCTCTCCGGCTTCAGTTTCTGCAGAACGAATTGGACGGTAGTTATTTTCTGCTCTAAACATACTATGATTTTATTCAATCCTAATTCTGAGTTCTGAGGAATTTATCCAGAAAAAAAAAAAAAAAGAGAGAGAGAGAGAGATAGAAAATAGCTGCATCCAGGGTCATTTAAAGTGAGAAAACATTTATTTGGAACATACGCTTCAACACTTCAGTTCTCAAAAATTTGCAAAAGGATATATAGCCATTGCTCTTGAATTGAAAATTTTAATCTTGTGACCTTTATCTTTTACTGTCTTTCTACTTCCTGCCAAAACCCATTCTTATCCTTCTATGGATTCTTTTTTAGAGAGAGGATAAAGACCTTTTAATCACCAGTAGGTAAGCTGTTTTATAATCAGAAATTTTAGAATGGTATTTTAAAAGAGTGGTATTTGGAGAAACAGTAAATGGCTTTCTCATGTGCTTTATGTTGAAAAACTGTTGCAGTACATTTGATCCATTCAAATACATCTTCAAAATCTATTTAGCATTAATGAAAGCAGTGTGCCATCTCCTCGTAGCGGTGTCTTGAACTTTGATTGAATTACTTTTCTCTCTTTTAACAAAAAAAAAAAACATTCTGTAGGAATGTTCACTGTTCTATCTAGACTGCTTTACCTGTGACTCAGTTGCATTTTGACCTCTAAAATAATTACCGGATCATTTAGGAAGGCAGGGTTAAGACGACATAGCAGAACAAAATAAAGTCAGAAAATGGGAAATGTCAGGTCTTTGTAACATTTTAAAATGAGTGCTGCCCTAGCTAAAGTGAGTTTCCTTATAGTGGCAGTAACCATTACTCCTCCTGACCGTGCAGAAGCCGCCATTCCCAGATCATCCTTGGCCCACATGCCACCGATTATTTTACCTGTCTGTCCACTCCTTACTCTGGCCCTAAGGCCATCCATCTGCTCCCCAAATCTTCCCTGATACCCGAGGTCCCTCCTCAGCCCCATCCCCGTCCTCAGCCAGGTCTTTTCACTTAACTGGAAGCTGGCGCTCTCTCTCGCAGCCCCGCAGATGGCTGCCCTTCACACCTGCATGAATAAATGAATAAACCTTGTGAAAACTCCCTTGGTTTGAGGCTCATGGCCTCAGACACATCACTGGATTCCTTGCCTTACTAGGGTCACCTAAAGGTGGTACTGCCCTCATTTCATGAGGATCTCAACTTGTAATCCACTGTTTGTCCTTGTGAGAGGAGCACAACTCCTCTCATACATCTGGTGATTTAATAGCTGCATAAATTATCTTTTCAGTTCCTGGGCCTCTCAGGCTTTTCTCTGCCCTACTTTAGCAACCCGCTCTCTTGGTCATCTCCTACATCTTGTCATCCATCCCACGCCTCCGGAATCTTAAAGTACTCTATTTTCTGTTTTCCATCTCATATCGTGCCAACATACTCCTTGTAGTTGTTCATTGATCCTAAAGTCATGTCTGTACCCTTCATGACCCGTTCTCCCCTATACACTCTTCTTTCCTTATCCATGAGGTTGCATGGTCCATCACTTAGGAATCACCAAACAATTCCCTTACATATAGCCTCAACTCCTGGGTCTCTCTTCAGTTACTATACTCCCTGGGTAAAATAAGGAAAGATAGTTGGATGGATAGATAGATAGATAGATAAATAGATGATAGATAGATAATAAATAGATAATAGATAGATGATAGATAATAGATGATAGATAATAGATGATAAATAGATAATAGATAGATGATAGATAATAGATGATATATGGTAAATAGATGATAGGTAGATAGATAACAGATGATAGATGATAGATGATAGATAATAGGTAGATGATAAATAGGTAATAGATGATATATGGTAGATGATAGGTAGATAGATAACAGATGATAGATAATAGATGATAGATGATAGATAATAAGTAGATAGATAATAGATGATAGATAGATGATAGATAATAGATGATACATAATAGATGATACATAATAGATGATAAATAGATAATAGATAGATGATAGATAATAGATGATAGATGATAAATAGATAATAGATGATATATGGTAGATAGATGAAAGGTAGATAGATAACAGATGATAGATAATAGATGATAGATAATAGGTAGATAGATAGATGATAAATAGATAATAGATAGATGATAGATAATGATAGATGATAGATAATAGATGATAAATAGATAATAGATGATATATGGTAGATAGATGAGAGGTAGATAGATAATAGATGATAAATGATTACATGGATAGATTATAGATAATAGATAATGATAGATGATAGATAATAGATGATAAATAGATAATAGATGATAGATGATAGATAAAAATAAAAGCTACAACAACAACAAATGGACAAATTCAACCTTTTCTTCACCTACTGCATACATGCCTCCCTGCAGTTGAGCCAGCCAGGATAACCTGACTACTGTGCTCACAGATTTCGTTCGGTTCCTAACTCCCCGCTACTGTTGGCTAGTTCTCGGTTTCCCTGGTCCATTTGCTCTCCCACTGTTGTGCACCGTTACTGTACACCTCCTTGTTCCCAGAACCTCCACAATATCTCCCTCTTCCTCATTCTCAGCTGATTTATCTGGTTTCTGTTTCATTGAGAAGAGGAATTTGACAATTTCCCACGCTGTATTTACCAACCTACCGACATGCACTCCGCATGCCTTCCCGCTATTACGGATAAATTCTGCTTCATGTCTAAAGTCAATCCCTCCGCTAGTGTTTTAGATTCCATCTCTCCTCATCTATCTAAGAACATTATCCCCTTTTACTCTTGCGTCCTACATTATTCCCTCTCTACTAGATCATGTCTGTTAGCATGAAAAATGCCACCCAGGCTCCCACATCTTCTAATTCATGCTCATTTCCCTACTCTTCTGTATAGAAGAACCATTTCAAGAGCTGTCCCCACTTTGCCTGCTCTCATTCTCCTGAATCCATGCTCACGAGGATTTCATTGCTATCACTTTACCTAAACAGCTCTTGTCATGATCACCTCCATGTTGCTAAATCCAATGGAGAGCTCTCAGTGGTCCTCTCCTCAGCACACCTGCACGGGATCACTGTCTCCTTCAAACACATTCTTCAGTTGAGATTTAGTTGAGAAGATTTAAAGATTTAGTTTAGTTTCTTTAGTTGAGGTATTAAACTTTTTTTCTTCCTACCATTAGGGTGCTGGCTACTACTCTATTTCTTTTGCATGTTGCTTCTCATCACCCCGAATTCTAAACTTTGAGATATCCTGTATCTGAAGCTAGATATAAACCTTTCACTTTTCATTCATTCACTCCCACCCAGTTTCAAAGCTTTTGATATCATCAATATTCTGATGGTCCATCAGTTCCTCATATTTTTATCTCTATTCCTTGACTGATCCCTTGAACTCCAGGACTCCCATATCCATCCACCTGATGTCTTTACTTGACCTTTATTACTTTTTTAAAATTATATTTGTTTATTCTTGAAGATACAGAGAGAGAGGAAGAGACCCAGGCAGAGGGAGAAGCAGGCTCCATGCAGGGAGCCCAATGTGGGACTCGATCCCAGGAACCCAAGATCACGCCCTGAGCCTAAGGCAGATGCTGAACCACTGAGCCACCCAGGAGCCCCTTTACTTGACTTTTAAATAAATGTCTCACACTTAAAATGTTCAAAACTGAACTTCTCATTCCTGTTTGCTGCTTACTCCTTCCCCTACAATCCTATTTATCTTCAGTCTTCCCATCTCAAGACGTTGCAATTCCGCCCTTCCCATTGTTCATGCCCTAGTCTCTAGTCTCTGATTCTTCTTTCTCTTATTCTTTATATGCAGCCAATCACAAAATCTAGTTCATTCTACCTTCAGAATAGAAATAGAATCTGATGTGTCTCAACTTCATCCTAATTTCTTCTAACTCACTTCCAAGCTTCTCTCTTTGCTTCCCTGTAGTCTGTTCTCTGCACGGCAGCCCAGATTCTCACTTTAAAACTTAATGTCAGTTCAGAATCTTCTTTCAATCCGCCACCTCACTCATAGAGGCAAAGTTCTTAGAGTGGCCTGTGGAGCTCTAGACGATGTCATTCACCATTGCTTGTGGTAGGCGGAATGCAAAGATGTCCCCTAAGGGTCCTACCTCCCTGGTGTACTTGCTGTACATAATACTTTTTCCCTGAGTGTGGGCGGGACCTTTGAATATGATAGGATAGTTACCCCATATGCCAAAGCTGATGGGATGATCTCTCCAGTCATTATACCTACCTAGTGGCTGGGATAACCTTGTCTAAGATACCATCTCAGCAGACTCCACTGACCTTGAAAAAGCAAACTGCCCTCTTGTGAACCATCTATGGAGAGGGCCGCTACCTGGTAAGACCCCAAGGGTGACCTTTAGGGGGTGAGTGTCAGTGATCTCAGCTGATAACTAGCAAGAAAATGGGGACCTCAGTCATTCAGCCACAAGGAAATAAATTCTTCCAACAACTTGAGTGAGATAGGAGGTGGATTCTTACTTAGTTTCCATGAGGCATGAGAATGCAGCACAGCCTACAGCTTGATTTCATTCTCAAGAGACCCTGAGTTGAGGACATGGCCCAGACTTCATATTTATAGAAACTGTAAGTTTGTGGTCATTTGTTATGCTGCGATATAAAAGGAATGCATTCCTCTCTTCCTTAGTCATCTTCTGCTCTTTTTCTACCCTACCCAGCTTTAGCCACATTGGTGTCTTTGTTCTTCCTTGAAAATGGGGACCACCAGGTTCCCAGGCCTTTGGGCCATCTGTTTCTTCTGCTTGAAAAGATTTCCCCCCAAGAAAGATCTATGGCTTCCTTCCTTCCTTGCCTCAGGTGTTTGTTCCAATGACATTGTATTAGATAGGCCCTTCCCAACCACCAAATACAAAGTAGTAGTCCCAACTCAGTGCTCATCCACCTTTGTATCCTGCTTAATTTTTTCTTTGTGGCATTTATCATTTTCTGATGTCTCATTTATTTGTTTACCATGAGAGTCTAAATTCCATGAGTTAGGGATTTTGGTTTTGTTCTCTGTTGCAGCTGTCCTTATGCATGGAATAATGCTTACAACATAGTAGGCCCTTAATAAATGTTTGTGAATGAATTAATATATTCTGGTTTTTGGCCTTTTTTTTTTTTTTTGGCCTTCTTTTTAAAGAGTTTTTGGTTTAAAATATTGTCATATTAAAGGAGAAAAAAAAGAAAAAATATTTTTAAAACCACAGAATTTTATAGCTTAATAACAGAAGAATGTAAAGCAAATCCAAATGCCATTAAGCTTAAAAATATAGACACTAAGAATTGCTTGGTTTCAGAGTGCATGCCCCATTGTGCAATTTAAAGCTGAGTGAATTTCTTACTACATAGGTTTGAAATACATTATACTCTAAAATTATGTTTATACACTGTAAAACTTTGACCATATACTGTATAACATTTTTAATGCTAGCTTTAAAAAAAATAAATCTCTTACCACTGTTTCCTACCATTAAGAAACTGACATAAACCCAAAAGCACAATTCTGATAAAAATATATATAATTCAAAATCTGAGGATTGGATATTGACCCATCACTAGTATTTAATACTAACTATTTAATAATCATTTGCTTTAATTCTCCGTGCCTGTTATCTTTGGAATGTTTTTAAAATGTCTTAGAATATTTTGATTGGCTTAGTGATATTTACAAACCATTCTTACAAAGAGTTTCTGCTCCAGAAGCGTATCTAATTTTAGTAAGAAAAAATGGTCTTGGGGCCCCTGGGTGGCTCAGTCAGTTAAGCAGCTGCCTTCTGCTCAGGTCATGATGTCTGGGTCCTGGGATGGAGCCTCACATGAGGCTCCCTGCTCAGCAGGGAGTCTGCTTCTCCCTCTCCTTGGACCCTCCCCCTGCTTGTGCTCTCTCTTTCTCTCCAAATGAATGAATGAATGAATGAATGAATAAATAAATAAATAAATAAATAACTCACTCTTTTTAAAAAAATAATCTTAAAAGTGTATGGGTATGTGTATGCATGGCTTTAAAGAAATGTCTGCATTAAGTCATTTCCCCAGCAATTTAAGCATAACCTCCTATGGTTTCTTTCTCCCTACTTTCCTTTCTCTTCCAATAATCTCTGCTTAATTGGTGCTCTTTTCCTCTCAATCTTCTTTCTCTCTCTTACTCAAAATAAAAATTCATATGAATAAATATAATAAAATCAATTGACCTAACAAAAAGCCTTAGCCATAGTTTCTCTTTTGTAGGTCTAAATATGAGTAATTCTATTCTATTCTATTCTATTTTATTTATTTATTTATTTATTTATTTATTTATTTATTTATTTATTTATTTTAAAGATGAGTAATTTTAAACAAGAGGTTTATCCCATGAATTGGAGTCATTGCCTTGGGAAGTCAGTGAGTTTCCTGCAGGAGCACCTTCCTCTCCAGTCTGATGAGATATTCCCCATGGTTCATGTGAATCTTTTCTCTCTCCTAGGACACTCTATGTTAGCAGATATCTTGGAAGTGTAGAGCATGGGATAAATTGACACTTTGACTCAGCCATTTCAAATCAATGTTGTCAGAAATTAAGAGATTTCATTCATGTGGAAAAGGATGACCTTTTAATAATTTGGATTCTGTATTCCCAGACTAAATGGATGTTTTTATTTGCTATTAATTCATTATCGGAGAAAATGGCTATGTCCTTTCTCATTTATTCTATTTTGTAAATTAACGTACATTAAAATGGACTTTTTGTTGTTGTACAGTTCTAGCAACACGTGTAGATTCTTGTAACCACCATCGTAATCAGGAAACAGAACTGTTCTCTCACCACAGAGAAGCTCCCTCCTGCTGCCCCTTTCATTCATGCCTCCACCCATGCCAAGCCCTGAGGCCACTATGTTCTCTATCACCATAGCCTTTTCTTTTTCAGAAGGATATATAAATGACATCATAGAGAACATATCCTTTTGAGACTGGCCTCATTCACTCAGTCTGATGCCTTTGAAATTCATGCAAGTTGTGTATATCAAAAGTCTGTTTTTTTAAATTCCTAAGTACTATTCCATAGTATGGCTGTATCACAGTTGGTTTAACCATTCACACCATTTTCCCCTTCTGGTAGCTCCCGATCTGGACTCAATAGAGCCCCAAGCCTAGAGGTGGCCAGTGGTGTAAACACTGCTGGCCTGGGTGGCTCAGTTGGTTAGGCGTCTGCCTTTGGCTCGGGTCATGACCTCAGGATCCTGGGATCCAGCTCCACATTGGGCTCCCTGCTCAGTGGGGAGTCTGCTTCCCCTTCTTCCTCTGTGATCTCTCTACTCTTGGTCTCTGTCAAATAAATAAATAAAACCTTTAAAAAAATTAAAGGACATTTTGGTGTTTTCTAATTTGGGGTGATTATGAATGAATGGACCTGGCAAAATATTCATATGTAGGTTTTTCTGTGACCCTAAATTTTCAATTCTTTAGGGTAAATAGTTATGATTGGAATTTCTAGCTTCTATGGTAAGTGTGTATTAAGCTGTATAAAACCCAAAATACTATTTTTCTCACCAGCAACATATGAGAATCTCAGTGGTTCTGCACCCTCATCAGCCATGTTGAGATACATAGCGCCATCCCATCAGGCTTTTAATTTTCACTTCCCTCGTTACCAATGAAATCACAAAATTTTCCATGGTTTATTTGCTATCTGTATATCCCCTTTTGAGACATGTTGGTTCAACATTGCCCATTTATTAAATAGGCTGGTTTTTTGTTGTTGAATTTTGAGGACTCTGTATTGGAAGCACATTCTTTGTGAAATACATAATTTGCCAATGTTTTCTTCTAGTCAATAACTTGTCTTTTTTTTTAAGATCTTATTTTTTTATTAACTTTTGTTTCAGTTGTGAAGTCTAAGCAAAGGATCATTTTTTCCCCAAATGGGTGTCTAATTGTTTCAATATCATTTGTTGAAAGGACTACTTACTCTTTTTCCATTGAATTGACTGTAACTTTGTAAAAAAAAAAAATTTGATCATGTTGCTTCTGTATTCTGTTTCATTTATCAATATATCTACCCTTTCAACACCACCACACGGTTTTGATTACTGTAGATTTACAGTAAGTCCTAAAATCAGCAAATCCTCCATTTTTGTTCTTTCTTAAAATTACCCTGGCTATTCTATTTCTTTGCCCTTATAACTTTTTGAATTAGTTTATCAATATTTAAAAAAAATCTTGCTGGTATTTTGATTAGTATTGTGTTCAGTCTATGATCAGTTTGGGGAGAACTGACATCTCTATAAAGTTGAGTCTTCCAATACATGAACACCACATGTCTCACCATTTATTTAAACCTTTGGTTTTTTCCATCAGCACTTATAGTTTTCAGCATATAGATCTTACACATTTTTGCCCTTTGTTTGGATCTACCATAAATGATAACGATTTTTGAAACTTTCAGTTTCCAGTTGTTCATTGCTAGATATTTGTGAGTTGCGAAATTATGTCTGTGAAGCCTTGTACAGTAGTTTCAATATCACTCATATTTACAAAGCTTTTATTTTTTCATTAGGACCTGTCCTTCATCTTTGTCACCCAGGTGACAGCCTGGGGCCTGGGAGGCGGTCTAGCACATAAATTCTTTCTTAAAGTCTCTGATATGCTATTTTGATCTGTGCACGCACAGCTTGAGGTGAGGCCAGATGTTTATGAACAACATTAAGAAGTCCCTTTCTTGAGCTCCTTCCTCTTCACACTCTCCCTGGCACGTTCCTGTTTCCCGTGGCTTTGGTTTTAGATGTTCCAGCCAGAAAGCTGGGGTTTTATTTTCTTCTTTCTGCTTTGCAACTGCACCCTCTTCTGGGGCCAAGAAGCAGAAGAACAGAGAGAAATAAAGTAAAGGGATTCACCCTACACCCTTTGGGTCTTAATTCCAATAGAGAGGAGACTTGCCCTCCTTCATAGTTTTAGGCTCCTGTGGTTCCTCCTTGTTGCCACTTTTACTGCTGCTACCACTGGATGATTTGGGGGCTGGGACATGAGAAAGTGGAAAGAAGAAAAGTTATTTCCCAATTCTTCTGAATGTTGGGAAATCCTTTCTCTGTTCTTTGTGCCTGAATTTTGGGGCCTTCTCCTGGAGCCCTCCCTGTTTACACCACTGGCCGCGTCTAGGCTTGGGGCTCCATTGAGGCTGGATCGGGAGCTACTAGAAAGGGAAAATGGTGAACTCACTGCTGGTTCAGTGGCATTTAAAATTCTGATCTACCCCAATATGCCTGGTGCTATTTCCTTTGATTCATCAAATAGCTGCTCTGTGCATCTGTCCAGCTTTAGGATACAGAAGGGTAGAGCGTGCTTCCTCTCTCTTACCTGCAACACTCTATGTACCAATGGGCAGATCATGGCATCCTGTTAATTTTAATGTAATTTTGGTTGCCTATGTATTTACAAGATGTCAATCTTGTTTTATCACCTTGCTTACTAGGTATGCCTTAAATTTAAAGAGATAGTTTATACTTCATGTTAACATTGAATCTACGTTTCCAAATACAACTAACATTAAGATAGATAGATAGATAGATAGATAGATAGATAGATAGATAGATGATAGATAGAGAGATAGATAAGGTAATATAAACATGAGGAGGGAAAGATGTGCTTTAACTTATTTGTATTGGGATATTTACATTTGAATAGTACTATTTTTAGCAGTAAAGAAGACTCTACTAACCAATTAGTCTGAAAACTGATAGTCAACATATTTGTGATGTGCTCTCGAAGCTTCACAGCCCAGACTGTATAACTATAGTGGTCATCGCCATACGTTAAAGCATTCTTATACTTACACTGAAGATCTTTTCTTTTTAGTCACATCAATCTTGTGAGATAAGTAAGGTGATTTAGTATATTCCTATTTTATAGCCGGGACGTCTTTCTGGGTGCTGCATTGCCTGCTCACAGTCACATTGCTGTTAGCTGTAGAGTAACCAACCAGGGACTTTGTTACTCAAAGTTCACTGCATGTTTCACTAAACCGTACTCCACTGTGTAACGGTATGTGAGATGGCATGGATCAGTTCAAATGAAAAATACTGAGCTGCCTGAAACCCTTGGCAAATTCTGACAGAAGGCTTTGAAAGACAGGCTGTCCTTCAGCCTCTCTGGGTAGACATTGGACAATGTCTAGGGACTTTTAACAGAGAAAAGAAAATAATCAGTAGCAGGTGCACTTTAAGAAGAAAACCTGAAAAAAGAATTTAAAAAAAAGAAGAAAAACTGACATGGATGAAATAGAAGAAAAGGTTCCTGGAAAGTGGAAGTGGGTTCCTCAATCGTAACGAAAGATAGATGACAGCACTCCTTGGGATGTTGCCATTGTGAAGGGACATTGTGGAGGACCAGTCAGCAGGGTTTAGTGACTCACTGGAAGGCTGGGGCAAGGCGGAGGTAGAGATGGAATATTCCTTGGTTGGGGTCTTTAGACGATGATATGCGCTGGATGTGAGTGAGTTGGAGCTTGAGGAAGAGTTAAGTTTCAAGCTTACAGAATGTAAAACATCAGGGCAAAAGTGATTCGGAGTTCTAGATCAGGAAATGAGGGCAGATTAGGGAATCTAGAATGATAGCTCCTCATAGAAAAGGGATAGTAGAATCCTAATAACGGGTGGACTTTCCAAAGAAGAGCTCCTAATGAGCATAGAGGAGAAAATCAGGGACTAAAACTCGGAGTGTGTAAGCTCTAATGCGAAGAACTACTGAAAGTTTTATTTGAGTATGAGTTTGAAAGTATTCTATGGCTTCTGACATTTATGAATTTCAGCCAGAATAGAGGTGTGCTTAGTCATACATACTTAATGGGACTCTCACTTCTTTGAGCCCTAAGTAAATCTAGCTTCGCTGGGTAAATGTATTCACCAGAAAGATCGTCAGGGTGCACTCACTCACTCACTAGCTCCATTTGTTTACTTATGGCCTCTGTTTATTTTCCTGTCTGGGTGAGATTTGTATTTCCCAGGTACATGTCTAGACAGTTTAAATGCAAGGCATGTCTCACAGCTGAAGATTCCCGTGCACAGCACCAGGACTACTTTATATTCACAAAAACTGACAGTGCTAATGATGGTTTCTCCCTGGATGTTTACAGAGTCATTTGTTGGTTTGCATCTCTGTGGCATTTTCAGAACAGAGGAGTTATTTACATGTTGCTGTTTAACATTTCCAGAGCTTTTTTTTTTTCCTTTTTCGTTTTCTTTTCCCAGTAAGGATGATATAGTAGATGGTGAAGAAGAGGGTCATTAAATTGCCCTTTTACAAAATTTTCATTTATTCATGAGAGACACACAGAAAGAGGCAGAGACACAGGCAGAGGGAGAAGCAGGCTCCCTGCGGGGAGCCCGATGTGAGACTCGATTCCGGGACCCCTGGGGTCACACCCAGAGCCGAAGGCAGGTGCTCAACCGCTGAGCCACCCGGGTGCCCATAAATTGTCCTTTGTTAAAAGACTGTCTTACAGCTCCTTTCATTCAGTCCTCTAAACATGTTCGTATGTTGCAGCAGATGAGATTGGATATTTCATTAGAAACCATTAGGGCAGTTATTTCACAGGCAGATTTTGAAGAACCGTCGTCACTAATCTACTCTGCATGCTGCAGATCTGAGTGAGAAGGAAGCATGGATCTGTGTTGCTGAAAATCGTTGTTGTCTCTGTCTTCCAACAAAGACAAACTTCTTCGTCTTCCAATTTGCTGGCAAGGTTAAATATTTAAGTGTAAAGTATTTCCCCCCTCTTATTCACAAGGAATACATTCCAAGACCCTCAGTGGAAAATAGTATCAAATCCTATATACACCATGTGGTTTTCCTATTCATACCTGCCTATGGAAAGGTTTAATTTATAAAAAAAGATCAACAACCATAATAAAATAGAACAATTATAACAATATATCATGTAGAAGCTACGTGAAGGTGGTCTTTCTCTCGCTCAAAATAGCTTACTGTACTTACCCGTCTTCTTGCGATGATGTGAGATGATAAAAGGCCCCTATGATGAGGTGAAGGGAGGAGAATGGCAGAGGAGATGTGACGTTGCATTAGGCTACGGTTGACTTTCCAATGATGTGATCCTCAGAAGGAGGATCATCTGTTGATCACAGGTAACGGAGACCTCAGAAGGTGGAGCGGTGAGAAGCAGAACCATGGAGAAGGGCACGACTGCATTTGCTGGGTTTAACTAGGAACTTCCATGTCGTGATCAAAACACTGTATCGGCCGTGAACTATTCATCTTTTACTTCTCTTGCAGCTTTCTGCATTAAACAGTGGTAATGATCTGCCAAGTGGCTGAAATGGCATAATTTTTTTTTTTTTTTTTTTTTTTTTTGTGGTGGTTGTTCACGTAGACTGAGATAGTTATTTATTACTGTAGCCTATTCTTATTGCCGTATAAATTGCTAGGAAAGTGTGTAAAGATCGCTTTTGTTTCTGGGTTCGCTCAAATTTGTTTCCTTGTACGAATGCCACGATGCTGTGCCATAATGGCAGTTAAAATATATGAGGGTGCATTGGCTATTATAAGAAAAAAACCCTTTTATTGGACCCTAAGTGTTCAGTTGCTTCTCTGGGTTGGCGTGCATGAGGCCTGTTTGGTTTAGGAAGGTAGGGGGTGAGGGGAGGCCAGGGTGCCCCCGAGATGTTTTCCAAGGCTCTATCAGGGCGTGATGGCCTGTGGTGTCTATGATAGAATCATGTGATAGACTCACAAGAGCGACTAGAGCGCTGGACGTGAGTGCTGATATTAAGGAATAGCTATTTGGGAGCAACTCTTTGTTTTCCAGCAAAGGAAAGTGAAATGCAGAGGTCTAGAGTGATATATCCCTGGTCACATAGCTAGTTAGTGGCTGACCTGGAAGTAGTGCTTGGATTTCTTTTTTTTTTTTAAGATTTATTTTTATTTATTTATGAGAGGGAGAGGGAGAGGGAGAGAAAGAGAGAGAGAGAGAGAGAGAGAGAGAGAGGCAGAGACACAGGCAGAGGGAGAAGCAGGCTCCATGCCGGGAGCCAGACACTGGACTCGATCCCGGGACTCCAGGATTGCACCCTGGGCCGAAAGCAGGCGCCAAACCATGGAGCCACCCAGGGATCCCCAGTGCTTCGATTTCTTGATTCCCTGGCCCAGACGTCTCTTCCCTATATCTTCCATGCAGAGGTGATGATTTCCACTAGATAAAATCTGGTATAATTTTGGTGTTGAATAATGCCTAAGCATTTATTACTAGCCTCCCGAACCTAACGGGCGATAAATTGAAAGCATAATTAAGAATTGAAGAATGAATTTTTTCTAAATCTGTGGGAAATCGCCTTTGGAACAGCCTTTGGAAACATGATGCTTCGATCGTGACTCTCCTGATTGAAGAGACGTGTTGAATATCCATACTTTGTGTGTGTTAAGTTGTTGCAGGATAAATTAGGAAAAAAAAAGCTCCTGCATTTTACGTTCCAGTTCATTGACTGGGAGGAGGAACCACGCTTTTGGGCATCTTCGATTCAGCTCTTTAGTTTATTTTTTTTTTAATTTTTATTTTTTTAGCTCTTTAGTTTATAACCTGGATTCCCCATTTTATCTCCCACAAGTCTCAGATGAAGGGAGATGCTTTAAAGTAGTCAGAACTTCCTATCCGAAATGGTTTGGGGAAAAAGAAAAAAAGGTTCTAGAATCATTCTAGCATCACTAGATGAAGCAAGCTCTGCTTGCTTTGTTTCTGCTCTGGGACTAAGTGGAGGCCTATAGGAGATAAAGTGAAGTAGGAAACCCTTAGGGCATTAAAGTTATTTTAAAAAATAGGCAGATAATTGTGGGTTTTTTCTTTTTTCTTTTCTTTTTTCTTCTTTTTTTCTTTTCTTTTTTTCCTTTTTTCTTTTTTTTCTTTTCTCTTTCTATCTCTCTCTCTCTCTCTCTCTCTCTCTCTCTTTTTTTTAAGATTTCATGTATTCAGTTGACAGAGGAGAGAGGGAGAGGCCGGCAGAGGCAGAGGTAGAGGGAGAAGCGGCTCCCGGGGGAGCAGGGCCCGTGGGGGGCTCGATCCCGGGACTGGGCGCCCGGCTGCTGGGAGCCTGTGTCTCTTAGGGCGCCGTCCCCACCGCGGTCCCAGATGCGGTCGCAGTGGCCTGCGCCACCCGCAGGACAGTGCGGCGCATCGGTGCCGCCGCTGGGACTGTCACCACCGTAGCCCTGCGCCTCCTGTAGGACTTGGGGCCAAGCCCACCGCCCAGACAATGGGACGCTCATCTCCATTTACAAAGGAAGCTTCTCGGGCGTTACGTCCCTTAAGGTGTTTGCCTGTCACTCAGGGGCAGGTGGCCCCGAGGCGCGGCACCCGCCTTAACCGCCAGCCACAGGCTGGTTCTCCCCGGGCCCGGGACAGGCCGTGGGTCCGCCCCTGTTTCAGATCATCATGCCGTTCTTTGGGTTTAGGCAGTGAGAGTGCTTAGAAAGTCAGGCCTGAGCTTTGCATCCCTGGGAATGAGCCTGGCTCGATGGTGCAAGCAGGGATCTGTAAGCAGCTCCTGGGAGAAGAAAAAGGGATCGAAATTGTTAGAGGTCATCAGCAAGGGGGGAGGAGAACCTGCAAATGTCTGGAAAAAACTAGGAGAGCTCCTATTGAGCTCTTTATTGGGTACTGAAGAGTGTACAGAGTAAGTCACTACATGATTTATGAAAAGTCATTATGTCTTTTTCCAGCGGGAAAATGGAATAATGAATTTTTTTTAATTACCCCAGAATTGAAGCTAATGCCGTTTTTTGCAAAATCACGGATTAAAGTGTCCTCTATATACACATCTTCTTTGTGAAGAATATTTAAAAGTCTCTATACTAATTGCAAATAATTGAATCAGTGTGATGATTTCCACTGATTTGAAAGTCACCAAAAAGCATTTTAGTTCATATTCTGATAAGAAATCATAATATGCTACTTAACAAGTAAATCACTTTCTTTTTCTGTGTTCACGATTTTTATGTTATTACATTATGACGTTAGGTGTGCAGATGTCACCAGAATGCTCCTATTTCAATTTCTTTAAAAGCATTGAATTCAAAAGGTATGTTTTAATTTATTCTTTTTATATTTTATATATTTTATTTTTTTATATTTTTATATTTTGAAACTTGCCATGATTTAGTAACATAATTGAGTTTCCTTTTCACCTAACGTATTCATTATTTTAATTGGTATTTTGGTAAACTATACAAATTTTCCTAATCCCCTTTCCTGACATCTTTGATAAAATACTGACATTTAGAAGGAATTGGCTGAAAGAAAGACACCATTTGTATCCCAATTAAAATTAAAAACAAATTTCAGGGAAAGACATGATGGAAGAAAATGAAGCATCGCATCTCTAGTATTAGTTAGACCTGGGAAGAAGTCATGGCAAAATGTCATGCCTGGGGGGTGGCTTGCTTACCTATTCTCAAAATGAGATTTTTTTTTTTATTCTCAAAATGAGATTCAAGGGCAAAATGTCATTTGTGTCACAGTTCCCATGTGACAGTGACACCATTTATTCTGTATATTTTCTTGCCCGGGAAAAGAAATTAGAGAATCTTAAAGGAGGGTAGTTATTCATTTTGTCCTTATCCTTCATTATTGTGAAGCAGGAAATTCGTATGTTGACGACGATAATGATGATGGAAATTTTCATGATAAAATCATCATCATCATTAAATAGAGAAGGGTTTATTTTATTTTTTTTTAATTTTTATTTATTTATGATAGTCACAGAGAGAGAGAAAGAGAGAGAGAGAGAGGCAGAGACACAGGCAGAGGGAGAAGCAGGCTCCATGCACCGGGAGCCCGATGTGGGATTCGATCCCGGGTCTCCAGGATCGCGCCCTGGGCCAAAGGCAGGCTCCAAACCGCTGCGCCACCCAGGGATCCCTAGAGAAGGGTTTATCGATGACCAGCAGAGATAGGAAGAAGATAGAATCCTGGAATTCTGGTTCTGACACCTCGTGACCTTAGACGAGCCTCCCCATCTTTTTGAATCTCTGATTCCCGATCTGACCAGGGAAAGGCCGGTACTGGAGCAGGTCGGCCGTCGATTCGGGCTCCGCGTGGCCCTAACTTTCCCGCCTTCGCCAGCGGAGCCTCCCTTAACCTCATCTCTTACACAACGGTGCTGGGGAAGGTGCTGGATCGCGTCTGTGGCCTGTGGCCTCGACAGGCAGGACTGTAGGGCTGCGTCCCCTCTCCTGTCCTGTGCAGCTGTAGCTGCAGCAGCAGGTGCGCCCCGCGCAGTCGGGGCCGCGTCCGCGCTCAGGGCCCGGAGGCCCCACCGTCCTCAAGCAGCTTCGACCCTCCGTGCACCTGCCTCGTAAACCCCCACTTGGCTTTCTTTTCTAATAAAAAATAACAGCAACCCTATTAACAGGTTTGAATGTTTTCAGACTAGATTCGTTTCATGGAGCAGCAAGGAAGGTGAATAGCTCAACCTGCGGTCTCCAGGAACGTGCGCGTGTGGGCTTCTGTTAAGGAGAGAGAGGATTCTTACCTTTCCATTTCATTTGTTTTTTGGTTGCAGGACTTCAGATGGTGGCAAAGTTGTTGGCACCATAGAAGTCAGTGTCGTGAAGATGGGGGAGATTGAGGATGGGGAAGCTGACCACGTCACGACAGACGTGCAGGGACAAAAGGTAGGTCCCTCAGCTCGATGCACAGATGATGTCGGAAATGATCGGTTTTGCCCGAGGCCTGAACCACCAACACCTCTGTGTGGCATGAAATCTCACCGTTCAAAAGCAAAATGGGAAACCAGCCGTGCACTGGAGGGCCGTGGGAACCCCCGGAGCCGGGCCTCTGTGCACGGAGGTGTGCAAAGCCACGCGGCCCTCAGGAGCACCTTCCTCTTGGCCCTGGCTCCCACGTGGAGCACTAGCGTCCTTCACTGCTGTGTTCTGCCCTGATTAACCCCACGTGAGACGCACGGAAGGTTCTGGGAAGGCTATTGCCCAAAGTCGCCACTTCACTCTCCAAACCCTCTTTAGAGACACACGGCCTGTGAGTTTAGATCCCGTTTATATGTGAAGGTGAAGAGATTTGGTAATGTTCTTGCCCGGTGACATTTCAGGGAGAGGAGCGGGGACAGCGTGGGGCCTTGGAGGAGGGGCCGCACCTGCCGCAAGTGCAGCGGCCCCCGAGGCTGAGGATGGAGGCCCCGTGCGTAGTAATGTGTGTCTGCGATTTTTACCTTCTTTTCTCTGACAAAGAGAAGCGACCTAAGTATGAATCGAAATTCCTGTCTTAGGAATGCAATTGCCTATTTATATCTGGGAAGATTCTCTATTTCCGCCATATATATCCCTGCTTATCATAAATGTGCGTCTTCTGATGATACGGCCTTTGGCGACTTCCTTCCCGGCTCAGTGGAGCATGCTTGATCTGCGGTGCTAGGAGGCATCTTCATGGGAGACGGGGGTTCTCTAACACAACAAAGATTTTGCAAAAGAAAGCCAGGACCACCCTTCAAAAGAATGGGGGTGACTGGGTGACCGGCACTGAGGGGGGCACCTGATGGGATGGGTGCTGGGTGTTATTCTATATGTTGGCAAATTGAACACCAATAAAAAATAAATTTACAAGAGAAAAAAAAAAAAGAAGAAATCCTTGGGGGAATCTTAACATTAAAAAAAAAAAAAAAAAAAAAGAATATTGTTTTTGCCCCGGAATAGGCAAGGGCCTTATCAGCTGGGCCGATCCTGGTTCTTCTCCCCCTCACAGGCTGCTGGAGATCATGAACATGTTCCAGGGAGGCCCAGAGTCTGAATCGGGTTGCCTGGAAATGCACGGGCTGTCGTGGGGGCAGCGGGTCGTCTTGAGATCCGTGCCTCTGGGCCCCACTGACGGGGTCCCTTCCTTTAGTCGTGTTTCCTTTGTGGTTCTGTATATAGTGCATAGCGGTCACCACCTCATGGAAGCTTCCATCAGGATCAAGGAGGCCAGACCTGGGGGCCCGGTGGGGGACTGAGGCCGGGAGTAGGACACCACTGGCAGGAACGCCTCCCGTTGCAGAGGAGGCCTCCCTTGCTGGCTGCAGATCTCTTCCCGGCCGCTCTCTGTGCTCCTCAGAGCTCCCCCCGCCGCCCCTTACTGTGTTGCTATTACGAGGTTGTGCCCGTTGAATCAGACTCTTCCTAAATGGAGAACTTGAAGCCCAGGGCTGTGCCCCTCCAGAGCCCCACGTAGTGCTGCCTCCGCGCCATGTCCTCCCGTGGCCTTCCCTTGGCACAGCAACTGAGCTCTGCTGTCTCCTCCTCTTCCCACAAGGACAGCAGCCCGATAGGGTTAGAGCTCCACCCTTATCACATTGGGTTAGAGCCCCACCCTTATCACATTGGGTTAGAGCCCCACCCATATCACATTGGGTTAGAGCCCCCCACCCTTATCACATTGGGTTAGAGCCCCCCACCCTTATCACATTGGGTTAGAGCCCCCCACCTTTATCACATTGGGTTAGAGCCCCACCCTTATCACATTGGGTTAGAGCCCCCAACCCTTATCACATTGGGTTAGAGCCCCACCCATATCACATTGGGTTAGAGCCCCACCCTTATCACATTGGGTTAGAACCCCCAACCTTATCACATTGGGTTAGAGCCCCCACCCTTATCACATTGAGTTAGAGCCCCACCCATATCACATTGGGTTAGAGCTCCACCCTTATCACATTGGGTTAGAACCCCCAACCTTATCACATTGGGTTAGAGCCCCCACCCTTATCACATTAGCTTAGAGCCCCCCACCCTTATCACATTGGGTTAGAGCCCCCAACCCTTATCACATTGGGTTAGAGCCCCCCAACCTTATCACATTGGGTTAGAGCCCCCCACCCTTATCACATTGGGTTAGAGCCCCCCACCCTTATCACATTGGGTTAGAGCCCCCAACCCTTATCACATTGGGTTAGAGCCCCCCCACCTTTATCACATTGGGTTAGAGCCCCCAACCCTTATCACATTGGGTTAGAGCCCCCCACCCTTATCACACTGGACTTGAATCACCTCCACAAAAGCTGTCTCCAGATCCCGTCCCGTCGGGTGTTGGGGCTTCCACGTAATGAATTTCGAGGAACACAATCCAGCTCATGACAATATCCCTGATATAAAATACTGCATTTTTAAAATATTTTATTTATTTATGTCTTTACGTACATGTCTATTTGTTTATGAGAGCGAGAGCAAGAGGGGCAAGTGAATGGGGGGAAGGCAGAGGGAGAGGGAGAGGATCGCCAGCAGACTCCTGCTGAGCGCGGAGCCCATCACAGGGCCTGATCCCACGACGCTGAGGTCACGGCCTGAATGGAAACCACGAGTCGACGCCCAAGGGACCGAGCCCCCCAGGCATCCCCGGCTCGAAGTTTTATTCAGTATGTGCTCCGACACAGTGACGGAAGAGACAGCGCTGAAGTCACACAGCTGGAGAAAGAAAGATTCACGAAAGAAACCGTGACGTGGACGTCTCACAGAGCGTGCCGCGTAGGTGAAACGTTGCATTAGGTATCCGGTCTTTTTTAATTTTTTTTTTTAATCTTTGGAGTCATTTTAGGCTCATTTCTTCCTCTTTCACTCCCAGGGAGTGTCAGCAAGTCCTGACTTTATAAATATATCCAGACCCCGGTGACCTGTGGGCCCGTCCCTCCTAGGACTTCACGGACGTTTTTATAGCCGTCTCTTAAATGTCCCTCCTGCCGCCTTCCCGCCACCCCCATCATCATAGTCTGTTCTCAGCGGGGCGCTTATTAAAACGTAACAGGGACCATGTCATTCCTCCGGTGGCTTCTCCGCTCCCTAAAAGTGTGCACCGAACCCTTCCAGTGACCCACGTAAAGCCCTGCGAGTGTTGGCCCCCGTGGCCCACTCTTTGCTCACCTTCATCCGGCATCGCAACCTTCTTGTCCGTCCGTTTAACATTCCAGGTGCGTTTCCACGTCCGGCCCTTTGCTTCGCTTTTCAGTCTGCCTTTGTAGCGTTTTCCGCAGGTAACCGTGTGCTCCAGGCCCTCGCTTCCTTCCGGTCTATTTGCAAAATGTCACCTTCTCATCTGCCTTCTCTCCCAGTATCCAAAACCGCGACGTCTACCGGAAATTTTCTGTCTCCTTTCTCCTTTTTTTGTCCTTCATCCGTCTCGCTATCCGCCATCACGCGTACTTCATGCATCTCATTCTTCTCTTATGTTTCTTCTTCTTGGTCACACTTACCGTCAGATGACGTTTTTTAAAGCGCTCGTCAAAATCAGTAGGCTTACGGCGCCTCGGCACGTGGTGTTTGCTACTCCAGTTCAGAATCACAAATGGTTACACCGAGAACACACCAGGTATAAGGGCATATAACCCTGCAAATAGCCTTCATGATGGTAGCAATAAACAGTATACGGAGCCGGAGCCCCCTTAAGCCTGTGCTTAATGATTCCAAATCATTTTAACCTTTGCTTTCTCTGTAGGATCTAGCACAGTGTAAAAATGACTCTGGGGTCAACTGCAAAAAATAAATAAATAAATAAATAAATAAATAAATGGGCTGAGGAAATAAGAAATATGGCAAATAAATAAATAAATAAAATAGGCTGAGGAAATAAGAAATATGGTAAATAAATAAATAAATAAAATAGGCTGAGGAAATAAGAAATATGGCAAATAAATAAATAAAATAGGCTGAAGAAATATGGTAAATAATAAATAAATAAAATAGGCTGAGGAAATAAGAAATATGGTTCCTGGCTTCAGAACTCAATTGAAATAGTGACACAGTACACTCAGGAAACAATGTAAGAAAATAATTACTGAGTCCAAAGATAAAAAATATGCATTAATTTAATATATGTTTATCAGATATCTTCGGTTTTTATTCCGTGGATTTAAATCTTGAAAGCATTGTGAGTGGTAAAGTTTTAAGATGCAGTAAAGTTGCAAAATAAGAATATTATTGGGTTAAAATTATCCTGAATGTCTGCCTTTCAGTGAGATGGGAGATACGAGTGTATGAAAGTTCTATTTCTGTATCCATTTGGTAAAATAATGGATGCTATTATTGGATAGTGGATAATGGATGTTAATAATGGATTTTCTGTTGGAAAACAGTTGACTTTGATTGTGAAAAGGCAGGGCTCCCTCCGTGTAGACAAGCAGGTCTTCAAGATGAGAGCCCGATCCCTGTGAATCATGGACTTCCTTACTAACCAGGTTTAATCTAAACCATTTCTGTATGTTGTAGAGGACAGTCCTTTCTTGGAAAGGAGGATGGCTCAAAGCTACCCTCCTACTTATCGTGTGGAAGGATAGCAGGGACAGATCGTGAAAGGATTTGAACACCCATCTGAGAATATTGGATTTGATTGGGCAGTAAATGGCCATTATCCATTTTAGAGCAGAACACCGGGATGAGGAATATAAAGTTTATGAAAGGTTATTTTAACAGCCCTATATGGACTGAAAAGAGCAGAGGAAATATTGGAAATAAGAGAAATAAGGAATTTTAAGTATGTCCAAGCATCACTGCTCATTGCCCAAATGATTTGGGAAGTGCATTTTCCGAATACCTGTGGGTTAAAGGAAGGGCTCACCTGTGGGTTCTCATTTGGTCGGGAAAATGATTTAGACAGCATCAGGTTTTAAGAGCTGTTTGCAGCTATTCATTCTTTTGGTAGAGTAGAACCTCGGTGGAAGCACTAAAGAAATTACGAGAACACATTTTTCCCTATCAGAAAATTTCCTGGATGGAACCAGCGGGTATTATGCTAAGCAAAATCAGTCAACCAGAGAAAGACAGTTATCATGTGATCTCACTCGTATGTGGAATTTTTTGTAAAGAGGTTATTTATTTATTCATGAGACACAGAGAGAGAGAGGCAGAGACCCAGGCAGAGGGAGAAGCAGGACTTGATCCCGGGACCCCGGGGTCATGGCCTGGGCTGAAGGGCCGCTGAGCCTCCCTCCCCCCCGGGAGGCCCGTATATGGAATTTAAGAAACAAAACAGAGGATCATAGTGGAAGAGAGGAAAAAAAATAAAACAAGATGAAATCAAAGAGGGAGACAAAGCATAAGAGACTCTTAATTCTAGGAAATAAAGGGAGGGTCGCTGGAGGGGCGGGGGGACGGGGTAACCGGGTGCTGTGACGTCACAAGCACTGGGTATGATATGCAGCTGATGAATCACTGACTCTACCTCTGAAACTAATTATACATTGTGTGTTAATTAATTGAATTTAGATTAAAAAAAAAAAAAAAGACCGCAACCCATCACCGCTTAAGAATAAAAGATCAGGCTTAATGAAAAAAATTTTAAAAAAAATTTTTTTTAAATCCCTGAGTAATGTGATGAGTGTTTACCATGGGGGGCCAGGAGCGGGCTATACACACACAGAAATGACCCCTCCATCAACGTTTAGATCATTTGTGTTTCTTCTAAAAGCGCTCGAGAGCCGCGCCGTCCTGTCCTCGGCGGTGGGCGGTGGCCGCGTCTCCAGCGGGGACGGGGGGTGGGGGGGTGGGGGGGGGTGGGGGGTGGGCAACAGCCGGGCCCCCCGAGGCTCAGGGCAGAGCCTGCGCGACAGGCCATCGTGCTTCCCTCGGGCTCCTTCACCGGAGAAGCTGCTGGGGCTTCCTCGGCTTGTTTGGTTTTTATTTGCATTTATTGGTTTATGGCTCCTACATTAGCTCCAGAAATCCATTCTCCTCTTCCCTCCAACGAGCACCGCCCCACTTTTTTTGTGGCTACAGACAGAGAAGGAAACTCATTGGTGGGGGGGAAAAAGAGTGCCCGTCCTGCTGGCGTCTGTCTGTGTGGACGTGGACCTCTTGCGGCCCCTGGGCCACCACCTGCCGCTGCATCATCCGGGACGCGGTTGCCCGCCCGCACTTCGCACTGCAGATATGGTCTCATTCTTTTGCTTTTTCTTTTTTTCTTTAAGATTTTATTTACTTTTTTGAGAGAGCGAGCATCCACGAGCAGGGGAAGCAGCAGGCTGCCCCCTGAGCCGGGAGCCCGAGGCGGGACTCGATCCCCGGACCCCGGGTCGTGACCCGAGCCAGCCGCCCCATCTTCCATGCTCTCCATCCAGGGCAGCGTTGCTTCTGTAAAAGCCCACTAGCTTAGTCTGTTAATCTATGAATCAGTTTATTTGCAAGTTATCGATTTTTAACTCGGTCTATAAATCAGAGGTCAATGTATTTATAAAGCGTCCTCATACTTCATGAGCGAGCGTTTGCGCTGTGTTGCCACAGACGAAGATTTCCCCTTGCCTTATGCGGCCTGATGGGCACAATGTCTTTTATCTTGTATTTATTTTACTAAAAATCTAGAAAACAATTTGCTTTTTATTGATCCAAAAGCTACCCCAGGGGACAGAAATCTAGAACCATCCAGCTTAAAAAACAAACAAACAAAAAAGGACCATCCAGCTTGTCAAATGCGATGTGCTAGGGACAGGTTTCTACGGAGACCGTCCCTTTCCGCTTTCTGCTTAGTTTTGTAGGTAGTTTTAACGGGAGCCACGAAGCTCCTGCAATTAGGCGGCGCGATCACCTAATGCACCCGGAAATAATCCCAAAGGAAACAAATCCATAGTAAAGAACAAAACTAAAAATAGTCTCACGAAACAAGTGACCTTGTTCAGAACTTTCCAGAACCCCCTGCATAGCCTCAGGTTTGGTCCACAAAATGGAAGCGTTTCCCTTCTTGATTTCATTACCTTGACGTGTTTTTATTTTTCCTTTTGTTCTCGCCCAGTGCGCGCTGGTGTGTGAATGTGCAGCCCCCGACGGTGGGAGCGGGAAAGAGAACTTGCCCTTCCTGAATGCAGGTACGTGTCTCGGGGTGGGAGCCTCCCGCTCGCTTCCTATCCGCGTGGGTTTTCCTTTCCTGCGGGCTCGATACTGCACCTGGGCCGCGTGCTTCCAGAATCGTCCGGGAGCCCTCGGCAGCGGATGAGCTGGTTGCGTGGGGTGGAGGCTGGTGCGGGGTCTCGCCTGGATGTGCAGGCGCAGACAGGGGCGAGCTCTGCAGACAGAGGGGCTGCACCCCGGCTCCGTGCGGGGCCTCGCAGGTGCTCCCCGGGTGACCGGCGAGTCCTTGTAGCCATCAGGGTGGGTTCCTGGGCGTCCTGCCCACACTCGGGACAAGCTGGGGCCCACTCGCGGCCGCGGCGCAGACGGGGGCGGGTGCGATCCTGGGCCTCGGGCCGGGCCCTGCTACCTGTACCCATGTCGCTCTGGTCCCCTGCAGACCCGAGCCTCCTGGGCCCCATCCCCACGCAGCTAGCCGTCCCGTCGGAAGCGCATGAAGATGCTTTGGCTCCGTGGCCGAACACGCTCCTTTAGCTTTGGGTTTATATTACCCGAACCCAGACCCCTGAGAAGGAATATGAAGCTCTTACTTAGTTTGATTCTCACTCACTCGAGAGCGAGAGAACCCACGCCGGGTGCAGGGGCGGGGGGGGGGGCGGGCTGCCTCCCCAGTGCTTTCTGTCCCGGGACCGGCGCCGTCCAGCTGCCCCTAGCTTGACCCCCCGATTGTAGAATCACAACAAAATCATTAAAATCTCTGTCGCTCTGTGGGTGGATTGGGCGGGCCCGCTCACAGGCGCGTTCCTATGCTCCAGGGCATGCGCGTGGAGTGACCCGTCTGGGTTTCAATGAGGTATAAACCAGGTGTTACATGATGACCTTGCAAATAAAACGGAAGCTCCTAAGATGGGGAACAATGTGGCAAATTGTGCATGTGAATTATGGACCTGGTGTGCAATAGTCGTGTAAATTGTGTTGCCTTGAATGCCCCGGGAGGCCGTGACAGGTGCGGTGGCGGGCGGCGGGCGGCGGGCTAGATGCCTGGTGCGTCCTGCTGGCCCGGCCTGTGCTGCGGGCAGGCGCTGCCGTCGTCCTCGTCTGGTGGACACGGACCCTGGCCCAGGTCGCCTACCTGGCAGGTGGCAGGTCCAGATTTCAAAGCCACTTTTGGTCCCAAGGCCTCTGCTCTGAAGTACGGGGCCACGTGATTACAGGACAGCTCTTCTTTTAAAGATTTTATTTATCTATTCACGAGAGACAGACACAGAGAGAGAGATAGAGAGAGAGGGGCAGAGACCCAGGCAGAGGGAGAAGCAGGCTCCATGCGGGGACCTAATGCAGAACTCGAACTCCGGACCCCGGAGTCACGACCTGGGCCCAAGGCAGGTGCTCAACCGCTGAGCCCCCTGGGGGGTCCCCATAATGACATTTCTCAGTGGTCGCAGCCCCCACGTCACGGAGGCACGCTCCCCACCTTGAACGTTTGCCACGAATGTCTGCTCTGAGCCCCTTGACCTTAGGGAAGGACAAGACTATACCACGTGAGCCAAATATTGGGGTGACATTCTCCTCACTAACACCCCATCCTAAGCAGTGCATGACTCAGAATACATCAGGAGATCATTAAAAATACGTCCCTCTTTACCCGTTTTAAGTCCTGATGAATTCCAGCCAAAAAGCAAATTCCCTGTTTCCTCCTTTCTTTCCTTTCACTCGTGAGCTATGAAATCTGGGCATTTTTTAGACGATGCCATTTGATAGAACCAAAGATGTCTCTGTCGTATTTTTCCCATTTCAATTTAATTTTGGGGCCATTTTGACTTTTGCTACTGGCCCTTGCTCCTTTATACTTACTCACCAGGTTTCTTTGCCCTTTGCTGTTCTAACGGATATGATAGAGTCCATTAACTTTGCTCTTTTGGGATTTCCATGTATTTTCATTACTGTGTACTAATATATTTAGGGCGTTAAATAGCTTCTATGGAAGAGTGAATTTATTATCTAATAATCGATGAATCAGGTCGTGGACACCTGTGAAGGCTTCAGCTGTCTTCCTGGAGGAAGTCCATTACCTCCCCCACTGCCCGTCGTAGGTAAACTAGAAGGAAAAAAAGAGGCAAAAAAGATGATGCAGTCAAAAAGCTAACATGTCGTGGACAAATGCGAGGAGGCCTTTCTCTCAACCAAGTTTTTCTCATCCTTCAATGCCTGTGTTCTCTGGAAGTGAGGAGACAAACCCATAGAGGGGGAAGGGGGAGAGCCACGGAAGGCTTCCCGGAGGAGGTGCTAGCACGGCTGAGTTCATAGGATGATTACTCACAGCCAGCAAAGGGGTGTTCCTCTGAGATGCAGGGAATGCCTTCAACAGAAGGAAATTGGAGAGAAACAACTTGAGTTCAGAGGATTATAGGCCATTTCAGGCGCCTCAGCGTGAAATACAAGCTGCCTCCTACCTTTTTTAGCTGCGTCCTTTCCTTTAATTACAGAACTAGAGTGAGCAGAGCAAAGCATTCGAGCTGGAAAGAGTGAAGGCAAATCATGTCCTGACCAGCTAAAATCTAAAATCCGATTCTACACACTAAACTCACCAATTATCATCAACTGGAAACTAAATGCCCACAAATATTATCTTTATGTCTTCTCTGACATCTGTAATAATTTTTCTTATTCTTGGTCTTAAATTGAAGATGGAGGCCCAAGAGCATGGGTTCGGTTGGGCGAGGAAAGCAGCACTTGGTCTAACATAGCTTGTATCCTATTTCCTATTCCATTCTTTCCTTTTCTTCTTTGGAAACGACACAAACAGTAACATAATTTAGATTTTATAACAAAGCTAAAGAAAAGCAAATAAACCATTTTTAGGAGTTGGGTTTTTTTTTTTTAAGAATTGATTTGACCTTTTTATCATCTTTATTATTATTATTATTATTTTTTAAAGATTTTATTTATTTATCCATGAGAGATGCAGAGAGAGAGGCAGAGACACAGGCCGAGGGAGAAGCAGGCTCCATGCAGGGAGCCCAACGCGGGACTCGGTCCCAGGACCCCGGGGTCACAACCTGAGCCCCAAAGGCAGATGCTCAATTGCTGAGCCACCCAGGTGCCCCTCATCTTTATTATTTTTAAAGAGTTCTCTCTTTGCTGTGTTTTCTGAGTTCCTCTCCTGTCTTATCATCTCTTTTCCATAACCATGCTTCGGATAGTGTTTTAGTGATTTCTAATTGGGTTTTTCAGTTCTTACCCAATCTTAAAAAGAGCCAACCTACATTTCAGTTGTATATAAATCTAAGATATTTCCAAGTACAAATGAGGGAATGTCAGTATCTAATTGGATTACACGGACTTATCTTTAGTAAGTATAACGTAGCATTTGGAGAACAGGCAATGCATGTACATTCAGCTGAATAATTAAACTATTAAACGACCGCATAGTTAAAAGCTACAGAATGAATTCTCTACAAGAATCCGCAGGACATTAAACTAATGATTTTTGTAAGGCATAAAGCCAATAAAGTCAGATTCCATCTAAATATTGACTTGTACCACCTCCTGAATGCAAGAGAGTTCATGAAGATAATCGCAGACGAGCTTCCCCTGGAGAAATATATTTAAGACAACTGGAGTAAATAAGTATTTGGCTTTTTGATGATCCCCTTGTCCCTGAATCTAAATTTGTGGAATTCTTTGTCTATCTATGGACATCCCTAAAACAGGCACAGGGGGGAAAAAAAAAGTGTTCCTTTGATATCTCTCTAGTTTATCTTTTCTGCTCTCATTTGCTTTTAACAGCCACGTTCTGTGGTTTTCCTTTATGTGCCGTCTGTGTGTTGGCTTTGTTGAACGTTTCTTTGGCATCTTTGATAGTTCCCAGTTGGCTTTCACAGGTGCTGAGCGTGTTACCTGGTTAAAGAAGCCCTGCCACAGTGTCTGAGAGAAACAATATAGAAATTTGAGTTGTGCTGCAATTTGGGGGAGAAAAATCTGCCATTTATTTTCTGTTCCTGTGCTCACCATAGGGAGTGGACCTCGAGGGGAATGTATGGTATCTGGACAAGCTTAGACCTTTAACTCCTGTTAAGCCATCCCAAGACCGTGGTGTGGTCCAAAATATCTCTACTACTTTTCTCTTGGCAGAAGCTGTCACATGATGTTTCTAGCAGTTGTTTTGGCAAAAGCAGTGGAAAACTGAAGAGCATACATACAGGGGTCTCTTTAAAGAATTTATAATACATATTAAATAGTGTTCTGAGTTGACAGGTCTACTGTATGATCATAAATGTATCTTCTATATAAAGAAAAATTTGGCATCAGTGAAAACAAGCCGAAAGAGATGGACTCTTTCCCATAGCTGGAGTAAGTAAGTGTGCAGAATTATTAGCATCGTATCTCTTCTATAGGGAAGAAACCTAAAAAAAAATTGGCACAAGCATTCATTATTTATGATTCATTGTCCAGTATTTGGTGCATGAATACCATGCTTACTTTTATGTGAAGATGATAAAAAAATCTCCCCATTATCAACGTAGTAAGAATTTTGAGTTACGAACATTTTATCTGGTCTTTTTTTTGTAACCAGTGCAATAAATCTGCATGGTAGTGGGAAGTTGGGCCATATTTTTTTTTTTTCATTTTTTTAAGTCATGTTCCACTATGTGATAGTTTAAGATACAGAGTAGGTGTTCTTGCTTTATGCATAGTAAGTGTTTAATAAGGAATGCTGCTGGATCAGATTCGGTTGTTTGTAGGGTGGATCCCACTATAGCTACATTGAGATCCTGATTTAGTACAAATGTTCGGAGACCTAGGAGTTTCAAAAAATCATGTCCTATAACATAAAAGTTAGATGGGAGGGATCCCTGGGTGGCGCAGCGGTTTGGCGCCTGCCTTTGGCCCAGGGTGCGATCCTGGAGACCCGGGATCAAATCCCACATCGGGCTCCCGGTGCATGGAGCCTGCTTCTCCCTCTGCCTGTGTCTCTGCCTCTCTCTCTCTCACTGTGTGACTGTCATAAATAAATAAAAATTAAAAAAAAATGACTAATAAAAATTAGATGGGAGACACAGTTGGGATTTTCTTTTGGATGATCAAGTTGCCTTATTTTTTTATTTTCTTAATTTATCCCTGGTATTTTCCTTAAAAACAGCATTTTCCACAGAGTCCTTGTATAATATGTACCAGGTGGTCAGAAGAGAGTTCTGGAGCTCATTAATCAAATGGCCCTTGATTTCTGCCGAAGCTACTTCAGTGAAGATATGTATTTAAACACATTGAAAAGCATTAAAATAAAAATAATATAGTCAAAAGTGGAAAGACTAGTTTTCAGATAACAAAATGAAAAATTTTGTAACTTGATTCACAATAACAGATTTTCTGAAAATAGTTATTATTTTATAGGAAGCAAGAAAAATGAAGAATTCTTACCAGATTTGAGAGCTACAAAAATTCTATATGATTTTGAAGGAATAAAACAGAGGTTTAAAAGCAGCAAATATACTGGGTATAGATAAACCAAGTAATTGAATTTACTTAGGTTACTAAGAAAAAAAATTGGACTTTTCAGAGATTGAGTTTTTGTCTTACTGTAAAAGAATGCATTTATATTCCTGATCATGTAAGCTATATTGGAATTCATGAGATCCCATATATGCTTTAACCTAACTGACACTCTGTTGAATTCAGAGCATACTTTTCTTCTTCTCCAACTCTAAAGATGGAACAGTACAGGTTGTAGTAAAATTCTTATATCTTTAAAACATTGTCACTTTAGAAATTAAGGAGATATCATGGTTTCTTTTATTGGCTGCCTTATATTTCAGATGAAAGAAAATATATCTGATGAAGCCTAATGTCCAAAACATATAGAGAAATCATAAAACTCAACAGCAAAGGAACTAATCAGATTAAAAAATGAGCAGAGGATCTGAATAAACATTTTTCTAAAGAAGACCTACCGACAGCCAACCAGTACATGAAAAGATGCTCATTATAACTAATCATCAGGGAAATGCAAATGAAAACCACAATGAACTGTCACCTCATACCTATTGGAATGGCTGCTGTCAAATAAACAAGAAATAACAAGTATTAGAGAGCATGTGTAGAAAAAAGGGAGCTCTTGGGCACTCTTAGTAGGAATGTAAATTGGTATAGGCTCTATGGAAAACAGGGTGGAGGTTCCTCAGAAGATTAAAAATAGAACTATCGTATGATCCAGCAAATCCACTTCTGGGGAAATATATCCAAAGGAAATGAAAACACTAACTTGAAAAGATATGTGGTACCCTCGTGTTCATAGCTGCATAACCAAGATGTGGAAACAACCTAAGTGTCCCCTGATAGTTGAATGGATAAGGAAAATATGACCTAGGGCAGCCCCAGTGGCCCAGCAGTTTGGCGCCGCCTTTGGCCCCGGGTGTGATTCCAGGGGGATCGAGTCCCACATCGGGCTCCCTATAGGGAGCCTGGTTCTCCCTCTGCCTGTGTCTCTGCCTCTCTCTGTCTGTCATGAATAAATAAATAAAATCTTTAAAAAAAAGAAAATATGACATATATATATATGATATATATATATCATATATATATATATATATGATATATATATCAGCCATAAAAAAGAATGAAAGGAATATTATGCTGAGATCAGTCAGATAGAGAAAGATAAATAGCATGTGATCTCTCTTATATGTGGAATCTAAAAAATAATAAAGCTAAAAAACCAAGCTCATAAATACAGAGAACAAGTTGGGGGTTGCCAGAGGCAGAGGGTGGCAGTGGTTGAAATGGGTGAAGTCAAAAGGTACACGTTTCCAGTTATAAAATAGGTAAATGTTGGGGATATAAGGTACAATATGATGACTATAGTTAATACTGTATTTGAAAGTTAATAAGAGAATACACCTTAAAAGTTTCCATCGCAAGAAGAAAAATCATAACTATGATGATGACAGATGTTAACTAGACTTATTGTGGTGATCATTTGGGAATATAGTAAACAAACGTTGAATCATTACATTGTACACCTGAAACTAATGAAACGTATGTCAGTCACACTTCAATAAAAAAGAAAGAAAATAGATACAATTAATTCTACCTGTGGATCTGTGATATAATCTAATTGATGAAGCTTAGAGATAATGTTTATGTTAAAAATACAATCCCTTTGGACATACGACTCTAGATTTCATTTTTTCTTTTTAACTGGGCATACAACTCTAGATTTTAAATATTTTCTCTCAACGTACTGGAAATAGTCTACTGTCTTCTGGCTTCTCTTGATGCTTTTGAAAAGTAAACACTTTGGCTAATTGTTGTTAGTGGGGAGGTAGGTATACCAGAAGCTTTAAATCTGGTTATTGAAGAATATGGGGTGTTTGGCATCACGGTTTCTGATATAGCATCAATTCTGATAATGAAAATGTCTCAAGTATACTTTTGAGAATGGATGATTGCAGAGGAATGGATGAATAGATCCTCATTTTAATGTTCAGAAAACTATTGTATATTGATCCAAGCAGTGGCCGAATCTCAGTAAACTTCTAAAAGGAATTTTACCCTATATGTTGAGGAGACCTGGCCCATATAACCCATGCTGCATTTTAATATCCAGTTTTGTTTTAAATCAGCTTTACTGGTAAACTGGAGCCAAATAACTATAGATATTTGGGGTGCTTGGGTGGCTCAGTTGGTTAAGCGTCTGCCTTTGGCTCAGGTCATGATTTCAGAGTCCTGAGATCAAACCCTGCATCAGGCTCCTTCCTAAGCAGAGAGCCTGCTTCTCTCTCTGTCCCTCACCCTACTCATGCTTTCTCTCTCACACACACTCTGTCTCTCTCTTAAATAAATAAATAAATAAATAAATAAATAAATAAATAAATGAATAAATAAATAAATACATCTTTACCAAAAAAAAAATTATAGATACTTGACTGGCAATTGGCCTGATATTTTATTGCCCATTAAGCTTTGGTGTATGAGTGTAACCAAGGCCTTCATTGCTCAACGGCAGTGGAAATAAATGGCTTGGGAGTGTGGTACAAGTGCTGGCCCCATGAAAAAAAAAAGGATCAGGTGTTATCTTCATATTTTGCCCTCCAGTTTTGCCCTAAATCTTTTAAAATCCTTGATAGCATAATCTTGTTACTTCTTCCCTAATCACTTCCCACACACAAACAGAGTTTGTTCACAGCCTCTTTGTCTTGCTTCTGGTGATATTAGGAAAATATGTTATTGACTTGTTGGCACTAAGGTATGCATAAGATTTGAATTGTAATAGCTCTTAAGCAAAGGAATGAACCTTTCTGGCATTTAAGAAATAAAACATTTTTAGTAGTGGGGACATTTGAAATCTCTGAAATAACATATCAGTTCTCACCTACTGCATAAGTGAGCAAAGTTGACTAATAATGATCAGAAATTCAGAAATATATATATATATATATATATATATATAGTGTGTGTGTGTATTATATATAGATACGTATTTATAAATACACATGCTTTAACAAAATCTTTAGAAAAGAAAGAAATTAATAGGTGGTAAACTAGAGAACAAGAATAACCACATTTATGAATTGGAATTTGATGTATCATTTTTAAATTCAATAAAGACTGAAAAAAATAGAAGAACAAAATTCTTAGAAATTCAAATACACTAATGAATTATGATAAAAACAAATTTTTGAATAAATAAGTAATTAGCAGTGGTACACCGATTAATGATTTTGTTAATAGATCTTTATATAATGGGCATATGTTTGTAATTTAACTACTAAACTTATTTTTTCTTCCCTCCCAGTGCTAAAGAACCCAGTGTGTAAATTATATAGATTTCCCACATCTGACAATAAGTGGATGCGAATCCGGGAGCAGATGTCAGAGAGCATACTTTCTTTTCATATTCCTAAGGAATTGATTTCTCTTCACATAAAAGAAGACTTGTGTAGGTAAGAGAAAATAATTCATGATTGTCTCATGCTATTTTTTCTCTAAGCCATTTTTTCTTAAACTATGATTATAACATAAAAATCTAGACTTGCACTGTCTAGTATTGGTGGCCATTAACCCTGTATGGCTGTTAATCATTTGAAATTTCCAGTCCATTTTAAGATACTCTTTAAGTATAAAATACATATTTTGAATTCTTATCATACAAGCAAAATATCTGACTTATAATGAAATATTAAAATTTGGTGTTATATTGGGGTTAAATAAAATATATTAATTTCACCTTGCTTTTTTTTTCACCTTGCTTTTTTTAACTTTAAAAATGTGACTACTAGAAAATTTTAAATTACATATATGACTCTCATTTATGGCTTACATTATATTTCTATTGTATTTCTGAGAAAGGAGTAAGAGAAAGAAAAAAAAGAGCCTAGATTTTAGAGAAAACCAGATGAGAAAATAGGTTGTAAGGAAACAACCTAGATTTAGGGAAATAAGGATTGAAAGAGGGGCAAGGAGAGATATCTGACAGTAGCTGAATGAGGATAATCAGACCATAAAAATCAGACAACATGGGGATCCGTGGGTGGCTCAGGGGTTTAGCGCCTGCCTTCGGCCCAGGGCGTGATCCTGGAGACCCAGGATCGAGTCCCACATCGGGCTCCCTGCGTGGAGCCTGCTTCTCCCTCCTCCTGTGTCTTTGCCTCTCTCTCTCTCTCTGTGACTATCATGAATAAAAACAAATAAAAATAAATTAAAAAAAAATCAGACAGCACTATTGACTAGGGACAAGAACGTGTTCAGGAACCTAAGCAGACTACCTACAAGAGCTGGCTGCAAGCACGATTTCACGTAAGCCAAATTATTCAATATTATCCTTACCAGAGCTGGTACTAAGCATATATGATGAGGAAAACAAATCCCCAGGAAAGAAGAGCAAACTTACGGAATTTGGATCTTTGAAGTCATAAAAGAATCATCAACCTCAGCGTTGTTGCACTCGAGGTTATAGGACACGGAGAACCGCTCCTGCTAGTATCGTATAAAGATCGCGTTTCATGCGGGAGGTTCGGGGAGGATAACTGTTCTCCCCAAGTGTCATAGCCTAAGGAAGGAATCCACAGACAGAGAGTTCGAGGTCACGCATAGCACCTTTATTCCCTCCGAGAAGCACAGGAGAGGAGGTACTAGAGGGGGCTCAGAAGTTAGAGTTAGGCCTTGCCCGAAAAGTGGCCCCTGACATCTGCATCTAAGTTAGCCAGTCCTATATTCTCACTAAAATATCTGAATCATGCCAGTCCCTCTGGCCTGCAAAGTTTCTGTTGAAAAATCCAGTGACAGCCTTACGGGGTTCCCTTGCACGTTACTGTTTTCTCTTCTCTTGATGGTTTTAAAATTGTCTCTGTGTCACTCACCACATTTGCCATTTTAATTACTATGTGTCTCGGTGTAGACGCCCTTGGGTTGATCTTGTTGGTGGGATTTCTGTGCCTCCTAGAGCTAGATTTTTGTTTCTTTCTCCAAATTTGGGAGATTTTCAGCTATTATTTTCTCCAAAAGTTTTCTGCCCCCTTCTTTCTCTTTTCTTCTTCTGGGATCCACATAACCTACCCACACTAATTCAAAGACATGCACGCACCTTTGTAGTTACGGCAGCATTATTTACGGTAGCCAAGTGTGGAGGCAACGTAAGTATCCATCAGTAGGCGAATGGATAAAGCAGATTAAATATATATATTTGTCATAAATGGCAAGATTTCATTCTTTTTTATGGCTAATTCTAGTGTATAGTATATATTAGCCATAAAAAAGAATGAAATCTTGCCATTTATGACAAATGGGTGGATCTAGAGAGTATAATAGTAAATGATATAAGCCATTCAGAAGGCAAATACCATATGATTTCACTCATATGTGGAGTTTAAGAAGCAAAACAAATGAGCTAATTAAAAAAAAAAGAGACAAACCAAAAAAATAAACTCTTAACTATAGAGAAGAAACAGATGGTTACCAGAGGGGAGGAGGTCATGGGGGAGATTAATAGGTGAAAGGGAGAATAGTACACTTATTGTGATGAGCATTGAGTAATGTATGGAATTGTTGAATCACTGTATTGTACACCTGGAATGAATATAAAACTGTATGTTAACTACACTAGAATTAAAATTTAAAAAACTTACAAAGATACAAAAAGTGGAAAATTGTGATCCTTCACAAAACATGGAAATCTATTAACATTATTAAATACATTATTAAAATATAAAAATAATACTACATTATTATACTCCATACCCTTTATGATATAATGACTAATTATTAGGATAATGTTTTGGGGTTGAAAATCTTTTCTTGTTTTGAAGTTTTTGTTTTTATTTGTTTTTGTTTGTGTGTTTGTTTTTGAGGCAAAGAGAGAGCACAAACATGGGGAGGGACAAAGGAGAGGGAGAGGGAGAAACAGGCTCCTATTGAGTAAGGAGCCTGACTTTCGGCTCGATCCCAGGAACCCCGGAATCACAACCTGAGCCAAAGGCAGCCACTCAACCACTGAGACCCCCCAGGTGCCCAGGGTTGAAAGTCTTAGTTGATGGACCACTAATGCTATTTCATTTTAAAATACAGCAAGCTAGTGATAAAGAGAATTATAAAGTGAATGAAGAGAAAGACCCCTACTATTACCCTAGTCTCTGGGTTGTTTTTTTTTGTTTTTTTAAAGATTGATTGATTGATTGATTTGAAGGGACAGGTAGGGACAGAGGGAAAGGGAGAGAATCCCAAGCAGACTCTCTGCTGAGCACAGAGCCAGTTATGGGGCTCCATCTCACAACCCAAGATCCTGACCAGAGCTGAAATCAAGAGTCAGACACTTGGGACGCATGGGTGGCTCAGTGGTTGAGCACCCGCCTTCAGCCCAGGGCGTGATCCTGGGTGCCGGGATCGAGTCCCACATCGGGTCCCTGCATGGAGCCTGCTTCTCCCTTTGCCTGTGTCTCTCATGAATAAATAAATAAAATCTTAAAAAAAAAAAAAAAAAAAAGAGTCAAACACTTAACTGGCTGAGCCACCCAGGTGCCCCACCTGGGTCTGTCTTTAGTCATCAGTTTAGAGATTCCCTCAAAGGCCGAGCAGCTGACCTTCGGCATGTCGACTACTGTCGAGTCCTGCACGGTGCTGCCTTCAACCCCTCTCTCCACTCCTGTTCCTATCTCTCCGTCTACCTGTTCACTGGCAGTGAATTGCAAAGGGAAATAAAGAAAGAGTAGGGAAAAAGGAGAAAGCAGCCTTTTCCATGTATCATCTGCTTTCTCCACCACCTTTTCTATGTATATTTATTCAACCTTTTATTATGAGAACCATAGGAAAATCATGTCTTGGGAAAGGAAGAGGGAGACGTTCTGTTTTCAAAGTACTCAGCGTAACACCTTTTTTTTTGAGAAATTTACTAAATGACTTCATAATCACAATACATAAGGGATTGGAATTAAAAAGCAATTTTAGTAGGCATAACTATAATTAGTTTTATTATTTTTTAATACACCAAAGTGTTTCCACTTACCCTGTTCTCTTTTCTTTGTATCTTTTTTTTTTTTTCTGTACATTTGCAGAAAAAAATAATGTAGAAGGGGCTAGTGGGCAGTTTTGGTGGAGACCGAAGAAAGGGGCCTCCAAACAGGAAGTTCCATTGCTAAGAACAAAACTAGGAACTGTCATCAGTATACACTAGAAATTGTTCAGAGGAGAAAGAGCCCATTTCAATACTATAAAACCAAACTATATAAAAACCTGATGGATCTGAAAATTGACGAGGCACTGTGAAGAGGAGCCTAACCACATATCATGTGCTTTCTCCACCTTTTCTGTATAAAGCTCTTATAATTAGTTTTTAAAAATCAAAAAATACATCTTTAACATTTTGTAAAGAGGAAGAGAGGGGGGAAAAATCACGCTGAAGACCTCAAAAGGGAAATAGAAAAACTGACAAGCCGTTGCATTACAGTGTAGGAAAGTGTGGGTATCATGAAACAGAATCAGAAATCCACAAGGAAAGAATTACCATCCTTTAGGGAAAATGCTGTAAAGTGGAGGGAATAATGAAACTTAAAAATGAAGCAACCAAATGAAGTCCCCAAAGCCAGTAGAAAAGCACAGATCTGACGCTGAGACATGGCATCAGTAATATGGGAGACAAACATGATAAGCTCATCTCAAATGCTACATGAGGGTGAAAAATGGTCAAAATGATGAGAGAGAAGATGTCAGATGTACAAGGCATGAGAGCACACACTGGGAGTGTAGTTGGGGAAGAACAACTCATGCAAAAGCGTGAAAGAAAACATAAGTAAAAGAGCAAAAGCTTGAAAAAGACCAAAAGCTTGAAAGAAAACATAAGTAAAAACTTATGCAGCTTCAGTATTTTTTTCTTTGAAATGCTAAGATCAGGGTAACCTTCCCCTTCCCCGCAGAAGCCCATAGAATAATGTCTACAGATCTTTGAGAGGAAAAGATTGTGGCCCCACTTGACTGTATAGGGCCAGGTTCTGAATGTTTTATGAATGAAGGTGGAGGAAATGACATAAATGTGCAGGAGTGACTCAAAAATGCCACTCACAAAACTTCCTTGAAGACTTTCCTTGAAGACATGTGCCATCCAATGAGACAAAAATTTAATTAAGAATTATATTTATACAAATTGAACACCAATAAAAAATAAATTGATAAAAAAAGAATTATGTTTATACTATACTTCAAGTTGGTATAGTATAAAAATCAAATCACATCACCAAATGTATGTGACATTATATATAATATATATATATATTATAATATCATATAATAATATAATAAATATATATAATAAATTAAGAATGGAAGAGTGGGCTTTGTCCCGCAAAAGAACTTACTGTATTTCTCTTGGTTGGGTGGACTCTCCAGCCTGGACACAGCTTTACTCTGCTGTTCTTTTCTCAGCTTCTTTTATTTTTATTTATTTATTTTTTTGTAAATTTATTTTTTTATTGGTGTTCAATTTGCCAACATATAGAATAACACCCAGTTCTCAGCTTCTTCTATTTTTATTATTTTTTTCGTAAATTTATTTTTTATTGGTGTTCAATTTGCCAACATACAGAATAACACCCAGTTCTCAGCTTCTTTTAATCCTAGTCTTACTCAGGAAGTATTTTACTTGCCTCAACCTCCCTCCTAAACCCCACTACGTAGATGAACTCTCTTACCTTGTTTGATGCAGACCCCGGGGGGCCATAGTGCAGTTGTCTTTCAGCACTTTGAACTGTGCAAAATGCGCCATTTGCATTCTTGGAAATCTCTCCTGGGAAAATTCTATTACATCACATTGGGCTTTTTCCGTAAAAACAATATATGCACACCATAGAAAATCGTAAAATAGCAAAATAAAAAATACAGAACATATAAAAAGAAAAAGTAAAATCCCTCTAAATTTACCACCCAGAAGGGATAATTGTGTCTTTACTTTTTATATCTACTCCCATCTCCATAAGCCTTCCTGTGGGTACCATGCTTAGTTTCCTTGCATTGATGAGTTGTACTATGAATACGTCTATGTTCCTACTATATAATGTTATGTAAAAATGTAGGCTACTAGTCAGTGGATGGAAATTATTGCATCTGGCTTTTTACTGACACATAAAACGACTAGAGGAAAAATAGGTTAGATGTACACTAGAGCATTACTTGTACATGTGCGAACATATTAACAATGGTTATTTCTGGGTGATGGATTTAGAATAGTGATTCGCTACCCAGCAATAGAAAACAAATACATAAACCCTTACAAATAACAGGAAATGAACTTGCCAGTTAGCCATATCTTGATTTCTTTTAATTTAAACGGTTAACTTTCAAAAATCAAAGTCTGTTCAAAATTTTGTTCCCCCTCAGGCTTGGTCTAAAAAATTGTAAATGACTGTTTTGTCGTTTTATTTTGTTCTGTTTTTTTTTTTTTTTGAAAATTACCATTTAGACTTTAGGTTTTCTCCCTTTCCTACCCCAAGAAAATATGCAGGTAAATGAGGATGGGCTTACCGTGTTCTCAGACAGCAGCGACAGAAAGATTCTTGTCTCCTTGTGGGGTCCTTTGGATGCCTAGTGGTTTCCATGATGGGATGACAGATAAGCCCTAAGATGCCGTGGGCTCCATGTGGCCTTGGGTAGACTTAGAAAGTTGGTCTTTATTTTGAGCTCAGTTCAGTATTAATACTTTTAACATTTTTGTTTAATCATTTTACATTTTAAATCATCTGGAATGTCTTCGGTTCTATATATTAATGAAACGCCAAATTAGCCACCTTCCCGAAAACTTAGTGTCTTCAATATCACTTTTTCAGTGTTCCATTTCTTTCTCACCCGCTTATAATACTTGCCCGTTTCCATGCTCTCCATTGTCATCACTAAAGTAATTAAGAAAATCAAAGTGACAACAGAATTACCTTCAAAAGAACTGACATGTTTGGAATAGTTGCTCTTCACCTTCAAGAATATGGCCTGCTAAAATCTTTTCATGCACCCCAACACACCGCTGTAGTTTTTCATGTAGCTTTTGTATGCTTATTGTGAGTATTAATATACTTAACTGATTTTTTGAAAGAGAATTCATGCGGACTTGTCGATTCTCCTCTTCCTGTTGTCTCGGTTAGTGATGAGTCTGTATTATCTTCTTTCTTTTTTTGAGACAGATGGCTTGCGTGGACTACATACACTTTTGTTTCTGTTTTGTTTCTTTTTCTCTTTTTGGAGGTACAATCAACATATGACATTATATTAATTTCAAGCGTACAGCGTAAGGGACTCATTTATTCCTTCTCTTTTTTTTTTGTTTTTTTTTGTTGTTTTTTCATTTATTCCTTCTCTACTGTTCTCTCCACCTGCTCTAATCCCAGCCACCAGCATGTTTTGCCTGTGATACTACAATGGTCTATTTTTTTTAATAAATTTATTTTTTATTGGTGTTCAATTTGTCAACATACAGAATAACACCCAGTGCTCATCCCGTCAAGTGCCCACCTCAGTAGTCTATTAATGGCTTTTCTGCCTGTGGCTTTGTCTTCTAAAAATGCATGGCTCACATTACAGACTCATGCAAACTGATTGAAAATATTAAAAAATATATATATTTCCAGATTTCCAATAGGAGATTCCTTAAGACAGCCTAGATATTTAACCTCTCGAGACCCATACTAGGATTATGCGGTGGGAAGGGAGAAGGGGGAGTCTCTGCTTACAAGGTACTCAGTGTGACACCTTGCTTTTGAGGAGTTTACTAAAGGGTTTCCTAGTCATGATGCGTAAGGGGTTGGTATTTAGAAGCAAATCAGTTGCTTTGATCTGGGCTTCCTGAAGGATGGGGGAAATGACAGCTGGCTTATGACGGAAAAGGACAGGAGAGTGACATGTGAAAGACAACTCGGAGATCCTAAGGACATAGAAAGGGTGTGTTTATGTGTGTTTCTGCCCATGTTTATAATGCTTTAAGTTTTACAGTCTTTCAGCTTGGGTTGCACACAGACAAGTTATGTAGGTCTTGCCAAACTACCACCCATAAAATTTTTATGGCTTGTTTTAGTGTTGCCACATATTTTGTTTACGTTGAGTGTTTTCTTTGGATTTTGTCCTACTTCAAAGGTCTGCTGTGCCCAGTCTACACTGAAATATGTTAGTTACCAGATAAAATGATGGTGCTTGTAGAGCTGAAGCTTCATGACAGCTCTGGAGGTAGTATTAAATCATGGTGTGTACACGTATGCATTTAGATGGAAGGTTCTGTGACCATATAGTGTGTGGCTTTACCAAAAAAGTATACATTTCCACACTGTAAGATGATATTTGAAGACCTATCTTGGTACAAAAAGTTTTAAAAAATCAAGTCTTCAGTGAAATTGAACCTCATGAAAAAAAAAATTAAAAAAAAAACAAATTGAACCTCATGATCCATAAAACTTTCTCCAGGAAAAGAAATAGTTTGTTGTATACCATATATTTTTCTATTTTGATCCCAGGGGTGGGGAAAGACAGAAACTTTATGGCGTGTATGTTGGGAGTTTAGAAGAAAAGAAAGAATATTTTATAAGAGTTAACTTTAAGACTTTCTTAGTTTTTGTATGAAACATATAAATACGGTGTGTGTGACACAGAGAAACAGCGTTGTAAATAAAATATAAAAAAAATACCAAAATACTTCAGTAGGGAAAAATGTGATAGTGTTCGGAACATACAAAGTTTTATCACCACTTCTTTGGGAGAAGGTACAGGCTTCGTCTTATATATTAGGGTTTGTAAATATTGTCCATATACTAAGTTTGTAGTGATAAAATATCTTATATCAACAAAGATAATTTTTCAACACTGTATTTTCAAGGTTCTGTAGTCCATATTCAAGAGGTATGCTCTGGAACTGCAAGTAACTATATAGATATGTGCCCATATCCTAAGTCTATATCTTGAACATAGTATATTTTTAAATATGAAAAAGATTGTTGGTTAAGATATTTTGAAATCCTAGGCTTAAAGCCTAGTTACTGCACAGAGACAGATGTTTGAGACATGTTCTACATGCTTACTTAAATATTATCATATATTGTTAAATTGGTTTCCTAAGCGTTTATATCTAGTTTGAGAGAAATGCAGAAAATATTTCTCACTTCATACCTCATCTTAATGCATTTTAGGAAGCACGTAAAAAAGTTCATTTTATTTCAAACCGATAGCACTACAGCAGCACGTTTTTTTTTAAGGTGTTAAAATTATATATTAGGAATTATAAACTAGAACTAGAATATATTCAGGTAAATTCTTTTTCAAAAATGACCTCAATTATACAAAAAAGATATGCAGTAGGATCGTACGACTTAGTGACTCAGCCTGTCCATTTGACATAGTCTAATATTCTGAAGTGTAGTGTATGTACTTTGTTCCGAGACTTATCACCAGACGAGGCCTCCCCCTATGTGGCCTACCAGGTGGCCAGGACCCTGTGTCTGCTTCCATCTCCAGCCTCGATCCAGCCCTGTTTTTTCTGGGTGGCCAAGCACATGCCTTTTGAGAGATCTATCAACATTTGCATACTTGAAGGAAATAGAGGAGCACAGAAAATCTTTACTGACCTTAAAGAAACATTGATTGGTGGGAAAAGTGATAGGGAGCCAGCTATGCTGTTTAAGCCTCATATCTATCAAATAGACCTGGAACCAGCGAATCTCGTGGATGTTTTTATAGCGTTCTCTTTCACTCTGTTTCTCTTTGTATTTTTTTTTTTCCTGTCTCTCTTGCTTGCTCTCTTTCAGAAAAAAATTTAAGTCCTAAAGATCTAAAGATGAGGAGTTTAAAAATATTATGTGAGGACTTCCCTGGCAGTTCGTGCCTGATTAGTGTTATTTCTCCTGTTCGTTTTTCTCCATGCAGTGTTGATGCTCAGTTGGAATACTATACGGTGGGCTACTTATCGGGGGATGTGCACTGGCCCAACGTCTCCCCGTATTGAGGCCAGATGCTGGGTGCCATTAGGTTCATCATTATGCATTCTTGCAACGAGAGGTCCTGCAGAGGGCTTAGTATCCTCAAGCTGGTGATAGAAATATGCCTTTTACTTTGCTGTTTGAATATTACAATATCTGCACAGGAAGGGCTGTGGCAAAGCTCATTTCAAGTGTGTTTTTTTTTCTGTTGTGCCAAGATTATTCAAAATAGATCGAGCAGGGGAAAGTGTTTTATAGTGATAAAAACACAGAACTGGAATTATTTTGGACCTTAGTTCAAAGACCTCTATCTGCCACTCAATAAATGCTTATGATTATAGAAAATTACTTAATCTTTCAATTTCCAGGTTTTGATAGGTAACAACATGATCATGTGTCGTTTAAGGCTACTGTATTAATTAAATGAGCAATCAGGACAGTGCAGGGCTTTGTTTTGGGGGGTGTGTGTGTGTGTGTGTAAGTGCAGCTCTGGGTTTGAAAGCTGGCTTCCCCAAACTCCATTTAATAGCTATGTGACCTGGTACAATTTACTAACTGCTCTAAGCTACAGTTTTCTCAACTATAAAGAAGGGATTAAATAATGGGTACACGTGGTTATGCCAAGGTTTATAGTGAAGCATTGATCAAAAATGCCCGGTATGCACATACATCGGCCTGCACTGTGTGGAAGCCACGCTCACCAGCTGTGCAGAGAATCATGTACGTAGTAGCCACTCCGTGTGCAAAAGCTATTAGCGCTGTTGATCTTAGCTGAGTGCTGTAGAGCTTCAGACAGAAAGCCGCGTCTATCGTTTATTCTAATATTCTTTAGTTTACTAATCCAGCGCATCTCCTAGACACGTGCACTCTATGGTACCACAAATTCCCAGTGGGCAGAGGCAGACTGGGTCGGTCTTCAGCCACAAGGCTGGTGTGTTTGGAGCTGAGACGGTGATCTTGGAATGAGAGTCAGGCTGCAGATCAATCAGGACCATAGAAAAGGAAGAACTCGTCAATTTTCTTATGCTATTTCTATACCCAGCATATGATAAGCCCTCAGTGGTGTAATATTTTTCCTAAGAACCACTGAAACTGTTAGCAGAGAATGACGTGACTGCATTTAGAAAAAAGGAGGCGCATGTGGAGGGATAAAACAATTTAAGGGACATTGTGGTTGCCTCGGCTGACAATAACTGTGGCTTAGACCAGGCTTAGACCAGTGGGAGAGATGCAGAAATATACATACACCTGCGAGTTTTTAAGCAGCTAAAATCAACGGGACTTCTTGATGTATTATATCTGGAAGTATGGTGCTCAGGATGACTCCAGCATCCCGGCCTGGCCTGCGTGACCAAACAGATCAGTATATGTCATCGATTTAGGGAATAGTAGGTGAGCATGAGGTTTAGAAGAGAAAAAGGGAGCCTCCACTGGTTCTCACTTGAGCCGTCTGTGTCTGTGCTATCCATTACAGTAGACACTTGTATCTATTTAAACTTAAGTTAAAATTTGTTAAAATTAAAGGAAACTGAAAATTCCATCCCTTAGTTACCTTAGTCCTCTATCAGATGCTCAGGAGTCACAGATGACTAGTAGTGATCGTATTAAATAGGACAGCTATAGAACATTTCCATCATCACAGAGAGTTTTACTGGACAACCCAAATGTGGAATAACCAACAGTGGCATCTATAATTTGAAAAAGAGGGCAGCCCCGCTGGCCCAGCCGTTTAGCGCCGCCTTTGGCCCAGGGCGTGATCCTGGAGACCCAGGATCAAGTCCCGCGTTGGGCTCCCTGCATGGAGCCTGCTTCTCCCTCTGCCTCTCTCTCTCTCTCTGTGTGTCTGTCACGAATAAATGAATAAAATCTTTTAAAAAAGATAAAAAATAAAAAGAAGGGCTACAATATAAAACTCTCCCTTCTTCCTGCCCATTAGAATTTAATGTGGAGAATGAAAAGGTGAACTCTCCCCTTGCAGGTAAAAGATTTTCTCGTTCTTTTTTTCCAAGTTGTTAGTATCAAGATTCATGTCCTGTGCAGTGATTTCTAGTGGGAATGAGATTGTATAATGTTTCTAATGGAGAATCAATCTAGCCTAGTAGTTTAAAACATGGACACCAAAGACAGAGCTCCTGGGCTTAACCCCAATTCTGCTACTCATAATCTGGGAGTCCGTGAGTAAATTACTTATCTTCTTGAAGTTTCAATGTCCTCATTTATAAAGTGAGGAAACTAATAATAACACCTATTTCATTGGGCTGTTGTGCATATTGAATGAGCGAATATTTGTAAAGTTCTTATGATAGTGCTACATAAATAACCATAATAAACACTGCATAAATATTTGTTAAATCAATAGAAAATAAGTAAGAATTTTGTTCTGTTGCTGACATTCTTGGCAATACTTGTGGCCAAGGCTGGCTGGTGAGTGAACACTTCAGCAAAATATTTGAATGAGGCCTCTGTTGAGCTGGATGGAAGTTGCGTTCAGATGAGTCCCTCAGGTGAGAGATTTCAACCCTCCTATTCAGGAAGAAAGCGTACCCTGCCCCTCCCCAGGAATTAAAATGAAAAAGAGCAAGATTTGCAGTCACCAAACCTGGGCACAAGTCTTGGTTCTGCCACTTACTAGCATTGAACAAATCACTTTACTTCTCACCTCTATTCTTCTCATTCGTCTAGAGCAATGCTGTTCAATAGAGCTTCCCATGATGATGGAAATGTTCTATAGTGGACGGTCAAGGATGTTAGCCATGCGGCTGTTGCAATTGAATTTTTAATTGTACTTAGTCCAACTCTGGAACAATTATCTCCAAGGATTGCTTTGAACATAAAAAAGAGATACATTCTATACAGAAGTATTTTTGATTATCTGGAAAACTTATGGTGTCTCCCAAAGATCCCTACTGCCAAGCATTTTATGGAGCCACTCGAATGCCATCTACTCATGAAACTTAACTGCATGATCTCTGCACTCCAGACCCAGGGATGGAAATTGGAAGGAGAAACACCCAGAAATGCTTTCATTTTCTAAAATTACGGGCAGGAATAATGAAAAGGTACTGAAAGGGCCAGCACATTCTCTTGCTTTGCCAGTTGAACTCCCAAGCACAGTTCGTAATTTTTATGGGTACCCAGAATAAAAAGACATGTAATTAATAAATGTGGACTTCGGAGAAACTTCACATTATATGCCACCACTTTAAACATCAGTGGGACACTGAGCTGTAAGATATTAAAAAAAAAAAATAGATGTCACCCATGTTTAATGACTTTAAAACAGACTTCAAAGTGTAAATAAGATGTTACTTAGAGGCAAATAAACACCAAATCACCTTTATCAGGAACAGCAAATAGATTTTTACAGGTGGAATAAGACATGCTTGTTTTCCCTCATTTTCTTTAACGCCGTTACCTAAAATGAAATGGTGGAGCCTGGCTCTTTATCAGTACGCACTGCTTCTGTGATTACAACTAAATCCTTCAGTTACTGTGTCCCAATGTTAGTCTTTGCATATAACTTGGAGCCTTCCTGAGTGTGCAGTACAACAGCCACTTATTTTAATGTCAAATGAAAATCAGAGAGAATGGCTACTGAGAATAGCCAGTCATTTTTCAGTGAAATAGCGACTTAACAGGCTGCAACATTAACCACATGGTCATTTTTTTTTTAGTGCACTTTTTTTTAAAAAGCCCATGATTTATGGATGTAATTTTTATCCCCGTATGGGTTAAAGCACAGACGGTTTGAATTGTGGGTTGAACATACTGTGAAAAATACTGTGAAATGTGATATCTGTTTGAACTTTGTTCAGTTTTATGGTGTCACCCAACCACTTTATGAAATTGAAACCACCCACTAGTCATTTATGTTGTCTATTCTTTAACTAGTATTTAATTTTTTTTCCCCTAATAGGTAAAACCTGTTATGATTTCTTTTGAGTTTGATTTAAGGTCTAATTTGGCTTAATGAATGAAAGCAGCTTGGCTGTTACACTTTGCACCCGTGTGCGCCCACATGTAGTTTTAGAGTACGATAATTACCAGAAAGCTCTGGTAAAGTTGTAGAGCTATTTTTATTCTATAAAAGGGTATTGTGCAGGTCACTGTAGGGAAATATTTCTATTTACTTAGATAATAACAATTTCAAATAACACTCTAATGCCTTTTTTACTGGGCCATAGCCTTTGGTATATAAATTTTTATCAGGCTATTAGGTCTTACTACATTCTTGTAAATGAATTAACTATTATGCTCAGGTACCCTTTATTACAATGATTACTTTTCATAATTTCAGGAATTTTTGTATTTGCAGATTTTAAAGTTTTATTATTCTGGGTTCACAACAATTCTAATAAAACTAGGTGTTCACATGTGGTGCTTTGGTTCAGCACTACAGAGATTCTTGTGCATGTCCCTTAAATGGGTTAAGCATCTCTATAGTCATTTTTCTTTTGAAGAAGCCTAGAAGGGCGTTGCTGGTGGCTGATGTCAGAGAAATTAACGCCTGTGCTTTCTTCTGGGAGTTTTATGGTTTTGTGTCTCACATTTAGGTCCTTAATCCATTTTAGTTTATTTTTGTGTATAGTGTAAGAAACTGGTCCAGGAGGTTCACTCTTTTGCGTATTGGTGTCCAGTTTACCCAACAGCATTTGTTGAAGAGACTGTCTTCTTCCTCGTGCATATTCTTTCCTCTTGTTGAAGATTAACCAAGAATATCTGTAAAATATGATGAGAGAGATAAAAGACCATGGAAGAGTCTGAACCTTGTTCTCAGATTTTTCTATCCCATCCCCTTTCCCCAACTTTTTGTACCAAACAGAGAGGATCATATACCTTTGTGATGGAATCCCTGTTATAGTTGGTGTATTAGTGGGGATTCTCCAGAGAAACAGAACTAATACCGTGTGTGTATGTTGTAGAGAGACAGACAGACGGAAATAGATGGGACAGAGTTGTTGTAAGGAACTAGCTCACATAATTGTGATGGTTGGCACGTCCTAACACCTTCAGGGTGAGTCCACAGATGAAAACACAAGACAGTCTATGATATAGTGCTAATCCACAGGCCTGTGAGCTTAAAGCCTGGGAAGAGCCAGTGTTTCAATTTGAGTGCAAAGGCAAGAAAAAGCCAGTGTCCCAGTTCAAAGTCAGTCTATCAAGATATCAAGAAGAATTACCTCTTACTCAAGAATGAGTAAGATGGAATTTTGCTCTATGAGGTCTATGAGGTCTATGGGTCTGTGAGGTCTATGAGGTCTATTTGGGTCTATGACCCAAATTAGTGAGGGCAAGGTGCTTTACTCAGCATATTAATTTAAATGGTAATCTCACCCAGAAACACCTACCATAGCATTTAACTAAGTATCTGGACACTTTGTCCAGCCAAGTTGGACATATAATTTAATCATCACAGTAAAAAATGCCATATGAAGATACATTTTCAAGTCTTTCTCTATCCCTGAAGAAGACTTGACTAATCCAGAGTTTCAGAGCTAGATGATACAAAGTTGGAGGACTCAACGGTGTCTCATTTATCTATTGCATTTATTCATTTTAACTGGGGCATAACTCAACATTCTACTTTGGGATTAAATTATATTCTGACTTTATCTCAAATTTCAGGGAAATACAAGAACAACAGTCTGCAGGCAGACCTTTCATTCAGTCAGTCCACAGGCCTATATTGAACACTTTCCACGAACTAAGGACTGGAGTAGAACAAAAAGATAAACAAGACAAGTTGGCCACATTTGTGGACCTAGGGCAAATATTCCCTCTGTTGGAATTCCTCCCTGAATACATCATCAGTAGGGTTTAAAACTATGTTTTTATTTTTATTTTTTAAACTATGTTTTAAATAGAAGATGAACTTTCTCCTTTTTAAACTATATTCTATTTTAGTGATCTTAAACCAAATTTTATATTTTTTGACCAGCAGAAACTTTTTTCCCCTATAGAACTTGTGCATGGAATTTCAGTATTAATCAAAAAGAAGTTAGTTAGAGCTGGTGGTTGGCTGGGGTAAGGAAAAGGGCCTGGTGCCTGTTCATGTACCTGACTTCTCTCTTGTCAACACCCTCCTCTGTCCCTCTAGCCACAACAGCCCTGGGGGTGTAGGGAACAAAGTTTAAAAACTATTCATCTGTTTAACATTCTTGCCAATGTTTTATATGCAAAAACTTTAAAGCAGTTTTGGCTGTTTTCTTCAAGTTTCCCTAAGTCTTAACTTTGTGTTCAATTATTTCTCTTCATTCTTCATAGGCTTGTTTCTTTGTTTTCAATCTCACTTTTCTCTTTATGTTATTCAGTAGTTTTGTGTTTCAAGCATATTATGTACTTAGTAGTGCGTTCCTTTATGGGAGGTTCATAATGACTTCCAGAAACCTGCGATTTTGCTGATTAGGAAAAACATGTATTTTTGAAATACTTAAACAAGGTAAGACAAAACAAGCCATGTAGACAAAAAGTGCACGAGAAGGTTATTTCCAGAGATTGGCATGAATATTTCATTAAGTATCAAGAATATTATACTTTTACAACATCCAAAGTGTTATATTTCTCACAAAAAAAGGAGATATTTCCCAAGTAAGCCTTAGCAATCATCTGTCTCCTTTGAGATTTATTTTATCTGATTTACCTTTTATTTTTGTAGATAGCAAAGCAAAAGGGAATGGATGGCAGTAAGTGCCAAAAAAATGTTTAATGTGTAAGGGGCCTAAGCTTATTAATATTTGAATATTCAGCCTTTTCTTTCCAATGTCTTTTTGTCTACCTCTTGGACTCTAGGAGAGTCCCAGCCTGTTTCTTAAAACATTTATTTAAAGATAGAGCTCTAGTGAAAGCAAAGTAATGAATTCATGAAAGATTGTATGTGTTTAGGAAGGCAGTGGATTTTCCAGGAAGACATTTTTGCTGTTATTGTTGTAAAGTTGCAATTGAAGGAGACAGCTTTTGAAAGCAGAAGTTGTTGTTACTGTGAATAATTGAGAATGTTTATAGTTGGGAATGAGTATTTTTTAAAAATATTTTTCTGTGGATTAAAAATGCATTTACACAGCTCATCCCTTTTGTCGTTCACACCAAAGGCTTAGTGAAGGTGTGTGTTTAACGGTAACATCGATGCCAAGATTGTGGCCTACAGAAATATGGCAACAGGGAAAGACTGGACTCTATCTGTGGGTCTTGTAATACCAGACACCAATATACACTTGAACATATTCTAGAGAATATCGATTTTCGTGCACTACAAGCCTAATAGCTGTTCCATTCTAACTAAAAGTTTCAGAAGTAAAAATATCAAGTTATGGCTTACTAATCTTTTGTTCAAAGTTAACTTTAAAAATACATGAAAGTTTACAAATATAGTCCTAAAAGTCAATAACTCCACTCATTCAGCTTAGGCTCATTAGGTACCTTCCATAAAGAAGGTTTAGTATTGTGTGTGTGTGTGTGTGTGTGTGTGTGTGTGCGCGCGTGCACGTGTGCGTTTCTTTGTTTTTACACTGGAGTATTATATGGGATGAGGAAAGAGTGGGCATAGGGATTATAGTCTAAAAGACTTGGTATTATAGTGACTCTGAGACTAACAAGCTATTTCATTTAGATGCTCCCGTCTGTGAAATGAGAGGTTTCAAATCATTCTCTGAATCTCCTTCCAAGTGTAACATTTTGTGAGTTTGTAGTGTTTTATTTTAAACTATATCAAAAGATATATTAAGTCTGTTGCCCTATAACTTGGATAGTCTAACAGGATATTTTGGAATAATCACACTGGAAGAACAGGTGGAAACTGTACAAGTAGTTGTTCTGCCTTTAACATATGTGGGTAAAACATCAAATAATAGGGGAAATAAGTAACATAAAACATATACATCCACAAAAAGGCCTTTATCATCTATGCACAAAAAATATTTATGCTTCTTTAAGCTATATTTAGGATACATATATCGCTAAGACTTTTTGTCTAGTGCTTAACCAACCACTAATATATAACTGACAGTGGATGCTAAGAGGGTGCCATTCCTAGGGGAAACCCAACAGCTATTTGGTAGCAGGCCAATCAAGTTGGATCCCCTTGAACTTGGAGAGGACAGCAACTTGTCCTAAGCAGGTGAAACAAAGTCTGAATATGTGCTTACCTTCCCTCCTCACAGTGCCACCGCTGACATCACCCACATCCGACAGTTTACAGAATGCCTGGTCCAATGATAGGGTGTCCCTCATAACACTGTTCCTACCAAAGGACACTTGCTATAACAAAGGAAGTGTGGCAGTGAGCTTGCAATTGCTGCATGGCCCACCATCCAAAAGTCGCAAACCTGATACAATAGTGGAATAATGCTAATCATGAAAGGCTCAGCTAAGGCACCATGTTAGGGGGATAAACCACAGGACTGCAGTACTGGCCTCCAGGATGAAGTTTGTGTGCTAAACCAGCAGCCAATATAGGATGTTTGTGCCCATCATGGGTAGAACACAGCTCCGGGGAAAAGGATGAGCCCTTCTTACAATCACTCACAATGCTCCACTCGTGGATTTGTGCTTCCTTTCCCCACCACGTTAGACTTTGCCAGTTAGAATCCTGGTTCTTGTGGCATGGGGAGGGACAGTCCTGTCCATAACCCATAAAGAGTCCCACTTAAGTGGAAGCTATGTTTGGTTCTCATATGATCTGGTGATCATGCATTTTTCACTACAGTGGACTCGCAAAGATAGCAAGAGAGACCGTACTTATGACCATGAGGAAGTAGGGCTGCTGCTTCATAATCTGGGCAAAGAGAAATAATAGGTCTGGCACTTAGATGTGCTCCATGCCCAGAAGTGAATGGGGAAGTACAGCAACTAAGATTTCCTAAGAGCAAGGAAACTAAGGGCCTAAACCTGGAATTAATGTCTGGGTCGCTTCGCAGGGCAGCAACCTAGACCAGCTGAGGTGCCAGTAGAATAGGAGGAAAATCCAGAATGAGTGGTAGAGGAGATTGGTGAGGAACATCAACCAGGGCCCCTAGGATCACTATAATACTGGATATTGTAGCCTGGTTCATTACCTCATTTTGGGGAAGTGCATCTGGCCATCACTTTGAAGGCTTATACTTGAACTCCTCGTAGGGAGGACACGAGGATGCTGTTTATATGCTACATGGATATCAGAAATGATGGAAGTGCGAGTTCTGCAAGGGGTTGCCTGTCCTGGGCCCAGCTGATATGCTTTTCTATACTGGCTCAGCCCTAAACTTTCCTCAAGTTTTGGACAGTTTGCTCACTGGAGGGCTCCGGATACTGCTTCCATTGTCTCCTGTTTCCTAACAACACAAAGCTGCATTGGCCTCCCTCAGGGTGAAGACCAGGCATTAGCATGCCCCCAATGACATCTGCCATAGAAAGATCCAGAGTGGTTCTGGTACCTATGACCAGACTAGGATAGTTCTGTCCCCGCTGGGATATCACTTCCCTAGTTGGCACCCAGAAGAGACAACTGGAAGTGCAGATGAGCTAATGTCCCATAGGATGACTCTTGACCAATGAAATACTGTAGAAGGTGTTAAGGAGTTGGCATATAAATGTTTCTTCTTCCATCTAGTAAACTTTTCCAGGGTACTTTGGTTCCATCTGACTTATCTAGAGCTGTTTCACATGACCCAGTAACTAGCCATATTTTCTTATGAAGCTCTACCCAACTCAGTAACCTCCCACTTTGGCTCGGCTTTCTCTTTCTCCTACAAAACTCTTCTTAACCTCCTTCTTGCTAACCTGGGACTGCTTGATCTCAGTCTGTTTCCTAGAGAATGTGGCTTGAGATACAATGCAAGGTTCTTCAATGTCAAAGTTTTTTTTCACTGAGTAAACACATTACCATATAGTATAAACAACCCTTGCCTTCTCAACTGAAAAGTTTACTGATTTGGGTACACTCGCGTTCAGGCTCTCTTTATTTTAATGCATTGGTGTAATTAATGTCTTTGATTTTTCTTAAACTTAGAACTACTCTCTTCCTATGTCCCATTTTGTTTTCTAACTTTTTCATTACTCTGCTCTGGTTTATTATACCTTTATTCTATAGCTCTCCTGTATTTGAGATTTTTTTTGATCCAAAGAAACTTTACGTTGCTTCGTTTCTCCCTTTCAGGATGTGCAGCTGTTCAGTGCCGTTTTCTAGAACAAATAAGAACAAATAAGCAGTGAATGCGAGGTTTCATCTATATATTTTTGTATAATTTTTGACATATTGGAGGAGTGTAATAAATTTTAAACGGCAGATTATGGACTCCGTTCAGCTTATCTCGAGTCACTCCCCAAGAACACTAAACATTTTTCACCATGCTTTGCCGGGCTTCTCCCCAGCCCAGTGTGTCCTACGATCTAGTCTGCGGCTTCACTAGCACCCTTCCTCCCCTCCCTCACCATCTCTCTTTTCATTATTCTTTCTGAGAAGGATTCAGAGACAACATAAATTGCAAACCTATGGTGCTTTCATTAGTATTAAATAGGAACACTTAACCAACATTTTCATTATACCTGTATATTGGAAGTAAAGCCTGAAACCTTGTGTATTAAGTTGATATCACACTTGTGTGTCTCTCACATCTGACCTAACTGCCCAGATTCTTCTAGATTTAGGTATCTCAAGCTTTTGGAATTATTTGTGTTGTTGGTAGTTGTTCTGTCCTGAATTTGAATACTCTGCGATTTGAGTCCACACAGAGAACTCAACTCCCCAGTTCTCCAGCCTCCCCCGGCTCAACTTCAATCATGAACTTCCTTTACTCTCATGGTCTATTAATTAATCACTCTTTTCCCATGAAGGTTGTGTGATGGAAGCTAATCTATGGAAAAGTGAGGAATGAGATTAATGTTCACAAAAATTGTAAAATTTTTGTAAAGATGCAGATAAAAGATGCAGCAGTACTATGCTGCATCCCCGTTGAAACAAAACAAAGACAGCCACAAACATTTGAAAGCAAGTCACATTTTTGCACACCATCCATTATTCTTGCATTTAACAGGATGTTAAAGATTCTACATCTTCTGAATTTATTAGCTTGGTATTTAGCATGTTTCACAGCCAAAATAGCAAAGAAGGTTCATTATTGCTGGTTAAATTAGCCTCATGAAAATGTTGTTGGTAAAAGGTTACAGAAACGAATAAGAGATCTAACCAAGCAGCATATTAGAACATTTATCATTATAATTTAAAAAGGCATTCTGATGATTTGAATTAACTTGGCTAAAGGTAGAGAATTAAATAAAAGGTAATAATTAAAACCCAAATGGCATGATTAGCTCTTCCTTTTGATAAAGAAAAGACAAAACATATGCATACTGCATTTACTTAAATTGTCTTCTTGAGAGAAACTGAGGCCAATAAATCACACCTGATTATACCACTTACGGGCTTTTAAAAATTTTAACAGCTTTATTACATATACTCTGGATTACTTAAATATCTTGTGATTTCCTCAGACGTAGTCAGAAAGCCCTTCCCACATTATTTATTTTCCACATTATTTTATTTTGGATAACTGAAGCCTAGAATTTAACTTGTTTTTCTACTGAGATTTTAGTGTTTCTTTTTTTAACTGAATGTGATAGATGATAGATAGATAGATAGATAGATAGATAGATAGATAGATGATAGATAGATAGATAGATAAGGGATAGTTAAGTTTTGTCATCTTTATGTTTTTAATCAGTGAAAACATTTATTTAACTTGTATTTTTTTTTACCTCTTCAACATTCAGAGCTTTAATGTTTGTGTGAACTAAACTATTAATATCTTCCTTTGTGTTAAAATTATTTTTAATTCCAATGCATTTGATATGCAGTGTTATATTAATTTTAGGTGTACAATATAGTGGTTCAACAATTCATATGCCACTCAGTGCTCTTAATCCCCTTCACCTGTTTTACCCCCTTTGGAAACCATCTGTTTGTTCTCCATAGTTAAGAATCTGCTTATTGATTTGTCTCTCTTTTTTGTTTATTTCTTAAATTCCACATAAGAGTGAAATCATATGGTATTTGTCTTTCTCTGACTGGCTTTTTTTGCTTATCATTATACTCTGTAGATCCATTCATGTTGTTGGAAATGGCAAGATTTCATTATTTTTTATGGTTGAGTTTTCTATTCTATATATATATAGAATATGCATCATCTATTCATGGACACTTGAGCTGCTTCTGTAACTTGGCTATTGTAAAATAACAGTGCTATAAACATCGTGGGGCATCTAACCTTTTGAATTAGTGTTTTGTATTCTTTGGATAAATACCCAGTAGTGAAATTGGATCATAGGGTAGTTCTGTTGTTAACTTTTTCAGGATACTCCATACTGTCTTCCACAGTAACTGTATTTCCACCAACCGTGTAAGAGGGTTCCTTTCTCTCCATATGCTCATCAATTCTTGATTCTTGTCTTTTTTATTTTAGTCATTCTGACAAGTGTGAGGTGATACCTCACTGTGGTTTTGATTTGCATTTCCCTGATGATGAGTGATGTTGAACATCTTTTCATATGTCTTGGCCTTCTACATGTCTTCTCCCCATTCTTTAGGTGGATTATCTATTTTTTTTTTATGTTGAGTTGTTTGGATTCTTTATTTATTTAAGATATTAACCCTTCATTGAATATGTCATTTACAAATATCTTCTCCCATTCTGTCCACTGCCTTTCAGTTTTGTTGGTTGTTTCCATTGCTGTGCAGAAGTTTTTATTTTGATGTAGTCTCAATAGTTTATTTTTGCCTTTGTTTCTTTTGCCTCAGGGAACATACCTAGGAAGATATTGTTATAGCTTATACAGAAAGATAGAACTTTTTTTCTAATAAGTACATAGAGCTTTCCTGAAACAGATGGTGAATCAATTTCTTATTAGTTTGGCAGTGTTTATTAAGTGTTCCTTGTCTGTGGGCTTAAGATCAGAATAATTATTTTCTCCACTTTTCTATTCTTAACAGAAACCAGGAGCTAAAAGAACTTGGTGAGCTTTCTCCACACTGGGACAATCTACGGAAAAATGTCCTTACTCACTGTGATCAAATGGTGAATATGTACCAAGATATTCTGACAGAACTTAGCAAGGAAACAGGTATGAAAGCAATAACTTATTTACATCTTCAAACTGAATTACATTCCATGCATGTTAGGTAAAAACAGTAATACACGTTGTTATTATGCATATAGACAAGCCAAAATAAAATTTAAAGAACCTTTTTATTTCTCATTCTACTATCTTGGCATGATAGACCAAGAAGAAACAAATTGCACTATTTTGCCCCATGGGATTATTATATGAATAACTGAACATTTTTTAAATTGAATTTCTATAAAGAAAAGTAGCTTACACAGGACATGTTTTTCTTTCTGAAATCCTTGTAACATTTTTCCATGTCAAACATACTTCTCAACATACACGCACACATGCACAATTACTATTCATTTACTAATAATGGTCAATTTTTTTTCCTATTTAGGGTCCTCTTTCAAATCAAGCAGCAGCAAAGGAGAGAAAACATTAGAATTTGTTCCCATAAATCTTCATCTGCAAAGAATGCACGTACACAGCCCTCACTTGAAAGGTACTATAATATTCTTTTTTAAGTGGGCAAATTGTGTTAGTGTGTCTTTTTAAAGAAGCTTGACTATTGGCAAAATTTAAAAATTTTAAATTATGTAAAGATGAAGATGAAATAATTGAAGTTGATGATGACCCTGAATACTATAAACTGGATTATTAGTATTTTTGTTGCTGTTTCTTTATCATGTTAAAAATATGACCCCTGATTGAGTCATAGATTAATATGAAAAATAAGTGTTAGCTACATTAAGTAGTATCAAGGATGGCTGGGATACCTGAGTGGCTTGGTGGTTGAGCATCTCCCTTCGGTTCAGGGTGTGACCCCGGGGTCCTGGGATGCAGTTCCACATAGGGCTCCCTGCATGGAGCCTGCTTCTCCCTCTGCCTGTGTCTCTGCCTCTCTCTGTGTCTCTCATGAATGAATAAGTAAAATCTTTAAAAAGTATATAACTGATAACCATGCTAGTGTTTTGAATTAAGGGGAAAAAAAGGAAAAATAAGGCTTGTTATTTCGAAAAATCAAAGCCCAAAGATGGACTCATAGGCTGTTTTTCTGACTTACTGGTAACTATCAATAGTCACTCCCTTCTTTTTGAGAAAGGAATTTATCAGAGAAACAGTGACAGTGTATTTTACTGTACACAGATGTGAGAAACATCTATCAAGGAAAAGTGTATAGATTTTTATAAACATACTTCAGTAAGGTTTATAGTGGATACCATACTGTATTCATTATCATTCTACATAATTCCCTGCTATTTCTTAGTAAAGTATATTTATTTTTTTAAAGATTTTATTTATTTATTAATGAGAGACAGAGAGAGAGAGAGAGAGAGAGAGAGGCAGAGACACAGGCAGAGGGAGAAGCAGGCTCCATGCAGGGAGCCCGACGTGGGACTCCATCCAGGGTCTCCAGGATCACATCCTGGGCTGAAGGCGGCTCTAAACCACTGAGCCACCTGGGCTGCCCATTAAAGTATATTTAAATATATTCTTCTCATCTCCCTTTTACTTTAACTTATTGCTATATCAATTTTTGTGCATAAGTACAGTGAGTATCTGCTTCTATTCACATACAGCAAAAGTCCCCTGTTATGCTTTTTGTCCAGCATCATTAACAAAGCTCTTCACCTCTCTTTCCTCTCAAAAGTCTCCCTGTTTAATGAGAAATGGTGTGGTCATCCTACTAGTACCCATTTTCCTAGGGAGTCAAAAGTTACTTTAGATCATCCACTCCTCTCTGATAAATGTATTGACATATGAACATACACAGATACATCTAAGGACTCATGCTGACATCCTATTTTGTAGCTATTGTCGCAATACAGAAGTTCTAGGTTTTAAAAAGTTAAAATCTGGGTTCTGCCTTAGAATCATCTGAAGTTTTACAACCAGAAAAAATAACCATTTTTTCTGAGTTTGTGCCTATGATTGTGTATAAATGACCAGCTACTGTGTCAGTTTAAGTATAGTTATAGTCATTCTGATGTATAATTGTAGTATCTTTAGTAACCCTTCTCAACTATCTGAAATTTTAACTTGAATCCTTTTTACCATAAATTATGTCAGTGAAAGAACTGAAATAAAAATGAGATAGATTGGTCCAAAGCATTTAGGAAATCTTCCCTGATTACTGATATCTGTCAGTAGTTTGAACATAACATCTATGGTTTTAAAAATCATAAAGACCAAAATATCAACAAAGAATAAAGAAGCTGGGATCCCTGGGTGGCTCAGTGGTTTAGCACCTGCCTTTGGCCCAGGGCGCGATCCTGGGGTCCCAGGATCAGGTCCCCCATCGGGCTCCCGGCATGGAGCCTGCTTCTCCCTCCTCCTGTCTCTCTCTCTCTCTCTCTCTCTCTCTGTCTATCATAAATAAGTAAATAAATAAATATTTTTAAAAAAGAACAAAGAAGCTAAAATACTTAAAAGCTATCTGACAGCCAATATGATTTTTTTTCTAATGACCGATATGAAATGACTTTAATGATAATGTAAAAAGTTTATATATTTTGGAGTGAAACAGAATTTCAGCTTCACCAACTTTTATATATGACCTTAAGTCTATTATTTAATCTTTCTAAGTAGTTCTATTCCTAAATAAGTGAATTAGAATATATAAAACACCTAGAATAAACAATAATTGCCATTATACTACAGGTAGCATTTGCCATCACTGGAACAAAATTGAACTCCTAATTTTATCAGGGCTGTAAAAAGGAGAAAAGCAATCAGTTAACTTCCTATTAAGGGACAATGGAATCTTGAACCAAGAAGTGCCCAGATTTAGAGTAAAGATGATTTACAGGAGCATTTCAGAAAAAAAAATATCATATGCAATTATTTAATGACTGAGAGACTGAAGAAATGAGAGAAGGTTAACCTCAGTACAGCCATGGATGGATAGCAGTATCATCAAATCAGATGACTTGTTGGGGCCAAATTGATATGAATGTATACTTAAATACGCATTCAAATATTTGGCAATGATCCTAAAACACTTCCACCAAACAAAGAAAAATTATTATCTAAGTGAGCTCTTACTATACTTATTTCTTGAAAACAAAACAAAAACAGACCATTTAGGCTGTGCCTTCCAGGATGCTGTCCGAAAAATAGACTAGAGTAAGCTCGGATGAATACAATGTGCTCCGTTTCTATTTCTCTAATTTAAAAGGAAGAAACTGGCAACTCAAGAAATTTAGAAAAGCAAACATAATTCTCCTAATTAGTTTGGTTTGGGGTATGTATCGGTTTCCTAGAGCTGCTGTAGCACAGGACCACAAACCAGATGGCTTAAACAACGACGATTTATTATTTTACACTCTGAAGGCCAGGAAGTCTGAAATCACGGTGTTGGCAGAGGAATGCTCCCCCTGAAGCCTATAGGGGGACACTTCCTCAACTCTTGCTAGTTTCTGGTAGTTTGCTGGCAATCTTTGCTTTTCCTTGGTTTGTTGGTGCATCTTACCAATCCTCCATCTTCACAATGTTCTCTTGTGTGTGCATCTTTACATCATCTCCTCCGTGTGCATCTCTGTGTTCAGATTTCCCCCTCAAGGGCACCATTTGTATTGAATTAGGACCTGACCTAATGACCGGATTTGAACTTGATTACACCTATAAAGACCGTATTTCCCAATAAGGTCATATTCTAGGATATCTTTCTTGAGGAGTATAAATCAACCCATAATAGCAAGATATATAAAGGAATTTCTTGTGATGACAAATATCAAATAGTATAGACAAAAGCAAAATTCTGATGTTGGGTACAACTCATAAACAAGAAGATTTTTGACAAAGCAGTTTTCAGGAAGACTGGTTCCTCTTTTTGAAGACCTAAAAGAAAAAATGTGGGAAAAGACTAGATATTCTAATAGCCAATAATTAATGCAAAGGTACTGGATTGTACTACGTACTGAATTTTTTCCAAAGGCTAACTCATGTAAATTTTATACACACACACACACACATATAATATATATAATTTTATATACATTGTGTATATGTGGCATATATATCATACATGTAATATGTAATATTGAGCTTATATGTTTTTTAAAATATTTATGTTTTCATAATAGGTTTAAAATTTATTATTTGGGATTGGAATTCAGATGCAGTAAGTGCTTTATAAACTAGATCACCAACTATATGTTTTAATAGAAATTGAAAAATTGAATTTTTGGGGCCCTGCCACTTACTTCTTGGACATTGATCAAGTTAATAACCTTTCTGAACATTGTTTCTTTTTGTTTGCAAAATAAAATGGCTAAAAGTTGTAAATGGCAGTCAATCAAATTTTCTTCCTACTTATATAACATATATTCAGCAGATTAAATGAATTGCAGTTAAATTTATTTAAGATCCATGGTTCCTGATTTGAATGGTTAGCTGAATTACAGACAACATTTGCAAGGTAATGATGCAAGTAAGATTAGCCAAGCCTTGGTCTTTCACTGGTGAGTTATTTGGATATAGTCTACATTTATTTTCATTTCTACCATTAGTAAATTACATCAATCCACATTTGATTAATATGCCTGCTATATTTGGAGAGGCAGCTTTGCAAACAACAGCAGGCAGGTTCACCAAATGCAAGGCTAATGTATAGCTATAGAAACGAGTAACTAAGCAGAACTAATGTTGTCATGTCTCTTACTGACAATGAAATAACCTCCATTTAATGTCAGGTGCCCCCAGACCCATTAAGATAATTTTTTACCCTTAAATTAAATGCAACAAATACAATTCCAATAGAGATCTTAGACAACAGTGACAATAACAAAGACAAAACCCTGAATTTATGGGGCGCCTGGGTGGCTCAGTGGTTGAGCATATGCCTTTGGCCCAGGGTATGATCCTGGGGTCTTGGGGTCGAGTCCCACACCGGGCTCCCTGTATGGAGCCTGCTTCTCCCTCTGCCTGTGTCTCTGCCTCTCTCTGTGTCTCTCATGAATAAATAAATAAAATATTTTTTAAAAAACCTGAATTTAAGAACATAATTTTCCACCTCGATAAATTTTATTTTCATAAAGTTAGTTATGAATATTATAAAATATGGATTCTTATAATATTATTCTATGCTTTAGTTTTTAAATTTTATGTTATAGATATATAATAGCATATTATAATATATAGCAAAGAGAGAGAGAAAGAAAAAGAAAAGAAAGAAAAAAAGAAAAAATCTGTTAGTATATCATAAAGTGATAGTTGTAATCAGGTGCAAAATAAGCCAGAATTTACTAGATAAGTATGGATGAGTCAGCTAACCTCTCTGCCCCTTAGTTTTCTAATCTCCACGTTAAGGGAAGTTGCGAATGAGGAGCTATTTAGACCTCCCTGATTTCTGTATCTTGAGTTTGGGTATATCACCTCATTGATGAAATATAATTACTTTTGGATGATACTGCTGAATTGTTTGGACTATTTTGAGATAGATTTCCCTTAATATTCTTTGTTGTCTTGTGATTCATGTCAAAGTCATTTTGTGGGCCATTTTGAAGTCAGGGATTATGCCTAAATTGTTCCTTGAGATGAGATCAGCATATCTACTCTTTTTTTTTCATTAGCACTATTTTTATAGTTGTAGGAATTTTAAAAAGATCTTCTGGGGAAAAAATAGACTTATTATCTCATATCTATTATTAAGTGGCTTTTTAAAGGCTATGAGGCAGCCCTATTATTAAATTTCAAACCAACCTAGTATCTTTAGCTTGATGAGATTCAACAACTTGGATTCCATTTCCCCATTATACTATGATACCATTTTCACAAAACCAAGGACATTTTTTGAGATATAAACTATCAAAGAAAGAAGACACACAGAGGATATTTTTTTTTTAATAAAGGACCTCTGATTTTTTTTTTTTTTTGCTCAAATTTTCTGTAAAACAAACGTCCACCTAGATTTTTATAGTTATCTCTTAGTACCAAAAATCTGAAAGCTCTTATTGTAAACAGTTAAGGGCTATTCATATCACAAGGATACAATGACGACAATTTTAAAATAAGACAAATATTACTGATCAGATTGTTACCTTAGAATTTTATATTTATTGACTTTTTTGTTTATGTATATGCTCACACTTAGAGAGATACAATAAATTTCAGTTGATTCTACCTAAATTTTTAAAAAGTACAATTGCTCTAGCCAAGACTGAACATGGTACTTTAAGTGTATACCATTCTTCATTAACTAAACTAAGACACCAGGGAGTGAATCCCATGACCCTACCTAAATTTATCTACTACTTTTGTAGTAATTGCAACTGGCTTTCAAGGATGAAGGGCCAGAGGGATCCCTGGGGGCTCAGGGGTTTAACGCCGCCTTCAGCCCAGGGCGTGATCCTGGAGTCCCAGGATCGAGTCCCGCGTCAGGCTCCTTGCACGGAGCCTGCTTCTCCCTCTGCCTGTGTCTCTGCCTCTCTCTCTGTGTGTGTCTATCGTGAATAAATAAATAAAATCTTAAAAAAAAAAAAAAGAAAAGATATCTTTAAAGCTCTCAACACTTAGGAAGTCCCAAGGGGTTAGGACCACTGTGCCAGAAAGGGAACAAAGAACAAATAAATTTATTTCCTATCATTGTCAAGCAACAAAAATTCAACTGGGTAATTTAAAAGTTCAAATTGGCTTTATTGAATGATTCATGAGCCAGGTAGCATCCCACCTAGCAAATAGGAAAGAGCTCTGTAGATCTGCAAAAAAGGAAAGATTTTCAAAGGTAGGAAGTGGGGGAAAAAATGAAATTATTGGCAAAAGAATCCATTGTTTTAGTCAAGGTCATCCTCCTAAGGGTAATGGAAGGGGTCTTTTAGTAAACTTTCTAGTGCTGTCCAGGGCATTGCGTGTTGAGTGGCTAAAGGTTACATTCCTGGGAGCCTGAAACCGTAGTTAGGTTAGATATTAAGCCTTGGTTTGTTGATGTGTGTCCTCTGACGTAAGTGACTATTTTGAGCCTCTGGCTTTCTTTCTTTTCTTTTCTTTTTTTTTTTTTTTTTTTTAACATTATGAAGCACAACATCACAGTTATCACTGTTTAAAAATCAACACTTCAAAGCAACTTTTTGGAGATCTCAAATGTATGAAGGTTATATAAGCCTAAATTCTTGGAACCGCTACAAAATACGCACTTAAAGATCCCAGCTTTTTGAGGAGTGGTTCTAATCAAGGTAGAATCAAAAGGCAACAGAGAAAAGTGAGAGAGACAAGAGAGATCTTATTCGCCCTTTCAACATCCAGACATAAACCCTACTTCTTGCCTCTACAGAGAAAGCCTCTTGATATTAATAGAATATCAAGGTTGGCTTGTGAGGTGGGGAATTGGGAGAAATGGCTTCTGGAAGGTAGATAAAATGTTCAGTTCTGCTTGCTGTGCTGAAACACAACAACAGTACATTTTACTTGAAATTTATTTGAAATGTATTCTTTGAAGTTCAAAAGTAAAGAATATTTGGGAAACTCTGCTATGTTTTGGCTCCTGGTAGCTTCACCCTTGAGAACATGGAACCATGTTAGGAAATCGGCTCCCTTTCTGTTCTAATTTTTTTTTCAGATCTTGATTGTTGTGCTACTAATTATTATGTGACTTTTCCCTAGAATTTCATATTCCTAATCTGCTTTACTGTTAACTTCCTTTTAGTATCTTGGTTGAAATGATGATAAATGGTAAATGGTAAATTGTTAACTTCCTTTTAGTATCTTGCTTGAAATGATGATAAATGGTAAATAAAATCATAAAAATGACAATTTAATGAAAATAATGGGAAGATCTAAGTAAACATTGGATAGTATAAGACTAAATTTATTTATTTATTTATTTAATTTTTTTTAAGACTAAATTTAAAAAAAAATACAAACACTGTACTTTTAGTAGTGAATTTGCTTCTTACAGAGGTATGAATTAACAATTCTGAAACTATTTTATTTGTAAATAACATGGTTAACCAAATATATAAATATGTAATTAGGGAAAGTCAAGTTTCTCATTGTCAGAGAAAGAAGTTAGAAATAAAGAAGGAAGGAAGCCTAGAAAGAATTTTGTAATGCTCAACTGAAGTCAAAGGTAATAATGTGGGCTCATTGGTTTGTTATTTTTAGTATAGATAGATAAGGATGTGTATGTGTGTGTGTACTAATTGATATGCAAATATATGCATATACTCCCTACTTCTGGCACTGAAAATATTGAAAGCAATAACAGTGAGCATACTACCCCCAGTATTTGATTTCTTAAAAAATATATATATAAAAAAAAAAAAAATATATATATATATATATATATATATATATTTCACTTATTTATTTATTCGAGAGAGATTTATTTATTTATTTGAGAGAGATATTTTGAGAGAGCAAGAGTGGGGGCAAGGTCAGAGGGATGAGCAGGCTGCCTGCTGAGCACTGAGCCCCATGCCCAATGCCTGGCTGGATTCCAGAACTCTGAGATCATTACCTGAGCCAAAGCCAGACATTTAACTGACTGAGCCACTCGGGCGCTCCCAGTATTTGATTTCTAAACACCATTCTCCAGTAAAAAGAGCGAGGGTTCTTTGGAAAACTGGTTGATTCTAGGGCTGAGGCAGGGAAACTATAAGATGAGTCTAGAGTATCTCATGGCTCTAGAAAGTAAGGAAGTGTTCAAAAAACAAACCATAACAATGATGACAAATATGGGGGTAACATATATAAATAGGCCAAGAGCCAAGTGGAGGAGCCCCCAGGGAACAAAGCTAGGACAACTTGAACATAGAGATGGTGTTAGTTCATAAACCAAGGGACAATATACCCATGAACCCTTATTGATATTAATAAATAACTGAGGGGCACCTGATGGCTCAGTTGGTTAAGCAGCCAGCTCTTGATTCCAGCTCAGGTCATGATCTCAGGGCACTGGGATCAAGCCTCACATGAAGCTCCACTTAGCAGGAGTCTGCTTGAGGATTCCCTCTCCCCCTCCCTCTGCCTCTCCCCACCACTCTCTCTTTCTAAAATGGATAAATAAATCTTTAAAAATATATATAAAAATAAATATATATATTTATATAAAATATGTATAAAATATATAAATATAAAATATATATATACATATATATGTGTATATATATAAAATAAAGGAGAAAGGTCAACTATTCTTCCCAAAATAATTTCAGTTAATAAATGTGGAAGGAATGAGGGAAATAGAAAACCGCAATTCAACCACAGCAGTGATAATTGCCACAGGCAAGATTTATCAACAGAAGTTAAAATTAGTGGGTATAAGTCTAAAAAGAATATTGGATATTGCATTGTCTTAAAATACATCTCTCTAAATATTCAGTGGCCTTACAGTGAAGAATCAACTGTAGGTAGTGGCAGTCATCACTTTGACCAATGCGTCAAGGTTAACATCAAGTAATATATATCAACTTAGCATACTCCCTGTTATAACACACTGAGAAGGGCCTATCGCCTTCATAGTCTCTGACTCTATGGTGCAGAACCTCAGTCCAATTATGAGAAAACAAAAAATAAATCAAGTTGAGGGACACTCTACAAAGTAACTGACCAACGATCTTAAACAGTGTCAACATGAAAAATGAAAGACTGAGGAACTGTCATAAATTGGAGGAGACTACATGACGGCTACATGAAATGTGGAGTCGTGGACTGGATCCTGAAAAAGCAAAGGATGTTAGTGGAAAAAACAATCCTAACACACTATCTACTTTATTTAATGATATAGCACAAATTTAATTGCTTAGTTTTGATAACCTACGACTATGTAAGATACTAACATAGGGAGCGTGGGTGAAGGATGTACAGAACTGTTCTAAATTTGCAACAACTCTGGAAATCCAAAATTATCTCAAAAATAAAAATTTTTGAAAGTATTTAAACATGGGCAACCCAGGTGGCTCAGCAGTCTAGCACTGCCTTCAGCCCAGGGCGTGATCCCAGAGACCCGGGATCGAGTCCCACGTCGGGCTCCCTGCACGGAGTCCCTCTGCCTGTGTCTCTGCCTCTCTCTCTCTCTCTCTCTGTGTGTGTGTCTCTCATGAATAAATAAATAAATAAAATATTTAAAAAATATTTAAACAATAATAAATATATTTTGTATTTTAATAAAAATTATATATATTTCAGGTATATAACATAATATTTTGCTATGCATATATACATAGTGAGTGATTACTACAGCTAAGCTAATTAACATACTCAACTCCTCCCAGAGTTCCTGCTTTTTTTTTTTTTGATAATGAGACATTTTAAAAGGAATTCTGTATTTCTTCCTGTTTTAGGTAGCATATTAAAACTTAATTCATAATGCAAAAGTAAAAAAATGAAACTTGATTCAAATTTTATTGAAATATTGGCAGCAACTTAGATGTTTTTTTCATTGTGGTCACACTATCTAATGTAAGTTCTAACCTCTTAACAAAATGTTAAGTGTATAATTCCTTATTGTTGACTATAGAAACGATGTTTTATATCAGTAATCTAGATCTAGTTATCTTGCTTGACTGAAAGTTTGCACCGTTTGATTAGTAACTTTCTTTCCTTTCCCTCTTCTCCCAGGCCCTTCAGCCTTAGCCTCCCTGCATCCACAGTGCAGTAGATCACTGTCCCACCTGGGTGGCCATTCAGTCACTTGGCCCAAAACACAGGCTTTGATACTTACACCCCTCCTCAATATATTTCAGATATTAACAGAAGAACATTCAAATGCCTCAATGTCATCCATGTTGTAGGTGTTCAGTAAATGTCAATAAATAAACAAATATTCTGAGGCTCAATTTAGTTTGCCCTATATGTCTTTATAGATCATATAAGGTATTATTATTCTTAGTTGAAGAAATAAAAATTTACGTACACTCTCCAGAAAAAAATATATTGGACCCTGAAATATATAGATTTCTCCATGGGAAGGGGATGAATATATATCCATCCACGGACCATATTCTATAAAAGACCAAAGAGATTTATCACTATCCACATGCAAAAGAATGAAATCTGACCCTTGTCCTGTAGCATGCACAAAAATCAACTCAAAGTGGATTAAAGGCTTAGGCATAAAACCTAAAATTGTAGAACTCCTAGAAGAAAATATAGAGGAAAAGTCTTATGATAATTGGTCTTTAGAGTGATTTCATAGATAGGACACTAAAAGCAGAAGCAACAAAAAGAAGCAGGGCTACATCAAACTAAAAAGCTTCTGCATAGGTAAGGAAATGATAGACTAAAAAGGTAACATACAGAAGAGGAGAAAATGTTGACTATATATCTGATGAGAAGTTAATCTCCAAAATATATAACAAACTCCTGCAACTCAATAGTAAAAGAATTAATAACCTGACTAAACAATGGGCTCAAGGCTTGAACAGATATTTTGCCAAAGAAGGCATTCAAGTGGCCCACGGGTATATGGAAAAAATATTAACGATTATTAATTATCAGGAAAATGCAAATCGAAAGTATGATGAGATGCCATCTTACACGTCTAAAAATGGCTACTATCAAAAGACAATGAGTGTGAGCCAAGATGTGCACAAATCAGGACCCTTGTGTATTGTTGGGGGACGTGAGATGGTGCAGCTGCCACGGGAAATCCCGGCGGCTCCTCGAGGAGTCAGAACGAGAACTCTCATGGCTCAGTCTAGTTCTGGGTATTTGTGCAGAAGAACTGGAGCGAGGCTCCGGGAGGGGGGCGGCCCCGTGTCCACGCGCACTGGCCCGGGCAGGGGAGTGCAGTGGGTGAGCAGCTGGAGGGGCCGCATGGGGCGCCCAGCCCGACCCTCCCACCCGCGCCCGTGACCCCCGCGACCCCCGCGGCCCGCAGGCCTGAGTCTTCCCAGAGATCCCTCCAGCCAGGAGCGTCGCTGTCGCTTTCCCTGTCCCTCGACATGGTACCCTCAGCACCAGCCCCGCCACCAGTGTTGAGCATCCTTAGCCCAACCCAGATCTTGGCCATTCCTGGTCACCTCTGTGTGCCCCCGTCCACGCGGGTCTCGGCAGATGTGCAGCACAGTCCACGGCGGCACAGTGATGTTTCTTTTTGCATTTATTTTAAATTAACACAGGAGCGGATTCTATTCAGCAGACTGAGCCTCAGTATCACTTTCCTTTTCAGACTGAAAAGTGCGTTTTCTTGGGAAATAACCAAAGGTTAAGATACCGTCTTCCTTTGCTTCACGGGTAGGGTTACTCCTCAGGGCCAGCACAATCGGGGGGAAAATCCACTCCGCTCACCACCTGCAGCTCCCTTCAGCCCCATCATCTGGTTGAGGAAACTGAGGCAGAGAGAAGTGCAGTGACTTCCGTGAGGCTGCTCAGCCCCTCAGCGGCACAGCTGGGATCCAGAGGGGGACTCAGGTGCCAGCCACTAACTAACCCCCCGGCTCTCCATCTCGGGATTAGGAGTTGGAAGACCCTGGGTGGAAGGTCTCTGGGACGTTAGACAAAAGCAGGTCACTTCTCAAGGTTCTCAGAGTTCTCGTCAGGGAAACGAAGGTGGACTGGGATTTAGTGTTGGTGACTCTCGGGTGTTCCCATGACCATGTGAGAAAGCTGCGACCCTTTTCCATGAAGAGGAATAGACACACTTAGACAATTTGCATATATTCATAGGTTCCCCCAAAACCCTATTCTTAGCCCTAAGGTTGAAACCTCTTAGATGAAGAAATCCTTAAATTGCACACAAGTCTAATATTCTGCTATATTAAGAAAAGCTAACTTTTAGTTTATTAGTGACTTCTTAAAAGGGCAAGCGATTACCACAACAGTCTGTTGAGTGATTGTTCAGTATGTGCCTTATTGATAGGTTGATTTGGGTTACACTCCGAGGCCTTTTATCTGTTTGCTTACTGTATTGTTCTGTTTTGTTTGTGTGACCTTGAACTCACTCTGAGTGCTGCTGAAGCCTTTCACTTGAAGACGTTTTTTATTAAGAAAAATATTCCAGGTGCATTTGGATTGAAGCAGTGTGAAGTTACGGTGTTTACCTGAAGCTAATAAAATTTATGTTTTCCCTGTAAATGAGAACTGAAAAACAACCAATGCGTCACTACCAAAATCAATTTAAAAAGGATCTACTATGAAATTAGGTTTCTCAAATAAAACGTAGTTTAACAAGAGATGTTCACTCTGTCTTCCTTCTTATGAGGATACTTTTCATTAGAAGGTAAAAATGATGGTATGTTTTGAAGCCATAAAGTTAATATGTATCAAACTTGATGGCTTTCAAGATCAAATGATTGAGTTTCAGTTTAAATATATGGATTTTTTATTAAAAAAAAAAAAAACCCAAAGTATCCCGGTGGAAAATAGATCTAGAGACCTTTTGTGTATTCTTTCTATGTGTCTAAGAAAATTGCAAAAAACATGCATTCAAAACTGTGTAAGATTTAGTGTACCCAGATAGGAAACTATTCTGTGTAGATTTTTAAAAAAAATACACTAGTACTCTTCTGCCCTTGAGCCAAGATGAATTAATACTTTGGTTCTTTTCTTTGTAAATTTTCTCTGTAAAGATTGTTCATTATTGTTGAATTTCAATATGATTGCAAATTAAGTGATGCAAAACTCAATAAAGTAAAATACACAAAAGGCCAATTAACATGTTATCTCAGTAAGTATGTAGAAGAATGAGGGAACATACCGTTCCACAAAGTAGCATATAATTAAGATGTAGTCATAAATCAAAGAAATATTGTAACTTGTTTAGGTGCACAGGTGGCTTTAGAAAGATTGATTAGCTCCTCTTGCCCCCTTGAGATGAGAGTTCGTAGTTATTCCTGCGAAATTAAACAGAATAATTCCTCAAGCTTCCTACAGTGTGTACGCTTCAATGAAGATAGCATGCTGGAGACAAATGTTTGCAAAGTGTTCATCTCCTTGTCCATTCCCGTTCCAGATGCTCTCTACGATGTCATCACCGTGGGAGCCCCAGCCGCCCATTTTCAGGGATTTAAGAACGGTGGTCTTCGGAAACTACTCCATAGATTTGAAATGGAAAGAAGAAAGTAAGTGACGACAAGATGCATTAATGATATTGTCTTCCCTTTGGGGAAGTTTGTTTACAAGGTTAGGATGAAGAAGCTTGGTCCATCACCATGAATAGTTCTTGACATCTCCAACCCATTGAGTGAAGTTGTCAAATGTCCAAAAAAATACTTGAACAGAAATTAAATTAGAATAAGTGAAATGCCTGAGTGCATTGCTTATAGAGTAGCACCATGCGAGCAGAAAAGTCTTCTGGAAACCATGCTACGAAAAAAAAATAGATGTATTCTCATTCAATGAATGGTATTCATGTGGAGATTTAGCTGAAATGGCCTACTTTAACTGGGAAGCCAAGGACACTTGGTGGAGAGCATGCGTCCTAATTTATGACTCTGACCTTACTAGTGACTTCCATTGTGTCCTAAGGCCAGGCACATCACTGCCTGTCATTTAATTGTGCAATTTGAAAAAGAGACATCAATATAGGACTCTGTTAAATGGTGAGATTAAAAGAAAAATCTTGTATTCCTTAGAGGCAAGGCATGACAGAAAAACCAGAGTATTATCACTGTTACTTATAATTGTAATATACTTTCTCCGTTTTTTTTTTTGTGTGTGTGTGTGAGTGTTCAATTACTTTAAAATACTGCATCAGGAAGTGTATCCACTGTGTACTGAGCCCCGTGTCCCAAGGAATATATCTATACTCCTGTAAACCATAAAGAGTGTTATTCAGGTGGGAAGGGTGACTTTACTTTCCTTTTCAAGTCTTAACTCTTCTTGGGTTATGATCCTGAATTTTGAAAGTTAGGGGAAAATAGTTATTCTTAGTCATAATTGGTTTAGTAATAGTATCAGAAAATCTAGTGGCAAAACCAGAATTTTTTTTAAAAAAAAGTTTTATCATATAACACATTTGTCATTCAGTGTCCAGATTTTCGGGAAGAAAGCATTAAAGTCGGTCAAAATTGGGGCACCTGGGTGGCTCAATAGGGTTGAGCTTCCAACTCTAGATTTCAAGTCAGGTCATGATCTCAGGGTGGTGAGACGAAGCCCCACCTCGAGCTTCATGCTCAGGGAGGAGTCTGCTTGAGATTCTCTCTCTCCCCCTCCCGCTGCTCCTCCCCCTGCCCCTTCCCCTGTTCATGCTTTTTTTAAAATAATAATCAAAAAAATCTTTAAAGTAAGTTATAATTGAATAACTGATATACTGATATATTATAACTATCATCAAAATATCAAAATAATCAAAAAGGACTGTTCCGTTACCACCAAGGAACTTCCTCAGGTGATCCTTTAATAGTCACAGCCTCCCAAAACTTTTTGCTGTGGAAAGTTATTCTATCACCTTATTATTTCAGCAGGGAATGGAAATCAGAATTGCAACCAGGGTTTCTGAGGAGAGAGGCACATCCTATTTAGTTCATGGAGGCTGGAGGTCAACCAGCACAGACCTCAGGGGAAAGGAAGGATGCCATCTCCATGGGAGTGGAATTCAGGTTTCTGTCCGTGGGCTTTATGAGGGAGGGATGTTGCTCACTGACCCCTTGCTGCACTATTTTTTGAATGGAGGAGCAACCCGCCATTTTTGTGGTATCATCCCTAGAATGGACAGGTGTGATTAAAAGTTCTCTGTTCTGTTTGGCCAACTTTACTAGCCATTTGGCTTTTCTTGGATGCCATTTTTATCTGGCATTTTACTACACTGCTACGATATATGAGACAAGAAAAAAAATGGAACTCATCAATATGTCATTCCTTAAGTCCCAAGGCACCGAGTCAATCTGCCATCATTTGTCCACCTCTTAGATTCTTCTGATAAATGACTTATGGGTTTTCTCTAGAGTGTTTTTTGTAATTAGAGAAGTAAAATAGATTGTGTTCACTCCATCTTGCCTGGAACTAGAAGTCTCTAATCCTGAGAATACATCTTAATCTTTTTTTTTAAGATTTTATTTATTTATTCATGAGAGACACAGAAAGACACACACACACACACAGGCAGAGGGAGGAGCAGGCTCCATGCAGGGAGCCCGATGCGGGACTCCATCCCAGGACCCCGGGGTCACGCCCTGGGCTGAAGGCAGGGGCTAAACCACTGAGCCACCCAGGGACCCCCAAATTCATCTAATCTATCTGTTTTTCTCAAACTTTAGAGTTTGTAAAAAAGCTAAAAGACTGAAAACTGTCCACAGGGCACATAAAATCTAATTGAGGATATAAAGCACTGGCATGTGATGATACATGGAACCTAACCGTGAAACTTCCTAAAATATTACTATATGCTACTATTAAAGAGCATTAAATACTGAGTTGTGTGGTTGAGCTCTGAATAATATTTTTTAACTTAAAATATCTGCATGGATGTCTGAATTCTTCACCATTATTCACCTCTCAGTTTATATACATATAATCATGCACACACACACACACACACACACACCTTTCTAGGATCAAATTTAAAATAAAAGAGAAAAGAGCATCCAACGCTTATAAACATTGATTTGTTTCAGGTTTTTCATGTGTGTTATACATCCCATTGTTTTACTGATGTCTTTATTGATAAAATGCAATGAAGTTTTTAATTAAAAAAAAAAAAACAATTTGGTGTAGATCTCAAGAGGACTTCATAGGGAGGTGATATAGGACAAGTATGATTTGCTGAGCTTGGCATCAGCCTGTCCATCAAGTTAAGAGGTGATCTGTTTTAAACAAAGACTTCCAGCCTGAAGTGACATCATATAAGCAAATTATTTTTCTGCAGGCTTTTTCAACAACAAATATTGCATTAGTAAGTCAAAAGCAATAACAGAAGTAAATATGACCACGTGAAATAACTAACTTAGACGTACACGCTTACTTACATTTGGCAGTGCAGAAAAGCACATTAAGTGAAGGAATTAGCTTCACCTCTTCTTTCTTTTGATACTTCTCCAAAAGAGAGCCAAATATTTTAGTCCAGTTTTTTTTTTTAGATTTATTTATTCATAGACACAGAGAGAGAGAGAGAGTGAAGCAGAGACACAGGCAGAGGGAGAAGCAGGCTCCATGCAGGGAGCCCGACGTGGGACTTGATCCCGGGACCCCAGGATCACACCCCAGGCTGCAGGCGGCTCCAAACCACTGCGCCACTGGGGCTGCCCTTTAGTCCAGTTTTTTAGGGGAACTACCATAACCGTTATACTGCTTTATCTTTATTTATTTTCTTCTCAGCTATCCAATGAAATACTGTCGTCTGAAAACAGATGTAATTTATGTGTTTGCTCTTCAGGGATCTGTTTTTTGGTGAATACATTGACCACACAATGAAAAGGGTTTTAGTGTAAGAAAGCCTTACTTATAGGAGCATTTGGATGGCTCAGTTGGTTAAGCCTCTGCTCCTGCAGTTGGTTCGGGTCATGATCTCAGGGTATTGGGATCGAGCCCCACGTCAGGCTCTGTGCTCAGTGCGGAGTCTGCTTGTCCCTCTCCCTCTGCTCCCCATCCTCTCTCACTATCTCTCTCTAAATAAATAAATAAGTAAGTAAAAATTTTTAAATAAAATAAGCCTTGCTTATAGTAGTCATATAATGTAATCCAGATCACATAAAAATGCATTTTAAAAGCTACAGGATAATCAGTTAGGAAGAGTGCTCTGCTTAAAGCACAAATATCTGAGTGTTTTACTCCGCTGCTTCGAAACCTTCAGGGAGTCCAAGATCGTCCACGGGGCATGCAAAGCCCCTGTGGTCTCAGCCCACCAACTTTCTACTTTCACCACTGTTTTCTCCTGTACTAGCTTCTTAAATGCTGCACAAACTGTTTCCTTAATGGACTTCACACTTTTCCACCTCTTCTTTTTTCCTTATCAGCTCCTGTTTACAAGAAATTCTTCTGTTTTCATCTCCCCACTATTTTCTTCTTCTTTCTGTCAGAACCATACACGCAATCCTATTCAAAATTCCACGTGTCACCTGTCCTAATTGTCTACCCGCTCCATTACGTCTTCCTGACTTGTCAGACTGATTTGACTCTATCTCCTAAAACTTTATCTTTATGCCCCTTATAGTCTTATTAGGGTCAGAGTTATGATGTACTACGTTTGTTCTTGTCCGATACTTCTGTAATAGTTTGTGATTTCCTTGAGGAAGAGATGTCCTCTTGAAATTTGGGTCTTCTGGAGTAACCCACAGAGTATTTGGCACACAAGTTCAAATTCAACAGGCGGGCAGCCCAGGTGGCTCAGCAGTTTAGTGCTGCCTTCAGCCAGCCAAGGGCCCGATCCTGGAGACCTGGGATCAAGTCCCACATCAGGCTCCCGGCATGGAGTCTGCTTCTCTCTGCCTCTCTCTCTCTTTCTGTATCTCTCATGAATAAATAAATAAAATTAAAAAAAAATTCAACAGGCATTGGAATTCGCATATGCATCAGATACAGCTTCTGACTTAAAGTGCTGAAAACTCTAGTGGGAGATCAAGTTTCACAAATAATAGTAATAAAATAAAATCGGTATTGTATAAAGTAGGGCTTCTCAACCCTGGCTTCATATTACAATTACCTTTTGAGCTTTAAAGTATGTTATCTATGCCAAGATGTCACCTCAGACAGATTAACTGAAAGTCATGGGAAGGGAGCCCAGGTCTGGGTATGTCTTAAAAGCTTCCCAGGTAAGACTTCCCAGGTAAAGCTTCCCAGGTAAGACCGTAGCTAGAGAGAGATGTAAGTGAACAGTGCTGGGAGAAGACAGGAAGGATGTGGAGAGAAACAGGAAGAGTGACACGGATGAACTGAAAAATGGTCAGGTTAGAACCTCAGTTGATCTGTATCGAGAGGAAAGAAAATCTACGCAAAATAATATGTGTTGAGCTAGGAAGGAAAATAGGACAACTCGCTTACTGGAAATTCGTGTTTAAAGAATATCAAACTCATTAGCAGTTGCCATACAGAATCAAAGATGGGAGTGAAGCTATAACAATTTTGACCTGAGAAAACTTGGGCCTGAGTAACATGCAAACAAATAAAACTGAGCATCCTGTAAGGGTTTTCACGCTATAGACAGGAGATTTTTCTGAGACAAAACCCTCATTGCACATGTATGTTTATAAACATCCAAAATCAGGATGTTTGTAAGCCATGTGTATTCAATTGTTACATCAGGTTTCTACGAGTTCTGGAGTCCGTGATTTACCTGCAGGCTCTTCAAAGCTTGTGGATTCCTCCCTTGAAATTTGATCCATTCTTTACATTATTGCTGAAAAGAAAGTGGGAAGTTGCCACTTGCATGAAACTTTCCTTAAGATGGAAAAGCACCCCGTGGAAACCAAGAGCCTCATAAAGAAGAAGAAGGGCCAGTGAGGGGCAATGTCCACCCTCGTCGAGAATGTGAATTCCCTGTGACCTGCCCCTAGGTTTGGAGTGAACTCGGAACCGCCTCCCTACCAAGGACCTAAGGTCACATTCCTGCAGACATGCTCTGGTGTCCCCACCCTGCCCCGCATCTGTTCCAGATTGGAACAGAATCAACATTTCCTGCCCCACAGTTTCAGACAGAAGAGAGAGAGAAAAAAAAAAATCACTTGGAAAGGCGATAAGAAAAGTGAACTAAAATGTTACGGACAATTATTAAAATAATAATAATAATAAACAAATAAAATTGTACGGACAAGACTATTAGATGCTCTCCTTGAGCCTACAACACCCCGAGTCTGTATTAGAATCTGAGGGAATTTTCCGAAGGAAAGTAGAACATTAATACAAAGAGTTAAGCAGACCAGTCTTACTTTTATAAGATCAATGGTTATGTAATCATATGGCAAACTCTCTGAGGAGAATTTAACTGTTTTAAGGAGAAATACAAGTAGATGTTTCCTCATTCTCTGTTATAAATAGAAGATTTTGGGGCACCTGGGTAGCTCAGTCAGTTGAGCATAAGACTCTTGATCTCAGAGTCATGAGTTCAAGCCCCACCTTAGGCATGGAGCCTACATTTAAGAAATAGAAGATTTCTTGGATAAAAGGGAAAACATACTGCCTTAGGGAAGGAAGCTCTATGTGGACTACAGTGTAGCAGGCGTTCAATAGGCCGGAAATGGGAGAACTGAATGCAAATCCTCATACCACTACCTTTGGTATATATTCTTCTGATCCCATCACTAACCACTGCCTAGTTTGGGGAGACAAAACATAAATTAACATATTTAGTCAGTAGTATAAAGCTGAGATGTCTAAGCAAAACTGTCAGTTTTCCAACTTATACCTTTATGTACTTTCTCCAGGAACTAGGCAATAGCTACAAAAATATTTGCTTTAAACCCTTTATTTTCATGCTTAAAACTAAGATTCTCAATTTTTTTGAAAGAGAATGATTCAGATATATTAAGTAAAAGCAAAAAAAAAAAAAAAAAACTGCATCCATGATTTTATTTGGAAAACCTTTTTTTTTTTTTTTTTTTCCTTCCCCTACTGTAACACTTTCTCTGTCTCTAGCTTGATCTCTGGATTTCTTTCAAAAATTAGTCTTGTCATTCACTGGAGAGCAGTTTAGCCTGAGATCACAATTCTAATATTTTGTATTCACCAATAGATCCTGCCATATATCTTCTCAGAAATGTTTTGATCTTTCAATTATGTGTATTTTAAATGTTTTTCTATTATTCTTTTAATTTTAATTCTAGGACAGTTAACATACAGCATGATATTAGTTTCAAGTGTACAGAGTAGTGAATCAACACTTCCATACACCACCCTGGGCCCATCATGACAAGTGCCCTCCTTGATCCCATGACCTATTTTGCCCTCCTCCCACCCACCCCTCCTCTGGTAACCATCAGTTTGCTCTCTATAATAAAGAATCTGTTTTCTTGGTTTTGTTTCTTAACTTCCACATATGAGTGAAATCATAGATATTTGTCTTTCTCTGACTGGCTAATTTTGCCTAGCATGATGCTCTCTATTATCCATGTCATTAGAAATGGCAAGATTTCATTCTTTTTTTGTAGCTGAATAATATCCCACTGAATAAATATACCACTTTTTCTTTATTCATTGATCAATGGATACTTGGGCTGCTTCTATAATTTGGCTATTATAAATAATGGTGCTATAAATGTAAGGGTGCATATATCCTTTTGAATTAGTATTTTTGTTGTTTTGGGATAAATACCCAGTAGTGTGATTACTGGATCATAGAGTAGTTCTATTTTTAACTTTTTGAGAAACTTCCATCCTGTTTTCCACAGTGGCTGCCCCAGTTTGTATTCCCACCAACAGTGCAGGAAGGTTCCTTTTTCTCTGCATCCTCACCACACTTATTATTTCATGTGTTTTTGATTTTAGCCGTTGGACAGGTGTGAGGTGATAGCTCATTGTGGTTTTGACTTGCATTTCCCTGATGATGAGTGATGTTGAGTATCTTTTCATGTGTCTCTTGGGCCCTCTGGATGTCCTTTTTGGAAAAAAGTTTGTTCATGTCTTTTGCCATATTTTAACTGAGTTATTTGAGTCGTGTGTTATGTTTATTGGAAAATATAGAAAAGTCAAAAGAAAGATTAAAATTACCCATAATCTCCTTCCACAATAAGACAGTTACCAGTGGCATACAGGTGTGCTCTCATCTAGTTTGTTTTTGCACATATGATTTACACTTATATGTTTTTCTTCTATAACTTTAAAAATTCAGGATGGCTTAAAATGGCTAATTCTTCAAAGTATATCAATTGAATGCTCTACATTGAAAAAAAAATCTCTATGCTTGAAATTCTTTGGAGGCCGTGCCCAAACCACCGAAGCTAGTCTATTTTAAATCATCGGCTAAAATTCATGTCGTGTTTACTTCCAAATATATTTTCTTCCCTTTTGGAAAAAAATACTTTATGTCACACACACACAAAAAAATCCCCACTTTCTATCACACAGGCCCTATGGAAATAAAGAGTAGGTATTAAGAAAAACCCCGTCCATTCCTTTTTTCTTTTAAACCAGCACCTGGCAATATGTTATTTTCAAGGAGAGAGCAATTTCATTCTTTGTGTAGATTATAATTTGATTCCTTGGGGGTATGTTTTCTTCCACCTGTGATTTTGTCTTCCTCAGCCCCTCTTAGCTCTCGGCTCAGTTCATCTTTAAGCAAATACAAAGCTCGGTCTGCCAACACTATGTACCAGGTTTTTCTACTCCATGTGCACTTCCCTGCATGTAGCTAGCTCCCTGTACACAACATCAAATCTTTAAGAGAAAGTGGTTTGTTGTTGTTTTGTTTTGTTTTGTTTTTTTATCTCTTATACATTTATAGTTTGGAATAGCAAGAAAATAATATGTGTTTAGATAGTCATGTTGGGACTTGGACATACTGTACAAACTAAATGATTAGGCTTGCAAGGCACTGAACTACCTGTGATAAAAGGGGAATAGAAGGATTTTTTTCTAAGTTGCGTATGAGCCTAAATGAATTTATCATGCAGTTTTTCTTCTTCTTTATTCTCTTAACTATACAAAAATAAAATGTGCTTATAGCACACAAATCTAAAGAATAAAGAAGCGTATGAAGTCAAAAGCCTACCTATTCCATCATCTCTCCCTACAATAAACCAATTAGAACACTGGCTAAGAGTACTTCCCTGTGTGATTTCTTCTAGGCATCCAACCATTTGAATTTTCAATGGCTGTGGCTCGGTCCACAAACTTCAGGTTCACGGGAACGTGAACGTTCTTAAATTTTCCATAACTAAGTTTAAGTTTTCTGGCCCCATTCTGGGTTAAGGCAGAAAGTTTCATTTCAGATTTCAGACAATTCATAGACTCCGCTCCCTATATAGACCTATATAGATCGAATCATGGCTTGGACACATAGTAGCCTTGTGACATTAGTTAAACTGCCTCACTTCTCTATAACTTAGTTTCCTCATTTATGGCGTGGAAATACTGCTTACGTCACAGGGTCGTTCTGAAGATGTGATGACTTCATATACACCAAACATTTTATGGTGGTACCTGGCACATGGTGAGAGCCTAACAGATATTGGCTTTTATTTATGTAAAATATGTAAACGGGTATATTTTCACTCAGAAAAATGTTTTGGCAATGCCTCATTTCAATTCATGTAGATCTCATTTTTTCTTAAAGCTGTGGAGCGCTTTACTGATTGAATGTAGCATAATTCTCTAACCAACACAGTATTGATGATCATTTAGATCATTTCTAATTTTTCGCTATAATCACCTGTGTTTATAGGATATACATTTATTTTTATGTCCCTGAAAACTGTGAGCATTTCTTTTTAATAAACTCCTAACAGTGGAATTTCTTAGCGGAGGTGCTTAAAGTTTAGCGATGTTGCCGTATTTCCCTCCAAAAAAGTTGTATTGATGTGCATAAATCGCCCACAAACTCTTCAGCTTCGGGTTTCTGACACCATCTCTGTGTTAAGCCCAGATATGGCTCCTGAGGTCCAGACACGCGTTTAACCACCATCTAGCGGACAGCTCTGCGTTAATTGTACTATTCAGCCCCTCAGGGTCAACATATCTGATCATCTCTCAGTCCCTTTCCCTCAAACTTCTCTTGGGAATCTCTTTTTCTGAATACAAGTCACCACCATTCATCCAGATATTCAATTTAGTAGAAACTGGAAATCATTAACTACGTTTCTTCCCTTGCTTCTACTTCCCAAAAAAGAAAAAAAAAAAAAAATAATAATACTTTATCAGTTCTACCTTTTTTTTTTTTTTTTTTTTTTTTTTTTTTTTTTTTTTTTTAGTAAGTCATTCATTTCAATAATAAATTGTGGGTTGAAAAAATAATAATAAGTAAATAAATTATGGGTTAGGATAATTCTAACCCATGGAATCACCATCTTTTAAATATTCTGCTGCCAAATCTCTTCGCCCTTCTCCCTCTTTCCAGACTGGCTCTTCTCCAGTCTGTTTTTCCCACTTTGGTTGGAGTAATGTTTCCAAAAGGCGAATACAATTTTGTGATTTCATGATGTTGGATATTTCTTAGCTGCGTTTTGCCAGGAGTATAAAGTTCAAGGTGCGTAATATATTCATGTGTCATCTGGTCCCACTCTGTTCTCTGTTTCCATCTCTCACACCACCCTCCATGTGAATCAGACTAAACTTCCTCAGCTTCAGGGCTGCCCGGCAAGCCTTCTTTGGCCCCTTGGCTACTCCGCTTCTGCTTTAAGCCTTCCACGTACAGACACCCCTAACGGTCCACCTTCCTCTCCAGACCCCAGGGACGTGGACTGAGTGTATCTGGTTCACTACAGTATCCTCAGGAGCTGACTTCTCAGGGTTTGTTGAGGGAGTGGGTAAAAGAAGTCAAAGGATTGCCAATCACGGGACCATCTCTCGTTTGCCTGAAGAGATCAGTGTTACTGAATCAGGTGACAGAAATGTAGGGACTCTTTGTGGAGTGCGGAAACAGAAATAGAGAGGTATTTGTAGAAAATGTGCCATAGCTTCAAAAACAGCCATTTTACAGGTATTAGAATGTTACTGTTTGCTTGCATTTCACTAGGAAGGGAAAATATACTTCTATGTGTTCTGAAAGGCGATAGATGATAAATTTTGTAAAAATAGCCTAGTTTAAAATCTGATTCAGTATTAGTAATGCAATAGTGACTTTAACATTTCAGTTGCTGACGTTTTTCCAATCACCTACCCAAAAACTTGTGAAGCCAAGTGTGATCTGAAGCACAAGCAAGAAGTACAGTATGTAGTGTGACAGTTCAGAATTCTTAAAAATTAAATCTTTCCTTTAAAGAAATGACTTTAATTGTAAACGAAAATAAGTTTGCTAAATGACCTAGAATTTCTAGTGATTATAAACCTGGTGAAGAGAAAAATGTCTAAAATGATAAAACAGGGGCAGCCCGGTTGGCTCAGTGGTTTAGCACCACCTTCAGCCCAGGGCGTGATCCTGGGGTCCCGGGATCGAGTCCCGCATGGGGCTCCCTGCATGGAGCCTGCTTCTCCCTCTGCCTGGGTCTCTGCCTCTCTCTCTGTGTGTCTCTCATGAATAAATAAATAAAATCTTTAAAAAAAAAAAAAGATAAAACACATCATCAGTCCTAATTTGGGGATTTCAGGAAGCCACTGAACTTCTCACCCTTCCATCTCTTTGGGTGGCGGATTACTTTTGAAATCATTAAATTGCTAGAAAGAGTGGCTAAAATCTTGAGATTTTTAAGGAAAGACCTCTAAAGTATATCATCACAGATGTCTCAGGAAGATAATTTGTATAACTTGACTTTACAATTAAATGTTTTAATATCACAGCTATGGAAATATGACTTCTGGTTTTATCTGGGAAGAAAAGTCAATCAACAGGAAGATTAAGACATAAAAGATATAATATGAAATCTAATAAGCAAATTACAGAAAGGAGCCTTTCTTACTTAAAAAACTAGGTAAAAGATAATATGGTTTGAAGACTTATTTTCTGCAAATCAGGAGTTGTATTTCTCGTTCATTGTAAACTGGAAAAAAAAATTTAAATCGCGACACTGTTACATCATTTCAACTAGTATGCATTTAATCCAAAGAAGAACTTTTGTACTCAGGTGAAACACTGAATAACATCCGGCGTGTTTTAAAAGCTCTCTATTAGCTTATATATTTAATATCCATTGTCTCAAAGGCAGCAAACAACGGAAAAGAAAGTCATACACAAGTAAATTCCCAGAAGATAAAAAACACTGCATTTTCCAGAGCTTTAAAATAGTAAAAGTATTAACTTAAGAAAGACTATGTTTGGGATCTGTGTCATGGAAGAAATCTTACGACTGGCTTATGTAACATGAGAAAATAATTTTTCATTATTTTCAATAATATTGAAAAATTATTGAAAAATCTTTGATAGTTGGGACTATTATTGAAAAATAATTTATTATTAAATTGAAAAATCTTTGATAGTTGGGACTTTGAACAATTCAGTGTCCTCTCCCTTGTCATGAAGTTGTTTTAATGAGTAGTTACTGTGGTGATTCTTTTGGAGGAGAAAAATGGCTTAGCCTAGGGTGGTGTCAGCACAGATACAGAAACAGACTTTGGTTCCAGAGCTACTTGGAGGGTTTAGATCTTGGGTGTTTGGAGCGGGAAATTCCAGAGATATCACGAAAGGCTCTCCACTATCTGTGCAGCACACAGGTGTGTGGTGATGCCATTCATTGTTCTTGGCTCAAAAATTTCAAAAGCTTAGAGAACCTGGGAGTAAGGGAGAGGGAGATGGAGGAAGGGGAGGGGTAGGAGAGGGGAAGAGAAATGGGAAGAAGGGAGATGGGAAAATGAGGAGAGGGGAGGCAGGTGGGGGAGAAAGGAAGGATGGAAGAGTGGGCAGGGCAGGAGCCAAATCTGAAGGGTATTTGTTGGTTGTATGAAGTCCTTGCAGCTCATCCTGCAGACTATGGGGACTCACTGATGGGTTTTTGTCTGAGGATTACTAAGAGGATCAGATTTGTATTTTTAACCACAGTGAAAGACTGAAGAAGAGCAAACAATTAAGTCATTATAATACTAATGGGAAGAGGAAATGGGTGACTATGGAGTTAGAGATTTTAAGAAAAGCTTTATAGAAGTTTAAATCCAACTGCATGAATAGTGAGGGAGAGAAAAGGCCCGGTTGAGGGCCTCTTAGTACTCTGGTTTATGTGACAGGGTAAATGCACAGGTTGCTGGGAAAGAGAGTACAGGAAATAAGCCATTGGTTTCCATTAAGCAATGGAAGTTAATCGAGTTAGTTGTGTATATTCAATATGAGAAGAAGTTTTGGGAAACAAGAAAATCATTTGGTTGAATCTGTGCTTTTTTTTTTTTCCAAGTAAAGCATCTTTTAAATGTTGGAACCAACAGAGAATCTCAGAGATCACAAATTCCCCTATTTACTTTATTGAAAACAAATCATAGAATACTGAGGTCCAAAGATTAAGTCACCCATACAGGTAAGGACAGGTCCAGAGCTAGAAAACTAGACTTCTGTCCTCATTCCCAGGTTCTTTCATGTCCATTCATCCTCATGCAATCAGTAGATATTTGACACAAAACATAGGCTCCTAACAAATGAACAATGTTAGTTCTAACTAATAATGTAAGTTATAGATGACCTTCCAGAATCAATTTTGCTGCCCACCAAATAGAAATTAAAAAAAAAAAAAAAAAAAAGTCGGTCCATTCAATTCTTTATGGGCTTTAATGAGAATATAATTTTAAGAGAAAATTACTCCACTTGTGCAATTACAAAAAAATACACGCATTGATATGGTGGTTAACACACAGATCAATGACTATTTTCATCTGCCTAAAAAAAAAAAAATCTGCCTGAAATTGCTGTCAGTAAAAATATTTCTAAGATGTTAGCTTTTTTTGGTTCTTTAGAAATAGCCCTCCCAAAGACACCTCAGGAAAACCCGTTATTTAGGATATACCTACAATCAAAATAATAAGAAAATGGTAAACTTTTCAAAGATGATCATAGATTCTATTCATCATAGGAAAATACTAGAAACATCTTGAATGAATGAATAAGCACTCTTTGCCCACTAGAGTAGAGCACTATGCAGCATTTCAATTCGTGTGTGGATGATGAGGCATGTAGAGATGTATATTTAAAAAAATGTACCTGGGCAGCCCCGGCGGCTCAGCGGTTTGGTGCTGCCTGCAGCCTGGGGTGTGATCCTGGAGACCAGGGATCGAGTCCCATATCGGGCTCCCTGCATGGAGCCTACTTCTCCCTCTGCCTGTGTCTCTGCCTCTCATTCTGTGTGTGCCTATGAATAAATAAATAAAATCTTTAAAAAGAATTATTAAAAAAATATAAATAAATTTTTAAAAATGTACCTGAAAGAAAACATGAAATTATATATACACAGAAGACGTGAATTTAAACATGGGCGAATGTTTTGGAAAGGATAACAAGTTTTATGTGGAGTGATGTGGATACATGCAGGCAGAGCTCTGGTTCTTGTAGGATACTTTTGTTTTCTATCTCTCTTCCTTTTTATTTAGTTGTAGAACAAGAGAAATGTCTTTGTAAAACCTTTTTTTCCACTTCTTCTTCCAGCAAACATGGACAACTAGGTGACATGAGGAAAAATTCCCAACGACAAAATACATAGAAAGTTAGATGCCATGTGACATCCTTTGTCACCGTGCCATGTGACATTGCTTGTAAATGAATGTCCGACCTCTCAAGAATGTAAGAGCCATGGTACTGAGTGATTAGTAAGCAAGCTCGGAAACTAAGGCTCCCAAAGGATATTTAAATTTGTATGGCCTAGTGGGAAGAAGACTGAGGTTTAAAAAAAAAAAAAAAAAAGTTATCAATTCCCTGTTTTTCTCTCTACCAGCCCCGGTTTCTTGGCATTTAGAGGACAGGCATCATCGTTCTCATTCAAGGTTTATCTTGCTGAGTCCTTCTGGGCTTTCACTTTCCTCAATGCATTCACCCAGTAGCAGTCATTAAATATTTGTTGAAAGCGATTTACTGTGAGATGGTTTTCAGATTCTTTCTTTAGTCTAATCTGTGTTATAAAATAGAATCCTACATCTTCCGTAATGAGCTTGGTTTTAATCAGAAGATGAGAATGTCTTTGATTATATTTTATTTAAATATTTATAGGCTGTACCTACCATTATGTTACTACATAAAAGATGTTTCCCGTGTTAGTTATTGTATTATAATTTTTCCAGATTTAGAAGTTGGCCAAATTGTATTCGTGAAGTAGTAAAACATAATTAAGAGTTCAAACTGTGTGATAATAAAAACCTGGGGTTAAACCCTTGTCTTTCCTTACATACTAGTTGTGTGATCCAAGACAAGTTACTTAAGCTGCCCAAGCTTCAACTTCCGTATCTGTATGATGGAATAGTATTTGTTCCTCAGAGTGTTGTCAAGATTAAATTAAAAAATCTCTACAAAGCATTTAGCAAATCTCTAGTCCTATAGTATAGATCAGTGATCATTAGCTATTAAAATGAGAGAGATTTGGATTATTAGTGTAAATTCCACAGTATAAATTTGCTGTATGAGAAACCCTCCATGAAAATATCTTTAGGTTTAACAGGGGAAAGAACTGAAATGGCTCTTAAATATACTTTCTGCTTCCTTGTGTTCTTATTCCAGACTTATAATCACCAACACGATAATATCATGTTCTAGAAACATTTGCCTACTTTTGCCCAGCTTTATTAAGTTATAATGGACAAATAAAAATTATGTATTTAAAGCATACACCATATAATTATGTATTTCATATAGAATTGTTATATGTTATATTTGTGAAATTATCACCACAATCAAATTAATCTACCCATCATCTCAGTTATTATTTCCTTGTCTTCATCTTCATCTTCATCTCTGTCATGTTCTTTTTGTGTGTGTGTATGTGGTGAGAACACTTAAGATCTACCCTTTAGGCAAATTTCAAGTATACAATACAGTATTGTTAACTATTATGGTGCTATACATTATCTCAGAACGTACACATCTTGCATAACCAAAATTTTGTACCCTTTGACTAACATCCCCTTATTTTGCCCCCCGCCCTGGCAACCACCATTCAGCTCTCTGCTTATGTACTATAATTTGCATACCTTGGGACTGACCTATTTTAATTGTATGATTCATGATTTTAGGTAAATTTACAGAGTTACGCAGTCATCATCACATTCCAGTGTTTAGGACATTTTCATCCTGCAAAAGTTCCCATTTGCAGTTAAGGAAATCTTTACTTTGACAGCGTATTTGGGGGTGGTTCCTATTCTTGTACTTGATCTTACTCTATATTAGACATGTAAACGGATAAGGTCCAGGATGGAGCTGAAAAGTTTTTGAGATGAGAAGGGATCAGGGGACCTGATTTGGGTGTTAATCACATTTTCACAGAGGACTGAGCATGAAAATACCAGAAGCCATACCGGGTACAAATAGAAGTGACCAGACAGTTGGAAGTTAGCAAAGGAATCAGAACAAGTGAATTCAGGAAAAATGGAAATAGGCAATGGAGGGCAGGGAAATCATACTGAACTTCATTTACAGGTAATATAATTAAGCCTGGAAGTTTTTTTAATAGGGTAAGAATAGGGCTCAAGAAAGGTATATAGAAAAGAGGTCTTAATGGTCAAGAAATGGCAGAAAAGAGGGATAATAGGAGCCACTGTGATCAGAGACAATAGGCAAATTTCCTTTGAGGTAAGTTGAGCTGAAATGAATTTTAGGATTTTTCCTTCTTGATTAGCATCACCTGTCACAGTGCTAATAAATAGCAGAATCAACTGTGTTGTTCCAAACATCGATTCTAAAATTTCTATGAAACCGGTATTTCTTTTTTTTTTTAAAGAGTAGCTTCAAAGATAAAAATTAATTCAAGCTTTGATCATGTAACTAATTTAATTATATACGTGAAATCCATAGGAGGTAAATAAAGCAAATAACATTTTCCTTCTAGTTATTTTCTCTAAAGCCATTAATTCTGACAAAAATTGGAAAGGATGCGTGGGGGAAAGCAGAGAGTTATGTTTTTCACCTTCTACAGTTTCATGAAACACATTGTTAAACCCTGCGAAGCCAAAAGGGTATATTCAAGTGCACTAAGGTGTAAATTTTCATTTATTATCCACATAGTTTTCTTCTCAGTTAGAACTGAGAGAATGCCTGTCCCTCCCTCTGGATTCAAGAGATCGTTTTTTTACAAGTAGTGCTTGAGTTGAGAAAGAGTAAGTGGAAACAGTCCTTAGATTTTTCTCTGGAGATTTGGTTCTGCCACAGGAGCAGAGGCACATGATTCTATAGCATTCTTTTTTCTATGTTCCTCAACCCTCCTCCCCCCCTCCCTGATCTTTTCCTTCCCTTTTCCCTCCCGTTCTCTTCTTCGTTTCTAATCTACATTCTTCCATGACTCTATTTACCAAAATAGTGGTTTAGTTGGACACATAGGTTAAGGGGTAGAAGATGCAGTGGCCTGGGGGAAGAAAGGGCAAGCCCCAAGGTCTAGGTGTGGGCAGGGAGCAAGGGAAGAATTGGTTTATGTCTTTCTGCTCGCCTGCCCCCTGCCTCCTTCACCCCTAAGCATAAGTCAAGGATTTCAATATCTTAGAATAAGAACAGAGATGAGAAGAGCAGTTTGTAGGGTAGAAGATGATGGTGGCTTACACCTGGGTTGTTGAAGTGAGTATGGAAATAAATGGTTGGATTCTGCTTATTTTTTGAAGGAAAACGCAGAATTGTCTGGGAGAAAAAAATGGACAAAGGTATAGAGGAAGAGAAGAGACGCACATCACCTCAAAAGGACTTGCCGTGCACTAAGATGGGAAAGTGTCTAGAAGGAGCTGGTTGTTGAGGACGAGGAGCAGAGAGGGAGCCCAATTTGGGACATGGTAATTTGGAGCTGTGAGGAGGAAGGCTTTTGTTTTTAATTAGAGTTCTGAGAAAAAGACCTAGGCTAGAGTTGTGAATTTGGGCATCATCACAACTAAAGTATTTAAGCCACAAGATTAAATGAAATTACTTAGGAAGGGCATGGAAACTAAAAAAAGGTAGTGCCCCAAGGAGTGAGCTTTGGAAGGTGCCAGCACTAGAGGATGGAAGCTGAAGGAGGACCAGCAGAAAGCCATTCGGATGAATAAGTACTCAGAATATGCGATCACTGTTTTAGTTGTACTTTGATTAGCAATTAGAATTTATGAATACTAATGTTATCTCACTATGTGCTTTGTGCTTTACTTTTCTTTACAACTCCAAAATAAGACACCTCTGATAACAACACACACATGCCCCTGTGAGTTACGGGTGTGTGTGTGTGTGTGTGTGTGTGTGTGTGTGTTTTCTAATTAAATTGATATATAATTCAATAGAGGCATATTTAAGTGTGTAGATATACAGGAGTATACCTTAATTCACTATTTCATCAATAGAAAGATACTACAAGATGAATTTCAATTTTCATTATCCATGATTTGCTATATTATTTACATCCTATAATTTTTTTTTTTTTTTGTCCAGGCAAATGCTTTTTCTTTCTTCCGGTTTTGTCTGATTGATAGTTGATTCAAGTGTTTGGATTCAGTTTAAATTTCAGACCACTATAAAATAGAGTTTAGCTATATTCTTTTTATCTCAATAATTAAACTATACTCATGACTTTCCATTTAAGAAGCTATAACTATTAAAATATATGACATGTTTAAAGAGTAAAGCACTGAATAGGTAAAGGAAATTTATGTACATTTAAAATTATTTTGTGGGTGGTGATATTTTTTTTTTCCATACCATACTATTTCATCCTGGACATCAACATTGGCTTTTATTGTGGAAAATGAATCTTTCTGCCTCACTAGGTAAGATGCTCATCGTTAAATGACTTAACTGGGAGAACCAATGCCTGCTATGTAACTTTGATCCAGTGGAGACGGACTTAGGAGCAGGGGCAGGGGTTATGGGAGTGTCCCACGATGGAGACTGGGGAAGAAGAGGAAGAGGAAAGGGAGTATGATGAAAACTGAAGGGCGGCAGCATGAGGAATGAGAAGGGAAGTGAAACAACCTGTGCTAGATACACAGATGGAGTCCAAAGCTAGTCTTGTAAAGGGTATTATGGAAATTAGACGAACTTAAGCACGAGGAACTTGAAACGTAGTTAGAACAAGAAAAAGGACTTTTATCAGAGTCCTTGTATAGCGAGATCAAGATTTAGAGGAGATTCACAGCCAAAAGTGCTCAGCTATGCCTCCGCGTTGGATTTCCCAAGGGGGTCGTAACAAATGCTACAACCCGCTGAAGCCGAATCTTTTAGTCTTGCCAGGGAATCTGCATTTTTTAAATAAACACCAGGCCCTCTCCTCATCCCCAAGTGATTCACATGCCTGCTAAAATTTGAGGACCACCGAACTAGCAATACAGAAAGAACATACAAGAAACAAATCTTGAAAAGGCATGCAGTAGACGCAAACGGAGAGGAATTCTAAAGGAATTTGCAGAGTAAAGCCTATGTAGGAAAAAAAAAAAATAATGAAGGTAGGGGGCTCAGTCGGTTGAGCGTCAGACTGTTAGTTTCTGCTCAGGTCCTGATCTTAGAGTCCTGGGGTGGGAATTCAAGCCCCACCTGGGGCTCTGTGCTCAGCGCAGTCTACTTGGAATTCTTTCCTCCTCCCTCCCCCTCCCCCTCTGCCCCTCATCCCTGCTCTCACACCTTAAGTGCACACATACTCTCTCTCTCTCACATAAATAAATAAATGAATAGATAGATAGATAGATAGATAAATAAATAAATAAATAAATAAATAAATAAATAAATAAATAAAATCTTTTAAAAATAATAATGATGAAAGTAGGTACCATTCAGGAATAAAGTAATGGGGAACTTGCAGGGAAGTATGACATGAGTACAGATGGAAGGCAATGGTGACAGGAGTCAAAAGAATGCATGGGATTGCATCGTGAGAGGGCAGCCATGACCCCCTGAAAGAGGTCAGTTATGGGAAGAGAAAGATGGAAGATCACACATGGCCCTGAGAACTCTGCTTTTGAGCTAAGCGGTGGGAGGCCTGTGGGCACAGAGGATCACAGCCGTGGCGAGGGGCCACCAAGCAGCTCCTGCACATTACTGGTCTGTGGTTAAGTCTCTCTCTGCTGTCGGAGGAGCTGGCTATCAAACAACATCCCCACCCCATGGCCCACCGAGATCTTTAGATAATCATTTTCTTTGCAAAAATAACACGGCGTGGTTTCATTTCCTAGTCCACTGTGTCTTACAGAGAGATGAGTAAGGGGACACCGCAGGCTGTGATTTTTGTTGGGGGCCTTAGCACACTCCCCCATGAGATCAGATGAACCAGAAAAAGTTATAGGTAACTGGCAGGGACAATTGTTTTCCTTCTCCTCCTCACCATTGTTCTTTGTTCATTTCCTTTAATTTGCATTGCAATATGCATAATAAGTAGTTATGTTTTATTTTTAGGCTCCCACTTCTGAAACCTGAAAGTCTGTAAGTGCAAAATTAAGAGCAAATTCTCCTGTCGCACAGTAGCAACGTGTTTCTGAGCTTTCACAAGCCTGTATCCCTCCTCAGCTTCTTGTCCTATCTCCTGAATAGTCCAAGCAACCAAGGATGTTTCTTTTAATCATTGCGATAAACAAATAAATAAGATAATAGGAATATTCACTGTATGTTTACAAAAAGAGTGTGAAAAAAAAAAAAAAGAGTGTGGTCTTCCTGCAGAAACTGATCCTTTCCCCTAAAAATCATTAGTGTAAATGGAGAGGGAGGGAGAGTGCTCCCTAAATGTTAATTTTTCTTACTGGATTCTAAGATTTGTAAATAAGAAATGGAATTATGGGAATTTTAATATTTAACTGGTAAGTGTAGAGAAAACACTCAATAAATACTCAACACAGGTTGCAAGGTGTACCTGAAAAATGCTTTGACAGCCGGATGCAAAGGGATGTAAGCAGGTGCTGCACCAACCATGTCAACTTGCCCATTCTTTCTCTTTGGCTGGTATTTTGCTGGTTTTTTCCCTTCCCTGCTGAAATGCCTCCTTTGTCTCTTGTAATCCAAAAATTCCTTCATTCCATGGAATCCTAATCCTCATAACCCTCATAGTATGCTTGACCAATTCATAGGTGATGATTATAAAAGTCAGTAATTCTTCAATTAGTGATCAATTTTAGATTTTTTTTTTAAAGTTAAATGAGAAACCACTGGGAACAAAATGGGTAGTGATAAGATAGCACAATGACATTGCTATGCTATAGATATTCTTGTTCTATCCATCCAGTAAAATTCTCCTCATGCCCACTTGGCATTAATTCATTTTCTTCCCATTTCTTGGCTATTAAAATTTACTCACCCTGCCCTATGTCTTATGGGGAAAAATAGAGGTAGTACTTCTTGAACGCTTGCTCCGTGTTAGGCACTATTTTAGGCATTTCACATGAATGATGGCAAATCGTACCCACCTCTTAGAATTCTTATATATTTATTCTTAATTTCCTGTGGAGGAAACTGAAGTCTGCCTAAGGTCACCCAGCTAGTAGGTAGCAGAGCCAGGATTTATATTCAGATTAGCATGAATATAAAAGCTCATAGTTTTCCCTCTCTACTAATGTGACTTCAAGCTTTATTAGCAATTAACAATAATTTGTTTTGAATACTGACACCTGATGTATGTAATTGTAAAGAATCTTCCTGGTGATTTAGAAGTGGTTCACTTTTAAAATCTTTAAAAAAATACCTTGGTCTTAAAAAACTACCATGGTCATTTTACCTAAAAACCTCTTAGGACATCATAAAAACCTCTTAGAATAGTTCTGATCTGTTCAAAAGGAAGTCCTGCTATTTGGAGTTCTGTGTCTCATTTGCCGTCTGGTACTAAGGGCTGCAAATTCTTTCTGCTTTTTGTGTAACTTGTCTTTATCTTTGTTGTTCCAGTACTGGATACCAGTTTATTTACTATTCACCTGAAAACACAGCCAAAGCAAAAGAAGTTCTCAGCAACATCAATCAACTACAACCTCTGATAGCAACCCATGCAGACCTACTGCTTAATTCTGCAAGCCAGCATTCTCCAGACAGCTTGAAGAATTCTTTAAAGATGCTTTCAGAAAAAGTAAGACCCAAATCACCACTACAGTGGGGAAAATGAAATCCCCAAATCCCCACTGGTGTTGCTTTCTGCATACATTGCCTTTCATAGCATCTGGAAATGTAAAATAGCCTAGGTTAAAAAGTAAGCTTCAAAGTATCGCCACAGGATCAAAACGAGCTGGCCTCATTCTCTTTTCGAGTCTTACTAAGTATTAATTTTTTTGAGTAGGAAATGTAACCTGTTATTGGCTGAGGTACATTTTCTCTTTTTTCTTGACATCTATCATTCTCTTTGGTTCGTGGGTTTATTAAATGAGTTAAATTAGATTCTGAAAATTACTTTCTTCTGGTGATCAACTAATTTTTATGCATATGAAGCTATACATTTGAATAAGAATGTCATGTCATTTGAAAGCACGACTCTGATGTGGCTTCTTATCGGCAGCATGGGGTAATCCTCTGCCTCAGTTTGCTTTCTGCAACCTTATCTGCTGGAAGAAGGTTTTAAAAGTTTCCAAAAATATTAGCTATTGTTTGAAATGTAGTGGGACCTAAGCCTTAATTTTTTCGAAGGTGACTTGCCCTGGTGTATGCAAAGAGGAAAGGTAGGCCAGCATAGGGTAAAGACTCAACATCAACTTCCATAACTCGTGAAGGCAGCTGAAGGTTCAGAGAGAACCAAGACAGAAAAGATAAGTTGCAGCTCGATTTTCAATGTAAAACCAGTACACTTATCCTCAACCTTTGCATTCCGAGGACATCTTGCAGTTTCTTATATTTCCAATAAATATGACCTTGAAGCAACTGAACAAAAAAAAAAAAAAAAAGAAAGAAAGAAAGAAAAAACTCTCATAGTATCTTTTCAGAATAAGGTAACTGTAGTTTGTCATGACCCTAAAGAAGAGATTCATAGAAACCTGAGAATTATATATATATATATATAATATATATATATTATTCACATATGTTAATTTATAATATTAAAACCTAGCACTTAGAGAACATTTTTATGTGTCCATTATCATATATCTCCTTAAAGAAAAAAACTAATGTCTGTTTTCTTCAAAAATTAGCTAATATCTATTCAAAAAAAGTCAACTGAATTGTCTCATAAATCAAAAAGTGAAAAACGAAAACCTAAGATATTCAGTTCAAAATTCATCTTTCTTTCCATGACATAACAGGTACTTCCATCATGAAAAGGAGAGAAAAAAATGACCCATATTTTACAGATACCCTACTTTGCCCAATATTGTGCTCTATGACTTACATTATTTCATTTAATTTTCAAATTTAATTTTCAAATCATGGGTGCATATTATCTCCATCTCACAGAGGAAAATGGTCAAAGCTCAGAGAAATTTTTTAAAAAGATGTATGAAATCGTGCAGCTAGAGTCAAACATAGGATTCAGACAAATCCTAGGCTCAAATCCAGGGCTCAAATCCAGACCTGACTGACTCTGGAGTGGAAAATCTTTCTGGTATCCCCTGTGTAATATATGTATTTTGACATTTCCTTCTTAAAAGATTTTTAAGCATCTTTTGTTACTCCTCAGTAATACTTCTCAGTAATACTTAGGTATCCCAATAGTCAATAAACATCTCTAATAGTCAGTACATATGTCATAGCTAGAAAAAAGCAGAGGGAAAGAGGAGAGTGTAATTATACTCTTATAATTATAAAATATAATTATAATAAATAATTATATTATTTAGCATATAGTAAAATAATATAATTTCATTTTGGTTGATTTCTTTTTAGGATTTGTAGATGATGGGAGGTGTTTCTACATTCACCTGAGCAGAAAATCTTAGCAAATGGCCTATTACTACAATGATTACAGAGCAGGATTTCTATGCTCCTGTGCATTGGCCAGGAGCTCGTCATTTCATACATCATTTACAACTTGCCGCAATGACTGGAGCGGGGGGTGGGACAGGGTGTGTATTTTTTCCATTAATTCAGCATTGCTCCAACTTTGTTCCCTGTGTTTTTCTACTGAGTAGACAAGCTTCATCTACTAATAAATCCATCAGCCTCTGAAATCGGGGGGCCTTTTTCAAATTAAGTTTGCAAGCCATGCTTTATTTTAAGAATTCATGCCTGGATTTTCAAAGAATCATCTAAGAAGTTAACAGAGTTTTGCATAATATATGAAGACAACTAATAGCTTATTGTTTAAAACAACATATGATCCACAAACTTAGCATAAAAGATGAATATTATTAGCAGCATCTTAAATTTCAATTTAATATTAGAAAGATTTAGCTTAAAATATTCTGGATTTTTGTTGTTTTAAGATTTTATTTCTAAGTAATCTCTATACCCGGGGGGGGGGGGGGGGCTCAAGCATACAACCACAAGATCAAGAGTCGCATACTCAGCTGACTGAGCCAGCCAGGTGTCCCAAGACATTTTGTCCTTAAGATCAGGTCTTGCACACTGTGGGTTAGAGCATAAAAATCCTTTTATTGTGGATAGTCCCTTTGTTTCTCTTATTGAGTCTGAAGTGATATGTTTAGAAAATAAATACTTTGGTTTTTTTCTTTGGAATTCATTCATATAGCATATTCAATACATAATAAGTATTATCTGTGTTCATACTATCGAAGAAGCTCTATAGCCCAATGTGGGAGAGTTCTCTGTACTAGGCATTCAATTATTTTGTAATGAGGTGACATCTCTCCTCTTAGGAAACATGTTGCATCTGGAGATGATAGCATTGGACAAATTATCAGATTTATTATATACTCAGAATCTGGGGGTGGAAAGCAAAGACAGAGAAACCCAACTGCATGTCCAGAGAATCTCAGAGCAGCAGTATTTGTAGATTTGAAGACAATTCATATCATGTCTGCCATTACTGATAACCAAGACTGAGGCTCCCAGCAAAATTACATCCCTCTAAACAACTACTGGTGGAAAAAACAAACATAATTTATGAAAAGTAAAAATATTTACTGAATTCTTACAAATGATCAGGTGTGGTTTCTAGACACACAAAATGGAATAAGACACAAATCTGTTCCTGATTCAAAGTTCTTGATGGTAATGGTTATTTGTTATGCTAATGATGATGACAATAATGGCTAGTATTTATTAGAGGTTTAATAACTGTGAATGGGGTATTATTACAACTTTCCACAAGTCCATGAAGTGGCACTATTATTTTCAACATTTAATCTTTCTAGTCCTATGAAGTAGGTGCTGCTGATATCCTTATTTTATACAGTAGGAGAAGTTGAGGTACAGAAATATATGTAATGCACATACCTCGTGAGTCTAGCTCCAGATGCTGTGAGTTTAACCGCTACACAATATGGTCAAATGTTCCATGAGTTCTATGATGGACACTTGTATATACAACTAAGGAAAGAAGTAGGGATATGGGGGGTGAGAATGGGGAGGACAACACTGAAATTTCATAGAATAAAAACTTTTAATAATTTTTCATGTCCTAATATGCACAAACTCAAATTATTCCAATTTTTAAATTATTAGTATACCTCCCAATGAATGACTGGGTTTGTTTCTTGCATATTAATTCATGAAAATAATAAAGAAAATACTTAATCTTATAGGGTCATAACAAAAGGCAGACTCTGGGTTTATATGAATCGCTTGAATAGAGAAGACAAAGGATAGGCCAAATTTTTAACATTAGATCTGAAAGGTTAATAATAGGGTGGGATAAAAGTATATTTTCCTTCCCACTCGACTGAAAGATGCAATACTATGAAAAAGAAAAAAGAGAAAAAAGTAATGTGATGAAATTCAAACTGAAAAAATAAGGACCAAAGTATAGATAATGTATAGGTATCCAGTATCTCATAGCTTAGATATATGTGTGACATTGGCTTTAATGCCCATCACATTCTCTATTTAATAAAGATGGATAGATCTTGTTTAGAAAATCATTATTATTCTTGCTCATCAAAAAGCAATATCAAACGCTTAATTATGTGATATTGTACTAGATGTTGTAGGACAAATACTACATAGATAGGGCCCTTAACTAATTTCCAGTATCCTTTAACCTGAAACATCCTATAGAATTCAAAAGCAGGAAACATAGGACACCTGGGGGGGCTCAGTGGTTGGGCGTCTGCCTTTGGCTCAGGGCGTGGCCCCAGGGTCCTGGGATCGAGTCCCCCATCAGGCTCCCTGCATGGAGCCTGCTTCTCCCTCTGCCAGTGTCTCTGCCTCTGTGTGTCTCTCATGAATAAATAAATAAAGTCTTAAAAAAAAAAGAAAAAAGTAAAAATGAAGATGAAATTTTGTGATAGTATTTCTATTTTTTTTTTATACTTCTCTTTTAAAAGGTAAATATTTAATTGGCGAAATAAGCATATACCAAACAAAAATGAAGCAGGAAAATATAACCCATAACCACAAGAAAAATCAAGCAGCAGAAACAGACCTAGAAATGGCAGAAATGATTAAATTAGCAGATAAGGACCTTACAACAGCAACTCTAAATATGCTCCATATATTTAGGGCAGCAGAGAAACACATAACAGCATGAGGGGAAAATAGAAAGATTAAAAAGAATAACATAGAAGTGAGAAAAATGTACAATATAATTTCTGAAATAAAAATATGTACAAGGTGGACTTGGCAGATTGGTCACTTGAGAAGAATAAATAGTGAACTTACAAACATAATATCAGAAACCATTTAATTGAAGTACAGAGAGAAAAAGACATAAAAACATAAATAGAACATGAATGACTTAAAGAACAATACCAAGACATCTAATATGCATGTCATTGGAGTCCCGGAAGAAGCAGAGACGAAGACCGACAAATATTTGCTGAAAGGATGATGAAAACTCTTCAAAATTCAAAGAAAGAATGAAGCTATAGATCCAAGAATCTCCATGTACTGCAAGCAGAATAAACATTACAAAAAATGAAGATACATCATCATCAAACTGCTGAGAGGCAGAGATAAAGTAAAATAGAGGGAAAAAAAGAGACATATAACAGAATTACTTGCAGGCTTCTTATTAGACACTATGTAAGCTGGAAGACAATAGAGTCATATCTTCAAAGTACTGACACACACAAAGTATGATTCCATATCAAGAGAAGATATCTTTCAAAAATAAAGATGAAATAAAGACCATTTTAGACAAATAAAAACAGATTTCATAGAAAGCTTGTACTCCTGCAGATTTTAAAGTAGTCTTCAGGCAGAAGGAAGTGATAACATGGAAAAAATAGATCTACACAAAAGAATAAAAAGCACCAGAAATGGCAAGTATGTGGACAGATACAAAAAAATGCAAACTTTGGTTTGCTTAAACACATTTACTCTTTATTTTATGTCTTTTTTTAAAAAAAGATTTTATGTATTTATTCATGAGAGACACAGAGAGAGGCAGGGACACAGGCAAAGGGAGAAGCAGGCTCCCTGCAGGGAGCCCAACGTGGGACTCAATCCCAGGACCCCAGAGTCATGCCCTGAGGCCAAGGCAGCGCTAAACCGCTGAGCCACCCGGGCTGCCCCAACACATGTAACAGTATTACCCAGGGATGCCCAGGTGGCTCAGTCATTTATGTGTCTGACTCTTGATTTAGGCTTAGGTCATAACCTCAGAGTCCTGATGTTGAGCTCCATGTGGGCTCTGAGCTCAGCACAGGGTCTACTTGAGATTCTCTGTCTCCTTCTCCCTCCGCCCCTCCCCCTGCTTATGTTCTAAATAATAAATACAATCTTTCAAAAAAAATTCACTCCCTCCCTTTCTCTGCCCCTCCCCCACTCACACTCTTCGTGCTCACTCTCAAAAAAAAAAAAGAAAAGAAAAACAACTTAGAAAAAAATAAATAAAAGTAATACCCAATGTATTATGTGGCTTGTAACTTATTAGTGTAAGGATGGACATCAATGGAATGAAATAGACAATCTAGAAATATATCCACACATATATATTTAAATAACTTTAGACAAAAGTACAAAGAAAATTCACTGGGAAAATGATGCATTTTTAACGTAAAACTCAGGAACAATTAGATATCCATATGCAAAAAAAATTGAACCTTTCCTTATCTTTACTTCACACATCTATAAAAATTATTTCAAAATGATTCATAGATCTTAATTACAAGCTAAAAAAAAAAGAAGCAAACAAAGAAAGGTCTAGGAGACAACATAGGAGAAAATTTTTGTCATCTTGAGTTAGGCAAATATTTCTAGGACACAAAACTAGGGACCAAAAAAGAAAGTAAATGATATATAAGACATTGTCAAAACCAAAAACTTTCATTAAAGTTTTCAGAGACACTATTCAGAAGACATTATTAAAAAATGAAAAGGTATTGGGACGCTCGGGTGGCTCAGTGGTGGAGCGTCTGCCTTCAGCTCAGGGTGTGACCCCGGGGTCCCATGATCGAGTCCCACATCAAGCTCCCTGCATGGAGCCTGCTTCTCCCTCTGCCTGTGTCTCTGCCTCCCTCTGTGTGTCTCTCCAATGAATACATAAATAAAACCTTTAAAAAAATGAAATGACAAGTCATGGACTGAGAGAAAATTTTTGTAAAATATGCATATCACAAAGGACTTACATCAGAATATATATTCTTTCAACTTAACAATAGGACAAACAACTCAATTAAAAATGGGCCAAAAAAATAAAAATAATAAAAAAAAAATGGGCCAAAGAATCGAAATGGCATTTTAACCAGAGAAGATCTATGGATGACAAATTAATACATGTAAAGATGTTCATCATCATTTGTTTTTAGGAAAATGCAAAATTAGACTAAAATGAGATAGTAGTAACTACCCACTAGAGTAGCTGAAGTCCAACAGGTTCAGCATATGAGGAGTTGGGGAGGATATGGAACAACTGGAACATTCATATGTCACTTATAGGTACTGAGAAAGGTCCAGCAGTGTCATGAAGTTTACATATATATATGTCTATAAGGTCATAGATGTCTATGATCACTCCTGGTTATTTACCCAAGAGAAAGTCTCGTACACAAACCAGAAGGTGACTGAGTAAGGGAGGATGAAGACATGCTTGGTGGCGATCACCCCCATAGGAATAGAGAAACTGAGCTAGGACAGTGGGTTTGAATAGTTGGAGGTTATTGGGCATTGCAAAGTGTCAGGATTGCTCTTGGGGGGAACCTGCTAAAACTGCAGATTCTGTTTCAGCAGTTCTGGGCTGGGATTCAGGGAACTGCATGTTTACCATCAGTGGCCTTGAAGAACGTCCTGTAGAAAGAAGCATTACCCTGAGAAAAGTGAATCAACCAGTAAGGAGACTCTGGGAAGTATCCACATGCGATGTAGGAAGGATCTTTTTTTTAAATATTTTATTTAAAATTTTATTTTATTTTATTTTATTTAAATATTTTATTTATTTATTCATGAGAGACATAGACAGAGAGGCAGAGACACAGGGAGAGGGAGAAGCAGACTCCATGCAGGGAGCCCGACGTGGGACTCAATCCTGGATCCCAAGATCACACCCTGGGATCCCAAGATCACGCCCTGAGCCAAAGGCAGATGCTCAATCACTGAGCCACCCAGGCGTCCCTGTAGGAAGGATCTTAACTAGGACTAGCTGTGGAACTAGAAAGGACTAATCTTTGAGATTACTGAAAAGGCATAATTAGTAGAAATTGATGACTAATCTAGCAAATAAGTGTTCCTGAGGATCCAGAGCTCTGGGTGGCTGCAGAGCGACAACCCCACACAGTTTGAAAAGCTGAGCAGAACCCACTTAGTAAAAACACTTAGGATCAGGCTGCGACTTCTAAACTGGAGAGACTTTCAGAAGGAGATAGGGACTGGGGCAGGAAGGGGGTAGAGATGGATTTGGGAGACCAGGGCGTGAAGATGATAGCTGAAGCCTTGGAGAAAGGCGTTATGTCACCGATGGAAACCGTGCTTTCAAGAAAATGGCTTCAGGTCCCTTAGGATCCACTTACCAGATTTTGAATGAGCCAGGAATGAGGAGTCAACACAGGAAACTGAAAAGGACATTTAAGAAAGAGGAGCATGGAGCATAAATTAAAGAGTGCATGCACGTCACAGTTTTCAGAGAACTAGCATGGAGGTCTCACAAGTAGGCATTGTAATTTTGTGCAAACCAGGGAAAAGCGATTATGTGATTCAGCCGAGGTCAAGCGAATAATTCATATGGCCTGCCCAGATGTCAAGTGCCTCTCCTGAAGGTTCGATGTTCTTTTCTCTGAGCAATGTTGAACGTATATTAGTGGACTAATTCCAGAGTATAGCACTGTTGCCCTTCGAAATCATAAAGCATATCAAATTTTTTTAAATAACCAGGGGTGCCTGAGTGACTCAGTCCGTTGAGCAACTGACTCTTGGTTTCACCTCAGGTCATGACCTCACGGGTGTTGGGGTCAAGCTGCAGAGGGCTCCATGCTCTGGGGAGTCCACTTGGAAGATTCCTCCCTCTGCCCCTCCACCCTTCAAATAAATAAATAAATCTCTAAAAAATAAAAATAGCCAAACTTGTGATAATTTTGCAATATATGCTAATGTCGAATCTTTGTACTGTACACATGAAACTAATATAACACTGTATGTCAATTATTCCTCAATAATAAAAAAGAAATCAAATGGTATCAGATAGGGACCATGTAGCGGATGAAAATAAATGAAGCTGGGCAGCCCCGGTGGCACAGCGGTTTAGTGCTGCCTTCAGCCCAGGGTGTGATCCTGGAGACCCGGGATCGAGTCCCGCGTCGGGCTCCCTGCATGGAGCCTGCTTCTCCCTCCTCCTGTGTCTTTGCCTCTCTCTCTCTCTCTCTCTCTCTCTGTGTGTGTGTCTGTCATGAATAAATAAGTTAAAAATCTTAAAAAAAAAAAAGAAAAAGGAAAATAAATGAAGCTAATTGTGTGCAAAGCAATAGAGAGTGGTAGGGTCTGGAAAAAAATAAATAGGATTCTTTTTTGTCATTTTCATGAGTACAATAATAATAATCGCCGTTTATGTCATTGGCTACTTCTGTATTTTAGGTGGGGTTAGGCCTTGCTTTGAACCTTTTCAGTGAGAAAAGGAGAGTCTAAATAGAATACTTTGCTTAATTTGTTGAGATCTCTAGTTGAAAAGGGCCATTTTAAGTAAACACATTCCTGACTATTCCTCTGCCGTTAATATTTAGGAACCCAGGAAATTCATCCCCAGAAGAAGTAATTTTACTGGTTTTATACCTGTGGATTATTCTGTGTGTTACTTTGAAGAACACTTGCATGAGAATATGAGCTGGAAAAATGACAGTAAGGCAGGAAAACATTTCATTTTCAAGATAACATTTCTCTCTCTTTTTAAATATCAAACAAACAAAAATTAAATAAATAAATAAGTAAATAAATAAATAACAAATGAAATGATCTACTGGAGGTTCAGAGCTTATGTTTTGGGTTTTTTTTTTTTGCTATATTATTAAACGACTTTAAATAAATTGTTCTGCCTACCGTTATGATAACATTTACACAACTTTTTTTCTTTCACATAATGCAATGTGAGCTGAGTCAGAAAAGGAAAAGGGTTTTCGGTACTTTGAGTCAGTGGGCAACTCAGACATGGTCGCGTCCTTCCCATGACTTTTCGCTTCCCTAGTATCAGCTCTGTTGCAAGAACAGCTGCATGCAGATGCGTTGGCATTAAGTGTTTACGTCGGCCTCTTCAAGCTGATTTATTTTGTCTGTAAGACATCAGGGTTTCCATTGGCCTACATTTACTCCGTAGTAGTGCTGGTCAAGAAAATTCCTAGGCCTTATGGTTATAACAGTGGAATACGTAGCGATTTTCTAGCAAAGTGCAATTCTGCGCAAGGGATCTTGACGATGTAGAGAGTTTCCAAAGAGTCAGGACAATTTTTCAGTATGGACACAAAATGTTGCTGCATTATTTTGTGTGTTCATTCAGCTACCCCCAGGAAAATTTTGGGTTGTAAAATGGTAAGAATCCGGTGTATTATCTTTCATGTCTTTGGTGATAAATCAACCCAAATGAGATTTGAATAAATGAAGTGGAATCTTTGTGCATGCATGTGATGGGAAGAAAATGATGGCAATTACAAGAGCTGTGGATATCATTGGGTGTGAATAGATATTCAGCTACATAGTAATTAGGTGACTGTTAGGGAGACTGGAGCTGTAGTAGCAAGAATTCAAAGAAGGCAAGCTGTTTTGCTCTAAAAATAAATCAAAAGAATTTATGGAAACTATCAATAAAGAAATAGTTTAGTTAAGCTGAATGGAAGCAAATTTGCATTTTTAAAATATTTAAATTCACATTGATCGATCTAAGCACGCTATAAGAAAATTATGTAAATAACATGTTTCCCCATTTTGCTATGACTCTACTGCCTTGTCTGAGTACTGTCTGGCTGAGTTTATCATCAGTGTTTTTTTTTTTGTAACTTTCATTCTCGTTTTAACACTTCATCGTGAACATCAATTAACACTTCTCTTTTGTGCCTTTCCAGCGTAAGCTGCCTCTTTATTTTGTTTTCCTAATTTATTAGCGAAATATTTTCCAACCCTTTATTCTTGTTTATTCTTTTTTTTTTCTTAAATATCTCTTGTCTACTTAACCTTCAAAGTGCCTTCAGTATGACCAGTAGATGAAAAGAGTAGTTAAAAACATCCCGCCACGTTTACCAGGGGAGATAGTTGCGTCGGTGGTTATAGACGTGATGAATGACAAGAGCGGATAGATGCCCCAAGCACCCGGGGAGCTGGAGGCTGAGGAGGAAGGGGAAGAAGAGCAGAAGCAAGCAGCTGATGGGGGTCGGTAGGTGGAGTGGAGTAACGGAGCGTGTTAGCAAACTCGGCTCTGTTCCATTTGCGTTGCCGGTACCAGCCTGTTCTCTGACAGGGCACCACTCAGGCGTCCTAGTTCCCTTATCTGGTTCATGAAGAGGTCTGACTGTAGGGTCTCTTCCAGTTCTTGAGCTTCATGATCCATGGCAAAGACCTAACTATGTAGATATGATACCATCTTATTAGGCAGTCGTTTTGCATGAGGTTTAGTTGGTTTTCTTTCATTGTTGACACTCACAACAGGGGTTTTTAAGGGATGATTTAGTGGCCGTCAGTTAGACTTGGCGCTGCTGAGTGCATATTGCCAGTGTACCGATGAAGGACAACCCTGAGTCACGGCAGCGATGACGTCAGCATTACATCCGAGTGTCTCATGACATGGGGTGGTATCAACTGTCCTTCAACATAACGCTGAGAGGTCAAGGCCTCCTTCCTAACAGATTACAAGTGTGACTGTGCTACCAACGAGTCCGTGCTTGAGGTACGTGTCCGCTCTTGGGTTGACTGGCGTGTTGGACCACGTGCACGCTGAGGTGGTATGATGACCGCGTCCTCCGGTAGAGTGCAGGGTGAAGCCATGGGACGTTGTATCAGGAAACTCCAGGTACTGCTGTGAGGGCCTGTCCTGTGGGCAGCCGTCGCTTCTATAGCACCCACTCGGTATCCACCACCAGCTTGTGAAATCCGCCACCGCGGGTTTCGCAGCAGCCACATTAGCACTGAGCATTACTGAAGCCACTTGCTGGAGGAGACAGTGGAGAAGGGGATACTAAGGAATGAAAGCCAAATACCCTCATGGGAAGGCTGCCTATGCCCTCTCTACTGTGGCAATCTACTCGAGGTGCTAAGAAGAACGTTTCCTGCCTCTGTTTTTAAAGGCATAATCTTCCTTTCTGTAGCCTTTTGCTCTGTTGAAAATACAGATTGTGTGTAGTCTCGCCACAGTTTCTTTTAAGGTGCATCTGGAATTACTTGAAAACCACAGCAGGTAGATGGTGTTCAAATGGTTCTCTCTGGTGAAATCCATCTTCAAAGACAGGATTTGGAGCTAAGGGCGAGGGGGCTGAGGAGCCAGCTGGTGTTACAGCGTCCACAGAACCTCCGCATTGGCTTCTAGCACGGGAGGACTCAGGGCCTTGGCAGCATCCCAGAGCTCAACTATTTTCATTGATCGGTATGAATCATTTTCTCTCTGTTGCCTGTACTTTTGCCACCGGGCACACCACGGAGGTGCCAACAGGTGTGCAGCTGACCTTTCCCTGGCTCCCCGCTGAGGTGCCTACCGTGGAGTTTCTAATCGTTGCTGATTTCTCTGCAGACAGAGCTTTTCGTGCATGCCTTCAAAGATCAGCTGGTCAGGAGCGCTCTTTTAGCCCTCTACACTGCCAGGCCAGGAGGTGTCCCGAAGAAGCCACCGTCTCCTAAGAGCAGCGCAGACGACAGCTGTCCCCAGGACGCACCCCCGCTGGTGGGAAGGCAGGACTCCATACCCCATCACTCAGACTACGATGAAGAGGAGTGGGTAAGTCTCCTGCACATCACTTGCCTCCCTGCAAAGTAGAGCGAGAAAGATGAGAAATGTCTGCTCTTCATCAAAACAAGGTGGGAAGTTTCATCCACAAATAAGATTGTGGATCAAAAAAACAAACAAAAAAAACAAACAAAACAAAAAAAAGATTGTGGATCAATGTGTTCCTTGGGGGCAAATTCTAAACGCAAGCTTTACTCCTGATCACATTTATTTAGCATGAAAATGTGTGTGTGTGTGTCTGTGGTCACACACAACGATGCTGCAGTTATAGGACTTTTGAATACTTTTCTGCATTTACTGCAAAGGTAATATAAACCATTAAAATTGTATTTTTCCCACTCATTTCTGAGAAAATGAGTGGGAAATATCAGAGAGAGAGACAGAACGTGAGAGACTCCTGACTATGAGAAACGAACTAGGGGTGGTGGAAAGGGGGGTAGGGGTGATGGTGATGGGCACTGAGGGGGGCACTTGACGGGATGAGCACTGGGTGTTATGCTATATGTTGGAAAATTGAACTCCAATAAAAAGATAATTTAAAAAATTGAAAAAAAAGAAATACCAAAAAAAAAAAAAAAAGAAAAAGACTGAAATAGACTTTAGCATACCTGGATTGGGGGATGATTTGTTACTGAGTTTTTAGTAGAGATACTGGAATTTTTCTCCTTATGATATTTGTAAAGTTGGCATTCTGCTTTTAATTAGTCTTCACAATATGTAAAGAATTTGCAAATAGGATTTCTTCTTGAAAGACTCATGGCATTGGGAAAAAAAATAATTAAAATTTAAATACAAAAAAAATTGTATTTTTTCTAGAAAAAGAGTCAAAAATCACTCATAACCCACTACTCATTGCAAATATTTTCTTGATGCGATCCAGTGTTTCAGTTCTGGATGTACTTCGAAAGGTATTAGCATTTAAATGGCGGTGGATGGAAAAATCTCCTAAATCCTTCCTGTTCATGATTCTGTGATTTAAAAGAAAAGAGCACCTGTGGCTCCAGGTGCTCTAAAATGGGCAAAAAGATGGCCATAAAAGCATCTGAAAAAATAGCTAGTAAAGGCGAAAAGGAAAAAAAAAAAAAAAGGAAGCCAACATGACAATAAGAACTCTAGTTGGACGGAATCAGAGAAACACGAGGGTTCTGGGGACAGGGGAGCGGTGTTATTCCTGAATAAGCACCTATTAATTATCCAGGAACCATTCAAAGTCCATGCACATCACACACCCAGAGGAGGAAGCTCTTTACCACATCGTGAGTTTAACCAAGAAAGTAGCATCCTGGTCATATAGGTGGTAAACAGTTGGTGACTACTTTGCTTGCCCCCCTAGAATCTAAGAGCATTCGGGGAGTAAATTATTTGAAAGGCCCGACTCTCTCAACAAAATTACTGTCTGAAGGGCTGTGAAGTGATGCCTCATCTTTTCTTTTGATAAAATTTCCATCACAGCGAAGACAGAGGCGGGTTCCAAGGGGTCAATGCTGAATAAGTATTTGTTGATGCTGATTAAGATTGCGTTTCTCCCACAGAAGCATTTTCAAAAGCGCAGATTTAATATTTCCCCTTTTTACCTTCACCTTCTTCAATTTATTCACAGCTCCAAGGCATACATACCTCTTAACCTCTCTGAAGCTCAATTTTCTCAACCGTAAAGTGAAAATAGCAGCCTCCGTTTCGTGTAGCTCTTGGGGTGGTCATGAGATAAATGACTTCCTGTGCGACATCACCCCATCGCCCCATTGCCTGGAAGGGCCCAGCGGGCGCGCGGCATCACGTTAGTGGTGCTGCTGCATGTTGGCTTCTTTAGGGCGCGTAGATCAGATAGTCTGATTATGGGGATTAATATGATTCTTTGAAGTAAATGGGGAAAGTGGATCTAGCATACAGTGTGTATTGTGAATCCTAAAGACTTTGAATAGATAGAGAAAAGAACTCGTATTTCACTTAATTAAACATATAATGTTGACCTTTTGACAAATAATTTCCATTTTTATGTTAAGTCAGGACTTTAGATATCGTCTCTCGCGATCATTTTCACCTCACTGTGTCGTGTGAGGCCTCCCCTCGTCTGCCTCCCTGCTGCTCACAGGTGTCCCTCCACTGCCCTCCCTCCTGGTTTCCTTTTCTTTCGATAATTTTTGAGACCTATATTGGAGGTGCTCCAGGTGGAAAGGTCAGTGACCCTAGATCCTTGGGTTCTGGAATGCGGGATCCCTGTCTCCTGGTGGATGCAACCAGATAGTCACAGAAGGCTGTGACATCGGTGTGAGAGAGCCGGGGGCAGGCGGTGGGCTGTGCTGTGTGAGCCCCGCCGAGGCTGTGCGTACAGATGTGCCAGGGGGGAGAGTGGGTAGGGGTGGGGGCTGCGCTGTGGTGGGGGGTAGACCCAGGGACCTCAAGGCGGTGAGAACCAGGAGCAGCTTCGGGTTGCACGGTGGGGGGGCGGGGAAGCTGGAAGGAGGGGATCCAGAAGCAATATTCAGGCGATTTAAAAGCGAATAGAGACTTAACGACTCAAGGAACAGGATGGGGGCCTCGCTAGCTGACCGGTTGGGAGAGTGAGCATGTGTGTGTGTGTGTGTGTGTGTGTGTGAGATCATCCTTAGTTGTTTCTTTGTTCTGCCTTAGAGCTGGTGAAAAGTGAGCATGTCTGTTCTCCAGAGGCCGCTGGATGGGATGCGGCTGTGGGTGGCAGGGCCAGGCCTCCCCGGGGCACCTGCTGGAGGCCGGGCCTGGGCACAGGCTGCAGGCACCCCGGTGAGGTTGCCTCACTCAAGGAGGCAAGGCGAGGCTGGATGGCCTCTTTCTTGTTTGTCTAAGATATTTTCCCAGTTGAATTTTTTGTAAGAAAAGACTTCATATATTTATTTGATAGAATGAGCGCAGGTGCACAAGGAGGGGCAGCAGCGGGTGGGGGGGAACTGGGAACTGGGTGCACGTGGGGCTCAGCCCCAGCATCCCAGGATCACGACTGAGCTGAAGGCGGACGCTCAACCCGCTGAGCCCCTGGCGCCCTCGCAGTTGTGTGGAGACTCAGTTGACCTGTGAGGCTGTGCCAGGCTGAGGTGTGCCCACGTCATAAGGGCTTGAGAAATCACGCCACGACTGATTGGATCACCCTGCATCACGCAGTTGGATCCCTTTGTTAGGAGAGTGGTGACCACCCCCTGCCTTAGCAACCCTCAGTATGGGGTGCTTAGTCACCACCTGTATGACCCCCCCCCACTTACTACCCCATAACTGCAAGGCCGCACCTTCTGACCCCTTCACCCCTTTCCCCACCCCCACCGTCACCTCTGGCAGTATCAGTGTGTTGGGCTGCGATGAACTTGGCTTCTGCTTGTTCGTGTTTAGATGCCACACGTAAGTGAGATCAGACAGGACTGGTGCTTCTCCACCTGAATCAGGTCACTGAGCTGAGTGCCCTGGGGCCCATCCTCCTGGTGGCAGGTGGCAGGACTTCCTCCCTCCTGTCGTGGCTCAGGGACATTCCGCAACCGTGTCCGATCACCTGTCAGCGGACACCCGGGTCGCGTCCGTGTCTGGGTCACTGTGAACAGAGCCGCAGTGATGTGGGGCTGCCGAGACCCCCTTGAGATTGTGATTTCATCTCCTTCGGGCTTATGTGTTCGCAGAAGCGGGATCGCTGGGGCACGCGGCTCTTCAGTTTTCAGTATTTCAGGAACCTCCACACTGGTTTTCAGCATCTGCACCAGTTGATGTCCCCTCCGCAGGGCACAGGGTTCCCTCTTTCCGCATCTACGCCAGCATTTGTCATCTCTGGTCTTTTTGATGATAACCACTCTAATAGGTATGAGGGGATAGCTCGTTGTACTTTGAATTTGCGTTCCCTGGTGATGAGCACCTTGCGGGGGGGCGTGTCGGCTACATTGATGACGTCTTTGGAAAGATGGCCATTCAGTTTCTCTGGTCTGGCCACTTTTTAGATTTTTTTTTTCCCATTGAACTTGATGAGTTCTTTATATATATATGAGTTCTTTATATAGTTTGGATTTTAACTTTGGGTGCCTTATTTTATCTTTAAAGCAGAATCTTGTACAAAGAGAAGGGGAAGAAGAGGAGGACAGGCTGAGGAGAGGAGTAGAAGTTTCAAATAGGCACCAAAGAAAGTGAAGAGAGGCGCTTACTGGCAACATTTGGAAAAATTAGGAAGAATTCCAGTCCCTGGAAAGGACCAGTGAAGACCGTGGTAGGAGTCCACATGGTCGTTGGTTTCCCACTATTTTGAGAATACTTTCTTAGTCTTAACAATAGGAAAGCCTTTTATTTCTTTTTCTTGCCTGATTGCTAAGGCGAGGACTTCTAGGACTATGTTGAATAGCAGTGGTGAGAGTGGACATCCCTGTCTTGTTCCTGATCTTAGGGGAAAGGCTCCCAGTGCTTCCCCATTGAGAATGATATTTGCTGTGGGCTTTTCGTAGATGGCTTTTAAGATGTTGAGGAATGTTCCGTCTATCCCTACACTCTGAAGAGTTTTGATCAGGAATGGATGCTGTATTTTGTCAAATGCTTTCTCTGCATCTATTGAAAGGATCCTATGGTTCTTGTTTTGTTTTGTTTTCTTGCTGATCTGATCCATCAGGTTGATTGCTTTATGAGTGTTGAACCAGCCGTGCATCCCGGGGATAAATCCCCCTTGGTCATCGTGAATAGTCTTCTTAATGTACTGTTGGATCCTATTGGCTAGTATCTTGGTGAGAATTTTTGCATCTGTGTTCCTCAGGGATATTGGTCTATAATCCTCCTTTTTGGTGGGGTCTTTGGTTTTGGAATTAAGGTGATACTGGCCTCATAGAACAAGTTTGGAAGGAAAAAGACTTACCGATTTTTTTCTTCCAGTTGATGCAGAAGGGTCTTCACCGTTTCTCAGCTATTTTGGTTTCTTTCACAGGCAAAAGGGTAGGATAATAATAAAGGTCTTCATCTCCCTCTTTTTCTTCTTTCATATAATTTCTGAATTTCTTCCAGAATGCACTGTTGCTAGAAAGTATATGAATAGTTTTTCTAAATTTACCACATTTAGAAGGAAAATCTTTCCCACTCAGAAAAATTGCTTCTAACTCTCTCTTCCCAATATAATCTGACTCTATGTACGCTATGTACAAATGTACAAATGTAACCAACTTTGATTTTCATGTAACATTCTAATTGATTTTCCATAGCAACTCCTTCCTATTAAAAAGATAACTTGGTTAAAAAATAGAAAAGATAACTTGGTTAAAAAATAGAAATCCCTTATTTAAAAAAAAATCTACCAAAGTCATAACCATTTAACATTATTTTCAAAGCTTTATTTTACTTTGAAAAGTTGAGTAAATCCAAAGAAAATGTAGCTAATTGAAAATGCCTTTAGAGACTGTGCTATTAAATGAATTGGAAACATAACTTTGAGTACCACTTTTCTTAGTTAATTAGGTGTTAGAAAAGTTTCAGCACTTATTACAAGTCTAATCAACTTCCTGAAATAATTCAGTGTTTTAAGTTAATTTAGTTAGGTTTCTGTGATATATGAATTATTTAGGTTGGTTTAGATTTGCACTTAAGATTACAGTAGCTCCATTTAAAAAATTGTTTTATTTAATGTCTTATAATGACTGTAGTTTTGACAATTACTTAGCTTAAGCCTTTAGCTTCTTATAATAAATATTGGAAAGTAAATATATGCCTTTAAATTACTCTTGAATTCTACTCTGTTGATACATGGAGAAGCCTTTCTTTTTGAGGTTAGAAGAAAGAATATTAATTCTAAATCAGTGTGAGGCTGTTCTCTTTTCAACCTGTTTTGTTGGCAAAATTGATGACATGAATCTGGATAATAATTATCTAGTCAATATGGAAGAGATTGAAACTAAAATGATCATTGACAAAAAAAGTGTTATTTGCTGAATTTTACTTATTAAATGACTGAGTGCTTTAAAGATTTATTTTCCTCAAGTTAGCAAACAATTAAACCCAAAGGAATGTCGGGATTTTATGACAATCTGTGCGATGAAATAAACTAATATAACATTCCTCATCTTCTAGCTGGTAAAAATGACATATTGCTTTTCTTTCTCTTTATCTCTACAACAGATGCTTCTAGCAGCTGGGATTCCAAGATTAGTTTGTCCAAAATATGAAAGCATGTCATCCAACTAAAGTATTAAGTTGACCCAGTTTTTGTGGCTTCCAGTAATTATACTATTCTCTAGAACACTGTGATTTAACTTCAACATTACTACACTGATGGGTTCAGGGCTAAATCTGTCTACCCTCATTCAAAAATTGTTAAAAAAAAAAAAAAAGATAAACTTCTGATCCTTTATATTCTGCTCCATTCCAGCAAAGAGCAGAAGTAGGAAAACTACTCTTATTACTTAGGCAAATTTGTTTTTTAGTTGAACTAAATTTCTATAGCAGGCAACATTTCACCGTCCACATTACCCAATTAATTCCCTTCTTTGTGTTGTAAATGTAAATCAAATTTTAAATTTTAGTTCCATGCTTAAACTAGGGGAACATTTTCTGTGCCTTCTTATGGTAAAATGTGTTTATCTCACATAAGCAGAGTAGACAATTCATATTAACCTATAATAAATTGTCAAGAATTTTATAGGTTTTTAGAAACAATAGCACAAATATATAATAATATTTATGTCAGAAATCCTGTTAATAGAATCATATGTAGCCTGAAAAGAAAATTGTGGTTTCTCTGTAACTCATGTTCCCAAACATTGCATTTTTGCAATGAGATTTACGTAAGCCACTTTCTAGTATGTTCTGTACTAACATCTCACAGTTCATTTTGTACTGCAACTTTCTCTAATGATGTCTGGAACAACTATGAATCCCTTAAGCTTCACAAGAGTAGGTAGAGCTATTCATAGTGCCATAATTAGTAACCGTAAGCATACATAGTCGCAAAATATTACTAACTACTGAAAGCAAAACACATTTACCAACCAGATACCTCCACAGGCCGTCTGCAGTGATCTGTATTCTCAACTTCACTTGCCATCTTCTGTCTACATCTTAGACCTTGTCTCTAGGGAAAATAGTGCAGGCTGTGCATAATGCAGAGGTACCTATGCAAATTAATAATTCAAAAGACATTCTGTTCAGTTCTCTGACTGGCTAGAATTATTTTAAGTGAAGCCATTGACCCGATCTTAATAAGAAGGAAATTCCTTCGTTAGAGGTAATTAATTCTTATAGACAACTAGATACTAACTTTTGATTTAACTTTTCTAAAGCAACATCTTAGAGTTTAGTTACCTGACTGAATGAAATTTCCACTGAATTATGGCCATTTATTTCTAAATTTTATATTATAGACAGAGATGTATTTTATATACATATGCATTTGACTCCAAACCATTTTGTTTAATAAAGCATTATTCTCGCATTTCGTGATGATACAGCCTCATGAACACTAAATTATACTTACTTGTTTATATACGTTTCTTCTTTGTGGTCATGATCTTTATAAGCTCCTAAAGGGCAAAGTCAATACCATATTCACTGCTGTGTCCCCCGAGTTAGCAGACCATCTGAACAGAGAAGGCACTCATTACTTATTTGTAGAATAAATTAATGACTTTGAAATTTGTCCTCAGATTATTCTTATTTACTTTCTTATTTGGAAACATGGAATAGTTAACCTTAACGTGACCCTGCACTATGTCACACACCTTTTCCCTTAATAGAATTCATGAATTCTTCTGGAGATTTTGTTTTTCTCTTCTAGCCAAAAGTACCGAGCTATATCCCTTACTCCTTAGTGCATATTTCCCAGTGTCATAATCAACTCACCCGATATTCAATAAACATAGAAAGCAGGAAAATCCTAGATGGATACAGAACATCAGAGATGACCAAAGAACATGATGAAGAACATGGAACATGATAGACTAAGGCCTTCAGAAGACTCCAGAAACCCAGTGGTGGCAATTTTAATTTTATTTGATTATTCATGTGCTGATTACAAAGGTCCTAGTTACACAGAAGTAATTTTAGATGTTACCCAGCAAATATGATTGGAAATGACTGTTTTCCTCTTTCCCAACTTTCTATTTTTCATCCCTAATCACATATAATAGGGTTGTTTGGTTTTATAAATCTTATAATGAGGAGGGGACATTGGAAGCATGTGCTCACTCCCATTAGAAAGGGCAGGTAAAGACAGAGAGTATTAGGCTCGTGGTTCCCTATGTCACAACCGAAATGTGTTCTATCATCTGTTTTCTTGATGGATGAGAACCATTCCTGAACTTCGCCAGTCCATTTCACTCAGGAGAAATGTGCTTTGAATACTTACCCAATATTAAAGTCCACAAAAGGTGATTAAGCAAAGTTCATGACTGTCTATTAAAAAGCACAAATGTTCTATTAAAGAAAAGAAACCCCAAATGAGATCTTTATGTGCATGCATATTCATGAAATCCTGACAATTTCTAGATTTTCCCACATGAAGTTAATATATTCACCTTCAGTTCCCTGTTTTATAGCACCTAATTCAGTGCTTTATACACACTAGTTCCATGTATTTTTCAGAGTTAATGCAGGAATAAATGAATAAATGGATTTGCCGAATCAGCAGTTCATCCTCCCAACTCAAACTAGTGTTTTTAACAGAGATATTTTATTTTTATTAATGTAATGGTGACTTTCCTGTGGTTTTATATTGAATACCATCATACCCCTTGGATACTTTATTGACTCTTACAATGCCTGATTCAACGTCAGATATTTTCATTTGCCTGGGTGTAATGAATATGCAAACTGGAATGAATATACACACATACTTTAGAAATTTATTACATTCAAATCAAGTGCTCTTAAACTTTAGTACATTCTAATGTGAATAGTGAGACATTATTTTCTAGACAGGAATTTTTGAATCTCCATAATTTAATAAATAGTTAAAAATGCTGAAGTGGGGCACCTGAGTGGCTCAGTCAGTTAAGCATCCACCTCTTGATTTTGGCTCAGGTCATGATCTCAGGGTGGTGAGATTGAGCCCCCACTGGGCTCTGCACTGGGTATGGAGTCTGCTTCAAACTCTCTCCCTCCCTTTCCCATTATCTCTCCCTCTCTGTTCATGCATGCTCTCTCTTGAAAACATACATACATACATACATACATAGATAAATAAAATGCATATATATATATATATATATATATATATATATATATATGTATGTATAATTGACTTGATATATCAGGGGAAACTCTGTTAAAAAAAATCAATCCTGGAAATTGATTGTATGCAACACACTAACTGATAATGTCATATAATTCAGCCAGTTGTGCAACTATCTAATGTTGTGCAGATAACATCCAATTACCAACTTAAAATTGAAAGCTTTAGTTAATCAGTGGATTTATTTTTGTTAATAGACAAATACTCTATGTAATGTTTTCAACAAATTGAAAGCACTACCATAATGTGGCATTTATTAGGGTGAATGCAGCCATTCAGAGTACGAGCTTGGTTCTAACTTTAATTTGAAGATGCATGTGATAATATTTACTTTAGTTGTATCTTTTTACTTGAAAGTCACAGGTTGTGAAGTCAATCAACAGATGTTAATTAAGCATCAGTAATGTGCAATAATGCTATAGGTACTTGGGAGAAAGCAAATTAAGTATAAAATACAGATCCTCAAAAGCCATATCTCGTTTAATTCAAGGGAACGGCCAGAACTCATAAAATAAGCAGAGATATTATAAGATATGGAATCTTTCCCAGAATGGAGGTGGTTGTGTGATACACATTAAACACATCAAAAATATTCAGAGAATTAAGCATACTGAAAATACTCAGAAGTTATATGAAGGTTGAAGAAGATGAAAAATATCATCCCCTCCTTTCATTCATTCGTTTGCTCATGTATTCATTCTTTTATTTACCTATTCCCTGATGAGTACTAGGACCTGAGAATAATAGTCATTTCCCTCATAGAGCTCCCTGTCTACTAGAAAGAAAAAATGTTAAGCAGAGAAAATAGAATGAACCATTCTTGGAGATGGTGAGACTTGAAAGGGTGAGAATTGGATTGATGGAAGGAGAAGGCATTATTCTAAGCATAAAAAGCAGTATGTGTCAAGATAGAAATATGAGTTCCTCCAAGGTTTCCTTCATATCTTTGATGTTCAGCACCGAGCAAGCTTGTAGCAGATGCCCAGAAAGTATATGTTGAGCTAATTAACAGCTTGTTTCTAGGACAGCAAGACGACTGACCTGAGGAAGTTTTCATTTTGAAGACTAACGAGAAATAAGGAGAATTATGTAGGTTGACACGCTGCAGAGGCGCCTCTGGGCTGAGAGAAGAATGGATTCTTGCTGCAGTACAAAGCTGCCTTTGATCAGAGGAGTGATGATGTGAGCGTGATGATGGATGAAGGTGATCGTGCACTCGCGTAGGCCTGATCGTGTGATAGCTTATTGTCTGGGTCTGGCCACGAGCCAAACCAGGGGAATACGGAGGGGTCTGCTAGAGAAACAGCAGCAGGCTAGCTGAATCCACGTGTATGACTAGGGACTGGATTCCAGGGTGAGGCCGGCAGTGTGGTTATCAGGAAACAAAGGTCAGAGATTTTTACATGAGTAATTAGGTGAAGTTAAGCAAGAGGATCAATAGGAAGCAAAGGTTGGGGAATCTCACTTAATTCTGATGGCTGTCACACATCTGGCTATTTAACACGTGCCAGTTTGTATCATGGAGTATTTCAAGTGCAATTCCTCTCTTCCCACAGTCTGCTTGAGTGAGGATTCAGGGAGAAGAGCTGGAAGCTACGGAACGAGCAAAGGTTTGCAGTGTTGAGGAACTTTGTCAAGTACAAATTGCTCTCAGTCAACTCAAGGGTAAACCTTATTAATTCGCTGGCTCGTTCTCATCAAAGTCCTCAAAAATTGGTAATGACAAGTGGGGAATTATACATAGAGATACAGATGCAAGGAAGCTTGCCCCCCTTTTCAGCCCTCAGTGAAGTCTTCATATTCTTGCTGATCAAAAATTGGCCCCGGAAAAATTGGGATCAGCTAAGCATTGCTGAACTCATAAAAAAAGAAAAAAATTAAGTTAACTCATCTAAAGGAGTCAGGATTTCTCTCGATGGCACCAATCTCATAAATGTGTGGCAATGCTGAATAAGCAACATGTCCCCTGCCCTCATGGCTCACTTTGCCGGGTCCAAAGTCCCCCCAACTACTCACTGGTATATCCATTATATTTGTATATCTATTGCCACTGGGCTTGATGTGCATGATAGCTTAGGTCTTAACCCAGAAATAAATAAGGACCAAAATTACACCTGACTCAGATAGAATAAATATTGCTACTAATTCCCATTGGCCTTGATCGCTCATTGCCGAGAAATAGTTTATAGTCCTTCACCTCCAAGAAGTTGGATTATCTAAAGCCTCCATTAAGGTCAAGGACACCATATGGGCTCTATGTAATAAGTTAGATTTTAACCCACCAATTTTCCATTACATATTTCAACAGGAGACTCACCAGGATAATGACTGCTATTTCAGGGCGAAGGGGGGGGGCATGGAGCAGGAAGGCCTAGCAATCTGTTTCTCTGATGCTCTGTTGTGTTGCTTTGATTTCGGTTTTGGTTTGATTTGCTGTGATTTGAAAACTTGCAAGCGGGTGAGGAGCTAAGCAGGGTCTAGAGTAATATCCCTGATCGAAGAAGGGGAAGGCTGGAAGCTCCACGTACTACGCCACATTCTTAGGCTTCCATTGTCTTCGCCCAGCTAACCAGACTTCTCTCTTCATGAGAGCCATCTGAGATGAACTGTGTGATTTCAGTAGGGAAGACAATGGAGTAGGCCCCAGTCATTCCAACAATCTAAGCAAAAAGAAACTCCTACATGGACTGTCCTCATGAGTGAAAATCATTAGAACTAGAATGCATTTTTGCTGATAATTTCCCTTTGTGTGAATGCTTTCACATAGATATTATAGAAAACAGTTTACAAGAGAAATCAGATATTCAGGATTTCCCTACAAGAATATCGCCTACCCATTTTTGGCATCCTAATTTCAAAATAATGATTTTGCAAAGAATAATTATTAATTTTCTCCTAGAAATTGAATTATCTTCTCTCCCTATAACCCATTCCTTATTTTACATCCCCGACACATAGAATTTGGGTTTTTTTTTTTTTTTTTTTTTTTAGAATTTGGGTTTTGATGCTGACACTGTCCTCTATTCATGTTAGCCACGGACATCCTTTGACCCAAGCTCATTGACCTTTTCGCCAAGTGATTGTTCCATCCTTGATTGTATGGCCCTCTTGATTTCAGACTTAAGGGTACAATGTGACCAGCCCGTCCTTTTCAGAGTCCTGTCCTAGTGATTTGCCATTAGATTCATTTTCAAGTCTCAGGTAACTGACACCTACTCTTGCTCATGTGAGGTGACACACGCCTTTTCTTGAACCTTTCTGTGGCTCCTTCTCCTGATCTTCCTCTGTCCAGCTTTCCCCAGAGTCCTAAGAATCTCACATAAGCGGAATTCCTACTGTGTGCCACAATTCCATGGGAAATCATAGGGGAAGGAATCAAATCTTTGAAACCAAATAGAATTTCTAATTTAGTTATACCCATTTTAATGTGGAATGTTATTCAACATCTCTTACCTGAAGTCTTCTCATCTCTAAAGACTGAGTCCATAATGTCAATCTTATGTGGTGGTTTTGAAGGTAAATTAACTAATTTCATATGCCAGGTGAATGTAAATAGCAGCTCTCAACCTGCCTCTGGGTTGGAGTCATCTCCATTCTCCTCTCTCCTTTTCTCCATCTCTCTCTCTCTCTGCCTTTCCAGGCCCTGTGCAATGTAGTGACGACACAGCCCTCAACTCATAAACTAGCATTAGAGACAATGGTCTAAATCGATAACTTTAATCTACTTTGTGTATGCCATAAAGGAAGAAGAAGCAGTAACTAACCAAATAGCATTCTCTCCCCTCCAACTAGGCAGGATCTTCTTTCTAAGAGAGAAAGACCAGCTTGAGTCTGCTCGGGGTCTCCTGCTGAGTGTGTCTTCAATAAAAAATCTGATTATATATGAATCATGTATTCATCTTGCATAAGACACTGCTCAATTTCTCACCTCCAACGAGCATCCTCCCAGATTGTGTGTCCTCTAAGTGTTTAATGACTTAAGTATTTTTCTACTATTTACCACCCAACCTCTTACCATATGGTTGTTGGTCTCATCCAATGAACATACCTCACTCAGCACCACATGCCAATAAAGGTCTCTTCTCTGTCTGCAAAGATTACTTTTTCTGTGAGTATAATCCTATAACGCAAAGTATAAAGGAAGAACAATATATAGGGGAAGAATGTAAAATTATCCTTTTTTATATTCTTATATTCTGGTCTTTGGAGATGTAATTAAGAGAAGTTGGTTAACCCCATATATTACTTTATATAAGAAAGGCAGCATGCAATACAACTTGATTTTTGATCAAAATAGAAGGTTCCTCTCAATATGGACAACAGAAAGAGAATTGAAAATTTATCTCATGTACAAAGCTAATCTGGAAAATTAAGACTAATACCTCCCTTTTTTTCCCTCAGTAACAGAGTTTATGCCCAGTGTTAGCTGGAGAGCTGCTTCATTTTTCCATTTAATAGCTTTAAAGATGCAGTGGTTGGTGGCAATTAAGGGATGTTCAGGATGGGGGCCATCAGTTGGTTATCGTGGTCTGAAATGTAAGCTCCTTACCAAATCCCAAGGAGTGATGTCGGGACCTCAGTTTGCTTACCTTTCTCCACACTTTGTCCCAGAAGAAGCGAGCTTCCCTAGGTCTCCTGCACCATAGCTCAGAGGTGCCCCTACCTTATTTTCCTTGACAGCAGGCAGGGCATAAAGCAATTTATGGATGTGATTGGTGTCTTAGTTTCCCTTAGAGGGGAAGTGCTTTTAATTTTTGGTAGAATAAGTCTGCCTTTAAGGGAAAAATTTTTGTGATTAATAACATATGTCACACCCAGAATTACAAGGTGATGAAAAGCAAGTTTGATTCATTTAGGACAGCCAGCAAGAAGAGGATGTGGTTTTGCCAAATTGTAGTAATTTTCCAAGCACGTTCATAGAGATGATGTTATTTGGCTCCCACTGCAGCATGGTGAGGTAGGCAGGGCATTCCAAACTGTAGAGGAACCAACTGTGGTTCCTCAGAAATGAGGTGGTTTTACCATCCACCATCGTGTAGGTGGATTTTTAACTTAACTTTTTAAACCTTGAATGTTATACTTTTCCTCTTCAGCTGTAGTGTGCATTATCTGTAAACTCCCATATCTGTTACATTATTCAATTAACTTAGTCTTTATAAGACAACCATCAAATAATCTAAGCTCAATTCTTGTTCTTTCTTCCTAGATTTATCTTACCCAAAATGAGTTTCTATGTTTATAAACTTAGTAAAATTAACTTGGGTTAAAAAATACACATTTGATAAAAATATATAAACTACTAAGGAATTACTGTACTTGACTATTACCTTTACATTAAGAGCTATTTCAGAACTATCTGTTGCAGAGAAAGATGCAAGAAAAGCATCATAAATCCATTTGGTTCTTATGTGATACATAAGATACACCTAATAGGTGTATTAGGGTCCTTCAGAGAAACAGAACCAAGAAGACATATAGTATTTATTACAAGGAATTGTCTCACATAATTTTGGAGGCTGAGAAGTCCCATGATCTGCCATCTGCAAGCCGAAGACCCACGAAAGCTGGTGGTGTAATTCAGGCTGAGTCTATGGGCCTTAGAACCAGAGGAACCAGTGGTGGATATTCCAGCCCAGATCTGAAAGTCTAAGAACCAGGAGCACTGAGGGCAGAAGATCAATGTCCTGATTCAGTCAGTCAGGCAAGACGGATCACATTTTGACTTTCTCTACATTTTTTTTTCTATCAGGCCATCGATGGATTGAATGATGCCCACCCACACTGGGGAAGACAAACTGTTTTATGAGTCCACCAATTCAAATGTCAATTTCATCCAGAAACACCCCTACAGACACCCCTATAAGTAATGTTTAGCCAAGTGTCTGGACATCTTGTGATCCAATCAAGTCAACATAAAAAATTAACCACAGTCACAGATGGGGAGTCTGTGACTCCATCTAAATGATGTGGAGAGAGGACAAAAAGGGAAGCTAGGGATGAGAGGCTACCATAATGAAACTGTATTTAAAGGTTTTCATAGGAAATAACAAGTTCTCAGATTTGGAGTGGTCAGAAGCACCTGAAGAGCTTGTCAAAGTCTCAGCGTACAGTGCCTTCTTCCTAGTGGTTCTATTTGACTTAGTAGGAGCCAACGATCTGCATTTTAATTCTCTGGGTCATTCTGTTAGGGGTGATGTTAAGACCACACTTTAAGAACTTCTGTTACCTAGAGCAGTGAAATTCATAGAGATAGAAAGCACCATGATGGTTGCCCCATGGCGGGGAGAGGAAAATGAGTAGTTCATTTTTAAAGGGTAAAAGTTTCAGTTTGGGAAGATGAAAAATTCTAGATGGATGATGGTGGTGGTTGTATAATAATGTACTTAATACCCTTGAACTATAAGCCTAAAAATGGTTAAGTGATAATGTTATGTACATTATCACAATAAAAAGGAAAAACAAGAATTTTGAATGCAAATTATAGCTATTCTTTAAAAATATTGGTGTGTCTTTGCTTTCTTACTGGGTGTTGATAAGGAAAATAGATAGGTCCCATTTAAGATATCATAAGTTGTGCTCAATTATGGATTAATATTGTACAGTAGTTAATCATTTCTTTATGACTTAGAAAAAATGATGAACTAAAGAAAAAATTATAGCATTTAAATTTTGCTTTCTTAAGAGAAAACAGATTTCTTCTTGTATAGTCATAGTCTGGCCAAAGTAATGGAAGTATTAGAATTAGTCACTGAGCCTGCATCCTTATGATTGGTCCTCTGCCTGCTTCCCAGAGATGGATTTGTCGGATTTTGCCTTATCTTGTGTTTGCAATGAAATTGTGTAGTGATACTCATGTTCTTTTCAGGATAGGGTGTGGGCCAACGTGGGGAAGAGCCTGAACTGCATTATCGACATGGTGGATAAACTGATTGCAAGAGATGGTGCCAGTGAAGGCGGCGGTGGCAGCAGCAAAGACGGAGAAAAGGACGCTTCTCCAGTGGACCCCATCACAGCTCATCCAAAGGGTAAGGAGTCATTTTTTTTCCCAGTCACTGAGTAAACAAAATGAGAAAGTCATGATAAAATGAGATAGAAAAAGAGGAGTCAATCGTGCCTTTGATGAAAGTGCTGATAGCATGCTTTTCCACCGCTCTGGCCTAGATGATAGAAGGCTATTTATCAAATTGCATCTCAGTTGTGTTTTCAGAACTGCTTGCAATGCTCATTTTTTTTCTTTTGCTACATAAAAACCTTCTTGAAAGAAGAACAGTGTTTTCTTTTAAAGACTCTGACATAGTTTAATCTACTTTGACACATTCCTCCAAATTCTTATTAGGAAGCAAAACAAGTATCTTCTCTCGAAACTCCTAGAAACTTCTAGAGATGTCAGGACACAGTATCGCATAATCCTGAAAAGAATGCGATATGATAAAATGCCTTTTGCCTTATTCTGGGGAATATTTTTGCAAATTATCGTAAAAACACGTAAGGAGGTTTGGTTCCATATAAGAAGAATATATATTAGTAAGTCTAGGTTTCCGTGGATACATGTATGCACACAAGCTTACGTGTGCATATGCAGACACGCGGACACATAGATACTTTCAAAAGTATGGCTTATTATAAGCTTTCCTAGAAAATATAATCAAAAGTTTAACTATGGTTGTGTCCCTATAAATGGCTTTCTTGTCAGTTTTGTTTTTGTTAATTTGATTAATTTTGACAACAGAAACCTAGACAGACGTCTGATTTCTTTACAATGGTTAAGATCTGCTGTTAAAGTTGTCCCGGCTCTTTTGGTATCCTAAGCATTTGGAGACACTAAACGGTGTTACTCTACTCTCTTCCTCTGAAATCTGATTTCCTTTTACTTAAAAAAAAAAAAAAATGAGTCAGAAGAAAATATGGACACTTGTAAAATTAAATTTATGTTTTCCCAATTTGTTTTCCTGATTTTTCATTTCTCACATTTTCATCAAGAGTTTAATTATGTTGAAACATCAATCTTTCATCACTTGATTAACAGTAGGACTGTTTCTAAATCATGTTTGGAAACTATGACTTTCTAAAGTTTTCTTAGTGTAAGTGGTCCTCATCTTCTGTGATACATTCACATGGGAAAGGTTATAATAATATTCTGTATGTTTATACCTACTTGGTCTGAATATACACAGGGATCTTCTTTTCTTTAATAGTATCAGTTTTGTTAGTTAATGGATCTAATGTCAGGTTCTGTGTCAGCTCCATAACTTTTACATGAATCAGAATGAAAGCTTGTCATAACTTACGTCACAAAGACGTAGTATACTTCAATTTTCTTTAATTGAACACTTATTGATGATCAGCTGCAAGCCAGACGCTATGCTGAGCTCTGGAAAATGAGGTAAGGAAGCAAAATCCATTCTAGTGGCTTGTTCTGTCCACTGATGGGTTTTCAAGGCATAATACTTTTTTAGCAGAAATAAGATGAGGGGTACTGTATTTTGCCACATTTGTTTTGATGTTCCCTGAAACTTCTCATTCACGAGAACAGAGTTCCAGAATATTTGAAATCATATGTTTTACCTATATCTTGTATTTCATCATAAGATTGTATCTGCAGCATCAAAATTACATTTTAAAAAGTAAAAAAAAAAAATATATTTGGTTGGTAAATATTTGGGAAGAGTGGATGAATCACTTTCCTTTGGATGTAGCCTTGTTTAAATATCCTCTAAAACCACATAGAAGCTGCTGTCAATGTAGAATTCACAACCTGATTGGCTTTGTGGATGATTAAAGTCAAATTACAGCATAGTGCCCTCCAAGTGATTTTATTTTCAATTGACGGTCCACATTTATTTTATCCACTCTTTTTTTATGTTTTAAACATTTTCAGGAGATAACTCACTTTCAGTGGGTAAAATAAGACATATACATCAGGCAAATTGAACACAAATAAAAAATAAATTTATTAAAAAAAACATATGCGTCAGTCTAATGATTTAATGCTGTATTGTCAAATAATTTCAAAGTTAAAACTTCTGTTAACACTTTACATGTTAAACAATTGTATGTAGAGTGCATGTTTTGGAGAGGACATTGGTACATAAGATGCTTAACATATGCAAATAGATGTTTTACAGATGAATCTGAGCTCAGGTATACTTCAAATAGATCATGGATGCTACTGCATAGTTGGAGATTGATTAGCTCAATTAATTATTTATTAATAATTTACTTTTAGTACATAATAATATATTAATAAAATACTTCTTAAGTTTATCATGGTCTTCTTAAAGTTGGGGAAAAAAGCATTTTCAGTTTCTACTCTGACTTTTGTCACATAAAGCAGTAAGAAATTAATATTGGGTTTTTTTTTTTAGCTAAAATAAAACAAACAAATAATAGAAAGTCATGTATTTGCCTACACTATTCCCCAAACTATTTCAGATGAAGCTATTTGAGATATGCATGCACTAATTATATGGTACCCCAATTTACCTGTAGTTTTACATTTTATTAGAAAAAATAATAATTCAGAAAGTTTGCAAGGAGAACCAAATAGGATTATGTATGATTTTTATTTTTTTTTCTTTCAATCAGACATAAATATTTTTAACATTCCCCGTATTGACACATGCATACACAGAGTAACCAGACTGGAGAACACACTGTCAATACAGATGTGCTTCTTGATATCATGCATATCCTTGTATTATGGATGTTTCCTGAGAAACACTTCTGGAAATGGGATTATAATAACTGTAAACTAATTCGTCAAAAGAGAAACCACTATTTTAGAAACATAATTATTATAATTTAGCCGCAGTTAACACAGAAGGCATCTTTGAACATTGAAGTCTTCAACTGCATCTCCGATATTTTCCCTTAAGTTAGATTGCTAGACGTGGAATTATTTTATAAAGAAGAGATATCCCTTCTCTCGCACATACTCATTCATACAATTATCTATTTCTACCAGTATGGACTCATGAATACTTGTTCTCTAGTGTATGATCTCATAATATTACTGTGATGCTCACCTGGGCTCACACTGTTCTGGAGTCAGCCGTTGGGAGCTCCTTCAGGTTGGTTTCAGCGGCCCTCCACCCCGTTTCCCCGGGCACAGGCTGGTGACCCCCTTGTTTTCTCCCTTATCTACTCCCTTACTGTCTTTACTCACCTCCCTCCCCTCTGTCACCATGAGGTATTCTGAGTTCATCTTTTATTTCCCTTGCCCCAGCCCTGCGTTGTCCGGGGAACTCTGGTGTCTTCTGTTAGAGAATGTCACGCAGAAACCAGCATTGCAGTGGGTAGGAGCCATTTGGTGGTTCCTTCTAGCAATCGATACTTTTACCAGCAGTCTCTACAAACGCCCGTTTAACCACAGGCTTCCCAAGCTTAAATATTTTCCCTGACTTCATACCACGTTGGGTGAAAACCATCATATTGTAATATGTGATTTATTGTAATATTTGTGTAATTCTTTTGTAATTTAGTTATTAGTGACGTGTGACATTATATGATTTAATATTATATTTCAAAATATTATTTTTTTAATAAAATCTATTTCTTCAGTAGCCCCAGTTTTATCCCCAGCTCATAGCTACGGTGGAAAAACGATTCCATTCTTTTCTTTCTACGATTAATAAATGAATTGATTCAGTGAATGACTGAGTCATCCAGAATTTATTGAAATGTATGATGTCATGAATGCCACTATACATTTGTTGCCACATCATTTATTAGTGATTATTTCTCTCGTATCAGTTTTTTTTCTTTCTATATTAAGGTCTGTACCTTTATTTTTTATTTTTTTATTTTTTGAGGGAGAGAGCTCAAGCGAGTGAGTAGGGGAAGAGGGACAGGAAAGTGAGAGAGAGACTCTTAAGCAGACTCCAGGCTCAGCATGAGCTTCAGGCCTACGTGGGGCTCAGGCTCATGACCCTGAGAGATCAGGACCTGAGCCGAAATCAAGAGTCAGATGCTTAACTGAACGAGCCACGCAGGTGCCCCATGTTATACAAATATCTTTAATCAATTTCTGGAATTTTTATTCTGTTCATATGGTTTTGACTCTTATGTTTTATATTGGGCTATATTTTGCGATCTCATAGTGTAAATTAACCCTATTACAGTTTTTCTTTCTTCATCACCATCTTTCATTTTTATATTTTAGCTGCCACTCGTGTTTGTTTTGCTGGCATATATATGTACGCCACGGTTAAACAGATGGCCTTCTGAATTGTTGCTACCTTTTCCATTTTTTAATGTTTATAACGTGCAGATATTTTCTTTCCAGTCACACATTTTTCTTTTCCCATGTACTCAGTAGTTTTAAATCTGTAGATTTTAAGGCTTTTTATTTGTTTTAGATCCAGGATTTTACGATATATCTTACTTCATAAATCTCTTTTCAGAACTAATATAAATAGTGCTGATGGAAGTAAAATATCCTCTGCTATTCTGAACACAAATAATGGAATACATTTTCAAACTTACATGGCTTACATATATTTATATGTTTTCTTAATGAGCAAGATTTTTTTTTACTTCTCCTGCACTTAAACTTACTCATAAGCATCTACTATATGCATGGGACCACATGCCTTTAATTTCATAACAAATTCAAGATTCAAAGTAAAATCAGTGAATATTAGAATCTTAGATTTTAATGTGCCCTTAAAGATTATGTAGTTAAACCTCCTAAATTGTGTTAAGCCTCCCTATAGTATCTGTGCCAGTTTTTGCCTAACCTGTGGTACACATCTCCGCTGATAGAGACCCATTTTTTATTTTCTAGAATGGCATGCTCCAGATGTTGATCTAAATATGTTTCCTTTAATTTTACCCACTGGCCCAGATCTAATTCTGTGCAACAAACAGAACAAATCTACTTTCCTTTTTCCGCATTATGGTCTAACAAGTCTGAAAGCAACCATCATGTCCTTTTAGAATTGACACTTTCTGGTAATTTTTCAAAGGAACAGCATCAAACACGGAGTAACAGAGGGATGCCACTTTCCTACTTTTAGAATCCATTTTTCTGTTAATGATATCTAAGGTCACATTAGCTATTTTGACAGCTGTGTTTTTTTGTTACTAACTTCATTGGTACCCATAAATCCTGCTATTTGACTTACCATTCAGGCTTTCAAGATTCAAATAATACTTAAGTACCATTATGTGCTAGACATTGTGAAATATCAGGGACACAAGGAGATTAAGACATGGTCTCTCAGTTCTACTGAAGAGATTGATGTGTAAACCCATGGCTGCGGTCTACTATACTTCCGAGCACTCAAATAAATACCTGTTTCTTTCATCCATCATAACTCAGTGTCCTACTCCAGTTTCTTTTATTCACATTTTGCAAACGCTTTCTGTTTATTCACACAAGTAATAGATAAAAATGATGGGGAAGCAGAAATAAATGCAGGTCCTTGAGGCACATCACTAAAAAAAATAAAAAATAAAAAAATTTAAATTAAAATTAAAAAAAAAAAAGTATGCATTGGAATACACTCGTGAGTCACCACTGTTTGGGATGTGTGTTCAAGAAGTGATGTATTCACCCGTCCATGTTATTGCATGCTTGCATTTCTGTTTTTCACAAGGTTACTATGAAATGCCCTGTGGAAGGCCAAATAGTCCTTGTCTCTGAACATTTTTTTTCTAATCTGCCCAGCTGTAAGTCCTGCCAAAAAGGAGATGATGTTCCTCTGATAGGACTTTTTCAGGGAACCCATCCTGATTTCGTGTGATCGCTGCTTCCTCGTACAAGGCAGGCAAACATCCATGCGGATCACAGAATTGGTCTGCTCACCACTGGTTAGAGTTTCCTGCCTACTGATACTCCTGTCCTTTCCTGCTTCCTAATTTTCTTTTAGCTTATAAGGTGCATTTCACATTTCCTGGTGGGATCTGAGAAGTCACTCACACCTTTTACTTTATATCCGGCTGCTTCCAGTCAACACAATTGTTTGGTAACTACCAAGAAATTCTCAGTCATTTATCACCAATCATCAATGACTTCCTATGCCAAAGATTAGTCATCTGAAAAATGTACCCCAACTTTCAAATAGGGACAAATCTAAGATTCTAGTAAATCACTTAAAAAAAAAAATCTCTTTCCTATATGTTATTTTAGGTTGGCTGGAGTAGTGGTCTGCCTAATAAATTTGAAATAATTAAGGATTAATTAATTAACACAATTATACATAAAATAATTCATGGCAGTAAGCTAATGGAAGACACTGAATTTATGTTAGAAGACAAAGAAGAAGAGCCTCTCATTCATTCAACATGTATTTGTTGAGCATCTCCCCTGTGCCGGGCACTGTATCTAGGAACACGTGTAGTCATCACTCTGCTCTGACAGTCTGGGGGCTGAGCAAGCTGTATTTGAAAGACGATATACAGAGGTTTTCCAAAGACAGAACATACAAGATAAAGACTTGGAAGAGGGAGTACACATGTGTGAGTCATTAGGAGACAGGTCGATGAAATTGAATAAAAGGAGAACAGAGGGAATAAGAGGAAATTAGTGAAATCCATAGTACAGAGCCTGGATCGTAGAGCTTGCCCTCAGCTGAGGAGCGGGAAGCCCTGAGGGGTAAAAATCAAATGCAACTTGGATACCAAGGGAATCAAGAAAGAAGACCACGTCGCTCAAACTTCGCTGCATTCACATTTTTGTGACAAGCACTTGCTAAGCCTTGCCATTCCCGCTTCCCTCCTCACAGCAAGCTTGTAGGAGACGTTCTGTTTTTATCCCCATTTTACAGATGCAGACGTTAAGCCATACTTCTCAGGCCGCAGAACGAGAAGGTATCTGAGCAAGGATTCAAATGCAGGCAAAGTGATTCCTGACTGAATTTGTCAAAAAGAACCTGGGGCCTCAGAACAACTATCGGGGAGTGATGCTTAGATCCCGAGAGCAGTCTGCATATGGAATTACTTGCCGTTTTGTTTAGATACTAGTCACATCGAATACTTCACTTATTTGCTACATTTTCTGCTGATCTTCCAAAGACCTAAGTGCCCCAGACCTCGACCTGCCTCTTCATGGTGCTTTGCCATTTTCCTCCACCTCATCTCCCCTCATCCGTCATGAGCTAGTCATGCCGGGCTCTTTTGAGACCTCAGTTAGTACTTTCCCCGACTCAGCCTTCAAAGGTTTGCCCATCTCTACCTCCGCAGGCCCAGACTTCAAACACCTGGGGCACTTCTCTGGTCCCCCAGGCCGGAGCTGGTTTTACGAGCACGGGACCAGTGTAGGTTTACAGGGCCTCTCGCACAGCAGGGCCCTCTGCCCTGGGTGTAATGCTCTGTAACCACCATCGTGCAATCCTAAAAACTGCATCTGTGTGTTTTAAATAGAGTCCAATAGGGCAATGGGGGGTTGTGCCTGGAGCTTTGAGATTTGATTTGCTTACGGTTCTGCCTCCCTGGTTCTCCGGGGCCTGCTCAGCTTCCCCATCCCTGTCCCAGCCCAGTGACTTCTTTCTGTCCTCATCCTCACCTACCAAATGGCCTGGGCCAGCCTGGGCACCTCTGAGACTCTGCAAGGGTACATCAGTATGCTCAAGGGAGTATGACACGAGTGAGTAAATGGAATCTCGACCATGGCAGGTTGAGAGATACCAGCGAGTAAGAAAGGAAAAAAGTTGTTTACTCCTTTTGCACAGGATCTCTCCCATTTTAACTTTTCATCGAATTCTGCAAATTATGTAGTGATGCTTTCTGCAAGGGTTTCAGGTGCAGCGGCCCCCCAGGTATCACCAGGACAACATCTGTCCCTTCAAAAGAGGGTCGCCACTCCAGTTCTATCAAATCCTTCCCACAAAGGGATTTGAAACTAAAATTGCCCCATCTTCCGATTCTTCAAGCAAATCTGAATCTTTATATGAAACATCCAAATTCTTTAAAGGTCAATAATGGATTTTTTAAAATTGTTAAGCTATGAGGAAGGCCAAATAAAATATCTTTGAGGGCCAAAAAGGCTGACCCATGGGCCACTACTTTGTAGCCTCTAAGGTTCTGATTTATTGTAATTCTGTTTTAAATGTTATCTCCTCTACTAGACTTGGCTCTGTGAGGAAATATGCCAAGTGTTTGAGATTTGCTCTTGAATCTCCAGAACCTAACATAATTCTTGGCAAGTAATAGAGGCCAGTATGATGAAATGAAAGTCTAGTCACCTTATCTACAATTGCTACCTGACTAGAAATGCTTAGGTAGTTATTTTTGATATTATTGAGTATCTTCAGCATAGTGCATGTTTATGCATACATACTATGATCAAAACTTATACTCCACATTAGACAATTATTTCAGTGGTTTTATGATATGAAGCATGTCTTTGGTAAAGTGCAAAGATGCAAGAACAAAGAATCCTTTTCATCAAAGCGCTTAAGTATTAATATTCCTGAATGTCATGAATTTCTACACATAGAGGTTTAGAATTACATTGGAAAAGAAACATCAATGAATCAGGCTTTTAAAAACTCGTAAGTCAACAGGTTAAAAAAAAAACGGCTTTTAAAGTACACTTTTATTCTAAAAAAAGTGAAAAATAATCACAAGACACCACAGATATTTTTATTATAAACTTAGAACTTCAATTATAATTGTACATTATGAAATTTTCAAGTATCCTATCAGAAAACTATGGCTTCCCTTGAAAATTTTGTAGTGAATTATGATGTAACAAAACAACACTTGACCCAGAGCCAAGATTCTTGGCAAGTCCTCAATTTACTTATTTGACTGTATTACCTTTAACGGATCACTTAGATCCTCTGGACCTTACTTTATGGGAAAATAAAGTTCATCTGAAAATTTTGAAGGTCTCTTCCAGTTCTGATGTTTTATGATAAAAAAAAAAGTACCACATTATTTAAAGTGATTTTTTTTTCTATCAGTCATCCAACATATTGTAATTGAGGACCTACTATGTGACAAACGTTATTCTAGACACCAACGATACAAAAATGAACAAAACAGGCAAAATACCTGCCTTCCTGAAGTTCATATTCTTGTACCAGAAAGACATTAAAACAGGAAAAAAGGGAATTACACAGTATATTAATGGTAGCAAATAATGTGAAAAAAATATAGAGAGCAAAGTAGGAGGATTTTGGAATATTGTTGGAGGGCGGGAATGGAAGTTTAATTCATTAGCCTTAATTCATCGCCTTCATCGAGAGGTTGATGTTAGAACAAAGACAAAGGAGGAAAAGATGGAAGCCATGTGGACATCTGGGGGAAGGATATATTGGGCACGGAAAACAGTGCTAAAGCCTTGAGACAATAACGCCCCCGTCATGATCAGTAAACAGCAAAAATGCCAAGTTGGTTTGAATAGAGAAGGCAAAGAGAAGAGAAGTAGAAGATGAATTTATACAGGTAACTTGGAGAAAGGGTCATGTAGGACCTTTGTATTGACTTTGGCTTTTCCCGAGAGAAAAATAAGAGCAAACAGAGGGTTTTGAGCAGAGGATTAACCTAATAGGACATAGATTTTTAACACCTAGGCTATTATATTGATATTAAACGATAGATGGGAAAGGCAGAGGCAGGTATAGACCAGCTAGAAAGTTAACATAATTATCTAGGTGAGACGTGATGGTGGCTTGGACTACCGAGAAGAAGGTGGCCATGGAGGTGATGAAAAGCGTTTGGACTCTGTCCCTACTTTGAATGTAGTGCCAACAGGCTTTTCTGATGGTTTGGATGAAAGAATGAGAAAAAAAAAAGGAAGAATTAAGAATGAGTCAACATTTTTGGCATGAGCTGCTGGAGAGATAGGGTGGTCATGTCCTGGTTGGTGAATACTGGGTAGCACAGGGTTTGTGGTGAATAGAAGCTGATTTGGGACATGCCAAGTTTACACGGAAATATCAAGTATGCATTTAGACATAGACTCTGGGATCCAAGAGAGAGGTTTAGTTTAAAGAGATAAATTTTGATAAAGAGTACATTTATCACGAGGAGCACTGGGTAATGTAGAGAATTATTAAATCACTGCATCGTGCACCTGAAACTAATATAATACTGTATGTTAACTACACCGGAATTAAAGTTAAAAACTTAATAAAAAGATTGAGTTGGAAATTGTCAACATATACATAGGACCGTGAAACTGTACTAATAAAATAAAAACTGTGAAACTGAACAACGTCAACGAAGGATTGGCTGTTCAGAGAAGCAGAAGTTACCATACAGATTACAAGCGGGGGATGTCCCGATGTTAGTAGGTCAAAAGGGATGGAAGAAGCAGCAGCAGAGTTGGGTAGGGAATGGCCAGTAAGAGAAGAGGATACCAGAGAAGTATGATACCCTGAAATCCAGGAGAACTGGGGGAGAAGTGGGGAGAAGTGTTCCAGGGGGAGTGACCGGCATGGCAAATGCTGCGGAAAGCTCAAGTGGGATCTATCGGTGTAGAAGTCACTGGTGACGTTGGCGAGAATTCCCTGGAGTGAAGAGGGACAAAACCCAGGTGGAGTGGTCAAGAGGCAGAGAAAGAAGAAGAACCACCAGAAACAGCAGGTGTAGACAAGGCTTCTGAGGAGTGTCACCGTGAAAGGAAGCAGAGGAATAGGGTGGAAGCTGTAGAGGGAAAGAGGGTCAGGACAGGTTGTTTCTAAAGCTGGGAGGGTAGCGGCGTGTCTGTGTGCCAACGGGAATGCCGGCAACAAAGGAAATACCCATAATGTGGGAGGAAGGGGAGGGAATTGCTTGAGTGATACTTGGGAGGAGGTGAGAGGAGAGGAGACCTTGTGTCCGGAGAGAGGAGCTGGTCTTAGCTGGAGGTCGCACAGCTCATCTTCGGCCCTAGGACAGGAGGAGGAGGAGGAGGTGAGCGACCCATGTTACCAGGTGGGCAGACATCGGATGACATAGAAAAATCACTTCCTTATTGTAGTAATTAAGATAGAAGCTAACATTGGGGTGGGGGGGATTGCTTAATATGTGCCGGAAACTTTTAAAAATATTGCCTGTATCATTTAATTCTTGGAACACTTGTAACATAGTTAACGGATGAAGAAGTAGAAAGTCCAAGACATCGGATGACATAGAAAAATCACTTCCTTATTGTAGTAATTGTTTAAGATAGAAGCTAACATGGGGGGGGGGGGGTTGCTTAATATGTGCCGGAAACTTTTATTTTTATTTTTTGTGTGTGTGCTGGAAACTTTTAAAAATATTGCCTGTATTATTTAATTTTTGCACTCATAACATAGTTAACGGATGAAGAAGTAGAAAGTCCAATGACTTGTGCGCTGTCAGGCCCAGGCCAGTGGCGCAGCCTGGCCTCCTCCCAGCCTGGTGGTCTGAGCCGGGAGCCTGCTCTCCTAACCACTGCGCTGCCCTGCTTCTGTCCTTTCCAGGAGAAAGCATCACTAATCTTACTCTGCACGGATCATTTTTTTTTGCTGTCACCCTTTTAACAAAATGCTAACTTTTATTAGACACTAATTAGGGATATTATGAGATAACGTTACAAAAATCAATCCCTTAGAAATCTCTTCGGGGTTTATTATTGGGATCGTACCTCAGGGCAGAAATTAAGAATTGCCACGTATTGATAAATTACACTTGAAAAATTGCTTGGCTTTATCATAAATCTGGTGATGCTCACACCCACAATGAAACGGAGATAGAGGAAAAACGGAAAAAAAAAAAAAAAAAGGATGCATATCTCCCGTGTAGGAACGTTGAGGCATATGGATGGAAGGGCCTGAGCGATAGTCCCGCTTACGAGGTATTTGGTCGACTTGCCTACTTTCTTAGCACTTACATCCATTTACGTGAGGCTTTGTTGCATTTGGAGAGTATTGAAGACAATGGGGCACTATATCCCAGCGGCCTTGAGGTTTGCTAGAAACTCAAAAAAAAAAAAGAAAAAAAGAAAACTGGACTCGGCTTGTTCACTTCCCTTCTCTGGATGCCTGTGCTCTAACCAGGCTTGAGTCCACTCCACATCCGCTCCTGTCTCCTCTCAGTCCTAGAGGCTGCACAAAATTTAAGTGACAGGAGCTCAAGGATGCAGATGCATTGGTGGGTTCAGGTCACCCAGTGATCTCTGTCCCACGCAGCCCTTAAATGCCCGCACGTTTGTGGGCCAGAGTCCTGAGGCCACAGCTTTTTTTTTTTTTTTTTTTAAGGCCAAAAGACAAAATACGCCCAATGGATATGCATGGGTGACTCCCCCAGGCTCATCATAACCCCCAATTCGAAACTTAGGTGCGACAACAAACGCAGAGCTTGTTGGATGAATGGATTTAGTTCCTGGAAACCGTCTTAGCAGAATTTGCTGAAGGCTTTCAACTTCGTGCTACAAAATGAGAAGTTTAACCGGAACACTGGTTGACGCGTTTCCTTTGCTATCTCTCTAAGAGCGGGATCGGAAAGTTTTAGGGCTCCGTGTTCTCGGGCTGGCAGGGTTTAAACAAACAAGGTTCCCTTGACACAAGAGAAGGTTGCCTCTGTGCTCCTAGCCGCCTGCTTGGAGTTGAGCAGTACCCAATGTCTAACGCAGCCGCAAGGGGCCAAGAGCAGCCCCTTACCCTGCACCGTAGCTCGGTGGGCGCTCCGATGATCACATCTTAAGAGTCGTGTCTGTCCTTTGCGTGAGCACCCCTGGGGCCTTAGGACTTCTCCGAGGCTCACCCTGCCGTCTGTACGACTCTCCCCGCACGGTCACCATTAGCCCTGTTTCCATTTGGCCTACCAGATACCCGTTATTTCTGGATTTGACCTTGCCTCTCATCTTTTGGCTCTCTGCTCACGCAGAGTCGGTACCTTCTTCCTTCCCTCCCTACCCCTACTCACCTCTTTCCCTCTCCCTGCCATGACGACGGCCCACTACGTTTTATTATTATTATTATTATTATTATTATTATTATTATTATTATTTTCCCCCCTTTAGCTTCAGGCTCAACATTATTTCCACTGTGCTCCTGCCTTATCCAAGTGCGACCCCAATGTCAGCCCCCCGCCTCCTCCCTTCCTCAACGGCACCCTTCGCTCAGTTTATGGAATCTGTCTGTGGGACTTGACATCATCCAACCAGGGACCCCTCTCAGACTGTTCCTACAAAGCTTTGTTTTGTGGGTGTTCACTACCTGCCGGCCATGCAGCCTCCCTGAACCCCATCCACACGGGCCTGCGTGCAGATATTTAATACACAACACACCATGAATGACTGCGATCTTCCCCGCGGAGATGAACTCTGTTGCCTCTAGACTCTTATTCCTTCTAAGCTCGTTTTGTCGTGGTCCCGATTTTGGTGGCACTTATCCGATTCCTTTAGGAGGATAAGTTTAGGTAGGTATTCCTTTAGGTAGGTATTGCCTTATAGCTCTTAAGTTTCCCTTCTATATTTTAAACCCCTTGAGAACAGGCTCCATGGGCGACAAGTCTGTGTCACCCATAGGACCTCGCTTCCCAAAGGTTCTCTCTGACCTGACAAATGACTGTGTTTCTCACAATGGCAGCGAAGAAGGGAGGGAAAATGATAAAAGGAAGACAGGCTAGCCTGTGTTAAATATAATACAGATCGACTTTTCGATTCCTGGGCCAGAGCCAAGAGATGCTAAAGATGGGCAAGGCCAGGGGGGCTCCAAGGGCGTTCTGAGCGGAGAGGAACATACTAGGCAGCCGGACCTCAGTGGGCACTTTTCTTTCCTTGATTATTCATCTATTACCTGATTAGCCTACATGCTGGGGGGGGCAGATACTGGGGGGCCCCGTGTGGGCAGGTGTCCAGGATCTGTGACCAAGGTGGGCCACCTGGATTATACTCCTGCAAAGGACTTCAGCTGTGAACTGCCCAGAGAGGAAGCCTCCTCACTGACCCCCAAGTCATGACATCCACATTGCAGGATCGCGCCGGGACGACGGGGCCCGCCCTCGGAGGGGACCCTGGCAGCTGTGTGCGGGTGACGGAGGACGCAGCTCCATCAGGCAACCAGGACTCGGAGCAGAGAGGGCAAAGCCTGCCACACCAGCCTAGAGGGTGGTGGACAGCACCGGAGGCCCTGTTGCCGCGTCGGCCCAGATCTCAGGGGCTGGATCGTCGCCGTCTTGAGGCCGCCCGAGGGGTTCAGCTTCCCCTGGAGCATCTGCTTCGCGAGCCAACCCTACAAGCTGGGCCCACTTCTTCTCTCTCTGCAGAGTAACAGCCTGCACACCTTCAGCTTCCTTCCCTTCCGAGTCTCAAAGTCGTGATAACACAGAGAGCGGTGGCTGCGAGCTTGCGGGGAGCTCATTACCTTACAGGAGCCACAAAGCCCAAAGGCCTGAAAAGAAGCCGGTGCCGAGGGAAGGCAGGCTCTGTGCGCTGCTGCAGCCGCGGCCCTCGGCTTCTGCCGCCTCTCGGGGAGCCTGAGCGTCCTCGGGCCCGAGCTCCGGGTGGCCTGCGGGCGGTGGCAGTGGGGCCTCGGGGGACCCAGGAGCAAGAGGCGGGCTGGCTAGTGGGCTCTGCGTGGCGGCCTTGGGCGACTCCCCAGGCCCCTGACCCCCAGGCCGCTGACCCCTAGGCTGCTGACCCCCAGGCTGCCGACCCCAGGCTGCTGACCCCAGGACATTGACCCCAATACACCGACCCCAGGCTGCTGACCCCAGGCCCCTGACCCAGACTGATGACGCCAAGGCCGCTGACCCCCAGACCCCTAACCCCAGGCCACTGACCCCAGGCTAGGCCCTCGCCAAGCCCCAGGCCTTGCGCATTTCCCTGAGGAAGGGCCCTGCTTGTTGGAGTCGGGCTCGGGGGCTTCCAGCGACCCACAGAGACCCAGACTCATCCTCCTGCATCTTCCCCTGTCACTGGAGGGAGCCCAGAGCCGGGGCCCCGGCCAGGGGGCCGGGGGTGCACGCCAAGCCCTGGGCCCGGGAGGGGCTGGTTCGGTGGCCGTGTGTGCGTGTGAGTGTGTGTGTGAGTGTGTGCGGGTGCGGGTGGTTTGTACAAAGAGTGAAAGTTGAAGTTAGAGGAGCTGAAGCGCGAGGCCCAGAGGGTAGGCCATGGCCTGTGACGGCCACCGTGGGCCCTGGGCTGCGGCTGTCCCTCTGGGAGAGAAGCCCGTGGCTTCCCGCCGCCGAGCCCGAGGCGCCCCTGCTCCGGCGCCTGCCCCCCGCCCGCCCGCCGGGTGCTACCCGGGACTGGCCCCCGGCCGAGGCGGACACGGCTCTGGGGAACGAGGCCCCGCGTGCTGTTAGCGTTGGGCCAGCCGCTGGTGCTCCGGGACCTCCGAGATCAGTGTGTCTAACAGGCTTCAGGTTTACTCTGTGCTTTCGAGAGGTTTCCCTTGGGTACGTGAGAGTGAGCAGGGGGCCAGGGGCCGGGGGCCGGGGGGGCTTACATCGTGACCCCAGCCAGGGCGGATGCTGCCCGCAAGCCCGCCCGGCGCCCCAGCTCCACTCTGTTGAGACCACAAATCACACTCCCTCCTTGGCGACACGATGGCAGCTTCGAGTAGGGCTCAGCCGGTGACGTCGGCGTGAGGCTAGGCCCCGCAGTGGGCGAGGACGCTGTCCTGGTGCAGGTGAAGAACCCCAGAGCCATCCCGAACCTAACTGCCACCCAGGGTCCGGCAAGAGATGCAGGCGCGCCCTGAAGTCACCCCCTCCCAACCAGGGGGAGCCGCCAGCCCGGCGGCACCCAGCAAGGAGCGCCACCCACCGCCCCGCCTCTACTCCCGTTGCAGGGGCTCCAGCGGCAGCCGCTCCCCGCAGCCCCAAGCACGGAATCCGCGCATTCTGCAGTCTGTTGTCTGGAGATGCAGCCCTGGGTCGACTTATTGCCGCCTTTGTTTTCCGAGCAGATATACGTGTGTGTCAGTGAACCAGCGTGTGTGGGGACGTCCGTATTGGGACGATGACAGTGGCGGAGAACGGGACCTAAAGACTCAAGTACGGCAAAACACAGGCATAAGGACTATCGCTTCTGGATGGCCTCCGACGCGCCGTCACGTGCCCTTTCACCTGTGCCAACGACGTAAAATTCAGGAGTTTCTCGATATTTGTTTAAAATGAACCGTTGTTCAGATTTTGACGTAGGCTGCCCACAAGTGAGTCCTTCGTTACGTGATTACGGATTCATTAGGCCTTCATCCCTTGCCCCTTTCGCTGGTGTTTACTCCCATTGCGTAACGCGTAATCCTACAATATCTTTAAATGATGACTCACAACGTTCCGAATGTATTTTGCATTAGAGCGTCGCATAAACGTTTACGTAAAATATTAAGAAGAAGCTCATCTTTTTATTAGGTTGTGGTCATTCATTACTCTTTCAACCATTTGGGTTTATTTCATTGGGTCCTATCACAACACAACGTAAAAATTACGACGTGACTGAAGATACGGCGCAGGTGTGATCACGATTCTTTTTATCGTTCGCCATGACTCTTCCAAGGTCTTAGCTGGCTGTTGACCGTTTATATCATTCACGGTGAAGCCTACGCTTTTGTGCTGAGATCAGATCATTTCAGATACTGAATTAGGATTAATTTTTCAGCATACCTTCCTTTCTACTAAATTTCTTTGTCATACTACTATTAACCTATTTATATGTTAAGGGGTTGTCACACAGTCCAGAACGTATCTGACATTTATCCAGGCCTCGATTTCCAAAATAATAACTAAAATATAACTTGTGTCTGTATCATATGCCAACATCATAATTATGTACTTGAAGCGAGTTACGTATCCAGACGTACAAAAAACTCAAGACGGTTCCAGTTTTGTATCCTGATTTAGAGAAAACCTATGTGAATTGTCAAAAACTTGATTTTGTCATGTTTATTTATCTAGATCTTCAATCTCTTTTGTTATATTTATTGTAACTTTACTCATTCAATTGAAACTGATTGAATATCTGATATATATATATGTATATATATATTAGACTCTATGCTAGGTTCAGGGATTAAAAAATGAATTCCTTACTGTCCATAAGCTCCCTTTCTTGCAGAGCAAATAATGTGTGGATAGTTCTAGAACAGTAAGAAAAAGGAATCGTGGGCACAAAAGTAAGTAACCCAAACTTCAGTAAGTGAGCGTGGGTGTGGAGCCGCAGGCTTCCTGCAGGTGGAAGTCCTAAGCTGAGTGTGCAGAGAAGAGGAAGCGTGTCAGGAGGATACGTAGAGGGAGTGCGCTCCGGGGCTGGAGATGGGATTTGCAAACAGGCTGAGGTGAAAGCTCAGGACAGGTCTGGGGAAATCGCGTTCTGCAGTTCACCTGGGACTCAGGACTGCGAGTGAGGATGTTGTGGGAAGTGAGGCTGGACAAGGAGGCCGAGGTCAGATAATGGAGGCTGTTTTGTGCTTTGGGAGGACTTCATTCTGAACGCTTTTGTGTTTTTAAGATCTTTAAAGTAGGGCAGCGAGGGGGTGAATGATGGGACGGGATTCCGAGTGCTTAGGAAGCCCCCTCCGGGGACTCGGGGGACGCTGTTGAGAAAGGGTTCCCGTAGGCTGTGACCGCAAGGAAAGGGAGAGTAGTTGATCCAGAGGAGACCGAGAAGTGATGGAGGCAGAGGGCGAGGCGACTGTCTGGTGGCTTCTGCAAGAGTAGAACTGGCCCAGTGCTCCCCAAGTGGAGACCGTAGAGGAACCAGGGAGACGTGGCCTCCACATGGAAGAGCCTGGCAGCACCGTCCACCAGGGCACAGGCGGCACGGACTGCGGGTGATGGGACGGAGAGGGGGAGTCCAGTGCGGTCACCCCACAGTGCACCCCGCGGAGAGCCAGCGGGCGGCCGCAGGCCCCTGGAGTCGGGGGCGCTGCCCTCGGAGCCCTTCAGGTGCAACTGCTGCGAATCCTTGCTAGTAGGCACACCTTGATAGGAGTGGTAAATGGGCGCCGTCCCCCACGACGGGCATCTGTGCCCCTTCTGACCCCCCCTCCCTCCCCGCAGAGGACTGGTACGAGCAGTTGTGTCCCCTCATCTGCGCCCTCAAGGACTGCATGGGAGAAGTGGTGAACCGAGCCAAGCAGTCCCTGGCCTTCGTGCTCCTGCAGGAACTCGCGGCCGGCTTGCCCCAGTGCCTGATGCTCACCCTCAGGAGGGACGTCGTCTTCAGCCAAGCAGTAGGTGCCTCTTGTCGCGCGGCGCGGGGACCTTGTCGGGCGGCCAGGGAGGCCTTAAGTACGTGTTTGTGCAAACAGGTGGCCACGTCTCTGAACGTGTGTCCTGCTCATGGCGCAAGAGAAGGCCGCCCACCCCGTCACCACCGGGGTCGGCTCACAGCGCCCAGCGGAGGGACAGGGGTGGCTGCCGCACACCGACGTGGTGCCGGGGCCGGCCAAGAGCTGCCTTTGCAGTCTCCCATTCACTCGGCTCCCTCCAGAATCCCAGGACGGGGCCTCATAATGATCTCTCTTCGGTTTTGTTTATAAAATAAGTTTGTAGGGTAGTAATGCTTACGGGCAAGGTTTAGCAAGACCAAGCCTACGCCGTGACATGGAGCCGGCCTCCATCGCGACGGCTGTCCCAGTGATTGCTTGTGTCAGGCATACACTTGCTGGTGCACGTACAAAGAGTACAATAACATAGAACAAAATAAAGGGAATACTGGTCTTGTGAGTCCCATGAACCTATGGATATGCCTTTGTGAAAAGATAGTTTTACACCCACAGCCACAGCCGAGTCTTACAGACACGCACGCGGGGGAAAGGAGACTCTTTTCTAAAAAGGGATCTTTTAACCACACTGTCCGGGTCCCCCACTAGCTCATGGCTGTTTCACACACTTGAAAATTGTCATTAAATCTGTGATGCCAAAAAAAAAAAAAAAAAAAAAAAAAAAAAAAAAAAATCTGTGATGCCAAAAAAATAAAAATAAATAGAAAAATAAATAAAATAAATAAATCTGTGATGCCTCAGAAATCTTAAATATTTTTCAATTAAAGTTTGCTGATCCCAATTTCTTCAACGACTTTCTTGGGTTTTTTTTTTCCTCCTTTTTTTTTTTTCTTTTTTTTTTTTTTGTAGCTTGCTGGATTGGTGTGTGGTTTTATCATCAAACTACACACGAGTTTGCATGACCCTGGCTTTCTGCAGCAGCTTCACACCGTGGGATTGGTGGTACAGTATGAAGGACTGCTGAGTACCTATAGTGAGTATCGCTTTAGTACCTGTTAACAGTCACCGTCTCACGCATCAGGATATTTGATCCACAGATTCTGTGGTTAACCATAAAAATGAGGAATAACCCTCAATGACATCAGGCATTACAGAAATAACGTGACTTTCAGTCCTTTGCATTCATTCACCTTGTAACTGTACTCTTACCCCGTTTTTTGAGGATGGAATTATAGATTATCTCATGGAGTAGGAGTAGTGGAGCCCTGAGCAGCCATCTGGCTTTTTTAATATGAAAAGCCCTTTGCCAACATAGTTTCAATGACTAGATTTTTAAAGTCCCAACTCTGTATTGTCTAGAGCTGCGCTGTTTAATACAAAGCCTGGTGTGGCTGTTGAGCACTTGAAATGTGTCTAGTCCAAATCAACGTGTACTTAACATGCACACCAGATTTCTTTTTTTTTTAATTTATTTTTTATTGGTGTTCAATTTGCCAACATACAGCGTAACACCCAGCTCATCCCATCAAGTGCCCACCTCCCCTTCCACCACCCCTAGTTCGTTTCCCAGAGTTAGGGGTCTCTCATGTTCTGTCTCCCTTTCTGATATTTCCCACTCATTTTTCCTCCTTTCTCCTTTATTCCCTTTAACTATTGTTTATAATCCCCAAATGAATGAGACCATATCATGTTTTCCTTCTCCAATTTCACACCAGATTTCAAAGACGAGTAAAAACTTGTTTTATAGTAATAATTCATAATTTCAAATTGATTTATAACTGAAATGATATTTGGGACATGCTGGGTTAGAGTGACATATATTATTAATTTTACCTTGATAAATTTTGCGCTTTTAAAAATATGGCCACCAGGAAATTTGAAATCATATATGTGGCCTGCGTTACATTTGTACTGGGTATTGAGGATCTACTTCTGTTTCTAGAAATTAAATATCAGTCCCGCCAGTGGAAAGAGAGCTGCATGATACTCCAGTTCATAAAGGAGTTAAAACTTCCCTGTAGACTTCCAGCAAGTGTGCCCATTCTTCTCTCCCCCAAAGGGTACTTGGGCTGCTGGAGTCCACTGAAATGGTTCTTATTTCACTGCTGAAAGCCTTCAGCCTCCGAGGAGAAGTGTTTAGAGTATATTCACTGCATTCGGAAACTCATTCACTAAAGCGCTCGAACAAATCCCAGCAGGGAGGTATAGTACCAAGTGACATTTTCTTTAGTGAGTTTGCAACAACGCACCTTTTCCGCATGTAGGTGATGAAATCGGGATGCTGGAGGACATGGCTGTTGGCATCTCAGATTTGAAGAAAGTTGCATTTAAAATCATCGAAGCCAAATCCAATGATGTCTTGCCAGTTATAACAGGAAGGCGGTAAGTGGTGCCCATTTCCAATGAGACCAAGCTTTGTTAGATATTTGTCTTAACTCTTGACAGAGGAGCCAAGGAGAATTAAGGTTTGGTTTGGACATTTTTCTTTTGTCTTTTTTCCTACTTAGTGAGAAATGAATGTAGGTGCCATAACAGGAAGATCTTGAAAAGATTCTAGAAGGTTCACGAACGTGTGTAAATTTTGTGGTAGCGAATTGAGCATAGTAAGGCTCCCCCCTGAAATAGGAGGAATTTAGAAGAACAGCAGGCATGAGAAGAACATTCCTCTCTTTCTTATTATCTAGTCCAAAGCTCCGGGTGTTTTTACTTTTGCTGGAATCATTTGGTTAATAGCGTTATAATTCTTAAAGTGACTTTATATTAAATTCTGTTAAAAGCAGCAACATTTTAGAAAAGATCTATTTCTGTGTCAGGGCCATATACCACCGTTTTTCTTAATTATTTTTGACAATTCACTCACAGACTGAGATTTCTGAGAATGGTTTTAAATAAATAGCATCGAAGGTCAGCGAATGATGGGCAAAATATCAGAAATAATTAAGAAAAATGATGGCGTGTAAAATAGACCTCCAACAGAAGAATTATATTCCATGGTAAATCATTTCAGTCACAAGTCCACCAAATGGTGACCATTCTGGCACTAGCGCTTTTAAATGCTGCATGAGGATATCTGAAATTTGAAACATTCTTAGATCACAGCGAAAAAATATGAGCATGCGAAAGAGAAAGCCCTCCTCATGCTGGAGAGAGATGGAGAAAGAAGTAAGTTATTGTAAAAGTCCAAACTCACTTGCTTTCTTGTCTGTAGTCAACAGATGATCCTATATTTTGAATATTTTAGAACAAATATTCTATATTTTGCATGAAGGATGCTCAGGGACACATGATTGAATGAAAGGTGACCATTTCATATACATAAAGAAAAAAAATATCCTCATGGAACTAAATATTTCATCTGTGCACTCATGCTTAATTTTCTGTGCATTGGAAGAAAGAAGAATAAATGTGCTCATACACACACCTGGAAAATAGTACCGTTCCGTATTACTGTGGGGATTATCAAAAGTGGGAACCTGATATTTCTATCGCGATTGATAGGGGAAGTTTATCGGGCCATTTTGCATAGGCAGGGTACAGACGCTTTTCCTGAGGAGTCTGCAGGCTGGATCTGAGTTCAAAAGCTGTGAAGCAGATGTGAGTGGAACTCCTAGGATGGCAAAGTGAGCGGCTTAGCAAGTCCTGTCTCCAGGATTTGGAGCGACTTTGCAATTGGACACAATTGTCTAAAACAGCCACCTTGAGACTAAGGAGATAAGTCGACTGTGCACACGAACTTACAAGTACTTATTAATGAGAAAGCAGTGAACGTTGGCTCAGACGTTTGGTGTCTGCGGCACTCTTGCCCAGAGTCGCTCCCGTGGAACCCAGCTCCGTCAGCAGAATTTTACGGGGGCAACGCAGGCTGAAGAGACCAGCAGGTTCACCACCAGAGGAAACGGACTTGATTTGGATTGGAAAGCAAAAAAAAGCACACTCCTGAAAAGTTGCTGGAAACAGTAATGATTTAGACAACAATTTCCTTCACAGTAGCATCCAAAAGAATAATTACATCAGGCCAAATTTAACAAAGTACTCTAAGAATTGTACACAGAACACGCAAAATCGTGCTTAGAGAAATTAATAACATCTGATAAGCAGAAAGACAGTCCGTGTTCCCAGATTAGGATACTCAATATCGTTTAGATGGCAGTTCTCCACAAACCGATCTATAGATTCATGCAATTGCTGTCTAAATCCCAGTAGTCTTTTGTGCAGAAATTGGCAAGCTAAACCTAAAATCTGTATGGAAATGCAAAGGACCCAGAATTCCAAAAACAATTTTCTAAAAGGACAAAAGAAGACTTACACTTTCTGATCTCAAAACTTAATATAAAACCACAATAATGAAGACCCAATAATGAAGTACTGGCATAAGCACACACATCTAGATCAATGGAACGGACTTTAGAGCCCAGATATAAACTACTATCTTTAGGGTCAATCGATTAGTGACAAAGGTGCCAAAGCCAATAGAGGTGCCATTCTCCAATAGAGAATGGAGAGTCTTTTCAAGGAAATGTTTCTGTGACGATTGGTTATCCATACGCAGGAAAAGTCATTTAGAACCTCGACTTACATCATACACAAAAAACCAACTCATGATGGATCACTGGTCTAAATGCAAGCTAAAACTATGAACCTCCTAGGAGAAAATATTTCTTTTTTTTTTTTTTTTTTTTTTTGAGAAAATATTTCCAAGTTGGGTAAGGGAAAGAGTTCTTCGATAGGACCCAAAATTCTAGATTCATAAAATACACAATTTGATGGATAGAATTTAGTCAAAATCATAAACTTTGAAGGAGCAAAAATGTCATTAAGTAAATGAAAAGACAAGCCAGATTGGGAAAATACCTGCTAATCATACATCCTATAAAACACTTGCGTCCAAAAAGAATAATAAAATAAAATAAAATAAAATAAAATAAAATAAAATAAAATAATAAAGTAAAATAAAATAAAATAGTAAAGTAAAATAAAATAAAATAAAATAAAATAAAATAAAAAAAATAAAATAAAATACTTGTGTCCAGAATATATAAGGAAATCTGACAACTCAACAATTATAAGACAAAAAACCCAGCTTAAAATTGGGCAAAGATTTGAATATATATTTTGCCAGATAAGACCTATTATCAGGGGCTTATATCCATATGGAAACACAGTCAACATCATTAGTCATTAGGAGAATGCAAATTAAAGCCACAAGTAGATACCACTTCACTCACAGTAGAAATCATCATAATCAGAAAGTCAGACAATCACAAGTGTTTGCAAGGATGTGGAAAACCCAGAACCCTCACGTTGCTGGGGGGCATGTCGCATGGTGCTGCCACTTTGGAAACAATTTGGCAGTTTCTTAACAAGTTAAACCTAAAAATTACTATATGACTCTTAGGTATGTACCTAAGAGAAAATGAACCCATATGTCCACAGAAGAACGAATGCATTATTCATAACAGTCCAGCTGCGAAGTATCCCAGGCAGCCATCAACTTGTGGGTACGTAAGCAAAACGTGGTGTATCTATGCAATAAGGTGCTGTACCCAGGAATAAAAGGGAACAGACTCCTGAAACATGCTGCTGTCTGATGACTTCAAAGTCATGGAGCTAAATGAAAAACGCCAGACACAGAGGACCACATACTCTGTGATCCCGTCTACATGAAATATGGAAAGCAGAAAAATCTGCAGATAGAACATAGATCAGTGGTTTCCCGGGGCTGGCAGCAGGCACACAGGCTTGAGAGATTTTTTTTTTAGGGTGATGCAAATGTTCTGAAACTGGATTATACTCAGGATTGCACAGCTCCATACATTTGCTAAAACTCAGAGTCATACACACTTAAAGTGGATGAGTTTATGTTGCTGATGATTTAACAGAGCTGACAAAAAGTCATCGTGACCCATTATATAATGCTTCACCTTCAGCGCGACCTTTACACGTGGGCGGACTCATGGATTCTTCTCGTAGTCTTGAAAGACTTGGAATAAATAAACATCAGCCCTCTGTGAGCCAGGCTTTTGTTAGGGGCGCTGAGAGCAGTTTCAAAAAGAAAGATAATGTGTCCATTCATGTGGGGGTAGCGCTAAGATCCCTGCCTGCTGGATTCACGGTATGTCCTGGTTCTCTTGTCCGAAGCCCAGGTAAGGAGCAAATCTCAGAGTCCGTTGTACCGCGTAGTACGCGTCAGGATTGTCATGCTAGAAAACTAAGAATATTTTCACAAAGAGCCTCACTAATTGTCCTGTGCTTCTTTTCCCAATACATATACTGCCATCCCGGCACTATATATAGCTCCAGAAACACATGGATTTTCATAAATTCTGAGCAAAACTCTCCACATTTCAATAGTCGGTTCACACTGCATCAGAAGATGTCAAGTTTAAAAATACACAAGCAGCTATTGTTGACCATGTTCTGTGAATCCTAATTTAAATTTTCAGCACTGAACATGAGGGGTAATTTTTACTGGAAATTTCCAATGGAAAAAAAGAAAAAAAAAAAAGCTCTTGTTGCAAAAATGGTCAGGAACCCCCAAAGGCTGCATCTTAAGTAATGAAACCATTCCATTTCCATCACGCCGTCACCACCGGGGAGGCTCATCAGTAGCCACCACACTCAGGCCATGCTCAAAACTATCGTAAATGATTTGATTTGCTTCACTCGTTTCACTGTGTTGAAAAAATCCATCATTAAAGTACTTCTCTTATTCTTGAGACTGACTAGGTCTTAAAAATAATTAAGAAAATCACTGTTGAGTCTCATCTGCACGTGGCCCGGTATACGAATGAACTAGACGTCCTCCCTTTTCTAAAGGCGCTCAGAGTAATGGAGAAAAATTCTAAAAATGCAAATAGTTGTCCACGCCGGGTCACTTCAGAGTGAAGGGAAGGACAGGGCCATTGTGTGACTTAGTAGCGGAAAGGAGGCAGCAGCCGATAGCCGCAGCGGCTCTGTGTTCCAGCCGCGAGATGGTTCTTTCTGCCGACGCGGACATAGGGCGAGTGGAGTAAGCCCCGCGTCCCCTCTCTGTCCTCTGCTGTCCCCAGCGAGCACTACGTGGTGGAGGTGAAGCTGCCGGCGCGGATGTTTGAGGTGCTGCCCCCGCCGGTCAGGGAGGGCCAGCTGCTGCACGTGCACCCCGTGCTCTTCAACGTCGGAATCAACGAACAGCAGACGCTGGCGGACAGGTGAGCCGGGCCGGGGGGGGGGGGGGGGGGGGGTGCCGCGTGGCCCGGGCCAGGTGTTAGGACCCTGCCCTGCGGGCTGCGGGCGGGGCTCAGAGGGGCTCGAGCTGGCCTCTCCCCTCGTGTCGTCCCACGTTGCTCCGCAGCAGACAAAACCCACGGTTCACGATTGCTGGCCCACCTCCGACGTAAGCGTGGCAAAGGGAAGAGGGGAGTGTGGACGCCAGGGCCGGATTGTCCACGTGCAGCGGCTCGTTCGTGTTTGCAGGTGCCGTGTGCGCGTCCCCTTGGAGGACTGTCCGCGTTCACGGGCGCCTCAACACTGTGACCTCAGCGAGTTGTGTCCGACTCCCTGGACCTAGAGCACAGTCCTTTATCCCCTTTTGTTTTGATTACTAAAGCAGTGGTTCTTTTTTTTTTTTAATAATAAATTTATTTTTTATTGGTGTTCAATTTGCCAACATAAAGCAGTGGTTCTTAGGAGACGTTAGCACATCACTTCGTAATTACCTGCCAGTCCAGCCGCACGTGTTTGTACATAGTCCCATGAGTTGCTGTCAAACACATTTATTTGAATGGAGGAATTACTTCTGTATCTTAAGTGGTTCACATGTAGACATTATTGAAAATGTGCATGAGACTTCAAGTTCGTAGAATACATTTTGAAAAGATTTTGGAGAAAGAAGCCGCCATCCTGCTGTGAGGCCTGGCTGGAGACGGTGCCCTGCAGGCAGGACTTTGGGAGAGGTTGATACTCTTCTATATTTAAAATGCTTTCTTAAAAATAATTTTTTTAAATGCTTTCTTGTCTGTAACTCACCCTCCCAATGTCTCCAGTTTAAAGGCACCGAGCAGGGCAGCCTGGGGGGCTCAGCGGTTTAGCGCCGCCTTCAGCCCAGGGCATGATCCCGGGGTCCCGGGATTGAGTCCTGTGTTGGGCTCGATGCATGGAGCCTGCTTCTCCCTCTGCCTGTGTCTCTGCCTCCCTCTCTCTCTCCCTCTCTCTCTCTCTCGAACAAATAAATAAAAAAATCTTCAAAAAAAAGGCACCTAGAGTATTCTTTGCCATGACTTGCTAAGTGTGTCTTAATCTTGTACCAACGTCTTATTTTTTTTTTTTTTTTCAACGTCTTATACTAAATTAAAGACGCCACTACATTTATAGTCCTCTTGAATTTCAATGGTGATCAAAAAAAAAAAATCAATGGTGATCAAGGTGCCTGTCTTTATCTGTCCTCTTCCAATGATTTTGCCTTCTCTCCTGCTTATCCAAAAGATATTTCCTGGACAGCATAGGTTTTCATGATTCTTACTTGTCAGTCACAGAATTAGGTGGCAGCTCTGTATTTCAGGTTTAATTTCAAATCGCGTAGAAGCCATTAATCTCTTTTCTTATAGTATGCATAAATCAGAATATAATTTTGTTCACTGTGTTGTACAAGTTTTCCTGGGTAATTGAGCGCTTTTGCATGTCAGTACCTGAAGTCGGATTATATTTTAGTCGTCTATACACATGCGTCCCACAAGCAAGCCAAATGGTCGAGCTGAAGGATATTTATGGATGCAAATTATTCAATTTGGGGGGTGAAAACCCACAGCACTCTAAATTAATTGTCTCTTCTTTGATACAGTGGATTACAGAGTGTTTGGGGCTTGAATTAATAAGTTAAGGCCTGTGAGTATGGTCTTGAGAGAGATGCGAGAGTTCCCATTTACAGACTTGTCTAGGAAGAGTTAGCCGTGTAGTTACCGTTGTATTTTCAAGCCCTCTATTTCAGCTCAGGTCTCGGTCTCAGGGTCATGACACTGAGCGCTGCATCAGATTTTCTTAAGATTTTCTCTCTCCCTCTCCTTCTGCCCCTCTCCCTGCCTCACACTCTGTCTCTCTCTCTCAAGAAAAGATGGATAAATAGATAGATGAATGGATGAAATAGAAGATCCCTTCCCTTCCTTCTCTCTTATCTCTCTTGACTATTTGATATGGATATTTTTATATATATATTTTATATATGGATTTTATTTTATATTTTTATATTTTACACATGGATGTCCGTGTGTGTGTGTACATGCACACACACACACATACACTTTTTTTCATATCTGGGAGTTATTATTTTTTTTTTATTATTTATGATAGTCACAGAGAGAGAGAGAGAGAGGCAGAGACACAGGCAGAGGGAGAAGCAGGCTCCATGCACCGGGAGCCCGATGTGGGACTCGATCCCGCGTCTCCAGGATCGCGCCCTGGGCCAAAGGCAGGCACCAAACCGCTGCGCCACCCAGGGATCCCATATCTGGGAGTTATAAAGACACATTAGACTTGAAAAGGAGACAAAATGGCAAAGTAGAGGAAAAACTCAAAGGAGAAGCTGGAAGGTCGGCACTCTGATACCGATCTGAGTCAATCACTTCCTTGCTCTTCTCTGAACCTTATTTCTCTGATTCTGAATTTTGAGCTTTACCAGGCAACCTCTATCTACAAGTTAGGTATGCTGTATAATCCAGCTGTAATATTTTACTCCCTATTTATCCATTGCCAAAACGTAGGCTTTGTGTATCCATTCTGAATTAAGCACGTACTGATGACTCTGGGTTACCGTAACAAAATGCCTCAGACTGGGTGGCTGAAACTGCAGAAATGTATACGCCATAACACCAGAGGCTGAGAATTCCAAGGTCAAGGTTCCCAGGCAATTTGGCTTCTGGTGAGAACTCTCTGACTTTCTCCCTGTGCGTTCACTTGACCTCCTTTTTGTGTACAAAGAGAGAGGTGAGCTCCCTGGTGTCTCTTCTTACAAGGACACACTAATCCTATTAGATGAGGGCCCCCACCCTCATGACCTCACTTAACTTCAATTACTTCCTTAGAGGCTCCATCTCCAAACACAACTACTGAGAGTTAGGGCTTCAAAATGTGATTTTTTGTGGGGGAGGACACGAACATTTAGTCCAAAACAATGATATTACCCCAGCAAGGTGATATTTTAAAAATACCATTTGATTATCATGTCTGAAAAAGTTAAGATTATATTTCAGAGTTCATAGAGAAACTCTCCAGTAGATTGTCCTGGGTCTGTATTCCTATTCTCCAAGTTTAACTCAATATAGATATTGAACATTGGCCTTGCACCTGTCACTGCCAAGCTGTGACACATAGAGAGCATGCAGTGTAACAAGATGGGTGGACGTGATCCCCGTCTTAAAAGAACTTACCATCCCATAAGGAAGCCATATCGGCATGTAATACGTTGCAGTTCAACTCATACAATAAGCAAAGATGTGGAAGGGGCAGGAATAATGGAGGAAAGAAGGTGATTCATGGATGGGAGAGGAATTCCTCAGAGAGGTGTCACGGAGTATGCGAACCTCTCACAAAGCCTGAAGGCTGAATTGATCAAGCAGACAAGGAAGAGAAGACGTTCTAGGTAGAGGGAGGATAGCGTGTGGAAAGTTCCAAAGGCATCTGTATGCCGCTGGTGAGGGGGAAGAGTGTAAGTAAATTCCCACAAGGGGTTTTGGAAACCTTTGTGGAGAAGGTAGACGCCAAACTAAGGAGATTAGGCTGTGTCTTTACAGGGAGAGAAGCAGCCGTGACGTGTGAGTGAGCTGATAGGAAGAACAGGCATCAGATTCACTTCTCCAGCTGCACGTGCAGCTCCTGGCACACAGTTGATGTCAAATAAATATTTGTTGAATGAATGAATGGTCTGACCATGACCATTCTATCCTGGTAAAGGATAGACCAGAGGGGACGAAACCGAAGGCATAGTGCTTGGATATTTCGGAGGCTTTATATCCAGTCAAGAGTGGATATAATCAAGCGCCTAATAATGACGGTGTTACAGATAAAGAAGAAAAAAATTGCCAGGCATGTGAGAAGATCAATGAGTAGAGGATGGGGTGGAGAAAAGAGAGGAAATCCAGAAGGGTGCCTAGACTGTAACCTGAGTTAATGGCGAATATTGGAGACGTGTTTAATCCTAAACAAAAGGAGGAGGTGGATTCAGTTTGGGCTTATGTTGCCTTTGAAGTGGGGCTGGATAACCTACACTGATATCTGGAAATACAGATTTGGATGGAGATACCTGTTGGAAGCCATTTACATACCATCCTTTTCGACAGAGACAACTTGGCCATAAGCTTAAATCTGGGAAATGCTTAAAGAACACACAAGGTCAGTGATATACACAGAGTTTGTTGTTGAAGAGGCGCAAGAGCACTACTACAAAGGCTGTCCGCCTTCACGCTGTGGACAGAAAATAAATGTTGGGGGCATCTGGGTGGCTCAATTGCTTAAGCATCCCGCTCTTGATTTCAGCTCAGGTCATGACCTTGGGGTCGTGAGATCAAACCCCACCTTGGGCTCAGTGCCAGGCCTGGCACCTGCTTGAGAGTCTCTGTCTCCGTCGCCCTCTGCCCTCCCCTGCCTGTCTGTCTCTCTCCTTCTCCCTCCACCCTCTGGAGGCTGTAGGGTCTATGTGTGCCTACAGCAGTTGGCAGTGTGTACAGTCTGCATGCAGCCAAGTGTCTAGTTTTAGTGTCCTGGACCCTCCCTCCAGCTGTCATGAGTGACGAGGAAGACTGGAGGCATGAAAAAGAAGAGGCAGGGTTTTTTACACTGCAGAAATACCACCCTGCAGAGGTAGGCAGGCTAACGTTAACTGCATACCAGTTACGCCCAAGCACAGGAGCCGGTGTTATAGATGTGCTTTTTCATCCCAGTCCACATGTGATAATTGTTAAAATAGCTTGGCATATGGAAAGGGATTGATGGAATCAGGACCAGAAGAAACTGGAGTGAATTTAAATAACCATTGTGTGGTGTAGCTTAAAAAAAAAGAAAAAAGAAAAAAAGACTCCCTTAGGAAACTATTGCCATCTACTTAAAAAGGAGAGGTAAAAACTATTACTTTCAGAAGCTTCTTTATAACCCATGACTGTTTTCTTGGTTCTATTTTTAGGTTTGGAGATGTCTCTTTGCAGGAAAGTATCAATCAGGAAAATTTTGAACTTCTAAAAGAATATTACGCAGTATTTATGGAAAAGATGCCTCCTGATTGTAAGTATGCCATTTTCAGAAAGCAACAGTAATAATTTCTTGATTATAGATTTTCAGGACAGGTCAGACATAGAGGTCAATGGGAGAAAGACGCATGGGGTGAGGATGGGAGAGAAACTTTGAGATTATCTGAAACCAAGAAGTCTGATTGCCAAGTTGGCATGGCTGACACCTGCCTTGATTGCACTCTTCGTGTCCTGCTGCTCATGCTAGGACGTTAATTTCAGTGCCACTGGAAAATACCAAAAATCTAAAATAAGGCGCTCATAATTAGAAATCTCAGTTGAGTTCAATAAAAATTTTATACAATTCTTAACCATAAAGAAGACTTTGAGAAATGTTTAACTTCCTAGGGCCCCTTGGGTGGCTCAGCAGTTGAGCATCTGCCTTTGGCCAAGGGCGTGACCCCGGGGGCCCCGGGATCGAGTCCCTCATCAAGCTCCCTGCAAGGAGCCTGCTTCTCCCTCTGCCTGTGTCTCTGCCTCTCTCTGTGTCTCTCATAAATAAATAGATAAATCTTTAAAAATGTATATTTAACTTCCTAGTGTATAATCTACACCTGATAGATTGCACAAATACAAGGAGGAAATCAGATAAAATACAAGTTCTACAGGTAATAAAATGCAATATGGACCAAGGAACTAATTCATTCAATATAGTCATTACAATATTTATGTGAAACTATTAAGGCATCCAGGCCTACACAAATGTATTTAACACTTTGGAATAGTTTGTGTTTGTGTCATTGTTCAGTTCTTTTTCCCTCAAAATTAAGCACATAACATTTAAGCAGTTCATAACCGCAGAATCAAAAATGTACTTGGAGCTCATCAATCAGTAGTAGAAATATGTTGAAGTATTGAGATATTTACATGATGAGAAACTAAGTTTTAATAAAGTAGGGAATATTTTAATAATTTTAACCAAAAACTGTAATAAAACTCTACGTGTCATCTAATCACTGGCAATTTGTTCACTCATCTGTATTCTTTTTTTTTTTTTTTAAGATTTTATTTATTTATTTTTTTTTAATTTATTTTTTATTGGTGTTCAATCATCTGTATTCTTATATTTAACTTGAAAAGCCTTCCATGACACACCATTTAGGACTTTTCAGAATCCCAGTGAATCTTACATCAAAATATTATAATGGCACATGTAAGTTCAAGTGTGGATAGTTTGAAAATTTCACCTGCAGGGTTTTTTCCACCTGTGGTTTTTAAATTATTTTATTTCACATAAAATATTATTTTTTATGCCAAAATCAAATTAAGTACGGGAGACTTTTTGGCAGCCAGTGTACTTGTGAATTCTAAATTTAATTACTTGAAAAGTTAATAATATAAACAAAACTATTTTGTGTAAGTAACTAATGAAAAAAGGTTTATTTTAACTTGGATGTAGGTGGGTAATTCTTTTTTTATGAGTCACCTGAAATTTGGAAGGAATTCTCAGAATTTTTTTTTTTTTTAATTCTCAGAATTTTTATAAATGACTCGATTTCTGTCCTTTTAAAGCATGGTCATGGGACAAGCAGGATCAGCATCACATGGGAACCTGTTAGCAATGCAAATTCTCAGGCCTCTCTGCAGGTTTATTGAGTTTGTCATACAATCTGTTTAATAAACCTTCCAGGTGATTTCTATTCCATAGTAATGTTTGTGAACCAATGATATGCCATAGTTACTCAAAATATATATTATATTTAAAATTAGTTTCTTAGCAAAGTCTGTGAAGGACTTCGATACTGTATATATAAAACTATCATGTCACCTTAAAAAGAAATGTGGATGAGTCTTTGTTGAAATATGTATAAGTCACGAGTAACTTATTGTCTGAGATACGAAATTTTTTTAAAAATGCCTGCTTTCAAGTCATTTAAACTCATTCACAGGAACATAAGTTCAAAAAAATTTGAAAAACATGAGGCCTCATAGAATATTCTGCTAATTAACTATAATTAAGTGTGTTTACAAGGGATCCCTGGGTGGCGCAGAGGTTTAGCGCCTGCCTTTGGCCCAGGACGCGATCCTGGAGACCCGGGATCGAATCCCACATCGGGCTCCCGGTGCATGGAGCCTGCTTCTCCCTCTGCCTGTGTCTCTGCCTCTCTCTCTCTCTATGTGACTATCATAAATAAATAAAAAAAAAAAAAAAAAAAAGTGTGTTTACAACTTGTAAATATATTTCATCCTTGAAAACAGGGTGGACTTTTGCATCAAACCAATTATATTTTGTTGGTTAGACAATTGTCTCAACACCCTGAGTTTTTCCTGATATTTTGTTTCCTTCTATGTCAACATATTTTTGAGACAATGCTGTCATGGATATCGCACAGAATTCCGTGATTTTACTTTGGTTGTTTTCCATAACAGAAGTCCAAACCTGATCTGTGTAATAATACTGACACATGTAGGGTTAACTCCTCATGCAGAAGTGTAACTCAAGCATCATTTGAGTTGCACTCTGTTCAAGGAAGGAACTATAAAATTTTATTAATAATGTGAACAGAAGTTAAACTCTTTGTAAGGAAGAAATAATTACCATCCTGGATCATACCCATAATTCATATAAGCCATTATTTTTCTTTCACAATGAAATTAAGGGATAATTTGTGTCAATGGCAAAAGGATAAGTTAATCCTCTAAACACATGACTTTCACTTATTAATCCTTTCTGGATGTGCTGCCCATTAATTTAGTAACCCTGGTTTTTTCCCCCATGATTTATTAATTACATAGTTGAATTCTACATGTTTTTCCGGTCAATAATTTCCCTTTCTTTCTGAAAGAATTTTTTTTATTTATTTATTTATTTATTTATTTATTTATTTATTCATTCATTCATTCATTCATTCATTTATCTATTTATCTATTTATTTAATTTAATTTATTTATTTGAGAGACAGAGAGAATGAGAGAGAAAGTTCAAGCGGGGAGAGGGAGAAGAAAACTCTTCACTGAGCAAAGAGCCTGACGCCAGACTCGATTCCAGGACTCTGGGGTCATGAGCTGAGCCGAGGGCACACACTTAACCAACTGAGCTACCCAGGCGCTCCTCCAAAAGAATATATTTTTTGCCCTTAAGAGATGTCCCCTTTCGTGATACTGGGATTGAATGAATAAATCCATTTCAATGTGAGGAAACATACATGATGGGAGACTGTCCATAAGTACAAGGAAAGAAGGAATAAAGAACCCACAAAAAATGGAGGGATTGTCAGAGATTGAGGGTCATCAAGCATCTCTGTAGTTAAGTGAGAAGCATTCCATCCAGAACAAGGTAAACAACAACACATGCACAGATGAATTACAAGGAAAGATTCAAGAGAAGCTGTTGGATTTGGTGATTAGGAGCACAGATGACATTCCATGGAGTCATTTACACAGAAGCATGGAATGGAAACCATTTAAGAAGAGCATCTGTGTCGTACAAGTAGACGAGCGAAAGCCACCCTCCCAGGAAGGTTTAGAGTGACACAAAGAATGAAAAGATAGATTGAAAGCAGTAGAATCAAAGAAGAGGGTTTTCCTCCTTTGCTTCTCTTTAGTCTCATTTTCCAAGACAGATGAAAAATTTAAATTTAAAATTTTAAAGATGCAGAAATTGCAGGACAGTGGCAAGGGGCTGCACATCTGCTCGGGACTCTGCCCAGAAGTCTCTAGCCAGCAGCCCACCCGGGGCCCCGAGGGAGTGGAGGGGACTATGCCTCCCTAGTGATAACAGAGACACAACATTAGGAGGAGAGAAGGAGCATTCTGGCTTTTAGGAAAAGAAATCGGCCATGCCTGGCTGCCGTCCCTATAACAGCCCAACAAATCCAATAAAAGGTCACGGATAATTCCTTAAGATCACTGTTCTGAGTAAATAAGGTTTGGAAAGAGGCCAGGTGTCGTTTAGGCTGCTGGTCTACCGCTGTCAGGTCTTCCTGGTCCCCTGAGAGCTACAGAGGAAAATGCCCTGAAACAGGAGTCTGCTCACACACATTGGACTCACTTTAAAAGTCAGATTGGTCATGGTTTTCCCTGATATCCAGTCAAATTCTTTTTAACATAACCATTAAAAATAATTCTTTAACTATAATTTGTAAAAGCCGTGCATGAATGTCAAGCACTCTGATGTCTAGTTTTGTCAGGCCAAGATTTATTTAACGGGGTGCAATTTATTTGAACCAAAATATTGTTGTGTCCTTTGAGCTTATATTTTCAGTTAACATTTTCCATTTTTTAAGTGTTTTCGTTTATCTTACCCCTCATTTAAAAAAATAAATCAATGGAACAAAACTGGCTCAGCGAAGGGTAAAATTAGAAAGAAGATTATAATATTAAAACTCAAAATAATATGAAATCTATAAAAAGTAACAGTACCCCATTAGGACAAGAAAACCTTCATATAAGAGTATTTCCCAGCAGTAGGTGAAAAAGAAAAGCTGAACTTATGAAGGCAATGTTGCACACCTAAAATGAGACTTTGTTAAGTCAGAAAATGGATCAATTCACCCTTCATCTTTTCTTCTTCATCAAATTCTTCATCTTTTTTCGATGAAGAATCTTTTTACTGAGGTTCGATTTGCCGACGTAGGGTATACAGAACTCCATCTTTCTAAAACTATGGCCAGGGATCCCTGGGTGGCACAGCGGTTTGGCACCTGCCTTTGGCCCAGGGCGCGATCCTGGAGACCCAGGATCGAATCCCACGTCGGGCTCCCGGTGCATGGAGCCTGCTTCTCCCTCTGCCTGTGTCTCTGCCTCTCTGTCTCTCTCTCTCTGTGACTATCATAAATAAATAAAAATTAAAATATATATATATTAAAAAAAAAAAAACTATGGCCATATAGCCATTGAAAATTCAACAGGAGCTGTCAAATAGAGGCGGGAAGGCTCTGGGAAAGCGTGATCGTTTTCTCCTAGAACGAGTGTACGGGAACGGCCCCCGAGCGAGATTATTGGATTTAGTTCCTCTAGGAAGTGGGAACAGAAGAGCAAGAGCGAGCAGCCAGGGTGCCACTCGCCGTCACCCTCTCCGGGGGCTGAGCTGACAGGTGGACACATAGGGCTCTTACTGGGAAGCAGGCCACCAGCCGCCCTGCATCGCTCGCCCGGTGCTCGGGTCCAGGGCCCGGCACCCCATCCCTGGCCTCCACCCGCCCTGCGCCTCCTCGCCAAACCCAGCGGCCCCCAGAAGCCACCTGAACTCAGAAAGGGGGAGATGAGGCAGGGCACACACCTCGGAGGACACTAACAGACGCGCAGGCCTGCGGCTGTGCACATGCACACACACGGCCACTCACCGTCACACTCAGGCTCGCGCCCCACTAAATGCCTTCCGACAGTCTGAGTCTTTTCAGTTAGCAAAGAGACTTTCTGATACAAGCTGAATATTTCCCAGGCTTTAAAGTAAATCTCTGGGGCTCCTGGGTGACTCAGTTGAGCGATTGACCCTCGGTTTCAGCTCAGATCATGGCCTCAGGGTCCTGAGGTCGGGCCCCATATCAGGCTCCACACTCGGTGGGGCGTCTGCCTCAGGATTTTCTCTCTCCCCCTGCCCCTTCCCCTGCGTGCCCCCTCTCTCATGCTCTCTCCCAAATAAATAATCTTAAAAAAAATAAATCTCTAAATCATTAACGTTCCCCCACACGTAACAATCCTAGATCTCTTCTGATTGATTTGCATTAATAAATATATTAATATACGTCATATAGAATAGATACATTTATATTATATAATCACACACACACCACACACTCTACATGAGGATGGCCTCTCAGCATCTACACACAGTGGTGCCAGAGACTACTGTCCTACTGTCAACAGGTTCAGCTGCGGGTGACATGAAATCTGCAGGACCCTTCCCCCACCAGCTCGCCCCCTCCCCTCAAATACCTCTCCTCCTTGCTTCCTTCTTACTGTCTGTAAACTTGGGTGATGAGTCAGGAAGTGCAAGAAGGTGGGGAAGGGGGTCTGAACCAGACACGTTCAGCTCGCCTAGGCTGGACTCCATAAAACACAGCCTCATCGATCCTGGCCCGGCCAGGAAAGCACACTTAGGGCATTTGCTGCAGAACGTGGGTGACAGACATGGGGACAAAAGGGGGAGAAATCCACCAGGGATGCACAGCTCCCCACCCCCACCAGTTGGCAAGAGCAGGGGCCGCTGTGGGGACTGAGGACATCAGCTGTGGGGTCAGCGGGCCTCGGCCAGCTGCTCTGGGTTCCTCAGGGTGGGAGGCTGTGCGGGGTAAGCCGGGACCCTGCACAGGGCTGCCCCCGCACCCGGAGCCTGCGGCCTCCCTCCTTCCTTTGACCTCCCCCCTTAGTCTTATTGTGTGACCCGAACCGTGAGTCTACACACAGCAAGCAGCCTAGGCAACAAGGGCCAGAGGGACACAGACACAGATCTGGGGGGAGCCAGGGCCCCGCCACTCAGCACCTCCTCTTACTTTCATCCGTGAACAAACAACCCCAGACCACCCGCATCTGACTGTGGGGTTGGCGGTTCGTGTTTCAGTAAAGCCACCGGGGGAGTCTTCGCTACCGTAGGAGTTGGGAACCACCAGGTCAGACTTGCAGAAGGCCATAAGTGAGCTATCAAAGTGTAAATTTATGTGTCATGCTTCATTTCTACCCTAGACTTGAGTGTAAAAGAAAGTGAAATTCCCAGAATATTGAACTGTTGTATCTTCTATTTATTTGCCATTCACCGGACATTCATTGACCTAAGTGAAACGTGGTGTAGAAGGCAACTGAGCGATAATCATGACTCTGGCCAACATGCGATTACCTTGACTTATGCCAAGCCAACCTAATGTGTCTAAGTTTCTCAAGCAGAAGGAATAATCTGAATACCATAGATTTTTGGCATTTTCAACAAACGTGAAGATACAGGAAGATGTAAGGCTCAAATTAACACATGAACGTTCTTCCAACAAAACTATAAATTACTGTGTAATTAACTTACTACTACTAATTTCCGTTTTGCAGATGTCCAACTTTGATACTGTGTTCCTGTCCAGATATACAATTGAAAAATCCAGTTACTCACCCAAATATTTTATTTTATTTCAAACATATATGTATTTGGAAACATTCAGATGGCTGAGGCAATTTTCACGTGTTATCCATATGCTTGGCATCGCATAGACATTAAAGATGAGTAAAAGGTATTGGCAGTATAGGAGACATTACCCTATAATGTAGGACTGCCTTCAGGTTGGAAATGTTCCAGAAAGAGCAGATAAAAGTGGAATTTAAAGATTACTAGCTGTCTCCAAATTTTCTGTACTTTTTTTTTTTTTTTTTTTTTTTTTGTCTAAACCTGCTCCAGCCAGCCTTTGGTCTACATAACTGTACTGAAACTGGTCTTTCGGGGTTTCTGTATTGTTAAAGCCAAGGCTCAGTTCTCTGTCCTCATCCTACTTAATGTAGTAATAGGTTTGACATCGTTATTTTTTTCTGTCTTTCATCACTTGCTTCCAGACCGCGGCACCTTTCTGTGATTGCTCCTACTGTCTGGCCGCTAGTTTTCCACCTCCATCACTGATTCCTTGTTAAGTTTCTGACCCCCAAACGTTGGAGGGTCCCAGGATTTAGTCTCTGAAGGCTTACTTTGCTCCTGTTGAACAGGCTCATTGCTTTAAATACCACCTATTAATTATCGACCTCTGTACCTACATCAGCAGCCCATCTCTCTTCCTGGGCCTCATTTATCTTGCTCATCACCCCAAACTTTGTCCCTGATATGCCCTTAAAAGCCTACTTTTCCTATAATCATCTCCATGTCAGTTTTTAATCAATTCTAGTTTTTTTGTTGTTGCTTTAGCAAAAAAAAAAAAAAAAAAAACAACTTTGAAGTCACCCTTGACTCTTCTGTTTTTTCTCATACCCCACTTTCAGTCCATCAGAAAATTTCATTGGCTCTATTTCCCAAGAATGTGCCACCAGTTCCCACCACCTATATTTCTACTTCTCTAGACAAGTCCTTATTATTCTCACTTTCAGATTATGGCAATAATGTCCTTCTGGTCTCATTGTTTCCTCTCCCAACCTCCCTGAGTTTTTGTCACTGCAGCCAAACTCCTCTTTTAAAAATGAAAATATCTCCCTCTGCCTGTGTCTCTGCCTCTCTCTCTCTCTCTGTGACTATCATAAATAAATAAAAAAAATTTAAAAAAAAAAAAAAAAAAAAGGGATCCCTGGGTGGCGCAGCGGTTTAGCGCCTGCCTTTGGCCCAGGGCGTGATCCTGGAGACCCGGGATCGAATCCCACATCAGGCTCCCAGTGCGTGGAGCCTGCTTCTCCCTCTGCCTGTGTCTCTGCCTCTCTCTCTCTCTCTGTGACTATCATAAATAAATAAAAAAAATTTTAAAAAAATAAAAAAATAAAAAAATAAAAATGAAAATAAAATCATGTAAGTTATTAAATTCTTCCAATGGCTCCTCTTTTTTTGGTAGACTAAAAAACCCAAATTCTTACAGTGGTCTTGAAGGCTCCCTGTTATGGCAACAAATCTGCTCTTTGTTGTCTTCTCCTACCTCTGTCCCCCTCCCTTGCTCCACTCTGCCCCACATCGACCTCTTGCTGTTTCTTAGGACTTTCCCTTGGCTATTTCCTCTGCCTTAAATGCTTTCCCATATGCAGATCCTTCACTCATCTCCTTTTAGTCTTTCCCCAAATGTCACTCTCTTAGGCCTTTCTTGACTGCCCTCTTTAAAATTGCAGTCTCCCATGCTGGTCCCCTTCTCTATAACATCTGCTGTCATCTACCTACAGTTTATCATTACCTCGTTGGGCTCTCTCTCCTTGGAACACAAGCTCCACGAGGACAAGTCTTCTTGTTTATATTTTGACTGTATCCCAACTACCAAAAACATTATCTGGCCCAGAGTTTATACTCCATAAATGCTTCTTGAATGAATGAATGAATGAATGAATGAGATAGATGAGGTCATTTAGCTGAATGTTTTAAAGAATCAGAGAAGAATCGGGATCTTGTCAATAATCTAATCTAGACTCTGCCAAGGAGCACTACTTCTGCTAGTAATTGTTGGGCGATAAAAGGATTCCGTAGTCAAATGGTTTGGGAACTCACATTATCTCTTTGAAAGTTATGGAAAGGCCTGTACCATACTCAGCAAATGTGTTATGTAAAAGACCAAAGGGTAAATGATTCAGGCTTTAAGGGCCAGATGATTGCTGTTAAAACTACTCACTAGACACTGCCATTGGGGTGCAAAATGAGCCATAGACAACGTGTGAATTAATGAACATGGCTAAATTCTAATAAAATTATACTTACAAAAAACACTGAACTGACTGGGTTTAGGCTTCAAGTCATAATTTTCCAGTTCTGTTCTATGGTGTCTAAAGCTACTTAATTTGTTGAAATAGCATTTTATTGCCACATATGTATGTATATATATATATATATATGGCATATGTAGCAAAAATATATAATACTCATGAGCATCTTGCCAAATGCCAAGTGCTTCTCAGGATATTTTGAGAAATACTGGCCTAGTGCAACCTTATTTGCCATGAGAGGCTAGGGATCCAAGATAAATTTTGTTAAGTTGACACACCTCACTAGGAGGAGAATAGGGACTAAACTGTGTATTTCCTGACCGTCAGTTAATCCTGACACTCAGTTAAGTATTCTTTTCACCTTTATGGTGCTACTCTCTCACTGCTGTAGATCTAAGGGCTGCAATTTAAAATTGCAGATTTAGGGGTGCTAGGGTGGCTCAGTCAGTTCTGAGCATCTGCCTTCGGCTCAGGTCACGATCCCACGGTCCTGAGATCGGACCCCAAGTTGGGGTCCCTGCTTGGCAGCGAATCTGCATCTCCCTCTCTCCCTCTGCTCATGCTCCGTCTCTGGCTTTCTCGCTCTTGAATAAATAAATAACATCTTTACAAATAAATAAATAAAATTGCAGATTTAAAAACGTTTAAATATTTCCAGCAGCACTTTTACTTTCTGTTTATAATTTCAACATGCTTGTAATTACAGATTTATTTTCAGCTCATTGCAAAAGAAACTCTGATGCACTTACCTCTTCAAGTTTTTAATGCTGTCTGATTAATAAAGATTAAGGAAGTTGTTTTCCCTGATATGTCTCTTTTTTCCTGAAAGTCATTTCTGTGACTTTTTGAAAGGGAAAGGGATACAAAACAGTGGTCAGTTTTAATTTTCTTTGTACAGGCAAAACCACAGACATAGACTCCTAGCGTCCAATGACTTGTCCACTGGACTGAAGCAACAAACACAAATACCACCAATAACAGAGATAGACGTACGTACACAAACCCACACACAGGGCCACCTGCCCCAGCATCGCTCTCCGCTCTTCCGTGTTACTTCAGGGTCCTCACAAATTAGATACGTCTGGGTTTTTGGTGAGCCTTATTCTGCTCTAATTTGTACAGGACAAGTCCAAAATCAGTCTTTTAGATTAATTCATCTTTACATTTTTTTCTACACTCTTTCTTTCTCACGGGGGCTCTCCTGTCTGTTGACTAAGTAGACTCGGTCCTGCATTACAGTTTCTACCAGTCATCCAATATTGGCCAGGCTCCCAGGAAACCAGCCTGTAAGTCTGCACAAGATGGCATGAAATCAGAAGATATGAATCCAATTGAAAGCTCACTTAGGCAAATCACTTGATGTTTTGAATGTCTCCATTTCATTATCGACTAAATGAGAATGATTAATATGTATATGCCAGTACTTCAAAGTACAGTCTCCCATTATCTCACCGGAGAAAGGAAGTTCATTTTTCCAGCGTCAGTTCTGTCCTGAGATGTCACATTGCACTTATGAATGTCAGAGTGATGGACAGTATCATGACAATATGCACTTTGAGTTTCTCAAGGGACTTATGTTCCTCCTGTGTATACACACGTCAACTTATTGATCCAGTTAAAATTGATTGTAAAGCTCTGCCTATGATTTGAACCAACCGGCCTCTTTTGTGCATTTGATAGATTCTTCTTCTCTGTCTTGTCTGCATTCCTTCAAATAGCTATCTATATTACCTTTAATGAATTGTTTTATCATGCTTCCCATGGAAAATGGGAAAACAATATCTGTCATGCTTCACACTGAGTTTGGAGTCTGCTTGAGATTCTCTCACTACCCCTCCCCTGCTCACTCTGCTCTCTTTCTCTCTCTCTCAAAAAAAAAAAAAAAATTGAGTTGAGGAATCTGTGTCAAGTCCCTTTTCATACTCAAATTTTCTATCTGTGCATAAAACTGTCTCAGGTATCTGAGGAATGTAGTTTGTTGAGAGTTCTCTACCTACAAACCATCCCCCAACCCTTTGAAATGACTTGAAACTGGAGAGTCAGCAATCAATCAATTATTCTCTGATAATTACTGCTGCTTCTGATGTAATCACTGCTTCTCTGATAATCTTTTTAGAAAGCATATATTCCTTTGTGAAATACTCTGATATCATTCTGATAGCACTAAGATCCTGATATCATCACCATTAGAATAAGTTCATTGACTCCAAAGTGAGGAGTAAGGTAGATATTAAAAATCTCAGGTCTCACCTTCCCTTTTGGAAATAAATATACCTTAATTAATTCAAATCTTCTAGGACTTCTAGAAGAGTTATATCCAGCAAAGAGCCCAACAATTAAAGGTAACTAAAAACTTGTTCTGATTTTTAATTAAATATCAACTAGCAACCTATGATTTTCCTTTTTAAATCCTTTTTTCCAACTCTAATTCACTCTATTGAGCATGCCATGCTCTCAGACATCCACTACTTACTATTCTACTTTCCTCAACCAGCAAGGGCAAGGTCTTCTCCTTCATTCTGGAAGCACCTTTATTTCATCATGCTTCCAATTCTGCAAAACAAGGCTCCAGATAAAGCAGAACTCATCTTTGAAGTCAAGTAAGGGGGAGGAACTCAAGACTCAAGGATAAAACTATCCTTATCTGGTGGGTCAGAAAAGAGAAGTCTGACAACATGAGTAGAGTAATATATTTTCTTGCTAACAATAAATATATGAGAATCTCAGATTATAAAACTAGAGCTCACTTCAAGTCAAAAAAGGAGCTTATATGAATGAAATAAAATGTAGACCCTGGATTCTTGTGACCTATTTTCTTTTCATTTTGGAGCCTCCTAGAGCAGCTTTATTTCCATCATCTTCTCCCTCTATTTTACCTCATTCGTACCTCTCTTAATACCTCAAGAGTTCTCTTTTTTATTCTGTTCAGTATGAAATATTCGCGATCTCATTCCTACTTGCCTCCAGGAGCCCAAGGAAGTAATGTGGAGGCCTTGGCTATTGGGAGAAAGCCCTGTCTTCCCAACTGTCTCCCTGCGTTGTTGAGGCTATCATTCTGGCAATATGAGAGTCAGTTCCTTCCATGTTACCAGAGAAGTGAAGGAGCATGGAGTGCTGAACTGTTCTTTTTTGGAGATGGCCTTGTTATGCATCTGTGTCTCTGTGCTGCCATTTGGTTTGGCATATTTCACTGGCAGCCTGGCTCATACATGGTCAGGGAGGGGGGCACTGGAATTACCTCAACAGCTGCTTCCCTTTCTGGCCTAAGCTTTGAGAAATCTGTTCTTGCTTTGGTTTTCAGACCTTTAGTGTGTAATGTGTGCTCTCAACAGGACTAATCTTGCTACTCTTGTCAGGGTAAAATAAAGGAACTTAGAAGTTACCCTGGGTAAAAGAAAAGGTGGCCATTCAGCTGCCTTCTGTGCTAAGGACCTAGGCCGCTTATTTGAACACACGCATGAGTATCCCAAGCACTGCAACTTGGCTCACAGGGAGACTGAGCTGCGGGGGCACTGGGGTGGCTCAGTCAGTTAACCTTTTGATCTTGATTTCAGCTCAGGTCATGATCTCAGGGTCATGAGATCGAGCCCAACATCAGGCTTCACACTGAGTTTGGAGTCTGCTTGAGATTCTCTCACCACCCCTCCCCTGCTCACTCTGCTCTCTTTCTCTCTCTAAAAAAGAAAAAAAAAATACTGAGTTGAGGAATCTGTGTCAAGTCCTTTTCATACTCAAATTTTCTATCTGTGCATAAAACTGTCTCAGGTATCTGAGGAATGTAGGTTGTTGAGAGTTATCTACCTACAAACCATCCTCCAACCCTTTGAAATGACTTGAAACTGTTTGGAGAGTCAGCAATCAATCATGACTGTCCTCAAAAAAAAAAAAAAAAAAAGGAAAATGGGAAAACAATATGTTATAATTCTGCTCTCCTCCCTTCACACAAAGTCCCATGGACTTCAATGTCAAATATTAATAAGGAAATTCCTAAAGAAATTTTAACCCACTGCTTTTAATATATTTTAACAATTACTTTTAAAGTTTGTCTTTTCATTTGCTGTGGATGATGCAAACTTGAAATTCATTTAAAAGGAAACAATGAAAGTGCATAGGTCAAAAATATTATTCAGCTCTGTTCAGGTAGGGAGTTTGATATTTGATTTCCTATATTGCCTTTTTCATAAATTGTTAAGTTGGAAATACAATTTAGATAAAGCCAGTTTCACTGGGGCTTTTTTCTATATTTTTCAAGATTTTACAGCATCTGAAAGAACGTAATTTCCAATTTTAAGACATCTCAGTGGCTTTCACCTAATTGCTTTTGTTTGCTTGCTAGTACATTTAACTCTAATTATTTCAGAATTAATTATAGAGAAGACTTGATATCACAGAATATAGTACTAACCAAGGTGGACTGTGAAAGTATTGTCCTTTCTATGTTCATTTTTCATATGTAGAGATACAGGCCCTTCCAACTTCTTTTTTTCTTCCTTTGTAATTCTGATTATTTATTTATTAGGTAAATTATCCCAAGTTTACTCATATGAAATCAGAATCATCTTATTTGTGCTCACAGATTCTGTGGGTTGGGTATTTAGACCGCGTGTAGGGATACTTTATGTCCACTTCATGATATCAGGGACGTCCACTGGAAAAAAGATTGGTGGCGGGAGAGGGGGTCACTTAAGTGACCAGGAGCTGGAGTCCTCTGCAGGCTTCTGGACTCACATCCTAGCACCTGGGCCATGCGGACTCAAGGCTGGACTTGGCTGAAACCATGGAGTGGAGGGCCTAAACAGGAGCTTCCGTGGGGTTGAGCTTCTCCAAACATGGTGCCTGGGTTTTTACAGAGAACACCTCAGAAGAGGGAATACGCACAGCAAAGTTCAAAGAGAATCAGGCAAAGAGCCACATAGTCATTTATGACCCGACTTCCAAAGTGAGCATCACTCCTGCCTTACTCTGTTACAATCAAGACCGTCACAAGCCCACCCACGTTCTGCAGGAAAGTACACAGGCTCCACCTCTCAACAGAAGGAGTGTCAAAGAATGCGGAGCCATGTCTTCAAACCATTGCTGTAGAAGTGATTGATGTGCTGCTTTACAGACACATTCTGACTTATTTGTCTTTTTCTCACCTCTAAAGCAACAATACACATCTGCAGTATGGCTGGCCAGTGTTAAAAACACCGATACAAGCATGTGTTTTTACCTTAGCATATTTTTTATCTCAAGTGATGAAAACCTTCACTCAAACTGGCTTGAACGATAAAGAAAACTTATGAACAAAACTGAAAATTCCAATGGTAAGACAGGCAGCCCTTCAAGGGAAAGTCGCTCCAATGGCTTAACAGTATTGAAAAGACACTTTCCTGCCCTACTTCATCCCTCAGCTGCTCTTAGTGTTGACTTTATCCTGCATCGGTCGTCTAATACCAAAGGATGGCAGGTGTGAACAATTATCCCCATGTTCAACCAAAGAGATAAAAAGGACTTTTCTTCCTCTTCCACATTTGAGTCCTGAGTTTCACTCAGCTGGGGCAGGACAGGTCACTTACATATACCCCTGGAATAATTGCTGAAGTCACAGTCCAGTTCTACTGGCTTAGTTTTAGATGCCCATCCCTAAAGTAGTCCTGATTTCACGGCAGCTGGGATTACAGCAGTTGAGTTCAGAATGGGGGTATGATTGATCCATGTAAATTTTGTGGCTGCTATGAAGTAGGAAATGGGTGGAATAGGCGCTGGGAATTCAGCTTTAATTTCCATTTCATCTTGAAATACTCTCTGGCAATATACAACATTTGACCATGAGATGAGGAAGCTATTGCCTTGGCCTCGTTAGCATCACACATCAATCAGCTAAGAGTTTACAGGCCCATTCCTGTTCACTTGTCTGCACTCCGCCTTTGATTCAATTCAATGTCATGTTAAAGAAACAAGGAGAAAAATTGCTATAAATAGTGACTCTGAATTCGGCTATTTTGTGCCCTTGGGGAGTGATAAGAAAACAGTCACAGAGTTTGTGAAGGTTTGTGATTCTGATCTTTGTGGGTACCTGTATGCACCTTACTTTAGATAAATTCTGACTTTTGTCTGGGAAAGTAGGCTTCCTATCTGAGACTGTGAATGCTTTCCTAAGAGCTAACGTCTTCCTCCATTTTTCAGAGTTGACACAATTTAACAATGTAGGCACTTCTGCCAAGACTTTTATTAATTGTTTTCCACTTCAAGTTGATGAAGCATGGCAGGGTTATTGTCCTCATTTTGCAGTTGAGAAAATAGGGACAGAGGGTTAAGCAACTCACCTACGGCCACATGTCAAAGCAGGGACAGAGCTGGCATTGGAAATCACTTTCCGGGAATCTTGGCTCCGCCGTGCTTGCTTTAAAAAAAAATATGAAAGTTTCAAACAAACAAAAAAGGAACAGATCATGAGATAACAAACACTAAGGAATCCATCACTCAGCCTCAGAAATGTTTTAAGAAAAAATACAGGTAGAATGAAAGCCCCTTTTGCACCCCTTCCAGTTCCAATCCCTCACCTTTCCTTCCCTGAGAAAACTAATATCCTGAATTTGGTGTTTTACATTCTCATACACATTTTTACCCCATATATATTATCCATAAAAATATGTAGTTTTGCATGTTTAACTTCATATTATTATTTTGTATGAGTCCTACAATTTTTATTGTTTTGCTCAACATAGTTTTTTTTTTTTAATTAAAGATTTTATTTATTCATGAGAGACGCAGGGAGAAAGGCAGAGACACAGGCAGAGGGAGAAGCAGGCTCCCTGCAGGGAGTCCGACGTGAGACTCGATCCCGTGACCCCAGGGTCATGCCCTGGGCTGAAGGCAGAGGCACCCGGGGGCCCCTCAACATAATTTTTACTCTATATTCATACTGATATATACATATATAGTACAGCATGTTTATTGATTTTACCCATTATATATATAATATTATGTTTCATGAATATATAATTTATTCTCTTTATGAACACTTAGATGGGTTTTTTTGCTGTTGTTTAATATTATAAATAATAATGCAGTGAACATTCTTGTACCTTTCACCCGATTACTTTCTTGAACCCCATCTGAAACAAAAAATACTCTTATTGAGATAGGCATGGAGATTCAATCACCCTGTCTAAATTCTGTGCTGGAGTAATGCAGGAGTGAGTAGCAAAGGCAAGACTTATTGGCTGTATTTACATGTGAAGAAACTCATTTTAAGTCTAAAAACCGATTCATATTCCTGTATCCCAGGATTTCCCGTTGGTTTATCAGAATCTATCATTATATCTTGGAATCTCACTTACTAATCTACAAACTGGTTATTACTAACGATACTTCTTTCCAGAATCAGACCTAAATTTCTGTGACCTGTAGGATTTTTGTCAGGTTGAAAAAAAAAAAAAAAAAAACTGGCAACAACTAAAGTGTTGAATTGGTAGAGATGTGCTCTGAATAAAGCAAGTTTTATCATTACAGAAATAGAAATAGTGGCCTAAAAATTTTTAAGAACATCAAGATAACTTCTTTTTAAAAAGCATGCCCTGGGAAGAAGGAGTGAAATTTCGATGGGACATCATGTCTAGCTATCCTAAAGCACTATCTTTATGGGGTAGAAATAGACAAAAGATGATCCTCATTTGGCTTCCATTTTGGATCCTTATGGTCTATTTTAAATGACTGATGGAAAAAATCTTCATATCAACAATGAAACTAAATTATTTTTGAAAAGTCATTGTACTTTATCCTGGATTCTCAGAATTCTGAAGAAGTGGTTCATTGTGTTAATATTGGAACTGCCTTCTAGTACCACCGGCTAATTGTGAAGACCCTAGCACAGATTTAGGGAAAATTGCTGGTGTAGGAATTTGGAGCCTGGAATTTTTTACTTCCTCTGACTATGAACCTTAGGAAAGTCACTGAAGCATCTTGGACGTGGGGTTGCACTGAGTCAGTAATTTGCAAATTTTTTAGGTTGACTCTATGTTGTTACATCAATTTTGAGGCTTGGGACAATCACCATCATCATCATCACATGGAATAGAACAGAATATATTCAGAGAACAGTGTATGCACTAAGAGTAAATATTTCATCAAATGCTTGTTACAGAAGGGTGTGTATGTGTGTGTGCGTGATGCTGTGGGTAAAATCCTCATTCCATATTCCTTTCAAAAACATCCAAAAGCATTAATACCAGGTGACTTCAGAAAGTACCGCAGGGACCTCTCAGATATGGTTATGTCCCTATTTAAAATTCCCTAGTTGCTCTCATTTTTTAGGATGAAGTCCAGATTTCCCAGCATAGCAAAAAAGGCCCTTTGTAATTCTTGCCTCTGGGACCAGGCCCTGCGAGGACATAGTGAACTCTGAGCTCGCTGCTTCGACAGTGCTGCTTCATGTCGCCACACTTCTGCTTACGTTTTTCCTTGGGCCTCACATGCTTTCTGTAGCCACAAAGCATTATCTTTGCTAGAAATCCGTCCACATCCAACTATTCTTCGTGGAACTGTGCATCCCTTCCCTTGGGTCTCTGTTATTATTTTTACCGACTTACTGCCGTAGCCCACAGTAGACTTCACTACAGTTAGTAGTGGTTTAAAAACCTATCTCACCCTACTGAACCATAGACTTTGAGGTCAGATCTCTGTATCCTAAGAATTTTGGTTCTCTCCTTTTCTTACGCATATACTGTGCTCTTCTCCCTTTCTTTTAAAATAACGTTATTTTTTTAAAAACCGCAAAAGTTCATTTTAAATGTCCAAATGACATGAAAGGGCAGTTGAAAAATCACTCTAAATCCTATAGCCTAACAATGACTGATGCCTTGCTCTGCCTACATGGTTGTATGGAGAGATGTAAGCACGCACACATATGCATACAATGTTGTATGAGTGAATCAATTCACTGATCTGACCAATTTTTCCTTCCAACAATGCCAAGGACACCTTTCCTCTTAATGATATACCCATACATAATTTTAAGTGACTGCTTATAACGTCAATTCTTTAAGGGCAGTGATGGTAGACCTGACTTCTCTCACGCTATATCAGTGAAAAAAGTGGCATCATTGTCCTTAACTTTCTTTGGTCAGCCATAGGGTCCTGAGCTGGTTTGGTACTGCCTTCAAGGCATTCTACGATGCCTCCTTCCCTTTGTCTCTGGGCTTTGTCCTATTAAAATTTCTGTATTTCAGAGTCTCCTATTAGCAATGTGATGTTTTCAGTCAAACCTTGTCTATAAGAGAATCACCTATAGTTACATAGTAAAGGTTTGACTTCTGATAGGTTTTTTTCCATTTAGTAACTAATGCAGTGGAATCATGCACGTTATTCATATGAATATTTTTACTATCATCACCCTAATGTAGGTATGCATCTCGCTTGTACTTGACCTTCCCCTATTCTGTAGTCATGACATTCAAGATGGCATATAATTGTTGTCAATGAATATTTTTATTTTACCAACCACTTTCACTTGTCGTTAGATAGAGATTCCCAGAATAGTTCATCAGGATACTTCCCCACTCTCTGGAGCTAAAGTCAAGAACTACACAGATGTATTATTTTAATACAGTGAAACACCTGGTACAGTTTGGGGAACTATGAAGTCACATTATGATCACAGTTTATTTGTGTCGTGTTTGTGTATGTGTGTGAATGTGTGTGTATATGCAGGTGTATGTGTGAGAGAGAAATCCGACTCAGGAATATATCAATTTTCCTTTGCTGTGACCGGAGAGCCTACGTACAGTCCACATTATTCTTATGGATTTTCTCCTGTTTTCAGCCTCGATGAAAACTCTTAGGAATTCTTCGTCCTCACGATGTGGCTTCAACAGTAGAGCACGTTTTCATACTTTATAGCATTAATCCAAAAACTTTCTTAGAAAGCCTTTTTGTTTCCATCTTTATAATTCTGGTCTTGACCCCATCTCACCAAGTGTCAAGGATGTCTGTGACATAATGTTCGTTGCCTTAGGTTTAATATAAAATGCATGCCATCTATTACCTATGCTTTAGCTATTAGGATGTAGGGATCTGAACAATCAGTCATTTCCTGCTTCCTGTCTAGTTATCTCATATAATTAACTCTCACCCCTCATGGTTTCCCTCTCTCCATGCCATGCCTGTGCTCCTCAACAGCAGTGGTTGAGGAGGATAGATTTTGCCCTCAAGGAACATTTGGCAATGTCTGGAGACATTTTTGGTGGTCACAGGAAGGGTACTACTGGTTTCTAAATGGTGGCGGTCAGCAATGCTTAGGTCAACACCTTACAATGCAGAATAGAGGTCCATTCCCCACGACGAAATGTTACCCAGTCCAAAAGGTCGGTAGTGCTGAGGTCAGGGAATCTTGCTTAGAAACTGACTTTGTGTGTTTTATCTGAACCTTCAGATTTCTTCCACCCCTGAGGTGTTTGGGTTAACATATCCTCTTGGTTCAGACTAGCTGCTTAGTAGCAAAAAGTGGTTATAAGATATTAAGATATAAAATTCTATCTCCTGTCTCATATTGTGTCGTGCTTTGGTTGAAGTCCGGCAGCAGCCAGCATCATCAAAGATGCTTCCCTTGTTAGGAAAATAACAGTATATGAAAATTGACATTGCCACAATAGCACAGAGTAGGTCATGGAGGAAACTGAGGCATATTTCTAAGTAAAAGAATACAGCCGGAGAGATTAATAACTATGATTATCCTCAGAGTAATAAATATGATTATCCTCAGATGTTCTCTGCTCCAAATGTTATTTGTTGTTATGGAAATTCTACTTGCACGTACATTGAACAAATCTCCATGGGAAGCTTAATATTAACACTATCTCTCTTTCTTCCTTTTTTTTTTTCTCAGACATTTCACATTTTCAAGAACAAAATGATTTAAAAGGACTACTAGAAAATCTCCATCAAAATATCCAAGCCAAAAAAAGAAAGAATGTAGAAATCATGTGGCTGGCTGCAACGGTAAGCACTCTCCAGCCAGATCTTTGTCCCTGTCACCATGATGTCCAGCGACCATCCCTGGGTACCCGAGCTGTAGGGTCCAACCTCTACACTTTGGGTTATCGGATGCCATCCTCCATTATCTAGGGGATTAGGCATTCTCAGTGCTGGTGGTAGCTCTGTCAGTACATTAGAACACAAGGTGGAAGAGGAGGCTCTCAAGAAGAAAGAATTTTACTCTTGGCTTTTCTGGTGGATGCTGGGTGTTGTTTGACAATTGGAGGCTCAAATGAAGCGTCTGTGGTCTCCTTTCCATCACCTGTTGTGATGTCAGTCGCCCGTATCAGGATGCTGAAGTGCTGCCCTAGAGACAGACGGTTGCAGCAGAGTGCAGCTAGCGGATCTCACGCACGGCCTCCGTCAGGCTCCTGGACATACTGTTCAATTAAGGAGCTTGTAATGCGTTTGTTAATTTAGATATTAGCGTAGAATTTATTACCGATGGATTGCTCTTGGGGTGATGAGCTGTATTTTCTACGGTTCTTCTTCATGTAGTGGTACCCTCAGGGGAGAAGTTGTGCCTCATTTCCCACCCCCGGTTCTAGCACAGGGAGGGAGAGAATAATGCCTGTGTTTTTTAAACTCTTGTCTGGCAACCACTCAGGCATAGCTCACACGAAGTTGTGAATTTTGTTAAGCAGTCAGACCCGAAGATCCTTTCCTAATAAGAGGATCTTTTCATCAGAAAAGGCACACGTTGGAGATCTTTGTGATGAATGCCATATTTGTAGGCGTTGCTTGTGTAATTTGGGGTTCAGCGACTGATCTTCTAACATAACTCCATTCCTTCTGTATCAATAGCATATAAAACAAAGCCTCATCCCTACTGCCAGTGGTCAATCAGAATCCAATATGACTTACCCTCTTCTGGGAAAAAGGAATGGATGATTTACCATGAGTCTATATAAAATAATTTACCGAGAGCAAGACAGGGGAGAGCTGCTTTGGCTTCCCTTCATGCCCTCTTGGAGCCCCAGGGAGGAACATCAAAGGTAGCCATATGAGACATGGCTTGCAGGCAGCTCATTTACACCGGCCCCATTTAGCACCACACTGCAGCGCAGGAAGGTTGTTTTTAATAGTCTTCCCCCCACCCCCCACCCCCGGTGTGTCTGCTCTTTCTATCTTCAAAGACGGCTATGGTTGTTAATTCTCACAAAAATTGCACACGGAAGGTCGTGAGCTATTTTTGCTATTTTACTAATGATAGGATAATAGGAAGGTAATTTGATCATTTCCCAAGGCTTTCTGACAGCTTCGGAACAAATACATATATCACTGTATACGTATCATGAAGTGATGCGAATTGCTAAGTGAAGGATGTACGTGTGCGAACACCAATGTGCATTTTCTCTTCGTATATGTAGTTTTACCGATTGAATATGTAAAAAAAAAAAAAAAAAAAAAAAAAAAAAGCTTTTCCCATGAGTCTTATTCATTCGTGTATATTCTTTTTAAAACTTAAACACTGACCAAATATGGCTTTCTCACAACCTAACTGTTGAATGGGTGATTATCTGCCTTGATAAGTGCATGACACCCATAATGTGCAAGCTGAGCATTCCGTAGGAACACTGGCTTTATTATTACAGCATTTCTGTAGGGCGACACCTCAGTTTCAATGTCCTCTTTGTAATTCAAGGACTTGGATAATATTTTGCATTTGAAGACATATAGAAATTCCCTTTGACATTTTCCAAAAAGCTGTTCTCTCTATTTCATTCTCATTTATTTATTTATTTAATTTATTTTTAAAATGTATTCATCCGAGAGAGAGAGAGAGAGAGACAGAGGGAGCACAATGGGGAGAGATGGGGGAGAGGGAGAAGCGGACTCCCTGCTGAGCTGGGAGCCTGACGTGAGGCTCCACCCCAAGCCCTGGAGGTCATGACCTGAGCCAAAGGCAGACGCCTAACCAACTGAGCCTCCCAGATGCCCCTTCTCGCCTATCTTTTAAAAATCTATTAGTTAAATATTGCTGTGTTCTATTTTACATTCTCATTGAAAAAAATATAAAACTACTTGGTTTTGTCTTGATTGAACTTTAAGAAATAAAAAGTAAGAATTTAAGGAGACCACATGCCAATGAAGTGAATTAAATTAAGTTCATATGGTTCAAAGAGCTATAGAAATAAGGAAACCAAGACTCAGCCTGTCCCCTCTGATTGAATTGCCCTTACCTCCTCTTGATGCTAAATTTAGAACACTATCCTCACGAGGATAGTGGCATATAATAGAAATAACACGTTTTAAAGAATATTCATTCTTTTTAAAAATCATTATCACATACATGGCCATTGAGGTCTATATTTCATTATTATGAATATAGCCAAGTCTTTGTTATTTTATATTAAAAATTCTGAAATACACTTTATTTGAAAAGATTAGGGTTTTCCAGATGAAAAAAAGATTTTATGCTTGTGCTTTCATATTTCTTGAATCAGTTATATTGGAAATAGTGACAATGTACCAAAGGTCTAATAAGGACTTGTAAATCCTAGTCTGATATCAGAATCACAATTAAAACATGGTAAAAACCCTTGATAAAGCATGTTAGTATATCTTTTCCTCACAGCAGATAACTGTTAAGGCCTCCTTGATGGCAGGTAATGAAGCAAGACTGTATTATATCACATTAGATTTATTTTAAGCACATATTGATTAACATTGTTGACAGTAATGTATAGTGTTGGCATCTCATATGAGAGCCCTGCCATGGCACAGGGAAGAGAAGAGAACGGAATGATTCACCTGCTAACCAGAGGGCAGTGAGACAAGAGATAATTGTGGCTCAGAGATTTTTCTCTTAAATTACGTTGGGATAACAAAAGAAACAGAAAAGGACAGAAGCTAACGGCTCAAGTCATGATCTCAGGGTTGTGGGATCAAGCCCCTGCATCAGGCCCCACGGTCAGCTCAGAATCTGCTTGAGGTTCTCTTGCTCCCTCTCCCGATGCTCCTAAATGAATGAATGAATGAAAAATAAATAAATAAATAATCAATCTGCTTGAGGTTCTCTCGCTCCCTCTCCCTCTGCTCCTCTATAAATAAATAAATAAATAATCTGCTTAGGGTTCTCTCACTCCCTCTCCCTCTGCTCCTCAATAAATAAATAAATAAATAAATAAATAAATAAATAAATAAATAAATAAATCAACCAACCAACCAACCAACCAACCAATGAACAAAATCTTTTAAAAATAAATGAAAGAGCCAATCATTATGAACTTTCTTAGCGTTGTACCCAGTACAGTAGAGGTGCGATTAACAGTGACCATTTGGTGTCCTCACTCTTACTAGTTGCATCGATGAGGGGCTAGCAGTTCAGTTACCTGCTGCAGTGGCAACATGTGGATGTTTGAAATCTCATAACCTAAAGCCAAAACTAGCAAATGTTTCTTAAAGGTAAAGTAAGATGTTAGCTATGTAGGATTCAGATCAAGTGTCTGATCCAGGCACTTGGATATCTTCCTTTCACGATTAAGGCATCGCTCCTGAGCCGTGACTGTCTCCGTCATCCACTACAGCCAGGCCTCCTCTCAGGGAGCACGGCTGCCTCTGCCGGACACTTACCACTTCCTCCGGCTTCAGCAGCCCCGCACCTCACACATCATATACAAAGAACTACATAAATTCAATCTGTTCCACTAGCTTTTGAAATGAAAAGATAATGTTTTTCATTCGCTAGGGCAGATTGAACTAATTGACTATCATAAATTAACATAAATCTGGTGTGTTTAGATAAGAAGTGTTTAGACGAGTCCGACATTTTAGAGTCATCTACAAATGAGCAATAAACTGTTTATATGCCTGTGTTGCAGATTTGTCGCAAACTAAACGGTATTCGTTTCACCTGTTGCAAAAGTGCCAAAGACAGGACGTCGATGTCAGTGACTCTTGAGCAGTGCTCAATCTTGAGAGATGAGCACCAGTTGCACAAGGATTTCTTTATCCGAGCCCTGGATTGTATGAGAAGGTAGCCCATATGTCTTCAACTTTCTTTCTTATAAGGTCATTTTAAAGCTTTGTTTCATTTTTTTTTCCAAATACATATTTTACTGGCAGACTAAATATTTAGTGACTTCACTGCATTTCCATGGCTCATAGCTTGTGGCATGAAAGATAAAATAATGTTAAGTATTCCCTCTACTAGGCAATAAAAAGAAAAGGTGGCTGGATTTTGATAATAGCTTATTAACTCATTTAGATCCAAGTTGTGAAGGGCTCTGGTCCTTCCATATATAATACTTGAAGAACAATTTCTTTGCATATTAGTAATTATGAATATGCACAAAATAAAACTAAGTTGTTATCCAAACAAAATCTTTCCTAACTACAGTTCACAGATGATCTTCCTAATGTCTTATAGGGTCTCTGGGTCGGTCACCTCCTAAAATTATTTTCACATCCCTCATCATAAAGATGGGATGACACTGATACTTTAGAGAATTAGTGTCGTTACTCTGCTGACATTCCGAATGCTATGCCTGAAGTCATGTTTCTTGATTCATTTCCACGGTAATTAAATCTAAAGTGTAAAAGCCATAATGGGAAGGAAAAAGTGTCTCATTCACAATGTCTATCAGCAAGGACACACGTTAATTAAAAAGTTAAAAGAAATTGTGTCTCTGCTGAAAAGACTGACTCAGAAGCACACCAGCTAGTGTGGGACAGCCTCTCTGTTCCCAGAAGGAAGTGTCCTGCGATGCTCTAGAGAGGGTTGCTTCTTCTCCGGCATAGCATTAGCTTCCACTTTTTTTTTTCTTTTCTTAACCGCTGCATTCTTTCGTTGGGGACGCGGATGCTTGCCTGCGCTTGTCCTGTGCCTGCATGTGTTCCCCACCAAATGAGAGATTTCTGAGCCCTCTCTGTTACCGCATTTCATGTCTCTTGGCATTTTCATTGTTCAGTAGAGTTCTATCGTGATGTTTTGATAAATGTATGAGGATGTCTTAGAGGCCTGACATGACCATCTCGGCCATATAAAACGCATTTGGTTGATATAAAAAACTTCTTTTAGAAATAATCTCCCGGCACTAATGGGAAGAATTCCGAATCTGAATCTGAAATCTTCTGATGTGCCTAAAAAGACTGCATACGTCACCATGGATAGAACAAAGCCACCAGGTAGGGAGAGTAGGAACATAACCATCTTATAGGCCAGATGCACCAGAGGACTACACTCATTCAACAAACAGGAATTATCTGGCAGGTGCAGTTGTTGTTTATTTAAGGCAGGGATAAAAGAGGACCCTTAAATTAGAAAAACAGTTTTTCCAAATTGGTAAATAAAAGACATATGTGTCATATACATGTTAAAATATAAAACTAGTTAGTGTGGTACTGCATAGCGTTTATGTAGAATTGACATTATATACGTAACCTACTTGCTCATGACATGACATCTATGGGGTTTAGTTTTGGATCGTTAAACAACATAAGGTAGAAAATTTTAATCTAAAAACACTGAAGATCTTAATTTCCATACCCCCACTTCTCGGGGGGGGATCTCTATATATTTATATTTATAGATTTTTTTTATAAATTTCCAATCTGTCAAATTTATCATTTGGTTTTGGGAACGCATGAGAGCTATGTGAGGCTGTGAGGGACTGTGTGTGCGTGTGAATGCGTGTGTGCTATGTGGATATGTTTAAGGGAAATAAGATATGTCTTTTCCTTTAATAACTGCCATAATTTCCTTCTTTGGATATTCTGTGTAACAGTCTAAGTCCATTGGTTTATGAGTTCTGGCGACATAGAGTAAATGAGAGCATGGGGTTTGGGAGCCAGCTGGCATGAGTTTTAATGCAGCCTATATGCCACTTACTAGCCACGAGCACATTAACGTCCTACTGCCTCCTAATGCTTTAGGCAACTTAACCTAAACTCAACCTCTTGGTGCCTCAGTTTACTCATCCGTAAAACAGATGTGATAATGATAGTAGCTCTTCTTAGGAGTGTGTTCAGGATTAAATGAAGTGACATGGATAAAGTGATCATACAGCGATTACTATATGATATTCATTAAGTAAATAAAAAATAAATGTTGAGGGTCATAATGTCAACATTCTAACCTTCCAGGTACAGTAAAACCTGGTCAACTATGGTCTCTATAATTTTTGTGAACATGTTATAACAAGTTTTGACTCGAATACTGTATATTAAAGTTGGCTGCCAATTCTTATAAATAAGTTTCCAAATGCAATGCTTTCTCTATTTAAGAAGATAGTTCTTTAAATTCTACCTTAAAGTGTTCATGTGTTTACAAATGCTGTGCTAATTATGGATGGATCGTATTGATTAAAGTAAGCCTGGATAGGTTTTTTTATAAATGGCTTTTAGGTTAACGTGTATTACTGCATGCGCCTAGGATTTGAGTCATAGATTTGAGATTAAAGAGTCACTCCAGAAATCTAGTCAAGTCTGCTTGACTTTATAAATAATGAAACTGAGATCTAGAATGTTTTGGCGAGGACTATTCAAACAGAATGTATTGGAGCTGGCCAGCACTGGAACATAAATGCGCTTGTTATGTTTTAATGTTATTTTCTTCGTACCAAATGAAACAAATTACTATCACTTAAAATTATCTGGTAATGAGTTTGACTCCTTCAAATCTGGAACTTAAAATATAGTTGACCCTTGAACAACAAGGTTTGAACTGCATGGGTCTCCTTATGTGTGGATTTTTTTTAATCAACACAGTACAGTACTAAAAATGTACTTTATTTTCTTACAATTTTTCTAGTAACATTTTTCTTTTTTTCCAGCTTGCTGCTTTGCAGTAAGAATACAGCATATAATACATATAACATACAAGATATATGTTCATCAACTGTGCTAAGAGTAAGGCTTTCTGTCAACAGTGGGCTATCGCTAGTTAAGTTTTGGGAGGTTCACACATCATACCATACATGGATTTTCAACTGTGCAGGGGTTCAGTGCTCCTAACCCCTATGTTTTTCAAGGGTCAAGTGTATCATATAGGTCATGTAAGTCTTAAAAAACATGCGCTTTTAGAAATTTGAGACTGTGTACAAGACAGAATCTGCCCAAATCCTGAGCTCTTGAAGAGCAGACTCTAGTTCTAGATGTAAACTGTTTAATTTCGACCGTATCAATCATGTCCACCATTGTACTGGGGTGTTGAGCACAGTGTCTGGTCCAGAATAAAACAAATAGAAATAGGGGTTGGATAAATGAAGAACAGTCCAAATAGGAATTCATTCTGCTTCCTTTTTCAGAACTGTGTAACAACTTTGTCTTTTTTTTTTTTTTAATTATGTTTTCAGTAATGTTCCAGGCTGTGATTTGGTTCTTACTGTTATGTCTAAGCCTCATCTCCTGAGGTTGCTCTTGGGTCTGTGTAGTTCAGTGGCCAACGATTAGCCAGAGGTTGCTCTCCGACAGTTCAATAAGGCTTCCAACCCCTTTTGGTGCACCCGTGGACTGTGAACAGGGTTTTCAGATCTGCTCTGCTCTTCATTCCCACCAAGCCTGTTAGGTCCTGCTAGTTGGCAGGGATGTTCAAGGTGGAGCAAAGCCCTCCATGGCACTCTCATTTTCGGGATCCCCAGTTAAATCAACAGCTGGTCCTCTGGGAGTGGCCCCAGTGGGACTGCTATCTCAGGCTAACCGAGAGGTTGACTGTCAGCATCCGCTTGCCTCCAAGAGCACTGCCGTTTCTGACAATGCTTGGGAGTGGCGTTTCCTGCCATCATCTGTGGGAGGAAACCACCTGCCCCCGCCCCAGAACCTGAGCTGAGAGGGGCAGGGGTGGGAGCAGCCCCAGGAAGGCAGGAAGACCCACACCTCCCGTCTCTTGCCCACCGTGGGCACTCATCCAAGAAGAAACAGTTCTCAGCTTGTGGCTTGATGTCAGTTGATCACCAGGGTCTGACATAGTTGTTTTTGACAGTACTTTCCATCGTCATAGGTTTTTTAGGAGAAAGAAGATTTGCAGAACCCCTCAGTCTGCCATCTAGGAAATTCCCACCCTCAGACAGTGGCTTTAAAATGCACCTCGGACTGCTTCTGGGGCTTGTTAAAATTATCTGTCTTTGGGCTCTGTATGATTTATAGTTGGGAAGATCTGAGGTGGATCCAGGGATCTCATTTTTTTAAGAACTTTCCTAATATTCTGTGACACAACCTTGAATTAAAAAAAAAAATCAGTGTCTTAAAGGACTTGGATTTTTATGCTTTTGAAAATACTGTTTTTTTTTATTTTATTTACCATTGGTTGCAGTTTATTTTATCTTAGAATTATTCTAACCACCTTTCAGGCTATTTACTCTGGATTTTTTAAAAGTTCACCAAGGTTATACTATCATTGCTGGAGTTTTTTTTAGTTTTACTTTTTCTTTATCTATATTAAATGTTTTCTGTTGTATTGTGCTTCTCTCTGTAAGTTTCAGATTATTTATGGATAAATGAAATGTAACAGATAAAGAGAAACAAATAAGGCTTCATTTGGCTGCTTAGTCCGAAAGTCCCTCACCGTAAACTCCATGGGAACAGGTATTTTCGTTCTCCTTTGTCCATTACAATCTTCCCAGGACCTAGAACATGCCTAATGATAGTAGATTCTCTATAAATATTCAGTGAATGGGTAGATGAATGAATACGTAACACAGGTTTCTAAAATATTCAGGTCATCTATATTAGGAAGTTTTGTGCATGATACACATTTAGAATTAAACATGAAATTATTACTCAGTTGTGACATATTTATAATCCAAAGTTCCAGAAGATAAAATTGAAAGCTTTGGAGAGGTTATGATACAAATCCAAAATCAAACAGTCCACAAAAAAACCTATCTTAATTCATAGTCTGAATCCACGCTTTGTACTATTCTCAAAAATTTCACTCCCGCTTTTCCTACATAGCCAGTATGGCCCATGGCTGCATGCTCCTGAGCGTACCTCTGGTTACACTCTGCTTGGCTGACGTAGTGGAAGGGCCTCTTCAGATTAGCAAGTTAGTGGAGAACTGGGAAGATCTGGCTCTGTGAGGAACTCCCAGTCGTTGTCTGCATTGCAAGACCAAAACCATGATTCTCAACCCTCCTTAGAAACCCGAGGGGGTGGGGGGCCGAGTAGCAGGAGTCTCTCTCCAAAGCCATTTCTGGGATGGGCAGTAGGTAGAGAACCACTTACCTGGAGTAGGCCTCATACCCGCCACCCTTATTTTAATGACTTTGTGTAAGACTATAAGGGGTATCTATCCCTTCCTTGAGTTTTGAGGTGCACGTGTATTGACAAATTCTCCCCTGATCATCTAGAGTGGAAATTTACAAAATGGTGGCCACGTAATTGGCAGATTTTTTTTTTTTTTAAGAAAGGAATAATGCACTATTAGCTCTCAGTTGCTGGTTACGGGATCTCTGTCGATGTTAAGAGCCATTTTGTCCCCGTACGCTTATAGGAAGCATTTTCAGGAGGGACTTCTAAGCTTGTATTTCATTAATAGTCAATTAGGAATGGATTTTAAAATACAAAATTTGACTGGATTATGAAATGTCATGCTTTTATCTGAAAACGATCATGTTGGGGAATGGAATAGCTACTAAAAAGTAAATTAAAATGAAAATGCCAGGGCCATCTTAGCTCCCTTAGCAGGAACCCCAGGATTCCTTCCGTGTGTATTCCGTGTAACAACGTGACGCCGTATTGCTCAGTTGTCTGTGACTTTTATTTTCCTTCTGCTACGTGACTCTGCAATATCATTCTATAATGCTCCTTAAAAGGAAAATAGTTGATATGCCATTAGAAAGATTAATCAGGGTAAGCATACAACCTGCTCGTCACCCTTTAATCTCTCTATTTTAGTAAATATCAAATTCATAAAAGACTAAAAGGCCCATGACCCTTATTGAGTTTTATCGTGTTGAATGCCATATTCTCAACATGTTGCACCTGAAATTTATTTTGTTTTTATTTCATAACTTATGAAATTTTCTGCTTTATAAGTAAGTGACCCTTTACCAACTGATGTCAGCAAAGGTTTTACTTTCATGACTTACTTTTCTGTGGGATTTACTTTTGAGTCCCGTCGTTCATTTGTGTTAAAACAGAAAACCCCACTTTTTCCTTCCTTAGTCTTGTTTTCACTTCATCCTATTTTTCTTTTCTTTTGTTTGGAGGAGTCAGAGCAAAGCTGCTACTGCTTCGTATTCTCTCCTATTTCAAGTATTAAAGTGAATAATAAGCAGTGGAGACAGAACTCATGGAAGCTTTCAGTTATCTACCCAAAAGGGCTGCGTTTGTATAGAGCAGCGTCAGGGGCAACAGGGTTTCCATCAGCACATTGAGTTCTCTCTTCCCTTGAGAACTTCAGTACTGTGTTTGCTGTTTTATTTCAGTCCGTATCCAGGATGAATAGTAACAATAAGCCCAGACGGAGTCACCTTCATCTTAGGGTTGCTGATAGTTCCGTGAGAACTGACTCTGTTAGGGGGTTTCTGCTTCAGTTTCCCATAAAGTGTGAGATAGTGGCAAAGAATGCCCTTTTAAAAAAAAAAAAATCATTTTTGGAGCAAGTATCCTTTAACAAACTATCCACAGATGAACCACCAAGAGAGAAAGAACTGAACTTTTTGGGGAAATCAAAGAATGGCCTACGGAAGAATTTTCAACTTCCTGAACAAAACATATGTCCTGATTTTAGGTCATCTTCACACATTGATTGTGTGTCCTATTATTTTGATACTAAAAAAGTCATGATCTTGAGGTCTGTGTCGTCTTCCTAATTTGTTTTGTGTAGGATATTTGTCTCCTACTACTAGTGGCACGAGACCCAGTGCTTGTCATCCAGAGCAGCTACCAGCTTTGCACACACCTTCCCAAGTAAGTCACTTCTTTCAGTTCTTGAAATTATTGCCTGAGGGCCTAGAATTCTAAGTGGAGGGAATACATGTTTGTTTGTTCGTTTAAAGATTGTATTTATTTATTTATGAGAGACACTGGGAGAGGCAGAGACACGGGCAGAGGGAGAAGCAGGCTCCCTGCGGGGAGAGGATGTGGGACTCGATCCCGGGACCCGGGGGTCACGCCCTGGGCCGGAAGCAGATGCTCAACCGCTGAGCCCCCCAGGCATCCCAGGAATACATGTTTTTTAATTACGTTTAATGGAAACAAATATAAGTGAATTTAATTAAAACAGATTTAACTTTTGCCACATAGAAGTCAAGAAGATCTGGGGTTAAATCCTTATTCTAACGCTCATCATCTGTACGTCTTTGGGCAAACTCCTCTCAGTTTCCTCACCCATAAAGTAGGGGGAGCGATCTCTCTGTGATGGTTGTGTTAAATGAGATCACTAACCTCCAGTCTCCGTGCCCAATGGTACCAGGGTGTCGGCTGGCTCCCATGCCCTCCCCATCGCCATCTGCCCTGCCTATTCCTCCCTAGCCCCTGTTTCTACCCCATGCGTCCTCTGATACTCCTGAAATTGAGGAATTTCCCTGGTCTTCAGGGTCTCAGAAGAGAAGCCCCAGGATCAATATTTGGTTTCTAAAAGGTATCCTGTTTGTTTGTTTGTTTGTTTGTTTGCTTGTTTTAAGGTTTACATTCATACCTGGGTCTAGTCCTCTCCTTTAATGGCTGCATACTAGGCCCTCAGATGAATTAGACAATTTATCTATTCCTTTGTTGAATTTTAGGTTGTTTCTACTATCTTCTATTATATTCTACTATAAACAACAGTGCAGTAGATGCATACTCGTGAATATACTCAAGAGTATAAGTATGAGAATTTCTCCAGTATAATAAACATAAGAGTGAAATGGGTGGGGGACACCTGGGACTCAGTGATTGAGCATCTGCCTTCAGCTCAGGGTGTGGTCCCGGGGTCCCGGGATCGAGTCCCACATCGGGCGCCCCGCAGGGAGCCTGCTTCTCCCTCTGCCTGTGTCTCTGCCCCTCTCTCTGTCTCTCTCACAAATAAATAAATCTTTAAAAAAAAAAAGTTAAACAGGTGGTAAGGTATTTATATTTTCAATTCTACTAGATGCTACCAGATTGCTCTTCAAAATAGCTCTACTGTTTATACCCCTCAGCCCATGCACCTGTGCTCCCATTTTCCACTCGCCCAAATATTTGCACTCTACAGATTTTTACCAATCTGATGGGTGAAAAGTGATATCTTGATTTAATTTGTATTTTCCTGATGATAAGTGATATTGGACATCTTTCCAGGCATTGATCGGCCATCTGTGTTTCTACTTCTAGCATCTCGTCTTTATTATACGTTTCACATATTGGAGGTTTGCATATAATGCCAGTTAAGAAAGGATTCCAGCATATATAAACTACTGATTTATTGTATTTAAGTCAAGTTCTAGTTAAGAGAGTTCAGGAGTGATGGTTTTTTTTTTTTTTTTTTTTTTTTTTTTGGAGTGATGGTTTTTTAAAATATTTTTGTTTTGTTTGTTTGTTTATATATTAAAAAAAAAAAAAAAGAAAGAAAGAAAGCAAAGTGAAGTAGGCCAGAAGGGTCTCTTGGGTTTGGACAGAGAAATGGAGTGTTTTGACGGGAGCCTGTGACATGAAATGAGCCATTTTAGTGCTCCATTTTAGACAAGAAATGGAGACTTCAGCTGAGACACAAGTACACACACACACACACACACTGAGGGGAGAAGGGAGGTGATTGATTCTTTTGCACTTGGAAAATGAGGTATAGCAGGAACTAGTCCTAGGAAAGGCTTGTTTTCCTTTAAAAAGCCAGAGTTGCAGGCGGCCCTGGCCTGGAGGATGTGTGAGCAGCAGTTATGCCAAAATCTGGAGCCTGTTTCTGCTCCTGGAAGGTTGAGATGCAAGAACAGAGGAAGTGAGTGGGTGTAGCCGCGTATTTCTGAACCTGAACACCACGTTCAAAGAAACAACTCAGAATTAAACACGTGGATGTGAAACAAATACCGCAGCTCCACCTCAGACCTCGCTTGCTTTTAAAGTCGAAGTATTTGTTAGGGCATTTACTTCTCCTATAATAATGCTTCCCAAGACTCATTCACTGAACCACCTAATAATTTTTTCCACAAGTGTCGCATGAACAATCATTACCTTCAGCCTCGTCCTAAACAATGATATTCATGAATTCCTGCACTTGATGTGCCTGTTATGTTTGTCCTGACACCCGTGAGAATAAATCCCAAACTGTTAAAATCAACGTATCTTCAGTGTGCTCCGTAAAAATTCTTACCTTCATCAGAGTGTTTGGTCTACTTGGGTAAACACTGTCATAGAAAGGCTTCACCCCTCTTCCTAACCTGAATTTTGCTTATAATGCTCCAGTCTTTAGCCCAGGAGAACAAACTGCAAGTCTTCATTGGCCACTGTCTAATAAAAATTCAACTGGGAGTCCATAGGTTTATGGAAAAACAGTCAAAATACTGAAAATACTGCAGAATTTCTCCTGATTGAAAGATCACAGATGACAGAAAAGTTCAAACGTCCAGTGTAATGCATTTATGCCCAAGGATAATGGTCTCAAGTCCGATGAGCAGAAATACATCAGGCACAATTACACCCCATTCGCTCCCATTCATTGAGTCTATCAGGATTCATAGGAGTGTGAATGACATCATTATAGAGATCAGGAGTGTAATTTATAAAGCATATCATTTGGAAAATTGGTAGTTTATTATTTAGTAAAACAATCACATGTGATAGTTCTCAAGTATCATAGCAATGTTTTGGCAGAGTTATTGCTCTGAATCCTCTAAAATCTAAGAATTAAGGCCGCTTGGTGAAGAGTAGTGAGTGTATTCAGTGGTTAAGAGGAAGGACTTTGGGGGTGGATGGCCTGGCTCTCCACTTCTTGGCAGTGAGAAGGGAATCCTGGGAGCCTGTGCGTTCTTTATATGTAACAGGAAACAACGTTTATGAATAAATGGGTAGCAGGAATATCGGGTAAGTGCTTGATAAAGTCTGACTATTGCAGTGTCGATTTCCCCAGCATCTCCATCTCACGGGGCTGTTGTGAGGATCAAATTAAACAATGACCATCGAAGCACCTAGCAGTAAAAAGGAAATGCTGCTGCGGCTGTTACCGCTGGTCACTGTGGCTGTACTGCCCGCTCCCACCTCCTTTGTCATAAGGATGCCTCCTCACGCTGGTTTTTACTACACTGTGCATTGGTGTGATTTCTCAAACCAAACTGAGGGAAGTAAAAGAAGCAGCCCTTGTAGTTGTTCGTATAGTCTGTGTGCTGAGGCTCCCCGTGGTCCCCAGGCCAGCAGCAACAGCAGCCCCAAGAGCTCGGATGTGCAGTTCCTCAAGCCTCCACGCACACCCACTGATAAGACTCTGTCGGGGGGGGCGGGGTGGGGGGCGTGCGGGCAGAGCTTTAACAGACTCTCCAGGTGACTGCCGTGCGTACCTGGTCTCGTGACCCCTGGGCTAGTGTAAGGATGGTATTACATGTTGAGCAGTTTTACTGAGATACAACTCACATACATCTGCCGTTGCACCCCGTACCATAAAACACACCCCTTTATTTATTTATTTATTTATTTTATTATTTTTTTTATTTGTTTTATTTATTTTTATTATTATTTTTTTAAATCCACTCCTTTAAGGGTCAAATGGAGTGAGAGGTATCGAGTTAACTACTCCTGGGGATAAAGGGTACAGCATGCAGAGTAGAGTCAATGGCACGGTAGTGGTAGGTGACACCTGTGGTGAGCACAGCATGACAAACAGAGCTGTCACCACCATGTTATACACCTGAAACTTAGGTAGCGTCGTGTTTCAACTATACTTCAACTAAAAAAAAATACCCCGAGAAATATTCGAAGTGTATTTATAGCAAAAACTTCATTTCCTATTTATCTGAAATGTAAACAGAAAACATTCACCTGAAACTTAGGTAGCGTCGTGTTTCAACTATACTTCCATTAAAAAAAAATACCCCATGAAATATTCGAGGTGTATTTGTAGCAAAAACTTTATTTCCTGTTTATCTGAAATGTACAAAAAAAACATTCACCCATTTAAAATGTACAATTCAGCAGATTTTAGTATATTCACAAAGTCGTACGGCCATCATCCAATCTAATTTTAGAAAACGTCCATCACCTTTGCCTACTCTTGACATTTCACGTAAATAGGATTGCACAATACATGGACTTCTCTTACTTAGCCTACTATTTTCAAAGCTCATCTGTGCTGCGGGCACTTTTCATCACCTCGTAAGGTTCCCTCGCTGTGAGTATTCTTTGCATTCATTTCTGCAGCGTTGACACCAGGCTGGTTGGTGATTCTCCAGAACAAGTCTAGTACGTGTGTGCGTTTGCGTATGGGGGTTGGATAACTGGATGGGACTGTGTGTGTGCAAGTGTGTTTTAATTTTGCCATTTCCCTTTTGTAGGGGCTCCTAAAAGGCTCACAGCCAATTTTGTGATCCATCTACTAGAAATGGATAGCATTCTTTTATGGTCCGTCTTAAAAACTCTAGTGACTTCATTTCTAATTTCTTTTATGATATAACCCTTGCATTTACTGTTTCTTTCCCACTTTTCATTCTTGATATCTTGCTGCATTTTATGTATCCATTTAACTGCCTTAAATTCTTTTTAAAACAAGGCAGGATTTAAATACCTAAGAATAAAACCACATAAAGCATCCCCTCTATCCTAAGCTAAAGACTTCCTAAATCTGTTCTTAGCACTTGTCAAATCAAGTTGAATAATACTGATTTATAGTTTTTTTGCAACTGGAAAAAAAATACCATCTCCTACATCTGAATTTATGTGTTTTCAAAGTGATGTCTGTCCTCTCAACTATTTGAGGAAATAATAGCATTATAGTTTTATATGCTTCAGAGTTGGCCAATCACTTTGCTCTTTTGCTCTGGAAAATAGGAATACAATAGATATCACCCTTTGTTCAGTTTCCTTTCCATAATATGATTTGATAACATAAATTCAGAGATGGAATGTTTATAACACAGTTTGATTTTGTGATAAAGACTTTTTTCCTCTTGGAAAGACTAGAACAAAAGTGAGAAAAAGGCATATTAGAGCTGTCAAGAGATATTATTTTTGCCAGAAAAGAAGAGGCAAGTGTCTTCTTCTTCATGAGAACAAACTGATTTTATAGCAGCTGCTCTTGAAATAGATACACGTATAGAAAACTTCACTGTCTCTAGTCACAAAAAAAGAAAGAAAACCCAGTTTTCCAGTAAGATAGCAAAATCTCACGTGCATATATGCAAGGTACATATGATCAAGTATCACATGGCCACAAGGTCAGAGGCAACGGCGGCGGCTGTAGAGAGCTGCCGTGGGTCCAGCTCCACCACGTGAGAAATGTGTGGTCGACAGCCACCGGAGAGCGCAAACCCTGACAAATGTTTGTTGAGTTTAAGCTTCTTTCCCCCTGTGGTTTGACTTCATAAATACAATTTCATTGTGCACGTTATTAAGTAAAAGTTCATAGTGAATTGTGTGGTTCCTGAACGGACAGTAGAGAGTGCACATAATCAAAAATTAATTCCAAATAATGGTGCTTTTTTTGTGGATTAAATAAATCTTTTTTTTTTTTTAGCAAATAATGCAGTTGGATATTCATGTAGTTGTTATAATCTCCTCAAAATGCAATCCTTACAGTTCTTTTATAAATTCAAACTTTGTATTACTGAGGTTATGGTTTCAGACCATAATGGAAAATAGAAATTGCTTTCTATTTCGATTTCGGCCAAGTAAAAGAAAGTCATGTTCCTTTGCAGTCTGCTTTCTATAGTTTTAGCATGAATGTGTAGATGTTTATTTTGCCACCTTTGCCCAACCCCTTGAAGAACAAAAGAAGGATACACTCTCTTGGCTAGGATGCTGGGACTCTAAGGAGAATGAAAAATATTCAGTATTTTTTAAAAGCCTTCAGAATTTGAGGATGTTGGCATATTAGTGCTAGTAAAAAAATCAGTTTATGTGTATTTTAAAAATATTAGCTTTAATTTAGAAGTCAGCGACTGCCTTTTGAATATCCTCATCTTGAGCTAAATGTCAAAATAGTGTTAGTACATGTTTCCAATATGCTGCCAAACTCTGCTGATTTCCTCCTGGAGTTTGATCAGTAATGGAAGCAAAATTTTGGTCTAACCCATTTGCTCACATGAAGAAAAAAGAAAACTGAAAAAAATCTTGAAAAAATCTGAAGCCATGTGTCCAGAGGGTAGGAGGGAAAAATAAGTTTTCTCATTTGCACGGGGTTTGATGAGGTAGAGGCAAGCATCTGCTTTCATTTCTGTGAAACTCTTCCTGTATCTCATGGCCGGGACCCCTTGGCCACGGCAGATGGGCCTTCGGCTTGTACAGATCATCTAGACTGGAATTTTTCCCAGCAGCTCAAAGTTCCTTTCTAGGAAGATGGTCAGATGGTCTGCACTCCCCATAGATGTTTATTTCTCCTTGAAGGAAAATGCTAGGCAATCTGACATTCTTGCCACGTCTCTGCAAATAAATAAATATATATTTTTTAAATATAAATATATATATAGAAATAAGTAACTGCTGAACAGTGCTCTCGCCCTTATTCACATGTGGCCTTCTATCTCCATTGGTGCCAAGATACCTAAAGGCAAAATATAATATTTTGACACAAGATAAATATTTCATTGAACGATCTCAACAAGAGTGGCTAACACTGATTTTTTTTTTCATTTCTGTCAGAACAGAAGTGTATCCATAAGCTTGTCCTGCTGAATCAGTGTTGGAAGGGAAACTAGATATCCTCCGGCCTGACAGGGTTTTGATCAATGAGTACATGCTTAATAAAGTAATTACTATTTTTTCACCTGGATATTGTTCTTAGCCCTTTAGCTAAGTGTTGTGGAAGGTTTCTCAAGGGAAGATTCTGTACCTGAAATCTGCTGCGGGGGGAGCAGGAGCAGAGATGCCAGAGGACGGCAGGACATCATTCCCTTCTTGGGTCTGAACTGAGAAGACACACGCTTCTCTAAGCAAAAGCAGGAATTTACCTAGAATTCTTGGAGCAAGGTTAGATCTCAGAGTTTGAGGAAATACCGTAAGGCCACCTCAGAGAATAGTCTAAAGCAACTCTTTTTTTTTTTTTTTTTTGACAAAGTGAATTTTGCAGCCTTGCCAAGACTTATGATCCAAATAAAGTAATTGAAATGGAAAAGTGAATTGCAATGAATCTTCTTAATGTTACTCTCTGTGAGGGCCCAAGTTATAAATTGTAGGCAGAAATGTCTATATGTGTGTGTATATATGTATGCACATATATATGGCTATCAACATAAACATAACATATATACACATAAATACAAGTACCATAGCTTATATATATAAATTCTTTTTATGTTCATTTTCCTTAGACCTAATTTGATCTTGTTTATAAATTGCACCTCCATTCGGATGACCCAGTCTTTATGACTTGTAAGACATGTGCTTATCCTCCCACTGCTATTTGGGCCACTAAATTTAATATTAAGTAAAACAAAAAAATACAGTAAAAAAAGAAAATCGAATAGTGTGTATCTCATTAAAATGAGACAAATTGAGGAAGAAGAATACCTGGCAGTTGACACATCAACTTCCCCCAAATATGCAGGCAGATTACTTTGCTCATTATTTTCATGGGTTGGTGAAAGGTCACAGGCTTCAGGTACAAAATAAAATATTATTTTTCAAGCCTTCTCATTATTCCCCGAGAAATCAGTTTTCAAGATACATCCATTTCTGCGCACTTGTAACTTTTCATATTAGTGATATTTTGAGACTTGTGTATTTGAAAAGGACCTTAGAGATTACCTGGTGACCCTGCCAACCAAGGCGGGAATTCTTTCTACGGCCTCCCTGACAGAATTTCAGCTAAGCCTCCCTCGCCTGCACCCAAGAGCAGGGAGTCTGCGACTTTATGTATCAGCCTATCCTGGGGTTGGACAGCCGTGTATTTTATAAAACTTATCTTCATGTTAAGCTGACACCTGCCACCCCATAACTTCCCGTTGTTAATCCATCGTCTGTTTGGATCAACCTAGAGTATGTCAGTCGGTAGAGTACGTCAGTCCATCCTTCCCGACATCAGCCTGCAAGTATCTGGAAATGGTCGCTGTGTTCTGCTTAATGGTTTAAATCCCTCTACGACTGAAAAAAAAAATCCCTCTACGATGTAAAAGTAGGTACAGCTCCTTCTGCCCTTTTTGGAAGCAGTTGCCACCGTCTCTCAAAGCGTTCTTAGTTTTTAAGGCCCTTTATAAATAATCGCAAGCAAAATTGTGTTGTATATTCTAAACGTAACATGAAGAACGCAAAGTAAAATAAGACCAAGGTCGGTCTTTCCCTACTCCCTCCCTCCCTTCCTTCTTTCCCTCCTTCCTTGCTTTTTTCTTTTCCCTCCCGTTATAAAATGCTTGCTACATTTTTCTAGGCACTTGACAAAAATGAACTCCCTTGAACCTTATTTGAAACCCTATAGCTTAAGTCTGTAACATGGAAACAGCCACAGAAGGATTAGATGACTTGCTCAAGTCTTCACAGCAAGGAAGTGGTATAATTGAGCCGTCTTACCTTTTGTCTGTGCTTTTTTCTTTTTTAATTTTATTTATTCATGAGAGACACAGAGAGAGAGGGAGAGACACAGGCAGAGGGAGAAGCAGGCTCCATGCAGGGAGCCCGATGCGGGACTCGATCCCGGGACCCCGGGGTCATGACCTGGGCTGAGGGCAGACGCTCAACCGCTGAGTCACCAGGTGCTCCAAGACCACAGAGTCTTGTCCAAGTTTGAAAATTGGTGAGAGAGACCTTTTGGGCTGCGTTTAGTTCTTTTGGTTCTCCACTGAACAAGCAGCACAAGGATGTCAAAGAGAACAGGATGCCTTTTACTTCATGAAGGCCCAAGCACAGGGATGGGAAAGTGAAGGGTGAAGCTAGACCCCTGAGCTAACTCTAGGTTATGTCATCTTTGGGGTGCAGACATCTGTCCTCAAAGGCCTACATTTACCACCACAGAGGCCAGATGGTGACTGTGCTTTTCTTTCTGCAACGTGGGGTCTACATAGGCCGACTATGGTTGACCATAATTCTTTTTTTATTTAAAATTTTTTTCATTGTAATTATTTCTTTAAAAAGTATTTCATTCACCATAAGGAGTAGATGGCTCAGAATATTCTCTTACATCAAAGATGGAAGCAATTTTTGAATGCTTATTATCTACCAAGAATCATGCTTCATTTTGGAATTACTGGGTGGCTCAGTTGGTTAAGCATCCAATTTTTGGTTTCTGCTCAGGTCATGATCTCAGGGTCATGAGATCCAGACACGGAGCCTGACATTCTCTTTCTCTCTTGCTCTCTGAGCATCTTCCAACCCACTTTCATGCTCCTGTGCACTTGCTCTCTCTCTCTCTCTTCTTTAAAAAAAAAAAAAAAAGAAAGAAAGAAGGACACCTGGGGGGCTCAGTAGTGAGGGTCTGCCTTCAGCCCAGGGCGTGACCCTGGGGCCCTGGGATCGAGTTCCACGTCGGGCTCCCTGCATGGAGCCTGCTTCTCCCTCGGCCTGTGTCTCTGCCTCTCTTTGTGTCTCTCATGAATAAATAAATAAAATCTTGAAGGGAAGGGAAGGGAAGGGAAGGGAAGGGAAGGGAAGGGAAGGGAAGGGAAGGGAAGGGAAGGGAAGGGAAGGAAAAAGGGGAAAGGGGAAAGGAAAGAGGAAAGGAAAGGAAGAAAGAGTCTTTATGTGAATATGTTATGTTCCTGTCCTGAAGAAGCTCAAAGCCTATTGGGAGAGAATCACACACAAATAAATAATTATGGCTTAAGTTTTTTTTATGATATTATATATAAACTGCTTTTGGAAACCTAGATAAGGAGCAATTAATTCCCACAGGTGTTGGAGGGACTGTGGGGTCACTTTTAGGGCTGCAGAAAGAAGGTCGTCTTAAATTGATATCATTACCAGACAGGAAAATTGAAAAGAAGGATACATTCCACCCACAAGAGACTTTGAAACTATCAGTTACTCTAGAAATTTCAGTGTGTTTTGCTAGAGGCTAAGATTGAGACATAAGGACAGTAAATATTAAAAGCAGATCACTTTATGAAGTCATGTTCTCTGAGAAAGCAATGACCTTAAGGAAAACTAGAGAAGTAGCTTTTGTAAGTATCCACATTTAGGAGCCCCGATCCCTCCACAAACACATGGGTTTCCAGGTGATTCTAACCAACCTGCACTTTTTCCCTTTGTGGCCAATTTGGTCAGACTGAGGCAGGCAAGACATGGGGCTAGAAATCTGTGACTCGATCAAAAACCTAATCTCTCCCCTTAGTTTATATTTTACTAGGCCTCCTCTCCAGACCGGCGAACACCATAACTGCTCAACCCAAGTTAACCTGCACCCTTTATTCCCAGAAGGAGGGAAAGCCGTGTTAGAACCAGGTATCTTGCAATAGATCATCACAAGCTGATTCTGCCCAAGAGCCTCCCCGCTGGTTTTAATATGGGATCAAAATGTCTCAGCAATATAAAAAAATATGCTTCTGCAAAATAGAATTCCATTTTAGGATTTGTATTTTATTTTTTTAAATCTCAAACGTTTCTTGTCTTGAGTATTTCATCCTGATTATTACGCAAGAGTCCTATATGAATTCTGCTGTGCTTTAAACGTAATATTGAACCGGAGCGTATCTAGCCTGTTCTATTATGTGCTATTAGAACAAAGAACAGATTGCGTCTAAAAAGCTTCCTCAAAGATACTCTATGGACAAAAAAAAAAAGAGAGAGAGAAAAAAAGGGCACATTCTGAGAAATAATAGTGCAATGATACAATGATGTTCATTTTAAAAACCATTTGTGAAAATGAGGGATTGTTTTTTATCTGAGTGAGGCCAAGAATCAGAATCAGTCCTAATTTTCACGTCTGTATATAAACTGATTAAAAGATCCAATTGGTGTACAAATAACTATTACTCTAAATCTCTGTGGTGCTAATGAGCTTCGGGGATTTGCTGAGGCTAAGGCACAATCCATTTTAATCAAATGCATTTAGTTCTTGAGTAACTAGCCTAGGATACGGCCCAAGTATCAGAAAGAGCAACGCCTGGCTCTCTGGAGGGACCTTGACTCAAATGGTATTTTTATGTATGATTCATTAGGATAAGGCATGTTAGGTACATAAAATATGTTCTTTGTCCTAAAATAACGCCAGTCTGGTAGGACAGACAAGATGCACACAAATACATGCGGGGCTGCATATGGTGGATGCCATCTGGTTAGATCCAGAACATACTCCAAGTGTCCACAGGAGGCCAAGACCCTCTGATGCTCCCTTTGCCTGGGGCATTGGAATGGAGTCTTGAGGAATAATGGGCCGAAAAGAATATATATTTTTTAAATTCCTATTAAATCTTAGGTACTCTGGATTCTAGATAAATGTTCAATAAGAAGGAAAAAGAGCACTGCACGAGGGAAGAAGAAAGCACATTTTGATAGAAGCATCAGTAATGGAATATTACGAGTTCCAGATTTTATGCCTTCATTTTTCTCCCTGTGACTATGGAAGAATTTCCATAATCTGTATTTCTAGGCAGATTTATTTCTGGTTTGGCTTAGGAGTCTTTGCTGATGTTCATGTCAGTACTGACTGACCCCTTAATTTCAAGTCCCGCACCGGGATTGCATGTGTCAAACTGTCTTTCACTTCTGGAATAGCTACTGAGATTTTGCCTTTTTTGAATCTTAAGTGGAAATAGATAAATTCAGCCGTTACTTGAAAGAATCTTCGCTTTCGTTCTCACCTTTGATCACTCACCAATACTGAAAAGGAAGAATAATAGATTTTGTAAGTGGCAGCCAATCAGGAATTTAGGTTGATTTTCTGAAACTTCATTTTTTAAATATTTTTTGAGGATTTATCGATTTATTTGAGAGAAAGAGGAGGAAACAGGATGTGAGCAGAGGAGGGGCAGACGGATGGGGAGAGAGAGAATCTCAAGCAGACTCCCCAGTGATCACAGAGCCCGATGTGGGGCTCGATCCAAGGATCATGACCTGACCCGGAATCAGGAGTCCGAGGCTTAACCAACTGAGCCACCCAGGCTGCCCTGATTTTCTGTAACTTTAGAATAAAGCAAACAGATAAAAATAATGCAGATGGAAAGATTTTATGGTTGGTTTTTAACATCCTCATCATAAAATGGAATATTTTTATCATTACAAAAGTTCCTGTGAAATGTGCTACATTTCCTAATTGTTGGTTTGTTATGCGATGATGTATTTATAGGTTTCCATCTGTAATTAGTTATCTCCATGGTGCCTGTCAGTGTGGATATGGGTACCCTGACATCACAGAACATTACAAACTTTAAGAGGAAAACTTCGTGTTTTTCGCCCCTCCATCATTTGTGCAGTTGACAAGTGAGGGATGAGAAAATTTTCCTATCAGAGCCTTCAGGGCTCTCAGGTAACCGGGACGGGACAACAAGGGGCATTTCATTTGCAAAATACAGCTCCACGTTGACTTGCTTCTTCCATTTCCTCTTGTCACTAGTATTGTTCGGATTTCCAGAGGCTCGAGGACAGCAGATTTCCCCTTCGTCAGGACAGCCTGTCACGACCGCGGACGTGATGTATTAACATTACCAACGCCCTGCAGATTTAGTTACCAATTTAGTACCTGAGGCTCTTCGTTTCCTTGTAGGACGTTTTGTGTGCCTTTGGGCTAAGCGGTTCCCAGTCACCTTTGGCACTTTATTAAGGACCAAAACATCCAATAATAGCTTCTATCTGGGATCTGAAGCTTAGGCTGGCCTGGGACTCCAAAGTCATTGGGGCTGACTTTCTCCACCTTCCCATCACTTCCTTAGATTACATTTTTACAGTTACCCAGCCTCTTGTTCAGTTTATGTGGTCTGTGCCATAAGCCGTTGCATCTCATTTCCTAATCAAAGGTCTCTTTGAAAGTTTAGCATTTTGCAAAAGGGAGATACCCATTTAACAGTGTGTCTTCTGGAGGCTGATTTTTCTGTAAGTCAAATGTACTTAGGTAGCACTGTTAATAGTTTTAGCTGCTCTCATTTAAAAGAAAGCATTTCCAGCTCCTAAACTACTCATAGACTAATTGCTTCTGTTGTGGTGGTGGTTGTTATGGTTAAAGGATTCACAGGATGTCCCCCTAGAATGAAACTTTGAATAAGAAAGAAACGTTTATAGAAAATTAGATTTAGGGGCACCTGGGTGGCTCCCTCGGTTGATTGGGTGGCATCTCTGGCTCTTGATCAGGTCCTGATCTCAGGGTCAGGAGATTGAGCCCTATGTGGGGTTCTGCGCTCAGCAGGGAGTCTGCTTCTCTTTCTCTCTCTCCCTCTGCCCCTCCCTCCCACATGCAGATGCACTCTCAAATAAATAACTAAACAAATCTTTTTATATATATAAAACTAAATAAATCTTGAAAAAAAAGAAAATCTATACAACATTCAACAAACACTTTTTATAACACTTCTAATTTGAAATGACCACTTTATTGATAATCCTGATGACCCAGAATATAATGTGCATAGTAAGGTCCCTTTGGTTAATTTAAATACTTCTGTAATTCCCCTTTTTGTACTCTTTTAAAGAATTTATTTTTTTTCTTTTAAAGAATTTAATGAGCATGATCTCAACTAGCCTTAAAGCATATATAAAAATCAGAGAAAGGATAGGTCCCTTTGGTCAACTTAAATACTTCTGTAATTCCCCTTTTTGTACTCTTTTAAAGAATTTATTTTTTTTTCTTTTAAAGAATTTAATGAGCATGATCTCAACTAGCCTTAAAGCATATATAAAAATCAGAGAAAGGGTAGAAAATAGCTTTCCTGCTTGACAAAGACCTGCTTTATTTTATGAATTCGGGGTTGGCAGTTGTATCTACCATGGCCTCTTCTGTCTGTAAAGTCCAGAGTCCATCTCTACTTCAGAGTCAAGTGTGTCCTTATATGTGACAAAAAGGTTGCAGAGTTTGAATCCTCTTTTAGGTGTCTCTTAGGAATCCGTGATTGTCAATATTAACAGTGGTCTCTTTAACCATCAAACCAACATTAATGCACTATGCTTTTGAAAATAAATGCAGTATCATTAGCCCCATGGTTCCTGTGACTTGCAATTAGAAATGCCCAGAGTAGGTCCACAAGAAACATTTATTGAACTAATAGGGAAAAAAAAAATCTAGAAGGTTCAAACTAGTGAATGGTTTCATGCACACACGTCTGGTCACTCTTCTAAAATGCTTAGTAGGCGATCTTTAGCTAATGATAATGGTTAAAATTAGCTGACTTTGAAGTATCCATTCAAGTTCAATAGAACAGATTGTTCTAAATAAGGCAACACAGGCTTAGAGACCATCTATTCCCTTTTTAAAGAGAGTACCCAATAAAGATTGCATCCCTTATGTATAGTATTATCTCCATCTCCTAAATACTTCATGCCCAACGATGTCATTATCGGACTGTGGATATATTTAAGCATGATTTAGGAGTCCTTTGTGATTACCCAGCCTCTTATAATCATAGCACTAGTTTTAGTAATGGATCAGAAAATATTAAAATAAATGTTGCAAAGCCTTAATCCAAGCAAGCAGATACTCACGATTAAGTCAGATCTCAATAAAAGAAAAAAAATGACTCTCTGGACTGTCTGTAGAAATATGTGAGTGTGTGGTGTAAACTATCCCAAACTCTGTGGAGTCTTCCCCAGACACCATCACTCTCCTATGATCATGAGCCATCTTCCCTAACCAGCACAATAGGGATAACAAAAACCCATTTCAGTCTCAATTTAAGTTTAATTCCCAGATGGAACTTGAAATGAGGCTGTAATGAACTTGAACTTGCAGCAGTGATTATCTCATACGTGCATATAGAAGTGTGCAGATACAGTAGTGGGCGCTTCCTGATACTGCTCTGAAGGCATTCAGCTCTACAGAAACAGGTGAAAAGCAGGTGCTATGGATTAGCATATTATTTACATTGAATTATATGCATGGAGAAATCAGCCAGGTCTTCTTGTATTGTCTTTGCATATAATAGAACAGAACAGAACAGCGTGTAGCATGATCAGAGGGTTTTTAAATGACCTATAGTTTCTAAATGAATGCCTAAAAATGTCAGCAAGGTTATCTGAAAAAAAAAATGTGAAGACAAACTTGTATGATATACGATAATATATCACTAAATACATTTAGTGATACGTTAATTAGGATCATAAAATATTTCTAAGAAAAGAGAACAGATGTCTCCAGTGTCCAAATAACTCCCTAAAACCATTTAGGCTTTTAGGAAGACACCTTCATTCATATGGCTGTCCTAGGCATCATTTAGTATTTTATTACTAAAGCACTAAATTACATTCTGGGGACATGAATGAATGATTTTGCCTACTTATACATTTTATAGGCCAGAATTCTAGGAATATGTTAAGCGTCAAAGGAATGAGAGAATGGTGGTTAAAGCCTTATGTCAGAGGTAAAAATTGACACAGGAAAGACCTGAATTTGGATTCTTGTTGCAACATTCTCCCTTTCTGGTAGAAAGGTTGGCAGTTAGTAATTCACTGTACTCCTGCAATTTTCTAGGTCTGAGTTATCTCTTCCTTGATTCTTGGAAGAGAAATGGAAGGATTCAAGTAAATTCTGAGTTAAATGCTCAAGCCTATCTAAAGTATTTTTTGAGAAGCTGGGTCAAGACTATAGATATAATTGTAACCTTTATTTATCTGAGGATGTGGTGGTCTGCTATTAGGACAAAGACTCTGAGACCAATTTCTCATTTTTCCTAACAAAATACCAGCACTGGCACCAAGACCAGTAGAAATGGGGACGCGTGATGGCTCAGCAGTTGAGCACCTGCCCCTGGCTCCCGCGGGAGTGTGATCCGCGGTCTCGGGATCGAGTCCCACATCAGGCTCCCTGCCTGGAGCCTGCTTCTCCCTCTGCCTACGTCTCTGCCTTTCTCTCTCTCTGTGTCTTTCATGAATATATAAATAAAATATATATTTTTTTTTAAAAAGACCAGTAGAAACGAACAGATTTCCTCTCTGATAACAACACAGAATGTCAGCATCCACATAGTGTCTGCCTGAGAGTAAGCATTACCATTTCTCACCAGATTCCTTCTTCCTGCCTTCTGGAAGCTCACCCTCTGAGTAGCTGCCAAAAATCATGTTTCAAAACAGAAATCCAGGGGTGCTCGGTGGTGCTCAGTTGGTTAAGCGTCATGATCACAGGGTCCTGGGATTGAGCCCTATGTCAGGCTCCCTGCCCAAAGGGGAGTTTACTTCTCCCTTTCCCCTGCCTTGTGCTCTCTCTCTCTCTCTCTCTCTCTCTCAAATAAATAAAAAGAAGAAAAAAAGAAAAGAAAAGAAAAGAAAAGAAAAGAAAAGAAAAGAAAAGAAAGAAAAGAAAAGAAAAGAAAAGAAAAGAAAAGAAAAGAAAAGAAAAGAAAAGAAAAGAAAAGAAAAGAAAAGAAAAGAAAAAAGAAAGAAAGAAAAAGAGAAAGAAAGAGCACACATCTGGTCAACCCCCTACTTGCTTAGTTACTTTCCTGTGGTCTGTCACATGACCCTTGCCCTCCTGGCCTCTCTCTCTCTGTATCCCTTTTCCTACCAACAAACCCCCCAGGTCCTTAAAGACTGCCCTGTGCACGCTCCATCTGCCTCTGCAGTGCTTCTACCCCCTCCTATAAGCTGCCACATATTTATAGGGTCTACCTCAAATGACATCTCTTAAGTGTAGCCTCACGGTTCCTTTCTTTATGCTTGAGGGTTACCTTCTTGACATCCATTGTGAGATCTCCATATTGGTATTGATTTAGATATACTTCCTCCCTCTAGTCTTTGAGCCCTGAAGCCTAAAACAATCCTTACTCATCTTTTTAGCATCTAATGCAACGCCTGGTACGTGGTGAGTGATGAAGAGGTAGAAATTTTGAATTAGAATTCTACAGTAGCTTTGCGCAGTGGCAGTATCGTAGCCAATGAGGTTTATCCAAGGTGCGATTATTGCTAATTGAGAATTCTACAGTAAATGATGGCGATGTTGAGGCAGCTCAGACTTTAGACGTACAGAGTATCTAGGGCAATCCTCCCAAAAAACATTTCAGTTAAGTTTAGTTAAGTTGCAGTACACGCCACGGGTTTGTCAGAGCACCAAGCCCACAACCTGTTCCCCCAACACTTCCTCTGCTGCTCTTTCCTTTGTACCATATGGTTCCCATTTGCCAGAGCCCTCCTTTTTTAATACTCCTACTTGAAAGGAGCCTTTCTTTCCAACAACTGTATTTAAAACTCACCAATAGAGTTCCCATGCTTGTTTACAAAGAAGAATGATTATATAGCATTTATAGAAATTCTGGGGAAAATAAGTTATTTGTACATGACTTGTCTCCTGGAAATGTGTATATCTATAGGTGTTCCCCAAAGTCGAGTGCACAATGCTTAGCACAATAAAAGTAATAAATCATATTCTTAAAAATATGTATCTAAAGAATAACAAATTGTTTTAAGGGACTTTTTTTTAAATACTTGAAAAACCTTTAAATATGATGGGGCTCTGATATAATAGTCTATTCTTTTTAAATTTAATTTAATTTTTTTCTTTTTTAAGAGGGAGAGAGAGGTGGAGGAGAGGCAAAGGGAGAAAGGAGAGAGAGAATCTTAAACAGGCTCTATGCTGAGTACAGAGCCTGAGCAGGGACTTGATCTTACAACCCTAAGATCAAGACCTGAACTGAGGGATACCTGGGTGGCTCAACAGTTGAGCATCTTCTGCCTTTGGCCCAGGTCGTGATACTGGAGTTCCGAGATCAAGTCCTGCAGCGGGCTCCCAGCAGGAAGCCTGCTTCTCCCTCTGCCTGTGTCTCTGTCTCTTTCTCTCTCTATGTCTCTCAAGAATAAATAAATAAAATCTTAAAAAAAAAAAAAGACCTGAACTGAAATCAAGAGTCAGACGCTAATGACGAAGCCACCCAGGAGCCCCAATAATGTATTCTTGATCAAGAAAGGTTTGAATATTGTTTCTAGGAAAGTTAAAATGATATATTATTTCAGTGTAGTGTGTCCTTTCATACTTTATCAAAAAAGAGACAGAGAAATGAGAGCAGTGGTATTATCTTTACTTATAATATTAGTCACATTGCTTTCCTTTGTGATAGGTTCATGCATTTAAGTCAGTCTTGGATTTCATGCAATACCAGGTGAAAAGAAGATTGGGCTATTTATCCAGATTAAAAATCAAGATAAAATGGCATCTGATCTAAATATATGTATGTAAGAATAATACATTTTTGTCAGAATTATTAATTTGATTAAATGGTTTAGTTTTCTAATTAGCCTGTATGTTTTTTTTCTGAACTCTTGTAGGGCAGCAATTCCTAATTCATGTTCCTCTGAATAATAGTTATTTTAATGATGTTAAATAAGTGTTCCAAGAAGAAAGGACGTTTTTCTTGGCTATATCTCCTCAGACTATACAGAATATCGCAATACATCTTATAGGACTTAATGTTGAAGTATTAATAAGTAATAAACAGTGAGTAAAACCAAAGTATACATTTCAATGAATAATCATGAATACCTGAGAAATAACTGCTTACACCCAAGAAGTAGCATGTTTTCAGCTCCCAAGAGCCACTCCCCTTTTATATGTGAAAGACTTATAAAAATTCTTTCAGAAAGAAAATTGACTTTTGTTAACACTCCATATGGAACACAATATGGGAAAGTCTGTCTTAGCAAACTGGGCAATTTAAGTGCAGCAAATTTTGCCCAGTAGTTAAAATAAAGGCATTGTACTCAAAAAGAATATTTAATGAAAATGTTCAATGAATTCCTGACTGTACGATTTTTCAGGGAATTGTTGTTTTATAAATGCACGCCCATTTATGAAAGAGTAGAGGGAAGACAAAAAAATCCTATGTACTTGTTTTAATTTATGGCTATATGCAATTGCTCTTTATTTATCAACATAGGAGAACAACATGGGTTATACTTAAGTAATCAGGTAGCAATTTCTGGAGAAATAAATTTTAAATAAGTAATTCCTAGGGAATAAATAAGCTATTTTAATAATAAAAGAGCAACCTCATTTCCCCTTAGAAATCATTATGCATTTTAATAATTTAGTTTGCCTTAAACTTCTCTATCATTATCTCAATGATAAGAGATTGAATATTTATAATTATTCAAGGTACAAATATTTGAGCAAAAATCTCTATATATATTAATGGTTTTTGATTGAAAGTATTATAACAAAACAACATCAGAATTAAATGATAATTTCAGGTAGACTAAAATGAATTATAAGATTGAATGACAGTTCTTTTGTGCTGCATACAATTATATTAAGTGTGAAATAGAAAAATAAGAAAAATAAGCATCATTAAATGTGTAATAATAAAAGCAAGAAAGCAATATTCTACAAGTAAAACATCTTTTGGTTAAAAAGTATCCTACTGTTCAACAGCCCATCCGACTCCGATCTATATGCGTTGTTAGTATATATAAATCATAACAATACAATATTATTAGAAATAACGGTTAAATACTCTTTTTGAAATCACTACTGTGGATTAAAACTTTTATAAAGATAATTGTGTTACACTGTATATTTTTCATTTGCCACTAATAGAGAGATTTTGTAGATTATTTCATTATCATTTACTCAGTATAATTCAATATGTATGACACCAATAATAATAGCCACCATTTATTGAGTACTTAGTCTATGCAAGGCATGCTAAATACACTATCTGTGTGCATGGTTGTTTATGTGTGTGTAGTTAACCTATCGAGAACAATACTATTATCATCCCCATTGGAAACATGACAAAATGAGAGTTTGACCAAATATAGCTTGTCCAAGTGACATAGGCAGCAAGAGGCAAAACCAGATTCAAGCCTAGGATTGTTGGACGCTCCAGTGTATAAACACCATGCTGCTGTATCTAGATATAGAATTACTATATACTATGTACAATGGTATCTGCTGAGAATTTTTTAAAATGGATACATTATACAATTACAGGAATGTATAGGCTAATAATCTGTATTTTGGATTTTAATTAACCATTTACTTTTTATTAATCATTCTCAATGGGAAGTATTTTAAGGTCAGGAGAGTAACAGCTAATCCCTGATTTACTAGAGTGGAATCCATTAAGATACAATCCTCTAAAACAAAAGGATAAGTGTCCTAATACATTTTGGCTTCATACCTGTGTATAGGAATCTTAGGTTACTACTAGATTAACTGTTTTCACAAAGCCAGTTCTTCATGATCCCCTAAACAATTTCTTGGAAGCTAATTTTCAAGAAATGACTGCCTTTTACTTAGTAAAAGGAATTAAAAGAACAAAAAGTATTTTTAGCCATGTGGCCTAGGAGCTCAACACGACTACCTGGCAAAAACTCACAAAACTGACTCTTAAGTCAATAGGACATCACATGGATATGACCCATGGACCTTTGCTAATTGATTCATGGTTTGAAGTAATTCGATATGACATCTGGATTGTCTTCCATATTTCTTGGTACTTTGTCTTTTAATAAATCTTGCAAATTATCATTTATATATTGGCCATAAAATTAATTTCTGCCCATTCATCTGTTCACCTTTCTGGAAAGAAATATATGTAAGGTCTACCACATAACCACAAAACTCATATTTTAGCCAAGTGCAGCTATTGTACGAAGTCTTGAGTATCAATCATAGCTTATACGGCTGGGTGTTATTGCTTGTATTTCTTCATTTTATGTTCTTGCTTCAGAGTTTGTTATACACGATATACACTTCTTGATGTGGTCTCAGCTGTTACTGTTACTTTGTAATCCCATATTTTCCTCCTGTCCTTTCAATTTGACTCCCAGTCAACCAGACCACTTAAAATGTTGGGCTCCACATCATGGGTAACCACCTCCTTGTCAAAGCCAGTGATGTAAATAACAATCCTATTTGCATTAGGCAGTGTTTCTCAAACCCAAATCCTGCACTAACCTCCTTAAGAAGAAATAATGATTGCATCTCTTCCTTTCTGACATAAACTGTTTTTAGTATCATTTTGCTTATATATGTATATATATATACCCAAACTCAAGACCAGGGATAAACTCCCTACACGTGTAGCTCTGATGACACAACTATAAATCAATTGCACTTGTCTGTTTGGACAAATTACATAAAATGAAACCAACAAAATTGAGTTAACACAATTCATCGTGATGTGATACTATTTTGCTGACGTTAAATAGCATCTGAAAACAGTTTTTGGAAAAAAGGAAAAAGTTTTCGGTTGCCTATGTTTTTTCTGTGCCAAATGATACACTTCTACCATTAATTTTTTTTTTTCAAATTACTAGAAAACCTTTTTGGTAGCATGTACCATTATTTCAGTTTGCTGTCACTTAGCTCCAAAGTTTCATGAGTGCATTAAGGCAATTTCTGTTGTCCTCTCATTGTCCGTGAGGGTAGTGTCTCGTAGCTGGGGACAACGTAGTCGTAAATAATTAGGCAAGTCTTAATTACTTGTCTGTTGACTGGGATGCTGCCATTCCTTTCCCTCAATGTGTCTTTTGGCTTTGACGAGTTGTCTCTGTCATGCTGATCCTGTCTTATTTGCCTCACTCCTTAATTATGTCATTATCCTCTTCACTGGCTTTTCTGCTTCCAATCTCCCTACTTCAGTCTACTCTACACAGTATTGTTTTTGTTTTTTGAGTGGGCTCCACACTCAGCGCAGAGCCCAGCACAGGGCTTGAACCCACAACCTTGAGATCAAGACCTGAGCTGAGATCAAGAGTCAGATGCTTAAGTGAATGAGCCACCAGGCACCGCCCCCCCAACACACACAGAGTATTTTTAAACTGATCTTTCTAAAATCCAAGTATACCATGTAAAATCATACCATCTTGCAGTGTCATTTCATCTCTTTGTCAGCCCATCCCCTTTCCTCCACTCATCCTCCCATTCTCCTCTTGTAGATGCATAACACTACACACTTATTCAGCCAACATGCAACAGAATGCAAACAGCAAGCACACACATATCCTTGTTTTTTTTTTTCCTTGTCTTTCTTTTTAATAGTACACACTTTAACCTTCCTTCCCTCCACCTAAGTCCTGCTGGGGCAAAAGGCATAAGCCAGAGCTACCCTGGGCACCCTGGGATGTGTGCTCACCTAAGCCCAAGATCACACTAAAATCTCTTGCGATTCGAAAACTTTATTTCATTTACAACAAAATACTATCCCTTTCCCTGATTATTCTGATTATTTTGAGGTTTCCTATGTAGACTGTAAGGCCATGTGTGGAGGTTCTATGATCTTCACAGTTTCTTGCAAAATGCAGAATGTAGAAAAGAATGTATAGCAATTATTAAGAGCATGGAATTAGGAGTCAGAAGGAATCGGATTCAAATTCTATCTCTACTCCTTATTGCTGATGCAACCTTGGAGATTTCTGAGGTTTCCCTTTTGCAAAATGGTTCTTTGTATTTACCTTACAGTAATAGTATGAAGGTTGAATATATTAGGGTAAAGTGATGGGCCTTTGGGAAATAGTATTCAATAAATGGTGACTTTTATTACTAACATTCTATGAGCTTAGCTGTGAATCAGTGTTATATGAATCCATTCATTCATTTTCTTTTTTCCTGGAATTCCCAGTGGTTTGTAAGTTGGAGCAATAGCAGCTATAGCAGCAGGTTGAGGAATGCTAATTCCACAACCATAATTATCTAGAAAAAGGAAATAAAATGCCATTGCTGAGAACAGAGAGGTCAGGATGAGCCGTATGCATGGTATTCAGCTCCTCTTCTCAACCCTGAGAACCTTTCCTTGTAGGAATGTGCTAGACACTATATCTTCACAATGCATAAAATCTGAGGAGTGAGAAAGTGACTTCTTTCTCTCTGTTAGGGATGGAGCCTGAGAGGAAGTCCTATTTCATTGTGTGAGAGCTGAAAAATATCATTAACCTAATTGTTCTGTGCCCCACAGAGATCCTTGTTCTCTTCTGGAGGCCTCAACCTTCTCACCTGAGTAATGAAGAGGTTGGACCAGGTGATCTCTGAGATCCCTCTAGGCTCCAACAGTCTGAGTTGAGGAAGTTTTAGCAAATTAGAGGGACCCTAAACAAAACAAAAGAAGGGGGAAAATAGCCTTTTTTAAGGTCAGTGTCTTTGTGTCTTACTCCATTGAACAGAGGAGAGGTCGATACAGAATGTGATTTCTGACTGAAGTGCAACAAAGCATGAACCAAACAGATAGGAAAAAAAAAAAAAAAACCTGTGGTGTCTAAGAATTCCCTTGGTTCTACTGCAGTGAAACTACTGACACATTTTTTATTTTAATCAAAAAAGTTAACTGTAAGCAATTACCGCAGTCGGCTCTGAGCGATATTCTCTGCCCTCCCAGATAGCCCCGTTTGGCAAACACACAGCCATCTCAAGAATTATAGAAAATTGTTGCAAGTGTCAGAAATGATGAGTCCTTAGACTCAGTCTGATTATCTGCATCAGTGTAGTTACAGAAGGAGACAGAGAAGGGGGAAGAAATGTATCCAAGATCAAATACTCTCTCCTGGCTCTTATAATTGCTACCTCTGTCTAGAATTCATAGAAGGTGGGCTCCACAGGATGTTGATTCACCCCACCCCTCTGTCTTTCAGGTACGGCCTCTCGTTCATTTGTATTTCTTTTGCTTTACTCCAGATTTTTAACTTTTCACCCGGACCACTGCTGTAGTCTCTTAATTATTCTCTTTCCTCCTGTTCCCCATCTTCCAGTCTCCTTCCTAAAGTTCTTCTCCTGCGGCCTCATGCCGTGCTACGGCACTTAGCTAATCTCTCCAGTCTGCTGTTCGTGAGCCCACCCACCTTCTAGAGAATAAGGTCTAAGTTTTTGCTGTCAACCACAAACACTTGTGAAATAGCCCCATCTTCTTTTAAAAATGCGGTTGAATGCGCAATGCGGTTGAATTTCTCACTGCAAAAAAACATGTGTGTTTATTTTAGTAAACGCCTAAAATACATAAGCGACAAAGAAAAAAAATTAACTGTCTTTTAAGTTTAATTTTCCTACCTTTATTGATTTCCTTGCTGTAACCAAAGCAGACTGTGAGCTATGTGCACCTTCCCAAGTGCACCTGACACTCTCATTTTCATGCCTTTTCTTGTTATCTACATTCGCCCAACCTCACCTAATTTCTAGCCACTGAAATTCTATCCAGCCTTCACTGTCCATTACAAAAGTCTATTTCTCTAAGAAGTCCTCCCTTGATTTTGAATCTCTGTAGCAGGGATTAATGATAATATATGTAAACTATGTTAAGTTACACCTTGGGGTTATTCTTCCTTGGTATTTCATATTTTATAGTCTGCCTTTTTCAAAGTTATGTATTACCAGTGTTACCCATGTACTTGTATACAAAAATTGAACTCTAAGATTCCCGAATTCACCTTACTCTCTCTCCTAGGAATTTCATAAGCTTTCACTTGTAGGAGTTGATAACCTGGATTGTAGCATCCTACTCTTGTACCGTTTTGCAGGGGATGGTGAGAGTAAAGGGAAAATTGGGAAATAAAAATGGGAAAAGATTGGAAGGTGGGACAAAAAAAGAGAATGTACTCTCCTGGAGAAGGTAATGAGTACGCCAACCAGTGCCAGAGACAAAAACCAAGTGGATACCTCTGGAGGATCCTGTCCAAAGAGTGGGCTAAAGTGAATGTCCGGGAACGCACGGCACAAGGAATGGTGGTGTCTGAGGTTGAGCTGGTTCATAGCCAACTCTGTCCATTTCAGATGCAACGAGAAAGACCAAACGCAGGACACCGTCCCTGAGAAAGGCTGGCAGGATTCATTCAGCTGACTGCGATAGCATGGGCCTGGCAGTGGCGGGAGGGGACCCAAACCTGGGAAACCCAACAGAGTGTGGAGCCGAAGGGTATAGCTCAACTTTCTCCTTGAGACTCAGGAGCTTCAGTCTCAGGGCTGAGCAGTTGAAAATATTTCCACCTCCCTGTAGATGGACAAGCACCACTGCTATTTTGACAAGCTTTGGGCAGCTGGGATGCAAGCTGGACTTTCATTCCATAACAGTCCTCCAGGAAATGGTTTTGGAAGGCATCTAGAGTACTGTATTGGCTTTGCTATGCAGAGGCTTAAGTGGATACGCCAGGATTTAGTGAACTTCTCTTACCCAAATAAAAGGAGCCTTCAACACCTCCTCATAAGCTTTTTCCTTCAGTCCTTTAATCATTTACAGTATTTCTTTCTGGACCTCCCATCCAAATATCTTGATTTAATAATATTCTTCTTTCTAAAATTCTAAGATCAAAATGGGAATCGGTTCTCTGATAATCATCTGATGGAAGCAATTATACTCATTACATCCTTCTTCCTCCTTTCTCTTTTTCTTAAAAAAAATTATATAGATAGATAGATAGATCGATCGATCCCTGGGTGGGTATCAGGGGTTGAGCGTCTCCCTTTGGCTCAGATTGTGACTTGTGATACGAGGGAGAAATTAAATCAATGTGGCTGAATAAGACACATTTCTTTTTTTAAACATTCTGAAAAGAGGTAAGAAGGAGTAAGAACACCTTTCGAGACCAAACACGACATCAGCATGCTTGGCGTTCTTTGATTTCTGCTCCCTGCCTCTGCCAGTTCTTACTGAACTGTCACCTATTGTATTAGTGGGGGGAAAACAGCATCTCTAGGGTCCTGCAGCCGTGTTTGAATAGACTCAGTCACAGGAAGGTAGAGATGAAAGTCATTTTGGAGCCACTTCACCTAATGGAACAACTAGCAGGAAATCACACCTGCCACTTTCCGAGAGGAACAAGAAACCTTATGCTTGAGGAGCCCGATCATAAAGTGAAAGGGATGGCTTTTCCACTGGACAGATTGAAAAAAATCCCCTGTGTGCCACTGGAGCAAGTTTTGGGACCCCTTTTGAGCCCGTGGAGAGAATAACCCGGACCAGTTTGACTGTTTGCAAGAAATGCATAAGAGACGGCCGCTGGAGCCGCGTGGCCGTGGTGGGACAGGACACTGGGAGACCTTTGTCCCACTTCCACGCACTCCCTCTGCCTCCCAGGGTAGCCCAGACTTTACACTAGAGAACCTTTGACTCTTTGACATCAAACACCCTTTTCTTTTTTTTTTTTTTTTTTGAAGATTTTATTTACTTACTTGAAAACACAAGCAGCGGGAGCAGAGGGGGAGGGAGAAGCAGGCTCTCCACTGAGCGGGGAGCCGGACACTGGGGCTCCATCCAGGACCCCGGGTCATGACCTGAGCCCAAGGCGGATGCTCAGCCCACTGAGCCCCCCGGGCGCCCCTGAAATCAGTCTCTTAACCATACAGTTCCCTCTTCCCTGAGCCCATGGGGTGCTCCTCAGTCTCAGGGAATTCCGACGACTCTGACGGGCCAGGTTCCCAAGCTCACTATCACCTCTGTTATCAGGGCCTGGTGTCCTCTGTGTCATAACAGGCCCCTTCCCCCCAAAACACGTCCCATCTGGAGATGCATGCAGTGGCCTACGGGGAGGACTCCTGCTTCCTTTGAGTGTTTGGGGTTTTTTTTGTTTTGTTTTGGTTTTTTTTTTTGCTTGAATACTTCTCTTTCTTTCACACCATACTGGTCCATGATGATTAGAAACCTGTAGGTAACCCAGGCATTCCGAGCAGTGACACAGCATTACGTCTTCAAAGTAATTTCTTCATTTAGGGGCTTTTCCTATCATCTACATAATGTATTTTGAATTAGATTCTGAAATTCAGTTAGAAGGAAGAGACCATCTTAAATGTGGCCCATGACCCAGGGGCCACAAAAGGCTCCTCTTACTTCTAGGTCCCTGGAAATGATCCTGCTGTTGACAGTCTTATTAAAACTCACCCTGTATTTAAATAGTTGCACAGTTTCTTAAAAGTTCTGGAAATGTTACTTTTAATGTTCGAATGATTAATTAAAATTATTAAATTATTAAACTTTTGGAAAACTTTGGTAAGATACTTTGACATTTAAGAGTATTCCGAGTTCTAGACGTCACGGGCCTCGATCTAACCTGAAAACAAGAGGTCCCTCTCCCCTTATTTGATCAAACTACCATAGAGGCAGCAAATCGTGAAGCAGGGTAGCTCCATTCTCCGGATCCGGGCCTTGCAGATGCTGTTGTGAAGCACAGGCAAGGCCTTGGCGTTGGGTTTCTCCTCTACAGGGCGTGCAGTTCACCTTGAAGGGCTCCTCAGGTCGCCCTGGCCTCTGAGAATCGGTGATGCTATGGTTTCCGCACTGCTCTCAAAGTCCTTATTGATGTCAGACCTACATTGCGCTCATTTTTACACAGATCTGCCAGCCTGAGAATCTGACGCAATCTAGAAAGCCAGGGCCTCCGACACGGTGCTCTGTAAGGTCAATCGTTGGATGAACGCGGAGCCCAAGAGGGCTGCGTGAGGTGCTGGCTCGGGCCCTTAGCTCAGGACTGCAAGCTGATGTGCCCAGGCCCAGCCCTGGCTGCACGGGCGTGGGGTGCTCTGGTTCCAGCAGGGCAGGAGAGGATGTCAGCTCTCGGTCGCAAGGGGATGTCTCTCGAGTCCGTTTTAATTGGGATTTCTGCTTTGAGGGAGCCTAAGGAGCTGTAGTGGATGAAGGAATGAAAGAGCAAACAGGCAAGGCTCCTCCGGGACAGCTAACCAGCAGGGGAAGCAAGGACGTGCGTCACCTTTGTTTTTGGCAGCGGGTGGCCGGGGAGGGCGCAGCAGGTGCTCGGGTCGCCCATGGGAGGAGGGGGAAGCGCAGATGTCGTCGTTGAGCCACTCCGATCCGGTTTATTTAAGGAAATGCCTCCTCCCGTGGGCAGTGATGAATGTAAAAGTGAGGCATTCCCTTTTACCTGTTTTTCAGTGATTGCTTGGACAGGTCTCTCTCCAGAGAAAAAGATCATTTTCTATCCTGCAGATTCCGTAACTGCCCTCAAACGACTGATGGTGTCCCACGTCCAGTGGAGACAACGGCGTGAGGTGCCCCGGGGGGACCTCCAGACCCTGGATGGCCGGGGCCCTTGCAAGGCAGCCGCTAATCAGTTACTGTTCATGCCCTGCTGGTGAGAAAATCACTAATGTCGTTGCTCAACACCTCCTTTCTAGTTTACGCGTGCAGAGTGCTCAAGAATTCACTTGTGGTCACGAGGAAGTGAGCCTGTGGTCGTGACCTGGTCAGGGGGCTCGAGCCGTACGTTCGGGGGCAGCCACACAGGCCGTGTTGCTGTGGACTGCAGCCGAGCAAGAGAATCATTACGTGTGGGGCGCTTTTAATGTGTTATTCTAATCTCCAGGGAATGAAGCCGGTAAACAACAAAGTAATTCAATTATAGAACTATCCTTCCAGAAAGAAAACAAAACACCACAGCCTTTTCATTTAGTGATTTCTCACTTCTCAGGCCTACTCAGCAAACAGACTGGAAAATGTTAAATGTGCTCTGGCAGTGGTTTGGGAAGAAAAAGAAAAAAAAAAAAAAAAGCCATCCAGTATAAATTCATCCCCGTATGCGGATTAAGGACTTTCACCAAACCCCCTCAACGTACTTTGGCCAGGACTGTATTCCTCGTCCGGGGCCCATCCACAGGGGGCCCCACTAGGAAGGAAAGAGTATTTCTCTACCCTTATATGGATAGATTGTGGTTAATATTTCACCTAAATTTGTAATCAGAATGTGACATTTATGATTTGGTTAATAGATACGTGATGGGGAGGGAGTCAATGTAGGAGATGGTACTTCTCGGCTAACAAGGAACGTGGGGGAGGACACCAGGTTTCGACAAGGTTCAGATTTGCTGCAGAGAACCTTCATCTTACACTGGACAGGAGACAACGTGAGAGATCCTAGAGAGCTAATATTGGGCGAGGAAGCTTCTCTTAATCACAAAGATATCAATTCTCGGGACGCCTGGGCGGTTCAGTAGTTGAGCGTCTGCCTTGGGCCCAGGCCGTGATCCTTAGGTTCCAGGATCGAGTCCCACGTCGGGCTCCCTGCTTCTCCCTCTGCCCGTGTCTCTGCCTCTCTCTCTCTCTCTGTGTCTCATAAGCCAATGAATAAAGTCTTAAAAAAATAAAAATACACTTCTTCCAAGCCTGCTGCATGCTGCCACCCAATGTGCCGTAGAACGTCGACCAAGTAACGGGGTCGGTCGGGCCCCTGACTGTAGGAACCACGCGAGTCCAGACTAAGCGTCCTCCTTTCAGGTAGGCTTCTACTCCGCTTAGCCACTGGCCGCGTGGCCCTTAGGTCTTGGCAAAGAGCGAGGAAGCCCCGGGGCCGACACAGCGTGGTCGGTCTGAGGCTGGCAGCAGGGAGGGCCTCCGAGCATCCCGACGGCTGCGGCCCGCGGCCAGGGCTGGGCTCAGAGCCCGAGCGTGCAGGGGGGCGCGGGGCCTCGTGTGCAGGGCCTCCGGCTAAGCCACGCAGCCCCCTGCGCTCCGCTTCCACCCCTGGAGGCCTCACAACCAGACCCCGACAGCTGAGAGCGAGTCAGTGCTGGAAGCTCTGGGACTGATGAGCCGGCACCGGGGGACACATGTCGCCCGCCTACGCACACGGCCCCAGCGGGCCCGGCCTCGGAGCCCCGTGACCAACGCCGTGTGCCACTCACACAGAAGAGCTTCTCTTCTCCGAGGAGCCCCTCGGAGGCGACGTGGCCTCGTCTAAGTAAGCCGGGCGCGGAGCGCTGGGTTCAGGAGCCCAACGAGCAGAGGGCGCTGAGCCGGGTTTTAAGCGGATCGTATGGCTGGCAGGGGTGACGTGTCGGAGGTTTCATTCATTTTGAATACCAGGCCATCTCCATAAACCATCTTTATGACTTTAAACGCGTTATGCAGGTACAGCGACAATAGACGGTGTGTCCCAACGCGCCAGGCGTGGCCGCTGGCCCCCCTGCGGGCTGTGCTTCCCGCTCCGTTTCCCCAAGGTGTATGTATCGTGGATGATTTGTTCGCGGATTGAACCATATTTTAGTTTTATTCACGTAGCCTTGTCTGTTGACGCTGCTTTGCCTGTGTGACTCCTCCTTGTACGTCCGCAGTCGACCCACGTGAATGTCATCTTAGTGTCTCCTTCCTCCTCCTTGCACAAAAAAAAAGCGAAAGGAGCCTTTATTAATGCAGTTGTCGACGTCGTACGGTAAGAAAAATGCACAGGATGCATTTGGGGCTGTTAGGGTGGAAACTCGTCCCGCGACAGCTGTGTGGTATCAGATACGGTGCTGTATTTCAGGATTTGTGCGCTTGCCTTTCTTCCCTGTGTGAATGCTCTACTCTTTTCTTTTCTCCTGATTCCCCCCAACCCCCCTCCCTGTTTAACAGCAGACAGACCCAGGGAGCGCTGAGTGAATCCGATGACCCCGAAACAGGCTGTCTAACCGATAACAAGCCAACTTCTCGACACTTCTATCCTGTCGCCTTGCTGCTCGTCAGCTCACACCTGCTGGTCGTGTGGCTTATTTTAAGTCTTGCATTACTATTAGCCAAATACCAATAAGTTTCACGTTGTATTCCTTTCTTTTCTACAAACGACAACGGACTTTAAATTACGGGGGCGATGCTGTAATATTTCTACATTTTCAGATTCACAGACTTTAAAAAAAAAACAATGTTTGAACTGTAAGTGTTTTGTTCGTTTTTCCTAAAACCTACGAAAAGAAGTAACTATGCATTGAGTTGTTTTGCTCTTTTGTTCATGGAAACGTGTTCCCCCACTGTTAACTAGCTCAGAAGAATTTTTGAATTACTGTCTTTGGAATTAAGACAAAGAACAGAATCCTGAAAGCTTGAAGCTCTGCACCTCCTGTTTCTCTCCCCCATTCAATTTATCAGAAACAATTAAGAGTGAATTTGCACAACGAACGCACTGACCCCCTGAGACAAGTCTCAGAGATGTGGGAGGTTCCAGACTTTCTCTCCACTGTGCTAATATCACTGTTGCCATCAGCCGATAGGACCTGCTCTTTGGTTCCCGGACTTGTTCGTTATGTTGGTTCTTGGCTTCGATTCGATTTGCCCTTTCCTGTCAAGTGATTTCATGGCGAGAATGGCTCTTTATGTTTTGTAATTAAACTAACCTGTTTGTAACTATCGTTTGGGTTGATTTGGCTCTCGGAGTCCTTTTCTATCCTTTGTACCGAGGTCTTGTTTGTGTCTGACACGCCGTTTTCAGCACCTGTGACTTTCTGTCCCATCTGTGCTCGAGCCCATTCCTTCCTGAAGCGGCGACTTGGACCAGGCTGTTGGGAAAGCCATTCTTCTCTTCGTGGCACAGCTAAAATATGGGAGTAAAATAGAGACGTTTTCCTTTAAAAATCTATAGGGCCAGACTTAATAAATTAAATGCCTTATTCCTAGAACCTGCATCCTTAGGGCTACATGTAGATTTTAATGTGTTTTAAAGAGACTGAGAAGTTAATTTGTGGAAAAGTTATAAAAAGGCAGATATATTTATGAAACTAAAGTGAAGCTGTATCGCGGAGCAAATTATATTTAAAAAGTTTATTAAACCTTAAGTATCTGTTAAGAACAAAGAGACTTGAATCATCTCTTTCCGAGGGCAATAATGGTATTGGGCCTGGCCTAGGATTTAATTTTGTAAGATGTATCATCATTTGTGAAAAAAAAAAAATGTAGAGTTGAATCTTTGTTATTTTTACTTGGACTGTTGCTGCAACTCTGCATTGAACAAATAAAGCATATTTATTTATTCTGTGTTTCATGAAGTTGTACTTTTTCCCCTTTCACCAGAGAAGGATGCCGCATAGAGAATGTACTGAAGAATGTCAAATGCAGAAAGTATGCTTTCAACATGCTACAGCTGATGGCTTTCCCCAAGTACTACCGACCTCCAGAGGGGACTTATGGAAAAGCTGACACCTAACTTTGCCAACACGCAAATAAACAGGAACACAAACACGCCTCAGTCGGATAATCTCCACCCTTTTAACTTTTCTATTGTCACAAAATCCGTGGAGGAGGGTGATCAGGGATGCTTGCCCAAATCTAGGGATTACTTGAATTAGGTATTAGCATATTACTCTGAAAGGAATCCATTAGAAAACTCTTAAGTGACATTGTGATCCTAGTTCTCAGCTTCCGCACTTTGCCCCTGTGCTGGGGTGGGCTCCATGTCCACGTCCATGTCCATGTCCTTCGTGGAGGCCGTTAGCCACAGGCATTCCGAGCAGACGCAGGTGGGTTCCACAGGAGGGCACAGGTGTCTCCGAGAGGGATGCTCGGCCTCCAAAGTGAAGACGGGACAGGGCGGGGGAAGAGAAGAGAGGCTCAGACCTGTTATCTCACAGCCGTCGTCACGTGTGACCTTAGGGCCCATTCGTGGGAGTGGGAAAATATTTTTCCAGCGAATTAAAATTCAGTAGCATCAATGCGCGGTCTTGACTGTAGACGTGGGTGGCAGGTGTGCCGGTGACAACTTGGCCCCCAGCAGGCTGGGACGGGTCCTCCCGAGCGGACGGGTGACATTGTCAGCCACACGGTGGAGGTGCTTCCCCATATCAAGGGATCTTTCTAAAACTCTGACTCGGGTCGTGTGGCCCCGTCACCCAAGCGGTGACAGAGAAAGCTGCCGGGTGGAGGAGAGGAGCACCGCAAGGGACTGCAGCCGCGGGAAGTGAACGATGACCAGCCTGCTGATGTCACATGTGAAAATCCCCATCAGCCTCAACCTTATGCAGCCAAGCCCATAAAAGTCAATAAAGCACCTTGGTGATGTTTTCCAACTGCCAGCTTGCTGCGGGACACAGCAGGCGGAGGTGCGCGTTGCCTGGCGTAGTTACCATGTGAGTGACCATCCCAAGACCCGTGCAACCCTGACGGCCGGTAAACGGAAACGATTATTTCTGTTAACCCGAATCTGAAATTTGTTCTCAGTAAAATGGCGTCACAGGTTTTCCAAAATTTCAGATTAAGCAATTGCTAGAGAGTCCGTCTTGTACGGTGCCGTCGGAAACGGGCAGATTAGAGCACACGGAACGTAGGCCCCCAGTCGTCCCAGTAGACGGCTTTAGAACCACGATTACAATCTCTTACCTTCCTAGCCTGTGGCTTGTCTATTTTCCAAATGGCCATGCTGAAAATACGTGAAAATCATGGAGGAATGCTGGTTAGTTACGTAGAAATTGGCATTTATTGCCAGAATTGAACCTTCGAGAACAACGGCCTGAATTAGTGAAACCCATTTGCTCCCGATGTTCAGAGTTTATTCTTCTCCTCACTCATGGGAAGAGAAGCTATCCGGAGAATGAGTCTCCCCTCGGAAACGCTGGGGGCTTGTTACACAGACACCTCCCGGCCGTGAGCACATTCAGTGGGTGATGTTACGGGGTTTTCCACAGCTGGTGTCACAGACAGCTCCTTGGCTGACGCGTCTGTTGAACTAAGGGCTCCAGACACATCTCCAGGCTCATGTTGGGTTTTTCAGATGACCACAAATTTTAGATGACCATTTGGGGCTTTTCATAGGAGAATTTTCAATCCGCTATTTTAGCTAGTGATGTGCGGGCATCGCATTTGAGGCCATTGACACACGGTTTACAGGTTTTTTTTAAGGAAAAGATGCTGTATACTGTAGATCTAGCCACAGTCAAGACTTCTTGGTGTACTCCCTTATGCTTCATTTTCCATTTTAGTGATTAAATATAAATTTTGAATTGTTCAATTTTATTTGAAAATGGTAGGATTTTGTGGTTGTTTTCGTGATCCCACTGGATTTCATGTGAAGAGGTTGGGATGACGGAGGTTTCCTTGAATAACAGTGAAGCCTCATTCAGCATATAAGTTCCAAGAGAAGTCAAATGAAAATGTATTGTCCCGTAAATACTCTTTGTATAGTCATTTTTGTTTGTATTTTTAAAAATGAAAATTCGAGACTCAAATTCGGAAAAAATATGTATTAACTAGAAAGCCCAATAAGTAAGTTGTTCTATTTGGGGAAGATATCCCAAAGATTTTTCTTCTTTTTCAATAAGTACTGGCAGAGAAGTCTCAAAGCCTCGAACTTTATACAAATACACAGAAGTTTTCTTTTATTATCAGCAGAGTCATTTGCCTTTCCCTATACAAAGCCTGAATATTTGCACACTTTTAAAAGTGGGTTTCATCAACAGAATTCATGTTTCATATCAACAACAATACTGCTCCTTTTCTTTTTTTTTTTTTGAACCTTTTCTGAGACATATTCAAGTATTGTTGGAAATCCCCTTTACTATTTCTTAAGTAATTAGTTTTCTAGATTAAAGAGCAAATTTTAAGAAGTTTTAAAATGTCCTTTGTACAATCACAGCCTAGTTATGCTTTTCTCTATTTTTATTTAAAAGATACACCAGCAGGCCTATTTCAAGAGATCAGATTGAACCAGAAACTGAACCAAGAAAATGACATTTCCTAACAAGATAATTTTTTTTTTTTGTTTTGCTAAAAATACGTTTCCCCTCTAATGTTATCAAATGCAGGTATCAATTCTGCTTAACTATGTGCAGAGTTCTACAGAAAACATATCTAAAAACAAGGGAAGGTGACATCTTGATTATATTTGACCCAGTGGCAAAAGACCCAGAGCCTGAAAATGTTCCACGAAACAGCTAAGCATAAACATTTCAAATATTTAATTGAAGCAGACCCACATTTGGATGCATTCATTAATTTCTCATGTGGTTGTCGGGGTTTTTTTTTCCATATGAATGCTGTCTTAGATTTTGTCTATACCCCGCCTTTGCTTTTGAATCAGTCTAATAATCCAGTGAGTCAGAGCCACGATTTGATCCTGCTGACAAATGGTGCTAAAATGACCAACCAGCTAATTAGAGCAATACACCACATGACTAGCCTCCAGTTCTTACTTTTTTAAGACTAATTCCTGAAAACTGTGAAGTCTTTAAAAGCTAGTATCTGGATGGAGGATACTTCCCTTTTTTCCCCCTCAACTATGTATGGCATTTTGCATAAAGTAAGACTCACAGTGGAAAAGAAAAAGATCTGTATGGAGTAATGCTTTCCTTCCCTCCTGACCTAAAGCATGATACATGCCACCAAGAAAGCGTACCCCGGGTGGCCTAGAACTGGCTCGTGCAGACTCCTGAGAGCTGGTCATTAAATTTTCAGGAATTTTGTAAGCCAGTTGTTAAACACACCATCATTAAATATTAAAATATCAAAAGCAATTGAATAATTTTTACAAAAAAAAGATAATCAAAACTTACCACTTTCCTAATTAGATTCCTTCATTTTTCTCTTCGCCTGTGCTTTTGAGGTTAGTTGTGTCCGTGGTATCAGCACAGTGGAAGCAGCATAGCATCAGGGGCAACTGGGCCTCTCTTTCTGACTCCACACCCAGTAACATCATATGAGCAGCTTGAAACTGACCACAGGGGGAGTTTTCACTCTCAGAAATTGCCAAATGCTGAAAACTGGGATTTTTGATTCCTGGAAAAGCCAGTTGTTAAACATTTACCAGCACACAACTGGATGACACCATCACTTTTTTCCCCAGCAATGACAAATAATTGGAAGCATTATAAAATTAGTAATATGGGGGATCCCTGGGTGGCTCAGTGGTTTAGTGCCTGCCTTCGGCCCAGGGCATGATCCTGGAGTCCCGGGATCGAGTCCCGTGTCGGGCTTCCTGCATGGAGCCTGCTTCTCCCTCTGCCTGTGTCTCTGCCTCTCTCTCTTTCTCTGTGTCTCTCATTAATAAATAAATAAAATCTTAAAAAAATAAAAATAAAATAAAATAAATAAAACAAAATTAGTAATATGGTGTTAAATGTAGTTAGGCATCTTCAGTTGGCTACAATTTTATTTTGGTTTCCCCCCCTTTTAAAGACACTTATTAGGCCGTAAGTAATATTTCATGTCTATATTTTATTCATAATAAAATTATATAATCATACAGATGCATTTAAAAATGTATCTCTCTTGATGTTCTGCAAGGGAAATCTTAGCAATGCAACTGTAGTGTGAGCAGTAATAACCGTGGGCTAAGTCCAGGGAAATGGGAGCCTAACGAGAATATCACTGAAGGTGTGCTTCAGTGCACATTTTTAAGTTTATGATTTTAGCATTTGCTAAAGGCAGGAAAAACGGTAACATATCACTGTGTCCAGATCCTAATAAATACAGCTCAGTTGAAACCCAAACTGTTAGATTAAGCAAATGAAACTCTGGCGGTATGCTAAGACGCCGCAGACGCGTTAGATGTTTGATTTCCACGCCTGGTGGCCTATCAGCTGTTTAACTCAATACGCAGGGCACCTTTTGTAATCTTTAGGAAATAAATTAACGTTTATCACAGATTTAAGAAACTGGCCTGAAAAAAACCGTGATCAGCAGTTCCAGAGGGAAGCTAGCATGTGGAGCACAAAGCATCCCTAATAGCTGGAGGCTTTACAAATTATGCACCACTGACGAGAATGAATTGCTGAGCGTTGTGCGGTTGATTGACAATTTTAGTGTGAATTGACATTCATTTAGCTCAGCTGCAGTCTGCAAAAGCTATGCTTCCCCCCCCTCCCATGTTTCTATTTTACTGCTTTGCAAGGAAAGCTCTAATATATCCTTTGTTTCTTCGGCATTTTTAAGTTAGAACTTTCTATCCAGACAGATGCTACCTATAGCAAAACGGTCTTTAGAAACAGAATAAAATAAAATTCATGTTGAGATAAAATATTGTGAGCCAATTAGGTATAGAGTGAAGGTATGGAAATTTGGATTTTTACTTTCTGAGTCACAGCGCACATTAATCAGTCTTTGAATTTTATTTCTAAGCAAGTAAGAGTATAAAGCACTTACAATGTCAAAGAAACAAAGCATAACGGGCTGCTAGTAACAAGGAGGTAGAAAAAAAATTATAAGGTAGTATCAGCACCCCCCAAAAATTTATACATGCAATTAGGTATTCTCAGCTTGAATTCTCATAGATTACATAAATCTTTAGAATAATAAATTAAAAACAGGAAAACAAGGCTCACAATGAAGCACAGCGCCCAGACAGCCTGAATATCAAGAGAGAAAACCAAACATTCATGATGTTGCCTGACAAGCCATTATCTTGTTTACCTTTTAGTAAATAGAGTTCTTTACGATGATACTGCACTTTCCTACTCACAGCATGAATATATTCACAAACTTCCTAAAATCGCTGAAATTACTCTAAGGTCACAAAAAGGCATAATCCAGCAGCCCATCTTCAGTGATCACTTGGTAGGGCTTCGTTGTCTGGGAGGCAGTATTGACTCACAGATTGGCCAGATTGCCTTATCCTCTACACAGTCTTGCGATGCTTTTTTTTTTTTTTAATCACTGTCAATATTTAAAAATATTTCACGTCAAAGGACTCTCAGCCTGTTTAAAGGCAGGCCCCACGTGTCTGTAAGCGCATAGACACTCCCATTTCCCTCCACAAGAGCTACCCTTTATACACGTACACTTTTCATGTGGATACTTTATTATTTTGCTTAACCTAACATCTAGTGTTCGGATTCTTATGGTACTTACCTGAAATGTTGGCATTTGTTTTCTTTTTTTATGTTAAATATATATTCTAGATGAGCCAATAATGTGTATTCCTAGGAAATGGGGCACAAATAGGCTAGATCATGTTATATTGGCATTTGAAGAAATATCATTTTATTTTGTTGTTCTGTGTAAACCATATTCATTGTACACTGTGTGTATATTTTTTTAAATAAATGTGATTTTTATTTTTTATGTTTCTGTCTTTTTCTCCCTATCACACTTTTTTTTTTCATTTTCATCAACGTAGCAATGTGTAAATGTTAATTAAAATAGCAGAAGGGTAGCCTACATAATATTTTGAAGAGAATAGACTAGATTTGTGCTAGGCCACAATTTCAGAGCAAATCTTATATTGACACTAGGTTCACCTCCTATTCACCAGCAGAATGCATCTTTTCGAGTTTCCATTCTGTAGGAACAAAATCAACCACAATTTATAAAAGAATTCAAGAACCAGGTATCGGTGCTTCAACACCGGGCGAATCACTCATCTTTGTTGCCCAGATGATGGTGGAGTCACTTGAGCACATGAACGAACTTCTCCTTACAGGCTGTTGGATCTGATCATTCACACCTCATTGTAGTAGCTGGTGCTGGAAGGCAACTCCAAGGCTTCCATTATGTCTTGTTGCCAAAAAATTAACCAAATGAGGTCCCCGCTTGCGTGTAAAGGGAGAATGATGTTTTGTCAGCTGGAGCATTTCCAGAGCGTTGCTGATCCTGCAGCAAGAAACATTCCTGTCTTGTCATGTCACTGTCATTAGTACGTTTGCACCCACATGCATGGTGCCTCCAAGCAAGATGGTGTGCAGGTGGCCTTGGGGTGGGGCAGTGCGTGGGGAACCATGGCCAAGCGCCCATGGCCTAAACTCTAGGGAGGGTCCTGAAGTGCTGTGCTGTTGGAGTGACAGCGGAACGGGGGCTCGGAGTGCGTGTCCCAGAGGGTGGAAGCAGGGGGACGAATGCATGCAGCCGGGAGCACACAGCAGGCCGCACAGGTGCAACAGGAGCACAGCAGGCCATGAAGGTGCAGTGGGAGCACACGGCAGGCCACACAGGTGCAGTGGGGAGCACACAGCAGGCCGCACAGGTGCAGTGGGGAGTACACAGCAGGCCGTTCAGGTGCAGTGGGAGCACACAGCAGGCCGCCACAGGTACAGCAGGGAACACACAGCAGGGCCGTGCAGGTGCAGTGGGAGCACATGGCAGGCCACACAGGTGCAGCAGGAGCACAGCAGGCCGTGAAGGTGCAGCGGGGAGCACACAGCAGGGCCGTGCAGGTGCAGTGTGAGCACACGGCAGGCCGTGCAGGTGCAGTGGGGAGCACACGGCAGGCCCCGTAGGTGCAGTGGGGAGTGCCTGTCTCCGGGGTCCGCACCCCCGCGGCTCGCCCCTAATGCACGCGCAGGCCTCCCCGCTCGCCTGGCCCCTCGCAGCATCTGCACCCCCGTCACCCGGCTTTACCAGGTGCAGTCAGCTCTAACTCGTCCTCTCACTCAGCATAGAAACATTCCGGGGGCCCCGGGGGCTCAGCGGTTTAACACCTGCCTTCGGCCCAGGGGGTGACCCCGGAGTCCCGGGATAGGGTCCCACGTCGGGCCCCCCGCAGGGAGCCTGCTTCTCCCTTGGCCCATGTCTCTGCCTCTCTGGGTCCCATAAATAAATGAATAACACCCGTAAAAGCAGCAGGGAAGCCTTCCAGGTGTCCCTAGGCCTGTACAGTTTCGTGTGCCTCACCTGGCAGCGTTTCTCCCCGGTGTCACGGCCCAGCTGCTGCTGTCGCGCACGTCCTCTGTGGCCCGTGGGAGCGGCTGTGGCCACGCTGAAGGAGGCTGGCCCTCGTTGGGGTCCACTGCGCGGCCTCACCTCCTCTACCAGGGCCTGCAGCCCCCTCCCCGCTGTCATCCCTCCGGAGCCACACAGGAGCCTGTCTCCCCAGCATATGCCCCATCCCTGTCCCCATCCCCGTCCCCGCACTCGCACACGCACACTCAGCTCTTCCCCGAGCCAGTTCCCTCCTTCCCACCACCCACCCCCGTGGCTCCAAGTGAAGCCCTTATGCTTCTTATTCCGAAGCAAACTTCCTAATCTTGTCAATCTAAATGGCCATCAGTCCCCACTCGTCTCATTTTCCTTGCTGTGCCTTGAATGACTCAGTGCCCTGCACGTGCATGTTCTCGAGCGTCTAGCAGGTGCGTGGGCCGGGAGGCTGGGCCCGGTGTCAGCCGCGGGCCAGGGGCCTCCGCTGCCGTTCGCAGGCTTCACCGTCCAGCGGGGGCCAAGCAGACAAAAGGGAAACCAACTGAAGAAACAAGAAAGTGATTCTTATTCATCATGTGTAACACGAAGCACATACTCTGGGAGTCTTGGCCGAGCCTCGCGGCGCAGGTGACAGACACCCTGGCTTCGGGGTGACCTCTGAGAAGGGGTCGCTTAGATGAAGCCATAAAGAGGAGGGTCATCTGGCAGAGGGGGGAGGTCCGCGCGGAGGCAGGGTGTGCGGGGCCACTGGGGCCACGGCGGGGGGGTGGGGGGGAGGCGGGGAGATGGGACTGGACTTGGCAAAAGACTCAGCCCAGGAGGGGAAGGGACTTCAAGCTGAGTTTCATGCGTGATTAGGAGCAATTAGAAGGTTCCAAGCAGAGGAAACAAAGTGACCTAGTTTATCTGTTTAAAGGAGCACTCTAGGTGCCGGGCCGAGGCTGGATGATGAGGGATCAACAGGGAAACTGAGGCAGCTGAAAGGAACCTGCAGGGAGGCAGAAGGACCCACCAATAGGGACTGAAACTGGCAGGCCCTGGGCCGGGGTGGGGGCCCAGGGCACGTGAGCCGGTGACAGAGGCCCGACGCCCTGGCATCCGGGGGGACCTTGGCCCGTGACTAAGAGTTCACTCATTATATGGCCTTGGCAAGGGGCCATGCCTCCTGGAAGGGACGTGGGAAAGTGGACCCCGTATCCCCAGCGGGGGTCGGGCGGTGAGAGCAATGAGACCAGGCCTGGGAGCAGGCCTCGTGGGCTTCGCCGTCAGGAGGCCGCACCCCTGCAGAAGCAGCCTGCTTTTGGTAAGAATCACTTTACTGTAAAATTGCATTTTATTTGGAGTTAGACTCTAAAGTCGCTAGTAAGATAAAAATGAAACGTCATTTCACTGAAATAAATGGAACTAAGGAAACAACTATATTTCTACAGTGAGAGGCAAGAGGTTCAATGGCATTTGGACTTGCTTTAACCCTGAGTGAATCAGTTCGTTGTTATTTTGCATGTGGCCATACGTAAGCCGAAGATAAGCTCCCTGGGCGCCCCTTGCCCCTCCATGAACGAGGGGCGAATTCAACTGAATGCAAGATTCTCCGAAACGTGAATTGCCTCTAGAATACGGTTTTATTTCAGAAGCCCCTGACTTACTCCTAAAGAAAAGTATGAAATTGCACCAATTTTCTTTTTTTCAAGAGAAATAAATATAGAGGTCTAAACATCTCTTCACCTCTGTTTCATGTTTTGAGGCTAGGAGCATCCTCTAGGATAATATTTGTGGTTGGTAATAATTTACATGACACAAATTGTAAGCAACTTCTTATTTGGTGAATGCGGATACAATTGGAAATGCAGAGTTTAGCCAATACCTTGCTTCTTTTTTCTGGTATTTGCCTGCCTACAGATATGACATGGCCAACTCCTTCCATGAGTCCAGTTTTACCCTGACATCAAAACCAGACGATAATGGGATCCCTGGGTGGCACAGCGGTTTGGCGCCTGCCTTTGGCCCAGGGCGCGATCCTGGAGACCCGGGATCGAGTCCCACGTCGGGCTCCCGGTGCATGGAGCCTGCTTCTCCCTCTGCCTGTGTCTCTGCCTCTCTCTCTCTCTCTCTGTGTGACTATCATAAATAAATAAAAAAAAATAAAAAAAAACAGACGATAAGAAAGAAGGAATTTAAAAGTAACATGAAGTAATTACAAAGCAATTGCAAAGAGGTAACAAATAACAAACAAATAAATAAAAATAAAGGTTCAATTTATATATACAAATCTTAATATACAAGTTCACTATACAAAAGTTAATGGCATTTCTATATTTCTACCAATAATCAATTTAAGTGTAAAAACAATACCATTTACAAAGGCACAAAGGCCAGTGAATTGATACAAGGGTAGCTTTTTCAACAAATGGCACTGGAACAATTGGATGTTCACATGCAAAACGTAAGGCTTCATGAATACCTCAGACCTTGTACAACAACCAATCAAAATGTAAATGTGAAACTATTAAACCTCTAGACAAAACCATAGGGGAAAATATCTTTGAGTTTGGGTTAGGCAGACGGTTCTTAGATATAATAGCAAAAGCACAAATCATAAAACTAAAAGAGCTAATTAACTTAACTTTATTGAAGTTAGAAACTTTTGTTCTGCATTTAACATTGTTAAGAGAAGGAAAGCCCAGCTTCAGACTAGAGGAAAACATGTGCGACTGATAGGTCTAACAAAGGATTTGCAACTAACACTGTACGTAACCCTTAATACTCAACAACAGGAAAACAAGGTACTCAGTTTCAAACATCATGAGCCAAAGATCTGAACAGACACGGTGCCAAGGGAAATATATGGCCGGCAAATAAATACACGAGAGGCTGTCCAATGGGTTTAACCACTGTGGAAATGCAAATCAAAACCATAACGAAACACCACTTGAGTATGGGGAGCAACTGGAATTCTCATTCCTTGCCGCTGGTGGGCATGCATGGTGATGCCCCCCTGGAAAACAGTTTGACAGCTTCCTGGACAGTTAACATAACCCAGTCACCTTATTCTCAGGTATTCACCCAAGAGAAATGAAAATGCATATTCATCTAGAAACCCGTACACAAATGTTTATGGAAACTTTGTAATTGCCAAGACCTGGAAAACAAGTCAACTACCCTTCAACCACTGAATGGGCAAAGTTACTGCAGCATGTCCATACACCGTGACACTCTTCAGCAGCACAGAAGCAGGACTATTTCTTTACACAACAATATTGATGACTCTCACATTCATTTTGCTAAGTAAAAGAAAAAAAAAAGTATCAGACTCAAAAGATCACAATTCTCTATGCTTTCACTTACATGGTATTTTGGAGTACAAATACTGTAGCAACCGATAAAACGTCAGTGGTTGCCAAGAATTGTACGTGAGAAGAGGGTTTGACTGCAAAGGGATAGAATGTTAAGATTTTTGGAGGTGATTGAACTACACCGTATCTTGATTTGGGAAGTATATAGAGTACTCCATGAATTTGTCAAAATCCATAATCTGTATAAAATTAAAATGGATTTTTGTTGTGAGTCAATTTTTTTTATTGTATGTCAATTTTTTAAATTAATCAAAATGTTAAAATAATAAAACTCAAATTATTTTTTAAAGAAATGCAAATGAAAACCATAAAGAGATACCAATATATATCCACTAGAATGGCCAAAGTTGCAGAGACTTACTATATCAAGTGTTGACAAAGATATAGATCTCAAAGTAATTATGCTGAGTCTAAGAAGCAACCAAATTAGACCACTTGGTGTATAACTATATTTATATAAATTCTAGAAAATACAAACTAACCTATAGTGATATAATTAAGTCAGTGTGTGCCTAGAGATGAATCTTGGGGATGGAGAAATGGATTATGAAAGAGCACCCAAAAATATTGGGGGGTGGTAAATTACCTTAATTGTGCCAATGGCTTCATGATATAGATATGTAAATAGAGATAACTAGAGATAACAGATAGGCTGATGATAGATGGATAGATGATGGATAAAAACTCATCAAATTGTGCACTTTAAGTGCTATAGATTGTATAAAATTTATACTCAATAAACCTGTTTTAAAATGAAAGGAAAAAACGCTAATCTTACAAAAACTCTTCTGAAGGATAAAAAAAAGAACACTTTCAAACATGTTTTATGAGACCAGTATAATCTTGATCAGGATACCTGACAAAATTTTTACAAGAATAGACAATCTCTGGCCAATGATCCTATCATCATAAATATAAATATTTGCACAGAATAACAACAGCTGGATCAATTAGGATATTTGAAAACAAATATATCATAAAGAGGCTGAGTTTTTTCCAGGAATGCAAGATTGGTATGATATTCACGTTTCAGTCCATATAATTAACCACACCTAAAGAATAAAATGGTAACATCATGTGGTTTCTCAATAGATGCCAAAAAAGTATAAACTTCAATAAATCAGAAGTGGAAAGGAACTTCTTTTACCTGATAGAGAGCTATCTTGAAAACTTATACTGAATGGTGAAATATTTGTATCACACACCTGGAAAAGATATTCTTCGGAATTGAATTGGACGTTTTAACAGCACAGTAAGGAAAGTAAAGGGGGGCACCTGGGTGACTCAGTCAGTTAAGCATCTGCCTTTGGCTCAGATCGTGACCCCGGGATCCTGGGATGGAGCCTCGTGTCAAGGCTCTGTGCTCAGTGGGGAGCCTGCTTCTCCCTCTGCCTCTTCCTCTCGCTGCTCATTCTCTCTCTCTTTCTCTAACAAATAAAATATTTTTTGAAAAATTTCAAAATATATGTGAAATCTGAAAAATGAAATGAGGGATGCCTGGGTGGCTCAGGGGTTGAGCATCTGCCTTCAGCTCAGGGTGTGACTTCGGGGTCCTGGAATCGAATCCTGCATCCAGGTCCTCACAGGGAGCCTGCTTCTCCCTCTGCCTGTGTCTCTGCCTCTCGTTCTGTGTGTTTCTCATGAATAAATAAAAATCTTGAAAGAAAGAAGAAAGAAAGAAAGAAAGAAAGAAAGAAAGAAAGAAAGAAAGAAAGAAAGAAAGAAAGAAAATGATTATATGATTTTCATATGGATTTTTTAATTAGAAATAAAATACTAGAATTAAGAAATGAATTTAGCTAGTCATTCAACGTAAGTGAAGAGAAAGCAATTACATTTCCATATACTAGTAGATGAAAAATTCGAAAATATAGCTTTTCAAAACACATAATTTTCAGTTGCTTATCAAATGCAGTAGAATCACTATAACAAAAAACGCACTGGACCTCAATGCTAGAGATTCAAAGCAATCCCAAACAAAATCACAGCAGGTATTTTGATAAAAATTGGCAAGTTGATTCTGAACGTTACATGGAAATGCAAAGAGTACTAAAAAATCAAGGCACACTTTCATAAATTGAAAAAATCTGCAGTACACACACAGTGAAATACAAAGATTTACTGTACAAGGAAGGTAATTCATTATCAGTGCAAGTTTAGATGAACAGTCAGATAGAGCTGAAAGTCCAGAAACTACACTCCATCTATTCAGTTACGTGAGTGGCAGCCAATGTGGTGGGTGCAGAGCAGTAGGGAGAGACGGTGCATCCATTAAATGGCCCTAGGGAAATGGGTATCCATTCCAAGGATACCCTGCCCTACCTCACATTAAGAAAACAAACAAAAAAATATCAATTCCAGGAAGATTTTTAAATGTTAATGTGATAGGTAAAGAATTAAAGCAACTCGGGGCTCTTGGGTGGCTCAGTTGGGTAAGCGTGGGACTCTTGATTTTGGCTCAGGTCATGATTTCAGGATCATGAGATTGAGCCCAGCAATGGGCTCTGGGCACGAGGGAGTCTGCTTGAGAGTCTCTCTCTCTCTCTCTCCCTCTGCCCCTCCCCCAGCTCATACTCTTTCTCTCTAAAGTAAATAAATAAACCTTTAAGAAATGAAATTAAAGCACCTATATAATAATAAAGATCATCTTTAGCGGTAGCTAAAGATTTCTCAAACAGGGCCCTAACTTTCAAAGAAAACATTGATAAATTTGTCTTCATTGACATGAAGAACTTCTGTCCTAAGGAGAACATAAAAGCACTGACCATAGAACAAAATGTTAATAAATGGAAACTATTTAAAAAATGAACTTCTATTCAACAAATGACATCATTAAAAGCATTAAAAGAATAACCCAGAATGGGAGAAGGTATTTACAATATTTATAATCGGCAAAGTACTTGTTTGCAGAATATTTAAATAACTCTCAAAAATCGTTAAAAGAAAATATGTAAGGTAACCCAATTAGGGGTGCAAAAAGAAGGTATCCAAAAGTATGTGTAATACCTATCCTCCCTAGTCATTTGAAAAATGCAAATTAAATTCGCATTGAGAGGGACGCCTGGGTGGCTCAGCGGTTGGGCGTCTGCCTTCTGCCCAGGGCATGATCCTGGAGTCCTGGGATCGAGTCCCGCATCAGGCTCCCCACAGGGAGCCTGCTTCTCCCTCTGCCTGTGTCTCTGCTCCTCTCTCTGGGTCTCTCATGGATAAACAAATAAAATCTTAAAAAAAAAAAAAAAACAAAACACATTGAGAAACCATGTACGCATAGAATGGTTAACATAGAAAACCTAACAGGTCAAATTTGGTAATAGAATAAGGACCAGCTGGAAGTCTCTCACCCTAGTAGTAGAAATATGAATCACTGTACTGACAGCCATGGGAGGGAAGCTGACCATGCACACGCCGCCCGGCCATCCATTCCACATTAGGCAACGCCATACCATCAACGGGAGGTGGGAGCCTTCTGCCCTGGGTGAGGGAAATCAGAGTATGCTTTGTCTATAGAGAATTTTACGACAGAAACAAAAACAAAAAAGATGAAAAGACGGTGTGATTTTCATTACAATTATGCCCCAGAAATTTCAGTGGTTTAGCGTCTGCCTTCGACCCAGGGCGTGATCCTGGAGTCCTGGGATTGAGTCCCATGTCGGTCTCCCTGCATGGAGCCTGCTTCTCCCTCTGACTGTGTCTCTGCCTCTCTCTCTCTCTGTCTCTCATGAATAAATGAATAAAAGCAATAAATAAATAAATAAATAAATAAATAAATAAATAAATAAATCTGAAACGTATTTTTTTTGTATATTGATTACTAGTTTTAAAGCTAAAGAGCACTGAGGGGGGCACTTGATGGGATGAGCACTGGGTGTTATTCTATATATTGGCAAATTGAACACCAATAAAAAATAAATTTAATAAAAAATAAAAATAAAAAAATAAAGCTAAAGAGCAAATTAAGAAAATGACTGTTACTGATTTTTACCTGATTATTCCTAAAATTTATTTTGTTGTGTGGGGGAATGTGCATTGATTTGCCCTGGTGTCAGATACATGCATGCCACTGACCCTGGGTCTATATACAATAGAAATGCATAATGCACACATACCTGAGGACACATCTCGCTAACAGACACACGAGATAAATTGGGGTAAAACTCAAGTGCTCACCAATGCAGTTCAAAGCTACAGGAGCTGGATGCTGAGATACTGCAGCTCCTGGCCAAGGAGCTCGGCCCGTTCCCTCTCATCGCTTGGCCTGTAGGCTGCCTGCCGTTATAAGGACTCGTTGCAACACAAACATTGAAAGCTATTTCAGCGTCTGCCTTTCTTTTGGTAAAAAGCAAAAATCCTCTTTTCTGGTTGCGGAAAACAGTACAAAAAAAAAAAAAAAGCAAAGTGGCATTAGGTGGACATTCAAAAAGCAGGGGACACTGGGACTCTAGTTCATGAATCGTTTCTCATACAAGTACAAATCAGTAATCTTGAAATTACACAGCTACACTCTAGTTAAACAAGGTTATTTTGTGGAGGGTGAGAGCTAGGTGTCTTCCTGAGAAAAGAGTCACAATAAAGGAAGGAAGGACAGAATAAGTAAACACTGTGGTAGCCTGGAATCAGATGTTATCAGTGTAGACTTCTGCTGTATCTACACGTGTTAACGTATGCGTAACAGGCACACACAGGTGGGTGTTACATGGGAAGGTGTGCGTGCACCTATTTCCCAGCTCTGTGCCCTGAGAACACCTAGAAGCAGTCACACATGAGAAGCAATGAACACACCTGCCCCCCACATACTGATTTCTAAACTCCATTTTTCCAACATAAGGAACAAGATTAGTTGGCTAAATGGTTCATTCCAGGGCGGGGTGGAGAAAAACAGAAGATGAATTTGAATCGTCTTGAGGTGCCAGAAAGTAAAGACGGACTAAGCAAACAAACAGAAGAGCAAAAATCAAAACAACACACAAATGAGACATTCCAAAGGCGCACAATGGGCCAACTTGAAAGAGCCCCCGGTGGCCACAGTTGGAGCAATCAGAGCCACACCATAAATAATGATAGTATAGGATCATTAAGGAATAAAATAAGAATTTGTCATAAAAATAATTGATTGCATAAATAAATGAGACAGAAGAGACAACTTACCCTTTAGAATTCCAATTAATTCTAGAAGGAATACAAGTAGAAAAAATCAGCATTATTGGTGACTCCAATGGTCAGCAGTTATAAAATGTGTTGGTATCGTGTATTCTCTGTTATAATGCAATATGGTGAACACCTGACCTCTCTGGGAGTCCCAAAATCCATCAATTCTGTCTAATAGTTAAAAGCTATAAGGCAAAAAAAAAAAAAAAAGCTATAAGGCAGATCCAAATTCAGGGACGATCACAAAATCCCAGACGAGTACTTTCCCAAAATTGCCAAGGTCACGCATTACAAGAAGTCCTGATGAACTGTGACCGAAGGGGTGAAACAAAGGAGACATGGTGACTAAATGCAATGTAGATCCTGGAACAGGAAGAGAACATCTGAAGTAGAGATCTGGTAAATCTAAATAAAATCTGTAGTTTAGTTGAAAGCACTGAATCAATATTTGTGCGGGATCTTGACATTAGGGGGAGCTAAAAGAAGGACATCCAGGAATGCTCCCTATATACCTTTACGGCTCCTCTGGAGGTCAAAAAGTATCTAAAAATTCAAAGAAAATGAACGGCTTCTATCTTCATCTCTGACAGCTTTGCTTTTTGTCTAACTCGAATTTGCTCAAAACATGAACAACAAAAAAGAGATACTGTAGATTAATTCCCTACACTCTCCCTTAAAAAATAACTTTTGTGGGATTAGTTTAAAGCTGTGTAATGTGATGACAAATGATAGGTTAAGTGATTTTGCCAGCACAACATTTATCACTCATCTTTTTAAAAATTGTCTGAATACCTAAGAAGACTGTGTATGAAAATTTTATTTGAAATATTTCTCTCTTTAGTACATCTTTTTAGTAAATATGCTTTCCAAAATTACTGCTTGAGGGAGTGGCTGGAGTAAGAGATAAAATATAAATACCTGAGAAAAAACTAGTAGTTGAAATATGATTTAAAAATTCCTACTATACGGGACACCTGTGTGGCTCAGGGGTTGAGCATCTGCCTTCGGCTCAGATCATGACCCCGGGGTCCCGGGATCGAGTCTTACGTCAGGCTCCCTGCAGGGAGCCTGCTTCTCCCTCTGCCTGTGTCTCTGCCTCTCTCTGTGTGTCTTTCATGAATAAATAAATAAAATCTTTAAAAAAAATTCTTACAATACAAATAAACAGGAGAAAAAAATTATATTTTTAGGCAGTTTTTGACATTATTAGTTCTTAGAATATTAGAGACCTAGAAAGTTATGGAATGATCTAGTTCTATTACTATCCTTACGATAGTAAGGATTACTTTTAAATTATGTGTGTTTAAGATGAACAAACACGTATTTGTTTTTCCTGCCTTTACATTATCTCTCCACTAATATCCTTTCTAGCATAGATTTTTTCTCCATTTAAAGAATGTAAGCATTCAAGAAAAATGAATTAAAAAAATAAAGAATGTAAGCATTCAACATTTACAACTGAGAGGACTGTAAAAAGCTTTTCTGTATAAATTAATTCAAATTTCACAGATGCTGCATATATAATAGCTTAAAATCTTTAGATCAGCTTACACCAGTGCTAAAAGTGCTCTGGACAAGCACTTAGGCAAACGTAAGCGAGTGAACACATTATCCAACTCTTAATGCCTTGGAACCAGAAACCAATAAGAGGCTAGCAAACAGCAACAACAATGCTTTTGTAATATATTAAGATGCATAATGAATTTTCAAGAAGAGAAGAAAGAAACCTGCCTGGAATGCGTGACTGATTTTGTTCACAGATGCTATGCTAGGAAAAGGCAACGGAGTAAATCCTCAAGGAAGCTAACAGGCACCTGCCGCTGCTCCGTGGTGATTCCACCTTCATTAAATCCAGGGGCAAGGAGATGAGCAGAGAGGAATTACTTCCTGACACAATACAATCTTAACTACTTGGAAAGTTCGACTTTCAATCGGAGAAGGACAAACATTATATGGTCTCATTCATTTGGGGAATATAAAAAATAGTGAAAGGGAATAAAGGGGAAAGGAGAGAAAATGAGTGGGAAATAACATGAGAGACTCCTAACTCTGGGAAACGAACTAGGGGTGATGGAAGGGGAGGAGGGTGGGGGGTGGGGGTGACTGGGTGACGGGCACAGAGGGGGGCACTTGACGGGATGAGCACTGGGTGTTATTCTGTATGTTGGCAAATTGAACACCAATAAAAAATAAATTTATAAAAAAAAAAAAGGAAAGTTCGACTTTGAGGTAGACTTGGCCATAAATTTGAATACATTATAGGTATCGAATAACTGAGTTTAACGAGTTAGAAATGGACCTTTGGTGAGAGAAGGCCGCACTAGTGCTAAGGTGTGGAACAAAGTATGTCTCTTCCTTAGAGGGATAAAGACAACCAACAAACACCTGTTAACAACAAAATTCAACCCAGTACATTTTGAAGATCCTATTGGCTTTACTCAAACATTCATGCATCAGGCGGCCTCCAACCAGCTGATAGGAAGGAGCTCTGGGGAATGAAAGACTTTTATAGGGAGAAGGGGATGGAACAAGGGGGTTTTCCTAGACACGCACGGGGACGGGTTAACACCAGGCCACTTTCCTTTAGGGCATGGTAAGCGTCTGTCAGGCAGGTTACCTAACTGATGCTTATTTTGGGATTCCTGATTGACCACCTATGGCTTCATTTCTGGGAAAGCCCACACGGTAATTAAGTTAAGTCTTGACTTGGTGACGTGGGGTTTAGCACAAGGGACTACCATTTGGGCCTGTTGTTTTGTTTTCAGCACCACCGCACCATTATTACACTGAACACTGCTTATCGTACTACAACTATCTGTAAAGCTATATTGCATATGGGGGTGTGTAGGATATTTTTCCTAGGTTTTGTGTTTTGGTTTGTTTTCTGTTGGATAGACCGCCATCCACCGGAAATGATTCAGGTATTGTTTTATGTGAAAAGGATAATGGTCCTCCGGAAATGGAATACTTCCTGGCTCTGTTCTTTGTTCTGAGTATAATTCAAAAATAAACATATGGAAAAACAAATACATGAAAGAAATCAATTCCAGAGATAAAACTCGTGGAAGGGGGATATAGGGTAATTCCTCTACTGTCTTACCAGTGTTTCTATGTCAGAAAGTTACTGTTTGTCATGCTTAATTTTCTCCATTTTTAAATGAAGTCAATACTGCCTATCCAAAAGCACACAGAAAGAATGATTTATTTTTTGAAACAATACAGTATTTTAAAAGATCTGGAGCCCTTGAGCCTTGGGTATCATATATGGATAAAATATTACAGGTTGTGTCATGAATTCTTATTTCACATGCTATTTTTGATAGATGAGATCTATGTCCATTTAAGCAAATAAGTTTTCTGATTTTTCAGTTTTCTAATAAATGAATAAAAATGCATCCTTTTATTCTATCTAGCTCTATAAGATAACCAGAAATGTCCTTAAGATATCTGCTATGCTAAAAAAATAAAATATAATATAATAAAATAAAATAAATAAAATAAAATAAAATATAATAAATAAAGATATCTGCTACGCTGAATGAACAGCGTATATATAATAGGAGTTATATATTATATATTGGAATTCTATTAACTACTTGTATTTTCACCTTTGCTAGCATTCTTCTCTTTCCTCTTAACTACCCTTTTATATTGTCATGAAATCGCTGTTCTTAAAATCATCTGTTGTTTCTACTTATATTTTGTAGATTTACCGTATTGCTAATTGGCACCTTCAGGTAAGTAAAAGAACCCTCTCAGAGAGAATGAACTGTAATCAATTTAAAAATCCTTTTGTGGGATCCCTGGGTGGCTCAGTGGTTTAGCGCCACCTTCAGTCCAGGGTGTGATCCTGGAGACCGGGGGTCGAGTCCCATGTCGGGCTCCCTGCATGGGGCCTGCTTCTCCCTCCGCCTGTGTCTCTGCCTCTCTCTGTGTGCCTCTCATGAATAAATAAATAAAATATTTTAAAAAAATAAAAATCCTTTCGTCTGACTGGGCAGGGCAATGTCTAGCCCCTCCTGTGAGGTAGGAAGGAGTAATCATTATTTTTACTCTGAAAAGCAGAAAACCAAAAACACAGAATGGAGCTGGTCACGTGTACAAAGAAGTCACTTCCTTGAATACAGCCCGTTGCCAGTTGCATGTTACAACTTCCATGAGTCGGATGTCGTATCTCCCCCACCCCACCCCTGAGATCAGGGCGAGGAGCTTGAAACCTGCCAGTGGACACCAGCCAGGATCTGCCGTCATAATAGGACAATCAATACTTCTTCAGGAAGTCTTACACGAAGAAACATTCTTCCTGGACTGGCGGAAACTTGGCGACCGCTTTGGAATTAACTTAGATACACAAACAGGCCCATGGCTAGATCCAGTTCAGTTCCACAAATACCTATTGGTCATGTCCTATGTGCTGAGCACTGTTGTAGGGCATTGGATTCAAGAGTAAAGAGGATTTTCACAATGTGGTGGGTAAGACAGAAGGAAAGCTACAATTTTAATACTTACGGAGTGATTGATGAGTACAGAGGAAGGGCGTTTTGCTGGTGCCAGATAGGAAGAGCGGATAAAGTGAAGCGTCCTGGATGATACTGAAATGAAATCCTGACATATGCCAGGGTTAGCTAGGAGAACAGCCTAACACATTCTACACCAAACACCTAGAAGAGCCTTGAAGTGAAAAGCTGGTGTGGTTACTGACAGCTCCATGCTTTAAACCTAGTGGTGGAAAAATAAAAAATAAAAAATAAAAAATAAATAAATAAACCTAGTGGTGGTTACAACAAAATGATTTACAGGAAGAGTGAAAAACAAACGGGTTTGATCAAGAGGACGCGGTGAGAGATCCAGTACTACTTTGTTGGAGAAGTGTGTAGCAGTCATGAGCTGTTTGTTCCTGGGCATGCCCCAATTTACCACGTTTCTTCAGGTCTGTGTGCTCGTAGATGCTCAATTTTAAATTTCAGATAAAAAGCTGATCTTAAAAAATGAAAACACAACCTATTTATATTTATTTATTCATGAGAATTCTAAATGGACAAAACCAAGAAGTGCTCACACACAATTGAAGATGCGGATGTCTGTATGTGTACGAGTGTGTGTATACACACATCCCAAACAATACAACTCTATTTGCATTAAACTTATTAAAGTCAAATCAATTTTACAGACATGTGGGCCAGAGCTTTGGCACTTAATTCCTCTTGATCTTCCACCTGGTAAACTTCATTTCACACTGTGTTTCTCTGCAATTTACTTTTAACATTGCATTTGTTTGGATGTAGTTAACAAAGAAAATCGCATCTGGGAAGTTGTAAGGTGCAGAAGAGCATTTCAGATATTTCCGCGAGAAAACAATGAAATAATGTTTCATAATAATGCATACCCAGCTGAGTTTCTTTTAAGATTGTATTTATTTATTTTAGAGAAAGAGCACAAGTTAGGGGAAGGGCAGAGAGAGAATCCCAAGCAGACTCTGCGCTAAGCATGGAGACCCACGTGGGGCTCGATTCCAAACCCTTGAGATCACGACCTGAGCTGGAAACAAGAATAGGATGCTTAACACACAGCGCCACCCTGGTGCCCTGTATACTCCGGTGTTTGTCACACAGTCAAATAAAGCTGAAATAAATATAGAAATACATTCTGCTCATGAAGCCTGGAAATATCCATTTATTAAGCCGACCCCGAGGATGTGCAGATCAATGGGCTTCATAGGGAGAAGGACAAAGCCATATCACATAACCTACTCCACAGAACTAAACACCTTAGAAGCCAAGCATCTGCTCTAGGCTGGCTCAGTGACGGGCACTTTGTGATGCTTTACCTCATTCAATTTTCAGAACAGCACAGGAAGGCAAGGAAAGGAGGCTCAGAAGAATGAAGCAGAGTATTGGCAGGCACGCGGCCAGTATTCAGCCCAGCACTTCCCAGTCCCGGCCCAGTGCCTGCTGCTCTAGGCCTGCCTTGCTGTGCCTTTCAGCAACCATGCTGCTAGGAAGGGCTCACGATGGTAACACGGTTGAGCTGTGCTGACAAGGAAATAAAATTCGTGAAAAACCAAATCCATGGGGCACCCGGGTGGCTCAGTCGGTTAAGCATCTGCCTTCGGCTCAGGTCATGATCCCAGGGTCCTGGGATGGAGCCTCACGTTGGTCCCCCTGCTCATGGGGAGTCTGCGTCTCCCTCTGCCCCTGCCCCCTCTTGTATTCTCCTCTCTCTCTCTCTCTCTCTCCCTGTCTCTCTCTCTCTCTCTCTCTCTATATATATATATATATAAATATATATATATTTATTATATATAATATCTGTTAATATATTTAAATATTTAATATATTTAAATATATATTAATATATATCTCAAATAAATAAAATCTTTGAAAACAAAAAAAATCAAATTTATGAGATAGAAAAATTAGGAGACACTTGCATTTGAACAGAATTTGAATAGAAAATATTTTTTTATTAAACTTTTTTTGTTTGCGTGTAGACATCTCACGTCACATTAGTTTCAGGGGCACGACATACGGATCCAACTTCCATGGACATTGTGCTGTGCTCGCCATACGTGTCTGCCACCTGTGAGCACACACCACTATCACAATGACAGCGACTATATTCCCTAAGTTGTGCCTTTTATTCCCATGACGTTGAACAGGAAATCTGAGTATCTGTTTGTTGTAAACATGTATGGATCACTTACTACGGGCCGGATACTGTGTTAAATGATTTCAGGTGATTTACTCATTTAATCCTCAAAAGAATTGTATGAGGTAGGTATTATTATTATACTAGTGAGAGGAAACTACGAGATTTGTCCCCAAATCTGAGTCTAGAAGCTGTTTTGCTGCCGACCACTCTGCATCCTCCTCCTAAACTTCCTTCCATGAGAGAAGTCATAAAGCCACGACCAGCTTGGAAACAAGGGCGTCCTTCTGAGGCAGCATAGGTGAGAGGGACACTAAAAAGTGGCAGAGATTTTTCATTTAAACAACATTTTACAAACCCTCTCTCTGCACATGAATTGGGATTCGTAACTCTAAGCAGCTTAAGTCACTAACTCCTAACAGATGAACCTCTCTTGGCTCTCCCACGGTAAGGAAGTATCTGCCTTTAGGAGCAAAGTCACTTGAATTTAAAGACTTGCAAATGGAATTAAGGAGCATTTGTATTACTTTTAAGATGTGCCCCAGATTATTTCTTTTGTGGAATGTTACTCAGGTTAGATATCCTAGGTAAAAAACCCATCTGTTAAAAAGTGTTTTACGTGCACATTTACTGGATATTATTTCCTGTAATGTTAGGTTTAATCTGCTTTAAACTTTGTGATGGTAAAACAGCTCACATGACTCATTTCTGTGAAGCTCATGACCCTTGTCCCAATACCAAGCCTCTCTATTGGTCGCGCTCTGTCTCCAATCACCAGGGAGCACACTGCTTTTCTTCTCTTGATCACCATGAGACACAACTGGGGAGGGTATTTTTCTGGATGTAATGACCAGTCCCTCTCTCGGGAAGCCATGGTCAACAGGTTGATGAGAGACCATACTTGCCAATTTTTATGAGCTACTGCCCCCAATCTTGAATACTTTGAAAGAGCCTCTCCTGAATCTGAGCATATTTGTTCTTCATTTAAGAGCAAGCCATTGGTGTTTTTTTGTTTGTTTTTGTTTTTTTGTTTGTTTGTTTTTTGTTTTTGTTTTTTTGTTTTTTTAGGGTTTAGGATTGGGGGTTAGGGGCTAGGATTAGGGGTTCGGGTAGAGTTACGGTTTAGGGCTAGGCGGTAGGGTTAGTGGTACTGGTCACAGTTAGGGGTTAGGGTTAGAGTTTGAGTTAGAGATTAGGGGTAGAGTTCGGGTGAGGATTATGGTTGGTGTCAGGGTTAGGGTTAGAGGTCAGAGGTTAGGTTACCAAACACAAATTACTAGCCACTAATCCACATACGTAACCGTGACTCCAACCATAACCCTAAATCTAAACCCTAATCCTAACCCCTAACCCTAACCCTAACCCTAATCCAAGCATAACTTATCTCTTACCCTAATCTCTAACCTCTACCCTAACCCTGACTCCAACTATAATTCTAACCCTACCTCTACCCCTAACCTCTAACTCAAACCATAACCCTAACTCCTAACCGTAAGCCCTAACTCTGTCCAATAACCCCTAACCATACCCCTTGGCCATAAACCCTAACTCTACCCTAACCCCAACCCTAATACTAAACCCTAATCCTAAACACTAAAACTTAACCCTCTCCCTCTAACCCTAACCCTACCTCTGCTTGTAACCCTACCCCAAATCCGGAACCCTAGCAGTAGCCCCTAACCCTAACCCCTAAAAATAACCCTAAACAAAAACTGCTAACCCTAACTCTAACCATTATCCCTTAACCCCCATCCCTAAACCGAAACCCTCACTCTAACCCAAACTTCTAACCTTAACCCATAACCCAAATGTAACACTAACTCTAAACACTAACTCCTAACCAAACCACAACCCTAACCCTAATGCAAGCTTTTGTTTTAAGAGAATTATAGTTTGTTGGACCATCTGGAGGCCTGTTCTGTAAGTGATGCATATGCGAGTGTCCATAGGCAGCCTGGTCACCTTCCAGCCCCTGCAGAGGCTTGGGCAAAGTCCAAGGATGTCTGAGGCTAGCCTGGAGATGACACGAGAGCACCCTGCCCCACATGCGGCATTCCCTTTGGGTGGCAGGAAAGTGCTGGATGTGAGGGGATTCCAGTTGCCCCAAGGTAATGCTAGAGGTGATGCTCCTAAAATGCATGGAGCTGAGTGATCCAAGCAAATGATCCACCTTCAATTATTAGATTCCTCTGCATTGATAACTGTTAAAATGAAAGCAAGTCTCTGACTGAATTCTATCACAGGTGAGATACGTAGCAGCCGGAAGGTAGGAAGCAAGCATGCAAGCCCCCCTGTCTGCTCCAAACATCCGTTAGGTGTTCTGTCAAAACCTCAAAACGAAAGTTTACCTCAAGGCCAACGTGACACATTCTAGGTAACCCACTTAATTTTTTAGAAAATATTTAATTTATTTATCCATGAGAGACGCAGAGAGAGAGAGAGACATAGAGACACAGGTAGAGGGAGAAGCAGGCTCCATGCAGGGAGCCCGACGTGGGACTCGATCCTGGGACCCCGGGGTCATCACCTGGGCCGAAGGCAGATGCCCAACTGCTGAGCCATGCAGGTGCTCCCAGGTGACCACTTTAATGTGAGTTGTGTGAACAAAGGTCTGCTGATCAACGACTAAACGCAGGACCATTTGGGATGAGATCCAGGTGGTAACGTCCATGGGTGAAGGATGGAAGGCCGGTCTAGCTTCCCACGTCCTATCCGTACACATCTCTCTGCGATGTTTCAGCCATCCGCAGATCTTAAATGCCATGTATTTCACCAAAGAAACATAATCTCTAACCTCTACACAAATCAAGAAAATTGTGATACTGAATATTCATAAACATGGCTGAACCTGGTAGCGGCCACATGCGCAATGTGCCCTTTCGGTCAGATACCAGTGAGCTTCCCTGGCGTGAGTACCGATGAGAGCTGACTGCATCGGAAAACATTTTTGTAATAGAAATGAGAGGGAAGGATGTGGCAATTTTTTTTTATGTATTTAGAATTCCATATAACCTATTTGGTAAGCTCTTCCTAGTTGTATTTCCAATACAACCTAATGTATTGATTTATAGAACCCTAAGAACTTAAAACTCAAAGTAAACAATACTGACACTTTTTTTAAGAGTTAAAATAGAGTAAGACTCTAGCCCATTTGTTCACTACATCTCTTCTAGTTTCTTAAGGAAATAAAACCACGTTTTGGAGGAACAAGTGTAAACTCTGAAGTCAGGTGGACTTGAAATCAAATGGCAGTTTCCCACTTCCTTGCTGTGTGAACCCCGACATTGTGCCAAAGCGCCGTCTCGGTGTCCTCATGTGTTATGTGAGGATGATGATGTCTACATCACGGAGCAGGAGCGAGGATTGGGTGGCGTGACAAACAACATGTTCTTGGCACATAAGAGATGGTTATTAAATATGAATTATCATTACATGTACTATCATAATAACTTGAAAATGAAGATAGTATTTTCATTTTAAATAGATGGCAAAGTAGGATCTACAACTCAAAAGGCTTAGTAGTTTAATACTGTTCTTTGTTCTGAGTGTGGCCTGGGTGTGTAAAGGCAAATGGTAGAAAAGCTCTTTAGTCTATTTAGTAAAATATCCACATTCTTGGCTTTTTTTCCCCCTGCCCTAGTTGCCTTTAGAAAAATGTTTTAATTGTTATTTAGTATTTTGCCTTTCAGAACTGTGTTACAATTATAGTCACAACAAAAAGAGGGTTAATGTCAAAAATGGGGGGGTTGTCCTTGTGGTTGGGGTTTGTGGTTTTATTTATCCTCTTTTGTTCCCCTTTGTTGGGTACAGAAAATGAAATGTAGGGCTTATATTCAAAGTTTTTAGACCATATTCCTCCTTTTGATGAACAGGTCAATACCACACTCTTCTACTCTGTGGGTATAAGGGCCACCTCTCTAAGAGTCCTTTCTGGAGGACAGATCTTCAATACCCGTGGAATGAAAGACAGAGAATAAAATTGTTAAGCTATTGATTTAGCAGCAGAGTTTAAATGGCCATGTCTAATAACAGTTTGCTCTAAAAGCTGTAATAACCTCATGAGGAATCTCAGGACCTAATCTGTTAAAACCACTTCTGTCTCCTTACACAGGGTACATCTTTGCTACTAATTCTCATTAGCCGGCTGAGAAATATGTTGACTTTGAGCCTTTGTTTAAGCATTTGGAAACAAGAGCTCCCCAGCACGCTTTAATACAAAACACTTAAGAAGGTCCTTGTAGAAGCGAATGCAATAATTACTAATATCTGTTTTGCAACTTACAGTTTACAAAAAGAAGATCTTCCATGTAAGTAGGATATGTAGCTGCTGTGTTAGAGGCTGCGAATCCTCTGATGTTGTATTTCTTGGCCTTCGTGAAAGAAGTGCAACTTAAGTGATTACATAATTGCATTTGACAGCAAAATGGGAATGCATTTTTTATGTGAATATTATCTGAAGATAATGAAAAATAAACAACAGCACTGCTTTCTTTACCCTTTCTTTATCCATTCCTAGGGAGCTGAAAAAAGGTTTGCCATTTTATGAACTTGTCCATGGTGGTCAGGCATGTCTTAAAATTACTCCCTGTGTGAAAACTACACTTTGAAAGGCATAGAGTACAAATGGGGGTGGGATTCCTAAATTTCTGGGCTAGAGTCTGCTCAATCGGCTGTGACTTTCTCCCGAAACTACACGCCCTCAAACAAGACCTTGAAGACATCTCCTAGTCCAGGCTCAGGCCTACTCTTTAATTTTTTTCCCCATAGCATCATTTGCAAGTTATCCTCCAGCTTCCTCTGCAACACGCGTAATGATGGGAAACATACTATTTGGTGAAGTACCACCGTCCCTCTGGAGAAAAACATGAGGCTATTCAGAGATCACTAGACTTTGGATCTGGAGTCTAATGGTTACAGGTTTTTACTGGCTTAGGTGGCCTCTGAGCTCAAATTTCCTCATCTGGTAAAATGAGGAAGTTGAGCTAAGACGTGCTATGAAAAAACTCTTCACTTCAGTCTAAATGATTCTTTAATGTCAGTATCTTCAAAGCCTCACTGGTCCAAATTCTCCAAAAAGCAAAGGTGAAACCCCGACCATATCCTGCCCAGAGTTTTACAATGAGAGTTTCCTAAACTCTCTCATTATCTAAGGTGTTTTTTTTTCCCCCATTTATTCACTTAAATCCTACAAATCAGAAATTAGAACTACTTTTTGGCTAAGTATACATAATAAGTAATGTCGGATGCTGCACATCACATCAGAACATTTATTTTCTGGTTGACCAGCCAATGGTGTTGCTAAGATTAAACACTGGGCTAAGGGGCTGACAGATTGGTTGTTTTGTTGTAGTTATTATTTATCCCATTGCAAACCAGAGATAATCAGAAAGATATTATATCTACAGTTTTTCATGTTCCCACCCACCCACCATTGACCTAATTGTTGTCCGTGTCCATTATTCTTACCTGGATCAGTAATATTATTAGAGGTTCCAAAAGGACAACTGTGTAACCCTACAATTTCTTCTGCATTATCGGCTCACTTTCCTCTGTATTACTCTTTGATCCAGCCTGGTAAATCTCCCATGGGCTGTATTCCACTTCGTCTAGTCTGTTACTTTGCTCGCCATTAAAATAGTACCTTACTTACCGTCTATGCACGTATTGACATTCGACCTGTAATGACTCCAGATTTTTTCATTGTATTTATATTCAGCTAATCGTTCCACAATGTTTTCAGATGCTTCATCTTTTCTGCAGCCCCGTTTACTCAATGCAAATAGTGTGACAGGTACCATTCTAATGCATTGATTGTTTTTATCAGACAGCAGCTGAGAACTTTGCCCTCATCTTCAGGGCCTTAGATGGGGTTGCCATTTAGCATGTGAGATCATTTAACTGCTAAAATATATGCTTGTGACTTGGATATGATAATAGCCATCTTTATAGCTGGAATTGCCTCCCATCTGGTAATCTTTATGCATTTGTAGATCACACATTCATTTCTAGGCCACAGATTTTGGTTTTGTTTTTCAGTCGAACAACACCTATTATAAAGAGTAATTTGCCTACTTAATGTCTTTCCTTCCAATAGACATAGCTTATATCTTAATGGACTTTTAAGAAAGACTTCAGGGCATATGTTAATGTAAAGTTTTGAAGTCAATTATATTATCTCTAATTCATTTGATTGGTCAACTAATCAAATAAAAAATATGTTAAGTAGTTACACAATGCACAGCTTATTTCATTAGTTTCCAGCCAAATTTTTATTATGACAATGACTTTTTAATGCAGACCTAATTATTTTCAATTATATAAAAGGTTTAAGGCACCAATGCATTCAAAAGACCTTCTATATAGAACAAGTCTCATTTTTCTTGGCTTCATGCAAGCATAGGTTGTTTTTATTCCATTGAAGTGGTTAATCCTGTTAACCAAAATTAATGAGAAATGTTTAAGTATGCTGAATATTGACTTTTTGACAAATGTTCTTTCAATTTAAACTGCTAAGACTATGTAATCATACAAAAGCAACCTCAGCCTTTTCAACAGCATACTTTCTTTCCTTTCCAATTTATGCTTAATCATTTTCATGAGAATATTTTAACAAAAATCATCTCTTCTGCTATATGTGTTCCAACATATTGCTAAAAAGGCAAAATATTAAATCAGAGACAAATTTAGAGTAAGAGACTAAATTCACATAGAAACTAGAAAGCTCTAGTTGCCTCTTGGCAGAAAATGCTCTTCCTTTAAGGTCATTATGGACAAATGTTAAGTTGTAATTGATTTACCCATTTTTGTGGGATTTCAAAAACAAAATGCCATGCTTTACCTAATAAATTGGCTTCCTTTCTGGGAACATCCTAATTTTCTCTCATGAGTTAGTGATCATTTAAATCAAAATAATTGAGAAGGCGGTGTGTCAAAATATACAGACCAAAAAATTGAAAAAGAAAAGGAAAGAAATGAATAAACAAACAATGATAATTTCTAAACTATCTTGAACATTGCCATTGGCATAACTTATTTGAAAGCCAATTGGCTTCAATGGAAATGATTCCATATCTCTTACGCATTTCCATATTAATGCATAATTAATGAAAGTTACACAATGATGGAAATTCTTACCACAATTTAAATGCTTTTTTTCTCAATGTTATGACAATTTTCAGTTCCCATTGGCTAGAAGAAATAGATCACATGTTGAATTTAACAGCAGGTACTATGCAAGACTAACAGAACTAAAAAATTCCAAACATAGGGTAGATTATACTTGGGGACTTTGAAATATTTGAGATGAAAGTCAACTTCAATAAGCATAAAATCTTTGACTAAATTTCATTGATCATAAGAAGCTGGAAGCACATACCTAGTTATAATGCCACTGTCTCCTCCAAAAGAAACACTGAGGTTTTGGGGTTTCATTTTTATTTGTTTTTTTTAATAATTATAGCTCAATAAATGAGGCAAGTATCTTAGTTAAAGGAAAAACTCAAATATCCCCACACTCTGCCCACTTCTGCGGTGGTAGGTGACAGGGAACGTCTGTATAAGCTTTTAGAGGGAATATATCCAAGGCTTTGGCATTAGCAATTGTGATGGAGATAAACTTATTGTCATATAATAGAAAATGGATGGCTTTGGAGCTAGGCAGATGCAGATTCAAATCCTGAAATATTTACCTACTGTTTCAGGCAAGTTAAACAACTCCACCTAAACCTGTGTCAAGAGCCATAATTACCTCCACCTCACTTAATCATCTGATGACTAAATGAACTTATGTTTGTAGAAGAAATGAAGAAACTATGTCTGTGCTGACATAAATAGTTTAAATAGGGAAATATCAAGACTTGAAATAAATTTCTGGCTCTAGAAGTAGACAAAAATAGTAAAACTCTAAGAATATTGAAAGAAAAGAGAGAAAAATATCTAATTTCCTTGATACGAAAAGAAAGGTGATAGTACATAACTTTTTGGTTTTGCTCTAATAAATGAGAGATGGAATTTTCTTCTTTTTTAAAAAAAGATTTTATTTATTCATTCGTGAGAGATAGAGAGGGGCAGAGACCCAGGCAGAGGGAGAGGCAGGCTCCCTGCAGGGAGCCCGACGCGGGACTCCATCCTGGGACCCTGGGGTCACACCCTGGGCCAAAGGCAGGTGCTAAACCGCTGAGCCACCCAGGCGTCCCGAGAGATGGAATTTTCCATCCCTGCCTTATTTGTGTCCATTGAGCAAATAAATTGGGTACACTTTCTTTGCAATAAAAGGCTGAGTTGTAGGAGAAATAGAATATTCTTGAGGTAACCTTACCAAAAGACATCCATACTCTGCCAAGTTTGCAGACATCTCCCAACATCACATCTAAAGAATATTGATGTTTGTAAAACAAAATAAACAAAAATTATGTGCTGTTATAACATTTTCTTATAAACCTGCATCCAATGGTTGTTTTCCATTAGAATGAAATGAACTAACATTCTCTTCATTTCACCTTCTTCTGTGCATATGATTAAAATGTATTTAGGTTGGAAAGTTGTCAATGATATATCTGTCAAACTTATATGTCTTTATCAGTGTCTGGAAAGAAAGAATTGGACATGCTAATCTTTCTATTATGAAACTTTTATTTTTTTAATTTTTTTTTTCTATTATGAAACTTTTAAAATGTATTTTTGAGAGTACCCAATGAATATCAATATGGAACACTTTATCTTTAAACACTTTGTAATATAAAAACAATTCTTTTTTCTCTTGGGAGAAGTTTATTAAAGAAAGTGTGTGCTCATTACCTTATATTTTACATGTCAAAGGCAGTATTCTCAAGATTCACAAATTAATTTTAGTCTACACTAAGATATTCTATTCCCCCAAACTATACAAGATATATGTTATAAACCAATGGCAATTCTGTCCACAGTTTTCTTCCTTTCCTTCTCTGTTTTTTGAGATGTACTGACAATAATGTTCCTTGATTCTCTTTTTTTCTGTTTATTTGGCCTCCCTTTTGAGTGGCCCATTGGCTTATCCCATCTGATGAAATTGTTCTCTTGTTTGTGACCCTTTAACAAGTAAGCGACAATAGGAATACCATGTGCTTTCTTACCTGGGGTCTCTAACACTCCTCAAACTCTGAAAAACAATAGAGATTTTGTTTAATAATGAGCTCTAGGTTCTTATTAATTGGTCTAGATTCCTTTTGTTAATTCTTAGCTTTCATACATTTTCTATAGCTACTGACACTAGGAATTTTAGTCACAGAAAGCCCCCAGCAAATGGGTATTTTTGGGAGATTTTGTTATAGTATTTTCAATAAAAACGACTTAAGCAACTCATCTGATACTGACATCACAAACATTATAAATGAAACCTAGCTTACTTTTCAAGAAAATAACACCTAAATGTTCTTTCTTTTAATATTGTTCCATAGGATCAATATTGTTTCATGTGATTCATGTTCCACATTATTCTTCATTATTTAGGAGGCATTGGTTCAAGAAACATAGTTACTCGATATGATGAGTTACATTTTGATGAATTCTCCTGAGTTTTCACAGATCTGTCTTCCTTTTCCTCCTTTGTTCTTTCCTTTCTTTCTGATGTAATTCTCCTGGCTAAGCAAACTCATCAGTGAGTCTTCTTCAGGAAGCCTCTCCTACTAGTCATTTTTGCAAAGCTTCTTACGCAATGATTTCAGTGTGAGAACAGTGGCTGGACAAAACAAAATTTAAGATGAACTCCAATGCTTCCTATTGTTGCTGTAGCAAATTACCACAGACTCACTTAACATAACACACATGTATTAACTTAACAGTATTGGAAGTCCAAAACAGGCATCACTGGGTAATTGATCGCTGGATTTTAACAAGGTGTTGGCAAAGCTACATTCCTTCTAGAGGCTCTAGGGGAGCACAGTAGGTTGAATGGTGACCTCCAGAAAGATACATCCACATCCCAAACCTGGTCCATAACATGCAGTAATATGGTAACCACTAGTCCCTGTGACTGTTGAGCACTTGAGATATGACTAGTACAGATTAAGACACGTTGTAAGTGCAAAATACACACCGGATCTCAAAGACTTAGCATGAAAAGAATGTAAACCACCTCATTAACAATCTTTTTTTACTCATCAATAATCTTAATATCAATTACATGTTGAAATGGTAATATTTTGAAAATTTGAGTTGAAAATAAATTGTTAAAATTAATTTCACCTCTTTTGTTTTACTTTTTAAAAATGTGGCTAGAAAATTTGAAATTGTACATGTGGTTTATATTTTGTTTCTATTGGATAGCGCTGGTTTCTATCCTTGACTTTCTTTCTTAGAAGAGTAGGAACTAATCTAGTTATGCAGCAGCAGCAAGGAACGTTAACCTACTTCCGTTCTAATTTCCCATCCTCTATTTTTCCAAATGCATTTGGTCATGGAGATGAGATGACTAGCCTTGGGGCAGTGACTTTTTCTTTACAGCTTCAGCATTACTGATTTGGATCTCACTAACTATAATAATAAATAAATGAATAAATGAGTTGACTGAATAATCATTTGAATGAATATACTGAATAGTGTCAAAATCATACATTTAAACATTTATCTTTATCACCGATGATCAATTTTCATAGGATGTTTTGAGTATATATACATTCCATAATCTTGTAAATATACAATTAAAGAAAAAAATAATTTTTATGCAGTGAAACCACCACTCTAACCTAGTGCAAAATGTTCTAAACTTGCAATATCAAAAATGACGTATATCCTGACTCTTCTCTCAGTCTATACTAATAATTTTCAGCTTGTTTTCTTACTTGCTTGTAAGCAAGTCAACTGAGATACTAGTACCTGTCAGCAACTTTGAATGTGAACAAAGTTCTCCAGTCCCTTTAACATTTAGTGGACTGATTATCAAATAATGATACCCATGAGAGATCTGATGGGATGTCCATATGACAGGTAACATAAACTAGGATTTATTGATTTAACAATTTTTTATGAGCACATTCCATGTACCAGCCACTGTGCTAATTAATTTATATGCATAGTTTCATCCAAAGTTTAGAATAATTCAATAAATCTTATCATCATTTCCACATTTTACTATTGAAGAAACTTCATTAGGGTTTAATTAACTAACCTACTTAGTTATTTGATATGAATGTTTTACTGAGAAATGAGCGATTTGCAAACAGGGAGACTTCAACACCAAAAGTGTTTGGCTCTTTGTGGTTACAACTCCGTTTGTAGAGCCTGCAGGAGGAAGTGGGTTGCTTTCTATTGTGACTGGTTACTAGGCACTTGCATTCCTTTTAACCGTAGTAGCACCTCATCTATTTGTAGATGATCAGCTGGGAAGCTCCCAAGTTTTGTTTTAGGTCAGAGTCAGCATTTCAGGGAAATCAGGACCACTTAGGTTTTGCTTCCATGGCTGTAGGGGGTTGGATTAGGGATATGCTCAACCCTTGGGCTCCATTTTGAGTTTTCTTTAACATGATAATTCAGTCTTAATGTTTATTCTAAGGCCCTGTTCTACTACAAAAAAAAAAAAAAAAGTGTTTATATGTATTTAAAACTTTATATACTTTGGGGCATGTGGGTGGCTCAGTGATTGAGTGTCTGCCTTTGGCTCAGATCCTGATGTTGCAGTCCCTGCATGGAGCCTGCTTCTCCCTCTGCCTCTGTCTCTGCCTCTCTCTCTCATGAATAAATAAAATCTTTTAAAAAATTAAAAATAAATAAAATTTCATATACTTTAAACAATTCTTCAGTAATCACACCCAAGGAAGCAATATTATATTTAAATATTAAATGGATGCAAAAACCACTGTGTATTTAAAAACTGCTTTCATAAGCAGTTGCAGAGCTGTGGGCAGTGAATGATGCCAGGAGGAGACGGAAAAAACCACTCCTCAGAAGGATGTCTCCAGTTTCTGCCATCCTGGTGGCCCTTCTCCACTTTTGCTTGTATAACGATTCCTAGAATTTCCTTTGGAAACCATGTCCATCATATTTGAATTTAAGACGTGAATTTATGCTTCATCCCACTGGGATGTGTCAGACTATTAAAATGTTACATAATGAACAAGGAACAGTAGCTAGAAAATGAGAATCCTTTGATTTGACCCAGGCTCTGCCCCTGGCTGGCTATAAGACCTTGGAAAATTTACCTAATTATTCAGGTATATACACTTACAAAATAAGGGGGTTGGTCTCCATAGGACTTCTGGGAGAAATTCAGCTGCTAGCTCTGTGACCTTGCCTCTGAGCAAGTCTAAAGATTCAACCCTCAAGGAATTGCTAGGAGTTGATTTCTATCACACCCAAGATGATTGAGAACCCAAACCAAGCACTTGTATCTCATTTTTGAAATTGTTCATTGAATAACAAATAATAAATATTGACATGATAAACAGCAGTTCATAATGAGAAGACATAGAAAAGGAGAATTTGTAAAATACCAAAGAATCAATTCAAAAGAATTTTCCAGAGTTTAAAGACAAAGTCTTCAGATTGAAAACACTTTCAAATTGCCAAATAAATGCATGAAAAAGTCCCATTCTTCAACAAATATTTGTGTAATTTCAGAACCAAATAAATAAAGACAAAATCCTGAGGTTTTTGAGAGCAATAGATATGTCATCTACAGAGGAATGATCAGATTGGCACCAATCTTACTTATCATGCTAGATAGTCTTTCAGAAACTTGACAGAAATAGATTTTGGACTAAAATTCCATGTCTAGCCAAACTTTCAGTCAAATGTTTGGAATAAACACATTTTCAGTCATACAAGTTTTCAGAAATATTACTTCCCACACAGTCTTTGCTCTAGCAAAACAGAAATAGTAATCCAGGAAAGACAAATACAAGTTCCAGGAAATGAGGGTTTCTAACTGAGTATATCCCGCAATGACCACTTCAAAGCTATCCTAAAAAAAGACATGTCCAAATGACAGGTGAGAAACAGAGTGTCCTAGGGAAAGGCAGTAAAATAAACAAGCAAATACTCTGTAAAATGCCTGATCAAATAAACAGTTTAAATATAATATTAGGATAAAGAGACATAATCAGAAAAAAAGGAAATTAGAAACTCTGTTAAATGAAAAAAATGGCATAAAAATAAGCTAATTGGCTTTCAAATAAACTATGTAGTTTATTGATTTAATTAAACACAGTAATTCAGCTATTCTAGAAGGTTGGTACATTAAGAGAAAAGGTATAAATAAATAATTTCTAAAATTGAATAATTGAAAAATAGCAGTACAGGGTGTATTTAGGGATATGAAAAGAACAACAAAAAAGTCAGCTAAGAATCAGCTAAGAATCAAAAGGTACAAACTTCCATTTATAAAATAGGGGATGTGATGTACAGCATGGTGACTTTAGTTAATAATACTGTATGGCATATTTGAGAGTTGCTAAAAGAGTAGATCTTAGAAGTCCTCATCACAAGAAAAATATATTTGTAACTATGTATGGTGATGGATGTTAACCAGACCTACAGTGGTAATCATTTCACAACATGCAAATCTTCCTTGCCTTACGATGGGGTTATGCCCTGATTAACCCATTGAAATTGAAAATCTCATAAGTTGAAAATTCACTGAATCCACCCAACCAACCAAACATCATAGCCCTCAACTTAGCCTCCCTTGAACGTGGTCAGAACACCTATGTTAGTGTACAGTTGGGCAACGTCATCTAACACAAACCATACTTGATAAGAAAGTATTGAGTATCTCATGTAACTTATTGAATACTGTTCTGAAAGTGAAAACAGAATCGTTATAAGAATATCTGTTGTGTAACCTCATGATCACATGGTCGACTGGGAGCTGCTCCATCAGGGAAGAGTATCCTACTACACGGTGCTACCCCTGGAAAAGATCAAGACTCAAGGTACAGTTTCTACTGAAATCATATTGCTTTCGTAACACCATAAAGTCAAAAAATGTTAAGTCGAACCATAAGTTAGGGACTTATATGCATACAAATATTGAGCCATTATGTTGTACACTTGAACCTGATATAATATTATATGTCAATTATATATCAATTAAAAATTTTAATTTTTTATAAGATTTTATTTATTTATTCATGAGAGACACACAGAGAGAGGCAGAGACACAGGCAGAGGGAGAAGTAGGCTCCATGCAGGGAGCCCCACACGTGACTCGATCCCAGGACCCTGGGGTCACACCCTGAGCCGAATGCAGATACTCAACCACTGAGCCACCCAGGTGCCCTGAATTAAAAAATTTTAAACACCAGCTAAAAGAATTCAAAATGGTTGCTTCCAGAAAGGCAAACTGGATTATGAGAAAGAGTCTGTATCTGTCCATAAAGCTTTACTATCATTAATTGGTGTTTTCACCAACTTTATAGCACACTGTGATAAAAATATTTTAGTATTTTTCAATTTTTAATAATGATATTTGGAAATATTTTTAAATACTTTTGATGTATGAAAGCAGAATACACTTTTCTCTGTATAATGTGATCTAAATTTAGGAAAATAAATACTAATAATGTATGTTTTTCTTTCATATGTCAGGCATTTATTTATTAAAATTTATTGGCTATATATGTAATATATGTGTTTTACTAAATTGGATATATATATATGTGTATATGTATACTATATATTTATACACATACATACATTGAGAAAGGAGACAAGAAGAATTTGGGAAACAAACGTCATGTGGAATGAACTTCTGATGAGACCTTAGTCTTTGGTGTTTAAACAGGGCATTTTGACATCAGTGGTTTGTACAGTTTATGCTAAGCCAAGTAGGTTTTTACTTCGCAAAGTTAGCTTCTGATGACACTTAGCTAAAAGTCCTTAAGCATTCGTCACTAGGTATTTTTGACTTTGCCAGATGGCTGCAACTTGTTGTGGTTTTGACCCTAAAAGACTTTCTGTAGAGATGGGGCCAAAGGCATGGGCCGTTGGCCAACACAGATGGCCTGAGAGTGCAGATTGCTGCAGTTTGACCTTGAACTTGCAGCACAAGGCAAAGACCTCAGCAAAGCTGTGCCCTTGGCAGGTGCTAAGGCCTCAGGCTGTTACAGTTTATTATAATGCAGGCCCAACTTGGGCTCTTATTGTTGGATCCGCTAAAGTGGGATTGAACACTGCATGTACATGGCAGGGCAGCAAATTTACACATGAGCTATAGAACACTAGGAAGCTTCTAGTTTTGAATTGTTAAAATACCATGTGGCTAGGGCTTAAGACCTTTGGCTTAGTTGGCAGTAAGTGGCCCTCCATGCTGCATTCAGGTCACAGGTTGAAACTGAGGAGCACATGACCTTATATCATATGTCTGGTCCAAAGGCTCGGTCGCAGAAAATGAAAATAGTAGAAAAGAATGTTTGAGTGAGTTTCAAATCTTTTTTTTTTTTTTAATTTTTATTTGTTTATGATAGTCACACAGAGAGAGAGAGAGAGAGGGGCAGAGACACAGGCAGAGGGAGAAGCAGGCTCCATGCACTGGGAGCCCGACGTGGGATTCGATCCTGGGTCTCCAGGATCGCACCCTGGGTCAAAGGCAGGCGCCAAACCGCTGCGCCACCCAGGGACCCTTTGAGTGAGTTTCAAAATGAGAATTATTGTAGCTGGGCATGTGAGTATCACAGTTCCTAAGGAATTTATGGGAAGAAGAAGATCATCTCTACTTTAGAAGGCCACATGGCTAAGGCACCGGCCCTCCCAAAGACCCGGTCCCTCCCCAAAGCTGCAGAGCCTCAGTGGTAGCTTCAGTTCAGAAATTCTGAGGGTGCTTTTTCAGCTGAAACAAGTACAGCTCTAAGGTGGAATCCTTCTATTTTTAGGCTGAATTCTCTCCGAGAGGCAAAGTAAGGGTGTTGCTATAACACAGGCACAAAATACCTCAGGATTACCTAGGAGTCCGTATAACAATGGAGCTCATCCTCAGGAAATGGAAGCTGGGAGGTTTTGAATAGGTTGGGAAGAAAGAATCTCAAATAACACCGGGTTTGAGAGGAGGAGCTGGTGCCTTTGCAAAGGAAGATGACAGCATCTTGTCAAGGCCACGGTCCTGAGGAGACAGAAGGCTTCTGGATGGACCCCTGTCCCACACGTAGGGTAAATTCATTGTGACAGAGTTAATCATTTGCCAGGAGACTTGTTTCAATTAAATTCACAGGTTGTAGATTCCAGAAAAGTAGATGGGCTGGCAAACCAGCCAAGCTGAAGCTGAGATGGTCATCATCTACCCCCCTTCTTCCTCAGACGCAGTGGGGTGGCCTTTGACCACTGCATTCTGGGCTTAGGGAGCAGGATTGCTACCAGGGATCATTGCTCTAGGGTTAGCGTTTGGCTAATATTCTAAATTTGGCGGGTGTGCAGTCAGGGTTACTTTCGAGTCATGTTTTGAAGAGTCCTATTGGAGTAAGAATGAGACGTCTTGACATTGAACTAAGACTTTTTAAGGCCGTAGAAGATCCACACCCTTCCCAGGCTGAAGTTTCTGAAAAAAGAAAAAAAAAAAAAAAAACCTCTACCCAGAAGTGGCAAACTCCTCTGATGGAACTGAGCAGATCCACCGCTGGGGAAGGATAATTTGGGGGCTTTAATTTATTTTCAAAACCCAAAGAAATCTGGTTTTGGACTTTATTTCCCTTGTATTCAACTTGCAAGAGTATTTATCCTTTGAACTTTAATTTCTCCCTAGAAATGTAAGATTGGCAGGGTGCTTAAGGTAAAGTGAGGGCATCTTTATTGTTGGAATTTTATGAATAGAAGGTCTTTGCGCATTTTGTGATTGGCGTATCGCACTGTTATCACCTGGTCTCACTGCAAAACATCTGATACCCTATAGAGGACAACATGACTACACATAACTTGGCTTGAACATTAGAATAATAATGGCTAATTTCTTGAGAATTTACTTCGTAGTAGATAGAATTATTATATTACATATTTATAATTACATATGTTACAGAACAGTAAATTCACTACATATATATTACATAATGATGAAATATATCTGTAAGTTTGTAAAGTCTAAACTTGCCTGGCACTTTTCTCCTCTTTGAGAGCCAGCCCACCGACAGAGAGCTCAAATTCTACTCAGCTGCCCCAGGACCAAGCCATACCCTGATGGAACTTGGTCTCTCAGGACCAGAATTCCCCGGGGCTGGGTGGGCACGTGCTTAATTTTGGACTTCAATTAGTTTACCCTTTGGTTTCTTACACAAAACTATATTCTATAACTTAGTCTGTTTCAATGACAAAGATATTATTATAAGCCTCATTTTCTACCCTTTATTTCTTAATTTATTAAGAATTTGGGCATCATTATTTACCTCTTCTCAGGTATTACAGTAGTGTATGTACATCAGTTACACATTGATACTCATGTATACATGTAAATAAATGAATATATATGTATATATAATACACAAACGACTGTGTGTTCAAATATGCTATACATATGGAACATACATACACATATATCAATGTGTGACATCGATATATGTGTGATATAATATTATGTATGATCATATACATAACACAATGCACACTCACACCCATACATACACCTATTCTTACATATACAAATATATCTCTTTTGTCTGTATTGTGGAATTACTAGTGATATTTTATTTACCTTCCTTACACATTTATTTCCAATTTTTTTCTATTTATTGGTTGCTCAGAAAACAATGTTTAAATAATTAAGTTCACTTGTCACCTTAACTTGTGTTTGTCTCTTTTTTCCGCAAATACTACCCTTTTTCTTCTCATAGAATATCTTCATAAAGATATTGGAACTACATCAAAATAAAAAGCCTTTGCATAACAAAGGAAGCCATTAATAAAATGAAAAGCAATCTACTGAAGGGAGAGGACATAAGCAAATGATATAGCTGACAAGGGTTTTAATATCCAAAAGATATAAAGAATTTACACAACTCAACACCAAAAAACCAAACAATCTGATTAAAAATAGGCAGAGGACCTTAATACACATTTCTCTAAAGAAGGCATGCAGATGGGCAACAGACACCTGAAAAGATGTTCAACATCACTCACTATCAGGGAAATGCAAATCAAAACCACAGTGACTGTGCCCGAGTTCAAAAAGGGTGTTGCCTGTGTTCTCTTCTAGGATTTTGATGGACATGGCCAACAAGCACATGAGACAATGCTCTACATCACTTGCCATCAGGGAAATACAAATCAAAACCACAATGAGATCCACCTCACACCAGTGAGAATGGGGAAAATTAACAAGGCAGGAAATCACAAATGTTGGAGAGGATGCGGAGAAAGGGGAACCCTCTTACACTGTTGGTGGGAATGTGAACTGGTGCAGCCACTCTGGAAAACTGTGTGGAGGTTCCTCAAAGAGTTAAAAATAGAGCTGCCCTACGACCCAGCAATTGCACTGCAGGGGATTTACCCCAAAGATACAGATGCAGGGAAACGCCGGGACACCTGCACCCCGATGTTTCTAGCAGCAATGTCCACAATAGCCAAACTGTGGAAGGAGCCTCAGTGTCCATCGACAGATGAATGGATAGAGCAGCTGTGGTCTCTGTATACAATGGAATATTCCTCAGCCATTAGAAATGACAAATACTCACCATTTGCTTCTACATGGATGGACCTGGAAGGTATTATGCTGAGTGAAATAAGTCAATCGGAGAAGGACAAACAATATATGGTCTCATTCACTTGGGGAATATAAAAATAGTGAAAGGGAATACAGGGGAAAGGAGAAAGAATAAGTGGGAAATATCAGAAAGGGAGACAGAACATGAAGACTCCTGACTCTGGGAAACGACCTAAGGGTGGTGGAAGGGGAGGAGGGAGGGGGGTGGGGGTGACTGGGTGACGGGCACTGAGGGGGGCACTTGACGGGATGAGCACTGGGTGTTATTCTGGATGTTGACAAATTGAACACTAATAAAAAATAAATTTATTAAAAAAAAAACCACAGTGACATATCACCTCACATAGGTCAGAATGGCTAGTGTCAAAAAGGCGAGAAACACAAGCGTTGGTGAGGATGTGGAGCAAAAGAAACCCTCATGCAGTGTTGACAGGAATGCAAATAGTGCAACCACTGTAGAAAACGGTATGGAGGTTCCTCAAGAAATTAAAAACAGAAATACTATATGATCCAGTAATTCCACTACTAGGTATTTACCTAAAATAAACTAAAACAGTAATTTAAATAAAACCCCGTGTTTATTGCAGCATTATTTATGGTAGCCAAGATATGGAAGCAACCTAAGTGCTCATCAATAAATGAATGGGCAAAGAAGATGTAGTATATATACATCGTGGGTATTACTCAGCCACGAAAAGGAATGAGATCTTGGCATCTGCAACATCATGGATGGACCTAGAGGGTATTATGCTAAGTGGAATCAGTTAGAGAGACGAATACCATATGGTTTCATTTATATGTGAAATATAAAAACCAATGGACAAACACCAACAAAACGCAGAAACAGACTCATAAATACACAGAATAAACTGGCGGTTGCCAGAGGGGCTGGGGTGGGGGTGAAGGGGTGGGGGAGATGGGCAAAATAGGTTTAAGAGGTATAAGCTTCCAGTTATAAAATAAATAAGTCGTAGAGATGGGAAGTACAGCATAGAGAACACAGTCAATAATATTGTAATAATATATGGGGACAGACGCGACTACATTCTTTGTGGCGAGCACTGAGTAACGTGTAGAGTTGCCGAATCCGTATGTTGTACACCGAAACTAATGTAGCGGTGTGTCAGCTATACTTCAATTAAGAAAAATAGCACTAATGAGAACTTGTTTCCATGCATTTTATTTGCTGAGACTTCTGTTTGGCACGCCCTTTACAGTGTGACCTACGTAGGAGGAAGAGTCATGTCATCGTGGCTCAAGTTTTTATTACGTGTGCAGAACAGTAAGCCCTGCGTACAGTGAACGCTCATTAAATATTTATTGATACTAAGATCCCACAACATGAAAACCTTCCGGGGTAATTGGGTTGAACTCCAGTGAAATAACTGCAGGGAACAGAAGGAAAAACAACCCTCCCAGTTACACGCGATGAGGCAACGCCACAACATGGCCATGCGGTAGTTCGATAGGCTTGTTGGAAAAGAGTTAAAAATAAAACTGTATTCCATGCAGGAGCAGATTTAGATCAGACCCTAGTTCATAATATCTGATTTAAGGCAAAATAATGAAAGTGTGTTTGAAATCAAGCCTAGGAAAAGTGATTATGGAAACACAGTAATATGTGCCTAATATTTCCTCGGAGGCCGTAGCGACTCCTCCTGCTGAATCCACAAATCCTGTTATCCTGCCTCTTGAGGGACTAGACGATTGAGTGAAAGGCTACAGATGTGAACTCTTTAAGCTTGTTTCCTGTCTGAGAGCCTGTCGGGCACTGCACAATGTGATGTGCTGCCCCGCCGTCTCAGCAAGGCCCTCGGAGAAGCCAACTCCAGCTTCGGGAGCACACGCGGGTCATGTCCACGTGGTCAGAATAATTGATCCCAGGTTCTCACCACAGACACCCCTTCTCTGACTTCTGATTTCATTGACCTAATGTGCAGCCTGAGCATTTAGAGTTTAAAAACTCTCGAGGTGATCCTAATGCGCAGCCAAGAATGAGGATCACTCTTCGAGCACGTCTTGGAAGTTGAATGCATTTTTTTTTTCTCTCGCTACAGGTTGTCCTAAACAGATGTACCCACTTTCCTCAGACTGCAGTGAAATCACTGTGGCCGGCCAGGAAGAAACGCCTTTTGCACCTGAGGGCTCCATTTCCAGCTTAATGATGCTTTCCGAAAACATGATTCTCCCTCTCAAGAAAAATATGTTGTTGTTACACGGAGTGCTAACTTGCTCTGCGGATGTGCAAGAGCTGGGGATGAGTAGTGTGCTAACGGGGGAAAAGGAAGAGAAAACATAAATACCATGGAGTCTGGAGATGGTTTTTCCCATCTCATATTCAACAATTTCACAGGTTCTCATCTGTGACAACTGTGTTTTAGAATTCCCTGACTGAGAAAAAGCATGGTATAAAAGGCATTACAGATTTTAGAAGCTGTAAAAAAAGTATAAATGTCTTTATTAAGCCAAGTAAGATCTACATTTGGGGGTGGTCAGAAGTAAATGCATACAAGTCTCATTCTAATTATTTAGCCTACAGGAAATATCCAGTACACATGAGGAGTCACGGACTCTTCCCAGTAATTCTTTTTTTTTTTTTTTTCCCCAGTAATTCTGTGTTTCCTTCAGGGTTCCTTGGCCAAAGACTGTGGTCACTCCTCTCTGGCATCTGCGATCTGTCCATCTCACCACTTCTCAGACATTTATTGCCATATTATCTGGCCCATGGCGGTACCAAGGCTGGAAGGTCATCCTTATTCCTGCTCCCAAATGCCAAAGCTGTTCAGTCATTATGGCTTTTTTTTTCTTTCTTTCTTTCTTTCTTTCTTTCTTTTTTTAACGCTACTGAAGAAGCTTTCACTGATCCGTTTTTATTCTTGGCCTGGGAGCAGTAAAAGTGATACTCAAGCTGTAAGTAGCTGGTCCTTAACTACCCTTCCTAACTACAAACCATGCTAGTAACATTACATTTCCTGTTGGCCATAAGGGAGGGAGAGAACTATCAGAGCAGTCATTTAGGTGATGAAATATAACGATATTGTTGAGTAAAATACAGCAATGGGAAGTTAAATAAACCTTGGGTGTGTTAAGTAGATCTATAGCTTGAGGGAGGTTTGCTTGTTAACGGAAAAAGCCGATCAAATCTGTGATCCTGATGAAAATCTGGGGCAAAATTGCCATCTGAAAGGTTTGAGAGCAAAGACAGTTTCATTTTTTTTAAATTGCTCTCCATCGTAGGCGTGTGTAAAATAGAAATTATCTTGTTTGCATCCTCATCGGCTGTGGATAGCCTCTCCATACCTCTTAGCATTCTTATCTCTCCTGTCCACAAAGATGGAGTGCACTTACCCTCGTTGGGTAACGTGTAATTTGCATTTGGATCGGTGCTTAATTACACACAATTCTTACTTCCGTGTAACTTTTCTAAAACTTACAATCTAGGGACTAACTATACACCAAGTCTCAAGTTCTTCAATGATTCCACTAAGACATCTCTACTCGTGCGGTTTCAGTGACCACCGCCTCAGACTGCACCTTCTCATCAGCCCTGGGGAGCCCCCATTTCACTGGCAAAGTTGTTCTTACTGTTCCATCTTCCGCAAGGTGCACCTCGAAGGTATAGTCCCTGTTGTGGCCTAAATGGAACCTCGGATTCCCCCATTTTCCCCACTCGCGTGGACTTCTGGAAGTGTATCCATGCTTAGGACAGTTAAGTGCCCTGGAGTATGGAACGGATCTCAGATGCTAAGAATTTTGGAATATTCAGAAGCCCTCATAACTCATGATCTGCCTTTGTTATGTTCTGTTTACACCTGGTGATGAGAACTAAAGAAATAAAAATTATGAGCCCGAGATCGTGGGTGTTGTGTAGATGAAATTATAAATAAAACCATAGGCACAAGTTTCAAGGTACTAATTAGAAAAACTTGAGTAAAAGAATTATCACACGTGATTTTGAGAGCAGAAAGCACTAAAGTAGCCTATTATGCTGGCTAAATGGAGACACTAAGAAAATACATACTTTTATGTCAAAAGTTCCATCTATGCTTATTCATAGCCAGTGTTTACTGTTAGAGGGAAATTGGGTCCTACCATGGGAAAGGGATTAATTGGTAGGTCGCCCAGGCTCCCTTTGCCCTTTATCCACCTGTGAGTGAAGTAAAGGACTCACCTGACTGGTAACTTGGGAAGAACAAAGTCCCCTTTGTTCCCCTTGAAGCGAACCTGCCCACAAGTTCTCCTCTGTCCTCTGTGCCATGAGACTCACCCAAAAGTCCCCTCCAGGTGGAAACACTTGCTCCGGTCCAGCTGCCCATGACACGTGGATAATTCTGATTATTTGCTGTTCAGTGTCAGGAAACTCATTTGGCTTCCATGCAACTTCCCTTTATTGATAACAGTGAAGGTGATATCCTGCCTTTTTTTTTTTTCCAATTTATTCAAAACTCATGTAGACAGAAAAGAATAAAAACACCAGGATTTATTGAATAGTAGACAACTTTACCATATTTGTAAGTTTGCTTTCATATTTTCAAAGAACTTGTGGCCTGTTACCCAGTTATCTACTTCTTTGTAACAAACCACCTCAAAACTCCTTTATTATTATTTCTCATGATTCTTGGTATGGACTGGGCTTGGTTGGGCCATTCGTAGCTAGCATTTCTCCTGTGGTTGCTGAGGGCGGCCAGGGCCCGATTCGGTTGATGGTGCCTGGGGCTGGTTGTCTACAATGGCCAGCAGGTCTGGAACCTCAGCTGAAATGGCAGCATGGGCTCTCTTCCCCGGGCAGCCCGTCCACATGGCCCGCGAGGTCTTCCTCGCATTGGGAGGAATGGCGGTTCCATCATAGCTGGACTTCTTTTTTGGAAGCACATGTATTTTAGGAAAGCAAGGCAGACTCTGCGAGTTTTCTTGTGAAGCAGGCGTAGGAGTCAGGAAGCATCATTTCTGCTGTATTCTAGAGGACGCAAGGCCCGTCCTGCTCCAGTGTGGGAGGGGCTCGAAGGACACCCGTTGTAGAAGCCTGGAAACACTGGGCGTGAGGGCGTTAGCCACAACCTATCATACTGAAAACATGAATATTCGTCACACAAAACTTCAACCGTTAGGATGTTTATGAGAAATAATTGTATTTGTCTACTTAAAGTTATGGCTACTTATCATACAAAGCTAAAATCTCCTGAACAATCTTACAATAATTAAATGTAAAAAATAATTAAATGCTAATTATAATTTCATTCAACATAATATAATGTATTCAATAAGTTTAAGACATTGTCATTTTTTTCCACTTTGAAAATTACCTGAGAGACCTTCCTTGTATATGTTTTTTTTTTCCATTAAAATAAACAATTCTAAAAAAAAATAAAATAAAATAAAATAAAATAAAATAAAATAAACAATTCTGGGGCACCTGGGTGGCTCAGTGGTTGAGCATCTCCCTGCAGCTCAGGGCATGACCTCCGGGTCCTGGGATCAAGTCCCGCATCGGGCTCCCTGTGTGGAGCCTGCCTCTGCCTCTGCCTGTGTCTCTGCCTCTCTCTCTGTGTTTCATGAATAAATAAATATTTTTTAAAAATAAAATAATTCTGCCAGTTAAATTTTAGGGCATAACATAGACTCTATTTCTTCCATAGCAGGAAAACCTTAAAACCGTGAAATGCTTGCATGACCACAAGGAGATGGCAACTACCAGAGCTAGGAAGGCTGCAACTGTCAGGCGCGTGGAACGAGGAATCCAGAGGGCGGAGTGTGCAGTAGAGTCAGAGTAGATGGCATTCCCGAAGCCTGGGTTTGGGTAACAAGAGAACACCTGGTTCTAGAAGGTCATCCCATTCCTGGTTACGTGGAACAGGTTTCCGAAGCAGAGCTCAATTTCTGGAAGGACTGAGGGAGAGGACAGGGCCCTGTAGAGCAACAGATCTAGGGCTGGCAGATATAGGGACAAGACAGGGACTAGGTTATTTGTATTGGAATTTATTGCACGAGTATGTATGTCATGGTTTGATGTAAACATCACAGCTACTGTGATATATAAAGCACCTGCTATTAGTGGTTTTTCATAAAGGAACTTAATTTTTCACTTAGCTCTCAGAGAGATGTTCCTGATTGATGCGTGTCTCTCCGTCACGCGGTGATTCAGAAACCCATACTCTTTCCATCTTAAGACTGTCAGTTCTATCATGAGGATTTCAAGGTTGTCATGCCCGTCAGCACACAGCAGCCGAGAGAGGGGAGAGCTGAATGAAGGGATTATCAGCAAGATATTTCCATGAGCCGGGGATGGAGGTGGCACGCGTAACTTCAATCACACGCCTCGGACCAGAACTCAGCAGCGTGACCCCGGCTAACTGGGAAATGGAACATTAGCCACGACAGAGATGATGGGAATGTGACCCAGCTCCGTGCCCAGGAGGAGGAAAGCAGGGCTCCGGTGAGGGCTCGGCCCGCCTCTCCTACATGCAGGAATTGGAATTTGAGGAAGAATTAGAGAGACTCAGCAGGGGCTCTAAAGAGCTCTTGACTTTGGTATTCTCATGTTCCCTCTTTCTTTGTAGACAACTGGAGTCCCAGAATCCTGAGAAGGGCTAAATGAACAAGGACGCCTAGTGACATCAACTTACAGCTTTTTTAAGAGATAGAAGACGGCCACGAAGGGACATTGCATCTACAAAATCAAGGGCTAAATGAACAAGGAAGCGTAGTGACGTCATCTTACAGCTTTTTTAAGAGATAGAAGACGGCCACGAAGGGACGTTGCATCTACAGAATCTAATTTTGGCCAACAGTGATTCTACTGGTCCAAAGGTTCTAAGCGACACTTGACGCGGAGAGCCTAGAGGAGGGTCCAACAAGCGGCGGCCACGGCCTCCGAGACACTGCTGACTATAAAAGCCACAGCCATTCGCAGAGATAATGAAAATTGAAATCGGGCCAAGTGCTGTCTCTCTTGTGGAAATGACAGAGAGATTTCTTCTGAAACTGAAGAGTTTTCCACTTCACTGATGCTCTTGGGGAGGCTACCCAACGCTGCCGGACTCAGAGCATTCATAATGACGCGGCTTCCAGCGTCTGCCTTGATGTTGCTGTCAGCAAAGGAAGGAGCCGCCACTGAGATCAGGCTTAATCTTCCATTTCATTCTATCAGCCTTCAAGACTTAAATAGCGAGTTTCTCTCTGACTTCCCTTTTTGCATCTTTAAGCATATACGCGTTGGGATTTTCATTTTGTGTTTACTCGATCCCTTAGTTTTAAGGCATTGAAAACATGTCTGGATTTTCTGCCTTCTGTCATTTGCTTTGGTAAAATAAACTTCCCATCCCTTGGGCTGCCGCTGCATCCCAGGGGCTCGACGATTCCACAGGCAGTGGTGCAGCGGGAGCACCTGCCTGCAGGCAGAGCCCTCGGTGCCCGCGCAGCTCGAAGCAAGCTGGGAGAAGCCACTGCTTGCAGCCTCTCTAGGAGGTCATCACCCATGAGCCCCAGAACGCAGTGACCGTGTAGACAGGACGCACTCCTTTTGAGGCCCCCCAAAAGACGCCTGGTGATTTCCTTAACCGGTGTTGGCGGACTCCCTGCCCTGAGCGCTGTGGCCTTGCCACCATCCACGTGGGAGGAAATGGTGACTCACCTGCCCAGAAGAATTTCCTGGAGATGCGTCAGTAGCAACAGCTTGCCTTCCTCTGCCCATGAGCCATGAATAACCAAACAATTGAAAATGAAAGTCAGACTGAACACAGTACAATGGCATCTCTGGTCAAAAGAAAGCACAGCACTGAGATAATTATTTGAATAAATCACACCTCTCCCCGCCAAAATACCCATAATTTTCATAGCTCAGTTTGAAGCTTTCTAGTGCTTGAAAATAAAGTGTAATTTAATTGTTTTCTTCATTATCTTTCCTCTATGATTCTTCTCTGCCTTCCTTATCTTCCTCTCTGTCTTTATTTTCTTCCTTTTTTAAAAGAAAAAAAATAATAAAAGTAAAGTTCTCTTAAAGACATGAAATACCAGATGTGGGAGGTGTGGCCACGTGGCCGCCGGGCTCCCCTCCACGATTGCCTCATCCTGGTTTGCTGTGGATTTTCTCCTCAGTCCATCACTTTGCTGCCAACTCCGGAGGCCACCAAAGAGGGGCAGAGCGAATGCAGGCGGTCCGGTGGCCCCCGGGGCCTGCCTGGAGCCCTGCAGGGCGTGAGGGGCGTGGGGAGGGCTGTGGCTGGAAGGGGCGTGGGCTGGGAGCATGTGCTCCATCCCCGTCCCCGCTGTACACTGTCGTCGTCTCATTGTACAGAAAAATATTTCTATATTTGCAATGTTTGCTGTAAAACAAGAAAGAGACTGTCTACTAAAAAAAAAAAATTCTGCAAAGGGAAACCCACCCCAAAAAATATTTATTTATTTTTTATGAACACATTCAGCCAAAAGGATGAGAGGCCAAGAAAGGTCCCACCTGCTCCGCTCCGCGATCTCGCACCTCAGCCCGGGGAGCGCTTTCCTTGGAGGCAAGTTCCTGCCCTGGAAGGATCCTGGATTAGGGGTCAGACCACTTGGATTCACACCGTCCCCTTCCCTAGCTGTCACTTTGCTTATGGAGCGCTCGCCCCCTTTCTCTGGCTCTTACCTATAAGATGAGAAAGCTGGGGTAGCCTGAACCCCTCACTGACTCTGTAATTCCGTAATCCTATGATTTCCCGTGACAGAAAACGCGCCTAAGTGCCAGCTCCGAGAAGCATCCAGCGTGCAAGTGTCCATTTTAAAACCTAGGTTGTTGACTTTAAGTTCCCGTTGGCAGAGTCCATCCAAAATTCATTGAAAAAATCTGTTTCCTTTGAATTATCCGGACTTAATGTTGGTAGGCTTTTCTAGGATCTGTCCCCCGCCTTTGCAGCCCCATAGACACTTCTCTCCTGTGCAGAGCTAACTGGGTAACGCGGCCTCGGGCGGGTTTTACCATAATTCAGTCAACGCTTATCCCTCTACATATATTTTCGGGTTGAGATTAACATGAGACCACTTGGGGAGGTTTAAAAAGCATCACAGACCATGGTATCAACCTCTCTGGCTTTCTGTCCCGGAGACCAAGCCGGCTGCCGGTCCAGTATGGTTAGAAAATGTGCTCTCTTTCGCTGTTGTGTTTTTGAACTAAATCTCCAATCTGTTTTTTCTCTAGAGTCTGCTCCCTCCTGTTGTGTAAGTGTATATTCACCCTCTTTGTCCAGAAAAATCCCGAATTGGTCTCCTTGGGGATATTCTTAAGAACGATGGCCAGAAGAGATGAAGCTTATACGTCTAGACTGAGACGAGTGTGTATGAATTTGGATGGAAACAAGAGGAAATGAATTTTTAGGGCTCATGGCAATGTTTGAATTAATCCCAGAATGAATCATACTATTTTACCAAGGCATCGTGTGGCTTTTGATAAAGATAGTATGCACCTCCCCGCAAATGAGCGTATCACCCGTCACTTTTCTGGTGATTTAGAAGGAGGAGGGTGAGCTGCCCCGTGATAAATGCATATTTAACAGTAAGTGACAACAGTATTCTCCCTCTGGTTGTGTGCTAATGAGGTCACCTTTCAGATATTCCACAATCAAGAGTTCATTCCACATATCAATGCAATATTGACTTCTTAGTAGAGAAAGTTAAGCTAAGAGAATTTTTCTGCAATTTCAAAGGAATAAAGTGATGATGGTAATAGCAGCTACATTTAATGGAAACTATGTTTGAAACCCAGAAATTTGGCTTTCCTCGGGAAATAATAGCTCCTGAGTTCCCAGCATTGTAGTCGATGTTCTATATATATTATTTCTAATCTTCACAAAAATGTTCCAGCTATAAATTATTCCCACTTAATAGTTGCTGGAACTGGCACTTAGAATGTTTAAGAATCTTCAATGCCCCATAGGTAGGAAATGATTGAATGAGGATTTATACGCAGATTTGCTCTACTCCAAAATCTTTCACTTTCGTGGGTCACATCTCCACCTGCATTACCTATAATGGGGGCCACCGGCTGTAGGTGGCTTGTGGGCACTTGAAACATGGCTTGTAAAGTGAGATTTTGAAAATTTAGTACTAAAAAATATAAAATATATCATTGATCTGTTGTCTGAATGTTTGTGTCCCTCCAAAATAAATATGTTGAAATCCTAAAGTCCAGGGTGATGGTATTTGAAGGGCAGAGCCTTTAGGATTAGGATTAGTGTCCTTATTACAGAGACCCCACAGAACTTTCTTGCCCCCTCCACTAAGTGGAGATAGAAGAAGTTTGCTACCGAGAAGAAGGCCTTTGACAAACTGACCTCAGAGGTTTGGGGAAAACCCAAAATCAGTGCTTAGAGACATTTATTGAAATTAGAAAATGTCTAATTATTGAAATTAGACATGTATAGAAATATAGAAATTTCTATAAATTAGACACTTATAGAAATTAGAAATTTCCTCCTAATAATGGCTGTTAATAACAGGCTTTTAATTACCTCAAGGACTTCAAATTAGCTTGGTAAATCTAGTCATTACTCTTCAAATTATCTTAAGGCAAGGATCTAGACCTATTACTCATTACAGTTCATTTCTAAGTAATCTGATCCACCTCGGTAAATTAAATACCATTAAAAAAAAAGATGATATCTCTGTTCCCTGAAGACTTTCTCTAAAAAAAAAAAAAAATGAAATAGAAAAGAAGTGAAAAAAATTAATGCCACCTGATAGAGAAATTACCCGAGATCCATGGGAGCCTCACCTCAATGAATCTGTAACAAATGCATTGTTAACGCTGAGGCCAATGTCACCCAATTCTCCTTTCAGTAGCGCCCATGAACAAATTTAGCCCAAAACACAGCACAGTCTTGTTGACTCGCAGTGGAATTAACCTGAAAAATGCTCATACTCGAAGCAATGTCACAGAAATCCTTACCTGTGCTTGGGACACATCGGCAGATAATAAAATCACCTTCCCTATCCTCCTGGAACTTTAGGAGTTATATTGTGAGAACCTACGGGGATGGATGATAAACCCTGTGGAAGATTCCTAAACCCCAGGGCGACTAAAGTCATAAAATAAATGCACGGCATCATCAATCAGCTGGAGTGACAGCTGCTGGACAGACACCGGGTTAAGCCTCTTGCGCGTCTTATCTCCTATGATAATAGATGGTAAGTGATGTGTGCTGGGAAAAAAGGTGACAGAGAGATTTGAAATCATTTGAAATGGTTTTTTCCCCCCAAATCTCGATCCATCAAATCACACAAACTTGCAGGAAGTAGAAAGCTGCAACCAGCACAGGTTTCTCCAAGCAGCAGACGCCACAAATCAGTGGCCTTGGGGAGAGCCCAGGTGGCCTGAAACACTAGCTCTGTGCCTGATTTCTTTTTTCTTTTTTCCTTTTTTTTTACAAATTTGCACTCTGAACCTCCCCTCCCCACGACCCAGCTGGAAGCCGTGCGTGGCACACACATCTGGGCCACCAATCTGAAAAATCAAAGAAAAGACGTCGCTGTTGCTGCGGGGCAAGGACCCCTGGGCCTAGTGAGCAGGTGACGGGCCCAAGTCACGGGGTGGGGGGTGGGCCGCTGAGCCCCGAAGGCCGGGCCAGCCCCTAGCTCCTGTCCGGAGAGCGTTGCTGGCAAGGGTCCCTCAAGTCTGCCAATGATAGGGCTCTAGAGTCTTACAGAAAAACCCAGAACTGAACAGAAGGAATCTTTCATCATTGAGCTTAAAGAAATCAGCTTTGGAATAAGAGTTCTGTTGATCACATTGTATAAAGCAGATAAACATGCTTTTTTTTTTTTTTTTTTTTTGGTATAGGTTTCCTTTCATTAGCTTTCTATAAGAGTCCAGGGAAAGACTTCTTTGCACAATGCGAATTTAAATATTTTGTATACATATAAAATATTATATATTTGCACACATATATATCCTCAGCTTTGCTGGGAAAGGCCAAAGACATGAAGCCGGGCCTTCTGTGGCTCAGCCCGGTCCTTCCGAAGCCTTCATTCTCGGCTACCGAGTCCCTAAGGAAAGGGGTATCGTGAAATCGAAGGGAGAGGGGACATCTGTTTGCTTTTCTGAGACACCCGTACGGTCCCTGGGAAGTCACCTATCAGGGGAGACAGCGATTCTCTTGAACATTTGCCACTTGAATCCAGGATTTCATCTTCATTTTGAAAACTTTTCATGGCACCGTTATTGTCAGGTTTCCTGTACAAAATCTGCTTCACGAACTCTTGCATGTGCAACACTCAGCTCTCTCCTTAAGGAAAAAGGTTTTTGCTGGTCTGTTGCCATTAACCCCCTTGCTAGCTTTAAATTTTCTTTGAAAAATAATCTGACCATTCTCATGCCTCAGTGCCTTGTTTTGCTCTGTTTCACTATGTGTGTCTGTTTGAAAGAATCTACATGGAATTTCAGCTGAAGCAGAAAAATGAGAGCTACGTAAGACTCTGAGCAGCGCCTCCCTGGTGCTCGGGGGCCGTCATCTGTTCCGGACACACAGGCCTGGCGGCGGCAGATGAGGCCTGAGCAAAAGGCCGGGTGGGACTCGCCAACCCCACGTGGGCAACGATGGCCAACAGTGACTGATGCCGCAGAGGGTCACGCGGCTTTGTTTTATTCATTCATTTATTCATTTATTTATCGCGGCATTTATTTATTTATTTATTTTACGCGGCTTTGTTTTAAAACCATATTTACCATTTTTCCTGATCATAAAAAGCACTGGATCTAAGGAGATAATTTGGGGAATACAAAAACATATGGGCAAGTGGACTTGTTACAATGTCAACCAATTGCCAGTGCCAGCAGCTTCAGATAAAAATATCCTTTTAGGGCATTTTCTCTATCTTCTTTTAATTCCCAAATGAATAAGGTTTTGTGCTTCTATGTGTTTGGTTCCTTGTGAACCTGAATGTTATTGAACGTTTACTTCTTCTTTTGAGAATTTCTTACTCAGTTTTTTTCTGATTTTTCTTCGCGGGAATTCTTTTGGTTGGCACGAGGTCTTTAAGACGATATTTGGTGGAGAGAATATTTAGAAGGTAGTAAATCAAATTGTTTTCATTCTCAGAGACCCTCATTTCCTTATCATACCCCAGAGCTCCGTGGGGTTAGACGCACCCGGATGATGCAGACCCGATGTTTATTGCATGGACTTTGGAGACAAGTCGCACAGTCCCCTCCAAATGAGAGCTAATCCAGTGGGTTTGTTGCTGTAACATAAGGGTGTGACAAAGAGGATAGAAACATCTTCCCTTTATGGGCAAGAGATCTGTGGAAAAGAAGAGATAGAGCAGTAATGAAAGAAGAAGGTAGTCTTAATAGGTCTGGCCTTCATTGCAAACCCGCAGGGATTCCCTTTCCAGAGGAGGGATGCTTTTGTCCTTAGAACTCTACAGATGGGGCGCCGGGGGGCTCAGCGGTGGAGCCTCTGCCTTGGGCTCAGGGCGTGACCCCGGGGTCCCGGGATCGAGTCCCGCATCGGGCTCCCTGCAGGGAGCCTGCTTCTCCCTCTGCCTGTGTCTCTGCCTCTCTGTGTCTCATGAATAAATAAATGAAATATTTAAAATAATAATAATAATTCAAAAGTCTGCCTTGCTTCTCCATTTGTAACTTGGCCATTCTACATGTCAGGCCAGGAGGGGTGCATATGCCCTTTCTCTACAGAATATCTCCTTTTGTCCCCTAAGATTTCAAAATTCATGGGTGAGCATTTAGATGAAGTGCCACTAATTGGAAATAGAGTTCAATAGAGGCAAAAAGAGCATCTCCATCACATAATTAAGGATAAAATCCATATGCATCACCTTTTAAAAAATTCATCAATGTTATTATAAACAAAAATGTTTTATTTGTATGTAGAAAAATATGAAGATTTTTAAAAATATACATTGCATGTTAGGGAAGTCCTTCTCTATTCGGAGATAAGAAAAATGTTCACAAAAATTGTGTGTAGCATATTATAATGTAATTTTGGACATAATCTTTTCAGTATAAGTTCAGGATTTATTTTCATATATGGTAGGAACTGAAAATCAGATGTGATAATTTTTTTCGTTTTTTAAGATTTTATTTATTTATTCATGAGAGACATAGAGAGGGAGGCAAAGACTCAGGCAGAGGGAGATGCAGACTCCACGCAGGGAGCCCGATGTGGGACTCGATCCCGGGACCCCGGGGTCACACCCTGAGCTGAAGGCAGACGCTCAACCGCTCAGCCACCCAGGCGTCCCTAAATAATCATCTATTGTCTGCAAGCACTTGATAAATAGTCCTCCTATTCTCCAACAGTTGTTTCCTTTATCACAAACAAAATTATTATGAATCACAGAGTTATCTCTTTTGTTTTATGCATCTGATGATTTTTTTTATCAGTGTTATACACTTTTGATTTTAAATCTTTAGAACACTAGGGTTTTCTTTCTTAGCCTTTCTTGCTTATTTATTCTTTCAAATGGATATTGTGTTAAAGGCTAAATAAATCTAGCTAAGATTTGACTAGAATTACATTAAACCAAAATATTAATTTGAAATGAATTTATTGCTTCGAAATGTTGTTTTGCTAATCAGAGATATGGTATGTGTCTCTCTCTAGGTATTCAGCAAGGTTTTAGCCTTTGTTCTTATGAGCCACAGGGCTCTTATAATGGTTGATTTTAAATATTTCACATTGTTGTCAACATTTTATTATGACTGATTTGTTTTAATTGATTATAGATGATATAAAGCTATTAATATGCTAAAAATATCCTTAATTGTCCTCCTTTATGAACCTTTAAGTAAGTTGTTTTTTAACTTCTGAGTGAAAAATTGTATCATTTGCATATAATTCTTTTCCTCCTCCTGTTCAACAGGCAAACCCCTTGCTTTTTATCATTTCATTTTCTTGTATTTCAGAAGAATTTCAGAAAAACATTAAAGATGGGAGTTACAGCTGGAGTCCTTGTCTTATTCTTGATTTTATATTTTTTTATAATAAATTTATTTTTTATTGGTGTTCAATTTGCCAACATAGAGAATAACACCCAGTGCTCCTTATTCTTGATTTTAATGTAGTATCTCTAACTACATTATTAGGATGGTAGGGACTAATTTCTAAAGGAAAGAAAGAAGACTTCACAAATGTTTTAAGGCCTGTGGATCCTAAGTCCCTCTCACATGTGTACACGTGCACACATAGACTGCTTAACCTGAGAGTTTAAAATGCTCCCTAAAGAAATTCAACAGGCATATCACAAGACTGGGTTTACTCAAGATGAATCAGCGAACCGAAATGGGCTGTATTAGTTTCCTGTGGCTGCTATAACGAATGACCACGAATTGGGTAACTAAAAAACAGGAATTTATTCTTGTACAGTTTTGAGGACAGAAGTCCAAAATCAAGGCATTGACAAAGCCTCACTCCTTTGGAGGCTCTAGGGTGGTTCTTTGCCTCTTCCAGCTTCTGGTGGGCTCTTGGTACGTCTGCCTTGACTTAAGGCTGAGTCACTCCAATCTCCCTGGTCACACAGCCTGCTCTTCTGTGTTATGTTCCTTTTCTCTTTCTTATTGGGACACCTGTGTTGGTGTTTAGGGCCCAACCAGATAATCCCAGATCATCTCCTCATCTCAAAATCCTTAACTTGGGAAGCCCCAGTGGTGCAGCAGTTTGGTGCCACCTGCAGCCTGGGGTGTGATCCTGGAGTACCAGGATCGAGTCCCACGTCCCGCTCCCTGTATGGAGCCTGCTTCTCCCTCTGCCTGTGTCTCTGCCTCTCTCTCTCTCTCTCTCTCTCTCTGTGTGTGTCTCTATGAATAAATAAATAAAATCCTTAACTTAATCACATTTGTGACCATATAAAGTAATATTTATGCTTTTGCGTAAATTACCTTATATAGATAGGGTAATATTCACAGGTTCCAGAGATTAGGGTATGAACATCTTGACATGTCCTTTCCTAGTGGCAGAAATGAGTAGCCCCCTCATGTATCAGTCTGCTGGAACCAATTGCCATAAAAATACCAGAGACCAGGTGGGTTAAACAATAGGAATTTATTTCTTACAGCTCTGGAGACATGGACGCCCAAGATCAAAATGCTCAGCCAGGTAGATTTCATTCTGAGGCTCTTTTTTTTTTTTTTTTTTTTAAGATTTTATTTATTTATTTGACAGAAAGAGAACACACAAGCCAGGGGAACTGCAGGGAGTCTGAGCAGGGAGCCTGATGCAGGACTCGATCCCAGGACTCTGAGTTCATGACCTGAGCCAAAGGCAGATGCTCAACCAACTGAGCCACCAGGCAGCCTACACTTGGAGCCCTCTCTTGCTTTGAAGGCAGCAGCCTTTCCTCTATGCTCATGTGGCCTCTTCGTTGTCTGTGCACAGAAGGAAAGAGAGCAAGTAGCTCCAAATACAGTCACGTTGAGGGTAGGGTGTCAGCGTCCATAACTGACTCCTTGGCAGCTCATACATCCCATGAATCAACTGTGATCTCTGTCCAGTAAACGTCGTTTTATTAAATAAAACAGAGCACATATTTTCCTTAATGGTGAGATACATTTGATAAAAATCTCAGTAAAAAAAATACTTTCAATATAAAATAGTGAAGCTATCTTTTTTCTCTTTCTTTCTTTCTTTCTTTCTTTCTTTCTTTCTTTCTTTCTTTCTTTCTCTTTCTTTTCTTTTTTTTTTTTTTTTTTGAAAATCTGGTCAGTCAATTTTTTACAAAGACAAAGAGAGCAGAAGTATATATACCTTATATGACTCGGGGTGTGAAAAGTATATGTAGAGCTTAAAAAAATTTATGAAAATTTCACCAATAAGTACATAAAAATAGCTAAATAAAAAATTTAACAATTGGTGTTTGAATCAAAACTGCAGTAGTATCTAGTATTTTGTTTAACATTTATAGTAAAGTTCTTTTTGATTTTGAAAAATTAAAAATGCTTTGTGAAATCAAATAAATTTTCTTTTAAAAATTCCTTTTAATTTATTTTGTTGAATCTGCCTCTTGTTGATTAATTCTTGAGATTCCCTTGGTTCTCATGTTCTTATTTTTATTTATTATTGAAGCCTAAAATATAATCATTTACAGAGGGATTTTGTTTTCTGTTGTCTTTTTCTCTTTATTTCTTTTTTTAAATGTTATTTCCTTCTAGTCCTCTCTTTGTTATAAAACTCATTTTAAGTTACACAAATAATACATTTACATATTCTCCTTGTAAAAATCCAAAGCATTACAAATCAGACTAAAATCCTCTTTGATCCTCTATCTGATTTTGGTTTTGAGTTTCCTTTCCCCAAAGATACCCACAGTGCTTTATTTTAAAAATATGTATTTTTTCTGACTCATTCAGAGAATAAAGTGGGATGCACCTCCATTTACTCACTGCACATATTAATTTTCTTAACCATCATTTCCTGAGGACTCCACCCTTAACTCTGGACACCTCTGATGGTCTCATGTATGGAGTGAGCAACTTGTGTGTGGATGGAGGAATTTTTTACTATGGATTCCTAATTCATATCCCTAGCTCCTAGCTTCAGACTATGGAGAATGCTTACCACACACAAAACTGTTTAAGAATTTTACCATTAGCCTTGGTATTGAAACTACAAATATTCTCAGATACTAATTTTGTTTAAAAAAAAAAAAAAGAAAGAGAGAGAGAGAGAGAGAGGAGAAAGGAAGCCAAATTGTGATTGCCACATGTTGGTGGTAAAAATCCTAAGGACAAATAGTGACAGGAGCACTATAAATCATATAAGCAAGGAAATAAAAGCTTGTTAAACAAAGTCATTAAGGCAAATGCCCACTCAGAGCAGACATAGGGAGCCCCATAATAACGCCACTAAATGCCATCTCTAAAGAAAGTTGCATTCATTGTGCTCAATTTACTTCAAATGCTCTTAAGAATAAACTCCGGTGTACTGAGTTTATGGAATGTGGAAGGTAAATAGTCCTCAGAGAGCATATTGCAGGTTGTTATAGGAGACACATATCATTTTAAACTAAAACTTCAGCATCTGTTTCAGGCTCTGATTACAAATGATGAGACTGACAATAATTTACACTTAACTTCATAAAAAAAGCAAAGGTGGTGATTAAAGAGGATGTGTGATCTTTATTCAGAGCCAACTACATCTGCTATGGGTTTTTTCCTGTAGCTGGCTGTCTGGAAGAAACGTGTCCCCGCTCCTAGCAGAAGGCCAAGGGGCTCTCTTGGCCTTGGGGATAACCGGCTCCGCTTCTGTGCTTCCCTTCTTTGCATCTTAAACCAGATGAGGTCCCTAATGTAAAGTCTACCATTAACAGGGTTTGAAACCGGGGATCCCTGGGTGGCACAGCGGTTTGGCGCCTGCCCTTGGCCCAGGGCGCGATCCTGGAGTTTTGGGATCGAGTCCCACGTCGGGCTCCCTGCATGGAGCCTGCTTCTCCCTCTGCCTGTGTCTCTGCCTCTCTCTCTCTCTCTCTCTCTCTCATAAATAAATAAATAAATAAATAAATAAATAAATAAATAAATAAATCTATCTTTAAAAAAAACAAAATAAAACAGGGTTTGAAACCTGAGCTCCTGTCATTACCTACACGTGGGCTCTGAGAGAGATGTCAGCCCCTGGAAGACTGAGATCAGGGGCTTTCGGTTATCCCCGCTGCCTGCCCACCCTCTGCTTTTCCTCAAGACCAGGGCTTTGCATGTAGGCCACTTGCAATGATGGCAGCGGGGAGGAACCTTTGGTATGCCTTGGACTCATCCGATGTAAGAATAATCCTAAAGCCTGGGACCCTGTATCATTATCTACAGTGCAATTAATAATCAGATCTTTTTAAAAGAAGGCTATGCTGGAAAATCGCTGCATGGATGGCAACTCCCCGACTGACATCGCTCATGTCACTCGTCTGACGCAGTTCAAGATTCTGATCATTCAAGTAATGGGCTACTGCTGCCTTCAGCCCACTGCGGTGTAGGGTGAAGATAACCCGGACAGACCCCTGCATCTTACTCCCCTAGGAGGCGTGTTATTCTATATGCAATAAAGTAGATGATGTATTCGAAATGAGACTTCAGGGGTGAGGAGCCTGCTGGCTATTGCCAGATGAAGAAAGAATAAATGGCCCGCGAGGTACGGCCTACACAGAGCATGGCGCAAGTGGTTTCATGTGCTGAGCCTAGTGTACGTGTGTGGGAGCGACTGGGTAGGGGGGACCAGTTAAGCTACGATGTCCTCATGCTCTGTGCTCAAGTCCTGCCTTTGGTTCTACAGAGAAAAGTTGGTTAGGGACTAGATGAATAAGCCAATATGGACTCCTCCCATTAACGCTCTACCCCAATGGCATGGGAGTCAGGACTGGAAGGAATGGTCTTGGGCAGCCCGGGGGGCTCAGCGGTTGAGCGCCGCCTTCAGCCCAGGGTGTGACCCTCGAGACCCGGGATCGAGTCCCATGTCGGGCTCCCTGCATGGCCTGCTTCTCCCTCTGCCTGTGTCTCTGCCTCTCTCTCTCTCATAAATAAATAAATAAAATCTTTAAAAAAAGGAAAGAATGGTCTTTTTGGAAAAAAAAATGTGTATAATGTAGACATTACAAAGATGGACTTAGCAGGCAATTAGATCCGGGTTTGAATCCCAGCTTTTGTCACTTCGTCGCTCCTAAGCTTCATCTCGTCACTCAAAATGAGAATGACCATACTCTCCACAGACAAAGTGTTCTGGCTTCACAGACATTCCAGATTATTCATGGAACTGGTTGTTTCTTAGATCTCTATACTGGGGAAGACCAGACCCCATTTCTTGGTATAATTATTCCCACCATCTTGCCCAACCCCCCCCCCCCCCCCCCCCATCCAGGGAGGGCTTTTCTAGCACGTTTCCTTGTTGTCAGACTACTCGGTTTTCACAAAAGGATGGCAATCCCATTCCAGCCTCAGGATTGTTAAAGTACATTTTACAAACATTTCAACAACATTGTATAAGGATTGCACCCCAGGCTTTTTTTTTTTTTTTTTTTTAGTACAACCTGGAATTTATTGCTGCCTAATACTTACCTATAGCTCAGTAGAGGGAGATAATATTTATGACTCTTAGATTAGAATTTAATATCATATTTGCTTAACTCATGTACCACTCCTAGTAAATTTTGTAAAGCTCCACTGCAGACACTTTAAAATATATCCTTTGATTAAAACAGAGGCGCAAACACCCATCCCTTCAAGGCACCTACAGAGCTGTGCTTCATGTCGGGGATTATATCACAGGCCTAGAAAACATATTGTTATATTTATTATAAGGATATATTGCAAGGTGTCTGCTTTCTCAGGCCTCACAAGAACAAATTCTCTGTGGTCTCCATATAAAGACCAGCCATAGTTCTCTTCATTAGCTGGATCTATTTCTCCCTCCCAGAAACTGTGACTTACTGAGTCAATCATGTATGTCTCTGCATTTTCTCTAGACTATTTTGAATGAAAGTTGGGGCCTGCTCATAGCTATTGTACAGAGCTCTAATACTTTTATTCTTGGCTTCATCTTATTCCCCCCCCGCCAACCACTGACATTTTCCTTTGTAAAGATTTCCATGTCTGTTATTTCTTTATTTTGTTATAGTATATATACCTTTGTAATGTCCTTTAAATACTTTCTGGGAAAAAAAAAAGCACACACACCTACATACAGAGCTTGCTCAGGGCCTGAGCTTTGTTCTCCAGGGCACTGGGACTTTTTCCTCACCATCTTCTTCTTCTTCTTCTTCTTCTTTTTTTTTTTTTAAAGATTTTATTCATTTATTCATGAGAGACACAGAGAGAGAGAGAGAGGCAGAGACCCAGGCAGAGGGAGAAGCAGGCTCCATGCAGGGAGCCTGACGTGGGACTCAATCTCGGGACTCCAGGATCAGGCCCTGGGCTGACGGTGGCGCTAAACCGCTGGGCCACCGGGCTGCCCCCTCACTATCTTCTTGGTGGAGGCTGACATGGTTAAGTCTGCACCATAGAATGAGAGCTCTGTCACCAGAGGAAAAATGGAGAGAGGGAGGTAGAGTTAGTAATGTTTATCAAAACAGGTTTGGGACCCTATATCCCCATTTTCTTGGTATTTGTTAAGAATGCAGTTTCTTAACAAGATCCAGAAATCCGCTCCACAAATGACATTTTGTTCACACTTGAATTTGAGAACCATTGGCAGAGTCCTAAGGATCTGCGAAGAGACCCTTTCACTGTGGCGCCTGGGTGGCACCGTGAGTTAAGCCTCTGACTCTTGGTTTCGGCTCCGGTCCTGATCTCAGGGTTATGAGACCAAACTCCGTGTCGGGCTCCACACTCAGCAAGGAGTCTGCTTGAGATTCTCTCTCTCCCTCTGGCCCTCCCACTTGGGACTCTCTCTCTCTTTCTCTCTCTCTCTCTCTGAAATAAATGAATAAAATCTTAAGAAATAAAGAGAGTGGGAGATCTTTTCATTAAGCCAAGCAAACAATGGGGATGGGCATCTGAACAGGGGAAGTGACGGTGAAAGTCTGGAAAATATCCTCTTTGAGAGACACTGAGTTCTAGACTGATGATTTCATGAAATTCCTAGCCTTGTTCCTGCGAGGTGAATGCCCAGGTCTACACGGCCGCTTGAAACACAACGGAGATATGTATGTGCTGGCACTTCTTGATCATAAGCCTGACATGCAGAAGAACAATTCAGCCCAGCGCCGCTCAGCCTCTCCTTCCTTTCAGTGAGTCCAGGCCCTGCTGGGTGTGGGCCTTCCTCCTTTTATCTGGAGCCTGATCAGAGGCCACTGGTCCAGGGAACCCGCGAGAGACAGAGCTCTCCTGACAGGCAGTGGAGCCCAGGAGGCTTCAGATTCCCCGGGAAACACTTCCTGCTCTCAGAACTGGAGTCCACCAGCTTTCATCCCTGAGGGACCGGTGACACCCCAGGCCGTGGCTGAGCAACAGGGTGTCCAGCTCGGGTTCTGGCGGGGGGCGGAGATAAAGGCTTGTCACAGCCGGGGAAATGAGGGCATGATTCTGAAAGGCTCTGCCTATTGGAATCCTCGAAGGTTTTCACGTAGGAGTAACTCGAGGGCTGCTTTGCAAAGGCAGAGGGTGGAGAAACGCTCTGGGAGGCTCTTGCCAAGGGGCAGCTCATTGGCAATGATGGTACCTTTCTTCCCATGTGTTGTCACAGGAAAAGGCCAGGGTGTGGATCATAAGTAAAGCCTGATGCCTCCGTCCCTCTGCACTTGCCCAGGTTGGCGACGCAGTCTCACTCTTGTCCTTCTGCACATTGAAGGAATGCCCGACGTGGATAAAGGGTACAGATTCCTGCCTCCTGTAAGATCTTTACAACCATGGCAGGTTCCTCACAGGCCGAGAAGAGCGAAATCGCAGGGAGGGGTTGGGGCAGGGGGGTCAGAGGAGAGATTCGTAGATCAGACCTATGATTCCCTTATGAACACTTGGAGGAATGTCAGGAATAAAACCATCTGTCCCCCTATTTCCTTTTATTAAATTTATTTAAATTTATTTTTATTTTTTTATTTTTATTATTTTTTTATTTTTACATATTTTTTAAAAAGATTTATTTATTTATTCATGATAGACATAGAAAGAGAGAGAGAGGGAGAGAGAGGGAGAAGGGGCAGTGACACAGGAGGAGGGAGAAGCAGGCTCCATGCCGGGAGCCTGACGTGGGACTCGATCCTGGGACTCCAGGATCGCGCCCTGGGCCAAAGGCAGGCGCCAAACCGCTGAGCCACACAGGGATCCCCTACATATTTTTTTAATTGTAGTTCAATTTGTCAACATATAGCATCCCCCAATTTCCTTTTCTCTGTACTTTCCTTAGCAGAAAAAGCCTACTTGAAAGACTACAAAAAATAACTGCAGACATGGAAAACAGGAAATCTAGGGGTCTGGCTTTCTGTTGGCAAAATCCAGTGACAGGGGCAGGGCCCATGCCCTCAGAAACCCGTCCTAGCAGGCAGCAGGCAGACGCAGCTCAGTGGAGAGCCACAGCTGATGCCTGTGCACGGTCACTTGCTGTGCACGCCACAGCTGGGCCACCAGCGGCGTCAGGAGTGTGGACGAGGCTGGGTGCAAAGGGTGCAGGGCCCTGACCAGCCACGTAGCACAGAAAGCCGTCGGCTGCTCGCAGGCCACTGCTTCCTCGCCCTTCACCGAAGCGAGCCCCCTCACAGAACTCTACATTCACTTTCCTCCGGGAATGTACCAAAAACTGCCTCCCCCTTTTTTAAAGATTTTACTCAATTATCTATTTGAGGCAGACAGAGAGCAAGCACAGGGGGTTTGGGAGGGAGGGAGAGAGGCGGGGAGCAAGCCGACTGGGCACTGTGGGGACAGCTGGTTGTGCAGCTCCATCCCAGGCCCTGAGATCATGACCTGAGCAGAAACCAGAGTCACACACAAAACCGACTGAGCCACCCAGCCACCCCCAAAATGTGCCTTTTAATTATTTTCTGCATTTTCAGAAGAAACAATTTCCGGAGAGAAAAGGATCATTGTTTTGACAGAGAATTATAGCTGATTTACCAAATTGATGACCCCCGAGGCAGAACGACTAGTTGACTTTAAGTCCAGGACTCGGGAATGTAGTCCTGGAAGTAACTAGAATTCCTCTGTAAGACTGCTGTTTTCCTCCTAAGGACCCTGGATTCCTGCAGCCTGTATGGCTGACACAGTGAGTCCCAGGCTGGGATCTGTGGAAGGAGGCATGGAGGTCTCCACACGGCTTTCAGCAGCAACGGCACTACCCAACGCCTTGGAGCGTGCGTACCCTGGGCCATGCAGCATGGTTGCGGTGTTGTATGCACTTTTCATTTATTCTTAAATGCCAGAAATCCAATGCTCTGGGGGCACCTGGGTGGCTCCTTCAGCTAAGCATCTGCCTTGGGCTCAGGTCAGGATCCAGCCCCCTGTGTCCATCAGGCTCCCTGCTCAGTGGGGAGTCTGCTCCTCCCTCTCCCGCCATCCCTCCCCCTTGCTGGTGCTTTTGCGCTCTCTCTCTCTCTCTCTCTGTGTAATGAATAAATTTAAAAATCTTTAAAAAAGAAATATAATGGTTTGTCCTCTAGTCCACTGTTTCTCACACTTTCAGAGGCATTACTGTCACCTGGAGGACTTCTGAAAACAAAATTCAGGGTTTCTAACTCTGTAGGTCTGCGGTAAGGCCTGAAGATTTTCATTTTGAGCAAGTTTTAGGTGGTGCAGCTAATGCTTGTGTAACGACCACAGTTTAGCCCCAAATTACATGCCTAGGGGACAGCCACACAGCTAACAACTGGAGGTGGTGACTCTAACACAAGGCCATGTAATGCAAAGCTCAAAAACAAATGCAAGGACTGTGCATTCATCTACAATGCGGTTGCCATAGGGTTGACCAAAGTGTAGTGTTTCTTTGCTTTTGGTGGGGAAACAAGGAAGTGCTTCAGTCAATAGCTGATTAGGTGAGGTTAAACCAAGTCTTCTTGATGAATGACATGTGAGAAAGAAGCTCTTATTTAATATTATGTCCAGGAAAAAAAAATTTGACACCCAAGGCCTAAGAAGAAAGGAAAAAAGTAGACTTACGGAGTGACAGCGTTCAAGGCCGAATGTGGTCCTGTTGTCCTAGAAACGTCCTTTTCAGCCAAAAACATATATATGTCCCACGCTGACAGGTTGGGCAATAAATCATTTTGTAAAGGGGTCAGCGTTGCCTGGAGACCCTTTAAGGGGCAGGATTAATGAACATTTAACTTTGTTCTTTAGCTACTTTGAGTTTTTGTCTTGCTTGGTGGTTGACTAGGCCTTGGTTCAAATGGAAAACCCTAGTGACTGACAAGCGTGTCTTCCCAGGAGGAAGGAAGCTGAAAGCATCTGCCTATCCAAGTCCAAGAGTATTTTGAGACCCAGACCTGTGGGCCAGGGTCCTCCGGCCCTACGTGAGCAGCCAGGGGAAGACAGAAGGTGAACACAAAGAAGCAGACAGACAGCCTTGCAAGGGCGGGGAGGTGGGGGGCGGGGAACAGGTGATATTCCTCCCATGGAGCCCAGGTGAGCCTTGAATTTCAAAGTAGCTTCACTGTCTCCAAAGAGCAGCCCGGTGTGGCAGGGAGGACGGAGACCAGCTCTGGAGCACCCACCACCCCCGGTGCCTGCGGCCCTGTTTCCGCGGTGGCCCGAGACGGGGTTCTTACTCCTTCTCACTGCAGTTCCAGAGGCTGCTGACCGGCCCCGCCACCTTCGACAGGTGGCAAAGGAGTGACTTCAGTCCCAATCTCTGGGGCTACAAATCTCAGGAGCCTGACTCTACATTCCTCGGCCTGGACCCACCGGGAACTGCAGCCACTCCCTCAAGAAGCAGGGTTGGGATGCGGAAAGGGGAGCAGGTGCAGAGGCAGCCGGGAGAGGGGACAGGTGCAGAGGCAGCCCGGAGAGGGGAACAGGTGGGGAGGCAGCCAGGTGAGGGGACAGGTGCGGAGGCAGCCAGGTGAGGGGAGCAGGTGCAGAGGCAGCCGGGAGAGGGGAACAGTTGCAGAGACAGCCAGATGAGGGGAACAGGTGTGGAGGCAGCCAGGTGAGGGGAGCAGGTGCAGAGGCAGCCGGGTGAGGGGAGCAGGTGCAGAGGCAGCTGGGAGAGGGGAACAGGTGCAGAGGCAGCCAGGTGAGGGGAGCAGGTGCGGAGGCAGCCAGGTGAGGGGAACAGGTGCACAGGCAGCCACAGCTCCCCGCGGCGCCCCTCCCCTGGGCTCGTCCCAGCTTCCTCCAGGTCTGCAGGCCTCCGTGACTCCTCTGCGACTGGGGCGCTCTTGGTCTCACTCTTTACTGACGGCTCTGTCTTCTTGACCGACCTCTCTGGCCTTGGCCTTTGCAAAACTGCAGCAAAGTACGTATTTTTTTAAATATCACCAAAGTGAAATGCAAAATATAAACGGTTTAAATCGGAATTCTTAAAATAGACATGATAAACTGCAGGAGAATGACAAAGAAGTCTGAACTCAAAGTGGAAAGCTAGCTCAGCAGAACTTTAAAATTGGGGGATATCGGGCAGAAAAAGAAGAAGGAGGAGATGGAGCAGGAAGGAGAATGGGAAATTTAATTATCCTATGTGGAACCATTAATTTCTTCTTTTTATGTAACACTAGAGGAATTTTTATGAATATTACAAAAGACACGGACTTTAATAGGATGGAAAAGTTCAGTATAACTGTCACGTAATGTAAGAAAAAAATTATGAGTAAATTGATGAAGCCATTAAAAACAAGGGAAAAGAAATAATAAAGGGGAATAAATAATGCATACAAAGTAAAATGTACAGAATACAATCAAATAAATTCATTAAAGCACTTGAGTACTTCCCTTTAAAGGGCAGACTGTAATACTTACATGTTTAGAAAATATTATGCTGTTTATAAAGAACAAAGCATTAAATCTGGGTTCAAATTAAGGAGACAGTTAAAGAGATATTACTCAAAATGTAGTGGCGTTCACCAAGAAAGCAGGAATATACTGACATGTAAGGAGAAGTTCATGACTAACTTCACTTAGGAAAATAAAGAGAAGGATTTTGTAGCTAGGAGAAGCAAAATCTATGAAAAAAAAATAGAAATCTGAACGGGTCCTACGCAAATATAAAATAAGAAAAACTTTAAGAGCAAAGACAGTGTATTAAAAACTATACATTTCAATTTCTTTCTTTAAAAATACACCAAATTTCCTAAGTAAAAATAAGTAATAATGGTCAACTCTCAGATTTTGCAAAGACAACGTATTAAAAACTATACACTTCAGTTTCTTTCTTTAAAAATACACCAAATTTCCCAAGTAAAAATAAGTAATAATGGTCAACTCTCAGATACAGAACTTGAAATAGCTTGAGTAGATAGTGTTTTCTGTTTGTTCATTGCACTTACAAAAGTCCTGTTTATCAGTTTACACACACACACACACACACACACACACACACACACATAAACCTTGAATTAAAAAAAATATAAATCCTCCAGACCAATTCTCTAATCCCAACCCGACACAGGGTATAGGAAGGAACTTGTGGTACAAAAAAATCATAAAATTAGCTTTGAGATAGAGGTTGAATCAAACAAGATTTTATTTTTCTTATATTTTATTGACTTATTCATGAGAGACCCAGACAGAGAGGCAGAGACCCAGGCAGAGGGAGAAGCAGGCTCCCTGCAGGGAGCCCAACGCGGGATTAGATTCCAGGACCCCAGGGTCACGCCCTGAGCCAAAGGCAGACTCTCAACCACTGAGCCCCCCAGGTGTCCTCAAATTAAACAAGAATTTAAAAGAACAGACTGGAAAACAATAACAAGGAGAAATAGTTCTACAAAAATCTACTGGACATCAGAGGCTCTGCTAAGAGAAAAACATGTAGCATTCAACCTAAATACTTACAGTTTTAAAGATGAAAGATGAAATATTAAGACTAATATTTGTATCAGTCAAAAATTTCAGCAAAAATCAAAATAATTCACAGAACCTGCTCTAGTAAATAGAAAATAAATATATAAAAGGCTCTGTGAGGGTTAATTTTATGTGTCATCTTGACTGGGCCACGAGGTGCCCGGATGGCTGGTCAAGCTTTATTCTGGTGTTTTGATGAGGGTGTTTTTAGATTGAGCTTAATGTTTAAATCAGTAAACTGGGTGAAGCGATTGCCCTCCCCGGGGTGGGTGCGCGCCGCCGGGTCTAAGGCCTGAATGGGACAAAAGGCTGAACCTCCCCTAAGAGAGACTCCTTTCTGCCTGAGGGTCTTTGGTCTGGAACAGTGTTTTTTGTTTTGTTTTTTGTTTTGTTTTGTTTTCCCGTGTTCAGACTAATGGACACCCAGTTGGCTTTTCCTGGGTCCCGAGCCAGTTGGCTTCCCGACCACAACTACTCCACTGGCTCTCCTGGGGCTTCCACTTGCTGTCTCAACCCTGCAGATCCAGGAGCTTGCCAACCTCTATGCATAATCCCATGAGCCAATTCCCGATTACAAACCTACTTATACTCAAGGGAGAGTGAGTACCCTAACCCTAACCCTAGGAGACCCCTAACTCGGGATGTCTCTGAGAATCTCTAGGAGGGCCAAGGAGTCGGGTCACAATCTGACTCTAAAATCACCCCCCTGGGCTCCTTTAACCAAAATTACTCCCTCTGCCAGGGGGGCAGAGGCACCCAACGTTGAACCTGAGATCCTCCACTTGCATTTACGTCGCTGCTGCATTAAGAAGCTCATTTCTCTGGGAACATAACACCCCACAAGTGTATTATGACCCGGTGTTGCAGCTGTGGCTCAAAACCCTCAATTCCCCTTTGTGGGCAGTTTGCTAAGCCTCTACTTCACCCACTTCCCTTATCAGGCTCTGCGGCTCTGCGGCTGCGAAGCTCACACCCACCTCAAGCTCCTCGTGGACCCGGTACTAAGCATGAATAGTTTCCATGTCCCAGAGACTGTGTGATTATTCCGATTATCCAATGCTCAGGTCCCCAGGAGACCAAGCTAAATTCACCCCTCTTGCCATGAAATAAGCCTGCTCCTACATTTCCAGCTTGCTGTCACCCGTCCCCAAGCACAAGCCCGTGCGTGACCCTGCTTGGCAGCCTTCTCCCCTTTGGAGCTGTGGGTAACAGAGCTCTGCCTTTCATGGCTCAGCGTCATTGTGTTGTATCATACCATCAAAAGCATCTTTAAATCTTAAAACATCCCGCTAGGCCATCTCAGCTCACGGGGAAGAAGACTGTAGGTCCGCATGTAACATCACTGTCTGCTCAAACGAGCCTTCATTCAGGTCATTCTAACAGGCAACGTGTGTGTCATCTGCAACACCACTGCCTGCAACCCTGCAGCAAGAGAGGAGGCTACGGCGAGCAGGTATGACCTCTAACTCTAATACGAAGTGTCTTCTAATTTCAGGGACTTCTCAAATATGAGAATGGTGGAGCTAAATAGAATGGTAAACATCTGTCTGGATGTCCACCTTAAATATTTTAACTAGATAGGGCACAACCCAATAGAGCAAAAGAATGGAGGAAGAGGAAATCAATAAAATGAGATCTGAAATTAATAAAATAGAAATAAAAAGAATAGACACATTTTCGAAAAAAATTAAAAATTATATCCACTTCACATGAGCCTAAGACAAAAAATAGAAAGCATACAAGATTAGAAAAGAAAAATGAGGCATAATCACAGAAAAAAGGAGACATTAAAATACTCCGAGGAACTGCGATACCTGGAAATTAATTTAGTAAGAAACATGTCAGACTTATAAAGCTATAAAATATTACTGATGAGCATAAAACAAGATCTGAATAATTGCAAAGGCGTTACATGTTTTAAAATAGGAACGTGATGTCATAAAAATATCAAACTTCCCCAAATCAATATATAAACGTAATGCGGTTTCACGTAGAATGCCAATAGAAGGGAGTGGAGGTAGTACCCTGGATTCAATTTTTATTTTTTTAAGATCTTATTTATTTGTTCATGAGAGACACAGAGAGAGAGGCAGAGACCAGGCAGAGGGAGAAGCAGGCTCCATGCAGGGAGCCCGACGTGGGACTCGATCCCAGGACCCCGGGGTCACGCCCTGGGCCAAAGGCGGACACTCAACCGCCAAGTCACTCGGTGCTCCAGGTCTGAGATTTGATTAATATTAGGAATGAACACTGCATGTGTCTAATTGAGCCTGCAGTTGAGACTCAGAGTGACCTTAGTTTTCATCCTGGGACCAGGAAAGATTAAACACCTTGAATGAATAATGAAGAGAGTGATAGACAAGACACAGAAAGAAAAGTCTGATTTTATCACCAGTCGTGGTTGCTCTGTATGCTGACTGTATCTGAATCAGGACAGAAAATTTCTGGACAGAAATGCCAGAGCCACGATATGGACGATTTATGAATATAATGAGCAGAGTGTGGTGTTAATCAAGGAGAAATAGACACACACAAAAAGACACCCCCTGTTGTCATGTACCTGTGAACACATAGGAAGTCATGGAAGAAGGTCATCAGCATTGACTACCTGGTGGCGATGGAGAAGAAGGTGAGGGGCTTTGCTCTCCCTTGACCAACCGGATGTTACACACCCACTTTACGTGTCGTACAAACCTTCTATTTTAATTTGAAACACAGCAAATAAAATATGTGGATGCAGAAGCTAAGTAATGTCGCGAGTCAAGGCATCACGTACGTCAGGGAGACGAGAGACTCTCCGCAGCCAGGAGTCTCCTGACAGCCCACAGAACACCCCACAGATGAGAGTGTCAGCAAATTGTGCATCTGCCACAATTGTTATGAAATCGTCCCCGATGCCAAGTCATGACCATAAGTCATTGTTCCTCTTACCACACACCCTGTCTGCTTTGCCACGAGGAGCAGCTGACTCGTCAGGGAGGCCGCCTACGCCCTCCTGCCCAACCCAGCGTCCCACTTGAAGCAAGCCCACACTGGGAGAGGAGAAAAGCTTTAAACTGGATGAGAATTTGCATCTTTTTTTAAGATTATTTATTTTAGAGGAAGAGAGAGTGGGGAGAGGAGAGGGGGAGGGAGAGAACCATCCTGCGGAGTGTGGAGCCCACTGTGGGGCTCAGTCTCACGCCCCATGAGAACAAGAGCTGGCCACGTAAGGAACTGGGCCACCCAGGCACCCCGAGAACTGGGATTTCTGATTCATTCTCCCTTTCAACACATATTTACTAGACAAAGGCCTACATGTGCTCACCACTGTTTAAGGAATAAATCGGTGAACATACCCCCACACATACAAAGAGAAAAGAAAAAAAGGCCTTACCCTCAAGGAACTTACTAGTAAAGGAAGACAGAAAATACATAAAATGAGTAAATTCTTTATTAGAAGGCAATGGGGGGGGGGAAGCATGGAGGAGAAAATGGAGCAATAGGGGGGAAGCAAGATTTGAAACTGTAAAGAAGATGGTCAAGGAAGACGACATTTGAGCAAAATCTTGATGGATGTGATAGCTACCCTGACTAGCGTATTATTTGATTAATATTAGGTTAATCACTTTAATTTGAAACACAGCAAATAAAAGGTTTAGGTTGCTCGTAACCTAAAAAGAGAGAGATTTTTATTACCTGAGAGTGATTGGAAAAGCTAACGGAATTTACATGAGTTTTAATCCAGGGCCAGGAAAGAATATTCCACAGAGTGAATTTAGTAGGAACAGGCAAGAAAGAATGAAGTATCCTATTGAGTCCAAGCTGACTCGCTTTAATAAAGTGATTACACAGACCGTGAGGATAAGAACATCTAAAACCAGATTCCACAATTGCCAGCATCCTGTTTACTTAAAATGCGCTTATTTGATGTTCCATACGGACTCCAGAAAAAAAAAAAATCTCCACTTGCAGGGTCTAGTCTAAATGGCTGTGTGGCTTCCTGCATAGCTCTTCCCACAACTGGACTCCTTTATAGTCCAGGAATAGTCCTACAATTTCCACGAGGCTATTATTTGAGTTATGAGTGTGGCTCATCGCTGTGGTTCGTAGATAAGAGCGCACTTTTCAGGGTAGAAGCCTGGAGGACTGGTTTTCCATAAATTCATTGTGTTCCTAAAGGTCAGAGCTTTTTTGTTTTCTTTCTTGCTTCCTTGAGATACAGCATTGGTATCTGAAGACATGCCCCTCACTTCATATTCCTAATTCATCAGCCCAGGAAATGAATTAAAAGGGGAACTGCTCTTTTTTGCTTGGCATTTTGTCCGTAGGCAATATTAACACGCTCACAGTTACGAGTCGGAGATAGGATACTAATTTTCCCAACCTCTTGATTTAATACATGTCTTGATAAATAACAAGGTTATTTCTGACACTTATAGTGGGTAGGGAGACCCCTTAGCACAATTTCCTTTTAGGCCTCGATTTTATGAATGGATGGATAGATTGCCCATCTTCGCAATGAGATTGATTGTGAGCTCTATACAGCCTGACACTTTGTCTGACTGTTGTAAAAAAAAAAAAAAAAAGGAATGACTTTTTAAATGTATCTTAGAAGTTTTTATAATAAAACCTATGACGATATGTAGTGACCCATCCCAAAAATAATGTGTCTTTTATGACATCTGCGTAAATGGTGGTGTCGTGTACTTAGCATTATGGTGGAGAGAGATGTGTTCCAGAACCAGACTAACATGAAACAGTGTAAGAATAATGGGGAAGGAAATAATTATTTGGCTTTATCCTTTCCAGGCATCTTGTTTGCATTATTTTACTTATTTATCAAAACCGTTTTTTATATAAAGTTATACTATTATCCTAATTTTGCAGGTTAGGGAACTGGGGCTGGAATGAGTCAAGTAACTCGGGCAAACTCATGTAGCCAAGAAGTGATGGAGTAGACATACGAGCTCCGTTCCATGTGGCTTCAAACCTCAAGTTTATTGGAGCCGCTGGGTCTTAGCAAAATCTCACTCATTTTGACAAGGAGAGCCCATCCTCCAACTCGTCCAGCTTTTCTCATTCAGAGCTTTTTAAGGCTTGCTGGGAGAGCTTGCATCCACAAAACTGGAGCCCTAAAATCCTACTTCCTGTGACGTGCAACTCTGAGGTACCTGGTCTTGTGTTTTTAGGATGTCTTAGTGATAAATAATTCAAACAAAAGTAGGGAGTTAGGGAGCATGTTGAGATACAGCTTTAATTCAAAAGAAATTACTGAGGTCCGCGTAGTAATATGGAAATTACTTTTCTTCTTTTTGTTTGTACAACCAATGCTACTGGCTTGTCCTAAACCTTGCACTAAATTTATGTGTGTACCTTGAAGTATGGCATGCCCTATAAATCTGGGTGGACCTGCAATACGTGTAAGGGGAGATCCAAGCAGGAATCCAGTCAAAACCAAACGACAGGTTTAAGAGACTGGAAGTTTAAAAATGGGCAAAGGATATGAATAGGTTTGTCTCCAAAAAAAAAAAAAAAAGTAGATGAATCATCAGTAAGTTCATGAAAAGATGCCCAGTGTCATCCCCCAGTGGGGAAATAGCGCTGAAAAATCACTCTACACACATTACTAGGACCATGACCATAAAGAGCTAATGAGTGTTGGCAAGTGTGTGGAAAACTGGGACCCTCGTACACTGCTGATGGGAAAGGAAAATGATGCAGGCGTCTTGTAAGACCGTCTGGCTGGACCACAAGAAAGGCCTTGTCCATAACCTCCAGGCTGTCTCTTCATTCCTATCCAACTCATTTTCCATGCTGAAGACTAAATGATCTTCCCAAATCAACCCCATAGAAATCACTTCCCTCTCGCGTCAGCTCCTCAATGGCTACCCATAGCCTTCAGGTAAAATCCAACGTCCTTAGCCATGCATTCAGGTCTTCCGGGATACGACCCTATAAGTTTCTCGGGTGTCATTTTGCACCACAACTATGTGCCCCAGTTCTTTGTAATTCTTGCAACTCCCCAGCAAATGACATTCAGCATGAACACTGTCCTATCTCGGCTCATTGTCATGCGTCCTTGCATCCTACTTGTGACTCTTCTATCTAATCTCTCCCGCCTCCACCCTGAGTGCCTCTCTCCATGGGCCTGGCTACCTACTGTACTTGAGTCAGCCCTGATCTCATGTCACCTCCTCCAGGAAACTTTCCTTGACGCTTTCCTATAGTCCAATTCACGTGTCCTACCTTGTGCTTCTTGCTCCAGCCACACTGCCCTAGCATCTATAAACCAAAATTTCTGGTCATTTTTTTTTTTTCACCTTAGGGTCTTCACTTTATCTCCCTGATCTACTTGGAGATCTACTATCCTTTTTAATTTTCTTCAAATTTTTGTTCAGCAAAGACCTCATCAGACTACCCCCACTGACTACTGCAGTCTGATTTCTACCCACTGTGTCCTGCATTCCTGATCCCTCCTGACCAATTCTACTTTTTCTTACCTTTTTTTCTCCCCACGGCACTTGTCACCTTCTAACATCCTATTCAATATATTTATTTATAACATTTATCGCTTATAATTTTCCTTGGGGACAGGATTTTTGTCTAATTTGTTCACTGATATGTCTAAGTGTCTAGAACCGAGCGTGGCAAATACTAGACATGCCAGAATTATTTTTTGAAAAAATTAATCTTTGCATCTCTAAAATGTCTTCTAGTAATTGGAATATAGTAGGTGTATCAGTTATTTATGCCTGTGTAACAAACTATCCCAAAACCTTAAAACAATCTCAACTTATGTATTCCTCATAAGTTTTTTGAGCAGTTGGGTGCTTCTGGCGCTCTGAGCTGGGCTAACTTACTTGACTCATTTATTTGCCTCCAACTGGCTGCGGGTTGGTTAGCTCCCTGTCGATCCTTGACCAGGTCCTGTACATCACTGGAGTCAGGGCTGAGATACTGGCTGACTGCGCTGGTCCATATGACCTCCCCACCTGCCCTCCAAAGCATTAGAATAGGCTTGTTTATAGAATGGAAGTGTCCAAGTTTTCTTGAAGCCAAAACTCAGCAGAAGTGAAGTTCTGCTGTCACTTTCCATTGGTCCCAACAATCAATAAGACCATCCTGGGTTCAAGGGGAAAATAGGCTCCATCTGCTTATTACTACAGTGTTACTGCTTATTAGTACTGTGTTACTACACAGCCACATTGCATAGAGGAAGAAGAATAATTCACACATTGTACAAGAAGAAGAATAATTACAAAATTTTTAAAAATAATCTATCACATTAGGCAAGCAAAAGATTTCCATATAAAATAATAATAATTGCAGCTAACATTGTTACAGGCTTACTGTGTACTAACTTTTATGGTTATGTGTTTTATAGGCATTAGCTTATTGTGATCTCTAAAAATCCCTTGGAGGTAGATGTTATTTTTAATGTTATCGCCATATTTCAGGTCAAAAACACAAGGGTTAGCGAGGTTGACGAATAGAGGCATGCTAAGTGAATATAACAAATTAATGGAGACCACCTTCCTTTGTTGGGGTAATTGGAGAAGTCAGGTAAGTCTTGTAGAAAACGATTAAAATGATCCCCAAAGACTATGTGTAATATGAATTAAAATTTTTAGACCTTAGACCTTGGTAGAGCAATATTTCCCAGACTCGTCCAACCATCAATGAGGGCACAGTTAAACATGCAGAAGCCTCAGCTGCACCCCAATCCTCTAACTTAGAGACTCTACGGAAGGCCCAGGAACCTGTAGAGTTAGCAGGCGCTTAGGTGACGCTTAGTGAAAAGCAAGTCTGGGAACCACTGAGTCAAAACAGTTTCATCATAAATAACCCCAGACTGTTAAAAAGTAAAAAAAGGGGGGGGGATTATTTCCCCCCTGATTTCCTTAGTATGTGTGAAGAACGATGAACTCCTGGTGCTGTGTCATCACTCTTCCTGGGTCAGAGGCCATCAGTTTTTGTGTGTGTGTAGACATGTGTATGCACATATACATGTAGATAGATGAGAGACAGATACACACACACACACACACACATCCCCCCCTAATAACGGGAGGCCTTTTCCAACATTTGGATCCAGCCCAGAACAGCCCACTTAGGAGCAGCACTATGAGCCAACGTTCACATTACCATAATCAGGGTGCCGGGGTGAAGTCAGAGCCACTGAACCATGTAATGCATTAATTGGGTGGAAAATAATGAAGTCTGCCAGGGTTTAGATTTAACACAAATTAAAGATATGGAGATCTGAGTCAAAATCTCTCCTTAGTTCCCACAAAAAGAGATCTGCCCTTTGGAGAGTTTAAGAACCTGCTCAACGATGAGATGAGAGTCTATTGCTGGCAGAGGCTGAAGGATGATGGTGTACATCGTGACCTCCTTGGCTAGACTGCTCCAGCCCTATTTTGTGGTCTATGGTTTTGAGTGCCTGTATTTAATGACTTTTGAGGTCTCCAAATTTAATTTTTTTTTCTGCAAAAAATTTAAAAAAAAATTTTTTTTGAGGCAAAGCATGGGCAGATTAAACCCTCACAGAGGTGGGTGGGTGCTCTGTGGATGGGTGCCTTTGACGTGCCTTGATTTTACTCTGTCGTAGGGTGGTCCTCACATTTTGTGTGCCAGCAGGCCCTGCAGCAGAAGGCAGAGCTGACATTGAAGGGCAGGGGGAAATGGAATGAATTTTCCTGAGTAAGAGAAAGTTGACAGAAAAGTTCTTTTTATCGTTTAGGTCATTAGGTTTACTTCTACTTGACATGTTTTCTTTGTAATCACATTCTAGTTAAAACAGCGCCTTGGTTTTCATTAATCACAATCCTTAGTTTATTTATTTTTTCCCATTTTCTTTACATTGATTTAGTATTCATTTTCTAAATTCTAAAAATAAATACTGGCACAACTGATTTTAAATGCTGCTTATTCTTTTCTAATATAAATATTTAAGATTATAAATCCCTCTCAAAGGCCATGTTGACTACAACCCATAGGTGTTGTTTTAAAAGCTCTTTGTTATTTTCTATTATCACACAATTCTAGGAATTATTTATTTCTCTTACTCTTGCTTACACATCATGAATTATTTAGCAGGTTTTTTTTTTTTAATTTCAACATACTGGAAATTTTTATCTTTTAAAAATAACTTCTGAAAAAAATAAAAAAACAAAACAAAAATGACTTCTGACTTAATTGTACCATCATTAGATCTCATGGTCTCTATAATAACTGTAGTGTCTTTGAAATTGATGTCTTTGTCTCCTTTATGATGCAATGTCGTAAGAAACCTTCTATATATGCTTGAGAAAAATATGCATTCTTTGATCGTTGGCTGCAGAACTGTACATATGTGCACTAGTTCAGATTTGTTAATTATGTTGTTTAGATCTATATACTTCCTGATTACTTTGTGTGCTTGATCTATCAACTGAGAGAGCTATGTTGAAATCCATGCTGGTGGATTTATCGGTTTTCTACCTTAATTCTATGTCACCATCTTAAAATTAGTTGCATTCATGCTGTAAGTTGCTGTATCTTCTTAGTTAATGGAAACTTATTATTAGAGGATACTCCATCTTTAATAATATTTCACATGTGAGGGCACCTGGGTGCTCAGTCAGCTAAGCGTCCGACTACTTATTTCTGCTCAGGTGATGATCTCAGTGTTGTGAGATCGAGCCCCATGTCGGGCTAGGCACTGGGTGTGAAGTCTGCTTAAGATTCTCTTCTTTTCCCTCTGACCCTTCTCCCACTTCTCTCTCCCTCTCTAAAAACCAAACCAAACCAAACCAAACTTCATAGATTAACATCCATTTTACCTGATATTAATTTAGCTAAACCAACTGTTTTTTGATTGCTATTCATTTTGATTTACGATTTATTTATTTTGATTACTGCTTGTCCGATAAATCTTGTTACATACCTTCAGTCTCATTCTTTGAATGTTCTTCTCTAGGTGCCTTTACTTACTACTTCGTTTTTTTTTATTCATTGTTAATATATTGTTTAATCTATTTTACACTTATTATAATTATTGATGAAGTTGTGTCTGTTTCTGTTATTTCAATTTCTTATTTCAGTTTTTCATATTGTTTCTAAGTTTATTTTTATTTCTTTGGCTGGTACTTTTTTTAATGTCAAGGATTTCAGTAAGCCCTTACATACTTTGTTGCTTATATACGACTTTGAACCCTCCTTCATCATGTTGACATGTTTTTCATTTCTTGTTATTATAAGCCTATTTCTCCTTTTCCTGGATTTAATCATTTTTAAAGACAACATAATTTTAACATGATTTTCATTATCTTTTTCATTTATGTCTCATAGTATCTCCTGGATTTGCCTTTTCTCTTATTTATGAACTATATCCAATATATTTCCAGCCTGTGTTTATTGTACCACATTTCTGAACTATTGAAAGTCAGGGAATATTTTTATCATGTCCTTCTTTTTGAATGGCAGGGTCAAGAAGTACACATTTTCATGTTTCTGCATACCAGGGCTTTCTGAGTGAAGAAAAGAAAATCCTTGGTTAAAGGACAAACATTGCAAGTTTAATGGTGACTGAATGGATGGTGAAAGAACTCTATGGAGATTTGCATCTGCCTACAGGTATATGTTTACATTTCAAAGGGAGATAACACACAAAACCATTTTGAGGATTGTAAGCTAAGATGGCTGCCTTATTTTTCCCCTAACAGTTTTTTTTTTTTTTTTTTTAATAGAGTTTAAAAGGTAAAAACCCAGGGACTTCCCTCTTCTCTTGCACAAGGATTTGTTAACGACAGGGAGGTTAGGTTTATCTCCTTCTCTAAGAAGAAAAGGTGGCAGTTGATCCAAATGAACTTGCAAATTCCTAATTTCAGAGTTCCTCCCCCATGGTCCCGAAAGGTGCAGGGTGCTATCTGTCTCTTGTTGCCTAGCCTCTGGGAGGAGGCACAGGGGTATGGGCACAGCTACTGCTATAAACAACAACTCTGATCTTAGCTCCAGAAATCTCATGTTTACTTTCAGGTAAAATTAAATGACTTTAATCTCCAATAGATATTAAAGACTTTAAAGATATTAAAGAACAAGAGTTTAGCCATATGACATTCCAGCCTCTTTTTATCAATAACTTTGACAATATTGCTGTATTTATCACATCCCTGTTTCTACTAAAAATATTATCAATCCAATTTTTATTCCTTTATTTGTGATCTTTGCTTCTGTCAACTTTCAAAAATTTCTGTTTGTCTTCGATACTCAAACGCATCATTTTAGAGTGGTAAAGGATGAATTTTTCCTTAATTCTTTTCTTTGCCCTTTAGGGTCTTTTGGGCTGAGATCTTTCATTTTGTTTAGTTCTTTGAAGTTTGTTTCTCCATGACTCTAGTTAGACTCTAGTTAGAAAAATCTAACTGATTTTTCATAATTAGTATAGGTAGATTTTTTTAAAACTTATTTTATTCTTATTTCATATTATTTCTTTTCATATGTTTGTTAGACCAGTTTTACATTTTTAGTCCTTTTGTGGGTTTTGTTTCTGTTTTTTGGTTTTTTTTTTAACTTTTGCTTTAATGGAATCCTTAATGTCATATGTTATTTTTCACTGGTTTAAAAAGAAAGAAAGAAACAATCAATGGCCCAAAATGGAGTCACTTGCCACTACTACAGCAAAGCAAGGCTTCATTTCAGAAGTGTGACCTTTATCCAGTCAATCTGGAATTTTCTGCTCAGCAAGTGAGGATATCTGTATGATACACCCTCTGCTCTTTACCCATAGGAAAGTGACATTTCCTGAAAGAAAGAAATGTCAAAAGTTCAGAAATAATAAAAACCTACAGAAGTAGTAACTTGCAACAACCGAAAGACAGATTTTAACCTGGGAGCACTCAAACCAAAACACAGAATGAGGCTCAGAGGTACATTCTTTTTTTTTTTTTTTTTTTGGCACTTAGCATCTTTTATTTGGAAGCTGGCACAGCTTTGTATCCATATTAATCCCATTACAATTTATCCTACGTGAGTTGCCATATCAGTTTTCTTTTTTTTTTCTTTTTTTTTCTTTTTTCTTTTTTATTGGTGTTCAATTTACTAACATACAGAATACCACCCAGTGCCCGTCACCCATTCACTCCCACCCCCCGCCTTCCTCCCCTTCTACCACCCCTAGTTCGTTTCCCAGAGTTAGCAGTCTTTACGTTCTGTCTCCCTTTCTGATATTTCCCACACATTTCTTCTCCTTTACCTTATATTCCCTTTCACTATTATTTATATTCCCCACATGAATGAGAACATATAATGTTTCTCCTTCTCCGACTGACTTACTTCACTCAGCATAATACCCTCCAGTTCCATCCACGTTGAAGCAAATGGTGGGTATTTGTCATTTCTAATAGCTGAGTAATATTCCATTGTATACATAAACCACATCTTCTTTATCCATTCATCTTTCGTTGGACACCGAGGCTCCTTCCACAGTTTGGCTATTGTGGACATTGCTGCTATAAACATCGGGGTGCAGGTGTCTCGGCGTTTCATTGCATTTGTATCTTTGGGGTAAATCCCCAACAGTGCAATTGCTGGGTCGTAGGGCAGGTATATTTTTAACTGTTTGAGGAACCTCCACACAGTTTTCCAGAGTGGCTGCACCAGTTCACATTCCCACCAACAGTGTAAGAGGGTTCCCTTTTCTCCGCATCCTCTCCAACATTTGTTGTTTCCTGCCTTGTTAATTTTCCCCATTCTCACTGGTGTGAGGTGGTATCTCATTGTAGTTTTGATTTGTATTTCCCTGATGGCAAGTGATGCAGAGCATTTTCTCATATGCATGTTGGCCATGTCTATGTCTTCCTCTGTGAGATTTCTGTTCGTGTCTTTTGCCCATTTCATGATTGGATTGTTTGTTTCTTTGGTGTTGAGTTTAAGAAGTTCTTTATAGATCTTGGAAACTAGCCCTTTATCTGATATGTCATTTGCAAATATCTTCTCCCTGGGACACAAGGCTGGTTCAACACCCGTAAAACAATCAATGTGATTCATCATATCAGCAAGAGAAAAACCAAGAACCATATGATCCTCTCATTGGATGCAGAGAAAGCATTTGACAAAATACAGCATCCATTCCTGATCAAAACTCTTCAGAGTGTAGGGATAGAGGGAACATTCCTCGACATCTTAAAAGCCATCTATGAAAAGCCCACAGCAAATATCATTCTCAATGGGGAAGCACTAGGAGCCTTTCCCCTAAGATCAGGAACAAGACAGGGATGTCCACTCTCACCACTGCTGTTCAACATAGTACTGGAAGTCCTAGCCTCAGCAATCAGACAACAAAAAGACATTAAAGGCATTCAAATTGGCAAAGAAGAAGTCAAATTCTCCCTCTTCGCTGATGACATGATACTCTACATAGAAAACCCAAAAGTCTCCACCCCAAGATTGCTAGAACTCATACAGCAATTCGGTAGCGTGGCAGGATACAAAATCAATGCCCAGAAGTCAGTGGCATTTCTATACACTAACAATGAGACTGAAGAAAGAGAAATTAAGGAGTCAATCCCATTTACAATTGCACCCAAAAGCATAAGATACCTAGGAATAAACCTCACCAAAGATGTAAAGGATCTATACCCTCAAAACTATAGAACACTTCTGAAAGAAATTGAGGAAGACACAAAGAGATGGAAAAATATTCCATGCTCATGGATTGGCAGAATTAATATTGTGAAAATGTCAATGTTACCCAGGGCAATATACACGTTTAATGCAATCCCTATCAAAATACCATGGACTTTCTTCAGAGAGTTAGAACAAATTATTTTAAGATTTGTGTGGAATCAGAAAAGACCCCGAATAGCCAGGGGAATTTTAAAAAAGAAAACCATATCTGGGGGCATCACAATGCCAGATTTCAGGTTGTACTACAAAGCTGTGGTCATCAAGACAGTGTGGTACTGGCACAAAAACAGACACATAGATCAGTGGAACAGAATAGAGAATCCAGAAGTGGACCCTGAACTTTATGGGCAACTAATATTCGATAAAGGAGGAAAGACTATCCATTGGAAGAAAGACAGTCTCTTCAATAAATGGTGCTGGGAAAATTGGACATCCACATGCAGAAGAATGAAACTAGACCACTCTCTTTCACCATACACAAAGATAAACTCAAAATGGATGAAAGATCTAAATGTGAGACAAGATTCCATCAAAATCCTAGAGAAGAACACAGGCAACACCCTTTTTGAACTCGGCCATAGTAACTTCTTGCAAGATACATCCAAGAAGGCAAAAGAAACAAAAGCAAAAATGAACTATTGGGACTTCATCAAGATAAGAAGCTTTTGCACAGCAAAGGATACAGTCAACAAAACTCAAAGACAACCTACAGAATGGGAGAAGATATTTGCAAATGACATATCAGATAAAGGGCTAGTATCCAAGATCTATAAAGAACTTCTTAAACTCAACACCAAAGAAACAAACAATCCAATCTTTTTTTTTTTTAAAGGTTTTATTTATTTATTCATGAGAGACAGAGAAAGAGAGAGAGAGAGCGAGAGAGAGAGAGAGAGAGAGAGAGAGACAGAGAGAGAGATGTAGAGACACAGGCAGAGGGAGAAGCAGGCTCCATGCAGGGACCCCGATGTGGGACTCGATCCCGGGACCCCAGGATCATGCCCTGGGCCGAAGGCAGGCACTAAACTGCTGAGCCACCCAGGGATTCCCTCAGAGGTACATTCTTATAAGCAGCTTATACAGTGAGAAAGTGATGACTGTTTATTTTTCACAGTAATTGGTTATAATACTAGAATTTTTAAAAAATGAGATTGTATCAACTTTGGAAAGCACTTCAAGTTTTGCTTATTACCAGAGGCATAAACCAGAAATGATGCAGATCAAGTTAGTCTTGTAAAATAAAATTTAAGCTTTGTTGGTACGACTAAACTGGTTTTGTGTGCTCAAGGAAATTTTAGAGCTGATCTTTCTTTTATTTTTTTTAACACAATCCAGCTCTTCCTCTAATTATTTCCTTGCCCTTCCCCATTTCTGCCTATAAAAATCTTCCATTTTCTATTAGCTCCTTAGAGCTCCTTTCTGCTTTCCAGATGGAATGCTGCCCAATTCATGAATCATTAAATAAAGTCAATTAGATTTTTAAATTTCTTCAGTTGGATTTTGTTTTAACCCTTCTGAAATACTTTTGGAATCTTCAAAAGCTTTATTATTTTCGCCTGTGAGCTCATTTTTTCCATGAAGGTACTGGCTACACTGTTGGCCAGTATATGCTGGATAAAAGCCATCTCCAGTTCAGTGAGCCTCAGTGAGCTCATAGATGATGGAGAGAAAATCCAAGAGGATTGAGACACCCAGGGTCTAAAAGAAAAATATAAAAACATGACAGTTTTAAATCCCTCCCCCCAAAAAATTCTTTCATTTACTGAAGATACATGTATTAGAAGTATCTCTTTAAATTATAATTCACCAGCTCTTAAAAAATTTGATAGGAGAAGTGTTCAGGAAATGATTGTCTAAAAGTAGTTCTTTGTTTTTTGGGGCTTGGGATTTTGTTTTTTGTTTTGGTTTTTTAAATGTGATCCTTATAGCTACAAGGCTTCTTATCTGGCATGAATTTATTTCTTATGACAGCTCCACTGGAGTTTTGAATAGCAGCAGGTGCAAGGACAGGCACTGTTTGTCCCTAGGCAATGTCAAGGGAGAAACAAAAGCAGAGCTACAACAGTTCCTATAAATTGTGTCCTCCCAGAGCCTCACCTGGCTGTTTCTTTCCCCCAGGTAAAAGCCACATCCCTATATAAGGCTTCAAAATAATCCTGGTCACACCAGGAGTTTTAAAATCATTTCTAAAGTTCTCTCTCTCTCTCTAGCTCTCTCTCTCTCTTGGCTTTTTTGTTGTTTATTTGATTTTCCCTGGACCTCGGTCTATGATGTTATTTTAAAATGAAATATTGCTCTGTAATTTTTTAATTAAGCTTTTTATTCTGCTGTGATCATAGATTTCCATACAGTAGTGAGAAGTAATACAGAGATATCCCAAATACTCTTTGCCTGGTTTCTTCTTATTATTTTTAAAAAATATTTTATTTACTTATTCATGAGAGACAAAGGAGAGAGGCAGAGACACAGGCAGAGGGAGAAGCAGGCTCCCTGCGGGGACCCCGATGTGGGACTCAGTCCCAGGACCCCGGGGTCAAGACCTGAGCAGAAGGCAGGTGCTCAACCACTGAGCCACCAGGTGTCCTTGCCTGGTTTCTTCTAATGGCAACACCTTACAAAGTACAGTACAGTATCGCACCTAGGGCACTGACATTGACACTGTTAAGATCATTACAGTTTAGAGTATTTCCTACACCATAAACATCCCTCAAGTTGTCCTATTACAGCTACACCCAGTTCCCACCATCTCCACCCTGCTCCTCAACCCTGGTAACCACTCATTTTTTCTCAGTACTCTCTCACTAACCTGTGAAACGTGGAAGATGATACCAGCCCTTAAGTCAGTGTAGGAAGTAACAAGAGCAGTATCAGCCTCCTTGAAAGTGGTGGCCGGCTTACATGTGTTAAGGCATCATACTCTCATCCAGTGCAAGGAAAGTAAAAATTTTTTTTTTTTTTTTTTTTTTAGGCTTCAATTCAGGTTCTGGAGATTTGATGAAATAGCCAGAGTCATAAATCTTCAGTAAGCCCATTTGTTCTATCAAGTTCTCTTTCATAGTGCATTAGCACAGAGTCCTTACTTTTGTCAAATGTATTTATTGACCCCTCCTCTTCCTTCCATGTCATCCAGTTTGATCTTATCCAGCATTTCACTAACTGAAAGTTATTTTCATTTCTGAGGAATAGTCATATGGCAGCTTGGCATCGTGTTGCAGATTATAATATCAATTGTAAATAGCATATAAGGACCATCTCCATTATTTCACAGAAAGAAAACCTTACAAAGCTATAATTCCTCTCCTATGAAGAACCCTTTTCCATGATACTTACTACCTCAAAGCAGCACAAATCTCTCCCAGTGATTTAATTTAAAAAGAACACAGTGTGATATATCCTCCTCGAAAAATTTATTACCCATTATTTTATTCCAGTGTTACTGTTATATCCATGCAGCACAATCTTTTCATAAATATGATGAATTTGAATGAATTAAATGAAATTTTGCAATAGCTTCTCCATGTTAGAATTATGATTGCATAAGCAAATTTTTTTTTATTTAAATCTGTTTTCCAGTTATAACTGTATATATTCTTCGGGATACTATTAACCATACAATTGTTCATTATTGATATATTTGTTATCACTTTGATAAGAAAAATTATCTAAAACTTCAAAAAAGACCAAAAGGATGACTACATGTCCTTGTGATGTATTGGAGCACTACAGATTCACTTACGAATTACATCATCTTCTAGGGATGTACCTTTGTTTGATGTCACTGTACCACTGATTAAGGCCCAGATTCTGTGAAGTTACATATTAATTTTTATTTGGAAGAGATATTAATGATTTGTCAGAAAATTCCAAAGGTTATATATAGCTTTATGGCCCTGTCCAACACGAACCTGTTTAGTTTCTTCCGAATGGCTCATGTTTCAGCATGGCTCTCGCTCTGGATTGTATAAACCCGATCTTCAAGTGCTCCTCCAAGCAACATCACATCTACCTTAGTTTGCTCCTCCAAGGTGAATCAAGAGTGGCCATAGAGACTTGCCTTTGCTGATTTTCCCCTGGCCGTTTCTCCCCGTGCTTTCTGCTTTTATCTCTGGTTCATGGCCAACTTTGGTTCTGGTTCTGGTCCACAGAAGGTCAACAAATTCTTCCCTACAAGTGATGACAATATTCCAGAATCAAGTTTTGCTGTCTGCTACTGAAACGCTGGGCATCAGTTCTCCAAGAGACAAGACTAAAGGAGACCTGGATGGTAGCCTGGGCTCTGCTGTGCTTGCGGGTCCTCTGGCCACTCCTGTGGGCTGGGACTCCTAGGACTCTCTGGGCCTTCATTACACTGGTGGCTGTGCTGTTCTGCAGCGAAGTGACACAAAGGAACCAGCAAGTGACAAAGACTCATCATGGGGTCCATCGGGATCCAGGCACGACTTCCAAAGCTCTTCCTCCCCAGGGTTACACGGAACGTGCTTCCTCCTCCACAAAGTACTGGGGTGGCCCAAACTGAGTCAGCCTGCCCAGGGAAGGCTGCTCAAGACCCGGAGCTGAGGGGCCTCACTGGAGGCTGGTAATGCAAATGCTGTACCTGTCCTGCTGGCCGCTGGGACCGGAATCCCACAAATAATATATTTTCTACAAGCAATCCAGGCAGACCGGTCCTGTAGAGGTCAGTGCTCTGAGCATGAAAGACACCCTTGACAATTAATCACAAAGGGTGCACATACAAAAAGCCAAATTCTCATGTCAACCAGCAGATGCCCCACAAGCAGGCTGTTCTGAAGAAATGTGAGAACCCAGCAGCATCGAGCCTACTGTGTGAATTTGTTTGCATTGTATGTTTACCTCTATTTAAGCTTAATTCTTTTTTTAAAGATTTTATTTATTTATTCATGAGACACAGAGAGAGAGAGGCAGAGACCCAGGCAGAGAGAGAAACAGGCTCCATGTGGGGAGCCCAACGCGGGACTCGATCCCGGGACCCTGGGGTCATGCCCTGAGCTGGAGGCAGACGCTCAACCACTGAACCACCCAGGTGCTCTGGGAATCATGGGCTTTTAAAGAGAAAAAAAAACTTCTCTCAGAAATTATTGGTTCAGAGTATTTTTATAGAAGATTCAAGTTCACATGCTCAAAATGAATACGTGGGAAAATGAAATTGGTTGGCTTTCTGGGGTTTTCAAAACAGCTGCATGCCTGTTTCCTGATTTTTATCACCATGAAGTATAAGAAAAACTTTCTTTTTTCTTTTTAACTTTAGTTTGTTTTCTCATTAAGAGGCTGCTAGTATGAATGCACTAAAATTCTATACTGGTGCATTGCTCAGATTAACTAATTTTCCTCCATATACATTTTACGATTATAAAATAATGTGTTTGATTAATTGGATTATAATTCCAACAAACTTTTACATATAATTATCAGGATTGTAAAAAAAAATTATTAGGATTGTTTTGTCAACTTAAAAAAATTCAAATATCTTTTTTTTTTAAGATTTTATGTATTTTTTTGAGACACAGTGAGAGAGAGCACACAAGTGGAGAGGAGGGTGAGAAGGCAAGGGAGAAGCAGACTCCCAGCTGAGCAGCAGACTGCCCCGTGAGCCCCAGGGCCTAGAGATCCTGATCTGGGCCAAAGGCACACACTTAACCTACTGAGCCCCCCACATGCTCCAATATCTAAGATCATCAGTTAAATTTGAGTCATTGATTAATATCAGAATTAATTAATAGATAATATCTTGGTGCATGGATTACATCCAAGTAACATAGAATGCTAAAAATTTGGTCACCAAGCCTAATTTTTATTCTAATATATTATAAAGTATCTATACCATTGAGACGTGTTAATGAGCATTCTTTTTTTTTATTTTTTTTATTTTTTTTATTTTTTTTGCCCCTTTAGAAAGGGGTATATAAGGAACGTGACTTGCAGCGCCTGGGTGGGTGATCAGTTAAGTGTCTGACTCTTGGTTTCGGTTCAGGTCTCGATCTCAGGGTCCTGGGATCCAGCCTGCCCTTAAGCTCCAAGCTCAGCAGGGAGTCTGCTGCTTGAGGATTCTTTCCCTCTGTCCCTCCCCAACTCATGTTCACTCTCTCTCTGGCTCTCAAATAAAAAAAAAAAAAAAGTCTTTAAAAAAAAAAGAATGTGACTTTAGAGGTTGTGTAACGTGTGCTTATGAGCTTCTCTGGTCTGCTTAAACTTTTGTATAAGGCAGACAGTTTTCAATTACCTACTTTCATTTTTTGCTGTCAAGTAGAACTTGGTACATTGGTTAAAAGTTGTGGTTAACATGGATGGATGAGAATCTAAGCAGAAACATAATGGAAAATAAACACAACTGTGTATACAAGGTAATGGAACGTATTTCTGTTATTTTTCTTAAAGCAAATAGAGAATACTTTTGTCCTAAAATAAAAATGTCTGGTTGTTCCAGAATATAAAAGAATACAGTAAATGACAAAATTTAAGTGGTTGTGGCAAACTGTAGATTTGAGGAAAGTAAATTTTCTTTGACGTGGATGGTAACCCAAAAAGGATGCGTCTAAAGAGAAGCAATGAAACGTGTTGGTACAATTTTGTTGAGTTTATTCATAAGGGGGGAAGAAAAAATTTGTGAGTCCTTTACTGCCAAAGATTAGATTAATGCAGTCCCAATATTCAGATTTTCTCCCTGCTAAAATGAAAAATTGATCTTGAAGTGTTCAGCATTTCTTAACAGAAAATAATAAAAGGTTACTCTTTAGCATTTGTGCAATTTTTCAAACAACAGAAACCCTGTAGCTCACCTTTTGTTTGTTCTGCTGGCTTTTTAATAGGGCCCTTGATTAATTTTTTAAAAAGACAAAGAATAAAAATGACTTCTGAAAGAGCAGAGCTATCTTACAATTAGATTACCTTTTGCTATATTTATTTTAAAATATTCTTTCGACGTTACGCTTGATATGTAGCCAGGCTACAACCCTTTATTTTCCCGAGGCACCTATGTTCTTCTCTTAATTACGTGTCTAACCCCCTCTGATAACTCTTTTGATTTTGCTCTCCTGAAATCAGATCCTAGATTCAGAAAAGTATTTTTCCAAGATATCTTTAATACCTAAATAATGTTTTGGGTTTTCTAGACGTCCCTGGGTACCTACCAAGATTCTTTCATCTTATTGAAGGAGGAATACTGGTAATAATTAGGTTGTTTGATATGCTCAGTATTTCTTAATTAGTTCAACACTATTGTAAGAGCTGCTTGGCAAAAACTGTCAAATCAGGAGAAACTATGCCTTCCCCTAAGTTAGTTTCATGTAGGAAAATGCCATTAACACAAATGTTTCAGGGGTTATCCGCATTACAGAAAGAATTGGAAATCTTCAGCATTGAGGCAATGACCTCATCGTTCACGATGTTTGGCCCTCAGGAGAAACCGGGATCAAATCCTCAAGATACCATCATGGGCTATAGCCCAACGGAGAACTGTACTCCCGTTGACTTTCGTAATGTTGCTCCTGTAGGCAACTAATCACTGCTGTTTAAGCCTTACCATCTGCAGATGGCTCATACTTTCCTCCCATGTTTGCCTAAAGGCTCATTATAGGCTACAGTCCAGAAACGTGGTCCTCAAAAGAGAAGCATGTTCTTAGGGCCTCAGAGAAAAAGACTACTCGTTACTGATACTTCCAGGGATAGACTGTTAAGCACAGGCTTCCAAGACTACTAGATTTTACCAGGGGACCGATTCGAGATTGCAAAAGCTCTTTTTAATCAAGAAGCCTACAGCTTCATGAAAGCAGACTGATGATCAAGATCCAGTGGAAAAAGAATTGACTAAGTAGGACTGGATGAACTTAGAAGAAACCATTCATTTTGGAATATTGTTGGTCATATTTTCTAATGTACTATTTTCTGATGAACATATGAGCAAGCCGTTTTCCGTTAGTAGGATATGCTTTTGTGAATTAAAACAATAATTTTTAAAAATGGCATCTTTTACTCATTGGCCCATCAGTGATCAGGAGTAGATACTGAGTTTCTACTTTTCATGGCCAAGTAAGTATTTACATAGATTCACTAAGATTCTGTCCTTTTTAAGCAGAATAAAGTTAGGCAAGTCAATTGTGCAGTAAAGAATATGACTGGGGTATCATATCCAAAAATAGATTATATATATACATATATAAAAATATATAAATCATATAGATTTATATTTTATATTTAAAATATTTTAATATATATTTATATTTATATATAAATTTTTATATATTTTATATTGAAAATATTTTAATATATATTTATATATATCATAATCATATATATATCATATATATATCTCCACAATTAAGGAAAAAATGTTATATGTACCTATTTTGTGACCAATATCTACAAAGCCCTTCCAAGATACTGGCCTGATAATAGAGGCTCTGGTTTACAGATATTAAGAAATTTAATTTCTTGAAATTTCCCATGATTTCCTGACAGTTCAGGTACCTCAACAGATTTTGAAGACCTCAAGGAGAAAGAAATTCACCAACATCACATGTACTGAAAGCAAAACTTGGTGTGGCTCCTAAACTTGAGAAAGAAGAACAAATAATAGAGACTTTTAAAAGTTCAATCCTATATTCTTGATGAGATTTTCACAGAGAATTTAATTCTGTGGGTTTAGTAGTTTTCCAACTCAGTATCACTCTAGATTTGATGACCATGAACATGTGATACTTAACACCTCTCACTGAATCCACGTCAATGAAAAATGAGGCCAGGCTTTTTATGATAAACAGTGTAATCTCTAATGATTATAATCACAAGGCTCTCATTCCGGTCCAATCTAAGATCCCCATCGCAATGATGGAAAAAGCTCGTCAACTATTCTCTCTGCTTCCGCCTTTGCCTGCCTCACCACCTCCGCAACCCACAGCACGCACGGTAATCCTTTAAAAATAAGTTAGATCTGATTAGTTGGAAAAGTTGAGAAACTGTGGAAGACTGGAGAAATCATTTGGATTGGAAATTCACAGGAGTAGACCTACAAATATCTTTAAAAGTGTACAACTCTACTGATAAAAAATGCAAGTAAAAATAACAAAATGCATGATTTTATCCATCACATTAAAACAATAAATTCAATTTGGAAAAAAAAAAATCATGTCACTCTCCTTTCCAAAACCTACCTTCACCTCAAGGCACTTGCACTTACTTCTCCCTTTTGCCTGGAATGCTCCCCACTTCCCCCATATAGCCATGATTTTCCTTCCTCATCTTCTGGGTCTTTATCACATTCTTAGTAAGGCCTTTCTTCACTACCTTGCTTAAGATCATAAAAACATTTCCCCACATCACATCATACACACCCTTCTTATTCCCCTCCTAAGCCTTCTTTTAATTCACACTTATCACCCTCTAACATACTATGTGTTGTACTTTGCTTTTTTAATTATTAGCCTCATCCCTTCAGTAAAATGCAATCTCCCTAAAGGCAAGGCTCTTTGAACAGTTTCTTTGTTGCTGCATTTCCAATATCTGAAGTAGTGCCTGGCATATAGAAGGGATCAATAAGGGTTTATTGGATTTCCTAATTAATCAGCTAAAAAAGATCACATAGGGATCCCTGGGTGGCGCAGCGGTTTGGCGCCTGCCTTTGGCCCAGGGCGCGATCCTGGAGACCCGGGATCGAATCCCACATCGGGCTCCCGGTGCATGGAGCCTGCTTCTCCCTCGGCCTGTGTCTCTGCCTCTCTCTCTCTCTCTCTCTCTCTCTCTCTCTCTGTGACTATCATAAATAAATAAAAATTAAAAAAATAAAAAAATAAAAAAATAAAAAAGATCACATAGGACCAAATCATAATAAGCTCTAAAATAAATATATCTGCACTTTCCATACAGACATGGTGATCATTGGAAAAAATGGGAAGCCATAAAAAAATTGCTGTATATTTGCATGTAGCCTTGTGTTTAACATAGACTATGTTTACTCTTATCCGCTTCAATTTGCAAAGGGCATATAATACCTGTTCAATTTGGATGTTGACAGGTATTTGAATAAGTCCTACACTGGAGGTGGGATGACTGACCCATCCTCTAACCTCTCATCTGACCACCCAGCAAGACATTCATTCCAATTTCACATTTCTGTACGGAAAAGTGTCTCTACATTGGCACTCACTTCAATGTCATTAGTTGTCCTCAATATTTTTTTCAGACACTAAACTGAAAGCTCCAATGGTTTGTTAATAATTATTTCCTTCTGTCTTGGACTTATTGAGGAACAGCTGATCATTATTCTTGCTTTAAGATATTTAATGATTAGGGGCACCTGGGTGGCTCAGTGGTTGAGCATCTGCCCTCGGCTCAGGTCATGATCCCGGGGTCCTGGGATCAAGTCCTGCATCAGGGTCCCCACAGGGAGCCTGCTTCTCTCTCTGCCTGTGTCTCTGCCTCTCTCTCTCTCTCTCTCTCTCTGTCTCTCATGAATAAATAAATTAAATATTTTAAGATAAGATAGTTAATGATTATTCATAAATTTATTACTGCTGTTGTTCCACTTAAATCTAATATATGTGTTTATATACATACATAAATGTCTTTCTATTTTGTATTTAAACCTTCAAAATTACCAACTGCCCCACAAAAATCTTTCTCCTCCAAGCGCCAAGTATTTCTCTTACTTAGTAAAGTCATTAACATAAAAAGAAAATGCTCAATGAGACCTCAGAATATTAGACCCCCTTATTAATGGATTTAAGATTTCTTCTTACTGTGACACTATTTATCATTGGCTGAAAAATGACCCCAATTACTATCACAAGAATATAAAACTTAAGAGACTCTCAAAATCCTAGAATCTCAGAATTGGATGGCAACTTGAAGTTACCTAATTCAAAAAAAAAAAAAAAAAAAAGAGTTACCTAATTCAGCGTTTGAATGTTCGAACTGGATGGTTTAAGTGAGTCTGTCAGCTTGTGCCAGGCGGACACAAAGGAAAGTGACAACTGGAAAAGGATGTCACACAAATAGCTCATCTTTGGAGAAGAGCTATCATACCCTGGATAAAAGATGTCCTTTTAAGCTTTGTCCCTATCTGAGAGTAGAGAGAGAAAATTCAAGCAAAAATTCACATCACCTCGTATTACTGTCAGAAGGATGCCATTGTCCCTTGATAGTTTAACCCAACCTGAAGCTTATTGTATTGTACAGGGTATTTTTTCCTTCCGATTAGAAATAACAGGTCTCAGAGCAACAGCAGAAGGAGAACCTGGGAGTGACTGCACAGAAGCACACGGGGAGAGCACACCACCTACACGTCTGCATATGCCTCATGGGTCTATGCCCAGCTCTTCGCGGTGAACGGTGTCTAACAGAAGTGCAGGGGGCAGGGGGACCACCTCACTTATAAAGACACCAGGGAACCATCCACGTGCAATATTCACATGCTCGAGTTTGCATTCTGTGACTTATTTGATGATGGTGGTGGTGGTGGTGGTGGTGGTGGTGATGATGATGGTTATGAAGCTTGTAGGCATAAATTTGGTTATTTTTAGTATAGTATTTTTACCTGATAAAATTTATACAACATCATCTTAAATTGAAAAACCTAGTGTCATGGCTACCCCATTCCCCATTCCAGACTTTCCCCTGCATCTCGAATTGATCTTTGGTTCCTTTCTTATCCTCAATATCTACACCCAACAATTGGACAAATATTAGATTCCTCTACTAGATTATGCAGAAGAATTTCCTCCTTCCCAGTTTTACTTTCAAGTGTCTATTACAGGCTTTTGTTAGACTTGACTTTTTTTTGTTGTTGTTGTTACACTGTCTGGTGATCCCAATTTTATTTTATTATTATTTTTTAAGATTTATTTATTTGGGAGAGAGAAAAAGCACAAGCAGCAGAGGGGCAGAAGGAAGGGGAGAGAGAGAAAATCCTCAAGTGGACTCCCCACCGAGCACTGAGCAGGGCTCGATCCCAGGACCCTGAGATCATGACCCGAGCCGAAATCAGGGCTCGGACGCTTAACCAACTGAGCCCCCGTGATCCTAATTTTAAATTAATCTTCCTAAGTGGAACTCTTGTCATGTCATTGCATCTCATTAGCTGCCTGAAAAAACATCATCTTTTGGACAAAAGTAAGCGCAGCTCCTCTGTCTTGAACTTGGTGTCCTCCACAAGGTGACTGAGCACATATTTCCTCTGTTTCCTTCCTTCAGTTCTCAAGTTCCTGTAGTTCCCCCGAAGTGAACTGCCGAGATCTTACCCCAGCGTCCCCAGCCTCCGAGCTCATTCTGTTCTATTCTTGAAGGTCTCCTTTGGCTTTTCAAATCTTTCTCCTCCCTTAGCATCCACCTCACTTTTTCCCATGGACGATTTCCTTACTTCCCAACGCTTTTACTTCATCCCCAGGTTGATGAGGATTTCTGTTTCTTTGAATCCCTCTAAAAATAGTCACAACAACTCTAAAGCTGTCATTTTCTTTCTTGCTTTAGGCATATGCTGCTTTACGCCACTGTTCCCTTCTTCTTCCTCAGCCCCTGGTTCCATGCTCTTGAAACTGGAAACGGGTCGAAATGTCTGTGGTTCCCTGGAAATGCTGCGCTTTTTGTATTTCCACCATTAGTGCGGTGTGAGCGGATGTGTATAGTGGAGGGGTCGTCGTGTTCGCATCTTGCAATTAGGCGAATGACCTCATTTTCAGGCTTGAATTCATTTTCGATTTTAATTTTATTTTATACGATGTGTAGACAGTTCCCTGTTCTCTGCATTTAGATGTATAAACAATATAAATCTGTTAATTCTGTAAGTAGTTTTTATAATTATGATGTAACTCTATCCTATCCTTAAAACATTTAAAATAAACCCTTTATGTGCAAAAAAAAAAAAGTGGAAACGGGGAAAGAGTCATCTTTATATCGCTTGAAGTTCTCTGTGCATTTAATAGTTATTTAATACTTTTTTTTAAAGGTTTATTTTTTATTTATGATGGACATAGAGAGAGAGAGAGGCAGAGACACAGGCAGAGGGAGAAGCAGGCTCCATGCAGGGAGCCCGACGTGGGACTTGATCCCGGGTCTCCAGGATCATGCCCTGGGCCGAAGGCAGCGCTAAACCGCTGAGCCACCCGGGCTGCCCCCATTCTTTAATATTTTGGAATATCACTGATGCCTGAAATGTCACTTCAGAGTGGAAAAATACACAGGAAAAAGGGGCCAACAACCCTAAGTTCATATTCTAGGGGCTGATTGCATCCCTGGGGAAAGCCAAGTGTCTTCTAACAAACCCTCGCCAAAATGTAGTGGATATGTCCACCTGGCTTTTGGACTTTTTCAACTGAAATGTCGGGCATCTAACTCCAGTTGGGAACTTTCTGCCGTTAGGGGCCCCCGGGTGGCTCAGCGGTTGAGCGTCTGCCTTTGGCCCAGGGCTTGACCCTGGGGTCCTGGGATTAAGTCCCACGTCGGGGTCCCTGCATGGAGCCTGCTTCTCCCTCTGCCTGTGTCTCTCATGAATACATAAATAAAATCTAAAAAAAGAAAAAATAAAAATGTTTCTGCTGCTAAAAAAAAATGTGAATGGCAAGATTGGAGTTTCACTCTTTTTTGGTCTGTGTTACCCACCCTATAGGTTGCAATTTCTTTATAAACACCTTAGTAATCAAAAATTCCATATTTTATTTTTGCTTTGTTTTTTGAATCTTTCTGTGATCCTTGAACACTGGCTTGAAAGGAGAAACAACGTTTGTCCCCATAGCTTAAGTAAACCTCAGTGAGAAAAACGCACTTTTCGACCATTTTATGGAATGTATGAGATCCTTTGCATTCCTTTTCTCGTTCCTGTTGCATTTGCCTTGTGTTGTGCTCGTTCACAGGAATGGCTATTAATCAGAAATATATTTTTGTGTCGGGCACATACAGAGATGAATTAGGTTCCTGGCCCATAAGAAGATTCCCATCTGCAAGAAGGAAAGAACCACATCAAGAAACAAATTCAAAAAAAAAAAAGAAAGAAAAGAAAAGAAAAGAAAAGAAAAAAAGAAAGAAAAGAAAAAGAAACAAATGCAATAGTGTGTATAGGTCCTGTGTTCTCAGTAATTACTGAGCCCGGAGGAGATGCAAAGGAACTCGATCAGTTTTACCTGGATTAGGGTCAGAAAGTTTTCATAGAAAGAGTGATCTGTGAGCTGAATCCTCAATGTTGAACATTTCCGGAAGCAAACTTGCCTCTTCTCTTTGGTTTCAAGTCCCTGTAGTCTTTTTTTTTTTCTCTCTTTTTTTAAATATTCCCAAGATGGTTCTATGAGATGTTTTTTTCTGACTTTCAGTTCACTCCCTGCTTGCTCACAACAGCACTCCCTTCACTTTTTATTTTTATTTATTTATTTATTTATTTATTTATTTATTTATTTATATATATTTTTATTTATTTATTTTTCCCTTCACTTTCTAAACCTCAGTTGCTCTAACTCTGTTATGTAAAGATGGCCTCGTTTTGTAAATCTTCCATCTATGAAGTCTCTACCCTGGACCAGGTTGTTCTGGAGCATCAGTTGCATCAGGCGCACCCCAGGCGCGTCCGTGTATTAGAGACAGGGAGAAGGGCGAGCGTGGTGCATGTGGTTATCAGCTCCAACATCGATGACATGAAGTCTACAGCGACCTCTTTATGTGTTACTACGGTCCCAGAAAATGGATGGGTTATCACCAAATTTGGTCAGACCTAAAATAAGGAATACAAGGTGTCGCAAGGCCACGCAATCCCAAGGGAGTAGGCTTTCCTCTTCCCACGACCTGAGGGTTAGCGGAGGCCCGTGATGTGACCATGAGTCAGGAGGAGCGTGTCAGAGTGTCCACGGGAGGGGAAGGGGGCCGCCCTCGAAGCGCCAGTCGTGAGAGGAGGCGCCTCCACTCCTGAGCTGCAGCATCTCTGTCCAACCACTTCGGACACGCCGAGCCCCAGTTAAGGGCGTCAGAGGGCGTCGAGGGGAGACGTGTCTTCCGTATTTACCCGCATGTGCTACCCTCCCCTGCGGTCGGGGGTCAGGTTTCTCCCCCCAGCACAGCAGGGCCAGACCTCGGCCTTCCAGGCCTCTGTGGGTCCCCGCGGTCCGGGGCCGGCCCTCAGGTTACAGCGGGCAGTCGGGCAGGTGTTCACAGGTGGCCTGCAGGCCGGAGAAGGGGCGTCGAGGTCTGCTTCCGGGAAAGCCAGCCACCTGCCCTGCACATGGCACCAGCAGGGCCGCGGGGGCCACACCAGGCCCAAGCGGTGGACATCCCGGCCCAGGGGGGCAGAGGCCCGACACCCTGCTCTCCGGGTGCGCCCTCACCTAGGGGTGGCCCAGCCCCAGGAACGGCTGTCCCGAGGCAGAGCCAGCCGCAGTGCAGCCCCCCAGCCCAGGTCCCCCCGCAGCTGCTTCCCGGTGGTGGAGGGCGGCGTCCCCTCCAGCAGGGTCTCCGGGTGAGGTGGCGGCCACACCAGGGCCACAGCCACAGGGCAGGGGAAACAGGGGTGGCCCCGGTCACACCGCAGGGCACCAGGCACAGGTGCGGGCTCCTGCCCGTCCAGGCTACTCAGGGAGCCGAGGGAGCGGCGTGTGCAGGCTGCAGCTCTGTGCTGTTCGCGGCCCGCAGGAGACCGTGGGACCTGGAGCACGGAGCTCGGGCCATGGGAGGCCGGGGGGCCGGGAGCACGGAGCTTGGGTTGTGGGACAGCATGGGACCTGGAGCATACCACATGTGCAGTCTGTCCCCTCCAGGCAGTACGCAGTCTGTCCCCTGCGGCAACTGTGCAGTCCTTCCCCCCGAGGCACGTGTGCAGTCCATCCCCCGCAGCACATGTGCAGTCTGTCCCCCGAGGCACGGGTGCAGTCTGTTCCTGAGGCACGTGTGCAGTCTGTCCCCTGCTGACACACAGGTCGAGGCCCGGGGCGCAGGGCTTCCCCGGGACTGGCCCCATCTGCGCCCGCGGCCCTAATGGACAGAGTCGGGGACACTGGGACTTGGGGCGGCAGAGGAGCAGGCTGCCCAAATGACAGGCAGAGGCGACGACCACCGAGCGACCTCCGGGAAGCCTGAGCTCCCAGCGAGCCTGGGCCCCGCACTCGGCCCCACGGCAGCCGCCCCGGCCTGGGAGTCCCAAGGCCACAAGCGCCGACCTGTCCCGAGGGCACTTGCTCTTAGAAATGATCATTGACTTGAACAGGCTCCGATCACACACTCACGTCACTGGCACGGAACTGTGCTCCTTCGCAGACCCAGCGACAGTCACTGTTTCTCCATCCGCGGGAGGGGCACCAGGCCCTCGGCTCCCTGCCTGGCTCCAGTGCTCCCAGCAGCTCCAGTGCTCCCCACCTGGCTCCAGTGCTCCCAGCAGCTCCAATGCTCCCAGCAGCCTCAGTGCTCCCCAGCAGCTCCAGTGCTCCCAGCAGCTCCAGTGTTCCCAGCAGCTTCAGTGCTCCCAGCAGCTCCAGTGTCCCCAGCAGCTCCAGTGCTCCCAGCAGCCCCAGTGCTCCCAGCAGTCCCAGTGCTCCCAGCAGCTCCAGTGTCCCCAGCAGCTCCAGTGCTCCCAGCAGCTCCAGTGTCCCCAGCAGCTCCAGTGCTCCCAGCAGCCCCAATGCTCCCAGCAGTCCCAGTGCTCCCAGCAGCTCCAGTGTCCCCAGCAGCTCCAGTGCTCCCAGCAGCTCCAGTGTCCCCAGCAGCTCCAGTGCTCCCAGCAGCCCCAGTGCTCCCAGCAGTCCCAGTGCTCCCAGCAGCTCCAGTGTCCCCAGCAGCTCCAGTGCTCCCAGCAGCCCCAGTGCTCCCAGCAGTCCCAGTGCTCCCAGCAGCTCCAGTGCTCCCAGCAGCCCCAGTGCTCCCCAGCAGCCCTAAGATGGGAAGCATAAGTTCCAACCGGCCGACCTCACGCTCTCAGCTCAGGGATAATAGGAGCTAATTTAGCTCTTGGCGATGAAGCGCTGTGCTCCTACTCGGGGGATGGAATGGAAGTCAGCTGCCGGCGGAACCCCAAGACGGAGGAAACCATGGAACCGGAAAATGAGTTCGGCGCTCCGCAGCTAAATTTTGCTCTTTTTCTAGAAACCCTAAAAGTGTATTTGCATGAGGTTTGGACTAGGAGTCAGCAGGAGAAGGCGAGGGCAAAGGAGGGCCTGCACCGCTCCCCCCTCCGCCCTCCCCGGGGTCAGGGCAGAGGACGACCTGGATGACAATTTGCTAATTGTTGTCACGGGTCTCGGCTCTGGTCCAGGCTGAGGGCACAATTACAGTCTCCGAAATCCAGCGTCCAACACAGGAACGCCTCCCTGGAGGGCGCAGGAAACCAGGAGGACGGATTTAAGAATGAGTCTTCGTGAATTGTCATAGTCTCCACACCTGCGTCACAGGCTTCGGAAAAGCGAAAAATCAAAACACATGCATCTGTAGATGTTTTTTCAAGCACTTTATAGAGACTCTGCATTTGCCGTTTTTGACGAGGCTCTGATGGCCCTTCACAGCGCATCGCTTCCTTTGTCTTCCACGTCGAGCAATAGAAAAGCACCACGTGGGGATCCCTGGGTGGCGCAGCGGTTTGGCGCCTGCCTTTGGCCCAGGGCGCGATCCTGGAGACCCGGGATCGAATCCCACATCGGGCTCCCGGTGCATGGAGCCTGCTTCTCCCTCTGCCTGTGTCTCTGCCTCTCTCTCTCTCACTGTGTGCCTATCATAAAATAAAAATAATTAAAAAAAAAAAAAAAAAAAAAAAAAAAAGAAAAGCACCACGTGCCGCGAGCTTGTGAATCCAGGAGGGGTCGCGGGGCGTCCACCCGAAGCCTGAAATGAGCAAATGAGTATTCGCTCATCGGGCCACGTTAGAGGAATTTTGCATTTGCATTTTCTGTGTTTTTAAGGTTGGAATTCCTGCAAAGGGCCACCATCCAGGACGGACCGCACGGGCGCTTCTCATTTCATAGCCAGGGCAGCTTTCTCCGGAGCCTGACACGTGGGGGTGCTGCCCCCGAGACCCACTGCCGTGTCCTGGACACGTCTTTCCCCCAAAAAGCACAGCCCATCTCCCGGTTCTTGCACTCGGTACCCTTTGTGCATAAAACCCTTGCACTGAAAACTGTAAGGAAAATACTCACCTGGTTTAATTTTTTTTACAAAGACGGGACACGATAATATTCCCACCTTGACAGAGAATCGTATTTATTCTTTTTAGAAGTCTTCCTGCGAGTGATACAAGATAGGCCTGGAGTGAGAAGGGATACCCCCCACATCCCCGTGGCGTTGGGGTGCGGACAAGACGCAGCGGAGTCGGCAGGCCAGGCCTCGGCCAGGATGCGGGGAGCATGAGGGGTGCCGGGTGCGGGCGCCCACCCCACGCGAGCCCCGTGGGTGCAGCCACGGCTGCAGAGACATCGCTCAGCCCTCTGTGGCCACCCTGCCTCCTCCTGGGCCCCCGAAAACCAGAGTTCGCTTCCCGCTTGGTCCAATGCAGGCCCCGTCCAGACCCACCGCCCTCTGACTCTGTTGACCGAGGGCCGCCCTGCTCTCCCGGCTGGAAGTGCAAGTCGAGGGGCCGGGCTGGCGAGTGGGGCTCAGAGTGACACGGCCACGTCGGCGAGGCTGTCTCAGGGAACCTGGGGGACGACGGCGCAAAGCGGCTCCTTCTTTGGTGCCCGATGCACACTGGCCAGAAGACGGCCACTTGTTTTAGTTGCGACATTTTGCTTATGAGAGACCAAGAAGGTAGCCCCAGATGACCTTAATCACCTCCTCCCCGACCCCGACCAAGGGTCCTTCTTCTGACCGGGTTCTGGGGAGAAATCAACCGGGAGGGGCGCATCCCCATCCCTCCCCACGCCGACGTCGTCACGGCCACGAGGTGGCCTGTCCAGCGCACAGGGACCGGCAGGGCGATGGGAAGGGCCACAGAATTGGTGGGGCTCAGTTGCAGAAGGAGACGCAGAGCCTCCTGTTGGATGGCTCAGAGTTTCGAGCCCGGGCCCGCAGCACATTCTGCAACACATGGGGCAGCCGGCGTGGGTCCCCTCGGGTACCCAAGAAGCCAGCCTGGCCACACCAACAGCCACGCTTGTCTGGAGGCTAGACGCCCCGTCCCGCACATGGAGGCTCCTCCTCCTCCCACGAGATCTCTGTCTCAGGGTCTCCGAGGCCCCTTCTCTACCCTGCTTACTACCGCACAAAGATGCCACATCCTAAATATTTAAGGTATGTCTGTGTGTTTGAGGCCTAGTCTATATCAGCATCCATGGGGCCCCCGGGGGGCTCAGCAGCTGGGCACCTGCCTTCAGCCCAGGGTGTGACCCCGGGGTCCCGGGTTCGAGTCCCACGTCGGGCTCCCTGCATGGAGCCTGCTTCTCCCTCTGCCTGTGTCTCTGCCTCTCCTGTGTCTCTCATGAATAAATAAATAATATCTTTTTAAAAATCACCCAGATTTTTGTTTCTTTTCTAATCATAGGAGCCTCTCTACCCTCCGCATCTTCTAAATAACCCATGACTGCAAGGGGATAGGAAGGGAAATGGGCCGTGCTCCACCCTGGGACAGGAATACCAGAGGCCTAAGGCATCTAACCCCCCTCAACAGGGGGACCCCCGGGGCCTCACTCTCTCACACCTGCCTGCGTGCCTGGACACGCACGTGGCCCCCGCCGCAGCCATCCTGTGACACATGGGGGTCCAGGAGGTCTGGATGCGATGAATCGAGCAAATATCACGTTGACTCTGTTTTTCTGTCTTTATGCCAAGAGGATGTGCTTCAACCCAGGATGCCCACCCCCTCTTGGGGGAGGCCTCACAGCCTTTTCTCCTCCCTCTTTTGTGACTCATCACTCAGTCAGGGCTTAATTTGTTAAGAACCGAGCACACGTGTTCACATGCAAGTCCTGAGTCCCTCCGAGATGCTGGCGACCGGGGCCAAACTCCCTTCTCAGACAACCCAACGGACATCGGAGCTGAGCCCTCGCCCCTAGACCTGCGGGACCGTAAGTTTCAGAATGCCCCCTCCGTGGAGTCGGAAAGGGGTAACTCAGTACTTCTGACTTCTTCTCTTCATTTCAAAAATCCAATCAAATCAGGATAAATAAATAAATAAATCCTTCTTGACACGTTGATAAAAATTTGGGAGGAAAAATGCTGAGAAGGGCAATGGGGGCTGCACCCAGCTCAGGTTAACCCAGCTCCATCTCTTAAGAGTGATGGCAATCAAATTTGTTCCCACCTCTCTCTCAAAAAAAAAAAAAAAAAAAAAAAAAAAACATAATTAGAATGCAGGCAGAAGTATATGAAAAGGGATGGAATTATTTATAAAAGTTTTAGAAGGAATCTTTCTGGGTCAGGATATTTGCCCAGTGGCAGGAATTTAATACATAAGCATAACTCTTTAGAGAGCTCTTGCTCCAGGGATTTTTTTCCACCCCCCACCCCCAACAAGGGCGATCTTGAGGAAATGAAAAATTTCAAAAAAAAAAAAAAAAAAAAGAAAAGAAAATTTCAGAGGAATGTTAGGAGTGGCTGGGCAAAAACCAATTTGATCTCCACTGTAGTGGCATTATTTGATTCTTGCATTAAAGAGTGATATCCAAAATGTGAAGATTATGCTAAGCGCCCTATAAAAGGATGCAGACCTCAGGGCAGTCGTCTGTGACTTGCTTCCAATTGTGCTCAGAACGACACACACATGTGAAGACAGGCCAAGAAGTGCGGGGTCAGCAAGGCATTCGGGGCTGGCAGACGGAGGAGGAGGCAGCGGAGTCCCACCCGCCGAAGACAAACTCCTCTCCTACGAGAACAAAGTATGATTGAGAGGTTGTAGAGCTGGTCGACCCAACGGGTATGGGTAGATGAAGATGAAGAAGGGTAGATTATGAATTGGACCTCCGAGGTCGAAAAAAATCCTATCTCCTACATAGAGATACGGATACACCCGTAGATGCAGGACAGACACACACATGCACACGAGCTTTCCGCCCGGCGTACCCATTCCTTGGGAGAAATCGCATACAGAGTCGTGGACATCTGTCGCTCTCGGACACAGCGTCCACGCAGGACAGCCCAGATTTCACTTTCGAACCACTGCAGGCCCATCCCTAACCCTGCTCTTATTCATAGAGAAAGGTCAGAGGCCAGAAGGAGGGCTCGGTTTTATTGCACCTGTCGCACCTGTCGCACCTACAGCGGCTTCCTCGAGAGCGCGTGGGGACACTCGTGTGTCCGCGTCTGCCGTCAGCGGGAAATACCACCCACCTGGATGGACCCGAGTAGGCCACCGGGGCCCGCCGAGGAAGCCTTCAAACTCTCCATGTCTGTTCTGGACTTAACGCAGGTTTGGGAAATAAGTGACCCTCTTTGCCCTGGGGCTCCAGGTCTGTCTTAGAAGTTCTCAGAGATGCTAGAAGCTTGAGCCTCTTCCTACCCAGCCTTCCTCCCCCTCTCCTCTCTCTGCTGTAGCCCTCACAGGCGTTTTCTCAATTACTATCTCAAACTTCTAATTCTGTCAGAAGCACCTTATTCCTAGGAAAAAAATAAATAAATAATTGACACACAGGATAAAAATTAACGCTACGCTTGGTGAAGTATCTCAACAAAATAAAGTTTATCCTCTTCCTTCCGTCTTCATTTCAGTAAAATTTATGTGGTATCAATAGTAATTGATTCTTAGGTTAACGCAGAAGCTTCTCGATATAAGATCTTCATAGAAATGAGCAAAGCTGTGTAGGTAAGCAATAAGGTATGGTCGGCCTCCACCGTGAGGAGTCGAGCTGTGTGGGTTGACCTTCGGCTTGAGGACCGCGGATTTGTACACGCTTCATCCAACCTACTTGTTTATAGAAGGTGAAGACCCTCCAGTGATTAGACGAGTACAGAGAAAGAAAAGGATCCATCCTTCACACACTTTCGGTTCCTGACATTAAGCTTTGAATTTTCCCTGCGCTTGCTACTACTATGGCAGAAATGGTTTCTGTATCTCTTAATTGTTGGCTCAGAGTGACTCATTTTGTTGTTGTTGTTGTTGTTTTTTAATTTTTTTTAAGATTTTATTTATTTGAGAGAGAGTGAAAGAGCGAGAGAACACACAGAGGGAGAGAGAGAAGCAGACTCCGTGCTAAGCAAAGAGCTGGACGTGGGGCTCGAGTCCAGGACCCTGAGAGCATCACCTGAGCAGACGCTTGATGGACTGAACCACCCGGGCATCCCCAGAACGACTTGTTTTTTAATCTGATAAAGTACCCTGCATTTTTAAAAGATGGTCTATACCTGGATGTATAGAGGAACCAGTTCATATATATGTTGAAGTCTAGAAATTTACCGATTTAGTACCTAATCACTAAAAATCCAGGCATTAACAAGTCAAATCCACCCCATATAAACCATTTAACATCAACCCAGTGGATGACGCAGAAGCTGTCGTTCCTCCTCTATTTCCAAGGCCCGCGCTTCCCCAGCGCTGGCCTTCTATATATCAGGCTGGTTGATGATGGGAGACACCCGCCCCTTTAGGTTACTTTTCCCGTTGTGATGTATCTTCTTGGGTTTGGCCAATGCTCAGCTTTCTTCCTTCCCAAGGCTTTGCCTTTGACTCATTCCAACTATATAACCCTATGTGATCTGTTATCACTACCGGCTATATCGCTGTACTCACGAGGATGGCCATGGAATGACAACACGGAACCCACAGAGTTCAAGGTATTGGAAAAGCTTTTTGTAGAACTCGTTTATTTTATTTTATTTATTTTATTTTATTTTATTTTATTTTATTTCATTTCATTTCATCTTATCTTATTATTTTATTTTATTTATTTTATGTTATTTATTTTATTTTATTTTATTTTATTTTATTTTATTTTATTTTAATTTTTACACATTTATTTTATAAAGGGACATTTGCTATGTGCCCACTTTAAACGGCAGACTTTTTGTTGCATTTGATGTCGGCTATATATGTCTATTTAAATATCCATGAGGATTATGAATTCCTTCTCTTTAAACTTTGTTCCTCAATGTTAACAATCTTATCAAACGCTCAGGGAGGGATATTGAAGGAGGGGCGTCCCATGGAAGAAGGTAGCAAACAGTACTGAGAGAGAAGAGCTTACTCTTTTCTAGACTTCAACAGATTTACATCAGATCTGCTAATGAAAAAAAAAAAAAGCTACTCAGGCAGGCACACGTCTAACTTGGGCAAAAGTTTTACAGGAAGTAGAAGGAATAACTTCGCCACATAGTGGGTCACGGCTTGATGATCCATTTCTTAGGTAGCAGCAGGATATTTTCCTGGTAGGATTGTGAAAGACTGTCCTTTCTTTCTCTGGTGAAGAATTGCTTTTTCATAGTTCTCAAAGGATTTTGTTTTTCCCTCTTCCCATATTATTTTAGTTCACTGTAGATGCTTCTAACATTCTTTTCATAGAATTGAATTTCATTCTGCTCCTAGCTAATCCCTCTGAGAAACTAGAAAAAAATGAAAGTCTAGATAGTCCTGGTTCCAGATCTTTTTTTTTGGGCTGATTGCTAATTTAAGGGATCCTGGTTAGAGATTAAAAAGAACCAAACAGATTCTTGGGCAAGAGGTGACTCTGCTTTGTAACTAAAGTACAAATAATAGTTTCTATAGGAAAAGCCCATAAAGCACATCTGAAATTTCAGTTTATCTGCTCACAGAGTCATTTGATGAGGCCCCGTATTTAAATGGATAGATTACTTTTTAGACCATATCATTGAATATTTTTACGTAACTTTAGCCATGGCAGCCTAAGTTTTAAATTGGTGGGGATCCACTGTCGAAATCTATGCTTATTATTTAGTTCAATTTATTGACAGAAGTTTAAATCTAAGGAGCTCTACATCTCTCTGATACCTATGATTAAGGCGGATATGAGTGGATTAAGTGAGTCTGAGATGCGGTCCTTACAGCTCCTGTTTTGACATATGTGATTAAACCGTAATTAAAGCTACTTACTGCCTAATGTGTCTATCTCCATGGTTGACATTATGCATGACGTCCTCGTAGTTCAGAGGAATGAATGCTGAAGCGACTGCTCCGCTGTTCCTCTTTAGCTGCTAGGGGCACGCAGATCGTTAGTTTTCCCTTTTTAGAACAGAATCGCACTAAGGTCAAAGGCTGACTTTTTATTTTTATTTTTATTTTTACTTTTTTAAAATTTTTACAGAGCATTGAAACTGCAACTCTCAACAGCAAACTCCATGTCCACTTTTTTTCATGGGTCGCAACTTATGCAAGATTTAACTTCTCATTTCTGGTTCTCTCCTTTGGGCTCATATCCAGGTTCACCCGTCCCCCCTCAGCTGTACAACCTTGAGTAAGCTCGTCCACCTCTCTAAGCATTAAGATCCCCATTTATGTTAAACGTCCACCTCATATATACAGATAATATTTTTTAAACATGACTACAGGGTTTAGCAAAGTCATTGACAAGAATAAAACACAACATAGTGTTTATACTTTTTAAACACACGAATTCATATTTGAGATAACGCCCTAAAGAAATAATCTAACATATAGAAGAAGTCACATGTTCAGATACGGCTGGGGGTGGTATTAGCAGATGTGATGTTGGACCGGCCAAGGCCCATGGCCAGTAGATTTCTTGGCTTTGCTTGAGAAAGAAGAATAGAGCAAGTTGCTTAGAGAATTAAATATAGATTTATTTTAATATATTTATATTATAAATAATATATAATTTATATTTATAATATATAAATAATTCGTATTTATATAAATTAAATATAATAAATATAATATTAAAATATAATATAATTTATATTTATAATATATGAATATAATATATAAATAATTTATATATTATAAATAACAATTTAATATATTATATTTAATTTATAATAATAATTTATAATAATAAATAATAATTTATATAATATATTTAATTTAATATATTTAGTAAATCTAAATCTAGATTTAGATTTAAATTTATTAAATATAGAAGAAAGGAGCTACTTCACAGACAAAGGAGTGATCTCCTTTGACTCTCTCAGAAGGAGGCGTCTTTTGTCCCCTCAGTGAAGGGGTCCATGAGCTTGTTTAAAAATTAGCTAACTGTCCAGAGGGGTGCTTGTTCCCTGACTTGGGCTTTCTCACTTATGTTGGGTGGTTAGTTTCTCCCTGGTCTCAGGGTCGTGGAATCACCCACAGGGAGCAACTTAAAAAACATCCAGCCTTTGTGGCTTTTACTGTTGTTGGGAGTGGAGTTTTGTGGTTTCCCATGAATCTGGATCTTGTGACTCCTTTAAGTCATGACCTGCTGACTTTTAGGGTAAGGGCCGGCCTAAACCCAAAACAGCTTTACATTGGTCAACTTGTCTCCCGAGTCTGCCTTCCTTCTTGCCTCAGAAGTAAAAAAAAAAAAATGCATAATGCCAGACGACTATTAAATACTGGTGGATAAAGGTAATTTTATGCAACCATGGAAAATTATGACAATATATAAATTATATATTGGAAAATTATATAATATATAAAGAGGGAAATATATAAAGTGAAAAATTATATAATATATAAAGAGGCAAAGTACAAAACTAAATTTACTGTAAAACTCTGTTAGAACATGAATGTCCAAAAAAAAAAAAAAAAAAAAAAAACCAAGTTGGGGCACCTAGGTCACACAGTTAAGCAACCTACTGCTGGTGCTGGTTTCGGCTCAGGTCGTGAACTCAGAACCCTGAGTCAGAGGCCTGGGTTGGGCTCCGGGCTCAGTGTGGAGTTGGCCAAAGATTCCCTCCCGCTCTCCCTCTGCCCCTCCTGCTTGGGCTCCTCTCACGCACCTGCGCTCGCTCTCTCTGAAATGAATAAACAAATCTTAAAAAAAAAAAAAAAAAAAAACAACATTACATTACTGATTCTTTCAGAATGGTAACTTGTGGATGAGTCAGAAGTGCTGTTTCCTGTTTTTCATAATTCTTATATGTGGTCATGTTCCTATCATGAATAAAAATTTTACCGAGGACCTTATCGTCAGGCTGGAGGCCTGGGGGTGTGGGACAGTGAAAGGAGGAGGTCGCCGAACCGGCTGTAGGACACTGGAGGTCACTGGCGTGGAGGCGGCCTCGACATCTCAACGGCCTTAACCAGGAAGGCTGCGTCAGGTTCAGCCTCAATCCTGAGACGCTCAGGCCGAGTCAGCAAAGTTCTTTCCTATTTTGATATTATAAATATTTCTATAACAAACATCCTCATATAAGGTCATTTTGTACTTATGCAAGTATATCTGCAAAATGATTTCCGAACATGGAAATCTCTAGGTCAAATGAAAAGTACATTTTATAGATTCATACACACTGCCAAGCCACCTTCCATTCAGATTATAATAATTTATTCGCCACCAACAGTGGTATGAGACTGTCTCTTTATCTCAGCATTTCTAATATGACGGTCAAAAAAATTCTATTGCAGCACAGTCTCATTTTAATTACCTATTTATGTTAAGCATTTGTCCAGATTTTAAGAGACTTCTGTATTTCCTTTTCCCTTTTTTTTTTTCAGATCAGTTCATTCTGTTACTTACCCCTGTTTTTAATCTTTTTCTTGGTTTGAACTAACACATTTTTCCAAAGGGTAGGGGTGCAGTGCAGAAGCACTAACTCACTTCCCTTTGCATGGAAACTGCGACCTCTGGCTCGAAAATGCTCAGAGGCTGCCTCCTGGAAGTCACCCGTGACCTCCAGATTACTCTGTTTAATTGTGTCTTCTCAGTCAGAATTCTTGCTTTTTCTACAGCATTGACCAAGCTTGCCCATTCCCCTTCCTGGGACACTTCGGAGACTTCTACATGACACACTTCTGCATCTCTTAGGAGTTCCCCCACTGCTTTTTGGTTCTTTGAGGATGACCACGTGGGCCACCTACCAGCTAAGCTTAGGGTCCTCCATATAATTTATCAACAACCCAGGATACTTTTTAGGGTAAAACGTGTTTTAATGGTCATTCCAGGGCAATGGTTATAAATGGGTCATGCCCCAAGCAAACCATGACATACGCACATGGTTTCTAATCAAGTCTCTAATCGAGACTTTCTAATCAAGTCCCTAAATCATCTTTCTGTCAAGTTTTTTCTTCCTTATCTAAAATCCAGAGCTTTTTTGGTACAGCTATGGTGCTTTAGCTTTTACCATTTATTTCTTGAAGTTGCATTCTGCAAGATGAGATAAAGAGTAGAGTCTATTCACCCCGGCACCCTGTTTCCTTGCTGTTTCCCAAATCAAGCATCAATCACTTGGAATGATGAAGATTGTCTAATAACCTTAAGAGTATCAGAGAAGGTAGGTCCTAAGAGAAAGGAAAGCAAGGCCATGTCGGAAACCGCGATCCAGCAGCTAAAGGGGTGACTTAGGATGAAGCTTATGGTCAGTGAGGATGAGCCTATCTCTTGAAGGTAGGTACTCAAGGGACCTCCAGCAGCTCAAAGCGGCTACACCTTTGCAACAGATGATGGCGTCCTTCACTTTAAGGCACCTGAAGACCCTGATATTATGATTATCCATCTACCACCGCAGTTGCTCCAAATTCTCTTGAACCAAAACACCAGAAGGAATTCACTTCTGCCCAGACAGGAGCCACGGCTGGCCCGAATGGTGGAAGCTGGACCTCCGGCAGGCAGTCTACGCGACGGACATTGGACTCCTGTCTCAGGGAGGCAGCCGGTCCACCCTACAGGCCTGGGTCACACCGCTGCTCCTGATGTTTCACCCGGGCTGGATTGGGCCCCCACCATTCAGCCCCTGCTTCGTCTCTTTCTACATCGATATGTAAGCCTGGGGATAACCTTGTGTTCTTTGTGTAGCTGGTAAAAGGGACTTTTGTGGCTAGAGGTTGAAATGGATTATAAACGGCTATGCTTATAGAATAGGAAGGGGAGGAGGGCGGGGGGTGGGGGTGAATGGGTGACGGGCACTGAGGGGGGCACTTGACGGGATGAGCACTGGGTGTTATTCTGTATGTTGTAAATTGAACACCAATAAAAAATAAATTTATTATAAAAAAAATAAAAAAAAAATAAAAAAAAGAATAGGAATCCAGAAGGCGGGAAGCAATTCACCTCTATAAAAAGTGTTACATGGAGCAATGAGAGTTGCCTGCCCAAAATCTAGTCCCACCTTTTCCTTGCTAGCACAATAACAGTTTGCTTTATTTACTTTGTCCCACCTTCAGTCCATTTTATACATTACACCATTCAAATATCCACTTTATTTATGTCAGTGTCTGGCTCAGAAGTCTGTAGAGATTTCTCCAGTTTCGAAGAATAATATTTAAAGCATTCACCTTTTTTTTTTCCCCTACCAAAGCATGGTACAGCACACTAAATCTAATATATTTTTAACAAATGTTTATTTTTTTTTTAATTTGCAGCCATGAGTAATTTTCAAACACAGCTAAGCCTATGTTTGAGAACACTTCCTACTACCGTTTTATCTATATTTTGTTGATGAGGACCCTGAGAAAGACGCAGAGAAAGTTGCACAGCTAGTCAAGGGAAAAAGAAAAGAAAACAAAACAAAACAAAAAAACAAAACAAAAACAAAAACAAAAACACCAAAAAAACACCAAAAAAGAAAAAAAAAGAAAAAAAAAGAAAAAGAAAACAAGAACACCAAGCCCTGACTTTGGTACATGCAACTTTCTCACTACAATATGCTCCTTTCTGATAATCTATTGGGCTGCCAACACCAGGCCACCATCCCCAGCATTACTGGTGCACACAGTGACATCTATGACATCTGGGTTGTTTCCATTGGTTGTCCGGAGGAAGACACAGTATAATTTCATTGCATATCAGAGCTATGCAGAGGTCCCCTGAAAGCCTGAGAAGAGCAAAAAGCCCAGGATACCCTCATCATAATTGGAAATAAGAGCATCCCAGAGTACCTGGTGAGGATGTTCCACAGATACAGGAAAAAAAGGAAAGCCTATAAATCTATATTTCCATACTTACACAGGAAAGGGTTAGCTCAGCAAGTGTGGGAGCCCAAACCCTGAGCATTGCAAATAAAGGCCTGGCCTTTCCCAGCTCCTGGAAGATCATCTCAGAGTCCTTAGAATATCCCAAGAGTGGGATATTATGCCTGGGAACTTGGGCCACGCCAGAGAGTTTGTGCCAGCAGTGTCATAGATGGCAGAGGCCTTGGGCCATCCCATACCAGTTTGAGGCTGGAGAAGCTGGAGAGTAGCTTAACGTCAGCCACGTAGGTGTTCTATGCCTACATGACTGTTCCCCAACTAAAATGCTGAACAGCAAGACTCGGGTGAGCTTCTTTAATGGACAATACCCTGTATGTCTTATTACGCATTGTTGCCGGGAGCGTGGGGTGCTATCTGTAGATCTCCACTGGGACAGGACAACTGGAAGTTCGCATCTGGTCTTTCCTAGACTCTGCCTTTTGCACCTTCTACCTCTGCTGATTTTAATCTGTATCCTTTCACTGTGATAAGCCATAACCATGAGTATAATAACTTACCTGAGTTCTGTGACGTCCTTATAGCAACTCATTAAACCCGAGCATGGTCTTGGGGATCCCTGCTGCAATACCTCTTGGTGGCTTATTACAATTAAGGGAAAGCCTAAGAGCACCTAGGTCACCTGGAGTGTGGTAAAGGAATATGTGAAATAATCATAGTAATTGGCATTTGTATTGACACTTTATAACTTGCAACTTGCTTGCTCTCTTTCCAGACTCTTTCCAAAACTCTGAAGTAGGTATTATTCTCATCGTTTAGATAAGAAACTATATTTGTTATTTATTTGTGTAAAAAAAATAAACCCTCAAGTTTACTGAATGAAGACAACAAACAAGTACTATCTCATCATTTCTGAGAGTCAGGAACCCCAGAGCAGCTTAGCTGGATGATTTTGGTTCAGGGTCGTTCGTGGGGCCTCAATCACCTGCAGTTACATGATCCTGTAAAGCCTTGATAGGATTCTAGGCTCAGCCTCCGAGGAGATTCAGTCCAATGGCTATGAGTTGGAGCCCTCAGTTCCCTTCTGGCTATTCTCTAAAAATCTCAGGTTCTTGCCGTAGAGGCCTCTAGACAAGGTTGCCTGGGGATCCTCAAGACATAGCCTCTGGCTCCCCCACAGTGCACGCTGCCTAAGGCAGAAATTATGGTCTTTATAGCCTGATCTCAAAAGTGACCTGACATCATTCCTGCCATACAGCATCAGCCACACAGATACAACCTTGTCCATTGGGGGAGGGCGTACGCGGGGGCTCCCGCCTCCATCTTCAGACTCACCACGACGTGAACCAAGAAGTTAGCTGACAAGCGTACAGTCACTCTGCGAGAGGCAGGGCCAGAAGTGGAACTCTTGTCTCCAGACTCCAAATTCTTTGCAGGTTCCCCCATTACTGACCCAACTTCCTTGCGAATATTCCCTTTGACGCCAAGGGAAGAGCAGACAGCAAGCTAATGTCAGCCTTGAATCACAGCTCTAAGGAAATATTATTGTCTCATCTAGTAGCTCAGAAGAAGGGTTCAGAGAAGTGGCCTTGCGCCAGTTATGTAATAAGGCCGAGGCAGAGCACCTAATCGATAATGATTTCTAAAGTACCCGTGTTCTGTTCTAAGTTGCCTCTGTGTCCTGCTACAGGAGCAGCACATCAACAAAATACTTACCTGTTCCTACATTTCTCCATATGTTATTTTTAATCTAATCTGCGGTATCAATGCTCATACCACAAAGAAAGCAAGAATTGGGCAGGTTGAATGATGCATCGATGCCTTGATGAGTGTCCTGCACAACTCACGAATTACTCACACTAGCCTCTCATGGTCTTGAAATTTTGTTTACCTTGTCTAAGGGACTTGTCTACTTCTCTTTCCCTCAAATACATTGCTTGAAATTGAATAGATAATCCTTGCACATATCCCATGAAGAAAATAATATGGCTTATAGGTCAGTAGCTTTTTCTTAAATTCTTGGTTACTGCTTTTCCAAAAAAAAAAAAAAAAAAAAAAAAGGATGATTTTAGTTACTCTATCTGTGATGACTATTTGATAAGAGCAAATTTATGCCCTGCTGCACTGTTTTTGTGCCTTTTTGCTTACATACCAGCTTTTCCTTCAATGCCAATTAGATTTTACCTGCAGTAGGAACAATGCACAGGTCAGTAAGTTCATGGAAATGATGACAAATAAGAACAATTATGAACAAGTTATGGACACTTGCTTGGCTGGGGAGGATGGTAAAATGCCCTTGGTTCCATGATAAATGTGCATTTCTAATATGTTAAAATATAAAAGTGTGTCTTTGAATCTGTAAATGTTTATTATTGTCCAAGTTTCTCTCTAACAATGGTTGTGCGGGACACAGTTGGGTTGTCTTCAAGGTGCAGTTCAACCTCATTAAAACCAACCTCTCTGACCTCCCCAATTATATCCTGAAGCAACTTTTCTGTTATATTTAGGATCACGCAAGAGTAAGTGAGGGGCCAGTTCAGAAGACTAAGTCTGACGTCCAGAAGAGAGTGAGAGGGTCATCCATCAAAGCAGTTTATATCAACATAAGCGGGGGACCTCCAGTGACAGAGCCTGACAAGCCTCATTTGGGTAAAATGAGAAAGCAAGAACTCGTGAATCTACTCTCACCGGCAATTTCAATAACCGTGAGTGAATTCTCAAGGAAGGGTCAGGGATGGTTGCTGAGCACTAATGGAGTGAGACGGGTTGAGAGGCAAATGCCGTGTGTAGTTAGATCATCCTGACACAGTCACAATATTCAGGAGACATCTATCATTTTTTTCCTACAAACATCGTTTCCAGTTCAGCCGTGTACATTCTAGAAACAATTTGTATTAGTGTCTGGTTTGCTGCTGTGACTAATTGCCCCAAACTAAGTGGCATAAAACAGCACAGACATACATCTTACAAGTCTGGGGGGCAGGAGGGTGACACAGATCTCTCTGGGGTGGCATCAGGGTGCCTGCAGGCCCAAGCTCCTCTCTGGTGGCTCCAGGGAAGAGCTGCCGTCCTTGCCGTCGCAGCTTCTAGACGTTGCCCATATTCCTTGGCTCATAACTTCCTTTCCCCACCTTCAAAACCAATAATGCTGCATCCATCTGGGACTTTTCCCCCTAGGCTCTCCCCCTCTGACTCTTCTTTCTTCTCCCTTCTCCACTTTTAAGGACTCTTGTGATTACTTTGGAGCTGCCCATGTAATTCAGGACCTATTTTAAGGTCCTGAATTAAGATGAGCTGATTAGCAACCTTAATTCCCCTTTTTGACGTAACCTAATATACTCACAGGTTCAGGGACTGCACATGCGCATCTGCTGGGGGGGGGGGGTACATTACTCTTCTGAACACTCTCCTTTTGCTCTTAAGATGTTCTCTTATTTAATTTCAAATTCATCTCGAAATTTTCAGTATTATTTTAGACTGCTAGAGATGTCAGGCTCACTGACTTGGCAAAGTATATTTCTAACACTCACTGCTGGTTTCGTGAAAGACTGTCAGGCCGAGTTTTAAAATGAAATAGTTTCTTTTCTGCTATTGACTTTCTAGGACAAACCCTTGTGCGAATTGTAGTTTCCAGCTCATAATGTGTGGATAATTTTCTACGTATCTCACGGAGTAATGATGAGATGAGCAAATATATGTTAAAATATTACACTGTCATTGCTATGCAAATATAAGACAATTTATCTATTAGTAATAATTTGGGTTATGATCATTTAAATGTTCCAATTCCACTATTTGTTCCTTATCTCAGAGCTTCAAGATACTAAATGTTACAAGAATTGATTAAAGGCTCATGGGAAAACGTCTCCTACATTTTCAAAGAATGAACTATTGTATAAGCACAGCATTTCCTCCATGAGTAAAATGTTTTTAGAGAGCCCTTAAACTCATCGAATCCCCAGGGTGCCTCATCTTCTTAAGAGCCGATTTAAAATAGACCATCTTTATTATGGATGTAAATTGGGTGACAATTATGATTGGCCACATCTTCCACTTTCTGCAGGTGGTATTTTTTTTCCCCTTTCCATACCTGCCATTGTATCAAGAAAGGAGACTTGCTTAAGTGCAAGGATGCACACAGGTGGGCCACGGCTCATGGTCGTTAATTTAAGGGCACACTTTCATTTTCAGTGCAATTAGCTGTCTAATTGAGCATCCAAATTTAGCAGTGCATTTGCATGTGCAATTAATTATGATTTAAAAGCAGTCTGCGTTAATGGTTTCTTTTCCATTATCTACAAATGTAATTACTGAAGGATGGATTGAGTTTGGGAATCATTTGGGAAAATGTTTTTGCACCACTGGAGCCCAATGCTATAAGCGGTGACAGTGAAATCAGAACACCACACCCAGAGGCATAAGGCTGAAAAGGGGGTTATTTGGTGGGGACGAGCTGTAACACAGGACCAGATTGCTGATTTGGGTATATGGTAATCTTTTTCTTGCTTACTGGAATTAACTCAAATTATAGTCACCATATGACTTCACTCAGTCAGAACAAAGATAAACCCTGAATTTGCAACAGTAGATTTTAGAAGGGAAAAAAAAAAAAAACTTCACATTAAAAAAAAAAATCTAAAATGAGACATCTTAGTTAATTTCTCATAAATGACAAAAATTAGGATCTAGTTCAGTTTAGGAACATTTGTGTGGTTTTCCTGATTAAAGGAAGGAAAATATGACCTCAAAAAACAAAAACAAAAACGAGATAAAATTCAAATGAGGAGCCAGTAATAATTAATGGAGAACAGACTGAAAACATAGTAGTTGGAGAGAATACAAAAATTCTGAATGAGCAGACTGTGTCCCTTCCATCGGCTCAACAACTGAAAAACTCTGCTATTGTTTCCTGAGGGAAAACAAGCCTTTTGCTAACCTGGGATTTCTAATAAATGCAGTGCCCAGAAGTTTGCTGCGGAAGAAGGATGTTCAAGAGCCATTGCAGGCTCTGACCTCTTGTATCACTGCCCTCAGGAGCACAAGCAGGGAGAGACACTGGGTTGGGTCATCTTGATGGGCCTAGGCAGGGTGGAGCCTGACCTCCTTACTGGGAACTGCTGGGAAAGCCATCATTGAGAAACTGTGGAGTGCTTCAGCAAAAAGGGGGAAGAGGGAGGAAAAAAACGTCAGGAAGATGGTGTGAAAGACAAATCCTCAACCATTATTTCATTAAGGTTTAATTATTTTAAATAATGGTTTTAAATAAATAAAATTACTTTAAACTTTATTTAAAATTGTGTGCTGAATTACCGAATGAGTAATTTAAGAAATAAATGAATTTTAAACATTTAAAATGATGGTTTAGAATAAATCGTTTTAATTAAAACCAACCACAACAGTATAAAACAATAAGTAAAAGTCTTTCTTCCCACTCAGAATCCTGTTTCTTCTCCTCAAAGATGATCACAGTAAAGTTTCATGTATGTATCCCTAAAACAATATATACCATAGCTCAAAATTGTAGGCATATTTTTATATCACACAATCATCGATTTCTGGTTTGCTCATCGCTTTTTTTTTCGTATTAGAGGAGCTTTGATTTCCTTGCATATCAAGACCTTCAGATCTGCTTCATTCTTATGGCTGTTCAACATAATTGAACAGATTTCTGATGAAATATTTCACTATTCTCTTATTGATGGACATCTGGGGTTTTCTAGTTTCCTCTTTTATGTAAAATAATACAAAGTGCATTTATATAATTACCTTGGCATTTTTGGTATAAGTATATACAGAATACATTGTTTAAAATGAAACTGTTGTCAGATGATATGTACATACATACACTTTATATTTTGAGAAGTAATGGCAAATACAATTTTAATACGATACTCATCACCACAAGTAGTGTCTGAAAATGCTAATTTTCCCAACGCTTTTATCCATCTACCTTTAATGAAGACTTTTCCCAGGATCATGAAGAAAAAAAAATTGTGTTTTATTTTGCATTTTCATAATTACAATTAATATTGAATACTTTTTACATGCTTATATTTAGACTTTGGTATCATTCTATGAGTGACTTATTTACAGTATTTTTCTTCCTCTTGTTTAGAAAATATCTTTTCCTTATTAGTTTGTAAGTTTATATTCTAAGCCTTAACTTCTTGTCTTTTCTGTATGCTACAAATATTTTCCATTCTATTTGTCTGTTGGCTCTTGGTCATGCTGTCTTCTGCTCTGTAGTGCTGCGATATCTCTGACTTTGTTCTGCTCAGTGTACTTCAAAAATTATATGGGGAAATTGTTTGAAGACTAGGAAAAGGAGGCCTTATCTGAAGACGATTTCCACAAGGTGCACTGGAGGTCCTACTAGTCCAGAGCAATCATAAACCAACTTTAAGGTTTGAGTGTTCCCTTCCCCACAGAGTAGGATTATTGACTTACTTTTGAGGTCTGTTTTGTATATTTTTTCTCTGTAACAATCTATTGTGGGGAACATCTCTACTAGAACATACACTACGCTCCCTGTCTTTTTTTTTTTCTTTAAGATTTATTTATTCATTCATAAGAAACACAGAGAGAGGCAGAGACGCAGGCAGAGGGAGAAGCAGGCTCCCCACAGGAGCCCAATACGGGACTCAATCTCAGGACCCCAGGACCCCAGGGCCCCAAGATCCCTGAGCCAAAGGCAGGCGCTCAACCACTGGGCCACCCAGGCATCTGTACACTTCCCATCTTGAGCAGACCCTAGACTTTGACCACCATTTAGCCTCCTTTATACTCACAGAGCTAAACAAAATGATTAAATTGTTTGGAATGGCCAACGTTCTTAAGGCAAAATGACTTCTGGGGTCTCTATCTTTCTGGAATCCCTGCCTTGTTTCCTCCCACTTTGTTCAGTTATTTTCTTACTCGGTTTTGTCAATTTTTTTATGCTTTTCAAGAAGATTCTTAAATAGTTTATTCAGTACTTGTGCTTGTAAGCAGCATAAAGTTTGTCACAATAACTTAGTTTTCTATTTCCTTAGCTGAAAGTAAGGAAATCTTTACCTTATTAATCTTATGATTTGTTCTATTTGGAAGAAGGTGGTCATTTTTCTGCTCTTTTTTTTTAGTTTTTTTGAGATTAAATGTATTTATTGTCAGGTTTTTCAACTTGGTGAATGTATTTAGGAGCATGATTCTTACTCAGAGAAAGTTTTCTTTCTTACAATGGAAAGAAGTTTCCATTGGTTTTGATATGTAGTTAATTTAAAATAGTATTTTAATAACTTTTTAACCCAGCAGTGAATTAAAAGGGTTTTGTTTTTTAAGACATTGTTTACATTTTGGGGCCCACCTTCAACTTATTAATTCCTTATTTATATTATTTTGTGTTATTAATTATGAACCATACGGCATGGTTTTTACAAGTTATAAATATCACTCTACCTAATACCTAAACAACTTTTGTAATTGTTACTTGTATTTAAACTGACTATGCTGAAAAGGTTTCCCTTTTTCTGGGGTTAAGGGGAAGTTTAGTTTCTTTGTATCAGTTTATCCTACAGATATTCATAGTAGGATAATGTACTGTCATACAGTACTATGTACTGTCATATCTCTGTCATAGGCTACAAGGACAGAAGAGTCAACAAAACTGACCAATCTTTGCCCTCAATATAATTGACACTTTGCTGGAGGAATCAGCCCATAAATAAATAAAGGTATTTTTAGTGATAATGTCTATGAAAAAAAAAAAATAAAGCAATGTAAGGGAATGGAGAGTAGCAGAGGTGCGAGACTCAATAAGGTAGCCAGGGCAAGTTTTCTTCAACTCAGACATTGAGAAGAGACTTGTATGCAGTTATTGATTGACCTTGTGGAGATCTTGGGGAAGAACATTCCAGGAAGAAGAAAAAAATTATTGATATAGCTCATCGGTTATATTATTCAAATCCTCCGTTCCTTAACAATTTTGGCTGTTCTAAATATCTTAGAAAGATATTAAAAATGTTTTTAAGATGTCTACTATCATGAGACTTTGTAAACTTATGTATATTTTAAAATAGGAATTGATTGAAAATCTAGCTATGAAATATTTGTGCTGATATTGTACTAATCCTAGGAGTGTTAAAAGAAAATTAAATAAAGAAATTAAATAAATGGATTGGAGGTGGGGAACTAAGATGTCTGGTATTAATATAATCCCCTTCAGTATTAAGCTATTCTAATTGAAGCTTACCAGTTAGATTGTTGTCTAAGTACTCCAAAATGAAGTGAACCATCAAATAAGGAAGGTACACAAATGTCCCAAGAAATTCTTCCCATTTAAAGGGATGAAAAAATGGGGAAACCAAAATACCCATATGACAATGAAAAAAGCCCCAAGTATCTATCAATAGAATAAGTGTAGCCCACAATTCTTAAATATGAAAGGACAACCAAGAATAAGTAGATATATAAGGAAAACAGTGTCATGAAAGAAAAGATAAAGAGAGGATCCACACATAATGCAGGAAAGACAACTTAAATCTTCTAATTATTATCCTGAAAGAAATTTGAGAAAATATTACAACATACACAAAAATTAAAAATAACATTGCTAAAATAGAACAGTTGGAAGATACTAGATTAGAAGACAAGGTCAAAAATATCCTAGAGAATTAGAAGGAAATTTTCACTACCTGACATCTGAGAAACGAACATTAGGGACAGAAGACGTATGCTGTTATGCCAAGATCCAATTTTAGTAAGTATTCTAGAAGAAGAAAAAACCACACACAAAAAAGAGGAAATAAGTTGATCAGAGAAAAACAGAAGAAAATTTTCCTAAACACATTACTTGAACCATATTATAAGGTCTTATGTTAAATACTAAAGAATTTAGAATTAATCCTATAGAATTGAAGACTATCTATAAGCTACAATACTATAGTCTATAAGTAGTAAAGAACCAGTGAAAGGTTTTAAGCATGGAGTAACATAATACTTTTCCTTTAGGAAATGATTTCCTATCAGCAATATGGATAATAAGCAGGTTAAGAAAAAGCTTACATTTTACTAAATCTCTTCATCTATATTTACTTTGCAATTTATGAGGGAGAGTTGTTACAATTCCCATTGACAGTTCTGTTTGAGAGAGATGCTATAGACTGTACATGTCAGAGCTGACACTAAAGCTCATTGCTTTTGTTTTTTGTTTTCTTCTGAAGCTAACATAGCATTCTTTTTCCTCTCAACCTTTTTTTGTCCTTCGTTAACATTTTATGTATATTTGGCACCATTTTGGCAGTAACCTGTGCAACTCAAATGGAAAATGTTTCTTTGAATTATTTAAGTACATGTTATTCAATAAATGCATGTTATTTAATAAATCTATTTTCTCATATTCCTAGGAACATCGAAGGATGACTTTTTTCCAGATCCCAGTCTGATATTCCCATAAACTATTTTCTAGCCCGTGGAATATGAGAGGAGGTTGTGTGAACCTCTTTTAATCCTAATGGCTAAAAAAATTCATGTGATAAAGAAAACTTGTGTGATATAGAAAAAGCTAACATACTAAATTGTGAGAAACCTAAAACTTTTCAATTAAGATCAGGTACAAAGCAAGGATGTTCCCTTTCACCATTCCTTTACAACACCATACTAGAAATTCTAGCTAATGCAATAAGAGAAGAAAAGGAAATAAAGGGACGTAGTTGGGGAAGGAAGAAATAAAACTGTCTTTATTTGTAGGTGACATGATTATTTATAGAGAAAGTCTGAAAGAAATGACAAAAATTCCTGGGTCTAATAAATATGTATATTGAGGTTGTAGGATACAAGGCCATTGTATAAAATATATATATAAACAAAATATAAAATACACAAAAGTCAATTGCTTTCCTATACACCAGCAATAAACAAGCATAATTTGACATTAAAAAAATGCAATTTACATTAACACCCCAAGAATGAAATACTGAAGCATAAATCTAACACCATATGTAGACAATATTTATGGGAAAAACTATAAAACTCTGATGAATGAAGTAAAAGAACTAAAAAAATGGATATACTCTATGTCCCTGGATAGGGACACTCAGTATTGTCAAATGACAGTTCTTCCCAACTTGATCTATAAATTCAATGAAATTCCAATCAAAATACAAGTAAGTTATTTTGTGAATATTGACACAGCAATTCTGAAGTTTTTTTGAAAAGTCGAAAGGCCCAGAGTAGCCAACACAATATTAAAGAAGATCATTGACAAAGAATGAATCTAGACACAGAGCCCACACAAAAGATGAAAGTGTCTGTCACAAAAATTAACTCAAAATGGATCATCAACCTAAATATAAAAAGTATACAATGCAAAATTATAAAATTCCTAGAAGAAAACATAAAAGAAAACTTAGATGATCTTAGGTATGGTGATGACTTATTAGGTACAACACCAAAGACACAATCCATGAAAGAAATAATTGATAAGTGGTCTTTGTTAAAATTTAAAGCTTCTTCTCTACAAAGACAATATCAAAAGAATGAGAAGACAAGTCACAGACTGGGGGAAAATATTTGCAAAAGATACGTCTTATACAGGTTATAATCCAAAATACTTGACTCTTAAAACTCCACAATTGACAATTCAAAGGGATACATGTGCCCTGATGTTTACAGCAACATTATCTACTATAGCCAAATTATAGAAGAAACCCAAGTGTCCATAAAAGGATGAATGGATAAGGAAAAAAATACATTTTTATAAATATAACATATAATATTTATGTTTTTATAAATATTATATTAAATATATATTTTTAAAAGATTTATTTATTTATTCATGAGAGAAACACAGAGAGAGAGGCAGAGACACAGGCAGAGGGAGATGCAGGCTCCTCGCGGGGAGCCCCATGCGGGACTCAATCCCAGGACCCCGGGATCACGCCCTGAGCTGAAGGCAGACGCTCAACCACTGAGCCACCCAGGCATCCCTTAAATATATTTTATATAAAAATTTATATTATAAAATTTAAATATATTTATTAAATATAATACATATTTTAATAAAAATGATATACATAATGGAATATTATTCAGCCACAAAAAGAATGAAATTTTGGCATTTGCAATGACATGGATGGAGCCAGAGAATATAATGCTAAGCAAAATAAGTTAGTCAAAGGAAGAGAAATATATGATTTCACTCACATGTGGAATTTAAAAAAATAAAACAAATGAACAAGCGGGAAAAGAGAGCAGCAAAGACACAGACCCCTAACTATAGAGAACAAACTGATGGTCGCCAGAGGGGAGGCGGATGGAGTGATGGGAGACATAGGTGATGGGGATTAAAGAATGCACTTACCACGATGAGCACTGAGTAATATATAGAAGCATTTAATCAATATATTGTATACCTGAAACTGAAAAACACTGTTAGGTTAATTATATTGGAATTAAAATAAATCCTCAACAATTGAAATCAAACAACCTGGTTAAAAAATTAGCCAAAAACCTTGACAGACACCTTGTCAACAAAGATACAAACGGCAAATAGCATATGAAAGATGTTCCACATCCAATGTCATCAGGGAAATGCAAATTAAAACAAGATTGTCACTACACGTCTATTAGGATGACCAAAATTTGAAACACAGACAACACCAAATGTTGGCCAGGATGTGGAACAATAAGAACTCTTATTCATTGGTGGTGGAAATGCAAAATGGTTCAGCCACTCTGGAAGATAGTTTGCCAGTTTCTTGCAATACGATACATATCATGCCCTTACCGTGTGACCTGGCAATTGTGCTCCTCAGTAGTTACTCAAGGAGGTGAAAACGTATGTCCATGTTTATAGCAGTTTTATTCATTATTGCCAAACTTTGGAAGCAACCAAGCTGTCCTTCAGTAGGTGACGTGGTAAATAAACTGCAGTACATCCAGACGGTGGAACATTCCTCAGTGAGAAAAGAGATGAGCTTGAAAAGCCATGAAAAGACATGGAGGAAACTTAAATGCATATCGTTAAGTGAAAGAAGCCGATCTGAAAAGACTACAGACTGTATGATTTTAGCTATATAACACTCTAGAAAAGGATAATTACTTGGCAGGGCCTGGTGAGGGTAGTACAGACGATTGTAAGGGCAGTGACAATGCTCTGTATTTTGCCATGTATGCTAATACTGTGTATCACTGCCGTGGTGGATTCATACCATTATATATTTGTCCAAACCCACGTGATGGTAAACTACAGATATGGGGGATTTATGAAGAGTTGGTGTAGGTTCATCAATTGTAACAAACGTACTGCTCAGGTGGGACATGTTGCTAACAGAGGAGGTCGCACATGTTGGGGGGGGGGAGAAGGCATATGGGAAATCTCTATATTTTCCTTTCAATTTTGCTGTGACCGTAACAGTGCTAAAGAAAGAAAGAAGAAAGAAAAATAAAGAAGAAAAAGAAAGAGAAAGAAAGAAAGAAGGAAGGAAAGAAAGAAAGAAAGAAAGGAAGGAAGGAAGGAAGGAAGGAAGGAAGGAAGGAAGGAAGGAAGGAAGGAAGGAAGGAAGGAAGAAACAGGGTAAATAGAACAGAGATTTTATCCCGACATTTGGAGTCTTTCTGCCATAAGAGCATTTGCTTTGACAGCTTCTTGTGTCTAGAACAAGTAACAGCAAACGTCTAGAACAAGTAACAGCAAACGTTTTATGTAAAGTACCAGGTGGTAAATATTTCAGGCTTTGAGACCAACATATAGTCTGTTGCATATTTTTTTTTTTTTTTTGGTTGTGGAGTTGTTGCGCTTTTTTTTTTTTTTTTTTTACAGCTCTTTAAAAGTGTAAAAATCTTTTGGAAATAGCAGTGATGATTGCAAAACATTGTGAATATAATGAATACCAGTGAATTTCACACTTAAAAATGGTTAATAAAAACTGGCCCAACTTTTTTACCAAAGGAAACATCTCATGTTCTTTCTCCCTCTGCCATCCTGAAGGAACCAACAGAAGCCAAGTGCTGAAGATGGTAGAGTGAGATGTAAAAAGCTTGACTGAGTCATTGTTAGGAGAACCACCCAACAATCAGGACTAGCTGTTGCAGATTTGACATAAATAATTTTTTTATCATTTGGAGGAATTATAATCTTCATACATATAATTATATGGTTTAACTATAATTACACACATAGTAATTTTACACACACACACACACACACACAAATGGCAGCTAAATCAAAGATCTTAAAAATCTCAGGGAATCTTAAATCCACATGCCACAATATCTGATTTTTCCATTGTCAAACAAATGCCTAACTTATAAAAGACTTGGCCTCTAATGTTGATTTTTATAACCTTTTCTTTTTTTTTTTTTTTAACCTGGGATGAGTTATTTTGCCTTTCTGAGCATCATGTTTTCAAGAATATAATGCCTATTTCTTAATGCTACTTAAGGATTATAGAAAAAGATCCCTTGTAGCAGTGCCTGAAACAGAATAGGCCCTCAATGTATGTCCCTTTCCTCTTACAGCTTTGGATGTTGCTATAAATCAGACAAGACCAAAAATACCACAATAAAAAAAAAAAAATCTTCATTCCTGATGCCCTGGTGTGGTTTGATATGGAATCAATGCCTCCAATGCTTTTCCAAAATTTGTAGTGGATCATGGATGTAACTCTATTAGTCCTTTGTAGTTCACTATCTTAGCTAAATTAGGTTAAAACTTTAATTTTCTAAAATAAATGAAGTGTAAGCCTACAAATGGGAAAGAAATCCATATCTTAATAAAGTATATTTCATTTGGATGTTCTTTCATTTCCTATTTACTCTCCAGGGCCTCCTTGAGCACAGCCAAATTGGAATCCTTAATTATAAGTAGCCTTTTGGAATTGCTTAATCAATGGTGACTTACAACAGAATTCACAGACAAACTTTGTTATCATAGCTACTTTCCAAAGGAATCCCTAAGTCTATATGTCTCGGTATATAATGTAATTTTCCTTTGATTTCTCTAGATAATGCCAATTAAACTGATTAAAGTAGATCTAAGTGCCTAAACTATACATACACATTTTTTTACGAGGAGTAGGGAATTTATTCGTAGCAGAAGATTTACGCTAGAGGTGTCCAAGCTCTTCACAGACTCTTGAGAGCTTCCATAGAACCTTGGAATAAGGACCAGAAAGGTATAAATGTGCCAATAGTATGGTGCTATGACTCTAAATAATCACCTGTATTTTTAAAAGACCTTAAGTGTTTTTATAATGAAGAGGTCTAGAGGATGTTCTAAGCAAGCAACAGTGAAGAAAAATATTCGGGTAGTTTGATAACAGTCCCTATCTCTTACTAGGTTTGTTGCTTCTAAATAGAGTTACCTGGCAGGTGTTGAAAGGTGCTGTCGTAGTTGAGTTGGTGCTTGTAGGTACGATCAACCGAGTAAGAGCATACTGTGTCTTTCCACTCACTCATGTTCTTTTATACAAACAAACTCTTCATTTAATACTGTTTACATTGGGTCAAACATGACAGTTAGGGTGTGTTTATATGCAACTAGGGAGCTTATTTATTCAATTTATGTCCTCAGGCTTAAGAAAAGCCACACTCCTTAAATCTTTTAATTTATATTCAAAACAACTTTTTAAAGATTTATTTATTTGTTTTAGAGAGACAGAAATCACGGAGGGAGGGGCAGAGGAAAAGGGAGAGAGAATCCCACGCAGACTCCATGCTGAGCTTAGAGCCCCATGTGGGGCTCAGTCTCTCCATCCGGAGATCACAACCGGAGCCAAAACCGAGAGTTGAACGCTTAAGGAGACTGTGCCACCAGGTGCCCCTGTTCGAAACATTTTAAAGACGTTTGTATCTTACATTCTTTTTTGATTATTCAGAGCAGTTCTGGTATCAAATTCCTTTCAGGCAGCAATTTTATAATTTTTCGTTGACTACTATTTATTAGAGACACAAATGGAGTCTTGCAGGAAAAAAAAAAAAGTGACTGGAACCAAGGCTGAAGGTTTTATTCAGCTGTTAAGCATCAGAGAGCCCTGAAGATAGGTAACTACTGAGTCAAAGCAGGTTGGAGCTTCAGAAGGTGAGGAGAAGAGGAGGACACGTCCTTGTCTTGGGTTTGGCTGGGGTCAGTCTCCTCATAAAATGCTGTGAAACTCACAGTTGGAGAGTTTCCGGGGTCTGTGGCTCTTGCTCTGGATAATTAGGGCACTCCCATTCCAATGTCTAATCTAACAGGACTTTCCGAGACCCATTTTTGCAAAAGACCTTTCAGTATGGTGGTTAAGTAGTATGAGGGGGGCATCTGGAGGGAGCAAGGAAGCAAGGAAGCAAGCAAGAAAGGGAGAGAGAAAGGAAGAGAAGGAAGAAGGAAGGAAGGAGGGAGAGAGGAGAGAAGGAGACAAAGGAAAAATTGGGGACTTTCTATTTTGCCTGTTTTTTTCCTTTTAAATAGTACAGAAAAGGAACATTTTTTATACTCTATGCTTTTCTCATTCGTATCTTCCCTTGTTTTGTTTTTAATCCACACAAGAAGCAGAAAAGGTCCTTATCATGTAATAATCTGTCTACATTTCTACAGAATAAAAAACCATGATTACTTTTATAACTAGATCGGCACAATTTCTTATTTTATCCTTCCTACGGACTAGCCACAATATTGTTTGTTTCTAAAGTCTCTTTTCTATCTTGTACTTAAAATGTCTGCAAGAGTTTGCATTGCTTTTTTAATATATATACTTTTTTATTGGAGTTTGATTTGCCAACATATTGCAATAGTTTGCATTCCATGCTCACCTTTACACATTCAGCTCTTTCCCTGAGAACGTTGCTAGCTCCTGGAAACATTCATAATCTCCTTTTTGACCTAGAATATTTTCTTAAAGACTTTAGAATTATAAAATCTCACAAATATTAGCGCATGACTTTAAAATAATCACTTAAATAAAAGCTACGTTTTTAAACAGAAAATATTGCTTTCCCTTCTTATAGTAATAGTGTGAAATCTGCATTGATAGTGATAGAGTATCATAAAAGTCCTTTGGAACTTTCAGCAATGATTGGGCTATCTATATTTGGAAGTTAAAAATATTTTTTATCATAGTTTATTTTTCATGCAAATAAAACTTCCATTGCTTTGCAGGGGTTCAAACACACAAGTACTGTTTTGGAAATACCGGTTAGCGTATTGTCCCTCTTTATTTCAATCTCCTTCCCAGAAAAATGTGACTTACACACACGAGACTGAATAATTATGAATATTAATTCTCTTATTGGGATTCATAATTTATTGGAATTTTCTATGCCTTTAAGAAATGAAAGTCTCTGAGGAATACGTTTTGGCAATTGTTAAGCTTCTTATGCTAACAGAGATGCACACGTCATTATCATAGATTGGTCTGTGATTACTTTACACTGCAAACTATTAAAGTATCTTCTTAAAACATTAATTTAGGTAGAAGTCATTTTACTCTTCACTCCAGAGCAAACATGTATGACTGTCAAGCAGATGGACTTGGTACTTTGCTGACATCCACTAACTATTCAATTAATTTGCTCCCCTGATGGTTAACAGGCCCAAGAAAGCTATAAAATATTCATTTCACTCCTTTAAAGTCATTCACAAGAGACTGGTGGTTTGTATATCCTACTTCAAGAAGGTGCTTTGGCATTTACCTAAGTTGAAGTGGAGACAGAAACAGGCTTTAGGTGACTGGATAGTAAACCTCAGATGCATAAAAGGAACTATTTTTAGGTCAGCAAGATGCATCAGATCCATCCCATAAAAGCCCATTATCCATAGGGTTTTTGTTCTTTCCTTCCATCGCTTTTAGTTGGAATCTCTGGTGCTAATATCCCTTGAATTCCCGTTAATGGAGCTAACCAGTTGGTACAGTCATCAAGAACTGGCATGGATGCCCTAGAAAATGCAGGTGGTTGATAACTGTGTAGAAGGAGAGGGATATGCCTTTGGGGAAAGTAAAACTGCTCTAAGTCAGGTCCCAAGTGACAATTAAATAGTATGTTGTGACTATTTCAATTTTAGCCAACATTTCCATACGCCAACTTAGAATTGCACATTCTTTCTATGTAACTATGTTCCTGAGATTCAATTGTTTGCAGTTCTATTATTTTGAGTTATGATACTGAACAGCCAATACAGGAATAAGAATTTTCTATTTCACTGGAGGGCACTGGCTATATGACTACTGACATGAAAATAAACTGCCCCCAAGTACATTAGAACTAGAACGTGGTAAACAACACCCTCAATGCAATTTATGTCTAGTCCTTCAAAGGTCGACAATTTCTACAAGAAGCCTTAAAGTTTTATCTTGATTTTAGTAAGAAATGAGTTTCTGGGATCCCTGGGTGGCGCAGCGGTTTAGCGCCTGCCTTTGGCCCAGGGCGCGATCCTGGAGACCCGGGATCAAATCCCACGTCAGGCTCCCGGTGCATGGAGCCTGCTTCTCCCTCTGCCTATGTCTTTGCCTCTCTCTCTCTCTCTCTCTATTTCTCTATCATAAATAAATAAAAATTAAAAAAAAAAAGAAATGAGTTTCTTAGACAATTAGGTTGCAACTATTTTATTTTTTAAAAGAGTTTTTATTATTTGGCAGAGAAAGAGCAAGCACAAGCAAGGGGAGTGGCAGAGGGAGAGGGAGAAGCGGGCTTCCCACTGAGCAGAGCCCGACATGGGGCTTGATCCCAGGGTCTTGGGATCATGATCTGAGCTGAAGGCAGGAGCTTGACTGACTGAGCCACCCAGACGCCCCAGTTGCAAGTATTTAAGGGCCTCAGTAACCTGGCACCAGCCTCAAGCATCAGTAGACACCTTACTAGTCTCTCACCCTCGGGAAGGAAGGCTAGAGGAAAGGGTAGACAATAGGAAGGAAGCAAGGAAGGAAAGAAGATCAACACGTACAAAGCAGCTCCGTGCTCGGACCTAGAGGATCAGCACTGAGCTGGCTCAACGTTCATAGAGGATAAGCTCCTGTGGGTTTACATCGGGAAGGGCAAAAGCATTCTTTCTCTTCTCTACATTTTTTCCAAGTGGGAGCAGCATAGCTCGTCATGCAGCTGCTACAATCCAATTCTGTGAATCCGATGCCACCAGTCCAACGTCTCTAAGACAGAGACAGAACCTCTGGAATTTAAGAACCACCCCAGTTTCAAAGCACTTGCTCTGTTCTCAAACTCCTGTCCCTATTCCAAGTACAGTCCAGTCCAGTTGATTGAGCCTCACCCACTTCAAGTTGACTCAAGAGTTTCAAATGGGAAGATGAGATCAAGCATATTCATTCTGGATTTTCCTTGGTGGGAGGATGGCTAAAATGTAGGCGTAGACTGGGATTGGTTTTCAGAGAAATAAAGTGTGCACAGGACGTGATTAATAAGGTATTGTCTAAAGAAGCTTAATATTCAGCTGAGGAGCTCATATGGGCTTCTTGGGCCAAAAAGGAATTGAGTTTATTGGAAATTTGGGGGGAAATAAATACTGCCCCTCCAAATTTCCATTATACTTGAAAGTTAACAGCCTAAAACTGTTGCACATTTCAAGCTGTTTGCTGAGTCTGGAAGCTTTGTGATTCAGATTAATCCCGGGGTGACTGCTTCCACCCCCATTGTTTTCTTTATTAGGAAGCAAAGATCCCCATATGTTTCTGTGTAAGACAGAATGACTCAGGCATTTTATATTTAATGCACCCTTGGATAGCTGCTTTAGATTTTATATGCTGGGACAAGAGCGCAGCAATCAACTGTGACACCGTCTGTTGATGAAATGTAGAGAATGGCCCTGGAGACAGAGTTTTATGTTCTGGTTGAAAATATGCAGAAATCCGAATCTGTTCAATGCTATTATTTGCCAATATCTCACCAATGGACTTTTGGTTCCAGCGTTAAATCTAATAAAATGATGGAAGTGATGGGATTGTCTTGATCAATGCAGAGATGAGGTGCAAGTTTCTTATCACCTAATGTGTCTCATCCGCCAGCAACATGTTTACAAGAACTTCTGGGCAACTCTGAAAGAAAGAACTTCCATTTTTCTCGGGATGAGGTGGGCCAGCATTACCTGCAACCTCATTCTTTCTTCTATGGATTGTACTTTGACTAGATGCAGGGGAACTCTGGTGTAGACATTGGGCAGGCCTCCAAATATCAGCCCAGAACGTTAGTAGGAGAAAAACGTAGTTACCCAGCCCCATTTTCATAAGTGTGTTTTTTTATTCTCTCCACCAGTGGGTTTTAGTACCACCCACCCAGTCAGAAGTTCAATCCTCCACTCATGTTTTCTGAGAATCATTCTCCAACCACATCTTTACAAGTCCATGGTCCCCAAGTTCTATAGACTCTATCTACCCTCTAAATATTTCTGATTTCTGTCTCTCCCTCTGCTAATTTCTTAGTGGAGTCTCAATGGCTCTGCCTGGATAATCTTCACAGATTCATAATTAATGACCTGCACCCAGTGTCTCCTCCCCCTTATCTATTATTTATAAAACCATTGTCCAAACTGATGTCAAAGTAAAAAAAACTGCACAAGACAAAAGTAGCAGGAAAGGAAGACTTTATTCAAGACTATTTCAGTAAGGAGAGAGTGAAAACAATTCTGCTAAAATAAAAGGCTGCAGATTTTTGAAGAACTGGGATGGGAGGAAGTATATGTCACCCTGCCACCTGCCTGCCACCTGTTTTTGCTAATTGGCCTCACCCCCCCAAAAAAAGTAAAATTTCTCCTATCATCATCATCATCATAGGAGGTGGTTTTGCAACTTGGAACTAGTAGCCTAATGGAAGTTAGGCTCTTACTTCCCACAGAGACTGGGAGCTAGGCGAGCAACATTCATTGATGATTACATCTCAAAGGGATGGCAACACGCTCCTTGAAAGAGACAGTCTCTGGATTCTAAGACTTTAGAATTTTTTAAAATTAATTAATTTTTTAATTCATTAAAATAATTTAATTAAGTTTTTTAATGTGATTTTTGAAGCAAGAGGCTTTTAAGTAGATTTACATGCATTTCAAGGAGATGGAGAAAGAAAATGCAATTACGAGTTTTCTAAAGTAAATTCTCTACGAAAAAGGAGGTCAGTGGTCTGTAGACAGAAAGAAACCCGCCTAAATTTGGTCAAGCCGAGGAGAACTGTAAGTCCATCTTGGACACTGGCAGTAGAGAGATGTGTCTGAATATGGACGCGGCAATCCCCTGCTTAAGAATCTTTGTTTCTTGTCCTCATATAGGATAAAACTGAAACTCCTAAGCCATCCTGTAAGACCATTTTCATCATCTGACACCTGACCTACCCTTCTGTACCTCTGGGCTCCAGACATTCTGGAGTCTTTCTTACCTTTCTTGGTTCCTTGCCTTCGTGCCGTCACATATGCTGTCCTTACTGCGAGGGATCCTTTCCCTGCCCTGTTTGCCCACTAAACTCACTCCGTCTCTGTTGCAGCCTCTGCGAAGCTGTCCCAGACGAAGTTATTTACTCCTTCACCGACCACATAGCTTCCACATAATTCTGGTGCAGATTTGTGAAATTATATCATCATAGGGTGGTTCCGAGTCTCTCGAGGGTTGAAGCAGTTGTAGGTAGAAGTGGTATATTCCTTATATTATTTGTCTAGTTCCGACCACAGGGCCAATCACCTTGGAACTACTTATTTAATTAGATTAAAGATGTAGTTCTTAGAAATAATATCGTGATCTACAAATAGAGCTCTTAAATATTCTCAATAGTAGCAAATGACCATCTTTGGATTTATCATTTTTATTATTTTTAAAAATAATAAGTATATGGGGATCCCTGGGTGGCTCAGAGGTTTGGCGCCTGCCTTTGGCCCAAGGTGCGATCCTGGGGTCCCGGGATCGAGTCCTGCATTGGGCTCCCTGCGTGGAGCCTGCTTCTCCCTCTTTCTGTGTCTCTGCCTCTCTCTCTCTCTATGTCTATCATGAATAAATAAAAAATAAAAAAACTTAAAAATAATAAGTATAGTTTGGAACTATATTTGGATAAAGAATATAGTTAATCGTGTTCTTAAAAATCCATAAGTATGTTTTCACCTGTTTTTTTTAAGCTGTGTCTTTTTTTAATGTAAGTCGGTGTTTGCCAGATTTTCTTTTTTTTAATGTGATTTTTGAAATTAGCACTCAAAGTTTAAGCAAAAAGCATACAATATTAAATGGGAAACTAGATCCAAGGACTCGCAAGGACAACGCTGACTTAGATAAATGACATGGTTGTGTCTGTTAACAAATTAGTCTCAGCACTCTATTGGTGTTTGCAAAGCAGCCCTGGGTAGGGTTATATCCTCTGTGAGTTCTTAGTAAACATATGTTGGCTGAATATTTTGGAATATTCCATTGTTTATCACAGCAAACTAGGCACTAAGTCCTCTGGCTGAAAAAGTTTAACACATTCGCAGCACTGTGAAATCATGCTTCATGAGATAGTGAATGCGTTAGTCAGGTTTCTTGTAATGCCCAGAGACTCCCCCAGTGGAGAGCTGCCCTACACCTGCTAGTGAATGAACTTCACTCCCCAAGGGGGCTTGGTTCAATTTAAAGTTGGTTCATTTCTGTTAACGTGAATTATTTAAATCCCCAAAGTCTTTGGGGATGGAAAAGACATTCTTTAAAATTCTTTAAAAGATAACTCAGATCTGGCTACGTTAAGTTAACTCCATAGAGGAGGGAATGTAGCAGGTCATGTCTATCTGATAAAAGATAAGTTGGAAAACTTTAAAAAAAAATGTGTTGTTGCTGTTGAATATAGCTTACATACAGAGAAATATCAAAATCTTTTTTTTTGTAAATTTATTTTTTACTGGTGTTCAATTTGCCAACATGTAGAATAACACCCAGTGCTCATCCCGTCAAGTGCCCCCCTCAGTGCCCGTCACCCAGTCACCCCCACCTCCCGCTCATCTCCCCTTCCCTCACCCCTAGTTCGTTTCCCAGAGTTAGGAGTCTCTCATGGTCTGTCTCCCTTTCTGATATTTCCCACTAATTTTTTTCCTCCCTTCCCCTCTATTCCCTTTCGCTATTGTTTATATTCCCCAAATGAATGAGACCATATAATGTTTGTCCTTCTCCGATTGACTTATTTCACTCAGCATCATACCCTCCAGTTCCATCCACGTCAAAGCAAATGGTGAGTATTTGTCGTTTCTAATGGCTGAGGAATATTCCATTGTATACAGAGACCACAGCTTCTCTATCCATCATCTTTCGATGGACACCGAGGCTTCTTCCACAGTTTGGCTATTGTGGACATTGCTGCTAGAAATATCAAAATCTTAATCTGTGCATACATTCGTGCACAGATTCGTGCATAGATTCTTGTCATAAACACTGTGTTGAGTCTCTCTTCTTTCATTTTAGCATAATGGTCTTGGTGAATTTTATAATGATGAATCTCTAGATTTGCCCATATTGTTGCTTGTTTCAGCAAGTTGTACTTTCTTTTACGTAGTAGTGTTTAATTGCACGTCTATACCACGTCTTGTTGAACTATTCTCCTGTTGGTGGACAGCTTGTTTCCAGGTTAAGCTATTATGAAAAAATTATCACACTGCAGGTTCAGAGACATATTAAAAATTATTTTCAAAGATAAAAAAAAAAGAGTACGATTGTTGATAAGTATATGCTGGGCTTCATAAGAAACTACCAAACTGTTTTCCAAAGTTATCACGCTATTTAACACACATGGAGCAATAACAAGAGTTCTAGTTGCTTCACATCCTTTCTAACATTTGCTGTTGTCAATCTTATTCAGTGTAACCATTCTAGATGGTAGGTAGTATATCCTCATTGTGGTTTTGAATCGCATTTCCCGGGTGATTAATGGTATCAAGTACCTTGTCATGTATTTATTGACCATTTATATGTTTTCTCTGGTGCCATAACTGTCAAATCTTTCACACATTGGATTTTTTGCCTTTTTTATTAAAAAGTTGTAAAAGTTCTTAAATATTCTAGGGGGAAAATGCTTCGTTGGATATTTGCATTAAGAATACTTTCTCCAGGGGCACCTGTGTTGCTCAGTTGGTTAAATGTCCAACTCTTGATCCCAGTTCAAGTAATACTTTCTCCAATCTGCAAATTGCCTATTTATTTTCTTAATGATCAGTTTTCATGAGCATAAATTTTAGTTTTGACGTGGAACTTATTGATACTTTTATGGTTACTGCTTACTGAATCTGCTCTAAGAAAGCTTTGTTTAAATCAAAGTTGTGAAGGTCCTCTTATGTTATCTTCTAGAAGTTTTATGTTTTAGCTTTAGGTGTAAGTGTATAATCCATCACAAGTTATTTTTTCTTTATGATGTGAGATGTTCTTTTTTCCTAGGTGAATATCCAGTTCCTCAAGCACTACGCTGAACAGATTTCAATTTCTGTGTTGAATTGCTTTGGTCTCTTTGTATGAAGCCATTTGATCTACATGCAGGTCTGTTTCCAACCTCATCTGTGGTAGGAGCCACTGCCTGACTTCTAGTGTCAGACCTGGGATGCTGGGGTTCCCCTTAGTTTCCTCCTTCACCCTTGTGCCTCCACACAGCAAGGGGAGGGATTTCCCTCAGCCCTCAGTCCTCCTCCAGTGGTTGACTGCCGTTCCTCGGCACCTGGTAGAAGGCTTGGAGTTCCTGTGAAGTCCGTCTTCTCGCCATCATAACTGGGAAGGCTCCTATGTGAGTACCTCAGAAGAGTCTTGCTATCTTGCCCCACCCTCCAAAGTAGACTGCTCCTGTCTCATATCCAGTACAAGGCCTGGAGTGTGGGAGAGCTTTTCTCAGTTCTCTTGTTTTGTCCTCAGACTACAACATGCTGGGACACTTCCGCTGCAGAAGGGTCTCTCCAGTCTCCTGCCTTGCCACCAATCCCTCTGCTGAGTACCCAGTGAAGGCCTATGTTAAGGGCTTAGCAGGGTAGTTCGGAGTCATTTGTGGACCCTGGACGGTCTCCAAACTACACTCTCACCTACACTCAACATTTAGAAATCCATATAAGTATTACCAGTTTTCTTCCTACCGTTTTTATGGCAGTTTTTTCTTCTGCTCTGCTGAAGATTAAAATATCCATGGATTCCATATCTCCTAAGAGCACTTGGCATTTCTCATATTTTAATTGATTATGTTACTTTCAAACATTAGGTCTTCAATGGGTTAAAAAAATAAAGTTTTTTTAATAAATTTATTTTTTATTGGTGTTCAATTTACCAACATACAGAATAACACCCAGTGCTCATCCCGTCAAGTGCCCCCCTCAGTGCCCGTCACCCAGTCACCCCCACCCCCCGCCCTCCTCCCCTTCACCACCCCTAGTTCGTTTCCCAGAGTTAGGAGTCTTTATGTTCTGTCTCCCTTTCTGATATTTCCCACACATTTCTTCTCCCTTCCCTTATATTCCCTTTAAAATAAAGTTTTTTTTTTATGATTATCTGGCTTATTCTTATTTTGTGAGTGATCAATTTTATCACAACTAAAACTATGATACAGGGATAGACTTCTCCATCAATATTTTTTTTAATACCAGAGAGAATGTCTTCTGCACTTAGCTTCCCAAAATACTTAAAATAATTTATTTAAAAATTATTTAAAGTTTAGTAGCTCTTGCACTCACTAAACCAACAGATTCTTGCCCCCCCAAAAAGAGTATTTATAGGATTTTCAGCAGAGTTGTAAAATACTTGTATAATACTGAGGATTTGTTTTAATTGTGAGACCACTTTTCCCCCAATGGCCTCAAAATATTAACATTCTGTGACAAATATCATATGAACCAGTGTGACTTATGAGATGTGCTGACATCATTCCCCCTGTTACCGATGCTATTTGAGTGAATTCTCTTTAAACAACCAAAATATGCTTTTTAGCAAGATAAATTGCACTAGTGGCTCATTGGTGAGTAGTATCTACATACTCATAATAGTTAAACCTTTAGTATTAGTTGAACCAAAGACTTTGGTACCACTGTATTGGTACAAGGGCAAGTACATGGTGGGAACAGGGGAAAGGGAAAGGAAAAGATCACATCTGCCAAGGAGAAGAGTCACCAGATAATATCTAGGGTTAAAACTCTATTCATTTTAGAAATAAAGTATAAACTTAGCATTTAGAAATAGGAAGACAAACATGGAGGTGTTACCATTTTTGACAGTTGATGTCACCTGGGAGCAGGACTCAGGCATGGAGCATGGGAAGGCTTTTGTTGGCCTGTGAAAAAATACATCCATAAATTATTTTTGTTAAAGAGAGAGAGAGAGAGAGAGAAATTTAATAGAGCAGAACCTGCAGGCATGGGTCTTATAGAAAAATTGGTACAAAATTATCTTTTATCCCTGATACATTTTGTACCAAAACACAATTTATCAAATTTGAATATTAATGAGATTTTAGTACTTTTATTTTGAAGTAAAGAGGAAAAAAGCTAGCTGCAGAAAAAAAATCTCCTGAGCTGGCTGAAATGTACTTAATTTTGTAATACCAACTCCCAAGTTTAGATAATCACAAATAACGTATCACTCCAAATAAATGATCCCCTCTTTTGAATGTTTTTGTAAGGTAAAAACACATTTAGGGCAACACTGGTGGAGGAAATAAGTCATGGTATTAGCTGGAAAGGCACACAAAGAAGGACGGGGTAGTCCAACCCTCTCTTAGTGAAGAAGGAAATTAAATAGGATGGAGAGAATGAGAAAAGAAAAGAGGAGGTGGGATAGTTTTTTTTATCTATTGAGAGACTTTGTAGCATCTTCTGGAGCTGCTAACTTGTTGTAAAGCACCATCTCCACCCTCCTCAAAATTTAAGACCACCAAAAATACACCATATTTCCATATCCTCATAACAAATCTTTGAAAATAATTTCCACTTTTGGTTCAACATTCACAAATCAATCAGTGTGATGCAGCACATTAATTAAAGAAAGGACAAGAGCCATGTGATCCTTTCAATTGAGGCAGAGAAAGCATTTGACAAAATATAGCATCCTTTCTTGATTAAAACTCTCCACAGTGCAGGGATAGAGGGAACATACCTCAATATCATAAAAGCCATCTATGAACGGCCCACAGCCAATATCATTCTCAATGGGGCAACACTGGGAGCCTTTCCCCGAAGATCAGGAACAAGACAGGGATGTCCACTCTCACCACTGCTATTCAATATAGTCCTAGAAGTCCTCGCCTCAGCAATCAGGCAGCAAAAAGAAATAAAAGGCATTCAAATTGGCAAAGAAGGAGTCAAACTCTCCCTCTTTGCAGATGACATGATACTTTACATAGAAAACCCAAAAGACTCCACCCCAAGATTGCTAGAACTCATACAGCAATTTGGCAGTGTGGCAGGATACAAAATCAATGCCCAGAAGTCAGTGGCATTTCCAGACACTAACAATGAGATTGAAGAAAGAAATTACGGAGTCAATCTCATTGACAATTGCATGCAAAAGAATAAGATACCTAGGAATAAACCTAACCAAAGAGGTAAAGGATCTATACCCTAAAAACTACAGAACACTTCTGAAAGAAGTGGAGGAAGACAAGAGATGGAAAAATATTCATGCTTATGGATTGGAAGAATTAATATTGTGAAAATGTCCATGCTACCCAGGGCAATGTACACATTTAATGCAATCCCTATCAAAATACCATGGAGTTTCTTCAGAGAGTTGGAACAAATAATCTTAAGATTTGTGTGGGACCAGAAAAGATCCAGAATAGGGAGAGGAATGTTGAAAAAGAAAACCGGATCTGGGGGCATCACAGTCCTGGACTTCAAGCTCCATTACAAAGCTGTGATCATCAAGACATTGTGGTCCTGGCACAGAAACAGACACATAGATCAATGGAACAGAAGAGAGAACCCAGGAATGGACCCTCAACTCTGTGGTCAACTAATATTTGACAAAGCAGGAAAGACTCTCTACTGGAAAAAGGACAGTCTCTACAATAAATGGTGCTGGGAAAATTGGACAGCCACGTGCAGAAGAATGAAACTGGACCATTCTCTTACACAAGAGATAAACACAAACTGTTTTGTGTTTATACACAAAGATAAACTCAAACTGGGTGAAACACCTAAATGTGAGACAGGAATCCATCAAAAACACCTAAGTGTGAGACAGGAATCCAATAAAAAACTAAAGAATCCATCAAAAACAGGCAGCAACCTCTGTGACCTTGGCCACAGCAACTTCTGCTAGAGACATCTCCAACGGCAAGGGAAACAAAAGCAAAAACGAACTATTAGGATTTCATCAAGATCAAAAGCTTCTGCACAGCAAAGGAAACAATCAACAAAACAAAAAGGCAACCTATGGAATGGGAGAAGATTATTTGCAAACGTCTTATCAGGTAAAGGGCTAGTATCCAAGATCTAAAAAAAATTATCAAACTCGACACCCAAGAAACAAACAATCCAGTCAAGAAATGGGCAGAAGACATGAAAAGACATTTCTCCAAAGACATGCAAATGGCCAACAGACACGTGAAACAATGCTCCGCATCACTTGCCACCAGGGAAATACAAATCAAAACCATAATGAGATCCCACCTCACCCCAGTGAGAATGGGGAAATTAACAGGACAATAAACAACAAATATTGGCGAGGATGTGGAGAAGGGGGAACCCTCTTGCACTGTTGGTGGGAATGCAAACTGGTGCAGCCACTTTGGAAAACGATATGGAGGTTCCTCTAGAAGTTAAAAATGGAGCTACCCTACTACCCACTAATTGCACTGAGTATTTACCCCAAAGATACAGATGCAGTGATCTGAAGGGGCACTGAATCCTAATGTTCATAGCAACAGTGTCCACAACAGCCAAACTGTGGAAAGAGCCCCGATGTCCATCAACAGATGAATGGATAAGGAAGATGTGGTCTATACACACAGTGGAATATTAGCCATCAGAAGGGAAAAATACTTACACTGACGTGGATGGAACTGGAGGGTATTATGTTGAGTGAAATAAGTCAATTAGAGAAGGACAGTAATATGTTTCACTAGTACGTGAAATATTAGAAACATCGCGGAGTCTCATAGGGAGGGAAGCCTGAATGAGAAGTCATTAGCTAGGGAGACAAACCATGAGAGACTCTTAAGAACAGGAAACAAACAGGGTTGCTGGGGGCGAGGTGGGCGGAGAGATGGGGTAACCGGATGACAGGCATTAAGAAGGGCACGTGATGTGATGAGCACTGGGTGTTATACGCAACTGATGAATTCTTGAACACTACATCTGAAACTAAGTATATTCTATATGTTGGCTAACTGAATTTAAGTTTTTTTAAAAATCCACTTTTGTTGGATCACAGAGAAAAGAATTTGAGAGAAGACAAGTACTTTGAACCATCACTTCAAATGATACTGTCTCAGGAAGAAAAGAAACAGATTTGCAATGAAATTTCCTTTTCCCCTCATCTCTTCCTACCTGATAGATGGGTAATTGCTAAGCAATTAGATCCACTTGTTTGTTTTTTTAGGATTTGAAGGACAAATTAAATAGGATTCCTCTACATATCGATTCCAACTTTTCTTTCTTTGAGTCGTTCACCAATTTTTACTTAAACTTGAGGACCTCTTGAAGCAATGCAATGTAAATAACCATGACCGCAAATGATTTTCTTGGAATTTTTTTTTTTTTTTAAGAGGAGTTAACACATTGTTAAATTGAGAATGCTCTCTTGGGGGGTAAATAATATCTGTGTTTTCTTATTTTAAATCTTTCTTAAAATCATTTGGTATTATTAAATAGGCCTTCCAGAGATCTGTTCTCTTGTCATTTAAAACACAAAAAGGAGGGAATGAACTCACATTGATGGAAATAGAGAAAGTGTATTTTTAGAAATCTATATTGTTTGGTTCAGTTGAGACCAGGGTTGAATATCTGATTAATATTACGTGAATGCTATCAGCTCTGCTCAGAAAGGACTCCTGACGGGATCCCTGGGTGGTGCAGCGGTTTGGCGCCTGCCTTTGGCCCAGGGCGCGATCCTGGAGACTTGGGATCGAATCCCACGTCGGGCTCCCGGTGCATGGAGCCTGCTTCTCCCTCTGCCTGTGTCTCTACCTCTCTCTCTCTCTCTGTGTGTGATGACTATCATAAATAAATAAAATTAAAAAAAAAAAAAGAAAGGACTCCTGACTCACTGCTTCATTTCCATCTGTGCAGCCCCCAAATTTCAGTGACACCAACACACAAGCGCACAAGAGGACGGCAGTCAAAAAATGTACAAGATGTATAATTGCTGAGGTACCAGATGCATGCATTCTCACGCCAGGACCTCCTCTCTCTGTAGGCAAGCCAATAGGAATCCAGCTTTTATTCAAAGACTCGCTCACTGAACAGCAAGTCAGAGCAAAGGGAGGTAGTAAAATTCATATACTTGGTGACTGCAGACTCTGAGGCTGGTCCACACGTCACTATGAAAGGAATATGTCAACTCTGGCAATGATAAATCAAGTCTTGAGCTACTGAACCCAAAAACATGAACTTTCCCTGCGTTTGCTTGTCTTTGTGGCCCTCCTTTATCTTTATTCCATTTATGGCCAAAGCTCCTTATCATGGAGCATGATATATTAGCCACCCTTCCTCCTGGGAGAAGGTGGAGAATGAAATGCAGAAAGATCAGATGTATCTCCTCTCACACTTCCCTAAATGAAGACGCTGAGAGCATGTTCAGTCTTTCTTATGGGCGGGACCAAAAATGTGAGGAGGGGAGGAGGGTGCCATTCAACTGCATTGTGTCATTAGATTTGTCCAGGTCCTTTGACAGAGAGGTATGTATCTTAAAAGGATAATTAAAAGTATGCAAGAAGATTTATCTCAAGGATATTCATTGAAGAGATGGTTCATAAGAATAAAAGAATGTAAACAATGTCCAAAAATAGAAAAAAAAGGTTTTTAGTAAGAAAATATATTACATTAATACAGTAGACTGCTATATGGCCATTAAAATCAGGTTAACAATAAATTAGGTGAACATGATTCATAAGATACTATATACAATATAACTTTATTTTTAAATTTAAGAAGTGTACATACAGAAGAATGGCAGGTTGCTCATAGTGATTATCTCTAAGTGGTGGTATTATATGTGATTTTAATTTTTCCTTTACTAAAGCCTGAAAAATTAATAAATGAAGAAGAGTTGATCGGGTCAATCACAATGAACGACACAGTCATGTCAGGAATCAGGAAGGAATAAGAATATCTGGTTTTTGCAGGAACCACTTCCCATCAACTGAAGAATTGATTAAAAAAAAACTCGTTTGGGGCCACCTGTTGGAAATTGCTATGGGTCTCTTACATGGATTTCTTCTAAAATAAATGTTAGCTGATTTTTGTCTTGCATATGTGACCCGACATTATTCACTCTCACTTGCAGGTGAACTAATTTGGATCGAAGATGCTATGTGAGACCATCGTGCCAAATAGGACCAGTCATGGGGGAGCGATTAAAGATTGGAGTCAAGGCACATATTGGTGAGGGGGTGGAGGGTGTCTTTCAGGCTTTCTTTTTTGTCTTAGGGGCTCTCTTCTTCTCATGGAACTGGTAATGTTAGTAAGAACTCTATGCCTAAGAGTAGCCAGGTGGACTCTCCTCTACTTAAGGGCTAAGGAAATGTTCTATTCTTTATTTGTTCTTCCTGAGAGGTTATTTTTACTCTCTTGGCCTGGGTGCTAGGCTTTGAGATTCGGGAGATGGGCTTACAGTGTCAAAGGCAAGCAACATCACCACTGCCGTCCTTTAGTTTAGCTTAGTTCAAAAAGATTCCATCCGGGGACTTGGGATTGCCCGAACCCAAGCTAGTGATAGTTGCCAACCCTAGTTGTATCGGTCTTCTTCTTCTGTACATACATCTGTCTTAGAAATCTCTCAGGAAAAGGTGGCCCTGGCAGCCAGGATTTGGGTTCTGACACCATGGTTCCTAGATGACCCCACAACACAACATGTAAGTGTCAGGATCTTTAGTGTTTGTATCACCAGGTGGCTGCAGAGACCAGGGAGTTACACAGATGTAAAAAACCAAGCAAGTGTGTGAGGCTTGTGACTGAAGAGAGCCCATCCCACTGACGTAAGAAACACTGAACTAAGCCGAGTATTTTACAAAACTATAAAGTGGCTTCAAACAGTCACCAAAATCCTGCAGAAATGTCTGAAATATCAAGGATATGAAAGAACCTAAGCCAATCTCAGGGGTGATCAGAAAAGCCAGGAGTCATGCATTCTTGATAATTCTTTCCAAAATATTCAGCTCCTGTGTTGGGTGAGCCACCAGAACTTCCTGGCAATTGTTTAGGACCAGCCTCTTGGGAGAGGATCTTGGGAGATCCTGCCTCTTTTTTCAAATACCTTTTTTCAGCCTCTTGGGAGAGGATCTTGGGAGATCCTGCCTCTTTTTTCAAATACCAATCATCATTTCAGTTTGATTAATTTTCCTGTAGGTGATCGCGAGGCCATTAAAGCAAGATCATCCAGAGTAACAATTCTGTTCTAGAGTTATTTGGAGAAACAGCTGTATGGAAAAGGTGAAAATGATGTGAGGAGAAAATGAAAGACAATTTTGTCTTTGTTCTAACAGAGAACATTCTGTGCAGCACTTAAGGCCAAAAAAAAAAAAAAAAAAAAAAAAAAAAAACCTCACAGAAACTTTAATATGAACCTGGAATGGGAGATGCATGTACTGAACAAGCCGTTTGCCTTTCCACCCTTCTGGAACAGGGAGGAAGATTGAGATGGTCACAGGGGCGAGGAGAGAGCATCAGGAGATGAAAGGGATGAGGGCCCGATGACAACAGTCCTGAGGTCAGGGTCACGGTGTTGAGATGTCCTTCTCCACACATCTTTTTTGGTCAACTTCTTTGCATCTTTTAAATTTTTTGTTTACCTTCTTCAAGAGAGAACTTTAGCCTTGATCAGGCTCCTTTCAAGACTCGAGTTCCTCTAACAATCCCAAGAGTACGTCTAACAAAGTGCTTCCGTTTAGTACTCCAAGGAGGTAGAGATAGAAGTGTGACTCCGCCTCCCTTCCACCCACCTCATTCCCCTTGAGGTCCGGGCGCTTTAGCCCTGAAAGGTAGAAAACTTGGTTAGGACACTCAAAGTTCTGTAATACATACAACAAGAGACGAAGATAAAGTGCTGTGCGGTGTTGCATTTGCAAAGTGTGTCCAATAGTAAGTTACCTACTTGTTGGCCATGCGACAAATTCGATTAGCCAACCTAACAATGGTTTCCGTGAGCTTTAATGATGTCTAGAATCAAAAAATACTCTGCTGCCCCACTGGGTTCGTTCTTGTCATCCGTTGACAGTCAACAAATATTTATACCCTTGCCTTGTCAATGTGATAATTGAGTTACTGAAAATTATATGACATTTCTAGAAGAGGTTTTGTTCCAAAGATTTGTTCTTGAAATTGTCTTTTTGAGGTTCTGTCAATGAATTCTACTGTGTTGTATTTCTTGTCTCCAGCTACCAGGGCCCAGACCCATACATGGCCTCCATGTACACATGAGGACCTAGGCAGGGTTAAAGATACCGGTTTAGATGTCTTCAGTATATCTGAGTAGTCAAGCATTTGGGGAGTTCCTCTCATGGGGTTATACCACCCACGGAAGATAGCCAAAGTCCCTTGGGAACATCAAAACACCCTGGACAGCAGAACTAACACCCAGCAATTGGGTAGATAAGTCAAATCCTCTCTTTTTGGACAGAATTGCCAAAATCAAACAATAGTACTAGAAACAACAAGTCTTTTTCTCCCCCCAACCCCAGATAAGCACCCAGAACTGTCTTCAGAAAAAAGGAGGAGGACACTCAGACCTGTGTCCTAGAAAAAAAGGAAATTACCTTTCTCCTTCTCTCTCTCCCCTTTTTTTTTTTTTTTTTTGGATGGTATCAATCAAGTTAATGGCTACAGCTTCCAGAAAGATCTCAGAGGCAACCTGCATTGTCACTGATGTACTTCCTAGCTCAGGGGTCCCCATGGAAAGGGTGTTCATTTTGCAGCTAATGTAAATTACAGTGCCTGTCTTTGTATTTCAGTGATTTGAAGTGACATTCTATTAAAGGTGTTCCTGACATAAACAGGATTAGGTGGTAATGGGAGAATTAAACAAGAATTACGCTTGGCTGGTAACCTTGAGACTAATGGTCTTCAGAATAACACGGAAGTCTTTTTCTTTTTCTCCATTTTTTATACCGTGATTTCTCTTTGCAAGTGACAACGTCAAGAATTGAAAAATTATGGAAGAACCTCTGTTTTCTATCACATGTGTTTACCACCATCTGCTCGGAGACTTTATCAATAATGAGAATTTGATAGTAGGCCAAATTAGTGTAAGTTCCCTGTTAATCATGACCTTGATGCCTTGGTAATAATAATAACTTTAAAAAGTGCTGACCAAACCGCCCAGCCTTTGGAGCTCAATGAGAGCACGAGATCATCCATTAGCAAGGGCAGCAAAAGAAATTCCCAGAAAGAGTAACCATGACCAATTCGAAAGCATTTAAGCCCCCAGCCTCACCTGACCCTTGGGGCTTTTGATGCAATGCCACCTAGACATATTTGCTTCTTGGCAATCTGAGAACAAAAAAAAAAAAAAAAAAAAAAAAAAAGAAGATGAGTAACCAAGGTAATACATCTGATCAAAAATTAATATAAATACTGTAAGCAATTATATTCAACGCCGCAGGTTGTAGGGTAGTGAGACAGGTGAGAGCTAATGGGTAGGATTAGCTTGCAAACGAGTGGGGAGAGAGGATAAGAATTTTGGAATCTCACAGTGTTCCCTCTGGTAGGTGACAATTAACCAACGCAACTTGCACAAATAAGTATAGAGGGCATGGAAATGAGGCTAAGAGAGGACGATGGTCACATCAGCTTCCAGGCAGCATTCCTGGGGCAGCCAGTCGCTAAGCCAAAAAGCCTAGCAAATTAGCAATTTGTTTTGATACTTTACTGATGAAATTTGCTCGGTGGAGAAGACTGGCACACTAATTCTGCGCAGGAGGCATTACAACAGAACCCTCCCCAGGAGGTTCTGGGCACAGGTAATATGGTGCTTGTTCTTACGCCGAGGCTACCGTCAGTTCTGCTGATTGTAACTCCGGAGTAGTCGCCTCACTAGAGCAACACACCATGGCGAGGTGCTCGGGGGAGGACTCCGGAGCGAAGTCACCTCCTGTTTACTCTGTACCAAGACCTTCGTCCACATCTAACTTCATCCACAGCGATCCTATCTGATAATATTGCTACTGCCTTTTGAGAGACAAGAACATAGGCTCAGAGCGGCTAGGCGACGTGCCCCGCATCGGGTCACGGAGCCCACATCTCACTCCTTGGCCCTCTGGGTGATGTCCCCTGGGTCACGGCTCCTGGAATGGCGGCGTCTGGAACAGCTCAGAGGCAAGAGCTCTCCTCCGTCCAACCCTCTGAGTAGTACTAATGCCTTCGTTATCCAGAGTGCGCTCCTTGGGCACAACGTGCACTTCCTGGGAGCCGATGACTCACAATCTGCATTTTAACAAGATTCTGAGACGGCATCAAAGTGCACTGCAGGGTTTACAAGACACACCACTGCCTGACCCTTTGACTTAACGGGGCGATGAGGGATTCCCTTTGATCTCCTGAATGCTCTTAGAGCCTGATGAGAACGATGGAACTTCTCCAGAAAAACAAGAAATGCACACTGATAAACACTTATGCTTACTTCCTGGGGTTAGGGACCCCCTGAAACCCATGCAGGTACAACCTCGGTACCTGTAGTCTCTAGATTAAGAATGCCTTTGAGAGGTGATTAAGGTAACAGGGAGATCAATGCGGTACGAAGAGTTTGGAATGTGAAACCATGACCAAAAAACATTTTTTCCCTCTTTCTTTTCTCCTCCTCCTCCTCCTCTTCCTCCTCCTCCTCCTCTTCCTTCTCCTCCTCCTCTTCCTCCTCCTCCTCCTCCTCTTCCTCCTTCTTCTTCTTCTTCTTCTTCTTCTTCTTCTTCTTCTTCTTCTTCTTCTTCTTCTTCTTCTTCTTCTTCTCCTCCTCCAGAGAGAGAATGAGAGAGCGTGCGAGCATGAGCAGGGAAGGGCAAAAGGAAAAGGAGAGAGAGTCTTCAGCAGGCTCTGGGCTCAGAGCAGAGCCCAATGGGAGGCTCAGACTCACGACCCTGAGATCACAGCCTGAGTTGAAATCAAGAGTCGAACGCTCAATAGTCTGAGCCACCCAGGCGCCCCAAGGTCCACACATTCAATCGTCAGCAGTACGGTTATATAAGTCAACCACACACATATTCCTAGAGATTGGCAAAATATTTTCATTAACTCACTTACATAGACACAGCGATTTTCCTAGCAGTGTTGTCTCCATTTTTTTCTTTATTCATTTCCTGTCAGTGGACTTGATCAATAATTATCTGGAGTTTCACTCCCAATGCAAAGATCTTCCACATTGATAAAGGGTGCTTCCTCAAAGATGATGTTTTAGTGTCACGTCCTTCTTGAGGACTTGGGGATATAGTCTCTACAATGATATTAAGACTTAATTTCAACAATTTTATCACTGCAGTTAGTTATAAGTTGGATATTCCAGTTTTTGTATTATTAACCGCAAGTCTGCAGAAAAATAAGAAAGAAAAACACCAAATATAAACTTCTTATTTTGAATAGACTTTCCAAGTTCTCAATTCTTTTTCACCATTTGGTAAATATTTCTAAAACCATAAAGTCATCAAAGGTTATCTGCACCCTTTATCCTCATGTCTCTCTCTCTCTCTCTCTTTTTTTCTTTTGGACATTAGAGGATGTCTGCTCTTGTTTTTATCCTGAAGGGTCCAGCTCTTCCAGCCAGATTAATTTTCAAGTCATCTGTAAGTGGTTCTGGACACATAATGACATAAAAACAGATTCTCATCCATCCTCTCTTCTTTAATAAAGTTTCCGTCTTGTCCAAGTCTTACTAGAGTCTTGCTCCAGTCTTATTTGGCCTTTATTAGTATCTCTGTCTTCTCCATTTAAAAGTTTTTGGGGGAACACCTGGGTGGCTCAGCAGCTGAGCGTCTGCCTTTGGCTCAGGGTGTGACCCCGGGGTCCTGGGATCCAGTCCCACATCAGGCTCCCTGCAGGGAGCCTGGTTCTCTCTTTGCCTGTCTCTGCCTCTCTCTCTCTCATGAATAAATAAATAAAATCTTAAAAAAAACTTTAAAAAAATAAATAAATAAAAGTTTTTGGTTTTGAATTTTGCTGGTATTTCTTCTCTCTTCCTCACTATTGGGGCCTCTAGAGAGAATCCACTGTGGACATAATCTCTCGTCGGTAGAGTTCCCTCACATACGTTTATTTACAAAATTCAGAATAATTATGAATTGGTTGCTACTTTCCCAAAAATACTACAAATAATTTTAAATTCCTTTAAGTTTCTGAAGAAAAACACCACAACTATTTAACTGGTTTAAATCCACACAGCAGCTCAGACTTGGATCCTGACAACATCTCATTTCCTGTAACTGACCAGTAGCGGTATATTTTGATGAAACCAAGACACCTGCCGAAGTCCACAGGATCCTACTGCCATTGAAACATCTCACTTTCTTCATTTTTATTTTATTTTTATTTTTATTTTTATTTTTTTATTTTTATTTTTTAATTACTATTATTTTTTATTTTAGTTTTATTTTTTAATTTTTTTATAAATTTATTTTGTATTGGTGTTCAATTTGCCAACATATAGAATAACACCCAGTGCTCATCCCATCAAGTGCCCCCCTCAGTGCCCGTCACCCAGTCACCCCCACCCTGCACCCACCTCCCTTTCCACTACTCCTTGTTCGTTTCCCAGAGTTAGAGTCTCTCATGTTCTGTCTCCCTTTCTGATATTTCCCACTCATGAGTGGGAAATATTTTAGTTTTAAATCACACAATCAACACTTTCGAAAGATTGAATTTCAAAGTCAGGTGGTCACAATCAGGAAACTATTTTGTGAGCAAAATAAAATCTGAATTCACCGACCTGTTATGTCACCTGGCTTGCTCTTTCTCAGTTTTAAGTGTCAAGCACAAATCACACTGTGAGGGTGACAAAACAGGAGAGATTCCTAACTCTGGGAAACGAACAAGGGGTGGTAGAAAGGGAGGTGGGTGGGGGATTGGGGTGACTTGGTGACGGGCTCTGAGGGGGGCACTTGGAGGGATGAACACTGGGTGTTATGCTCTATGTTGGCCAATTGAACTCTAATAAAAAATGTCCCAATAAAAAAAATAATAAAAAAAAAATTAAAAAATCACATCGTGGCAACACAGGGCTCTGACTCGGGCAGGTGCTGGCCCGGGCCGCTGAGGAGTGTGCGGGAGCCGCATCCCCAGAGGGCTAACGGGAGTGCAGGCCGTGGGACCCGAGCTGTCCTCTATGACCCCGACTCCCCAGCCGGTTTCCAGGGGGCACTTATCACCAGCACCTGGGGATGCTGGAGGGGGGCAGGCTGGCCCGTGTGACCCCAGGTGGACAGTGTGTGGGGACAGCCCGTGCCCAGGGTGGCCGCCACTCCTCGAGCGCACTCTGGGTTTGGGGTGGGAAGTGGGGTGCGGAGTGCCAAGAGGTGCCCTGGAGCTCAGGGGGTGGCTGGGATGCTGGGCCTGGAGCCCGAGGCCTGGTGGGTGGGCCATGTGCGGGGCCAGGCTGTCGTCGCGTCCTTGTGCCCCCCTGCCTGCACCCAGCAAGCCTTTGGGGGGGCCCAGGCTCCTGCGCCCTGCAGACCCGCCCTGCCTTCTGGGGCAAGGGAGCCCCTCTGGCAGCCTGGCCGTGTAGCTCCCCCAAGGCACCCCGCCGACGGCAGGGACGGCCCCATCGTGGTGGCCTGTGGTCCCCGAGGCCCGACGCTGCACCTGCCACGCGCTCAGGAGTCACGGCCCGAGGACCAGCAGAGGCGGCCACTGCCTGAGGCCTGTGACTCGGGCTGGATCCTTCTAGAGAAGCGGCGATGGTTTGGTCCCGCGGCGGCGTGGACCACGGCCCGGTGCTCACAGACGCTGGGCCGCCAGGAGCCCCGGTCCTGCTGAAAACGGCGGATGCTTGGTCACGAGAGGCTTCGAGCGATGCCATGACTAATGCTGTGTCTAACAGCGGCCTTTATTTATTCATAAATACAGCGCAAACATCCTCCTTGTCACAAGGAGAGGCTTTTCTTCTGCTATAAAAAGATAATTAATTCAGGCTGAATAAACTTAATGGTGCATTTGCCATCTGGGCAAAGCAAACAAAGCACCGGGATAGAACTGTGCGAAGAAAAAAAAATAATCAAACTACGGGATGAAAGTACATGCGTAAGCCCTGTCTTGATTTCTTTAACCACAGATAATTTTTCCACCCCAAGTTTTACACTCGTGCTTATTTGGTAGGAACTGTGAGAGGCAACAGGGCATTTAAGCAGACAGAGCTGAACACGGGCGAGCCCTTCGGGCGGCTTCTCTCCAACCTTGTGTCTCCCCATCAACAGCGTCAGCAAGACGTCTCCGGGTCTGCGCTCGTGTCATCTACACCCGCGAGGACGGAAGCTCTTCGCAGACCTGACCATACGGACAAGGGTGCTTTGAGGACTCTCAGGAGCCCAGGAGTGTGAGGGAGGCAGAGCCGCCCCGTCAGCCCGCATGGTGACCCCTAAGGTCCTTGGGAAAACGCCCCGTCCTGGGCGCCCAGCGCTGCTCCGACACCTGGTGTCCCCTGGGCGGCCCTGGCTGCTGCTGCTTGTCCTCTCCGCAAACGTCCCAGACCTGTGTCTTCTCCACCACCATGCAGCCAAGGCCTGCTTGTGTGTGTGGCTGTGCCTTCGGAGGGGCCCCCGGCCCCCCTGCACCCCCTGCACCCCCCACCCACCAAGGCCCCCACCTTGCACGCTCCGCTCCCCGTCTCAACTGCATCTGGCTACCAGACAGCAGAGCAGCGGCCCCGTATCCCGGGGCCCGCCTCTACCCCAGTTCTCCTGATGAACATGAGCAGCCCCCCTTTGAGCAAATAAAGTCTCATTAAGAAATGATTTTTAAAATCCTTTAAAAAAAATAAATAAATACCAAAAGATAAAAAAATCTTTTTTTCCCCCCAAAAAAGCCTTCTTGGGGTCAGGAGTCTGACCACGGATCGATTCTGCTTGGCCTTGGGACCCAGCACTGGATTGACGCGTCGATGCTGGTGACGTCGGCGCCCCGAGTGCAAAGTCCTGCCAACAGTTGGGCGTTGTGGGCAGCGAGTGGCCAGGGGCTGCCCACGGCCATCCCCGCCGAGCTGCTGGGGGTTCCCCGGGGATGCCAGAGGCACCTTCATCAGCCCGGGGTCTTGACTCGGGCAGACACCCAGCGGGTGCACCTGCCGCGCGTGCCGGGGCAGGGACCTCGTCCTGGGGGACACAGGACACCCTTACAGGTGGTGGCCCTGCTGGCTTCAGGACCCGCGAGAGCTCCTCCTGCCAGCTTGCCCTGTAGCCCCGCGACCCCGGCCCGGGCCCGGGCTCCTGGGTGTGCTGCAGCCTCCCGCTGGAGGGGGACATGACGGAGGCACATGAGTGCGGGTGACTCTGGGTCCTCCGGGAACATCTGACTCCCAGATGCCATCTACGGGGATAAATGCACGACCTTCATCTGTGTAACAGTGTCCCCTCGATTTTTCCATGCATATCCTGAAATCCAGGAATAGGGAGCTGAGACAGAGGGCCGTCCGAGGCCCGTGCACACAGCGCAGCAGACGCTTCGCCCCGGAGGCCCCGCTTGGCACCTGCAACTCTGGCTGTGCCATCGCAGGGGGCTTCACTGCCCTGCCTGGGCACCCTTGGTGCTGGCCCGGCGTCAGGGCCGAGTTTCCTCGGGTGACAGTGACTCGGCCAGCGGTTACCGCCCGGCCGTCCAGGTTTTGCTTACGGTGTGCAGACACAGGAGCGAGGAACGACCTGCTGAGGTGAGTCATGCAGGCCGAGCTGAGGCCGATGGGCTCGGAGGACCGGCCGTCTGCGCGGGAGCTGTTCAGGGCCGGTCCCCGTTGGTCCCTTAACAAGGACAAAACCAGGCTCTTTATTAACGACCCGCTAATTTTTCTTCTAGGCTGCATCAGACATATTATACGACTGGGGGACTCTTCAATGAAGCCGAAGTTGGCTTTGCATAATAACTTCCTCGGTGAAAATAAAACCCGATCATCGGACACATTCAGAAGCATTGAACTAAATCTCTACGGAAATGGGATTTCCTCTGGGCAAAATATGCATCCGTGACATGCGTCGGGGGACTGAGACTCCTATGAATGCATCGAACTCCGCTGAGCCTGAGAGAGCGCAGACCCGGGGCCCACAGGCTTTCTCTGGGGTCCCTGGGGCTGCAGTGGGGACCCGCCACCTGTCGTATATGCTGGTTGGACTCTGGGAGCCTTTGAATTTGCAGGGCGGAGAAGATGACACGTCGGGACACATCACAAGCCCCACCGCACGACAAGAGCGATCGCGGCAAAAGAAAGCGATGCCATCGATTCTCTGGGGAAAAATGAGAGTCCGTGGAACTAGGTTGCAGCTGGGGCTTGACGCTCCCGGGCTCACCATTTACGTGGTGGCTCCGTTTGTGCTGCTGTGTGCTCCGCCTTCTAACCCGTTTTTGCTCATTGCCAGGGAGGGTGCAGACATGATATTGTCTGGTATGTCTTTTGCTTTCTTTGAAAATTAAAAAAATATTTTAATGATTTTATGTATTTATTCATGCAAGACACACACACACACACACAAAGAGGCAGGGACCCAGGCAGAGGAAGAAGCAGGCTCCATGCAGGGAGCCCCACGTGGGACTCGATTCCGGGACCCCGGGGTCACGCCCTGGGCCGAAGGCAGATGCTCAACTGCTAAGATGCCCAGATGCCCCTTTATTTGAGATTTTAAAAAGGTGAGAATATAATCCATCAAAATGACTTTGAACTGTAAACCTATTACAGTCTTATTAGGCTTGCCCTTACTATTTGAGGTTCCAAGCCTATGGATTTGCCCTTTCTTTATTAGAAGTTACATCAGGCAAATGCTTTCAGCATTTAGGGCAATAGGTGAGATAAAGACACTATGCAAATAACGTTAGGCTGGTTAATCAAGGGAGACGGTTCAGGAAGGAAAAATTTTGAGACACAAGTGAAAAACTGTTCTTGTTAAGAATTCAGGCCTGAACGATAAAATGTAGGTTTTTACACAATTGGTTCTTTTATTTATTTATGTTAAGATTTTATTTATTTATTCATGAGAGACGCAGAGACAAAGACAGAGGGAGACGCAGGCTCCATGCAGGGAGCCCGACGCAGGACTCGATCCCGGGACCCCGGGGTCACGGCCTGAGCCCAAGGCAGGTGCTCAACCACTGAGCCACCTGGGGTGTCCCCATTAGCTCTTTCCTATGCTCTGAGTTCCTTAAGATGAACTGAAGTGACCCATACCAAGAGACATCCCAATTTTGAGCTCTTGGGGTCTAATCCCCGGTGTGTGCTCACAAAACAAGAATGGGTCACCGGTCACTACAAAATAGTCCTAGTGACATGACTGCCATCATGGTCTTCCTTCCCTGTCCCCACAAACACCGGGAGGAGGCTAACTTTTGTCTAAGGATTGGATCAGCAACCTACAGTTAAAAATGGTGCATTTTTCCTATTCTTCATCAATAGGAAAGCTAGGGGGTAAAAAATGAAAGGTAGATCTTAAAAATCCATTGGGGATGATGTTAAAACAAAAAACCTTGCCACGATCCCAACCCCTAAACCTTAAAGTGTGGCTGTCAAATACTGTTCGTCTGGACTGATATCAGGCTGACATGCAACACAAGACTCTTTGAAAGTCAAATAGGATATCGATGTCCCCAAAACTACCTTGAAAGACATGCTTAAGCGCACGTTGGCGCGTAATGGGGATGCACGAGCGTGGACGGGCACTGGGGGATACAAGAATGTCTCCATAGAGAGCTGGTCTGTAGTGAGCAATGGAGAGAAATGAGATTCGTAGACCATCAATTCCCAGCCTGTAAGTCCCAGAGGCGAACTGGGCGACAGAAACGGTGACGCGCCAAAAATATTTCATTTTAGTCATAGTTTTATTAAAAAAAAAAAAGAGCTTGTAAGTCTCAGACAGTACAGTGCAAAAATATATAAACAATTATTGTCTGTCGGATACTGCTGGCTCTCACAAATCAACAGGCTTTTCCTTATTTTTATCATACAAACGCGGCAAAAAAAAATGTGAAAATAAAATACCTACACTTGGGAAAGCGTGAAATATAAACCTCATTACCATCACGGGCTTTCTATACACGGTTCTCCGTACTGGTGGAGGTAGGCGCTGCGCGATGCGCCCGTCGCCCATGAACGAGCCCCCCCCCCCCGCCCCCGTTTTCTTATAAGGGGTGAATATCAGTGCAATTCCGAAGGACACTGGGTATGTATGTACACGATTTTATTCAATGCTCTATAGTATGCTACAGATATGTACAACGTCGGTAATAAATTAAGAATAAATGAACAAAATCAGCACGAGGACAGTTCACGGACACGTCCCTCGATGCCATTTTTCTGCCTTCAGTTTCTAAGAGTTCATCCGACCCGAGATTCCGGATCATCTTCTCGTTAGAAAAATTCGTTCAGGCGGCCCGAACGACCTGCAGAGGGTTTCACGGCCTTCAAGCCGTGGGAAGACGCTGGTTAATCGCAGAAATGCCGAAGAGGATCCTTTGCCATCAAGAGGAGTTGATGAACATTTGTACGATATGCACGAAACTCTGCAAAAACTCCTTAATACTCTTTTCCTCCAGTTCTTCACATTCTTTGCATCCCGTTTCAGTTATATTCTAACAAATAAAACAGAAAGGATCAGATTGGAAAGGCTAATGGCATCTCTTTGCTGGAAATATCTCATCATCTGAACCATCCAGGGAGGTCCCGAGACATACAAAATTTGGGCAAATTAATATCTAAGTAGGAAGAATCACTGGAAAAGAGAACGAAGGATTTGACTTAGGCTTATTTTCCCCGTCATGGGTTAAGGACGTTGGAAAAATAGGGCGTCTCCATCACACCTGGGACTTCCCGCTTGCTGCCCTGCAGTAGTTTTCAGGTCCCCTACCTGAGTGTGAGGTCCACAGCTCCCCGCCCGGCCTGGCGGCCTCCCACAGGTGCTCCTTACTTACCTGCTTCCATCGCCGGCCCCACCACCCTAAGGACAGACCTAAGTAGATGGAGCTCCTGCCGTGCCCCGTGCGCACACCCTGCCGCTAGACGCCCCACTGGCTGTCCTCTCCGCGTGTGCCACGTGTGCTGTTCGCTACCACCGCTCAGGTCGGGCCCACGCGGGAGCTGCCTCCCCGGAGGCCATTCCTGAACCCAGGCCTTCTCCCGGCTGCCCTAATCGGTCCCTCTCTCTCGACTTTTGCAGACTCTCCCTCTCATCGCATCATGTACTGTACTGGTTTCATGGGGTTTTACGCTTCTCACACTACTACTCTCTGGGCTTTTCCATTTTGTCCCCCTTGCATTTAGCACAGGGCCTGGCCCCCCGTATTCACTCAGCTGTTACCGGTTGATTGGAACTGTTAGGTGAATCCTACAAGGTGTCATTCAAATAGTTTCACGGAGAACTAGAATATTCCAAACGTAGTCATCATACATGAACTACGTAGAGATCGTCTGAACCCTAAAGGCCGTGCCAGCAAAAGTCAAAATTAGATTTTACGTGCATTAAGCATTTGGAAGGCAGGCCCGCCGACGTTTCTTGGGCACACAGTCTGGGCCGGGCCCTGTACGTCCACAGAGTGCGGCCCCACTGGGAGTTGGCCACGGCAGCCCGCACGGCCCAGACGTGCCACCACAGCCCTTCTGATGGTGCACCTGCCCACGGCTTCTGTGCCCTGTGCTGCACATCAGGCCCCGGCGACAGGGCCCGGGCCCGCCGTCGGTGCTGCTGAGTCACTGCAGCCTGGTGCAGCCCTTCCACCAAGGCTGTGGGAGCAACGCCCCAGGAGAGTATTTTAAGCATCAATAGGCTCATTGCACATCAACGCACTAAGTGTCTAGAGTAGGCCAGGCCATGTTCTGGGAGCTGGGACACAGCACTGGGAAAAATCCCACAAAAATAACTGCCCCTTGAAACAGGCATTCTGGCTGGGGATGGAGCAGAGCCCCGGAGCAGGTGGGGCAGCAGGGGGGAGGGAACAGGCCACGGGATGGGCTGCAGCGCGGAGGTGACATCACCGAGGAGGGGACGTTCTAGCCAAGACCTAAAGCAACCGGGCATCTCGCGGGCAAATCCAGGGCTCGGTCGGACTCATGGAGAACTCACCCCCTTCGAAGACAGATCACTGTTTGCGAGGATGATGAGGTTCTCTACTGCTTCCTTAATGGGATGACTGCCGGACTCGAGCGAGATAACACCTAACTCCAGGAGAAAGCACTTCATCGCGGTTACTTTGCAACTGGGCTAAAAATAGAGTTACAAAGAATCATTTTGGAAAAAAAAAATCTTTCCATTATTCATGTTTATATACATGTAATTTTGATTTTTTAAAAAAGCTGACCCAAATATTTTATTTAAAAAAACACAATACTGTGAAGATGTTGTACAGAGGACACAGGTTTTGTTTTTTGTTGGCTTTGAAATAAAAACCGAGACAAACTGACAACGAAACAACCTAAAGGGACAGCATATTATACAGAAGAAAGAACGTAAGTCTACAAAACATGGAAATAATAGGTCTCCTTTTCTCACTGAGAACATTTCTTCTTTGTGAAAGGGTGATAATATGCGCCCGAGACTCCCAAAACATTTGTATGGATAGTGCACTGAAGGATTTTGAGAATCAGACTGTGTTGTTGATATTTTAAACAGGCACAGGTGCTGATCATGCTCTCTCTGCAAGTTCCAAAGTTCTAGAGGCAGAAGTGATTCCAAGAAATGTATTAGAAAGATCAACGGAGCAGTATTACCCACTCGTGGGCTGGCCAATCAGAAAGGTACCTTTTATTATTATTATTATTATTATTATTATTATTATTTAGATTTTATTTATATATTCATGAGAAACACAGGCAGAGGGAGAAGCAGGCTCCTTGCAGGGAGTCTGATGTGGGACTTGATCCTGGGACCCCGGAGTCACGCCTTGAGCCCAAGGCAGATGCTCAACCACTGAGCCCCCCGGGCGTCCCTGAAAGATGCCTTTTAGATACCACAAAAGTATGTTTCCCACAATGGTTACTCTAACAAAAGCGTAAACTTAAAAGAAGCATTATCCGAAGTTTGGAGATTTGACGATGACTTGTTTGACTTTGTGTCTCACTGCCTTGGACAGAGCCGGGGCCCTGCCGGTGCTTCACAAATGCTTACGGGATGGATAAAGGAGGAAGGAATATACTCGTGTGTCTGACATTGGCAATATGCCGTGTGTCCCGCAGCAGCTGCTCAGGATGACAAGGGTGGGTACTGGCCGTAGATAGATGGAGCGATAGACAGAGACAGACAGGGAGACAGAGAAAATAATAAATAAATAAGACAGGTTCAGCAATGTTTAGTGACTTCTAAGGTAACACTGCTAGGAAGCGGCTGAATCAGTTTAAATCCAAACTTCAGCCTCAGCTTCTTCCTATAATCCAAGAGTCACAACCATTATCTTCTTGCAAAAAAGAGCAACCTCAGGATGCTGAATTTTGGTGGTTAATTGCTCTCTTCTTTGAAAAAAAAATGCAAAAAAAAAAAAAATAGAAGACATGCTGAAGCCAAAGGAGGAAGACAATTTTTATGTGTAGCAGCACTAGCCAAGTAGTTGATGAATGCACTTTTTCCTAGTTTTTGGTGAAAGCTAAGAAAATCCTCATAGGAGCAAAATCTTCTATTTCAGGGAAGTTCTGATTGAGCGCTAATAGAGAGTGAGCTCGCTGCTCTCCACGCACACGGCACAGAGTCGGTCTTCCACCAGGTGAAGAAGTCAGGGGTCGTTTCTCGGTTTGCAGCAGCCAATCCAGAGGGAAGGACCGACAACGTGGCTACAATCATTCGTGTCAGTGTACTACTGAAACAAGTTCCAGATCATTTTCGAATTCTGATAGGTTTTATGAGTTGTGTTGATTTCTTTTCCCACATAGAGGGTAACCAACCAGAATCCCTCTCTGACCATTGTAGAGATTCATGCAAAATGTAGGACATGAATTCTTTTAAGCGATTTTAGAAAATATGATTAAGGGTGGTGATATACTCCAGCAATGGAAACAACAGATAGGGTGGACAGTTTAAAACCGAATCAGTTAACCTGATTTTTGCATCTGATTGCATCATGATCTAATTGCATCACAAAATGTGTAACATATTTTGGTTGACATTGATGGAAAAGGCTGTTTTATATTTTGATTTGGTACCGTTATGAAAGTAGCATCTACGTAGCTCTTCGTCCCCAAGTCCCACAAAAATTACTTACAAAATTCATTGATCCCATGTTTTCAGAACACACCAGAAGTTGTTTTAAAATAAAACATATCTAAGTTGTTTAGATACACAACTAAGTTTGTTTATTTATTTATTTATTTATTTATTTATTTATTTATTTTTTAACTAAGTTGTTTTAAACTTAGTTTTTAAATCCTACACATCCTTCGGTAAATTCATGGAAATACACTTCTTCGACTTTTGAAAAAAGGAACCTACAGCAATTTTGAAAAACATAAACTATACTCACATGCACATCACTTTCAGTATACAGAGTGGTATCCATATGTATAGACTGAAAGGAAACAAAATTAGAAAATATGAAAACCCATGCCTTGCTTTAGATATGGTGAGAACGACATACTGAAAACATTAAATTACGCTTTTTAATTTTTTTTATTTTGAGATAATTTCAGATCCACATGCAATAATTGTAAGAGAAAATCCAGAGATCCTGTGTCCCCTTCGCCATTGCATAACCACGGTACAGTATCCCAACCCGGAAGCTGACACGATACAATGCACCTGCCTCGTTCGGACTTCACCAGTCTTACGTGCACTACTAATGGGTGTGTGCTGTTCTACTCAATTTCGTCAGATGTGTAAATTCATGTAACCAGCTCCACAGTTACAATACGGATCAGTTCCAAAAGCCATTAGAATCCCCCTCCTACTTTTTTAGAGCCTAAACCCCCTTTCTTACCACACATCCCACTCCCCACATATTTCTAATCCCTGGCAACCACTTCTCTCCTCTCCATCCCTGTGTCATCTCAAGCATGTTATATAAGTGGACTCCTAGAGCATATAACCTTTTGAGACTGGCTTTTTGCAAAACTTACTTGACTATTTTTTGAGCAGTTGTAGGCTTCCAGAACACGAGCAGAAAGTAGAAAATATTCCCATATATCCCAGTTTCTCTTATTATTAATTATTAATAGGTGCATCTATTACAATTGATGAGTCAGTACTGATGCATTTGTAACAAGTTCCATAGATTACACTGGAATTCAGTCTTGGGTGGGATATTCTGAGTTTTGACAAATACATAATGACATGTATCTACCGTTACAGTCTCATACAAAATAGTGTCATTACCATAAAAATCACCTGTGCTCCATGTATTCATCTCTCCCTTTCCTCTCACCCCTGAAAATTTCCCACTGATGTGTTTACATCATCTATAGTTTTACTTTTTCCAGAACATCATATGGTTGGAACCACAGTAGGTAGCCTTTCTAGATTGGCTTCTTTCCCTTCGTGGATATGCTTTTAAGGTTTCTCCCTGTCTTTTCATGTCTAGAAGCTCATTTCTTTTTATTGCTGGATAGTTTTCTGTTGTATGGATGTACCACAGTTGGCCTAGATTGGCTTTTTTCCACACAGCATAAGAGTAATACGCTGGAGATCCATCCAACTTGTTGTATCAGTAATTATTTCCTTATAATTCTCAGTATTGTTCCATGATATAATTCATCCATTGAAGGGAACTGGGGTCATTTTCACTTTTTAGCTATTGCAAATAAAGGTCTATAAACATTCATGTGCCTGTTTTTGTGTGGACGTAAGTTTTCATTTCTCTAATATAAATGTTCAGGAGTGCAACTGTTGGATCATATGGCAAATGCATGTTTTGTTTTATAAAAAACAATTATTTTTTTAAAAATTAAAAACAAACTATTTTAAAGTAGCTGTAGAATTTTATATTCTCATAAAAAATATGTGATCTAGTTTCTCCACAACCTTGCCAGCATCTAACATTATTATTATTTTTTAATTTAAGTATTCTTGTAAGCGCACTGTGATGTCACTGTGGTTTTAAGTAGCACCCTCTAAATAACGTACGGCCACTTATTGGCACCGTCTCTCAGAAAAAGACTTGTAGTGATTTATAATTTCTTCCTTTCTAATCTACATACTTTTAGTTCTTTCTCTTGACTTGGCAATTTTGCTAAAATTCCAATACTGTGTTGAGTAAGAGTGGTGAGAGATGACATATTTGCCTTGTTTCCAATCTTAGTAGGAAAAACATCCAGACTTTCCCCATTGAGTACGATGTTGGTTCTAGGTTTTTTGCACATTCTCTGTATCAAGTTGAGAAAGTTACCCCTCTTTCCTTGTTTGCTGAGAAATTTTACTAGGAATAGCTATCTTCTTAAAATGCTGTTTTTCCATCAAGTGATCTGATCATATGACAGTCTGCCTTAGCCTGCTGATAAGGTGGATTACAGAGAATTTCTCAATATTGCATACCTGGAATAAAGCCCATCGGTCATGGTATATAATTCTTTTAATACACAGGCAGATTTAATTTGCTAATAGTTTATTGAGAATTTTTGGATCTAAGTTCATTAGAGGTATTTGCTGTTTTCCCTTTTGATACTATCTTTGCCTGGTTTTAGCATCAGGGTAATACTTATCTAAGTGAGTCAGAAAGTTTTCCCTCTCCTATTTTTAGAAGAGATTGTAAAATTGGTGTTAATTTTTCTGCAAGTGTTTGGTAAAATGCTCCAATGAAACCAGCTGGGCCTGGGGATTCATTCTGGGGAGCTTATTTATGGTGAATTCAGTGTCTTTGCTGGTTATAGCAGTTTGGGGACTGTTTACATCGTCTTCATTACATTTTGGTAGTTTGTGGTTTTTGAGAAATTGGTCCATTTCCTCCAAGTTGTCAAATTTAGAGAATAAAGTTGTTTACAAGTTTTTCTTTATTATCCTTTAATGTCTGCAGATTCTACAGCTATAGTCTCTAATTTCAGTTCTGATATCAATGGTTTATGTCCTCTCTCTGTTAATCTTTGTCAGGCTTTCTAGAGGTTTATCAGTTTTATTGATTCTTTCCCCAAATAATGAGCATATGCTTCATTAAGTTTCTCTATTATTTTTCTGATTTCAATTTCATTAGTTTCTGCTCTATCTTTACTTTTCCCTTCCTTCTACTTGTGTTAGGTTTATTTTGCTCTTCTTTCTACAGTTTTTTGAGATGGGAACTTATATTGTTGTTCTGAGATCTTTCCTCTTTCCTAATCTAACTATTTCGTTTTATAAATTTCCCGTTTAGGAATGCTTTACCTGAATCCCACAGATCTTGATGTGTTGTATTTTCATTTTCATTTTCATTCAGGTCTATGTGCTTTTTTATATCTTTTGGGACTTAATCTTTGACCCACGGAATATTTAGAAGTCTATTATTTAATTTCCAAGTGTCTGGAGATTTTCCTGTGGTATTTATATAATTGATTGCTACTTGATTCCCCTGTGGTCAAAGAACATACTCTGCATGATTTCAATTCTGATAAATTTGTTAAATTTTGTCTTATGGTCCATGATGTTTAGTCTTGGTGAATGGCGCCTGAAAAAAAAAGAAAAGAATTCCCTGTTGGTGGGTGAAATGTTCCATCTGTGTAAATGAGGTAGCCTTGGCTGACTGCGTTGTCCAGTTCTTCTGTATCCTTTCTGATTTTCTGCCTTGTCATCCCACTTGTTAGTTAGGAGGTGGTAAAGTCCTCAACTACAATTGTGAATTTGCCTCTTTCTCCTTTCAGTTTGATTAGTTTTTGCATTTCGTATTTTGATGTGTACACATTTAAGATCACATTTTCCTGGTGGATTAATCTCTCCGCATTTTGTAATGTATCTCTTGATTCTAGTAACTTTACTTGCTGGGGAGTCTACTTTGTCTGATACTAAGAGAGCCACTGCTGATTTTTAAATTATTGTATGCGTATCAGCTTCCCAGAGCTTAAAACAACAACAGTTTATTCTCTTACAGCTCTGGAAGCTTGATCCAAAGTCAAGATGTCAGTAGGGCCAAGTTCTCTCTGTAGGCTCTGGAACAATCCTTCTTGACCTTTCCCAAGCCTCTAGTACTCCTGGCAATCCTGGGCCTTCTGTGGCTATTATAGCGGCCTCCAATCCCACATGGCCTTCTTCCCTGTCACTCTCAGTATCCTGTCCTCTTCTTATGAGGACAGCCAGTCATTGGAGTTAGGGCCCAACCCACCCCAGTAGGACCTCTTCTTAACTAATTATACTTGCAAAGACCCAATTTCCAAAGAAGGTCACATTCTGAGGTTTCGAGTAGACATGAATTTTTAGTGGGGGGGGGGAACACTCTTCAACCTTTTATAATACAGTATATTCTTTTCTCTTCACAGTTTGAACCTACTTAGATCATTGTGTTTGAAATGAAATCTTTGTAGACAGAGAAATGTTGCTTTGTGTTTTATCAACTTGGCCAATCTCTGTCTTTTACTTGTATTCTCTTTCCCCTCTCCATCTGAGATGCTAATACTCAGAACGCTGGATCTTGGGGTGCCTGGGTGGCTCAGTCAGTTAGGTGTCTGACTCTTGATTTCAGATCAGATCATGATCTCAGGGTGGTGAGATAGAGCCCCACATCAGGCTCCACGCTCAGTGCAGTGTCTGCTTGTCCTTCTCCCTCTGCTCTCCTCCTTCCCCAGCTCACCACTCTCCCCCCTCTCTCAAGGGAATAAATTAAAAACAAATTTTTTTTAAGTTGGATCTTTAATTGTCCCAAAGATCCCTGAGGCTTTTTCTTTCAGTGTGTTTTCTCTCTATTACTCTATATTCAAGTTCACTGTCTTTCCTCTGTCATAGCCATTATTCTGCTCATGAATCTCTCCAGTTTGTTTTGTATTTCAGTTATTGTATTTTTCGGTTCTGTCATTTCCATTTGGTTCCATTTACATATCGTGCTTCTTTGCTAAGACTTTGTTTCATCCAGTTGTTTCAAGGGTATCTGTAATTGCTTGTTGGCACATTTTTATGATGGTTGCTTTAAAATCCTTGTCAAATAATTCCAACATCTAATCCATCTCCATTTCAAAGTCTATTTCAGAGTCATTTCTCAGTCAAGTTGTGATGTTCCTGCTTCTTAGTATAATGAGTGCTTTTCAGCTGTGTTCTGGTATTTTAGCTTTATGCCAAAAGACCTGGTTCCATTTAAATCTTCTGTATCAGCATGCAGCCACCCTGTGTAGGTCTAGGTTCAGACTTCCGTGTGTATGCTGTGGTTCCAATGGCTTTCAGAGTCTTTGTGGTGCTAATTCGAAATGCTTGATACACCTGGTGCCCCTGGGACTCCCACTGGCCCCTGCTGCGACAATCCCTGTGGTGGAAGGCAGTGGCCCTGGCCAGAGTCATCAGTGGGGCCCCTTTTCTCTTTTCCCTCATTAGTAGGCCAGCTGGCATCTCTGGGTGAGGGAGGGGGTTTTTTAGCCACAAGAAGAGACCTCTTCTCTGGGTCAGCCCATGCTCCTTACAAGAGCCATGCCAAGCTGCCCCATTTCTTTGTTGGAGAAGGGAGAGTCTCTGGCCTGGGGTGATAGAGAGCTCTTCATACCAGGACACTTATAAATTGAGTTTTAAAGACAATTAGGATCTGAAAATTTTAAGCAAAAGATTTCACTTAAGGCTTTACCGGGCTCATGAATTTCTACAAAAATATCGTTTCAAATGAGATTTCATTAACATGGGGAGAAGCATACACCATTAGCAATCATACCAAATAGTTTATGGAAAAATGAGTACTCACTTGAATAAGATTGTCAATTTTTTCCAAATCAAGTATCACGTCCTGCCAATTTGCCTCTGTTTTGGGAAGACCTGCACTGATACAGCTGAAAGCAAAACCAAAGAGCAAAAAACATTTTGAATGAGCACAACAATACATGCCTGATGAATGCCACTGGCAAGAGCAATCAGGATTTTTTTATTTTGATCCGTGAAAAGAGAAGTGTTATCCTTCCCTTCGTGCATTCAACAGACTTGTAGGTGAATACAAGCACCAAACATCCAGTACCACCCTTGCCACTTCAGACTAACTTAAGAACTGACCTACAAGGATTAGAGAATAACTTAATTTGGAAGGATAACTTATAAATAACCTGGTACAGTTTATCACAATGGAATAAACACAGCATCTGATGTGTGGCAGCGCTCGATATGCTTCTGAATGAATTGCTAGTTTTCTTTAAGTGGAGGTTCCCTCAGACGCTTAAGCCCAACAAATAGGTAAAATTTTTAAAATAAACAATAATCTTTTTCATGCACAGATTTTGATAGTAAATATTCTCTGCCCCAGATTAAACATTCCCCTCACACACTGCTTACACTGTGACCATGCGAGCAGTAGCTCTCTTCATAAATATTACAGGCCTGAGACCAGTCCAGTCTGAATGGTCATATACGTACTCCTTTCAGTAAAACTGAAATTTAACATCGAGACAAAAGACTCATACACTGACCCAGTGTCTGCAGAATGATTCCTCAAGCTGGAGGAAAGACAATTGCTCCCTAGTGGATCTAGTATGGAAGCGAGAGAGCCAACGCTAGGCTTCCCTGTGAGGAAGATGCACCTGCACACATCTACGGATGCCCACACCAGGAAGGCATGAGCAGGGGAAACTGAGCAGAGGGTCATATTATGTAACTACAGGCTGGGTGCTTTGGGCCAATTGTGTAGTGTATTAGCTGCATCTAAGAAAGAAGAAAAAGGTTAACAGGCATGGAAACATATGAGTGTTTATTAGGAGGAAAAACGAAAGGCCTAAAAAAAAGAAACATTTCAAACTGAAGTACAATAGGGCTCAGAGGATGGGAGATTTCAGTGCTAGAGGTAGATAAAGTAACACAGACAAGCCCTAGTGTCTATTGTTCACTGCTGTGAAAGTCATCTAAGCTATTAATAAAGAACGGATTTCCGGGGATCCCTGGGTGGCGCAACAGTTTGGTGCCTGCTTTTGGCCCAGGGCGAGATCCTGGAGACCCGGGATCGAATCCCACGTCAGGCTCCCAGTGCATGGAGCCTGCTTCTCCCTCTGCCTATGTCTCTGCCTCTCTCTCTCTCTCTCTCTCTCTGTGTGTGACTATCATAAATAAATAAAAAGAAAAAAAAATTTAAAAAAAACCAACGGATTTCCGAGTTTAGCTAAATGCCAAGAGGTCCAACTTATGTATAACACTCATTTGGAATTACCAGAATGTAGAGATGCTCAGTGTTGACCAAACCTCCTCTGAGTCCCCATAATCTGCCCTCTATCGTACCCCAAATAGTTACTCCCTAAAGATTTAAGCAAACTGAACATAAACCAGTTTAGTAAAGAAGACACTGAGGAACAATGACCATGGTCATTAACTGATGATAGTTATGCTGAAAGATAAACTCACCCCAAAATGAAGACATGAATGCCAGCCTCAGTTAGAAAATGACTGTTCAGAAGTAAACACAAGTAGCACTGGATGGAAGTACTTCTCAAATGTGGTTTCTGAAAAATATAATCACAGGCAAAGTGGTTAAAACTCTTTTAGTTAAAAAATGATATTTAAAATAGTATTTTATCATAGTTTTAGATTCCAAAAGGTAAATTTATCAAGCTCTTTATTAGAATTGGTGAAGCCAGAATTTATCCTTCTTGCTCTCTCCCCACCTCCAGCTCTGTCTCCTAGGTGCAAATTTCTTTAATATGTACTACTCTGGATGCATTTCAGTGATGATAATTTTAAGAAAATTCACATATTTGCAATTTACATATATACTAAATCACCACTTAATTTGTTTCTATTATCCTTATCCTCCCTCCCATCTTTCTTTTTCCTTTTTAACAGTTCAGCATGTATTTGTTTGATTGCCTTTAAATTCTCCATCACATGTTCATTCTCTTTTTTTTATTTTTTTATTTGTGTGTGGTTGACAATAATAGTCCAACACATTTTATATAGCACAGATTAATAACATGAGTTACTGAGACAGGGGTATTACTTATATATTAATTTCAAATTAATTATATACTGATATCATTTAAAAAATGGATAAAAATAGACCCAACTAAAGATATCCTATACCATCCATCCTAATAAGCGCTATATAAGAATTTTTTTCTCAGTGATTTAGGAACATATTTACTTATCTTAGAATTTCTCAGTTTTGATACTTTCACCTGTCTCTTTCACACTGTCAAAGCCTTTACAGTTTCAGAGGGCACCTTAACCACTGAGAGTCTGTGCTTCATGTAATCTATGCTGAAGAGATGAATAATATCCAGACTTTTCAAAGGCTATGCAATTCATTGATTAGATGAAAATTCAAAAAACAAAGTAATATGAGGCAAGTGAAATAATACATTTACAATGACATGAAGAGCACATCAGGGTGTTAGTGAGAAGACCTATTTCTGTTTACTTTCAAAATAAGAATAATCCATACATGAACAGGGATCTGTGACATCTTAAGGTCTCTGGAGAAGAGTCATATAACTTATTATGAAGTATCTGAAATTCAAGAGATCTTTTATGAAAAGCCCATATACTACCTTTATCTAATTTTTCTTACCGAAATTCTCATTACTCAATGCAGGGTAAATCCTTAAGTATTGAAGAAGAGCTGGCTATGGCAATGGGTTTCCAGCAGCCATCCATCCAGAATACTTCCTACAATACAATCCAGGGTAAGGAATGATCCATTAAAAACACAAGTGGACTAGCAGAAGAAAGAAAGGGAGGAAGTTAATATTCATTGAGCACTTACTCTTTCATGGGCTCTCTATTAGTCTCTTTCTCTCTCTCTCTCTCTCTCTCTCTCGATATATATATATATATCACATTAGATTTTCACAATGATCCTATGGGGTAGGGTTAGCAGCATTTGGGTAAGCTGCCCAGGCCCCACAGCAAGTTCAAGGAGTTGAGACCAGGCCTGTCTGATGACAAAGCCCAAACACTTTCCACTATAGCATGTTCTTGAATTGGCAATTTCCAAAATTGCATATTAGCAAACAGCAGAAACAACCAACTACCTGGTTTCATATAAACTACCGACTGTTAATTTAATTTACAACATAAGCAGCTACTTCTACAGACATTGAACAGCTGTCTTCAGTCTTTGAAATAAGTCACTGTTAACTAAAACATGATTTAAGAATTTCATAAGTAACAAATTCTAGTTTTTCTAATTCGAGGCAATGAAGAATGTGAAGATTACGCACTCCCATATTCAACTCCATTTTATCAAAGCAAAAATTAAAACCAAGATATATATAAAATATAAACAATTATTTGTGCCATCCTTTCAAAATAGTAGGTATTTATTGACTGCCCCGCAAAAATCACAATCTGCCACAGCCTTGACATAAACATTCACTGCTATTAAGTTCTGCAAATTCAATTATTTAAACTATTTTATTTTCCGGACGATCGCTTTATGATATATGATGTATAAATCTTTGAAAGAAAAAAATTAGCATTTATCTAAGCATTAAACAAGATACTGTAAGAATATATTCACCAGGAATGGCTTTTTTTTTTTTTCAACAATAACGTATTAAATTGAATCCTCCTGTTACATATGATCTGACTCGTATGCATGATCTTAATTACAGGGAACCCTCCTTATTACTCTCATCTTACAAAAATCCTCTTTGTCTGTGTCATCTCCCTGTTTCAAGTTTTCACCAGACTTCATAACTTCTTTATCATAATTGTCAAAGCCTCTTAAATTCCCTCTATCCTTCTGAGTCGTATCCCAAACTCCACATAGTTCAAGTAAAAGTAGCTACTGACTCAGGCTGAGCAATCCTGGGGATGATGTAGGGGACTAAGGCCTGCAGAAGCGAAGGCTTCACTGCCCATCACCCCACATGTGGGGGTCCCAGTCTCACCTGTGGCCCCATGGACTTTTTCTGCCCCCCGCCCCTGGCACTCACACCTGCCAAGCAGGTGCAACACAGTAGGAAACCACCTGGAAAGCTTCGAGCAAACTGGTGATAGCAGAGGCCGGTGCAGCTGAAGAGGGACGATCACAGCTTTGCCACCCACAACAGAATGCATGTGATTTCCCAGCAGCGAAGAATTTGTATTTTTTTTTAAGATTTTATTTATTTATTCCTGAGAGAGAGAGAGAGAGAGAGAGAGAGGTAGAGACACAGGCAGAGGGAGAAGTAGGCTCCATGCAGGGAGCCCAACGCAGGACTCGATCTCAGGACCCGGGGTCATGACCTGGGCCAAAGGCGGCACTAAACCACTGGGCCACCCAGGCTGCCCAGATCTGTTTTTTTGTAGCAGCTTTGGAAGCATTCAGCCTGCCACTTGCTAATTATGCAGACCAGTAGTTTTTCTAGAAATGTGTGTGTGTGTTGGGGGGGCGGGCAGTCAAAGAAACCTGAGAAGGTAAAACAATCTTTTCTCTTGAACCAGGAATCCAGGTTGACAGTTGATATAACTAATATTATTAACGAGCGTAGCACCCTGATGAGTATTGCTTCCCTGCAGCCCTCGGGTTTCTCGAGGTACTTGCTACGTGTGGCCCCGTTCAGCCCGGGCCACCTCCTTCTGTGAAGGACACGACTCGGACTCCAGCGAAGCCCCTGAGGTTCTGAGAGGGGAGCTGCTGGGCTTGGGGCAGGGGCCATGCCTGTGGCGGTGACACGGGGGCAGGGGAGGAGGCTGCAGGCCCCGCAGATAGGAGGCAGCCGGTCACCCCACACGATAAGAAGCAGCCACTGCTCCCGGGACACTCTGAAGACACGTCTTTCAAATTTGTTGTGTGAAGCAGGGCAGCAGCTCGCTCACACCCATGATCTCGTTTGACTCACAAAATACCTGTTGGAGAGAAGCGGCTGAGGCCAGGTTAGGGACGCTCTGAGAAGGCCGGTCTAGGGATGAGCCAGCCTCTGGCCTCCCTGCTGTGTTTGTGGGGAGCCAGGGCAGCAGCAGGTGACCCTGGCCTGCCGCCCGTGTTCACCGCTGTGCGTGCGCCTGCCTCGGCCTCTTTGGTTTGCCCTTTGTTTGGCTGCGGGCCTGGACCCAGGAGCAGAAAAACACCGAGTCCCAGCCTTACACTCCAGCAGCTCACCAAGCTTAAGCAGGGATGCTGTTCCCTCCAAGCCTGTGACCGGGTGTCCCTGTGGGGTGGCCGCTGAGCTTGCGGCAGGATGTCACTGCCCGGGGCAAGATGTCGGGAAGGGTGGGCAAATGAACGCAGCTGGGCAGCTCGAGGGGCCCCATGCTGGAGTGACCTGTGAAAACGACCACCCACACCCTGCGTCCTGTACCCATCCTACAGTCCTTCCCGCGAGGGGACACCGCCTGACACAGCGCTCCTGCGTTTTGCTTGATTTCATTTCATTATCCACTTGCCGAGTCACATATTTAAGGTGGATTTTTAAAGGTTTAGTGCAGAAAAAGAGTGCTAAGCGTCAGTTAACTTGGTAAACATATTCACCTATTCAAAGACGCTAAAAATGAGGGCGAACCCATGTTGCGCGTTAATGTGCACTGTAGTGACTGGAGGACAGCACCGCCGCCCTTTATGCACTCAGCGTACTTAGGGCTCACCATGCGCTAGGCATTTCTATGACCTTGGGATACATCAGTGAATGCAGAGGACAAATCACCTTGCTTTTAGAGGGAAAGACAGACTTTTCACAATCAACATAAAGTAGTTAGTTATAGAGGGGGGCACCTGACAGGATGAGCACTGAGGTGCAGGTCAGGTGTTATGCTGTATGTTGGCAAATTGAACTCCAATAAAAAATTTAAAAGTAGTTAGTTATATGTTTTATTAGAGAGAGTTAAGTGATATAGGGAAAGAAAACACAGAATAAGGCATGAAGGATGCCATTGCATTTTGGAGTAGGTGGTCAGGGTGGAGTTCAGTGAGAATAAAACCAGATCCAAAATGGAAAGGCAGCAAGGGAATGTGCCCCAAGGATACCACCTTGGGTAAAGAGCACCGTCCGATCGACCTTTCTAAAAACCTACCTTGGCTCCTGTGTTAAGAACAGGCTGGGCAGGGCGGGGGTTGGGAGGCCAAGGTGAAAAGCAGGAGTCCTGTGACGATGGGAGTGTGGGTGACATGTGGTGGGGGGGGGATGTGGGGAATGGCAGTGGAGATGGGGACACGTGGCTGGAGTCTGGAAACACTGTTATGGCGGAACCAACAGGGGTTCCCAACGGACTGGACGTGAGGCATACGAGAAAGAAACACTCCCAACTCTTTTGCCCTGAGCACCTGAAAAATGGAGCTGCTGCCAAATGAAGCAAGGTGGACGGTGGGCAGAGCAGATACTTTGAGGGGAGGAGGTGGATCAGGAGTTTTTCTTTTGGACTGTGGAGTTCAACGTCTAGTACATATCCACATGGCAATGTCAAATAGGCAGTTAGATGCAAGAATCTTGAGTTCAGGAAAGTGGTTTGAGCCTGGAATCATTACACTGGTTGAGATCACCAAGAAAAAGGCAGAGGGAAGGGCCAAACCTGGGCCAAGGCATTTCAATGTTAACTTGTCAGAAAGAGAGAGAAAAAAAAAGGGGGCCACCAAAGAGAAACTCAAAGGGAAAACCAGTGAAAGGGGAGAAAATGCAGAGAGGGTGATGTTCTAGAAATCAAGGACAATTACACCCAGGAAAAGAAGTGATGCTCATGTCAAAGGCGCGGATGTCCAAGGAAGACACAGACTGAGCCCTGACCGGTGGGCTCAATAACATGGCGGTCATGGGTGACGCTGACAAGGGTGTTTTCAGGGGCGTGATGGAGACAGAAGCCTGCCCAAAACGGGCGGAGGAGAGAGGGGGAGGAAGGGATTTGTAAAATGTTAGTGCAGGCAATATTTTGCAAAATACTGCTCCAAAAGGGAGAAAGAAAAGAAAGAGGGCGGGAATAGGTAATAGACGGTGGGGGGAAATAGGAGCATGTCTACGTGCCGAGGGAAACACTGAGGACATCAGAGGCACAGAGCACCAGGGCCAGAGCCATGGTCTTGAATAGGCACGTGAGGATGAGAATGGGATTTCACGCACAAGTGGGCTGGCAGCCGGGTCACCCTCTGTCATGGAAGGAAGGATGGCTGAGTGTCAGGGAGAGGCAACGTCTGGGTGGTACACAGCTTGGCAGTATACGTTCTCGACTACTGCTCCCATTTTCTAGGTGAATTAGGACAAAAAGTCACCCTCAGAGAGTGAGGATGGGGAGGGAGCTCCGTCAGGGGTTGAGAACCGGGAAAAAATATATGAAACAGCCATTGGGGTGAGCAGGAGAATGACAAATGTAAGTACGGCGTGAGAGCCATGCCCATTGGAAGTCCAGGGCCATGAATGGTCAGAGAGTAAGAGGAGTTGGCGCATGAGTGTTCTCTCCAGCTGCGGACAACTACCAGAAAGAGGTGGGCCTGGCACGGGTGGAGAACTGTGCTGAGTCGTGCTGGTGTACGCCAGCAAACACCAGCAAGACGGAGGCGGGGGACCTCAGAGTACCTGGGGGAGGATGATGGAGATACACCCAGGAAATCCGGTTTTCTGTTTTTATTAGACAGCTTCATGGAGGACGTGCTCCTGGAGTCACATCTGAGAGAATGACTAGATCTTAGATGTAAGCAGAGAGAGAGAGAGAGAGAGAGAGAGACAGCACTCCTGGTAGAGGAAAGAGCCCGAGCAAAGACCTCCGAGAATTCAGAGGCAAGGGTGTCATGTGCTAATGATGAGAAAGCAGCGGCAGGGAAGAGCGGACAAAGCTGCCGTGGGGCGTGAAGCAGGGCCTGGCAAACGTCTCCCCTGAAGGGCCTGAGAGTGAGTGTGTCAGCCTCTGTCTTTGCTTCTCAGTCACAGCTGCCTCACCCTGCTGTGACCGTGGGAAGGCGGCCGCAGACGGCGGGCGGCCAGACAAGCGTGCTCAGGCCAGGCGGCAAATCCGACCTGCAGGCTGAGGTTAACAGGCCTCTGACTCGCGGGGAGTCTCTTTATCATTCCCAACCGGAAAATAGCCGAGAAGGTGATGTGGTTAAATGTCTTTGTCCCATCACGAAGGATATTAGCATTTTTTTCAGTAATTGCTCTTAAGCAGTTTTCAATGGACTCTGATATTATAAAATTTTCAAATATATGAGGTTGCATTAAACAATCTGTGTTCAGTAGTAAAGCTAAGAAAAGGGACTATGTTACCATGGGTACAACTTTCACTTTTATTTTTAAATTTTTTATTATTTTAAGATTTTATTTATTTATTCATGAGAAACAAAGAGAGAGAGAGAGGCAGAGACACAGGCAGAGGGAGAAGCAGGCTCCATGCAGGGAGTCCGATGTGGGACTCAATCCCGGTTCTCCAGGATCACGCCCTGGGCTGAAGGCGGCGCTAAACTGCTGAGCCACCTGGGATGCCCCAACTTTGACTTTTAAAAATTAATTCATGTAAGATCTGAAGTTGGTATGTGATTCTCTCAAAAGGCCACACAACACATGAACAGGGCCTGAAAGTCTCACGGTTTATCAAAACAACAAAAAAAAATGATTAAGTAAGAAGTCTCTTCTTTTAAAAATACTGTTTCATATAAGGTTTACAAAGTACCTATTTTATATATATATACATATAAAAATAAAAACAATGAGTTTTGGGGAATACTTAAGGCAAATTGCTTAATTATGCTTAAGCGCTTCTAAAGCAAATCATAACCATTTAGTCTACACTACCAAGGGGATGCCTGGGGGGCTCAGTCCGTTAAGCGTTCAACTCTTGATTTTGGTTCAGGTCATGATCGCAGCATGGTGAGGTCCAGCTCCACACTGGGCATGCAGCCTGCTTAAGATTCTCTTTCTGCCCCTCCCTCTGTCCTCCCCCCGACTCCCACTCACGTGCATGCATGTCTCCCTAAAATAAATAGATCTTTAAAAAAAATTGTCTATTCTACCAAACACAAGGTGTTTTGGACTAAGGTCCAAAATTTGGACACCGTAGTTATGATGATGACTCAAAAAAGCATCAATTAAATAGATGGTATTATAAAAAATGAATATAGAAATACTTCATGTAGTTTACCATCTAAGAAAGACAATGAAGCGCGCATGTAGCTGGGTGGCATATAGGCTCCTACCACTCTCTGATCATAGTTCCACGTAGCAATATGGTCACATGCTTTTTTTAATCATTTGGTGCAAGTCTTCTTGAAAAATGTGTTGTGTAAGTGTTTTTGAAAAATGCCAGCTAGTATAATTCTCTAGGGCAGGTACAATGGACAGCTTGCCCAGAATAGCACAGCTATAATATCTAACCTGTCTAGGAATAGCTAATGAGGTCTGCTTCCCTAGCCCGCTTTCCAAAAGTACCGCACTCAGAACACTTGGGAAGGGTGAAGACATTCTCCCAAACTAGAGCACAAAAGGACAAAAAGTTGGAAATTATAAGACAGATCTAGTAATTCCAACATAGGACTGAAATGGAACTCCGGGAAGAGCAAAGAGAATGGAGAGGAGGAAATAATTACAAAATGATTCTTAAGAATGCTATAGAGTTGGAAAGAGACACCAGCTTTCACGGTGAAGGGCATAAAGAGGACAGACAAAAAATGTGGTATTTTTAAACTTAGATTCTCTAATTTCAGGATAAAGAAAACCATGCTAATAGTATTCATGGAGAAAAATCAACTCACTTAAAAAACGAGAGCAGAATGAATCTGATCATGGTACTTACAAGACAATATAATCTTCAAAGTTCGAGGGAAAATGAATTTGAATCTAGAAAGATATTAGTACTTAAGAAATAGGGCAAAAAGACACTCTTTCATATAAGACATTAGAACATGTAAGATCCACAGAATGTGAAATAATAGTGTGAAGATGCATTTTATGAAAATAAAAATGTCCAAAAAATAAATAAATAAAAAGATGTCAGATGTAAACATATGAAGCATAAAACAGGTTGACATTTATATTTGGGCCTAAATAAAAGCACTGTTCTTCTAAAGTACATGGTTTGTTTTTTCCCCGCTTCATTCATTTATTTATTTTGTAAAACTGTGAGATCCTTGTGATTAGAAACCCAGTTTCCCTTGTCCACTGTGCCTCCAGCACATAAAAGCACACTAGCTGAGTATGATAAGCACACGGACTAAGTGTGTTGGGTTTGGTTGTTTTCATTGGTTTGCAATTGCCTTGTTGCCTTTCTCACGACCATCGACCTCTTAGCTGCACCTGTTTCCCGATCCAGCAGGTGTCACAGTGGGGCGCCGTACTCCTAACCAGCACCCTAACTTCCCTCCACATTCCATCTTTCTGCTTCTTTGATTTTGCTCATTTCAAATCACAAGCTATAAAGCACTACTGGGGAAAAATGTGCCATCATAACTCCTTGAGACACAGCCTCCAACGGGCCTTCTCTATGTCCTGCTAATAATTTCTTGCTTGCTGACATTCTCCATGCTTTTAAAAATAGCTTTATTGAGGTATAGGCTCAGCATAATAAAATATACTCATTTTAGGTAGACAGTATGCAGGTTCTAAAAACTGTATACTAAATAAATAAATAAATAAATAAATAAATAAATAAATAAATAATAAAAAATAAAAAAAATAAAAACCGTATATATCTTAAAATCACCACCACAACCGTAACACACATGGATATAAAACGTATATATAACCACAAAAATTCCTCTCGCGCCCCTTTCCAGTGACTACATGCTCAACCTCAATACCAGGCAACTAACTGACCTACTACGCACTTTCCCGAATAGCGATTGTGGAGGGAAAAGTACAGATAATCTCCATGTGGGAAATGGTGTGGGAAAAGAAGAGGAAGTCAACTCATGCTAAGATTATTATTTTATTTGGAGAATGTGAAACACATTCATGATGATTAATTGCAGAAGATCAACATAAAAGTTTACTGCAGGAAAAAAAACCTAAATATAACATTATCATTATAATTTTCAAACCAAAAAAAAAAAAAGGAAAATAAGGCTAAGAAAACTTGAGTAATCTAACAGAAGACAGTGGAGGAAGAAAAAGAAAAAATTAAGTAAAAAATACAAAGTAAAGTGGCAGTAGTAAGTCTAGACATAGGGCATATCCCTCTACAAATCCAAAAATGTGATAAAAACTGTGTATGTTTTCCAAAAGAACAGATGCTTAGATTGATTTTAAAAAGTAGAGAGGCAGAAAGACAAATTTTAAAATACGCTATTTATAACAAATGGAACAGAAATAAAACGGTACAGAAAGTATCAAAGTGAAAGAACAGAAAACGATATGCTAAGCAAATTTGAGTACAGTAATAATAATTCCAGGAAAGTTCAATTTCAAGTGACAAGTACCAAGCAATACAAAGGATAATAACACGTGGGTTAAAGTTACAATCTACAGAAAGATATAAGAAGCATAAAACTTCAAGCACCTTATATCAATTTATATGGCCATAAATTGATTAAAGGAAAAACTAATAGTAAAACAAGGAGTTATTAAAGATTTTAGGACATTTTTGAGAAATTTAAATACAAAAATGAGTAAGACTGTGTTCTGTGGTATGAAGCGGATTCTTAAGGAAAAAAAAAACTAAAAAAGAGAAAGAAAAAGCGGTGCTACGCAGCATTTGCCAACTTGTGTTGTGTAAATACCCAATCATACTGATTTCAAGCCACCAGTGGTCTAACAACTGGTTCACTAAATGTCCGACCGGCTTTCCCAGGCCAGTTAGAGCCCTCCTTCCCACCACTGCCTGCGGGGAGATTTGAAAACGCAACGGATCATGCTTTATGTAGTATACGTGCGCGCCACAGTAATGGTTAGGGATAGCACAGGACGCCGCAGGACAGCACACAGGGCAATCATGAAAGTTGCCGGGGACTTAGATCGACGATGTCTAAGTGCCAGACCTAAAATAGAATCTCAAAAATGAAAAAAGTCTGAAATCATACCTGCCACATTACGTGATCCCAAATAATAATGTTGGCTTATGGGAATGATTCATATAGTGAATCATTATAATGACACTAACAATTCTGAATTAAAATCCTAATAAAAGAAGAGCCAACTTCTAACCTCTGTCCACCTAAAGATGTAAGATGATACTTTTAGTATAAAAGAGAAAGTCAATATGAAAATCATGCTTCATCAAGAAAGATCGGGGCCACCAAAATCTGACATCAATACTGCGTAATAATACCCCCCAAACAAGAGTCATACAGCGATGTCTCGCGAACACCGAACATCTGGGCTATGTGGGTGCACACCCTGCCCTCTCCCCACCTCCAGACATGTGCACACCTTGGTCACTGATTTCTGCGTCGGTAGCTGGAGAGGAGCACTGAGGGCTCAGAGCGGCGTCACCTTGGCTCCCCGGGCCGACAGGTGCAGCGGGGTCGCCCCTACCCGCCTGCGGTGCGCACCCACACACTGGAGGGTGCATCAGGGCTCGGCCCTTCTCCTCAGTTGCTCAGCGGCCACCGGCCACTTTCCAAGCCGCCAGCAGCGCCAGCAACGGTTCTGAGGACGTGGCGCCGAGACACCCGGACACATGGCCACGTGGACACCCAGACACCCGGATGCACAGACACCCGGACACCCGGACACCTGCACACCCGGATGCATGGACACATGGACACCGGACACCTGGATGCACAGACTCCTGGACGCACGGACACCCAGATACATGGACACCTGGACACCTGGACACCCAGACACCTGCACATTCAGACGCACAGACACCCGGGCACCTGGATGCCCGGACACACAGACAGCCAGACGCACAGAAACCCGGACACCTTCACACCCGGACACCTGGACACCAGGACACCCGGACACCGGGACACCCAGATGCATGGACACCCGGACATCCAGATGCACAGACACCCGGACCCAGACATCCGGATGCACGGACACCTGGATACCTGGACACATGGACACCCGGACACCTGGACGCCTGGACGCACGGAGAGCCAAACGCACAGACACTCGGACACCCGGACACCTGGACACGTGGATGCACGGGCACCCAGACACATGGACGCATGGACACCCGGATGCACAGTCACTTGGACACCTGGACACCTGGACACCTGGACACATGGACACACGGACACCCAGACACCTGGACACACAGACGCTCAGACACCCAGACACCTGGAAACCCGGATGCATGGACACCCGGACACCCGGACGCACGAACACCTGGACACCCAGACATCTGGATGCACGGACACCCAGATACCCAGACACCTAGATGCATGGACACCTGGACACACGGACACGTGGACGCATGGACACCCAGATGCACAAACACCTGAACACACAGACACCTGGACACATGGACACCCAGACACCTGGATGCATGGACACCCAGACACCTGGATGCATGGACACCCAGACACCCAGACACCTGGATGCATGGACACTGGATACCTGGACACCTGGACATCTGGACAACTGGACACCCAGATGCATGGACACCTGGACACCCGGACACCCGGACGCACGGACCGCCAGACACCCAGACACACGGACAGCTAGACACCCGGATGCACAGACACCCGGACACTCAGATGCACAGACACCTGGACACCCAGACACACAGATGCATGAACACCTGGATGCATGGACACCTGAACACCTGGACACCCAGACGCACGGACACCCGGACACCCGGATACACGGATGCACGGACACCCAGATGCACGGACTCGGTCACCCAGACGCATGGACACCTGGATGCGTGGATGCATGGACACCTGGACACCTGGACGCCTGGATGGACAGACAGATGGACACCTGGACACCCAGACATGTGGACACATGGACACCGAGACACCTGGATGCACGGACACCTGGACATCTGGATGCACGGACACCTGGACACCCAGATGCATGGACACACGGACACCTGGACGCACGGACACCTGGATGCATGGACACCTGGATGCCCAGAGGCCCAGATGCACAGACGCACAGACACCTGGACACCTGGACCCGGCAGAGCAAGCGCAGCGTGGCACCTATGGTGGCTGCAGGGGAGCTACAGGTGTCATGCAGGGGGAACAGGGGGGACCCGACTCACCCAGGAGGGGACCTTGTGTTTAAGTGGAGGCCTTGCAGTGTGGGCCACCAGTACCTGAGGGTAGAGGCCACGACAGGTTCGGAGGCGGAACACGAGAGGAATACAGGGGGCTGTGGGAGCAGTGTGCTAGGCCTGCCGTAGGTCGCCCCCACCTGTTGTAGGTCGCCCCCACCGCCACAGGTCACGCCGCAGGGGAACAGCGAGGCAGTGAGGCGCAGGCGGAAAGCAGGGGGCACCGCGGGGAAGGCCGCGTGGGGACTGAGCTGTGCGGGGCGGGGGGCGGCTCCAGAACAGCCCCACAGGGAGCCCCCCCGCAGCTGGCGGCTGCCCGAGGAGGGGAAGGGGGTCGGGCTCAGGTGACCGGCCTGCACCTCCAGGTCCACAGGCGCCGGCGGCGAGGTCCCTCCTGCAGGCCACTCGCGGGCAGGGCCCCACGGAGGGGACCGACTCCCTGGGGTGCAGAAGGCCCGTCTGCAGGGCGGGGGGTGAGTGGGGGGCAAGGCTCGGGCGCACACAGGAGAAGGCAGGTGCACGGCCGGGGCCGGGGCCGGGGCCGGGGGGAGCTGCAGGGAGGAGGGCGAGGAGCCATCTCTGACCTTTGTCCAGGCCGCGGCTGCAGTGACAGGCTTCGGGTGGCTTCGGGTCACGGTCACAGCCAAGGCGGCCACGCAGCACGCGAGGGGGCTCTCACGGGCTCTGGGGGTGCGTCTCCTGGAACGGAAGCCGCTCGGCTTTTCAACACGAACGTTTCTGAAACAGGGTCACAGCTTATAAATTATCTCCATCCTCATCCTCAGAGAAGCTCTTACGAAAAAGGTTGTGCTGCTTAAAAAATTGTCGGAGTTTCTCGGCGGGTCCCGGGGAAGGGGACTGACAGGGGTACGTGCAGGCCCCGGACGGAGCAGGGTCTTAAGGTCAGGATCTGCGGGGCTGGGAGGGAGCCAACCGGGCACAGGAAGTAAGGCCAGCGAGCCGCCACCAGGACGGGATGGCCCTCGAGGTGGACCAAGTCGCTGAAAGGAAGGCCCTTCGGGCACGGGGTGGAGGCTGCCTCTGGGCCGGGCCGCGACCTTGGACGGGGACGCTTTCTCCCAGAGAGGACCGTCCCCTGACCCGCCTGCGAGCGGCCCTTCATCCCTCACGGAGAACGTGGCCCGAGCCCGGCACGGTCACAAACGACACTCAGGAATGGAGGACACGCGGCATTTCATCACCGTATCACTCGATCCGACCGTGACCGTGAGACCGTAGACACAATCGCTCTCTGGCACAACCTATTTTAAAATCCATTTTAGTACAAGTGTAGGTCATCTGAGATCCCGCCCTATTTGGGATGGAGTAAAGGAAGAGAATCACTTCTGAAAACCCAAAAAGACTCCTGTAAGAGCAAAAAAAAAAACATTCACTAAAAGATTCCTAGGGGTTTACTGAAAAATTATTTGGCGATGAAAGAGCAAAACGGTGGCAAGTGCCAGCTTCCTGGGCACGCGGCCTGAAGGGCACATTTACCGCAGAGCCCGGGGGGCTCCGACCCTCGGCTTCACTAGCCGGTGCCCAGGGAGCATCAGCCCTAGGCCCGCGGGGGGCACGGAGGGCGGGGTGGGGGGCCTCTCGGTCAGCTTCCCCCTCCTGGAGGTCATCCGGGTTTGCAAGCAGGCTGCCACCACTTCCTTCAGTCTGGACCCCAGCGGTCACCTGACCCAGCGGCCTCCCGACGGCTGCGGATCCAATGCCTGGGCCTCTAAGTCCTCGCGCGTCCCAGTTCCCACTCGCTCCCCGCGGCTCTCACCGCAAGGCAGCCCACCGGGTAGGGAGGCAGAGTCGAGAGGAAGCAGCTAGGGACTTCGGTGGCCGCGTGTGGGGGCTCCGGCCTCTCTGAAACCAGGGCACGTGAAACCCAAAAGGCGAATTTCCCCAAAGATTCCCTCTGAACAAGGCCGCCTGAGCAGGAAGCTGGGCGGCAATCAGAAATGCAGCGTCTCCCATCCTGCGTTATCAAGGTGAACGAATGCTTCCCAAGCCATCAATGATAAAAAATAAATAAATAAATAAATTAATTAATTAATTAATTAATAAAATAATAATTAAAAAATAAAAAATAAAAATAAAAATAAATAAATAAAAAAAAAAAATAAATAAATATTCCAACCCACTTTGCTATAGAAAAAAAATTAAATTTATCTCTATTTGCTCTATAAAAAATATTAAAATCTGCAATCATGTAAAAGAGGGAATCTGAGTGCATGGACAAAGATTTGTAGGAGATGAAGCATGTAAAGAGGAGTTAGGAAGTTTATTTCCGATGATGATAATATTTAGTGATGTTCATGGTATTTTTCAATTCTTTTATTTTTTTTAATTTTTTTTTTTAAAGATTTTATTTACTCATTCATGAGAAACAGAGAGGAGAGAGAGAGAGGCAGAGACACAGGCAGAAGGAGAAGCAGGCTCCATGCAGGGAGCCCGACGTGGGACTCGATCCCGGGTCTCCAGAATCACGCCCTGGACCAAACGCAGGTGCTCAACTGCTGAGCCACCCGGGCTGCCCTTTTCAGTTCTTTTAATGTCTGTAATTTGTGATCGCTGTTCCCGCTGCACATAAATACCCCCCGAATATTCCAGTTGGCTAATTCTGTGTTCATACTTTAGCGCTCTTTCCCTTAAAGAGGGCCCGGACGCCTCAAACGCTTGTGGCCTTCCAGACCTGGATTCACTCTTACTTACGACGTGCTGGACTCTTCTTCCAAGCCCTCGGCTGGTTTAATCAGTTAAACGTAGGAGGTAGATGCTTTCATCAGATGAGAGGGTTGAGGGCAAAGACTTTAGGGAACTTTCTAAAAGTGACTCAGGGATGACAGGCCGGTGTCAAGATTTGAACACGTCTCACGCTCGAGTTCATGTTCTTTTAACTCTGTGCTATACTGAAATAAACAAATTATAGCTTTGCTGCGCTTTGCTATGATATACAGCCTCTCATTTATCATTCACCAGTGACTAAGCCCCCCCTTTTTTTTAAGATTTTATTTATTTATTCAGGGACCCTGCAGGGAGCCTGACGTGGGACTCAACCCCGGGTCTCCAGGATCGCGCCCTGGGCCGAAGGCAGGCGCTAAACCGCTGCGCCACCCAGGGATCCCGAGGGAGGAAAAATAGACTCTTAATCATAGGAAACAAACTGAGGGTCACAGGAGGGGAGGGGGTTGGGGAAATAGGGTAACTGGGGAATGGGCATGAAGGAGGGCAGGTGACGTCATGAGCACTGAGCGTTATATCCAACACCTCTTGAATCCTACCTCTGAAACTAGTAATACACTATATGTTCATTAATTGGATTTAAAATAAATTTTTCAAAAAACAAAAACAAAAAAATAAAAATAATAATCAATCAAGAAAAAAATGAAAAAATAAAATAAAATAAAATAAAATAAAATAAAATAAAATAAAATAAAATAAAATAAAATAAAATTCCTCTCTTTGTCCCAGGGCTTCTGCATGGCCCAGCAAATCTTTGTTTACCGAAAGGGCACTTGTCAGGATGAGCACTGGGTGTCAGATGTAAGTGATGAATCACTAAATTCTACTCCTGAAACCATTATCACCCTGTATGTTAACTATCTAGAATGTAAATGAAAATTTGAAGAAAATAAATAAATAAATAAATAAATAAATAAATAAATAAACAAATAAACAAATAAGACCCCCCCACACACACACACACCTGTTCAGCACCACCACCCCCAAAACATACACACATAAAATTTACTCTTTATCATCTTCCTGCAAATTGTCTTCCCACCCTTTGAAGTCCCAGACCCCATGCCCTTCTCGTGGCCTCTGGACGGCGTCTAAGCCTCAACTGCCTGACGGCTTGTGGACCTCATATTCTTATGGAGCCCCGCATATATATATATAAAATTCAATTTGACTCTCTCCTGTTAATCAGCCTCATGTCAATTTAATTATTAGACCAGCCACAAGGATCTTGAAGGGTAGAGGAAACAAAATACATTTGAATAGTCAGGCTGGAAGGGGATGACAAACAACCTCAGAAGTGAAGCTGAGAAATCTGATTTGATTTTCTAGATCCCTAGTAATGTTACCCAACAGCGGTCCTTGGCAGAAATTAGTAATTAAATGCAAAACCGAAGAGAAAAATGTCACATATCATTTTTTAACATCAGCTTGTACATGTACTCAAACCAGTTATCTATTAAACAAACTATTGTCCTAATCTGACAAATAGTCCTTCTACCTTAATAAAGAAGTTTGTGATCCCTAGTAAGTAGTGAACAGTCATCCTTTCTACAGGAAAGATTTGATTTTTCTTTTTCTTTTTTTTTTTTAAAGATTTTATTTATTCATGAGAGACAAAGAGAGAGAGAGAGAGAGAGAGGCAGAGACACAGGCAGAGGGAGAAGTAGGCTCCATGCAGGGAGCCCGACGCAAGACTTAATCCCAGGACCCCAGAATCACACCCAGGGCTGAAGGCAGATACTCAACCGCTGAGCCACCGGGGCTGCCCAAGACTTGATTTTTCAAGAGTGAGAATTTGTAGTTGATTTAATGCTGAGTCCACATATTATTAGCTGGATAAGTACAAGATTGGATCATACTTGGTTCATACCCTATATGAAACTTTCCAGCCCCTCAGCACACATGTCCAATAGGAGCTGTTTTCGGGACTGTGGCCCTCTTCATTATTGTTGCTTCCTTAAGTGCCTTTTTTTAGAATTTGCTCTATCAAGTATTCATATTGTTTCTGTGTTTTGACCTGGCTACTGAAGCTCATCACTATTTAATCCGTCTACAAATCCACACCCAGTATGATTGGGGTCTATCCGCCTGTAGGACTCTACCTAGGAGGCTGGCATCCATCTTACCAGTTCAGATAAAAGGATGAACAACTAGAGGTCGTATCACCCCCACGGAAAGGCCAGACCAGCCGAGGAACACAGAGGCCTAGACTCAAGGGATAGGAATGCTCACTCATCATTCAAAGTAACCTGTAGGACATGTAGTTAACCAGCACCAAGGAAATCTCTCACGTAGACAAAGATATATCTCAGCTTCCAAGTCTCTTGAGATGGAACAGAAGGGCCAGATGGAGCGGCACCAGAGGTCAGTAAGTCGCACTTGCTAACATGACCCTCGGGGCCTCCGATCAGCAATGTCCACCTTCCCAGGAGACACCTGCCCCAAATTTTGCCCTTAAAAACCTTCACTTGCAAGGCATCAGAGAACTTGGTTCTTTTAAGTATCAGAGCTCCCCATTTTCCTGGGTGGTGACGTGCCAATAAAAGTCTATCTTCATTCACTGCAAGAGCTCCAGGGTCAGGTTTTTTTTTTTTTTCAGGGTCAGTTTTTATTGGCTTGCTGTGCACTGAATGGATGAACTCTCCTTTGATGCAGTTATAGAAGTTTGGTGGGTAAAAATCTGTAACTTGATAACATTAATTTTATTTGTGGAATTCAATTATCAATATTTTCCAAGGTTAGACCCGGTAAAGAAAATTCAGAGTCAATCACCAGTAAGTAAAGTTTTCCCAGTGTTCACATTTTCTCTCAACAAATACGGATCTTAATTTAAGAAGAGGGAGAACCAAGCTGGATATTAAGGTATTAATAATTCATATGGGAGGCTACTAGTCAAACTTGCCTTTATTGTTAACTCTGAACAAACATTCAGGAAAAAAAAAAAAACCCACAGTTGAGCAAAAACTATTTTTGAAGGAAGAAAGGTACAAAGTCTTGCAAATTAATGTCCCTAGTAGAGTACAGGCATTCAAATGCTATATCTGATGTTGACTCTTCACCAAAAATTTTGAATAATTGTCTAGCAAAATCACTTCTCGGCAGAAAGCACTTCGACATGAGCTATAAGCCTACGAATTAAATTGAAATCCACAGTCTGTATGGTGCCAAAGGAAAATAATGACTCTTGCCCTCAGGAACAACAAAATGGGTCACTGAGAGTCTGGGAGTCACGCACAACAAATGGAGAGAACAAGCTTTCTGTACTAACAACCCCTTATCAAGACAATTAATGACTTAACTCGAGCACCCAAAGAGATTCTGTGGGTTATTATCTGAAAAGGAAGAAGCCTCTCTAATAGGGTAGAAAGGCCATGCAGAGTAATTGCCTCAGGAAAAAAAAAACAACAACAACGTTTTCTCCCTTTCCAGTAGAAATATATGAAACATAAATTATATGGGAATGAGAAATACGTTAAGAATCCTGTTATTTCACTTTGATTCCCTTGGGCACCCATTATCACTCCCGAACTGAATATTTACATAAAATAAACACCATTAGCAGAAAAGAAGATGACAGAAAATTCTTTTCCCACTTGGGGCATTTCAACATCGGGGCCCCCAGGAGCTACTGAAACACAAGGAAACAGCCTTCCTGGACGGCCGCGTATCTATTTATTTATTTATTTATTTATTTATTTATTTATTTTTAACGGGAGAGGTGAGGAAACATCTGGATAGCTTAGACTCCCTTTTGGCTGCTGAGCAACTTGTTTCCAGGCAAGGCAAGAGATTACTGTGACTTCTGTCCCCCTTTAAGAAAAAAAAAAAGGCTTCTCCCTTTTTTACTTAGGTTAGAGACGCCAACTCATCGGGATACAAGAGAAGGAAAGAAACCACGTCTCATGGTGCATCGCAGGTGAGAGCTCAGAGCAAGAATCAGGTGTTTTGGGGAAAGAAAAAATACATACATAGGCCCATCATGGAAAACAGGCCGTGTCTCAGGCCCTGCTCACGTAAGGCGACACGGGAGCACTAGCGGGCTGCAGAGGCGTGCGCTGGCGGGGCCGAGCGTGATGGGGGCTGGTGTGACTACAGACGCGCGGTGGCATGGCCTCCAGGCGCACGTGGACAGCAAGAAATTTTAATGCAGAAGAAGCGGCATCGGAGGATGCTCAGGGCCGTGAAGAAACCCCCGAACGCTCACACATGCTCCCCGAGGGCTGCGGGCGTGAAGCGCTTCCCGGGAGCTACACCTGCAGCCTCAGAAGAGGTGCATTACGGAACACAAACCGTGGCCGGTCCTCGACAGGATAAACATCCCAGGGAGACCCCCGGAAAGCTCGGGCCTAACGAACAGCCCGGGATGGGGGGCCGCCAAGACTGGGGAGCCCCTGAAGGGAGCCGGCGGCGCAGGTGGAGGAGGGGAGCTGGGGATGAAGGAGTGTCCCAGCGCCCGGGCAGCCACGGCCCTGAGTTCCACCGACGCTCGGGGTCTGAGCTTTGAACAGCACGCGGGGCGGCAACTCCTGAAGGCGATTTCCGATCACATTTTATAGGGCTTTCCTTTATGGCCAAGGCATAAAGCCATCCCCGTAAAGGAGGCTTTACGACCCAAGTTCCCATCAAGGGTTCGGCAGAAACACAAGCGGCGGACAAGTCTTTGATAGTCCAAGACCAGCAACCACGAAATAGAAGCAGGAATACGACATTCACCCGGTGGGACGAGGCACGTAAAGCACAGGAGATGGCTCACTCCCGGACACGTACTGGGGCGGCAGGCTTCCTGCCCGAACACTCGGAGCCCCCCGCTCCCTCCAGCTGTAATAAAATATTGCCATCCAGCTAGAAAATCAGCACATCGGCTTCCACGGCACACGGACTCGGTGGTTTTGCTATCAGAATCCCACGGCTTTATGAAGCCCTGTGCGACGGAATGGCAGTGTCAAAAGAACATAAAACCGAAAGAAAACCAGACAAACAGCTGTTTTCCCCTGCACTAAGGCACCGCTGCAAACGCACAGTGGTACAGGTTCTCACACAGAGGAAACTCTTGTTGTTCTCTACGTGCCAGATGACAGCATGAATAGGTCTGTTCTGTTTTGGTTGCTATTTTCCAAACTTTATTACCAGAAAAAAATCATCCCCTGTGTGCATGTTGCCCATAATATCCTCCCTTCCAGGGAGGGAAGTTCTAGCTGAGACCCCATTTCTAATTTAACTGTTAATTTAAATTTAATTTTCTTTAACACTTTAAGACATCAACAGGATGCTTGGGCTTGTCACAACTGGGCCATCAGCTGGGAGGAGAACCCATAAGAATGACAATACCGGTGCTGCACACAACATATTTCACAAAGAAAGGCAAAATCAACGACTCGGGCCACAGCCTGCTATCTTGATGTCTGTGTCTTAACTTTCAGCACTTTGTCCTGGACGGCGGAAAGGTGAATGTCTCATCCGGGAACAATCGTGCATAAATTGTGACCGATAACGTTCCAAGTAACAGATATTTCTGGTGAAATAAAGAGAAACGAGACCAAAAAAAAAAAAAAAGGTCTTATTTAAGAAGAGCAAAGTGTGCATAAACGTTGGAACCCAAGAAAAATTTTCTTGTGGGAAGATAGAAAAATAATCCCATAACTTAAGTGTGACAAGCCCCATACGCATCCCAATGATTTTTTACTATAATATTCGTGCATGTTCGACCATAAATTTTTTCATATGTCTTGATGAGATCCAGCCAACAAATTTCTAAGCAGTCAAACCAAAATAAATATTTCCAGCAACGTGGCAACTGACCCCAAAATGCCATAGATGTATTTAAAATAACAGAAACTTAGAACTGCTCATTTAGTAATTGGGGACAGGAGGACTCAGGGGGCTCAGCAGTTGAGGGTCTGCCTCCGGCTCAGGGTGTGACCCCGGGGTCCTGGGATCGAGTCCCACCTCGGGCTCCCTGAATGGAGCCTGCTTCTCTCTCGGCCTGGGTCTCTGCCTCTCTCTCTCTCTCTCTCTGTGTGTGTGTGTGTGTCTCAGGAATAAATAAAGATTTATTTATTTATAAATAAATAAAGATTATTTATTTATAAATAAATCTTTAAAAAAATAAATTTTAAAAATTTTCCCTATTCTATGCTAAGCCTTGGTTATACACCGAGAGGAAAAATGCACATCAAACTGTATTTATCTGGAGGTCATCAAGGAACCAAAGCAACAGCTATGAAGACTACTTCCCACTGGGGACCAGGGAAGGTGGGGCGTGACCCACACGACCTCAGGCCCTCAGACCCGCAGGCTTTCCCACGGGTGCCCACAGACCCCCTCACCCAGCACCCTAGTCGGCTGCAGCCTTGCCGTCACTGGGAGCACAAACCGCAGCTCAGGGCCACCGTCACCCGCTAGAGCGGCTGACCAACAGGCAAGACGACTGTTGGCCTTGGGTGTGGAAAAGCACTTACAGTCTATCAGCCATGGGGTGAAAACCCACGCTTTAGGAGGCTGGTGATGGCAGGCCCGGCACAAGGTGCCTTCACTACTGCCCCGTCCCTTCGAGGGGTGTCGCCTTGGGCCACCGACAGGGCCAGCCCACCTCGGGCTGCATGGGCCACACCAGGGAGCAAGGCCCGCACCCAGGGCAAGAGGCTGCGCCACCGGGTCGGCTCCACCTGGCAAGGCCTCCGCGGCCAGGAGCGGAAACCCGGGAAGCCACTAGTGACAAAACGACACGGAGAGACCAACCCAGAGCAGAGGCAGCCCCCCACTCCCAGACCCAGGGGTGAGGCGCCCTGACGATGAGCGGCCGGCACACACGCTCCTGGGAAATATTCAAGAGCTGAGGCTCCAAGCCGCTACACTTTGGCCCCTTGGTTCTCTAGCAACAGGTCAACTGATCTGACACATACGAATTTTTCAATCACGAGATTTAGAAAGTATGGGTTGGTGATTGCTTGTCAGTGTGTCCCTCAGACTATCAAGTGCAACTGTTTAACCTTCCATGCGCCCTGGAGCTGTTCACAACCTCACCTTTCCTGACATAACCTATGAGCTGGTTATTACTACCCGGATTTAAAGAGGGGGAAACAACGGCTGATTAGCTCAGCCAGCTAGTAAGTGTGCCCACAAACCTGAGTCTCCCAGACTCCTCAGGTGGGGCTTATCTTACGCAGCTTTGTATCTCTAGCCCATGCACGGTGGCTGAAATAAAGAAGGTTATTTTTCAAAGGTTGGATGGATGATGCATGGGTAGATAGATGGATGAATGAATCAACGGGTGCTTCATCTGCTATTTTAAATATTTAAGAAAAAAGATATACATGCAGCCCATCCCCAAGCCCAGCCCCTCCAAGGTCTTTCTTTACCAGGCTCATTTTTTTGTTTGCTTTTTGTTTTTTTGTTTTTGTTTTTGTTTTGGGGATTTTTTTTTTTTTGGTTATTTTTCACTTGTATTAGTATCAAGATATTTTATATTCTTGGTTGACAAGATTCTATTGTCAAATTCTATTTCTCAATGTTTCCCTTAAAACTGAGAAGTTGAAAGAAACTGAACATAATACTGAGCTTATCTAAAACTACACTCTGTAATCTGAACTCTGCCTCTATAGGAAAGTGATGTTCTTTGTGGACTTCAAAAGTTTATCTGAAATAAAGTTTCACCTTAACCAAAACAAAATAATTTCTAGGCTTTAACACGAAAAAACGGAATCCCTCTAGGAATCTGTTGTGAAATGCAAAATGCCTTGGCTAAACTCACAATCCATAAAATTCAGTTAGAAAATGTACTTACTCCATCGTAATCTACTTGAATTGAAGGAATAAATGGACTCATTAGTTTGGGCTAGCTTAGAGGCCTCTCAAAATTGTACTATTGATTTTGGTTAATTTGGATAGAATTAAGAACTCAAATTGCTTTATTAAATTCTTTCTATTATGCATTTACTTTGGTCAGTTTTAAAAAGAATACACTCCCCTCCAATCCCACCATTAAAACATAAATAATCTCAAAGTCTTAAAGCCAAGTTCAGCCGGCTACGATTATTACGCCCCGTTTCATTCCACCAATTAATCACGATGAGAGCATCATAGGCCAAAAGTATCACTGTTCATCTCTGTGACACCTAGTAAGTCAAACATTATTTTGCATTAATTTCCATGAACGTATGGAATCACAAATCCTCTGAAATGGTTATGTTAAGGTCTCGTCAGTATTTTAAAAACATATCTATATTAATAGATAGAAGTTCTTACAAAGTAACTTTATAGTACACACAAGAAGTAAAACATAATTTTATAAAATTTATTTCTAGGGAAAAATTCTTTTACCTTAAATATTTACATAATTTTATTTTCACTACAATATTCAATTTTAGTTAGAATATTGTACATAGGGATGTCTGGGTGGCTCAAGCCATTCTCCATCTCCCTCTACCCCTCCCCGCTGCTTGTGCTCTCTTCTCTCTCTCTCAAATAAATAAAATCATTGAAAAAAAAAGGAATACTATATATACATGGATCCATGCTCACTAATGATTTCTCAAATTATATAGATACCGAAGATGAAGAAATCTAAATCTCTTAATTGCAACAAATCTGCCAAAGTTCTGTTCTTTTGCAATAAATTATAGCAGGGGTTGGCAAGCCATGCCTTTATGGGGCAAATCAGGTTGCAGCTTGCTTTTGTTCTACATTTTTACCCTTTAAAAAAAAAATTAAAACAAGAGTTTAAAACATTTAAAAAGAAGATCCCGCAGCGGATTCCACAGCTGGCGCACAAAGACTAAAATATTTCCCATCTGGCCCCTAACACAGAACATTTGTCAGCTCCTGACCAATGTGTATTTCTACATGAATGGTCCATCCCTATCTCAAACTTAACCTAAAATCAAAAATCTTCTGCTCAGGCCTACAAAAACTCTTACACACTAGAGCAGAGAAAGGAATACTTCCCAACATGCCCTGGCCTCCCGCAAAAAAATTCTCCCTAGACAACACCTTCAGGCACCTGAATTTCCAGATTTTGCATTTAGTTGCCAATAGCAAGTTACCTCCAGTAAGGTCGATCACTTTACCACATTCTTTAGGTTCCACGCCTTTAAATATAGAAAAGAAGGATTTTTTTTTTACTACGATTGAAAATATTAAAAGAATCATTGCTAACAAATAATCAAGTACTACCTATCAACCACAATTCTGAGCGATGTGTATATTTTTAACTAATTTTTTCTTATGGCAACTTTATAAGGAAGGTAATGCTACTATCATCATTGCAAAGATGAGAAATCTGAGGAACACAGAAATTACATAATTTGCCCAAAGTTACACAGCTGGTAAGTGGCAGCACCACAGCAAGAAACCAGGCAGCCTGGGCTGCGTCCGTGTTTTTACCACTTTCCCACACTCTTAGTTTAGCCAATGTTTACTCCCGTGTAGAAGGTCCCCTACCACCTAGCTTCCCTGGGGCTCCTACCTTGAAAATGAAACTTGATCTAGAGAGAGTTTCTCCCACAGTAGAGAGCGAAAACACCATCTATGCGTAAACACTAGACAACAGGTGACCCTCGGGATCAGAAAGATGTGATGGAAGTAGATGTTCCAGCCAGGAGAGTAGGAGGACTAAGAGAAACAGAGGCAGAAGAAGACATGGGTGCAATGAGTTCTCCCCCCAGGGGTTGATATTTTGGGGACAGTGAGCGGAAAGTACACTTAGGGGAAGGCTTTGTCCTGCCTCTCTGCTTTGAAATTCCTAATGGAATTTACCAGCGTGTAGGGTGGCCCCATCCAAGAGGCAGTGAAACGGGTCAGGGAAACAGAGGTGAGGATTGGCTGTGCAGGGGAAAGGACCGAGTTAAGACAACCAAGCCTCCACTCTGGAAGGAATTCAGAAGTTTCTGCCTAAACCCACAAGAGAACACAGCAGATGGGTGAGAAAGAGCCAGCAGTGTGCACGGGAGAGGCAGCAGGGAGATGGCATAAAGGAAGCTGGTCCCAGTAAGACAGAGATGGCTTAAAAGCACGGTCCAGTAAGGTAGACTGAGGCTCAGAGGGTCTGCAGCATCTATCTTTCCGAAGGTCTTTCATTTTAAAGAAAATCTCTATCAGATAGGATATGCGTGTACCTTCCAGCATATGCGGCAAGAAGTATTATCTCTATCACAAAATCAACCATCTACCAAATTCTACTAAAATTACAAAGTGGTTTAACCACAATTACAAAGTACATGTTCAGAAAAGATGATCATAATCATACATCACGTACGCTTTTCTGATGCACAAATTCCATCTCTGTAAAGTGAGCTTTACTATTAGCAGTGATGGTAGACAAAGCCTAATGTCCCGTAAAAGAAAAGTTAGCGTCAGGTTAGCTATTTAAATGACCTATTGGATCAGAAAATTAGAATATCGAGGGCAGCCCGGGTGGCTCAGCGGTTTAGCGCCGCCTTCGGCCCAGGGGATCGAGTCCCGCGTCGGGCTCCCTGCGTGGGGCCTGCTTCTCCCTCTGCCTGTGTCTCTGCCTCTCTCTCTCTCTCTCTCTCTCTCTCTGTGTTTCTCATGAATAAATAAATAAAAATCTTTAAAAAAAAGAAAATTAGAATTTCGATAGAGAAATAAGCTTACTCAAGTACATGATGAAAGTGAGGTTCACGCCTACGTACAGGTATGACTAGCCCTTGGTAGATCCATGTGCATGGCTAACCCTCAAAGTGTTTTGGGAAACCAATACCAAGACAAAATACACACCTCTCCCAGTATCACCCATGGCAAGAGAACTACAAGAAGTGGACATAATTCCTTAAATGCTTTTTTTTTTTTAAATAATAAAGTCCTAAGAAGAGGGACAGAATAATACTGCAGGTGGGTGTGCAGGTGGGCGGGCAGGTGGGGCACAGGGGTGTGTGCACCTGTGGACACGAGGCCCCATTCCCTGGGGGGGGGGCAGGTGGGCGTGCAGGTGTACACGTGGGTGGGGCGCAGGGGTGCGTGCATCTGCGGACACAAGGCCCCGGTCCCTGGGGCGGTGCAGCTGAATGTGCAGGTGGACACGTGGGTGGGGCACAGGGGTGCGTGCATCTGCGGACACAAGGCCCCGGTCCCTGGGGCGGTGCAGCTGAATGTGCAGGTGGACACATGGGGGGTCTCCCCGGGCGCAGGGGTGCGTGCACCTGCGGACACGAGGTCCCAGTCCCTGGGGGGGGTGCAGGTGGACACATGGAGGGGGCTCCCCAGGCGCAGAGGTGCGTGCACCTGCAGACACAAGGCCCCAGTCCCTGGGGGGGGGGGTGCAGGTGGACATGTGGGCGGGGCGCAGGGGTGCGTGCACCTGCGGACATGATGCCTCAGTCCCTGGGGGGGTGCAGGTGTGCGTGCAGGTGGACAAGTGGGGGGGGCTCCCCAGGCGCAGGGGTGCGTGCACCTGCGGACACAAGGCCGCGGCCCCTCTCCTCCCCGGGGCCTGCTGGTGGGAGCTGGCGGCGGGCTCACGGGGCGGGGGCTGGATAGCAGCCGCCTGAGGGTCCCCGCAGCCCTCCCTGCCCGGCCAGCGCCCCCTTGGACCAGGGCTGGGCCTGCAACCCTGGGGCACACTGTGTCCACATCTGTGTGAGTGCCGCTGCCCCGCCACTGCCCTTGTCACCGCCCTGGGGCTCCTGGACACGCACCAATGGGCCCTGTACCGCCCCGTCCTCTGGGGTCTCAGGGTGGCTTAAGGCTCTTAGGGGCACCGGGGGTCAGGGCTTGGGCAGCGGCCTCAGGCTCAGCCCGTGACCCCGGGGCCCTGGGTTCGAGTCCCACGGCGGCCCCCTCCACCTCAGGGAGCCTGCTTCTCCCTCTGCCTGGGTCTTGGCCTCTCTCTGGGTCTCTCATGAATAAATAAGTAAAATCTTTAAAAAAAAAAAAAAAAAAACTCTTAACTGTCAGCACCAGTGAGGATGTAGTGACACAAGACTCACAAAATGCTGACAAAGGTATAAATTTGTGCATATTTTCTGGAACATGTGTTGAGCACTGTTAAAATATTTTAAATGTCAGACGTCTTAATTCTGCTCCTAGGAAATTTTCCTTAACAAAATTGTCAGAAACCTGGATGGAGATTCATTCGAAAATATATACACGTAAGTATTATTTTTAATAACCACAAACTAGTCAAATCCTAATGCATTGTGACACATTTTCAATCAGAGTACTATATTTACATTAAAAATAATATTTGCTTTACTTATATAATGTCATGGGGAAACGTCACCATCTGCTGTTAAGAAAACAAAACTAGGAGGCAAATGTTCAAACACTTTTCTGTCAACTATGTAGAAAAAATAACGGTGCAACGAGTTGTTTCGTTGCTTACTTACTAATTACTCACTAATTGCATTGCTGGATCTGATATTTTCCCCACTTTACCGTTTCCTGTACTCGCACTCTCACTATTAACGAGCACATATTACTCTGACAATCAGAAAAAAAAAATCTAAGAAAAAAACTAAAAACTTGACTTTAATGGAGTTAAAAGACAGTGACTGGAGGCCACCCACAACCTGTAGGCTGCAGTTCTGGCCAAAATAAAAGAGAAGAAGGTTTTGAGAGAAAGCACGCACAAATGAGATCCAATGTAACCTAGTCTGTATGCAAATTCAGCTTTCTAAACGCATTTATTCTCAGAATCTAAAAAAGAAAACAAAGATGATGGTAAATACTAGAAGAGAGATCCAGCTAGCACGACGCTAGTGCGGCCCAAAGCTCCTGCGCACAGAGTCGACTCTGCTTCCCAACCTATTACTCAAAATAAACGCTGCCTTCCAAGGGCCATCCTGTAGAAACAGCACCTTCCTGGATCCCAGCCACAAGCAACCCCAGTGCTCCTTAAGGGGCAACTTACTGGGTCCCCCTGGAGGGCTCGGAGGGTGAGCGTCTGCCTCCGGCTCAGGTCGTGACCCCGGGGTCCTGAGATCGAGTCGGGCTCCCCACACGGAGCCTGCTTCTCCCTCTGCCTGTGTCTCTGCCTCTCTCTGTATGTCTCATGAATAAATAAATAAAATCTTAAGAAAAAAAAAAAAAGGAAGCATCTTACAACCTTGACTATGCCGGTTGTAGGAGATACATCTTCAATTCCACCTGGCGCGTATTCTTCTCAACCCTCCCTCGCATTGGCCAAGAACAACTATCGCAGGCCCCGCACGAAATAACCACACCGAAAAACCTCCGTTTTGAAGTGACCCAAAGGAACTATAACTAAAAATCTAGGACTCAAAGAGAATTAGAAAAACAGAAGGCACATGACACTGCGCTAATGACCTCAAAACAACTGAGGGGAGGTTCCTGTTTGATTTCTTGCATGTTGCAAGGACGATTTCATTTAAAGAAAATTGCCCAATTTCTTGCCCCAGAGTTGATCATAATGGATTTTCTAAAAAATAATAATAATAATAATAACGTTTACTAATTTTCATAAATTTCTCGCAGCGACCATAGCATTTACAGAGCTACACTGCTATTGTAAAAAGGTCACAAGTTGTACCCCTCAGCATCCGAGACGTCCTCCTGCTGCTTCTCTGAGCTCTCGGCCGCAGCAACCCCTAACGTGTGTCTATCCTAGGATGTCGGGAAGTTGTTTCTTGAGTTTGGGGAATTCTCAATAAAAATTCTAGGAAACCGAGCAGTTTCAAGGAAGCATATGAAGCACGCTCGTCATACTTTTCCTTTCAATTTATATTTCCTTTGGTGTTTTCTGATGCCAGAGATGACTGCACAGGAGAGGAATTACTGTTTTCCTCCATGGACTTTTTATAGTTTCAATTTTCACAAACACCTTGAGTTGCTCCTTTGTCTATCCTGATCTACATACACACGCTACAGAATGTTTTTTTCCTCAAGGAATACATGTAAATTACAACTGAAAGTAAAAATAAAAAGCGTTTCCACTTTATGAAAAAGAAGTCCGTTCCTTGGATTTCTGTGGCTTTGTTTCATTTTGAGACTGAGCTTGATTGCACCTTAGTCTCAGTATTTTTGAAAAGTTTCGATGAGTCACCCAAAAACACCGATCTACATCATTCTCTGATTTCCTTACATTGGTGAGACTATTCAGAAAGTGGATGGTTGGATTATATAGACTGTTTGGTTTTAAGCATCTCAGTTCCTCTAAAATTAACCTAATGATATAGAAAAAAGTAAGACACAGAATTTCTTCATCTTATATGGACAAACATGCGCAAACTATGACTCACAGGCCAAACCTCACCCACCACCTGTTTTGTAAATAAAGTTTTATTGGGAGAGAGTCGCGCCCATCCACGTCTCTGGCAGGAGTAAAGGCAATAGTCTCGATAGATGATTTGGCTCATAAGGGCTAAGATATTTAGTATCTGGCTCTTTTCAGAAAAAAAAAATCTGCCTTCCTCTGTTATGTGAGGTGTTGTCTGTCCTTAGAAAATGCCTTAAACATTTTATGACAAACAGCATCGTCTTTTATAACCAAGATATTCGCGTTTAAAATTCCGAGGGTGGGACACCTGGGTGGCTTAGCGGTTGAGCATCTGCCTTTGGCTCAGCGCCTGATCCCGGATTCCTGGGGTCAAGTCCCACATCGGGCTCCATGCATGGAGCCTGCTTCTCTTCCCTCTGCCTCTCCTGTGTCTCTCATGAATAAATAAATAAAATCTTAATAAAATAAAATAAAATAAAATAAAATAAAATAAAATAAAATAAAATAAAATAAAATAAAAATAAAATAAAATAAAATAATAAAATAAAATATAAATAAAATAATAAAATAAAATAATAAAATAAATTATAAATAAAATAATAAAATAAAGTAAATAAAATAAATAAAATAAAATAATAAAATATAATATAAATATAAATAAAATAATAAAATATAAATAAAATAAAATAATAAAATAAAATAAAATAAAATAAAATTCCAAGGGTGTGTTTTATATATAAAACACGCTAACTGGTTTCCCACATCTTCCGTATCACTAATGACACTATTACATAAGAGAGTCTTTTACTATATGATAGGATTCTCGAAAACTTACTTCTACAACCGCCTACATGCTGCCATTGTCGTCTTTGCTTCCTGCGACAGTAGCAGCATAGCACCTGATGGCATATTGCTTTAAAGAGCCAGGTGGCGATATACAGGAATGCATCCTATGGGAGTCACAGGTAGGGATTAACAGATCCAAAATTATGTACTGAATAATGCTCCTTTCTTTGCATTTATGATTATCTCCACACCTGATCACACCTGGAAGACAGGGCGACTCATCTGGAGAAAGCTTCAGAAGTCCATGGGAATTTTTTTGGATTAATCTTTCCTAAGATCTTCAGACTCCCCCATAATTTAACTCCCATCCGTGTTGACTATGGCTACTTCATTTTGGAAGACAAACGATCACACATCGTCTAAAAGAAGCTATAACATTTCATGCAGTTCTCTAGTGGAATGTCTTTCATTTCCCCGAAAATAGCACAGAGCAAATGTGATGTCAAAGGTATTTGTAGACTTGATACGAAGTTACTGACCAGCTTCACGGAAGATGCTGAAAAAAGGTCACAAATACATCTATTCTAACAGTGGAGTCGCAAAGTGTCCAGTCAGATGCTCAGTAGCAAAACACAACATTACAAACATCATATTCCCAAGGCATATGTGATTTTGAAGGGGTTCGAATGTGCCAAACGACTACACCATTACAAAACCCTGAAGGAGGATATTTCCTATTTTTATTTCCTATTTTTAAAAAAGGTAGTCGTACTTATGCCATTTCTAAAAGTTAAACAGTATAATTCCTATTTTATAAAATAAGAAACATCTAAACCAAAATTCAGTATGGCCCAGGATCCACAGGATATTTAGGTCAATAACACAATTATCTATATGATCTTATTTCTGACTCTTACCGATTTAATAGAAGTTTCATATAATTCTAAACCCAAAAAAGCATAGCCATTCGATATCTATGCCCACACTCTGGAATCTTCCTGAATGATCTAAAATATTTATTCAAAACCTATCATGTATAAGGACTTCATAACTGGTTTTGATCCTTAAGGAACTTGCCAACCGGTGAAGGGAAACCTCAAACAACTAACTGATGCTCTCAGTGTTTGAAGAGAAAAATAAAGAAAGGCTCGTGTTAAAACACAGTGTGAGGCAATTAATTCTCAAGACAGGAAGAGGATGAGGGATCAGGGAAGACTTGGGTGAGAAGGTCACCTCTGAGGAGTAGTGTTCCTCTAGCAAAGTGCACGCCGCTTGCAGAGGCTCAGCATCCAAGAAGGTGGATGAGGAATGCATGATATTTTAAGAGGATTTTGAACGTGGCTTTACTGTTGCCCTGGAATTGGTGAACAGAACGCAATGTTGGGGATAAAGGAGCGTTAAGCCGCCCCATATTCTAGAGAGAGACTCATAGCTAAGTCCCGATCCCGCTCCAGAGCCAACTCAGAGGCAGACAAGCCCTTATGACTTCTACTTCCTCCAAACCACCAACGTCACCCCAAGAACCCCCCTAAGTCCATATACAGAAGACAAAAATACCAGGAAGGAAGAGAAAGGCACTGGCTAGAGACAGCAGCCAGGAGCATGAGGCAAAATGCTACAGGACAATACGTAAAAGAGGCTGCGCTACAGACTGAGCTGCTTCCCCCCAAATTCTTCTGTTGAAGCCCTAACCCCACTGCGATGGCGTCTGGAGATGAGGCTTTGGAGATGTGATTAGGGTTGAATGAGGTCATAAGGGTGGGGGCTCCAGGACTGGATTAGGGTCCCTATAAGAAGAGACACCGGAGACCTTACTGTCCCCTCTCTCTCCAGCATTTCAGGACACAGCAAGAGGGCAGCCGTTTGCACGCCAAGAGGAATTCACACGGGGGAAGCAAACAGCTGCCCCCCGACCTTGGACTTCTCGGCCTCCAGGAGCCCAGGGAGGCTATTTTGTCATGAGAGGAGGCTGGCATCTCGTCTCCCGAGTAGACATCCTATCAGCTCAAGGGACTGCTGCTTTGCTGCTAAGCCCAGCCGACCAAAGGGGGAAAAAGATAATGGAGAAAAGCATCAGATGCTATTTGCGGTGTTGGGTTCAGCAAGGCTATGGATCAAAGCTGGCCTCTTTGCAAGGGGACTCTGATAGTGGGGCCTGGTGGGCCATCCCACCCGCAGAGGGGGCGGAGGGGGTGGGGGGGTTAGGCCCAGGCACACGGAGGGTCAACGGAGGGACCACCGTACGGGGGAAGAACTCACACGCGTCCCACAGAAATGCCCCGCTTTGGAACGCGCCCACACGGGGGCGGGGGGCATCATCAGTGATGAGCTACTATTGGCCAGAAAGAGAAGCAACGACCAACAGAGAATGATCTCAAATCCGAAGACATCCGGCCCCTTTGCCCTACGTTCCCCCTCAGTCCCAAGTTCCATCAAGTGAAAACCAGAAGGAGGCTGGCGGCCACGGAAACTCGAACGGCACCCCCTTCCCCTCCTGGTCCCACGGCTCTAACGTGAACCTGAGGAACAGATGAAGGGGAGACAGGGCTTTGGACGGACCCCACAGTCAAATCGTCGGGAGTAACCAGCGTGCTATAGGATCTGATGCTGCGCAGCATGAATCACTGCAAAAGGATTACGAGGGGGGCGGCTCCAGGAACATGTAAGAGTCGCCAGAAACACAACTTCGACACCATCCGTTATGGAGGAAGGAGAGTCCACGACTGGTCAGAAGAGATGGATTTGTTTTGGGTCTATTTCAGGCAAATTCCTATCGCCATCATTTTCTCCCACCGTCTAACACTATCTTCTCTACCTTTTTTTTTTTCTGTAAATTTATTTTTTATTGGTGTTCAATCTGCCAACATATAGAATAACACCCAGTGCTCATCCCGTCAAGTGCCCGTCACCCAGTCACCGCCACCCCCTCCCTACCTTATTCCCCTGCAAATCCCCCTTTTCAACACTCTCTCACCTGATCCATTGTTCATATGCAAAAATAACAAAGAATTCTTGTTAAACTTTGTGTCGAAGGAAAAGATTAAAGTTTTTGAGAAGAACATTCAATATAAAAGTTGTTCTTGGACACAGCCATCAATGTAAGCATGTTTTGGGGGGGTATTTTTTTCTTTTTCATCTCGACCCGGGCGTCCTGTTCATGTACCAGCCAACCCCTCACCCTGGTTTTACTCCCACTACACTGGTCTGTCTCCTTCAGCATCTCCTCACTGCTTTGAGATTTTTTTTCTGAAATATTTTCCCATCCTCTCCACGCGGCTCCATCGAGTGTTCCAGGCACACCTACGAGAGGCCCATCCTTAGACTCTTTTCTGTTCCTGGTCAGGAAATAAGCTTCCTTGACAGCCAGGACAAGCCAGGAATTCTGACAGGAGATGAGAATGAATTTAGCCAAGATGCGAGAAGGCACAGGATGGACCCATCTGGGGACACCCCTGAGAAGCCACTACGGCTTTTTATGCTTCACCTGTTGACCCCGGAGCTTCAAAAGCGAGGATGGAAAAGAGCACCTAGAAGCACGGTGCGAGGCTGCTGGGACTCCTGATCCTTGTCTCATCCTTGACCTATTGGCAACGCCTTGGACCAAGGTTTCCCAGCTGGGGAGAGTTCAGGCGGCTTCCCCAGGGAATATCTAGGAAGAGGGAACCAAGAGATTTAAAACACAAAAGAGACTCTAACTCAGCTCTTGTGCCCTTGTGCCCCAAGAGTCTGCCCGAGGTTCAGTGACATCCTCCTAGAAACGGGCCCCGCCGTCCCTCCTCCGTGGCCGCCCAGCGGGATTCCCGACGGTGAGGGCTGACCTGGCCTGTCGCTGCCCCCGGGGGGCCACATACATGTTCGGGAAGACACACCTTGGACCGTGGAGCTCAATCAGTGCATATTTAACTAGAATTAGAAACAAAGAAAGTGGGGCAGTCCCAAGGGCTTCCAGCTGGGCCTCTGCACATCAGAGAAAGGAGTCGGGTCACCAAGTAACCCCGCGACTTGCTCTGAACAGCAGGGATCTTGACATTCCCAGGAAGGAGCCGGGAAAGCGGGGGCACCTGGTCCTCCGAGGGCAGCTCCAGGGGGGGTGTCTCCCCAGCACAGGCCCACAGCACCACTCGGGGCCCGGCCGCCTCCCTGGAGCTGGAACATCACACTGGCTCCCTCTCCGTCTGCCTCTCCCTGGGCTCCTGCTCTCTCTTGCTCGCTCTCTCCGTTTCAAATAAATAAATAAAATCTTAAAGTACCAGTTTACAGTGCTTTCGTCTTCAGGAAAGACTTTTTTTTCCTTAAAGATTTTATTTATTTATTCATGAGACACAGAGAGAGAGGCAGAGACCCAGGCAGAGGGAGAAGCAGCCCCCCCGTGGCCGGTGACCCACGGCCACCTGCCACAGGCTGGGGGACAGCCCGCCACCGTGCCTCTTGCGGCCGCCGAGGGCCACCTGCCAGGAGGAGCGACAGCGGGGGACACAGTGGGGCCCGGCAGGCACTCGCCACCAATCCCTTCCAGACCAGGGAGGTGAGGTTACCTCAACGCCCACGAATACCTTGTCATGAAGTCAAGGACAAGCAGCAGCAGCCCCCGGAAGGCGGGGTGGCTCCTTGACATTCCACGCGCGTGCCCGTCGGCCACGTGGGCCTGGGTGCCCTGTCCCCGCCGAGTCGCCGGGCTGTGGCCGCCCTTCCCCAGCACCCACCCCACTAGGAAGCCGTGGAGCCAACACGCCGGCAGGGAGGCCTTGCCACCCCTTCTTTCTTTCTGACCTTTGCTTTTTCATTTCTCTCTACTTTTGATCAACCCTTCCACACTCCTCAGCTTTTGTGCAAAGAGAAGTTGGGTCACAGAGACCTCATCAGACACTCAGGGCGCCCCGTCCCTTCTGTGTGATTGCACGTTCGTGGCAGCGCCGAAAATCCAGCCCCTTCCCGTTGGGTGCATTTGTACAGAACACCCCAAGTGGCTGCTTTTTTCTAGTCGAAAACGTCACATTTCTTTTGAAGGTTTTCCCCCCTCCAAGGGGCTTACGATGGGTGGCCGTCTTTCTGTACCAGGGCCGTCCCTACATAACAGAGAATGTCCTACTAACTCAAATGACCAAATTAATAGAAGGTTTGACAAACATGGAACGGGAGCAAATGAAACTGAAAACTCTTTTTTAAAATACATTTTTTTAAAGATTTTATCTATTTATTCCTGAGAGACACAGAGGGAGAGGCAGAGACCCAGGCAGAGGGAGAAGCAGGCTCCATGCGGGGAGCCCTACGCGGGACTTGATCCCGGGACCCTGGGGTCATACCCTGGGCCGAAGGCAGGTGCTCCACCGCTAAGCCGCCCAGGTGCCGTGAGAAGGCTTGTAGAATATATCATCTGGGATAGAAAATAATCTCCCTTTGGCTACAGGCCATAGCCCTCTAGGCAACTACCATTAACTGTGCCACTACCATGAGCTCGGCCCACAGACATCCACTTCTATAGACACACAAGGCATCTCTGCACCTGTTGCGTAAACCATAGCAAGGACGTTCACAATCTTTTCTTTTCCAGGACACCCTGCAGGCTACCATCTTCACAAAAAGTCACAATTTCCAAAACTACAGTTTACGCAACACTGAGATGAAAGGCTCCTTGAGGAACTCTGGAGCCTCCTTAATCCTACCAAAACCACAGAATGGCCTCAAAGCCCAGAGAACCAGGTGCAGCTCCTGGTGCCGTCTTTAGACAGCGATGGGACCTTAGCAAGGTACATCGTGTCTCTTAACCTCTTTCTTTATCTTTAAAATAAAGAAACCAGAGTAGACAGCGTCCAAAGTCCTTCCCAGCATCTAAGTACATCTATTAAGGTCACAGGTAGCTTATCAGCATCAACCTCAGCCATGTTATATTAATCATCAGGACCATCCGATTTGACACCTGAGGGAATTCCTCTGCTCTAACCGTCTTAGTTTCCCAGAAATAAATGAAGTCCAGAGAAACTAAATGTATTGTCCGGTTTTACACCCAGAGGTAACGCTGGGGTTCACCGTGTGTCGCCTTGGGTTCCCGGTTTAAGCCTCCACTAGTAGCTCATTCAGCTAACAGGGAGCGCACGGCGCGCGCCAGGCACTGGGCTGCCTCTCCCTATTAGTTTCAGTTTCAAAACAGGTCAATGAAATGGCAGTATTAGTGGAACTTGAATGGTTTTAATTTCACATCTCCGCTCCAACCATCCTACACCAACACTAGCACCGCCAGCAAACGGCTGCAATAATGCAATGGTCTTCACTCTCCGTATTTCCAAATAGCGACTTTTTGGGTCAGAACCACTAAAGTCAACATGTCACCCATAACGACTCTGTGTCACCCTAACCCACTGCAGCCCAGCTGATAACTTCTCTACCTTGGAGGAAGCCAGAAGCTTCACAATCTGCTTTCCCCTGTGGCTAAGCCATCACACTCTTGCTTTGGGATCTCTGTCCAATGTGGTTTGATGATAATAATGGTAAATATTGTCATATATCTACATGTCTACTGTTTCTTGGATGATTCACTTGGAGAAAGGAGAAAAATTAATCCCACACGGTTCCAAGTTAAATGAAGAACCTGTAAGAACAACGAGCTTTTTCTTTGGAAATCTGCCCTGTAGGTTCCAGAGAAATAAAAAGGTTTGTCAAATGCCAATCCGTGCTCCAGAGCTAATGCCCGAACTATAAAAAACCCGTTGGGAGAGAGAAGGAAATTGTATCTTGGTTTGGAAGACTAGAGTTGAACAGTCAGGGGCCAGAAGTAGAGGATGAGATGAGGAAGAAGGTTCTAGTTATAGTTATACCCTGTTTTCTCCTCTATTTTCCTTCAAAGGTAGGATTAGGAGATGCTTGTTTTACTGCACGTATTAACCTCGACTGGCACTTTCTGGCTGCATCTGTATTGCATTACAGATGCATCATCTGGCTGCATCTGCATACCCTCGACCCAAGTAATTACTCTTCGAATCACTGCTGCAAGAAAGACAGGTACCTAGAACAAGGGACTGGGAAAAATCCTTGGAGAACAAGGTATTGGAATCGTAGAGAGTTAGAGAGTCGTCAAATCCAGAAGAGGCTCTGCAGTTGAGGACGTAAGCTACAGTCAAGGGTTTTGTCTCGAGGCTGATAATACCTGTCAATGATGACCTCCATTAACAGAGAAGAAGTCTACAGGGAAGAGTATAGAGTGGGGTCTCTATAAAGTCAAAACTGAAAAAAAGTAGGCCAAGTGGGAAAAGACAAATGGAACAGATAAAACAAAAATTAAAAAAAGTAAACAAATACTTAGTAGAACAGAAGAAGGATTTTGAAAATATGAAGACATAACTGGGTATAATAAATATAAAAAAAAACCCACAAGTGATAAAAGTAAAGATTTAGGTAGATATCCTGAACGTCAGAATGAGCACTGCCAGAAAGTGGCGGTATCCTGCAAGGTATTAGGAACAAACACTTAGACGGGGAAAATAAAGGAAGAATGAAAGGTAGATGGAAGATGAAAGTAGTAATTTCAACTCTGTCTACTTGCAGTCTGAAAAAAAAGTAAGACAATAAATGAAAAGATAGTAATCAAGGTTTTTCCAAAATTCTATACAGAAGCCCTCAAAACAAAGATAAGAGTAGCAAAAAATAAATAAATAAATAAATTCATTACAAATACATCCCACTCACCGCCAGGCATATGTTAGCGGCATCCAAAAGGCTTCAGGCCCTCCAAAGAGGACACACTAATGGCCAACAGACATAAGAAAAGATGTTCAACATCACTGATCATCGGGGAAATGCAAATCAAAAATCACAGCGAGGTATCACCTCACCCCCGTCCACATGGCTAAATTTAAAACCACAAGAAACCGCATGCATGTGTTGGCGAGGACGTGGAGAAAAAGGAGACCTCCTGCACCATTGGTGGGAATGCAAGCTGGTGCTGTGCCTGTGGAAAGGACCATGGAGGTTCTCCAAAAGCTTAAAACTAGAGTCACTGTATGATCCAGTAATTCCACGACGTAGCATTTACCCCCAAGGATACAAAAACACTAATTTGAAAAGATAGATGCACCCCTCATGTTTATTGCAGCAGTATCTACAATAGCTGAATTATGGAAGCACCCCGTGTCCACTGATAGGTGACCAGATAAAGTAGATGTGGTCTATATATTTTATATACATATTATACATACATATATACATTATATGTATACACACATTATATACATAAATATACATATATACATTATATACATATATAATATATACATATTATATACTTATATACATGTATATACTTATATACATGTATTATAAACATATATACATTATATATAATATATACATACATTATATACGTGTATACATACTGTATACACGTATAATATGTATATATTATATATGTATATAATGTATATAAAGTATACATGTATATAATGTATGTATACATTATATATAATATGTATATTATATTATACATATATGTATATATTATATTATACATATGTACACAGTATATATGTATATATACCCATAATATATATACATAAACACATAATGGAATATTACTCACTTGTAAAAATGAATGAAATCTTGCCTTTTACAACAACATGCATGGTTCTAGAGAGTCTTATGCTAAGTGAAATATGCCAGTAAAAGACAAGTATCATAGGATTTCACGCATGCGTGTAATTTTTAGAAACAAATGAATAAAGAAAAAAAGAGAAACCAAAAGAAGCAGACTCTTAAGTATAGAAAACAAACAGAGGGTTAGCAGAGGAGAGGCGGGGGTGGGGGTGGGGAATAGGACCAGGGGAGAAAGAGCACACTTACGACGAGCACTGGGTAGTGTACAGAAGTGCTGGATCACTATGTTGTACCCCTGAAACTATGGTAACTCTACTGGAATGTTAAAAAAAAATCAAGCCAAAGAGAAACCAACCATATTCATCAGAGTGAAAAAGCAAAGGTCAGAGTGACATCATGCTTCTTGAAAGAAACAACAGATGCGAGATAATGGACCAGAGTCCCCACGATGCTGAAGAAGAATAACTTGGTACCTAGAATTAAATACCTAGATGAACAATTATGTGCACGTGAAGGCAAAATCAATACATTTACAGGCATAGAAGAGGTCAGGAAAGTTCACCCTTTATGGCCCATTTGAGGTAATCTTTGGAGAAAGCACGAGACACAGGAAGCAAAGATAAGTAAAGAATTTTATGTTTAGTGTTTTAAATAAGCAAAACTTAGGAAGCACCTCGAATGCTGCCTGGCACAGAGGGAGCACTCAGGAAAAATGAGCGGCTATTACCTCCGTTTTCAGTACTTTGTCAAGTAGTTGCGCAGATACGGACATACTCATCCCCCAAAACTGAAGGAAAAGCTTTTTAAGGCTCTTTATGAAGAATGCGTTTACTAGAGACTATTGAGCAGATATCATTCATTCATTCATTCATTGCTGCGTCTGGAAGATCCCATTCGATCTTATGAAGCTCTTACCCAAAGCCTCATAGCAAGTGTTCCTGCACGCTCCCATGAACGCGGAATTGGTGGGTTTGTCTAATGTTGGACTATCCCTCCAGTCCTCAGGGAAATCCCATTCGATCCTGATACGCGTCTCCCTGGTGGGGGCGGCTGGGCCCTGGGTTTTCCTGGTGGGTCAGCTAATGTTTTATTTAGTATTAAAAAAAAAGCTCCTGGATTTTTGTTTCTCTGTCGGACAGCCTTGCTGAGCTTGCAGATTCGTCTTCCTAGTTGTTCGTTTTCATTGCTTTCACTTATAAATAATGATGATTTCATCTCGTCCCTCTCTGTCTTCATGCCCCTTCTGAGTGTTCCGGTGAAGCGCGCGGTCTTTGGAGAGCCTTCGCCGTGGGCCCCGGGCATACGGTCCTGGTTGCTTCGGCACCACCTGAAACGTCGTGACAAAAGCACGCCGAGGAGCTCACCAGGGCTCCACGGGCCAAAGTGCTTGGCCTGGAGCCAACAATAAATGTTAACTGACTATTGAAAATATTTACTCAGTAGAGTCCAGAACCAGAGATACCGGAGGGCAAGTGATGTGATGAGCATGCGACTGATGAGTCACCGAACTTTATATCCGAAACTGGTGACACAGTCAATGCTAGTTAACTGAATTCAAATTACAAACAACAACAACAACAACAACAACAACAACAAAAACCATAGGGAACACCTAATCCAATCGTGAGAGTTTAGGAAAGCACCCCGGAGGAGACAATAGGAAACCGAGAGCGCGGACCAGCTGGGGAGGCAGTGGGTGGGGGAGGCCGGCGGGTAGATCACCCCCCAGGGTAGGCCTGTGGGCCCCCCGCTCAGCCAGCGCCCAGAGCCTGGCTCGTCGAGGTCGGGCAGCTGCTCGGTGGGAGCACACGGAGGACCAGCCCTTCCCGTGCAAAGATGAATTGCTCCAGCGGATCAGAGCTGCAGGAACGAACCACATCTGAGTCAGCCTTTACCCCTCAGAGTGCTTGGCAAGGGCCGTGAACCGAGAAAGTGCCCGATAATGCTCGCTGCTCCTAGGCAGCTTTCCGGCCTGTGGCTCGCCTGCCTGATGGAAAACCACAGCCGGGAGCCAATACTTTATAAACCGCGGAGGCTCCGAGTAATGTGGCTCCAATTAAGAAAGGTCAAGGTTTAGAGGAGAGAGACCTCGACATCACATCTAAATCAGCCGTGGGAAAAACCGCATGTCTCAGGTCTTAGAGGTCCTTCTCAAAACAATGAGAAGAGGATCTTGCTTCCCAGGGGTGAAGTCTAAAGAGCTAAAATACAGATTCTTAAAAATCTGACATGCGAGGTTACTGCAAATTTTAACGTGACATAATAAAGTTGGTATGACTATGCATTTGTTTCCTTGGATTCGCAGAAGGAGCACTAAATAAATTAAATATTAACAATACTACTTTAAAAAAAAAAGAAATTTTAAGGGACGCCTCGGTGGCTCAGCGGTTGAGCACCTGCCTTCAGCCCAGGGCATGACCCTGTGGTCCTGGGATCGGGTCCGGTATCGGGCTCCCTCCAGGGAGAGCCGGCTTCTCCCTCCGCCTATGTCTCTGCCTCTCTCTCTGTGTGTCTCATGAATAAATAAATAAAAATCTTTTAAAAAAATAAAAATACAATATTACTCTTTGCACAAAATTTTTCTCAGCTTTTTTTGTATTTTGAAGTCCTTTCTTCAAAATACTTGGCAAACAGAATTCAGAAAATGAAAAAAGAAAAAATTTTTAAAAAATGAAAAGATTTCTATTTTAAATTTAGCAACCAGGGTGTGTCTTGGTTCTATTTCCTTTCATTTATTGAAATATTTACTTTGTAATTCGTAAAATTATCCCCTCCATAAAAACTGGCACAAAATCTGAAACAGCACTCCCTTTCTTTTTTTTTGCTATAAAAGGCTCAGGCTAATCTAAAAAGCTCATATGCACCATTCTAAAAAATGAATGGAAAGATTCTATCAGTAGCCTGGCCCAAAATAGATCCTCAGGAAATTCTATTTCCCTTCCTGACCCTGACAGTAAGGCATGCCGGGAACGGTTTTCCACCAGTGACATGATTGCCGGTGATTTATTTCGAGTCAAACCTAGTCAAGCTCCTTTTCTCAAAACTTTAGATCACTGGACCCCTCAGCAACATGTGATAGATTATGGACAACAAAAATAACACCGTGAAAGATACACCGTGAGCCAGGCAAGGTGCTGGGCATGTAAGGAGGCCGTGTTCCCCGAACTGCAGCCCCTCCAACCCCATCATCACAACCCTTGTCATCTTTGCACCACTTCCGTCGTTTGCTCAAGAGGAGGGTCTATACGAACGCAAGTCCACATAATAGAATACTCCGGATATTATTAGAGAGGTATCCGTTGGGAGGAGACGGAACAAAGGAGAAATGCAGTCAGTATTTCCAGGGGCTACAGAGGAGGGGAAATCGGGGCTTCACCCGGAGAGCTCCAAAGAGGAGATGACTCTACAAAGACTGGTGTATTAAAGAAAAAAAAAAAAAAAGAACAAAAACTTAGATACAGAAATAGATTGGCGGTTGCCATCCCCAATAGATGGGGAGTGGGTGAAATGGGAAGGGGGTAAAGGAAATCATATGGCACACACTTAGTGTCATGAGATAAATCAGCCACGGGAACATAATGCACAGCATGGTGACTGTATTGCACATTTGAAAGTTTCTAGAAGCGTAAGCAAGCCTCTCTTGCATGAGGGCCTCAGGGGTGGGGGGGTTGTGGGGAGGGACACAGAATTCAGTCCATAACTGTTACCTTTCCAAAAGCTGATAAAAATATGAATGGCAACATGTGACCCTAAGAGTCCTGGATGCAGTGCTAGAGACCACCAGTGCGGTGGATGGTCGGTCGCAGGTGCGCGGAGGAGAGTCCAAGCGCGGGGCTGGTGGGGGGCCGCAGCAGGAGAGCGGGTTGGGACCACCTCGCTGCAACGGGGCGAGCTCCGAACCAAGCCCAGGAGGCAGGGGAGCAGGCTGTGCCTGCAAGCAGCCTGGGGGGCAGCAAGTTCAAGGACCCCGAGGTCAGAGCAGAGCAGCGTGCATGATGGGCGGGAAGGAAGAGTCGTAGGGAAGATGAGAGACAGAAGCACCCTCGGGGCCACCCGGACTGTGGTAATGGGAGTCGGCTTTTACAGAAGGAGATGAGGGGGCGCAGGAGGCTCTGGGCAGAGCAGTGGTGAGACAGTGTTCTCACGGGGTCACAGCATGTGGTTGTGGTGTCCAGGGACGGTCGCCATCACCAGCACCCCCTGCATGAACGAGCCTGGCGGGTGCCCATGGAGGGCCCGCCGGGGGGCGGGGTGAGGGACCCCAGGCGACAGGCCTGCCCCATGTCCGTGGCCGGCTCAGTCCTTGGTCAACCGGACAAATGGTCCTGGTGTCCCCACACGCAGGCTGGCGGAGCCTGTCGCCCAGCAGGTAGGCACCGACTCTGAGCTGACTTGCGCCCCGACAGGGGCGACCCTGCTGCAACCTGGGGGAGACAACACACACCTCGGGCCTTGCCGACCGGCCAGCAGCTTCCCGGTGCGGCGCGGGTCCCATCGAGCTGCCTGGGTACTGCCCGGGGAAAAGAGGGACCAACATGTCCAAGTGGAGTCTACAGGAAATTCCTCAACCCTGGACTTGCCAGACTGCAAAGTAAGACTTGTCATCCCTCTTGCCTCTCCAGACGGCCAAACATTTAGGACGAAGTTCAAATTCAAGGTCCAATAGCACAAGGCGCTCTCGGGTTAAAGATCAAATCAAGTGCGTGGCTGGAAGATGCCTCATTAAGACCTCAGATGAGGCCGTGACCCTGGGGTCCCGGGATCGAGTCTCACCTCGGGTCCCTGCATGGGGCCTGCTTCTCCCTCTGCCTGTGTCTCTGCCTCTCTCTCTGCGTCTCTCATGAATAAATGAATAAAATCTTTAAAAAAATAAAATAAAAAGACCTGAGATGAAGGTAGTGCCTCATAAACTGGGTCAGCGTGACCAAAGCCCTTGGAAAACCTGTAAGGGCTTGTACCAGCACTTTCTGACTTGCATCCAAAGTAAAGCCGGGGGTGTCCCGAGAGTCCCATGGGCCCATCCTTCCCTAATGGAGGGAATCTTGATGGAAGGCTTCCTAGGAAGCCCTCAAGCTGTTGAAGAAAACTTTACTAAGAAAAGCTCACCAGCAGGTAAACAAAAGCAAACACCCAAAAGGTCCCTAGGGACCCAACTCCCAGCAGGAAGGGCTACCCCAGCTGCCGACAAGAGCTCGTTCTTCTGGAAAAGAACTACGGGCTCAAAGGAGGGGCCTTTGATTTTGCAGCCAGCTGGGGCGGGGGGGGGCAGGGGGCCGGGGGCTGGGGGCCGGGGTCCAGGGGCTGGGGGCCGGGGGATGCCAGGTGTGCCGCAGGCCCTGGGCCCAGCCAGCCACCTGGTGGTGGGCCAGGATGTGGGTGCGACAAGCAGAAAGGTGAGGACGCCTCTGAGATTGGCTGGTGGCCATGTAGGCGACGCCAAGAGCCAAGGGCCTCAGGGCAAGGAGGGGCTGGGAAGCTGTCGGGGTGTGGGTGCTGCGCCGGGAGTCTCAGGAGCCCAGACACCTGCTCCCGAAGCCCGGCTCCGTTGCAGGGGTGGGGGCTCAGGGACGTCACCACTGGGTTCACCTCTCAGGTCCCTCGGACCCACCAGAGGGCCTAGCCCCGCGAGGCGGCTGAGACCCCGGGGCAGCGAGCCATCATCACCTGCCACCTGCCACCTGCCAGCCGGGAAGGGCCAGGCACCAAGCCCCCGACCCCTCTGTTTGGGGCTCAGGGGTGAGGCCGAAAGGGGTGCAGGGGGGGCAGGCCCACGGGGACTGAAGGATCCAGGCCCTGCGGACCCCAAGCCCCACCACGGGGTCTGGCCCTGCGGCTTCCTGGCTGGGGACACGGGAGGGGACTGCACGCGGAAGGCACGACTGACTGGGAGGCCTTGCCTGCGGAGCGCGGCCGAGGAAGCGGGCGGCCGGGGCCACGCAGAGCCAGAGGCAGCCGCTCGCTGTTGCTGCGTGCGGGACAGAGAGGGCGACACGCCCATGGCAGGGACGCGAGCACTGGGGACAGACGACCGGGCGCGGGGATGCATCCTGGGCACCCCGAGCTGCGGCGGGGCCAGGCTGCTGCCTACCCTCCCACTGGCTCCTTCCCCAGTGAATCCCCCCAGACCAGTCCCCCCAGTGCCCGTGTCCACCGCGATCCCCGCCGCAGTCGCTCCATCAGGTCTCCACCTGCCCCGTGTCCCCCCGCCTAGCCGCGCAGTGTCCGGGCCGCGTCCCCGCTGCAGGCCCCCCAGACCAGCCATGTGACTTACCTTCGGCCGCTCTCACACTGTCAAGGGTTCCTTCCAAGTGTGACCATGGAGACACACATCGCAGCGTGCATTCACAGAGACAAAAGCCCTCACAGCACCCAATACACCCAGCAGGGGGACAACGCCATTCCCCCTGGGGGGGCTGGGGCATGGCCACTTTCAGCCAGGTGGAAGGACGGCAAGGGGGGTGTGGGAGCAGCAGGTGCGTCCAGGCCGGCAGGTGCGTCCAGGGCCTGCAGGTACATCTAGGGTCAGCAGGTGCGTCCAGGGCCTGCTGCTGCGTCCAGGGCCCGCAGGTGCATCTAGGGTCAGCAGGTGCGTCCAGGGCCGGCAGGTGCGTCCAGGGCCGGCAGGAGCATCCAGGGTCGGCAGGTGCATCCAGAGTCGGCAGGAGCATCCAGGGTCAGCAGGTGCATCCAGCGTCGGCAGGGGCGTCCAGAGTTGGCAGGTGCATCCAGCATCGGCAGGTGCGTCCAGAGTTGGCAGGTGCATCCAGGGCCAGCAGGTGCATCCAGGGTCAGCAGGTATGTCTAGGGCCCACAGGTGCCTCCAGGGCCAGCAGGTGCATCCAGGGCCCGCAGGTGCATCCAGGGTCAGCAGATGCGTCCAGGGCCGGCAGGTGCGTCCAGGGTCTGGAGAGCCGTCGGGCTGAGGCCACCTGGACACCATCCTGTCCAAGCTGGAGGAAAAGCTTCGCAGAGGCCAGTGCCCCCCACCCCAGCCTCCCTCACACACGCTCTGGGTTCTGACACTACGGCCACCCAAGGGCCGGGCGACCGGCAGCGCGGGGTCAGAGGCCCTCAAAGTGGACCACGGCCACCCCGGGGAGCCCACAGCTCTCCAAGGTCCCCAGGGGGTGTAGAGAGTTCTAAAGGAACCAATTTCCAGATGCACTATGTCCACGGGGACCCTTGATTTAATGAGGGATACGCCTGAAATGTGCCAACAGCAAGCATTTTCTGGAACGTTCTCCTTTCCCACTTCCCCTTTCATAATTACCCTCCTTCCGTTTTACCAAAGAAAGGCGCATCCCTCTCCCATTCAGAATCTTACCATGTGCCCTGCCTCCCCAGGATGCCAAATAGGGGGCAAATGTGGAAAACTGATACTAGAGAAACCTTCCAGGAAGGCATCAATGTTAATGCTACTCATGTCTACATTCACGATGCACATTTCCAATACGGTTTAGTTTTATGACTCATAATTACTCATCGAAAGCTAATGAATTGCTTTGATTACCTGTGTACTAATACTTAAAATAATAATATTGGGCAGCCCGAGTGGCTCAGCGGTTTAGCGCCGCCTTCAGCCCAGGGCGTGGTCCTGGAGACCCGGGATCGAGTCCCACGTTCGGCTCCCTGCAGGGAGCCTGCTTCTCCCTCTGCCTGGGTCTCTGCCTCTCTCTCTCTCTCTCTCTCTCTCTCTCTCATGAATAGATGAATAAAATCTTTAAAATAATAATAATTTAAAAATAATATTAAAACAGCAAAGAGTAATTTTAACAAGATTATTTTTAAAAATAATATAAATATACTACATATGAAATATACATTTAAATTTATAGACTTTTTGTTGCTGAAGAGTAGGAAGAGCACAGAAGTGGGAAAAATGTATTGTAAAACTCCTAACTATGAAATACTCAGTTAAAGAATGATTGAACATTTTAGAGCTCAGAGCTAACAGTGCACAAGGGGTATTCCATTTTTTTTTTTTAACTATTAAAAGGTGTATGTGCAAAATGCCCAGTGAGAATGAAATGATGCAAGGGACCACTGAATGTGTCACAGGGCGTTTTTCCTGTATCACTGTGATAAGTAGAGCTTCCCTCACCAACCTTACAACCGTCATATTTTCTCCTTGTAGGATCATTTTCAGTTTCAATTCCTTTATTTAACAAAATATTTTCCTGTCACTCTCCTGATCCCTCCTGTAGTCTGTTAGCACTTGGAGAAACCTTAGCATCAGGAGAAGAATCAACCATGTACTGTTAGAACATGATCAGCTAATGGGCACTCAGACTTTTTAATCTATTTTTATATGGTCTATATACAAAATATACATTTTGTACATATATACATTGTACATACAATGTGTATATACATTGTACATGTATATATGTATATATATGTATATACATTGTACATATGTGTGTGTATATATGTACAATGTATATACATATATATGTATATGTATATGTATATGTATATGTATATGTATATGTATATGACTGGCAAAACACTCCTAGACTCGCACTGGGATAAAACACTGAAAAATGTGTGCATACATATACCCTGTCTCCAGATAATAAAATGAGTATGGATAATAGCATCGATGAATTGAAATGAGACCAAAGCGCCTCTATTTCCTATTTCTGATTCCAGGACTGGGTAACTTGAAAAAAAAAAAAAAGATAAAGCAAAATAATAAATAGACATAAATCACAAGAGTCGATTAGTAAAATTCACCATTAAATAGCCAGTGGTGAATATATTGCAGTACTAGCTAAAACTAGCTGGAATGTTCTCTCAACTGCCCTATGGGATGTTTCTATTCAATCCATTCAAATAGGATGGCAGCAAGCACTCAGCGTGGTTCCACCTCAGCCCCCAATAAAACGCAAGAGTTGGGATCCCTGGGTGGCGCAGCAGTTTAGCACCTGCCTTTGGCCCAGGGCGCGATCCTGGAGACCCGGGATCGAATCCCATATCGGGCTCCCGGTGCATGGAGCCTGCTTCTCCCTCTGCCTATGTCTCTGCCTCTCTCACTCTCTCTCTGTGTGACTATCATAAATAACAAAAAAAAAAAAAAAGAGTTAAAAATAAATAAATAAATAAATAAATAAATAAATAAATAAATAAATAAAAATAATAAAAAAATAAAAAGCAAGAGCTGCCTTCTTGCCAACCCTCATACCATAATGCCTCTGAACGAGCTTCTCGAGTCGTCGACTACACCACTTCGGTTGCAGCATTATGGGAAAGGCCTCTGTTCTCTCTCCACAAATCCCAGCTTTCTACCTGGGCGGATGAATGCATAGGTAACTAGGCGGATTCTGACACAGGTCAACCCGCACATACCTCCGTCTTATCAGCCAAAAATGATGCAAATTAGAAAAATGTTTCCACTCAGGAACTATAAAAGAAATTCCTCTAAGGAACCAAACACATATAGAGACACTCGTGTGAATATTGGTTGATCATCAAGCTAATCGTTAAATATATGACTAATGATGTCACCCTGCAAGTTCCGTATGAGCAGCACTACTTGAAGTCCAACCTTCTATCATTATAACGCTGCATCCGAATGAAGTAGCGGTTGGTTGTCAGCAGCAAATTGGGGGAAATAGTCTTCTAGGGAAATATTATCCTTCATAAATACCAGTGATCTTAAACCTGCCCGGGTTCAAATCCCAGTCCTTGCAGTCAACTAGCTCTACATGTAGCTAAGGGAAAAGTTATTTAATGACGCGGTGCTCTGATTTTCCTCAGCAATACAATACAGTCCCTACCAGCATATAAGTTCATAATTTGTAAAAATACATACATACCTGGAGCAACATCCAGCACATAATAAGAGCTCAACAAGTATTAGCTAATGATTCATATCGTTTCCCATAATTCAAGTTGCTGGCAGAAAAACGGAACTCTCTGTATCATTAACTAACCTTCCCTAGTAATCTAATGAACAAATTTAACATTAAACTCTAAGACAGAAATGAAGAAAAGCAGAGTTTTCTAAGTTTTTAATTTATTATTAATTCACCTATTTATTCATTTATTTTTCATTAAACAAGCTCTACACTCAGTGTATGCTGGGTATAAGTGTTTTAAAACCTATTTGGGGTTTGAGACCTAACTGGAGTTGTGGATATTTTCCTAAGAAAAATCCACTTACATACAACATTTTCAGGGCTTCAACCACAGCCTTCCTGAAATCCAATCAGAGCCAGCAACCCTGAGATGGAGAAGCTTCTGGGGCCTAAAATCCTTCAATTATCAAACCCTATTCCAATGAACTTTAAACCATTGATGTTTCCCTCTCCTTCAAAGAGGTTAATAAGCATGTATTTCATTGGCAACTATTATGTCTTACAACGTAGCTGCTGATGTTCACGTATGAATCTCCCCGGTGAAAACAAAAAGCACCAGATCCTCTTCCTTAAACCCACCAATTCATCTGCAGTAAAATTCCAAGTTTCAGGACTATAGCTTCAAACCAGATTCTGGGGTTCCCACTCCAGACTGTCAGAGAACAGTGAACCCAAAGTACTAGCAGGGGTGCCTGGTTCATTCCCTTGGTAGAGCGTGTGACTCTTGATCTCGGGGAAGTGACTTCAAGGCCCACACTGGGCATAGAGCTTATTTAGTAAAAACAAATAAATTAGATAGATAAATAGATGAATTCATTAATCATAGATTAGAAATCAAAGTATGGGAACACTGCCTACTGGAGGCTCAGCACCAGTGACCACTAACTCGTCTGTATCACCCTGTCACAGAGCGGATGCTGCTGCAAGAGAAGCCATGCCGAGGATGACTAAAATTTTGAGGGGAGAAAACATGGGGAGAGATGTAAGAATATGACTTTGAGATGCCGTCATCACAGACCTTTAGGACTTTCTGGGACTTCTTGATCGCATAGAATTTTAAATTGTCCATCACCTTTCATATAGAAGAAGGCTATTGCTTTTTCCCCATCCTTTGCTTCATAGATCTTACGTTGTCCCCTCTAGACCCCCCTCTGTCCACCACGCCCACCGAGTCCTTGTCCGTAAAACCACAGGAGTTGACGCTTGGATCCATGCCACACCTTGCCGCTTGCAGGGGAAGAGCCCACCTTCACAGCCACTGCCCTGCAGATGCCCCAACTCTCCGGGCCTAAGCAGTTGGTTCAATCGAGTCAACAGAACCTCTCCAGGTGCACTGACAAGGTGAGGCCTCTCGGTTAAGAGCGGCTGTCATCACCTGCGTCCTAACATCAGCAAGTGGCTTTGAAAAACACAACGGAAAAGCGGCCAACGACAACCACTTTACTTCCAGTTTCGAACATCTGACTCACCGTGTTTAGGGCTCTAAGTTAGCATCGCTTGAGAATAACCTTGTCTTACGGATGGGTGGAAGCTATCGGAACCTTCGTGAATGAAAATGAATCCTAGACGTTTGCCACACCCAATCTCACTAACACTGGGGGGAAATTCACTGGATTTTCATTTACATCCCCCTTGAATAAGGACCTCATCGCAATCAAAGTCTCCCGCGTGCCTTCCAAGCTTCTAATACTGCTGTCCAAAGCGAGGAGTGGCCCGTCCTGGGTGGGAACTGACACCATGGAGAAAGCCAGGCCCGGCTGCCCGGCAGGCAGCAACTGTTTCTGCAAGTCCTCTCCCTGGGGGGACAGGCGTCCCCATCAAGGCCGGGAGGGACCCCGATTTCTGCAAGTCCTCTCTCCGGGGGGACAAGCGAGCAAAGTCGGTGACGGAGGCGCCTGACACTGCACAGGCTTCGCGGCGCCGCAGCGCGAGGGGGGCGGGGTGGGGGGGCGCACCTCGTCCAGCTCCGGGGCGGGGGCGGGGGGGGGGGGCGCGGACCCGGCGCTCGGGGCTCCCAGCCCGCAGCTCCTCCGGGGCGCACGTGCTTGGCAGCCCGCGGGACCCCGGCAGGGTGGGCGCTCAGGAGAGTCCACGGAGGAGCCCATGGACACGGAGGAGCCCGGGAGGAGCCCACGGAGAAGCCCACCGACACGGAGGAGCCCACGGAGGAGCCCGCGGACACGGAGGAGCCCGGGAGGAGCCCGGGAGGAGCCCACGGAGGAGCCCACGGAGGAGCCCGCGGACATGGAGGAGCCCGGGAGGAGCCCACGGAGAAGCCCACCGACACGGAGGAGCCCACGGAGGAGCCCGCGGACACGGAGGAGCCCGGGAGGAGCCCACGGAGAAGCCCACCTACACGGAGGAGCCCACGGAGGAGCTCGCGGACACGGGGGAGCCCGGGAGGAGCCCACGGAGAAGCCCACGGAGGAGCCCACGGAGGAGCCCGCGGACACGGGGGAGCCCGGGAGGAGCCCACGGAGAAGCCCACGGAGGAGCCCACGGAGGAGCCCGCGGACACGGAGGAGCCGGGGAGGAGCCCACGGAGGAGCCCACGGAGGAGCCCACGGAGGAGCTCGCGGACACGGGGGAGCCCGGGAGGAGCCCACGGAGAAGCCCACGGAGGAGCCCACGGAGGAGCCCGCGGACACGGAGGAGCCGGGGAGGAGCCCACGGAGGAGCCCACGGAGGAGCCCATAGAGGAGCCCGCGGACGAGCCCCGGAGGAGCCCGCAGCCCACAGCGCGGCGCCTGTGCGCGGGCCGACGGCGGGAGCGCGGGGCTGGAGGCTCAGGCTGGCGGGCGGGCGGGGTGGGGCGGGAGCGCGGGGCTGGAGGCTCGGGGGGCGGGTTCCGGGGACCCCGCGGGGGGCGGCCGCGTACCTCCATGGAGTCCGGGCTGCGGCCGGCGGCCCCGGGGCTCCCTGCGCGGCGACGCTGCGGCCGACGGGCCACTGGGCCGGCTCCCCGCGCCCTGACCCGGAGTCCAGCCCCGGAGAAAGGAAAAGCGAAAGAGCAGCGAGCGGGGCGCCCCAGCCCGACGGACACCCGCGGGGGCAGGGAGGGGCGCGCCCGCCGCAGCCCAGGGCCGCCCAGGTGCCGGCCCGCCCCGCCCCCCGCCCTCCGAGGTGTCCCGCCGCGCGGAGGGAGGGGAGGGGGGAAGGCGGGGGGCGGGGTGGGGGGTGGGGGAGGGGCTGCAGGGAGGGCGGGGGTGGGGGAGGGGCTGCAGGGAGGGCGGGGGTGGGGGAGGGCTGCAGGGAGGGTGGGGGTGGGGGAGGGCTGCAGGGAGGGCGGGGGCGCTGCAGGGAGACCTCTAGCAGCCCACATCACACCGGGCCGGGACAGCTCCCGGGGGCTCCCAAGTCCACGGCCCCTGGGGAGCCCTGGGGAGCCCCGGGGAGCCCGTGGGGAGCCCTGGGGAGCCGGGACCAATGCGCTCCAGGGTTGACAGAGGGGCCCAGGGCCTCTGCGGGGGGCGGGGGGCCCTCAGGCCCGGCGCTCAGCACAGTCTGGATCCTGGACCCTGGAGCCTGGAGCCTCGGAGGCCCCGGAACCCCGTGTCCACCGCCAGGAACCCCCAGGGAAGGAGCTTTCCCCATTTCCCGCTCATGTCGGGGAAGAAATGCTGTGGCTCCCTGTTTCTTTACAACTACCTCTGCGCTAGAAAAGATAGAAAAATATTAGAAGTGATTTAAATATTACATGCGCATAAAAAGGGACACCTGGGTGGCTCAGGTCATGAGCTGTGGGTCCTAAGATCCAGTCCCTATGGGCCCCGCCCCCCCCCCCCCCCCCCGAGCCTGCTTCCCCCTCTGCCTTCAGTCTCTGCCTCCCTCTGTCTCTCATGAGTAAATAGGTTAAAGAATCTTTAAAAATCAGTAAATGTGCATAAAATTCCACGTAAAAGTTTCATATTTTAGGAAACTCCCTGCATGGAGCCCGCTTCTCCCTCTACATGTGTCTCAGCCTCTCTCTCTCTCTCTCTCTCTCTCTCTCTCTGTGTCTCACGAGTAAATAAATAAAATCTTAAAAGTCAATAAAGAAATCAAACATTCTTTTGTGCCCAAGACAATGTAGGGTTGAATCTTCTTGTGATGACGCCCTAGATCTCAAACCGCAGGAGGCTCTTGCAGGGCCGTGTGCCGAAGCTCTGACCCACAGCGGGCGCTCACTTACACGAGCAGGCCTGTGGGTGGCCTGGAGTCCCTTACAAAGATAGTAGCCGCAGTGGGAGGACAGCAAGTGCACATGTGACACGAAGAGCAGGAAAGGAAAAGGGGGCCTGTGTCCCGTGGACTTGGACTGCGGCAGAGCGGCCTGCACTCCTCCCTTACCGCCTTGCACCCTTATGGATGCTACGCACCCCGCAGGTGGTAGCTAAGACACTAAGACACCTCCTTGGCCACACCCGGCATCAACCAGGCTGGCATCAACCAACCACATCCATCAAGGTGTCCTGTCATTGTGCCGCAGGACCCATCACCATGTCTCAGATCCTGCGGTGCTCGGGCTGCCTGGGAGCACTAGGGAGAGCTGCCCACCCCAGAGCAGCTCAGAGCCTGACAGCAGGCACACTCCCAGCATGTGGCCACCAGCAGCTGCTGGAGAGCTTTTCAGGACACTCTGGGAAACTGATGGGAATTCCCATCAAAAACCTGACTTGAAACAAACAAACAAACAAACAAAAAACCTGACTTTTAAAGTACAACCTGAACATAAGAATAATAAAATCAGTCTATTTATATTGATCCAGCTTGCAATACATGCTAATTCTGAAATAAGATGGGCTGAATAGGATAGAAAGTGTTTAGTCACATTGGGGAGAGAAAAAAAAACATATAAGTAAGAATAAAGGTGAAATTGGAAATTATTCTAGCCAGAAGACATGCTTTGCTGTATTACTTACCTCCCTCATATGTAGGTCAAGTTTGTTTGCTTAATAACAGAAAATAAAAGTAATTTTGAGTTAGTTATATAAATGCCTACAAGTCCGTGATGTTGGGTTTTCAGCATGATTTATTTTTGTTGCACTGCACTCAAATGGAAAAGTCTACTATAAGCAACCTGTATTTTCAGTTGCCACAGGCTATTTGGCAAGATATTGAAAATTACACCAATAAACAAGTAAATTCCACTCTATGAATTAAAAACAAAGACCAAGATTGATGAAATAATATGAAACCACTAGGAGAGAGCTCATAAAATGGTAATGCAGAAAGATGCAAAAACTAACAAAACCTTATAGAAATGACCATAATAACCTTTCTCCGAATTTACAGAATTAACAAGAGAATCATAGTTCGGTAATTTTTTCATATCTGATTTTTCATTCCAAAGACAATGGTTGCCAATTGGGAAGTTGTCTCTGAAAGAAATTACTAGTCAATGTTTCCTAACAGCTTTTGAGACTATGTGGAATGAAGTTAAAAGTTAGCTCATCTGATTTAGTGTTCAAAGTCCATGACTGTGACCTTATTTATGATCCCAAGAACAAACCACAGGCCAAGAACCAAGTGAACCATCTGGTCTTTAAAAAACCTGGCCAAGGCCTCTCAAGTTTCCATTTTAATTAAAACATGCCGGAAATGCAGCTTTACCCCAAGTTGCTCCCCACCTCTGGTTTTTTGTTTTGTTTTGTTTTCTTGATTTTGTTTGCTTGTCTGTCTGCTTTTGGTGATCCTGATAATAAAAGAATACTCTTTGTCTTGGGGATTACATACGTTTTCAAGAGGTTTTTACATCGCTGCTTTTTCAGAGGTGCAGCAATACTAGCTAATAGTTGTAGTTCCGATGAGTCCCTGAGTGCTTGCTAAGCACAAATATTAGCTCGCAAATACTAAATTCCCACAGCAATGCTATGAGATACGAACCATATCCATTCTACAGATGGAAAGACCAATGCCCAGAGAAATTACACGCCGTGCCTACTGAGGTCCCATATGCCTGAGTCGCCCAGCGAGGATATGGCCCTAGGTGCTCGGGCCCAAGTCTGCACGCTGACCCCTGCTCCTCCACAAGCACAACTGCCCTCCACTGCTTGCAAAACAAGGGATTCCCGAGGAAAGAAGCCGTTGACCTCCAGGGAGTGTCTCTTGGTCCGATGTTGTTTGCTCCAGAGTAACTTCAGCCACCGCTAGGAAGGACACTCACCAGGTCCACAGATTTCTGCTTCCTGAGCTCGTTGTATTTCGGTGATGAAACCACTGTGGATGCTGCAGCCCTGCAACAAAGAGCTACTTGAATAAGGTGGCTGGAGCACGGCTGCGGGTGGCACACAGCAGAGCCAGTAGCTGGTGCCTATGAAAGACACGTGATTTTGTTTGGATTGAAGCATCCGATGTACCCACGGCAAAGGCAGAGAAAGGACTTTCCAGCCGCAGGTGAATCATGAACAGTTAAGTCATAGCATACCGACTTGTTCATGTATTCACGTGTGCGCAGAGCACAACAGAACTCACAACAGAACTCACAGCTCCCCCCTCCTTTACTTCCTCGAGCCATTCATAATTTTTTTTTTAATCCAGAAGGTATATAGAAACCTTTTCAGATTTTTCTCCTGATTTTGTTCATGTGGATGTAGTGCTATCAAAATGATGTGGGAATGAGTTAGGGGCAGAGGAGAAGGCAGGGAAAGATAAGAGAAAGGCCCAGACTCATGCTCCCAGGAATCTGTGGGATCCCTGAAGGGCCCCAGAGTCAGGCTCCTGCCCATCCCAAGAAAATAGAGATAAGACAGTAAAAAAAGAGAAAAAATAAATCTGGCTCCCTAGCTCCGAAATGATGGAGAGTATCCCCCTTTAATGGCTACGTAGTAATCACAGAAACTCACCAGGCCACAAAGAAATAAGTCGCTATGGTGTCATCAATAGTCCCTGCTCAAACCCAGATGGCACAAGAGTCTCAAACCATGGGCTCCCTGGCTAGGTGCTCAATAAGAGACCAGCCCCCCAAGCCCTCGGGGGCAGCCCTGTCGGGACCCCCTCAGCTCCAAGAGCTCTCTCTGCATCTCTGCCTGATAAACTTGCATGGCTTTGCTCACTCTCCGTAGTCGGCAAGATTCATTCTTGACTCCGTGAGACAAGACCCTCACTCTCCCGCATCAAAACCACCTTATTTTACCCTACAGATATTTGTTCCACAGGCAGCCACTGCTGTTGTTTAGAGATTTCTATATCAGTTCATTAAAAACTGAAAAACCAATCTGTATCATGTACCAAACTGATTTAAAACAAATCCACATGTTTATTGAAAAAAAATGTTTGGGTAGTTAGTAACTGGGGGCGGGGGGGGGGGTTGAAGTAGAACCAAGAGATAGTTTCATGTGCCAACAATATTGGGCTGAATAATCTTTTTTTTTTTTTTGCTGAATAATCTTTTAAGTCTGAACTCGCTAATCAAAAGCTAGTTCAGAAAAACTTGACCCACCTTACTTAGATTTATAATAAACCTGTGTCATAGATGCACACAATATGAATCGTGATGGCATTTATTTCAATGATTAGCTGTAAAAAGGGATTTTTACTTTTCATCAAACACACGGAAAATACATGTGGAAAATGCACATTTTCTTTTTTATTTTTTTAAAATCTATAATACACATTTTCTTAAATTAGCTCTATGATTTAAATTTATAGTTAAAATTATAGATTCATTTTTTACAACATGTAACCACCTTAACAAAAAGGTGTGACCCGAAGTCAGTAGCACTGATATGTGCATGTCAACATATCTGGCACACAAAAAAGTTAAACTGACGTCAATTTTGATTTTCATTCCGCGGCTGGCAAATAGGCCCTGAATAAAAATTTGTTGAATTTATTTTGGTAAGAAATAATTTCACCTGTCTTTTCAGTTTTAAGTGCTTACTAGAACCAAACTCTGAGAACTTATAGACCTACATGTAGATATGTACGCATGCATGCACATATAAACATATATATACAAATGTGTCTACATACTCTTATTGCATGCATGTACGTATATAAATACACATAGCAGTTCTTTGCAAGTATCATGAAATAATTTGATAATTTACATGACTTAATTCTGTGGCCCATATGTCTATTTAATATTACAATTAAATTGAATTTTTAATTAAACTTTCTTCAAGTTTTAACTAGACTTTCTTTATCATAATCTGGGGTGCCTGGGTGACTCAGTCCATTATGTGTCTGCTTTCTGCTCAGGTCATGATCTCAGGGTCCTGGGATCGAGCCCCTCATTGGGCTCCCTGCTCATGGAGGAGTCTGCTTCTCTCTCTCACTCTCCCTCTGAGCTCTTTCTCTCTCAAATAAATAAATAAATAAATATAAGCTTTAAAAAAAACACACTTATCAAAATCAATTTTCAGAAACACTGACAAATACCAACAATGCCAATAGAAGGCTCATCATCATCTGTTAAAATACCATTAGTTTTGTTATTATAGGGATTGTTATTTGGGAAAAGACTGTGACAAAACGCTGGCTTCCAATTACCGTCCTGGAAAAATCAAAACGGAAAGCCTTGGAGATCAAATTAAGATAAACAACATGATTTATTAAATCAATCTAAAATTCACAATGAAACACAAAAGAAAAGCAACAAGGCACCAGGTTAAACACTCGTAGGATAGAGCACATGGGCGGAAGACCCCTAACCCCAAATCCTGGGTTGTATAATGTTCGTATAACCTCTCTGTCTCTCTCTCATTTTCTCTCAATGCCACATCCGCCTTCTCTGATGATGCTGTAGTGAAGACCAAAGCTGAGATTTGAACAGGAAGGGGCACAAAGATGAAAGTTACCAGGACCAACACAGATTCGTGCTGTATTCAAGAATCACGCAGGAGGGAAGCTGTGTATTTCCAATTAGCCTCCTACATTTTTTTTGGACATAGAACGTGTGAGACTAGAAGGTGACTACATTGGATATCACCCGATGAATGGCCCATGTAAAGGCGACGTATAAAAATAACTGCTGAGAAAGTCACGATCGTAACTATGACTTTCTGTCCTTTCTATCTATAAGTAGTATCCTTGTTTGTTCTTGCATGTATTTCATCATACCATCCATTTTTTAAAGATTTTATTTATTTGAGAGAGAGCCATAGAGAGAGTGAGTGTGTGCACAGCGTGAGAGGGAGAAGCAGACCCCTCATTGAGCAGGGAGCCTGGCTTGGGGCTCAGTTCCAGGACCCTGAGATGATGACAATGGAAACAAAATATATCAAACTTTGAGAAGTGCAACTAACATAGTTCTTAGATAAAAATTTATGATTATCAATACTTATATTGCAATAAAAAAAGATAAAACCAATAGACTAAGCTTCCCCCTTAAGAAGCTAGAGAAAGAGACAAAACTCAAAGAGAAGGAAGGAAACAATAAAGATAAGAGATGAAATGAAAAGAAAATCAATGGAAACAATTACAATGAAAAGATAATGAAATTGGTAAATCTCAACCTAAATTGTTCAAGAAAAAAGAGAGAAAATACAAAATTACCAATCTCAACATTGAAAAAAGAGACATCACTATGTATACGACAGACGTAAGAGAGAAATTAAGAGTATCAAAAACAATTTGTGGCAATAAATTTAACAACTTAGAAGAAAGACAAATTCCTTAAAAGTCACAAGTTATAAAGGCTGACACACAAAAAAATAAAATGTTCAAATTATATCTAGTATAGAAATTTAGTCCATAATTAAAATTCTTCCCACAGGAGCATCTGGGGGGCTCAGTGGGTTAAGCTCTGTCTTCAGCTCAGGTCACGATCTCAAGATCCTGGGATGGAGCCCTGAGTCTGGCTCCCTTCTCAGCGGAGGGTCTGCTTCTCCTTCTGCCCCCCCCCCCTTTGCTCTCTCGCTCCCTTTCACAAATAAAAAAATAAAGAATCTTTAGAAAAAAAATCTCTTCCCATAAAGAAGACTCCAGGTCCAAATAGCTTCATTGGCAAATTCTAAATAAAAAATTTATGAAAAAATACGAATTTTACACTAACTCTTCAAGGAAATACAAGAGAACAAAATACCTCTCAACTTACCTCGTGAAGCCGAATTATTCTGTCAAAAACAAAGATATCCCATGAAAAGAAATCTACACAGAAATATCTTTGAAAGCCAGTCAATATAATTCTCCATAGTAATTGAATAAAGAGGAATAAAAGCATTTGTCAAAATTCAATACTTGGCTGAAAGAAAACCTCCTAGCAAACTAGAAATAGAAGGAGATTTCTTGAACCTGAAAAGGCTACGGCTAATATCTTACTTTACAATGAAAGATGAATTCTTTACTCCTAAGATCAGCTACAAGCAAATATGCCTACTCTATTCAATCGGTACTGGAGCCCCTAAGCCGTGTGATAAAATAAGGGGGGGGGGGGAAGAAAATAATATTGGAAAAAAATAGATAAACAGTGTCATTTGCAGACAATAGACTCCTGAAGAACCCATAGAAAAATATTTCGAGAACTATAATTGAATTTAGCAGGTCACAGGAAATAATATAAATATATAAACAAATTATATTTTTGTATACAGCCATGAGTAATTGGAAATTTAAAGTGTCTAAATGCAATTCACAAAAGTATGCACCATGAAATACTAGGCATAAGTATGTAATAACATGTACTCAAAACTACAAAATACTGATGAGAGAAACTGAAGATGGTCCAGATCAGGGGTTTGCAAACTGTGCCTGCAGCTTGTGGCCTGTTTTTGTGTTTAGAATATAGCTACACCCATTTGATTATATGTGGTTAAGGCTACTTTTGCGGTTGAGAGGTTGGAACAGAGCTCATAAAAATTAGCAAAGCTTAAAATATTTACTACCTTACCCTTTACAGGAAAAGTTTATCAACTTTTCATCTAAATGTCTGGAGAAATATCATGCTCATGAAATTGGACGATTTGATGTTAAAATGTCAGTTTTCCCTAAATGTATCTGTAAATTCAACACAATCCCAGCAGGCCTTCTTTTTTTTTTATAATAAATTTATTTTTTATTGGTGTTCAATTTACCAACATACAGAATAACACCCAGTGCTCATCCCATCAAGTGCCCCCCTCAGTGCCCGTCACCCAGTCACCCCCACCTCCCGCCCACCTCCCCTTCCACCACCCCTAGATCGTTTCCCAGAGTTAGGAGTCTCTCATGTTCTGTCTCCCTTTCTGATATTTCCCACTCATTTCTTCTCGCTTCCCTTATATTCCCTTTCACTATTATTTATATTCCCCAAATGAATGAGAACATACACTGTTTGTCCTTCTCCAATTGACACACTTCACTCAGCATCATATCCTCCAGTTCCATCCACGTTGAAGCAAATGGTGGGTATTTGTCGTTTCTAATGGCTGAGGAACATTCCATTGTATACATAAACCACATCTTCTCTATCCATCATCTTTCGATGGACACCGAGGCTCCTTCCACAGTGTGGTTATTGTGGACATTGCTGCTAGAAACATCGGGGTGCAGGTGTCCCGGCATTTCATTGCATCTGTATCTTTGGGGTAAATCCCCAACAGTGCAATTGCTGGGTCGTAGGGCAGGTCTATTTTTAACTCTTTGAGGAACCTCCACACAGTTTTCCAGAGTGTCTGCACCAGTTCACATTCCCACCAACAGTGTAAGAGGGTTCCCTTTTCTCCGCATCCTCTCCAACATTTGTGGTTTCCTGCCTTGTTAATTTTCCCCATTCTCACTGGTGTGAGGTGGGATCTCATTGTGGTTTTGATTTGTATTTCCCTGATGGCAAGTGATGCAGAGCATTTTCTCATGTGCATGTTGGCCATGTCTAGGTCTTCCTCTGTGAGATTTCTGTTCATGTCTTTTGCCCATTTCATGATTGGATTGTTTGTTTCTTTGGTGTTGAGTTTAAGAAGTTCTTTATAGATACTGGAAACTAGCCCTTTATCTGATACGTCATTTGCAAATATCTTCTCCCATTCTGTAGGTTGTCTTTGAGTTTTGTTGACTGTATCCTTTGCTGTGCAAAAGCTTCTTATCTTGATGAAGTCCCAATAGTTCATTTTTGCTTTTGTTTCTTTTGCCTTCGTGGATGTATCTTGCAAGAAGTTACTGTGGCCAAGTACAAAAAGGGTGTTGCCTGTGTTCTCCTCTAGGATTTTGATGGACTCTTGTCTCACATTTAGATCTTTCATCCATTTTGAGTTTATCTTTGTGTATGGTGCAAGAGAGTGGTCTAGTTTCATTCTTCTGCATGTGGATGTCCAATTTTCCCAGCACCATCTATTGAGGAGACTTTCTTCCAATGGATAGTCTTTCCTCCTTTATCGAATATCAGTTGACCATAAAGTTCAGGGTCCACTTCTGTGTTCTCTAGTCTGTTCCATTGATCTATGTGTCTGTTTTTGTGCCAGTACCACACTGTCTTGATGACCACAGCTTTGTAGTACAGCCTGAAATCTGGCATTGTGATGCCCCCAGATATGGTTTTCTTTTTTAAAATTCCCCTGGCTATTTGGGGTCTTTTCTGATTCCACACAAATCTTGAAATAATTTGTTCTAACTCTCTGAAGAAAGTCCATGGTATTTTGATTGGGATTGCATTAAACGTGTACATTGCCCTGGGTAACGTTGACATTTTCACAATATTAACTCTACCAATCCATGAGCATGGAATATTTTTCCATCTCTTTGTGTCTTCCTCAATTTCTTTCAGAAGTGTTCTATAGTTTTTAGGGTATAGATCCTTTACCTCTTTGGTTAGGTTTATTCCTAGGTATCTTATGCTTTTGGGTGCAATTGTGAATGGGATTGACTCCTTAATTTCTCTTTCTTCAGTCTCATTGTTAGTGTATAGAAATGCCACTGATTTCTGGGCATTGATATTGTATCCTGCCACGCTACCAAATTGCTATATGAGTTCTAGCAATCTTGGGGTGGAGGCTTTTGGGTTTTCTATGTAGAGTATCATGTCATTGGCGAAGAGGGAGAGTTTGACTACTTCCTTGCCAATTTGAATGGCTTTAATGTCTTTTTGTTGTCTGATTGCTCCAGCAGGCCTTCTTTTACAACTTAGGTGAGCTGATTCTAAAATTGGGTCTAGCAGAGGCAAAGTACTCTTGAAAAAGAAAAGAACAATGCCGGAGAATCTATACTACCAGATATCAAGATTTACTATGAGGCCATAAAGGTCAAAGCAATGTGATAATGGCATAAAGACCAACAGACAAATCAATGGAACAGAAAAAAAGAGTTCAGAGAAAGTCCACATACACAATCAATTGGATTTGACAATTGTGCCAAAGAAAAAAATGAAAGGATAATCTTTCTAAGTGAGAGATACAGGAACAACTGGGTTTCTTAGGGTTTCAACTGGGTTGAAAAAAAAATTCTTCATATACACCATTCATAAAAACTGACGCAAGATATCATAGACCTAAGTGTAAAAGCTAAAAATACAAACCTTCTAAAAGAAAGCATAGAAGAAAATCTTTGCAGTCTTGAAATAGGTAAAGATTTCCTGGGCAGAATACAAAAGGTACAAACTATGGAAGGAAAATAAATGGTTTAACTAGATTTCATTAAAATCTAAAATTTTTCTCTCTTTAAGGTCCAAAACGACTGCAAACATGCTAAAATTTCTGGAGAATCCTGCAATAAAAGTCCTGTTTAATATTGTTTGACTATTTCTCAAATTTCCTGGTCTAAAAACAAAGGGTAACTGGGTGATAAGCATGAAGGAGGGCACGTGATGTAATGAGCACCGGGTGTTATATTACGATTGCCGACTCCTGAGCTCTGAAACCAGTAACACATTATAAGTTAATTAATTTAATTTAAATTTTAAAAATAATATTAAATATATAACAACAAACAAACATACAACCCCCCCCACACACACCAAATCCAAGAAAGAGAAAGGAGGGTTGCCCTTAAATCATAATAAAAATTAATTTATAATAAATCATAAAAAATAAAGTAGAACACTAATTAATCATTTACAGAATTTGTATTCCAAAAAATACACACTAGCAAAGTGCTATGGAAGACATATTACATTCTTCTGGATTATACCCCACTGTCAAGGCTAATTGAGGTAGAGCACCCATAACAGTAAAATAATTATTTTTCTATGGAAAGTGCTCCATGCTTGATTCAGTTACAGTTTGACATGATGCTCTTCATGTTTGGGAGTTATAAACATTTCTCTATGGCAATAAACATTGAAAAATAGTATTTCTGTAATAGCTGTACGACTTAATTAACGACTCATCTACTAAATAGTCATTTGCAACTTGATTTGCTTTTCTTATTGAAATTAAGAAGTCCATCCTATAAAATTCGGCTGGAGAATTTCAAATTTAAACTTAGGTCACACGTGCTCTGGTTAAAGGAGTCCAAAGGCATTGCTGGGAAGAGGCTTTAGTCCTACAGAATCCTAAAAGGAACCTCACTATATTTCTACTTTACTTGGGGCATAGAGAAACTAGGTGATTCACATCTAATGACCTATCCAAGTAGCGCGGGCCTCAGAACAAATGCCATGAGAATATCATGAAATTCCTCAGCTGTAGATCTTAAGAGACAATAATGATTATTATGAAATTCCTCAGCTGTAGATCATGAAAGAATATCATGAAATTCCTCAGCTGTAGATCTTAAATTAAGAGACAATAATGATTATTACGAAATATTCTGAATAAGGACCTATCAAAAATCAGCATTTGTCCAATGTAAGAAAGTATTGTCAATAAACACTGCATTAGTTAAATAAACCACAGGAGCGGCCACTCTCCTACAGCCGAAAGAGCAAAGCACGTTTCAGATAGGAGTAATATGACACCTGTTTGGATCCTTATCCAATATAGCACACAGGAAATGTGCTATATTCCAAGAAAGCATTTCAAAATCTACTATAGATTACGTAAAGTCAGGAACTCATGCAAACACTGAACGCCCATTTTCCTGAAAAATGGCTTTCAGGGGGAAGCGTTGTCTTATTCTGCTTCAAACCTGAATAAGAAATGAAGTTATAGATCAGGCAAACTCCTATGTTTGCAAAGAGAACTTTTATGTCCAAAATGGCGAAAACAGAAGAGGCATTGGAAATAGCTAAATGTGCGGTTCGTAGGGACCGTATTCATCCACACATGAATAACTAATTCTGGGTATGTGAATTGTGTTGGAAGCCTGGTTGCTTCTCACCCCAGAAATATACACATCCTTCTCTTAAAATCTACACTTGTTTGCCTTTACAATTAAACTTCGTTTGGGAAATCTAAGATTTGGGGATTTGAAGTAGGTTCTAACCTAAAACTAATGCTATCAACTCATCCCTTCAGTAGCCTTTGTGGATCACGTCTGCACTCAGAATCTGCCACGGGCCACAGATTATACAGAGGACAGTCCCTTCTTTCCAAAGGGAAAAATGTAGGACCTACGTGCTACCATCAGGAAGTTTGCAGTGCTTTGTGGTTGATTTTGTAGATTATCAGGACTGCAAAGAGTGGTTTGCAGAAACCCCTATATGGAAAGCTTGGCTAGAATTTTCAGGTACAATTTATAGTATCTTTTTGATTGGCTATTTTGTTTTTTCTGATTGTGTAGTGGGAGTTTTCAGGCTAGATGTGGGTTAATCCTTGTGCACTCAAAAAATAGATAGAAAAGAAGTTCCAGAATTAAAGTCTCAAAGATTGATCTAATTAAGTGAGTACCATTAGTCAGACTTATCTCACAGATGGGGACCGGACTCACCACGATAAGATATTATTTTGCGATGTCAGCTTGATGGAATCTGAAAAATATAAAATTGTGAAACAACCTCATATGGGCCTATGTGGGCACTAATATTCACATCAGCAAAAAAGTGTCCAAGTAAACAGTACAATATAGACTTTATTGGGTAGCTTCTTGAGATAATTCAGAGAGCAATGGATGATAAAATGCTCTTTTGACTCGCAAAGGAAAAGATCAAACACCAGCTTTACGCACTGGATGTCAGCCACAGCTGAACCTTAAGGTAATTGCCTATAAAATTAGGCCTGACTCCTTAGGTCGTTATTTAAAAAGCCACACGATAGCTGATCTACTGAGTTTCATCTCTCTTTATAATCTTGTATAATTATATTGACCCTAAAAAGCACATCACTTGCCACCTCCTACCCCTGTCACTTCAAATACACCTTGCTGGCTCCCAGTTAGTATTTGACAGTTTAGGCCGAATCCTCTTTCAAAGAGCATCTCAAGAGCTCTTTCCTTCCAGGAGACTTTCTGTATCCAATTGACAATCCTTTCCTCTAGAATAATTCCTTTGTATTTGAACACACTTCTTGTGTAGGGGCATGTGTTTGTTCTCAAGCTGTATTGGTTTCCTCACGGAGGTGGCGGTTCCAGCCTGGCGATGGCAGTTCCAGCCTGGCGATGGCTGGCCTTCCAGAAATCAGATGAATACGTGTCTCAGTGTTTATTTTGTTTAATAATCCCTATCTTACAATGCTAGTTTTAGGGTTAGAGCCAAGGGCCTGGCATGTGGGAGGCCATAAGTATACACTGGGAACTTGGGGCTTTGGAGAGAGATGGGGGTGGGGAGACCAGGGTTCAAATACTGGATTCACCCTGCATTTCTGTGTGATCCTGGACAGGTCCATTTTTATCTGTAGTTTCCACATTTATAAAATGGTGACAAGCATATCTTAGCTTTTAAGTGTTGTGAGAATTAACTTATGATAATTTACATGATAAAGTTTTCATCAGTGTGAACAAGTTGAAGTTGGGCTGTCACCAACAGAGGCCAGCTGTTTGGTTGTCAGGAGGCCTCACCATAGTCAATTCAACAAATTTAATATGGTTAAATATTTTAACAAGCCTTCTGTTATATGATTTGAATGTTCAATAGTATTAGGATCATATAACATTATGTCTCCAGATTCTCAACAGCCCAGTAAAATAACTGCTATTTTACCAAAACACTCTTTTTCCTGGAAGGCATATAAATGAGCACTACCACCAAGTCTCTTCCTCTCTGTTCCCATCACCCAGCAACCTTCCCTGATTCATATTTCATTTCTTTCTGATGGCATGATTGCTATCAAATATAGCTGTGGCTGGAGAACCCTTCTCTCCTCCTCCCTCCTTCCTCTTTCTCTCTCTCCACCCCCAGCCTACCTTCTCTTTGAATTGAAAACAGAAATACATAAAGACATAAGAATCACTTGTAATCTTAGCACTAAAGATCGTAAACATTAAGTGTGGCACCAGCCTTTTCCTTTGTAGTGAAGATACTGTATATAGAGGATCCTCTTGCAGGGTTATTTTTAAATTATATTTTTGAGAGCATACAAATAATATACACCCTTTTCACTTATATTAACATCCCATGTCACTTCCCATCTTTCGAAATCCAAATGTAATGAATGTGCAGTACAATATTTAAACTTTCTTCTTTAATTGGACAGTTGGAAATGTTAAAATTTTTTGAAATTATATAATCAACATCAGAGTAATTATCGTTAAACATAATTTTGTACATAGCTTTCTTCTACTTGTAGGATAGCATCCCAGTAGTCAATAATCACAAGGCCCCCTTTAAAAAAAAAAAAAGATTGATTTATTTATTTTAGAGAGAGACAGGTAGGGGAGGGGCAGAGGGAGAAAGAGAATCTCAAGCAGACTCCCCACTGAGATAGAGCCTGATTGGAAGGGGGGGGGTTGACCCTCACAACGCTGAGATCACGACCTGAGTGGAAATCGAGTTAGACACTTGACCAACTGAGCCACCAAGGTCCCAGCAATCAATAGGCTCTTAGTCTAAACTTCTGACTTTCTTTTCAGAAATTTGCCACCCGTGAGCATCCCTGCTGTCTGAAAACCCCATGTCCCTATACGATGCCAATACTAAGAAATATAGATCATTCTAATTAGTTGAATTAGATGTTTTTATAATAGTTTTTACAATTGGTATCATACCAGTTATCTGCATATCATCATGTATCTATACACTTTCCAAAACTGTATTTCTTAACAGTTTTCAATAGTCATTGAGTTGGATTACGGTTCCAGAATAATTTAAAATAAATACTGGTGCCTTGCTTCTTGATTGTATTGAGAATGATTCTGGTATTTTAGCCTCCAATATAATTTTGGTTGTTGGCTAGAAAAACATTCTTTATCATATGAAAGAAGTAAGTATATTCTCATTTATAAGTTATTTTATTATAGAAGAGTTTTAAGGTTATTAAATGCCTTTAGGATTCAACTGAGATTACCCTGTAATTGAACATCTTTATATTTAAAGGAGATGTTACAATACATTTTCTCCTTTGGCATATTTCACTCATATGTTATATATGCTAAACCATCATGTGGTTTTTATTCTTTTGCAAACCTAATGAATTTGATGGTTGTTGACTTGATGTTAGAATCTGCATTTGCACTTATAAAGCATGTTGGTGTCTTTATGCATTCTCTCCTTTGGTCTCTGTGATACACACACACACAATATTTCTATGTTGGATTTCTGGGAGCATACAGTTTTAATACTGTTTTATCTTCACTGATGTTTGGTCTATTATGCATACAGCAGTGACTCTATTTTTACCCAAAGGAAGTCAACTTGAATTTTAACTTTCTTGATATTCTGGGGAAAGATAAACAATCCAAACATTTGAATAAGAAAAACCAGGGTTCAAATTCCAATCATGGGATTTTTTTTTTCTATTTTGAAAACTTTTTTGTTATTTATTTTCTTTTTTTTTTTAAAGATTTTATTTATTTATTCATGAGAGACACAGAGAGAGAGAAAGAGAGAGAGAGAGGCAGAGACACAGACAAAGGGAGAAGCAGGCTCCATGCAGGGAGCCCGATGTGGTACTCGATCCTGGGTCTCCAGGATCAGGTCCTGGGTTGAAGGCTGCGCTAAACCGGGGCTGAGCCACCAGGGCTGAGCCCGTATTTTTTTATTTTATATATAGAGAGAACATATTCATGTAGGGCATGGGGCAGAGAGAGAGAGAGAGAGAATCTTCTCATGGGGCTCCATCTCACAACCCTGGGATCATGACCTCAGCCAAAGATCAAGAGTCAAATGCTCAACCAACCAAGCCACCGAGGAGCGCCCCAACTATGTGATTTCCAACAAGCAGCTTCTTTCAGGCTTTTACCCCGCTCCTGTAATTGGGGACAGTGCTAACCCACCTATTGGTAGACCAGTAGTGACACGGCGTGTGCATATCAGCCCAGGGTTTAGAGACCCTCTGTGCTCGAGTGTGTTGCGAATTGTCACCACCGTCTGCCTTCTTCCTCAGCACTAGCCTTACTTTTTAGATTGTATTTCTGGCCGCCGTGTTTCGTGTTTATTGTTCTTTCATCATGTCCTTCACCTTATTATTTATTTCTTATTCTAAGAGAACCTGACGTTTTTCTTCAACACACAGGTGAAATTTTTTGCATCAAGTTTTTCAGCAGGGCCCATTCTGTTATTTTGCTCTTTCATTGGCCAGTTGTCCTTCCACCCACCTCCCTTTTCTTCCTGGTTTCTTATTTTCGCATAGCATCCAGGTGTCTCTTTCTCAGCCTGTACTCTCCATTGGATTGACACTCCTATTTCTTAGGAATGACAATGACTTGAATCTTTTGGGGGTAAGCCATACAGTTGTCTACAATTTCTTTTGCTTTCTTTTATCAATTACTTTTTTGGAGATTGGATTTTTCAGAATAATATGCTTCACTTTCTCTCATGCTGCAGTATTTTCTTTTCTAGACTGACGATTTGCATCTATTTTAAAAACTAGTACAAAAAGGAGCATACGTAATGTATATAATATATAATAAATAACATACGATGAAATAGGACATTACCCAGACTCTTAATGCTTCCTGTAAACCCTCTCCCGTTACCTGTCTTTCTGCTCTCCCCTTTTAAGAATGCATCTCAGACCTTCCTTCTAGCATCTTTTTTCTTCTCACTAAAGTATATCCCCCAGATGTTCCTTCAGGGAGAATCTGTTGTGGTAGATCAATTATTACATGAAAACATTTTTAATTTGGCTTTCTTTGAAAGATGCCTTTGCTGGGCACGATTTTAGGTTGAAAGAAACTGGTAACATGTTGAGGATGTTATTCTAGTGCCTTCTGGCTTCAGTTAAGAGGTTGTTGAGAAGTGAAATGTTAGTTTCATTCCTTTGCTCATAATCCATCTTTTCTCCCTCCTTTTTTTTTTTGGCTTATGCAATTTTAATTTTATTACATATTATCATGTGTTAAACATTTTCATACATATGTTTACAATTGCATTATTATTTATTCTCATAGATTAGGAAATATAAGGATAAAAATTTAGAGTAATTTCTATGAACTTGCATAGCTCTTAAGTACCAGGCATGGAATTTGTGTTTTGTTTTGTTTTGTTTTTGGAATTTGAACCCAGGTCTTTCAAATTATAATTTTTTTTTATATTTTTTATGGAGTTTGATTTGCCAACATATAGTATGTTGCAATGAGTAGTGCTCATCCCGTCAAGTGCCCCCCTCAGTGCCTGTCACCCAGTCACCTGTTTCTCTTACTCCAGAAACAAAGATAAACTCAAAATGGATGAAAGATCTAAATGTGAGACAAGAATCCATCAAAATCCTAGAGGAGAACACAGGCAACACCCTTTTTGAACTTGGCCACAGCAACTTCTTGCAAGATCCATCCATGAAGGCGAGGGAAACAAAAGCAAAAATGAATTATTGGGACTTGATTAAGATAAAAAGCTTCTGCACAGTGAAAGTACAGTCAACAAAACTAAAAGACAACCTACAGAATGGGAGAAAAGATTTGCAAATGACGTATCAGATGAAGGGCTAGTATCCAAGATCTAGAGAACTTATGAAACTCAATAGCAAAGAAACAAACAATCCAATCATGAAATGGGCAAAAGCCATGAACAGACATTTCACCAAAGAAGACATAGATACCTCCCTGCTTTTTCTGACACTTACTGTGTTATTTGGTTCTCTGCAGTTTTTCTAATTCCATACCTGCATACAATAATTTATCCTATTTGGGACCTGTTGGTATTCCTCAGAATGAGCTCACTGGGTCTTGTGAAATTCTTAGCCGTTGTCCATTTAGATATTGTCCCTTCTGTTATTTTTTTCCCCAGAACTTTGATTAGGTATGTGTTGGACTAGCTCATTCTATCTTCTTTGTTCCTCAACTTCTCTTTTATACTTTTTCATCAGTTTGTCTCTGTGAGCACCAATTGTATGATTTGTTAGTTTCTATCTTCTGGCTTGTTAATCTCTTTTAAGCAGTTATTTTGTAAACTTAGCTTTAATTTCACTGACTATATTTTTCACTTCTAAAAGTGTAAATTTGCTTTGTACCAATTATGCCTGCTCATTTTTGATAGGTGTTTGATCCTTACTCATGTTTTTTATTCTACATTTTGTTGATATAAATTTATTAGTCACACTTGTACATTTTGTATCTCTAATAATTCTAATACTTTTTCTGTATTAGTCCTGTTGTCTCTCACTTACAACTTGTGGTTTTATTTATGCATTTTATGATCTTTAATTCTGAGCCTATGTTTGTTAAAATTCTGTGGGGCTCTGTTGAGCCTTAATGTGAGGATGTGTTCAGCAAGAAAGAATTTGCCTACTTCTCTATGTCCCAGAAAGCTACAAGCCCTGAGCTTCTTTACACCAAAATTCTTTAATTGAAAATAATGTGAATTCAAGTTCAAAGCCCTTTAAAGAGCAGGCCTCTGGACGAAAAAATATTACTTCTTCTCCCTTTACCCAAAGCCAGGCCTAGTCAGAGAAGTCTCCTATTTCATCCCTTCCCTGGTTTAGGTCATTATAAGTTTGGGCTTTACACGAGACTCTCCAATCTAATTCCTCCCTATACACCGGCCCTAATCTTTGTCCTGTCCCTGTCTTAAGCACAGTCATTAACAGCAAAGCTCCAAGCTACCAGGGATCATATTTCCCTGGGTCAGTGGGCAGCTCCAACTTTCAGTTACCTCCTAGACTTGTGCTCTTGCTTCATTCAGCAAATTTCATCAATTTCTCTAGATCACATTTATTTATGGGATTGCTATTTTGTACAATTTTATTCAATATTTTAAAAGGTCTTTTTGACACAGCTTCCAGAATTTTCCAGAATTTCTGGGACCTTGTAATGTTGCTTGAAACAAAGATTTTAACATTGGCAGTGTGTTCACAATTGGTCAGGCTCAACAAGAAATGCCCAGCTGCTTCTGTTGAGTTCCACCTTGATCAGGAGTAGAGTTTTTCCTCTCACGGTCTCATCCCCACTTAAGGCATTTCTACATCAGATGGGGTACAAAAGTCTGGGATTGTTGCAAAAGGAGCTGGACACAGACAATGGATTACAGGGAAGGTCTACACAGATAGACTGCTCAGTGCTGGGTCTCTGTCTGATGACACCATCTCATCTACCCCTTACCTGTGCACCAGGTCCTTCCTTTCAGTTCTGTCTGCCTTCTTCCTTCCCCAACCCCAATCATATTTAGTTTCTACAAGCAAGAAGAAAACTACTCTGCAATAATATCTTTCTGTGCCAATGTTCCTCTGGGTCAGTTTTTTTGTTCCTGTGTCGTCTTGTCGTAGGGATAGGGAGATAGGGCGGGAAAAATCACCCTTTAGAGTATCACCGAGAGAGCAGAGATAGAGAAAAATGCACAGAAAACATGTAGATAAATTCTTCAAGATTTTAGAGAGGTTCTTAGATTCCTCTTGGGATATTGTTGTTTCCCCTATGGGTGAGTAGGTGGTTTTCTTTTTCTTGGATCTCAAACCAATGATTTCATGCCAATAATGTTAATTTATTCTGGTCCATTACTACTGTTCTCTAGTGTCTTATGCTTAAGTGTGCAGATTCATTTCACGCAGCCCTACAGTGTCTTTTGCCTGCTGTATTGTGGTGACTAATTCACCACAATTGTACGTCTGCTGGTGCTTAGCACTGTGACTGCACAGTGACCAGATCTGTTCCAGCACTTTGCTGTTACCTTTACTGTCCCACGAAGTCAGAGTTAATAGGAGCAACACTGCTCGATAAATACCCCGTGCTTGAAGTCTTCTGTAAATTCACGTCTCATGGCCACAGCAGTACTCACATAGGCTATGGACTCTCCTTTGGGCAGATAGGAAGTTTGTCTAGTAAGTATGATTTGACTCAAATTTAAGTTACTAAGTAGATCAACTTTTCAACCAGAGCACAACAATTACAACTCATTTGTGAACTGATACGAATGGGAAAAACCAGTACAACAAGTTTTCTTCTTTACCTCTGACAACGTATTTGTCATGCTGGCATCTGTTTATTTCTTCTCTCTCTTTCTTGCTTTCTGCCTCTCCTCCTCCTTCCCTCTCCAGGTTCTGCTCTGCTTTCAGAAGGGAAATAAAAAATGCCATAGTTTTCAAGATCTATTTTACTCACACTGGGAAGTATTTGTTTGAAGGCACAGAATGAAAAGCTTCAGAAACTTGAAATAGGCTTACATTGGGAAAAAAGGCAAGATTCAGGACCTTCTATGTTTTACCCTTTATATTAAGGAATGGATGCTGAATTAAGTATACATTTTTATTAAATAAAAATTCATATGTAAATCATGTAATTAGTTTTAACTAATTACTGTGCATTATCAGTGTTGTTAATAACTTCATAGGGGAAAAAAATAACTTCCTAGGATTGCCATCTTTCAATTCTCTGGATAATCAGAAAAACAGAATGAATATAGTTTTTAGGTTATACTTTTATGAAGTAAGTAGAAATTAATGAATACTGGTATTGGTATGCTCTTAAATAAGATAGAATGTACTCAGAACGATTAAGATTTATTTCAGCTGGTTCATAAATCTTTATTTTTTTAGTCTCAAGTTCCTACTTTATTATTTTTCCAAATGGATTCTAAGTTTTGAGGATAGAAATATTTATTAAATTTTTTGGACTTAACAATTTCCTTACAAAGGAACTATAAGATACTCCTTTTGGTCAAAGGGCATCATGGAAAAATTACTAAAATACTAAAAACGCCATGAATGGAAAAAAAAATTGGGAACCTCTGATCTAGTCCAGTATTCCATACAATGCATAAGGTAGGTTCTGATCAGATTCAAAGACGTATAAAGGAGATAGATCTGTAACAAAGACAGAAGTGAGCTAAAAAATAAAAAATGATGCAGTGATTATTGTTCCTCCAAATCATGACTTTTTAAAAAATTATTAAGCACAGCTTATATCAAAGCCTATATGGATTCTTAAATTTACCCTGCCCATATTTGCTCAGCTCAGCATTAGAACATTTTACTAGTTTAGGGACGCCTGGATGGCTCAGTAGTTAAGAGTCTGCCTTTGGCTCAGGGCCTGATCCCTGAGTCCCAGGATTAAGTCCCAGTATCAGGATCCCCGCAGGGAGCCTGCTTCTCCCTCTGCCTGTGTCTCTGCCTCTCTCTGTGTGTCTCTCATGAATAAATACATAAAACCTTAAAAACAAAAAACATTTTACTATTCTCTGAAAAAAATATGCTGCTTGTTGTGATCTCTTATTTGGTTCCAAAGCCTGTACACAAACAAGCTCTGGGGGATTCATGGAGATGGGAAACGTATATGTATAAACATATCCTCCATTTTCTTTTATAAGTGAGTCAATTACAGTATATGTCTGTTGTTATCATCATTGTTGTCCATGATTTAATATCTAATTACTAAGGGCTTATTGTTCATTTAACAAATTTTTCTTAAGTCCACACTGGACAAGCATTATATTATACCAGTGTTATATATGCCACAGACTTTTTATTATGGCACATGTAATAAATTCAAACCTGTCCTTTAAAAATATATATTTTATGTGAAATAAAAACTAAAATCTTATTTTTCTTTACTTGATTAACTCATGGGTTGAGATATCTAAAAATTAGATGGCTAGCAACTCGCAGATTAAATTAGAATTATATTTTGTTAACTATTTAATAAATGAGTGGCTATAAAAATACTCAAACTATAGATGAATACAGAAAGCAATGTGCGCATCCCATCCTGTATACTCCTTTATCCTCTACCATCCAAATCCCATTTTCTTCTTCAGAAGTCACCTTTACCTACAATGTGGGGTGCACCTTCTCATTATCTCAAGAATTAAACACACACACAGAATAGGATCATATTATAATATATGTATTATTATATATATTATTTTGCTATCTCTTGCCTATTTCCCTCATTCACAAGTTTTAAAGCATTATTATTCATATATATATATTATTTATTTATTTTCCCCATTTTTATCGAGATAATTGACCTACAACATTAAATTAGTTTAAGATGCACATCAGGGATCCCTGGGTGGCGCAGCGGTTTCACGCCTGCCTTTGGCCCAGGGCGCGATCCTGGAGACCTGGGATCGAATCCCACGTCGGGCTCCCGGTGCATGGAGTCTGCTTATCCCTCTGCCTGTGTCTCTGCCTCTCTCTCTCTCTCTCTCTCTCTGTGTGACTATCATAAAAAAAAAAAAAAAGATGCACAACACAATTATTTGATATAGGTATATATTGTGAAATGGTTACCAAAATAAACTTAGTTAACATCTATCACCTCACATAGTTACATATAAATTTACTTATAGGCAAATATATATAAACATACATGTATATATATTTTTTTATGAACTCATACTTTTCCACAGTAGGGGAAGCATAGTAGTTGAGCATAATATAGTCAACCTCCTGATTGTGATGTTATTAGATCTTTTGCAGTTTTTTGATATTATAATAGTACCTTATAAACACTCTTATTTACATATACTTGGGCACATACTGAGTAATTTTGTCATATATATCCCTAGAGGCAAAGTCCTTTGTGACAAAATATATATGCATGTAAAATCCTGATAGAGATGACCAAGTTGCCTTACAAAGTGGTTATAACCACCTGTATTACCAACAAAGCAGCAGCAGAGTACTACTTTCCCTTACCAAAACTGTCATGGGGAAATGTTTGCAATTTCCTTTTTGGCCCATTACTGATCAAATGTGTGACTAATTCAATCAACATTAGAAAATGTTTTAGGTTTAATGTCCAATATTATTAACAGAATTAGCCAGATCATGCATATACAGTGTGTCTCTATTATCTACCAATTTTTCAGAGAACTGTGTTAAATGACCCAACTATGATTGGGTCAGGTACTTTTGTCAGGTACTTTCTAAATTTCTAACAATTTTTCCTTTATGTTAAAGTCATTGTGTTAGGTGCATAAAAGATTCACAGACATGACACGTTGGCAGATTGTACCTTATATCAGTATATAAACCGGTCATGATGAGTCTCTTTTGTCTGACTGGGAATACGTGTTTTCTGATAGTACCACAGAGTATTTCTTTTAGTTAGTTTTTTGGTTGTTACATGATTTCTGGTCCTTTAGCCTTAAATCTCTTGGCTTCATATTGTTTGATGGGTGCCTCTTTCAAAGCACTAATGACTAGAGTTTTAACATTCGTTTTTAACATTTGTTTTATATGGCTTAATCTGGAAATTTCTGCCTTTTGAAAATAATTAGTTGTAGTTATTTATATATTTTGACTAGCTGACCATCTATTTTGCTGGCTTTTTTTTTCAGTTTTTTAATAAAACATTGAAGTATAGTTGGCAATATTACCTAGTTTCAGGTGTACACCGTAATGATTCAGATTCTATGCATTGCTCGCTACTTGCCATGACAAGCGTGGTCACCTTCTGTCACTAGATAACTTTACTGTAATCTTTTTTTTTTTTTTTTTACGTTACTGTAATCTTATTGACTATATTCCCTAGGCGGTATTTTTCGTCTCTGCGACTTACTTAGTTTTCCATTACACATATTCTTGTTTTCTTCTTTATTTGTTCCTTTTTATATTGCTGGCTTGAATTAGGCTTCTCTGGTTTGGAAATTTCACGTCACATTTCCTTCATTTAGATGTTTCTTTGTTATTTCTTGAGGTGTAACTTACCTGCGAGTGAGGTACAAAGACCTTCCATGTACAGTTTGATCAGTTTTAAAAATGCAGCTGTATAAGCTACATTCTCCCCAAGCTTCCCCTCACCTAAGAAGTTCACTTCGTTACTACCCCAGTAGGTGTTGGCCGCCGAGCAACAAGCACTGTTCTCATTTCTACACCCGCAAAGTCGTTGTGGGCATTCTGGAATTTCATCTAAGTGGAAGCCTACGCATGTGTGTTTTCATGTCTGCCTTACTTCGGTCAACGTGTGTCATGCATTTCCCTCCATGGCCTTGTGCCCATCAGCAGCGCATTCCCTCATTTTGCTAAGTATTCTTTCATTGTATGAAATAGCAGAGTTGGTTTATTCATTCACCTCTCGTTGGATATTTTGTTTGTTCCTGAATGTGTGCTGTTATGAATGAAGCTTCAGTAAACACTCTTGTGTAAGCCTTTCTTTGTGGAAATGAGCCACTATCTCTTTCTGGGGACAGCTGTATTTAGTGACCACACTACCTACCAAGTTTCTGCAGAAGGAGGAGATAAGAGACATAGAATCAGAAATCTTTTGGAGTCTATTTCTTTCTTTCTTTCTTTCTTTCTTTCTTTCTTTCTTTCTTTCTTTCTTTCTTTCTTTCTTTCTTTCTTTCTTTCTTTTCTTTCTTTCTTTCTTTCTTTCTTTTCTTTCTTCTTTCTTTCTTAGATTTTATTTCCTTTTTATAAGACAGAGGTGCACAGGCAGGGGGAGCAGCAGGCAAGGGATGGGGGAGGAGCAGGGATCCTGATGTGGGACTCAATCCCAGGACCCCTGAGTTCATGACCTAAGCAGAAGGCAGATGCTTAACCCACTGAGACACCCTGGTGCCCCATTTTGAGTCTATTCCTGAAAGACAATTTCAACACTAGATATCTATAGATGGTGGGAAGGGTGGAAAGTCCATTGAATATTTTGACCATTACTCATTGTTGAGTGGTTTTTGTGATAAAAGGTACATTATTTCCCAACCGCAAGTGGCCCAGAAAATTAAAAACAAAAAACAAAAAACAAAAAACATGACAAAGATTATTTTCAAGGGACACAATAATGTGGCTAAAATGGGCTGATCAGACTAGAAGAATAATGTTGTAACCTGAAAATGTGTCAATGTCCGCGAGGCAGAGCCGATAGCCCTGAAAGGGTTCAAAGGCCTGATATAGTCAATCTTCTGGGAACAAACAGGGGTGATGTTCTATGTGATGTGGTCTCCCCATCGCAAGACGAATGGGTCAACTTTTGGTAGGAGTCACAGGTCTGAGAGTGGCACCCTCTAAATCAAGAAGCAAGAGTCCTTCACTTTGTGCCAAGACTCTGATTATGAATGTGTTGCCATGTCAGGCACCACGGTGAACCAGACAGCAACGGTGGCATCTGAGAGCAGAAGCCTCCATTAATAGCTTGACTCCACGCATTCTAATCGGAAAACAAGCCCTTATCATGGGCATCTCCTTATATGACTAAGACAGCATTAGCATTAATCAGGATTTTATTTCTATAGTTCATGGCCTCGAAAAGAACATCTTTAATTCATCTGTAGTTTTCCAATTGACAAATGAAAATGGCTAGTTCACTGACAAATGTTAAAGAGTGAATAGGGTACAACAAAGTTCAGTGAGGGGCGTACTGGACAGAGCCCTGAGAAATGCCTTGAGTCTTGCCACTGAGCAAAGTAACCCTGTCCATTTTTGATCCCGCACATAACTGGGACTGAGGCTGAATTGTGGCCCTGATGCAGTCAAAACCATCAGATTTCAGCGTGGCCAAGCTATAAGCTATAAGTGAAGTGGACATTTAGAGGAAACTTCTAGAATCAAGAAAACCCAATGGCTATGCTTCGGGCAGCAGAGTAAGGGATAAAGTTTCTCCCAATGGGCCAGCTGCTGCTTTTTCTTGTAAAGTCAAGAAGCCGCTGGAACCAGACCAACTGCATTCTCAAATGTCCCATTTCCATCTGACAAGTACAGACTCACAGCCTTTCCTACCTCGAGAGTCACAGAGCCTGAGCTGAAGCACCCAGAGTGGACGTAGCAAGCCAGGGAGAAACGAGGGCTCCTTGAGTTGGGAGTTTATTTTTGAGAAGAAGCTAATACAAGAGAAGTAGCTACCACAAGCTAATAGCTAGGTGGGGTTGGGAGGCAATGAATCCAAACCCCAAGGTGCACCTGCCGGGCGTAGCTGCTTCCCTTACGCAGACTCATCAACTGGCAAAACCATCAATCATAGAGACTCACAGCTGAAAGGATTCCTCACGATCGGAGGCTTCACTATAAACCTTATGGATTTCCTCCTTCTGTACTCATATATTTTATTTTCCTTTGGCCTAGATCCAACTTTATTTAGTCATGCTTTCAAAAAAAAATTAGGTAGTAAATTTCTTTCTTTCTCTTTTCAATATCCTACTAATTACTAATACTACCTATATAATTTAAGATTTATAATTATTTTCCCTGGAAGATTTAAAAATATAATTAAAGACAAAAAAGCATATGATACTAAATCACAAATTGCAAGGAGTTGCTTATGCTAGACTTACTTTTCTAGAAAAGTACAAAGAAATACGGCATTTTTATGTCATTTTTGCCTTCTCCACCCCATTTCACAAAATAACATCTTGTCAATAAACGTTTATTGAATTTTTTCTATGTGCTAGAGATACCACACAGCACTAGAGATCCCAAGATGAATAGGTAATACTTGCCCTCAATTCATCTGGAAGTAAACGGATGATTACAAAGTAGAGTTAAAATGTTTTTCAGAGACAAATTCAGGATGCAGTGCTTACACACAGGAGATCAGGCAAAGCCAGGCTGGCTCAACTTCCAAGGGAGGGAGCTCCTTAGCAGAGTCTTGATATAAATAATAGTTCAAAAAAATAAAAATAAGAAAGGGTGGTAATGTTTGTCCCAGGAAGTGGGAGCTATAAATTCAAAGACCCAGAACCTAAATGGAACCGGACAGGTTCTAAGAAGCCCACGTACCGCATCCCACATGCTGTAGAGCAGGGGTTCAGATGCCCTCGGGAGCTCATGGCTGTTTCGCTGGTCAGACCACCATATACACGTGCGCTGCCAGAAGTAATTCAGAGATTCCTTTAAAATACTGCAGTAGCTAAGAATAATAGCATTAAGGCAGGGTCGTGAGCTGAACTTAGCAACAGGTGGTGAATCTGCAGTCCTGATTTAGAAAGTAAATACTGAAACACAGCCTCAGAATCTTGTGCCTTAACCATGTGACCCTGGACAGATGGTGAAACTTCGCTGACCCTTTCTGCCCTCAGCCGCAGTCCCTGCCAGTGCTAGATTCTGCTCCAACACTGACGTGATAAAAACACCAAAAGCCTAAACCTAGATACATGACGTCACTCAGGTTACAGGCAGCAACTAAATGCACCCCAATTTCCATAGTGTCTTGGTGGCATTCATTCTATTTTACTTGGCATTATGGTATTTTTGTGCCACAGTCTCTCATACCAGCATGTAAACCTGAAAAGGCCAGAAACTCATGTTTTGTTTTGTTTTGTTTTCCATCTTGATAGGTCCCACAGCATTTCATCAATGTCTTACAAATCGTAGGTGATCGTGAATAATGGTCAAAGAGAATTTTAAACTTTGAAAAAGAGAAACATTTAATTTTCTTTTTTATTTTTAAGATTTTATTTACTTATTTCAGAGAGAGAGCGAGAGAGCACTAGGGAGACAGCATGAGCAAGAGAAGGGGCAGAGGGAGAGGGAGAAGCAGACTCCCAGCTGAGCAGGACCCCTGATGGGGGATTGGACCCCAGGACCCCGGGATCATGACCTAAGCCAAAGGCAGATGCTTAACCGAGTGAGCCACCCAGGGGCCCCAAGAAACATTACATTTTTCAAAGACAAAACTTCATGCATCTTTAAATAATCTTAGGAAAATGGAATTTTAGAACGAAATCTTTTAATTTAAAAAAAGAGGTAAGAATAAAAGGTAAGTAACAAGCAAATAATAAACAAAAAAGAGCAAAAATTGGTTTATTTTCCTCATGTGACATCAGGTCAATTATCTTGAATTCAAGAAACTATTTTTCTTTAATATAAATGATATTGATGGATTTTGTTCTCCATGGTTACTTTCTCTAAATTCTGTTATTTATTTTGCCAGTTATATTTTAGCAGAACTATAATCCTCTTGTGTAAAGCACAGCTATTTCCTGAAAACTTTCTGTGAGCCTTCCCTGTGTTCTCATTATGCTTTGCTCATACCGCTATTATAGGGCTGGTTATGTAAGGTTGTGGTTAGTTCTTTACATGCCTGTCTCTGCTCCGAGGCTAGGAATTCCTCTAGGGCAGAAATAATATTCTACTCATCCTCATAGCTAAGATTATAATACAATATTTGGCATATAGTTGGTGTGATTTACAAGAGGCGTAAAAGTTTTTCATCAGGTTAAATTGTAGATTGTGCTGCTCTGTGGGTCCCAACCCATTTCTGGAGAAAAGACATACAGTAGCTAAAGCAATAAAGCCATTTTTCAGCTTTCAATGGTAAATAGGATTTTCGAGTCCCAAGCAAGGTGGTAGTCTTTAAAGACTTGGTTAGATTAGAAAAAGCCATTTTAGGGGATCCCTGGGTGGCACAGTGGTTTGGCGCCTGCCTTTGGCCCAGGGCACGATCCTGGAGACCCGGGATCGAATCCCACGGGATTCGGTGCATGGTCGGGTTCCCAGTGCATGGAGCCTGCTTCTCCCTCTGCCTGTGTCTCTGCCTCTCTCTCTCTCTCTCTGTGTGACTATCATAAATAAAAAAAAAAAAAAAAAGAAAGAAAAAAAAGAAAAAGCCATTTTAAATCCTCTCAATCCTTCTTAACACTTGGCCATGCTGAAGTTCACAGCCTGGACTATGAGGCAAAGCAGAAGACCAATCAGCATCTAACTGTAACGAAAAAGAGAACTGCTCCTCTCGGCCATCCCCAGATTCCTGACCCCTGGAGCCAGAGCAAGCAAAATGGTTGTCTTCTTACACTGGTGAGCTTTGGGGTAATTTATTATGCCTTGAAAGGAACTGTACTTAATCATGATTTTAAAATATCTCTCTCTCTCTATGTCTATCTATCTATCTATCTATCTATCTATCTATCTATCTATCCAGCATCTATCTGGTTGGGGGGCACCTGGGAGGCTCAGTCTGTTACGTGTCAGTCTTTTGCTCAGGTCATGATCCTGGGGTCCTGGGATCCAATCCTGCATCCTATTTCTCCCTCTTCTCCTGCTTGTGCTCCCTCTTGCTATCTCTCTCTCAAATAAATAAATAAAATCATATATATATCTATGTATATATATATATGTGTGTGTGTATATATACACATGTACACACACGTACGTATATATATAGTTGGAATTAATGAGCTAATATTTGCTTTAGGAGCTTTTGCACCATGTTTGTTAGTGAAATAAGAGTATACTTTTCTGTTCTTCCTTTGTCCTCATCTTGAAGTATTCCCTGGATTTTTCTTATTTGAAAACTCTAATTGTTTTCAAGAAAGTATTTATGTGGCAAGACTTCCACAGTCGTTTTTATTGCTGTGTAACAATTCACTATCTAGTTAGTACCTTAAAACAGCACAAATCTATCTCATAGTTTTGGTGGCTTAGGAATCTCCAGACACCTGGGTCTCTGTTCAGGGTCTCCCGTGGCTGAAAGCAAGATGGTGGCTAAGCTGAGTTCTGGTCTGAAGTTCAGGGAGGAAAAATCCACTTTCAGGTTCACTCAGGTTGTTGAGAAAATCTAGATCTTGCTGGCTATTGACCAAAGCCATTCGTGGCTCTTGAGGATGCCTGCCATTCCCTGCCCCGTCACCCTTTCCAAACCTTGGCAGTTGCTCCTTCAAGGCCAGGAGAGTGTCTGAAGTTTCAGATCTCTGACCCCCTCTGTGTTGGACTTCTCTGACCTCAAGATGTAGGACTTAAAGGCTCATGTGTTTAGAAAAGTCTCACCTGGATAATTTCTTTCTCCAAGCCCACTGTGCCATCTAACATAATTTCACCACAGGAATAAAATTCACCACATATCCGCCCCCCGGGGGATTATGTGGATGTGTCCACACCCAGTTGAGGATCTTGGGGGGTGGGCATTAAGAATTCTTCCAACTACGACTTCTGCAGCTGTTGCATTCTTAAACTTGGTGATTTGGCTAGGTATAAAATTCTAGAAACAAAAGTATTTTCATTCAATATCTTATCTCCTTACTTCCAGTGATTCTGCTAAGAAATATGATGCAACTCTAATTATTCTTTTTGTGGTTTATCTGCTCTCTTGAAGCCTTTAGCATTTGTTTTTTATTTTCTTCAGTGTCATTCAAATGTGCATAGGTTTTGAGTTTTCTTTTTCTCTTCTGTTTCTCTGTGAACCCTTTCGATCAGTCTCTCATCTTTAATTGTGAAGATTATCTCCATTTTTTCCCCAGCTTACATCTTCTTTTCAATTTTTTCTTCTTCTGAGATTCCTATTGTCCCAATGTTTAGGCTTTGATTTCTGCTATTCATATTTTTAAAACTTTCTATTTATTATTACTTGTTGCTTTCTGGGAGAATTCCTCAACACGTTATTCAACATACTATTTTCCTTTTCAGTTGTTACCCATCTACTTACCTGATTTATTGTGGCTTTTGCTTCAATAATTTTATTTTTCATAGTGTATATTTTCTGGGTTTTATTTTACTTTAATTCTTGTTTCATATTATAAAGTTCTCTCTTTATATCTTTTTGGAACATTATCAGAGCTGTTATAAAATACCAATCAATCTATTCCAGTATTTCTTCTTCACACAGCATATTTTGTTCAGTTTGTTTCTTCACTTCGAAGTTTTTTACTTGTCAAGTGTCTAGTTGCTTTAGGCTGTGAGCTCACGTTGTGTGTATGTGGTGGGGGTGATATGAAAGAGAGGGGGGAAATACAGAAGAAAGAGAGATTCACTACTTTGGCAATATAATTAGGTAGTTGCCACAGCTGTGTCCTAGTCTTGGTCAGTTCCAGCAATGGTGGTGAGAAGACGGGAAGGCATGATTCTCTGGTCAGAGAGGAATCATGCTGCATGCACCAAAGAATCCAAATTCCTCTTGACCTCTCCCATCTTCTGCTGTCCCCAAAGAAAAACTCTGCAAATCAAAGTTTTCTTTTTAAAGCTTTAGATAGAAGAAGCATATGTAGGAAGTGTCCCCTTTGTTTTTCAGTTTGTCAAGTGTGATTTTTATTAGGGAGGAAAACTTCCCATAATTTCCCTACAGGGTTTTTGTTGTTTAGGACTGAGTAATATCTTCATGCTCCAACTTCAAGGGAAGCTACGAAAGCAATTACCTAGAATTATCCAGAATATTCACTCTATTTTCGGAAGCAGGCTCTTCAAGCCAAGAAACTGAGGGCAAGGGACAAGAGTAGGATCCAAGAGTGTTTGGCAAAGCAAAGTACTGGCAAGATTATATAGGCATATAAGGACTATTATCCTTGCTTTACAAGAGGGAAAGTAAGACTCAGCATTTATAATACTGAAATGCCATGACTATTAACAAATAAAGTTTCTTCCAGCCACTGAGCATGAAATCAGGCTGGATAGCACCCAGAGGGCCTCACAGAGTCATTTATGACTTGGGTGAGACTGTGTAGAGATCTGGATCCAGTGCCAGTCTTCTATTAATGGAACACTCAAAACTGATAAAAGAGCTTTGCATTTATTGAGAAAGTGAAATATACTTTTCAATGGACTGAAGCAATTGTACGTCCAAGACCAGTGCATTCTTTCTTAATAGGTAGACCTAAAATGGGGATATGGATACATGAAAACGTACATACAGACACATGAACCAGAAGGTCGTCTTGTGTGCACAGAATCAACACAGAGGGTTAGTTCACAAATCAATGACTGGGACCCACTTAACAATAGGACCAGGTAACTTAAAGCTAGTTAACAAGGCTTCTCCCTCTCTGGATAGTGCTGGGATGGGCACTAACAGTGCTGCGCTTCCAGCCTCCATCCCTAGGCCTTAACAGCTACAGACACCTCTTTAAGGAGTTCATACATCCTGTCAGGGAACGTATCTTGAGAGTTTTGTGCTTTTCGATGTCAAGATCTTTGAGTTTATCCTAGAGTTTAATTATCAGGAAAGAATCTTATTTTCTAACATTTCATGTTCTTTTTTTTTAAGATTTATTTTTATTTATTTATTTTTAAATTTATTTATGATAGACATAGAGAGAGAGAGGCAGAGACACAGGCAGAGGGAGAAGCAGGCTCCATGCAGGGAGCCCAACGTGAGACTCGATCCCGGGACTCCAGGATCGTGCCCTGGGCCAAAGGCAGGCACCAAACCACTGAACCACCCAGGGATCCCCACATTTCATGTTCTTGGTGGTGAGTTGGTACCTCAACGTTGCCTCCAAATTCTGAAAACCAATATAGGTATTTTCACTCATTTTTTCCTTTGCTGAAATTCCTATAAGTGATGTGCTTTCAAATTGTGCCTTTTCTCTTTTATTTTTGTTGTTCTTCATCAAGAACACAGGGTAAGCAGGGGTGCCTAGGTGGCTCAGTAGGTTAAGCATCTGCCTTTGGCTCAGCCCTGGGATTGAGTCCTTCACTGGGGGTCCCCACTTACTGGAGAATCTGCTTTTCCCTCTGCCCACCCCCATGCTCTTTCTTTCTTTCTCTCAAAAATAGTAAATTAAAATCTTAAAAAAAAAAAAAACACAGGGTAAGCTTAGTGAAATTAAAATAGCTTATTAAACCTGAATAATATTTTTCTAGTACAAAGAGTGCAATGAAAACTTTACTATGATACTTAATCTTTTCTAAAAGCTCCCCTCCAAAATCTGTTTATTTCAAATTGCATTGTTTCTTATTTCCAAAAAGACCATTAGATAAGAAAAGTTTATGTTATTATGTTTATGGTTTTACTTGACCAGATATTCAGAGGTGTTTTTCATTAAGATGAAAATACTATTATTTGAAATAGATATCTACTTTAAACTACAGGCTATAAGTCTTTAAAAAGACAAGGCATTTTGGCAAATGCATTCCCAGTCTTTATTTAAAGAAATTAATATTTGTGTGATACAAAAACATATTCATTTAAAAAACAAGAATAGTTTGTATTTTTCCCCTAAAGAAACATTTATATGGTAGCTACACATAAAAAGACAAGTTAATGTGGACAAAATATATTTTTGTTGGTATGATTTGTAGAAGTGAACACTTTGCTAGAATAATCTAAAAATTGTCTCAATGTAGTACTTAACTTTATGTATAGGGCAGTCTCTACTTCCAAAATTTTTATCAATTTTATCATTACAGGTCAGTGACAAAATACTATGCTCAGTACACATTGACAACAGAAGAACATTGATGTGTCTCCCACCTGTGAGCACCAGGGTTCCTTGATTAAGCTAGCTTTGAAGAACAACTGAAATGCCTTATTTGAAAGAAGAAGTTTAATGACTTTTATAACATTGTTATACTAAAAATATCTGACATTGGTATCTGAAATGATCTTAAGAATTATTTTGCTTATCAATGAGCCTGTGTAACAATGAAAACAATATCACAGTGACACACAGGATGATTGGGAATTCTGTAACACTAGTGTTAGATGTGATAAGAAGATGCGAGTTCCTTTTTCTTCATAATTAATCTAGTTTTTAAAAATTTTATTTATGCATTCATGAGAGACACACAGAGAGAGACAGACACAGGCAGAAGGAGAAGCAGGCTCCCTGTGGGGAGCCCCATGTGAGACTCGATCCCAGGACCCCAGGGTCACACCCTGAGCTGAAGACAGACACTCAACCACTGAGCCACCCAGGTGCCCCCAGCGTTCTGATTTTAACTCGTGGTTAAACCCTGAAAGATGACCAGCAATAGCCTGACTCTGTTTTTTCAACCTATTTTGGACTGAATGGATTTAACACCTTTTTAAAGGACAGAATGTAAGGCATGATAGAATGATCAGTGCTCCAACAAGAGTGGCTAAGACAGTTAATTCAACTTTCTCAACTCACTTGTCAATGTGAGAGATTGGGAAGAGGTGTCTACAACACCGCTGTCCCTGTACCATCTAGTTGTGCTGGGCCTGTGCAAAAGCCTGAACCATGCACAAGCCAGCACACCCCCCCATGTGTGTGCTCTTGGGTAGGTCACTTTTATTCATACCTTTGAAAGCTGAGATAATAATGCTTATCTTGCCAGAGTATTTGTGAAGATTAGTGGGGAAATGAAAGTATAGAATCTGAAATACTGAAGTATAATAAATTATATCAATTAGTAATGAATAAACTTTGTATTTGCTACCTTTATTGCCATTTTATATGCCCTCAGTTGACTTTCCCCTTTTAAATTAATGCAAAATTTTCTTTTAGTTATTTCACTGCTTTAGGTGCAGGTAAGTTAGGTATTCCTGACTTGCTTCCTTAGAAAGTCAACATTCTTCCCAATCTTTTGTTTTTATGCAGGCAATGTTCCAATCTCTAGCAGCACTGGCCTTAGAAGCTGTATTATGGTTCCATTCTCTGACCTGAACTGTACTGAAATGAGTCCTTTGTCTCTGCTGGGGAGGAAAAATTTTCCTATTACCTCAAGATTCTTTTGGATGGTCTAAGAATTAAATTGACAGGAGACAAATCAATGGAGAAAATCAAATTTAATCATATTATGTGACAGGGGTCTCATGAGAATAGGAGGCCCACAGGCAACTGAGGAGTAGTATATGGCATCCAGAGCTAAGGAGAACAGGCGAGGGATCTGGGACTTCAAAGGGAGGGAAGACAACTCACAGGAAGATGAAAAACAGTAAATGTTTGATAAGCAAATGCTTGCTAGGCTATACAGAAACAGTGTAATCTATAGAAAAATTTTAACAAACACATTTTGCTTAGTCTTTCCCTGTGTACCAACCCTAGCTCATCTTAGACTATAGTCATTTATGGTGGTGGCTCTCTTCCCCCAGCAGGTCTTCTAACTAAATTGTTGTAGGCAATTAAAGGGAAGGTGAAAGTTTCCTCCTGAGCCTTTAGTTCTTTAAAAATAATCAGCCTAATATCTACATCTCAAAGAGACACATTCCGAGGTGACAAGTTTTGTTCTCCTACATCTCCAAATATCTCCTTCCCCATTTGCACAGTATTGAAATTATTCTGCTGTTACAATCAGAGTCTTAAAATGAGGTCTTGAGGTATTTGGAATTTTAAGAATAGCAGTGTTATTGGGTTGCAAGGGATTCCCAATAGATTTTATTGGACAGACGAGGAAACTAAACCCCAGAAAAGTTAAATAAATTTTCCCAACCCTATATATTTCAATTCTGTTAACTTTATTTATATAGATAAGGAAATGGAAACCCTAGCTTAGGCCCTGTATCAAAATGTAAATGTCCTTGGAATAAACTATGAAATCAAACAATGAAATCTGCTGCCTGAAGTAAAGTCTGTACCTAAAGTCAGGGGCAAAATGTAATGGGAGTAGGTATTTTGTAAATATTAAACTGGTGCATTTTTATTTCTCCATTAAATCATGTTCATGAGTAGCCTTAAATTTCCATAGCTAAGCTCAAGGCTTATCTCTCTCTCAAGGGGAGAAGAGCAAGGATACTGCCTAAAGCATAGAAGCCAATAGTCAACCTTGAGATTCAAATCTGAATTTCTTAGTCACCCTAGCAATAATTTTGTCATGCAAATAAGATGTCAAAAAGAAAAGGATTTCTTGAGTCATTTTATCTCACTCTTTCATAACTAAAGAGGCTTGTTTGATGGGCTTGATTATACAATATTGTATAACAGAGATCCTATCCAGATCACAAGAAGAAAAGAGGGGAGATGGCTCCTTAGGGTACTGATGAGTGGTACAAAAGTGAGGCAGAGGAAGGAGAACAGGAAAGTCAAACACCAGGGCTCTGGTTTGCCCTTGCTCACCTCCAAATATGTCTGGTACCAAGACTTCAAAGGTTGTATCACGTGACCACATTATTTCATCTCTCCCTGTTTCTATCCTTTTTGGCCACATAACTTAGTAGCACCCGCCCCTGCAGATGGGACGACCTCCCTCGCCACCTAATTCTGAATCAGCCCCTGCTTGCTTTATTCGATAGACTGAAACAGAAGGGGCAGCAGTGCAGTTTGAGCATAAACTTCCAGAAGTCTTCGTGCTCTGCTTGCTTTCCAGTGCCTCTGTCACCACCATGAGAATACGCCCAGGCCAGTCTGCGGGAGGATGGGAAACACAGAGCATCCCCTGAGTTGCCTTGCACCTATGGAAGCAGTTTAGGGCACTGAATACTAGCTAACCCCACACAGGCAAGCGAGCCCAGCCAAGATTAGTAGAAGGGCCTAATGGCTCCAGACATGTGAGCAATGAATGTATAACTCTGGATGATTCTGGGCTTGTTGGCTATTTGCTATGCAGCTTTATTTTTAGCAGAAGCTAGCTGATATGGGCTTTTAAAAACATTAAGATAGGTGTGATTGTGGTAGTGGTATGCTTTCCCAGAAATAATAGGGAGAAGTCATTCAACATAGTTTGAAGCAGCAGCCGCTGAACATAATGATTTAGACAAGCTTGATTCCAGGGTCCTTAATGCCCACATGTGACATGAAAAAACTGAAATGGGCCCAAATGCTACAGTGAGGGCAAGCAGAGGTGCTAAGAGAGCCAGCAGACCAGAAGAGTCTTGAGGTCTGGCAGTTGGAACCCAGCACGTGCTTTAGCAAGCCAGACCCATCCAGGTGCACATGGCATCAGCAGTACCAGTCTTGGGAGCACAACAGAGATTAGTGCTGAGCCTTTCAAAATAGCTTGGAGTTTGCAGGGTCTTTACCTCAAGGCAGCAGAAAATGCTTATCAGATTGTTAATGAAAATGGCTGTTTTGTTTTTTTGGTTTTTTGGTTTTTTCTCATCTACAATTTTGGCTGGCAGGAATAGCCTTAACCCAGCTAGCTGACTGAACTCTTTCCAGGTCTCTGCATAGGATATTAGTGGTGCTGGCATGGGCTTCCCTACACTCTACCTCAATTGCCCTTTCTTTTAAGATCCATCACTGGAGAGAGACTTTTATCCCATAATTAGAAATAAGAAAACAAATAAAATACTCCTGAAACATAATTAAGATTGCACAAAGGTATGCCAGAAAAAGGAAATGAATGTACAGAAAACAAACTTCTAATTTATCTACAATTTTGTCTCTTGTCCTTAGATTATCTTTTCCCAAACTGTGTCCTTTGGAACACAAGTATCTCACGAGGTAACACAAAACAAGTACAGCATAAACAAAACTCCCTATAGCAAAATGATATGGAACTCAACCATGATAAAATAAAGTGGGAAATATGTGTCTTGGAATTTACATATCAAAAACTATAATATGTCTTGCTGTTCAAATAAAATTTTTGAAACTATTTACCTTTAATCAGCTTATTTCAACCCAGAATTATCTTGCCATGATATGCCCATGAAAAATCCATAGAGCCTGTCTTGGGAACTCTGCTTTGGGTAGATCCACATTGTCCAGAGAGCCCAGCCTATGTGCCGTGTACCTCACTAGTAAACATACACTATGTTTGTCTGTCAGGAAAAATTGGAATTGTTTGAAATAATGAATTCTATGTCTTTTGCTCCAGATCAGCAGGTGAGTATTACTTTGTGAAACTGAATAAAGGAAATCCTATTTAAAAATAGGAGTCAGGAGAAGGGGGAGGTCTCACAGCCAATGGGCCTTGTAGCCTTTTGAACACCCAACAGGAAGAGACATAGGTTGCATTCTCAACTGGAAGAAGCCTTACTTTAATGGCCCAACAGAAGGAAGGAAGACTTTCTCCTTGCCCAGCAACAGTTCAGCCAATGAAAAGCCACTAGACTTTGAGCTCCTGGTTTATTCTAATGGACTTTTGTTTATAACAGCCCCTCCAACTTCCCTCTTTTACTCTATAAAAGAGGTTCCTCTTTCCTCACACTTCCCTATGGCTTTTACTATGGCTTGCTTGCCCTGAACTGTAATTCCTTTGCTATTCCCAAATAAGCCCATTTTACTGGTAAAATAACTGTTTAACTGAACATAATCTCATTTTTGGTCAGTGAGAAAGGAAAATAGAATTATAAGAATATGTTAAAATTTAAATTGTTTTTTTAACTCTGTTTGATAAAAACTACTCTTATTTGCCAAACCTTCTTGGCATGATTCCCACTATTCAAATTATTTCCGATTCTTAAAAAAAGGATCAAGCTAACAAACAAAATAATAGAAATGATACTTTCCAGACTGGCCTTTTCTTGATCTTATGTCGATTAAACCTGCAGGCACTGTTTTATGAAGTTGCCATATGAAAACTCAGGCAGACACAGAGTTTGGGAATGCTGTCAATCTTTTATGGTGAGGAAATGGTCTTTGTGGGGAAGAAGAAAGAAAAGGAGAAAGCAGAAAAGGAGGAGGGGAATGGGGAAAATGAAGGAGGAAAAAAGAGAAAGGAGGAGAAGACAGAAAGAGAAAGAAAATGAGAAAAAGGAGGCAGAAGAGGAGAAGGTGGCCCTGTGTTTTTCTGGTGGGAAATACTGACTTACTCTGTACCCAAAGAGCTCCTACAGTGCACTTTTCTGATTCCCTTCCCTAATGATGAGCTTTCCCATGAAGACCACAGGCTATACCTTGATAATGTAGGTGAAGGAAAAATGGGGAAAAGATAGACAGCCATGGGAATTTTTTTTTTAATTTTTATTTATTTATGATAGTCACCGAGAGAGAGAGAGAGAGAGGCAGAGACACAGGCAGAGGGAGAAGCAGGCTCCATGCAGGGAGCCCGATGTGGGATTCGATCCCGGGTCTCCAGAATCACGCCCTGGGCCAAAGGCAGGCGCCAAACAGCTGCCACCTAGAGATCCCCATGGGAATTTTTGAGAGGGATAACCACATTTAGGAAAAAAATTTTTAGGGCTGTAATTATTATGCAAACTAAGCATCGGCTGTGATCATGTTCACAATATTATTTATATTTTTGAAATATCCACAGCTCTGACCAGTAAGTGCAACAATCTTAAGATGCAACAATAGTTTTATTTTTGGAATCCCTTTTTTTTATTTTTTAATTTATTTATGATAGGCACACAGTGAGAGAGAGATTGAGGCAGAGACACAGGCAGAGAGAGAAGCAGGCTCCATGCACTGGGAGCCTGACGTGGGATTCAATCCCGGGTCTCCAGGATCGCGCCCTGGGCCAAAGGCAGGCGCTAAACCGCTGCGCCACCCAGGGATCCCTGGAATCCCTTTTCTATTTTAAAGTTTGATCTTTGTGTTCTGGTTTTAAGAATAATGAACGGAAAATGTAATATAGAATTCCCCCTCCCAAATGTGGTGAACAAAATTAATTTTAAAACAATCAAAACTTTTAATAGCCATCAAATGAGTAAAGGTGACTATTTGAGAAAAATACATGATTCCAGACAGAGCAAGAAAATACTGTTTAGAATAAACACTGCTATTTCCCAAAGAAGACATGTTACTGAGCCAAGAAGTGTCTGAGTATCCCAACTGAGACTCGTCAAATTTTGAGAAAGGCAATTGAGAAGGATCTTGATCTTTCCTGTCTACTGATTATTGGCTAAATCGTTGCTAGGGACAAACAGGACATTTTTGTCCTGAATTAGGAAAAGAATTCGCAAGTTAAGGATTATCCCCATGAGAATGAAAATCACTCCCAACGCCACCCTGAATCCTGAAGTATGTGGCTTGAGTACCAGCACAGGACAATTAAGAAATCTCAGGACAACAGAGACTGAGTACCAAGGTATGCCAAAAAAGTTCCCGAACTGCCTCTGCTGATTTCTTTTACCTCCACTCTCTCAAACTTTAGGAAAGTGGCTAGAACACAGAATAAGGAGATCTTAAACTACAATTTGGAAGGGACAAAAAAGCTGGTGTCAGTTTTGGTGGGAAGAGAATCTAGCAGGACACACATATGTTAGTTAGATAAAACAGCAGCCATTAAAAGATGCAGCAGCATGAACGATGTCCTGGCTGAATGTCAACCCCAATTGCCTCTTGGACCAATTGCCCTGTGCAATAAAGCAGTTGCACAAAGATATGCTGTGGCCCTGAAGTCAAAAAGAAAGCTGCAATATATCAGAGCTCATATGATGACTATGAAGAACCACCTAATTCTGAGCCAAATGGAAAGAAATTTGGGAGGAATGATGTTTAATAATAATATGGCAGAGATGAAAGACAAAAAAAATATATAGTTTGCAAAATTTAGACTAGTAACCTAGAAGGAAATCAAAAATAGAAGAAAATTCCATAAAATTGCTTTATGCTATAGAAGAAGTGATAAGACTGTGAATTCAATAAAATAAGAATTTAAACACAAGATGACAGTGCAAAAGAATAAGATAATAAGATACATTGCATACTTAAGGAAATAAATCAAGAACAAAAATAACATCATTTTAGAATTAATATATAAATTAGAATCAGCAAAGAATGGAATAGATGATAAAAATCAAATCATTGTTACAGAAAAGGCCTAAGATATCCAGAATGAGTCCAGATGAAAATGGAAAAAATGATCAAAGAAATTAGAAAACTGAGAAAGATTATCAATAAATATAACAGGAATCCCTGAGGGAAAGAACCCAAAAAATTAAATAGGAGAGGTCCTCAAAGACACAATACATGAAAAATTGTCTGACAAGAAGACAAAAACAATTTTGCAGATAAAGAAAACTCAGTGATGAGACACATCCTAATTAAGCTACCAACTTTCAGAATTGAAGAAATGATTTTCTTCAGCCAAGAGAAAGAAAATCATCAAATGGTGAGATAAAAAAGGCAAACAGAAGAAGTATTTCCACAAACTCCCACCAGAACCTATGTCCATTGACACACATCTTTGCCCAAATAAATATCCTTTTCTGTTAATGTGAATGAACTGTCCGAGATCCCAACTAGAGCCGCTGTCTCCATGCTTGCACCCAAACAGCAATGAAACAACAGCCTCCACCAATGAGCTCTCCCCTATATCATCAAGGTCGTTTTTTCTCTTCTGAACAATTCCTTTCATCATATAAAAAATAGTGTATTTCCACTACCACAACCTTCTCGGCAATAGATATGTTAATAAACAGGGCTAGTAATAACCAAAAAGCAAATATTTTATGAAGGTGAAATTATTCAACATTCCACCGTGAAGTGTGATTCTAGCTGCACATTTTTTATAGATACTCCTCACCTAATGAAGTATGTACTTTTAAGTGTCTAGTTCCCTGAGTTTTAAAAAATCATAATTGAACCTTATGAAACACCATTTTGCACTTACCAAGGTAATAATTTTTTTCTCCTTTATCCAGTTAATGTGGTGGCAAACTACACTTATTAGTTTTTAAATGTTATAGACAATCATGCATTTTTTAGATAAATTCGCCTAATCCATAATACACTATCTTTTTTTATAAGAAGTTAGTGAATTATATTAGCTAATATTTTGTTCAGGTTTTTTTTATGCCTATGTTTGTGAGAGACATTTAGCTTTAATTTGCTTTTCTTGTCTGCTTTTGTATTAAGGTGATATATCTGCCCCCCAAAAAGAATTTGGAAGTATTTTTCCTCCACTGAGCTGTATACAATTGATATTATTTCTTAAGTGTATGGTGGACCTGAAGTCCTCTTTTTAAGAAGGTTTTAATTTCAATTTATTTAGTAAATATATTTTTAGTAGATTTACATTTTTCGGTCTTATTATATCAGATTTGGAATTATGTATTTTTCTGGGAATGTGTCAAAATTGTTGCATAAAGTTGTTTATATTTTCTTATCACCCTTGAAATGTCATGCAATTTATAGAATTAACTCTATTATTAGAGATGGTTTGAAACATCTCCAAAACATTTTTGGTAAACTGTGTTTTTTCTCTCCTTTCAGTCTTGTTAGGGTTTATGAATTTCAAAGAACAAATTGTTAGCTGTGCTGTCCACTTTATTCTTCAACTGATTCATATTTCATTGACTTCTGTTCTTTTTTTTTTAATTTTTTTCTTTTTAAATTTATTTATTCATGATAGTCACACGGAGAGAGAGAGAGAGGCAGAGACACAGGCAGAGGGAGAAGCAGGCTCCAAGCACCGGGAGCCCGACGTGGGATTTGATCCCGAGTCTCCAGGATCACGCCCTGGGCCAAAGGCAGGCGCCAAACCGCTGCGCCACCCAGGGATCCCGACTTCTGTTCTTATCTTGTTATTTTCTTTTTCTTACCTTCTAGGGTTTAAAATTTGTTTTCCCCCCATCTTCTTGGGTTGGTAGATTACATCCATAATTTTAAGCCTTTTTTTTTTTTTTGTGGGTTTTTTTATAAATTGCATTTAAAGTGATACATTTTCCTCCAAGAACTGATTTACCCATATCTCACAAAGTATAATATATTTTATTATTATTTAGCTTCAAAATGTTTTAATTATGTGGTTTCTTCTTTGACTATAGGTAATTTAGAAATATTATGCTTTATATACTTGGGGATTTTTCTCACTGTGTTGTCACTGATTTCTTATGGTCACAAGACATTTTGACTTCGTATTTCAACATTTTTTTAAGAAAAATTTTCAAAAAGAGCAAAGAGGAAAGTCTTCTAACATTAATACCCATATGACCACCACCTAGTTTCTATCATTTACATATTGTTATATTTGTTTTATTAGATTTTCCCATCTGCTTCCATCCCTCTATGCAATCACCAATCAGCCTTGTTTTTTTCAGGCATTTCAAAGTAAATTCTAGTATCACTGAAGTGACTACTTCAAATCTAGAGGCTTTAACTAAAGTGGATTTCTATTTGCATAAGTAAGGGTTATCAATACAAATTTTAACAGAGGTCAAGATAGATTGGTAGATGATAGAGAGATAAATGATAGAGAGGAGTGAGAGAAGAAGAGATTGAAATTCTGGTACTTAATACCTCTCTGATTTGTATTTCACCTTCTGGGGTGAGGCAGCATTGGCATATTAATTCTCTAGTTTTGTTTAAAAAAAATAAACACTTGGAAAAATATGGATTTTCTAACAGATGGGTTTTAATGAACTAAGTCAGAAGTGGAGACTGGTGGGTCTCCTTATACATGTTTTCTTTTTTTTTTTCATAGTAGAATTTCTGGATTTTTGGCTGGACACAAGGCCAAATGAAATAGGTGCTACATTTGCCAGCTTCCCTCATGACTGTTTTTTGCCATGTGTGCTCGAGTTCTATCCAGCTTCTGGAAAGAGTTAATGAAGGAAGAGGGCATACCTTCCTTTATTCCTCCTCCTCCTTGCTGCTGGCTGGAAGGTGACTGCAACAGCTAAAGATCAGTTACCATCTTGGACTGTGAGGTAAGCAATGATGAAACAGCAAGGTAGACTAGTCTGGATCCTGATGCTGCTGTAAAATCCTGATCACATCCCTAGGAACCCAAGGTTCTCGGCACTTCTACATGTGTAAAAGTAAAATAAATCTCTATCTTGTTTCAGTCTTATTTGGGGATTTCTGTAAGACACAGCTAAACGCAATCTTAATATAAAATTTTATATTTGTGATCAAATAGAAGAGGAAAAAGTATATTAATGAATCACCTGAGTAATATAATCTTTAAAACTTCAATTACAAAGTAATCCCTTATGTCATATGGAAGTTTTGTCCTAGTTGTATCTCTGTAATTAACATCTCCCCTGCTGGATTATGTAATTTGGTATCAGGAGCTGATTGACATAATATATGTAAAAAAAATTTCTATACTATGTAAGATGGAATTTTATTATTTTATGTTGCCTATGTTCACCTTTTTCATTTATTTGAAAGAGCTCTTTTTACATTAGAGATATTTTTCTTTATTTCTTACATATAGTATGACTTTTAGATCATGATTTAAATTTATGACTTTTTTTGACTTAATGTTCTCTTAATTTATATCATAAATTATGTAATTAATTTTAACTATGAATTCTGTCTTTGCTGGCATATTTATAAAAGCCATTTTTATTCTCAAGATTTTGTGATATTTTATTTATTCCAGATTTTGAAAAGGATATATTATTCTTTAAATATTAATCTTCAACATATAGATTTGGGTTTTTGCATTAGATAATTTATTGCTCAGGCAATCTTTTTTATTTAGATGTAACTGACATTATATTAGTTTTAGGTGTAAACATAATGATTCAATATTTGTATGTAATGCAAAATGATCACCACAATAATTCTGGTGAACATTGTTTTTTGTTTCTATTTCTTTTGTTTTTGTTGTTGTTATTATTTGTGGTTGGAATACATTTTTTTTCTAATAAAGAATCAGTCAAATGACCTTGCAACCATTCATTAAATAATTTTTCACACTCATATAAAATGCCTATTTTACTATACACTATATTCTAATATACACTTGACTATTTTCTATGCCTTTTTTTCTGTTTCATTGAATGCTACTCTGATTTCTCTGGCAAGAATACTTTTGCATTTTCTGAATACTGCAAATTTAGAATTTTTTTTATATTGAGCAAAATTCTTTTAATTATAGAGCTGGAGTCCCACTTTTGTGAAGTCTTTCTGCAACATTTCAACTCTCATTTGTTTTTATATTCTCCAACTTTCAAAAGCATTTAAATTTTTACCACATAATTTAACATAATCATTTTCCCTCAAATTATCATACCTTTAGAAAACATATATTAAATACTTACTATCTGCCAAGCAGATATAATGTGGTGTATAAACTATCATAATGGGTTTTATATAAAGTTGAATAGATACACTTTGTATATTTCCCCAAAGAGCTTTTATTTTTTTATTTTTTTAAAATATTTTATTTATTCATGAGAGATACAGAGAGAGGCAGAGACACAGGCAGAAGGAGAAGCAGGCTCTATTCAGGGAGCGCAACATGGGACTCGATCCCGGGACTCCAGGATCGCGCCCTGAGCCAAAGGCAGGCAATAAACCACTGAGCCACCCAAGGATCCCCCCCAAAGAGCTTTTAATTCCTTGAAATGGTAATTGAAAAATACCTGAACTATGAATTTATGGTACTAGATTGTCATGGCTCTGCCAATTTTTAGTTGTTCCATTTTGAAAAATTGGTGAATCTCTTTACATTTCTTTCTACTGATGTATATCAAGTGAGGGGAGTAGAGCCAATGAACTTCGAGTTCTAACATAGTTCATGATTATAATGACCATTATCATCCTTAAATTCCACAAGAAGTGAAACTGGAATTTTGTGTGTTCTACAATAATCACAATAACCTATGTTTTATGGATTGATCAAATATGGTTGTTCTTCTCCAAGCAACCCTCCCAGTGCTTACGTGTGATATTATTAGAATCACTTATTGGACATTTCTGCTTAATGAATTTTCACTGGCTTACCTGAAATGATGATGAATATCTTCTTTATATTCCCATTTGATCCCTCTAATGACTTTTTGCGCTATACTGATAGATACTTACTGGATGTTTAATGTATTTAGCAGAAATTCCTGAGACATCTGGAGTCATACTAAAACTTTCTGGAATCTGAAGCACTGGGAATATTGCAACAAATCAATTAAAAATGTTAAATCTATTTATTTAATAGATAATAGTATTTGAAGCTTATAATGTAGTGATCAAGAGCACAGACTGGAGCCAAATAGCTTCAAGTCAATTCCTTTCTCTGCTACTTATTGTCTGTGTGAACTTGGTCATGTCGGTCTATTCGTGTTTACTTCACGTGTCTTTAAGATGAGGATAATAACTCCTTCTTCTCTAGGACTGGTTTGAGGTTCAAATGAGTTGGTTTCTATGGCACATAGTAGGAACTACATGAGTGGCTCCCTCTTTTGTTATCTCCAACTATTGACAGAATATAAGCTCTATGTAGACAAGAATGTTTTGGTCATTGACACATCCCAGCAGAAACAGGCCTTCAGTAAATATGTGTTGAACAAAGTAGTTGAATCAGTGGCCTCTTATGAGAATTTTTAGGTTAATCCATGTTTTTTCAAACTCAATACTATTGACATTTTGGACTAGATAATTCTTTGTTCTGAGGGCTGTCTTGTGCATCGTAGGATACCGGTATCCTGGAATCTACCCACTATGTGCCAACAGCAATTCTCCCCAAGTTATGACAATTAAAATATCTTCAGAAAGTGCTGAAAACTTATTGAGTGGTAAAAATCACACCCCCTTTACACACACACACACACATAGGGATATACATAACTTTACCCTGAAAGTATAAAATTTATTTCTGAGAGGGGTTGATAGTCCAACATCAGCAAATACATTTTTTTGGTGGTTGCAGTTTTGAATTTGTGCTGAGGAGACAGCAAAAGTATTTCTTATTATTGTAATGTTAAATGAAACCCTGAAAGAATAAATAAAGCTAAATACCCTGAGACACTGGAACAATTTTGCTAAATTAATCAATTTTTTCTTTTTAAGAGATTCATTGATGTATTCATTCAACACTTGGGATATACGACTAAACAAAATAGTCAAAGAATCCGGTTCCCACAGGCCTGACATTTGGAGGGGAAGGGACCCAGATATTGTTAAATAATAAAAATTTCAAATGAGTAAATTTGAAGTTCTAAGTGGCTACATTAAATGATCCATGAATTGGGCGGCATCCCATGTAGCAAAATAGAAAGGAGCTCCTTCCAGCTGCAGAAAAGGAAAAGTTCTTAAAGGCTGAGGTGAAGCAGAAAAAAGGAAATATTGGGAAAGAGTTATGGTTTTAGGCAAGGTTGCCATCCTAGGAGAACAGAAGGCATCTATCAGTAAGTTTTCTAGTGCTGACTAGAAAATTCCACCTTGACTGGCTGAAAGTAACATTCTTGGGGGTGTGGAACCGAAGTTAGATGAAGTACTAAGTTTTGGGTTGCTCATGTGGGGCCTTAACACAGTGATTCCATTTGGGGCCCGTGGTTTTCTTTTTAACAGCATACAGGATGAGACCGATAATAAACAGTAAACTTAATACACAATAAAATTGTATGTTGCAAAATGATAAATCTTATAAAGAAAAAGTAGTGCAGTGTAAGGGGAACTGAAAGTGTGGGGATGGGAGAAGGCACCCTGCAGCCTTAACACTGGCCTCATCTCAGAGGAGGTAAGATTCGGGAAAAGTCTAAAAATATACCGGTGGGAGATTTTTGGACTCCCCTAGGAAATTATTTAAGACATGAAAAAAGCAGCTAAACACAGGCATCAAGGCAAGAATAAGCCAATTGTATGCAAAAAGCAGTCAGCAAGCAGAGTCTCTGGAGAGGAGTGAGGGATGGGGGGATGGGGAGGAAGAGGGAAAGGTAATAGGAGATGGGTAAGAAATGCAGGGGGGGAGTCCTGAGCTTTTACTCTTTGTGACAGAGGAGAGCCTTTGCCTAGTTTTGAGTAGTTGAGGGAATGATCATATACGGGTTTTAAAAATATACCTCCAGTTTCCATGTTGAGAACAAGCTGACCTGTGGCAAGAATAGAAGCTGGGAGACTGGTGAGAGGCTACTGAGGGGATTCAGGTGAGACATTACAGCGGTTTGAATCAGGATGAGAGCCATGGAAGTGGTAAGAAATGTTGAAATTCTCGATATATTTTTAAGCTGCAGCCAAGGCTTGCTGAGAAAAATACAAGAGTCAAGAATTACGCTAAGACTTTGGGCCTGGATACCTGGAAGGTATTGCTGTACAGGAGATGGCGAATGCTGTCACTGGAGCAAGTGCGGAGGAGGGGGAGAGGAGTCTTTTTTTTTTTTAAGATTTTATTAATTAGTCATGAGAGACACGGGGAGAGGCAGAGACCCAGGCAGAGGGAGAAGCAGGCTCCATGCAGGGAGCCCGACATGGGACTCGATCCCGGGACTCCAAGATCACGCCCTGGGCCAAGGCAGATGCTCAACCGTGGAGCCACCTGTTGCCCCAGGAGTTCAGTTTGGACATCTTCATCTTCAGGTGACTACTGAACCTCAAAGTGGAGATGTTGAGCACTCAGTTGTGTGTATCTATGAGTATGACGATCAGAAGAGACATCTGGGCCGAAGACAGGACTTTGCCAGTCATTGGCACGGGGCTGTATATAGAGCCCTGAGAGCCACTGATGGAGAAAGGAAGAGGATCAAGGCAGCCTCACTCCACATGCAGAAGCTGGGGGGAAGGAACAGAACCAAGGAAAGAAACAGTGACTAGTGACTTAGGAGAAAAGTCTAAAGGTGTGTCGAGCCGGAGTCAAGAGCAGAAAATGATCTTAGGAGAAGGGAGTGAGCCACTATGTCTGATCCTGCTGCCTGGCCCAACAAGAAGAAACCAGTGTTAGTTAGGGTTCCTCAGAAGCAGACCCTAACCACGAACTTGAGAGAAGGGCTTTATTTGAGGGGTACGGAGAAGGCCAACCGTGGAGCGGGGAATGACAGAAGGAAGAGAGGCGAAGGCAGTCGGTAGGCGTGTTAAGCCATAGGCGTGTCATTCGGCCACAGGTGACAAGTGGAGCTCAACCTCACAAGAAAACTCTGGAAGAGTGTAAAACACAGGTCAGGGTTAGCCAAAGTGATGTCCTTTTGGAACAGAGGTGAGGTTTGGTGGGGTGAGATCTGGAGCCAACGACCAAGAAAGAATTCTTGAGATGTCTTTTGTGCAAAATGGTGGTTTCATGAAAGCAGGGGGAGCTGCTGCCCCAGGCTCCTGAGGGGTGGCTGATTATACACTTGGGGGCTGGGGGCAGTAAGGAGAAGGGAGGTCTCAAAAAGATATTCATATGCTAAAGAGGACCTCCAAGGTATGAGAGGCTTTGCCATTGTCCAGTTGAGGTTGCTCCCCCACCACTCCCCTTGGCAAGGCATTCACATTAAGACGGTTGGGAAGGCCCCTGAGGAATGTCACACACGTCCCGCCCAGGAGTGTGGGGCAAAGGGGTTTGTTAGCCTTCTGCTCTCTCATCAAAAGGGCAAGAAAGCCGTGGTATTTTCTTTTCTTTTTTTTTTTTTAATTTATTTTTATTGGTGTTCAATTTGCCAACATAGAGCATAACACCCAGTGCTCATTCCACCAAGTGCCCCCCTCAGTGCCCGTCACCCAGTCACCCCCACCCCCCACCCACCTCCCCTTCCACCACCCCTTGTTCGTTTCCCAGAGTTAGGAGTCTCTCATGTTCTGTCCCCCTTTCTGATATTTCCCACTCCTTTTTTCTCCTTTCCCCTTTATTCCCTTTCACTATTTTTTATATTCCCCAAATGAATGAGACCATATAATGTGTGTCCTTCTCCGACTGACTTACTTCACTCAGCATAAAACCCTCCAGTTCCATCCACGTCGAAGCACATGGTGGGTATTTGTCGTTTCTAACGGCTGAGGAATATTCCAGTGTATACAGAGGCCACAGCTTCTCTATCCATCATCTGTCCATGGACACCGAGGCTCCTTCCATAGTGTGGCTTCTGCAGACATTGCTGCTAGAAACATCGGAGTGCGGGTGTCCCAGCATTTCCCTGCATCTGTATCTTTGGGGTAAATCCCCAACAGTGCAATTGCTGGGTGTAGGGCAGCTCTATTTTTAACTCTGGAAAACAGTGTGGAGGTTCCTCAAAGAGTTATTTTCCCAAGAATTAGTCAATGCCGTTGGGGAGGGTGTGGATGCTGTTCATTCCCCATGTTGCTCACTTTGCTCTCACGTTGAATGTGACTTTCCCAAGGATCTGGAAAGAGCCCTGAGGTGGAGGTGTTGATCCTGGTGCTTTCCAGCCTAAGCCCCAGCACAGTGAAATGGTTAGAGCCTGAGCAGTGTGGGTGGGCACGGCAGGGGGAGCGGGGATTACGGGGAAAGCCAGACTGGAGTGGGCCTGGGGGGAAGGCAGGGGAGAAGCTCCTGACATGGGAACACACCACTCTTTCAAGAGTAATTCTGCTGAAAAGGGGGCAGCAAAATGGTGCAGCAGCTGATGAAGGAGGCGGGGCCCAGACCAGATCTAACTCCAGGATGCTAATTGTGACACTTCACCCCTGACTGATCTAGTAGAAAGCAAAACACTGACCTGTCAGAGGACAGTGGGGAGAATGGCAGGGGTGAGGCTTGAGTAAGGATGGACTCTGACCCACACATGGAGACACCGTCTGTAGATGGGAGTAGATAGGGAGGTGCAAGAAGGAGCATAGGTAGTTGGAGGTGTGTCCAGAAGTAAAGGAAGTCTGTAGGGCTTCTTAAGTGATTGAGTTAGGGACAATGGGGCTGGGCAGGGCTGGGTAGGGGGCCACAGAAGCAGGCTCACAAAAATCCCAAAAATGCTGAGGGTAAGGAAACCAGAGATAAGAGAACCAACCACACCACCCTGCCCTAGGTGTGGGTGGGGAAGGTGTCTTTTTTATGACCACCGAAGAATAACCGACCCCAAAGAAGAAGTAAGCCATGAAAGATGTTATTAACAGTCCTTACCCAACGGTGATGTCCATAGATAATGGTGACGTCCATAGATAATGTCAAAAGGATTTAGGTTCCCTGGTTGGCTTTCAATAAAAGGCCAACCCTACAAGCCCTCAGTGGCAACCCCGGGGGGACCCCTCTCACCCCGAGAGCTCTCTCTGTATCTTTATTTAATAAACTTCTATCCCTACACTCACTCTCCTGTGTCCGCAAGATTCATTCTTCGACTCCGTGAGACGAGAACCGAGCTCTCCCGCGTCATGATAGCTTTCTGTTTCTTGGTAAAACAGAGAAGAGCCACCAGCCAAGAGTGAAAATGGGCCAGGGATTGTCTGCAGTTTGAGGAGAAAAGAGTAGGTACAAGAGTTATGTAGAACAGTGGAAGCGTGAACACAAGGGGAATACGTGTAAGATCTCCTGGCAGATTTACAGTCCATTTGGGACGCGTGGTCATGAGCCATGAAGTAGGAGAGTCAGCATGATATCTAAAAAATTCAAACACTCAAACATTGGCACACAGCAACTCTATTATCTATCTATCTAAATATCTATCTATCTATCCATCTTTTTTTTTTTTTTTTTTAAATTTCCTGGGAGCCTGGGTGGCTCAGTCAGTTAAGCATCTGCCCTTGGCTCAGGTCATGATCCCAGAGTCCTGGGACGGAGTCACATTGGGCCCGCTGCTTGGCAGGGATCCTGCTTCTCCCCCTCTGCCTGCCACTCCCCCTGCTTCTGCTCTCTGTGTCAAATAAATAAATAAAATCTTCAAAAAATTTTTTTAAAAATTTCCCAGTCATAATCAGCTGCCAAATTAAGGAGCAGAAATAGAAGTGTCGCAGTAGTGATGTGCTGGAGTAGGCTCACACCTGAGCAGATGTTGCAAGCTTGACATCAGCACAATGACATATCTACAGCAGAGAAATTGGCAAAGGCTACATTTCAGAGTTTGGGTCCCCCCCGCCCCCTGCCACCCGATACCTGGTTGTTTAATACTTACCAGCATGTTATGCTTAGAAGTTCTATACGAGGCCTAGTCTGTGCTTTCTTTTTATTTCACCCTTAAGAAACAGTTTCTTGAAGAATCAATCTTCAAAGGTACAAAAAATTTGTACTCAACTGATGTCTATTCAGTATTACACAACTGGAATCATCAAGGGTTTTATCAGAATTTTTCACATATCACATATTCCCTGGAACCTCTATGGGCAGAGACAGGAATATTCATGCAAGTGTGGCCGGCGAGCAATGGCGCTTAGTACTTAACCCAAAGAGGATGGTAGAACCCGGTGGACTCCTGGTTTTACTGTGCTAGTCTGTCTTCTAGCTCCTCGCCTTTGCACCGCCTTCCAGAGATGCTCCTGGGCATTGTCGCACTCCCCCTGGAGAGAGCATGCAGTAAAGCAAGGAAAAGGTTGATATTCTTATAGGGATACACGGAATCTACTCTGTTCTTTGGTGTAAATAATTTCTACACTTTAGTAATTTTATGACTATCAATTTCCTTGATCCCAATCCAAAAGTGTGTCCAGTGGAGCTAAGAACCCTTGTTTTGGTGTAATTTGCATACCGAGATCATCAGTGTGAGTTACTAAGTGTCTTAAAGGGATCTTTGTTCATGGCAGAAACTATGCCCAATTACTTAGTTTTTAAATTAATATAACTTTTATTAAAATTGTAATTATAAAGGAAATTAGATCTCTTATGCGTTTAACTAACAAATCTTATTCTACTGTTTATAAAACTAATAAGCAACGAGCAATTATTTTCCACTTTTCCTTGATGAATATCCAATTAATTCAAGTTGAATAAACTAAATTACTTTAAATAATTCATCCCGTTGACAAATTTAGTAAATTATATTTCCTAAGAATATTTTAGGCTATACTTGGAAATGTAATATATTTCATTTTTAAAATACTTAAAAAAACTTCCCAACAACTCAAAATCAAAACCTTAACAGAAAAAGCCCTGCCTATAGGTTGAAAACAGGCTTGTAGATATAATTAAGTATGATTTTAAATAGAATGCATTGCCGAATCTTGTATTTTTACAAACTTACTCAAATTCTCAGGTATAGTTTTAACTGAAAAACACAATTCCAAAATCCATGGTGTTTTCATCTATACGGAGACTCCTTCACTTACCAAATTCTTTGAAACATTATAAATTCTTTAGATACCAACTATATAGAACTGCCTCAATAATTTACAACTATATTCCAGACTTTGAACTCAAAGTAAAAATGATCTTGGTTAATATCCTTTATCATAATTGAATTGAATTTAAAACTTTCTTGTTTTGGGGATCCCTGGGTGGCTCAGTGGTTGAGCACTTCAGCCCAGGTCATGACCCCGGGGTCCTGATATCGAGTCCCGCGTCGGGCTCCCTGAAGGGGGCCTGCTTCTCCTCTGCCTGTGTCTCTGTCTCTCTTTTTGTATCTCTCATGAATAAATAAGTAAAATCTTTTTTAAAAAATCTTTATTGTTTCAATTAAACTACGTAATCAAGGAAATCCATTCACCATTTCAGAAGAGGAAGGCTGACGATTCAGGATAGTGATATAATCACGGGACAGCTGGGGCCAGGCAGGAAACACGAGAGCCACATCATACAGGGTGAGCACCTGAACCTCAAACTGCCCTGCTTAGTCCTTTAGAAACACTAGATAATCCAGGGCTTTCAATCCATACCCATACCCAGTTCTTTCACCTGATTTTCATAGACTTAAAGTCTGTATTCTGAATGAGGTTTCGCCCAACTTCCTTCAACTAAGCTAATTTCTACTGTCGTGAATTCTAAAATCTTTCAAATTTGGGAGATGTGTGCAACTAGAGATGTTAAGTTATAATGATGTGTTTACCTTCTCTTTCTTGGCCAGTTTCCTCTTATCCCATAGAGTCTTCAGTGTCTCTGACAGCTTGGTCTGATATTTTAAATGCGAATATTGTCACGTAAAAAAAACTGAAGCTCAATTTCTAACATATAGCAGAGAGATGGCTTTGTAAACTCTAATTTTGTCATTTTTCAACAATTATATGTTTTATTGTGGTAAAATATACATAGCATAATACCTAACCATTTCAACTATTTGTACAATTCAGTGGCATTAAGTACATTCACAATATTGGGCAACCCATCACAATTTCTAGAACTTTTTCTTTATCCCAAAGAGAAACTCTGTACCCCTTAAACAATTATTGTCTATTTTCCTCTCCTCCAATCCCTGGTAACCTCTATCATACTTTCTGTCTCTATGAATTTGCCTTTTCCAGGTACTTCATATAATTGGAATATATGATATTTATTATTTTGGGGCTGGCTTATTTTGCTTATTACTGTGCCTCCAATGTTCATCCAGGGTGTAGCATGTATCAGAATTTCACTTATTTCTCAGGTTGAATGATCTTCCACTGTACATATATAGTACATTTTGTTTATCCAGCTATTGGTTGATGGACATTTAGGCTGTTTCCACCTTTTGGCTAGTGTGAATCATGCTGCTCTGAACATCCATGAACAAGTCTCTGCTTGAGTCCTTACTTTCCATTTTTGGGGGTATATTCCCAGAAGAGCTGGATCACGAGGGAATTCTATGTTTAACTTTTTGAGGAGGCACCGTACTGTTTTTCATAGCAACTGCTACCATTTTGCTTCCAACCAGCAATGCATAAGAGTCTGAACTTTTCCACATTTTTACCAAACTTGTTATTTTCTGGCTTGTTTTGTTTTGTTTTTCTGGGGTTTGGTTTTGTTCTGTTTTGTGTTTTGTTTTCATAATAGCCATCCTAATGGGAATAAAGGGGTATCTCATTGTGGTTTTAATTTGCATTTCCATGATGACATAGTGATGTTGAACATATTTTCATGTGCTTCAAGAATGATATTTGACGTAAAAGTGAACATGGTATATGGGAAAGAGCATGGAATTTGCAATTACCACTATATGACCAAGACTAATTTATTGTAACTTCTTTGAGCTTCTGTGTCTTCATTTATAAAGTGAGGGAAATAATACTATTTTTCAGAGATTAAGGTACACACTCAGATAACGGTCATAATTAATAACTTTGTGAAATGAGAAAACAAATTTATTTTTTATTTCAGGACACTAGATATACTGGCAAAATTCCAAATGAGATTCCAGTTTTATTGATAGTGTAGAAACTCTCTATTCCCCAAGTCATTTAACGTTACATTAAGAGAGAAATAAAGAAAATAGTCCCTCAAATGAGAAGACGAAGGATCATAAACTTACATTTTAATGTATAAAAGTGAAACAAAATATTTTAATGCCCTTTTTCTTAAATAAAACACATCCCATATATATATATATATATATATTCTTTTTTTTTTTTTTTTGCTTTTTCTCTACTCACAAACTCTTTTGCATGGTAAAAGTTCTTAGTTAAACAACAGAAGAAATTTTAGGTTTCTTGTAATGGGGGCTTGAACACACTAATAAATCTTGAACTACTGGCAGATATTTTTCAGACACAGGGTGATGTTTTATTTGTTTAATAGAGAGAATTAGTTCTGGTTGTGCTGTCTGGGCACAGTGATAGATCTAACGCCCTTATCTAAATGAGAACCATTATTTTGAGTAAATTCTTCTCCTGTGTCAGAGGAAATGGAGCCCAAGACCCCGTAGTATAGACAGAGAATGGGAAGGACAGGGGACTGCACTCCTCTGCAAGCAGAGATCTGTCACAGGTGAAAGCAGGATTGACTAAAACATTCCTCTTCTGACTTTCCGCCAAGTGATATCACTCGTAGATAAGAAGAATGGCCTAGAAAGGAGTAGGGCCTACATACATCTATCACACAGCAGGCTTCAGCTTCCCCTGGGGGGCTCAGAGCCCCGCTTCTGCAGAAGCAGTTGATGAGTATGCAGAGCTTCATGTTCCGTCGTCCAAAACAATCAAACATCAGAAACCAAAGAACCTGTACTCCTAACCCGCTGAGCATATGAGACATGCACTGAACTAATCCTCGAAGAATTAAAAAATGTTTTTCAGCTTTTCTGGTTGGTGATGATTCCTAAGTCTCTTGAGAAAAATGCATCTATTTTCACAGCTTCCTTTGAAAGGCTTCTGTTAAGTGATGATGGTCATCCCTTCCTTGCTTCCCTGACAGGTGGAAACCATCATTTCTCATAAAAATGAGTCAGGACTGGGGTTGAATCCTCACCTACTTCTTCCTACCTGTGGTTGACCTGAGGCCAGAGACCCGATCTCGGCCAGCTGCAGTTTCCTCACTAAGACAGGGAGGTCAGCCCCAGCCTCAGGGACCACTGGCAGGTGAGCTGCGCTGACGTTGGTGATGCGCCCAGGGCAGTGCCAGGGCGCCAGGTAATCAAAAGAAGTCTATTGCATTCTTGCTTCTTTTCTTACTGTTGTATTTATTATCATTAATTATTATCATTAATTATAAACTTTCCACAGATGTATGACTCTGTCTACCTTTAAGTATAAGCTCCTCAAGGGTAGAAAAATGGCTTTTCCTTTTTGGTCTATACTCATGTAGGGCACTGCATGTAGTAATCCATATGATATGGCTTTTTTCCCTAATAATAAAAATTATATATGTTCATTTTAGATGATTTAGAGAGTGCTTAAACTGTAAAGAAAAAATTAAAATTGCTTATAATACGACACCATAGAGAGAGCCACTCATAACTCATTTTGGCATATTTCCTGCTAGTCTTTCCCCTACATGTGTTTTTAAAAATGAGGATCATGCGGCACTTAGAGATTTGTGCTTTGCTTTTTTCATTTAACTCTATACATGGACATTTATCATAATAGTATTTTTTAAAAATGTAAATTTAGTAATCCATCTACTGAAAGTTGTTTTTCTTTTTTTTTTAACTTTCCTTTTTGGACATTCTTTTCCAGATAAATAATAATCTGTTAAACAATATTGTACATAAATCTTTGTGGAAATGTCTTATTATTTCCTTAAAAAATTCCTACAGGTAAGATTAAAAGATCAAAGACAGCGATTATTTTTAAGACTCTCTCCCTCTTCTCTTTAATTAATACAACTTTATGATTTTTACTAATTTATGAAAGAATAATTATATAAAATTCAGATGTTAGAAATATCATTATTCTTTATGGAAAGCAACCATATCTGTTTTGTTTACTGCTGGAGAGCCAGTGCTTTCCACATGACAGTAGCTCAATATATATTTATGAAATCAAATGAGCTTGAAATGACCTTACAACCTTGGCACTACTGACATTTTGGGCTGGATAATTAGCAGCGTCCCTGTCTTCCACCTACTTGATGCCAGTAGTACTTTCCCAATTGTGACAGCCAAGAATGTCTCCAGTATTGACAAATGACCCCTGAGGAAAAAAACAAGTACTGCTTCTTCACCACACAAATGTCATTGAGAAACACTGCCTTAAAGTAAGTGACATTCAAAATCACCTATAATTTCACTTCGTGTAAATACATTCTGTTAACGTGCTTACAAATTTTTTGTTTATGCATTTATACATATGTATTATTTTTTAAGATAATCATACTATTTCTGTGCTTCTTGTAGCATGTTTTTTTTTTTTTAATTATCTAATGCATCTTGGACCATCCCTGGAATGGAAGATACTGCCAATTTTTTTTCTGGGGATTATTCTAATTTCTATTTGCAAAATTAAATTTGAAGATATGAAATGGTACTAATTTTTATTTGCTTTATTGATTTGAGAATGTGCATTCTTCTTCATATCTTTGTCAAACCTAAATATTATCAGTATTTTTCTCTTTGTTTCAGACTTTTTATGACCTTCTTATCTGCTTGTTTAATGAGACAAAGTTTTTACTAGAAACAATGACACACAAAATATGGTTATTCATATTCAGGTATCTGGCAGGCATTTTACCCTCCAAAGAAAACAACTATTTATTGCCAATGATAAAATTGGAGTTTTCAGGTGAAAACTAAAATTTTGGGAAACTTGTACCTTCTACAATGAACTTGACAACGTCACAATACTTACGGATTTTCTGATGAGATCTGCAGTGATGTGAATGAACAACATTATTTGATGTTATATGATGGAATATATCCTCTATAAGATCTTCATAATTCAATGCACTACTATTTTCCAAATGTACACACCTACAATATAAAGGTAAATGACTGAAAATGCAAGGGAGATGATGGATTTTAATGTAAAAGAGTTCTTTGGGATTCTTAGTAATTATTAACAGTGTAAGGAATTCTTGATGTCAAAAAGTTTGGGAACCATTATTTTAAAGAATTTTTTTAAAGGAATATAACATATCAGTTTATGTTCTTTCTACAGCTTACATGCTTTCTATTAGTCTATGTTATTTCTTGTGAAAAAAAAAACTGTATTTAAGAACAAAAATTAGGATGACTTTTCTGAAGGGAAATCTGTCAGTGTGTTTAGACATGTTATATTCCTGCTTTGTTTAATCCAAGAATGCCTCTTCTAGAAATTTATGGTAAGTAAGAAAAAGGACACGTGCAAAAAAATTAGAAGTTTGTTTAAGCATACATGCAAATTTAATACATTGCCAATAATCAGAACAAATGTAGAAATGATTTGTGTCCATCAGTAAATATGTTCTTCAAGATTTTTCTCTTGATTTCTCTTTCTTTCTCCTGAAACTCCAATAACTATATGACCAAACTGATCAATCTCGCCCAAATCTAAGTGTGTAAAAAATCTGGAGAATTTTCCATTTGAGTGCAGAATGAATGAAGACACTACCAATATTTCAAACTCAGTATCACACACACACAAAAGAATGAATCTGTGGAGCCAAGTGAAATTGACAATACTGACTCCTTTTGCCTTAGAAAAACAGGAATTTCACATGGTTCAACCTAATAAAATGTAACATCTTCCTCCCAGAACTTCAGTCCCCGCGTTTGAAATGTCTTATTCAATTCTTTCACTTGCTACGTATAATTAGTGTAAGTTGTCCAGTCCTATTGCTTCTATTTCTATAAAATCTGCTTCTATTTTATCTCAGTTCACAAAACTTACTACCCTAGTTCAGGTCATCATAACTCCTCATTTGAGTTACTGGAAAAATCTCCATATAGCTCGCAGTGACTCATGCAGTCAGCACATCCTCTGAACCTGGATGTGCAAAAATCATGTGACGTGAGTAAACTCTCTCAAGGGATTCATGCTCTAGTGGACCCAGAAAAATTATAATACAATTCAATGTTAACAATATATAATGATGCTAACAAAACCTTGAGAGTAACTACAGTCAAACACAGTGGAAGAAGTTCAGCATATCCTCTGCATGCAAAGGGGAATTTTAAAAATTATCATTTTCCTTTATTTTTCTGTAAAAAAGAATTCACCTTTTACCATGAGCTACTCGCTGTAGTCCGGCCTGGTGATGCTATGAAGACCAAGACAATCTCCTCATGGATCTTATGGAGCGGAGAAGAACGCCATTAACAACAGCATCACACATAGAAATACATAATTACAAATAATGGTTTAGGTGTTTTGAAGGTTTAAAAAGTGGCGGGATTTTTTTGTATTATGGTAGGGCATAGAAAAAGATGGAACTGAGAGTGGAGGAGAGTGGAAGGTGTCATGAGAAAATGACATTCAAAGATAAATACTAATCTATTTGAAGGATAAGTAGAGTCACCAGAGCAAAAAGTACAGTTAAGGCATTCTGAGCAAAAGGAACAGCTTGAACAAACACATCACATGGGAAAGAAGCTGACATATTCATACCAAAGGGGATGTCAGGGGGCACCCGGGGGGCTCAGTGGTTGAGCCTCTGCCTTCAGCTCAGGGCATGACCCTGGGGTCCCGGGATCGAGTCCCACATCGGGCTCCTTGCATGGAGCCTGCTTCTCCCTCTGCCTGTGTCTCTGCCTCTCTCTCTCTGTGTCTCTCATGAATAAATAAATAAAATTTAAAAAAAAAGGGGGGGATGTCAGGTGAGATAATACATCCTAAAACACTTTGTAACTTTGTAAACCGTAAAGCAATAAGTTGCATTTATTATTATTATTGGCCAAACCTATTCACAAGGTTAACAATAATCACATATTTATATGGTGTTCTATAACATATATTGATCTCAGGAATATGTTTTTTAATCCCCAGCATAACTCACGAAGCGCTAAGATATGAATGTGGTGTCCTATTACTTCTTCCTCTGAAGACTCTACAAAAGGAAATTTCAGCACCTATTATGTATGATTTGCTGTTTACGCTAGAGAAATGGAAGCAATATCATTGATAACACAAAAATAAGACCCAAATCTGTCCTTGTGTCTCTATTTTTACCTATATTACCTAAATTTGAGCTGCTAATCTCACCCCTGGACCCCAGTAGCCCCTTCCAACAACCTTTCACCCTCAGCCATGATCCACGGTCTGCGTGGTCACAAAATAGCTGTGAAACAAGTTTGACTGTATACTCCCCTGTTTAAACATCTTCAGATTAAAGAGCACAACTGTGTTTGCCGATAGTCCTTGTACATCCGACCTCTAACCCATCAGCTGGCGGTGGGGCACTGGACGCCTTCACTACCCAAGTAAATGAGAGGAGGGGAAGCCATGGAGGCTCTAGGTGAAATGTGGATGAGGGCGTGAATACAGAATGCGCGGGGCATTACCCAGAGGCTAAGTTAAGTGCTTGAGAGATCTGTCCTCAGATGTTCAAATCTGATCTTAGTGGGTAGTTATTTTCAGAAAAACAAACTGCGTATTCAGGTCTGTTTTAAATGGCAAAACAGCATCCTCTTTAGAACATTGGCTTAATGATATATCATCAAGAAGTGTCCTCCTTATATTATCATGAAATGTGTACGTTACCTTTGTTAGTGAGATATTTTTTTTTTCTTTCCCTGTGCTCGTCCTAGAGACACAGGAGATAATTCTCTGAACACTTTCCTGGCCTTTCTTAAACACCTTAATCCCATTCAGGATTTATGTGACTTCGTATAACGTCTGCCAGCTTTACAAAGATCCCTTAAGCCTCCTAAACCACACTTTATACCAGTAGGTATCTACCTTCATGTTGAGATTGTTTCCAGAATGTTACACGGATTTGTCTACGGCTGAGGAGCAGACACCTGGGTAGCTCCACTTCCATGCATTTATTCGACTTCTCAGAAAGAATTGCTGGAACCAAAGGGCCTAATTCTCTATATTCTCTTCTTATTTGTTCCTGAAACTATAGAGTGGTATCCACTGATGCCTGACAGGTATCAAATACTATCACCGATCTTCTTTTGAAAAAGCCTAGTGAGAAGGTAAGGAAGATTGGGACAGAAAGAGTGAAACTTCTCCCCAAGACTAGAGAGATTTAGTTTCCCCATGTGCATTAGGAAACCTTCCTCCTAGGACAAGGTGAAGCAGGTCTGAAGGCTTTCAAGGTCGTTATCATTGCTTAGATACAGAGAACTTACAATGATCATAGCAGTTAAAGGTCCGTCAAAATCCTCACTTATCTTCTACATGGACCAGGTGAAGTTCTTCCATATTTTGGGCATATAAGCGTGCCAATAATGGAGACGGCTGTGCCATAAAATCCACACTATCTATCTAGTGGCTTGGCCGTCAGGTAGTTATATATCTTATCAATGGACTGAAAGAATGTTATTCTTTCCTTTAAGAGCTTTGTCATGCAATAACAGATTCAATAATGTTTTTTTGAAATTCTCAATAGACCAAGATGGACAGTTAAGACAGTGTTGTGCTCTGATGTATTTTTTTTAAATCAATACCTTTCCCATCATTCTACCTCTCCATACAAATCAAACTACCATTTACCATAAACTGAACTGCAACCTGGGAATCCAGCTGTATTCTGTAGACCCATAGATCATCAACTGTCTTGAATAACAGCATGTATGAACTCAGGGGGCAATTCTGCTGATATATGAGACAGAATGAGACACAGCTTATTCTTTTGCTGCTTTATTGACTTTGCTGTATGATAGTAGCAAGAGCACAGCGTTTTTTACTTTTAATGTTCTTGAACAGTCGGGTCTTGGAAAGCAGACAAAAGAGGAACAACATAGTAACTTTCTTAACTCTCTCATCTTTATTTCATTTTATTTTATTTTTTAAAAGACTTAATTTGTTTATTCATGACAGACGCACAGAGAGAGGCAGAGACACAGGCAGAGGGAGAAGCAGGCTCCCTGTGGGGAGCCCGATGTGGGACTCGATCCCAGGACTCCCGGGGTCACGACCTGAGCCGAACGCAGACATTCAACCACAGAGACACCCAGGCGTCCCTATCTTATCATTTTAATATGCCACCGGGAATAATAAATATGGAAATAGTTTTGTTGTTTAACTCTTAACTCTAACTCTTAAACTTATATTTTAAGTGAACATTCTTTCACTACATTGTTGCCCAAAAATTTAAGTTAGGGTTAATGACTGTCAGGGAACAGCCATTAGATATTTAAGAAAATGAATGTATAAAGCCTTAGAAACAGTCAGAGGTTGAGAGACAGAAACTTTCATTATTCATTAGGTTTTAAGTGTTTAATATGTCCTGCTTCATTCAATTTTCCCAGAAACCCAATGAAATAAGGGTTGTCGCAGTCCCACCCACATTGCTTTCCCTTTGTGGCTTCATTGCACACCACACAAATTCCAACTCCCAGCCAGCGCCTTTCTTCAAAGTTTACCCAAGGGCTGTCTCTATACCAGCTGCAGTAGGCAGGTAGGCCGGCAGACAAGTAACTCCCTCGGAGCAGCCTTCTTCCAGAGACTAGCAAGAATTAGCATTTCTCCCCCACTTCCCTCCATCCCCATCCCAATGAGGTGACTGCACTGACTCCCAAAATTCCCCCGGTGGGATTCAGCCCTGAGGTTCACATGTTCACTGCCTCCGAACACACATTTTTCTGACTACCTCCTTCTCTCACCTTTACTCATTCTTTTTTTTTTCTCTCTCTCTCTCTACTTTACAAATAAAGTATATACACTTAAGCTTGTATCTCAAAGTCAACTTCTGGGAAAAGGCAAATAAAACATCTCTCTTTTCATAGAAGGGGAAACTGAGACTTAGAAAAGTCAAATTACTTTCCTAAATTCACAGAACTTTTCCCAGGATGCGGCCCAGAATATCATCCTAAAGCCCCAGCCCTTAATAATTAAATATACAAGTTCCGCTTGATGAAGTAAAAAGTTCTCAACTTCCCCTCAACAATGCACTCGTAAGCACTCACTAATAAAACTCTATCCACTCAGACATCTCATTTCTGAATAAAATTGAGAAGTGTCATTTGGAAAACAAAATATAGGCAAAATCATCCAAGTTCAAACTGATTCAAAAATAGATTTTAGAAAGGCTGGACATGATCCTGGGGTCCTGGGATCGAGTCCCGCGTTGGGATCCCTGCATGGAGCCTGCTTCTCCCTCTGCCTGTGTCTCTGCCTCTCTCTCTGTGTCTCTCATGAATAAATAAATATTTTTTAAAAAAAAGGCTGGATGAAGCAAACTACTTGAATTAGAAATGTAAGTGATTTTACTTTAAAAATAAAAAAAAGAAGCAAGAAAAAATAAATAAATAAATAAATAAATAAATAAATAAATAAATAAATAAAAAATAAAAGAAGCAAGAACACAGGTTTTAATGCATGCTCTATTGCAACCAAGTCGTAATGGAGATATAGGGCAAGTCCTGTCTGGTGGGCAGCTCCCAACAGGCTCTTAGGAAACAGGCATCAGTTTCTGTATCCTCCTCCTCCTCCCTTGTAAGGGGAGGGGTCTCCGCGCTATGTATCACAATCACAAGACAGCTTTTAAGGCAGATGGCTGAACTCCTCTCCATGAAACTTGGACTTGACATATTTAAAACTGTGTATCTAAAAAGCTCCAGATGAGACTCTAGAATATCACAGAGTGGCCCCCTGTGCGTCTGTCATAGACAAGGCTGACAGATTGGCTGCTACCTACCCAACCAGCATTCACGGCAGTAGAGGAGGTAAGGAAGACAGACACAGTTTAGAGCCAACATGCACATCTCAGATTTTCTTAAGAGAGCAGAAAATTCTCAGAAATTTCAATATGCTTTTCAGGAATCTCTGGGCCTCCTTGAATTTCCCTATACAATCTAAATATTCCAGCTACAATTCTGAGATATAATCTTCTCTCTGCATGTAAGCCAATTAAAAATGTGACTCTATTAGTAGGATTTTATTCAATGTGGTGGATTAGCAGGATTTGGATTAACAGATTTTATGCTAAGAATGGTTCATTTTCCAAAAGCTGCTTCAGCGTCCATGCTCCTTCAGTTCCAAAAGAATTTGTATTGTGATAAAAATGAGGAGACAGTTAGAGAAAACAAGGGAAACTATTGCAGAATCAAATAATATTTGAGGATCTGTAAACTGTGATTTCTAAGTCAGAAGAGTGAATTTGAGTACTGTGTGGTGACTAATCAAGAATGATTTCTTAAAATCCCAAGTCTAGCTGTAGCTCAGCCAAGGATCAAGGTGGAATCAAATGCGAGGATGCAACTCCAGAGTTTGGATAAGATGTGAGCACTAGAACCTATGATCTGGTCCTTGAAATATTTGATTTTCTTGGCCAGGAGATACCCTGGAAAGCTTTAGAATCTTGGTTCAGCTTTAGAATGCAGAAGGGCTCAGCATATAAAAATATGATTGTTTCTGATTTATTTGAAGGCTTCAAATTGCCTATTTATGAAACAAATTCATAACACCAGAGATATGACAGGCATGCTAAAAAACCATGCTGATTCCAATCTATCAAAATTTCAGTGCAGGTATAAGATAGAAGCACATTAAAGTCATTTTAGAAAGGAGAATCCTACCATAAAATTGCTGAAAGGGTACTAAATTTTCAAGTTTAAGGAGGTCTATTTTAGGAAATTTCTCTTAGGATTTACAGGGAAGCGTACAGTCAGTGAGAAAATAATTAGTTGCATTCCCTGATCTTCGAAATTCCCTAATTTCCCCAGCAATTCACACTGCAGACCTGAATGTCTAGCAAATGCCAAGTGTAGAAGGGACAGGGGCTGCGGTATTGAATGAAGAAAAAGCAAAACATTCTTTGAAGAGCATTCCAAGTTCAAGTCCACGATAGAAAAAAGTTTGTCATGGTTTATAGTCAGGTGTAATATTCCAAAGATCTAATGACTGCTATGGTGCAGAAACCAACCCATCAGAACTGAAACTACAGGTCAGTCTACCTTGGTGCACATGAGGTCAATCCCGTGTTAATGGCAAAGAAAAAAACAAATTATAGGACAGAGAGGCTGAAGCCTGTGTGCAAGCCACACAGAGGATGTAGGGTATGGCCAATCGATTTCAGCACGTGAAATACAGAGGGAGAGATTTCTAGTTAAACATCAAAGGTCGGAGACGCCAGGGTGGCTCAATGGTTGAGCCTCTGCCTTGGGCCCAAGGCGTGATCCTGGGGACCCGGGATCGAGCTCCCTGCATGGAGCCTGCTTCTCCCTCTGCCTGTGTCTCTACCTCTCTCTCTCTCTCACTCTCAATCCGTGTTTCTCATGAATAAATAAATAAATCTTTAAAAACAAACAAACATCAAAGGTTAAACACTACACTTTCCTAAACTAAATGTAATGACGACATACTACTTGCTGTTGGAGTAAATTATGCAAATTCAATGGCTTAAACCCAAATTTATTCCTTCCTGCAGGCTCTAGTGGATAATCCCTTTTCTTGCTCTCTCCAGCTTCTAGAGGGTCTAGAGGACACCCACATTCCTTGACTCATGGCACCTCCACTCTATCTTCAAAGCTGGCAACATTGCATCTCTTACTATTCCTGCATAGTTCCCTCTAACTTTTTGCTTTTGCCTTCCTTTTCCAGTTTTAAGGACCCTTGTGATTACACTGGAACACCCTGATAATCCAATAACCTTCCCATCTTAAATTCATCTGATTTGGACTCTTAATTCCCTTTGCCATATAAACCAACTTATTCACAGATTTGAAGGATTGGGCTACAGAATTTTTTGGAAGACCATCATTCTCCCCATCTCAGAGAGTAAAGGGATTTTTTTTTTTTTACAAAGGCCATCAATTCTAAATCCAAAGAGAAGAGGTGAGGAGATAATAGTACAAATTTATAAACTGAGAATTGTGATAACAGATTTGGCAGACCAGAGAATGCTAACATCTTCGTCAGCATGTGAGAAAGTACAGAAGCAAGCAGATTCCTGTCTCATAACCATAAAAATTAGAAGAGTTAAGTGGAGTTCAGTGTATTTATAGCATGAAACTTGCACCTCCAGATCCTCTTCTCAACTTTCAGCTTCCTGGTAACTGCCTCTTCATTATTCCTTCAGAAACGAGATGCATCTCAAGAGGCGGATTCAGGAAGACTTAGATTCAGGACTCTCGGCACAGCAGGCTGATGAAGTAGCATGCAGGTAGGTGGGTGCAGCACAAGTCTCAGCGTTACATGCCGAAGACCCCCGTCTCCTTTTCCTGCTAGCCTTGAGAATTCTGGGGCAGTATAAATCCACTTCTGGAAAAATGAACTAAGCCCCAAATAAAGACCCACAGATAACAACTTTTGGGAGCCAGATTCAAATTACCCAACCTTTCTACCTCATCACCCTAACGTGAAGCCCAGTGGTTACCATAGTCAAAGTTCTGTCCATACTCACAGAACTTCCAATTAAGGTTTTGTTTTTTTAGTTTTTCACTGTCATACAATTCACCTTTTCGCAGCATGCAATTCAGTAGTTTTAGTACACTCACAGTACTGTGCAACTATCATGACTTCCTAATTTCAAATACTTTCATCACCCCAAAAGGAAGCCCCATGTTCATTAGAAGTCACTCCCCATTCCTCCCTAGTCCGAGCCCCTGGCAAACATTAATTCATCTCTATGGATTTGCCTATTCTGGCCACTTCATATAAATGGAATCATATAATATGTGGCCTTCTCTGTGTGATTCCTTCCATTTATCATAATGCATTCAAGGTTCATCCCTTACGTAGCATGTATCAGTACTTCATTCCTTTCTGTGGTTGAATAATATTTAATTTTATGGATAGACCACATTTCATTGATCTATTCATCATTTGATGGACATGTGGGTGCTTTCCATTTTTTTGCTATCGTGGAGACAGTGCTGCTATTAACAATCAAATACCAGTTTTTATGTGAAATCATACAAATGGCTGCACCATTTCACATTCCCACCAGCTGTATATGAAGGTCGCAATTTCTCCACAACCTAACATTTTTACTGTCCATCTTTTTTTTTTTTTTTTTTAATTAGACATTCTAATGGGTCAGTGGTTTCTTGTACTTCTTTCTTGGTCATTTCTCCAACGGCTAAGGATGTTGAACATGTTTTTATGTGCTTATTGACTATTTGAATATATATATCTTAAAGATATTCAAATCCTTTGCCCATTTAAAAAATTAACTTCTCTTTTTATTGTTTGGTTGTAATAATTCCTTGTATATTCTGGATACTGGACATTTATCAGATATATGATTCATAAATATTTTCTCCCAATCTGTAGATTGTCCTTTTCCTTTCTCAATAGTGTCCTTTGAAGCAAATAAATTTCAGTTTTGTTGCAGTCCAATTTATCTATTCTTTCTTTGGATGTTTGTATCCAATTAACTTTTTGTGCATGTCTTAAATATGAGCTGTCAGCCACAGATCAACAGATGTTGGAGATTTTCTCTCACAAAAATGGCAGCAAAATGAACATACCACCATCAACAACAACAAAAGACTCCTAGGAACAGAGGCTATGCAGACAGTAGAGGCAAATTTAAAAATCTACAATTAGTATTGCATACATGAAAAAATAGTAGAAAGTAATAGTGTAAAACATTCCAAAAATATTTTAAAAATAGGAATTTTTAAATATGCTTATAGAAATTAAATGTACTAGAATCACTATACTCTATAGAACAGAAACAAAACAGAAAAAATAAGGTCATAAATCTAGAGATTCTAGTCACTAAGTCCTACAATGGATTAGTAAGAGTTTTAGAGAATAGAGGAAAGAAAATTATACTTGAAAAAGTCTTGAAATGTGTTCATAACTGAAGAATAGAACCCTGGCTTCTAGATAGAAAAGTTCTATGATAAGCCAAGCACAATGGATGAAAAAAAACCCAACATTTCATTTAGCATGAACTTTCAGAGCTTTAAAAACAAAGAGAACATCTTAGAATATCTTAAAAGATTCCAGAAAGAGAAAAAAAAGAATGAATCATATTCAAAGAATCAAAAGTTATAACAGTATCAAACTGCTGAAAGTTGGCCAAACTCTTTCATTGAATAGGCGTAATTATTGGAGTTATACCTTTACTTGTTCACATAGTATATCAAGTATGCTGAGGGAAAATAACAGATCTTTTAGTTTATGAAAGACCTCGAGAAGCCACACTCTGACCCACTGGAAGGGAGAGGTCTGAACATGACCTTGAGGTCTTAGATTTCAACCTTGGGAAGTTTGAGTAAAGGCTCCATGAGGCCAGGGACCACTCACTGTTTGCCGATGTGTTCCAAAAGCATAGATGGTTCCTGGCCTTACATAAGTTCTCAATAAATATTTTTAAAGGAATAAATGAATGAATGAAAATTTGGACATAATTTTGAGTCTATCTTCCATTAGAAAAAAAAGATTTAATATATTTCATATAATATATATATGTATGGGCAAGAAACAGTGGTAAAGGTATGGAGCAGCTCACTCAATACCAATTCCAATGGAATTTTCTTCAATCTACAAATTATAGAGGCTAGAAAATGTAGCAAACCAGCTAGCAGAATTCCTTCTTTGCAAGCATGTCCACGTGCCAGGATTCTGGCCAATGCAACATGATTGATCTTCTAGAATTTTTTTGGAAATTCTTTTCTTTTCTGGTATAGATGCTGCTACCTCTTGCCTTTCTTTGTCTTCCTTCTGAGTGGAATGAAGACATAAAGGTTGTTGCTATTGCAGCTTTCTTAGGACCATGCAGACAGATTAGGTCAAGAAATCTGCAGAGACCCGGGTCTGACATTCTGATCCATTGAGCCTACCCTCGAATTTGCAATCCAAACAAAAGGAGTTATATTTGGGCCATTGTTAATCATAGTTTTTGGTATTGCTCACAACTATCTATATCTATATCTATCTATGTATATAGATGCTTCAGGATGCACTAAAGGGAGAAATGAACAAAAATATTAAACAAATTAATCTATAAATAAAAATCAAAATGAACACTGAGCAGGATGCAATGACAGAGAATGGGTGGAAGGACATAAATATGACAGGGCAGTAGGTCAGGGACGTTCTAAATAAGTGACATTTACTTGAGCCTGGAGGAGAATTGGAGAAGGTGGATTCTGTTAAATGTTAAATGTGTGCACCAAGTGTCGGAGGTGGGAATAAAATTGGCATGAAAGCGAGTGTGTCCTAAATGCAAAGGGTTAGTGGGAAAACACACCTGGGGAAGTGGTGGTAGACAGACCTATTGTGGTGTTTTGGCGCATTGTTAGGAGATCAGATTTTATTTTATTTTTTTTTGAGATCAGGTTTCATACAAAGGATCAAGGTTAATCATAAAGGGCTTTTAGAGGAGGGAATGACCAAAATATAGTTTATGTTTTTAAAACCCAGAGTCAAAAAGTTTGGTTGTGAAAGAGAATAGAGATATAAGATAGTCCCTGGATGGAAATGCAGGATCAAGGAAGATATCAGGTTTTTTTTAAGGTTTTATTTATTTATTCATGCGAGATATATAGAGAGAGGCAGAGACACAGAGGGAGAAGCAGGCTTCATGCAGGGAGCCCAGCGTGGGACTCGATCCCAGGATTCTGGGGTCACGACCTGAGCCAAAGGCAGACTTTCAACCTCTGAGCCACCCAGGGATCCCGAGGAAGATATCTTTATGCTGATGTTAACTATGTACTAATGTGGAATAACTGAAGGCCCAGAAGGCAGAGGTGGTAACTAGAGAGACAAAATCCTTGAGCAGGTGATAGAGATGTTGCCAGGATCCTGAGCACCTGCAGAGGAACAAGTCTTTAAAAGGAGCACCATAGGTCCTCAGTTCCACCACAAGTGGGAAAAAAAGGAGAAGGTGGTAGACCAGATATCCACGTGGCTGATGCAGTCACTGGCAGTGATGGCAAGAGCTAGGCCACTGGGAAGAAGTCAGGTTGGCAAAAGCAAGGCATTCTGGAGAAGATAGAAATAAGAGGAATAGGGGGATATGTCTGCATGTGTGTGACCATTGAAAGAGCAGAGGTTTTACAGGATGGGAGACAGGAAAGTTCTGGAAGCAGTCACAGAGAGTAAGATAAGCATCTCTCCTCTATACCCAATGTTCACAGTATGTGAGAAAACCCCCACTTCCTCCTGAAAGGCCTCCAAGGAAGCCCTCAGAGTACGGTGACTTAAGGCCAGTGTAAAGATGACGATAAGTAAAGGTGTGCCCAAGTGCTTGTTTCATTTAAAAAAATTTTTTTAAATAGATCTCATTTTTTTAGAGCAGTTTTAGGTTCATAGCAAAATTGAGCAGAAGCACAGAGATTCAAAATACTTCCTGCCCCCATATTTCATGGTTTGTCTCACTGTCAACATCCCCACCGGGGGTACATCTGTTGTAACCCATGAACCTAGCTTGACATATTATTATCAGTTTAAGGTCCATAGTTTGCACTGGGGTCACTCTTCAGATTGGACATTCTATGAGTTTGGATAAATGTGTAATGACATGTACCCACCATTCTACTACCCTAAAAGTTTTCTCTGTTCAGCCTGCCCATCTGTCTTTACCCTGAGCCCCTAGCGAGCACTGATCTATTTACCATCTCTCTGACTTTTCCTTTCCCAGAATATTACACCATTAGAGTCACACAGTAGGGAGCTTTTCTCAGATAAGCTTCATCCATTTAGTAAGATGCATTTGAAGACTCCCACCCGACCCTGCCCGGGTCTTTTTGTGGCTTGGCAGCTCATTTCCTTTTGGTGCCGAATAATTTTCCATTATTTGCATGTGCCTACAGTTTATTTATTCACTCACCTACTGAAGGACGTCTTGGTTGCTTCCAAGTTTTGGGAATTATACGTAAAAGCTGCTATACACATCCATGAGCAGAGTTTTCGGTGGATCTAAGTTTCAACTCTTAGGAGTAAATATTATAGACCACAGTTGCTGGAACGTGTTTCATTTTGTGAGAAATCGCCAATCTGTCTCCCAAAGTACCATACCATTTTGCATCCCCACCAACAATAAAAGAGCATTTCTGGGGCTCCACATTCTTGTCAGCACCTGGTGTTGTCAGTGTTTGGGGTTCCGAAATAATAATAGCTCATTATTTCCACTTGCAGTTCCCTGATGACATACGACGAGGAACGCCTTTTCATACGCTTGCAGTCTGTGTACTTTGTTTGGTGAAGTGTCTGTTACGGTCTCTTGCAGATTATTTAATGGATTGTTGTTTTCTTAGTGTTGAGTTTTAAGAGTTTCTTCTTTTGTATATTTTGGATAACAGTCCTTTACCAGATGTGTCTTTTGCAAATTTTTTTTCCCCCAGTCTATGGCTTGTTTTCTTTTTTCTTTTTAATAATAAATTTATTTTTTATTAATGTTCAACTTGCCAACATAGAGAATAACACCCAGTGCTCATCCCGTCAAGTGCCCCCCTCAGTGCCCGTCACCCATTCACCCCCACCCCCCGCCCACCTTCCCTTCCACCACCCCTAGTTCGTTTCCCAGAGTTAGGAGTCTTCATGTTCTGTCTCCCTTTCTGATATTTCCTACCCATTTCTTCTCCGTTCCTTTCTATTCCCTTTCACTATTATTTATATTCCCTAAATGAATGAGAACATATAATGTCTGTCCTTCTCCAATTGACTCATTTCACTCAGCATAATACCCTCCAGGTCCATCCACGTTGAAGCAAATGGTGGGTATTTGTCATCTCTAATGGTTGAGGAATATTCCATTGTATACATAGACCACATCTTCTTTATCCATTCATGGCTTGTCTTCTTATTCTCTTGACAGCATCTTCCTTACAACCAAAGTTTTTGGTTTTAATGCAGTTCAATTTATCAATGATGTCCTTTGTGGATTGTGCCTTTGGTTTCGCACCTACAAAGTCACCGCCAAACCCAAGTTCTTCTAGAACCTAGGTTATAGTCTTGGAGTTTTTTTTATTTTTATTTTTATTTTTTATTTTTATTTATTTATGATAGTCACACAGAGAGAGAGAGAGAGAGGCAGAGACACAGGCAGAGGGAGAAGCAGGCTCCATGCACCGGGAGCCCGACGTGGGATTCGATCCGGGGTCTCCAGGATCGCGCCCTGGGCCAAAGGCAGGCGCCAAACCACTGCGCCACCCAGGGATCCCAGTCTTGGAGTTTTATAGTCTTGCATTTTACATTTAAGTCTAGGATCCATTTAGAGTTTATTTTTATGAAAGATGTAAGTTCTATATCTAGATTCATTCTTTTGCACGTGTGCATCCGGTCACTCCAGCACCCTTTGCCGGAGAGCTTACCTTCTCCCCATTGCACTGACTTGACTCCTTTGTCAAAGATCAGTTGACTGTATTTGTACGGATCTACTTTTCCCAAGTGTTTTTACTCCTTTAAAATTCACTTGCAGAATGACAAATTCTGGAAAAATGTGTCGCAAAATATAATCTAAAAAGACATTTTTTACCAGGAAATTAAAATACCTATGATTTTGCTTAGGTATTCTTTGTTTCCCCATCATCAAAAGGGTTTTTTAAGAATTCCTTTTCTATAAAGGGAATAGCTATCATGTACTGCAATATTATAGAAACAAAAGTACTACAAATATGGTAAAGAAAAAAATCAGTTTATTTTGATTTTTTTAACTAACCTCATAAGATACTTAATAATTGTGAAATGTAGCTGATTTTGTACCACCTCATAGTATTGTATTCCTTCCTTCAGTGCTCTAGGAGCAGAAAAAAAATCACATCACCTCCAGTTACTTAAAATTATTTTAAGTAAGAAGCAGGTGAATGCCTATGTGTATTTAACACCTGGGTAGGTATACAGCTCCCTCCTTTTTTTTTTTAAGATTTTATGTATTTATTCATGAGAGACTCAGAGAGAGAGGCAGAGACACAGGCAGAGGGAGAACCAGACTCCATGCAGGGAGCCCGACATGGGACTCAATCCCAGAACCCTGGGGTCATGGCCTGAGCCAAAGGCAGACGTTCAACCACTGAGCCACCCAGGTGTCCCCAGCTCCCTCCTTTATATGGTATCATTATTTTCATTAATAATCATGTAGCAATCATGATTATTATTATTTTCTTTATCCATCCTTTAGTTTTAAAACAATTTAAAATAGTACATGTTAAATTGAAAGATAATATTCAAACAATATTCCATGTGTGCTAGAATATTTGTACTTAACAAAATATTACACTTTGAAATTCACATTCTGTGGAGAAATGAGGCAGATTCTGAAATGACATTTTCTTTCCATCTGAAAAATGAGAAGCCTGCCACAGGAAGAGCTCAGGAAGGCAGGTTTAAGCAGAATAAAAGCATATGCTAAGGCCCCGAGTTGGGAAAAGTTCAGTATATTTTAGAAGTGGGGGAAAAATGCCAATGTGACTAGCGTGTCCAGGAGGAGAGGAAAGCGGAGTGCTTTTAAATATCAAGCAAACAAAAATAAATAAATAAATAAATAAATAAATAAATAAATAAATAAAATATCAAGTGAACAAAAACTCCAAGTGGTCACGTGGAATGACAAAATTGAAATAACTTAAGTTCTCTATTCGCTTTATGATTATTGTTGAATCAGCAGCAATGGATACTACAGATATTTTTAATATTTGCTAATATAATGGATTTCATTTTAATTTGCATTTTCCTATTAGTCAAACTGAACATCTTGGTATGTTTGGTTTTGAAATTTCTATTTCTTCTTTTTTAAGATTTTTATGTATTTATTTGAGAGAGAGAGAGAGACAGTAAGCATGAGCAATAGGGGGAGGGGCAAAAGGAGAGGGAGACTCCACACTGAGCAGGGGGCCCGATGTGGGGCTTGATCCCAGGACCCCAGGATCATGACCTGAGCTGAAACAGATGCTTCACTGACTGAGTCACCCAGGCGCCCCTATTTCTTCTTTTTATTACCATTACTTTGTCTATTTTTCTATTGGGTTGTCTTCTTCTTTATATAGGTTTCCTTCTTAATATAGAATCATAAATTCTTCTTATGTTATCTCTGTTGAAAAATTATATTCTCACAGTTCTTTTTTTCTCACTTAAGGTGTCCTTCTCTACACATCAGTTTTTTTTTTCCCCTCCTCCTTCATTTCTGGTTTTAGTCATTTGAGCCCTCCCTCTCTCTCCCCTTCCCTCCTTCTCTCACTTTATGAGTCTGACTGAAGTGTTATCAATTTTGTTAATGTTTTTGAAGAACTAGTTCCTGGTTTCATTGATTCATTCTATTGTTCTTTCAGTCTCTATTTCATTTCTGCTCCAATCTTCATTTCCTTACCTCTACTGGCTTTGGGCTTTTGTTTTTCTTTTTCTGGCTCCTTTAAGTGTAAAGTTAGGTTGTTTATTTAAGATTTTTCTTGCTTCTTGAGGCAGGCTTGTACTGGTATGATCTTCCCTCTTAGCTTTTGCTACATCCCAAAGATTTTGGACCACAGTGCTCTCATTTTCATTTGTGCCCATGTATATTTTATTTCCCCTGATTTCTTGGTTGACCCATTCATTGTTCAGTAGCATGTTCAGTCTTGGTTGACCCATTCATTGTTCAACCTCCATGTATTTGTGTTCTTTTCAGACTTTTTCTTGAGATTGATTTACACATAAGTTTTTAATTTGAATTAGTCAAATCTGTCAATAATTGTATTTATGGCTTCTGAGTTTCTCGTTTTATTTAGAAAGGCTCTTTGCAAGTATATAAACAATTTCCTTTTTTATGTTCAAATCTTTAGTCCATCTGGGACTTCCTTTTATATTGGCTATGAAATGTGAATCTAACAAATTCTCCCAAACTTGTTCATTTGTTCAACATTTATTAAACTTAAACCATGTACTATACAATATGTTAGGCAATGTGGGATATACAAATAAGGTCAAGGTAAATAAATTTAAATAAAGTTTAATATTTTTATTAAAATGTCTCACAATATAGCAAAGGAGGCAGATATAAATCAGATATAAATCAGGCTAAAATAAATTTTGTATGAGGTAAGAGTATCCGGGAAACCTTCACAGAGGTGATGAGAGTTGAACTTGACTTTGAAGTGACTTTGCAAGGAGGTAGGGTTGGAGTGAGAAAAGGAGAATAGGACATTCTAGGTGGACATGGTATTTCATCCTTAACATAGAAGCTTCAGAATCCATGTATTTAAAGGGTTGATTAAGGTACAAGTACATGAATAAGAAAGAGCATATGGATATAATAAGATGTTAAGCTTAAAAGTTAGATTTGGGACTATACAAATAAATAAATACATAAATAAATGTATATATAATATATATATCCAATTGTGTATATAAGTGTTTACATACACAATTTTATATATGTATATACACATCTAATTACATATATTCTCATATAAATAAAAAATTTACACACTCATAATGGAAGTATGGGTATGATTTATATACATTTATACAGGAGCATAATCAGTAAAAGATTTTCAACATAAAAATATAATACATGAGAAAAGAATTTACTTTGGGATCCAGGATGACAGAGCAACCTTTACCTAGATTATTGCTAGAGGGAATAGAATGCTGTTGTCCTGGGGCACCTGCGTGGCTTAGTTGGTTAAGTGTCTAACTCTTGATTGCGGCTCAGGTTGTGATCTCAGGGTTGGATTCTGAGCTGGGCGAGGAGACTGCTCAAGATTCTCTCCCTCTTCTTCTGTCCCCACCCACCCTGACATGTGTGCGTGCTCTCTTCTCTCTTTCTTTCTCCCAAATATGACAAAAACCACAAACACAAAGAATGCTGTTCTCTTACAGTTGGCTCAGAGGTTCTATGCAGAAGTGATGCACTTTTTCTCACATTTCATTGGCCAAAGCAGGCCATGAGGCTGACTTCAACGTTGTGGAGAAATACAACTATCTCCTTGGAGAGCAGTGGATATTTTTGAAAAATAATACTATCTAACACAGATGTCAGCTTGAAAATACATGGTTTCGAACTTTCCAAAGTCATTTCAACTTGTGTAAGTGCAAAAAATTTGAAGGCTACTGAGTTGTAACAAGTAACACTGTCCCATCAGGATTGACGCTTAACAAATGCCAAGGTCCCCCTGCCATGATGTGTTGGTATATGTTTAATAACAAGATCTTTAAAAAAAAAATCCCTGATTTGCATCATTTGCTGATTTTGAGGTTGTAAATAGTGTTATCATGGTCAATTCAATGGAAATATTAACAGAAGAACACAAGTAATGTGCAAAACAGGGCACCTCGGTGGCTCAGCGGTTGAGCATCTGCCTTTGGCTCAGGTCGTGACCCTGGGGTCCTGGGATTGAGTCCTACATCAGGCTCCCCACAGGGAGTCTGCTTCTCCCTCTGCCTGTGTCTCTGCCTCTCTCTCTGTGTCTCTCAAGAATAAATAAATAAAATCTTTTTTAAAAAAAGATGGCAAAACAGAGTGAAAGGCAACATTTGGTTGGATTGACAGCAATCATCATGCCATGTAGGGCAAAGTATACAAAAAAAAAAAAAAAAAAAAAAAGAATAAAAGATGAATCCCCAGGCTTTGAAAATTTAGAACATTCTACTACCACTTTTATAAGTGAAAAGTCCTTTCGAAGGACTAAAAGTCCTTCCAAAGATATTGTATATTATATAGGGCATGGACTTGGAGTGAGACTTTAGTACTATTAAAATGAGCCCCACAATACCCTTGGTCATTTAATGCACCAAAGAGGACCCAAATTTCATAGTCATTCAATTCTAAGACAGACCTCTTAAATTTTCTAGGCTATCACACACTAATTTATCAGTGCTCTGGGGGAGAGGTGAATCGTAAACTTTTAGGGTTTTGTTATTCAGCTGGCTTAAAATAATTGAAATTTTCTCCCAAAAGATTGAAAGGGAAGGAACACTTACCAGAATAAACTCTGTTTTCATTAATGCCAAGGTGATAAAAGTCTTTTTTTTTTCCTTTCTTTCTTTTTTTTTTTTTTTTTTTTTTTAATTTTATCTGATGCTGGAGTCGAGTGCTTAAAAACAAGATAGAGTCTATGGGTTAATCTCACTTTGATTCCAATCCAAGTGTGATGTTTCTGTGCTGTGATTCATTGCACCTGATGCATGAAACAGGTTGACAAATAGTTTTGAAAATTAGAAAAAATGATGTCCGCTTAGAGAATCTAGGATTTATCTTTCTTCTGAACTCTAAATTGTGACCTCCCTCCAAAATCTGGAGCTGTAATAATTCGTGTTTCCACTTTTATTTTGACACCAATTTCACTGTCTGAACTAAATATCAGATCTTCTCCAATTTTATACATTTGCAATGTTTTAAAATGTATCTGTATTTTTCCATCACTGAGGAAGATATGTTTTTTTATTGGGAATTGTGGGAAATCGTGCAACTCTGAACGTCTTATGTTTTAACTCTGTTGTTCACCTACTGGGAACATAAATGGATGTGCTCCATTTCCATTTTACATTTCTCTTCTACTTGAAAGAATATTTTCTTATTGTCTGTAATGGTGAATTATTTGATATTTTGCTTTACTTAGACTCACTTATTTGTAAGGTTTTTTTGTTTTTGTTTTTTTTTGTAAGGTTTAAGTAACCAGTTCAAAACTTGAAATGAGAGTAAATAATTAAATAGGCAATTGTCTAGTCAAAGGCAAAAACCTGGGCCTTTTTTTCTTTTTAGGAGAGAAACCAGAGGGAACTCACTGCTTTTGAGTGTTCTCTTCTTTATCCCGCCCTCATCTCTTAAGAGTGCTTGATGCAAGTAAGCATGAAAAGGAATCACCCAAATGAGAATCAACTCTTTAAATCCCAAAGACGACGTAATCTCCATCAGCAACTATTCCATCAAATGCATTTGAAGGCATTTTTACTAAAATTAGTCTCTTATAGGTCCTGCCTTCGTGGAGCTTATGGTTTTGTAAAGGAGTTAAGTAAGGCAAGTGTGAAAACAATTATAATTTAGTATAGGAAGTATTTATAGGGGTTTGGAAGAGAGATTTTTGTATGGAGAGAAGGTTTCATAACAGAGTTGTATTTGATTGAGACCTAAAAGTTATCTCGAGTTTGACCATGCAAATAATGGCTGGGAAAGAGTTATCTAGCTTTTGGCATGTAAAGATGGGGAAAAAATTGTTGACGGAGGGAGCAGCGTGGACAAAGACCCTGAGGGCATGTTAAGAGGATAATGAATCTACGTGTTGAGTCCACTGCCAAACTGTAACCCAAGTCCAAGGAGATCATATCTCCATTTCTGAGTATTACTAGTTAAGGAAAATAATGTGTCATGTTTGATGTGAATCAGTCTTATTCTCCAGCATAGCAATGTGTTTGGACATTGCTTGAAAATATTTTTTCCACCCCTCTCCTATCCCTTCCCCTTCCAGCACCTTTTCGTGCAAAGACCCCTCCACAACTCAAGATTCTTTCTGAAATATTTGACTAAGGCACAAACACTCCATTAGAGTAACCAACTCCATTTTAGAATGAAAACAGTTAAAAATGTTGTTGCAGAATTGAAATGTATAATAACAAACTAATCCCGTGAACATTTAAACTTTAATGGGCACTGTTTTCAGATGAAGTACTCAATGTTAATTAAAGCCTTTAATGACATTTTACATTTTATGCACAAAATGTGGTTTTTCTTTTGCATTTCTCTTCTGTGAGTTTTCATGTTTACTTTCAAGGCAAAATAGAAGACAATGTGATTTATTTTCACTGACTCCTTGGTTTATGGCGCTCTGTCAATAGAATGATCTATGGCACATTATATTTTGATGGCATGTGTTATAGCATGTTGATGAAATGAATTATTGAGCTTGATTAAAGATTTGAAGGAACACATCTTTCACAGAAAGCATACAATATTTTAAAAAATCTTCTCATAGAGAAATTGTGATTAGATGAATTAACTCTGTAAACATGCTTCCTGTTTAACTCAGTATGAAAGGGTCACATAATTTCATCTACACACTTTTTTTCCCTCAGTTTGATTAAAAAATACCAGTTTTAATGGATCGTTTGACATTTTATGTGTTTGTATTCCCTAAGTACTTTGACTTTGTATGACTTTGTATGACTTCATTTCTGTCCGTGAGAATAATTTTACTTTTTCTTAATTTTCCTCTTCTGTGTTTTCCATGCCTGCTGATACCAACAGTGACAACCTCAGCATATTATTGAATAGTTCAAACATTTTGTTTATTAAGGTATTTTGTTTATTATGTATTTCCAAAGGGGGGGAAAAAACAAAATCTGAGAATACAGTGCAACCACGGACATCTGTCTTTCTGGAACGAAATGCTCCTCTTTCAAATGACCAGTTAACTCTAGAATAGCACAGTCTCATTGACCATAAGATGGTTAAACACTTACTACTCTTAAATTGTTGTAGCCTGTAGCTTGTGTAATAGTCACATAAAGTGCATCTGGCACCCAGACTTCTATCTAAACAGGGCCTGCAGTTTGTTTTCAGCTTAAATCTTAACTGGGAAGCCATTGTTCCCAGCAAAGGACAAGGACATTGCCTTCCTGACAGCACACACCAAACCCACTGTGCTCAGGTTGATGGGAAGTGAGGCAGCCTGGAACAGACCTCGGGACGCTGCTTGTTGCATAAGCTGCGTTGAGAAGCCTTGCTGGCAATAACCCCATATATAAATATTTTTTTCCCCAAATGGAAATAGGACCTTGATTCTAGAAAGCAGCATTCCAGAACATACCAACACATAACAAGGCCAATGGGAGGGGGGAGGAGGCAAATGAGAAAAGAAAAACTTAGATAAGACAAGATCTTAGATAAGACAAATCCTACTGCAGGGTAAGGATTTCCACCAGCATTTTCTATCCCTTTCTGTTCATTCTTCCAAGAACTATGTATCGGGCACCTAATAGGCATTTATAATTTATGTTTATATTACTCTATATTCCATAATGAGGATTCAGTCGACTGTAACCAGTATCTCTTATCTCAGTAGATATCCTCTCTTGGTATTGTTTAGAGAAATACCTGGGTCAGACAGTCCTCTCCTCCTATAGCCATGGCACGTTGTACTTGACAACCTATACAAATCAGGAGCCCAGCTCCTTTATATAATACTGCTTCACTAATACTTATTTTGGCTTAATCAACTAAGTATCACACTAGATTAAGAGAACATAACTATAAACCCCTAGTGTCCACTTCCCTTTTGTAAAGGCAGGCAGGAAGGAATTTTTTAAAGGACAGATGACTACAAACCAATCTCATAAAAATCATCTATGGTAATAAAACCCAAATTAAATTCATGCATCTGTATATACAATGCATCTTATACGATCTTTTAGTCTTTTCCATGTAACATCTGTTAAATCCTGACATCCACAGTAATGACCTTAGGACCCATTTTTATAACTACAAACCCATACAGAACTTATTAATGTCAGGCACTAAGTGCATATGAGTTATTTACTCTTCAAAGTGATGTAACCCTATAATGGAGATATTGCAATTGTAGCCAGTTTACAGACATGTATGTCAGGCCTGGATTTTCAAGCTGGCAGCTTGATTTCAGAGTCCACACTGCACAACTATGCACACCGCCTGTCATTAGGATGGGTGTGCCAGGGCAGCCCAGGTGGCTCAGTGGTTTAGCGCCACCTTCAGCTCAGGGCGTGATCTTGGGGACCCGGGATCCGGCCCCATGTCCAGCTCCTTGCATGGAGCCTGCTTCTCCCTCTGCCTGTGTCTCTGCTTCTCTCTCTCTCTCTCTCTCTCTCTGGTCTCTCATGAATAAATAAATATTTTTTTAAAAAAGGATGAGTGTGCCAGAGTAAACTTACAAAAGTTCGAGTGGGCCAGCAGGTCTTCCCCCTTCATCTGCTAACATGCACTAAGCTCCTGTGAGGCGCCAGGCACCATCTCAGACATTCAGGACACCAAGGAAAGATCACCCTTGGCCTTTGACCACCAAGAACACTAAACACTATTTGGTAAATTCCAAAATACAAATTCTTCTTAGCACTCCAAAACAATAAAGTTCGACATCATATTTCAGTTATTCCTATGAAAGTTAATCATAGCGTCTATGTCTAAGAATGAGAGTCGCACTGAGTTTGCATTTCAAGTCCTGTTTCCTTTTATAGGTAGTTCTACATTTCAAAGGGCCAGTGCTAGTACTAGAAAATCCCAGAGAAAATTCATATTACTGAGATGATTGCCCTTCTTCAGTTTCAGCTGAGTTTCGTATGTGTCTAAGAGGGAGGCATTTTACTCCTCCCGGGACACATTGTGGCGAAGTGCACGAGCTCAGGTCTTGACGTCTGCAAACTGGTCCTCCCCACCAGCTTCCAGACCTTGAGTTAATTCTTCTTGCTAAGCCTGTTTAGTCATCTATAAAATGAAAACACAGGGGTAAAAAGGATCTTAAAAGATGATTACTAAGCAGGCTGTGTGTATGTGTGCATGTGGCAATTTTGATGACACGAGTGATTCTTATTTTTTAAAAAATAAAGTGTTCTTGGAGGAAGTTTAAAGTCTTATGATTGTGTCTTTCCCTAGGGAATGTCTGAAGGTTTTGCAGGGACAATTAAACTCAATAAACAGTGATATCCAATCTTGTTGTCATCGGTCCTGGTTGAGTGACACCCTGGCTACTATGACCAAGCCTTCAGAGAGTCTCTTGTAGCTATCAATCGAATCGTGGATGTCCAGAGAAAATAGATTGGTGCATTTCTTTGGGAGGAGGTAGTGGTGGTGGGATATGGATGGGAAGAAGATATATAGATGTAATATTGCAAATGTCCTTTCCCAAGTTAGCCAGAAGGCACCTCTAAACCTGACAGGCACTTAACATTCAGAGAGGTGAATTGCATCTTTAAAAAAGAGATCACTTGAATAAGGAGGCTTGAGTAAGACGTGTTTCTTTATACAGCAGCAAATTCGGCTGCAAACCCTATAGATATTTCTAAATGAATACAAAATGCATCAAATGCATTCAATCAATACTATTAGGCCTCCATTCTGTGTCAGGCACTAGAGAGACAGTTGTGAGTAATTCATGTCCCTTTTCTGGTCTCAAAGCTTGCACTGTGGAAGGCACATAAACAAGTAAAGGAATAACGGAGTACGAGAAGTGATGCAGAAGGGGAAACACAGCACTACAACGGAAACGAAGGACAGCCAGGTCAGGGAGGGCTTTTCCGGGGGAAGTAATATTTAAAACTGAAAAGGAGAGGATGAAAGTGAAGTTCTGCAAGTAAATGTGCTTGTTTTATAAGAAAGGAAATTAAGGCACTACTGCGAGGTTCAATGGCTTGGTGGTAATAAGAGTGACAGCAAGTCAAGGCAGCGCCTAGGTGGCGGGGAGAGTCAAAAGCAGGGACATTAGTTCTGATTTTAAAGATGGGATAGATTGCATTCTATTTGAAAGCTAATGGGAGAGAATCAGTCCCTGTTTGCCTGGAAGGGAGTGGGTTCCAGAGCTCCCAAGAGGGACGGGCCTGAGCACTGCGCCAACAGAGAAATGTCAGTGGCTCAATGCACGGGCAGAAAAGTGGATTTTAATCTATATTCTAGGGCGGGTTGGCTAACTTTTAAATCGCCCTCATCAGAAATTCACACTCCAGATGTTGTTGCTTTCAACATATTGTTCTCAAAATCCTCATCAGAGGGTTTTTTAATTAGCCTGAAATATGTGATAGGCGTTAACTTGAAATAGCTTTCATTGGTGCAATGAATAGCGCTCAAGACATGTTTTTTGTTGGAAAGACCATCCAGGCCCCACCATATTTGTCTGCCTCAGGTTTAAGAATCTGGAAAGTCCAGCTTCATTGTATCTCTGTAATACGCTTCCTACCTACGTTAGAGTCCATGTTGTAGTGCATTATCTTCGTCTTTAAGACTGAATAACATCTCTATGCATTTTGCTTATTCATTCATTGATGGACATTTAGGTTGCTTCCATATTTCAGCTATTATGAATAATTCTACCATGAACACGGGGGTGTAGAAATATTTCTTTGAGACCCTGGTCTCAATTCTTTTGGATAATATCCAGAAGTGAAGTTGCTGGGTCACATGGCAATTCTACTTTTTACATTTCTGAGGAGCTACCATACGTAGTGGCTACATCATCTCACATTCCCTCCAACAGCGCACAAGATTTTTCCAGATCCTTACCAATAGCTGTTATTTTCTGTTTTGTTTTTGTTGGTGGTGGTTGTTGTTGTTTTGATAGTAGCTGTCCTAACAGGTGTGAGATGACTCTCATTGTAGTTTTGGTTTGTATTTCCTTAATGATTAATGATGTTGAGCATCTTTTCATGTGCTCATTGGCATATTGTCCCCTTTGGAGAAATATCTATTCAAGTCTTTCACTTATTTTTTTAATTGAGTTGTTTTTCTTGCTGTTGTTGAGTTTTAGGTGTTCTCTATATATTCTAGATACTAATCCATTATCAGACATATAATTGCAAATGTTTCCTTCTATCTTGTGAATTGCCTTTTTACTCAGTTGGTATGTTGGTATTGCCTTCGATGCACATTTTTTTTTTTTTACTTCATGAAGTCCAGGTTGCCTATTTTTTCTTTTGTTACCTATGCCTTTGGTGTCACGTGGAAGAAATCACTGACAAATGCAGTGTCATGAAGACTTCACCCTTTGTTTTCTTCTAAGAGTTTTACAGTTTTTATCTCTTACACCTAGGGCTTTGATCCATTTAGGGTTCATTTTTGTATGTGGTGTTAGTCAAGGGCCCCAACTTCATTCTTTCACATATGGATATCCAGTTTTCCCAGCACCACTTGGTGAAGAGACTATTCTTTCCCCATTAAATGGTCTTGGCATCTTTATCAAAAATTATTTAATTGTATATGTGAGTGCTGATTTCTGGGCTCTTCAATCCATTCCATTGGTCTATATGCTTATCTTTATGCCAGTACACTTTTTTTTTAAAGATTTTATTTGTTTATTCCTGAGAGACACTCAGAGGGAGGCAGAGACACAGGCAGAGGGAGAAGCAGGCTCCCTTTGCAGAGCCCAATGTGGGACTTGATCCAGGGACCCTGGAGTCATGCCAGGAGCCAAAGGCAGACACTCAACCCCTGAGCCACCCAGATGCCCCAGTACCACACTGTTTTGATTACTGTAGCTTTATGGTGACTTTTGAAATCAAGTGTGAGTTTTCCAGTTTTGTTGTTCTTCAAGATTGCTTTGGCTATTCAGTCTCTTGAAATTCTGTATGAATCTTAGGATAACTTTTTCTATTTCTGCAAAAGCATCATGGGGATTTTATTTTTTTATTTATTTTTAAAGATTTTATTTATTTATTAATGACAGACAGAGAGAGAGAGGCAGAGACACAGGCAGAGGGAGAAGCAGGCTCCCTGTAGGGAGCCTGATGTGGGGCTCGATCCCAGTTCCCCAGGGTCATGCCCCAGCCAAGGCAAATGCTCAACCACTGAGCCACCCGGTGTCTCTATTACTTCCTTTCTTGTAATAACTTTGGGTTTAGTTTGTTTTTGTTCTTCTAGTTCCTTAAGTAAAGTTAGGTTGTTGATTTGAAATCTTTGTTTTTTAACGTATTATAGCTACAAGTTTTTAGCACCATTTTCACTGTGTCCTATAAGTTTTGGTACGCTGTGTTTTCATCTTTGTCTTTAACTATTTTCTAGTTTCTCTTGTAGCTTCTTCCTCTTACACATTGGTTATTTCAAGAATCTATTGTTTTATTTCCACAAATTTCTGGATTTTCTCACTTTAATTGTGACTGATTTTTAATTTTTATCCTGTTGTGGTCAGAGAAGATATTTTGCATGATATCTATCTTTTAAATCTATTGAGAAAAATAAATAAATAAATAAATAAATCTATTGAGACTTCCTTTGTAGCCTAACATATGGTCTATCCTGGAAAATGTTCCATGTGCACTTGGGAAGAATGTGTGTGCTGCTGTTGTTGTGTATTATGTTATATATATTATGTATATGTTATATATATATATATATATATATATATATATATATATAATCTCTAGTTGTTTTATTGTGTTGTATAAGTCAATTTTCCTTATTTATCTTCACTGGTTCTATACATTATTGAGAATGAGATATCGAAATATCCGAACATTATTGTAGAACTGTCCTTTTCTCCCTTCAATTCTGTCAGTTTTGGCTTTATGTGTTTTGAATACCTGTCATTAGGTTTGTAAATGTTTATAATTGTTATATCTTCTTGTTACATTGAACATTTTATTAATATATTACATCCTTCTTTGTCTCTTATAACCTTTTTTTGATTTAAAGTCTATTTTGTCTGATATTAGTACAGCCACTCCTACTCTCTTTGGATTACTATTTGCAAGGGATATCTTTTTCCATCTTTTAACTTTCAACCCATCTGTGTCTTTGGATCTAAAGTGAGCTCTTGTAAACATCATATAGTTAGATTATGTGTTTTTATCCATCTCACAATCTCTGTCTTTTGAATGAAGAGTTTAACCCATTTAAGGTAATTAATAATAAGGCATTTACTTCTGTCATTTGTTATTTGCTTTCGATTTGAAATGTTGAAATTCCTTTCTTATTTTCTATTGCGTATATTCTATAGCTATTTTCTTTGTGGTTACCATGGGGATTACATTTAACATCCTAAAGTTGTAACACTCTAATTTGAATTTATATCAGTTTAACTTCATTAATATTGAAAAAGCTCTCATCTATCACAGCTTTATCCCCACCCTGTTTGGTTGTTTGAAATCACAAAATTACATATTTATACACTGTGTGTCTCAAAACATAAATTAACAATTTTTTAAATACATTAGTCTCTTAAGTCATGTAGAAAACAAAATCTGGAGTTATAAACCAAAGTTACACTAGATTTTATATATATACTTTTAAATTAGTCTCTTTAATCAAGTAGGAAAAAAAGTGGAGTTACACACCATTATTACAATAACATTAGCTTTTATAATTTCTCATATGTTTATTTGTACTGAAACCTTCATTTCTTCATATGGCTTCAAATTACTGTTTAATGTCTTCATTTCACTCTGCAGAATACTCTACTGCATTTCTTTCAGGGCAGATTTAATGGCAACAAGTTCTCTCTGCTTTTGTTTATGTGGGAATATTTTATATTCTCCCTCACTTTTGAAGGACAATTTTGCTGGATATGGAATTCTTGATTTTGACATTTTTATTTTTATTACTTTGAATACATCAGTCCACTGACTTCTGGTATCCAAAGTTTTTGATGAGAAATCTACTGATAAATTTATTAAGGATCCTTTGTGTGTGATTAGTCATCTCTTTCTTGCTGCTTTCAAGATTTTCTCATTGTGTTTATGTTTCAAAAGTTTAAGTATTAAATCTCTTGGTATGGGTCTCTTTATCTTACTTGGAGTTGTCTGAGCCTGTTGGGTGTGTATATTCATCTCCTTGGGTAGTTTCCAGCCATTATTTCTTCATATATTTTTTTCTTTCCCTTTCTCTACCTCTTCTCCTTCTGTAATTCTCAGAATACCTATATTGATCTACTTGATAGTATCTCACAGGTCCCTTAGATTCTGTTTACTTTTCTTCATTTTTTTTTCTTTTTCTCAGACTTGATCACTTCCACTTTTCTATCTTCAAGTTCACTGATTCGTATTTCTGCTGGCTCAAATATGCGTTTGTAGCCTAATGAATTTTTCATTTCAGTTATTGTACATTTCAGCTCCAGAATTCTTTTTAGTTTTTTAAAATCTTTTCTCTTACAGATATTTTCATTTTGTTCATCCATAATTTTCTTGAATTTCTTCACAACTTCCTTCAGTTCTCTGAGTAATTTTAAAACAGTTGTTTTGGAGTTTTTCCTAGTAGATCTGTGATCAGGTCTTTTTCAGGGACAGTTTCTGTTGATATATAGTCTTTTCTTTGAATGAGCCATACTTTTTTTGATTCTTCATATGTTTTGTGACTTTTGAAAATTAGGCAATTGAATCTCACAATATGGTAACATGGAAATCAGATTCTCCCCTTTCTCCTTCCCCAGTATTTGCTATATGCTGTTATTTTTGTTTGTTTTTGATTGTTGTAGACTACTCCATGCTGAGGATCAGCCTGGTATAAATTTAAGACCTCTTAGGTCTTTTCTGAAATTTTCCTGGGCTGCAGTCATTTCCTTATTTTCCCTTGCAGTTGTTTTCGAATGTTCTAATCTTTAACATATTGCTCCCAAAGGAGGAAAAGAGGAAAATGAAGAGGAACGAAAAGGACACTGGTTCTTTAAATTTCCTGGAGGTCATTTCAGTCAGAGAGGGAGGGGCTTGCAGCAATAGTAGGAAGTGCAGCAACCCAGGCAGCTCATCTCTTTCCATCTTTGTGATCAGAAGCAGCAATCAGGATTCATATCCCCGGTATTTGGAGAACAAGGTCTTTCCTGCCTATTTGCTATTTGATGCCTTTCCAAGTAAAGAAAAATGAAAAATCTTCACACACACACACACACACACCATAAATATGTGATATAACAGATGTGTTAATAAGATGGGAAAAATCCTTTCATAATGTATACATATATCAAATAATCACAATGAACACTTTAAATATCTTACGATTTTATTTGCCAAATTTACCTCAATAAAGCTGGAGAAAGAAACCTCCAAGGCTTGGGGGAGCTTCCCTGGTTGACAATACTCTGTGTGATTGTCATACATCATTGCTGGGAGAAGTAAGTATTGTTCACAAGACTCTACTGGGAGAGAACAACTGGAAGCTCATGCTTGGAACTCTCCTGGAACCTGCCCTTATGTGCCTCTTTCTTTTGCTAATTTTGCTATAATAAACTGTGGCTGTGAGCATAACAGCCTTTCTGACTTCTATGAGTCCTTCTAGCAAATCCTTGCACATAAGTGTGGTGTTGTGAAACCTCCAGAACTTTCAATACCCTTCTATGAATTTCATAGGTTAATGTTTTAAGGAATCCCAGAGGCTACCAGGAAGATCATAGACCTGCTGTTAGCCATTTCCTTCCTTGCAACATGCATTTCAGGGCTACAGCTCTGGGGCAAGTGTACAATGAGTAACTGCATTCAAGGCTGTGGTGACCTATTATGGATAAGACAGCTTTTAACTCAAGGAATTAATTAATTTATTTTAAAAATACATAGGAAAAAGACACACAAAGTGTAAAATGATAAGGACATTGAAATTCTTCCATTTCTCTTTATCTCGGTTTTCCTATCCACAAAATGAAGGGAAAAGTCACATTACATGCAAAATGAATACAAGTTTACAGACTTCTTTCAATAACTTAGAGAGGAAGAGAAAAAAAGAGAGAGAAACTTTTGTCATATTTCAGCAAAGAATCCTGCTCTTAAAAAAGTGTTTGCTATGCCATGAAGCAGACTATCTCATTCACTTGTAACTAGGTTTAAAGCCTGGAAGATTTTATTATTGTCTCTTCTTAGAGGAGTACATTATACTCCAATTACAAATAAAATATAATAAAATGTATAATTGATTTGTGTTTTATTTCCATGTGCTTAGAACTGCCATATTCCAAACTGGTCTCTCCTTATATGTTTGCTAATTTTCATGTTAATAACAAGATGTCTGTGGCATTTATTAGCCTATAAATTATAACCCTATTTAGAAGTCTCTGCCTCCAATTAGTTTTAAAGACAATTAAAGACCAATTTTTCATTGCTTTCTTTTCTACAAAACACTTTCCAATTTTAATTGTCTACTCTTCTGTTCAAATCAAATTTAATAACAGCAAAAGTTTATCTGTGACTCTTTGGTCTCATTTGATGTATTCTTTATGCACCTAAGAGGGGTAGTACAGACTCTGAAAATTCACATATTCTTATGGGTAAAGAGGAAAAAATTATGAAAGAAACCCTCTATTTATAGAACCTAGGAGGCAGTAGGTAAAATTCATATGAATTTAACAAGTTGACAAAAATAAAAGATGTCTATTTTTCCTTTTTATTTTAATGACAGAGTCTACAGTACTCACAATTACCATTTACTTTTTATGTTCGAAATCTATATTCACTAACAGCTAAAAATTAGAAATAAATATTAATGAATCACTTCTGTGACCTGTTAGCTCAGTTAGCTCAGCTGTTTCAACTTGCCAATGATGAAGCCAAGGTCATGGGAGTGATAGTAATAATTGGATCTAGAGTGTTAATGACTACAAAGGTCTTTTACAAGTATTAAATCATTTGGTCCTCACAATACCCATATGAGATCCTTAGAACAAACATGATTATTGCCACTTTATGAAAAAATAAAGAGATCCATGAAGGCTAAGCAACTTGTTTAAGGTCACATAATTAATAAACAGGGTTAAAAACTCGACTTTTAAGTTTTCTGACGCTGGCATTCTTTCCACTCAAATTGGATGTGTTAACTGTTGCCTTGTAAATAATAAAATGACTATGACATTCCTTAGCCTGTTGATTTTACTTGCATTTAGAAGACTCTGATTTCTGGGTTGAGATCACAATTTCCCAACTTGTAAATCAATTAGAGGAAAAATCATAAGGAAAGGCAATAATTAGCAATAGCTTAAAACATAAAGACAGGAATCAAATGTACATGCCAGACACTGATAGTTCCATGGACTTTGATGTTGCAGCAGTTGAATGGAGCAACATCATCAGTGGCCTGCTTGCAATTTACTCTCTGAACCAGAATGACACAACTGAAAATAAAAGAAGAGAAAGAGACGTTGACTCATTTTTACTGCTTGTTTTTATAGCAATAAATATCACATTAATCAGAAAACTGAGGGACACCTGGGTGGCTCAGTTGGATAAGTGTTGGAATCTTGATTTCTGCTCCAGTTGTGATCTCAGGGTGGTGAGATGGAGCTCTGCTTGGAGTTCTGCTTGGAGTTCGCCATAGTGGGGAACCTGCTGCTCTCCTTTTCCTTCTGCCCCTCCCCCCTGCTTGCACACACTCTCTTTCTTAAGTAGATAAATCAATCTTTAAAAAAAGGAAAGAAATAAAGAAAACTGAGTAACCCCTCCTCTACTGTCTTTTGAGACAGCTGAGATCTTGCACCTCCCTTCTCAATTCCTCTTATCCAGGATAATTCTGTCTGTTCAACAAGGCCAGGGGCAGACAGCAAGGGAAAGTGGCCCTTGTATCCCAGGAAGATGACCTTTTAGGTAAAGCCACATAAATAGTAGCAGAGACAAGAAGGGTGCTGGGAGTGGTGTTTGCAGGGGAGACCAATCTTTCATGGACTGCACCAGATTGAATAATGGAGGGCTGTTTTAGGATCTATGCTATCTCCCTTAGAGTAAAGAAATGGAGAAGTAAAAACAGTAAAAACAGAATTTTCCATTTCAGTGCCAGATGAATATTTCTGAGGTATCATAAATTGAGCTAAAGCTGTGTACAGCTGAGAGGATGGTTTTTACCAATACACAAGTGACAGTAAGGATGACCATGGACAATCCTTACCAGCAATGTACCTGCAAACCCAAGGCCTAAATATAGCTCACTTCATAGCAGAATGGAAAAAAAAAACAAAAAAAAAAACAGCAGAAAGTAAGATAAGAGCAGATGAGATCAAGAACACTTCGAAGAAATTTTAAAAATTGTAATAGCAGTATTAAAATTTTCATTGGAGTCATGTAGAACAGAAGTGAGGCTAAACAAACCAAACAAAAAACTTCAAAATGTCCCCCAGGGACAGGAGAAAGAAGGAGAAATCATAAAAATGATAAATGTGACAACATATGAGGACATATGAGGAACAGAGAGGAGAGATCCAATATCCTGATACAAAGATATTCTAAAAAGAAAAAAAAAGAAATAAAACAAGTAATAGAGAAATTATAATCCAAGATATGATAGAAGAATACTTTTCCAGGCAGGAAAGGCCAGAATCTGTTTGTTACACAAAAAATTAATAAAATATTTTTAATTACAAGTATAAGAGTATAATGCTCTCTTAAATTCCAGTAAAGAATAGAATGTCTATAGTGATCTGAGGTTTAAAAATGGAGAACACAGAATCCCAAATCAAATCAAATCAAATGTCATTCATGTCAGATAGTAACAAAAAACATCTTATACATGCAGAAACTCCAAAAAAATATAACACCCACTTTCCTCCCATGAATGAGAGAAATGAAACAAAACCTCAGAAATGTACTCCACCCACTTGGAAGTTTAATCATCAAGATCTCTAAAATGGAGAAGTACTTGACAATGAACTTAGCTACAAATATGCAAACATGTTTTAATGTGTCTTCTGAAAGTTCTCAAAATTAAAGTGAAAACTCAGAAAGATTCCTGTAGTTAAACCTTGATGTTGAAAATTCATAATCACGGTCTACAATCATAATCTCAGGAAAAAGTAACACAAGAATAGGAAGTGGGTGTGTAGTAAAGGAAGTGAATATTTGTTAAATTCCTGATTTTAAAATAATTACACGAACATTGTTTTACTTTTGATTTAATAATTAAATACAGGATCAAGTGCATTTTGTTTTTTAAAAAATATTTAAAATTATTATTTGTTATTAAATACAGGCTGTCATCTGAGTTTTTAATAGAAAACAAAAGCAAATTAAAGTTGAAGTGCCAGAATTTTCCTAGACTGTTGAATAAGAATAAAAATTTTAGTTTTTGTTTGCTTTTGTTTTGTTTTTAATTTTCAAACTGTGTTTCAGGGAGTACTTGGTGCTTTCTGGGCCACAGGTAGGGTTAGAAGAATGAGGCAAGAGAGCATGACTGGGAGGACCTACAGCTCAGTCTCCTGCTTCTAAATTATAATTCTGTTGAGCTGTCTTTGGCCAAATCAACAAAAAGGCCATTTGTTCATAGAGTGGACTTCATGCAGGTCGGGTCCTGTGTGACCTCAGAAGGGCCCTGTGCTTGGGGTTTATTGCTCTTTGGTCACCATCTTAAAATTTCCAATAATTTTATATTTGGATTTCCATGCTGTAAGTGAAGTCAATAGAACCATGGAGCATGGATAAGGGGCTGAGAGCCATGGCTCTTGGGTGGTCCTGCTTATGTGCAGCCTTGATTCCCACCACTTGCCTTCCCTGGAGAGGGGCTCCACAGGCCATCCCTGCCCCACTGCACCCTGCCACCCCACTTCATCCACTCTTTTCTCTGCCCAGTAAGCACTACTACACTCACCCTCTTCTGCGGGCCTAAGTGTGGTGCCAGATGAGACAAGTACCTGAGACAACATCTCAGGGCAGACATGGCAGTGGCTGTCCCTGCCATGGGCCAGCAGTACATCCATACAGTCAATTGTCACTATGCAAAGATGGGCTTCTGAGCTTCTTACTCTACCTGAGAATGGGCTCATCCAGATATTGAGGTTTTTGTCTTTGGCCATCTCCAGCCCACTATGAATTGGGGTGGCAGGTCATGGGAAGGGGAGATTTATTTCTCTCACATGGTGCTGTGCAGCGATGGTTGAGGGAGGAAGGGAGGAAGCCCTGCTGCTAGTGGACTGTGCACTAGACAAATCAAGGGGCACCTGTGAGCCTCTAAACCCAATGAGTATCTCTATCCCAATGACTCAACATTAAATAGCAAATAATACACTATGAAAGGTGAAGAGAGACCTAGGAAGAAAGGGAAAAGCTTTATATTTTAATACCTTTTATGACATTTCTTTTTCCTGTCTTTTGAATGAGGAGCATGTCTTTTCATTTCACATTGGGTCCTTGCATATCACATAGCTGACTCTGTCAAGGTTTTCCTTTTCAGATATTTCTGTGAGTGCTTAGGCACTTACTGATTTCTCAGACAGTTCTGGTCATCCTGTAAGCTGGATTCAAAGCCATCCACTTGAACACTAATTGTGTAAGGAATTCACGACTGCCACCATCAGAGAATGATGGGACTAATGAGTCTGGAGCACCACCATTCACACGGAAAAGCAGAAGCAGCAGTAACAGGATTACAATAACTTCTTTGTTTCGGACATGGAAGATCAGGGAACTGGAGATTTCAGCAACCAGCACAGACTGGAGAGAGGAGAGAATTGGGACTTATGCAATGCTGAGTTCTACTTTTGATATGCTAAGATGTGTTTTACAATTTTTACTTGCAAGTTACAGAAATCTAACTCAAACCACTTCAAACAGAAACCCTGGCTTATATGAAAAGAAAAAGGGTAACTGAAAAATCCAAATGCATCATCAATGTCCTTTGCTTTGCATTTCACTATGGCTCTCTAATTGTAGGCCTATTCCTTTTAGATGTTGCCACATTGCAGCTATACAGATGATCTAGCTTTGGAGTCTATCATTACAGCTTGTGATCCAAGGATAAAGAGATTTTTTTCCCCCCTCCCAAAGTGAAACTGAAGAAAAAGACTGACTGGCTTGGTTAATATGTTCATGCTCTGACCAAACACTATTGTCAATTGGATGGATAATACGATTGCCCAGTTCTGGGCTGTATATCAGAGTACGACAATTCTGGAATTAGCATCCTTGGAACCACAAGGAGAGGCAGAGAGGTAGCCCTGCAGTGAAAGAGGCTACTAATAGCAGAAAAGGATGATTTTACAGACTAAGCACTAGGAGCTGACTAAAAATTATCTGTGAAACATCAAGACGGGAGTGGGTATATTTTTGAAAATCAGAAAACTGCCTTCTACTTCCTGGATCCATGTAGCAGATATAATAAGAAAACTGGGACCTCCAATATCTACTCATTTTTCTCTTTTTCTGACTTGTTGATGTGCTTCGAATTGGTATCTCTGTCAGCGCAGTCAAGGGAGCCATACTTGCATGGAGGTTGAAAGTGAAGTATACACTATTTCAAGGTAAAGGTACCAAGAAATGTTGCTTCAACGTAAGACATTTCTCAGATTAAAGCCTTCCATGCTACTTTCACTAGAGATTTTCACAAAGTTACTGGATAATTCCTGAACTATTGTCAACATGGTACTTTCTACTTTGGTTATTACCTTTGTAAGTTTTCTTTCTTGCAGGAAACCAGAAAAGAAAATAATCATAGTTGAGATTATTCAGGCAACAGGAACTTCTAACAGCATCTAGATATAGAATTCAGGAGAGAGGTGAGAGATGAAGTCTAGAATTATAATTTTGAGAGTAGACAGTTTGTAAGTGATGTCGGGAATCATGGGAGTGTCAAGGATTATTCTAGGAGGAAGAAATATGGAATGAGAAAGAAAGAGAGCAGCTAGGGACTTTTCCCTTCTTGTGAATGGTAATTAATGGTACAAAAATACTGTAAATACAACATCTGTGTGCTCCTTTCCTAGATGATAGACACCATTGAGCAAAAACGAAGATAAGTCCTCTCAGGCAAAGCCTGTATGTTAGCATGGTACATTGACTTAGTCTGCTTTTATTGGAAAATGAAGAAAAATCTATTCACCTGTGTCTCCAATGAAGGAAAGGATTTATTATTGATATTACCACTGAGCTTACCTCAAATAACCCAGGAGATTTTCAATTGGATATTATTAACTGTCCACAATCCCTGTCTTTAGAAAAGCAATTGCATGAGTTAAAAACAACAACAACAACAACAACAACACTCTCCTCTGGACTGGTCAATGATGTAATAGAAAAAGTTTGTCAGAAAATAATAGGAATCCTCTCTGTTTTTTTTTTTTTTTTTCTTCCTCAAAAACTCTATGAACTGATCCAGTTTGAAGAATCTGGAAAAGTAAGAAACATGAAGAATTATCACTTTTAAGTTGAAAGCAAGAGTATCATAAATATCTGCTGCTACAACTAATATTAAGGCACTTAATCTTTGTCAGGTACTCTCTGTCCTTTATACACATTACTTAGTTTATTCTTCATTGTAACTTTAAAGAACACGTATTTTTTTTCCCTTTTACAGATAAAGATCTTAAAGCTAAATCATTAACCTGGGGGGGGAAGTCCTGTCATCTCCCTAAAGGAGAGCCCCCTCCAAATCCCCTGATTAGAGCACCAGGCAGCCCCAGATCTGCCCAAAGGGGTCCAGGCACCTCAGTGTTAAGTTGTTAAGAGAATATATCTTAAAATTCTCGTCACAAAGGAAATAAGATTGTAAATGTGTGTGGTGATGGATGTTGACCAGTCACTATGGTGATCATTTCTCAATATACATATATATACAATCGTGGTTGTATACCTGAAACTAATATAATGTTCTATGTCAATTATTATCTCAATTTAAAAAAATACTAACTTGTTGCAAGATTATTTTTTTTTGAAAGGTGAAAATTTTTAAAAGACAAGGAAAAAGTAGCCCATCACTACTGTTCTCTGCCACCAAGAATACTGTTACTATTAGTTATGGATTCTCAAACTTCAACTGTGATTCAAGTCACAAAAGCATACAGTGGAAAAAACTAAGTTAAATTATGAACGTGAAGATCACATGATACATAAGTAGAAGAATCAGTATTTGAATTTGAGTGTGTCTGATGACAAAGTTCATGCTCTTCCAACAGTTCCTACTGTTTTCTGTGAGTAATAGAAAAGATGAGAGCAAATGATGTCACAAAAACCAAGGTATAAGGAGCTACCATGTTAGAAGTTGACACATGCAACATTTCAAGGAATCAGTGAACCAAGAACTGAAAAACAACCCTATGATTTGAAGACTAAGTAACTCTTGAATCATGGTGAATGAAGTTAATGTAGTTAAGCATTGAACACATCAAAAATACATAGAAATTATGGATAAAGGTAATCAAAAATACTTTTTTAAAGATTTATTTATTTATTTTGGAAAGAGAGAAAGAGAACACACATGTAGAGGGGAAGGGCAGAGGGAAAAGGAGATAGAAACTCAAGCAGACTCCCACTGAGCATGGGGCCAGACTCCAGGGGGTGAATCTCAGGACCCTGACACCACAACCTGAAATAAAACCAAGGCTCAGGCATTTAACCAATTATGCCATCCAGGTGATCCCCCAAAATATTTTTTAATTAAAAGATGAGCTCAAAAGAAGGAAAGGGAAAACATTCCAAAAATACCAAAAATAAGACTGAACTCAAATACTTAATAGGAAGTAGAAAGTAATATTGTGTTGGGAATTTGAGTGCTCAGACCTATGTTGACTCTGGGATTGGAGTCCTGGTTTTCAATACCCATGCAGGTCTTGAGACAGAGCCTCAGGCAGGTAAGGCCTCAAAGGCTGTCCTGTTTTGTGTTGTTTTTTTTCTTAAAAAAAAAAAAAAGTAAAAAAATTGTGTACAACTGGATGAGAAAGCAATAAGGAAATTTGCTGTTCCTAAATAGCAATGAAAGAAACACATAGTCGTCTAGAGACATCTGGACACATACTACCTGCAGGTTGAGAACTAATAAAAAAACATGATCCAGAAATATCAAAATATCTCAATAGGACACTTTTAAAACCCAGGGCACAAGGTATTCCCACAGTTAACCTCTGAAGAAGAGTTGACAATAAAAAATTGCATACCTTATAATGAAGCAAAAAATAAGAATGGAGAGTCTACAGATAATGAATGGAATTATCATTCTTTTTTAAAAAAGATTTATTTATTAGAGAGAGAGAGCTCGCATAAGCGTGGGGGAGGGGCAGAGGGAGAAGCAGGCTCTTTTACTGTGTAGGGAGCCCAATAAGGGGCTCAATCCCAAGACCCTGAGATCATGACCTGAACCAAAGGCAGACCTTAACTGACTGAGCCACCCAGGCTCCCCTGGAATTTAAAACTCTATTAAGAAACAGAACAAATGAAGTAATTAGGAAGAGTTCACCAAACAAATATACTAAAAATGCGTAAGAGGTTAAGAGAAAGGAAAAGAAACTATTATGAGAGAAGAGGTGAATATGAAAGACTTAAAAATAGAGCCAAAAAAATTCTAAAAGGAAATATTTATAGTCATAAAATTTTTATACCAATGTTAATAGCTTTATCAAGGTATAATTCACATACCAGAAAATTAATCCATTGTAAGGACATAGCTCAATAATTTTTAGTAAATGTGTAGACTTGTACATCCATTACTGCAATCTTATTTTGGAACATGTCCATTGCCCCAAATAGTGATTAAATGTTAATATTAATGGGAAGTCAAATAAAACTACAAAAAAAGAAGCATAACCTATTTTAGAGATAGTAAGCAAATCAGTGGTTGCCTGTGGTCAAGGGATGGAGAGGATTGATGGAGATGAATATAAAGGACCTCTCTGGGGTAAGGCAATGTTCTGTATCTTGGTTGCAGTAGAAGTTACAGAGTACAAAAAATGGCCAAGATCATGGAAATATATACTGACATTTGTCTTAGTCCATTCTGGTTGCTGTAACAAAATACCACAGTTTGGGTGGCTTCTAAACAATAGAAACATTTCTCAGAATTCTGAAGTCCGGAATTCCAAGATCAGGTGCCAGCATGGTTGGGTGAGGGGCCCTTTCTGGCCTGCAGAATTCTTTCTGTGTCCTCACATGAAAGAAGGGGCAAGAGAACTCTCTGAAGTCTTCTTTATAAGGGGATAATCCCATCAGGAGGCTTGCACATTAATGATCTAGTCATCTCCTAGAGAGCTCACCTCCAAATACCCTCTCACTGGGGATTAGATTTCAACATACGGATTGGAGTGGGGGAACACAAACATTGAGTCTCTAGCAAGGATTTTCCAGATAGAAGAAAAAGACATGTCTTCAGCTTGAAGAAATGCAATAAGCACAAAAGGATAAACAGAAGCAAATCCACAATGGTGGCATGATGAAACCTCAGAACACCAAATATCAAGAATTAAAAGCAACCGAAGAAGAAAAATTACCTTGAAAACAGAAACAGTCTGATTGATAGCAAACTCCTTTCTAGCATCATTAGGAATCAGAAGAAATAATATCTTCAAAATACTAAAATAATTTCTGTCAACCTAGACTTCTACATTTAGCTAAGCCATCAGTCAGGAGTAAGGAATAGAAAACCATTTTTAGAGGAAAATAGAAAGCTTACTATTCATAAACTAAAAAAAAAATGTATTTCAGAAGTCAAAGCCTTTGTATAGTAAAAAGGAATTGAAGATCACTCTTCCCAGAGCCGATTCAATAGAGGGGTAATGGTACAACCTCATGGTAATGGCTCAAAAAGGAGTGGGAAGAAGGAATTCAGGAGAGTCCAGGAACATGAGGCTTGTGCCTTTTTCTTTTCTAGTTGTGGTACATCAGGTGAAAATGCTATTGAAGGAGAGTGGATTGTGGTTGCGGATCCAGCAGTAATGCTCAGCATAGTTGTGGCCTAACTAACACAGCAGGGAAAGCGTTACCGAAGAAATGCAGGTTGTCCAGCGGAGAATGGAAACCAAGCAGTTACTACCAAGGATCCATAACAAAGTATTTGGGCAGAAATACATTGCTTCTTTAATTCAACACAGAGTGAAGTTTTAGACAGATGTTAAATAGGTCTTGGGTCGCCATGCATCTTTCAATGTCACGTGTTAGAAGGTAGTTCCGATTGATTAACCATCATGGCGAGCAAGATTTTCAGTAGGTAGGAGGTTGGGGAAAAGGCTGTAGAAAGTTGTCATAAATATTGATTGGCTCGCATTACCACATGGGGTGTTTCTTTCCTATATATATATGGGCTTCTGCTCTGTTAGAGGAGACTTTTTGAGGGGTAGCCGTGAACACAGATCTGAAAACGAAATGTTTACTATCCAACATGAACAGACGTGTCCCCAGGATTTTGTATAACATCGCCGAATGTGCAGTTTTCAAAGTCTACAACATTTCGGGCCTCCTCCATCTGTGAGCTGGACCATACTGGTGTCCTTATGGTAAAGAGGCTGATGTTTCAAGACAACGTGACATACCAACCGATTAAAAGGTCTCACCAGTTTCCCTAGTCCCCACTCCCCTTCCCAACCCTCTTCTTAAGATGGGAGTCCCTGGGTATGTGACTCTTCCAGGACACCTGGACGACTTTGCTCCCTTAGGGAGAAAGGGGCTGCCCTCACCTACAGCCTGGAGGTTCGGAATGAACTAATCTCAGCAAATGTAAGTACTCTCCTGCTTTCCATTACTCTCTGTCAGGCAGAAATTGTGGGTACATAGTGAAATCCAACTGTAATTCCATTTTGTTTGATTTGGCATAAAAAAAGTGAACATTTCTCCTTAACTTCTTTTCAGAGTGAGCATGTGGCTTTCCTCAACAAGAGGGCCACTGACCAAGGAATCAGCTCACTTTACATCAGTGGAAACAGGCCATCTTTAAAAAAAAAAAAAAAAAATTCAGTGGATTTAGTCCATTTTAAGAATACCTATCATAGGGCAGCCCGGGTGGCTCAGCGGTTTAGCGACACTTTCAGCCCAGGGCGTGATCCTGGAGACCCGGGATCGAGTCCCACATCGGGCTCCCTGCATAGAGCCTGCTTCTCCCTCTGCCTGTCTGTGTGTGTGTGTGTGTGTGTGTGTGTGTGTCTTTCATGAATAAATAAAATCTTAAAAAAAAACCCACTGCATCATCAATGGTTAAAAAAAAGAATACCAATCATAATTTATCAATTTTCTATGATCCCATAAGAAGGAAAAACATGACACATGTGAGCAATGTTCAGTTACAGGGTGACTTCCCTGAGGCTCCCCACAAATGGCACAAGACAACAATCCAGAAGGATGAAGAACGGCCAAGCTCAACACTTAGTGATTCATAAGAACAACCAACTATTTGCTTCTTGGAATGATAGATGAATTATTAGGAGGTGTGATTTCTTTTTAGAGGGAGGTGGTTGCAAGGCTGGGACTTAATAACTAGGTATATGTGGTTATATTTAAGAATCAGTTGACCCAGGGGCTCCTAGATGGCACAGTTGGTTAAGAGTCTGACTCTTGATTTCGGCTCAGGTCATGATCTCAAGATCATGAGCACAATCCACTCTCCAAGTCAGACTCTGCGCTCAGTCTGGAGTGTGCCTGAGGTTCTCTCTCCTTCTTCCTCTGTCCCTCCCCGAGCTTGCACATGTGTGCACTCTCTGTCTCTCTCTCTCTTAAAGAAATAAATCTTTAAAAAAATAAGGATCAATTCATCTGAGCATTTGGATTCTAACAGTGAACAAATACTTGATTTTATACTAATCATATTTTACTTGGAAAACCTATCATTTGTCCACAATAGCCACACTGTGGAAGGAGCCTCGGTGTCCATCAAAAGATGAATGGATAAAGAAGCTGTGGTCTATGTATACACTGGAATGTTCCTCAGCCATTAGAAACGATGAATACCCACCATTTGCTTCGACGTGGAAGGACCTGGAGGGTATTATGCTGAGTGAAGTAAGTCAATCGGAGAAGGACAAACATTATATGTTCTCATTCATTTGGGGAATATAAATAATAGTGAAAAGGAATAGAAGGGAAGGGAGAAGAAATGGGTGGAAATACCAGAAGGGGAGACAGAACATGAGAGACTCCTAACTCTGGGAAACGAACTAGGGGTGGTGGAAGGGAAGGAGGGTGGGGGGTGGAGGTGAATGGGTGACGGGCACTGAGGGGGGCACTTGACGGGATGAGCACTGGGTGTTATTCTGTATGTTGGCAAATTGAACATCAATAAATAATAAATTTATTATTAAAAAAAAAGAAAACCTATCATTCATTTGAAGGTTTGTTCTATCTTGCCTGGCCATAATACACATGTAGGTACGCTTAGATGTCAAGAAGAGATGGATCTGGGGCTAAAACACCAGTAAAGGAATAGAGGACATCGTTTAGGTATGAGGCAGGGTTGTGTGTCCATAGACTAAGTCCAGAGGCATGAGAACCAGGGATCAACTAGACTAAAAACTCAAGTCGGAATGTAAACCCCAGCAAAGACTAAGCCAAAAAGGTGGGACAGGGCAATGTAACGGTTACCATTTATCAAGGTCATTTTGAAGGTGAAGAAACAGGCTCAGACATGTGAAATGACTAGCCCTCGTTCTCACAGCCGTCAAGGGAGCAGAGCCAGAGTTCAACCCCTTAGGTCGGCCTGCCGTCACTCGGCTTTCTGCCCTCCCACCCTGCCTCCCTGCCTGGAGGGACGCCCACAGTCAGTGGCTCCAGGTGTCTAGGTAGGGAGGGGCCCTGGGGGCCCAGTGCCAGATAGGACTTTTCCTGTCCTCTTCCAGGCAGCATCAGGCTGTCCCAGATATTCTGGGAAAAGAAACCACGGCAATACGTGTACATATCCACGTCGAGGAAATTCAGCTTCCTTAATCAACTCAGCACGCACACAGCTGGAACTCAGCTCCTCACTCACAGAAAGTTGTTACGTGAGAATCAGTCATGAGTATTCTCGGAGTTCACCCCAAGACCTCTCTTTGATTACTCACAGTGTTCAGATAAACTCTTCAAGCCATTAATAGGTTTTATTCTTGTATTTCTGAATGTACTAAGTCAACTTGGGTTTACTGGGTGTTTTCATTATACAACTACTGTAAGTTTCCAGCAAGAGAGGCCCATTGACACTAATTTAAGACTTTTCTGTTCTTTTCCTTTGATTTTTTAGTGACTTCAATTTAAAAAAATGTGTTAGACCATCTATTCTCCTGGAAAATGTCATATTGCTCCCCAAACATTTGTTTTGGCTGAGATTCCTCTGTGTCTTAGAATTAGAAAGGAATTTAGAAGTCATCCAGCCCTGTCTGCACTTCACATGAAGAGCAGCGGAATACTAGAGCAGTTAAAGACTAACTAAAGTACTAAAGTACTAGAGCGGCCAAGACTGCACCACAGCAGCTGGGTTGAGCCCAGGTCTTGGGACTACGGCCCAGGGCTCCAACACATCATGCCCTTTATGCTGCCAGACATCAAGTGATAACATTCAAGAAGCTTCCAATCCAAAGGTAATGCACTTTAGAAATATGCTTTATTCATGCCCAGGCTACCTTTTTAAAAAATTATTATTAGGGGATAGACCTTAAAAATGATAATTCACAACCATGTTGTATAAAATAGACTCAATCTGATTCACTAGCCAAAACTCTCCACAGTCGGAATACATGAGAAGTTCTGACCTATTTTGGCACAGGCCCTCTGCTGCCGCTGCGTTGAAGGAGTCGATACCATTCGCAGGAGGATGAAATGAATCTACTGAACACATGAGCCATTAAACTACACAAGGGGCATTAAAAACTCTTTCCTATTTACAACAATGCTGCAAAATGCCTATTCTGGAATCTCCATTTCACAGATAAGGAGTCTTTGATTCTATAACACGTGGAGTCACCAGAAGAGTTGAGGGAAAACAGGCTCCCTGGTGGAGTGAAAATCACTGGACGGGCGGTCAGGAGAAGTTCCCCTGAGGTCACTGAGTACGGGGCCCTTGGGTAAGTCACCTCTCCTCTCAGCCTTCCCTTCGTCAGCAGTTAAAGGAGGATGTTTTGCCTAAATAAATTGTTAATTCATTCCAAGGTAATGGACCTGATTCCAAGTCCCTCGAGGCCCACTGTCTAACCACACGATGCTGAATTTAGTCCATACAAAATGAGAAGAAGCCTCCTCTTGAACAAATCTGTACTGACCGCTGAAGGAAGCGACGTGCTTTGAAGGTGGACCAAAGGACGGAGAGGAGACAAACTGCGGGAGGAAGCTTTGCCATCGGCATGCTAGATCTGAGGGTTGTGTGGGAGACCAGTTACTGTTCCGAAGATTTAAGACAACATTGTCTGAATTTACACATTCACAGATATTATTAGAAGTCACAACTAGGCTGAGGGCAGCGATAGGCACAATATAACCTAACGTATGTTAGACCATTACTATGCTACTCTAGATATTTTTTCCCAAAATATTTGTTGAGTCTTTAAATCAGTTGTCTCTCCAAGTTTCTTAAAATGGAATCTCTGGAAATCCATCTTAATGACTAAACAAGCGTTGAGCATTAGCTGTTGCAACTGCATCTGGGAATAGTTCTCAAATGTTTAACTGGACGTCAAATGGGGTAAAGAAGCCATTCGGTCATTTAATGTGAAGAGCTACATTTTTCCTACCAGTTTTAATTGGATCAAGTCCCATTATCTCCCCTTTTCCCCAGACCCTCTCACTGCTGTGCTACTGTCAGGGGCTGTTGGCTGGATTTGATGGCATAAGTGACTACTATGGGAAATGAAGAAAGCCTAAGCCTAAAACAACTCACTTTTTCTTGTCTTTTTTTCTACTTTCAGTATCAACAGGAAATGAAGAAGTACAGATTTTTATAGCCATTTTATAGTCAACATTTCATTTATTTATGTTTTGTTTAAAGAAAATAGAACATAGACTCTGTGTGCGTGTTGCCCGCTATCACAATTTTGTATTTCTTACCAAATCCTATTTCTTAGTGACATCATGTTAAAATCCAGGTAATAAGAACATTCCCAGAGTTTTTTATTTTTAAGATTTTTATTAATTTATTCATGAGAGACAGAGAGAAAGAGGCAGAGACACAGGCAGAGAGAGGCAGGCTCCATGCAGGGAGCCTGATACGGGATTCAATCCTAGGACTCCAGGATCACACCCTGGGCTGAAGGCAGGTGGTTAACCACTGAGCCACCCAGGCGTCCCCATTCCCAGAGTTTAAATTCAGCAGATATTATAATGGGATGCAAATTAGGTTTCTAATAAATACTAATTTGAGTAAATACACAGTCTTAAAATATATTATACCTCATTTTCTCATTAACTTTTAAGAAATTTGAAATAAAAGGACAAAATTGGCATCTTTTAATTTAAAAATTTTCAAATCCTTTTTTCCCCTTTTTGTCCTATTCTCATTTGCTTATACAAATAGAAAAAGAATAACTGAGTAATTGGTCAAGAGGTCAAGAGTGAGGAACAGGAAGGAAACAGAAGCTGACGTGCCAAAGACGGGAGCGAGGATGACAGTTCATGAAAGAGGAACACTTAGAAGTCATTGGCCTCTGGGAGAACAAAGCAATAAAACTCAATGCCAATGAGCACGGGCCCATCAAGAGCTGCACAGCTTCCAAACTACCTAAATTTAACTCCATCTCAACAATGTTTGGATAATCCCATTACAGCCATACACGGTCAGTTATTTTTCAAGTTTAAATGTTTCAAAAAGAAGTTATGATTTCCTAATGCAGATCATTTTAGCATCTTGATCAGCACGGGTTAGAAACTCAGGGCATATCTCTGCAGTGTAAATCATGGGCCGGAAAGGATTCATACTGAGGATTTTCATCAACTCAACAGCCAAATTAGACTGACTAAATAACCAATCAATTTGAACCCAAGCAAGCCTGTGAGAAAGGAAACAGGAGAGTGGGTATGACATCTGTTGGCCCTTCTTGCTGGACAGGAGCCCTTGAGATTGACTCAAAGTGAAGTGCGGTATTCATTTACTCCCGTCCCTTCTGAAATCTTCTACTGTATGGAAGAGAGCACGTAAAGACTGTGAAGGGAGTGAGGAGAAGAAAATAACAGTGTCAAGAGTTAATGGTATGCCAGGACACCTGCGTGGCTCAGCGGTTGAGCATCTGCCTTGGGCTCAGGGCATGACCCCGGCGTCCCGGGATAGAGTCCCACGTCGGGCTCCCTGCACGGAGCCTGTTTCTCCCTCTGCCTGTGTCTCTGCCTCTCTCTCTGTGTCTCTCATGAATAAATAAATAAAATCTTAAAAAAAAAAAAAAAGAATTTACTGTATGTCAAGAGCTGTAATAACCTGAGAAAAATTCAAATGCTCTAACTTTATTAGTAACTCTAGCACAGATTTTACATGAAAATTCACATGCCCAACTATGTGATAAAGTTTCATTATCTGTAAACAGTTTACATTTCCCAGGTTCCCAGAAAAGGCGACTAATGAAATCTCTACAGACACCTGTTGGCTTTTCATAACAGATTTCTCTATTCCAAAGTTTCATCCAGTCCACATCGGAAGGGGCAACATAGATATTTCTGAGATGTTTTGCCTGTCATCCTTTTAAAGAAAAATTCTCTATATTTTTTTAAAAGATTTTGTTTATTTATTTATTTATTTATTTATTTATTTATTTATTTATTTGAGAGAGAATGAGCGAGAGAGAGCAGAGCACAAGCCAAGGGAGGGGCAGGGCCAGAGGGAGATGCAGACTCCCCGCTGAGCAGGGAGTCCAATGCAGGGCTCCATCCCAGGACCCTGGGATCATGACCTGAGCAGACATGATGCTTTACCCAACTGAGCCACCCAGGTGAATTCTCTGCATTTTAATGAAGCAGTCAAACTGTTCCTCAGTCAGTTGCTCAACTCCATATTTCTGTGCAAATGCTTTAGCAATGTATAATACACACAAATCAATGTTATTTCTTTTTATCAGTAACATCCTCTTTCCTGGAAATGAAAGGAGATTGAGGTGAGCAGTGATTCATTACATCTTGTGATGAACATACTATGGATGGTTTGCAAAGTGGTTCTGAGACATTTTGATTGCTCGGTGTCCCAGGACGTATCATAGGCTATGGTTGGTTATAGGAAAGGTGAGCCTCTGTGTTTCTTTAAAGTCTGTTTGAAATACATAGAGCAGAAAAACTCATAATCATTGTTGCAGATTATTAATAAAAATTCCCACCGATTTTAACTCCGATCTCATGCTTCCCTATCTCTTAGAGAAAATACTTCACGTGATATAATAATAGCAACAACAACCAGGTACTCTATTAACCACTTTGCGTTTATTTCTAATGTCATCCTTGGAAATAACCTGATTAGATAGGTGTGTCACCCCATTTGGCACACCTTGTTTTGTTCGCTGCTGTATCTCTAGTACTTTGTGCGCACCTGCCTGATATTGTTTGATACATATTTGTTTCGTGATCATATGAATGATTAGTCAGGAGTAGGAATTCAAGCTCAACTTTGCCTTTAGAGCCTGAGGCAAAACTGTCTCGAATTAGCGTGAACAAATAACAAGATGCCACAGCATGCCTATGTTAGCCATTCCAGAATTTTGCATATCAAACTCTGAGGAAGTGTTTTCTTTTTCCCAATTAAAATTTCTTGTACTACTGTAGAAGTGCCATTTCTTTTGTTCTGTTTATAGTAAAAATGCAGGCACCCAATCTGCTAGTTGCAGGTACCCGATCTGCTAATATTCTCTGGGTCATGCTATTTCTGAAGTGCCCAAACAGCTGTACTTAAACTGAAGTATTACAAATTGTCATTGCACTACAGGAATTTGCTTCCTAAAGTAATTTTATAGTGAGTAATGCCCTGCACCATAGAATCATATGGAGACTGTTTTAAAATTTCTAATGCCTAAATCATATCCCAGACCAATTAACTTGGAAGTCCCGGGGATGGGACCAAGGCATCAGTATATTTTTAAAGCTTCCCTGGTGATTACAATATGAGGTTAAATTGGAGAACTATTGTCTTAGAAAAGGAAACAATTCACTGTTAATGTCTCTTCTCAAATTAATGTTATCTTTCTCTCAGCCACCTATTTCTTCAAATAACTCCTAGTTTCCTTAACCTTTTCCCTCCAGTTGTAATATTTTTACTTTAATTATTTTACTAGCTCTTTTGAAGCTCTTTGCCAAATTCTCTATATGTAGAAATGAATTAAGAACAATACTATCAGGGTCAGATAGGTTCCATTATTACCCAAAACTTCTTTCTGATAGTTATAAAGCACTATATATAATAGCACTTATGAAATGGCTATGTTCTAAATTAAGTTATGCAAAGGGATTGAGTGATACAGATTTCCATGCAACCATCATTGAAGGTGGATCCTTTTCCTACTCTGAGACCATGACAATAACACTTCCATCAGAGGGGCAAAACTCACTCATCACTTGGATTTCAAACATATATATTCAGTGTTAGCGTGAACAGTGGCTGTTTTAAAATTTCAATTCAATTAGCCAGCATATAGCACATCACTAGCTTCAGATGTAGAGTTCAATAATTCGTCAGTTTCATATAACACTCAACACTCATCACATCACGCAGTCAGCTCATCCTCCCATGCTCCTTCCCTCCAGCAACCCTCAGTTTGTTTCCTATAATTAAGAGTCTCTCATGGTTTGTCTCCCTCTTTGATGACTTTCCATTCAGTTTTCCCTTCGTTCCCCTACGATCCTCTGCACTGTTTCTTATATACCACATACGAGTAAAATCGTATAATTGTCTTTCTCTGATTGACTTATTTCACTCAGCGTAATACCCTCCAGTTCCATCCACATGGATGTAAATGGTAAATAGTCATCCTTTCTGATAACTGAGTAATATTCCATTGTGTGTATAGACCACATCTTCTTTATCCATTCATCTGTTGATGGACATCTTGGCTCTTTCCAGTTTGGCTATTGTGGACATTGCTGCTATAAACATTGGGGTGCATGTGCCTCTTGGATCATTACATTTGATCCACTACTAGTATTGCAATTGCTGGGTCGTAGGGTAGCTCTATTTTTAACTTCTTGAGGAACCTCCCTGCTATTTTCCAGAGTGGTTGCACCAGCTTGCATTTCTATCAACAGTGTAAAAGGGTTCCCCTTTCTCTGTATCCTTGCCAACATTTATTGAACACTGGCTTTTGGTTCTAAAGAGCTATTTGCACATTTGCACTTATTTATGAATTCCATGCCAGACTAGAACATATTGAAAAAGATTGATCTTATTTTGATTATAATCTTACCTTAGATTTTTCAGACTCTCTTCCTTTTCACTATAGTTATAATTTTAAAATGCCCCCTAAAAAGTCATCTTAAGGGAAAATAAGTGCATTGTCAATTTACAGTGTAGAATGATAGCTTAGAAGCCTATGATTGCAAACCTACATGAAACATTTCATCTTTTCCTAAACCCAAATTTACCATGCTTAAAAGAAGACTCTAGATTTCCATTGTTTAGTCATGGCAGCTAGACTGTACACACACACACAGCACCCTAAAAACAAAACAAACAAAAAATACCGGATAAAATAGTGTCCTAATATTGGAAAGCTTACCATATAGTAAAGAATTATCAGCTCAAACATATGAGAAAAGAAGAACCCAGAAAACCATGTAAGCAGGATACTCAAGGGCTACTTTGGCCAAGAAACCTTTTATCCATTCAGGACAAAATGAACTAGAAAACTGGACTGGAGACTGCCCACCTTAAAGTCAGCACCCCAAAGGACTGTACCTTGATGCTAAGGTAGGGCTCCAAGGTAGAGCTCCGAGGGGCTACACCTTTGGGGTAAGGAGGCCTGAGCCTACTTCCACTGCCATAAATCCCAGAACTTCCAAAAAATGTACTGGAAGATTAGGAAGAAAGTTTGGTAAGAAAACTGTCCTGAGGTGAGGCATTGGAATCATGGCTGGTGTATCTGAAGCTGCAATCTATTTTTTTTATCATCAAAGTGTTCAAAGGAACCATAAGCAATAAATTTGAAGTCGTATTGAGCTCACAGTGCACCTAAACACCTGAAAGGGACAAATGTAAATCACTTCTAAAGGAAAACATATATATGCTAAGCCTTAGGGAATTTCCATAAATACTGTTTTCAAGGACAATGTGCAGTGTGCAATTAAAGATAACTAACCATAAAAGTAAATAAGTTGCCATAAGCAATAAACAACAGAAATAACAGGCAGAGGACTGCAAATACTGCCATTATCAGGTGGCTTATAAAAAATGGATGTTCGCTGTGCATGAGAGAAACAAAAGAGAAATTTGAAGCTATATGCATGAAATAGGAGAATAAAAGAAGTGATGTGGAAGATTTGGAAAAGAACCAAGAGAACTTTAAGAACTGAAAAACAAACTGAAGTGTAAGACTCAGTGGGTAAGTATGGTAGCGGATTATGCAAAACAGAAAAGAGAATTATCAGTGAACTAGATGGTAAAGTTAATAGAAATGATTCATAATTTAGAATGAAGATATCCAATAGATGGCAAAAACAGAGCTGTTTAGTAGACAAAAAAAGAGAGATTTAGAAAGTCTTACATTCATCTTCACATAGTTCCTGAAAGGAGAATATGGAGTAGAAGCAATATTTGAAGGAATAATGGGGTGGCTGAAGATAGAGGCTGACTGGTATCCATAAAACAGGTCTTCCTATTTACTTACTCATGAAAATCCTCCTCTACTAGGTCATGCTGTGGTGACCCTTCACACAGGATATAAATGTTTGCATGGTTTTCACCCACTCGAAGAAGTCTATCCGCATACCTCTGCCCTAGATCTCCCTGTCATCAGTTTTCCAATCATATTCCTTCCAACTTCCTGACTATCCAGTCAAACAACTCACTACAGCCCATGAATGTATATATGGTCACACTTCTGGCCCTTTCACCTTTCAGACAAAAATGAACAACCAGATACACCCACTTGAAGTTTTGCTCACTGGGAAGATTTCCCTTCACCACTGTCCTTCATAGAAGTCCCAAGAAGGGGCTAAGGTACTGCAGCTATTCAATTCTGGGTGGTGTCTACATATTGCACAGAATCATCTGTAAACCAGGCCGAAGTCAACTGAGGAAGCTTCCTATGAGGCACAGATATAGACAGGGTGAGAGAAAGTAATGTAGCTGGAATAGGCACCAGAGGCATTTGGGCCACTTTCTTATGCGACTTCTTTGTGGCTTCAGATCCTGCTCAAACTCAGTCTCATATGTAGCACTTCCATTGGATGAATTACCGCTGTACATAACCAAATGTACGGCTTGGTGGGTCAGATATCACTGGTACTGATAGGTAGCTAAGGTCCTACAGTTAGATACTCAGCTAGTAAGCCCAGTAGCAAGCCTAAAGCTTTTCCTCAAAAGAAGAGTGACTATCCAAAGAGGATGGCAGGCCTTTGCTCCAAATTCTTAAGTATTTGTGCTGTGGTTCACTATAGAATCCTGCCAAAAGCTCCAAACATTTCTGCCAGCCAATATTACTTCAAGGACCATAAGGTCTGCTGAATCATATGATCTAAGAGACAGAGCAGCTTGCATATCAGCTGACTTGTTGCAGAATCTTCTCTTCTTCTTTTCACTTGGTAAAAGGGTGTGAGTGGCACACCCAAATGAGGACTATGTTGCCTCCAACAACCAAGAAAACCCCTAAGCATTGTCCTTCTTTTTTTTTTTAATTGTAGGAGGGCAGCCTGTAACAACTCATCCTTCATCCTAATTTTACCAAGAAGGGATATCTTGACATGCCCCAAACTTCTGGACCCCTAGAAATTTCACTGAGGTAGCTCTCTGAATTTTCTTGGTTCCTACCCCCCAAAATGCAAATATCTTACCAATATGTCACAGGAGTCACTACTTTTTGCTCACTTGATCCAATAAGTATAATGTCATCAATGTAGTGGACTTGTGTGATATCTTATAGAAAGGAAAGGTGGATCAGGTTCCCTGCAGATTAAATTATAGAGCTTTTGAGCTTATATATCAAGGTATAACAGTGAAGGTGTATTGCTGGCCTTGCCAACTGAAAGCAAACTGCCTCTGATCATCTTTACTAAAATGAGTAGAGAAAAACTATTTGCTAAGTCAATAGTTGCATGTTAGGTACCGGGGGTGGGGGGGGAGGGTGTTAATTTGTTCAAGCTATATAATCTGAAAGAGCAGCTGCCATTGGAGTCACCACCTGGTTACATTTACAATGATCCATGGTTATTCTTTAAAATCCATCTGTTTTGTGCAAGGCCAACTAAGTAAACTGAGGATGATGTGGTGGGCATCACCAGCCCTTGATCCTTCAAGTCCTAATTATCTGCAATCTCTCCAGGAATAGTGCTTTGGGGCTACTATTTCACTATGTAGAAGTAGGTCTAGTGGCTTACACTTAGCCTTTCCTACCATAATAGTACTCACTCTAGGGAAACAATATGAAGATTCTATCAGTTGCTAAGTACAGACATTCTGATACTGGAGAAATAACTACTTTGGCAGGATGGATTTGGAATATACTTGACCCATGGTGGAGCAATCCTGAGCAAAAACTCCACTTATTATCCTACATTCATAAGTCCCTACTCTGACTGGTGGACACAGTGACACTTTGGGATCCCCGGAAATTAGTACCATTTTAAAGCCATGATCCAGTAATCCCTAAAAAATCAGATTATTTCCTTTCCCTCATTTTACCTTGGTAAGGCCATGAATCCCTTGGGGAAGGCTAGAAAAAAGACCAATAATATAAATTTTTGGCAGGTTAGTAGGATTCTTGCTTAAGAAAACCCAGCTACCCCTGTATTTTGAGAGATTGTGAGCCTATAAACTGGCTCAAATATGGAAATTTATTGAGAGAACATTACTCTGTTTTGATGATTCAAATTAGAGATATGTTCAATTGACCTAGATCAAGAAAAAAAATTAGTAGATTGACCATTTATTTCACTTGTAGGAACACCATGATCAATTAGCTAATGCCACAGATCTGTGAATCAGACTGTTCTAATTATTGCTTTGACTCTGCTGTCCATTATGGTAACCATGCCCACCTTGTCTTTAGTCATTAAGTGCCACCATTTGGCTCTTGCCACTACAGGATCTAATTATATCCATTGCATTTAAGAACGCCAGTTCAGTGTCAGCAGTTCCCCTTGTAATCCCTGACCCAGAGAAGACTGACCACAGTGTTCTTCAAGGGTATAGGGCCCTTCTCAAAATTTATTTTTCACAGTCTTACAAGTTGCGAACTTCTGGGGTGGGTGAGCAAGTCTTACATGATAAATCTACTCTAACATTCCAATTCCCTAAGACTTTAGATACCATACTATAAAGCATACTAATGCACTTCTGTCATTTCAACTTATTTAATAGGCCATTTTTCATGCTTCAACCCATGCTTTAACCAACCAATCTAACAAAGTGTTAGAGGCCCTTCTAACTCCTCAAATTACAACACTGAATCCAGAGTATCTGCTTAGTGGACCCATTCCAATAAATTGTACCTGATTTGACTTTACACTCCTTCCTCCAATTTCCAAGCCCTTAATATCCATTCTTACACGTATTTTCAGATTTCCATGTATACGAACCAGAAAAATCAAGTCGTTTTTGGAGTATAATACATCTCCTTACATGTCTGATTGTGGGCCTTACCTTTTGGGAACTGCAAGACTTGAGTCTACTGATGGGGCTAGAAGCAAAGACAGGTGGCAGGGGAGGAGAAGTCCTGAAGAGAATCAATAGCGTCTTGTGAGGCAACTACTCTAGGGGAGCTCATTATAAGTTCCTCAGGTGAAATACAGTTAACCTCCTCAAATGGAGATAGAGCAGCTGCTTCCATTGGCAAAGAAGATGCATCAGAATTTAGGCCCTCAATACCATGTCCCCACCTTCATCAGGATCTGCCCACATGCTTCCATTCCAATTCTCAGGATCCCATGCTTCACAATCAATATACTTACTTTAACAGCAAACATCTTGTGAGCTTGGGAATTCAATTTATGTTGTAATTCAGCTACTCACTAAACCGGGTTTAGTCTTCAGAAATTCCATCTCTGCAGATACAGGATATAAGACAGATGCAGAAACTTTTAGTCATTTACTTAGCACTTGAACTCATCTTTTACTTTCTCCACTTTGTTGAGTACAATTAGGAGCAACCAGCCAATTTGACAGCAATATTTCTCACATCTCTATCATCACATCATACCATAGATTGTTAGTGCCTTCATAATAGCGTCATTAGCATCTTTAAATCTAATTGTATTATTGTATTAGACAATCAATCCCAGAAACCCCAGAACAAACTCAGAAAACTAAGATTCTGTTCCTCTTGAGCCTTTCTCAGTACCAAAATCTGCATCAGCCAGGATTCTCCAGGCAAACAAAAAACAAGGGATTATATAGAGTACAATAAAACAGGGTATATGTATATGTATAGACATACACAAACAGACACTTATTTTAAGGAATTGACTCATGTGATTGTGGGCCTGGCAAATTTGAAATCTGTGTGTCAGGTCAGAAGGCTAGAAACTCACATAAGAGTTGAAGCTACAGTCTTGAATCTGTTCCCACAGGATATGCCAGAGACTGGAAACTCAGGCAGGATTTTTATGTGACAGCTTGAGGCAGAATGTCCTTTTCTCTGGGAAACTTCGGTTTTTGCTTGTAAGGTCTTCAACTGTTTGAATGAGGCCAATCCACACTATTGAAGGTAGTATCCTTTACTTAAAGTCAACAGACTATAAATGTTAATCATACCTACACAAAACCCTGACAGCAACATCTAAACTATTTGACCAAACACCCAGGCACCATAGCCTAGCCAAGTTGACATATAAAATTAAGAATTAATAATACCATTTACAAATATAAATTTGTAATGTATCACAGATCTCAACAGAAACAAAATATACATAGAATAATATGGGTAGTGGGATGCCCTAGGGGACTCTTGATTTCAGCTCAGGTCAAGATCTCAGGGGTCCTGGGATTGAGCCCCATGTTGTGGGCTCTCCTTGTTCAGCAGAAAGTCTGCTTCTCCCTCTCTCTCTCCCCCTCCTACCCACTCATGTGCTCTCTTTCTCTCTCTCAAAAAAAAATCTTAAAAAAATATATGAAAAGCTGTACAATATCATTTATACTGAGGTAAATGAAAAATTAAAATCACTATTAAAGGGACAACACCTGGATAGCTTAGTGGTTGGATGTCTGCCTTTGGCTCAGGCTGTGACCCCAGGGTCCTGGGATCGAGTCCCACATCGGGCTCCCTGCATGGAGCCTGCTTTTCCCTCTGCCTGTGTCTCTGCCTCTCTCTGTGTGTCTCTCATGAATAAATAAATAAAATCTTTAAAATAAAAAAATAAAATAAAACCACTATTAAAAATACTATAACCGACCTACAAAACTAGCACAAAGAGTATGAAAATAGATGTGAGAGTGAAGGAGAGGCACCATAGCAGAGTGATCTAAACTCTTAAACTGAACTCTCCACCACATTCAAATGTGTGAATAGGGGCCAGTCATTCCTCCTCTCTATCATTCCTCCTCTCTATGCCTTTATTTCATTATCTGGAAAGTATAAATAGCAATACTACCCAATCCTAATTATATTATAAAATTTAAATCAATGTGCTTACCATATAGCCTGGCACACAGTAAATATTATTGGGTTTATTCTTTAATAAAATGAAATGTGGTAAAACAGAAACCTTACTACTCTGCTGGTAGGCGTGAAGAGTGAAACCACCACTTTAGGAAAGAGTTGACATGATCTATTATCATTAAAGATGCATAGACTCTGTAATACATCAAATCTGCTTCTAGACATATAACCAAAGTACATACAGTAGAACCCATTTATAAGAGTGTTTATAGCAATATTGTTTAATATTACAGAAATGGAAACAATCATCTATAAAAGAATAGGTAAGTAAATTGTAGACGACATATAATAAAATACTATACAGAATAAAAAGAAATAAACGACAGCAGTAAACTTCAGGTATACCCAAGAATATAAATAAATATCACAAACATGTTGAGTGAAAGAAGCAGACACAAAGAATACACATAATGACTATTTTCATAAAATTCAAAACAGGAAAGATTCAAATATATTGGTTAAGTTTAGGGAATAATAACAAGATTATTGTCATGTAAGCAAGGAAAATGGATATCTATAAAAGGAGTGAGTTTTTCTGGAAAGGATTATGAGGGAGTATAATAGATATACTCATTCTGCAAATGGTTATTTCACTTCCATAAGACTGAATAATATTGCTATAAACATCCTTGCACGTGTTTCCTGGTTTCTATACTCTAGGTTATGTATCTAGGACTGGAATCACTGGGTCATGGGTATCAATATTGTTCTGTCTCTAGACCTGAGTGGAGGTTACACAGTTACTTATTAAATTGTACATATATCATTTGTGTGCAGTTTCTGTATTTATATTGCATTATAGAAATCAGTGAATGGATTGTGAGTAAATGGGGGAACCAAGCATAAAACCCCTTAAGAAATTGGTTTGGAGAGGAGAGTTCAATAGTGAGTAGAGGGAGATAAGAAGCAGAGAGAGGTTGGTTAATTTGCTTTTTCCTTTCTTCCCTCAACTTTAAGGAAATACAATAACCTATAATTTGGTGTCAGTTAAAAGTGTGCAATGTGATGATTTGATTGTACATATTGTGCAATGATTACCAAGTTCTCCCCATTTCTTCCACACCCTAGTCTTGATAACCACCATCTACTCTCAATTTCTACGAATTTGGCTTTTTCATATTCCATATATAAGTGAGATCATATAGTATATGACTTTCTCTGCTGTATTTATTTCACTTAGTACAATGCCTCCAAGTTTCATTCATGCTGCCACAAATGGCAGTATTTCCTTCTTTCTTATGACTAAATTATATCCCATTATTTATATACGTACATTTTCTTTCTTATTTTTTTAAGATTTTATTTATTTATTTGACAGAGAGAGAGCAAACAAGCACAGCAGGGGGAGCAGCAGAGGGAGAGGGAGAAGCAGGCTTCCCGCTGAACAGGGAGCCTGACACAGGGTTCTATCCCAGGACCCTGGGATCATGACCTGAGTCGAATGTGGACTCTTAACAGACTGAACCGTCCAGCTGCCCCTACTTTATCCATTTTCTTTTATCTATTGTCTTTATCCATTCATCTGTTGACAGATGATTAGGTTGTTTCCATGTCATGACTTTTGTGAATAATGCTGCAATGAACACAGGGGCTCAGATATCTTTTCAAGATAGTGATTTCTTTTCCTTTGGATATGTACCAAGAGTGGGATTGCTGGATTAAATGATAGTTCTATTTTTGATTTTTTGAGGAACCTCTATAATGTTCTTCCAAGAGCAGGAACAAGACAAAGGTGTTTACTCTTGCCACTCCTATTCAACAGAGTACTGGACATCCTAATCAAAGCAATTAGGCAAAAATTAGAAGGCATCCAAATCTGAAAGGAAAAAATAAATTTGTCTTTGCTTGCATATGACATGATCTTATATATAGAAAATCCTAAAGACTCCACTGAAGAGCCTTAGAACTAATAAATGAATTCAATAAATTTGCAAGAGACAAAATCAACATACAAAAATTAGTTGTGTTTCTATATACTAACAATGAACTACAAAAAAAAAAGAAAATCCCATACAATATCATCATAAACAATTAAGTATTTAGGAATAAATTTAACCAAGGATGTAAAAGATCTGTAGTTTGAAAACTGAGACACTGACAAAGAAATATGAAGAAGACACAAATAAATGGAAAGATACCCCATATTCATGAATTGAAATAATTAACATTGTTAAAAATGTCCATACTACCCAAATCCATCTACAGATTCAATGCAATCCCTATTAAAATTCCAATAGCATTTTCACAGGAATAGAACAAATAATTCCAAATTTTGTATGGAACCACAGAAAACCCCAAATAGCCAAAGCAATCCTGAAAAGAAACAAAGCTGGGGTCATCATACTTCCTAATTCCAAACTATATTACAAAACTATAGTAATTGAAACAGCATGATATTGGCATAAAAACTGATACAAAAACTAACGGAACATAATCAAGAACCTGGAAATAAACCCATGATATTCAATCAACTAATATGTGATGAGGGAGCCAAGAATACTCAGCACAAGAATGAGTAAATGGTGTTTGGAAAATTGGATACTCACATGATTTTTTTTTCTTTTTTAGGAAGAAATTATTCAAGAATGTTAAATGTCAAAAAAAAAAAGAATGTTAAATGTTTATGGGGAATATTCAGTTAAGAGAGGAAGACTTCAACCGTACAGTAGAGAAGAGCTATAATCAACTGAGGACAGATTCTGAAAGTAGAGAGTGTTACTCTGTGGAATACTCTAGTGATGGATACATGTCATTATGCATTTGTCCAGACTCAGAGAATGTCCAATACAAAGGTAGACAACGGGCTTCGGAGGATCATGAGGTTTTCCAAGAGTCACCTGGCCCTCATAACATCACCCTGCAGACACCGGTGCCCGGAAACAGCCACAAACACCGATACTCTGGCTGCCGCTCTTGCTCTGTCCTCTTTCCCTGATCCAAGAGTCTCCTACCTTCTGCCAGGATCCATGAAGGAGCATCAGACTAATTAGTCAGCTTGGAAGTTAGGCAAACTCTCAGATTCTTCAGTTTTTGATGGATAGGGTAGGGGCATAAAATCCAAAATGTAGGCATTTGCATCTCCTAAACTACTCTAGGTATGGTGCCACAATAGCTGTTAGTTTCGCATCTCTGTAAGGCCCTGTGTAGGGTTTTTTTATATGGGTTATATATAATTTAATCCTTACAAATTCTATTGGAATTCCCGCCTTTCAGCTGAACAACATAAAACCAAGTTGACTAAGCTCTCACATTAATAAGTGCCGGAGACTAGATTCGTTCAAGGGTCTCCTGACTGATCACAGGGCTGTAGCTCTTGCATTTCCCACCAGTGTTTCCCAAACTGTGGTTTGTAGCCCGGCGTCACTGCCCGAGGAATGTTTACAAAGTGAAATAGCACAAGTATTCGTGAAGGAAATTCAGAAGAAAAAAAGACAATAGGACGAGTTTTTCATTCAGCTTAAATACAACCAATTGAAAGGTCTAACTTTATCCTGAGAACTAGCCCTTCCTTTGTTGGAGTGGAGAGTGTTTTCATACGCTGCTTTGGAAGGAATATAAGTGATAGCAAATTGTAATTTTGTCTGGGGATGTCTTTAATATTCTTCCTTGACAACATAAATGGCTGGCAACCCTCTACTGGTCCTTTCATCTTTTGTTTCCTTTCCTTTTCTATGAAATCCTAGATTCTTAGAACCACTAGGTATTGTTTATCTTCTAAGTAAGGGTTGTTGAGCACTTATTGCTTCCTAAATGGGTTCATAGTCTAGTTCACATCCTCCAGTGTGGCCAAATATGTCCAAGTGTTAGTATGTAAGTGAGGTTATGATTGTGGAATGTAGGCAATTTGCATCAAATGTCTTTGAAAAACTAAACAGATTATCATCATTATTTTTTTTTTTTACCCATCAGATCATCATTATGATCTCTTGTTGGCTTTTATAATATTTGAGGACTCAATGCCAGCCCAGGGCCTGGCATATGGGAGGCACAGAGTAAATATCTGTCAAGTGAATGCATATGTGAATTAGACGTATGAATGGATGCACTGATGAACTTTGGGGTTCTAGATCGTTTTGGAAATTCAGTAGCACATATGATTGACTCTCCCTCTCCTTTCATAGCAATAGGCTTGATTCATCCAGAACCATTCCACTCTTCAAAGAGAAAATAAGAAATTAGTGGTATACATCATCTGACATGGAACTTAATAACATTTGATTGTTTTTTACACGTGACAATCTGTTCGGGACAACAAGAAATACATTAATCTTCTGAAAGATTTCCAAACATAGACAGATAGCTGCACTGCAAACAAACAAGCTAGTGCCTCAACTATGTTTGCTCCACCTGAGGAAGCAGTAACTGCGTGTTAGCCTTTAAAAAAAGACAGAGACTTTGGGGATGTTTTCTAATTGTTATTGATGATTCACTTTTTCTTTTCTTTTCTTTTCTTTTCTTTTCTTTTCTTTTCTTTTCTTTTCTTTTCTTTTTAATTTTGGCTTGGGACATCTTCAACACATTTTTCTATTTCTTAGCCATTTAAAAATAACACTGAATTTATTATCGCTCAAACTATGCAAATGAATTAAGAAGATCATGTTTAGTGTGTCGAGAACTGGTTGTTAAATTTCCTGAATTTGAGACCTGACTATTCTGTTACTGCATCTAAGACCTTGGCTGAGTCAGATGATCAGAATTTCCTCTTGTTCAAATCAGGTGCAATCGTCAAACTTCTTTCTAGAGTGTTCTTTCATTTTTCTTTAAACTGCCTCAGAACTAGTGATGAACAGATTATCTTTGTGTAAACAGGAAGTCCTTTGTTCTCTGCTCTTCTTCTTCATCCAGACCGATTTGGTTAGTGTTTATAATATCATAGTTCATCACCATGGAAATACTGTAATATGACAAACATTAGAGCAAATAAAATAGGAAGAGGTTGATAAGAATGGAAGAAGGCTTGTGACTGGGAACAGATTTCAGTTTCAAATCTTCCACTCCAGAGGGTTCTTCCTGGAACACATGCCTTTCAGCCCTCCATGGAAATATGCTTAGATAGCCCTTCTACTTCAGAATCACTTCATAGTTTCCTCTTCCTCTCATCATAGGCATATCCCCCTTTCTCACATTTCGTGACTTTAATTACTTTCTCTCATATGGTTTTTATGTAAATTGTATTCAAAGCAACTACTGAGCATTCAGGAGTAAAACAGGAAATCTGCCATAGTCTGCTGAGTCAATGAGGTAAATGGGGAAAGAAACAGATGAGAAAGTAGAGACATGAGCTTTTATCTTGGCTCCACCGCTTATAACTCTAAATGTGTTTGTTCAGATATGCAGTAAGAACCAACTGAGATGATACATGGACAAAAAAAAAAAGACACCTTAAGGGACCCCTGGGTGGCTCAGTAGTGAGTATCTGCCTTCAGCTCAGGTCATGACCCTGGGGTACTGGGATCGAGTCCTGCATTGGGCTCCCTGCAGGGAACCTGCTTCTCACTCTGCCTCACTCTGTCTCTCTCTCTCTGTCTCTCATGAATAAATAAATAAAACCTTTTTGAAAAAAAAATACCTTAATAAACAAAATCCCATGCAAGATGCTTTACAGTAATCTTAACAGAATATAAAACATGATTAAGCTCTACTGTTCTCATTCACATACATTGGTTCATAATGAGCCCTAATAAACCTGTCCTTCAGCATCATCACCCTAAACTATGTGGATAGATCAGGTTTTCTGGAGATGGCATGACCTTGATGCTTTAAAATATGAACTACACAAAGTCGTGCTAAAATTCATTTGGCTTTGGCAGAAAGATGTACTTCCTGGATGAATGAACAGGGAATTTTTAATCTCTACTTTCTGAGGTAGTGGAAACAACAGCATCCCAGCACTGGGCGATCATATGCCTTATAATGTCCTACTGAGCTAATTCACATCTGGAGTGGGCACATGGTGACTCCTGCTACGGGTTCTACAAAGGAAAACAACAACAACAAAAAAACCAGTTCTCTTTACTAGGAAACAAATGGTCTGAATTTAAAACTCCTGTAGGCTTTTACCAGCAGAAGCAATCTAATTTTAAAAAGACTCTAAAGACACATTTTTCTTTACTGAGTGGACATAAGATGTGAGTAATTATCAAACTCATAAACTAGCTATAACTGGGAAGATAGTTCAGTAGATCAGAGCTCTCTGGTCAAGCTTGGACCAGACCTGCAGAGAGAAGGGGGGGAGGGGGGGTGGATTTGAACCCGCCTACGAATGAGAATGTTCATTGGATCAAGTGACCTTCTGGTCCCCTCTCCCTCCTCTGCCCTCCCTTTCGCTTCTATACCTCCTTGCTCTTCCTTGCTTCCTTTCTCTTCCTTTACTCACTTTCTCTTTCTTACTCTTTTTTTTTTTTTTTTTGGTCCTCTTTCACTCAAAGGAATCATCCAGGATCTTGCAGGTTTAATTACGCAAAGAAGCATGCTATTTGTTTTGATCTAAATTCTGGGTTGAATCGTGTCCCCTGGAAAAAAAAAAAAAAAAAAAAAACCTCTATGTTAAACCCCTCACTCTCAGTCTTCCCCCAAAATGTGACTGAACTCTGGGACAGGGTTGTGAAGGGAGGGGCACTGACATGTGCAGAAGAAAACTATGTGAAGACACAGGGAAGTTACCATGTGAAGATAAAGGCAGAGCCTGGAATTATGTCGGCAGAAGCCAAGGAAAGTGGAAGATGGCCAGCAAACTACCGGAAGCCAGGGAAGAGATCCTCTGTCACAGTCCTTGAAGGAAGCAACCCTGTTACCATGTTGATTTTCAACATGTTGCCTCCAGAACTCTGGGATGATGAATTTCTATCACCCTAAGTTACCTACCAAGTATGGGACTTCACTGCCATGGTCCCAGCAAATTCAGAGCTGAATATATTAATTTTTTTTGAAAAACATATTTACATTATCACACTTCCTTCTCTAAGAGGTGAACATTTATAGCCCAATCCATAAATGCCTGGAATCTCTTCAGCCCTTCCCAAGGAAGCCACATTCTAACTGCTTTATCATGCTAACGTATAAGCAAATAGACTCGAATTTATGTGAAAACCTGACTTTTTTTTTAGAACAAGAGCAATAAACTTATAGCTCACAAACTTATAAACCAAGAATAATAAAAAAAAATCAATATTGACATTTTCATTCTAAATATACCATGACTTTTTAGTTCTGAATGGAGCATATTCAGGTTGAATTATGAACTTATTTTGTAGGAAACGGAGCCACAGAAAGGGTTGATTTGGAAACAACTGGCAAAGACATGAGCACTGGTTTGATAGTCAGATGTCAATTTTTTTTTTTTTAACCTTAGCTTAGCCTTATAGGACTTTAGTCATGTAACTTAATCCTCTGAAGAGGATTCTCTCTAGCAAGGTCACAACCTTGCACACAGGCAGTACTCCTAAAGTTTGCCTATTATTTAATAAAGCTTTCCTTTTCCTGGCTACCACGCCACTTCTATCTAGCAGGACCTAGCTACATCCTATGCCTCTTCAACCAGTTGTTTGCAATAACAAATATTCACTTTTTACTAATCTGAAAAATCTCTATTTAACTAAATGACAAAAACCCCAACCATGGCACTTAGAAAAAAATTTATTTAGCTTATTTCAGCTCAGTGTTTCCTGAACACAGCTGAAAAGTGAATAACACCAGTCAGGACTTTAAAACTAGATCTGTCATCACCTCAGATCATTTAAACTTCAGTGCCAAATCCAAAACTAAGCTCACAAGCTCTTGAAAATCACTGTGAGGTTGTATTTCAGAGTTTGGAATAGATAAATCCAAGTCAACAAGAATGGTAAAAGCATGACTTACATTCCTTGGTAAAGAACAAATTCTTAAAGTCCTGGCGCTTACAGAAACCTATAAATATAGATAGACATCCTATCGTATAAAGGATTAACCAGTGGGAAGTTGAAAGAATAGGTGAAATGAACATTTGCTTCTCACTGTTATCCTGCAAAGAGCCTAGGAGAAAAAGGGAGTCATGCTTGCTGAGTGTTCTAGGCAATACCTGGGCACTTACTGCACACTGCCTCATTAGTATTAGGTCAATCTGCACGGGGCCCTGTACGATAGATCATTGAACCCATTTTTATGACTGAGGAACTGAAGTAATTCTAGGTCATTTGTCAAAATCAGAAATCAGATCTGGGATTGACTAAGTCAATAGCCCATGGACCCAACTAACTAGACTCAGGGTTTTGCTTTTGAATCTATACCTGCCAAGCTGGGTGACCTTGAGTAATTTGCTGAGTCCATCTGGATCTGTTTTATAGCAGATGATTTTGCAGGGTCCTTCTAGCTAGAGAATTACTACTTAAAAAAAAAAAAGAATTCGCAAATATCTTCTCCCATTCTGTAGGTTGTCTTTTAGTTTTGTTGACTGTTTCTTTTGTTGTGAGGAAGCTTTTTATCTTGAGTAAGCCCCAATAATTCATTTTTGCTTTTGTTTCCCTCGCCTTCATGGATGGATCTTGCAAGGAGTTGCTGTGGCCAAGTTCAAAAAGGGTGTTGCCTGTGTTCTCCTCTAGGATTTTGATGTAATCTTGTATCATATTTTGATCTTTCACCCATTTTGAGTTTATCTTTGTGTCTGGTGTAAGAGAATGTCCAGTTTCACTCTTCTGCACATGGCTGTCCAATGTTCCCAGAACCATTTATGGAAGAGACTGTCTTTTTTCCAGTGGATAGTGTTTCCTGCTTTGTCAAATATTAATTAATATTCGACCACAGAGTTGAGGGTCCACTTCTAGATTCTTTATTCTGTTCCATTGATCTACGTGTCTGTTCTTGTGCCAGTACCACACTGTCTTGATGACCACAGCCTGAAATCCGGCATTGTGATGCCCCCAGCTATGGTTTTCTTTTTTAATATTTCCCTGGCTATTCGGGGTCTTTTCTGATTCCACACAGATCTTAAGATGATTTGTTCCAACTCTCTGAAGAAAGTTCATGGTATTTTGATAGGGATTGCATTGGATGTGTGAATTGCCCTGGGGAGCATTGACATTTTCACAATATTTGTTCTTCCAATCCATGAGCATGGAATATTTTTCCATCTCTTTGTGTCTTCCTCAATTTCTTTCAGAAGTGTTCTGTAGTTTTTAGGGTATAGATCCTTTACCTCTTTGGTTAGGTTTTGGGGTATCTTAGGCTTTGGGGTGCAATTGTCAATGGGATTGACTCCTTAATTTCTCTTTCTTCGGTCTCATTGTTAGTGTATAGAAATGCCACTGATTTCTGGGCATTGATTTTGTATCCTGCCACGCTGCCAAATTGCTGTATGAGTTCTAGCTATCTTGGGGTGGGGTCTTTTGAGTTTTCTGTGTACAGTACCATGTAAGAGAGAGAGTTTGACTTCTTCTTTGCCAATTTGAATGCCTTTTATTTCTTTTTGTTGCCTGATTGCTGAGGCTCGAACTTCTAGGACTATGTTGAATAGCAGTGGTGAGAGTGGACATCCCTGTCATGTTCCTGATCTTAGGGGAAAGGCTCCCAGTGTTGCCCCATTGAGAATGATATTTGCTGTGGGCTTTTCGTAGATGGTTTTTAAGATGCTGAGGAATGTTCCCTCAATCCCTACACTCTGAAGAGTTTTGATCAGGAATGGATGTTGCATTTTGTCAAATGCTTTCTCTGCATCTATTGAGAGGATCATCTGGTTCTTGTTTTTTCTCTTGTTGATATGATCCATCACATGGACTGCTTTATCAGATAAAGGGCTAGTTTCCAATATCTATAAAGAACTTATTAAACTCAACAGCAAAAAAACCCAATCATAAAATGGGCAAAAGACACGAACAGAAATCTCACAGAGGACATAGGCATAGACATGGCCAATAAGCACATGAGACAATGCTCCGCATCACTGGCCATCAGGGAAATACAAATCAAAACCACAATGAGATCCCACTTCACACCAGCGAGAATGGTGAACATTAACAAGGCAGGACACAACAAATGTTGGAGAGGATGTGGAGAAAGGGGAGCCCTCTTGCACTGTTGGTTGGAATGTGAACTGGTGCAGCCACTCAGGAAAACTGTGTGGAAGCTCCTCAAAGGGTTAAAAATAGATCTGCCCTATGACCCAGCAATTGCACTGCTGGGGATTTACCCCAAAGATACAGATGCAATGAAACGCCGGGACACCTGCACCCTAATGTTCACAGCAGCAATGTCCACAATAGCCAAACGTGGAAGGAGCCTCGGTGTCCATCAACAGATGATGGATAAAGAAGCTGTGGTCTCTGTATACAATAGAATATTCCTCAGCCATTAGAAATGACAAATACCCACCATGTGCTTCAACGTGGATGGAACTGGAGGGTATGATGCTGAGTGAAGTAAGTCAGTTGGAGAAGGACAAACATTATATGGTCTCATTCATTTGGGGAATATAAGAATTAGTCAAAAGGAATAAAGGGAAAGGAGAGAAAATGAGTGAAAATATCAGTGAGGGAGACAAAACATGAGAGACACCTAACTCTGGGAAATGAACAAGGGGTAGTGGAAAGGGAGGTGGGTGGGGGGTGGGGGTGACTGGGTGACGGGCACTGAGGGGGGCACTTGACAGGATGACCACTGGGTGATATGCTATATGCTGGCAAATTGAACTCCAATAAAAAAATAATTATAAAAAAAAATTCAGTGCAAGCCAGAATAGTAAGGGCCAAATAGGTAATTGTTGACTCCCTTACCATATTCTACCAATTGTTTACATTTGTTTACATATACAGAAGAATCTATAGTAGTGTTATGCCTTTAAACTTGAGTTTTAGCTCATATCAGAATATTATATGCATCATTTGAATTAATTTTTCTTGCTTGAAACTGTAAATGAACAAATATTAAAGGCCGTCAATTTTTATTTTACAATAATTTTTTTTTAAATTTTTATTTTTTTTTTATGATAGTCACAGAGAGAGAGAGAGAGAGAGGCAGAGACACAGGCAGAGGGAGAAGCAGGCTCCATGCACCGGGAGCCTGACGTGGGATTCGATCCCGGGTCTCCAGGATCGCACCCTGGGCCAAAGGCAGGCGCTAAACCACTGCGCCTCCCAGGGATCCCCAATTTTACAATAATTTTAGAATGAGATATTTTATCAAATCCATTCCTTAAAAAAATCCATTCCTTATGTTAGTTCCCAGACATATATATGCTTTTATTATAGTTATTTTAAGAAACGTGTCAAAGAGACAAAGATAAGTGAATAATCTGTCCAAAAAGTCTTCTACACACTGAATAAACTGTCATCCTAAGACAATGTAGATAAAATCATATACAGCTTTGGATATAGCAAAGCAAGATATTGCCACAACCCTTATTTTATGTAACTATTAAAGTAAAACTTGACTGATGACACATTTATACAATATACTTAGGAAAACAACTTGGATGTATAGAGTATCCTTTTGGCAGACAATTATAGTGTTTATCTCCTTGGCTACTGTTCATTTCACCGAGAGGCAAAAATATGTTGCTACGGCTACAAACAAGCAATTTGCTGCTCGGTGTTGATTGATAGAGAATTAACACATTTCTGTGAGGGTGAATCTTGATGAAATAGGCCCTTCCAAGATGAACTGAAATAGAGCCACAGTCACGGGCCAAGAAATCTTGGCCAGCGTCTTCGGATCCTGTCATCCCACTCAGCAAAAATGTTGCAGAAACCTGCCCAAGACAAACAAACATGTATGTGCCACTTGCAGGGGATCCAAAAGAAATGTGGAAATTGAGATCCATCAAGCAGAGCCAACTGCCATAAAAACTGGGTGATTTTCACATGTTGTGGAACCAGACATTTACCGTGTTTTGACAATATACAAAATAGCACAGAACAGCGTGAAAGTTTGTACGGATTTATGCTGCTCTGTCCCTCAGCCTGTGCTCCTCCCACACTCCGTGATCTCTGACACGTTTTGTTTCAGATTAGAGGGAGCACCTCCCAAAATTGCTTTGTGTTAAGCGTTCAGTATTTGTGTTCTGTACTTGGTAAGGTCATTTTCATATGCAGTTGTCTGAGCTTTGAACCAGCTATTTGCCCAGCCATACTAATTCTGATGCCATCTCTCATTTATAAGCCATCAATAATACAAATGATGATGGGGATGATTAAAAACACCTATCTATTCAAGATACTAAGCTAAACAAATCTTAAAAAAAAAAAAAAAAAAGTATTTAGGGACGCCTGGGTGGCTCACTGGTTGAGCATCTGCTTTCAGCCCAGGGCATGATCCTGGAGTCCCGGTATCGAGTCCCACCTCGGGCTCCCTGCATGGAGACTGCCTCTCCCTCTGCCTGTGTCTCTGCCTCTCTCTCTGTGTCTCTCATAGATAAATAAATAAAATCTTTAAAAAAAATCAACTATTTAACCAGAAGACATGAGCATTCTTCTCTGACCTCCCTAGGAAAGATTTTTTATTTATTCTGATTAGGCTTGAACTTGCTTGCACTGTAATTTTGCAATCAGTCAGAAAAGGTGCCATAAAAAACTACACACTGAGCTTGTTTGCTTAATTGACTAGAAGCTTCTCTTCCTTTTTAATAGTGTAATTGGATGCCAAGGAATGATAAATTGGTCTTAGAAAGGAATGGTACATACAACTTCATAATGGAAATAATTCATTTTAATTATCTTAATAATTATCATGATAATTTCTAAAACATGTCATGTCTTCAGAGTCTTAACTAAATGAAGAGGGTATAAAATCACCCATATAGAAAGGAATGTGCTCTAAAAACATCACTTTATCTCTGGCATATATTGAGAAAGGAACAACCTGGATATCCTGTGTAGGCATTCTAATTTAGATGAAGGTTGTGGAATTAGGACTTGCTCTCTTCCACCACCCTTTACCAGAGAATGGGTACCCTTTCTCTCTCATCCGCACTGCCTTTCTTGGTAGATGGTTCTATGCAAACATTCAAAGAGTTTGTCACCTAAAATATTTAATAATACCCAGAGATCAGATAGCCCCAAAACCAAATGCAAATTTTACTTGGTGAATCAACCAAAGATGAAACTTTCAATTTAAACATAGAAATAAGGGTGCCTGGGTGGCCCCGTCAGTTGAGGTCTGCCTTCAGCTCAGCTCATGATCCCGGGTCCTGGATGGAGCCCTGAGTCAGGCCCCCCGCTCAGTGGGAAGTCTACTTCTCTCTCCCCCTTCTCATCACTCATTCTCTCTCTCAAATAGACAAAATCTTTTTAAAAATTAAAAATAAATAAAAATTTAAAAATAAACACAGAAAAGAAGAATTGACTGACATGCATCATTTAGAGAGCAATCAAAACAGGAAATTATTTTCTTTTTCTGAGTAGTTCAGACTGACAAGTGAAAGAACATTTCAGTCTCTCTAGTCTGAGTTCAGATTCTGACATATCTTATTTATTTGGTCATCGGTACTGAGCAAAGTGTCTTGGAAATTCAAGATCTATAGGAAAGAATTGTTTAAATTACAGGTGCAAAGCTGGTCAATAATATTAGATATGCCTGGATCTTGCTCCACCTTCCTGTCTCTGTTTCTCCGTCCATCTATCAGCTTTAGAAGTAACAATATTTTTTACTGGCACTAATAGAAATCACAGGATAAAAAGTCCTTTACATACATGCACAAATAAGGAATTGTTTTCTTTGCAGCTGATTTTCCTCCTTCCTGGAATGGAATAACAATTAGAGGAAAAAAAAATAGGCTGTAGCTTGTTTTTCATAAAAGATATTTAAGAATTAGGGGGAAATTTTAAAGAATAAAAATATTACATTTTCATTTTCTCAAGAAATACTTGAGGTCTTATTTTCCAAAATTTAGTTATTTTCCCACCAACTTTAAAATATTAAGCATTTCCATGTATCATTTATATTTTTTATTTTTATGTTCAAATATCTAATTTAGATTCATAAGTACATTTATTAGAGATGGAAATACATCATCACTACACCTGAAACACCACTATCACTTGCCAGAAATTATAGAAGAAAACCGTAAGAAAAAAAACAATTCTTTTTTTTTTTTAAGAAAAACAATTCTTAAAAGTGGTTATCGCACTGTGAAATAATGCTGCTATAGTTTAGATCTACATAATAAGTGCAAATGGGAAGTTGAGTCTATTGGAAAAGGAAAATCCACCTGGTTAATAATACACAGGCATGTGCAAACCACATGTACACCCACCCACACTCACTGCTGCAGACACAGCACCTGAAGACTGGAACTGCTGACTTCATCCAGAGACTAGGTGGCTCTAGGTCACACTTACGCCACTCTTCCCAGATTTATTCAATAATTAATTAGACATCAGGTTTATCTCCCAGAATACAAGTCTGTCCGCTGGGCCCAAAAGCCTTTAAAACCTTTACCCTGCCAGAGTTTTCTCCCCCCTTGTCTTAAATACTGAGTCCTTCCCTAACTCTCAACAAATATGTGTCATATGCTTGCTGTATGGAAAGCACCAGGCTGTGTGTGGGGAATTTAGTAGAAATATCAAAGACCGCTTCCTTTCAAGAAGTTTATGGCTTTCAATAAAGAAAAGTAAACAGAAAAAAAAAACAGATTAATATCACATATAAATTGTATGTGGAACCCAGGCTTGAGGCTTATACTCACCATTGTTCAAAAGATAATAGGAAATCAGAAAGTGAAACTCAGGTATCACAAGAGCCAAGCAAAACCTAACAAGCTAAGAAGACTTATGACATTATAGAGCTTAGACACTAAAAAGACCTGTGTGCACGATTGTTTCCACTAATAGCTAAATCTGGCCTCTGTCCATAGTATTAATAATAGTTACAGTTTGCTGGGGCACCTGGGTAGTTCAGTTGGTTAAGCATCCAACTCTTGTTTTAGGCTCAGGTTATGACCTCAGGGTCATGGGCTCCAGCTCTGTTCAGGCTCTGCTCTCAGCATGGAGTCTGCTTGAGATTCTCTCTCTCCCCCTCTGCACATGTGCTCTCTTTCTCTCTCGCTCTCTCTCTTTCAAATAAACAAATAAATATAGAGAGCTTTAAAAAAAAAAAACACAGTCTGCTCATCAATTACTATGTATGAGGCTCTTAGCTAAATTCTAGCTTACAGCCATTTCCTACTATTCCTCAGACATGAGGAACACGCATGTTTTCACCTGAGTCTGAACTTTTTCTTTTCTCTTCCTGGTATGCTCTTTTCAGACTTTACATGACATCATCCTAGCACTTGACTGAGACCTCAGCTTCCCTACAAGACTTTCATGTCACCCGACCTAAACCAGCACTCCATGCCCTGCTTTATCCCCTGGCCCTATTTTTCTATACACTGCTTCATACTATTCCAAATCTTTTGTTTTGATATTAATAAATTTTATTCTCTGTTATCCTAGATAATGTGTAAGCTCCATCAGGAGAGACAAGCTACTGCTGTTTCAGCCATCCTGTCGCTAGAACTTGGTCATTGTTTATCATGGCCCATCAAAGATTTTCAATAAATATTGCTAATTGAACAAATAAATTTTATTTAATCTTAAAACCACTCAAAGAGGGGCACCTGGATGGCTTAGTGGTTGAGCATCTGCCTTTGGCTCAGGTCATGATCCTGGGTCCTTAGATCGAGTCCCACATCAAGCTCCCTGCATGAAGCCTGCTTCTCCCTCTGCCTCTCTCTCTCTCTCTCTCTCTCTCTTTCATAAATAAATAAATAAAATCTTTAAAAGAAAAACTCAAAGAAGTTGAGAAAACTAAGGATTAGAGTGGATTAAGAATGATTATATGTCCCACAGGGAGTAAATGAAAGACCTGGAATTTGAATAAAGTGAGTCTATGGATTTAAACAATTACACTCTTGCCTTTGGGATGAGTGTGAATAATGCAAAGGGAAGTATTCAGGTTGAGGAAAGCAAGAACATATAACAAGTTAAAAAATGGTCTATGTGTGCAAGAATGGGTTCAATTTTGTTGAGAGAAAATGGAGAAGAAAAATAAAAGGTAATTGTGAGGTAAATGGATAAAGACGAGTCTCTAATTGCCTCAACATTAAGGAAAACTAAAGTAACAATGACGAACACGAGAGTCACCAATCTTCTAACTTGCAGACACGGGAATTCTATGACTGTCTTCTCATATGACTGGTGAAAGAGAGAGTCATTGAAGTGGATCATACACACCTTCTGGAATGGTTACATGCTTCCACTTGGGGTCACCATCATCAAGTCAGAATGTGTACCCACTCTGCCAACCTGAAGACTGAGCCACATTGCCCCTGGCCTGGCCTGTGTTACCTTGAACTGTCTCTGCTATGGTTGTATTACACCTTTCCTCTTCACCAAGATAAAATATGGCCCTTTTTCCTAAGCTTTAAGCATATTTCAAGTAACTGGATGCAAATTCTCCAAGCACTTTTGCTAATCAAGTTTGAAATTTCATATATTATCTAACTTCCACCTTTCACTGGAAGAACTATTTCTGAGTTTGGTAAGTCGCCATGAGTATCTTTTTCTCCTGCTTAGATAAAGAAGTGTTACCTATCTACCTCAGAGACACAGGGAGTAAAACCACTTTCCTATGTGAACACGTAGAGCCATTCTTACAAGGCCTAAGGCCCCTGTCCCCTCACCCATAAGTTCATGGAGTGTGAGACTGCCACACAACACCATTGTACCCCCAGGGACTAAGGAGTCAGTGAGCCTTTTTTTCAAAATCCTAACTAAAGCCAGAGAGAGACTTGAGCATCAGGGAGAAATGAAGGCCATTAGGTGCCTGCAAGCACAGACCAGGTACTCCATCATGTTAAACGAAGGCCATAAAAACAGGCAGCGGAGAATAATAGAGATTTTGCACCCATCCTCCACTAGCAGGCTGCCAAGAACATTGTTATCCAAATAAATCATTGAGGTATCATTCTATTTTAAATTCTCTGTCTTGGCTCCCATCTCCTTTTTTCAAAGACTCATTGAAAGCTGTCTTAATTTATATTTTCAAGAGGACATCACTTCACTGTACGATACAAACACAATATTATTGGTGACTGCACCTCAAGCAGTATTAGAGCAGACTTCTAAAATGCAGGTGGGTACATTATAGAGGGATAAGTCATTTTTCCTGGAGGTGTTAACACCTCCAATTTTTCACTCTCTTCAGTTTAGAAAAAATGTCATCTAAAGATAGCGGTCACAGACCTGAGTCCCAGGCCTAGGGGAGCACTGTGATGAACGAGCTGCTGTCACCTGGTGAAATGAGGATGGAGTTATCTGATTGGTAAAACTACAAAGCAATCTGACCTTAGTAGATTTCATTTAATTTCAGTTGAACAAACCTTTACTGAGTCTGTGCTGGACACTCTGCTAGGCACTTTCACATTGTCACTATTTTTCAACCCCCATGCAGGTTGATATCATATCACCACGAAGGAGATATCATTTACCCCATTCTTAAGGGAAAAAGCCAAGGTTCAGAAATGTTAAATAATTTGCCCAAAGGGAATAACTGAAATTTAAACTTCCAACCTCTGGTGTTATACATGAAAATCTTCCCACAAGGTGGATTCTAATGTCTTTTCACGCACATAAAAGTAGACAAAAACATTTTTCTTGAGTATTTGGAGAGTTTCACAACTGACCTTTACTCCATCAGAAGGGCTCTTAATTGAGAACTTGCCACACATCCCAACACATATCTGCATTTCAAACTGGTCTTTCTTCTCTACTATGAGTAGTTATTTCCACCTTAGCACGTTTTTCCAGTCTTTAAGCATAGACGCCTTGAATTACTCTTTGATTCTTAGCCTCTGCTCTACTAATCTGCCACCAAATTTTATTTTCTATTTAAAATGTTTTGCAGTTTCATTCCTTTTCTCTTCATCTTCAATTCCTCACTCGAGTCTGGTCTAGTATAACTCCTTTACTGTGCTACTGCCACAGTCTTCAAACGCATCTTCTTTTCTATAGCTTCTCACTCTTTCCACTGACCTCACCATCTAGGACCCGTGTTTACAAGCAGATCTCCAGAATTTATTCATCTTGTATAACTGTACTTACATCCACTGAACAACTCCCCATTTTTCCTTCTTCCCAATTCCCTAGCAATTACCATTCAATTCTGAGCTTCTACAAGCTTAACTATTTTATGTGCCTCATATAAGTAGAATCATTCAGTATTTGTTCTTCTGGGATGGACTTATTTCACTTAGCATAATGTTTTCCAGGGCCATCCGTTTGTTGCAAGTGATAGAATTTCCTTTTTGTTAAGGCTGAGTAATATTGCATAATACCAGAAGTTCTAACTAGAGCAAAAGAAATAAAAGGGATCCAAAACAGAAAGGAAGAAGTAAAATTGTTTCTGCAGGTATTACGTTATTTACAGAAAATTCTAAAGATCCTACAAAAAGTTCTTAGAATTAAAAAAAAAAAGTACAATACAGTAAAGTTTCAGGATACAAAACTAACACACAAAAATAATTTGTATATCTATACATTAACAACAACCTATCTAAAAAGGAAATTATAAAAACAATTCCATTTATAATAGTATAAAAAGAATAAAATTAAGAGGAATAAACTTAACCAAGTAGGTAAAAGATGTGTACACTGAAAACTAAAATACACTGATGAAAGAAATTAAAGAAGACAGAGTAAGTGGAAAGACATCCCATCCTCACTGACTGGAAGATAATATTGTTAAAATACCTATACAACCCAAAAGAATCTACAGATTCAATGTGGTTCCCATCAAAACTCCAATTGAATTTTTTATAGAAGTAGGAAAAACAATCCCCAAATTAATATAAAATGTCAGAAAACCTCAAAAAGCCAAAGAATCTTGAGGAAGAAGAACAAATCTGAAGATTATACACTCCTGGACTCCAAACTATACTAAAAGCTAGAGTAATCAAAACAGTAAAGTACTGACCCCAAAACAGACACATAGATCAATGGAACAGAACAGAGATCCTCAAAATAAACACATGTCTCTGGTCAAGTAATCTATGACAAAGAAAGCAGAAATATACAATGGGAAAAAGATAACTTCTTCAATAAATAGTGCTGCGAAAACTGAACAGGTACATGCAAAAGAATGAAACTGGGCCGCTTTCTTATACCATACCCAAACAAACTCGAAATGAGATTAAAGACTGACATATAGAAGTGAAACTGTGAAAAGATAGTAAGCTCTTTGATATCAATCTTAGCAATATATTTTTGGATCTGCCTCCTTAAATCAGGACAACAAAAGCAAAATAAACAAATGGGACCACATCAAACTTAAAAGCTTTTGCACAGTGAAAGAAACCATTAACAAAAAGCAAAGATAACCTACTGAATGAGAAAAGGTATTCAAAGATGATACATTCAGTAAGGTGTTAGCATCTAAAATATATAAGGAACTCATACAACTCAATATAAAAAAAAAAAAAACAAAAACAAACCCAAAACCCATCTGATTTAAAAATGAGCAAAGGATCCAAGTTGCCATTTTCCAAAGAAGATATAAAGATGCCAACAGGCATGAAAAGATACTCAACATCAGTAATCATCAGGAAAATGCAAAACAAAGCCATAATGAGGTATCACCTCATACCTATCAGAATGACTAATATCAAAAACACAAGAAATAACAAGTGTTGGCCAAAATGTGGAGAAATGGAAATCCCTGTGCATTGTTTATGGGAATGTAAGGTGGTGCAGCCACTGTGAAAAACAGTATGGAGTTTCCTCAATTTAAAAGTAGAACTACCATATGATCCAACAATTCCACTTCTAGATATTTATCCAAAAAAAACCCCACTAATTCAAAAAGACATTTGGCACCCTATGTCCTTTGCAGCATTTTTACAATAGCCAAGACATGGAAGCAATCTAAGTGTGCACCAATAGATAAATGGATAGAGATGTTAGAATGGCTATCATCAAAAAACAAAAGATAACAAGAGTTGGCAAAGATGTGGAGAAACTGGAATCCTTGTGTGCTGTTTGCGGAAATGTAAAATGATGCAGCCACTATGGAAAACAGTATGGATTTTCCTCAAAAGTTAAAAATAGAACTACCTTATGATCCAAAAAACCTACTTCTGGGTTTATTTCCAAAAGGATGGAAATCATGATCTCAAAGAATTATCTGTATTTCCAGGTTTATGGCAGCATTTACAACAGCTAAACTGTGGAAACAACCCAAATCTATCTACAGAGGAATGGACCACATTCAAATTTGATGGAACGTCTGCCTTCTTCATATCACTACCATTATATCATTCTATCTGCTTTATCTGACCCGACATAATCTGACTCTACAGTCTTACACCCAATTTCTCTTTGTTTTCAACTTATGTCCTCCTCAGTTAAGCTAGTTTGAACCACCTCTTACATGTTCATCTCAACCCAAGTATCTTTGCTCACATTCTCCTCCCTTACTTTTCTCATTCCATCTCTATAAATTCTATCCATTTAAAAAGATTCAACTCAACTACCAAGTCATCTATGAGTACATTATTTTGTACTGTTTTCTCCATTTTTATCATCATTCCATGTTTAAAAGTCACTAATTGACCATTTAGGATAAAACTGTTTGCTTTTTCTTTTCTTTGTGTATGTGAAGATATTAGTTATGTCTTTTCAATTAAACTATAGATTTTTTGATATCTGAATATATATAATATACTTTCTGGGGTCCCCTCAGTGCTCTGAACAATATATGTTGATGAAGTAATTCAAGAAAGCCACAAATCATCAACCCAAATATGAACTTGCTCACTTTGATAAAAATAAGGCATTCTTTGTTGTTTAGGAATCTTGGTGAAAATAAATGATTAAGAAAGTGGCAAGACAGTAGCACATGACAGAAGAAGAAGGTGAAATTTAGATAATGATAAAGAGAAAAGAGTAAAGAAAAAGGAGTTTTCATCCCCACTTCCCCAAAATATATTTTATCTAAGAAGTTGGCCAGGTCTTTATTTTTCTCTTGGGAGGTCAGATGATATGTGAAGTGAAACCACTTAGCTGGGATTTCCTGAAGACATGTAATGCCACAGAAAGCACTCTAACTTGAAGAAAATAAGGTCAACTCCTTATTAAGTGTGTAAAAAAAATGAATGGGAGATCTGCAGGTTATGGAAGAGAAAGCTGAAAGCAAACACAAAAATCCTTACAATTTCTCTATCCATCTACTAATTGCATTTTAAACCAGAAGCCAAAAGGTAAAATAAGATCACTTGTTTTTAGTCATTATACCTATTCTGTCTTTGTAACTTGTTGTTATGGAGAATTTCAAACATATAAAAAAGGAGTAATGAAACAAACCACATGTACCACTCACTCAGGTTGCAATTATCAGCTCATAACTATTCTTGTATCATCTCTACCTCCTATCTCTCTATCCAAAGAATTTCTAAGCAAATTCCTGACATCATACAATTTCAAATAAATATTACAGTATATATATATAAATGACACACATTTCCCTTACAAAAAAATGATTTTTAAATGCACACACACACACACACACACACATTCCCTGTTATCAAATAGCCAATGTTCACATTTTCTAAACTATGCATGATTTTTAATGTTCTCTGCATTTGAATTAAAATCAAAACAATGCCCATACATTGGATTGCTTAAAATATCACTTATATTAATGTATAGGTTCGTAACTCTACTTCATGTTGCATTTTTTTCCTTGCAATTGTTTCCTTGCAATAACTTATATGTAGTCTATAAGTTCTCCACAGTGCATTTTCCCGATTTAATTCCCTGTTGTATCATTTAACATGTTCCCATGGCTCTCCTCTTTCTTCTAATTTAGCAGATCTAAGTGCTTGAATATTTCAGGATACCCTTTCAGGGGTGAGGGGTACAAACTCCTTCATAGGTGGTATTATAAGTAGATGCTTACTGATGTACAATCTTGTTCTTTTTTTGTAATGTTAGAAGCCATTAATGAACATGGCGTGGGATCAATCAGTTCCTTACGGTAGAAAATGATGATTTGTTAATTTTATCATTCTCTACTTGTTAATTGGAATATTTTTAGAAATAGAAATTTCCTAACATGAACTACACCAAGGAAATAGTTTTATTAGCAAAAGTTAGAGGAACACTTGTTTTCTTATATTTATCCATTTTCTAAATGAAATATATCCCTCATGAATACAGTTGCAAAAATTCTCAATAAAATACTGGCAGATTGAATCCAACAATACATTAAAAAATCATTCACTGAGATCAAGTGGGATTTATTCCCAGGTTGCAAGGATGCCTCAATATTCACAAATCAATTAACATGATACATCATATAATAAAAAAAAGAGTAAAAACCATATGATCATTTCAATGGATGCAGAAAAGCTATTTGACAAAGTATAACACCTATTCATGATTAAAACCCTCAACAAAGCAGGTCCAGAGGGAACAAACCTCAACATAATGAAGGCCATATACAAAACAAACAAACAAACAAACAAACAAACAAACTACAATGAATATCATCCTAAATGGAAAAAAACTGAGAGCTTTTCCTCTACAGTAATGAACAAGACAGAGATGTTCACTGTCACCACTATTATTCAACATAATACTGGAAACCCTAACCAGAGCAATCAGACTACAAAAAGAAATAAAAAGCATCCAAATCATCAAAGAATAAGTAAAGCTTTCACTATTCACAAATGACATGATACCATATACAGAAAATCTGAAAGACTCCACCAAAAAACTGCTAGAACTGATTAAAAAAAAAAAACCTCAGTAAAGTCGCAGGATACAAAATCAACAACATATAGAAATCTGCTGCATTTCTATACACCAATAATGAAGCAGTAGAAAGAGAAATTAAGGACTCGATCCCATTTATAATTGTACCAAAAATAGTAAGATACCTAGGAATAAACCTAGTGAAAGAGATACAAGATCTGTACTCTGAAAACTAGAACACTGATGAAAGAAATTGAAGAGGACACAAAGAAATGGAAAGATATTCCACACTCATAGATTGGAAGAACAAAGTTTGTTAAAATGTTTATACCACTCAAAGCAATCTACACAGTCAATGCAATCAATCCCTAGCAAAATACCAATGGCATTTTCCACAGAGCTAGAAAAAAAAAATCCTTAAATTTGTGTGAAATCATGAAAGACTTTGAAGAGCCAAATCAATCTTGAAAATGAAAAGCAAGGCTGGAGACATCACAATTCCAGACTTCAAGGTATATTACAAAGCTGTGGTAATTAAAACAGTATGGTACTAGCACTAAGATAGACACCTAGATCAATAGAACAGATAAGAAAAACCCAAAAATGAACCCACAACTCTATGGTCAAATAATCTTCAGCAAAGCAGGCAAGAATATCCAATTGGAAAAAGAATGCCTCTTCAACAAATGGTGTTGGGAATACTGGACAGCAACATGCAAAAGAATGAAACTAGACCACTTTCTTGCACCATACACAAAAACAAATTCAAAATGGTTTAAGGACCTAAATATGAGACCTGAAACCATAAAAATCCTAGAGGAGAGCACAAGCAGTAACTTCTTTGACATCAGCCATACCAACTTCTTTTAGATACATTGCATGAGGCAAAGGAAACAAACAAAAAAGAACTATTGGGACACATCAAAACTAAAAGCTTCTGCATAGCAAAGGAAACAGCAAAACTAAAAGATAACCTACTGAATGGGAGAAGATATTTGCAAATAAGATATCTGATAAAGGGTTAGTATTCAAAATACATAAAAACTTTTAAAACTCAATACCCCCAAAATGAATAATCTGATTAAAAATGGACAGAAGATATAAACAGACATTTTTCCAAAGAAGACATACAGATATCCAACAGACACGTGAAAATATGCTGAACATCACTGATCATTAGGGAAATGCAAATCAAAACCTAATAAGATATCTCCTTAGACCTGCCCGAATGGCTAAAATCAACAACACAGGAAACAACAGGTGTTGGTGAGGATGTAAAGAAAGGAGGACCCTCTTGCACTGATGGTGGGAATGCAAACTGGTTTAGCCATTCTGAAAACAATATGGTGGCTCCTCAAAACATTAAAAATAAAAAACTACCATATGATCCAGCAATTGCACTACGAGGTATTTACCTAAGGAACAGAAAAACATATATATGTATTTTTTTGTGTATACACACATATTATATATATATATATATACACTACCATTAAATAGGATATATATATATATATATATATATATATATATATATATAATGTGTAATGTCTCCAATCGGAGAAAGACAAACACCATATGATTTCACTTATATGGAATTTATAAACAAAACAAGTAAGTAAAGGGGAAAAAACAGAGAGAGAGGCAAACCAAGAAACAGATTCTTAACCATAGAGAACAAACCAATGGTTAGAAAAAGGGTGGGGGGGGATGGGTCAAAAAGGTGATGGGGATTAAGGAGGGCACTTGTGATGAGCACCAGGTATTATACAGAAATGTTGAATCACTATATTGTACATCTGAAACTAATATTACGCTGTATGATAATTAACTGGAATTTAATAAAAACTTAAAAAAAACCTGTTTCCCTAGTATTCTCAGTGACAATCAAAAAGATGTTTTAAGTATAATTTTATATTCATGAATTGAGATACATTTAATGTATTTTAAGCTGTTCTAGTTATTATCCTTATTGTCTCAATTTTGGTGAGTGGAAACCTGTTCAAGTTGGCTACTGTGCCCTTTTGACAGAATTCTAGTAGCCTTTAATAATATCCTACTTTTCTAGCACAAAATATTCTAGACACATCTTGCTTATTACTACTCCCCAGACCTAAAAGCAGCTATTTCTCCAGTGAGGATACATATACATACATACGTATTATATATTGCTAATATATAGTCTTATATATTATATAAGCAAAATCATATAAAATCTTATATTATCTTACATTATATGTATTATACATAAGATACACTATAATAAATATAAGACATGTAAAATTATATATATGTAATGTTTTTAAAGGCAAAAATCATCATAAGATCATACTGATACTTCTCATTCAAATTCCAGAACACAGGTTTTGGCTTATCTTCAGCGATCTTCCATGCATGTCTTTCTTTATTCCATGCCAAACAGACTGAGCCTAAGTCTGACCAAGACTTATTTATCTTACATCACACACAAATAGTTTGAGAACAGCAATTACAATAAAACCACCAAAGATTTGATTACTGAAAACATAATCACACAATCAAATTACTTATATGTGACTTATAGTTATTTGGAATGCTTTCTGTCTCTACAGTTGTTGCATCACCTGGATTTACATTTATGTTCATTTGTCTTACATTGCATTCCAATTTTTAAGAATTAATTTCTAAAATTCGGTTTTAACTATTAAGGATTTATATATTTACAAAGTCAAACATAAAACAAAGTGTATTCACAAAAGTGTCATTTGGATCCCTTATCCCTTCCAAAGTAATTTCTCCCTCAACAGAAAACTTTTGTTTTAATATTATGATTTATCATCCTATTTAATGGTGGCATACATAAAAACATACCTTTATCCCACCTCGCTCCTTTCACTTATACTGGAGCCTACTTTACTACTATATTTGCTATATTTTTAAATTAATAATTAATAAGTAAGAAATCTAAATAAATTAAATCTGAGTTAAATTAAACATTCAATTTCTCAGTTTTACTTGTCTCACCAAGTCTGATCTAGCTACTGTTGCTCTGGAATATCTGACTTGGCAAAATAAAAACTAATGCTGAAGCCCCGTGATACGGTATCATCCCTCGAAGAAATCACAATCTCAGTCACCTGATGGCAACTTGATCAAATTCAACTCCTTCCTCCCTAGAAACACAAAATTCTTTCTGGCCAGGATTGAGAGGTGCTCGAGGCATGGTTGTGCCTTTCCTTCCCACAGTTTCTCAGCTATTTGAAGACTCACACAGCATCTGAGCTACTGACATGGGATCCTACTATAAATAATTCCTTGGGCCAAAACACCTGTTTTCCACCCAAAGATAGTCAGCTGTGGACAGGAACCACGGCCCCCCTACGGCCTACCACATACTACACTGTCCAGAAGCTGCTTGCCTGCTGCAACAGTGGAACCAGTTTTCGGAGGTGTAACTGAGGCACCAGCTTAGGGATGATACCCTGTGAGAATAGAATATAATCCTTCCAGATGAAGGTCATCTTAAATTAATGGCCATGATATGGCACCATGTCTGTAACAATTAGAATTCTTTTTTTTTTTTAATTTATTCATGAGAGAGAGAGAGAGAGGCAGACACAGGCAGAGGAAGAAGCAGGCTCCATGCAGGGAGCCCGACGTGGGACTTGATCCCAGGACCCTGGGGTCACGCCCTGGACCAAAGACAGGTGCTCAACCGCTGAGCCACCCGGGCATCCCAACAATTAGAATTCTTAAGTCTAGGAGTCGAGGTGGTGGAGATAGAATGACTATACTCACTATCTACCATAGGGACCCACCTGAGGATTTTGTGCTTCACCTCCACAGGTTTTGGTTCTGTAAGTCTAGGGCTCCAATTCACTGCCTGACCACATTGCATTCCTCATTCCAAGAGACCACCTGTCAAATAGCAATTCCATACTGGGAAGGTTAAGTGACCATGATCATCAGGAGGATACTGCATTACTACTGAATAAAGGGGTGGGGGTGTTGAGAATATTTGTGGCACTCGGGTGATTTGTTGGACATCTCTTCATATTTACGTGCCCAGTATTAATTGTTAATGGGTAATTATATTAACCAAAGGCTGATAAGGTCATGAAAAGCAGAGGCTCAAGCATGAGGGTCTGGGTGATCCTACCAGGCAAGACAGTGGCACCATCAGAAGTGCTGGATGAGAATGACGGGAATGTAGAATAAGTGGTAGAGGGAAAAAATGAGAACATCCCCAATTTCCTTGGACAGAACTGCAGCAGTGGTGTTGGAGGAGGTTATCGAGAGGACGTGATTTCCAGTGGGCCCTTGAGTTGCACCTGCCCTCGGACTGTGTGTTCCGCCCACTACTCTTGCACCAGACACACTTCAAGGACACTACCTGGAGACAGCAAGCAATGTGCTGTTGAGACCCTGTGTACCCCATATGTGACTAAATCCACGAGTTAATAATAATGCTAAAACAAAGAACAAAAACAATACAAATTGTACATGGCTACAAAACAAATTGTAGACAATGCTAGTGAATTCAATTCAACTAAGGATAGTAGAAATGGCCAAATCTCTCAAATTAGACCATAGACTTTACAAAGCTAGAAATGTTCTCTCACAAAGTACTGCCTCCAATATCTTAGCCAATTTTCAGGAGACTTTTTTTTTTTAATTTCTAAGGTTATATCATTCAACCAGGTCAAAAACAAACAAAATCAAATGCAAGCATATTGTTAATTTATAACGACAGCATATCTAATTTTACATTTTATTGGTGTCCCCACTGACTGTATTTCTAATATTTAAGGGTATGAAGTAAGATTTTTGAATAATGAAATGTTAGAATAACCTTGGAGATCATAAGCCAATATCTCATTTTCCAGGTCAAGTGGTTGAGGACTCTCTATTTCCAAGACTTCATCCATACAACTATGGTAAGATGACATTTCCATGCGAGCGCTGAACGTTGCTGGTTCTGAAGAGCATCGCGTGTGGGATGTCTGTTCCTCCCTTTTTCCAACAGAGCAGAAGGTCTGCTTTCATTATTATTGCTACATGCTGAGGTCTTGTCCTGACCTTTGGGTGTGTTGGAAAAATATATTATTTTCTTTCTGTTTCATGAGTTGATAGGCTTTGCTTTGGCAATTATTTTTATGGCTCGTAATCGTTACAATGAGGAAGTTACTGTGGTGGGACGCAGGTGCATAGACTCCTGCCCAAGCCTGTTTGCGGTTCCGTGGAGGAAGAGGAATGAGTCTGCTGAACTAGAGAGAAGGAAGTAGTCAGCAGGGCTGATCATGGAAGCAATCTTGGAGAGAGCTGCCGGAGAGCGTGTTCTGGAGACTGTCCTGGAGGCCAGGACAGGCTGGGTGCTGGGGGTGTAAGGCTAGTGGTGGTGACATAGATTGGAAGCCCACAGATGATATACTATGACACTGTAAACATATGTCTTTGATGAATTATACACAAGCATTCCAGGCAGGACAGGACTGGAATGGGAAGGTGAGACACACTAAACTTCTCCCTCTAGAGGCAGAAACCCTTAGCAGAATTAAGTCGATAAAAAGGTCCTTAGACTCATCCCTGAAATTCAGTGAGCCAACAAGAAAGCCCTTCATAGCCTCAAATATGTTGGGCAAATTTTAAGTAACCTATACGAAAAAAAGAAGTCAAGCAATTCATTTTTTTGGAGAGAACAGTGTTTTCTATGAGAAGACTACTGTTGGCCAGACCCCTATTAGAATGAGGGGTACAATTCTTTTTTTTTTTAAGATTTTATTTATTTATTTTTTATTTATTCATGACAGACACAGAAAGAGAGGCAGAGATACAGACAGGATGGAGAAGCAGGCTCCATGCAAGAAGCCCGATGTGGGACTTGATCCCGGGAATCTGGGATCCGGCCCTGTGCAAAGGCAGGCGCTCAACCGCCGAGCCACCCAGGCGTCCCTACAATTCTTAATCTCATAATGAATGTGGGAAAATATGCACCAAAGGAAACAGAGTTGAGTCAGATCCAGTGGTAGTGACTTCCACAGGCGTGTTTAAATTCTTTGATTGCTCTGGAGCTTTCTAATGCTCAGTTTCCTCATATATAAAATGGTTTATCATCATATATCTCTCCTAAGCTTATCACCAGAGCCAGACCAATAATATATGCACAGCAGAGTCCTCTGTTGTCTCATGACATCTTCCTTCTGCTAAAATGACAGAACTGAATAGTGGCAACAGGGGCATATGGTCCACAAAGCCTAAAATATTTACAATCTGGCTCCTTTTTTTTTTTTTTTTAAAGAGAGACAGAGTGTGTGCATGTATGCACAAGCTGGGGGGTGGGCAAAGGGAGAGAAAAAGAGGTTTTTTTTTTTTTTTTTTTTTTGGAGAGAGAGAGTGTGAGAGTATACAAGGGGAAGGGGCACTATGCAGCCCAAGGTAGGGCTTGATCCTGCAACCCTGAGATCATGACCTGAGCTGAAATCGAGAGTCTGACACTTGGGGTGCCTGGATGGTTCAGTTGGTTTAAGCATCTGATTCTTGGTTTCAGCTCAGGTCGTGATCTCATGGTCAGGACACAGAGCCCGATTTCCAGCTCTGCGCTCAGCGTGGAGTTGGCTTCAGATCCTCTCTCCCTCTCCCTCTGCTGTTCTCCCCACTCATGATCTCTCTCTCTCTAAATAAATAAATAAATAAATAAATAAATAAATAAATAAATAAATAAATCTTACCCCAAAAGTCTTACCCAATTGAGCCACACAGGTACCCTTACTATCTGGCTTCATTTAGAAAAGTTTGTTGACCCCTCTAAATCAATAGTACTAAGTAAGTACTAGCATGTTAGGGACTCACCCAGCATCCAAATTCTGAACTGCTTCCTATTGAATTCAGCAAGGATATCAGGCTAAAAGAAAATTAAAAGCTAACTGAATCAGTCTAGAGTCTGTGTTCCTTCGGAAACCACAATCAGCATTTGAAATGAGTAATCTCAAGGATGTGCTCTTTCTAAGCTCTCCAGGTTCTAGTACATAAGACGTCAGAGAGCAGAAAACTACATCCCTTGATTACTTTGCTGCATTTCTTCATGGCAATATCTTACAGGACTATAATTTTTAAATGTTGACCTTAATCTCATGAAGAGCAATTCTGTATCTTAAATAGGACTCAAGTTCAAGTACTTGTCCATTATGCTATAAAATATTCTTTGGGGAATCTATGTTAAAAGGGCCCTTTAAAGAAAAATAAATAAAAAATAAATAAAAGGGCCCTTTAATTGGTCCTACCTACACTGTGACTGTAAGACCATGTTATCACCTCAGAAAGTACGCATTGTATTCCTACTTGTAATAAAAGTAGTCTTGCATTCAATATTAGGGACAACTTATAGTTTTTCCTGGTAAAAGCTCATATTTTCATTTTTAGTGTGATATGAACTACATAATTCTTTTCACCCCTCTGTTTAATTCTGGCCTATGGAGAGACAGAAAAATCAATGATTTGGAAGCAGTGAGCTAGCTGGACCTGAAGCTTCTTCTCCCCTCAGAAATTCAAATGCCCTGAAGGGTGTCAGGTGTTAGCTACTGGCAAACTGATTTTTCTCCACCCACAAAGCTGCTCTTCTGTTCATCTCATAAAGAGCGAGAGAGTGGTAATGAGGCAGGCCCCTTGCCTGGAGCAAAGCCCCCGAGTGTCCAGCTAGACTCAGCCCGTGTGTCCCACACTGCATAGGATTCCAAGTCCACAGGCGCCCTGCGGACCATTCTGCCCATGGGGGTACAGCCAGCACATACTCACGCTGCTTGCTCTCTTGAGCCCTTTTACTAAGGAAACTCGGAGCAAAATCCTAAGGTGAAATGTAAGCATTTCAATACACACTATGGTTCTTGTTTTTGTTTTGTTTTTTTATAAGTCATTACTTTAATGGTCCTATTATGTCTGTTATTATAAGCCAGTTCAAATCTTTCTGGGAAGTACATAGAGTATAAATAATAAATAAGTGCAATAAATAAATCCCTTTTCTCTACCCAGCATCTGCGATGGACTTTGGAGGACATGAGAAAACATAATCGCTGCTCTCCCAGAGATTTCAATACCAATTGGGGGATGAGAAATACACTTGTTAAACAACTACCGAATATTCTAAGACTATCGTTTTTACTGCTCAGTTGTCTGATACGGACTGTGTCTGTTATAGAGATTCAGAAAGACACGGGTTCAATATAAACAGACTCTGTCAGAGAAAGCTTCATATATGGGGTGAGATGCATTCCATTTCATGTCAGTTCCCCAGCCCTAAGCTCCCCAACTAGCGTGCCAAGTAGATGCGGATCCCCTCTTCTCCCAGGGCAGCTGGGCAGGGCAGGAGGCAGCAAGAGCAGCATCTGGCTGGGAGTAGCCTGCTCTAAGCTCTGAACTGCCCTCAATTTTATTCTAGTGGGTCACATAAACATTATCACTTTCTTTGTGTGAAAAGCAGTCTCGCGATTGGGTCCAAGGAAAATGAAACTATTTTACTGTATTAATTTCAGCTTCCCATACTGGATTGCATTCAGTGAAATTTCCCTTAAACAAAATCCAGCTAATCTGAATCTTTCTGGCTGAACTGTTGGCTTTGCAAACAGTTTTCAAAAATTTACAGTCTCATAAAACTGGTCGCTGGGCCTGCTTGCTGGAAGCAATTTTAGCCAACTAAATAGTTCATTCACTCATTCCCTCTGGGTATTCAATAGTTTTTTGTTAGCTGATTGTTGCTCCATAAAAAATAATCTCTGTCCTTTCCACAACTATTTAGGTAAGCTTACTTTCCATTTACTTGACATGATATATATATATATATATATATATACACACACACATATATATATACACACACACATATATATACACATATTACATATATGACATATATATTATACAGATATTACACATATACTATACATATAATATATTACATATATAATATATTACATATATATTACATATATAAGCTTACTTTCCATTATCCTTGACATGATATATATATTACATATATTACATATATATTATATCATATATTACATATACATTATGCATATATTATAATATATTACATATATAATACATAATTATATATTACATATATATATGTAATTCAGATATACATCCAGATGAACACGTATCATCTATATCAGTGCCTGTATCTGAGAGTAACATCTTACATCACAAAAAAGAGGAAAATACACTTTTATTCATTACTAGTCATCTGGCTTCTACCTTCACATTTATAGTTCAGCCAAAAGTTTAAGTTCTTTCAATGAATGTATTTCTAACTACTTTCACAACCCCAATAGTATCTTTACATTAAAGAACTGCAAGGCTGTGAGAACTAAAATAAAGAGGAAACTTCCAAACGTATATGTTTAGCAATGTAAAGAATCTACAGACAGAAATGTAAAAAAAAAAAAAAAAAATCAACAACTTGAAGAAAGAAAATAGAGAAATAAGAAAATAAAAATATATACAGTGTTCCAAGAACCAGAGCCTTCAGTAGCAAGGACGAGACCCTAGAGGTAGTGTTCTAGACTATCATCCAGCCCTTCAGGCATGTGCCAAAGACCCTTCAAAAGAGCACCCAGTAGTAGCTTCCACCTGAAGGTGTCTGGCTAAGCATCCTTATGCCTCTACTGTGAATGCTTCTGAAGTTCATGTCCTATACAAATTCAATAGTGCTTTTGTTTCTTTCTTTAATATGAATCTTCCACATCTTAAAAAAAAAAAACTAAAAAATATCTTTCAATTAACTCCGACTTTCTATAAGTGAATTTTCTAGTCAATAGAAAACATTAACTCCCAATTATTCAGATGTTATATGTGTAACATATTAGCATAATTATAATCTTTTTAGCACCCCAAGTCCTTTTTGTTACTTTTCTTCTTTCTGAACTTACCAGTTTGCATTGGATATAAAGGCTGGTATTCCTGGCACCCTTGCCTACAACGAAGCCTAGATCCATATTGGCACACTTTTACTCTAAGAGCCAGAGAGTAAACCTATAGGCTTGTGGACCATACCCTCTGCGTTGCAACTAGTCAACTCTGCTGTAGGGGGATAGCAGCAATAGATACTACATTATCAAATGGCCATAGCTCTTTTCCAATAAAACTTAATTTATGAACACTGACATTTGAATTTCATGTAATTTTCAAATCACAAAATATTATTCTTTTGACTTTTTTCAATCATTTAAAAATACATTTTTATCTTGTGAGCTATACAAATCAAGCTGTTTGGGGCCCACTGGATATAATATCCTGACCCCTGGTCCAGATCATCAGTTTGCAGTTTATGACTCATAAACTCTTTGTTGATCAGTGGGAGAGGGGAGTTTTGAGCAAAGAGTTATTACAAGAAATCTTCAAATGAAGCACTGTCTCCCAACGAAATAAATAACCTATCTCACGTATATGCTACCTATTTTTCAAATGCATGCAGATACAATTGAAAGCAGTAAAATAAAAAAAAAAATCATAGTACCTTCAAGGAATTTAACAAGATATCAAGTTAGTCCAACAGATTTTAATCTACCTATTCCTAAAGAGTTGCTTTATTTTGTGTTTGTTCACTAAGCACTGAGAGTGTATCAGCTGTAATCTCTAGACTGAAATCAGGCACAAATAAAACAATAAGAATGAACCAGAGAAAGAAAGGCAGGCAGGAAGGAAGGAAGGAAGAGAGGGAACAATGGAGGGAATGACAGAGGAAGGGAGAAAGACCTGAACAAGGCAAGACCAAACATGACAAAGAATATGATCTCACGGGGGAAAAGATACCAAACAATGAAGAAAGATAGGCATTGTTTTCAGTAAAGTTCTCATGTCTCATGTTTCAGGTGATGATTTCTAATCTTTCCATGACAGATCAAACCATAGTAGGAAAGCAATTAATTTTATAAGCACAATTATTAAACCTAGATCATTCCTTTGCTTACATGCAAAATCTCCAAGGGTGCCAGAATGCCAGCCTCTACATCCAATGCAAACTGGTAAGTTCAGAAAGAAGAAAAGTAACCAACAAAAAGGACTTGGGGTGCTAGAAGGATTATAATTATGCTAAGAATATGATGATAATAAATGAATAGGAGTAATGGGAGTAAAGAACAACACATATAGAAGTCCATTTTGATATCTAATAGAATGGATACAGTTAATTTGGCAAATTGACAAAGAGAAAAAAACATTTCTGGATATTTGAGAAAATTTTAAAAATATGATTTTTACAAAGAAACTTAATTACAGATATGTTAGATTATGGCCAATGCAGTTCATTAACTGTGAGTTAAAAACTGAAAATCCAGCTGTAAGTAAATATGCTAAAATTTAAATATGTATCATATCATACAATTTTTTTAATGTTACCCCATAATGGGGTCCTAATAACTTAGTCTTTAAATATCTCTGACTATAATTTATATTATATACTTTCTGTATATTGAAAGGACATATATGTATGTATGTATATATCTTTATTGGTTGTTTTCATAAAAACTTAGAATGAAAAACTTAGAATGAAAAAGAGAGAGAAAACAGAGAGGTGAAGAAGAGGGAAAAAGAAAAAAGGGGGGACCAAACAGAGGAGAAAGGAAAAGAAGGGACAGCGGATGTTTGGGGCCATTGCATGTGGCAAGTACCGTGTTCTACTCTCTCAAGCTAATATTCTGGAGAAGGGATGTGACAAATGTTATTATCCACAAAGATTTAAAGAGTCTTTGAGCACAAATCATAGTTTAAGACATTTAGCTCCATTAACTTCAATCTGTACCTTCTATTAAGATTCCCTTGAATTTAAGGCTCCAGGACACCCAGTGGAGGGAAGGAAGGATTTCTGATGGGAGTGATGTAGCTTAGGACGTGATGAAGAGGCGGGAGTGGTGCTGTCATATGATTTATAAATGATGCTCCTAGACCCCAGTACGGAGTTAACAAGCAAATGATATGGATTTTTATCCCTTTCCTTAGAATATCCTGCTTCAAAGTAGAGCAGGTAATATGTATATTGTTAATAAATGTGTTTATTCCTTTTCCTTCCTCATCTTTGCCCTTTTCCGCAGAGGTGTTTACTGACAGCAGCACTGATTGCCAGTTGTCCCCTCAGCGTCTAGTCTCCCTTTCTTCTTTGGTGACATTAGTTTTGGCTGGGGACACAGCATGCCACTGAAGACTGTATTTCCCACTCTTACTACCACAGGTGGTCATGTGACTAGTTCCGGCCAGTGAAAAACAAGTGGAAAGGACTTTGCGACTTCTGGGGTCCACCTTTCAAAAGAACAGAGCAAGCTCCCCTCTCCTCCTTCACTTCTTCCAATATCTCCCCTTTTCTCGAAGACCGTGTGATGGCAGATAGAGCAACCGTACTTCTCTCCTACCTCCATCCTCATGACTTACCTTACATGGTCTCTCATAGCACAGGTTACCTTCTAATGACATAACCCACATTAGTTACTCATTATATTCATGTTGTCACTCTTCTATAATAAAGGTCATTATTTGGGGAAGGAGGAGTTTCCTGTTTTGTCTCCCTAGCACCTAAAACACCTCCAGATACATAGAATGCGCTCAATAAGTAACTGTTGAATAAATGAATATTTACATGAACAGAATCAGGAGAGCTTGGAAAACTAGATATTTATAAACAATTTTGAAATCTCTAGGAGCAACATTTAGTTTGAATTATGATTGCTAAACAAATTGTCCTAGATGTTTGCTTACTCTTTCTTAACATGACTACTCTGGTTTAATTTCCCTTTCTTAATTTTTGTTTGCTTGTTGTTTATGTGTAGCATAAACAATAAATGGGAGGGAGAAGGCATAAATCAGTTAAAGAATTTTTTTCTTTCAATCATGACCCAAAGGAGAAATAGGGTCAGAATTTGGACATTTAAAGAAAAAAAAATGAGAGAGAGAGAGTGGGCGGCTCAGTCAGTTAGGCACCCAACTCTTGGTTTCAGAGCAAGTCATGATCTCAAGGTGGTGAGATCGAGCCACATGGGGCTCCAGCCTCTGTGCAGAGTCTACTTCAGATTCTCTCTTCCCTCTCCCTTTGCTCCTCCCCCAACTTTCTCTCTCTCTCCTCTGTGTGTGTTCTCTCTCTCTCTCTAAAATAAGTAAGTAATATCTTTTTTAAAAGTTAAAAAAAAGAAGAAAATGGAGGAAAATCAGAGAAGACAGTAGAAATATATGAGGATCGGGCAAGCAAACAATAATATTAGACAAATTCATACACATATACATACAGAAAGCTATTTTTACTTATTTCAGTTTGTGTGTGTATATATATATTCACACCATCTTCAGTCATTCAGTCATGAAGTGACATGATCTATCTTTCAAGGCAATTCCATTAAGAAAAGAGTCCAAGGAGGAACCCAATGTCCCAATAACTGTAACAGTCCTGGCCAGATGTGGCAATGGCTGGAGTTGAGAGGTTAACAGTACGCGAGATGGACATGGTCAGGTTCTTTCATTTTGATCAGATTCTCGTCTTTCCTTCTCTTCGTACGCATACATTTTTTTCATTATAAATGCACAGAATATTTTCACATGCACAAAAGATGCACATCAAAATATAAGCAACAATCAATGAAAAATGAACAACTGGAACTAAGTTTTCCATACAGTGTCCTTCCATTGTCTTGGAGTAGACAAATGCAAAGGTCAATCATGTTGATTTCTTAAACTCAAATGTAGGTTGTTTTCTGCCTGCAAAAGCCCAAGTGAGCCCAAGTCCTTTTACTTCCTTGCCAGAATATTAGTGTCCTCAGCATACAACCAAGAGAAGTGTCTATGGGTGGTAGCTACTAATAGCAAAGTGGGTCTTTGAACAGTGATTTAATAATTCTCTATTGCCAAAAGTCCCATAAACAATGACCATGGAAACACAGATAAATTTTACTTTTATTAGAAGGTCTGACCAAGCATCAAAATCTCCCTTGAGAAGAGTTCATATTTACAGGTGAATACATATTCTGAAGGACAGATAGGCTTACTACACTGAGCCATCAACCATTTCGATTTTTTTATTTTCAATCTATGCAGTGACTCTGGAGGGGATAGGAAAAACAAGAACAAAAATAACAGGACGGTGCAAATTCAGCAGCTCTAATAAGAGGCTTTTCCCTGCCAGTTAATTTCTCAGGAGAGGGCAAGTCCTCTTTTCTCCTGGACTATTTCCTCCTGATCTTACAAACAAAAAATGGCTAATACGTATTGAGCATTTATTATATGCCTGGCAATATATGTCAAGTCCTAAGACTGAACATAAACTAGCTTTCTTGATTATCACAGTAATCATGATTAACCCCATCTTAGATGAGGACATTGCAGCCAGAAATGGTAAGCAACGTTCCCAAGGTCTCCCAACAGGCCAACAGGCAGACTCCGGCAGTATGACAGCAGAGACCCCTCGCCCAGTATGCCACACTCCTTCCTACCTACTTTTACGAGGCTGTTCAATGATGCTCTCGCAAACTATAGCCTACCTTCCTCTGTGGTTTCATTTCTCCTGCTCAACCTAATCTTTCGCATTCCAGACTTACTGAAAGGGTCTTTCTGCCTTTTCTCTAACAGGATGTCATTCAATTCCTCTCCTGTTTCAAAACATGAGAATTCACTTCTAAGAGAACATATTAAAAATCAACATGTAACTGACAAGGGGCTGTAGCCCTTGAAGGGGCTTTACCTTCCTATTTGTTACACCATCGAATCTGCTCTGGCAACAAAATTGTTAGGGCACAACTAATCTCATTTTTAGCAATGGCCCTTCTAATAAAAACAAAAATATAAATCATTTGATATGTGTGGATATACACATAAATAGAAGTTTCCTACCCCCACCTCCACTCAGCCGTCCTCTTTACCATCGTGACAGCTGCTAAGTTTGCCCCATAATGTGTGATATTCCTTTTAATCAGGTCTATTTCTCTCTGAACTTGTCTTTCATGGATGAGAATCTAATTACCCTTAGATCCTGTTATTCTCTTGTCTTGTCTATGTCAGCTGCTCTAATGAACTCACGGTGACAGGAAAAAGATAAATTAAGATCACTGGAGAAAAGGGGAAATAAATAGGAAGATGAAAAAACTCTTGTGGACCAAATAAAGTTGTAAGTCAGATGTTTTAAGGGAATTACATTTTACATTTTGTTTATCAGGACCTGCTTTTCAGAGAACTCATAATTTTATTTTCTTGGGTATTTTTTTTTTTCAGTTCATATCTACATTGTTTGGCCTACCATAAGGAATATAGATTCAGGAAGCAGAAAGACTTTTAACAAAGTCTCTGCCACACCCTAGATGTGTGATCCCTAAGCAACGTATTTTAACTTATTTTAGCTCCAGTTTCTTCATCTATAAAATGGAGGCAAACACATACAAAAAAAGGTTGTCATAAAGAATATATACATAAATGAATTATTTATATAGAGAGAACCTAGGACAGGGTATGGAATGTAGGATACACACATGTAAGCATATACATGCTTAGTTGTTATAAATTACAGCTCCTCTTCCATGTTCATTCATAGTCACTTAGTGTTTTTTTTTTAATTTTTATTTATTTATGATAGTCACACAGAGAGAGAGAGAGAGAGAGAGAGGCACAGAGACATAGGCAGAGGGAGAAGCAGGCTCCATGCACCAGGAGCCCGATATGGGATTCGATCCCGGGTCTCCAGGATCGCGCCCTGGGCCAAAGGCAGGCACTAAACTGCTGCGCCACCCAGGGATCCCCACTTAGTGTTTAATATGGATTGTATAAGTATACTTGGGCATTTATATACATAAATTTGGACACCTTGTGTAGAGAAAAAATAACTTTTATTAGGAAAGACTATATATATCTACAGACAGAAAGAATGATTTGAAGGATTAGTTCACTTCTTGTTTAATAAAGAGAGATTTTTAAAAAGGCAAGTCTGAAAATGCCATACTTCAAAATGAGAATTTCTAATATTATTTCAGAAGAATTTCATTAAGTTCTGATGATTAAAAAATATAAATGAATACGTATGGATGTCAAATCTAGGTCTAGGCAAGTTGAAGAAGACAATATAAGCTCTAATAAGGTTTTCGCATCCTTAATTGATTTCCAATAAAATAATTTTTATCAAAATACATCTTTTATTCATGTTTCTCAGTATTCATTCAGTAATATTTCCATTTGGTAAAAGATTTGTCAAGAAATATTGCCAGTGAATTCTAAAATAGGGGAAGACTCTGCTTTAGATATAAACTCTTTTGTGCCAACACCTACTTCACCTGGCTAATAAAGGTCCTATCTGCGTGGGAATATACTACATAACAGTGAAAGGTCTTGAATTTACTTCAACTAAAGGTACTAGTTTTTTTTTTTTTTTTTCTTTTTAGAAATGAAATACATTCTTTGCTAAGGCTTCTAGGACTAACCATGTGATGGTGGGAAAGTTACTCAACAACCAACCACTCATGTTCCTCATCTGCAAAACAGGATCAGACTAGATTTTTCTCTGTGATTCTCCCAACTTTTTTCACATTTATTGAAATGGTGTCAAACAATTACTTATTCTGTAAATATTTTACTCTGCTTAAAAAAAAACAGTATTGAAAAGGGAGTCAGAAGAGGGAGAGAGAAAAAGTATGAATATTCATGGCCCTTCCACAGAGGATTTATAACCAGCTAGGTGCATGAGGGAGGCAGCGAGGCTCCACCTATGGTTCCACCTTCTTTCCAGGAAAGCATGAAGCTGCATCTCAGAGCCCCAGCACTCTCACTGGCCATGTTGAGCATGTAAGATCATCTCATAAATTGACAGCAGAATGAGAATGTGGGCACAACTCACTTTCTCTAATCACTATTACTGGGAAAGAATAGCAGTGCTCTTCTCCTACTAAGAGACATTTTTGGTTTCTCTATGAAACAGAGATCACAACACTTCTGACATGTAATTATTACTTCAGATGATTTTGAATCCAGTTCCAATAATCATATTTAAATTGCTTGATTCTCATACTGGACCAGCTTCCCTGGGTGATTTCCTGCTTCTAAGTCTCTAATTTCAGCAATTTTGGGTAAAGAACAGCACTGACTTTGAGGTGGAGGTCTGCCTTCTTATTCCTATTATTCAGTTGCAGTGTTCGCGTGCAGTTTCATTTCACCTTTCTTATTTCTGAAGTTTATGATAATCTTGCTTTTCTTTTTGATTCATTTCTTAATGAAAGGGGAAAGCCATCCTTTCATTCCCCAATCTTTAATTTGTCCAACTTTCAAACTTATGTTTTATTATTTTTAAAATTTTTAAAAGATTTTATTTATTTATTCATGAAAGACACAGACAGAGAGGCAGAGACACAGGCAGAGGGAGAAGCAGGCTCCCTGAAGGGAGCCTGACACGGGACTCGATCCCAGGACCCTGGAGTCACACCCTGAGCTAAAGACGTCGCTAACCACCCAGGCTGCCCCAAACTTATGTTTGGCATGAAGATGTCTTGTTATTTTTCTATCACATAATGCAGAGTGCTTTTTTTCACAGCTTTAGAGAAGTTACCATTATTTTGCTTTCCTTACTTCTGTCTTTGAAAATCCCCTAAATGTCTGCAATTTCACATGGGCACAAGAATAAAGTAAAATTTGAAACATAAGCATCCTCTCTGCTGATCTTGACTATCTAGTGGGAGTTTCCGTTGTGTGACACAAAAGTCTTAATTAATTCATGGCAAATTTCTATTTCTGGGGAAATACTGGTTCTAATAGAAGAACATAGAAATGTCATGTAAATATTTGGGGAGAGGGGAGGCAAAATCCTGAATATTCTTTTTTTCTTTTTTAAGATTTTATTTATTTATTTATGAGAGACACAGAGAGAGAGAGAGAGAGTGAGAGAGAGGCAGAGGGAGAAGCAGGTTCCTTGCAGGGAGCCCGACGGGGGACTCGATCCCAGGTCTCCAGGATCATGCCCTGGGCCGAAGGCAGGCGCTAAACCACTGACCCACCCAGGGATCCCTCTGAATATTCTTCTTGTACATTTTACATGTGTTAGTTTATTTAAAATTGGAATGAATGAAATTATAACAAAGATATAGAGTCTGAAAAGGAGAAGAATCATAACTAAATACACAAAAAAGTTGTTTTATAAGTTTAGTGGTGTCTAATATGTTCACAACATTTCTAGAATTTCCTCTTTTAAAAAGACCGTTTTATCATTTTCTGTTTATTTCCATATGTGTGTATATATACATACATTTCATACACACATTTATGCGTGTGTGCATACATATACATATTTCTACCAGTGCTCCAATGCCTCTTGCCCCTCATCAGTGCCTGACCCTCCCGGTCTTGACTTTGTAGAGGACCCATCCTACTACTCACCAAGTTCAAGATTGGGGGATATACTGAGCTCCAAAATGGCTCATGTCTCATTCAAGATAATTTGTGAAGCACAGACATGCTTGACATCAGCATTCAATCAGGCTACAAAAACGTAATACTGACCTATTTTTAGGAACACAAGACAATGCACCAATTTTCATTAGCCCGACTGTTCAGTTGTCACCAAAGATTCAAATACAGAAAAAAAGTGCTGCTGGAGATGAAAAGACAGATGAATGGGAGATCGCAAACCCAGAGTTGGCAGACTGTTGCTCTCTTTCTTTGCAAGTTGCTTCTCTCTGACCTCTTACCTTGTGATTCTCAAGCTGTCTCCCTTCTCCCATCAGTTTTTTTTCCCCCACATAGGAAAAGATAAATTAGTTCCACATTCTTTTCCTTTTAAATTTGCCTGCTGGAATTAAACTGAGATCATAACTGGAGTTCATACTTCTCTTAAAACATAGAACAAAACCATTTTCAAAATATGATTATAAAGTAATGCTCTTGATTTTAAACTTTAATTTTGTTTATTTATTGCATTGTAAAGTTGGTTCTGTATTCTGTAATATTTAAACTTAGTAAGTAATAAATAGGACAAGGTAGCTCAAATTTTAAAAATAGTGCATCTTTTATTTTTGTAAGATTCACAGTATCAAATTTCTGCCAAAACATTCCTTAATGAGTTCAATGTTTCAGCATAAATCACAAAGAGTTAAAATAGTCGTGCTCAAATATTGATAATTAACTACACTGATCTACAGATTTTCAGTATCAACCAATTTACAAAATAAAGACGTGACATTTTTGTTCTCAGAATCTCCAGGGGGCAAAATTAGGTTACACCTGAGATCACCAAGGGGCCACAACATAATGATAAGTGCACTTTATCACTGATAATGCCACAGAGGTGGACTGACCACGTCATCTTCCTACAAGTTTACCTCTGCACTATATGCCCTTCTCTAAAGCTCTAAACCTAGAAACTTACCCTCTCCCAGCAAATTAATGCCTCATCTAATCTGGTCAAACAAAGAATAATTCCAAAACACATGGCATAAGTATTAGGCCATGCCACACAAAGATAATAAAGAATATTTTAAAATGGAGAAAACATCTATATTCTACTTTAATACAGAGACTAGAGATCAGACAAGAAGCCCATTTGAATATCATACAAAACCAAGAAAAAGGAGTTGCCTTTAGAGCCCAGTCACCATAAAAATTTCACATCACTGCTATGCCTCTATGTTTGGCCCAGAATATGTGGAAACTTCTGTTCTCTGATATTACACCTACACAGAGATTGCAGTCACTTAAATGACATTGTTTGGAACGTTGGTCTGCAAATTTTCTCACCAACAACCCCATATATAGTCCTACGTGGACACCTATCACTTCAGCTCAGAAGTCATTAGGCCAGGATTTCTCAGTCTTGGCACTGTTGACATTTGGGCCAGATAATTTTTCATTGTGCATTTAGGATGCTTAGCAGTATCCCTGGCTTCTACCCATTAGTGCAATAGCACCTCCCTGAACCTAAAATGTCTTCAGACATTGCCAAATGTACTCAGGAAGGGGGTAGCAAGTGTGCATCAAATTGCCCTTGGTTGATAACCACTACCTTAACTAAACTGGTCACATGGTCTAACCTAAACATTTGAGGCCAAGAAGTACAATTCTCCCATCTATTTGGAAGGCAAGGAAGCAGAGGCACTTCACGACTATCTCAAGGACTATTTCAATAGAGCAGTGATTCTCAAAGCTTTTCATAAGGGCACCTGGATGGCTCTGTGAGTTAAGGGCCTGACTCCTGATTTTGGGTTAGATTATGATCTCAGGGTTGTGAGGCTGAGCCCCACATCACGCGCCATGCTCAGCACAGAGTCTGCTGGTCCCTCTCCCTCTGCTCCTCTCCCCTGCCCCACTTGTGCGCGCTCTCTCTCTCTCTCTCTCTCTTTATCTCTCTCTCAAATGAACAAATAAATAATTAAATGCTCCCTCTCCCTCTGCCTACTGTTCCCCTTTCTTGTGCTAGCACTCTCTTGCTGTCAAATAAATAAATAAATACATACATACATAAAATCTTTCCTAAAAACTGCTTTTTCATTGTTTTTCTTTCTTCGACAAAGCAAGCTTTTGGATAAGTTAAAATTTCTTTAATTTTCTTTTAAGGCCATTGTCCTTCTTCTGAATTATTTTGGCTATATCCCATTTGTGTTCACAAAATTAAATGACATTATTTTATATACTTTTTTGTAATCTTCATTCTAATTCTCCCTTCTTTCTATAAATTACTTAAGAAATATATGTCTAATTCTCAGGTCATTATATCTATTATTTATTTTTTGATGTGAATAATTTCTTTCTTTTTAAGATTTATTTATTTAATGCATTTATTTATTTGAGAGAGAGAGCACAAGCAGGGGAAACAGCAGAGGGAGAAGCAGGCTCCCTGATGAGCAGGGAACCCCATGTAGGACTTCATCTAAGAACCTTGGGATCACGAACAGAGCCAAAGGCAGACACTTAACCAACTGAGCCACCCAGGTGCCCTTTTGTGAAAAATTTCTACTTAAATGCCTTGAGTCCATAAAATATTATCTTTAATATTTCTAGTTTTTAAATTTATTAATATCTGTGGCCAAATCTACGGTCATTTTTGTAAATGTTCCCTGGGTAGTGGAATTGATGACATTGTCAAAGAGCTAGCTTTATCATGGTTCATTTAATTTATTTAGTTTCTGATATTAATCTCTGTTGACATTTGTATCTGTTGTGTATGCATATATATATTTGACTTTTCTCCCTTTATCATGGTTAACCAATGATTTTGCATTTTTAAGAGACAGATTTTGATCAAGAGAGGAGGCTGGGAAGATGGGAAGAGGACCCTAAGCTCACCTCCTCCCATAAATACAAATAGGTAATATTCACATCAGCATAAATAACCCAGAAAATGACCCAAAGACTGGAAGAACAAGTCCCACAACTAAGGGTAGAGAAGAGGCCACATCAAAAGAGTAAGAAGGGCAGAGACGTGGTGCACAGCAAAAGTGACCACAACAGTCTGTGGATGGGGAGGGAGCCTTGGGCATGAAGGGGGAAGAGAAACAGACAATCACACTGGGAAACTCACAGGGAGAACACGGATCCCCATAACATTTGGCTTTGAAAGCAAGAGAGTCTGGATTTCAGGAGTTCTTATTACCATCAGAAGGCTTGGTTCTGGGAGAGCCCAGAGGGCCACAGGAAGCTGAGTTCTGCCCTTACAGAGACAGCAAATAGCCCACGGGATTAAAGCATAGAAGCAGCTGTTTGAAAAATGAATGGAGCATACGGCAGAGAGAGTTATTTACTCATCTTAGAGCATGTCCCAGAGAGGCAGAGATCACAGGAAGGCCCCTCCAGGAACAAAGGAGCTGACCAGTACCATTTCCCACCCTGACCCTCAGCATAAACACAGACCACCTACAGGAACCAGCAGAGTGGCAACGTTCACTACCTAATCTGCATACACCAAGCCCCATCCTTCTGCCCTTCAGCTCTTTCCTGGGATGGGGACTGTGGTTCCCCTCCCGCAGAAAACTAACACAAATCTTGCCAACACTGCATCTCCCAATTAGAGTGCTTTATGGGACTCAGCCTCAGCAGGAGTGGCAGCTGCTGTAGCAGTGATGGTGGGCACTGCAGAAGCCCAAGGTCACCTTGTTAAAATTGTGCACCTTGCCCATGCAGTTCTGGTCCCTGAAACAGCAGCTGTAGGTCTCATTTCCCAAGCAAACCAGACCACACCTTATTAAAAGTGTGCACCCTGGCCAAAGACCAAACACTACCACAACAAAGAAAGCCTCTGCAGACAATTGGACTGAAGGAAAAAGCAGCCAGGATACAACAGCAGAGCACATGCAACATATACAGGAGACTCCCCTTGAAAAACCAGGTTCTAGGGAACAAGGAAACTTCACCACAGGGCATTACAGGACATCTTCTTCATAAGGCCATTACTTCCAAGAGCAAGAGATGTAGCTGACTTTCCTAACAAACAGAAACAGACACATAGAGACAAAATGAGAAGACAGAGGAATATATCCCAAATGAAAGAACAGGCCAAAACCAAAGCAAGAGACCTAAGCAAAATCTATATAATATGCTGAATAAAGAATTTAAAGTAATGATCATAAAGATACTCACTGGATTTGAGAAAAGAGTAGAAGACATCAGTGAGACCCTTAACAAAGAGATGAAAAAGAACCAACCAGACACAAAGAACACAATAAATGAAATTAAAAATACACCTGATGGAATAAATAGCAAGCTAGAGAAAGCAGAGGAACAAATTAGTGACATGGAAGACAGAGTAATGGAAAGTAATCAAGTTGAGAAGGGGAGAAGAAAAGAAATTATGCAAAATAAGAATAGACTTAGAGAACATGGTGCCTCCATCAATAATAATGACATTTGAATGATAAGGATTCCAGAAGAGGAAGAGAAAAGGGAAAAGGGGGTAGAAAGGTTACTTGGAGAAATAATAGCTGAAAACTTCCCTAATCTGGAGAAGGAAACAGGTCTAGATGCAGTGAACACAGAGATTGTCCAACAAAATCAACCCAAGGAGGTCCACACCAAGAGATATAGTAATTAAAATGGCAAAAAGTAGTGAAAAAGAAAGGATTTTTAAAGTGGCAATAGATAAAAAGAAAGTTACATCTAAAGAAAAGCCCATAAGGCTATCAGTGGATTCAAGAGAAACTTTGCAGGCCAGAAAGGAAGGACATGATATATTCAAAGTGTTGAAAGGGAAAACTCCGGCCAAGAATACCCTATGCAGCAGGGCTATCATTCAGAATAGAAGAGAGAAAGATTTTCTCAGAGAAACAAAAGCGAAAGGAGTTCATGACACTAAACCAATCCCACAAAAAATGTTAAAGGGACTCTGAATGGAAAAATCATAAGTAAAAAAAAAAAAAAAAGAAAAAGAAAAATCATAAGTAAGAGTAAGAAAAGCAGGAAACAAAAAAGCAGTAACAATAAGCATATATGTAAAAATGAGCCAAAGGAGGGCTCCCGGGTGGCTCAATGGTTGAGCTTCTGCTTTTGGCTCAGGTCATGATCCCGGGGTCCTGGGATCGAGTCCCACATCAGGATCCTTGCAGAGAGCCTGCTTCTCCCTCTGCCTGCGTCTCTGCTTCTCTCTCTATGTGTGTCTCTTGTGAATTAATAAATAAATAAAATATTTAAAAAATAACGAGCCAAGGAATTTACAAAATAAAAGGATATAAAATATCATACAATGTACCTAAAATTTGAGGAGAATAGAGAGTGAGAGCAAAGAATGAGTTCAAACTTAAGTGACTGCTATATGCATAAGATAATATATACAAACCTAACGTGACCACACATCAAAAACCAGTAACCGATATTCAAAGAATAAAGAGAAAGGTATCTAAGTATATCACTAAAGAAAGCCAGCAAACAATGAAAGAGAACAAGAGAAAAAAAGGGTCAGAGGAAAACTACAAAAACAACCACAAACAAGAAACAAAATATCAACAAATACATATCTATCAATAATTACTTTGAATGTAAATGGACTAAACGCTCCAATCAAAAGACATCAGGTGAAGGAAAGGATTAAAAAAACAAGACCTATCCATATGGCACCTCAAAGAGACTCATTTCAGACCTACGGACACCTGCAGATTCAAAGTGAGGGGATGGAGAAACATTTATCATGTAAATGGATACCAAAAGAGAGCCAGGTAGCAATACTTTACATTGGAAAAAATAGACTTTAAAACAAAGATGGTAACAAGAGACAAAGAAGGACACTATATAATAATAAAAAAGACAATTCAACAGGAAGGTATATATTTATGCACCCAACATGGGAGCACCTAAATACAGAAACAGTTAATAACAAACAAATGAACCAATCAACAGTAATGCAATAATAGTAGGGGACTTTAACACCCCACTTCCATCAATAGACAGATAGTCCAAACAGGAAATTAACAAGAAAACAGTAACTTTGAAGGACACACTTGACCAGATGGATTTGACAGCTATATTCAGAACATTCTGTCCTAAAACAGCAGAACATACATTCTTTCCAATTGCACACAGAACTTCCTCCAGAATAGACACCACATACTGGGCCAAAAAAACAAGTCTCAACAAATTTAAAAAGATCAAAGTCATACCATGTATCTTTCCTGAACATGATGCTATACAACTAGAAATGAATCACAAGAAAAATCTGGAAAGAACACAAATATGGGGAGGTTAAAAAACACGCTACTAAAAAGTGAATGGGTCAACCAAGAAATCAAAGAATAAAAAATTACATCGAGAGAAAGGAAAATAAAAATGCAATGGCCCAAAATCTTTGGGATATATCAAAAGTTGTTTTAAGAAAGAAGTTTATAGCAATACAGGCCCATCCCAGGATGTCTGGGTAGCTCAGCAGCTGGGCGGCTGCCTTTGGCTCAGGGCGAGATCCTGGGATCCTGAGATGGAGTCTTACGTCAGGTTCCCTACAGGGAGCCTGCTTCTCCCTCTGCGTGTGTCTCTCCCTCTCTCTGTGTGTGTGTGTGTGTGTGTCTCTCATGAATAAATAAATAAATCTTAAAAAAAAAAATACAGGTCCATCCTAAGAAGCAAGAAAAATTTCAATAAACAACCTAACCTCTCACCTCAAGGAGCTAGAAAAAGAACAAACAAAACCCCAAATCAGCAGAAGGAAGAAAGTAAAGTTAGAGAAGAGATGATTGATATAGAAACTAAAAAAACACAATAGAACAGATCACAATAGAACAGCAGCCGGTTCTTTGAAAAGATCAACAAAATTGGTAAACCTCTAGCCAGACACATCCAAAAGGTGGGCAGGAGTTGGGGGGTGGGGGTGGGATTGAAATGAACAAAATACTAATGAAAGAGGAGAAATAACAAGCAACAACCACAGAAATACAAATGATTGTAAGAGAATATCATGAAAAATTATATGCTAACGACTAGGACAACCTAGAAGAAATGGATAAATTCCTAGAAACATAACCTACCAAACTGAAGTAGCAAGCAAATTGAATCAGTAATAATAAAAAAAAAAAACCTCCCAAAAAACAAAAGTTCAGGGCCAGATAGCTTCACAAGTGAAAACCATATTCAAAGAATTGTTGCAAAACAATAGAAGAGGAAAGAAAACTTTTAAATTCATTCTATGAAGCCAGTATTACCCTGATTTACCAAAGTCAGGTAAGACCAAAAAAAAAAAGAACTACAGGCCAGTATCTCTGATGTATATAGCTGCAAAAATCCTCAACAGCAAACCAAATCCAACAATACATGTAAAAAATCATTCACTATAATAAAGTGGGATTTATCCTAAGGATTCAAGGGTGATTCAAAATTCATAAATCAATCAACATGGTACATCACATCAATAAGAGAAAGGATAAAAATTATATGATCATTGCACAAAATGCAGGAAAAACATTTAACAAAGTATAACATATATTCATGATTAAAACCCTCAATACAGTAGGTCTATAGGGAACATAGGTCAACTTAATAAAAGCCTTATATGAAAACCCACTGTGAACTTCATACTCACTGGGGAAAAACTGAGTGCTTTTCCTGTAAGGTCAGGAACAAGACAGAAATGTGCACTCTAACCACTTTTAATCAACATAGTAGAAGTCCTTGCCATAGCAATCAGACAAGAGAAAGAAATAAAAGGCATCCAAATTGGTAGGGAAGTAATAAAACTTTCACTATTCACAGATGACATGATACTACGTACGGAAAATGTGAAAGACTCCACCAAGAAACTACTGGAACTGATAAAAGAATTCAGGAAGATTGCAGGATACAAAGTTAATATATAGAAATTCACTGCATTTCCATACACTAATAATGAAGCATCAACATCTATTTGTGGCTTATTTGTCCTGCAGCAGTTCACCTGCCTTTCCTTCTCCCATCCTTTTTCTGGATACGCCGCAGGAGGATTTGTGCCAGAAACAAGCCTGTGAAATACAGAAATGTTTCCAAGCCAACAACTACATGGAATCTAAGTGTCAGGCTGTCATGCAAGAACCGCCTAAGTGTTGTGCTCGCTACCCTAAAGGAAGATCTCTTGTCTGTTCGGGATTTGAGAAAGAAGAGGAAGAAAAGCTGACATCGAAGTAAAGTTCTGCTGAGAAGTTAAATGCTGCACCATGTATCCACCAGGCAAGTTCTGTCTTCCTGACTCTTTCTTCAGGCCAGGTAGCAGCAAATAGCAAATAAAAAAGGCAACTATAAAAGTCCATGAATATGCCATCTATGCAGAACAGATAGAAATACAAATACATTAAATATGTAGAATATAATAAAACTGAGCTGCTAAAATAAATCTGTTAAGTGAAAAAAAAAAGAGAAAAAGAAAAGAAATTAAGAAAACAATCCCATTTACAATTGCATCAAAAATAATAAAATACCTAGGAATAAGCCTAACCACAGAGGGAAAAAACCTGTACTCCAAAAACTATGAAACATTGAGGAAAGAAATTAAAATTGATGCAATGAAATGGAAAGACAGCCCCTGCTCATGGTTTGAAGGAACAAATATTGTTAAAATGTCTACACTATGCAAAGCAATCTACACATTTAATGCACACCTTATCAAAAGACCAATAACATTTTTCACAGAACTAGAACAAACAATTGTAAAATTTATATAGAACCAAAGACCCCAAATAGTCAAAGCTATCTTGAAAAAGAAAAACAAAAGCTGGAGCTATCACAGGGTGCCTGGAGTTAAGCATCTGCTTTTGGCTCAGGTCATGAGCTCGATGTCATGAGATGCAGCCCCACGTCAGACTCCCTGCTCAGTGGGGAGTCTGTTTCTCCCTCGGCCCCTCTCCTTGCTCATGTGCATGTTCTCTGTCTCAAATAAATAAATAAAATCTGAAAAAAAAATGGAGGTATCACAATCCCAGACTTCTATTACTGGGGACTCCTGGGTGGCTCTGTGGCTGAGTGTCTGCCTTTGGTTCAGGCTGTGATCCTGGGGTCCTGGGATCGAGTCCTGCATCAGGTTCCCCTGCCTGTGTCTCTGCTTCTCTCTGTCTGTGTCTTTCATGAATAAATAAATAGCATCTTTAAGAAAACCAAAACCCTAGATTTAAACACCAAAAGGACTGGGTGTTATTCTGTATGTTGGCAAATTGAACACCAATAAAAAATAAATTTATTATTAAAAAAAAAACACCAAAAGGATTTAAATCTTGGGTCCCCTCCCTCTTCAGGGGCTTTGCACTATCCCTAGCTTTGCACTAGCTTTGTACTTTGTACTAATAAATTTGCTGCCCACCACTCTGCGTGGTCTACCTCTTTATTCTTAGAATCAGTGTGACCAAGAACCTTGGACACTAAAAAGGAAAAGAAAAAACCCTGCAACACTAACATTTCTAAGGGGAGAAAGACAATTTAAGAGAAGGATGGGAAAGCAAATGTTCAGTAGACCCTGTCTGCCGTGCTGTACAGAGGCAAGGGGACACTGAGAGGAATTTAACCACCAAGCCGTGCGGGGAGCTTCCCCAGCCTCCACACTCTTTATAGTTCTCGGGTGATAGTTCTCCTCCTAAAGCAGGCCCTCTACCTAAATGTGTTTACGCAGCTAATGGGGAAGAAAAGCTCTTCCTGAGTCTTTTGGACCCTGAGGGACTTCAGCTCCCAAGTCTTCCACACACCAAAGTGGCACATTGGGGAGAGGCTCATTCCCTTTCATTTCACGATAGTAAAACTCCTTCTGCCAGGGTAAGAAGTTTTCAAGATAACCAGCCATCCACAAAACTGAGTGTCCCAGTGGCTTAGAATTTTAGTGACTAGATAAGTCCTCAAATATACAGAGCAAAATTTTATGACTAATAAAGCATTTGACTGTCTTGTACTTAGCTAAGTTGAATGATCCAAACTTGGAAAAAAAAATATCTGAGCCATAAAATTTTATTTTATCCAAAATCAGGAATATGGAAAATAAGGAAGAGAATTAGAGATTTTATTATGAAATGCTGCCTCTGTGTTTTTTGTATTTTAAGGATTTTCCCAAAAGTGACCTCTTGGGATGACTTGCCTTCATCCCATGGCACATATGCAAGCCACTTCAAGGAATAAAAAAATAAAAAATAAATAAATAAATAAAATAAAATAAAAATAAATAAAATAAAAAATAAAATAAAATAAAAATAAATAAAAAAATCAAAAGGAATAAAAAATCTGATAGATTTTTAAAATCTGTTTTCATTAAAAGAAGCCCTTGTTTTAAAAAAATATATATGAAGAATTATAATCCTGAGTTTTAACTCTCACAGTTGAGAATTTCTAGGCACTGAGGTCTAAGAAGATATGACTCTGAGCACTGAGAAAAGATGTGGAATTGTTGAATCACTATGTGGTACACCTGCAACTAATATAACACTATGTATTAATTCTGTTGAAGTTAAAATATAAATAAATAGGGGGTCCCTGGGTGGCTCAGCGGTTTAGCGCCTGCCTTGGGCCCAGGGTGTGATCCTGGAGCCCCGGGATCGAGCCCCACGTCGGGCTCCCTGCGTGGAGCCTGCTTCTCCCTCTGCCTGTGTCTCTGCCTCTCTCTGTCTCTCATGAATAAATAAATAAAACATCTTTTTTTAAAAAAATAATTAATTAAATAATAAATACGCAAAAACTCCACAAAATTAATTAAATAATAAGTAAATAAATAAGCAAAAAATCCACAAAAACCGAAAAACAAACAAGAAAAGAAAACAAGGGTGCCTGGATGGCTCAGTTGGTTGAGTGTCTGACTCCTGACTTCAGCTCACATCCTGATTTCGCAGTCATGGGACTGAGCCTCACATGAGGCTCTGTGCTCAGTGCAGACTCTGCTTCAGATTCTTTCTCCCTCTCCCTCTTCCTCCCCCTCTGTTCCTCCTTGCTTGTGCCCCCCTGCTCTAAAATAAATAAATAAAATCTTAAAAAAATAGAAAAAAGAAGAAGAAAAGAAAAGAAGGTACGACTTTGGGAGAACTATCCACATGTAGTTTAGCAACACTAGAGCATGGTATGAATTAAGGAACAGTAAGAAAAAAAAAAAAAAAACTGGGCAGGACAGATGGACAAAGGCCAGATCAAAAGACTTTATCCTGAAGGTCATGGGAGGCAATGAAAAACTATAAGCAGGCAGATGATCTAATCAGATTTATATTATTGGAAGGTCCCTCAAGTGGTAACAGACAGAAAGGGTAAGCCTGGTGGGCAAGAGACTATTAAAAAGAATTTTACAGTGTTTCAAGTGATAAATGATTAAAGCAAAAAAAAAAAAAAAAAAAAAAAAAGAAAAAAAGATTAAAGCCTAAAGGAAGACAGTGGTAGGGAGAGTGGAGATGACATAGATTTAGAGTTATTCAGGGTGTGTGACTAATAGGACTTCGGGCCTGGTTGCATGTGATTGGAGGTGAGATAGGAAGAAAGGCTGAGAAATGATTCAGGGATGATTTCTAGGCTTCTGACCTGAGTATCTGGGGGATTATAGTCCTATAAACAGAGTACATATGTTCTGGAGTGGTTGAAGGAAAACATAATGAATTCAATTTTGTGTATATCGAGTTGTGTTGTTTGTGCAGTAACAAATGAAAATGTCTAAGAGACATCTGGGTATTTGGATATATGGAAGCATAAGAAAGAAATCTATATGCAATCAGCTGGTCCATATTAGTTGTAGAACCTGAGTTGGTGTAACACTCTAATTTATAATAAGAGACATATATTTGGGTTTTGTCCCAGTTCTGGCACACAGCTTCTAAAACCCTCGGAATTTCCTACGCGTTGAGAGCAATAATAGTGTTTTTTGTTGTGTTAACGAGGTGACTTTTGGAAAGCACCTAAAGATAAGGCTGGTTGCCCCAAGAACCAACCACGTGATTAGAGAGTTAGAAATTTCAGTTCCACCCCCGCCGCCAACCTCCCGGAGATGAGCGAGGCTGGAGGTTAAGAATAATTAAAGTATTATTGAAATAACCCCATCAATGTGTTCTGTTCCCACGAATTCCCCTAAATAATTTGTTGGAATATCAACACTGAAATATTACCTACCCCCTTTCTCAGCATACTTGAAATGCAAGACAAGCTTTCTAACCACAGAACTGTTAGGAAATTCAACTGACACAAATATGAAATTTAACATTAACCCTGGGCTGATGCACACAGAGAACAAACCTTCATCTCCATTTCCTTATAAGCATGTATATAATGCAGGAGAGTCAGAAGAAAGGCAGGTAGGGACAAGGGGCTCCCACCCTAAGAGGAAAGCACCCTTAAAAGGATTTTACACCGCCCTGGAAGAAGCCGTCCACTCTTTCCCACATGATGACAAAAACCTGATGGGTTGACAGGCACAAGGAGGATTAATCAGAATAAAATAGCCCGAACAACAAGCCCATAAAACCCCTTGACTTAGAAACTCTGGTGGTAACCCTCTTGGGTCCCTTCCCTCTTCGGGAGCTTTGTAGGATCACACAATAAACTTTGCTTTACTATCGCTCAATGGATTTTGCATTGCTGCCCACCATTCTTTGTCTGGTCTACTTCTTCACCCTTTGAAGTGGTGTGACCAAGAACTGGGCGAAAAGGAATCCTGCAAAACACAGACAATTCACTCAGAGGCTCCAGGCTGTGTGTCAGGCCTAATGAGGTAGCTATTCATGGTTTTTGAGAATGCTCCAAAAAAGAAAAGAATTTGTTTTGGAGCCTTTGCAAAAACCCTGGTCCAGGACAATGGGGGATTGGATTCTCAAAGCCACACTTTGTGATAGAAGAAGAGCCTGTCAGTGGGTCGGAAATCCTAGGCCCATCTAGGGATTCCAGCTCTGACTTTACTTACCCCAGACGCAGGTGTACAAACAACAGGACTCATTGGTTTTAAAGCCTCTACCCTCATTTATCATTTCTTCGTGCACCCTCCATCAAAAGGGACAATGGGGACATCTCACTAAAAATAATCTAAACACTCAGGAATATAAATCAAATTATTCCCTTCACAACCTCTCACTTTCTGAACTACTTATGATCCCAGGATTTGGTCTGTGCTTAATGAAGAAGAAATAAAGAACAGCCTCATTGGGGCTGTTCCTGCCATTTCTTGTTTATCTTTTAACTAGCAGTGGCCTTCCTTACAGACATCTAACTAAACTTGGATGACTTGTGATTGCCTTGAGGCTCCAACTTACCACCGATATTTAGAGAGCTGAGCCCAGATTCCAAGCATCAGACACACCCCAGACTATGTTATCTACAGAAGAAATCTGCACTTTTTCCTTGATTGCCAATGTGTGTGGGTGGGGTTTTTGCTAATAGATTTAGAACTCAGAGGGCTTTGGGTTATATGGGGAAAAAGGGAAAGAATCACAATGTCTTAAATAATTCTATATATCATTGCTTTCTTTTCACTTTTACTCTTACCTACTGTTTCTTTCTAAATAATCAGAACAGGAAAAATCTGAGCTTGGATGCATTTTTAGTCTCTCTCAAATGTTTGATTGATCTCTCTTTGGTTTACCAACCCCTCTGTGCCTACAAACTTGAATACTAGGCTATTAAAAAAAAAAAATTCTACTCTAACTAAAATGCTGCAGTATGGCACCACTAATAAAAGATTCTCTGCCCTTCAGGGAAACTCTTTTTTAATCCAAAATCATCTCAGCAATTCAGATTGTTTATAAAGGGGAAGGACAACCAGAAATTGTAAGAAGTCAGATTGTGAGACTTTTATTAAGAATTGTTTTTTGGGTTTTTTTTTTTCTTTTCAGAGCACAGAATGATTTAGGATTCATACGAGTGGTTTCATGTTGTTGGAAGGCCCATTAGATTAAGAATCATTTATATTATTAGATGAATTATTCAATGCAAAAAGTGCTGCTGAAGTTTTGAAATTAGCTTTTTCTCCAAGGTCGTTGAAACCTTGGTTGTATTTAGCTCAAACCGTGCTGTGGCCCATGTCCATGCAGATAGGTCGATGATCGTGCCATGTCAATTTTCAATATTCCAATCGTTATCCCTAGGTGGATACGTATACTTCTGTGAATAGTTTGCAATATAACTACCACCATTAATTTCCTTATTATTAAGACAATTTATAAACCCAATGAGTTGGTTTTATCCAGCACGGTAAGTATATACTCCCACCACCTTCATAATACGTTTGAAGGGCTTCTCGTCCTATGCGTCGCAAGCTTCTGCCTCAACCCTGGAGCAAGTGTATTTGACCAGCAGACTGTGTCCCATGGGCCTGGACTATAGTAGCAAGGCGAGCTGGGAGAACCAGTGTTTGCCATTTTCAACTTCAATTCCGAGGGGCAGAGCCTGCCTTATACACGGTGTTTCCCCCACACAGGAAGAGGTGACAAATGCTGGCCAAGAAGATAGACAAATGCCCTAAATGATTAATTTGAGGATTGAATTCGTATCTGTATGTAAAGCGCCTAGTGTAGTGCTTGGTATAGCAAGAAATGTTAGTTATCAGCGATCATAAAATTATATATGCATATATATGGATATAATTAACATTGTAATATACCCCCGATGTAAAGAATGGCATTATTAACATTTTCATGATACCTGAAACCATAAATGTTGTGTTCTCTTTTTCAGGCATGAACCGCATTAGCATCTTGAATAGGCCAAAATCTGATGCAGAGGAAATGAGCCTTCTGGGTCGGAATAGTGGTTTGAGCTAAACAGCAGTTTTCAAACTTTAATCTGCACAAGACTCACCCAGACAACTGGTTTAAAATTCAGCAAGTGATGGACTGGCTCCAAGAATCTGCATTTTGAATTAGCACCCCGTGTTATTTTTACTAACATTAAGGATTTCAAAAATCAATGTTAGAAATCCTGAGACAAGACTGCATTTGCTTCTATCTACACATTCAAGACCTTTGAAAGACTTGTCACAAAAAAAAAAAAAAAATAAAGGAAAAGGCTTTTGTCTCATCTTCTGGGAGTCATTAAGGCAGACAGCTAGTCTGTTGGCTATCAAGTCATAGTTATCTTTATCTTATATCATATGTCAGGTAAAGAAAAGAGGACAGAATGATGGCCCCAAGGGCAGAAATGCTCACATAGAAATGAAAAGGAGCTGAGTCAAGTTCTACTTCTTTCATGGTTTGGTGGAGGGTTCTGCTCACTCGTAGCCCTGCCCTATCTCTACCTCTACAGATGCTCCAAAGACGGCTGGAGATGCCACAGAGAAGAGATATCTAAGCTCTAGGTGGCTGCAATGGTTGAATATAGAGAAAGGGATATGATACACTTTTTCCAGAATCAGGAATGGGTAAATTCCAGATGCTGGCATTGTTTTCTCTTGTTAGGACCATTTTCATTGTGACTTGTTGGAAATAATTGCTTTGGGACTCTGGTCTTATCCCACTCTAATTCATCCAATGCTGTCATCAGAGATCCTTTGAGCTATAAGATTTTGATCACACCACATTTCTGCTTAAGACATCCTCTTTGTGAGGTCTCACCAAAAAACATTCTAAGATGCCTACAACCAAACTCACCATACCCCCCAAGCACTTCGTGTTTTAGATTCCCTCCACACTTCCATATAAAGGAGATACTGCATGATCATTGTGACATGGGTACTCCACTAGAGTCTTGTATGCAGGCCATATCTTCTAGCTAAGACCAGAAATTTTATCTTCCACTTATTTGATAAACTTTCACCGCCTATTCAATATTTCTGTGCCCTATTTTGGTTCTGTGAACACAGGAGTTAAAAAAGGAAAATGAGAGACTCACCTAAACCATATATAAACTCAAGGCCGGGAGGAGGGGCAAGATGGCAGAAGAGTAGGGTCCCCAAATCACCTGTCTCCACCAAATTACCTAGAAAACCTTCCAATCATCCTGAAAATCTATGAATTCGGCCTGAGAATTAAAGAGAGACCAGCTGGAATGCGACAGTGAGAAGAGTTCGCGCTTCTATCAAGGTAGGAAGACGGGGAAAAAGAAGTAAAGAAACAAAGGCCTCCAAGGGGGAGGGGCCCGCGAGGAGCCGGGCTGAGGCCGGGGCGAGTGTCCCCAGGACAGGAGAGCCCCGTCCCGGAGGAGCAGGAGCTGCACCGACCTTCCCGGGGGAAAGGGGCTCGCGGGGAGTTGGAGCAGGACCCGGGAGGGCGGGGATGCCCTCGGGCTCCCGGGGACACTAACAGACACCTGCGCCCCGGGAGATGCACCGAGCTCCCTAAGGGCTGCAGCGGGCACGGCGGGGCCCGGCGGGACCCGGAGCAGCTCGGGGGGCTCGGGCAGAGGAAGAGGCTCCGTGCGGAGGGGGCTGCGGGGCGGGAGCAGCTCGGGGGGGCTGGGCGGCAGATGCGGGGAGAGGGGGCTGCCGGGCCAGGAGCGCGAATCCACCAGCGCAGGCTCCGGAGCACAGGGCGCCGGGACACAGCCCAGGATCCGGCCTCCCCCCGGGACAGGCAGAGGCCGGGAGGGCCCAGGACAGCGAGGACGCTCCTGCCCGAGCTGAGCAGATCAGCGGCCCCGCCCCGGAGCCTCCAGGCCCTGCAGACGGAGAGCTCCGGAGTCACTGCGGGGGATGAATCCAGGGCTCCAGAGCTGGCCCCGCCACTAGGGCTGTTGCTCCTGCGGCCTCGCGGGGTAAACAACCCCCACTGAGCCCTGCACCAGGCAGGGGCAGAGCAGCTCCCCCAAGTGCTAACACCTGAAAATCAGCACAGCAGGCCCCTCCCCCAGAAGACCAGCGAGACGGACAAGTTCCAGGGGAAGTCAAGGGACTTAAAGTACACAGAATCAGAAGATACTCCCCCGTGGTTCTTTTTTGTTTTGTTTTGTTTTGTTTTGCTTTGCTTTTTGATTTGTTTCCTTCCCCCACCCCCCTTTTTTCTCCTTTCTTTCTTTTTCTTTCTCTTTTTCTTCTTTTTTTTTCGTTTTTTTTCTTCCTTTTTTTTCTCTTTCTCTTTTCTTTCCTTCTTTCTCTCCTCTCTTTTTCTCCTTTTCCCAATACAACTTGCTTTTGGCCACTCTGCACTGAGCAAAATGACTAGAAGGAAAACCTCACCTCAAAAGAAAGAATCAGAAACAGCCCTCTCTCCCACAGAGTTACAAAATCTGGATTACAATTCAATGTCAGAAAGCCAATTCAGAAGCACTATTATACAGCTACTGGTGGCTCTAGAAAAAAGTATAAAGGACTCAAGAGACTTCATGACTGCAGAATTTAGAGCTAATCAGGCAGAAATTAAAAATCAATTGAATGAGATGCAATCCAAACTAGAAGTCCTAAGGACGAGGGTTAATGAGGTGGAAGAACGAGTGAGTGACATAGAAGACAAGTTGATGGCAAAGAGGGAAACTGAGGAAAAAAGAGACAAACAATTAAAAGACCATGAAGATAGATTAAGGGAAATAAACGACAGCCTGAGGAAGAAAAACCTACGTTTAATTGGGGTTCCCGAGGGTGCCGAAAGGGCCAGAGGGCCAGAATATGTATTTGAACAAATTCTAGCTGAAAACTTTCCTAATCTGGGAAGGGAAACAGGCATTCAGATCCAGGAAATAGAGAGATTCCCCCCCTAAAATCAATAAAAACCGTTCAACACCTCGACATTTAATAGTGAAGCTTGCAAATTCCAAAGATAAAGAGTAGATCCTTAAAGCAGCAAGAGACAAGAAATCCCTGACTTTTATGGGGAAGAGTATTAGGGTAACAGCAGACCTCTCCACAGAGACCTGGCAGGCCAGAAAGGGCTGGCAGGATATATTCAGGGTCCTAAATGAGAAGAACATGCAACCAAGAATACTTTATCCAGCAAGGCTCTCATTCAAAATGGAAGAAGAGATAAAGAGCTTCCAAGACAGGCAGGAACTGAAAGAATTTGTGACCTCCAAACCAGCTCTGCAAGAAATTTTAAGGGGGACTCTTAAAATTCCCCTTTAAGAAGAAGTCCAGTGGAACATTCCACAAAAACAAGGACTGAATAGATATCATGATGACACTAAACTCATATCTCTCAATAGTAACTCTGAATGTGAACGGGCTTAATGACCCCATCAAAAGGCGCAGGGTTTCAGACTGGATAAAAAAAGCAGGACCCATCTATTTGCTGTCTACAAGAGACTCATTTTAGACAGAAGGACACCTACAGCCTGAAAATAAAAGGTTGGAGAACCATTTACCATTTGAATGGTCCTCAAAAGAAAGCAGGGGTAGCCATCCTTATATCAGATAAACTAAAATTTACCCCGAAGACTGTAGTGAGAGATGAAGAGGGACACTATATCATACTTAAAGGATCTATTCAACAAGAGGACTTAACAATCCTCAATATATATGCCCCGAATGTGGGAGCTGCCAAATATATCAATCAATTATTAACCAAAGTGAAGAAATACTTAGATAATAATACACTTATACTTGGTGACTTCAATCTAGCTCTTTCTATACTCGATAGGTCTTCTAAGCACAACATCCCCAAAGAAACGAGAGCTTTAAATGATACACTGGACCAGATGGATTTCACAGATATCTACAGAACTTTACATCCAAACTCAACTGAATACACATTCTTCTCAAGTGCACATGGAACTTTCTCCAGAATAGACCACATATTGGGTCACAAATCGGGTCTGAACCGATACCAAAAGATTGGGATCGTCCCCTGCATATTCTCAGACCATAATGCCTTGAAATTAGAACTAAATCACAACAAGAAGTTTGGAAGGACCTCAAACACGTGGAGGTGAAGGACCATCCTGCTAAAAGATGAAAGGGTCAACCAGGAAATTAAGGAAGAATTAAAAAGATTCATGGAAACTAATAAGAATGAAGATATTCAAAATCTTTGGGATGCAGCAAAAGCAGTCCTAAGGGGGAAATACATCGCAATACAAGCATCCATTCAAAAACTGGAAAGAACTCAAATACAAAAGCTAACCTTACACATAAAGGAGCTAGAGAAAAAACAGCAAATAGATCCTACACCCAAGAGAAGAAGGGAGTTAATAAAGATTCGAGCAGAACTCAACGAAATCGAGACCAGAAGAACTGTGGAACAGATCAACAGAACCAGGAGTTGGTTCTTTGAAAGAATTAATAAGATAGATAAACCATTAGCCAGCCTTATTAAAAAGAAGAGAGAGAAGACTCAAATTAATAAAATCATGAATGAGAAAGGAGAGATCACTACCAACACCAAGGAAATACAAACGATTTTAAAAACATATTATGAACAGCTATACGCCAATAAATTAGGCAATCTAGAAGAAATGGACGCATTCCTGGAAAGCCACAAACTACCAAAACTGGAACAGGAAGAAATAGAAAACCTTCACAGGCCAATAACCAGGGAGGAAATTGAAGCAGTCATCAAAAACCTCCCAAGATACAAGAGTCCAGGGCCAGATGGCTTCCCAGGGGAATTTTATCAAACGTTTAAAGAAGAAACCATACCTATTCTCCTGAAGCTGTTTGGAAAGATAGAAAGAGATGGAGTACTTCCAAATTCGTTCTATGAGGCCAGCATCACCTTAATTCCAAAACCAGACAAAGACCCCACCAAAAAGGAGAATTACAGACCAATATCCCTGATGAACATGGATGCAAAAATTCTCAACAAGATACTGGCCAATAGGATCCAACAGTACATTAAGAAAATTATTCACCATGACCAAGTAGGATTTATCCCTGGGACACAAGGCTGGTTCAACACCCGTAAAACAATCAATGTGATTCATCATATCAGCAAGAGAAAAACCAAGAACCATAGGATCCTCTCATTAGATGCAGAGAAAGCATTTGACAAAATACAGCATCCATTTCTGATCAAAAGTCCTCAGAGTGTAGGGATAGAGGGAACATTCCTCGACATCTTAAAAGCCATCTATGAAAAGCCCACAGCAAATATCATTCTCAATGGGGAAGCACTGGGAGCCTTTCCCCTAAGATCAGGAACAAGACAGGGATGTCCGCTCTCACCACTGCTGTTCAACATAGTACTGGAAGTCCTAGCCTCAGCAATCAGACAACAAAAAGACATTAAAGGCATTCAAATTGGCAAAGAAGAAGTCAAATTCTCCCTCTTCGCCGATGACATGATACTTTACATAGAAAACCCAAAAGTCTCCACCCCAAGATTGCTAGAACTCATACAGCAATTCGGTAGCATGGCAGGATACAAAATCAATGCCCAGAAATCAGTGGCATTTCTATACACTAATAATGAGACTGAAGAAAGAGAAATTAAGGAGTCAATCCCATTTACAACTGCACCCAAAAGCATAAGATACCTAGGAATAAACCTAACCAAAGATGTAAAGGATCTATACCCTCAAAACTATAGAACACTTCTGAAAGAAATTGAGGAAGACACAAAGAGATGGAAAAATATTCCATGCTCATGGATTGGCAGAATTAATATTGCGAAAATATCAATGTTACCCAGGGCAATATACACGTTTAATGCAATCCCTATCAAAATACCATGGACTTTCTTCAGAGAGTTAGAACAAATTATTTCAAGATTTGTGTGGAATCAGAAAAGACCCCGAATAGCCAGGGGAATTTTAAAAAAGAAAACCATATCTGGGGGCATCACAATGCCAGATTTCAGGCTGTACTACAAAGCTGTGGTCATCAAGACAGTGTGGTACTGGCACAAAAACAAACACATAGATCAGTGGAACAGAATAGAGAACCCAGAAGTGGACCCTGAACTTTATGGTCAACTAATATTCGATAATGGAGGAAAGACTATCCATTGGAAGAAAGACAGTCTCTTCAATAAATGGTGCTGGGAAAATTGGACATCCACATGCAGAAGAATGAAACTAGACCCCTCTCTTTCACCATACACAAAGATAAACTCAAAATGGATGAAAGATCTAAATGTGAGACAAGATTCCATCAAAATCCTAGAGAAGAACACAGGCAACACCCTTTTTGAACTCGGCCACAGTAACTTCTTGCAAGATACATCCACGAAGGCAAAAGAAACAAAAGCAAAAATGAACTATTGGGACTTCATCAAGATAAGAAGCTTTTGCACAGCAAAGGATACAGTCAACAAAACTCAAAGACAACCTACAGAATGGGAGAAGATATTTGCAAATGACATATCAGATAAAGGGCTAGTTTCCAAGATCTATAAAGAACTTCTTAAACTCAAACAAACAATCCAATCATGAAATGGGCAAAAAAGAAACAAAGAAACAAACAAAGAAAGAAACAAACAAAGAAACAAACAATCCAATCATGAAATGGGCAAAAGACATGAACAGAAATCTCACAGAGGAAGACATAGACATGGCCAACATGCACATGAGAAAATGCTCTGCATCACTTGCCATCAGGGAAATACAAATCAAAACCACAATGAGATACCACCTCACACCAGTGAGAATGGGGCAAATTAACAAGGCAGGAAACAACAAATGTTGGAGAGGATGCGGAGAAAAGGGAACCCTCATACACTGTTGGTGGGAATGTGAACTGGTGCAGCCACTCTGGAAAACTGTGTGGAGGTTCCTCAAAGAGTTAAAAATAGACCTGCCCTACGACCCAGCAATTGCACTGTTGGGGATTTACCCCAAAGATACAAATGCAATGAAACGCCGGGACACCTGCACCCCGATGTTTATAGCAGCAATGGCCACGATAGCCAAACTGTGGAAGGAGCCTCGGTGTCCAACAAAAGATGAATGGATAAAGAAGATGTGGTTTATGTATACAATGGAATATTCCTCAGCTATTAGAAATGACAAATACCCACCATTTGCTTCAACGTGGATGGAACTGGAGGGTATTATGCTGAGTGAAGTAAGCCAGTCGGAGAAGGACAAACATTATATGTTCTCATTCATTTGGGGAATATAAATAATAGTGAAAAGGAATATAAGGGAAGGGGGAAGAAATGTGTGGGAAATATCAGAAAGGGAGACAGAACGTAAAGACTGCTAACTCTGGGAAACGAACTAGGGGTGGTAGAAGGGGAGGAGGGCGGGGGGTGGGAGTGAATGGGTGACGGGCACTGGGGGCTATTCTGTATGTTAGTAAATTGAACACCAATAAAAAATAAATTAAAAAAAAAAACTCAAGGCCGATAGGCAGCTGGTTCATACCAGTTCAGTTATTCCTATTATTAAATAGCCAGTGCCCCATACCTTCGTGCCACCCAGACGTCCCAGTTCCACCCGCAAAGACTGTCCTTTACTTCATGATCCAACAAATAAAAATTAATCCCTCACCTGAGATGGGGGTCGCACGTGCCCTAAACTATTGCTGTGGCCCATGTCCATGCTGGTAGATCAACAATGGTATCTCATCAATTTTTAATATTCTAAATATTATCCCTAGATACATATAGTTCTGTGACTATAAACAGTTTTAATTTTTCTTCTCTAATCTGTATGCATGTTATTTTCTTCTCTTGACTTATTATACTGGGCAGTATTCTCAGGATGATGGTAAGTAGTAGTGATAACACGTGTCCTTGACCTGCTCTTCACCTTAGGAAGAGAAAATTGTGGACATCTTGTATCAGTTAGAGGTCATTGCTTCCTGTTGCTAGTTTGCTAAGGGTTTTTATCACGCATAAATGTTAAATTTTGTCAAACACTCCTTTAACATTTATTGAGATAATCATGAGTTTCCTTCTTTAGTCTGTGTGGTGACTCTGTAATGTGCCAGACTGGCCAGGGCTGGATTATGTTTCCCAGAAGTACATTCTCTGTGTTTCCAGTTAGGATGAGACACATAAAATTTTTTTGCATGACCTTTGGAAGGTAGAAGTGAAACAGCAGGAATTTTGGTTCTTTGTTTGGAAATTTAGGATGGGTGCTTTTGTCTTCATACACATTATTTATCCATGGGCTCGCTGCACTAGCACGGGACAGCAACCAGGCTGCAGTCATATGTACTTTCACCTGGTTCCCTTCCCACTTCTCTGACTCCTGGGCCAGGTGTATGCTAAGCTCCGTGATGAAAGGTGCCAGATTCTCCAACATGATACCCATGTTCCAAGGCTGGAGACAGCAAGAACTGACGTGAGTTCTAGGCGATCTTCTGGAGTTCCAGCCTCTAACTGTGGGCTCCAGCTTCTCCTTGCTGCTCCCTGCTTTATAGAAATAACTCCTTCCTGATTTTTTGATCTGGCTTCCCCTATAAGCTTCAGATTCTAGCATCAGACAAAAAGGAAGTCTTATGCATACTATTTAACTAGCTCTCACAATTATGGAAAGTCAAATTGATTACTGTGTGTGTGTGTGCGTGTATAATACAGAGGTTATATTATAGATTTTATATATTTATTATATTTATATAAATTGATTCCTTTCCTGGGCTTCCTGCATTTGGTCTTTAATCTGATTATATGTGAAAGCCTTACTGCACCCTGTTTCCAGTATTGAAAATTACACTGGTAGCCTATAGCATGTATAGCAAAACAGTTATTCAAATTATCACCATAAATACAATGTGATCAAGAGTTTATAGAAGGCACGATGTTGGATTATTTGCTGCCACATAACATTTTGGTGAAAATAAGGAGTATGATGGGGATTGGTTGGTTGCCTTCAAATGAGCTAAAGAACTTAAAGAAAAAAAATAAGGAGCTCAGTGCTTGAAATTCATATTTCACCAGTGTCATTTTCAATACTAGAAATAGGGTCATGTATCACACACACACACACACACACACACCCGAAAATCCCTACATTTGCCCTAAGAGAAATGTTTAAATCCTATAGTCCAACTCCTTCAGAAATCTTAGTCTAGGGCCAAGTTTTCTAAAATAAAAAACAAACAAAAAAACTCAAAATCTAATCTGTGCTTGGCTAAATTACGACACAAACTGATTTCTGATGTCATATGGTCTCTTGTTAAAATTAGAGCACTATTTGGGAAGGAACAAGTCGCTGAAAATTAGAATGGGAACTTACAGGCAGATTGTAGTGAAGCCACATAACTAGAATCTTAAAAGCCTAAATTTTGTTGAGCCTTCTTTGCTATCATAAGCAGCCTTCTCATTCCTGGTCTAAGATGCTTATTCTCTCCTTGACTGTAGAAACCATAAAGACCACCCCTGAGGGAGGCGTGTTGCTCTGGACCACTGATCTTCCTCATAGCCGACTCCCACCACCTCTCTTCACCTTTGAGACCTCTAACTAGATTCATGCCTCAGAATATCTCAAAGAATGAGATTCAAAGTTGACTCATGCAGAGAGGTGAGACACGCCAAAAGAATTACATGATCTTGCCAATTTATATTGATTGAAGCTCGAGGAATACGTATGGTAATATATCATAAGAGTGTAGGATCAGGGTGAGAGGAATATAAAGATGGATGAGGCCGAATTGATTAATGTCTCACTAGGCAAAGATTCTATATTTACTTACCTGGACTGTGCAGAAGATGGATGGATCTTAGACAGTGACAGTGGATTATCACAAACGTTATCGAGCAACTGCAAGTGCTGTTCTGAATGTGGTTTCATGGCTGGGTCATATCAACACATTCCCTCATACCTGCTGTGCAGCTATTGATCGGGCAAGTGCTGTTTTTTGTATACCTGTTTGTAAAGACCATCAGAAATAGTTTGTCTTCAGCTGGCTAACTAGCAATATATTTTCACTGTCCTCTCTCAGAGCTGTATCAACTCTCAGCACTACCTCATGATCTAGTCGGCCGGGGACTTGATTGCCTTCATTTCAATGGAATCGTGCCGGCCCATTACACTGATGAAACTGTGCTGACTGGACGGCCTTAGCAGGGGGTAGTAACCACATTAGTAAGACACTTATATGCCAGAGAGTGGCAAATAAATCCCCAAAGATCTCAGGAGTCTTCCACATTGGTGAAATTCCTTCGATGGTGGAATCATCAATGCACAAGTTGCTGCATCTGCCCCTCCTACTACTAAGAAAAAAAAGCACAATATCTGGTGGACCACTTTGAATTTTTGGAGGCTACATATATTTCATTTGGTCAAGATATTATTTTTTAATATTTTATTTATTTATTCATGAGAGACACAGAGAGAGAGAGGCAGAGACACAAGCAGAGGGAGAAGCAGGCTCCCTAATGGGAGCCCAATATGGGGCTCAATCCCAGGACCCCGGGATCACCAGCTGAGCCAAAGGCAGACGCTCAATCACTGAGCCACCCAGATGTCGCTGGGCAAGCTATTCTGACCCATTTACTGAGGGACCTGAGAGCTCCCACTTTTGAATGGGGCCCTGAATAACAGAAGGCTCTGCAACTGCTACAAAAGTTGTTTTGCCACCTGAGTCATAGGACTTAACAGATCTGATGATGCCTGAAGTGTTAGGAGTGGATGAGGATGCTATATGGAGCCTTTGGCCAACACAGAAGTAAATATAAGGCAGATCTCTACTGATTAAAGCACCACCACACCATTCTTCGGATATAATTATTTTCCTTTTGAGAAACAGATCTTTGGCCTGTGATTGGGTTTTAATAGAAATTAACCGAGCGCTACCAAATCACCATGTGATGTGATCATGATCATGATCACTGATCATGAATGGGGTGTTGTCTAACCCAGCAAGATTTAAAGTTGAGCATGAACTCCATCATGACAAATGTTATAGGTGAAACTGGGCTAAAGCAGGCCCAGCAGCCACAAGTCACGTTAAGTCTTATGCCTACTATTTGCCTGTTTCTCTCAACACATACCTATGACTCATGACGTTCTTTATGATCACCTGACTGAAGAAGAAGAAAACCCAGGCTTGGTTTATATACAGGCTGTCCTCCACAATATATAGGCATCAGCTGAAAGAGGACAGCTGTAACCTTCTAGCCCCATTCTGGGCTAGCTCTGCAGAAATGTGGCAAAGGGAAAGCCACCCCCAGTAGATAGAATTTTGAGCAGTAAATCCATTAATTCATTTTGCCTAGAGGAGGCAAACCATTGGCTATGTAACTAATGGTTTGGCAGAAAGGTCAGGGACTTGGAAGAAACAAATGGAAAATTGGTGACAAGAAGCTCTGGGTAAGAGGTATATGGATAGATCTCAATGAATGGGTACAGAATGCGAAGGTATTTGTGTCTCATGTTCATGCTTGCCAAAAGACGACCTCAACAGAGGAGAATTGGAATAATGAGGTGAACTGGAGGACCAAACTCTGTGGGTATCGGTTGGTTCCCTCTTCCAGTCCCCTTTATCATTGTCTAGTAGGCGTATAAGCAAAGCAACCACGACAGCAGAAATGGAGGTTACGCATGGGCTCAGTAACCTGGATTCTATTCAATTTGGAAATTGGCCACACTGTAAACTTACCATTTACAGAATAAAATTTGGCAAATTAGCTTCTGGAAACTTGCTTTTGGCAAACTTGTATCTAGTCAATGGACCCAGGGCCAATAGAATGTGATTCACAAAAGCCACAAAGAATATCAAATGTGTTGATTATCATCTGAAAGCCACACCTATTAAATTTATTTGACTTAAGAGCTCTATACCTCAAAATCAAATTTGCCAAAATAACAAATCCCCTGATCTTAACCTAAAATTATCTGTCTATCTCTTGCCATTGGAAGATAATGTACACATCCAGTTGTTAAAATAATTAGAAAGGTCAAGTTTGAGACCGTGCCGGTATACATATTTAAATTTTTGTGGGAGTGAATTTCTAATTTGGGGTAATGAAAAGTTCTGCTTCACTATCGACAATCTCTTTTAGTGGTTTTCCATAGACCTTATACACAGGAAAACATTCAAAACTCAAATTATCTATATATCCAGTAGGGAGTTTTATTTTTATTTCATATAATACAATGTCTCGTGTTGATAAAGATTAACTGTGAGGAAGTTCATTACTCTTGAAGGAATGAGCTCTGACCCAGAATAACAAAGTCTCCCATCCACCTACCAAGATGAAAGAACTTCTGTCCCAACTTTTCTGGCCACAATGTGTGTGTGTGTGTGGGGGGGGGTTCTCAGTTCCCTAGTCAAAATAAAATAGTTTAGTGCTTCCAGGAGGAGGGAACCAAACCCAGCAGCTATCAAGACTATTGCGAAGGAAAAGGAGCATTGCCTTTTTTCTGCCATGTAACTACCAAACAAATGTCAAAGGTACAACACCTTGAGAGAAGTCCCTTTTGTAGGCAGTAGAGGATATCTCTTTTCTTGTCATAGTAATTTGTTTACCCGTGGCATTAAATGGTAACTTTTTTTTCCCCTAAGGGGATATTTCATTGTTATTTTCTTAAAAAGAAAATAGTCTTCTTCAGGTTTTCTAAATTAAGTAACCATCCGCTTTGGAATCTTCTGGGGGAAAATCCAAAGCTCAAATAAGCAGGCTTCCCTGGGTTTTAGAGCATGTTGGAACAAAGGGTATTATGTTTTCTGGATGCCCTTATAACAGCTATTTGTGAAAATTCATATGTGACTTATAAACAATTTTTAGAATTCCCCTTCCAGTTAAAAAAGGAAATTTGGAAAGAAGCCTGAGTAATGCCTGTAAGAGTCCTACTTTTCTCTCATGTAAGGCTGCTGAGCATGCTTTACTACACGACCAACTAAACACAGGGCTTCCCAGTTACACCTTCATATTCAGTAATGATGAATGTTTTCTATGATATACTCTCAAGTTTTCTCTGGTTTTCCCTCATGAAAAGTACCAAAAATTTGTAAGACTGGACAGGATTAGTCAAAGCTGATAGATTTTTTTTTAAATGATCACAAATTCTTCCCTTCCCTGGATTCATAGCCCTTTAATATAACATCTTTGCAATGTGATGCCCTCACAAAAAGGTGCTACAGATTCTTCTAGAGTGAAGAGTTTGTTTCTTCTTTCTTTGCAGCTCAGTTCGTGTGAGTAGCTTTGACCCATAGGGCACCAGTGAACACAGCACAAATAATGACGTAAAAAGCGCTTGCACATTCTGGGGTCTCGTCCCTCGGTGCTCCTAGAGCCCATCTGCTGCTACGTGAACAAGCTCAGGTTAGCGGACTAAGGGATGACAGATGCATTGATGGAGGCCATCCCTACAGTTGGAGCTGAGGTCCCACACAGGTGAGAGAATCCAGCCAAGGAGAGTTGACCTGACCCTAATCACAAGGACTTCTCAGCAAACCTAAGCAAATCGCCAACATGTAGAATAATGAACTACACAAATGGGTTTTTTTAAGCCACTTTGTTATGGTGTTCACTACACAGCAGAACTTAACGGACCCTGCAAACAGCTGGTTGTCTCGGTTAGTTAGAACATAATGCTTATAATAAGGAATAAGGCTAGGGCCAGAGTCCAGAATTTCTCTAGAGCCAAACTTTTGAATAACCATGGTCTGTGACCTTCGATAAAAAGGTCGAGCCACAGTTGGAGGCACTGTTGAGAACCACCTCTATGAAATAAAGTATAGCCTTGACATCAGACAGACGTGGATCAAATCCTGGTTCTGCGATACTAATTCAAGCTCTTATTCCATTTCACTCCCTATGATTAGATTCTTCACCTATCAAATAGGGATGCGCAGGTGAAAACACCTACCTCATAGGAATGGTAAATGGATGAAATAAAATAATATCTATCATCTATTTGCATGGTGCCTGGTAAATGACAATGGATTAAATTGTAGCTCCAGCATCACCCAAATAAAGCAAAAGTGGGGAGACAAGAGGAGAAATAACATATACCATAGGGCTTCTTGGTAGGCAATACAACTGCAAGGTCTATGCTATGCCCCCCGGTAACTGCTAACATATTTGGCTCTTGTAGGGAATGATGGCCGCATTCAGTGAACTTCCCTCCACAAGGATTTCACAGAAGTCCTTGGCCGTGTGCCCCAATCCACCTCCTTTCCCTCCTTCCTCCATAGGTGTCCTGTGACTTCCTGCTATTCAGAGTCCCCTACTCAGGCACTTGGCAAACTTATCACCTATGTAGGTCCCTACCACGTGGGACAAGTTTCCTGTCCTGCTCCCCTCCTGTGCCTATTCACCACCACCCCCCACCCCACCAACTCCTTGCCCCACCACTGACACTAAGAAAATGAATCTATTATAATACTTGGTAATAAAACAAAGGTTACTCCAATTCCTCTCCCAGGGAAATCTTTGTATCCTGTAAGCTCATGTCTTCAGGCTGGGAAGCTGGAGGCCTCAGGCACGTTTCTGTAGGGTGGCCTCGGGCACTTCATCTTTGGACATCCCATAATTTGTTTTAGGGGCACTTCTGGCAATGCTCTAATTCTGAGATTTAATTCAGCAAGGAAATATATGTGGAGATTTACACTATGGAACGACCTGTAACAAATCCTGCCAGATAAAATGTTCTTGGTGCAATTTCCACTTAACTATAACAAATACATGTTATAAAGGAATTCTCTACTGAATTTGGAGATTGCTTTTAGTAATAATTTTTGTTAAAAGACCAAAGATGAAGATAACTTTTATGTGGTTGTTCCTAATTTTTCAAAGCATACTGAAAAATATACGCTCATGGAAATAAAAACAAAATAATACTTCTATATTGTGAATGGCAGTAACCCCTCCACTGGTAAAGCTACTCACGAATTTTTACAATTTTTACATCCCCCTTCTTGTCTGAAAGCATTTCTGCTCCACTTAACATAGACCTGTTTTATAGCAAGTGACGAGTTCATCGAAAGGAAATGCGGGAGAAAGACCGTATGGAAGAGTACCAAAGCAGAGAAAGATAACCAATCTCTCCCCAGCATCCCAAGGTTATCCCAAGGTCATTTCACATTGGAGTCCAAAGGAAATATCTAATTAGAAACAGCATGAGCAAAGGAGAAAATAGACTCAGATGCTTTTTAATTCAGCTGGCATGGTACCTGCGTTCCCAAGTCTGCCCTTTTGTTCTGCCTCAGTGGCAAAAGTCAAAGCCAGTCTCACGCCCAACTGGGCTGCGCAGCTTCACGGGGCAGAGTGAGCCCTGGGTAGCAAGTTTGTCCCGAGGCTCCCATATCTGTCGGCCTGCCACACCAATGCGCTATGTAGAGCTTGAGCCAAAACTCAGTTGCAACATGAAGCCTCAAGAGAGACACTTTGAGGACAAAAATATCCTTCCATGGAAGAGCGAGCACATTGTTAAAGCATCACAAGGCATTAATTAGGTTCATGTGAATTTCTCTTCGTATTAATTTAGAGTACAGATGTTTGAACCCTGGGGTAAGGAAATAGATTTTCAAATGTGGGCCAAAAAGCCCAAAGCATGGAGTAAATTCGAGGGAAGTATTAAGAGCACTATTGCTGTCTGAGTTCTGAATAGCTGAAGGGGTAGTCATTGGGCTCCAAGGCTGAGACGGGAACATACAATGATGAGCCTGTGTCTTAGTCTATTCAGGCTCCTAAAACAAAATATCATGGACTGGGTGGTGTAAACAACTGAATTTAATTTCTCACAGTTCTGGAGGCTGGGAAGTCCCATGATCTAAGGGCAGCCAACTCAGGTTCTGATGAAAGTCCTCTTCCCAGCCTGTAGATAGCTATCTTCTGCTATGTCCCCACACGACAGAAAGAATACTAGAGTGAGCAAGCTCTCTGGACTCTTCTTATAAGGGTCCTAATCCCATCATGAGGACACTACCCAAAGGCCTCATCTCCAATACCACCACAGTGGGGATTAGAACTTCAACATGAATTTTGGGAGGCAATAATTCAGTCCGTAGAAGCCTAGAACATCTTGTGCCAAAAAACAAGGACTTGATCAAAGAAGGACAAGGATATGTCAAAAGAATACAAAAGATGACTTGGTGCCCACTGGCCAATCAGGGATAAATTGAGCATATAAATAAATGATGATCATAGTGGATCATAACCCACTGAATAAGATACAGTGCACATAGAGTGAAATAGATAAATTGAAAGTTGACTAAATGATGAGATATTTACAGCTTCAGAGTGCTTTCCCATAGAATCCTTACAGCAAGTAACTGTACTATGGAGACATCACCTAGATGGAGTAATCAAAGCAAATCCTTATCAGTGATGGGAGACATCGAAACCATACACTATCCGAAAGGAGGCCAAGAAAGTGGATACAGCACTGTTTCTGTGATATACCTGCCAAAAGAAGCATAATTCCTTAAAAAAAAAAAAAAAGATTTATTTATTTATTTATTTTAGAGAGAGAGAGTGCACGCACAAGGAGGAGGGCAGAAGAAGAGGGAGAGAAAATCTCAAGCAGACTCTGCACTGAGCCCTGAGCCCGATGTGGGGCTCGATCTCATGACCCTGATTGAGATCATGATCTGAGCCAAAATCAAAAGTTAGAGGCTTAACTGAATGAACCACACTGGTGCCCCTAAAAGAGACATAATAATTCTAATCTGATCATAAGAAAACATCAAACAAACCCAGATTGAGAGACATTCTTAAAAAAATAAACCAGCCTGTAATCTTCAAAAAGTGCCACCTTATAAAATCAGGAAAGGCTGAGGAACTGCTCTCCCAGACTGAAGGAGACTAGAGAGGCATGAAAAATAAATGCAAGGGACTCTGACCGGGATCCTTTTGCTCCAAGGGACAGTATTGGTCCACTGGCCAAATCTGACTGGGATCTGTGAATTAGAATCATAGTGTACCGTTGTTGGTTTCCTCATCTTGATAACTGTGGTGCGGTTATACAAAAGAAAGTCCTTGCTTTTAGGAAATACTACCAAAGTCCTTGCAACTTACTCTTATGTGGCTCCAGAATTGTCAGATGTCTCTGAGGACTGGGGCTTTGGGGGTAACATCTCCAGCTGAGAACTACTGGAATAATCCAACTGGAACAGATGTTAGCTGGGCTCCACTTAAATGTCCTTGAACCTTTGCTGTAAAACTACCAGTAAAATACCAACATTGTAGGAAGTCATATAACAGTCAGTTTAAAGACAGATGTACTGAGGGGGGCACTTGACGGGATGAGCACTGGGTGCTATGCTATAGTTGGCAAATTGAACACCAATAAAAAAAATACCAAAAATTATATATATATATATTTTTAAAGACAGATGTAGCAGAAAATCCTCTAATACTCCCCAACTCTTAACTTCTCCTTGATACATGTAATAGCAAATTCTGGGGATGTGGTATCCAGTCTAACTTCTTCAATTTACATATGAAGAAGGATCTGTGTTTTTTCTTGCTTTTTGACAGGACCTATCAGACCAAAATGTGCTCACAGCAGAGCATCTGGCTCAGTGAGACTTAAACCATGACTTTTTCAAAGGCCTCCTCCTAGAGTATTTGCACAGGATAAACACACTCATTTTAGCTTTACTTCTGGTATCTTTCAGCGTAACATTTTGGTGTTGTTCCATTAGAGATTGCATTCCTTGTGTGTGTTCTGCATGCTTACCTATCCATTCTTATTTCATCAACCGGAAGTGTTAAAAATTAGATGACGTGCTGAAATGCTTACCAGTCCCTCTCCTTCCTTATCTCTATGATTACTCATGAGATGGCCATAACCGATAACACAATTTTAGAAGTTCAAATATTTCTTCCGATAGAAAGCATCAGAAATTATATTATCTCTGAAGCTAAACATGTATGTGCCCTAGGATGAAGTTGTGTGGGAAACGCTGATCGGAGGCAATGATTAAAAGGAATACTATAGTCCTGTACCTTCTAAGAAGGGTTAGGTGACTCCTTCTAATCAATAGTCTCATCTGAAGAAGAACCTGAATCTCTAACAGCCAAGCAATATGCCAGGAACAATTTATCAGGCCATTTATCTGATCAGGCTGTTTTCTCCTTCTCAGTGGGGAAAATACCATTCTAGCCAGAGTCATTTGTCATAACGAATACCAGGGATTTCACTCTTCATTTGCTCATCTAAGAGGTATTTACCCAACAATACACCTACTTGCCCAGCATTGTGGTAGGTGCTACAAAGAAGTCTGAGTTTGAGTTTTCACATTTTAGTTAGCTTAACCTAAAAAGTTTAGCAAGATCCATCCAACCCCCAGTGCTGATGGCAAGTATCTAGGACTATAAGAGAATAATAATAATAACAACAACAACAATAAAGGTCTGGACATAGTTTGGATAAAAGAAAGAGATTACAAAAGAATAAAGTAGAGACGCCTGGGTGGCTCAAGGGTTGAGCATCTGCCTTTGGCTCAGGTTGTGATCCTGGGGTCCAGGGATCGAGTCCCACATTGGGCTCCCTGCGAGGAGCCTGCTTCTCCTTCTGTCTAGGTCTCAGTCTCTGTGTGACTCTCATGCATAAATAAAAAATAAAATAATAAAATCTTTAAAAAAAGAAAGAGGAAAGTGTACTTGGACAAAAGCATAAGTGTCGTAAAAATAGGCTCTTCATTATATGCTGAATGTTTGAGTTCCCTCCAAATTCATATACTGGAGCCCTAAACTGCAATGTAATGGTATTTGGAGGTGGAGACTTTGGCAAATAACTAGGTTTGTATTAGATCATGAGAGGAGACCCTTATGATGGGATTAATGTCCTTATAAGAAGAAAAGAACATCTATCCATCTATCCCTATCTTTATCCCAATCGCTATCTTTCTTTCTCTGTCTCTCCATGGACAGGCACCAAGGAAAAGCTGTTTGAGCATAGAGCTAAAGGGTAGCTTTCTGCAAGCCAAGAAGTGGGTCTTCACCAGGAGCCAAATATATTGGTAACTTGATCTTGGATGTCCAGCCTCCAGAACTGTGAGAAATAAATGTGTTGCTGTTTAAATCACTCAGTCCACTGTATTCTATTATAATAGCTAAACTCCCTAAGACACTTTCCCTCCACAGTGTTGAAATTCTATGTATCTTCTGTCTTTGTCACGGTGATTCTTGTAGCATTATAAACGTCTTCTGTACTCTTGTAGAATGAGAAAGGCCATCTGGCTACCTTTATTCTTATAATAACATCACTAGCTTTAAAATCAAGTGACCTTTCCTTGGATCACAATGTGGAATACACACAGTACAAACAGCTTATAATCCCCCATTAACAAAGCTAATGAAGTTAAGGTTGGTCTCTTAATTTTATTTGCCTTTTCATTTTCTCAACATCAAGGAAAAGAAAATTAGATCAAAATTAATGTTTAGGCTCAAGAGACATTGGACTTCATGCCTACTCTCTTTATTACTCCAAATGTAATTAAGTATGTTGACTTCAATAAATGTACCTTCTGCTATGCATGCATCGATTTCAACAGTAATGAGTTTGCATTCATTATAATTTATTTTAGCCAGATAATTAATACCACTCTTGTTTATTTCTTCGATCATGAAAAAGAATGAGTGTTTGCTTATTTGTTTGCACATATTGATGATTCAATGGTCTATTGTATGCTGCTAAATTGCAGCATAAAATAAGGTGCGGGCTAAATGGGAACATCAAATCTTCCATCATTGATCAGGCCCAGGAGCACAGAAAGCATTTCTTATGTAGACCCAGGTACATCCATTTTCATTCTAACCAATGTAATGGGATTCTTAAAACATTAAGCCTCTAGGCGGGCATCTTAAGAAGAATTAATCATATTTTAAGGCCTAAGATTCACCTTGAATTATGATCTTCAGTTTCTTATTTTATTTTGCTATTTGGAAATCTGGCTTTTATCAAATTTACAATTTATTATATATCTCCCCCACCTCCGAATAGTTACTCTATCTTATTGCTTCTGCTGTTTTTGCCCCTTTCAGTTTTCCCTGCTTCACAAGTAAACACTTGACTCTCTTACTGGATGACTTCCCTGCTGGATCTTGATAAGTTAAGATACAAAAGAAAGAAAATCCAAAGGGTGGACTTCACTTTTCAGTTAGTTGCCAAAGCCTTCTTTCCCTTTCTTTCATGGTATATTAGTCAGGGATCTCCAGAGAAAAAAGAATAGATATATACACATATGTGTGTGTGTGTGTGTATGTGTGTCTTACATGTCACATTTGACATAAAATACAATAAACAAAATATATATTTTTATGATATATATATATGTATTATTATGCAATACACCTACTAGCCAACATTGTGATAGGTGTTGTCAAGAGATTTATTATTAAAAAAAAAAAAAAGGCTCACATGATTACGGAGGCTGAGCGGTCCCAAGATCTGCAATTAGGAAGCTGGAGACCTAAGAGAGTCAAAGTGTAGTTCTAGTCCAAATTTGCAGGCCTGAGAACTTGAGCTGATGGTACAAGTTCTAGTCTGAAAGCCAGCAGCCTTCAGACCCAGCAAGACTTGAAATTTCAAGGCTGGAAAAGATCAATGTCCCAGTTCAAGTGATCATGAAGAAGGAGTTCCCTCTTATTCAGGTCCACTCAATTCTATTCAGACTTTTAATTGATTGGTAGCAATGTTTTTTTTAGATCTGACAACAAAAGCAACAATAACAAGTGAGACCACATCAAAGGAAAAGAGCTTCTGTATGCCAAAAGAAACCATTGACAAAATGAAAAGGCAACCTATGAAACTGAAGAAAATCTTTGCAAATTATGTATCTGAAAGAGTTTAATATCCATTCACATTAAGGAGGGCAATCTGCTTTACTTAATCTATCAATTCAAATGTTAATCTCATCCAGAAACACCCTCACAGACACATACGGAATAACGTTAGCCAAACCCCATGGCCCAGTCAGTTGAAACATAACATTATTATTTACATTTGACTTCCTTCTCACAAAAATACATAGCAATATCATTTTGATATACTTACACTAAACTTCTTTAGAAGCTCATACAAATAATGACAGGAAATATTTTCTGAATATCAATGTTTGGATGACTTTTGCTACTTGTTCCAGATCATCAACATGTTCCAACAGAAACTTCTGCAGTCAGAAAAATATTCTAAAATTGCCTATTCCAAAAGAATAGCCTCTAGTCACATGTGGCAGCTATTGAGCCCTTGTAATGTGGCTAAGTACAATTTTATTTTATTTTAATTAATTTAAAATAGCCATTGTGGCTAGGGGATGTCATATTAGATATCACAACTTTAGATGATATATATTACTTTAAAACAGTTAAATTTTCAAATATCCAACACTCAGATGAGTGAACACTTCCTGCTGACCTTTCTATATTGGAAAAAAAATATCAGGGGAAAAGTGAATAATAGATATATTGATGATTTATTTATACCTTGAGTTTAGGTTTGGGCTTCAGAATATTGACCTTGTTTTTAAAGATTTATTTATGGGGGAGGGCGGGGCAGAGGGAGAGAGAGAATATCAAGCAGACTCTCTGCTGAGCAGGGAGCATGAAGCAGGGGTTGATCTCACGACCCTAAGATCATGACCTGAGCCAAAATCAAGAGTCATACACTTTACTGACTGAGCCACCCAGGCACCCCTATAATGTATAATTCTTGAGAGTTTCTACAAAAATGCAGATAATTCTTAGAACACCAATAAAGGCTTTTTCAGGAAACACCAAGTTTGACCCAGGGTCAGAATTCTCTATTAAATCATGCCAACAATGTATTTCTTGGTGGAATCCATTTTATTGACTTTGTGTTTTTTTAAAGGTCTAAATAATTTTTCTTCTGAAAATTTTTAGAGTGATGCCAGTAGTCCTCTATTTAAGTGATTTTTAAAATAGATTTATGTAATTTTTCACTCTCAAACATACCAAGCATGTAAAAATTCTTCTATTGGCCAAGCCAAAAGTAGACACTGGAATGCCCATTTTAGTCAGAGACTGACGCTTCACAAGAACAATATGATACTCACATAGGATAAAAGTCTTTGTTTTAACAAAAATCTCACCTTCTGTCTGAAATTCAGAGGTATCTGCTACTACTAAAGTTTTTGTAGAGGCACCAATATGTGCTAGAATGCTTGAATTTAGCTATGGAGTAAACATATGTGCATTCATGCAATATTAATAGTATCTATCTTCTCTGTAGACTCCACATTTTTGTCTATAGTGGTAGTTCTATCCTATGTTGGAAAAACTATCCTTTGTTTTTCTCTGTTTGATATCTATTCCTCATTAGTTTGAGTATTAAGTCTTGGTCCAGGCCAGGGTTTTTCAATCTCAGCCTTGTGTATTTTTTGGACTGGATAATTCCTTATTATGAGGGGCTGTCCAGTGCATGGCAGGATGTTTAGCAGCAGCCTCCTTCTGCCCACTACATGCCACCAGCGCCCCACTCCCAAGTTTTGACATCCAAAAATGGCTCCAGACCTTTTTGTCAAGAGTTCCTTGGGTAGCAAAGTCTCTCCAGTTGAGAGTCACAGTCCAGGCCCAGCAGACAAGTCCAGGCACTAATACCTTGCCCAGAAAGCCTGGTAAAGATGCTGCCAGTGATGTCTAGTCTGAGCCAGTGGAGATCTTTGTGGTAGACTTTAAGGAATGTACATTGCAATTGGAGAATTCGCTGCTAGAAACCTTGAGTATCCCTTTAGGAAAAAGATCCATTAATATTTAGGAAAGGCTCTAACTTTATAATTGTTCACCATCTTTTGGCATATGCAATGTTCTATAAATTCATGATACTTTTGAGCTTCATTCCAAATACTAAAACCTTTTCAGTGGGCATGCAGTTTCCTTTTGAGAAGAGTTTGGTCAACCATTTCTACTTCTTAATGACTGAAGTAAAATATTCTATCAATATGGGCTGAAAACACTCTTATTCATGTAAGGAGAAAATCTTCATTAATTTTTGGGGGGTTTTCTCTTTAGTTGTTTCAGGTAATTTAGGTGTTTCATGTCCACTTTTCACAAACTTAAATTATTTTTATAAGCCAAGCTTCTCAGAGAATTTGTGGTCAAAATAAACATTTTACATGATCTGGGCAAGTTCCTGAAGCAAACCAATCATTAATCAGTTTTCAATGTTTATACGTTCTGAATTTCTTAATTACAACATCTCGATATTGCAACAGAATATAAACATTAGTGATGGAAAAAAGCGTTTTGGAAAACTTGTCTCAAAAGTGCTAAAATAAGTGAGCCAGTGATGCACTTTCCTCGTGTTTCTCTGTCTCTTCTCTCTCCCTCCTTAAATGGTCACTTGTGCCGATGGTAGAGAGTCAGTATCTTTCTGCAACTCCTGCCTTATAGACCAATAATTCAGATCATTCAATGCTGAAAAAGTTTCTTAAGAGGTGACTGCCACTCTTTGCTGGAGGTTATGACACTAGAAGTTCATCGATGTTGGAAAAGTGCAATAAACCTAAACACAAGCTGGATAACATGTCAAAACACTGAAATTTATCATTCCTTTTTCTTTCTTCCAATTTCATAAAAGGACAAATCCAAATAAGTATTTTTCTTTGTACTTTTTAGAGATTCCTTTGAACTAACTGGATTCCATTTACAGGCTCTATTTGATAATCCATGGCCATAAAGCAATTGGTGGTTAGGAAAATAATTCCATTTAAAAAGTAAAATACCCTGTATTCTTTGGTTACAATCTGTAAAGTAATAACTATTTAGTTATAATTATTTTAAATAAATAGTTGGCTGTATCTTCTAAATGAATTTCTTTCCTCACTGTTCAAATCATATTTTTTAATTGTATTCTTTTGTTAAAATTCTATTCAGTATCTTTGAATTATTTTAAGCATCTGGGAAAATGTTGTGTTCTCTTCCTTTCAACATAAAATGTGATGGGGACATTCAGCTTTCTATGTTTTGTTTTGTCAGTAGTAGACTTCAAAAAAGGAACAAGATTTTTACAAAGTGATCTGAATATTCTATCATAGCTTCAACATTTGCACAAATAGGCCATGTTTTCTAATTTCCCTTATCTCTTCAAACTCTCCATGTTCCTGCCGCTGACCCTTTACAAGACTAAAATATAAAGCAAGTATCAATGTATATGGTCAAATACGTAGGAAAAATCTCACTATAACAAAATGTTCCTGGGAACTGACTCATATTCTATTAGAAAGTCAAATCCAAATTCTTGAATGAGTTTTAGACTTTCTTGCTTTTACTTAAACTTGACATTATTTCTCTTTAACTTTGAATTTGTGGCAAATGTTAATTTGAGGTAACTTTTAAAAATTCATATTAATCAATATTATACAGAAATGTGTTCCCAAATAGAAATTTGGGAAAAAAAGACTTTTAAATGTTGCACAAGCTGAAAATCTAGTATTCCTTTGAACATGGGCAAGCTGGACGGTGGAGGGCTACCAGTGCAGAGGAAATTTTAATAACAGTGTAATGGACTTTCACAGGAAAGCTAAAGATAATCTCAAAGGGTCAGCAGATATTAGAGAACAAAATATGGTAAGCAATCATTGTATCACCAAACAAGGAGAATAAGGATTAAAATAGAGGACCAGTATATATAAATAGAGAGAGAAGAGCCTGGAAGACCAAGTATTAGAAGGCAAAGTAACAATCCAGCCATAACATTTTGGAGAAATCACCCAGGTTGAAGTCAACAGACCTGAATTCAAATGGGCACCTCCATTTAGGAATGATAAGACCTTTGGCTGGGCTTCAATTTCTTCGCCAGTATTTTCAAGGAATCAGTGTCACAGGATAAAACAAGTGGGAGATCAGAATAAAGGTAAGCAGCTTTGCCCACAGACCCAGTCATTTCATACGGTGCCTGTAATGTAGAGGCCAGTACTCACATAGTTTACAAAGACTTGCAGGCAGGGAGTCTTTGAGGAAGAAGTTAAGAACACTGTCACAAAACAATAAAGGCAAGAGTCCCCAAGTGATAAGGGTAAACCTCAAAAAGGACTCTGGAAGGGAAAGCTTTAAGTCATTTGCAACTCTTCATTCTATGATCCTAGACTTTTACAAAGCTATGGACCCTTTAAGGCCCTTTAAGTAATATCCTAAAAAAGCAATGAACTTGTCAGGGACCCTTATGGTATGAAGCCAACTTCCATTGACTCAGTTCTGCAGAGGATCACTTTCCTGGATTTTTCTGGTAGACTTATACAGCCCTCTACTCGAAGCACACTAACCACAGGCACCATGAAGAATTATGTGGTGCTATATACATACATTACAGTAGGCCAAGTTCACAGTATCCCACTAGAGATAGCTTCCTACACTGACCTTGCAAACATGTTTTATTATTTGCACTCAGGAGAAGGTGCTAAGGTGTAGAGATTATATCGTTTGTTCAAGGCCCCATCAATCACAACGAGCAGAGACAGTGTCCCAGCCCTGGTCTGTCTGATTTGCTCTCAAGAAAAAAAGAAGGAAGAGAGAGAAGAGGAGTAGGGAGGGGGATAGCATGAAGGAGACAGGGTTTCTATCAAGCCTGTTCAGTTCTCACAGGTGTCTACACACTTTCAAGTTGAGACGTTACTATCTATGCCTTCTGCTGGAATAAACCCTTCACTTGGAGCCTGGGTCTATACTCCTACCATTCCTAATCAGGGCTTGAGACAAACCTGCTATCCTTATTTCCAAGCTGTCTTTTAATGTGCATAGCTCTCTAAATGCTTGGGGGGTTTTTGCTGTTGTTGGGGGTTTTTTCATTTTTGGTTTGTTTTGTTTTGTTTGGCATAACAGAACAATTTGGGAGCCTCCTGATCCAGTCAGCGATCATCTTGGCAGTAAAGTCCCTGCCCTCAGCACTAAGCTGCCAAAATAATTGGTTTTTGTGCCTTTAATCATCCTACCTGGCTAACAAGCTCTGGGCATTCCAAGATAAGAGGGGGAAGAGGCTAGCCTTTCACATGAAGAAACAGGCCTTCTACCAGTTACGAAACATAAATCAGATAAAATTAAGTTAGCAATTTGTTTCTTGGAGTAATGGCCCTCTATTGCCTTGAGTATAGAGTGCTGTGATCCACAAGATGTTATGCCTTACTGTACAGGGATTATTTGATATCCCAATTATTTTGTAACTTATTTGCAATAGCTCCAGGAAGCTCAAAAGATAACTAGTTGATCACACCAGTGATGTGGATTGAAAGTGACCCAAACTCTTCCCCTTGCCCATCACATAAGAAGGAAAGCCATATTTCAGGCTCATCCCTAGACACACATTTCTGCTGAAGGGCTTGTTTTATCTTGCCCTGATGGGCATATTAGAGCAATGGAACTCAAAGTGCTTACTGCTTCAGAGTACAGGACAACATATTACAGCCTACCAGGGGTTACAAACAGTGCGTGGATTTCCTTCACTTTTTCTTCATGTCCCAGTTCCACTGGCACCAACAATAGCAGCTACCAAGATTCCTAACTCCTCCACAAAGTCTAAGAACCCCAAGGCACCCTCTCACAACCCATCCAGCTCTGAGAAACCCAGACTCGTATCAGTTAGGAAAGCACAATTTAAACCATGGTTTTTATATCTTGACTTTCCCATGGCTTAGAGACCAGGTTTCTGTGCCTGAAACCAATGGTTTTCAAAGGCTGTAAGAGCTACCGATCTGTGTCAGGTTGTGTCCACTAAGAAATCTACATCAAGACATAACTGTAAGTGCAAGAGAAGTATTTATGGAAAACCTGTAGAGAAGAAAGGAGGAAAAAGCAAGAATAAGAAAGGAGAATATTCAGACATCAATGTGGGAGTCACATCTAATAAAGAAGAAATGGGAGGAAGGACCAGGTGAAAAGAGCCTCCAACAGTGGCACAGCTGTCAAAAAGTCTCAGCTGCTAATGAGGACTCTCCGGGTCACAGATAACCACTAGAGCTACTACTACTGCAATCCTTGCTCCAGTACCTCCAACTTACTCAGTTGTTAAGAGCGGACTCTGGGAAGCAGGGCTTGGCATGAATGTGTGGATCCAAAGGTGTGGCAGCTGAGACCGTCAGTCAGCAATGCCCCACACGGTAGGGCCTTAGAAGGATGATCTGAGCCAGGTCCTCTCTAGCTGCCACACCTTCCTGAAAATGCTGCTTACATTTTTTAGATATTTGAAAAGTGAGAGATTTTAAAAATCATTACTAAAGGTAGATTTCTATATAGCTATGAGTAACGTGGTGGAGACTGCGTGTATGCTCGTGTAGCGGGTTTATTTTATGAAATTACCCAACGTTTCTTCCTACTCCCCATTCAAGTGACTCCATTGTTTTGGCCATGGGTCAAATAGCTAAATACAAAGAAGCAGAGGGAAAATCTTGACTTTGGGATTAAAAACAGACCCTTGAATTTACATCAAGGAAAAGGCTTGTCAAAAAAGATTTGAGAGAGTATAATAAAAGATGTTTTTAGGTTTGTCTTTTGGCTTCTCAAAATTAAGCCTTAAAGAAGCATAAAGTATATTCTATAAAGGCTACAAAGGAAAGAGATCAAGCTCCAGTTCATTCTATACCCCCACTCCCAATACTAGACCAATATTACCTAATCTGAGGTAGGAAAGAATTCAAGAAAGGAGGATATAAAGAGAGATTAGATACCCTCCTAGATAAATCCCTGAGAAGGACCAAGTGTCCCCATCCTCCCTAGTGCTCAAACAGGGTGAGGATTAGCCATGATAAACCCCAAAGTGAGGTTGTACCTTCAAGAGCAGAGAAAGTAAGGGATGGAGACCTGTGTCTCCCTTCCTGATAATGTCCTGAGAGGTGATAAGCCTCAAGAGGAGTGTCTCTGTGCCCCCTACCACAGCAGTGGTGAGTGCCCAGACAGGGAGTGTCTGAGAAAAAGAAGACCAAGTGTCTTACATGAATGATACAGGAGAATATTCTAATATTTCCCATATTCTCAAGAGGGGTACACAAGGTAGCCGAGTAAGTCAATGATTTAAATGATGCCTCAGGCTTCTCTTCCACAGAAAAGATTGACCTCTCCAGGGCTCCTCGAAGTGTTGTCCATGGATGGATGATGGTCCAAGACTGGTCATTAAGAGTCCATGTGAAGTAAGTACAGAAATTGAGAGTAAGCACTTAAAAACTTTTACAGTGATTTGACATTATCACAGAATCCAAATGTGTAATCAGTAGACTCCCTTTTTGAAGAAGGCATATACTGATTTGTAGGTTCTAATTTGGGTACCAAGTTGCATGTCATAAAAGCTGCATCCTAGGATTAACAACACCACCAGCAAGGCGGGAAATCATCCTTCACTACAGACAGTTTGAGAAGCACTGGCATTGCTATCTGTAAGGAGACCGAAAGAGGTCCAGGGACATCTCAGTAGGTATAAGAATGACTATCAATAGCAAAAGTCCATACAGGACGTGTTACACAGCAGGGAATCTGTACGACAGCAGCAGCCCAGTGACCCCTAAGTCATAAACACTACCTACCACAGGGGGCCTAAAACGACTAAGAAAACACTGATGTGAGTGGGTTTACAGAATTGACCAGATCCAGTTTTCTGAGAGTAGGCATAGGAAGAGCTCAGATTAAATTCAATTATAGAAGATTTTTAAAAATAACACACTCATCACACTAGTTTTGTGGCAAAAGAAAGTATGACACCTGCTTTGCTGTAACATTTCTTAACAGAGCATTCCAACAGAAACTTCCCTAACAGCCTGAAGTAGCTGAGATATTTCCATTTTAAAATACTGAAAAAAGGGGATCCCTGGGTGGCTCAGCAGTTTAGCGTCTGCTTTTGGCCCAGGGCGAGATCCTGGAGACCCGGGATTGAGTCCCGCTTAGGGCTCCCGGCAAGGAGCCTGCTTCTCCCTCCTCCTGTGTCTCTGCCTCTCTCTCTCTCTCTCTCTCTCTCTCTCATAAATAAATAAATAAATAAATAAATAAATAAATAAATAAATAATTTTTTAAAAAAATACTGAAAAAAATGTTTCTCAATAAGAACATGATTTTTGTGGACTTGCTCATTTATGCATAAAAAGAAGCATATATTTTGCCACTAGTGGTAAACCGGGGAAAGCTGGAGGAACATTTGACAGTGAACAGGTATTATTTCATTTTTTGTCGAAAATTTCACTTGATGGTTTGGATTTAAGGAACAGATACTCAACTAACTCCAAGAACAAGAAGACTCCTTGAAAGGAGACCTATGGACGGGAATGGGCACATTACTAGCATGCCATCAATGACTGCTGGGACTCCTGGGGCTGTTCGGACTGGACGCTCTCACAGTCTCTTCTATCTCCAGTGGTGTCTTTCTCCAAGTGTCCAAAATAAGTGCCTCCCTCTGCTTCTCTTTGTGTACCCATTCCACCTCTACAACAGGCTTCTTTTGAGTATTCATAGTTGCTGCCCATTATGGCCACATGTCACAACTCTCAACCTCAAACAACACTGCCAACAGAAACATAGTTCAAATTCCTGAAATAGAAGATTAGACTGGCTTCCCCCCCAACCCCCGTAAAGTAGACCAAAACACGTAATAGCACTGCAGCTAATCTTAGACAGACTGGCCTCACACGTCAGTTACTCTCCTTAAATCTAACCAACTTTGTCTCCTTAGAACGAAAGCAAGAATCATTAGAAGCACACAGTTGTTCTTCCGTCAGGGTCAAAGGCAAGAGAGTTTTGCTGAAAAATGGGCAGTAGGTTTGCCAAGAATTCTAAGGCTGGACATGTTCATTATACCTGAGAGTAAGCGCTGCCCAGAGATCCAACCATTTCCTCTTTGCCAAGAATCTCCAGACGATGCTAACAGGAAGGCCTCAGCAGCATGGAGCATAGATGATAAACACCCATTTTTTCATATTCTACAGAATGGACTTGCTTCTCAAGTGTTTCCATATTTTCTATTTTCTATCACCATTTTTAAAAGGGGGGAGCCTATTAAAGCAATGCATAATTATTCTTTCTAAGACTGACTGCTAAAGTTGGAAAATGTTGTGACCGTCACTTGCCTCATTTGGCTCTTTACAGACACAATTCTAGTTTTGGCCCTAAGCACCTTATATAAATGACATTGCAAAGATAACAGAATGAAAATAGAACAAAAAACTCAGTGTCTGAGAACAAAAAACTCACTGTATGCCTTCATTCTAATTGATATTCCAGAGTGACAATACAGTTTCAGAGGGAGCCCCTCTTCACTCCAAAGAATAAAGTCAACACAGAAAATACAACATCTCTTCTTCTGTCATCTCTAAACAATTAGCCTCATATACTCAGGACCCCCTGAGTTAGTCCATCAGTTCCCGACCTTTCTGCTCTGTCTTCCATCAAGGCAAACTCCCTTATCACTTTCTCTACAGATTCCAAAAGGACTCTCCTTATAAAAGGGCTTCCTTCTACTTTTCTCTTGTGCCTTTGGTCATGTATAGTCAGCGTCACCAGCATTTTTCCCTTGGGATAAAGAGCAGAGCTACGGGATGTTATCACACCCAGGAGACATCACATCTAAGGCAACCACTTCCACTTTATATTTCCAGGTACATCTTTGAACAGGGGGTAGGTGGGGAGGAAAGAAGTTAGAAAAGGAGGTTTCACTAAACTTTACTGCCAATGATTGAGCCACAGAGTTTTGCTGTTACTGTTTTAGGTATGACCTAGAATCATAGACCATGTGTAAGAAAAAGATGTGCATTTTCTTTATAAAATATTACAGCTTATAAGTACACTATCAGATCAGAAACAGTTTCAGATAGTTTGAGGAATAACATAGCCACCTGAAGCTTAAAAGGAGGGCTACCAATGACAGGCATGGTTAAGACAAGACAGTGCTCATTAGAGAACAGGGACTTTATCAGCAGCATATTGGACGGCTGAGATAAGAAAGTGCACATATTCCTGGAAGAGTTCACTCAGAGGGAAGAACAGAGGAAAAGGGAGAGTCATGCATATGCGCTCCCACTTCCTACACTCATCATCAGGTGAATCACAGGAGCCCAAAGGAGTGAGAATGTGAGGAGAGGCCAGAGCAGTTATAGCAATGACTTCTCTCCACCCACAGGGAACATTAGGGCCATGAGAAAATGAATCTTCCCAACACTGAAGTTTCCAAACTGGTCGGTCAAAAGAGCCAAATAACTAAAAAAAATTCTCTCACCTGTTGTTAGCATCCTGAGGTTTGAGAATTACTTCAAATATTGCCTCTAGTTGAGACTTAGCTTCAACATTCAGAAAAGTAAACAAATAAAATTTCTAAATGATGGCAAAATTTTACACAGAGGTTGACAGAACAATGAAAGCTGTAATTGTCCTAAGGGTCTTGTTTAAATCATCTAAGAGCGTATGTTTAATTCTAATGTGCAACTAAACAGAAATCTAAACAATACCAGGAACTCAGGCTAACTCCCACTTTTTTTATAATTGTGGAATTTAATAATGACATTAGATTGAAAACAAATGTAATGAGAAGGAAATGACTCATTTTAAAGCTTACATGTTCTCAAGACAAATGGTAATTTAAAAAAAGAAAAGAAAATATGCACGAGGGAGGCAAAAGTTTGATGATGATTTTCAGACTGCTCCAATGTATTATTAAAGACAAATACAGTATTTTATTTTCTAGTGGCCTGAATTAAAAATAGTCCAAACTTTCAACATAAAATTTCTACTTCGTTTTGACACAAAGGAAAGGCTAGTATTAGGATATGATTCTCAATAGATTAAAGGTTAACCCTGGGTCTACCTAAATCTGTGGAATTAAAGGATATTATCCCAATGGGTGTGTTGCATTCCAATGCCTCAGGATCATAAACTTAATAAAATTCCGTTAAACCTAAGTGGGTAAAGGACATGGCTTCCAGCTACAGATGGCATAAATCCAAATGAAACAGGTTTAAGGGATCCCTGGGTGGCACAGCGGTTTGGCGCCTGCCTTTGGCCCAGGGTGCGATCCTGGAGACCCAGGATCGAATCCCACGTCAGGCTCCCGGTGCATGGAGCCTGCTTCTCCCTCTGCCTATGTCTCTGCCTCTCTCTCCCTCTCTCTGTATGACTATCATAAATAAATTTAAAAAAAATTAAAAAAAAAAAAAAAAAAAAAGAAACAGGTTTAAGCAAAGTAGGAAAGTCACTGGCTCACAATGGAAATGTTCATGGGGAGGTATTAGTAGATCCAGATAATATCGGGAGCATCTCTCTACCCACCTTTTGCCCAACCTTTCCTTAGGTTAAATCTTTCCCATGCAGACTTTCCCTGTGAGTAGACTTGTATCATCACAGCCGTAAGGTCAGCAGAAAGAAAATTTCTCCTTTCTACTTACTCCAGCAGAAGTCCTGAAACTTGGACTGATCTGGGCATATGTTTCTCATAGAACCAGCACCCATAGCCTAGGAGAAGGGTTGTTATTTAGCCAGGCCCAGGGAAACAAAGGCAACTGTTACTCCAACAAGCAGGATCAACTCCACTGAAGTACATGGACTGGGAGTGCAAGAAGGGCGCTTTTCAGAGGAAAATATGTGTGCAACTGCTAATCACAGGAAATATAGATTTGAGTAGTCCAAGAAAATGGTAATAGTGGGAGTCAGGTTTCTCCCTGTAGGAGTGGGAGTTTACAGATAAGAAAGGGGGGGAGGTTAGAATGATCCAGGTGGTGACGGAATAGAGTTGGGGCCATCGGTATAAACTCATCTTTAGTTAAGATAAATACAGATGATTACCTATAAAAATAGGACATGGGTTATGTGTATATACAGTCATCAGTATGTACCACATATTCCCATTCTGTCAGCTGAAAAGGCCTAGAAACAACAACACAGCAGTAGTAGTGAGCACACTTAGTGCAAAGATCTTGATTTCTCATACTATTCCCCAATGAAAGGAACCAAGTCTTCTTAGATAAATGGCTGATTCTAGGACTGGGGCAAGAAGTACACAAGATAAGCTTGTAGCATCATATAGTGCAAGAAATCAGTGAACTACCCCCCTAAAAAAGCAAGCAAACAAACAAACGAGACCCCACAATGATGAGAGTATGTTATAGGGACACAGGAGCTGATTGAAAGGATTCCAAATGGCCAAAAGTGGAAAATTTTGCATAACTAAAGTAATATTGAATTATAACAAAGTCCATACAGATATAAATAAATGTCTGAGCAAATAAATAAGTAGGGGGAAAGAAACTCCCTTACAGAAAAATTCCAGATAACTTAGGTAGATACTTCGCCCTCAAGAAGGTGAAGCAGAATTCCTTACTCCTTAAGAAGAGGACAGGATGGAAGGAGGGAGAAAGAGGAAACGTAATCTGGAAAAACCTGACAAAAACCAGGTGAGCAAAGTTAACATCAACAATGATAAGTCATTTTAGACAGTACATACTCTTGATATGATGTGACAAGCATGGCAGTTCACCTCTGTGGCCTTCTTCCCGAAAAGTCTAGAACTCCAGTCTAATCATAAGAAAAACATCTGGTAAACCCCACCCCAACTGAGGTGCGTTCTACAAAATATCTATCTATTACTCCTCAAAACTTTCAAGGCCATCCAGAAAAATGAAAGTATGAAAAACTGTCATAACCAAGAATAGCTTAAGAAGGCATGATAACTAATTGTAATTTGGTTATTCTGGATAGGGATCCAGGAACAGTAACAACAAAAAGGACAGTAGGGAAAAATCAGAAAAGTCATGGAAATCCAAATAAAGTATGGACATTAGTTAATGATAATATATCAATATTGGTTCATTAAAGTTAACAAGTGTACTGTATTTATTTAAAATATTAATAATAAGGTACAGGGCATAAGGAATTGCTATACTATCTTCACAATTTTGGTGTAAATCTAAATTTTTTCTAAAATAAAAATTTAATTTAAAAATAGAGAAGTGGGCAGCCCTGGTGGCTCAATGGTTTAGTGCCCCTTCGGCCCAGGGTGTGATCCTGGAGACCCGGGATCAAGTCCCACGTCGGGCTCCCTGCATGGAGCCTGCTTCTCCCTCTGCCTGTGTCTCTGCCTCTCTCTCTCTGTCCCTCATGAATAAATAAATAAAATCTTTAAAAAAATAGACAAGCCACAAAACAATCAAAATGTCAAAAACAATGAAAACATGACAGAGCAATCAAGGGATATAGAAGACTAATATTCTCCCATTAAGATCTCAAGAAAAAGAAATGGAGGAGAAAAATAATGCCATCCCTGCCCCCCAAAAAATGTCCACATTCTAATCCCCGGAATCTGTGAATATATTTCTTTTACATGACAAAAAGGATTTTGTGGAGGTGATTAAGATCAATAACTTTGAAGTAAGGAGATATCGTGATCATCCAGATAGGTCTAGTCATTTCATAGAATCTTTACAAGGATAGAACCTTCCCAAGCTACAGAGATTAGAAGAGACAACAGTGTGAAAAGGATCCAATCAGTCATTGCTGGCTTTAGAGGTGGAGGAAGAAGGTCATAAGCCAAAAATGATGGCGGCCCCCAAAACTAGAAAAGGCAAGGACAATGAATTCTCCCCCGGGACATCCAAAAAGAAATGCAACACCTGCCAACACCCTGACTGAACCTCGGTGTCCGGTTTCTGAGCTACAGAACTACAACACAGCCGGTTCAAGCCACCAAAATAACAGCAACAGGAGTAGCATCTGGTCTGGCCAGGAGTTTGTGCACCCACTAAAGAATTGACCTGCAAGGCTAAGTTGGATCCAAAACAATGACTGTCGTGTTATCATCATGATTCGATGTCCAAAAAAAGAGAGAAGTAAAGGAAATCTATACCAGGCACTGTGCTAGATGAGTTACCAAATGTGCATTTAGTCGTCATGAAAAATCAGTGAGATTTATTACACCTTTACATTTTTCTTTCTGAATATTTCTATGCTGAGATTTCTTATCTCTTAAGCCACTGTGAGCATATTTTAATTGCACCTTACTCAGGATAGTTTCAATAGCACCATAGCAGCATAGTTTGTTTGTTTTTCACAACACATGTTGCTTCTTTCAGTTATTGCAGGAAATTATTTGGGCTGGGTTTACACTGAGGTTCTAATTTGAGGGCAGCAGCTCCACTGTCTCTTCAGACTTGTCCTCTTGAGCTGGGTTGCTCTGAGTCTGCTGAACATATATGCATAGACCACAGATAAGTCACATATGTGGATAGACAGGATTTTTGGATCCCTTTTCTGGCTCTTTTCTTTCTGGGATTCCCCTACTTCTTCCAGTAGCCCCATTTTTCTGGCTTCAGTCTCCTAGTTCCCTTGGCTAGAAAACCGGTGTTTTCCCACTGTTTGCTCTTGCCTCCGCTGTAGGAGCTGTACAGACTGAACTTAGTCCTATACCAACAAAATGAAAAAATAAGGAACTTACTAAAAACCCCATAGTTCCCTCCTCTGAGTATGTATTCAAGAATGCTTCTGTTCTGTCTCCAAGTAATTGCTTTGTATTATATCCAAGGTTTGGAGTTGTTTTCTGCAATGGAGTCATCCGCCAGCACCTTGGTCCGTCAATGTCAGAAGCAAAAGCTTCCCAGATCATTTGATGCTAAGAAAAAAAGAATTTGTAGTGCTGCACTGATCTTCAAAAATTAAAAGATTGATAGATTTTTTTTCTATGTAGAATGAAATCATTTTTCCTGAGAAGAATTAAATACCCATAAATCTTCATTGTTACATCTTTAAAAATAGCTAATGGACATCAAAGAAGTTTCTAGTATTTTTAAAAAGTATTTATTACATGCCTACACAGTGCAAAACCCTCTCTTATTGCATTTATTTTTCCCACTAACCCAGTCACATGTATTATACCACTATTTAATACTTAAGAAATTCGTTTCAGAAAGTTTATGGAAATAGCAAGACTAAACTTTGATTTCATGTCTTCTGAATCCAAGTCCATGGTTCCTTCTACTAAGCCTGGTTTCCTGAGGAAGATATGATGCATAACTTTGATTTTACCAGAATTGAAAAAGGCAAGAATGTTTAACAGCAATTACCTTAATTCCAAGTTTGAAACTTAAAAAAGTTTTCATTGATGTCTTTAATTGTTTGAGTATTTAAGGAGGACCAAATTTATTTCAGGCATGTTGTTAGTAATAAGAATGAATAAGGGTAGCCCATGTCCTAAAAGGAACACACAACGTAGTGAAAGATGCATATATGATTATCTCATGAGATAGTTACTCTGTCATTAAATCCACACTTTCATAAGAAAGTTTCAGGATAGAAAAGAGAACAATATATATAGTAAATTGTTTATTTTATGAGTTATAAACACACAGGACCCAATAGTTCTCAAGTGAAAGGAATAAACACTTGTTCTATAAGGCATATCACAAATGTCAGTCTGAACATTATAAGCATTGGCTCGTGGTTGATCTGCTCTAGGTCTTTCATGAGATGGAAAGATTAAAAAATGTCTATGAAGAATTCCAACCACCAAAGACAAACAGAATATTTTTCTAAATATATGGGAAAGAACCAGTGCCAAATCAGAGACCTATCACTATTCCTCCTTTCTAGAAGATGTAATGCAAAAGCCAGGCATGCATACAATCTGTCATCTTGATACTATGAGGTGGTATAATGACCACTAATGAATTCTTAAGAGACTAGATAGAAAAATAAAAAGATTCTAAATGGCAAAGCTAGCAAACAATAATGGGCAAGGGGGTAGACAGAAGGGATTAGAAAATGAATTTTGTGAAAATTCAAACTGTGTTTATATGAAATGCAGAATTGAGATTCTGTGTAACGTATATAATGTTTTAAATGACAGTGTACTAAATAAATATTAGAATTACTATTTTCCCCATTTCCCCACATATTCATAAGCAGTAATAGTAAGAGAGTTCTCAATGTTCTGACAAAAATGGTTAAAGATCATGAAACCATCACAATTTTCTCCACTGATTATTAAGATCACTTTGTACAGTTTAAACTTGGCACAATCATTTTTATGGCCCCACACCACTGTACAAAGCAAAGACTACCTGTAGATACAAATCTAGTGCTTGTGTCACACTTACAAGTTGCACTCATTTCTCAGGAAAAAAAGTGGCTAACACTCTGCATTTTCCTGGACTAAAAAAAAAAAAAAAAAATTATAAGAGTCTTCAACAGACTTTTTTTGCTTTTTGTTTTTTGTTTTGTTTTGTTTTGTTTTGTTTTTACTGTTTGCTTGGAGTTTATTTTCCACTTGCTGCAAGGCACACGGTTACAGGATGTCAGGAAGGCTTGTGTGTGGCTGAGAGCGCAGAACCGAGTTCTCAACTTCCTTCTTGGTGTTTTGCTATGTTGATTAACAGAAGAACCCAACTGCTCCTGCTGGCTGCAGCCTGCCAAGTCCAGGAGGAGGGCAGGAAGGGCTCTAACGAGCCTAGTGCCTCCCAGAGCCTGGTGGTGGTCTCTCAAGGCTGGGCCCAGTGTTGGCTTTGCCAGGCTGGCCACCAGGCTGCTGCCTCCTGGCTTCCAGAGCCAAGTCACAGGTGACGGTGCTGCTGGAGACCTGGAAGTTTGCAAGCATTCTGGAGACCCCAACACGGCAGCCATGAACCCAAGAGTGGACTTCCCAAGAAAGAAGCTTGCCCAGGAGGGACCCAGATAGGCCTTGCGAAGACCCAGGTGGTGCACTTCCACAGGGACAGTTACTAAAAGTGGAACCCAGGCCACAAGCAGACCTCTGGAGGGGATGGCTACCAGGCTGTCGCTCCTGGGAAGCTGGAGATCTCAGTGGTGATCCCTAGCCAGCTCAGTGCACAATCGCTGTTGGCGAGGACGGGGACATGAGGCCACAGAGCCCGTCTGCGAGGAGACCTCAGAGAGCCACCCCACTACCAATAGGCACACAGACTCAACAAACTGTCTTGACGTGAAACTTCAGCAGGTTGTGCAAGTTCATTGATTTGCCTCAGTCTTCACTTTTCCAGTTTGTAACATCTCACTTATTGTCCAGTAAAAAAGATGCAAAATGTTGGGTACATCCATGCATGTCTAGGAATATGCACATATTGTATTTTAATTGCTAATGTAAAACCTTCTGACATCTAACAATTAGGGAAGGACAGTTTGATATGAAGTACTCTAAGATGTATAATTCTCTACTTTCTTGTATAGAAAATAATTCAAAAGTATACTTTCTTAAGTATGGCCAAGTAGAGTTCCTTTAAGAAGGTGTTTTCATCAACAGTTGATAATGTTTAATTATTAGCACATAACTGGAATATCTGTATCTATATCTCTCCTAAGAGAGTTAAAACTTCGATTCCAATCAGATATTTAAATGTTGATTAGCTTAATTACACTCTTGATTTTCAGTAATGTTACAAAATTGGATTTCTACAAAATAAAAATTGTTTAAATCTTCCCAAACATCTGAGTCTGAAACAGTTTCATCATTTCTATTTAATCTTTTAGCTCTTGTACTTGATTCATATCTATTTTACATGGACAAAATTATAATTTTCCAAACAAAATAGCACAATGCTTATTTCACAGTTGGTGTTGTCATGAACAAAGTCTATTCCAACAGATTTCACAAACCTCTGCAAAATCCTATAAATCATGATGGCTGCATTCATCCTTTAAGAAAAAGCAAAGAAATCCCCTTTAGTTACTAAAAGCAGAGTACTTGAAGCATCAGAAACAAACAAATTTAGACTCATATGCCTGTGAGCCTTTAGCCACACACAATCACATTAATCCACAAAAAAGAATGGCACTCTGGGTTTTCCATAAACAGTTAGCTCTTCACAGAAAAATTCTAGTCTTTCCTAAACCCCCTTACTTTAATTGTAGATAGTAATTTCCAAACTGTGATGCAGTGGGGGAAAAAACACAGAAATTTGAATATACAACATGGGAATTCAGACTCCAGGGCTTTCACTTCCTTCCATGGGACGTTTTCTCAGCCATCAACTTGACTTCCTGCTCTCCCTGCCTCATCACTTACCTTAAACCCCTTCTTTTCCATCAATGAGAATATAGATTTAGACTAATCCCCCTTTTCTCCTGCTCCCACACCCACCCACATATACACAAAACTATCTCACGAATGCTATACTTTGGTGTAGTTTCCCTACCTGTCAAATAGCAGAAGAAAGGAATGGGGAATATCTTTATCTCTCTTAATGTTGAAATAGTCAGCTTATCCAAATTTTAACATATATTACATTTTATATGTATATGTTATATATATCATATAATGTTACGATTAATGTGACATAGCATACATTATAATATAAAGTATATTATATATTATGTATAATATATAATTATATATAACATATTTCACATATTTTATGGATATATATTATTGATATTATAATATATTCAATTTTATCTTATAATCTACTATTTTTTGTCAAAGTTCTATGTGGTAGTGTTCACTGGTATAACCCAATAGAGACATAATAAAGCTTAAGCGCCTAGAAATATGGAGATGTATGCCAAAGTGTACCAACTTTCATTTAAAAGAAGATCAAGTTCTGAGACTCTAATGTATAATATGGTGACTATAGTTAAAAATCTAGCCTAGTTGAAATCTCTGTCATTCTTTGACTTGTAGAAACATCACCCCAATCACTGCCTTCATTTTCACATGGTGTACTCTGTGTGTGTATATATGTGTCTGTATTAAAATTTCCCCTTTTTACAGGACCCCAGTCATATTAGAGTAGGGCCCATCCTAATGACCTCCTCTTAATTAATCTGCAATAACCCTATTTTCAAATAAGTTCCCATTCTGAGGTAGTGCGGGTAGGACTTCACAATGAGTTAGGAATGAAGTTAACATATGAACTCAACATAGGAGTTTGGTGGAGGAAGGGGATAGAATTCAACTTATAGCAGGGTGGGAGTATCAATCATTTCCTAGCCATTGCTAGAGCCTTTCAAGGCAGCTATTCAACTCAACTATTTCGAGGAGAAAAAAAAAAGTGAGGCATTAAGTACAAATCTTCTGTGGCTGTGGTTATTTAGGTGCAGAGTTGACCAGCCACCTGGGATCAGCATGGAGCCAAGTGAGCTGATAACTCTCATCCTAGAGTTTTCAACCCATAGTACCTCCTCTACCCCAATTGTGACAACCAAAAATGTCTCCAGGCATCTCCAAGGTTTCCTGGGAGACAAATCAGCAAGCTATTGAGAACCACTGTCCAAAGGAAAATGACAAAATTCTCAAAAAGAAAAATCAGTTAAAACTTATAGTCCTGGAGTTTAAAGAGTTTTGGTTCGGGAACAAAATTAAGCATGAGGCTGAAGCTAAATACAAGAGTTCCATGTCTAGCTAAGATCTATAAAAAAGAAAAGGTACAATTAGGATAAGCTATAATGGAAAATGCTGAGAAACTTAGTGAAGCCAGATATTATCCCTGGGAAGTTAACTTTCATATGCGTTGTGTTTGTTGTAAAAGGTTTTTCTATCTTATGTTTCTGCATCAATTAATACATCTTAGTCCATGTAGAAGGTACATTTCTTATGACTGACATCTGTTTTGATTGATGAAACTTTTATTAAATATTTTATATTTAATATAAAATTGCAACTATTATTAAATATTTTCAAACTGGCCTTGCACACACATGTGTCTATGTGTATGTGTATGTGTGCATTTTTTTACACTATCCAGAATTCAATGAAGAAATTGCCTTACTGACAAGGCGTCTTGTAAATGAAAATTAGGAGCAAGAGTAATTAATCCAAATAAAGAAGCCGGGTAAAGAATAAGTGAACTAGGGCAGCCAGGTGGCTCAGTTGGTTAAGGAGCCAACTCCTGATTTCAACTCAGGTCATGATCTCAGGGTCCTGGAATTCAGCCCACCTCCTGGCTCCACACTCAGTGGGAATCTGTTTTAGGATTCTCTATCTCTCTTTCCTGCTGTCTCTACACCCCCACCCCTAGTTTGTGCACATGTGCACACATGCTGTCTCTTTCTGTCTATCTCTCAAATAAGTAAATAAATATTTAAAAAAAAGAATAACTGAACTAACCCACACACTCTCAAGGAGTAACAAATGTTATAATTTTGTACAAATTTTATAGAGCCATGATGGACAATTCAAGTTGGAAAAGAGAGCATACAATAGGATCCCTTTTATAGAATTTCTGCAGGAAAAAAATACCTATGACATACATAAAACTTCTCAGAGGACGAGATAATGGATGACTTTCACAGTGACTAGAGTTTAATTCTGGGAAATGATGTAAAACATCTACCTCAAAATTATCCCACCCTTGAGACATGAGAACTGGGTGTTTATACTGAAACTCCCAAGAGTCATGCTCGCAGTTTACTCCTGAAGTTGGGAGATATTCATTCTCTAGCGATAGTAACTCTGGTCTGTAATGCACATGGTAGAGTCTGCTTCTATGGTTCTGGAGAAAACCCTCAGGCACAAAAAAGTTGATACTGGCAGATGGAAGGGAGCTGAGCACACTGAAATGGCTATACCGTAAGATGTAGTGGGCATGGACAGCGTCTGTTACAGTTGCACACAAATATCAAAAGTAAATCAAACCAACTTTTATTTTTATTTAGCTTTATTTGACTGTTTATTGCAAATGTATTATCATCAGAGGCACAGAAAAAATATCTTTATCAAATATAACAATAAAAATTTATGAGGTTATTGATTGACTCAGGAACCTGTCAGGAACACTTGAGAGGCTTATTAAAAATTAGTCTCAATTAAATGAAATTATTTTAAATGATCAAGGCACTGTTGGGATTTTGAAGTGGATGCAAACCTAAAAATAAAATGAAGTATTGATTTTTTCATGTGTGCGGTGATTAATGAGCCTGGAGATGTGTCATTAGATGTTTATTGAAGAGGGACAATTTTCCTTGAGCATTTTTTCCTTTGGTTCAGTTTCAGTTGACCAGATTTCATTTTGTTTTTAAAAAATCATTTCAAGTAATATTCAATTCATCTCTGTCAAACTTCTGGAAATTGGACATGGAGTGGGGAGGCAATTTTCTTAAAGGATTCTACATGAAATAATGACTATGAAAGTGAAAATATACTTAGGCAGACATTTCTCTCTTGTTCACCTTCCCCAAGCCACTAAATCAGAATTCTCCAAGGCTAAATTTTAGGGCTCTACTGTTCTCACTGCCTTATTAGGAGAGAAAGTACTTGACATTAACTCCCCCTGCAATGCAAGGTGCAATGCTTTCTAGTCAGTGGATGTTGGGACAGAGACTTGAGTAAGGAGAGCCTAAGAGGAAAATGGCCTTGAGGATGGGGCAACCAGGCCTCCTCCTCCTTCCCCTGTCTCTCTCCTTAGGTTTTCACTGAGCCTGCATCCTTTCATCTCCTTTGCCTAATTGGGTATGTGAAGCCTCCCCACCTCTTGTCTCCCTATAAATGCTAGAGTCAGTACTTTAGGAGGCCTGAGGAAAGGAGTTTTTATTTCTATCATCTCATTAGAGAAGGCTTACTCTGCCCCTGAGGCAATAAACAGCCTTTATCCCTTCTACATGGATGATTCTCTATTGCATCTATCTATTCATCTATTTGATATAGTAGAAAGAAGACTGGGCCCCAGATTATTGTAACTTGGCTCTTACCCTAACTTTTTCAGTGAAATTGAAAACATAATGATCTTGGCTTTCAGTTTCCTAACTTGAATAGTAAAAAAGGGTTAAACATGATGACCTTTTAAACTCTAAAAATTTCTTCAATCTTTAAAAAAGATAAATTTGTGTTAGTCCAAAGAAGGTGTGTTGAGAGCTTTAACTTGAGAGATTTGAAGGAGTGAAAAAGGGCCTCTTGGTGAAGCCCTGCTATCCTTCACAACATCCCCCTACCCCTATGATACACCTAAGGAACCATCAGGACTAATCCATCATGCACCTTTTCCAAGTGTATGGCAGTTTCCACAAGTCACTCAAGATTTCTAGGTCATTCCTTATCACCTAGCCACACCTCCACACATTTCTATATTTTGCTGAATATAATCCTATCTCCTACCATTCCCCAACTTAGGAAGCCCTCTTGTATTCATCATCAATAATATCCCCCAAATCTCCACTTCATCTCTAAACAGCTCACTTATTGCCTACTGTACACTCAGTAAATACATACTATATGAACGAGTGAATGAAAGAATTTAACTGAATGAGGTCTCAAACTCAGAGGGCCCTTGAACTACTGAGATCCTACAGAATCTGAGAACTGAAAAAAGGCAGCCTGTACAACACCAATGCCTCATCGTTTGAATTGTGGCCCTCCTACACACTCTGAAGTTTAGGATTTAATTATCAGTGTCACAAGCACTGCTGTTAACATGCCATTGGATGATGAAATGTAGACAGAATTTTCCAGGTAAGGAAATTTTTACCTATTAAGTCCACCAAACCTCTTGACTAGATTCAACCTAGCTGGAATCTTTTTTTGTTTGTATGGTAATTGTGAAGTTTGGCCATGTAACAGAGCTTAATTTCCCAAAGCCTAACTTTCTACTAAGTTGTTAGTGACTAACAAATCAAATGAAAAATCAGCCAGCCTCTACCTAGGCCAATCTTTACTATGAGAAGGCAGAGCAACACTGATTATCTTTGAAGCAGGCAGCAGATAGGCCAAATCCAGTCCAAGTCCTTGACAGGTTGAAAGGTGTCACAGCAACCAAACAGAAGAGGTAAACTGCCTGCCATATCGAACCACACTTGCTTCTGAAGCTTTTGATCAAGGCCCTAGTGGGTTCCTCTGAAAGACCTTAGTCCTCTATACAGGGTCTCATAAGGTTGCAGTCAAGTTAGAGACCAGCTGTGTTCTAAACTGGAGGCTTGATTGCCAGAAAAAAATGCTCTTAAATTCATTCGGGTTGTTAGCAGAATTTAGTTCCTGGGGGTTGTATAACTGAAGTCCCCACTTATTGGCTGGCTATTCAGTAAGGGTCCCTCTCAGTTCCTAGAGGCTGCCTGCAGCTTCTTGCCATATGGCCCACTCTGTAGACCCTCTCAATGAAATGAAAACTTACTTCTTCAAAGCCAAAAACAAAAACTAAAAGAAGACTCAGGGGTCCAGGGTGGCTCAGTCGGCGGGTCATCTGCCTTTGGCTCAGGTCAGGATCCCAGGGTCCTGGGACCAAGCCCTGCATTGTCGAGCTCTCCACTCAGTGGGGAGCCTCCTTCTCCCTCTCCCTCTGCCCCTCCCCTCAGCCTGTGCACACACTCTCGCTCTCAAATAAATAAATAAAATCTTAAAAAAAAAGAAGACTTTTCCTTCAATCTGCCAAAGATGAATCTTATTTAATACAATCTCATCTTATCATTTTTACCATATTCCATTGGCTAGAATTAGGTTACAGGGTCTATCCACACTCAAGAGAAGGAGAATAAATAAAGACATGGATAGCAGGAGAAAAAATTATTGGTATGGGAGCTCACCTAAGGTCTGCCAGCCAGAGATACATTAGACTTTTTGTCAGCAATGTGATATTACTGAATTAAGTGGAATAACATATTTAAGATACCAAAGAGGACATAACCCAAGAATTTTCAACTAGCAAAATTTAGTTTTCGAAATAAAAGTTACAAACCACTAACAATATGTAAGAATTAAGAGGATATGTCAATGTGCTCATTCTGAGAAATCTCAGGGGAAAATATTTAGACAATCAAAATTAGTAGAGTAGAATTGTGATGATTATTAAATATACACTTATTTCTAGATTAAGACTAAGTGAGAGTTAAAATATAATGAAGAGACTTCTGGTTCCCAGTCCAGCATGTAAGGAGCTTGAAAGTCATCACTCTGGTCACATGCGAAACACTGAACAAAATGAAAAGTAAACAACTTTTCTTATATCCACCAAAGAAGTGATATCACGGGGAAAACTGCTGTCCCCCAAAACTGAAGTATAAAAGGGGAGATACACAGAGTCACATTTACAAGAATAGAAAGCCCCAGGCAAGAGACTCTGTGGGAACCAGGGCCAGGGTAGGAAACCTGAACTTCAATTCTTGAGTCACTGGGGGCTCAGAGTGGACAAATTTGAGAGTTAAAAAAAATTAGGGGCTTCCAGTCAGAGAGGCCACCATACTGTTGTGAGTTTTACCTCTAGGAGCTCAACCAGGTTCTCACCATGAATATCAGGGAAAAATCCCCTTGCACTTCTAGCAGGAGGAAGGTAAAAGGAACCATTCTGAAAAACTCCAGGGCATTCTGTTCTTAAAATGGTCTGTCCTCTGGAGAAGCTGTTACCAGAGCCTAAACTATTGGGGCTTTATTGAAGCCTAATCTACCTGACAAAAGGAAACCAACCATGCCAGCTCACTTGAGCCATCCTGTCCCATCTAAAAGGGAGAAAAACTGAGAAGCACATGGGAAGTTCACATTTCAGAGGAACAGGCTCAAAAAAGACTGAGACCTAATCATAGGACTATACAGTACTTCCCCTTCCCCTAATGTAACCACCACATTAGCAAAGACCTATTTACGGCACTTCCTTTTACCCAGTGTATCATGTACAGTGATGAGTAAAGAATTACAAAGTATATTAAAAGGAAAATAAATACAGCTTGAAGAAAGAGGGCAAGCATCAAAACCAGACTCACCTGGCAGGTATGCTGGAAATACCAGATCGAGAATTTAAAACAACTATAATTAATATGGTCAGGGCTCTAATGAATAAAGTAGACAGACAATGTAAGCAGAGAGATGAAATTCTAAGAAAGAATCAAAAAGAAATGCTACAGATCAAAAATACTATAACACAAATGAAGACTGTCTTCAATAGGCCCATTAGCAGACTGGATGTGGCTAAGGAAAGAATCTCTGAGCTTGAGGGTATTTCAATAGAAATTTCCAAAATGGGGGATCCCTGGGTGGCACAGCGGTTTGGCGCCTGCCTTTGGCCCAGGGCGTGATCCTGGAGACCTGGGATCGAATCCCACATCGGGCTCCCGGTGCATGGAGCCTGCTTCTCCCTCTGCCTGTGTCTCTGCCTCTCTCTCTGTGTGTGACTATCATAAAAAAAAAAAAAAAAAGAAATTTCCAAAACGGGAAAGCAAGGAGAAAAATGACTGAAAAAAACAAAAGGGAGAAGAATAGCCGAATAGCCAAGAACTGTGGGAGAGCTACAGGAGGTGTAATACACGCTTAATAGGAATACCAGGAGAGGAAAGAGAGCAAGAAAGAACAATAACTGAGAGTTTCCCCAAATTAATGTCAGACACCAAACCACAGATCCAGAAAGCTCTTAGAACTCAAAGCAAAAGGGGCACCTGAGCAGTTCAGTGGAGTGATCCTTCAGGTCCTGGGATCGAGTTCAACATCAGGCTCTCTGCATGGAACACGCATCTCCCTCTGCCTATGTCTCCCTCTCTCTGCGTCTCTCATGAAAAATAAATAAAATCTTTAAAAAAAAAGAACTCAAAGCAAGATAAATGCCCCCAAAGGACTATACCTAGGTATGTTATATTCAAATGGTTAACAACAAAAAAAAAAAGGTAAAGAAATAATCCTCAGATGGTGACCACGTGTATCATGGTGAGCACTGAGTAAGGTAAAGAGTTGTTGAATCATTGTGATCTTTGATCACAATCAAAGAGTTGTGAATCATACAACAAGAGTTGTGTATCATTGCGTATATCTGAAATTAGCATAACACTTTATGTCAATTATGATCCAGTGGGGGAGGAAGGGGGAGGCACAGGGGAAGGAGGAGGAAAAAGAAATAATCCCAATGGAAGCTGGAGAGAAAAAAAAAATACCTTACCTAAAGAGGAGCAAAGATACAAAGTACATTGACTTCTCCTCAGAAACTAGGCAAGCAAGAAGAAAGTGGAGTGAAATATTTAAAGTGCTGAGAGAAACAACAAAACAAACCTAGAATTCTGTACCCTTTGACATTACCTTTTGAAAGAAGGAAAAATAGAGACTTTCTCAGAGGGAACCTGTGGCCCATAGACCTGCCTTGCAGTAAATGTTAAAAGAAGTTCTTCAGAGAAGGCAAATGATATAGGTCAGAAACTTGAGTCTACAGAAAGAAAAGAAAAGCATCAGAGAAGGAATAAGTCAAGGTTGAATAAAAACTTCTATTTTTGGTTGTTTTCAATTGATCTAACAGATAACACTTTATTCAAAATAGTAATAGCAGGGATCCCTGGGTGGCGCAGCGCTTTGGCGCCTGCCTTTGGCCCAGGGCGCGATCCTGGAGACCCGGGATCGAATCCCACATCGGGCTCCCAGTGCATGGAGCCTGCTTCTCCCTCTGCCTATATCTCTGCCTCTCTCTCTCTCTGTGACTATCATAAATAAATAAAAAAAAAAATTAAAAAAAAAAATAGTAATAGCAGGGGCACCTGGGTGGCTCAGTTGGTCAAGCACCTGCTCCTGGTTTCAGCTCAGGTCATGATCTCAGGGTCCTGAGATCGAGCTCCATTTCTGGCTCTGAACTCAGCCAGGAGACTGCTTGAGGATTCTCTCCCTCTCTCTCTCCACCCTAATAAAGGTGTCTTTAATAAAGGTGTCTTTAAAATAAAGACATAAATCTTTTTAAGAAATAGTAATAGCAAAAATGCATTTGATTATGTATGTATATGTATACAAACATGCATAACAGAAAGGGACAATAGCAGTGATAAAAGATATGGAAAGAATTCCGATTATTTTGTAATTAGAAAGTAGTTGTAGTACCCATGAAGCAGTACAGTGCTATTTGAAAATGGACTTGGGGGCACCTGGGTGGCTCAGTGGTTGAGCATCTGCCTTTGGCCCAGGGCATGACCCTGGGTTCCTGGGATCGAGTCCCACATCAGGCTACCCATGGGGAGCCTGCTTCTCCCTCTACCTGTGTCTCTGTCTCTCTCTCTGTGTCTCTCAGGAATGAATGAATGAATGAATGAATGAATAAATAAATAAATAAACAAAAAGAAAATGGACTTGGATTAGTTGTAAATGTATACTGCAAATGCTAGAGCAACCACTAAAAAGACATTTAAGAAAAAAGTATAGTTGGGACACCTGGGTGGCTCAGTGGTTGAGCATTTGCCTTTGGCTCAGGGTGTGACCCCAGGGTCTGGGATCAAGTCTTGCATCAGGCTCCTTGTAGGGGAGCCTGCTTCTCCCTCTGCCTTGTCTCTGCCTCTCTCTCTCTCTGTCTCTCGTGAATAAATAAAATATTTAATATACAACAGAGTTTAAGTAAAAATCCTATAATCCTGTAAGTATCAGTATGAATTCTGGAGGTATTTTATATGTTAATAGATTACACACAAACACACACACACACAGAATGGCATTGTCGCCACTTTGAAGCCACTAATGAATGCATTAGTCCAGGGATCAGCAAGCTCTTCTGTAATAATAATAAATTATTATGTAAAATAAATAATAAATATTGTAGGCTTTTCAGGGCACATGGCCACAATCACAACCACCCTGAGTTGTGTTATTAGAGAAAAAGCAGCCACGGACCATGTGTACACAAATGTATTCCTGATAAAACTTAATTTCCAGATGCAAGAGTTGGACCCGATTTGGCCCACAGAGGTTTGCTGACCTCTGAATTAGGCAGTGAACGTGAACGGCTGTTAACATCACAAAATGACAGTCCAGACAGTATCTGCCCTGATGAAAGAAAGCAACACCACCTACAGTCTCCTCAGGTTTGGGGGCCCCGCTGCCAAACTACAAGAGATACACGTTAAACAGGGCAAATAGAAGAAATGCCGGGTCACCCTACACAAGTCCCTTAGCAGACACCATAAAGATAAGGTTGGAGATGGGAATTTGGGATATATATTCAATTATTTTAAAAGGGTAAGACTCTAAACAATCAGAATAGTGACTGATTTTTTTTTAAAAAAGGAAAAAAGTTCCTGAGGCCTTGGTAGTACTTTGAAATCTGTATTGGCTCCTTCAGCACAGAGAACGAGGAAGCATTCGTCTCTTCGTTAAAGCAGCTGAGCAGCAAACCTCCTGCGGGCCCGGCACCACCTGCAAGGTGACCAGCCCCACACTGAACGTTGGCTCTGCAACCAAGGCAGTGGGGGAGGTCGTCCCTGGTGGCCTCACGATTTCCCTTTCAAGACTCTCCGTTTCATTATCTCCATCCTACCCATCGAATCCTGCCTCCTGTTTGCCTCAGATGATAAGTTTTTGTGAGGTTTTGGATCTCTAAATAATACTTCTATTAAGTATGTGTAAGGAACTTTGGAGAAGGAAAACCCTAGGCGACATAAAGAAATGGTGGCGTTCCCACTATTGTGATAGTGAGGGTGGCTGACTAATGTACCGTCTAAACAGAGACACTTTCACAGTGAAAGCTAATCATGCCAGGACAACAGGGATCCAACGGAATTATCCCAGGCAGACTGGCAAGCATGGCCACTCCAGTCAAGGTGGAAATGTTTTGGGACTGGGAGATGCTGCTTATGGTCTAAATTATAGATACGCATAGATAACACAGCTGTGGCCTCCTCCTGCTGTTGGCTCGGCCTCAATGTCACGGGCCTCCGTGCACCCGGCGGGGACATAGCATTGCTTCCAACAGACCCCTTCCCCCTCAGATAACACCTCCGGGTAACTGAGGTGCACCCCTTCCGATGCCTCCTTCCACGAGCACAGTGGAGGTCTTTCTTAAATGACCACCAAACCCTACAGCACAAGGTTCTGGATGATGTCTCCCAACGCCTCTAAGCCATCCCATGTATAAAAAAGCAAGTTTCTACAAGCTGCAGCGTGAATGCACCGAGAATCAGGACATCTGGCACACAACTGGTCACTGGGTAGATACCGGGCAAAATGTTTTTTCTGTTGTCTAATTCTGTTTATCTCCCCGTAAAACAAGTGGTTTCCACCAGAGGCTTTCAGACTATACCTTTGCTTCGTTCTTCTTATTCTGAGTGTCACATGTGCGTATGCACACGAAGTCGTGCACACCCTTTGTGAAGGAAGTGGACTTCAGGCAAGATGAGTGTGTCCAAAGCAAAGAAGAAAGGAAAACTGATCATCTCAGAAGATGTTTTTGGACACGTGGCATCACAGAACTCAGCTGGTCTAGCAGACCTGAGTCCATCTACCTTCTTTTTACATCTTTCTACAGAAAAGGCTCCCATACCACCGTTCCAGGACTTGAAACCCTGAGAGCCAGAAAGTTCTAACCCTCTTCCATTTATCTCTTCCGAAACTAGGAATTTGTTGGAAGTTCAAAAAGGGACAAGCAGATGAGAACGGGAGTTTTGAACATCTCTTTGAGGTTAGCTCGTTGCCTCAATCGTGCAATCGCTCCCCTCCCTTCTTCGTTTTCCAGTGCCGAGGGCTGCGGTGATGTCCCCAGAGGCTGTGGTAGGGAAGTACTAATCGGCTCTTTTCCTGTAACAACACCCCAAGGTAAGCGACAACTGACTTTTGGGGAGGTTATTGGTATGATGCAGAGAGTTCTGGGTTGCAGGATAAATAGGTGTAAGATGCATTGATCCAAATCCGCAGCCAGCACTCACTAAGTTCTGGGACATATCGCAGACAGCCATCTCTGCCTTGGGAGGTGACAGGAGTCTAAACCAGACAGACGAGTGAGACCCGGCAAGCTAATGAGACCGAGTGACAAATGCAGAATGAGAAACTGAAGTGAAGCTTAGCGTCTAACAGTGACTCCAAAACCAAAGAGTGACCCAGAACAGCCTTCCCCGAAGACCCAGGAAAGTTCGTGAGGGCTAGGACAGGAGCTTGGTCCCCAACAGCATCTCCGCTGCTGGGGCAGGGATACAGGGATTCACACTACCTGGCAAGCAGGATCGGTTCCAAACTGCTCAGCAGCTTGTCCTGGCGGGGGGTGGGGGTGGGGACGCCCTGGCAAAGCTAGAGTCCCCTGAGATCTCCCACGGGAGCGTCCTTGCCTGTGTTGGGGGAACGGGAGGAAAATAAGAGCCACATTGTTTAGGGACCTCTTTCCTATACCCTTCCCCCTCTTGTTCCTTTAAATTTAATCTAATGAAGGTAGAAGAACATCGTAAAAAACGTTTTTTCCCCAGTGTGCACAAGCTCCGCTTGTAGTGCTTACCACGTTATATCCTAACTCGCAGTTTGCCCGTCTCCTTGTGGTAGACTGGTGATGTGCGTGGTCCAAGTGACCTCTCTGAACCCCCGTCCTTCACAATATGACTTTGCAACTCTTCCCTTAAAGACATGGAGTTTATTCTCCATCTGCTCTGGCCCTACCTTGAAACTGGGCTGTATTTTCTTTTTTCTCTTCTTTTTTTTTTTTTAATTTAAATTCAATTTGCCAACATATAGTATAACACCCACTGCTCATCACATCATGTGCCCTCCATAAGGCCTGTTACCCTGGTTACCTCATCCCCCCACATACCTCCCCTTCTGCAACCGTCAGTTTGTTTCCTAGAGTTAAGAGTCTCCCATGGTATGTCTTCCCCTCTGGTTTTTCCCCATTCTGTTTTCCTTCCTTCTCCTATGGCCCCCTGCACTATTTCTTATATTCCACATATGAGTGAAACCATATGATAATTGTCTTTCTCCGATTAACTTATTTCACTCAGCGGGATACCCTCCAGGTCCATCCACATCAATGTGAATAGTAGACATCTTTTGTGATGGCCGAGTAATATTGTATATTTATACCACATCTTCTTTATCTAGGATGGGTATCTGTCGATGGACACGGAGGCTCCTCCCACAGTGTGGCTATTGTGGACATTGCTGCTGTGAACATCAGGGTGCAGGTGTCCCGGCGTTTCACTGCATCTGTATCTTTGGGGTAAATCCCCAGCGGTGCAATTGCCAGGTCGTAGGGCAGGTCTATTTTTAACTTCTTGAGGAATCTCCACACAGTTTCCCAGAGTGGCTGCACCAGTTCACATTCCCACCAACAGTGCAAGAGGGTTACCCTTGCTCCACATCCTCTCCAACATTTGCTGTTTTCTGTCTTGTTCATTTTCCCCATTCTCACTGGTGTGAGGTGGAATCTCATGGTGGTTTTGATCTGTATTTCCCCGATGGCCAGTGATGCAGAGCATTGTCTCATATACTTGTTGGCTACATGTATGTCTTCTGTGGAGAAATGTCTGTTCATGTTTTCTGCCTGTTTCTTGACTGGATTGTTTGTTTTTTGGGTGTTGAGTTTGATACATTCTTAACAGAATTTGGATACTAGCCTTTTATCTGATATGTCATTTGCAAATAATCTTCTCCCATTCTGTAGGTTGCCTTTTAGTTTTGTTGACTGTTACTTTTGCTCTGCAGAAGTGTTTTATCTTGATTAAGTCCCAATAGTTTATTTTTGCTTTTGTTTTCCCTGCCTTTAGAGGTGTGTCTTGCAAGAAGTTGCCATGGCCAAGGTCAAAAATGTTGCTGCCTATGCTCCTCCAGGATTCTCCTCTAGGATTTTGATGGATTCCTGTCTTTAGACCTTTTGGGTGTTGAGGATATTGGACAGCCACCTGTAGGAGAATGAAACTAAATCATTCTCTTATACTATACACAAAGATAAACTCAAATTGAATGAAAGACCTAACTGGGCTGTATTTTAGACTTACTTTTGGCCAACAGAACATGTACAAATGATTTTGTGCCAGTCTTGAGGCTATGTGTTGAGAGGTCTTATTCAATCCCCTTGATGTCTTGGATCCTCACCATCATGTGATCAAGGCCAGGGTAAGGGTAAGCTGCTAGAGGATGAGAGACCACATGAAAGAAATCCAACTTGTCCCCTTTGCCCTAGCCAAAGCCCTCCGTTTGCCTGCCGGTCCTCCATTGAATTGCCAGCTGATAACAGACGAATGAGTAAGTTCAGCTAAAATCAATCAAGCCTGCCTTAGACAAGAAAAACTACCCATTTGACTCAGACTCATGAATTAAATAAATGTGTGTTGTTGAATGCTACTGAAGCTGTCTGGTTATTTGCTATGCAGCATTATTATGGCAATAGATAACTGCTACACTTCCCTACGGAATTTACTCCCACAGAACAGATCTTAATATAGGACAGGTGAATTAATAAATAAATAATGAGTGAATACATGAAATTGATACCATCAACTAGATGACGTGGTGTTTAAATGGGTTCTACCTCATTAAATACAGAAGAATTTTGAATTATCATCTTATGCTTCCCTAACTCGAAATTCTTCCTCTGTCCCAGCCCATCTTAGAATTCCTGACGTTGAGTATGTAGATCATTCTACTGACCTCAGGCAACCACTGAGCCAGCTGTGCTCACCCTGCTTCTGAGCCAAAGTTATACGAGCAGAGGAGCAGCACAGAGAGATGGTGCGAGACTGTAGGGTGTCTGCCCATTCTGGGTGTAGTCCCAGATGTGACAAGGGGTGTGGTAGTGGTTGTTCACTGATGCCTCTGCCAAGAGGGGAGGAAAGAATGAATAAACAAGTTGTTCTGGAATGAGAGAAAAGAAAAAAAGGAAACTTCTCTTTCCCAGTGCACGCATGAACACACACACACACACACACACACTCAGCACAGATGTTGTCGCACAACATGTAAGAATTCCATAAAAACAAACAAAACTCTGTGATGAATACAATGGAATCCGCAGCCAAGGAGACCAGAAAATACTTGAAAAGACCTCCGGTAACCGGGGACACATACAGCTGTCCCAGAGGGCAGCATGGAGGCTCCAGATTTAGAGGAGGAGGCCATCTGTGTGAGCTAGAGAGCTAAAGAAAGCTAGAGAAAAATGACTTGACTCAAACTTCAGGGGCCTACCTCAATGTGGCCAGATCTTGAGGTACAATTGAAAGTCCAGATGAAGATACCTTACAAAGCAAAAGCTTGAAGATAAGACAACCACGGCAAAGTTTTCAGAGGAAGTAAGTGGCTACAAAAGAAAATTTATGCAAGAGTCATGATAAGATTAAATTTTATGAGGCAGTCATATCTTTTTGTGCAGATTTGGAGAAATATTGGTAAAGATAGAGGAGGATGCTGATGCATAAGTATGAAATGTTAAAGCTTCATTCTAAGGGCAAAAGGCATACGATGACATTAAAATGAAGGTAAGCAAATAAAAAATAGGAAGCATTTGGACAGAGGTTAAAATGGGCATACTGTACTGAACTCAGCAAGTATTCAATAAACATGGACTCATAAACATATAGTCTTCCCTTGAGATCTTAGATTTATAGTGCACTTTCCTGGTTTTTAAACTTCCTAGAGTTGGTGAGACTTTCAAACCAGTATTTACGAGGGATCTCACACTTCACACTCCATAACTTTTAGGGCTGGCAGAGGTGAGGGAGAAGGGAACACTTCCCTTTTCATCCCATCCCAACAACTGATTGAATCCTGCGGGAGTCTTTGAGCCAAAAGCTGTGCTTGGACTCATATTTCTTTCTGTCACAGCCTAGTGATTCACATTACATTCCTCCTCCTACTTCCCTGCTTGAAACAAAGCTACTGTCCACAAGCTACTGCCTGCCCACATCCCTCATTTTTGTTTTTGTTTTTTTTTTTTTTGTAAGCCAGCTCTATGCCCAGCATGAAGCTTGAACTTATGACCCCCAGGTCAAGAATCACATGCTCTACCAACCAAGCCGGCCAGGCGCCCTTGCCCCTGCCCTCTTGTTTCCCAGTGGGAGGTGGGTAGCTGGTTTATAAGAAGGTCTTCTTAATATTGCTCCATTCATGGGTTGGAATCAAAGGCTTCCTCTTATCTCTCACATCTCTTCAATGAGAGGAGCAAATGTTGTTTAAGGGATCCCTAACCCCGAGAATCCAGGGCTGCTTGGAGAGTTTGCTTTAATGGCTCTCCCTTTATAGCCTTGGAAAGAGCTTCTTCATCAGATTTAAGGTATGCTATGTCACTCAGAGAGCCAAACAAAAGCAGAGTACAACTCACTTTGACATTTATGGTATTTTGTACTTAATGACTCTTATACTACACTTCCTAAATTACTCTCATAAAAAAAAAAAACTGAATTTGAAAAGCTATTCTTCTCAACTGCCACTAATACGCTCATCTCATTTTGCTCTGTTGCACAATTGAGCATGACAGACTTAGTCAGTTTTGATATGTTAAAATTGTTGTTTTACTCCTGCTTTGCAGGCTAAAGTTGTTTTGGTTTTGGTGCATTTTGTTTGTTTGTTTGTTTGTTTGTTTAAGCTGGGGGCAAACTAAATCTTTCAGCTATCCATAGCAATCTATTAAAACATATCTTTCCAGTGGTTTTGGTCTTTTTGTACAGAAAAACGGACCATGTGCCTGAAAGTGGCTTCAGAGTTTGCAATATAGCTGATCTTTGGATACTCCCATCTGTCTTGTGAACAAGGAAAAGCAATTTGTTCCTGCTGAAAAAGGAAGATCTGGTGTACTTCTGATGTTGAGTAGTGCTAAGCCAGAGTTAAAACAAGAGCAGAGTACTGGTGTGGATATAAGATTAGGCCTTTGAAAATGCTAGTATTTTATCTATTTTTACTTAGTGCAAGGGACATTCTACAATAAGTATTATTCAGGAAGGAAGCCCATGTAATAACCTGGCTCTTTTATCTGTAAGCCTCAGGCATTTTCATTAAGTCATCCAATACCAACAACATTGACTGGACAAAGAAGCTGAGGCTTATAAACCAAAGCATCAGTTTTATAAAAGGCTTATTCTAACTACTCTTATAAACATGGTTTTCATTCAAGATCTGGGTTACCTACAAAGAGGGAGAAAAAAAAAAAGGAAAAATGCTATTACTTTAAAAAAACAAAATTAGTATCTCAGGAGGTGATGAAGGTAGTAGTAGAGAAGTGCTCCCAAAGTTAATTTTTTTTTTTTTGGAATTCAACTAGTTTTGAGTCCCTAAAAAAGACAAGAGTTTGTATAATGAAAGAATGAGATACAGACTATACAAGGCGCTTATTCTTGCACATCTGACACATTAATGGGTTCATTCTTCATTTTATAAACATTAACTGAGCAACTGCTACATTTTAGGCACTAGACCTGGTGCTAAATGCTAAAGCTACTGGAATAAATACAAAAGGATTTATAATCTTAGGACTCACAGTAGAACAGAAGAAACAGATACATATAAACAATTATAATAAGATCCAAAATGTTGACAAAAGTAAATTATATCTGAGTTCATCTAGTTTTTGTTCATTGAATAATAATAAATTATTCGTTCAAAAATTTATGTATTCATTCAACATTTATTGAGTCCTTTGCTCCAGTTGAGAGTCCAGAGGGCTCTAGGAAGCTAAGTCTTCACCCCTAAAGAGACAGCACAATAAGCAGCCAGTAGAGATATAGTGTGGAAGCAGCAGTTTGAAAAATGCTGGGGGCAGATGAAGAGAGTTATTTAATCATCTCTGAGTATGACCAGAGAAGCAGAGATTACAGCTCCTTTCTCTGGGAATAAGGGAGCTGGCATGTGCCATTTCCCTCCCCTGGCCCCCAGCATAAACACATAGCCACTTGCGGGACCCAGGGCAACACCTACACTCACTACCCTAATTTGCTTAGACCAAGCCCCTGCACTCTGCCTTCTCCCCTTCCCCCCACCAGCTCCACACTTCAGAAGATCCACCCTTTCCAGTAATGCCTGCCTCAGCTCTGGCACTATGGGCCCCATCCCCTAGAAGACCAGTGTAAAACCCAACCAACACCTCATCCTCTGACCCACACATTTTATGGGACCTCAGTTTTGGCAGTGGCTACAGTGGCAGGTCTCATTTTCCAAGCAGACCAGCACACACCTTGCTAGAAAGCATCCCATTTGGCCACAGACCAAACACTGCCCACAAAAGGTAGAGAGCCTCTGCAGACAACTGGACTGAAGGAAAATAAAACACAGCCAGGACACACACAGGACACACAGGAGATACCCCCTGAAACACCAGATTCTGGGGAACAGGGCAACTTCACTGCAGGGCACTATAGGATGTCTTCTTCATAAGGCCATTACTTCCAAGAGCAAGAGATGTAGCCGACTTTCCTAACACACAAAAAAAAACAGACACCTAGAGACAAAATGAGGAGAGAGAAGAATATGTATGAAATGAAAGAATGGGGCAAAACCACAGCAAGAGACCTAAGTGAAACAGATAAAAGTAATATGCTGGATAGAGAATTTAATGATCATAAAGATACTCAGTGGACTTGAGAAAAAGAGTGGAGGACATCAGTGAGACGCTTAACAAAGAGGTACAAAAAGAACCAATCAGACATGAAGAACACAATAAATGAAATTTAATATACATTAGATGGAATAAATAGTAGGCTAGAGGAAGCAGAGGAATGGATTAATAACCTGGAAGATAGAGAAATGGAAAGTAATCAAGCTGAACGAATGAGAGGAAAAAGAATTCTGCAAAACCAGAGTAGATTTAGGGGAGGGAACTCAGTGACTCCATCAAGTGTAATAAGACTCACAATATAGGAATCCCAGAAGAAGAATAGAGAGAAAAGGGGTCAGGAAAAAATTTTTTGAAGAAATGATAGCTGAAAACTTCCCTAATCTGGGAAAGGAAACATATATTTTAGATCCAGGAGCACAGAGATCTCCTAACAAAATCCACCCAAGGAGGTCCACACCAAGACACACAGCAATTAGAATGGCAAAACCTAGAGATAAATTAAAAAATTTTAAAGCAGCAAGAGAAAAAGAAAACAGATACATACATTGGGGTATACCCCAAGGCTACCAGCAGATTTTTCAGTGGAAACTGCATGCCAGAAAGGAGTGGCATGATATATTCAAAGGGCTGAAAGGAAAAATCTGCAGCCAAGAATATTCTATCCAGCGAGGCTATCATTCAGAATAGAAAGAAAAGATAAAGCTTTTCTCAGACAAACAAAAGTGAAAGGAATTCAGGACCACTAAAGGAGCCCTACAAGAAATACTAAAGGACATTCTTTGAGTAGAAAGGAAAGACAGTAAATAAGATTATGAAAAGTTGGAAGCACAAAAGCAGTAAAAATATGTATATCCGTAAAAATTAGCCAAGGGATTCACAAAGCAAAAGGGTGTAAAATAGGATACCATATACTTAAAACATGGGAGGGAGAGGAGTAAGAATGTGTTCAAACTTAAGCAATCATTAACTTAATATAGACTGTTATACGCAGAAGATGCTATATACAAACTTCATGATAATGACAAATCAAAAACCGTAACAGAGACACAAAAAAATAAAGAAAAGGAATACAGTATATCACTAAAGAAAGCCAACAAACCATGAAAGAGAGCAAGAAAAGGATCAGAGAAAAACTACAAAACAATCACAAAATAAGTAACAAAATGGCAATAAATACATATTTATCAATAATTACTTCAAATGTACATGGACTAAATATTCTCATCAAAAGAAATAGGGTGACACAATGGATTAAAATAGTCAATGTACAGAAATCTATTGCATTTCTATATATTAATAATGAAGGAGCAGAAGAGAAATTGAGAAAATAATCCTATTTACAATTGCACCAAAACTAATAAAATACCAAAAACAAACCTAACCAAAGAGGAGAAAAAAAACCCTGTATTCTGAAAACTATAAAACATTGATGAAGGAAATTCAAGATGATGCAAAGAAATGGAGGCATCCCGTGTTAATGGGTTGAAAGAACAAATATTGCTAAAATGTCTATACTACCCACATTTAATGCAATCCCCAGAAAAATGCCAATAGCATTTTTCACAGAACTAGAACAAACAATCCTAAAATTTATATGAAACCACAAAAGACCCTGAGTAGCCAAAGTAATCTTGGGAAAGAAAAACAAAACTAGAGGTATCACAATTCCAGATTTCAAGTTATACTACAAAGCTGTAGTAAGTAAAATAGTATGGGAGAAAAACAACAGTATGGTACTGGCACAAGAACAGGCACATAGGTCAATAGAACAGAACAGAAAATGCAGAAATGAACCAGAAACTATATGGCCAATCAATCTTTAACAAAGTAGGAAAGAATATCCAATGGGAAAAAAAGACCATCTCTTCAACAAACAGTGCTGGGAAAACTGGACACCAGCATGAAGGAATGAAACTAGATCATTTTCTTACACACCATACACAAAAATAAACTCAAAATGGATTAAAAACCTCAATGAGAGACCTGAAACCATCAAAATCCTAGAAGAGAGTACAGGGAGTATTTTCTCTGACATCAGCCACAGCAACATTTTTCTAGATAGACATCCTGACTCAAAGAAATAAAAGCAATAATCAACTGTTGGGACTACAACCCAAAAAAAAAGCTTCTGCAAAGAGAAGAAAACAATCAAGAAAACTAAAGGGCAACCTACTACATGGGAGAAGATATTTGCAAATGACATATATGATAAAGAGTTCATCTCCAAAATATATAAAAAACTGATACAACACCAAATAAACAAATAATCCAGTTAAAAATGGGCAGAAGACATGAACAGACATTTCTCCAAAGAAAGCATTCAGATGTCCACGAAAAGATGCTCACCATCACTGATCACCAGGGAGATGCAAATCAAAACTACAACGAGCTATCACCTCACACCTGTCAGAATAAAAAAACAAGGAACAACAACGGTTGGTAAGGATGTAGAGGAAAATGTACCCTCGTGCACTGCTGGTGGGAATGCAAACTGGAGCAGCCACTGTGAAAAACAGTACGGAAGTTCCTCAAAAAGTTAAAAATAGAGCTAGGATTCAGTAACCGCGTTATTTCCCCCCCAAAAAAATACAAAAACACTAACTCAAAGGGATACATGCAACCTTATGTTTATTGCAGCATTATTTATAATAGCCAAATCATGGAAGGCAAATTATGGAAATGCCCATTGATAGATGAATGGATAAAGAAGAAGAGGTATATATAAAGATATAATGGAATATTACCCAGCCATAAAAAGGAAGGAAATGTTGTCATTTCCAACAACATGGATGAAGCTAGACAGTATAATGCTAAGTGAAAAATGTCGGTCAGAAAAGGACAAATACCATACGGTTTCACTCATATGTAGAATTTAAGAAACAAAACAAGCAAGGGGAAAGGAGACAGAGAGAGAAACCAACCAACAGACTCTTGACTATAGAGAACAAACTGATGGTTACCAGAGGGAGGCGGGTGCAGTGATCTGTGAAATAGGTAATAGGGATTGAAGAGCATACTCACGATGTTGAGCACTGAGTACTGTATAAAATTGTTGAATCACTGTATCGGACACCTGAAACTAATATAACACCGTATATGAACTATACAAGAGTTAAATAAAAAAACTTAATATGAATAAAAGAAGTGGGAGGGACAAAGAGCTCACTAACCACACCTAAACTTTTCTTAAAAAAAAAAAAGGATATCAAATTACCAAAGGAATGCATTTTGTTTAGCTTATTTTTAATATTTTGGAACTTGTAATCTAATGTGGCAAAGGCCACCTTTTAAATCCATCATTTTCGTGCTTCCTTATAATAGAGAAAATTGACTTGCAAAAAATATTTAGGACTAAGATGACCCATCCCCATTATTGCATTCCCTGAATGGTGAGGAACAGCCATAGTGTAGGTGGGAGGTGGGGTGGAAAGAAGGCAGCTTCCTTTCTCACACAACTTTTTGTCTCATATGGCATTAAAAACTGCTTAATTTGCAACATCCCTATCATGTAATTGGTTTCTCTGTGCTTATAGCTAATTCTCTCCCCCAGTCTTCCAACAGAAATATAAAACTCTTTCTGATAGAGTGTAACAGGTTGGCATATTGGAAATTCCAGCTAAGTCACTGCAATATATTAAAGATGACATCTCCTACCGAAAAAAGTCAAACCAATATGTAGAATTTAAAAAGAGATACCGGGGGATCCCCGGGTGGCTCAGTGGTTTAGTGTTTGCCTTCGGCCCAGGGCCTGATCCTGGAGTCCTGGGATCGAGTCCTGCATCAGGCTCCCTGCATGGAGCCTGCTTCTCCCTCTGCCTGTGTCTCTGCCTCTCTCTCTCTGTGTGTGTCTCTCATGAATAAATAAAATCCTTAAAAAATAATAAATAAAAAACAAAAAAATAGAAAGAGATGCCAGGGAAACAGGTAGCCCCAAAACCCCAGGATATAATAGGGTCGAGAGATTAGAAATAAACGTATGATTCGTAAAGAGCAGTGTGGGTGTGTAGGGGTGTACACACGCACCCATGCACACTGTTAGACTGTGAGTTTCACTTTTCTGAGGGGAAAGAGTGGGGTGCTACCCTTTGCAAAAAGGGGCTTCAAAATAAAAAGCTTGGAATGTCTTCCCTGGAATGTGAGAGATAGGACCACAAAGACCTGTTTCATGGAAGGCAAGAGGGGCCGGTGGTGACTGTCTGGGCAATGGAGTAAAGTATTTCTGGGAGAGGAGATGGGGATCTCGTGGAGAAGACCAGCCTGGGACTTACTTTGCCCGCCCAAGAGGACACTCTGGAAGGAGCACTGAGCTTCCAAATTAAGAATCCATAGGAAGTGGTGGCCGCACGCCCAGGTAGAGAAGCACGGTCACAGGGCAGGTGTAAAAGCTGCAGGGGGCGCCTCTGTGGACCAGATTAGCCCAAAGAGGAGAATCAACCTCACACGGCTAATATGAAATCTTCTCCCCACTTTTCTCTCTCTCCCGCTGAGCTGCACCCCCCAAAACCCACAGCATCAATAACAACAGCTTGCAAGTAGCAGACACGTGTCAGGAAGGATAGAAAAGGACACTTGCCCCTTTCCCACTGAAAGCAGCTGGTCAGCCTCGGAGGGGAGACTAGATGTCAAACCAAACGCACGGTTTTAATCAGAGTCTGGGACAGGCTCTTCTAATTTACATATTGAGTGCATATTTGAGATGGAAAGTCTTAAATTCAAGGGATCAAATTTCTGGTCTTTATAGACGATTTCATTTCTGCTTTCAAATCACCGATTCTTTCCCGAGTTCCTCTTTGTAGTAAAACTGCTGAAAGCACAGGGTAAAGCCTATCACTCCGACGTTTTCCACACCTTTCCCCCAAAGCTAATAAGGTGAATGGAAACATGATCTGCTTTCCACATCTCCCGAGGACCGTTTTGCTACCTGTTTTCCTACAGCATGACAGCAGAAGTGTATTTCCTGGCCCCAAGAAATGTCTCTTCTTGACTGGCAGGTGGCTGTGCTTCAGGCATCCAGCGGCACTTCAGAAATCCAGTCTCCTTCCCTTCATGGCTCCACCGTCATCACCCTGTAGCCTCACAGGCCACCACGCTCATTTCTGCATGAGCCCCGTAGAAGAAGAAGAAGAACAGGAAGGATCTGTTATATATGAGCATTTTTTATGAACCAGGCCCCCAAATGTCACCGATCACTTTCTCTCATGTCCCACTGGCCAGAACCCAGTGACACGGCCACGGCCAACCGTGAGGAGGCTGGGCAATGCAATCTATCTTTGTGCAAAAGGAGAATAAACAGGCTTGATGAACCACACGCTGCGTGTGCCGCCAGAGTGCTCCGCTGGCCAGGGTGAGTCCGACGGCTGTGAGCTTCTGGAGAGCTGGGGCCGGCCAACCGCTGAGACACCCTAAGGGAACGATGGAGGACAGTGGCTCGATGACGTCCCCAATTTGGGCTTGCTCGATGCAGAATTGTCAGCTGTCAGATCTGTAACACCGGGCGATATATCAGGTTCTGTTTTTACTTTGAAAACATACTCCTGGAAGGCCCCTGGGCGGAATTTTCTAATCTGGACCGACTGTCCTCAGGCCTGCTCCACAGCTGTCCTTCTGAGCCTTCCCTTCACCCTCATCCACACAGGCCCTTGGTCTGCCTCCTGTTTTGCAGGCTGCTTTGCTCAGATCCGTGAGCTTGCTCCCTTACCGTCTGAGCGCCCTCTGGGTGCAGCACATCCTCTACTAGCATCCCGAGAAAGTACACAGAAGGCCCATTTTTAGAGATCTCACAGATCTGAAAATATTACTCTGACTTCACAGTTGATGGAAAACTTGGCCGACCAGGAATTCTAGGATCCGATTCATTTTTCCTCAGGATTTTGAAGGAGACTGCTTCGTTGGCTGACTGCGGCCCTTTGAACGTGACCTGCTCTTTCCGCCGAGCTGCTTTTAGGATCTTCTCTGTATTCTTAGGACTCTGCAATGTCATGACATTATGAGTTGATGTTGATTTTTTTTTCTTTTTAATCATTCATTTCTGAGCACTCAGAGGACTCTTTTGATCCACAAATTCATAGCTTTCAACACTTGGAAGTTATCTCACTATTTTTTTTAATTTTTTTTATTGGAGTTCAATTTGCCAACATATAGCATAACACCCAGTGCCCATCCCGTCAAGGGCCCCCCTCAGTGCACGTCACCCAGTCACCCCCACCCCCCGCCCACCTCCCCTTCCACTACCCCTTGTTCATTCCCAGAGTGAGGAGTCTCTCGTGTTCTGTCACCCTCACTGATATTTTCAATCATTTTCTCTCCTTTCCCCTTTATTCCCTGTCACTATTTTTTATATTCCCCAAATGAATGAGACCATATAATGTGTGTCATTTTCCGATTGACTTATTGAGTGAAATCACTCAGCATAATACCCTCCAGCTCCATCCACGTCGAAGCAAATGGTGGGTATTTTTTTTTTTTGAGATTTTTTTCCCTCCCTTTCTTTGCTTTTTGTTTTCTTTTTCTAAGACCTAATAGTTGAAAGTTCTGCCCCTCCCTGGTCCACTAGGCTTTTTGCTCTGTTTTGTTTTTTAAAGATTTTATTTATCAGAGAGAGAGACAGAAATAGTGAGAGAGACTATGAGCAGGGAGGAGAGGGAGAAACAGGCTTCCTGCTCAGGAGGGAGCCCGACACGGGGCTCAGTCCCAGGACTGCAGGATCATGACCTGGGCCAAACGCAGATGTTTAACCAACTGAGTCACCCAGGCCTCCCTGGTCCACTAGTTTTTAAAAATATTTTCCTTCTTATTTGCTTTCTCTTTCTCTTTTTGATCTAAATTTTTTGGAAGAGCCCTCACTTTACCTTTCGTATTTCTATTAAATTTTTTACTTCTGCTAAAAGTATTTTTATTTCTTATAATTTTGTCATTCTCTAAATTTCTTATACCTTCCTATTATTTTTTCAAGAACAAAATATACTCCGAGTCCCTAAGAATATTATTAATGTTAATGATTACTTGTTTTATAATTATTTATTCTGCTTCAATATTGTTTTTCCTTCTGAGTTCCATTCTTTTGTTCTCATTTATGACTTGTATATGAGGTTATTTTCTTCCTGTATCTAGCGGTCCTTGGATATCCACTCACACTTATAACTCTGGCGACAGGACAACCCAACTGGTGGGTCTCGTTGCAGGGGGTCAGGACCCAGGAATGCCAGAAAATGTAGAGGTCTTTACTCTGGAGCCAATCCAGTACTCCAGAAAGGAATCTGCGAATATATTGCCTTTTGGATCCCAGGCACTACTGGGATCCACATTTTGCATTTGGTGAGAGAGAGAAGATTAGGGGTATTTATTACTATAAAGTAATAAACATGTTCTCTTAGTTCCTCTTTTATCAATTCATCATTTCATCTTTCATCCTACTATTTCTGATGTCCCCAAATCCAAACTTTCTTAGGTTTGATTTTTCTAGGAAGCAAACCTCCTGTCTTCTGTAAGAGTTGGGAGAGGAATGGTTGATAGCTTCGCAAGCATCGTGAGCAATACTGCAAGGAATGAAACGCTCCTTATGCAAACCTTCCATTTAATTTTATTTCCACTCCTACGTTTTTCCTTCCGAGGTACTTGGTGCCTTCTGGAGTCTTGTGGCCTGCTTCTTGTGGTCCCCCATCTGCAAGCAGTTACCTTTTAGCTTTTTCTACTCTTCTCTTTCATATGCCAAAACTTTGGTGACTTCAAAAAACAAAAATGATCCTCTGGATCATGTATTTTCTTTTAATTATTTTAATATGTTTCAGTTGGGATTTGTTTGAGAGGAAAGGTAAATTGTGTGCATTTAATCCACCATACTTAACTCTATAAGATTTTCAGATGTCTTTTTTCCTTCCCCAACATGTTACTGTATCCTAGCATGTTTAAATCCTTAAGAGATAGGTGCACATATATGTAATAAAGCAGAGTCATTCCAATATTTTACATCCTTCAGTAAGACTAGTCATAGAATAAAGAAATCTGGTGATCTAATTTTTGTCATTTCAACTTGAATGGATATCCTTGAATGAAAACACAAATTGTACTACAAAACCAAACACTATTAAAATTGTATGATGTAACAGAATTGCCTGCAAGCGAAGTAGAAAAGGACCTCTCCTGGGTTTTTTGTGGCTTATAAGTATTTTGAAGTAGTAATGATGTCCCTGCATGTCATCGTTAGTATTTTTCTTTCATTAACTTTGTTAAATTCCGCTTTCAAAGAGCCCTGTTCATCCTTAAAGGACAGATTCTACTTGCTAGGAAACCAGCTTCGAGCATTGTCTTTTCCAGGGGCCTGCTGTACAGATTCTGATGAGATATGAAACAGAGACATCTAAAGGAATTTTTAGGAACTGAATCATTAACATCCACTATCCTTAGGTTTGATTAATTCCCTTGGAAATACAGTGTTTAGTTTATTATGAAGCTGAAAAATGTCACTTGGTAAAATTACATCCGTAGCCAAAATAATACGGCTTTTGGAAGCAAGTCAAGAGAAGACCAGAATCACCAACAGTTTGGAATTCAGAGTCACTGGAAGACAAATACCAAAATCTACTTATTTGCCCTAAAGTTACTGCAAGGAAATTGACTTTCATTAAGCTATTTCTATTCATATTATATTTTTGGGTTTCATTGTATTGGTCCATAGTGCTATGTGTAATATAGGTGCCTAAAGAATCAAAGCAAATTAATTAATTAATTAATGAACAGTTAATTGATTGGATTATATTCTGGAGAAATATAATTCAGTTATTTTTCAGATCGATTTTTCTTTAGGTAGTAATTCCCAGTTTTCAACCCTTGACTTGATGGGGCTTAGAAAAGGTATGACATAATTGTGCACATTTAAGGCACAATAATAGCAAATGGACAAAAAGTAATAACTAAATTTAAATTTAAATCTTCTTTTCAAAGACATTTAGATAATGTCTTCTTGTTTGACAAGCTCTGAGTTGTTAAAAGCTTTTCTCTAAGCCATCTAATTGCCATAAAATAGCTCTATTTGAATTATTTTTCCTGGAAAGCCAAGGCCTAGTTCCAAGGCCATGGGGAAGTCAGCCTCCTTCATGTGAAGTTAAAAAATAAATATGAGAAACAATTGTAAACCATATGACAAGTTTTCTTCTAAGACATACATGCTTCATCTATTTCTGTGAATATATTTTTCCTTATTTTCTTTAAGTCAATTAGTACATTCTATTTTGAAAGAGAGAGAGAGAGAGAGAGAGAGGAAAAATAGGGAAATAAGAAGAAATGGAAGAAGGAATGTTTAAGCTATCTGTGTTGGCTCCTATTCTGGGTTGTAAAGTCAAGTATTAGAAGACAAGTGATCAAAGAACCTATCAGAGGCCAGAGGTTCTTTGAAAAACAGCCAGAATTTTACTGTTCTTTTAAATTAGTCTAAGTTCAATTAATTCATAAAGCTATAATAAAAATTCAACCATTTAAGATATTACCTGGCAAAAGTAAGGAGAAAACCTCTCCAAATGGCTATCAACATCTTGTTTAGAGGACCATTGTCTATTTGTTCCTACGTACCTGACTTTTCAGTTGATTTTAAGAATAGAAAAACTGTATGTTTTGTAGACTACTGCTAGATGTCTTTAAAGTTAAGAAGAAAAATACAGGATAAAAAACGAGATGCAATGTGGTCAAAATTTTGCTTTTGAAAATCAAAATATATAGAGAAAGAAAGAATAAATCCATTTAACTGAATTATACAGTAATAACAAGTGAGCCTCTAGTCTTAGGACCATACAACAAGAAAAATTTATTTCTTGATCATGTTACGTATCCTCACAGCTCATGACCTAATCTATTACATGTCTTTGTTTTGTTTTGTTTTGTTTTGGGACATCAGCTGATAGTAAGATGATGAGGGGAGAGTCTGAATCATGGATGGCTTCCCATTTCAACTCATTTTATTGTCCAAAGCAGGTAATGTGCCCAATCCTGATATAAATGGACTGGGGAGACAAAAATCCTCCGACAGGGAAGCAATGAATATTTGAGGACAATAATACAATCTACCACAGTTTTCCGTTTCGGTCATAAATGGGTATTCCTCTCTTTCCATATGTAAAATGAATTCATCTCCTCTCATGGGAAACAACATGGTCAAAGTCTAGAACCTCATGAATGTGTCCACATGTGTGCAGATGTGGTTCCTAAATTATGAGTTACCTAACCCTGATGCAGTCAATACACAATGGGTAGAATTCAGCCAGAATAATGCCTTTAATGTTCCCATTTGAGAAGGAGAATAGTGGAAAGAAGGAAACAAGCATTGGTCCGTAGCAACTCTAACATCTTTCTGGACAATTCTCCATTGACCACTGTTTTCATGGCTTTTGACTCCACTCTGGGATGTCTTTCCTTTTCCATTATCTCCCTTAATCACATCAGAGGAGATCATTGGAAAATGCTTTCATTAGGGTATGAGCAGATTTCCCCACATGCTTCCACCTTGTAGAAGACCAGGGACCCAACCATAATTTTACATCTTGACCAGTTAGAGATTTTTATATTTATCTGTTTTTTAGTCCAGGTTGCTGACTCTTTGGAACCAAAACTGTTGATTTATCTATTTGTTATCTTGGAAAATTCAGGGGACAAGGAGAGAATAATCCAAGTTTCCACTAATTCTCTTGCCAGCTTAACTCATATCCAAAGATAGGCTGTTCTTTGAATACACATATACATACACAGAGTATCATGAAATGTTAATAGTTGTTAACATCTGGATGATGTAATTCATCTTTCTTTTATTGTCCTATATTTTTGAAATTTCCCAAAAATAAATCTATACTACTATTAAATTCAGGGGAAAAATGCAATTTTATGACAAGAATGAATACTTTAAGTGATTACATGGAAGATTAAACTCAAATTTTTGGGCTCTAAAAGGTAATAAGTTATAATTGTTTTATATGAACATATTCAGTTCAAAACCAATTAACTTGGGATCCCTGGGTGGCGCAGCGGTTTGGCGCCTGCCTTTGGCCCGGGGTGCGATCCTGGAGACCCGGGATCGAATCCCACGTCGGGCTCCCGGTGCATGGAGCCTGCTTCTCCCTCTGCCTGTGTCTCTGCCTCTCTGTCTCTCTCTGTGTGACTATCATGAATAAATAAATAAAATTTAAAAAAAGATTTTATTTGTTTATTTATGATAGACATAGAGAGAGAGAGGCAGAGACACAGGCAGAGGGAGAAGCAGGCTCCATGCCGGGAGCCCGACGCGGGACTCCATCCCGGGACTCCAGGATCGTGCCCTGGGCCAAAGGCAGGCGCTAAACCGCTGAGCCACCCAGGGATCCCCTTCCCATCATTCTTAAATTATACTTTATAGGAGATGGCCATATCTGCCCTTCTCTGAGAGGGACCTCAAATACTTGAAATAACTCTCAGATTCAATGTCCTGCCTTATCATTGCCCGCACAAAGCCATTTACACCACTCTGTGGGAACCAAGGACTCAAGCCTGTAAGCATTTTGCTTCTCCTTTTACAAAAATAACTCCTTTAATTCCTCCTCATCAAGAATCACTGCCCAGATTGTTTGGTAGACTGTTTGAATATTTATATCCTATCTCTACAATTCTATATTATTCTCTGTATTCCTAAGTCTTGCTACACTTATATAAAATATAATTATGTATTTTTAAATCTTTTTTTTTTAATTTTTATTTATTTATGATAGTCACACAGAGAGAGAGAGAGAGAGAGAGAGAGAGAGGCAGAGACACAGGCAGAGGGAGAAGCAGGCTCCATGCACCGGGAGCCCGACGTGGGATTCAATCCCGGGTCTCCAGGATCGCGCCCCGGGCCAAAGGCAGGGCGCCAAACCGCTGCGCCACCCAGGGATCCCCAAAATATAATTATGTATTTTTAAGGACCCTCTTTAGTTCTGACCAAATTTATCTAAAACTGTCCTTCATGGATTGAACAAACTTAGTGTTTACCAAGCTATGATTAAAATTATTATTTAGGAGAACATTTCATATGAAGAATAATATTAATGATAAAAATTTTATCTATTAATTAAAACCTCTTCTACATGTCAACCTAAAGCACCTTGAACATAATAAAATGCATTTCTTTGAAAACGTTTTGTAATTCAGGATGTCTACTGTTTTAATTTGACTCTTCTCAATCATTATTTTTGTTAAATCAATGAGATTTTACAGCATTGTTTCAGTGCATATTTTTATGTGATTGCTTATTTGCATGAGGAACTCTTGAGGGATGTGAGGTCTATTTAACTCACTATATTGACTAATTGGATTGTACCTTGATATAAGTTGTGGATAACAATTAAAATGAATACAAGAGATTAAAGTGACTAAGTTACCCAACCAAATAGGTAATCAATCCTCAACCTTACTAATATTTGTGTTTTTAACATCTCTTTCATCATGCTCTAGTATTCCCTCTGTGGCTCTCCTGGTCAAGGCTCCCATTAGTTCTACAAGGCTTCATGCTACATCCCCTTGTATAAATCCTCCTGTGCACCTCCTGTAGGATCAACCTAAATCTATACCATGTAACTGTCCTTTCTCCATATTATTCCCTTTGTAGTCATCTTCAGTGGCTCTCCATAGCCTATAGGATACATTCAGGTTCCTGACTCTAGCATCGCTGGTCCTCAATTATTGATGCCCCAATCTATGTTCGCAACTTTATCTCCCTAACTCCTTTCTTTCTGGCTGAGTCTGTATATCCCACTGTCCCTCAAACAAGTCACAGATGTGACTCAGCTGGTTCCTGGGTTACAGCACCTTGTGGATCGAATAATCAAGAGCACTGCCTGTGAAACAACAGGATTTCAGTCCTTCTTCCTATTCCAGTCTTTATGAACATCCCTGGTTTTTTTGGTTGAAAAGAGTGGGGAAGAGTGTAGAATTGCTTCACCTGTAATTTGTGCTGCTACTTGCATCTCTGGCATCCCCAACCATCAGATGTTGCATTTGTTATCTTTCTAAATTGTTCACCGCAATCACTCACCTCCACCATAGTCGTGTCTTTCCAAACACCCCACCAGATAGCTGGTCAGACTCACAGCTCACTTTCCGTGCAGGCTTCCCATGCTTGGGACTGACCTGCTCTTAATCACACTGTAGCATCAGATCTCTCCACCACAACTCCCTGGGGCTCCTCAATGTCCCCTGTATTTGTGTCCTTATCAGGAGAAAAATTCCTAGCCTTCCATGCACCCCATCCTTTCATTGGCAAGCAAAGAGAAAAAGAATCATTGGAGGATGTACTTTGCTCAGTTTCACAATACCATCCAGGAAACAGATTAGTGTCAGGGAAGGATCAAGTACAAGCTCATGTTATGCTCTGAATGTGCCAGCCTCCTTTCTTATGATGAATTTATGTCTCTCGTGGACCATATAGCTCCTTCCTGCTTCCTCTTGAGCACCAATCCATATACATAACCCTCTGTCTTTAAATCAATAAATTAAATTCCTGCACTTCTAATTTAAAATGGTAGGACAACTCAATCTGCAGAAAGAAAAAAAAATCTAAAGACATTCTTCAATCCTACTATGTACTAAGTTAGACACTGAACACAGTTCTGTAGATATGTCCTTAATGTTGCCCTTTGATTTCATTTATGTTCTATGGTTTTGTGGTTGCAAGGAACAGAAACTCACTCAAATATCAGAAAGCCCACAGACCAGACCCCGAAAAAGATAGAACAGGATGGGGGATGGTTTGAGACTCAAGGTGGCTCTATGGGCTTCAGCAAAAGCTACTCATGAATCTTCATTAAAACTCAGCCATTGATATGACCCCACACTTGCCCAGTGTGGTTGGGTCCTTATTCCTATATCATGACCCACTACTTCTAATCCAGTGCTTCTCAAACTATCTGCGGTCTGGGAATGCTCTCCCCCACCTTTCCCCAATCCATCGTGGACCAATATTTTCAAAAAACAGAATCATATATTTGGATGCCACTGTAACGTTAAAATGCCTTACAGTATAAAAGCTTAGCTTACTCTTTCTCCTTTCGCTTATCAAAAAATGGTAAATAACGGCACACAGACCGGTACTGATGCTCATACCACACTTCCAGCAGCACTGCATCCATCTGCTTCCTCTTATAGTTTCTGATCTCTCGTACTAGTGGGTTTCAAGTGGCCCATCATGGTCTCCCCACCCTTTCTTACTTTCCAACTCTTAAATTCTCCCCTTCTTCCACCTATTAATTGCCCTCCCTCTCTTGGGTGACATTCTAAAGAGAGGAAGCTGTATTGGCTCACGTCATCTTTTCTGTGGTGCCGATGGCTGCTGCAGGTGCACTAGCCTACTCTCACCCAATAATTTGGGAGTGGGATAACATGGCACGGCACAGGGATGACCAAGAAGCGCCCCTTCAGAGACGCAGACATGGCCTGAGTAATACCCTGATGAGCACATCATTTTTAGACTTTTTTAAGCCCGTGCAGTTTTTTTTTTTTTTTTTTTTACCAGATTGAATACTAGTTAAGTAATAAGCGTAATTTTTCTCTCTTTGAAAGAGCTGACTGTTCGGTGCCTTCCCTGGTCAAGCTGGAGATGCTGGGCTGCTGTGGTCAGTGGCTGTCAGAGCCATACCTCACATGTGATTCCCAGTGCTCGCCTTCATTGGATGTACCATTAATCTCTGCTCACTAATGTGACCTGAGTGTAGGAATGAGTCAACACATTCTTACCAGAGAGCACAATAATCTTTTAATCTACTTTCTCTGTTAGGTTAGGTTCTGGAGAGACTGCTTTAGAATTAAAAGTTTCTCGTAAGGAAAAAAATAAGTAAAATCGGCCTCAAGAATGTTCCTCTTACCCTGCCCCTTTCTGGTCTGTAGAGTCGCAGGAAGGGAAGAAAGAGGGTGGCAAGAAAGCTCAGAAAAAGCAGTGGATAATGCCCACTAAGGACAAAACATCCAGAATTTAGAAACTCACCCACAGTCAACTGCTAGCTCAAGGGTATAAAAGACCTGGGGCTGTACTCGACACAGTGTGAAAGTCTTCAGGAGGATGGCAGTGGTTCACAAGCAAGCTGCTCACTGGAATCACCCACACACACACCCTGCCGCCGGCCTATGAAGTCTATGAAGTCCCTATTCCCTGGGGAAAGTCCCATTTGACACCTGTTATGAAACAATCGGTGCTTTTTAATTGCTACGTCTTTCTTATAGGCTTTAAAGTTGCTAGTTTGCGTAATGAATGACACGGTCATCTTGGTGTGAGCACTGTATTTTTCTGGACACTTGCCAGGTGATCTTTATGCGGACCCGGGATCACAAAGCACTGACTAAGTCCAAATTGGAAGGAAAAAGCAACAGTCCCCAGAATCCTTAAAATCTCACTGAAGTCACCAGGTAGTTAGCACCTCATGCACTAATATCACATTTGCCTGGCAGGTCCTAGCCTTCCTGCCCAGGGTGACGCTGATGGTTCCCTGAGGAGCGAAGAAAAGAAAACTTCCTCTACGATCTCCTCCTTCCTGACCTCTCCTCTCTGTCTGGGTACGAAGCTAGCTAGCCCAGACCAGTGCAGTTGCTAAAAGACAGGTGGGAGGAAGCCGGTATCGGCTGACCGCTGATGAGCCACACACTAGTCACTTTTTGATTTTTAAGATTTTATTTATTTATTCCTGAGAGACACAGAGAGAGGCAGAGACACGGGCAGAGGGAGAAGCAGGCTCCACACAGGGAGCCCGATGCAGGACTCGATCCCGGGACTCTGATCCCAGAGTCTAAGAGATCTCAGGACGGGAGCCGAAGACAGATGCTCAACCACGGGGCCCCCCGGGCATCCCCCTCTGTCCATTCTTAGGAGGCTGGAAATGCTGACTCCATTATGTGCCCTTGCTACAGAAGGAGGACTTGTGTGGAAAATGGCTTTTCTCGGTCTGGCGTGGCATTCACAAAAAAATAAAACACCCTGACCTCAAAGACTCCTCTTTACACATTCAGTTATTGCCACAGCATGTGCACCCTCGGCCAGGAAAGCAAGATGTGGGGGTTTCAGCCCGTGGCACATCTCCTGCAGGGGCCCCGGGCCATCGGTTCAACACCCGCGCCCTGTGACAGCTCCCCCTGCGACACTGGGTGTCTCCGCCTGCAGGAAGCCCTCCGTCAGCACCCCCAACCCGTTATTCATGCAGGCCGGCATTATGCAGAAATGTCCGAGAACAGGCACTGAAGAATCTGAATTCTTCTCCTCCAGGGGGACGCTTAGGTCAGTGTAAACACGCCCACTTCTTACTCTGCTACCCCCCTGCTGACCACAGGTCCTTTCACAAGCCATGAACACTTTCCTGTGAAACTCTGAGCCCAGAGCACTGGTTCATACTCACTTTTTCTTTACATCTGATTATCTAAAGGGGGCCAATCAAACACCGCTGTGCAAAGACAAAAAAAAAAGAAGAAGAAGAAGAAGAAGAAGAAGAAGAAGAAGAAGAAGAAGAAGAAGGAGAAGAAGAAACAACCAACATCAACAAATGTCTATAGCAAAACTCCAGCAGGGTTTTGGAGTTGCAGTTGGAGAACCAAATGTCTGGTGACCCACACCCTCTCATCCCCGCTGGGGGTTGCTGTGCTGGCTCCAAGCAGCGGCTTCCTCCACTAAAGTTCTAACTAAATAAGCACTGCCAGATGAAATACAGGGGGCTCTGTTAAACTTGAAATGTAGATTAATAACAAAACCTTTTTTTTTTTTTAGTGCAATATTTGGGACTCATACTAAAAAAGTATGAGTACTAAAGTATTCGTTGTTTCTCTGAAATTCAAATGGCACTGGGTGTTCTGTATTTTTCTATGCTAAATCTGGCAATCATCAACTAAGCGATACCTCTACCACCACATACACTCCCCAGCCCCATCCGTTCATACTGATCCAAGTCCGACCCCGGGGGAGGAGCAGAACCAGAACCCGAACAAGCTCAAGGCCAGATAGCAGAACTGTTCCCCTCTGACTTCTGGACTGCCTCACGAAGACTTCTGGGAGAGGAATCCGACCACGTGTGGGGGCAAAGGGAGGAAATGTTACTTGGAGAGTCCTGCCTGGTGCATCAGTAACCCCCCAAATTCATGCTTTTCCTCCCTAACTCTTACCCTTGGCTACCCTTAAGTTCCCACCGAAATCTTCCCCCTGTGGGATATCCTCCATTGAGGTATTTTTTTTTCTTAAGATTTTTTATTCATGAGAGACATGGAGAAAGGCAGAGACACAGGCAGAGGGAGAAGTGCTTTCCCTGTTGGGATCCCAATGCAGGATTCGATCCCAGGACCCCGGGGTCACGCTCAGTCACTGAGTCACCAGGCACCCCAAGGTATTATTTTATGCAACAGTCCACTCCCAACCTCTACCTAGGCAAACAAAACAAGGCTAAGTGAATCTAGTCTTATGCTTCATAAACCATAATCACAAATCTTCTAAGAATACTATTTTGAGGGAAGTGGAACTGCATAAAAGAACATCTGAGATAAATCATTAATAGTGATAGTGCTTGAAGATGTAAACAAGTCCACCTGATGTTACTCTCTGCATGCACACCCACATAAACATATAATCGCTATTACTGATCCTTATAGCTCTGAAGCCACATCTTCAGGGTGTCACTTGAATAGTGAATTGCACCAAGCCTTGCTCAATGGATATCTTCAAAAAGTGGCTAAATCAGGACTTGGATCCATATAGTGGCACGTGGACAGTGTGGACTTGCTGTCTGCCATGACTCAGGAATATCCTGGACCACATCCCAGACGCTGGCCTTTCCCTTGACGGATGCGCTGGTTCTAACTGCACGACATAATGTAATCTCCAGTCTATTCACAAACTCATCACATTCATGTGTCTTAGGTTAGTAACTGGTCAAATATTGGATAAAATGCTCAGGCTTGCATTCCCAGACTTTGCTGTAACCCAAATCCATGTAATTAGAGATACAGGACTTGTTAATAATCACTTCTATATTAAATTTGTCATTATTAACATTGCTATAAACTATGCCGCATTCTTAGTGAGTAGAACCTTATTCACCGAGCATAAAACTGCTCACCTTGGGGACGCTGCGTGGCTCAGTTGGTTAAGCATTTGACGCTTGATCTCAGCTCAGGTCATGATTTTGGGGTCGTGGTATCAAGACCTGCGTCAGGCTCTATGCTCGGGGGAGTGGACTTGAGATTCTCTCCATCCCCTCCCTCTACCTCTCCCCTGCTTTCACATGCTCTCTCTCTCTCTCTCAAATAAATAATTAAACCTTTATAAAAATTGCTCACCTTTATTAGTGCACCAACTATTTCATGTCCCCCCATATATATGTATATAACTGCATATATATGTGATTCAATAGTAGGTAAGTAGCACTTACCAACCTGCGCTGAGCCTTTCGGTTCACTACAGAATATTCTTCTGAAAATCTGGCAAATATTGGTCTGCAGAAGTCCCAGGATTAGTGGGGTGGAGAACCAAGCAGCTGGTGATCCATACCTAGAGCTACTTCTCATCCCTCCTCGGGATTGCTATGCCACAAGTGCCTCCCTTCTTATAGCACAGTCTCCTCTAATCTGGCATTCTCGTTTCTAGGCAGAAGGAGCTGAGCATTTAAACATCATGATTTTCACCAGCTAAAAATTGACTCCACGTCCCCAAAACAACTAAATAATTTCCTATTCCTGTTAATGTTCCTTAACTATAAACCAAACGACAAGTGTCCTCCTTTTACCCTCTTTAAGCAATGCTCAAACTCAAACTACTTTGAAGTCAATTCACCAAGCAGAAACTCTGTGTAGTGCCAGAGTACACTGGGAGTGGGGACCCCAAGAATGTGTCTGATTTTCTGACTTTGTTTCACCAGCATCTACTATAGTTCCTGGCACTTGTGCTCTCTAGGCACACTGAAGAGAAAAAAGAAGAAATAGACGTCTGGACCCTATACACGTATATTCAAGTTAAACAAATTACCTTATTCCAACAATTACCATGACTATACTCTTCCCATAATCTTTAGAAATACACAGGTCTAGAAAACATATTCTAATATTAGTGGTTCTGCAGAGCTCATAATAAGAGTTTTTTAAATCATTCTCTTCCCTTTCCTTTCCATATGCTGTTATTAATTTAATATTTAATGAGTACGTACTATGTATAAAAACCGCTGTACAAAGTGCCCTAGATGCCTAGTTAGTAAATTTTCTAAACATCCCAGTAAAGGTTCTATCTTTTCTTTGAGCAAACATGTTAAGTCATGCCTAAGAAGTCAGGCGATAACACTGACACAGTTTTAATCTTTTCAACTGCTAAATGCAAAATATTTCTAATCTATGAAATTATTTTTCTGTAGTAAAAGATAATGTCTCCCAGTTATAATAAATGTAAGAGATTTTAGGGGAGACAATGTAAAGATACAGTTTATTTCAAGGAAAGTTACATGTTTTCCATCTTTTTTTTTCAGAATTGTTGAACAAGTTCTAATATCACAAAACACCCAACGAGATCATCAGTATTCAGAATTTAAATATTTCCGATGTAACACACAATATTTAGCAGAGTCAGAGAATCGATTAACTTCCCATTCAACATACAAATTTAACTTTTTTTTAATTACAAGGAAAGCCATATCACTAGATTCAAGTAGAGTTTGCTGTCTATGAAACAATCAATACTTTTTATTTTTGTTAAGTGAGTTGCCATAATTTGTGATTCTCACAATATATGTTTAAACTTAAAATGAAATTCTTAGTGACATGTTTTCCATCTTAGTTGATGTTGTATCTTTTGGCCACATTCCTGGACTAAGAACAGGAATATGTTAATAAGATTCTAGAACATATTCCCCAAACACTTTTACATAGAAATTCATGTAATCATAATTACAACTTTATCAACTAGGTAGGTGGTATGAATAGAACACTGGGGGTATGGAAACCTTGGTACAGACAAAACGGTTTCTACACCATCAACAAAGAAGTAACGACAAAACCTTTTTGGAAGGCAGCCTAGTGCCATGATATAAGAATGGTTTGAAAGTCATAAAACCTGGGTTTAAAACTGTAGGATTTGAGAAAATTGCTTATCTCCTTAGATATCAGCTTTTTCACTCCACAAAAACAATATTACGTTGAGCCATTTGAAATTACCAATATGCAATCAACTTTTACCTACCAAAATGGCAATTTCATTTGGTTCAACCTCATAATAATGTTAACTTAAACCTAAAAGAGTTGTTCTAAGTATTAAATGCTAGGTTCTATTTAAAGCACCTGCACGGAGCCTGGAACAGAGGAGTACTAGACAAGTGTTCTTCGACCTCCCTGTGCCGGGTCTCTCCCTCACTCACATACCAGCCATTCGTTTCACCGCACCATTCCTCCATCCCTTTTTTAAACTTCGGACAAAGTAAAGTACATTATCTAAATGTATTTTATAATACATTAGCTAAAAATGTTAACACATTTTAATTTCACACATTGAAATTTCAAAAGATAAGACAAAAAGAAAACCAAGATTATAATCACTACTGATTTTCTAGTTTAACGCAGCAGCAAAAAGATTTTCCTTTCCACTTCTACTTCTAAATGGAGGCTTTACATTCTCCAACACGAGCACACATATAATAAACACAGTGTATCTGTTTTGAACTTACATATTCAGAATCCTGTCAGCAATAACATTGTAAACCAGAAGACCCTAGGTTTGCCTTTAATTACAATTTAATATCATTATAGGTTGATGGTCAAAGCTTTGCTTGAAATATTCAATAAGAACTAGGCAATAATAGGGTGCCTGAGTGGCTCAGTGGTTGAGGGTCTGCCTTCAGGTCAGGGCGTGACCCTGGGGTCCTGGGATCGAGTCCCACATCAGGCTCCCTGCACGGAGCCTGCTTCTCCCTGTGTCTCTGCCTCTGTCTCTGTCTGTCTGTCTCTCTCTCTCTCTGTGTATCATGAATAAATAAAATCTTAAAAAAAAAGAACTAGGCAATTTTGATATGGTCACTGGGTCATTCAAAAACTGACAGCTTTAGAAAAGCAGTGAAGGGGGTTGGAATAAAACACTGTAATGAAGAAGCTTTGAGGCTTCTTGACGAAGCTGATGCAGACCTGTACAAACGGAACACCAAAATCTTATCACCTTCTTACTATCTTCCTTCCCACACCCTTAGTGTCAAAAGACACCAAATGAACCAAAGACAAAGGGACCCTAGATCTAGGTTCTCTCCGTCTGGTGAGCTCAGCTTCCAGAGGGTATTTAGACCAATGAAGAAAGGAAGACACACTATCCAGGGAAATCAACCAAAGCAGTGCTGATAATCAATAGGGTAACAAGTGTTCTAACCACTCATGGCCATAAAGGTAATTGGGAGGCTTGAGCATTTGAAAATATCACATTTTTTAAGACATGCACAAGAATTTCCATATCCATTCAGATAAAACACAGACTTCATTTTTACCTGAATTATTTTCATTCTTCTGTTAATTTTTATCTCTTTCCTCAACAACCATTCATTCCTAATGACCTTCTACAGGGCCATAGTTGCAAAGCTAATCAATCATTGGGTACCTATTTATGGAATGCTCTCGTGTACTCAGCACTATACCAGAGGCCAGATAAGCATTAAAGAAAGCTTTTTAAATACTTCCTGAAGACTTTTGTTTTCATTATTTAAAGAAGAATCTCAATGTCTTACAAACCTGCCGTGTCCTCTGACGACTCTTGCCTAATCACCTGCTGCCAAATCAAAGCTTGATGAAAATACAGTCATGGTGTAACCACCTTTCCCTTGGCAGGGGCTCCATACTGCTCCCTATTTGAAGAGGCGAGAGACCCTGTGATTTCATATGATGCCCATGCTTGATCCAAGCTCTATTCCTGTTGCTTAGAATACGTGACCCACAGGATGAGCAGGCACTGCTCTGGCTTACTTGTGTTCACACAGCCAAGCGATGTCTTCTTATTACAGGAGAACGGCAAACAGCCATCTCTGCAGACTGTGTGAAGCCAATTAGGAGCGGCTCCTCGGCAGGGGGCCACAGTTATAAGCATGCTCTCAACTACTACCTACCTGCTCAGAACCTGGAGGTAGAAGACTCAAACTGTGTGGTTTTGACCTGCACTAGTCTCAGCTGACTCTGTACCCAGAAATGTTCTCTACTATGCAGAAGTTCATGTAAGCAGTGGGGAGCGGAGCACATATAAAGAGTAAAACCACCCAATTACTCGAACACCACACTCTCAAATAAGTAATCAGTTAGCCCTGGATTTTTACCACGTGTAACGTTCCTGTCTATGCAGAAGACAACAGAACGCTGCTGTTTGGCAAACCAGTTACTCAGGATCGTTGGTATTGACTTGCAGTGAGTCAATAAGACTGGAGAGTTCACGTTTCTCTCCCATTCAGCAGAAAATCCTGTGTTTCCCTGGCAACGGAGAGTGTTTGGTTGGGCTTTCACTTTTCTTTTCAAGACTATTTACTTGAGAGAGAGAGAGAGCATGAACACAGAGAGGGGCAGAGGGAACAGGACAAGCAGGCTCCCCACTGAGCAGGGAGCCCAGACGTGGGGCTTGGTCCCCCAACCCTGAGGTCATGACCTGAGCTGAAGGCAGATGCTTAACCAAGTGAATCACCCAAGCACCCTAAAAGCTTTCACTTTTCTTTCTACTTATGAAGTGCAAGCAAGGATGGAGTCCCACCAGCTGGGACTTGGTTCCTCTCCCTGGAATAACTGAAATAACCCATTTGGTGCCTGAGTATAACCCTGTTCTTTCTTAGATTTACTCTATGTATCTTTATGGTCAAGTCTCAGGTAAACAATAAAAGGTAACTGGAATACACGACATAGTTTTTAATGCCTGAATTATTTCTTCATCAGCAAGTGTCTAAAATTCAAGTGACTTGGGACACGTGGGTGGCTCAGTCGGTTAAGCGTCCAACCCTTGATTTAAGCTCAGGTCATGTCTTTAGGGTTCTGAGATCGAGCCCCACATGGAGCCTGCATAAGATTCTCTCTCAGATATCTCTCCTGCACCCCAAGAAAAAAAATTCTTACTCCTTAACTCACCAACACTGTACTTTTCCAAACCTAATCAACTGATGTGTGTAAATGAGACAATGGAGTAAATACCTTCTCCCTAGAGTCTTCTCAGCAGCTCTGGTGCTTTTGAAAAGAACTGTAAGCTCAAGCAAAAGTCATAGAATTCACACTCCTTTTCTACATTAGAACGGTGATCAGAGATCAGGGTGAGAGGAGAGGGGCCCAGGTACCAACTATGAATATTTACTTCTCTGGAAACAGCGTCGAGTGCTGGTGTCTCTACTGTCCTCGCTCACCACTGTGTTCTCTCCTACTTCATCACCCTTCCTCCCAAGTCAGGTCCACGCAAGAGCTGAAGGCGAGGCTTCCCCTGCTGGAGGAAAAGACCAATACAGCTCCGGACCTGAGGCTGAGGTTGAAGAGAAGCTGCTTCAACTCGAGCTCCCTGGAAAGGCATCCTGCAGGCCAACGGCCAACCATTTCCCTTTACTTGCATATTTGCTACACGGAGGCCCGCTCTGCAGATCCTCTTCTCATGGGGCTCTAAGCTTCCACTTTTATACTTGTGGAAACAAGTGGGCCCGTTGTGAAACCCAGACATCTTTTCTCCTACAGCGCCGCTCTTGGCCCTGCCCTCACTGGCACTTCATCCCACCCATTACCTGGAGACAGCCCCGGGCGAGGCCTTGAAGGCACCCTGGGTCGTCTGGTGTACAGGGAGGACACACCACCACCTATCATCTTCCCTCACTGGTACCACTACCCAGATGCCAGCACGCAGGTGCCTCCTGGTCCTGGGGGGTTCACTGCCTGGGCGCTACCGGCCCGAACGGTATAGCTCCAGCATCCGTACCCACCCAGAGCCTCAGCAGGCGACCTGATTTGAAAATAGGATCTGCGCGGGTGTAATTCGTTCAGTAAAAAGGAGAGCATGGGTCGCAGCGGACTAATAAGGACCTTAGAGGGGAAGGGACACGCGGGAGCTAAGAGGGGAGGCCGTGACCCAAGGTTGAAGGAAGCAGAGCGCTGCCAAAAGCTCACCGTCGGGGGAGTCTTCAGACAGAGGACGGCCCTGCGGACCCCTTAATCGTGGATTTCTAATCTCCAGAATTGTGAGAATAAATCTCTGTTGCTCTAGGCTACACGGTCTGTGGCAGTCAGTCACCAGCAGCCGCAGAAAGCAAATTCATGGACTTAGGACACTGCTTGCTAAACACCCCCAGCGAGGTTCCCTGTTTCCGAAGAGGGAGGAAAAAAGAGTTTTAAGGCGAACAAATTCAGAGAGAGAAATGCATCTTGTATAGGATCACTTCTCTGTGTCCTGTGGGTCAAAGGGGAAGGTATATTTTTAAAAGAGATGATACAAGCTGCCTGGAGATCGGATCCCCCCAGAAGCTCCTGGCCACGACCGACCGCACACCTCTCGCGTCCCCTGAGGCCCAGGGCAGGTGTCGCGGGGGCAGGGCACACCCGGGGAGGCGGGGACCAGCCACAGAAGCAAGGTCTATGCGGGCTGCTCACGGAGCACACCGTCCTGCGGAAGGAAAACGGGCGAGGACCTGTCCTCGGCGGTCACGGGCCAGGACCCCGGACCCCGGACCCCGGACCCCGGACCCCAGACCCTCCCGGGGTTCCTTCCACACACGCAACAGCCGGGCGCCCAGGACCGCGGGGCGACTCTCCGGGCGGCGGAGCGCGGCACGTGGCGGGGGGGGGGGGGGGAGGTAGGGGGGGAGACAGGTGCGCGGAGCTGGGTGAGGCCACCTGGAGCACGCCCGGCGCCGCAGGACTCCCAAGGCCGGAGGGCCGCCCACTGCGACACGCGCACAGCCCGAGGCGGAGCGGCCTTCTCCAAGGAAGTGCCCCACGCCCCTCGCCGCACAGGAATCCTCGCACAGGGTCCGTGGGGTGACGGAGACGTGCCCGCGTGCGGCCCGCGGCTCAGGCCCCCACTAGGGCTCCCCAGGTCTTCGCGTAGGGGGCGGGGCCGGGGGCGGGGCCGTGGCCAGGGGCGGGGCCGGGGCAGAGCCGTGCCCAGGGGGCGGGGCAGGCGCCGTGTTCGGGGCGGAGCCGTGCCCAGGGGGCGGAGCCGCTACGGGAGGGGTGGGCGGGGCCGCGGGCGGGGGGCGGGGCCGGGGCCGGGCCCCGTCGGGCTCTAGGCCTGTCCGCCGACTCCTAAATCCTTCCTGAGGGTGAGCGGACTTGGACCTCCGAGAGGCCTTCGCGGGCAGCTCAGCGGCCGCCCTCCCGAGGCCCGGGCCCCGCGGCGGTGGAGGCTGCGGCTGGGAGCGGGCGCCTCGGGGGCGGCGAGTCGGAGCCGCGGGCTTCGGGGCCCCGAGCGCGGGTCGCCGCAGGTCACCGCCACGGCCTCCCGCCCCAGGCAGCCGCGCTTGTCCCCGCGCCGGGCCAGCAGGGGCAGCGCCAGGGCCCGTTCCCCGGCGCCCCGCCGCGTGACGAGAGGGGCCGGCAGGAGGCTCCGGGCTTGCCCGTGCAGGCCCCCGCCCCCCCCGCGGGCCCTCGGGGCTGCGGCTCGGCGGACCTCGGTGGAGGGCCCACACCCGCGCCGGGAAATGGAGGGAAGCTTCGGGCGGACGGCGCGAGGGCGCGGCCACGTGGGCCCACGCACGGCTCCCGCACCATCACGGCGGCTCCGGAGACACGGCTCGCCCCGCACATGCCACCGGAAGTCACCCACACGCCATCAAATATCACCCACACACGAGGGGGAAGTCACCCGTACGCCACCGGAAGTCACACGCCAGCGGACATCATCCACATACCATGGGTATCCACACACCCATACGCCACCGGAAGTCACCCACACGCCATCAAATATCACCCACACACGAGGGGGAAGTCACCCGTACGCCACCGGGAGTCACCCACACGTCACTGGAAGTTACCTTCACGCCACCGGAAGTCACCCGTACACCACTGGAAGTTATCCATACGTCACCAGAAGTCACCTGAACGTCACCAGAAGTCATGAGTATGTCACCGAAGTTACTCACACGCCACCGGAAGTCACCCACACGTCACTGGAAGTCACCTACACGCCACCGGAAGTCACCCATGCCGCAGGGCTGTGCCCGAGGCCTCCCTCTCTGAATCGTTATTTCATCAAAATACGGGGTTCCCAGGAAGAACCAGGCAGAAGCTCGTCCCGGAGGGGAGGCCCTGCCCCCGAAAGCGACTCAGTCCATCAGGCTCGTAGGCCAAGGGGACCCGGGCGTGGCCTTGCCCGCGGCCCCCACCGGTGGTGTCCTGTGGACGCGCCCAGCCTCCCGCAGCCCCCTGGGGTGCCCCCGGCTCTCCGCAGTCCCGCACACCCAGGAGCCCCGGCCTGCACCGGGCGCCGCGTCCACCCGCTGTCGTGCCCACCCCCGCTGCCCGGAGCCCGCCGGGACCGCCCCGCGGCAGCAGCCGCCATCAACCGTCGGGCCTGTCACCCGCGCGGGCACCGCCCCCGGCTCCCGCGACCTCCCGGCGGCCTGTGCGACAGCGCGCACCCCCCGGCTCCCCGCGGTGCTCCGAGCAGCACGGCCGGCCCGGCGGGCACAGAGGCGGCACCGCAGGCCGGGGCGCGGGGCCGGCCATGCAGACCCCCAGGGCCCCGCTGCACAAGCTCCGCCTGCTGGGCCGCCCACGCGGGGCGCTGCCGGGGTCTCACACGCGGGACCCCCTGCGGAGGCGCCCCCAGGCCCGCAGCAGCGACCGGTGAAAAGCGCGACACAGACGGACTCCCGCGGGGCTGGGGCCTCCGCAGACCTGTCAACACCGGCATGGGTGCCGCCTCTGCCCACGGAGCCCGAGGTGGGCGGCGGCAGGGGCAGCCGGGGCAGAGGCCGTCCGCACCCATCACCGCAGGAGCGGCGTCATGGCCCCGGGTGCGGCCGCGGCAGGAGCCCCCCTAAGTGGCCGCTGGCCCTGGGAGCCCCGGCCGGCTGCGCCATGGGACCCGGAGCCTCGGCTGTCGGACGCCCCACGGGAGACCCCCGCCCCCGCCCCCACGGCCGGCAGGCAGGTGGCACGCCCTGCGCCCTCGCCCGGGAAGGGACAGACGCCTGCCCGGGGCGCATCCCGGGCTCGGGGCCATGGGTCACGGACAGGTGGTGTCTACGGAGGCTGCCCCCGGCCACGGGGGGGCACCTGCCACCGGCTGCGGGACCCGGGCGCTCCAGGGCCCTCCAGGCTTTCCGCGGGGGCCTTCAGGACAGCCTCGCCCGGAGTCTGGGGCCACCCTGGGGCAGGGCGGGCAGGGCACCTGCTGGGCACGGGGCTCCCAGTCGGCCTCGGAGGCCCCAGGTCAGCAGGTGCCCGGCCTGGCCGCCCGCCGCCGCCCGGCCCGCTTCCCGTCCCCTTGGCACGGCCCTGCTGCCAGGAGCCCCCCTCTCCGCTCTCGGCGCGGGCTCGGGGAGTGGGAGGCCCGGCGCGGACTGCACCTCAGCGCGGGAAGCGCAAAAGCGCAGGCGGCCTGGGCCTCCGGAAAGCTGGCGGTCACACCTGGACACACCTGCTGCGGAGGCTGCGCCCGGAGACCTCTGGCCCGAGCTCAGCTTGCACCGCGGGGCCTCGGGTCCCGGGGCGGGGGGCTGCGGGGACAGGCCTGGGGGGGAGGTGGGGGCTGCGGAGACAGGGCGGGGTGGAGGTGGAGGCTGCGGGGACAGGCGGGGGGAGGGGGGCGCGAGGACAGGCCGGGGCGGCGGGGCTGGCGCTGCTCGGTAGCCCGCACGTTGCTGTGCGGCAGAACCGGGCCGCCTTGGGGATGGATGCGCCCCTTGCAGAATAACGGGGTCTTCGGGTTCAGATGCTTTTGTGGTTTGGCCCCAGCCTGTGGGATGGTCCCGTTTTGTGTGTCCCGACAGAACCCGGACAGCGGCCTGAGGACACCTGCAGGCGTGCGTGGACAGCGGCCTGAGGACACCTGCAGGCGTGCGTGCGAGAGCAGGTGCAGGTGCAGGCACGGGGTCCAGGGCCAGCGGGCCAGGCAGGTGCACACGCCGCCCGCCCTGGGCCGGCCCTACACAGGACCCCAAGGGCTGCCCCCGCCGCTCCTCTCCTCTCCCCTGCTGCTTTCGGTGGTTTGTGTCTCCCTGTTGACTTTGCTCTGGTATAATTTTCCACTGTTAGTAAAACAAGCCTCCTGAGCCTTGTGCTTGTGTTTAAACAACAAAACGAGGGCGCCTGGGTGGCTCAGTCGGTTGGGCACCTGCCTCCAGCTCGGGGCACGGTTCCCAGGGTCCTGGGACCCAGCCCTGCCTCGGGCTCCCTGCTCAGCTGGAAATCTCCCGTTCCCCCTGCCTGCCGCTCCCCCTGCTCGTGCTCTCTGTCAAATAAACAAATAGAACTATTCTACCTCAGGTGCAAAAAAGATTCAATCTTATACCACCACCCTTTTCAAAAAATAATAATAACTATGGAGATACAGAAACATATAATTGAGGTCCCTTGTAGGAGTAAGTGTTCTTTCCAGCAACTATCCCCAACTCTCAGAAACAGAAGGAACATTACACCATTAACGCTCTGCCTCAAGGTCACATTATAAGATGGGAGTGCAAAGAGGACCCAGGTGAAAACAGAAGGGAGTAAAATAGAATCCAACCAGCCCATTTGGGGCAATGAGAAGGCCTAGCCAGCACCATCCCCTTACAAAAATGAAAAGCATAAATACAAAAGGCTCATCAACAACACAAAAATACTAAAGCAGGAAAAAAAATTTAAAAATGAAAAATGAAACCAGTTTAGAAGGATATTCTAGAACACGCATACTCCAAGAAATTAGACTTTTAAACTTTGCATTATGGCAGAAATTAAAATTATCTATAAAATAAGATGTCAAGGAGAGGATAAAATGATAGATTAAAACATTTTAAAGGGAAAGGTAATGAAAAAAGTTGAAAGCCATAGACAGCTAGGAAATGATAAATATGAAGCAGGAAGGAACAAAAATGAGAGAAAAGCAACTGAGATGAGGGGAGAGTTTTGAGAAAACTATACACCAAATATGGAAGAAGCCAATATAGGGAAGTATTTAAGCCAAAAAATGATAGCAGGAGGCCAAACACCAGCATTTCAACAAACAAAGAGTGCTTCTGAAATATGAAATAGTAAATGAAATGGAAAAGACATTACAAGATATTACAGAAGAAAACTTTCCGCAAATAAAGAATCAAATTTATGAGTCAAAAGAATATAGTACATTACAGGAAATAATAATATAAAGCCACCACAACTAACATGTATATGCTGAGAAAGTTTGTATACTTTGATAAAAAAAAAATTCTAAGTTTTCTCTGAGTACCCATGAGGAGAAAACAAACAACAACACATTTAAAGTCACCTACAAGCAGCCAGAATATTTTGGTTAAATTATTAAGTCAGACCTTGTCACTTCTCTATTCAAACCCATCCAGTATTTTTGCCTCTCATTGTGATATAAACCAAACTTCTAAAATGATGCAAAGCCTCAGCCTGATCTTATCTCCAGGTAGCATTCTGACCCCATTTCTTTTACTCTTCACCTCACCTCATTTGCTCTAGTTAAACAAGCCTCCATACCATTCCTCATATATGCCAGACATGTTCAGCTCAGGGCCTTTGCACTTGCTGTTTGCCCTGAATGTTCTTGATGCAAATATCTGTGAGTCTTGCTCACTCATCGCCTTCAAATGTCAATGTCTCACAGATTCTTTTCCCGATTGCCCCATTTAAAGGTCACCCTCATCCTGCAATCCATATCCTTCCTTTTCTTGTTAAGTTATATTGATTTATTATCTATACCATATAAATCATTTGTTCTTTATTCATCTTGCTTACTGTATATTTCCTCTCACTAGAATTTAAGCTCCAAGAGAGCAGAGGTATTTGCGTGTATGTTTATTTCTATAAATCAGTATCTAGAATAGCGCCGGTCCATTGGTAGAAAAGTTCAATAAATATATGTTGAATGAATGAGAAGGAAAAAAATCATCTATCTCAAATTTCTCCATAACAACATTCAATTCCAGAAGACAGTAGATAAATAGAAATATGTGACTCAATAAGTTTATCCTCACCTTATTCATGTATAAAAGCCACAAAAAGGGATCGTTAGATGTAAATGATCTCAGAAAATATAGCACCTGTGCCCATGCTTTGGAAATAGCTAATGACAAAAGTTCATTCAACTAAGAGGCAGTGCAAGATTCACATGCTTCGGAATATAGCAGCTACTTCATGAAAAGATTAACAGTATATACTGATTCCCTTTTAAGTATGGCTAAATTATGGCAAAAAAAAAAAGAACTATTAAAGTTGCTTTAATCAAAGTTAAAAATTAGTCATAAAAAAGAATGTAAATACTATAAATCTTTAGGGAAACTATACAATAGAAAAAAAAAAAAAACAGTAACTATAATAAACTTAGTTGTCCCAGAACATAACAGCAGAAATCAAAAGGAAGGGACAAAGGTCATCAAAGTAAAATTGTGCCTTTTTCCTAATATTTCACACTGGGAGACTGAATTCATTGCCCAAACCCTCTTTATATACCATTTGTTGTGGTAAAAATAAATTAAGTTGTGTGGGAGGGCAATTTGGAAGCGTCTGTAAATTTTTCAGGTATGTATAGAAATTGATTGTAAAAATGATGTCGGGGCACCTGGTGGCTCAGTGGTTGAGCATCTGCCTTCGGCCCAGGGCGTGACCCCGGGGTCCTAGGATGGAGTCCTGCATCAGGCTCCCTCAGGGAGGCTGCTTCTCCCTCTGCCTGTGTCTCTGCCTCTCTCTCTCTGTGTCTCTCATGAATAAATAAAATATTTTTTTAGAAGCATAACTTGGATTTATAGATTTTATCATACCACAACCTACATTACTCAGTGATGAAAATGAGTCACAGAATCATATAAAGGCCTTTACCTGTCATTAAAAAAATACAGACCTTTATATTTTATACTTCACAAATACACACATGTACAAATGTAGGAAAAAGCGTTTGCAAGTACCCACAAATTGTTAACGGTCATTACCACCAGGGAGCCTGAAAGGGCCTAAGGATGAGAATGACTCTCCCGTTTTCTGGCAGGCACTTGTGCAGGTTTTATTTTTTACGTTTATGTAGTGTTCTTGTCTTTAAAAAATAAGAGACTTTTTCAGTCGAAGGAAGGCATTTTCTATGGAGTCACAGTTACTCGGCACATAATTAATCTTGAGGAGGCGGCAGGTATAGGTAAGATCTGCGGCCATCCCCGCATCTGCCCATGTGCCCGCACCTCGCGGCTCTGCGAGGGCCGGTCGCAGGGACTCCTCTGAGCTGGAACTGGGAGCTCACCTTCACCTTCACCTTCACCTTCACCTTCACCTTCACCTTCACCTTCACCTTCATCTCTAAGGACCTGGGTTAAGGGCATCTGCGCCCTTCGGGAGTCCTAGAAAACATGTCTGTGCAGAAGCGGCTGGGGGACTGGGCCGCCGCTGGGAGGATGCACCTGCCGTCGGGAGGCGCGGCGCCTGGTCAGCTGGTCCGCGGCCCGCCCGGCTCCGCTGTAGCTCAGAGCCCCGGGGCACTCCGGCCAGGTCCCCGGCGCCCCGAGGAGCATCGCCCCGGGGGGAGGGGGTGCAGCGGGACTACAGGGATCCGGGCGCGGGAAGGAAGAAGGGAAACAGGAGACTGGGCCGTAAGGGGTCCTGCCCCCGGGACCACACGGTACCCCCTTCCGGATAAACCCCGACGGGCGCCGACAGCCGGGGACAGGCAGGGGTGCGCCCCGCATGGAGGGGTCCGCGCACCCCCAGCCTCACCCCACGCGCCCCGGCTCTCGGCTCCACATCCCGCACAAACCGCGACTTTTCATTAAAGACTCTTCTTGTTCCCGGGTTCGTAGCCACAGTGGAGCTGGAGGCCGGGAAGTCGTTCCCACTGGCCGACCTGTGGGGCGGGTCCCCTGGGCGTGCGGTGGTGGCTGGTGGCGGGAGATGCGGGGCGGGCGGTGGTGTCGGAGGATGCGGGGAGGGCGGGGCGGGCGGTGGTGGCCGCCTCTCCGCCCCATGCAGTGGGGAGCCCTTCCCCGACCTGCAGGGCCCTGCCCAGAGCGGGCGCCCATCTAAGGGCAGAGGAAGCCAACCCCGAGAACGGTGCGAAGGCTTGCAGGTAGGACGCGGCAGGACGCAGCGGGACGTGGGTGGGATGTGGTGGGATGCGGTGGGACGCAGGTGGGACGCAGGTGGGACGCCGGCAGGACGCAGCAGGACACGGTGGGAGCAGGTGGGATTCAGGGGGGGGGACGCAGGGGGGATGCGCTGGGACGGGGGTGGGATGCGGTGGGACGCAGGTGGGACGGGGGGGCAGGGGGGATGCGCTGGGACGGGGGTGGGATGCGGTGGGACGCAGGTGGGACGCGGGGGGGGCAGGGGGGGATGAGCTGGGACGGGGGTGGGATGCGGTGGGACGCAGGTGGGACGCGGGGGGGGCAGGGGGGGATGAGCTGGGACGGGGGTGGGATGCGGTGGGACGCAGGTGGGACGCCGGCGGGACGCAGCAGGACACGGTGGAGCGGGAGGGGGGCACGCGGGGGGGGACTCAGGGGGACACACTGGGATGGGGGCGGGATGCAGTGGGACGCAGGTGGGACGCCGGCGGGACGCAGCAGGACACGGTGGGAGCGGAAAGGGGGGACGCGGGGGGGGTACTCAGGGGGACGCACTGGGACAGGGGTGGGAGCAGTGGGACGCAGGTGGGACACAGGTGGGAACACAGGCCGGACACGGGGGGACATGGCAGGATGCGGTGGGACGGGGGTGGGAGGCGGGTGGGACGCAGGTGGGTCGCGGTGGGACCCGGGTGGGACATGGTGGGACTCGGGCGGGACGTGGGCGGGACACGGTAGGACGCGGTGGGACACGGGTGAGCCACAGCCCCCCACGCTCGTGGCCCCGCGCGGCACCCACCGCCTCCCACCGCCAGGGCCTCCAGCTCCGGGTCTGCAGACTGAAGCCTGGAGCCGCAGAGCTGGACGCAGCCTCAAGGGCTAACCGGCCCCAGGTGCGTCCTGAGGCCTTCTGCGCGATCGCGTCGTGTCCTGGTCTCCCTCCTTCGCCTCCGGAACTCCCTTGTGCCCAAGCCCGCGGGGAAGGACAAAGCAAGCAGACGGGACCCCGTGCCCTCCCGCCCAGCCGCGAGCCTCACCCAGGAAGGGCCGAGCATCCTCCGAGGGCGGGAGGGCGATGGCGAGGCCCGAGGCGTGGCCGTGGGAGCCGGAGGGACAAAGCGCCAGGCTCGCAGCAGGTGCCAAGGGCCACACCCGGGCTGCTGCCACCGCACCGTCCCTTCTCCGCCTTGGGGGGCACCTCTCTAGCTTCCCGGATCCGTGCTGGAAACCCTAAGGGCCGCAATGACCCCTCAAACAGGGATCAGGCTGGGGGCTGAATGGACCAAGGCAGGTGCCACAGGAACCACCTTCGATTAGGGACAAAGCCCAATAAAAAGTGCCCAGGATGCAAAGTACCGTGGAGCATCCCACAGTTAGGAGGCAGGTGCATGTCCCTGTGTCGACACACGTTTGTATTTGTCGGTGGGATCCGTGCAGACCACCAAGAGCAGAGAAAGTGGTCTCCGACCTATTCGGTAGAAACGGTGTCCCTAGAAAAATGGGAAACGTACCCAAAGATGTGTCCAGGGGCAAGACAGTGAGACATGGGGGAAGGCCATCGAGAAATCAGGAAGCTCTAGAGCTCCCGGGACTGAGAGAAAGGCCTAGAACAGATTCTCCTTCAGAGCCCTGGGAAGGAGCCAACCCTGCTAACACTTGGATTTTGGACTTCTAGCCTTAGACTAAGACAATAAGTCCCCGTTGTTTAAGCCCCCCAGTTGGTGGTTCTTTGTTAGGGAAGCTCTGGGAAACTAACACAGAGACCAGTGATGTATGTCTTCCTGGTGAAATGGTGAGAATCGAACGAGTCAATAAACGGAATTCGCTTAGCGCACTGTACAGCATGTGGTGAGTCAGTTAATACCGCTATTAATCGCTTACTGCATCCCATTCAACACACTGCACCATATATTCATGGATAAAGCCAACGGCTGGGATCAATAAAACAAGGCCGTTCACTCCAATCGCTTTTCATCGTTTACCCAATTGGCGCTTATTATAACCAACTCTGTAACTGAGAAAGAGTTTTCTCAAGTTTTTCTTAAATCATACCTTATTTCTAAGTCTGGTAAATTTATGACATATATTTTTCCCACACTTTAGTGTGGAAATTTTTCTCCCCGCTGGCCCCCTCTCTGACTTACACACTAATTGTAGTATCCAGATCCCTCATCTCTCTCTGTTCCCAAATTCCTCAGAAAGATCTAAAACACCTTTACCTGAGACCCTTTTTAATCACCAATAGTTTCATGTGTTATTACTCTCAAGGAGAGTATAATTTGAATAAGAATCAAACCTTAAGCTCAAGAATGGGCACTACTATTGGAGCATTTTAACAATAATTGAGCAGTTAAATAGAATTTTAGAGAGCTGAGGGTAGGAAAGACAAAATTCAAGGCTTTCCTGAGCCTTCTGAAGGCCCCCCCTCTCCCGTAGGTCTGGGCCAACATAGTCTCAATTTCGTTGCTTTGACAATCAAACCTCATAACAACTCGGTCAAAACACAATGACTTCCCCTATGCTATAAGCTTAGAGGAGAGGAACAGAACGGGTATCCACTGTTTCCAGTGGAAATGGAAATCCACTTGCTAGAATTCAGAGTTGAAGACTGTGATTGAGCCACCAGCTATTTAAGTATCAACTTGAGGAAATTGGACGTAGAATTCCAGGGCCACCATATTGACTCCACCATGTTGTCCCTACTTTGACTCCTGCATCAGTGGCTTAAAAGTAGTTACGTTCTATCAACAATCAGAATCTTCTTAACCTTAAGTTAAAAATTGGTTTACAAACATCCCAGAGGACGTGCCAAATCAAGCAAACTGAAAAATCGTTCTATAAGTTGTATCTCCATCATGGCCCCAACAGAAAACAGATGGCGTATTAAAGTAGGGTAATTTAAGGATAATTTAATCAAAGAGTTTTTTACAAAGGTATGGGTGGCATTATAGGGAAACCGTGAGGGAGAATACAGAACTCGGAGTTAATACCCGTAACTTGCCTCTGCCACCTACAACCTAAGGAACATGCAGAGGGAGCAGTAATCAGAATCTGGAGCGGGCAACACCTACAGAGAGAGCTCCCTGACACTCCAAGGATGCAGCCGGCTCGAAGCACCCACAAAGGGAAGGAACAGGAAGCTAAAGACCCTGACTTCACTTTCCTCCTCATTTTCTGATCTTTGGGCAGTGCTCTTCATAGGTGTTCTAATCTCAACTAGAAGCCAAAAGACTAGAAATCTCCATGGAGTAAGGTCCCTCGAGGTCAGCATCCGGGAGTACAGAGCAGACAATGTGGACAGTGGATCAAAGAGGAGATATCTAGCATAACGTGTGACCTTGGGTATGTCACAGGACCTCTCCAAGCCTACATTTTTCCATTTTGGGTTCCCAGCAGCCAACCCAGTACCAACTCAGAGTCAAAAAGTTTCTACTGAGGGAAACAGAGTCTGCAAAAATAAGGTATTCAAGATAAATAAGTTCCATAGCTCCTTCTAACTTCAACATCCTCTGATTATTAGTTTGTGCAATGTTCTCAAATATGATTTGATAGTTCTGGCCTGACCATAATGAAGTCACAATCGCTAAAGATGAAGTCATTGCTAAAGATGAATTTCCCATCCATCTTTAATCCTGTATCCTGTTATTTCTTCCATATAAAAATGCAAAAGTAAATTGTTCAAGTATTATTCAATGAGATGTCTAAAGAAGAGAAAGACCAAAATATTTAGATACAAACATGATTGTGTGATGGTAAAGGAAGAAAAAAAATCATTATGATTGTAAAATTAGGTACATTGAGACTATCTTAGGCTTATACAGGAGTAACCTGGGATATGCCATAAAAGTGGGAGATTGGGAATATTTCTGGAATATTTCTGTAATTTTTATTGCTTTACTTCAGTAAATATTTTGAGTACTGCTCTTGGTACTTAAATTAGTATTCATAGTAGAGGCTCACAATTTATTAAATAAAAAAACACTACTCACATTTTATCCGAAATATGTGTTTTTGCATTTAGGCATATAATTAGAAAAAAAAGTTGCTACTTATTTTATTTTCCCACCAATGTTTCACGTAGAAATCTGCAATATCTCCTTAATTTGGGATTATAATTTTCCAACAATTTAATTTCTCAGTAATTGTTATACACATAGGTACCAATTGAATTGCTTCAAGTTGTTAGCAAAAACTAAGCCAGGGAGGGCCCTGTATTTCTTTCCAGATATTTATTTAACAACCACTTTCTATTTCTATTCCAAAAGCTTCTTCACTGGTAAATAGAGCACTACAGAAATATTTTTTGGTTCATCCAACTCATTTTGCAATCAGCTTTCCAGTGCCATAAATCTTAAGTGTGTCCTTGTTCATTTCTCCCCAAAGACTTATCTTCAGGAATTTTGATCCTGAATTTACCCTATTTGATTTTGTCCTCTTTTCCTGAGTCCAGTCCACTTGCTCCCTTGAGTTGTTTTATACTTGCTGCGTGTTTGTATTGGAGGAAAAAAATCCTCCTTTAATACTCTTCTATTTGCTTTTCTGCTTTCTTCTTCCCCTTCTCTACTCTTCATTGAATTTGTTTCTTTATTCTTTTTTTAAAGATTTTATTTATTTATTTATTTATTTATTTATTTATTTATTTATTTATTTAAGAAAGAGAGAGAGAGTGAGAGATCACAAGTAGGGGGAAGAGAGAGGGACAAGCTGACTCCCCACTGAGCACAGAGCCTGATGTGGGGCTCGACCCCCAGACCCTGAGACCATGACCTGAGCTGAAATCAAGAGTCAGACACTTAACCAACTGAGCCACCCAGGCACCCCAAGTTGTTTCTCTATTCTTATATAAATAAGAATACTCAATAGAATAAAGGGTCATAGTTTTAACTGCAGAATTTAGCAAAGTTCTTCTAAAGTGTTTTTCCACTGAGTGCTCTCCTCTCCTTCACTGTTTAAATTTTCTTTCCCAGGGACTCTCTTTTCCAATAGGAAAATGATGTTCCAAGGAACCTAAAGTGACTTTATCTGGCCCTCACTGCTATTGCAGCTGCACAGCTCAGGCTAGATCCCTGGAGTCTGCTTTGCAATCACATGATTTAACCTCAATTCTATTTCTTGTAATAAACAGCTAACAAGACCCATATTTCATTTAAGCATCCTGATTTGAAAGAATAACATACCTGATATTATTTCCTTGAACACTTGGTTTGTAAAGACATGGAAAGAATGTTCTATTCTGAGTGTGTCAGCAGCTCAGAGACGAGAGTTGATAAACTGTTCCCTGAAATCATTAAAAAGGCTGTTAAAAAAGTATGTTTGGCATCGTAATAGGAAAATGACAAAATAAAATGTCAGGAATCCTGCTTCTGTACCTAAGGCTCTCTTAGACACACTCTAAATGATGGTGACTAACACCTGCTGTCAGGCATCGCCCTCACATGATAGAAAAATAACTCCTCTAAATATCCTAAACAAAGTTGGACGTGTGTGTCGGCCATCTGTCTGCTCTAATTGGTTTTTCATTGGAACCCTATGATTTCTTGAGACATATTCCAGTTGTGTCCCTGTGTTCCTAAACTGACCTCTGGAGGAGTGAGGAGGACTGTGTAGGTTGTTCTCCTTTAGAGATCCTATAACTGAACTTGGATAGTTTTAAGTTGCTGGTTGTTCTAATGTCCAACGTGGACCGGTTCAGGTCAGCAGCCTGCAAACTGTAGGTTGCACTTGTGGCAAGGCCCCTGCTGGGCCCAGAGGCAATGCGCCTTCCATGTACACATGCAGGGGTGCACTTTGCGCTCCCCCAGAGTTTCGTGGAAGATCTGGTGGGGGAAGTTTCAACAAGCCCCTGCTGAGCTCTGACCAAGACTCGGAGTCTGCTTGGTGTTTTCTGTGCACCAGCATCACCCCTACCCATCAACCCACCATCCCCTCCAAATGTGAAAGGGGAGTGGAGCAGCAGAGACCTGAGCCACGGTGCCCAGGGCAGTTCATAGGAACACGGCGGCGGTTCCCAGAAAACATCACATAGCTTGGAAAACGTAAGCTGTGTTTTCCATTTCTACCCCCCGGCTTACCCCAACCACTTCCAAACCTCCCGCATCCTCAGAGCATAAAAGATCAAAAGATACTCTAGTTCAAAAGATCTCTGGCAAGTGAAAACAGATGCGAGAGAAAGGATGACAGGCACATTCAGAAACTTAAAACTCCCGTGTTCAGTTAGTCCCTACAAGAAAACCAGACCGTGTGCAACGAGATCAGTGTGAAACATTGTAGAGATTCACAACCACTAGAAAAGTAAGCCCTTAGCCACACTGTTGAAGGAGGTGCTATCGCCAGTTTCTTTGACACGAAGGATGAGAAACTGACAGCTCAACCCTCTGTGTTTCCTTTGCAGCTTGTCATATATCCGTGTACGTGAATACTCACGGCTCTCTCTCGAGAGAGCATTTCCATCCTTCTCCATGAAACTCCATTACGAAGTAGCAGGGGGTGGGGTTCGTGGATCCTATCTGAATATTTTACTTGAGTAGAAGCCATGATTCAGGATTCAGCAGGAGGGCAGCCCAGGTGGCTCAGTGGTTTAGCACCGCCTTCAGCCTAGGGTGTGTCTCCAGGATCCCTGGAGACCCAGGATCAAGTCCTGCGTTGGGCTCCCTGAATGGAGCCTGCTTCTCCCTCTGCCTGTGTCTGCCTCTCTCTCTCTCTCTCTCTCTCTCTCTGTGTGTGTGTGTGTGTGTCTCATGGATAAATAAATAAAATCCTTTAAAAAAAAAAAAAGGGATTCAACAGGGACTGCTTCAGGTCAGCGGCCTGCACACCACCTGGGTGTACTGCAGCTATGCCGCTGCACCCAAGAAGGGGCACAATGGGCTGCTCCATTCAGCTCCTGAAGGAGGGGGCAAGCAGCACATCTGTGACGGCAAGACCACTTCACCATGTTATATGATCCCCTCCCCCACACCATAGTAAAATGGGGCCAAGATGGAGCAAAAGGGAGCAGGAAACCCGAGGAGGCCCACAGGCAAGCGGTCTGGTCTTGAGCGACAGTGGAGAACAGATGGAGTGATTCATTTACGAAAAGGGAGATGAGAGGCATTGTATGCTTTCAAGTGTCTGGATGAAAAGGGAAGGTGTTTAAAGGACACTAGGGTGGGGGTCCTCCAAGTGATTCCCAAACCTAAGATCTGTGATGCTCTGGGGGAAATCTCAGGCTGGCTAGAAAGATAGAACTCATCCTCATAAAAGAATCTACACTGTATTTTTCAAGGTTCTTCTCAAAGCCTACAAACTAATTAGTGTGAGTAGGAAAAGAGCTGGGTATAAGGGAGATGGATTTTGATGTGAGCTTTAATGACAGTGAGGGGGTTTAAAAGAGATCTGTGCCGATATATCAGGCACACTTTTGCCCCGTGGTACACAAAAAATTGGGTAACACTCATCTCCTGAAATGCAATGGAGGCGTGAAGAGCCTGGGAGGCCTGGGTGCAGAAACGGGCCCCAACACCCTTTAGCTGTAAGACATCGGACAGGTTACTTATCTCCTGTAAATAAAGATATCTGTCTTCTAGGGAGGATGAAAGCAAGTAACAAATGTGATGGCCCAGGGGCACCTGGGTGGCTCAGCGGTGGAGCGCCTGCTTATGGCCCAGGGCATGACCCCGGGGTCCTGGGATTGAGTCCCACACCAGGCTCCCCGCAGGGAGCCTGCTTCTCCCTCTGCCTGTGTCTCTGCCTCTCTCTCTGGGTCTTTCATGAATAAATAAGTAAAATATTTTTTTAAAATGTGATAGCCCAGAGCACTGTGCGGGCACATGGTAGATCAATACACATTTGTCCCTTTCTTTTTAATCTCAGAAATTTTTATTTTAATCTTAGAAATTATAAACTTCGATTTAGTATTTATGAAGTTTTCAGAACGTGCCATGCTATGGGACCTTGGGGGACTAAAGAGAAATAAGTGTAACAGGAATGACCCTTTTCACCAGCTTGATAATGAATAGATTTGGCTTGACCCCATATACCTGCCTTGGCAGGAAGCCCAGTAATTCCCTCTGCAGAATTCTCACCAGCCCCATCTCCAATCATACAAAGATCCTGGAGGCTCACTGACTTCAAAACGGGTTATTCCATCTCCCAGATGAGAACAAGACACTGGGATGCATGATCAGAGCACCAGTGCTTGCTGGTCGCTGGTCCTACATTACCCAGAGTGCAATCTATGGCTGCCTTCCTGCCAACACCGCCAAACCCCTGCACGGCCTATCAGGTTACCCCACATCTAGTTCTTGCTCATCCATGAACATTGGACAATCTTGTTCAAAGGGCAACACTGCTTCCTGTGAGCTGGAACATGTCCCTCCCTCAGCCAAGGGAACCCTTGGGCTGTCCTCTACTCAAGAATTAGGGAGCAGGTCGAGGGGAGGAGCAAGATGGCGGAAGAGTGGGGTCTCCAGGTCACCTGTCTCCACCAAATTACCTAGAGAACCTTCCAGTCGTCCTGAAAATCTATGAATTCGGCCTGAGAATTGGGGAGAGAACACCTGGAATGCAACAGTGAGAAGAGTTCGCGCTTCTACCAAGGTGGGAGGACGGGGAAGGAGAGGTGGGGAAACGGGGGCCTCCAAGGGGGAGGGGCCCCGCGAGGAGCCGGGCTGAGGCCGGGGCGAGTGTCCCCAGGACAGGAGAGCCCCGTCCCGGAGGAGCAGGAGCTGCACCGACCTTCCCGGGGGAAAGGGGCTCCAGGGAGGTGGAGCAGGACCCGGGAGGGCGGGGATGCCCTCGGGCTCCCGGGGACAGTAACAGACACCTGCGCCCCGGGAGAGCGCCCCGAGCTCCCTAAGGGCTGCAGCGCGCACGGCGGGACCGGAGCAGCTCGGGGGGCTCGGGGGCGGCTCCGCGGAGGGGGCTGCGGGGCGGGAGCAGCTCGGGGGGCTCGGGCAGAGGAAGAGGCTCCGTGCGGAGGGGGCTGCGCGGTTCCAGGAGCAGCTCGGGGGGGGCTCGGGGGCGGCTCCGCGGAGGGGGCTGCGGCCCGGGAGCGCGAATCCACCAGCGCAGGCTCCGGAGCACAGGGCGCCGGGACACAGCCCAGGATCCCGCCTCCCCCGGGACAGGCAGAGGCCGGGAGGGCCCAGGACAGCGAGGACGCTCCTGCCCCAGCTGAGCAGATCAGCGGCCCCGCCCCGGAGCCTCCAGGCCCTGCAGACGGAGAGCTCCGGAGCTGAATCTAGGTTTCCAGAGTGGCCCTGCCACTGGGGCTGTTCCTCCTGCGGCCTCACGGGGTAAACAACCCCCACTGAGCCCTGCACCAGGCAGGGGCAGAGCAGCCCCCCAACTGCTAACACCTGAAAATCAGCACAACAAACTCCCCCAGAAGACCAGGAGACGGACAAGTTCCAGGGGAAGTCAAGGGACTTAAAGTACACAGAATCAGAAGATACTCCCCGGTGGTTCTTTTTTGTTTTGTTTTGTTTTGTTTTGTTTTGTTTTGTTTTGCTTTTTGATTCGTTTCCTTCCCCCACCCCCCTTTTTTTTCTCCTTTCTTTTTCTTTCTCTTTTTCTTCTCTCTCTTTTTTTTTTCGTTTTTTTTCTTCCCTTTTTTTTTCTCTTTCTCTTTTCTTTCCTTCTTTCTCTCCTCTCTTTTTCTCTTTTTCCCAATACAACTTGCTTTTGGCCACTCTGCACTGAGCAAAATGACTAGAAGGAAAACCTCACCTCAAAGGAAAGAATCAGAAACAGTCCTCTCTCCCACAGAGTTACAAAATCTGGATTACAATTCAATGTCAGAAAGCCAATTCAGAAGCACTATTATACAGCTACTGGTGGCTCTAGAAAAAAGTATAAAGGACTCAAGAGACTTCATGACTGCAGAATTTAGAGCTAATCAGGCAGAAATTAAAAATCAATTGAATGAGATGCAATCCAAACTAGAAGTCCTAAGGACGAGGGTTAACGAGGTGGAAGAACGAGTGAGTGACATAGAAGACAAGTTGATAGCAAAGAGGGAAACTGAGGAAAAAAGAGACAAACAATTAAAAGACCATGAGGATAGATTAAGGGAAATAAACAACAGCCTGAGAAAGAAAAACCTACGTTTAATTGGGGTTCCCGAGGGCACCGAAAGGGACAGAGGGCCAGAATATGTATTTGAACAAATTCTAGCTGAAAACTTTCCTAACCTGGGAAGGGAAACAGGCATTCAGATCCAGGAAATAGAGAGATCCCCCCCTAAAATCAATAAAAACCGTTCAACACCTCGACATTTAATAGTGAAGCTTGCAAATTCCGAAGATAAAGAGAGGATCCTTAAAGCAGCAAGAGACAAGAAATCCCTGACTTTTATGGGGAGGAGTATTAGGGTAACAGCAGACCTCTCCACAGAGACCTGGCAGGCCAGAAAGGGCTGGCAGGATATATTCAGGGTCCTAAATGAGAAGAACATGCAACCAAGAATACTTTATCCAGCAAGGCTCTCATTCAAAATGGAAGGAGAGATAAAGAGCTTCCAAGACAGGCAGCAACTGAAAGAATATGCGACCTCCAAACCAGCTCTGCAAGAAATTTTAAGGGGGACTCTTAAAATTCCCCTTTAAGAAGAAGTTCAGTGGAACAGTCCACAAAAACAAGGACTGAATAGATATCATGATGACACTAAACTCATATCTCTCAATAGTAACTCTGAATGTGAACGGACTTAATGACCCCATCAAAAGGCGCAGGGTTTCAGACTGGATAAAAAAGCAGGACCCATCTATTTGCTGTCTACAAGAGACTCATTTTAGACAGAAGGACACCTACAGCCTGAAAATAAAAGGTTGGAGAACCATTTACCATTCGAATGGTCCTCAAAAGAAAGCAGGGGTAGCCATCCTTATATCAGATAAACTAAAATTTACCCCGAAGACTGTAGTGAGAGATGAAGAGGGACACTATATCATACTTAAAGGATCTATTCAACAAGAGGACTTAACAATCCTCAATATACATGCCCCGAATGTGGGAGCTGCCAAATATATAAATCAATTATTAACCAAAGTGAAGAAATACTTAGATAATAATACACTTATACTTGGTGACTTCAATCTAGCTCTTTCTATACTCGATAGGTCTTCTAAGCACAACATCCCCAAAGAAACGAGAGCTTTAAATGATGCACTGGACCAGATGGATTTCACAGATATCTACAGAACTTTACATCCAAACTCAACTGAATACACATTCTTCTCAAGTGCACATGGAACTTTCTCCAGAATAGACCACATATTGGGTCACAAATCGGGTCTGAACCGATACCAAAAGATTGGGATCGTCCCCTGCATATTCTCAGACCATAATGCCTTGAAATTAGAACTAAATCACAACAAGAAGTTTGGAAGGACCTCAAACACGTGGAGGTGAAGGACCATCCTGCTAAAAGATGAAAGGGTCAACCAGGAAATTAAGGAAGAATTAAAAAGATTCATGGAAACTAATAAGAATGAAGATATTCAAAATCTTTGGGATGCAGCAAAAGCAGTCCTAAGGGGGAAATACATCGCAATACAAGCATCCATTCAAAAACTGGAAAGAACTCAAATACAAAAGCTAACCTTACACATAAAGGAGCTAGAGAAAAAACAGCAAATAGATCCTACACCCAAGAGAAGAAGGGAGTTAATAAAGATTCGAGCAGAACTCAACGAAATCGAGACCAGAAGAACTGTGGAACAGATCAACAGAACCAGGAGTTGGTTCTTTGAAAGAATTAATAAGATAGATAAACCATTAGCCAGCCTTATTAAAAAGAAGAGAGAGAAGACTCAAATTAATAAAATCATGAATGAGAAAGGAGAGATCACTACCAACACCAAGGAAATACAAACGATTTTAAAAACATATTATGAACAGCTCTACGCCAATAAATTAGGCAATCTAGAAGAAATGGACGCATTCCTGGAAAGCTACAAACTACCAAAACTGGAACAGGAAGAAATAGAAAACCTTCACAGGCCAATAACCAGGGAGGAAATTGAAGCAGTCATCAAAAACCTCCCAAGATACAAGAGTCCAGGGCCAGATGGCTTCCCAGGGGAATTTTATCAAATGTTTAAAGAAGAAACCATACCTATTCTCCTGAAGCTGTTTGGAAAGATAGAAAGAGATGGAGTACTTCCAAATTCGTTCTATGAGGCCAGCATCACCTTAATTCCAAAACCAGACAAAGACCCCACCAAAAAGGAGAATTACAGACCAATATCCCTGATGAACATGGATGCAAAAATTCTCAACAAGATACTGGCCAATAGGATCCAACAATACATTAAAAAAATTATTCACCATGACCAAGTAGGATTTATCCCTGGGACACAAGGCTGGTTCAACACCCGTAAAACAATCAATGTGATTCATCATATCAGCAAGAGAAAAACCAAGAACCATATGATCCTCTCATTAGATGCAGAGAAAGCATTTGACAAAATACAGCATCCATTCCTGATCAAAACTCTTCAGAGTGTAGGGATAGAGGGAACATTCCTCGACATCTTAAAAGCCATCTATGAAAAGCCCACAGCAAATATCATTCTCAATGGGGAAGCACTGGGAGCCTTTCCCCTAAGATCAGGAACAAGACAGGGATGTCCACTCTCACCACTGCTGTTCAACATAGTACTGGAAGTCCTAGCCTCAGCAATCAGACAACAAAAAGACATTAAAGGCATTCAAATTGGCAAAGAAGAAGTCAAATTCTCCCTCTTCGCTGATGACATGATACTCTACATAGAAAACCCAAAAGTCTCCACCCCAAGATTGCTAGAACTCATACAGCAATTCGGTAGCGTGGCAGGATACAAAATCAATGCCCAGAAGTCAGTGGCATTTCTATACACTAACAATGAGACTGAAGAAAGAGAAATTAAGGAGTCAATCCCATTTACAATTGCACCCAAAAGCATAAGATACCTAGGAATAAACCTAACCAAAGATGTAAAGGATCTATACCCTCAAAACTATAGAACACTTCTGAAAGAAATTGAGGAAGACACAAAAAGATGGAAAAATATTCCATGCTCATGGACTGGCAGAATTAATATTGTGAAAATGTCAATGTTACCCAGGGCAATATACACGTTTAATGCAATCCCTATCAAAATACCATGGACTTTCTTCAGAGAGTTAGAACAAATTATTTTAAGATTTGTGTGGAATCAGAAAAGACCCCGAATAGCCAGGGGAATTTTAAAAAAGAAAACCATATCTGGGGGCATCACAATGCCAGATTTCAGGTTGTACTACAAAGCTGTGGTCATCAAGACAGTGTGGTACTGGCACAAAAACAGACACATAGATCAGTGGAACAGAATAGAGAATCCAGAAGTGGACCCTGAACTTTATGGGCAACTAATATTCGATAAAGGCGGAAAGACTATCCATTGGAAGAAAGACAGTCTCTTCAACAAATGGTGCTGGGAAAATTGGACATCCACATGCAGAAGAATGAAACTAGACCACTCTCTTGCACCATACACAAAGATAAACTCAAAATGGATGAAAGATCTAAATGTGAGACAAGATTCCATCCAAATCCTAGAGAAGAACACAGGCAACACCCTTTTTGAACTCGGCCACAGTAACTTCTTGCAAGATACATCCACGAAGGCAAAAGAAACAAAAGGAAAAATGAACTATTGGGACTTCATCAAGATAAGAAGCTTTTGCACAGCAAAGGATACAGTCAACAAAACTCAAAGACAACCTACAGAATGGGAGAAGATATTTGCAAATGACGTATCAGATAAAGGGCTAGTTTCCAAGATCTATAAAGAACTTATTAAACTCAACACCAAAGAAACAAACAATCCAATCATGAAATGGGCAAAAGACATGAACAGAAATCTCACAGAGGAAGACATAGACATGGCCAACATGCATATGAGAAAATGCTCTGCATCACTTGCCATCAGGGAAATACAAATCAAAACCACAATGAGATACCACCTCACACCAGTGAGAATGGGGAAAATTAACAAGGCAGGAAACAACAAATGTTGGAGAGGATGCGGAGAAAAGGGAACCCTCATACACTGTTGGTGGGAATGTGAACTGGTGCAGCCACTCTGGAAAACTGTGTGGAGGTTCCTCAAAGAGTTAAAAATAGACCTGCCCTACGACCCAGCAATTGCACTGTTGGGGATTTACCCCAAAGATACAAATGCAATGAAACGCCGGGACACCTGCACCCCGATGTTTATAGCAGCAATGGCCACGATAGCCAAACTGTGGAAGGAGCCTCGGTGTCCAACGAAAGATGAATGGATAAAGAAGATGTGGTTTATGTATACAATGGAATATTACTCAGCTATTAGAAATGACAAATACCCACCATTTGCTTCAACGTGGATGGAATTGGAGGGTATTATGCTGAGTGAAGTAAGCCAGTCGGAGAAGGACAAACATTATATGTTCTCATTCATTTGGGGAATATAAATAATAGTGAAAGGGAATATAAGGGAAGGGGGAAGAAATGTGTGGGAAATATCAGAAAGGGAGACAGAACGTAAAGACTGCTAACTCTGGGAAACGAACTAGGGGTGGTAGAAGGGGAGGAGGGCGGGGGGTGGGAGTGAATGGGTGACGGGCACTGGGGGTTATTCTGTATGTTAGTAAATTGAACACCAATAAAAAATAAATTAAAAAAAAAAAAAAGAATTAGGGAGCAAATGTCAACAAACCATGGACCTGTGGGTCAATCCTGGTCCACTGTCTACTTCACAGCTCACGAGCTACAAATGGCTTTCACATTTTTTAATGGTTAAATAATATATATCAAGAGAAGAAGACTCTTTAGTGACATGGGAAATTACGTGAATTTAAATTTCAGTGTCTATAAATAAAGTCTTTTTGGAATACAGCCATGCCTATTCACTTAAGTATTGCTTATGGCTGCACTGGCTTTACAATAGCCAACTTGCATCTTGGGTTCCTATAATTGAAATCATATGGACTGCAAATCTAAAATATGTAGTTATCTGGCTTTTTCAGAAAATGTTTGCTGATCTCTAGGTTAGAGACTCAGTCGCTTCCCTTTCAAACAGCTCCTAGACCCCTTATCCAAATTAATTCATCATTCTCTCCAGAGCTCTGCAAACCTAGGGAAGACAGAGATTTTTGCTGAACAGAAACATCACAAAGGGAGTGTCAGGTACTCTGCTACATTGTCCAAATAGACTGAAAAGTGGACAAATCCGCTTTGCTCAGAGCTTACATTCAAGTTGAGGCACACAGGCAATTAAAAAAAAAATAAGTCAAACATAAGTATGACCAACGGTGATCAGTGCTGAAAGGTACAATAAAGCAGGGAGGGAAAGAGGAGAGAAGGGAGGGGATCCTGCGGGAGGTGAGGCCAGGGCGTCCGAGGGAAGGAACCGGTTGAGGAAGGGCATAAAGGGACTGCGGGAAGTGAGCCAAGTGGGTCTGTTCAAGAAAAGTGTTCCAGCCGGAGGAGCGGTCAAGGGCAGTGAGCAAGGTGAAGGCCTGCTGGGGGAGGGAGGGAGGCAGCTCTGTGAACAGCAAGGGGGCCAGTGTGGCCGGAGCCAAGCGGAGAAGAGCCTTACAGAGAGGGGTGCAGAGGGCATTGCAGAGCGGCTCTTGGGGCATCATAAGGGCTTTAACTCTGAGCGATTCATGAACTTATCAGAGGATCTGGACAGACAGAAAGAAGGAAAAGGAGCAGGATCTGAGTTCTAGTTAACACGCTCGCTCCGGCTGCCGCTGACTATAACGGGCTGGAGAATGACGGAAAGGCGGCGATGGGAGCCGGTCTCAACTGGGAGACTAGGCCGGGCGTGAGGCTGGGTTGGAGCCAAGTAGCAGCAGAGGAGACAACACAGAGCTGTTGGGTTGTGCACGTATTTTGAAGGCAGAGCGGATAGGCTTGCGCCCTAAGGACGGGGTGTGAGCGGAGGGCAGCGGCCAGAGACTACTCGGGACACGCTGCCCGTGGCCCTGGGAGCGTGGACTTCCCGGCCAGTGGGATGGAGGGGACCAGGAGGTCGGCTCTGGACGTATCCTGAGATGCCCACTGGTGACGAAGAGAGGCCCAGGCCGCTGCTGTGCACGCCCACCCAGAGTGCACCCTGAGGATGTGCACTGCGGGAGTCACCATGGGAGGTGACACCACAGCCCAGACCAGCAGCGACGATCCAGGGAGCGGGCACAGAATGGGCCGGAGGCCAGGCCATACAGCCACAGCCCTGGGCCTGGGCCGGAAGAGGGGGGCGACCTCAGAGCTGCCCCCGGGTGTCACCTCGCCTGCACTTGGCGCACAGGAGAGACCCCGGGTCACGGCGCGGGACGGCCTCTCCTACAAAACTCAGTCATCCAGCTGCTGGGCCCGCTTTTCGCCCGGGCTGCTCAGCAGTCCGCCAGAGCCGGTGGGAGAGGGAGCCCCCGGTGGCCACGACCGTATGGAGATGGGGTCTGGACTCCCTGGGGACTCCCTGGGGCGCAGCCCGTGTCCCCGCCGGGCCTGCTCTGAGCCTGGCCCTGTCCGCACTCCCTCGAAGGCCACTGTTTGGTTCTATGTGTGGTGAGAAAGGACCAGGCTGCATGGGGACACGGCCCAGGGCAGTGCTGCCCCCCCAGATCCGAGGGGCTCCCCCAAGCCCCAGGCGGCCAGGCTCACTCGGCACCTCCAAAGCCCTGCCCGAGCCAGGCTCAGGCCCTAAGCATGCCTGGAGCAGGTGCTTCCGACAGGATGGCCGCGTGGCTCAGCTTCTGGGCCCGGACCCTTGGGGGAGCAGGAGCGGGAGGCGGCCCCGAGACCGGCGGGGCCACAGGAGGCACCTGGGCCCCCGCAGCCCGGCCCTCCCCACCCCGTCCACCTCGGGAAGGGATCCCCGGCACCCCCATAAAATGCTCCTTGAGATGCTTCTGGTGATCACGCCGGTCTCTGACCCAGAACATCTCCAGAAACCTTTGAGCACTTCTCAGACACTGAAGGCCACTCCTCCCTCCGTGGGGCGGCCGTCGGGGAGCACCTGCCACCTCCCAGGAGCCGGGGCGCCCAGCTGTGCTTAAATGTGCCCACTCGCAGGACCGGGGGAGCTGAGCCGCCTGATGACCTCCCCGGTGCTCAGACAAGCTGCGGAACGTGGCGGACTTCACCTTCGTTGCAGGTAGAAGCATCAGGACCTAACTCCGCGCCGCCTGCCCCTAAGCCTACTCCTCCTTCCCTGGGCTCCATGGGGTCCGGAGAGGGCGAACGACTCAGGAAAGACGTGAGGGATTTCACGCCCCAGAAGAGGACCGAGCCCACGGGAGAGCCCAGGACTCGCCCTCTTTCCTCTTCCCCTAATCCTTTTAACAAGCCACCCTGTGACTCCGCTCCAACTCACTGAAAATACAGGAAATGCCCCAAAGGCCCCAAAATGACTTAAACTATTCGCTAAGGCATCTTTCGGGTGGCGCCGCAGCGGGTGGCTTGCTCTGCGAAAACACGGAACACGATCACTCACGTTCTAACAGCTAGTAGTTTGCCTCCTAACTGAGAACTGATCTGTCCCCACTGTGGACCTGAGACCTCGTCTAAGGTCCCGTCACCAGCTGGCATTTGCCGCCGCTGCCCAAGCTCGGCCGGCACCGGGCCCCGTGGGAGCCCTCAGACCACAGTCATCGCGTCCTCACGCATCTTGCGACTTTACAGTCGGGTCGGCGACAGCGTCTCACGGCCAACTGCCTGCATTCCTGCTATGATGCACCCTCCTCTTTTTTTAAAGCCTCTCTTGTAGGGTTGGGTGACGCACGATCTGAATATTTGTAACGTCTAAAAATTCACTTTTAGATCTGTGATTTACACGTCGGCTCTTGAAGAAGGTCAAGGAGTGTAAAGACCCTGGATTAACACACGAGCAGAAGTACTTCGGGCAGGGGGGGCTCTTGAGTGTGATCAAAACGGGACTCTGTTGCGTCTCTGGGGGTTACACGCTGATATCACACGGGGCTTTAGAGATTCTGATGCTTGGGTCCCGCGCGCCCATATTCCTGTTTGTTTTCTCTAAGGCCTGGCCTGGGCCTTGAGTTTCTGAGAGCTCCCTGGGCCGCCCATGGTCCCCCGGGCATGGTGGGGGGGGCCACGCTGCAACTGGGTAGGGCCTTTTTTAAAGGTTTGATTTGAGCAAGAGTAAGCGAGAGAGAGCACAGGCAGCCGGGAAGGAGGGGGGAAGCAGACCCCGCCCCTGGGCAGGGACCCCCACGCCAGGCTGTGCAGGGCCCCAGGTCACCACCTGAGCCACAGGCCACGCTCAACCATAGAGCCGCCCGGGTGCCCTGATAGGGCCTCTCTCACTTTTGTGCAAGACACAGGCTCAGCTCAGTAATTTGAAGATCCGGCCTTTTACCCAGTCTACGGTCGAAGCACCCTGACGCCCCCATCTCATCAGGTCTTCCACAGATGGCCAGCATCTCCATGTCTCTATTTATTGTAGAGGGAGGAGGGACATGGGAGCACTGTGGGGGGGGGTGCAGGGTGAGGGGTTAGGGGGTGGGGAGTGGGGGGTCAGGAGGGAGATGGGAGCACTGTGGGGAGGGGGAGGGAGGCGCTATCCAAGGGTTCTGACTTGGGAAGTTTCTTTGGACTTGGGGGGCCTGGCAGCTGTTGAGCGCTCTGCTACAGGAGGCTCCCCTCCAGGCTGGGAAGGTCTGAGTCGGGTACCGTGGCCTGAACTCCCTCCAGGTTATTTTGCACCCGCAGGCCCAGCAGCCTGTTTCGTGAGAGCAGCCGTGGCTCCTGGCTCCGTGTGACCCCGGCCGTCTGCCCCAGGAAGAGGCAGGCGCATCCCCTGAGCCTGCTCCCAAGCTCTGCCACAGAAGCACCTGGCTTCTTTTCTTGTTCCTGGGGTGGCCCAGGGAGTTCTCAGAAACCCCAGATTCCTGGCCTCGGTGAGACGGGCAGGCTCTGTGACCTCATCAGGCCACACCAGGCCGAGAATATGTTCCAGAGCCCTCCGGGGCTCCCAGTGGCTGCTGGACGGGGTCCAGGGCAAAATGAGGCTGGTGTGGGAGGAACAGAGAACAAGAGTAGGAGAGAAGGGCACAGGGCCGACATCGCAGTAGAGCAGGGCCTAGTGAGCCCAAGTGGGGACCCCGTATTTGCTCCAGCTGCATGGGGGGGGTCCATCGGAAAGCTATCAGCAGGGGGTGACATGACCTAAAGTACACGTGAGAATCAGAGTGGATGGCGTGGGGGACAAGAACAGAGGTGAGGCTGAATCGGTGACAAAGCATCTCCGGTAAGACATTCTCCGTGGCCCACCTCGGGGGTGAAGCACACCCCCAACCGCCAAGAAGATTCCCGGCCCCTTCCTTTTTCCCAACCCTCTGCTCACACAGAGAAAACACGGCCAGGCCCATCACAGCTTACGAAGCCTCATGCCAGTCCCAAGAATCTCATTTTAAAAGAGTTTATAATGCTCTAAGTGGCGTGAAGGAAGGGCAACATGCAAACAGAATAATCTGTCGACCCGCTCAAGTTTGGGCCACAAAATTCCTTGAAGACTCTCATCCGTCTAGTACCACCAGACGCTCCGATGACTGCCCAGAGCAACCCAGCGTGGGCCAGAGGCCGGCCAGTCCTGGGGGTCAGCCACCCGACGCCCCCTGGCTCTCCTCTGGGCCGCGGGAGCTCCGTAGAACTCCACGAACAGCAGCAACTTGAATACGGAGCAGATTTCGCCAGACACGGATTGAGCGGCGCTGGCCGCCACCCTGGTCACCGGGCCTGGGCCTGGGTGAGAAGGACCATAGGTGGTGCCACCGCTCTCCCCAAGGGGGTCACAGGGCTTTGTCCCTCCTTGGCACGAACAAGCAGTGCCCTCTTCCGTCCAGCAGCGGAACTGCTCTAGAGGCACCAGCACTTTTGTTAGGTCAGGATGTGTCTTGCAAAATGGGCCAAAGAAACTGAAAAACACCGCTGATGAGCCAGGGAGCCATTTGTTAAGAAAGCTGTCCCTCTGACTCTGCCCTAAATTCATGTCCCAATTTTAGGAGCATCCTATTTTAGCTGCAGAAAAGATGATGAAAAGATTTAAGTAATAGGGTAAATCCCATCTATCAAAATGGAAAGAAAAAGAAAAAAAAAGAAACAAAGAAAGAAAGAAAGAAAGAAAGGAAAGAAAGAAAGAAAGAAAAAAGAAAAGAAAAAATAAAAGAAAAGAAAAGAGTATTTTAAATTTTATATTGCTGTTATGAAGAGGAAGTATTATTCCTGGCATGGCAAGGAATATCAGTTCAAGTTTTCTGAGAAGCAATCTGGCAATAAGTTACAACTTTTAAAAAGTCTTTTATTATATGCTATATTATATTATATATAATATATAATTAATATATATTTATTATGTCTTTTATTATATATCTTTTAATGTATTTTAATTATTGAATAATTAAAATATATAATTATATATTTTATTATATTATATATTATATATAATAATATATTATCACATATTATATATTATATATAATGTATTATTATAATATATTATTTGTTATTTATTATTTATTATATTATATTATATATTATATTATCATATAATATATTATAATATATTATGTATATAATGTATTATTATAATATATAATATATTATTTATTATTTATTATATTATATATTATATTATCATATAATATATTATAATATATCATGTATATAATGTAATATTATGATATATAATATTTATTATATTATATATTATTTATTATATTGTATATTATTCATTATATTGCATATTATTTATTATATTATTATTGTATATTATTATATAATTAAAATATATTAAATTTAATGTATTTAAATTATATCATATTTATTATATATGCTAGCATATAATAAAAGATTTTATAAAAGTACACCTACATTTGAGAACATTTCCTAAGAAAATAAGCCCAAAGGAAATAAAGCCATCGGTATAAAGAGGGTTAGAGTAGTGTCATATTCCATTATCTTAGAGTATAAAACTAAAAGCTCACCTACGAGGGGCAAGCGGCAGAGAGGCGGTTACATGAAGTGCAGCATGGTATCATAATGCTTTCCTATAAAGGCATCAAGCATTGTAGTCTCAGGGACAAACATCACGCGTGCGCTGCGTGTACGACACGAGAAAGCACAGAATGCAAAATGACGCTCGTACTCTTGACTACCGGGCAAATGAATACGATGCAGAAGATTTTAGAGTAAGAAGAGTTTTCACTCTCATCTACACAATTGATCAAGTATAAAACAATAAAGAGGGCAGCCTGGGTGGCTCAGCGGTTTAGCGCCGCCTTCAGCCCAGGGTGTGATCCTGGAGACCCGAGATCGAGTCCCACGTCGGGTTCCCTGCATGGAGCCTGCTTCTCCCTCTGCCTGGGTCTCTGCCTCTCTCTCTCAATCCTCTCTGTGTGTTCTCATGAATAAATAAATAAAATCTTAAAAAAATAAAATAAAACAATAAAGAAAGGCAGCAGAGGGAGAGAAAACCAGGTAGAAAAGACTCTCGGCTGTTATTTCAAGCTTCAGTCATCTCAAAGCATCATCTTCTGTCTCGGAAGCCAAAGAAATCTATTTTCTTACACTAACAGTGTGTTAATAGAGTGTGTTTGCCTGTTGGCACACCAGGAAGCAAAATGGCCTTGGAGAGCTATGCCACATTCCACTTCTCAGCTCTTAAACGTACAGCCTCACACTTTTGGCTCGCAGAGACACAGCTTAAGAAAAGTCGAGGTTCCTTTTGTCGGTATTTGTAATCTCTAATCTAAAGCTAAACAATCAAGGTTACCCAGAAGGCTCAATGATATGAAAATCAATGTAAAAGCGACAGGGACTTTCACGACACCCCTGACAGGGCCCAAGCACGCCCGGGAGGGAGGCCTTCCACATCGGGCGTCCAGGCTACAACAGTGTGCTTCTCGCTCCTCATTGTCGGGCTCACGGCATGTCCTCCGTCCTGGGCTGCAGGGCTTTGAAGTGTGACGGCTCACGAGAGGCAGGCCTTTGCACGGGCCCATCTCTCTCCCTTTTGTAAGGCTCAGACACTGGTTCAAATTTCACCCTGCAGAGGAATCTACATGAGGGGGTTGTTGTTAAAATTCCAAATTCCTGGACCTCCTTTGCCAGAGATTCCACACAGGTCTGGGGCGAGGCCAAGAAATCCTCGTTTTTAACAAGAGCCACAGGGGGGCCTACTGCAGGGGGTCCACCCTGCACCCGAACAGATGCTCGTGGGCCAGCGAGTAGGGCCCCTTCCATCAACCAGCTAAGCTCCTTGCAGCTAGGACTCCACACACTATGTTGGAGAGCTCGGAACCCAGCCAATTTTTAACATCTCCAATGACCAAAGCCCACGTAAGCTTCCGCTGTCTCCATATCCTGGCCTCCTCACTGGTTTCCCCTCCTACGCAGGTGTCACAGTGGCCCTTCTAAAGCCCACATGGGAACACTGTTACCCCTCTGCCCAGGGCCCTCCCAGTTCCTGACCGTGGCCTACGAGGCCCTACATAGCCTTATGCCTAGCTGCCTCATCACCTCATCACCTCTCTCCTTCGCCCTCTCCACTCCAGACACAATGACATCCTTGCTGTACTTCTCAGGTACTCAGTGTGGCCCACCTCAGGGCTTTGCACCTTCTGATCCCTTTGGCTGGAATCCTCTTCTAGCAAATACCCTTCTGTTTATGCTTTCGTTTCACCATCACCCTGTCATCCTCTGTCCTCTATTGTCCTTTGGCACTCACCGCGTGACATGTGGCATACTAGTGTCTCGGTGAGAGCGGTGGCTTCATTTGTTGTCTGCATTACTGAGCTCCGGCAACCAGAGCATATAACTGAAGGAATGAACACGTGTGGGGATCTCACAGATGGGGACGATGGGAAATATGATGTCGGTAGAATCCATCCGAGTCTATTTGGAGAGTCCAGCTTTGTATGTAAAGGGGAAATATGGCCTGCTACATTACTGGATGCTGAATGAGATCGTCATTTTAAAAAATGGATGAAGGAAGAGAGAGTCCAAATATGATATTTTTTCAATGTTTAACATGCCTTGGCGATCTGGTCTCTTTTACAGTTTCCTTAATGATTGTTTCAACTAGGGGTCTGCAGAGGCTGATGTAGTAGCAAGACAGTGACACTACAACCCCAGAGCTCCTCATCTGTGCAGGCCCTCGTGAGAGCCAGGAAACCCTGGAGCTGCGGAATGTTCCAGGTGGGGAGGGTCAGGAAATTTTTCTATGGAAGCAGTTCTGGTAAATTGCCTAGAAAGTTCTCAGAAAAAAAGACACCTAAGTCTCTAAGTTTCCAATAATTGATCAGAATTTTCTTTCCTGGTTGTTATGTATTCATTTTTGTTCCCAATTTTGTATTGTTAGGGTTTTTTTAAGTTTGTTTCCTCTCTTTCCTAACGGGCACCTGGGTTGTCGTCTGTATCTTTGTGTATGTGTTGATCTTGACTTCTTGCTGAAGTTGGAAACTCCTCCGGAACTGGGATTGTGCTTCATACTTTATCTCCCAGGTACCTGGGGTAGAACTGAGTTCACAGGAAAGCCCCAGCTAGTGCCCTGTGCCTCAGCCCCCTGCATGGATCCATACTGCCTTGGGGGTGGTAAAGGTTTTAGGAAAACTACTTTTCCCTTTAAGGTATTTCACTTGAGAAGCTAAGGCTCTCCATTCCCAACTTATCACTTTAAAACCCAAAGAAGGGAACACCTCGGTGGCTCAGGGGTTGAGCGTCTGCCTTTGGCTCAGGGAGTGATCTCGGAATCCAGGATCGAGTCCCACATCGGGCTCCTTGCATGGAGCCTGCTTCTCCCTCTGCCTGTGTCTCTGACTCTCTCTCATTGTCTCTCATGAATAAATAAATAAAATCTTTTAAAAAATAATAATAAATAAAAAATAAATAAAACCCAAAGAAGTCTCTTGAACAGTCTACACGGACATCATTATATGTATTATAAACGATAATACGTTTTTATTTCAACTAAAGATCTAAAAGTTATGGCACTCTGATTCCATATGCTTTTATTTGGAGTGAATACACATCTACAAAGTAATTATAGAAGACATGGAATGGATTTTTTCTTTTTGGTAAGAAGTGAGAAAAAGTCAGAAGTGTTTTATGAAGATCCAGTTCAGACTTAGCTATTTATAATGGAGACTCATTGGCTTGTATCTCTTATTTCATATAATTTTCCTTACCAGTAGTGGAACTCAGCAAAGGGAGGTTCTCCTCGTGCATTTGCAGTTTTTGTTTTTTTTAGTTTAAGAACCAAACTGCCTTTAGTTAATACCAAAAAGAAGAAGACGACAACGACAATGACAAAGACGAAGAAGAAGAAGAGGGTCCTCCAATTTTCATATTGGGACAGAAAGAAAATTTAATCACTACTTAAATGGAAAACTTCAACCAGGCCCAATATTACTACCAAAATATAAACTCCTGTATTTCTTTTCACAAATATATTCACTAGAAAAATCAAGATACAATATAAAAATCCCAAACTGAATTTTTCAATTTACAAAATTTTAAATACAATTGTATAAAGGAATTAAGGCAGAAAACCATGAATAAAATCAATAATAACAACTAATCAATAATTTAGTATTTAATAGTAATATGTTAATTTCACCCTACATTTTGTACGTGTTTAGTAGACTATGACTAAAACCAGAGTTGATTATCTTTTATCACTTGAGATAGAATCAGAGAGTTAATAACCAAAATAGTTTACAATTATGATAATTCAATCCATTAGGACAAAATTTAAAATTTCAGTCAAATCATAAACCTGGTCAGCAAATTTTCTCCAACAGAGAAAGCAACATGACAGCGGACTTCATAAGTTGACCAGCAACACAAACAATATAGAGCGGGTAAGAACAAAGTATGTTCTACAATACATATTCCAAAAATCGTGATTCAAACTCTAAAACAGTTTATCTCTAATGCATTTTTTCCCAGACCCCGTAGCGCAACAGAAAGACGAGTTGAATCTTCAGCCCTTTATGGTTTGAGATAAATCAAACCGCATCATCTGCATAGAAGACATTAAAGTACTTATGTTTAATTCTGTACAGTGGAGAACATGCATCCAACTAATCCCAAAGCAAGTCATTTAGGATCAAATTTGGAAGGAAGGTGCACTAAATTCATCTCTGATCCTTATGGGAGCTCAGGCCTGATCCTAACTCGCTAATGCTATTAAGATGCAACTTCTGGAAAAACCTTAGTACCTCGGGTTTAATTAGAAATTCCTGAAGCCTAGGCCATAATATCTACTCTCCACAAAGTCAAAGATCCTGTAAATATCAATAAATGTTGTGAACAATCGTATGTCATTCTTGTCAGTTTTCTCCACAAAGTGATAAGGTGCAGAGCAATGATCAATAGTGAAATAAGTTCATATGTGGAATTCAAGACACAAAACAAGCAAAGGGACCAAAAAAAAAAGACAGGGAATGAGAGAGAGAGAGAGGCAAACCAAGAAACAGACTCTTAACGACAGAGGTCTGATGGTTGCCAGGCGGAATGTGGGCAGGGGGTTACATGAAATAGGTAATAAGGATTAAGGAGGGCACCTGGATGAGCACGGGGTGGTGTGGAAGTGCCAAATCACCGTATTGTACGCCTGAAACTAATATTATACTGTTTGTTGAGTAACTGGAATTTAAGTAAAAATTTCTTAAAAATAGTGAAATCAGTGTGACCCCAATGCTAGACACTTCATATAAACTACTAGGCTGCAGAACATAGCCTTGGAATTTCTTAAGGAGGAAACTACCATGGATTGTAGGCTGAAAAAATGTAAATTAATGGATCAACAATCTGGGAAATCTCTGAAATTTTGAGATAGATCGCACAGACTCCATCCAGATACAACTGTACATATCAAAGACCCAATGAGAGTAAACACACACCTATGAGGCTTTGAAAACTCCTGTCAAAATTGAACACCAATACAAAATAAATTTACGAAAAAAAATTTTTAAAAATTTAAATTTAAATTTAAAAAATAAAAAAGACAATTCTTGTCAGATACAGTAGCATAAAATCTTCACTGGTGGCTTTAGTGAGCTTCAGTGTTTTTGTTTGTTTGTTTTTTCAGTAAACAGGAAGAGGGATCTTTTTTATTCATAAAGCATAAGACCTTCGATGAAGACGCAATCAGGGCCCACATATTCATTTGGCGCAGCAGACACAGTGGATAAGGGTCCACAGTGTTTTGGGGGGTTCATAAAAATGTTTGCATTTCTTTTAAAATAGCAAATGAACTTTTAGGTTGAAGAAAATATCTTCGCATATAAATAAATAATATATTTATCTGTCATAAGCTACAGTTTTGAATTTTTTCTTCCAAATTTTTATTTGAATTTTAAATAGCTTCAGTGTTTTAAGCTGCTGTTCCATATGTGAGCACATTAACAAGAGTTTATTTGAGAAGGCTTGTATCAAAAAAAGTTTGAGGCAGGTGCTAGTCGCTTTAAGCACTTTGAAATGAGAACCTCGCTGGCAGCCCTCAAAACCTGGGTTCATGTCTCCATCATTTGTAAACAATAGTGCCTTTGACCCAAATTTTTCCCTCGTTACTATCTATATTACAAGAACCTTGTGCAGGGTTTTATTTTACCGGAGAGTTTGGAGAAGCAATAACAAACCTTGTAATAACATTTATATTTCATAAGCTACCTGGTGCCCTCTAGAAGATTTCCATCTGGCATCTACCTCTATAACTTGGCTAAGGTATATTCACATAATTGTCTTTTCAAACAAGGAATTATACATGCAGTGCCTGCCTTTGCTTAATACACAGCTGAAGAATGTACCTTTCATTTTTTCAATGGTCTACCGATACCAAATAAGAGGTGGTGTGTGTGGGGGTGAAGGGTTGTGTGTGTGTGTGTGTGTGTATCTGCACAGGCACACAAGTACACACACAATTCTCAAAAAAAAAAAAAAAGTAACCAATAGAGTTTGACTACCTCCACTTCATCTCACTCTTTCCAATTACACAAATAATGCATTAGCAAAACTATAGACAAGGTAATTCTAGAATAGTTATTTAAAAGCTGAAAGTGAAGGTGAAAGATAATTTTTTTACCCAGCTCAAAATATTCACCCTGAAAATGTCAGTGGATAGAGGAGGCTAACTGACACCGTGTACTGTCTTGGATGGCCATGAGTCAAAACTGTAATCAGAGGCCCCATGACAAAATGAAGAGAGTGGTGTGTTTGAGATGAGGAGCTTCCTCAAATTATGCTCAGCCAGGGTACAAGATTGGTTCCTTTTGACAATCTTTGGTGCGCTCCCATCACTCGCCGCCATATATAATCAATTATTTCCCTCCACTTTCACCCATCTTTCTCCTCTTGCCTCTCTTCTTTACCTAACTGTGGATGACATGAAATAATGGAAATAGCCCCTTGACCTAGGTCCTGAAGACCATGCAGGACATGGCTCCAACAGAGTAGGGGCTGCCACGGTTACTGACCTGCACTGAGTAGTTTTTATCCAGAAATCAATTAAAGTTGCATTTGTTACTTTGAAAAAAAATAGAGCAATGATCAATAGTGAAAATAAGTTCATATGTGGAATTCAAGACACAAAACAAGCAAAGGGGCCAAAAGAAAAAGGGTGGGGGGGAGAGAGAGAGGCAAACCAAGAAACAGACTCTTAACAACAGAGGTCTGATGGTTGCCAGACGGAAGGTGGGCAGGGGGTTACATGAAATAGGTAATGAGGATTAAGGAGGGCACCTGGATGAGCACTGGGTGGTGTGGAAGAAAACAAAAGCTCCCTGTCTTTTGTTTCCTTTCCCTTCTGCCTTAGTGTTGACACTGTCCCCTGGGCTTCCACCGGGCTTTTAGTAGTCTAGCTTCTGAGGTGGCTGGCTGCTCAGTCATTTTCAATCCTTTTCTACTCAAAAAAATGTGTGGGATGTAAAAAAAAGTGCTCCCCGGTATTCATGGCTCTGCTCAGCACTGATTTTAGGAGGTGGAGAATGATTTGGGGAGATTCTTCTAGGAAAAGGAAAATTCTGTAGGCTGAAAACTTCTAAATGCTTAACAGCTGAAGGGCATGTTTTCCTAACACGCCTTCCCCACCATGTTGGGCATCTCTGCTGTACAGCTTGCTTCCCAAAGTGGTGGTCACCTGGCATCACCTGGGAGCTTGCTAGAAATGCAAGATCTCAGGCCCTCATTCTAGACCCATTGAATGAGATTTTACATTTTAACTAGCTGTTCACATCCAAGTCTGGGAAGCATTGCTCTATCATGACGGGAATCAGTAAAACACAACACACCTAATGGTATAGATGTCTGTCATTCAACTATCTATCGGTAACAACCTAGGTAATAGAATCTTCTGATCCCTGGAGTAAAGCAGGTCGCTTTTATTTCTAACATTTAATAACTGAATCTTTAGCAAATTATTTAACCTTCTGGAACCTCAAATATCTCATGTGTAAAATACAGATAATAATCTTACAGAGATAATGCATAGATAATTTTTAGCACAGTGCCAGCCATAAAGCAGTTGAAAAATAAATGGGTTTCTAAATTTAATTGTTAAAAGTATTATTAACATCACTATTGTTGTCATTATTTAATCTAGCCTGGATTCATATGTTATTAATAACTACTCAGATCAGGTTATACAAACACACTTCTCATCTTCCCCAAGCTTACAAAGTAAAATGGGCAATAACTATTTGGGCAATTGCACTAAAAAAGCAATGTGCTAACAACTGATGTGATAGCACATTCATTCAAATCTGTTTATGCTGAGATTTTAGTGAGCATGAGCTTGGGTTTATTAGTCAGGCCCACTGATTAAATAGCATTATCTGAGTCACAAAGTACAAAACCAGGAAACCACTAAGAGATGATAAGATTAAGACATTCACCAGATGAAAAAAAATTATGTGAAAGAGGAGTCAAAAACCTGGTAACAGAGAGGCTTTATCCTGTAAGATAAACTTTTTAAAATCAGACGGTCAACAATAATCTCTAATGGAATTTTTAATGATCTATTGCCATCTGAACTGACTAAAATAAATAGAAGTTCCTTATAAGCTCAAACCAAACATTTAATTAAATATACCAAACATAAATGGCATACTTTTTAATCTAGTCACCCAAGCAAAAATGTCAGAAGAAGACTTTCACTCTTTGTTAATTGAAAAAATAAACAGATCTTAAAGAGAACAGAGTCTCCTCTTTTGAACAGGCCACCCACCAGGCAATCGTGCTGTTTATACCTATTCTACCTACGAGCCTTTGCCATTGCCCAGCCTGAAAAGAAGTAGGGATAGATTAAAAACATTATCTCTGAATTATTTCAAGCTTTTTCTTTTAGTACTTCACATCCAGCTCCTAATCTCCAACATACTTTCATTATGTTCAAGAATATATTTTTAATAGAAGATTATTTATATTGCTTTCACACAACCAAATGTCCTTTGGTAGTGGCTTTACCATTAATTAAGAGATAACTATGAGTCTTCTATATCTGTCCCCTTCCCACTATGTTTGCATTAGTTGAACTTAGATATCTAAATAATCAAAACTCATTTCAACTTTTACCAAGACCACTTCTCTGCTTCCCCAATAGCTATTTTTAAATTACTAACCTCATTTACCTCTTAATTGCTGTTTGAATATTAATAAATTTTATTAATTTAGCTAAGCCAAAGAGCATTTCTGGTTTTATAAAAATTAATTTGAAATGTCTATTAATAAAATAATCCATCATTTGAGGCTTAGAGTAGATTTTGCAGAAATTCAATTGGAAATTTCTGACATATATAATAGAAAAAGGTTAAATATGGAGTTTTCAATACAGACATCCCTTTACTCATTATTCATTTAGGACAGGTCTTCCCGACCACAGGTAGTATTTAGATAACTTGAAAAAACAAGGATTCACTGAAAACGAAGTCAAGGGTAGAACTCCAAGTTTTAATTAATTTATAAAGTAGAAGATAATCCATTTTGTAGAACCAAACTTCCTTTATTTAGTTTCCTCTTTACATGTGTTTTTGCTTTGTTTTGGTGTTATTAAGTCAACTTTCATTCTAAAAGTTAGGGGTAATTCTCAGCCATCTAAGTAGATTTCAAGGGACTTGAAATAGAGCAGACAAGGCAAAGAGCTTCCTTTTAGCCATCTATCCATCCATCCTTCCATCCATCCAGATTCCAGAGTGAACGTGAGCATGTTTATCTCTAGTCTCTGCAAATTAGGGAAAAAAAAAAAAAGAAACTCCTCTTTTGCTTTTAAAATAGTTAAGCAAAACATATGTTCATTAACAGAGAGAAGAAGGTATTTATCACTGATTATTAAAAATCATGGTTTCCAGAGGTGCCAGGATGGCTCAGTCGGTTAGGCATCCAACTCTTGATTTTGGCTCAAGTCATGATCTCAGAGTTGTGGGATCCAGCCTGTGGGCCAACTTCACACTCAGCATGGATTCTGTTTGACACTCTTTCTCTCCCTTTTTCCCTCCTTCAATATACTCTCTCTATATATATAAAATAAATAAAATTTTAAAAAGAAAAAAATTAAAATCATGGTTTCCAGATACACACATATGCAAACATACTTCAGTAAGGTGAAGCCTATTTAAAAAAAAACAAAGCAAACAAAAAAATCATGGTTTGGGGGTTTTGCCAATATTGACTTTTTTTTTTTTAATTCAGAGGCGGAGAGAGAGAGAGGCAGAGACACAGGCAGAGGAAGAAGCAGGCTCCATGCAGGGAGCCCGATGTGGGACTCGATCCCAGGTCTCCAGGATCACACCCCAGGCTGTAGGCAGCGTTAAACCACTGTGCCACTGGGGCTGCGCAACTTTTTTAGATTAAGTTATGATGTATCAGTCACTAGCACGTAATAAGTAAGACAGTAGCATCCTTGTCGAGTGAAGCAAAAAGAGTAAATCAGAGATTAGAATGTGGCACTCAAAGTACAGAGTTCTGTGGCAAGTCATGGGAAGGAGCCCATAACTGGCCGGGTCAGAAACTTTTTCTAGGAGAAAAAAGGATATCCAAGTTAAAACCTGCAGGGTGTTGACTTATGTTTATTGCCACTAATGATCCAAGCAATTTAAAAAGTAGAACAATAGTCATATACAACTTGTTTGTATGTTATTTGCAATGATTTTTTGAAAAAATAAAATCCTCCATTGGTGAGGGTTTGACAGTAGAGGAAGAGTCCTGATTGAGTAGTGGTGAGGATGGAAGACTTGGTATTGTCACTCTCACTACAATGTGGAACATACACACAAAAATATTAAAACATGTACACCTCTCAACCTAAAATACAAATCCTACACATTTACTCTGAAGAAAAATTAAAGATATGGGAAATATTACCTACACTACCATCTAAATATTTATGGATCTGGTAATGAGTAAATAAATAATAGTGCATTCATATAATAAAATACTATTAAATCATTAAAACATTGTTAATAAATGTTTGTTGACTGACATGGATTCAATCATGATACATTATATTTAATAAGAAGATTATACATTTTGGCATAGGAAGAATCCATTTTTGTTAAAATAAATACACACGAAAAAAAAATCCTGGAAAGATACCAAAATTGTGTTGAAGTCATCACTGGGTGAAGGATTATGAATACTTTTATTTTTCTGTTTGTGTGTCTCTATTTTCTAATGTTCTCCATTGAAAATATGCTGCTTTTATAATTAGAAAATAAAAATTATGGGGCCAGGAGACAAAACTTATTAAATTATAAATATACTCCCATCCTCCTCCTGCCTCATAAGCAGAACAGATACTGAGAAAGATGTTTCATTTTGCTGCAGATGTAAGGGTGAGGACAAAATGGATGAGATGAGAAAGGGACTGGACTTCTCTACACAGACCCTACATCAAGCTACCAGAGGAGAAAAAACTATGATCCTGGGAAGAGACATGTGGAAACAGAGTGCAAGACCCAGGCAAAGAAAGAGAAACAAGGGGCAAGAGGAAATACAAAGATGAGTGCTCATTAACTGCTATATAATCAGTAGAACTTTGGAGAAGGGAGAATTTTCAAGAAGTTTTGCTTTGTCATATGTGGTATCTCTCTCTCCTAGGGGTTTGCCAAAAAAATCTTTAGGAAAGACCCACATACTGGAATAGAACTTGTGTGTATTTTAGAGGAGACACCAGTGGAAATAACCATCTCCTTACTAAAATGAACATAGACTCCCAGAAACGATAAAAAGTTGACTTTTGTAATGATGTAACAGAGCAATAACAACAAAAAGTCTGAAAAGTAGAACGTGGCAGATTTTGTTTTTAACTTTCTCAAAGCCATGGGCACATGTGTGGGAATCTCAGAGACAGAGTGGCTATTCTTAGAGCCCTCAGATGGCTAAAAACAATGCTTCACGTGGGAGAAGGAATTAGGGAGGCCCTGCCGTCATGAGCAAAGCTGGGAGTCAGGTGTGCAACACGGAGCAGAGCAGGGCAGGAGAGGTTTTGCTGGTCTGGGAATAGGAGGAGCCTTGAATTGAGGAGAGTCATAAAATACGCCAAGTCTCTCATGTCAGGGGAAAGCACTGGTGACAGCGGAAGACAGGTTTTGAGGAAGCCTACGGATGAGCATAAAGTTCCACGTGAAGATGAAGCTCTCATCAACACAGCCAAAATGATCTCTTAAGAACAGATAATGCTCCTCCAGGCAAATCTCTTTTGTTCACAGTGAACCAAATTCCGTGTGCAGCCCCATGTGATCTGACCCTCTGTCACTCTCTCCTCCTCTGATCCTCACTTCTTACTGCACCCCACACTGACTGCCTTGCTGTTTCTATAATTCACTGAACACAAGCTCACCTTAGAATTTCATGCCAGCTGTCCCTCTGCCTGGAGGCTCTTCTGGCACATCTCCACTCGGCTCACTCCTTGCTCATAGTTCACCTTCCCTAGGTTGCACCACGGTCACCGTATCTAAACATGCAAGCAGCTTTCACTAACCCCCACTCCATGCTTCCAGTTCCCCTCCCATAGCACAACCACCTTCTAGCTTTCAATTTATTTGTTATGTTTACATATTATGTTGCATTTTTTATGTTCACAAGAGCTGAACTTTTTGTTTCTACAAGCACTGATATATCCCAAGCATCTAGAACAATACCAAGCCTTCTATTTGTTCTCAAAAGATAATTTTCAATAAATAAATGAGTGAAGAAAGCTGTGCATGCTTGTTTCAATCCTCAATGATCACTCAGGAATCTGGTTTCTTTTAGGAAAACTATGCAAATGAAGAATAAGAAAACCTTGGGGTGCCTGGGTCACTCAATCAGTTAAGCATCTGACTCTTGATTTCAGTTCAGGTCATGATCTCAGAGTTGTGAGATCGACCCCTGCATCAGGCTCTGCACTGGGCATGGAGCCTGCTTAAACTTCTCTCTCTCCCTCTCCTCGAATCCCTCTAAAATCAATCAATCAATCAATCAATCAACCAATCAATCAATCTAAAATAATTATAGGACCTTAAAATGGTTCCATTGGAGTATTTAGAGCTATACTGTCAAATAAATATTCAGATCATTAAATTGTTCCTATTAATGTCATTCTTTAGAACTCTTCTTTCTGTAAGGTCTTGAGAGTAAAAATACTTTTTAATTTGATAACTAGCTTCCAATTTCCTCACCTGTAAGATGAGGGGATGGCACTAGACCATTATAATTATCTCTCCCAAAATGCCACACATGATTTTCAAATGTTTGGAATTATTAAGAATTTAAGATGAGAAGTAGAATCTATTGATAATGACCACATTCTTATGCATAAAACAAGAATGTTTAGAAAAATGTCATGTGGCAACACTGGCACATAGTAAGTTTGAGAGAGGAGGGATTTCTCCTTTTTTTACTGTCTTTTAGCCTCTTATCTGAAAAAAAGTGCTTTCTCTATTGCACAACACAGTAAAGTTCACAAAAGCCCTGTTTCTATCGTAATTTCCTGTGTTTCACTATTACTTTGATGATGTCTATTCTCAAGTTTTGACACCTTCACACAGCTTGGCAAAAATGCAAACAGTGGCTAAATCCCCAAGTTCAACAGCTTGTAGCACCTTTTGGCATCATTTAAAATTCATTAAAATAAAGGGAAAAAACTAATCTGTAAATAAATCATTGCTTGAATTAATGTATAAGAACCCGATTTGATGAGCAAGCCATAAATAGTATACCGTCAATATTCCTAAACCAAAGTAACCTCATGTCAAAAACAAAGGGAATTAATAAGTTTTACATACATTTCAATGTTCATTTTCCTCTTTGACACTCAGTCTAACTAGAAAAATAAAATTTTTTCACACCTTCAAAATCTGAGGAAATATTACATCTTAAAGCCTGTGTTTCAGAGTTACTGCTTGATCAATGAACAATTAAATCTGTTTAATATGTTACAATGATCTTCACATTAATTTGCCTGGAGTAAAAACAAGAGCTCCACACAAGATTGATCAAATGACTTTTAAGTCTCCAATGCTAAATTGTTGCGGAATACAAATGGAAGCGCATTATAGCCACATGAGCATGCAGCGAATTCCTAATGAGCAGGTGCCATCATGGTGATTACAATATATAATGACACCACCCACAGATTAAAGCACTGCCCGGCACTCTGCATTCGAGACCTGGCACTGCAACTACTGTACAGTCTTTGCTGGATCAATTCAAGCCTCATTTAGACTCTAAATGAATGTGCTTTGGATGAATGTATTTTATAAATGGATTAAATGTATTTTATAAATGGATTTTTTCTTTCAGAATCCTCAAATGTCCCTGATTCTCCATCAGAAATTATCCTTTCTTTGCTTGGCGAATGCCAGATTAAGATGTCAAAAGACATGATCAGAATTTAACTTAAACTTCAACCACTGTGTCCCCTCCTCCTCCATAAAGCATCTTGAATTCTTCCTTCCAGGGACGACTCTAGCACAAAGATTATAATGGCAGAAAATAAGTGCCCAAGGAAAGAGAATTTTAAGGAAGTCTGCACATCAAACTAGTATTTCTTCACTCATTTATTCAAGAACAAAGATTTCTAGAAAAGAAAGAATGTCAAATCCTCAGTCATTTTTATCAAAGCCAGACAAGCATGCCGTCTCCTAATGGTTTTCAATTTTTTTGGCAGTTCCAAAGTTCTTTTCTGCTATCTGGTTGGCATCCCATTCACTACTGCTATAGTGCATTGTGTTCCCCCATAAAATCAAACAAATGGGGAAGTGCCCTCCTGAAGCTCAAAAAAAAAAAAATGCTCTTGTTAGAACCAGCACAAATGGATTAGAAAGCATGTGGTGGACGCTATGTCTAGTCCGTGTCATTTGAGTAGGTACAAGTGAAAAAATAGACAGACTCCCAAACTTCACACTCCTTAAAAAAAAAAGGAAAAGTGGTTGTCAAAGACCAGTCAAGAGTCAAGATACCTATGGGAGAAATTAGAGTGACTATCAACTAAGGTACAAACAAATTAAAAGTGGCCTCCATGAATTTCAGTCAGGATTGGCTAGTTTATGCTGTGGTAACATAAAATGCTGAAATATCAAGGGCTCAGCACAGCAAAAGGGTAACTCACCCGAAATCCTTCTGCACAGGTCCTGGAGGCTCATCCCAGCTTAGCTGGCCACCTTCCTCTCACTGTTGAGGGAGGCCGTGGAGAGGACAGGCCCACTAGCTGACCTGCCAGCCGGGCCAGGCCACCAGAACCTCCCTCCCCCCCTCCCCTGTCCTTGGGATGTGGGCTCCTTGAGAGAGCAGTGTGCTGGTGAGAGCACATGGGCGACCACGCCAGGCACCCAGGTTCAGCTCTGCAGAGGCTTCCAGAGTCCTGCAGGGTAGATGCCACGACCCGCTCCTGCTGCAGGGGCAGACAACAAGCCTGGCAAGCGAGCTTGCTTGCTCTCCAAGCCTGGCCCACCAGTCTGGAGTAGCCCTCCCATCCTCTCCCGGCCCTCAGTGCCTGGGGGCCACTTTGCAGCCAACACTTGGAGCCCCCAAGACCACGAAGCAAGAGACGAGCATGGCCCCAGGCAGCCTTACAAGGACAGGGTGACAAAGGACTTTGGTCCCAGGGCATCACATGGAATCTCTACTCACACTTCATTGGCTAAAGGAGTCACAGGATCACACCGAACCTTGAAGGTAGAAATACAATCCTTTTCCCATCCCTATGCCCCAGTCTGAGGGGCTTGGCAAAAGCAGAACCAGAAACATCGGTGAATAACCCAAATACTTTCCGAAACATGGAAAGCAAATGAATCGGATTTCCCTTCTGGATGTCAAGCTATACATTCCCCAGCCTATATACTCTGACCTGATCTGCTCTTTGCCAATAAATGTATGTGGAATTATGGAATAGACGTCATTATGGAAATATGAATGGAGGGTAGCCCGGGTGGCCCAGTGGATTAGCGCCGCCTTCAGTCCAGGGCATGATCCTGGGACCCGGGATCGAGTCCCACATCAGGCTTCCTGCATGGAGCCTGCTTCTCCCTCTGCCTGTGTCTCTGCCTCTCTGTGTGTGTGTCTCTCATGAATAAATAAATAAAATCTTTAAAAAAAAAAAGAAATATAAATAGAGGAGATAGGTAAATTAATAACGGTGTGGTGAATATTTACATAAAAGATAATTAGGATTATTTTATACCTAATCTAAAGGCAGAGAAGAAAAAGGAAATTGAGAGATATTTATTTTCAGTGAATTTTGATGGGTAAAATTATCCTCTTTTATTAAAGTGAAGTAAGAAATAATTGAGCTAAAAAGTGTACAAAAATTAAAATGTAAAGCAATGTTCATGCTCCTATTCCTAAATCCAAGCTTATTATGAGTCTGATAAACTACATAACTCAATTTTAGACATTTATTAAGGCAGATGTTTTATTCAACAATAAGATCATTTGTAAAAGAAAAAAAAAGTCTAAAATATATAATTTTACCACCAGGGCTAGCTTGATGCACAAAGATTTTTTTAGCACATAATTAACAACCAAAATCTTTGAATACTCCTCTGTATCTATCATCCAGTACCCTATAATTGATTGTTTTTATTATTCAGTGAGTAGTCTTAGAGGAATTAAAAATTGCATTGTGTCATCAGCAGTTTTAAGAGATGAAAAGATTGGCACTCTGTATGTGAAATAAAAATATAGTATGAAAACAAAGGATAACAAATCCAGAACGAAATATTTTCACTATGTATGAGGCGCCTGGGGGCTCAGTCGGTTAAGTGTCTGCCTGTGGCTCAGGTCACGATCTCGGGGTCCTGGCATCGAGCTCCTTGGCACCAGGCTCCCCTCCCAGTGGGGAGGCTGCTTCTCCCCCTCCCACCCACCCCCTACTCTTTCTTTCTCTCAAATAAATAAATACAATCTTTTTTTAAAATGTTGTTTCACTATGTGCTATGACAAAAGTATTTCTAAGGATTTGAAAACAAGTTTTAATCACAGCTTATGTAAACACCATTGTTAAATCTACAACTTCCATAAAAGTGGACAGAGCAGAACCTAAAACTAAAAGGGGAAGGGGATCAAAGTGGAATAATTCGTTTGCATTTATTATTGATGAAAACTAGAGAAAGAACCAGCAAGTCGAGATGAAAGGTTTAAAATACAAGAAATATGAACTGAGCTTATAAATTGATTTCCATCTCAGAGGAAACCTGTCACGGTGATTGCTGTCCCCTCGTTCCGGACGTCACACTCAGCCCCACTTTGGATTTCTTTTTGAGAACGCCAAGTGCAGCGGGGGCAGCGGTGATTACTGGGCCTGCAAATCCTGCATTTCTTTCTGTCCCGATTTCATCAGATAAAGGTATTAATAAGCTGGAGCTCAAGGAGAAGAGGGTGACCGGGACAACAAGGATTTACAGAAATACTCTTACGAAGAATGAGTAAAATTCCTGGCAAGATCTAAGCTAGAGGGGGAAAAAAGTCACAAGAATAACAGGATGGCTCTCTTATAATATTTAAAGAGCTGTACCCTCTGCAGTTAGTTGGGAAGGATGGATGATGAGGGGGATATGGATAAATAAATATTATATTTATTATATTATATTACATTATTATAAATAAATAAATATTCATAACAGTTATAACTGAACCAAAAAGATCATTTGGCCCCAAATTTTTTATAGAAAACACCTTAAAAATCAGATGCTTTTATTTTGGGGATGCTGTGAAAAGAACATTTATATTGAATGGGAAGTTAGACGAAATAAATTCCAGCATCCTTTCTAATGCTCTGATTATAACAGTATATACATTTAGAGCTTTGACACATTTCTTAGATATAAATTTGATTTGGGAGAAAAAAATCCTTAGGAGCCAAACTGAATGATTTAACTGGGCAATCAAACTGAGTTATAAGTGGGTGTGTGCTGGGGAGAAGGAGGGTTGTATGTTTAAATCAAGCAAGACCTATGCTATATGTTGGCAAATTGAACACCAATAAAAAATAAATTTATTATTAAAAAAACAAAAAAACAAACAAACAAAAGCGAGACCTATGCTATATGTTGGCAAATTGAACTCCAATAAAAAATTTTTTAATAAATAAATAAATAAATAAATAAATAAAGCGAGACCTTACATTAATGAACTAATTTTAATATGTTGCTTTAAACCGGCTCTGAATAGAATGCCCAAAGTGCTTTTGCATTGTTTTGTCGGTTTTCTTGACTTGTGGAGTATTTTCTGAACGTACAGTATCTCTTTCACCATAGGGCCCTTATCTTATTTTTAAACATTTGAAAATCAGGGAAAAGATCTTTTTTTTTTTTTTGAAATTTACATTCCTATCACTCTAACAATAACCACCTTTTTCCCCCATTCATCTTTTTCCCAGTCTTTTTCTTTTGAATGGGCCTTTTACACATATTCCGTCCGTTACTGATGGTAACTGTGCTCTATTAAGTCGTAGCAAACACAAACTCGGTGCTCGCAGGCGCTGAAGTGCGGTCTTTGGGCTAATACAGGGGAGGCTCCTCGAGCCCGCGGTCACCACACTTGCACCCGTCAATCATCTGTAACCTGCTCCGTGGATCTAAAGGTGACCTTATGTATTGTTGATCCACTAACCTTGGACTCCCAGCCAAGGGCGCTGGAACTCGTGCCTGCCCCACGTCTGTGCTCACCCCGCCGGCCCCTCCAGGCCGCTGCACGTCTGCAGGCGAGGGCACCTGGAGGGGTTGCACCAGGCTGCATTTCCCCACCTGGAGGACGTGGCGCCCTCGCTCTGCACCACGTAGGAGCTCAGAGCTGCAAGTGATAGGCCCCCCTTTGCAAGCAGGGTCACAGCAGTGCGACCTCTGAAGGGACGTGAGCTGGCGGGCCCAGAGTTACCTCTGTTTGTCTCCAAATGTGGGGCATTTGAGGCTTCAACCGACACCCCTGGGACTAAGTTCCCATCACTTGGTTCTTACCGCCCAAGCGTGGCCTCTGCTGTGGGCTTCACGTGGTTAATGATCATACCCCCGATTTCTCCGCCTTCGATCCTGCGTGGAAGAGAGAGGATCCTCCCCAGCAATCCTACCGAATCTCCTGTGAAGTAGTTCTGGCCTGAATGGGTGACGTTCCCCTCCCCGAAGCCATCGTGGTGGCCACCGATGGCCCATGTCCCGGGCATGGCCTCTGGGACTGAAGCGGGCTCAGCACCGCCCGTCCAGGGGACGCAGAGGCCGCAGGTACCCGGGGGGCAGATGTGTCCGGGAAGCCCACCAAGAGGCCCCACTGGCAAAGGCTTCCCCGCGCTCAAACGTCATACCGCGGTGCTCACCTTTCTGCGAGGGACTCCAAATACATTTTTAGGTAACGGGATCACAATTGCAAACAGGATTATAGGATATTGATCTGGGCAGAGCCTGGGCTCTAATTCACCCGCCAACCCAGCGGGGAGCAGCCGTCCCGGCCACAGATCACCCGACTCTCTAAATAGCTCCAGGGACAGGGACGATTCGAAGCTGCACATCCCGCCCAGCTTTGGGCCCCAGTTGGTCCGTTGCACGAGGCCCCCTTTGCACCTGTGCCTCGGCTCCCCGTCCTCTGGGCCGCCGCCTCCGAGGAAGGACCCCGCCACCGCTGCCTCCCACGGCATCGCAGTCCCCTCATCATCCTCGGAATAATTTCTATTTCATCCCTGTTCCTTTTAAAATGTGAGGCCCCAAATACCTTGGCGATGAACGGAGACAGTCCATCTGACAAGCTGTTACCAGGACATTATCCGGCGGCGGTGCCCGGGGCCCGGTGGCGAGTCCTGCCCTCAGCTGAGGCCTGGCCTGTGGCCCTGGGCCCCGAGAGGGCCTGTGGCTCCGAGCTCGCGGCCCAGTGGGCTCCACCCCTCCTCTGCACCCCCCCCCCCCCCGCTCACATTCCCTCTCTCACTTGCTCTCTCTCTCCTTAATATAAGTCATCTTCTTAAAAAAAGAACATTTTGTATATATGCTCCCCCACTCAGGGAAGAACCTGGTGAAGCCCTTTCTAGCCCTTTCTGCACCCTGGGCTCCCCCGTGGACGGCTCCCCCTCTTTGGGAACACCCTCACCACCAGTTCTACGTGAATAAGCCCTACCCATCCCTCAAGGCCTCTCGCACTCACCTCCCCACCCACCCCCAGCAAGTCATTCAACACACTGAATCTTTCCCTTCCTTTAAACTCCCATCTGGTTGGTTGTTCTGTGGTTGTTCTATCATTAGTCCGTTTATCCTTCTCTTATGGAATCTATCACACATCACATATTGTCTTCGGTAATTCTCTTACCCCGATACCAGACTATCCGAGTCTCCAGAGACGACCAGTGTCTTTTACTTTTCCTCCCCTTGCTTAGCACGGCCAAGGCGCTCCATAGGTATCATCTTCTGAAACGAACGATGAGGATGCTAACAGCGCTGCAGTAACACAGGCGTCAGCTAGTTCTACCCTACCTCTGCCTTCCTTAACTTTACACTCTCTCTCTCCAAAAACTGAACTGAGTTCTTCCTTCAGAATAAAATTTTACTGATCACATTGTATTAATCTCAGGATTTTCCTATGTCTAGCTTTAGCTTTCCTGAAAACCTTACAAGTTCCGGTTTGTAAAATACAAATTTCATGAAAATATTGCGCATATTTTACTCACCATTTTATCTGCCATACTTAAAACAATGCCAGATACATGATATTTTCAAAAGAAGTTTTGTTGAACTGTATTTATAATTATGACTTATTTAATTATAATTAGTCTTTATATCTGTACTCCTCTACATGCTCTCCCTAATATGTTTTACACACCTTATATGTTAAGCCCTATATGTACACAATTTTTTCTAGAGACTTAGAGAGAATACTAATGCACTTATCATAATAAAATGTGATGCACTATTCAAATTTAGAAAGAATGATATATTAGAAAGCATACTGGTGGTTGCCAGAGACAGAGTTAGGGGTGGGCAAAATGAGTAAAGGGGATCAAAAGGTTCGACTTTCCAGTTATAAAATAATTAAGTCATGAGGATGGGATGTACACCATGGTACTTGAAAGTTGCGGGGACCCCTGGATGGCTCAGCAGCGGAGCGTCTACCTTCGGCCCAGGGCATGATCCTGGAGTCCTGGATCGAGTCTCCCAGTGGGCTCCCTGCAGGGACCCTGCTTTTCTTCTGCCTGTGTCTCTGCCTCTTTCTCTTGCTCTCTCTGTGTCTCTCATGAATAAATAAAATCTTTAAAAAAAGGAAAGTTGCTAAGAGAGTTTACATCTTAAAAGCTCTCATCACAAGAAAAAAAATTCTGTAACCACATGTGGTGATGGATGTTAACTGGACTTACTGTAGTGATCACTTCACAATGTACACAAATATTGAATCATGTTGTACACCCAAAACTTATCTAATATTGTATGTTAATTTTACCTCATTAAAAAAAGAATGGTGTTTTAATTTGCAAGAAGCCACATTTAAAAAGAGAACAAGAATATTCTTTCATATATAATATATAAAATGTCATAGAAATTTAAAACATTTCGGTTTTGATTTTTTTCATCCTTTTGTCTGTACACATTTTATTTATTTGACCGAGAGAGGAGCGGGAGAGAGGACAAATAGGCAGAGGAAGAGGGAGAAGCAGGTTCCCCGCCAAGCAGAGTCCAATGTGAAGCTTGATCCTAGGACCCCGGGGTCATGACCTGAGCCAAAGGCAGATGCCTAACCAACTGAGCCACCCAGGTGCCCCTTGTCTCTACATATTTATACAAACTTTCAAAGTACTTAATGAAAAGAGACAAATAGATACCTTGTGTATACCATTGAATTCCACATAACCATAATGGTTTGCACTCTCTGGAGATGAGGAACTGCATCTTCAAAGAGCTATCATAACTCCCTAAGGTCATACAGCCAAAAAGAGACAAAGTCAAAGATTTAAGCCTGAGCTGAGGTCTCTCTGAGAACAAAACCCAGGTCGTATCCCTTCATGGAGTCAGGACTCCAGCCATCAACCTGGGACTTTGTACAAATTAAGGTGCTAAAAAATATGATGTAAGGCTGCTTTGTCTCATATATTTTTAATACTTGAATAAATGTGCATAGGCTGGCTGAAACGCAGAACGCTTATCAAATTCTAAATAATATCATCAGAAAATTACCCACATTTTTTAAAAGGATAGATAAAACATGAAAACTCTGATTAATCTGGTGTTTGCAATTTGTTGCTAAAAATCAAACATTATATATAATTTTAAAGACTCTGCTTTACAGGAGACATCATATAAAGAATTTAAATCTCACACGTTTTGCAGTTTTAAAAAAGTAACAGGGAAATGGGTTGGGTGCTAAATCCGGAGAACTCTCTCTCAATTCCACCTATATAAACATCTGAATTTTTTTTTTTGTAAATTTATTTTTTATTGGTGTTCAATTTGCCAACATATAGAATAACACTCAGTGCTCATCCCATCAAGTGCCCCCCTCAGTGCCCGCCACCCAGTCACCCCCACCCCCCGCCCTCCTCCCCTTCCACCACCCCTAGTTCGTTTCCCAGAGTTAGGGCTCTTTCATGTTCTGTCTCCCTTTCTGATATTTCAACATCTGAATACTTTAAAACAAGTATCCCGAAGGGACGTTCAAAGCCAACCTCACTTCCTCCCACTCTTGAACTTGTCATCTGCCTTTTGCCACAACACACTGTTATTTTTCCGACGAGCAGCATTTGGATGCTCATTTTCCTCCACTTCCTTCCTGCTTCCACCGGATGATGACAGTCATTAGACGCTCCGTGGGTGCTCCAGGCCTCGCAATCATCCCCATGAGCGGGCCGCACGGCACAACTCTGGGCGAGGGAGACGCAGCCCAGCGGAGACTTCGGAATATCCATTACTGTGGAAAGTGTAGCCTCTGACCCCAACGGTGTAGCTGCGACGGGATGGCTCCCCTTCCTTGCCTGCAGGACGGCTCAGCCTAAGAAGGCTGGTTGGACACACTACCTTGGCTGAAGCATCTCCAGTCACTGAGCCGGACGCCGAATGCCTTTCCGGCGCCAGGAGCTTGTACCAAGTCAGCTCCGCGGAAACCCACTCTCCCTGGGCCGCCTTCTGGGCAGCTCGATGTGGTTCCAAAATGCTTTAGTCATTTTCAATAATTAAGGGAGTCTCAGTCTCACCGTGGTTACAGACGTGTCATCCTCTCCATCCTGAACTTGCGATCCGTTGTTGGGGGCCCGGCCTATTTTCAAATAACATTCCTGGAAACTGGAAGCTCCTTGTGAGACTTGGCTACACCCTTCGGCTCCCACAGCTCTTTGCCTGTGTCAGCAGCAGCAGCTTCAGCCCCAGGGCTCCCTGACTCCCCGCCTGGGGCCTTTGCACTTCCACAGCTCAGCTGGGTCTTACCCTGGGAGCAAGGGACTCAGGGGGGCTCGTTCCCTCTCAGCTTCTCCGCTACCAGGCTTCCTTCCTCGCTATTTTCTTTTTCCTCAGGCTCTGGTAGTAGCAGAGCAAGACCCACAAGCCTGGAAGCTCAGCAAACATCCAGTCAATAGGGGAAAATGTTTACTCCTCGTCACACAGAGTTTATCAGTGAGAGCCTTGTAACTTCCAGAAGAGGAACAAGCCGTAAAGCACACCCCACTTTCCCGCGGGAAGGGTCTCCTCCTCCTCACTTCCTGCATACTTTCCTATTGCTGCGGTAACAACATTACCGACAGAGGCTTGCAGCAAAACTGCAATAATGTGTTATCTCACAGTTGTAGAGGTCAAAAGTCTGACGTGGGTCCTATGGAGCTAAAAGCCAAGTGTCAGCCGGGCTGTGCTCTTTCTGAGGGTTCTGGGGATGAATGCAGGTTTTCCTAGGTTCTCAGAAGTTGTCTATATTCTTTTCCTCATGACCCTGAATCATCACTCAAGCCTAAGCTGCTGTTGCCATACGCAAACTCCCCTGCCTCTGTCATGCATGACGTTGTGATTACACTGAGCCCATCTCGTAACCCAGGACACTCTGCCCATCTCAAGATCCTTAAGTTAGTTATATCTGCAAAAGCACTTTTGCCTTGCAGATTAATATATTCACAAGTTCTGGGGGCGGGAGCATAATTCTATCTACCCCACTCCTAGTTTCCCTCTTATTTCCAAAGTTATCAGACCCATTATGGACTCTAGGACAAAACCTCAGGCAATCAGGATTCTTATGTCAATAATCAGAGCTCTCCAAGTCAGCCTTGGGAATTGGAGAAGTCACTGGTAGCCAACCTTAGAGCTACCCTTGATGATCCTTACCTCTTGTTGTCTATGCCTTTGTGTGAAGGCATCTCCTACATTGAATCAAGGAAGCCGTGTGACCATTGAATACAAAAAAAAAATCACTTCTTCTCTGGTCTCTTGGGATGGTAGCTTAGGGGAAATCCACTCAAGAAGTCCTATGGGAGGTCCATGTGGATGAGAAATGAGGCCTCTCACCAACAGTCAGCACCAACCTGCTGGCCACATAAGCGAGACATCTTTAATACGGATCCTCCACCTTAGCCAAGCTATCAGGTGACTGTAGGCCCAAATGACATCTGACTGCAAATCCATGAGAAATAGTTAAAAGCATCCAAGCCACTCCAGAATTCCTGACTTACAGAAACTGAAAGATAGTAAATAATTATAAGCCAGGGTGCCTGGGTGGCTCAGTGGGTTAAGCATCTGCCTTCAGCTCAGGTCATGATCCCAGGGTCCTGGATCAAGCCCCAAGTCAGGGTCTCTGCTCAGAGAGTCTGCTTCTCCCTCTCTGTCTGTGCTTGCTCTCTTACTCTCTCTTTCTTAAGTAAATAAATAAGATCTTTAAAAATATATATTTATAAGCCACTAATTTTGGGGCAATTTGTTCTGCAGCAAGAGATAATGAATATAGTCACTATCTCCACTGAAGTCCTCAGAATTAACTCCTAGGGGTAGGAAAAATGCTCAGCCAGCACTTACCTTCAATCCATTACAGTTGATAATGCCATTAGAGTTTTTAAAAAAGACTCATTTTTTAGAGTAATTTTAGATTTACATCAAAGTTGAAAGAAACGCAGAAGTTGCCCATATACACCTGTTCCCCCTACGCACAGAGTCTCCTCTGTTGTCAACAACACTCACCAGAGTGGCATATTTGTTACCAAGGATGATTCAAAGTCCATAGGTTAGCTCAGGGTTCACCCTTGATGTCACACACTCAGTGGGTCAAGAGAAGCTACGTGTAGAAGACACACAAGAGCTAAGGAAGACATTTCAAGCAGTGAGAACAGCTAGAGAATAGGCCCCAGTGTGAGAGGAGATGGGGCTTAGATAAAAGACTAAATACACCTCATGTGGATGGAACTGAAAAATCAAGAGGAGCTCCTGGTTGCTCAGTCAGCTGAGCATCCGACTCTTGATTTCAGCCCAGGTCATGATCTCAGGGTTGTGGGATCAAACCCCATTTATTATGTTATGCTGCTGATATTTAGGGGTTTGTCCATTGTGCATGTTTGCATTAACTCCTTTGACTAGCACCAATGGAAATGAAAGACCTCAACAGGGCTCCATGCTCAGCTCGGTCTGCTTGAAATTCTCTCTCTCCTCTCCCAACTCACACACATGCTTGCACTTTCTCCCTCCCTCCCTCCCTCTCTCTCTCTCTCTCTCTCTCTCTCTCAAATGAAGAAATCTTTTAAAAAAGAAAGAAAGATCAAGAGAGAACATAGTTCAAGAGAAGAGTGGAAAAGTTTATGGGGCCAGACCATATCCTGGATTTGGTGTTTTGCCCTAAGAACAAAACTATAAAAGTAGAGCTAGGATAATATAGGTCATAAAAAAGGAGGAAAGAAAGTTTCATAAGGAAGCAGGGTTAATGCATCAGTGTGGCTAAGGAGTCAAGTCAGTGGCATGTTAGCCAGCCTCAGGGATGCTGCATGACTTCTAGCAGTGGGTCGGGAAAGAGCATTCAGCTCCGCCTTGCACTTGCTGGTCATGCCTCCCGAGACATCAGGCACTGAGGAAGCCCAGCAACCACGTGAGAAGACCATGTGTAAGTATTCCCGCAACAGCCCCACTGAGGTCCCAGCTACAGGCATCACCAACCACCAGACATGCGAGGGAGCCCATCTCTGGATGAGTGTAGTCCTTGGCCTTGGAGCTCCCCCCGCAGATGTTGAGTGGAACAGAGAAAAACTGTATCTATAAATCCCTGTCCAAATGGAAGACCCAAATACAAAATGAATAGTGACATTATTTCAAGCTACTAAATTTTGAGTCGTTTGTTTAGTAGCAATAAATAATTGGAGCAGTTACGTATTCCATATGGCAGAGCTACAGGATGGAGGGGCCATCCGACCGGCATCAGACTGTACATGGTTGAGAAAGGGACATTTATTATGCTATGCTGCTGGTATTTAGGGGTTTGTCCATTGAGCACGTTTGCATGAACTCCCTTAACTAGTACAGATGGGAATGAAAAACCGCAACAGAGCCTAGCAAGAATGACGTCATTGGTGATCTCCGGGAGACTTACTTAGGTGGCTTGATGCTTGAAGGAACCAGATATGTGAGGACGGACTCTGAGGACACCAAGGCAGATTCCTAGACGACTATTCCCGGTAATTTGCTTATGAAGGGCAATGCAGCTGGGCAGGGATCAAGAATCTAGTGAAGCTTTCATTTTTATTGAGAATGTGTAAATAGGGAAGAATTGGGCTGAGAAGAATTCAGCTGAGAGAGGGAGGTTGAAAGGAAGAAGAGAAAAGAGGTGCAAGGATTGGGGGTGGGGAGGGGAGGAAATTGGATTCAAAGAGGCAGAGGAATTAGTCTTAGAGGTAACAACTCTTCTATTTCCCTGAGAAAAAGGAGGAACCAAGGAATATATACACAGTGGCTTTGTTCGTCTCCTACTGAAATTTAGGACTGCTTTTTCTCTTTAAAGTTGGTCAGGCTTACCTGCTGAGGGTGAGATGGAGCAAGAGTCCAAAATTTGAGGACTGGTGACAAGAAGGGGTGCAGGGCAGGCTCGGGCACCTGCAATTGTGAATATTTTCCTCCCGGGTGCCAGGGCCTCTCTCAGCCCTCTGAATGGCTCATTCCTCCCAGTGGGAGATCTTGCTCCCTCACTCACACTCCTACCCCAGCCTCAAACCGTCCACGTCTATCCTGTCAAAATCCCTCACAGGCCACCCCCTCCCCGCTCCGCACCAACACCAGTGTAGACATCCTGTTAATCCAGGCAGCCAACCTTCACACAGCAATTCTTGCCCGGAGTCTCTGACAGCAAGGAAACATTCTGTGTTATTTATGTACATATCTAGCTCTTCATTAGGTTATCGGTGTCTTTGAAGAGCAGACTTCATGCCTTTATCCTGGTCTCTCCCATAGGGCCCAGTATTTAGCAGAGACACAGCTGTCTACTTGGTAATGTTTGCGAACCATTTTTAACTTGAAGTTACTAGCCACTTAGAATATTAAGATCTATTCCCTCTCATAATTTGGTGAAACGTTCCAACTATCCTTTATTCCTCTCAGTGGCACCAAGGAGGTAGAAGAGACATTAATAACAAATTGTCTACAAAGACCATGCGTGTTTTACTCATGAAAGGAGATGCGATTTCTTCTATTTGTGGAGTCAAAGCCTGGCTAGCTGTGTGGTAAGGTAGGTAAAAACAGGGACTCTGAAAGCAAAGAGCCCTAAAATTAATTCTCAGATCCAAAATTGCTAGCTATGTTTCTTCAAATACACCGTCCTCCTTTTTTTTTTTCATTTTTTCATTTTTTCATTTTTTTTTTTAAGTACACTCCACACCCATTGTGGAAGCTAATGTGGGGCCTGAACTCATGACCCTGAGATCAAGACCTGAGCTGAGATCGAGAGTCAGATGCTTAGCCTACTGCATCACCCATGTGCCCCACCATTTTCTAATCCATAAAAGGGAGGAATGACTACATATATTCCAGGGTTACTATGAGAATAATAGAAACAAAACAAAATATGTATAAAATAGCCAGCACTTAGTAGGGGCTTAATAAATCATAGCTGTTAGTGTTCATTCAACAACCAATCTCAACATCTAATTGAGAATCAATCTGATTCAAGTCAATGTACAGGCTATTGTTAAAAAAAATGATTCTCATTTGGATATTTATATTTGCCTCAAGGACACAACAGCGGTATAAGAAATGAGAAGTTTCTTCCAAATGAGAAATTTGATTTCTTTACAATAGATTTATTTAGTAAAAACCATATGAATGGTGAAATGATTGTGGCAAGCATTGTTCATTCTGTCACGTTTGTTTGTATTCATGAAGTGACGAGCTAAACACTTGCTCCCCTCTGCACTGTATATGTTTATTTAATTCAAATTTATATTAAGGTTCTCATTGAGGAAGCATTGCCCTGAGGCTTCCAGAAAAATTTTGCTCGGGAGCGCAAGCTCTGCAAGTTTTAAGACAGCCTCTGAGATAACCCTGGGCTATGTTATTCATTAAATTCACTCTAAACTTGATAGCCTCTGACCTGCACAAGTTGGTAATGACCATGGAGATAGCTGTCTGGGGCATGGTGTTACTAAATGCATTCATATTTTAAAAAGTAGACAAAAATGAGGTGTGAATTTTCAATCATTTCTCAGTTACCAACAGTAATTTAGGGGAGGGGAAAGCAGTTTATCCCAATCCTTCTAACCCTGTCCACTTGGGATAACAAACTGAGTACTCTTAGAACTTGGCCCTTTAAAAAATAAAGAGTCTTTTTGGCCAGAAACAGTGACCATTCCAGTAGCAATAAGCATCTCTAGCATGTAAATTACAGTTTTGAAAAATCATTTCTTACTAAAGGAAGGTATTTTAGATGCAAGGCAGGAAAAGTGCTAGAGAAGCCTGGAACATTCTATCATTCCACATAGCAAGAAAGCTATCAAAGAAAACTAGGCTCATATCCAAAGGACTTGGAAGCCAAACTGAAGTGGTCCCTGCTGGCCAATTGGTTACTTTGAGCTTCAACAAAAGTAAGTAATGCATAGATTAAAACTGTACCATGTTTAAATCCAAAATTTCATGATGATAGGAGTTTTTTTTGAAAATTAACTACTTAGCAGTTTCAAAGGATAACTGGAAATCAACTATTTGTTTTGAAAACTAGAAAATGAAAGGGAAAAATCAAGCATTTATTATGTATTTCTTACATGAACTGTACCACTGGCTAGCCTAAGGTAAAGGAGGGAAGTGTCTCTTTATGAAACTATTCCAGTATATTGGGAAAAAAAAAAAAGAATTACAACGTCTAATGAATTAATGGATCTAGGCCATGTGTATCAATGGTTGCTGACATGTCCAAAAGAAAGCCAACCAAAAATGTGTTTCCTGGTGAGAGAACATAAAGCCACCTACCGTCTTGCCAAAGAGATCAAATAGGAGTCTGATCAAGCCTTTGGATCCAGCTGCCAATTTAAGGAAACATCAAAGACACAAAAATATACAGAGCCTCACCAAGAACATGAAATCAGAAACATCCAGATGGTGTGAACTCTACATGCCACATGGCTTTAATTCTTCAACAGATAAGTTACCAGCAAATAAAAGGGGTAGAAGAGGAACCTAGAGATGGAAAGACATTTAAAAGATATATCAAAGTTTTAAAAAATGGGCAAAACTAAAATACAGTATCTAGGTATGCATGTTGGGATAATAAAATTACTTTTTAAAACATAAGTGATTACCTAAATAATTACCTACTTTCGGGAGTGGGAGCAAATTTTGATGAGGATGGAATACATGGGAGGGCTTTCTGGGGTGACTAGAAAAATTCTACTTCTTGACATGGTTGTTTGGTTTATAATAATCCATTAACCCACATATTTGATTTGTGTGGTTTTCTGAGTCTCTGTTGTATTTTTTAAAGTTTTTTTTAATGCCTTTTGAATATGTATATATGATAAAGAAGAAAGTAGTGTCCAACTTTGGTCCTTCTGTTAAATGCTCTCAAGAAATACAAGCTTTCAGCTGTCCGGCTGCTTCAGTCAGCAGAGTGTGTGACTCTTGATATTGGGGTTGTGGATTTGAGCCCCACATTGGGTCAAGAGATTACTTAAATAAAAATCTTAAAAAAAAAAAAAAGAAATACAAGTTTTCCCTCAGGATTTTGCACACTATATATTGCTTTGAAAGACAGATTTAGACCCAACCTGACAGCTTAGCTGAAGATGAATTTTTTGAACTGTCAAGTAACAAAAGATAATCCCTAGGATTGGCTTGGCGACCAAACATAATCAACTTGAAAGATGAGCACCTTATATTCATTCACTCAGCTATTTATTTATTTATTTATTTATTTATTTATTTATTTATTTAACTTATTTACCTATTTTGAAAGTTTTTAGAATGCCTAATTTGTACTATATAGTAGAGACACAGAGATAAAAACTCAATGAATTTGAAGAGATGGACAACAAAATCATGAATTACAACACAGTATTTAATGCTTTTATATATATATATGCATAAGGGTACATGGAAGCTTAGAAAAGTGGTAACTGGGATGCCTGGGTGGCTCAGCAGTTCCCTGCCTTTGGCTCAGGTCATGATCCCAGGGTCCCAGATGGAGTCCCACCCACATCGGGCTCCCTGCATGGAGCCTGCTTCTCCCTCTGCCTGTGTCTCTGCCTCTCTCTGTGCGTCTCTCATGAATAAATAAATAAAATCTTTTTTTAAAAAAGTGGTAAGTAATCCCAAATAAGGAATCAAATCATGGAAGACATCTTAGAGAAAGTGTTGCTTGAGCTAAACTTCGAGAAATGAGCACAATGTAGTCCAGTGGCTGAGGAAGGAGAGGAATTCTGGACAGAAGGAACTTCTGGAGAAAACCAAGATATGAGAGATCGTAGCATATTTGAGGAGCTGGACATAGGTCAATCTACCCCAAGATAAGGTGATAGGGAGAGTAGGGGAATGGAAAAATTTAAGGATAAACAAGGTTTTATGGACAGAAATAGGAGAGAGAAAACAGAACACCCAGGAGTGAGTAGGAACTATTGATGGATAGAGAATGGATGGAAAATAAATGGATGGATGAAAACCCCATGCTGAGAAGTTTCAACTTAATCCTGAAGGTTACCTACAACTCTGAAAAGATTTTAAGCATAATAATATGAGCAGATTTGCACTTAAGAAAAATCACTGTGACAAATGTGTGGAATGCTAAGGGAGGCTGAATAGTTGTGGAGAAGAATGAGTCCAAGTGAGGGGAAAAAAAATCAAACCTGAACGAGGCAATGGCAGTGACAACGAGAAGAACAGGATAAATTCAAGATCAATGATAAAATCAAGAGAGGTGATATGGGGAAGGTGGCTGAAAAGATAGATTTGCTTTCATGTTTCTGCCTTGGGGTGATATTAATGTGACCTTGAAATTAGAAGGGGAGCGAGGAAAACATTTAAAATAAATGCAGGATCCAATCAGATGACAATTAAATACTTTAGAAGGCAAAGAAAGAAACAATTCACATAGAATAGAGAAGAAAACTGGCTGCAAAGGTTGTGAGAGGGTTGCAAATTCATCATATGCGAGAACGAGGTAATGTGTAAGTGGAGTCCAAGGAATAGATGTCAAGTGTGCCCCATCTGGAGATCATTAGCATCATAACTTGAAAGCTTGGACTGACAGGTGGTGACATAAAAACCAAAAAGGTCACCTTGCACATTTGCGGTTTAAGACCTTACCTCCAGCCCAGACTGCTTCCTGGTACGCAACCTCAGCCAGCTGAGAAATGAACCCTGAAAATCACTTGGGGTGCTAACCTCGAAACTATATGACATTATATACAGTTTCAGCTCTTCCTGGGGTTGAAGAGCTGAAAAAACTACCAAAATTATGAAGTAAACAAAATCTGCAATATTAACATTTTTGGGTGAAGGAAAAAAAATCTGTGTATATTAGGTATTTTAGGCTTAAGGGAGTTTTTCTTCTTTGATTAATTTTCTAATGCTAATAGAAAATGTGTAAATGTTAGTCAACTTAGATTTGGGGGTTTACATTACAATTTTACTGGTTTCATAAACAATACTGGAATGTTTCCAAGAATGTAAGATTCAATGTGTATGTTTTATTTTCTAGATTTACAAGAATTTATTAAGTACTTGGGAGGTTTTGTTTGTTAGTAAGTATATGGATTTCTTTTAAATGGAGTTTAATGTAGATGTTTAAATGTAATTTGGAATATTTAAAGAAATGTAAATAAGTGGTTAAAATAACGTGATTAAAATTGCCATATTAATAAATGTAATAATAATTAAATATGTAGACTAGACTAAAAATGAAATATCAAGAAAATGTGGCCTCTGAATAATCTTTTCTGGGCCCCCTAACCTATGAGGGCATAAAAAAAATGCATTGACAGGTGAATGGTGGTCTTTATCGCAGGGGCCAAGGGGAACATGATAAAGGTAAATATTGCTAAGTGTAATGGACAGAAGCAAAACAGTGTGAGATGAAAGAGAGTGACTAGAGGCTACTTTAGATTAGATGGGCGGGGGGTATTTATCTAGGGAGAATACATTTACACTGAAATTCTAATTATCCAAAAAGAATCACTGTTTCTATAATAAGAGAAAATGATGCTCTGTTCAGAGGGAAGACTTAGGGCAAAGGCCCTGAGACAAAAATCAGCTCAGTGAGTTCGAGGAAAATAAAAGCTCTCTGGCTGGTGTTTAATGGGGTAAGGAAAGGAAGGAAAGGGCTAGAAGATGAGGTCAGATAATCTGCAAAGGTCTCAAAAGATGAGGTAAGGAGTTTGGGTTTTATTTTATGTGTGGTAAGAACATTTTAGAGGGTTTTGGGCAGAGGAGAAAGATCTAATTTCAATTTTAACAAACACTGCATGAAGAAAGTATGATAAAGGGGCAAGAAGCAAGGTGTTAGGGCTAGATATATAATTTGGGGACTTTTGCTACATACCATATATACGAAAATATAACCTGGTTTCTTTCTAAAAATGATCGCTCAGAAAAGAAGACACTGCTATATGGAGTGTCTCACAGGATGGGGCATAATAACAATTATATCAGCAGAGTGACCTCACGAGTTAGCATCAAAAGTCAGACAAAGCCACAAGGAATAAGTAGAAGTCATAGAAATATACACAAGAGTTTAAGAATCCTGAGATTACATGTAAGAAGAAGGGATTCAATCAAATCGAAATATCTTTAAACAGAAAGGTATTTGCATTCCTGAGATCCCAAAGAGCCCCCAAAATGGAAAATGCAGTCAAGTGATCAAGCTGGATAGATATGCTAACCTCCAGGAGTACAAGAAGGAACTATGCAGTGTATATAATACGAATCCAAACAACAAAGCTATGAATCTACTCTGACCTGCAGAGTCACTGGGCAGCAGCCAAAGATGAAGCTCAGCACCTCCCATCGCGCTGGCTGACGGCCTCGTGGCTAGAATGATCCTAGTGCATCAACTAGGATGGTAAGTGACTTCCTTTGTGAGTATGCATCTTCCACCACTGTATTTATAACTTTTTATTTTTAAAAATATTTTGTTTATTTATTTGAGAGAAGGGGTGGAGAGAGCACAAGCAGGGGGAGAAAGGCATGGGGGCAGGGAGAAGCAGGCTTCCTGCTGAGCGAGGAGCCCCGATGCGGGACTCAAACCCAGGACCTGGGATCCTAACCTGAGCCAAAGGCAGATGCTTTACGAACTGAGCCACCCAGGCGCTCCTATAATTTATTTTAAATTGTTGAACATAACCAATGTGATATAAATTTATGTTAGGAAAGGCCAGTTGCCTATATCGGGAATTTACATTTCAAACGTGGTCAGCCATCATTTAATTGGAAAGTTCACATTCTTCCGGTGGCTGACAAAGGCACTTCAACTGAGTTTAGCTCTGAGCAATAGCTGGGGCTTTGATAATTCACATGATGCATGTAGGAAATAGGCCTCTCCTCTCACTGGCAAAAATTAGAGACATGCAGGATAGGTATGGAGCTGTTTAGAATACTTAGACTGTTTAGAATCTTATAAAGATATTTCCTCACATTTGGTTGAATGAAAATCCAGAGTCCTGTAACCTGTACATTTAGGGGTAGCACCCTAGACGGGATCCCAAAGTGATCTCCTGTCCAGCTGCTGGTCCTTAAGATTCTTGGTTGCTGGAATCTCAGATGATTAGCCAAATCCTGACACAAGAATGTTGCAAAATTGGCCTAAGGTAAGCCTTGCTATAAAAGGCTGTTGAGCGCCAAAAAGAACAAAGTTGTGACTTCAAGAGACGTACAGAAAAGGTGGCATTCCTGGGATGTGGTCGCTCACTAAGAGACATCGCTGTGCCGGGTAAAGCTAGCCTAACGCTTGTTTGCATTATATCCTGGTGACAATAAGTGACAATAAACATTTGCCAAAAATAACAAATTGGTTTTAGGCTGGTCATAAAACCCAGATAAGGATGCATATTAAAATAATCCCAGTAACTGTCCTCCTAAATAAACACTTATTTATCAATCCCAGTAAGACATAAAATTGAGTTTAAGAAGATTAGAGAATCAAAACCGGAATTCTCTTGCTTTTGTGTTGAGAAGGAAATCTGCGGGTCCCCTGGGTGGCTCAGTCGGTTAAGCCACCAACTCTGGATTCAGCTCAGATCATGATCTCAGGGTTGTGGCATGTAGCCCAGCATCGGGCCCTGCACTCAGCTGAGTCTGCTTGAGATTCTTTCTCCCTCTCTCTCTCTAGGATAAATAAATAAATCTAAAAAGAAAGAAAGAAAGAAAGAAAGAGAGAGAGAGAGAGAGAGAGAGAGAAGAAAGAAAGAGAAAGAAAGAAAGAAAGAAAGAAAGAAAGAAAGAAAGAAAGAAAGAAAGAAAGAAAGAAAGAAAGAAAGAAAGAAACTCTGCATATATAGTGATGTAATGTGCTTGTAAGGATCGAGAAAATTAGACCTATTTGAGTGACAACTTAAGATCCATACTGAGTAATTATATTTTGGGATTTGGAGTTTACATTTTACTACATTATAGTATTGGAACATTTGAAACTTGAGTTTCATCATATGTACACATTTGTCGGATTTATACACTTTTTTTTAGTACTTGGGAAATGTTTAACTTTTAAAGCTAGGTAAAGTAGTACAAAATGAAATTAGATAGATTAAATTTTAAATGCTGTTTAAAATATTTGAAGATGTTTATCTTTAAAACAAAATAACACAAAGGGACGCGTGGGTGGCTCAGTATTTGAACATCTGCCTTTGGCTTAGGTCATGATCCCAGGGTCCTGGGATCGAGTCCCACATAGAGATCCCTGCATGGAGCCTGTTTCTCCCTCTGCCTGTGTCTCTGCCTCTCTGTGTGTGTCTCTCATGAATAAATAAAATCTTTAAAAACAAAAACAAAGATATTTGAAGATGTTTTATTAACTAAGAGCTTATGAACAGAAACAAGTATTTTTCAAAAAACTCCTTAAAAGAGATTGTTCACTTGATGGGATGAGCACTGGGTGTTATACTATATGTTGGCAAACTGAATTTAAATAAAAATCATAAAAAAAATGATTGCTAACATTGGCTATATTTATAAATAGAATGTAGAGATTTAGAAGCTGAACTTCAAGGAACAAAAAGCATTATAATATAAGGCATTATAATATGATAACTCAACATATTAAATACTGCATTTTTAAACCAGAAATCAACAATTTCTCTGCAAAATGACAACAAACAAACCTCAAGGACACCAAAAACTCAGATTAGTAGATAACTCTATTTGAACATCAAAATATTATTTAGGAAAATTGACCTTATATCCAGGCACAAAGGACTTCAATTAATTCTAGTTTTACGTGCTGATGGAAGAACCTTGCATAAATTGCAGGCCTAGAAATGAAATATCGATTCGAGAATTACAGAAGGTAGGACCTCACAATTAGATATCCCTGTAAGTAAACCTATTGAAATTCTTTAAAGATAGTAATTAGATTACATTGTGGAGATCATGAATATGCATCTACAAGACAAATGAAAAAAATCGCTGTCCTGATGTTGTGCAAATACTGTCGTACAAAATCCCTAATGGGATAATAACGCTTCTAGTGATAATATCATTCAAAGTTCCAAAAGGGCAAAATCTTAAATGGATGCATTCAGGAAAACTATATTCAAGGACTTGAAAGTCGTTCTGCTAATAATAGAGACTGATACTGAAGATCACAAGTGAAGATTTTGCATAGAATTGTTTTGTGTAATATGAGAATGGAAAAATTAATAGCTCTACATTAATATATCATTCTACTAATGCATGATTGTTAATCTGTGCAAATGAACAGGTAAGCATTAATTTAGCTAGTTTATCTATATCCCTTCAAAATGTATATTTTTCGGTTTCTAAAATGAATTTTGAATATTTTTCTTTTGATCTTCTCACCGGGGAGCAATGGCCAGGAATGGGGAATGGGGAAGGGACGGTCAGTGAGGCCAGAGGAAAACTGGAAGAGGGTGATACGATGGAAGCCAAAGGAAAAATGTGAACTACTGAAGAAGATAAGCCAAGTACGCAAATAGGGAGCTGAGCCTTGCGCGCAGCGCTGCACGTAGTCTCTGAGGAGTAGGCACAGGGAAGGGTAAAAGCCAGGCTGGCGTTAAGCCCCAGTTCTTCCTCTGGTCACGGGCAGCAGGTCTCTCTGTGTCTGCCGCAGTCATGATGGCTTCCCACAGTGTTAAGAACGAAACTCTTTAGTTATCCTTTAAAATAATGTGTCTGTGATGCAGCTTGCTAAGGTAGCAGGGTGCTCTGATGTCTGTTTCTGGATTGAACTCATGCCTGAAAGTATAAATGAAGGTCGCCAGCAGCGTTGCACTCTGGTAGTAGAAGACATCAGCAGGCTGAGGAGTCAGAAACTCTGAAGGCCAGCCAAAATAAGGGCCTTTTTAAAATGAAAAGTGAGTAAATGACAAACGCCAGGGAGAAAAAAAAAAAATCTGATTTTAGCAATGAATGCTTTATCACTCAAGATGTAGTCTAAAGTGCTATGCAAATGCATTTGCTTGAACTACACCATTACATCCTTGCTGATTAATGACCGGCTTAGCAGCTAGTACATTCTTTCTAATGGTGAGTTTTCAGCTGGAATAGGTTTTCGGCCAAGGCAGAAAGCCAAGGGGCAAGTTGTTTGATCTAAAATCAGAACAGTCATACTTCTATTTTATTTCAACAAAAATGAAGGCGACATCAGAGGCCTCCTACCAAAAGTTAGTCTTGAGTTGGAGAAGATCCTTTAGAACAAGGACGGGGCTGTCCTTGCCTTTCTATATAGACTCAACAGGACACTAAATTTTAATAAACTATATTTCTTTCCTGTATTGTTCCCTATCAAGACCATTTGGTTCCTATTTTGGCTCTTCTTCACCCGTCCGCCCTGTCTACGCACCCCACACATCAAGGGGGCATTTCGGGCTGGTAGTGCTTAGGAAAGACTCATGGGGTTCAGCCTTGGTCACTAGGCTGACCCGGGCTGCCCCAACAATTTTTTTTTTTTAACCCATAGATCACTTTTTAGGTCTCTTATGTATCAATTGCACAACTTGGTCATATTGGCTGTCAGTTCATCTTTCAAAGCACATGGGCAGCCCGAGTGGCTCAGCAGTTTAGCGCCAGCCTTCAGTCCAGGGTGTGATCCCGGACACCTGGGATCGAGTCCCACATTGGGCTCCCTGCATGGGGCCTGCCTCTCCCTGTGCCTGTGTCTCTGCCTCTCTCTCTCATGAATAAATAAAATCTTAAAAAAAAAAATTATTGTCCTGCAGAAGGGCCTCCAGAATATTTGTCGAAGGGAATGAGTGTGTTTGTCTACAGAAGCCTCCACGTGAAGGAGCTCCATCCAACACCTACTACCATCACTTCCCGTCCAGTACAGGAAGAATGAGAATTTTAATGAGCAATATTTTTGGAATGCCAACCGGTGGAGTAGGCACTTAGGAGGATGTTCAAAGGTCAAACAAAAAAGACTCATGCCTTGCCCCCAAGAGCTTTTCATTTCTAAAACACATTGACAAGCACACATAAAACAAAACGGGGATTTCAAAGAAGAAGGACATTTTGTCAAGTTGAAAGACAAAGAAGATCAAACGTTTTCTTTCGACTCAAGTTCAAAGCTGGGTTGAGAAGCCTGGGCAGCATACTAGACTGAAATTCTAGAGGAAAAAAAAAAAATCTTTTCTTTAAACTTTTCTTTTATCCAACAAAAAGAGTTTCCAGGACAATAAAGCTTCAGTAACTCTATTTTTTAGGGATTGTCTAGTGGCATTAAGTACAACATTTCATTTTAAAAATAGAGATCCCATCAGCAAAGGAAGATAATCCGATGAGCTCATCCAGTGCATTGTACACTCATGGCTTGGACAGCAGTTGCTCCACATCCTTAAAGGTCAAAACTATACAGACTGTGTGAACCCTGCTTTCCTTGTGGGCTTTTATTTTTTTTAAGATTGTATTTATTTACTTGAGAGGGAGTGAGAAAGAGCACAAGTGGGGGAGCAGCAGAGGGGGAGAGAGAAGCAGAGGCCCCCCTGGCCCGGGAGCCCAACCTGGGGCTTGATCCTGGGACTCCAAGATCATGACCTGGGCAGAAGGCAGACGCGCAACTGGCTGAGCCACCCAGGCGCCCCTTTCCTTGTGTTTTTAAAACATTTTTTGGGCAGCCTGGGTGGCTCAGTGGTTGAGCGTCTGCCTTTGGCTCAGGGCGTCATCCCGGGGTCCCGGGATCAAGTCCCACATGGGGCTCCCTGCACGGAGCCTGCTTCTCCCTCTGCCTGTGTCTCTGCCTCTCTTTCTGTGTGTGTCTCTCATGAATAAAATAAAAAAAAATTTTTTTTCTTCTCTCAGAGGTTAAGAAAAACTTGATTATCAAAGATTAGAATCAAGTAAACAAAGAATCCTTTATACTAACCTTGTATAATAAGCAATATATAAATGTATAAAGCTATTACACAGGCAACATGTGAATCGAATTTTCCAACAGCAGTAGGAGTGCAGCCTGCGTATTTACCATTTGATTCTACATGGTGGTCATTTCTGGCATCAATTATGTAAAACTTTTCTCTGTACAGCTGCATGGGCTATTTAAAAAGTCTGTTGCTATTTTTACTGTCTTTTCTATCTGAGATTTTGCACAAAAAGGGCGATGCCCTCCAACCGGTAGATCCCATGGACTCGTGGGAGCCCGTGCCCACGCCCACGTCCTCAGGGTCTCCAGCATGAACACCGCCCGCCCCCCCACCCCCAAGCCTTCCTGCTCTCCCTGTGCCGTCTTCTACTCACTCACACGTGGTGCTCACACACATCTAGCCCAGGGAAATTCTTGAGTAATGAAAATCTTACTTCTCCAATGGTCAGAATGAGTCCATTAGGAGAGTTCATGAAGGACTGAGCCCCAAGTCTACAAAAAGCTCCTGGCAGGACTGAATAAAGAACTCTAGAAGCCAAACACAACAGCCACGATGACGCCGGTACCAAAGATTTAACATTTCTTTTCGCTGTGGCCTGGTAACAGTATTCCAAAGGGGTTAGCCTTTCATGAGGCAGCGCTAATTACACGAATGCAAACACTTTCAGACCACGTGCTAATGTTGTCGAGGACTTCACGTTTTCCACTCTCCATTTTTCCCTTTTGAGGAATTGTACTGCTACAAATCTCTGCACCTGACTTATGGTTTGGCTCATTATTTACTTCATGGCAAACTCTGAGAGAATTCAAATTTTGTTTGGAAACAAGAACTCCTGTATGTGAACACATTTGATCCTGTTATCCCACAAAACAGGCCAAAGTGAGGTTTCAGAGATAACGCAGTGAGGGAGTTTTCTGTTGCTGCCCTAACAAATCACCACCAATTTCATGGCTTACAGCAATGCAAGTTTACTGCCCTGCAGTTGTGTGGGTTACGAGTCAGACACAGGTCTCCCTACGCTGAAATCAAGGCATAGGTGGGGTCATGTCCTTTCTGGAGGCTCCCGGGGACAATCCATCTCCTTGCCTTTCCTGGCCTCTAGAGGCTGCCCACACTCCTTGGCTCATGGTCCCCTTCCTTCCTCCTCAAAGCCAGCAAGGGGGACTGCAGTCCTTTTCGTGTCACAACACCGTGACCTCTTCTTCTGCCTCCCTCTTCCAATGTTGAGAACCCTTCTGATGGCATTAGGCCCATCCAGACAATCCAAAATACTCCCCAGATTTTGGCTGTTAGCAAACTTAATTCCACCTGCTGCTTTAATTCCTCCTTGCAACGCAGCATGACATATTCAGCGTCCCAGGGGGAAGACCTGGACGTCTCTGAGAAGCCAGCATCTGCCTACCACACTCAGATTTTTGATGCTGCCAAAAATCTAAAGATCCTCCTTGAGTCTGGTACATATGATGAAGTTAACAGACTTTATTCTGTATATATAGTATTCATTTCCTGTTAAAAAACAGACACAGCTATATGCAATTCTAAAAAAAATTAAAAATGAAGAAGAAAGGCACAGCATTTAAATCGTTTGGATAAACTCAGCCAGTGATCTACGGAAGACTCCTGAGTAGGGTGAAGAACTAGAGGGTCTTGGGTTCTAACATTGAAACCCACCGAGGATCTTCAGAGTGCTGTTCTATTTATCCCTTCCTCTTGGACACCACAGCCATAGAACTTAACTTTTTAGGGTATAGAAATAAGAAAAAATGCTCCCTAAAAGACGCATTGAAACTACAGAATTCTCACCAAATCAGCCTTAGGACTTTTCTTCACTGAATATGGAAATGTGACTTTTAAAAAAATCTTTTTTTTTTTTTTTTTTTCAAATCAAAGATCAGGAGGCCCCGGGGGTCTGGGCTGACTCCATTCCCCCATCTGCTGTTTCCTCTGGCAGCCTCCACTGGGAAGACCAGCAGCGACCTTGGCCTCTAATGTCTTCTGCCAACTGTGGTGCCCGCTGCGGGGCCGTGCTGATGGTGCCGGGCTTCCTGCAGGCGGGTGGTGCTGGGCCTATCCTGGCTGCCGATCGCAGGTGCCGTTACGCTTGGCCTACTCCACTCAGTCACCTGCCCCCCCGCTGGCTATGGCAAGTCCACAATGTGTTTTCTCTCCAATTCTATTCCTTGGACGTGCCACAGCATTTGGGGAAAGTCCAGCTGAATTCTTAGGAAATGCAAGAGAAGTGTGGACTGTATTTAGTCACCATGGTGGGCAAGGCATTTACTTACCTTCTGGGCAGTGATGCTGCTGCACTATTTTTTAATGGTCAAATTGAGGACCTGAATGCAGATGATGTCTACGGTGGTCTCACAACTGTGTTTGGAAAGGAAGTCACAGGGCAGCCCGTATGGCTCAGCAGTTTAGCGCCACCTTCAGCCCAGGGCCTGATCCTAGTAGACCTGGGATCAAGTCCCACGTCAGGCTCCCTGCATGGAGCCTGCTTCTCCCTCTGCCTGTGTCTCTGCCTCTCTGTCTCTCTGTGTCTCCCATGAATAAATAAATTCTTTAAAAAAAAAAAAAAAAAAAAGGAAAGGAAAGGAAAGGAAGTCACATAGGATATGGCTAATCCAGGTTTTCTTTTGGGGGGGAGGTGGGGGGAGCAGAAGAAAATGTTAAACGGTGGCCTTAACATAGCCCATGTTGGACAGCACATTTCTATAATTGAAAAAGAAACAAAAGAAACAAAAACAAACAACTTTCCAAGTTGGGGAGAAAGAAAGTGGAGGAAAAAAAAAAAAAAAAACTGTTTGAAGCTCTTTCTGAGCTCATAATTTTAACAGCCAGCCATTGTTTACCTGGGAAGGAAATCAGAAGCCAACTCAATAAAGAAAGTAGCACAACTATTTGCAGATTTGGATGGTTTTAGCCATGTGGCCTGGCTGCTGCCCGGCTGGCTCCCTTTACCTAGTTTCAGACACAGGGACAGAGCTCATTGAGAGATCAAGAATATTTTCTATAAAGCAATCCAGAAACACAGAGAGTCAGCAGGAAAAATTGATGACGTTCTCCAAACTTTACTAGATTCTACTTACGAGGATGGGCGTCCTTTGACAGATGATGAAGTAGCAGGCATGCTTACTGGGCTGCTCTTGGCGGCACAGCACTCGTCCTTAAGAACGAGTGCCTGAATGGGCTTCTTTTTGGCCAGAGACAAAACACCTCAAGAAAAATGTTATTAAGAACAGGAGACAGTCTGCAAAGATCTGCCTCCTTCAATTTAGATCCTCCAGCTGAAGGAGCTAAAGCGACTTGCTCATGGGCAGAACTGACTGCTACTTACGGGACAATCCAGCATCAGGAAGAAAGCTTGCCTGCCTGCCATTTGGAGCTGGGTGTAATCACTGTACTGGGGAGAATTTTGCTTATGTTCAAATTGAGATAATTTGGCCCACTCTGCTTCATTATATGAATTTGACCTTATTGATGGATATTTTCCCACTATGAATCATACAACCATGATCCACACCCCTGAAAACCCAGTTACCTGATACAAAAGAAGACCAAAATGAAAAAGGCTGCAAGGAACTGCTATGTGACCCATCAACGTAAGCCACAAAAGCACTGGTAGAGAATGACATTTATGAAACTCCCGGTGTCATCTTTTGGGGTGTGTAATTTTAAGACAGCTAGCTTAAATTAAGGTTTTTATAGTTTCTTAACTGAATGGTTCCAGCAAATCTAATGGCATTCCAGATATTTCCTAAGTCTTAACGATAGATACTTAACCACATATGCTTTATTTAAGGAAATCAGGTTCATAGTGCAAAATTAGGGAGATCCTGGTAATTGACAGATTCTAAACACAGTTTTCCATGTATTAACCCTAACAACATACATATATGGCTCTTTGCAAGTAAGTTCAGGGTATTCAGATCTTGGACTAGATCTGCAAGTATAAATGCCCACTGGGTTTCTTGGAAACCTTGGGCTATTTACTTGGTGATGTTTGTGTGTGTGAGCGAGTGTGGGTGGGGAGGGAACAAACTCACATTTAAAGCCTTGGATAGAGAATCAATCCCATCAATTGTTCTGCTACAATGATACTCAGCGATGGAGCTATGTTGTAGAACAATGTCCTTTGAAATTTTAACTAGAAGTCTCTAGGAAATTGAGAGATCTGACAATGACTTAATAATTATATTTCCTAAAAAATAATTATTAACACTAAAGACTCTACATGTAACTTGATCTAATTGCTGAATATTACATACTTATCTACTTTATAAATTTGTATTCAGTTCCACATGGTCACATGTGTGTGAAAGCCCAAAATAAAGTCCTTTATCATTTTTGTTCACTTTGGCTCTTAGGTGGTTTCTTGCTTCTTCTCCAGAATCGAATTAGGGATGTCTCTGCTATTCTATTAAAATTTAATTTAAGCTAACAACCTTTAAAAAAAAAAAAAAAAAAAATCAGAAATTAGGAACTCTGGCTTTAACGTAAGAGTAATATGAAGCAAGGTTCTTGGTAGTAGTATCACTGGTCACATTGTGTGAAGCCTATGTTCAAGAATCAACTCAACCAAAAAAAAAAAAAAAAAAAAAAAAAAAAGAATCAACTCAACTTGTAACTGGGACCTGACTATATACTTGTATTTAACTCTGTAGTCTGTTTTCACTAGATGAGGGCAAAATAGTTTCCTTGACGTATAAGGGAAAGATGCTGGAGGACTTATACTAAACTATTTGTGAAAGCAAAATCTCTGCTGCTGAAGAGTTTTTCACATTAGAATTATCTCCGGGGGGGGGGGGGGGGGGCGGGGGAACAAAACCATAACAAAGATGACTGGTTGCCACAATATCTCCTGACAAGTAAAAACACGTACTTATATTAAACCTGCGATGAATATAATTTCTGTAACTTACATCACCTAAACGTAAAGTTAGTAGTATAAATTACTCTTATCTTATAAATTACTCTTCTTATAAATTACTCTTATCTTACACTGACGAGATTGTTTGATGGCAAGATTACTAACATAACTAAGTTAACAGAGTTAGGAATAGGTAAAAATACAAGTAGATTTTTGCCGTCCCTTTCTTCCTTGGGAGATAAAGAAGAATACTAGAAGACTCCTTATAAACATGGATGGAAGATAATAGATCAAAGAAGAGTCAGCTCTACAGAATTAGTTACTGCACTTCAGTCCAAATGGAATAGCAGAAACCAGATTTACTCTCTCAGCTGAAAAAAAAAAGGGGGGGGGACAACAGGGAGGACAAAATGCATGAAATAATAATCCTTAAGACACAGAACATCAATTAATGAAGGGGATGGTGATTCCTAAGAGATAAGAAACAAACAAGATGAGCCTTACAATTGCCCCCCCACCCCCAACTGCCTTAAGGGATTTTGCAAGTCACCACACAGGGGAGGGGGCGGGGAGGGGGACGGGATGGGACCCAGGAGCCCTGCAGATGCCCTGAGTGGAGGAGAAAGAATTGAGTCTGGACAGGCCGTGTGGCTAGGTTTCTCAACACAGTACAGGAAAATCAACATATTGCAGGTTGCATATTATTTTGCCTTCCCACAAAGATTCTTTATCAGAGACATTCTGGCCTTTATATAATATTGTTTCCACTCTGATTTCTTATTTAAAAATGCCTCGATGTGTCTAATTTATCATTGTGCTGTGTGATCCCACAAAATATGATTAAGGATTGAATATATTAAGTTCCATCCTTTGAATTGTTCCCATTAGGAAAATAAGTAACCAGGATCATCCTGTAAAGCGCAGGTGTGCATGCTCTATGGTCTGTTCGGGTTATGAAATGGGGGAATACATTCTGCATGAGCAGAAGCCTGTAGGTGACTCACAAAGTCGCCCTCACGCACATCATTACAATATTCCAGCAAAGTTTGCCAAACCATGACCAAAATGAAGAGGAGAAAAATATATTTGCCCCATGTTAAATGTCAGCTCCTAGACTCTGCACAGAGGGATTAGCTTAATAGCTATTTGTCATGGTTGGGCCACATCGAGCCAAAATAGCCAAACCAGTTGCTTGGTCATCAGATGGATGCTTGCTCGGGGGGCGGGGGGGCGGGGGGGGGGGGCCTTGGTCCTGCTAAGGCAGTTGGCAGCGGGGCAGACCCTAGGTGCTGCCTACTACTACTACCTCTACTGGTCTCAGTGGCTTCACCCAGACCCTCATCTCCTTCACAGGCTGGGGTGGTTTGAAAATATCCACTTATGGTCACAAGTGGGCAAAGGAACACCCAGGAAGCCCAAGTGAATCATCTGGATTCCACTCATATTCCTGCTACCATGTGAAAGCAGCCCTACTTCCTCCTGATTCAAAGAGCCACTGATCTCTGCCCCAAAGGATTTCTTCTCTCCTCTTGGTCTCTGGACATAAAAAGTCAAAAATGGCACACTATCCAAGCACCTCACAGGGGTTGTCTATTGGGAACACAATGGAACAGAAATACCTTTGATTCAGTGAGTATCTGACTTGAAGGATGATACCAAATCCTCAGTGTCTTTAGCATACCGTGACAACACATTCTCAGGGAAGGTGCTTCTGGGTGGCTCGGTACGTGACACCCTTGGATCCCATAGTCATAGGCCCATTCCTGCCCCTCCTTTGCTGTAGAGAGGATTCCCCGACCTGACAGATTACGTGGTGCCCTATCTCAGTAAACTGAACGTGCCACAAGCACTCAGGTACTGATGACATTGGATGAGGCCCTGCAAATGATGGAAGGGCAAACCCACTCCCAGAACGTAGGTCTATTCCGCTGAGACTGAACCACTGATCTTTCTAGAATGGCTGGTTTGACCCGCCTCGTAAAGCAAGGAGCATTCACTTGCTCACAGCGGCATTTCGCTGTGGTGCTAACTAGACCTGCTTCAGAGTCCACGCCATTCAGAGTCCATCCAGGAGTGTGTAAGCCCGTAAGGGCGGATGACACGACTGTCCTCTAGAACCCCAGGGAGGGGGTTTTTGACTCTCCTACTGCAGCTTGCCACAAATGCCCAGGACACCTTTCCCCCCATGGTTATCTCTAATACAACAGCATTTATCTAATGACCCAGAAAGCAGGGCGGCTTCCACTGAGATCTCAATCTGCCTCGGAGCCCTTTCCTGCCGTGGGCCCTATTCTCGACAGGCAGCCTTTTGCCTCATCTGGTAAATGGATCAGAACATTATCCTTGGGTGTGAAATATCTGCTGCCTCCAAAACCCAGGTTTACCAGGCATTGTGCTGACTCAGGTTTGTAAACTGAGCAACGGATGACAATTTTTTATTGGACGATCGTCCTTCAGCCTCCATGTTATCCATCCTTGATCCTGTCTAATGGTACAAACTTCGAGTCCTCTTACTGGCTACCCAGTAACTTCACTCCAAGTGTGATCTACTTTGTTAACCTTCTCCCCGACTCTCTGCAGGTCAGACCCTCCAATGGCTAACCACTCTCACTTTCATAGTCTTAATGGAAATTGTGACCCCCCTGACTTCTGGCAATTAGGCACTGCCACTAGGCCACTGTTGGTTCAGGCTCTTCTCACCCATGCCCTCAGCAAACTAAACTGCAACAGACTGTTTCCAGTGTGAACTAGTGGCCTAGAGTCACCACCAAACTACTTAGTGACCCGTGTGCCCATCATCAGTTACATGTCTGTATGGCTTTGCTTAGATGGTTTGTCAGGTGGGCCCATTGCTGTGAAACAGAATCATCTGGAGGACTGTCCAGTCACAGATAATCCATCCATTCCAGCATACCCACTTCCTTCATCTTTTACTCCTTTCCTCCACAATAATATGCTTGCATCTCAACTTGGCTCAGAATTAGCCATTGCTTTCTCCATGTTTCTAGGAGACATCCTGGTAGTGAGTTCACACCATCCCCTGGGGGCCCAACCAGGGTGTTACATTCTATTAATTTAAGATAGCTCTTATCCTGCAACCCAAGGAGCCAATGTGGGAACCATTATATCTTCCCCTAATTTACGTTCTGACTCTCTTATCTTCACCCTGATTCTTGTTTCATGTGCTCCTCTAGCTCCTCCCATTCCCTCCAGGTCAATTCTTGCAGCTCCTCTGAGGTAGTCCATTTTTCTCTGCAGCCCCAGCCCCTCTCCAGCTGAGCTTTCTTCAACCCAAAGTATAGATAATTCAAGACCGAGTAGCCTGGAAACAGGACAAGTCTTAAATGGGGGCACCTACTGGCTGAGGAGAGAGCTCTGCACTGTCACCCAGCCTGGGGGCAGGCGGGAGCGTGTGCCCTTACCAGACTGGGGCAGGCTACGATCTCAAGCTCAGAAAGTCCTTGGTCTGTGGAGTAAACATCTTCAGCAGCATCCACTTGGATGCCTTCATCCACCTCACTTCTCAGGGTCTTGGGTTTTCCCAAGAAGTGCCCTGACTTCTGCGTAACAGAACTGTCTTGATTGGCAACTGTCTTTGAAGTTTATCCAAACAGACTATTAAGTCCTGAGTTTGGTCCCGTTTTCTCGGCCATCCTGCTGCAAGAGACAAGAACTAGTTCCTGTGCATAGAGAGGTCTGCTGGCTCTCACACCTGGCTTCCACAGCCTGTCGTTGCCCTCAGCTGTTCCTCACGTTTCTATGGAGTCAGATCAGCCTAGCAATGCCATCCAGTCTTTTCATCCTCACAGCTGCAAGTTTCTCCATCCTTCTCAAATGCCAGCCAGTGCACATTCCTCTCTGGCGTCCTCCCAGCTCACCACCAGTGCAAGGTGTACAACTGGAACGTATGCCAGCCACTGCCTGTTCTCCACCTATCACGAATGATGGGGTCTGGCTGTGTAATTCTGCGTCTACCACATCACTGATCTCTGCCGCCTATTTTGCATAGTAGACAAAAGATAAAGCAGTTTATACAAAAATATTGGAAATGCTGTTCAAAATAAGTTTAAAAAGTTAAGAGCAAGAAATTAAGTATCAAAAACATATAAGTGAAATACTAGATTTATTCAAAGAGAAATGCATAATGCATCTGTGTAGTAATACTGTCTCTGTGTCCCTGAAAGCCAGCTATATAGGCACCTTTGTCTATACACTTAGGCATTGATAACAGGTACTGTTCAGGGCACACATTATGAAGAAAGAAATGAATAATTGCTAAAACATACATATCATGACTACTGAAAATAAGATGAATAGGTAATGAAAATTTAGCACTTAATATCTGACTTTCATCCTGTGGACCTACAGGGAAAAATACAATAATCCATTTTACCCATTACCATCTTACAAAATCAGACCAAATGAATATAAGCAGTGTTTTTTTAATTAAAAAAAGCAATTTAATTTCAAACAAATATATTACCATCCTATTCTTTTATCCTGTATATGTATCTAATTGGCAAAACCTAGTGATCACTGAAATCAGTAAAACTCCAATCCATGATGCTTCAACTGCTTGGATCAATAAGCATCTTACATTTGGAACTCATTTTTTCTTATGCTATCAGCTTGATTATCAATCCCTATAAAAATGCTATGCCCTACTCCTTGCCTCCGGAAGCGTGACTGACTAGTGTTTTGCACAAGGCTAAGTGACAGTACTTCTGAACACCCACACCTGATTCATCAAGCACACCTTCTGTGGCTCCTCTCAGACCCGGTCACCCATGGGTAAGCAGCACTCCTAGTTGTCTTGTTCCTCATAGTGAGCATAGCCACTGGCATAGGTCCTTCCTAAATTCAAATTAGTAAATAAATCTGATGACTCAGCGTCTGAATCCTTTCCGACTTCATCGTCTTCATCTTCATCATCCTCTGCTTCATCTTCATCTTCCTCTTCATCATGATAGCTGCTATCACCATATTTATCAGAAGAAAGGTTCTTCCAATAGGCATCATACCCAGAGGCTCCATCTCCCTCTTCACCTCCAGTCTGCCTGCCAAATTTCAGGGAGCGTGCTACAAAAGACAGATATATACATGGCACTTTGTCCCGATTCTTTAGGTCTTCATTTTCCTCTACAATATACAAAATTATATGAACGTGACTGGCTGATTCTTACTCCTATTTCCTAATTTCTTCACTTGATACTTAGCTGGAAATAAAGGAGAACTTAGTAACAACAATCAGTTCTATCCTACTTGGGAGTCTATATGCATACCATACATAACAAATAATAAAGACAACAGTGTCATTTCACTAAATCTAGAAAAGGCTGGAAAACAAATTAACAACAACAGCACTCTCCAAACAGAATCCAAATAAAGCATGTTAAAAACTAAAATGCCCTTCATTTGATGGATTAAATTTTTATTTTGAAATCACAGAACTGTTGATTTTATATCATTATACTTTTCTTAAGAGACCTCCTATAGAATTCTGGTGTCCAACAAGGCAAAGCCCTTCATTTCCTCTGCCTAAGCAGCAACACAGCTTAGTGTAAAAAAATCAGCAAAATCATCAATCTCACCTCACTATACAACTACATCTTTGATTAAACAAAAGTACTGTTAGAGTCATTTAGAATTATGCTTCGATTCTGCTGTTTGGTAAAGAGTCAAATTCTCTTTAAAAAAACTGTAAGCTGCATTACTATAAACATGTTTGTAGTAGTCTTACTCCTTCATAGAAAAGTTATATAAAAACCACAAAAACAATTTCCTGCAGTAGGGATATATTACGTAATAAGCATAGCTGCTCCAACACCACACACCTACAAAAAGCCTCAGAATGAATTCCAACTTGCAAGCACTGAAGATTACCAGCACTCGAATATTAAAGATTTATAGCTATTCAATTATTTAACAAGGAAAGCTTCGGCAAAAGCAAAAAAATCACTTTTTTTGGTCTTAAATTTCAGTATTCACCATGTCATTAACTGAGTCAAATGCCAAATATCACAGTGAATGATGGTGTATTTCTTAAGTTAAATTGAGAAACTTCACCCACAAATTTTCCAAGGCTATAAAATTCTATTTGATTAGGAGAACACATTCATCTCTTCAAATAGGAAGAGGAGGCAAAAACAAAACTAGAAAGAGATAAAAAAAAAAAAAAGAAAAGAAAATCTTATCTAAGCAAGGAAGCAAAATCACTCCATTGGTATTTTAAGAAGAGTCTTACTTGACATGCTGAGATCCTTAGTTTCCTGAGTTTCATGTCCACATTTGGGGCAGGGAGGCTGTTTTCCTTTTTCTTGCTTAAACACCTTGCTCCTTGTATGATCATCACAAAAACAAGCCTATATAAGAGAAGTAAAAATAGGCAACTAAGTAATTCAAAAAACATAAAGAATTATCATTCAATATTTCCAGGAAATTTAAAGGCACAGTTTTGTTAGGGTAGAGATTAAGAGTTTTGTTGGGACCAGTCACACTCCTGGTTTAAATTTAAGGGGAATGGTCTCTGCCAGAACTCCGGCCTAACATAAAACAAAACTACATAGAGTGTGACACTCTAAGCATATTTATTCTTTCATAAATTCAGAGCATTCACAAAGCACTGCATGACATAATGGTGAACAGTCTATCCACCCTCCCCACCCTCACAGATATACAACCTAATTGGGGACACAGACAAGTGGAAAGGCAATTGTGAGACTGTGTTTCAGTGCATTGAAAGGGAAGTGCAGAGGAAGGGCACTCAACTGGATATGGGATTCGGAAATGCATGCTGGAAAACATGAAGTGTTGGCTGAGATGTGAAGGAGAACAAGGATACAGTAGGGTAAGAAAAAGTGGAAGAGGGATCTAAGGCAGAGGAAATAGCCAACATAAGAAAGACACTTGGTCAAATTGGAGCAGATTTGAGAGAGAAAAAAGAGATAAGAAAAGAAGAACCAGAGAAAGGTTGCAGACAGGAAGTGAATCGGCTGCACCTGTTTAGTGATCTTTGACAAACAGAAATGCTGGAGAGAATGTCTAAGGAAATAGAACATTATGGAAATCTTCAGTTTACTCAAACTTACCTAGGCAAGTAAATTTTGATATTAATTAAAGTATACCCTCAACATTTTGGTTAGAATATTTTCCATAAACATAGGTGTAAAAACACTGAGCTAAGATTCAACAAGATCCATGTGCATTAGCGTCAACTCTAAGACAAGCCAACTGGATGACCTTTGGAAAGTCACTCAGCTTTCTCAATCCAATTTCACAACCTCCAAAGTAGAAGAAGTACACTGCATAATGTTTAAAGACTCCTGTAGATTAATTGTAGCCATAAATAATCTAAGCCAATACTCTCAAAAAGAGTATTGGGACTAAAAACAAAATCTAAAAATAACAGACTGGTTACCTTACAACGGAGACAGGAATGCTGACCAAGTCGATTGCATGAAACACCTATGGGCAAAAATACATAAGGTCCAGATTCAAATTTGGAATGAAAACACTATTTTCCACAGATTTACATTTGATGTACTTAGATCAATTATTAGCTTTTTTTTTTTTTTTTTGGTCTCATAATGTAACCCTGAGGATACATGAGATGGAGCCCCAGCCACAAGAAAGGAAACAAAGTGCACAGCCCAAAATTCTTTCACTAGTATGGTGCTAATTTTTCTCCAATCTCCATTTCTCCAGATCAAGGAGATGGCAAACTTCATTAATCATATTTAGAAAACTGAAATGGGGACGCCTGCATGCCTCAGTGGTTGAGCATCTGCCTTCAGCTCGGGAAGTGATCCTGAAGTCCCAGGATCGAGTTCCACATGGCGTTCCCTGCTTCTCCCTCTGCCTGTGTCTCTGTCTTTATCTCTCATGAATAAGTGAATAAAATCTTTAAAAAAAACAAAAAAAAAAAAAGAAAACTGAAATGGTGAGACATCCTTTTTTTCCATGACACTGGCTGAAGCTCTTCCCTTTATCACATAATACTTACATCTTAAAAAGAATAATTTTCTCCATTAACATATAATCTCTCCTGATGAGGCAGGCTACTGTCATTTTTTGCAAAAGTTCTGATAAGAGAATAGAATACTTCAGGTGGAAAAGAGTGACTATGAAGAGAAAATAGTGTTCAAAGGGGTAGTAAAAAAATGGAAAAAATCCCAAAATATTTTAGCCCTATTTAAGTCAGTAAGCCATGTTAATTTTGGTCATTATGTATAACCACTGAGGAAAAACCTAAACTTACATGCAAATATGTTATAAAAGCCAGAATGTCTGGCATATATTGACTGTGTCAGAAATGGAAAAAAAGAAGTATCAGAGGTATAGAAAGAGAAAATAAGCTAAGTCTTACCCTAATAAAGCCTGAATAAAAACTATTAACTTTCAATTCACTTAGAGGTCTTGGAAAAATAAAAAGGAAAACATATAAAAGGAAGCCTGTCTTTGTAATACAAATCTTTGACCAGATGTTTCTAATTTGGGAATTCTCTTACTTAATTTTGCTTGGTTCATGGGGAGACTTTTTAATCTGAACAGGCAAGTATTTTTTTTTAACTCAGAAATGATGTTCTTAATTATGTGTATTATTATTATTTCTGTCCACCTATCCTGCTTTCTTCCACAGTACTGCCAATAATTCAGTTGGGTATGTATTATTTGTCCTACATGCTAATGATAAGTTAAAAAATACTGAATACTTACTATACATAGGGGACCCTTGAACAACATGGGTTTGAACTGTGCAGGTCTGCTTAAGTGCAGATTTTTTTGAATAAATAAAGTGCAGTACTTTAAATGTATCTTCCCTTCCTTTTGATTTCCTGAGTAACACTTTACTTTCTCTAGCTTACTTCATTGTACGAAAATATTCTATAAAACATACAAAATATGTGTTAACCGTTTTATGTTATCAGTAAGGCTTCTGGTCAACAGCAGGGTATAAGCAGTTAAGTTTTTGGGGAGTCAAAAGTTTTATGCAGATTTTCAACTGTGCAGAGAGGATTGGTGCCTCAACCCTCATATTGTTCAAGGGTTAACTATATTAGGCATATATAAGTATACCCAATTACTCCAATAACAACCATATTATTTCATTCAGTCTTTGGGGGAAAAAATTCTGCAATCTCAATCATTTCCATTTGAAGATATGCCCTGGAGTTTTTTGGGTCCCTCTTCATTCAGTTAAAAAAAAAAAAAAAAAAAAGATATATTTAACCAAAATGTTAAATGTCATAAATCTCTTTCCAATACACAGCCAGAACACATACTGAGAGTACAAAGCTCCCAACCCAATCTCCCAGTGTAAATCAGGCAGGCATTTCTGATGTACAATCTTTTCCTACCCACCGCCCCCCAACTACTTGAGTCTTCAACATGCCACAAAGACATGATCCCAAGAAATTAACTGTTGCCTATTTTACCCTCATTTTTACTTCTGAGAACTCAAAGTAGGATGAAATATGGCCCTGTCAGTCTTCTTTACCTAATTACCTCAAGCCAACACATAAGCGCTCCAGTTCACTGCCTAGTTATTTCTCTCCCCAAGAGTAACAATGTTAGACTTCTACAAAGAATGCATTTCTCCCAGATTCTAAAAATAGTTTGACATTCCTAGTTTTAAACTGGGGAATGGTTGCCTTTTAAAATCTATTTGTAGGTCTTCAGAGTATGTTAAAAGAAAGCAGGCTGGGATGCATCAAAGCCTGCTGATAGCAAGCCATTTTAAATTAGAAGTCCCCAAGCCATTTTAACTATTTAAAAAAAAAAGAGGCAGAGTCAACACATTTGTTTTGTTTTTTCTTAAAACATCCTTACCACTGATAATGCAGGTAAATAAGGATTTTAAAGATTTTCTCTATCTCCCAATTTGCAAGTATAAGGTCAAGCCTATAAATGGTGAGCTATGACCAACTAAAGGGGTGGAAACAAGTTATGTGGGGCTTATGTATGTGTTCAGGAAAATATTTCAGAAAAAACAAGCATTGAATGGCAACTGGCAAAGAAAGAATGGCAAGAAAAAAATAGAGCAATGAAAAAATAAAGATAAATCACAGTAAATCAAAGACACCTGGGAATCTGCAATGAGCAAGACTTTAATGTCAGGTATCAAAGACATATAATAGATTTACCTTAAAATCAACTATTCCATTTCTGTATTTTTCTTTTGTCTTTTACTGAACCACTAAAACTTCCTGATGAAATTATAGTCTTACCACTCACAGTGGCCTGTCTTTGGGGTTCAAATGCTACAAAATATTCAAAGCTCTCAAGCCCCAAATAAAGTAATTCAACTGTTATATATTTTGCAGAAGACTAAGAATCCCTCAAAAATGCTATATACTGAGATGTTCTTTAACCCCTGAGAGTTTCTATAGGAATATTATAAGAATCATATATATATATATGCAATCATATATATATTAAAATTGACAACTTATCAACTTTAAATTTATAGGAGAATATAGAGATTAGCATTTCATACCTAAACAAGAACCAAATTCAAGGAAGTGAGTACTTGGGGAATTTCAGCCTTTCCTATAATCACATTTACTATTTAATAAGGACTTTAACACTTTATGTGGATTGTCTTTTTAGTTAACTCTTTGAAAAAGAAATTACACCTTCCTTTAACATATAAGGAAATTCAGCTCTAGAAAGATTTGGTGATTTGTCCAAAATCACATAACCGTAAGTAGAATTTAAGTTATGCTTGACTCTAAATCTTGGCTTTTAAGAATCAAAAATAGAAACAAAATGTAATCTAACTGTAAAGATAATACCATTGATAATACCAAGCCAATAACACTTGTTCTCAAAACTGGAAGATACGTGACAAATATGTGTGTACGTAAAATATATATGCCTGCACCTACCATAGACTGCAAAGACAGAATTGCCAGGGATGAGGACTGGGGACATATATTTTTAAAAAAAACCTCCACAGGTGTTTCTGATGCATATTCCTATCTAACAATCACTGAAACCAACTAGCAGGAACAAACTAGGGGTAGTATCGCTTACTTGGAGGCATTTAGAAATGTGTGTGGCTTTTGGACACCTGGGTGGCTCAGTGGTTGAGCATTTGCCTTTGGCTCAGGGTGTGACCCTGGGGTCCTGGGATCAAGTCCTACATCGGGCTCCCCGCAGGGACCCTGCTTCTCCCTCTGCCTATGTCTCTGTGTCTCTCATGAATGAATAAATAAAATCTTATTAAAAAAAAGAAATGTGTGTGGTTTTTGTCCAGAGAGGTGGGGAGGATTCCGTGAGAGTTGTTAACATAACTTGGAGGTGACAACGACATTTTAGCACTCAGGACCAGGAAGGCGACAAGCCCTACAAAGTCTCATCAATCCCACACAACAAAGAACTGACCCAACCAAAGAGCCAATGGCAATCACTGTTGAAAAAACAAAAAAAAAACAGACTGTGGTTCTGAATTTTTTCTAGAAACAGAAAAGAGATATTAAGTTGAATTACAGTCCACAAGAAGTTGAAAAACTAGACTCTTTTTTGAGTCTAACGCTTAAAACTATTAAGAATTCTGGATATTAAGGACATCTAATTTATAAAGACTTACATTTAAATGTTTCCGCCTCTAAAACCTGGCAACTGGCTTGATGTTCAAATTGATCATCTTCGCAGAGAAAGTTATGACAAAAAGAACAACTGAATATTCTGCCTCCTATTGGATTAAAAAACAAAACACACAAATGTAAACATGATAAATTTCAATTTAAAAAAGTCATTGAAACTTGAAATTTTAATTAAAATTGAAGTTTTAAGAAGTTATATCCATAAAATTGCTCAAAAGGATACCAATTTATTCCAGATTTACACCAGAATGACACAGTAGTTTTTGTTCTGATAAAGGCTACAATGAAAACTGCCACGATGAACCATAAAAAAGTGGCCTCTCCTATAAAGAGTGCATCCAGAATGTTTCCAAGTCAGCCTTTACTTACAGTAAAGCTCGTTGCTCGTATGCAACACTCACCATGGTCCCAAACACCTCGTTCACATTCTACACACTCTGCGTCAGTGAGAGGGCAGGCACAGGCATGTGTGCTGAGACATTTCCTTCCGTGGCAGACCCAAGCTTCACAGAAGTCACATATTGCACCCTGCAACCAAGAACACAAAAAATTAGTCTCTGTCACTTGCCTGGCTGCAACCACTGCTTAGCCAATGGCAACCATCAAGCTGTATACGTTTAGCTATTTACCAACTCTCTGTGATAGTGGGTGGCTTCATTAAAAAAAAAAATTTTTTTTTTTACTCTAAGCCAAAATTAAAGAGGGTTCTCTGAAAATCAAACTACTTCACCAACAGCTGTTTACAATATGTAAAACTTGACTATAAATCAAAAGAAAAAAGAAGCAAGGGGGAAACTACACACTTAACCCTAACACTAATCATTAAAGGAAGCCATGGAGCTAAGAGTGTTGCCTTCAAACTGAATTCTAATTTGTTTTTATTTTTTGTTTTTTAAAGATTTTATCTATTTATTCATGAAAGACACAGAGAGAGAGGCAGAGACACAGGGAGAGGGAGAAGCAGGCTCCCTGCAGGGAGCCCGATGCAGAACTCGATCCCAGGACCCAGAGTCACAACCTGAGCCAAAGGCAGATGCTCAACCACTGAGCCACCCTGGTTCCCCCGAATTCTCATTTGAATGGCGTCCAGAATCCACATCTTAAGCATTCTTATTTGTAGCAATTACAGTAACCGAAGTGAATGTTCTCATTTAGAAATATTTCTGACTTAAGAAAATTCTTTCCTGAATCATTTATAAAATAATTCACATAGCTTTTCTAGAACTGAGAAAAATATTAAGCTTTTGTTTTAAATTACTACACTTGCAGAAAAAAAATTAAAATATACAGAACTAAAAGGGTAAGACTCTTCAACATCAAGATAAGATGGAAAGACTATACCTTTTTTTTTTTTTTTAAGATTTTATCTATTTATTCATGAGAGAGAGAGAGAGAGAGAGAGAGAGAGAGAGAGAGGCAGAGACACAGGTAGAGTGAGAAGCAGGCTCCACGCCGGGAGCCCGACGTGGGATTCAATCCCAGGACTCCAGGATTGCACCCCGGGCCAAAGGCAGGCGCCAAACTGCTGAGCCACCCAGGGACCCCCAAGACTATACCTTTCAATAACACAGTGACATCTACAGAATTTTAAATGCTAGAAAGAATCTTAAGAAAATGGGACTAGATGGTCTTTTCCCTACAGATGAACAGAGGCCCAAGCCTAAGTCCAAATCCCAGAGCTACATTACAGTGCAACTAGGATTTAAACCAGTGTTCTGAACCTCAATTCAGTGTTCTAGTATTTTAGACTCTAACAGAAGTAGTGAAGAACAAATAGGAACGATGTTTTTTGAGCTGTAAAAAAAACATCACTGTGGATAGCAAATCCTCAAATACATCTCTTGGAACGAATATTCAGGGTTCTAGCCACAAAAGATGATACAGTAAACTGAGTAATCCAGAGTTTAAAAGAGATGATTTACAAAGGACAGGGAAGGGCTTAGGAAAAAAAAAAAAAAAAGGAAGGATGATGGTGTTACTGCCCCTGAGCCTGAACAAGGGGAGTGGAGGGAGTTACCAGACATTGAGAGAACAGAATAGGAGAGGGTTACCTGGCCATATAGAGATAAATGGTGGCTAATCTATGGCCAAACTAGGATAAACTGGTAGGGAGTGAGCTGGGACAACAAATACCCAGATTGTATTGTCCTCCCATCTACAGGTCTCCTGCCAGGGTTTTCCATTGACTAAACCCAAAAGGAAGCCAGAGGGTAAGAAAGCTTTTGATGCAGTCCATACACACAGGTCAGGCTCCCAAGGCAAAGCAGGGTGGAGGGGAGGGGAGAGAGGGGAATTTCAACAAATAGAAGACTCCCAGGAAATCACTTTTCTAGAATTTACAGCTAATGATACATAAACCTACTGAAATGTTTAATATATCATCCACATTCATACAGCTTAGTGAATTTTTTAAAAAGCATTTGATAAAACTGGACTTAAGCAAGCTACCAAAGACTACACTGATTTATGAATATAGATTGACAATCTTATTTAAAATGAAGAGGAATTCACAAGATACTGATGAATTAAATCTAGTGCTAGCTTCTGTAAGATATGCACATGTGAAATTATCAATATAAAGGTGTGCTTCATAATGGAAAATTATGTTCTTGGGAAGTTGCTATAAAGTATCTGCTTGATATAAAAGTACTATTACTTTCCTCATGGAATGAAATTTGGACCTGAGCATAAAATCACTTAACAGAGGGTGCCTGGGTGGCACAGTCAATTAAGCATCGGACCCTTGGCTTCAGATCAGGTTGTGATTTTAGAGTTGTGAGATCAGCCCCATGTTGGGCTCTGCACTCAGTGTGAAGTCTCATTGGGTTTCTCTCTCCCTCTTCCTCCTCTCCTCTCTCAAATAAACAAAAAAAATAAATAAATCACACATCAGAATACAGTAAAACTGGTTAAAAAGATAACATTTTTTAGTGAAAAAGAGAACAAAATGCATCACACAACTATTCTTATTATAGCATACCTCATTTTATTGTGCTTCATTTTACTACACCTGACAGTGTATTCTTTACAAACTGAAGGTATGTGGCTACCCTAGCATCAGTGGTGCCACTTTTTCCAATACCATACTTCCTGTCTCTGCATCACATTTTGGTCATTCTCACAATATTTCGAACTGTTTTATTATTATTATATTTGCCATGATGATCTATGATCAATGATCTTTGGTATTACTATTGTAATTGTTCCAGAGTGCCACAAACCGTACCCATGTAAGACAGCAAACTCAATCAAGTAAATGTTATATGTATTCTGACTCTTTTACTGACCAGCTGTTGACCCACCTCTCTCCCTCACCTTGGGCCTCACTATTCCCTGAGATGTGACAATATTTTTTTTTTTAAGATTTTACTTATTTATTCATGAGAGACACACAGGGAGAGGCAGAGACACAGGCAGAGGGAGAAGCAGGCAGATGTGGGACTCAATCCTGGAGTCCCAAGATCACGCCCTGGGCCAAAGGCAGATGCTCGACCACTGAGCCACCCAGGCGTCCCGAGACATGACAATATTAACATTAGGCCAATTAATAACCCTACAATGGGTTCTAAGGGTTCAACTGAAAAAGTTGTCCATTTCTCATTTTTAAATCTAAAGCTAGAAATGATTAAATTTCATGAGGAAGGCATGTTGAAAGCCGAGATAAGCCAAAAGTAAGCCTCTTGTGCCAAATATTCAGCTGAGCTGTAAACAGGAAAACAAAAAAAAAAGCTCTTGAAGGAAACTAACAGTGCTACTCCAATGAACACACGAATGATAAAAAAGCAAAACAGCCTTACTGCTGATACGGAGAAAGTCTGAGTGATCTAGACAGAAGATCGAATCAGCCACAACATTATTTTAAAACAAAGCCTAATCCAGAGCCCTAGCTCTCTTCAGTTCTACTACAGCTGAGAGAGGTGAAGAAGCTCCAGATGAAAAGTTTGTAGGTAAGAGGTTGGTTCACGAGGCTTAAGGAAAGAAGTCGTCTTCATAACATCAAAATGCAAGGTGAACAAGTGCTGATACAGAAGCTACAGCCAAGTCACCTAGAAGACCCAGCTAAGATAATTAATGACGGTAGCTACACTAAGCAACAGATTTTCAATGTTGACAAAATAGCCTTATATTTAAAGATGATATCTAGGATTTTCATAGGTAGAGAAGTTAGTGTCTGGCTTCCAAGCTTCAAAAGACAGGCTGACTCTCCTGGTAGGGGCTAACAGCGCTGGTCACTTTAGGCTGAAGCTAATGCTAATTTACCATTCTAAAAATCCTAGAGCCCTTAGGAATTATGCTCAATCTACTCTGCCTGTGCTCAATAAATGGCACAAGAGAGCCTGGATGACAGCACATCGATTTACGACACAGTTTACTGAATACTGTTGAGACCTACTGCTCAGAAAAAGGATTCCTTTCAAAATAGGACTGTTCACTGACAACCAGCTGGCACTCAACAGCTCTGATGGACAGGTACAATGAAACTAATGTTGCTTTCATGCAGGCTAACACAACATTCTGCATTGAAAGTCATTTCGACCTTCAAGTCTTTTTATTTAATGATATGTTTCATAAAGTTATAGCTGCCACAGATACTGATCCATCTAATGGATCTGGGCAAAGTAAATTGAAAACCTAGAAAGGATTCACAATCCTAGATGCCTTTTAAGATCATCAGTGATTCATGATTAATGTTGATCAAAATATCAACATTAACAGAATAGAAGAAGTTGATTCCAACCGCCATGGATGACTTTGAGGGGTTTGAGTCTCCAGTGAGAAAGTAATTGCAGATGTGGTAAAAATACAAGAGAATAAAAGTGGGGCCTGAACATGGGACTGAACTGCTGCCATCTCATGGTAAAACTTGAACAGATGAGGAGTTGCTTCTTATGAATGAACAAAGAAAGTGGTTTCTTGAGATGGAATCTCCTCCTGGTGAAGACACTGTGAAGACTCCTGAAATGACACCCTAGGATTGAGAATATTACATAAACTTGGTTTATAAGGTACTAGCAGGGTTTGTGAGGACTGACTCAGTTTTGAAAGAACTTCTCCTGTGGGTAAAATGCTATCAAATAGCATCACATGCTATGGAGAAACAGTTATTTTAAGACACTGCAACAGCCACCCCAACCTTTAGCAACCACCACCCTGATCAGCAGCCAACAACACTGAGGGAAGACCTTCCACCAGCAAAAGATTATGACCCACTGAAATACCAAACGATGATTAGCATTTTATAGCAATATTTTTTAATTAAGGTATTTAAAATGTTTCTTTAGATTAATGCTATTATACATTTAATAAATTAGAGTATAGTAAACACTGTAAACATTACCTTTATATTCACTGGGAAATCAAAACATTAATTTTGACTTATTCTATTGCAGTATTTGCTTTATTGCAACTGTCTGGAACCAACCCACAATATCTATGAGGTATGCCTCAGGTATTTAAAACAATGAATTTCCTTAGAAAATCCTACATGTAAAGAGAAAATTATGTATAAGTCTATGTTAAATACGTATTCTTTATTGAAATGTAAAGCTATAAAAAAGCTACTAATACTAGGTTCTTTTGAAACCAGGCTTCTTTTACATCAAAAGCTTGAATTTGGGGATCCCTGGGTGGCTCAGCGGTTTAGCGCCTGCCTTTGGCCTAGGGTGTGATCCTGGAGTCCCAGGATCGAGTCCCACGTCGGGCTCCCGGCATGGAGCCTGCTTCTCCCTCCTCCTGTGTCTCTGCCTCTCTCTCTCTCTCTCTCTATGTCTATCATAAATAAGTAAATAAATCTTAAAAAAAAAAAAAAAGCTTGAACTTTGTTTAAGCAGAGCTTTCAGTACAGTAAATGACACTCTATGAAGTCTGATTAAGATAGTTTAGAAAGGTACCATTGACAAATGAATTTTTAAGTCAACTTTAAATAAGTTTCCATTTCTTGTGTTTTCCAATAAGACAAACAGGAAGCAATAAAAAGTAAGTGGATAATATAGGAAGATCATACAAAGAATATTCCACAGATAACAAAGGAAACTCCAAACTGATTGAATCAAGGACAAAATAGTGCTATTTAATAGTGAAAGGGAATAGAGGGGAAGGGAGAAGAAATGGGTAGGAAATATCAGAAAGGGAGACAGAACATGGAAGACTCCTAACTCTGGGAAACGAACTAGGGGTGGTGGAAGGGGAGGAGGGCGGGGGGGGGGGGTGGTGACTGGGTGGCGGGCACTGAGTGGGGCACTTGACGGGATGAGCACTGGGTGTTATTCTGTATGTTGGCAAATTGAACACCAATAAAAGATAAATTTATTATTACAAAAGAAAAAAAGAAAAAAAAATAGTGCTATTTAGAAAAAAATAACCATTGATTAGAAAGACGTTTCTTATCCTTGGAAACCTGTTCCTCGAAGAGCTAGAAAAGAAACTTACCACCATTGCAAGGCCAGTACTGTACACACCAGCATGCTTTATGACACAGTCTGAAGACTTCATCATGCACTTCGTTTTCCCTAGTAAGAAACAAATCTGCTTATCAGTCTTGCAAAGTAATACATGTAAGTATTCACTAATTCTGCTTTTTATCTAGCCTAAATTTCTGAGAAATAACTTGAAAATGGACAGAAATCAGTTTACTACTCATGTTACTTAAAAAAAGAGAGAGAGAGAGAGAGAGAGAGAGAGAGACGGATGTAACTGAAATCTAACCTGATTCAGATCTTTTAAGATTAGAAATTTATTAGTAAATCTATAAAAATGTATTGCACAATAAAATTATATGCTAATTATTGTTTGCACTACAATCAGAAATTACAAATTACAGTTTATAATCTAACAGTCATTAAAGCAATTTAAAATCTCATGAATTTTCAGATGAATTAATAGATTTTAAAAAACTATGCTTTAAAATGGATTTTACAGTTTATAATTCAGAATGAAAACAGTCTAGTTTGAAGTTATTGTGTATTTCTTTCAATGGAACATCTCAAACCAAACCAATGATTATGCAACATTTTTAAAGTTTATCCATATGTAAAAATTTACAAACATAGCTCCCACGTAAACATTCTTCCAAAAGGATTTTTAAATAGTGCCCAAGTGAGAAGGAAAAAACAGGAATACAGTGATAGAGCTAAAAACCAAAATATAGCCACAAACGCTCGGATCTAAGAGCAAATTAAAAAACATGAAAGAAACAGGATATTCACTCATATACTATGTCAAAATTAATGGTGACATAATAATCACCCATCTCAGACTCTGCACAGTAGTATATGAAACACACAGAAGATGCACAATTTTCCATTATCTTGATTATCTGAGGAACAAAGCTAATACAAAAGGAAATGGGAAGAAAGACTGGAAATGAGAGACAGCAGCTACCCAACTGTTCCATGTCTAAGAACAGGAATCAGTAGGTGGGAAATAAATCCATGTTCCTAGCACTACAGAACTCAAGCCCAGACAACACTGAAAATATGGGACGGTCCTAGCAAGAACTTAATGTTCTCCATAATCTATTTTCTCTCTCTCTCTTTTTTTTTTTTTTTGGTAAGCTTTCACTTATTTATTTGAGAGAGAGCACACACAAGTTGGAGGAGGAGCAGAAAGAGAGGGATAAGCCAGACCTGCCTCCAAATGGGGAGCCTGAAGCAGGGCTAAATCCCAGGATCCTGTGATCATGACCTGAGCTAAAGTCAGACAATTAACCCACTGAGCCAACCAAGTGCCCCTCTATTTTCTCATTCTATATTCACCTGTCTTTTCTCAAATAAGGATGTAAAATCTGGCAGACAAGTAATCTCTCTAGGCCAGTATTTTTTTTAAGTAGGCTCCATACTGGGCCTGCTTAATGTGGGGCTTAACCTCATGACCCTGAGATCAAGACCTGAGCTGATAAACCTCAAAAGATGGCCTCTTTGAAAACTAGAGCTACACTAGAAATATTCAGGGATGTAGCCCTAAACATTCCTAACTTAATGCAATGTTATTCTACATAAGCACATTTATATGAGCATATCCCTAACTGTGTTCTACCTGAAACTATCATCCCATAACCAAAGGGAACATTTGTTCAAATAAAAGTTTGAGGAGTAAATCTGGAGTGAACAAAATTAATCAGGTTTCTTTACTGGATGTCTTCAGAACCTTTAACACACAACTATGTAACAGAAATCTCCCACATAGAAAGGCAGGGATGAAACAAGCAGCATTTCTCAAATGTATGCATTATTTTAAGAAATACCTATTAAGGGGCACCTGGGTGGCTTTGTCATTTAAGCATCTGACTCTTGATTTCGGCTCAAGTCCTAATCTCATGGTTTTAAGAGCAAGCCCCACATCAAGCTCTACACTGGGCAAGAAGCATGCTTGAGATCCTCTGTTTCCCTTTGCCCCTCCCTCTGTCTCTTTCTTCGAAAGAAAGAAAGAAAGAAAGAAAGAAAGAAAGAAAGAAAGAAAGAAAGAAAGAAAGAAAGAAAGAAAGAAAGAAAGAAAGAAAGAAAGAAAGAAAGAAAGAAAGAAAGAAAATAAAGAAAGAAAAGAAAAGAAAAGAAAAGAAAGGAAAGAAAGAAAAGAAAGAAAAGAAAGAAAGAAAGAAAGAAAGAAAGAAAGAAAAGAAAGAAGAAAAGAAAGAAAAGAAAGAAAAAAAGAAAAGAAAAAGAAAAAGAAAAAGAAAAAGAAAAGAAAAGAAAAGAAAAGAAAAGAAAAGAAAAGAAAAGAAATGAAAAGAAAAGAAAAAAAGGAGGAAAGAGAAAAGAGGAAAGGCAAGGCAAGGCCTATTAATAGCTCAGGTATTCTGTGGAAGGCTACTTGGAAAACAGCTATCTTGTTGCTCTATGAACTACCATTTAGTTTTACTTTGAATAATCATTTTCCCCGAATAAAAGTTTTCACTTATACCTGGGAACTGAGTATGTGGCTTAGGAACTCTATTACAATCACTTGGGAAAATATATGAGGAAACTCAAGAATCACATGCTAAATGCAAAACAGGAAGAAAATGGCACCAGGTAAATGTGGAATACAATTATTCTCGTTGGCTTAAGATACTATGGGCAATATCAGAAGGAATCAAAACTCAGGAAAGTATACAAACACCTATCAAGAAGACTAAGTTAGTGCAACTAAAAATTCAGATCACCAAATATTATTAGTCTAAAATGTGATCTTACAATGTTTACAACACAGTGGTAACCTATACCTAAGCTGTATCTTAATTATTTTTCAGCATTACATCAAAGAGACAAAATCAAAACTTGATAGCATTAGATAGGTCAAATAGCAGTTCATTTTATTAAGGGTAAAATCTAACAGTACTATAAAAAAATAATAAACCCACAGGTTCAAACTGCCAAACAAATGTTTGATAAAATAAAAGGCTTACATATGCTTAGTTTTCATATACTCACCACACTGTGCACAAATTGGTAACTTCTGTACAGAGTTGCAGAAGTAGCAAAACGCTCTATTCTTCTGCCGCCTTGTCATGTAAGATAAAATTTTAAAATGCAGTCAGTATCAGATAAAAGGCAAAAGGATCTATATTACTACATATATAGAGAAAAAGAAATAAAAATTTACCTCTGACACTTGTCACATTCCTGTAAAATATAAAAACATAATGTTAATTTTCTGATTGAAAACTGCAAATTTATTTGCTTTACAAAGAATACCCAGTTTTTCATGTTAAAATTTAAGTGACACTTCCCCAAAGCCTCCACATATACAAGTGTCCATACATACTTTAATAACAAAGGTATGCTCCTGGGCATACTACACCAAAGAAAGAAGTGGCATTTCTACAAGAGGCTTCATAAATAGAGCAGCAGTTTGGTTTCTGGTTGTGTTCTATTCCTGTTGCTTTTTTTTTTTAAACAAATACTACAGAATGGACATAAAAAATAGTAGAGAACAAAATATGATGAAGCTCACAGAAAATCTAGAATCTCAAATGTGGTACTAAAAATTCTCAACGATCTGATCCCTAATCACTTTCAAACCGTGTTGGCCTATTCTCTTTAGATTCAAGTCACTATTTGTCAGCCATTCATGAAATAGGTCTTGTACTCGCTTTTTCCATGCCTTACTATTCTAATACTTTTTCTTGAGAAGTCTATCCTTACAATCTTGACCTGTTCAAAGTTCTGGTGATGAACCCACCTGCTCTATGAACTGCACCCCATCTATGCACTCAAGCTAATCCCCACTTCGTCCAAATGTACCTTAGTCTTAATTGTACATTTACCCTGTACAACACTTATCAAACTTTAGCCTTCATTGTGTGTATTTACATACGTGAGTACGTGAGTCCATTCTTTTGTTGGTCCCATACTCCTCCAGAAATGACCCTGAAGAGAGTCTCTACCATCTGTCCTTCTTGTGTTATGTAATCCTGCCCCCCCTCTCCCAGTGCCAGCTGTAAATGTTAGTCCTGATATGGGCACCTGACCAAGTCTGATCTATCAGAGTTCTTTCCCTCTCTGACAGCATTATGTAATATCAGACACACAAGCTACCAGTACCTAACAAACCCAAACAAATGGGGTTAAGTCTCAGCTACATGTTAGCTGATAAACTCTATTTCTCCCTAAATTTACTTAAGTTGGATTTGTTACTTAAACAAATCTTAAGTAATACACAAGACAACTAATCTATAAACTTGTCAAGACAAGGACTGTATCATTCATCTTTGTATACCTCACAAGGCCTAAAATAGTACCTCGCACAAGGTAGATACAAAAGAAACACTTGGGAAATTAAGTCGTATTAAGCATTTCGTATGACGTTTAGAAGAAACAAAAGAAGAAGAAAGAGAAGGAGCAGCAAAAGAAAAAGTAGAGAGGATGAGAAATAGGGCAATATGGGACAACGCAGAGAAACAGGGTCAAAAAAGCAAAGGGGGGGAAATCACGTGGTAATCTTGCTTTTTTTCACATTTTGACCAAACAAGCCCAGAAATGATCAGGACTGACGTACTGAGCACAGGAAAAGAAGGTAATAGAACAGGCAGCCAGGATCCCTGGTGGCGCAGCGGTTTAGCGCCTGCCTTTGGCCCAGGGCGCGATCCTGGAGACCCGGGATCGAATCCCATGTTGGGCTCCCGGTGCATGGAGCCTGCTTCTCCCTCTGCCTGTGTCTCTGCCTCTCTCTCTCTCTCTGTGTGACTATCATAAATAAATAAAAATTAAAAAAAAGAAAAATAGAACAGGCAGCCGACAGAGAGGTCAAGAAAAGTGAAAAGTTTAGAAAAGAGAAATCAAATGAGTTAAGAACTGCTGGGAGAAATAATGCAAAGGCTCCAATAGGAACAATTAAGTTAATGCAGATCGAGTCAGAGAAGAAAACACAGTTCCTAGTATGTATTCTTGTGTCCTATTTATCACCAACAGCAACCAAGTAACCTGCTAGGTTTATAAATAACATAAAATCGAAATCATTGCTACTCCCCATTAATGAAAACAATACCTTTAACACAGATTTGAAATTCAGTAAAATATATGCAGCAGCACTGTATTCACTAAAATGTCATTCAAGCATCTTTCATAGAAGTATTATGTTTTTGAACCATCAACAGGCATCCAAAAAAGCTGTTACCATTGATGCATTGCATGGGTGTTTAGCCAAATCGATGGTGCTTCTCGATGCTCTGAGCTGTTTTTCACGTTCCCGACGGCTCTCTGCCTTCTTCCTCGCACCAGTCTTTTTTTTAGGCATTTTACCTCACTTTCTACACAAGAAAACAAAGAAGATACAATTGCCTGGTTGCATTTGTTATTTTAAATAAACTAATAGTACAATGAAGTGTTTTTACTCTCATTAAATTTTAGACTCAATCCTGTCACTTTGGTAAGCACATTTTAACCTTTTATGAAATATTAAATATACATTAGTCATAATAAAATAGATGGCTTTTAAAATAAGGCACTTATGGGCAGCCCTGGTGGCGCAGCGGTTTAAAAAATAAAAATAAAAAAATAAGGCACTTATTTGCACTAGCAAACAATTCTGAAAAATGTAGACATCAAAACAATTTACCCCAGAAACCAAATGTTGTCTTTTCCCACCGAGAATAAAAGGAAAAGTTTCTCTGATGCTAAGTTTTTTTTGTTTTTTTTTTAAGATTTTATTTATTCACGGGAGACACGAGAGGCAGAGAGACAGGCAGAGGGAGAAGCAGGCTCCATGCAGGGATCCCGGGTCTCCAAGGTCACACCCTGGGCTGAAGGCAGCCGCTCAACCACTGAGCCACCCAGGGATCCCCAATGCTAAGTATTCTTTAACAATTACTCTGTAGATGGGGCGCCTGAATGGCTCAATCGGTGAACGTCTGACTCCATTTCAGCTAAAGTCCTGATCCTGGTGTACTGGAACCAACGGCCCACCCCAACCAGGCCCCAGGCTCAGCAGGGAGTCAGCTTGAGGATTTTTTCTTCCTCTGCCCCTCCCCCTGCTCGGGATCCGCTGTCTTTCTCTCTCTCTCTCAAACAAATAAATCGTTATAAAAAATAAAGGTAAAAAAAATAGAAATTACTCTGTACCAAATTTCTAAAAATTAGGCATATATCACTGACAAGAGTTAAAAGGTATATTATTTACTCAGTTCACATCATTCTTTTCAGCTATACATTCAACTAGATAGTAAGATTTGAAATATAACAAGTCTTATTTCTCCTGTGTAACACCTAAACAAAATATCTAACAAGCGAAGTCAAATGACATTAGCTACAAAGCCAAACCTCTCTGAAAAGATATTAAAGGTATTACAGTTGCTTTGACTCTGAAAGATGCTCTTCTCTCTACATGTAAGTGAACGTCTAATTTTAAGAGCTCAGACCTATGTTGAAGAGCATGTGTTAACATGAGTACGTTTGCAAAGTCCTGTACAATTAAGGACTTTAGGACTCCCTTTCACCTTTCATCACTTGGTTGAAAGAACTACCACATTTAGAAAAACAAGATTTTTACTCCATATAACACGTTTTTAGTTGGCTTTTCATCCAATCTGCAGACTACAAGTTCCCTGAGGACTTCGGCCCAGCCACTTGTGAGCATGTTTACCTCCCTGCCCTGCCTGGCATCTATCCAGCAGCCAAGAAACGAGGAGACACACCAATAAAGGGGCGCGTGTACTTGCTTCAAAGAATCCCAAATTCCTTAACATTCTTCAAAACACGTTATTTCTTTAGGTCTTTTCTAAGAGTGAGTCTCAAAAACGAACTGTAAAAATTCCTTAAAAAATACAGGTTTGGGATCCCTGGGTGGCTCAGCAGTTTAGCGCCGCCTTCAGCCCAGGGTGTGATCCTGGAGTCCCGGGATCGGTCCCGCGTGGGGCTCCCTGCATGGAGCCTGCTTCTCCCTCTGCCTGTGTCTCTGCCTCTCTCTCTCTCTCTCTCTCTATGTCTCATGAATAAATAAGATCTTAAAAAAAAAAATACAGGTTTACATGTCCAGGCCCTAGTCAAGACCTACAAATTCTGAACGTCCAAGGGATAAGATGAAGAGTCGCTGGGGACTCTGACACAACCTCCCAGAAGACAGGGCCATTCCCTTCCAATAAACCAAAACATGACAACAAAACAAAACAAATGTTCCTGATACATGGAAACAGCAGCTCCCAAGAAACCACCCTTTGAAGAAATTCGCATTTCTCATTTTAAGAGCCCTGTTATAATAGGGGCGAAATCGTGCAATTTTTCCTACTTTGGGTTTTGACTCTTAGGGCTAAAATGTCCAAGCAAAAGCCAAGTAAGTGGTGGGACGCGGAGACTCAAAAACACACACAGATGGAGCCAGGTGGTCCACCAGGTGTCCCTCCAGGTGTCCCTCCAGGTGGTCCGCCAGGTGGTCCGCCAGGTAACGTCTGGGCCCAAGAGGCAGCCCCCTCGGTCTTTACATTAAAACCACCCAAATCTACAGGGAGGAAAAGGCTGTGCAGTGGCCCCGCCGGAGGAACTCCGAAAACAATCCGGCGGGGGGGGTGTCATCCCGGTGCATTTTTGCGTCCCTGGGGGGGGGGGGTGGAAGTGGAGGGAATGGCCTCAAGCTGAGCCTCGATTTTTTTTTCCCCTCCAATTTGTTTTAGAAACTTGAAAGCGTGAGCCCTTTACCCCGCCTTCTGCGGGCTCAGTTAAGCCCGTCTCCAGCCACGCTTCGACTTCTCCAGGACGCGGCCCGTGTCACCAGATGAGGAACAGGGGCATCAGCGCGGCTCCGCAGGGGAGCCTGCGGCCGGAGGACCCGGGGGCGGGGGGTCACGGGGGGTCGCGGGGGGTCACGCGGGGTCACGCGGCTCGCGGCACGGACGACCATCCCCCGCCCGCGGGACACCCTCCCTCGCCCGCGCCCCGGGCCGACCTCGCTCACCCTTGCGGGGAGGCCGGGCTCACTCCTGGGGCCGGGGGGCAGGGGACGGCGCGAGGCCGGCGCGACCGCGGCACAGCCCACCCGCGGGGCCGCCACTCCCGGGGAGAACCTACTACGACCGGAGGCCGGGCGCAGCCAACTTCCGCCACTAGGCGCCGGGCCGGATATCCGCCTACGTCGGCAGCGCCCGTACGGACACGCGCAGACAGGAGGCGGCCCGCCCACTTCCGTTGGCCCCGCCCACTCCCGGAAGTGCGCCTCGGCGGAGCGGGGACCGGACGCCCGAAGGAGGAGGAGGAGGCGGAGACGCGGGAGCGCGGGAGGCTGGAGGGCGCGGCGGCCGCCTGTGGCTCCTCGGGCCGCGGGAAACCCAACGGGAGGAGGAAATGCGTGCACAGCCCCGGGACTGCGCGCGCCGCCTCAAACGGGGAATTCTCGTGGAGACGCTGCGCCGCCCGCCGCCATCTTGGTGCCTCGCGGCGTTGGCGGCCCCGACTGTGGGCGCCCCCGCGGCCGCGCTCCGCCGCTGCAGCCCAGCGTCCCCGACCGCGCGCCGCGCCCCGCGCGCCTCCTCCGCCCCGCCCGGGGCTGCCCGGGCCTCGCGCCCCCTTCGTCGCCGCGCCACACGTTCGCGCCCCGGGTCCTGACTCCGCCCCTCCCCCCTCCGCTCTCGGCCCCCGCCTCGCCGTGGAAACCGGCCGGCGTCGCGCTCGCCCTCTTGCCCTCTTCACGAAGACTAAACGTCTTTTTTTTTTTTTTTTGGATTTCATTTATTTATTTATGAGACACAGAGAGAGAAGCAGAGACACAGGCAGAGGGAGAAGCAGGCTCCACGCAGGGAGCCCGACGTGGGACTCGATCCCAGGACCCCGGGGTCACGCCCTGGGCCCAACTGGGGCAGACGCTCCACCGCTGAGCGCCCTCCCCCCCGATCCCGACTCCGGATCTCCTGCCTCTTCCATTTGCTCCCCATCCACGACCTCTCTGCCGTCTTCCCTTCCTTTTCCCCTCAGTCTATGAAATGCCATTTATCACATCGATCACAATTTGCTTTACTTTTCTTTCCGATCCCGCCAACCGGAACGCTCCCTATTCTGTTCATTCAACAGCTTGCCTTTTGTTTTCTATACCGAACTTAGTGTTGTTAAGGGGAAAAAACGTACACAATCATGATTTCACTCTACGTAAGGAAGTTACCTCCACAAGGCTCTCAAAATTACCCTTAAGTCCTATATTATCCTAATATGATCATTTCCATCATCTACGTGTTGTCTTTTTTTTTAAGATTTTTTATTTATTTATTCATGAGAGACACAGAGAGAGGCAGAGACACAGGCAGAGGGAGAAGCAGGCCCCATGCAAGGAGCCTGACGCGGGACTTGATCCCCGGACTCTAGGATCACGCCCTGAGCTGAATGCGGCGCTAAACCGCTGAACCACCCGGGCCGCCCCGTCTACGTGGTTTTGTTCAATCTTCTCCCTTTCCCTCAACCTTCCATCACTTTCCCCATCAATTTTAGCAGATGTTATATTTCACAGAGAGAATAGAGTATCAATAATGATCCTATTTCACTTTATGCTCCTGGCCTCCTGATTGCTTTACATACGTAGTATTAACTCCTAAGTTTACAGGTGAGGAAACGGGCAGAGACTGTGAAACTTACCACAAGATCACACAGATGATTTTTGGCTTATGGGATTGTCCACTGCAGCAATTCTTAAATCTTTTCATTTTAAGACCCCTTAAAAACTTTTTTTTTTATTTTTTTTTATTTATTTATGACAGTCACACAGAGAGAGAGAGAGAGAGGCAGAGACATAGGCAGAGGGAGAAGCAGGCTCCATGCGCCCGGAGCCCGATGTGGGATTCGATCCCAGATCTCCAGGATGGCGCCCTGGGCCAAAGGTAGGCGCCAAACCGCTCCAAGGGATCCCCCCAAAACTCATTTTTTTAAAGGTTTTTTATTTATTTATTTATTCATGATAGTCACAGAGAGAGGAGAGAGAGGCAGAGTCACAGGCAGAGGGAGAAGCAGGCTCCATGCGGAAGCCGGACGTGGGACTCGATCCCAGGACTCCGGGACCGCGACCCCGGCCAAAGGCAAGGCGCCAAACCACTGAGCCACCCAGGGATCCCAAGACCCCTTAAAAACTCTTAATTGAAGACTAACAACCTTTGTTTCTGTGGGCTATATCTATTGATAGTTACCCCGCAAAAAATTAAGAGATAAGACTTATTAATTCATTAAAAGTAATTCCATCTTAGTATTAATATTTTTCAAAGGATAGTGAAAATTTCCCAAACAGAAAACATGAAAGAGTGGCGCCATTCTACAGTTTTTCAAATGTCTTTGATGTAAAGCTTGATAGAAGGGAGGTAAATTCCTCTATCTGCCATTCCACTGAGAAATTGTTTTATGTTCTCATTTTCCCAGCATACAGTTAGCCAAGGAAATTGTAAAGGACCGTCTGGGAAAGGACCGGGGGAGTGATCACAGCATACACCACCAGGAGGTTTGAGGGTCTTCCTCCCGGGGAGCTGGCCTTCCTGCAGTTGATGATTTCCAGATCCAAAAACTGGCTCAGACTTAAAACCTGGGCAAAGAGTCATGACTTGTTGGAGCATTGTTCTCAGGCCCCTGCTCATGTGCCCTCTTGATTTATTTTGATTGTGTACACTGAGCAGGATCCTTGTTTGCTTCCTGGGTTCCATTTTGCTGCTGGGGACACTTCTTTCATCCATCTCCCTAATCAGAGAGTGAGTGTGCCCTCCCTTGCCAGTGATCATAATAGTTGTACCAGGAGGCGCCTGGAGAGCTCAGTCACTTAGGCATCTGATTCTTGATTTTGGCTCGTGCCATGATCTTAGGGTTGTAAGATCGAGCCTGGCGTCAGGCTGGGTGTGGAGCCTGCCTCCGAGGCCTCCTCGCCCTCTGCCCCTCCTCCATGTGCACCTGTCTCTCTCTCTCTTTGTCCATCTCTCTTTCTCCCCCCCCAACCCCAGGAGGGAGGCTAGGGGCAGATTCTGAAAGGAATACTAGTTGTACTATGATGAGGAAGCCTCTGCATGGTATGCGTGGTGGGGACACTACCAATTAATCAGAATATGAGACCATGTTCAGAAACAGAGGGTTCAGGAGAATCCGGGCACTCGGGATTTTCAGGTGTCACAACCCAGCCCACTGCATCAGGGTTTCTTTCTTTACGATCTGCATTCTGACCTTGGCATAGCCGACCTAGCTGGGCTGCAGGGTTGTTAATCTCCTTTGGAGCGCTGCCACACTTATGATTTAGTGCTGGGCCTGTTCCTCAGCTTTTTCTGCCTTCCCACTGCAGGAGATAAGAGCCTCTTTATATGCTACCTAAGAAGCTTTGTGAATTTTACTCTTAGATTTTTAATAGCCATTAACCATCTCAGTGGTTGGCCTTTCCAAAGAATCAGTTCTGCTTCACAACAGCCAATTCCTCTGTCCTTAAGATTACAGTTTCCCTTGTATTTCTTACATGTGCCCACTGATATAATATCTTTCATTAGAATACATCCTGGTTCACTAATAATGAAAGTTTTACCTATCGCACTGTCATTTCGTGCCAAGGTCTGTCCTATATTTATCACCAGTGACAAAGTCCTCACTGATAGGTGGCCAATGATTCAAATCAAAAATCTTGCCCCCCCACCCCCCCGGGGTGGCTCAGTGGTTGAGCATCTGCCTTTGGCTCAGGTCATGATTCCCCCAGGGATTGAGTCCTGCGTCGGACTCCCTGCTGGGAGCCTGCTTCTCCCTCTGCCTGTGTCTCTGCCTCTCTCTCTGTGTCTCTCCTGAATAAATAAATAAAATCTTTTTAAAAATTCAAAAATCTCATCTTAGCCTCAACTTTCTTGTATCATCCCTAACATCAACTGTCTGAGTTTGGTTTGTCTGGAGGCATACTCTGAGTCCGGGCTGAGTACAGAGAGTTCATGGGGGAATGCTTTGGGAACGACCGGGGAGTGGATGGTGGAGATCTGGACGCAGGAAAGAGCTGGCCTAGTCTATAGTCTCAGTGAAGACCTCGGCTTTGAACCTGGGATGTCTCTTCAGACTTGAGGCAAGTGGGCTCAGCCTTTATGTACCTGTGACAGTCCTTCCGTGCAAGCCGACAGGGAAACCGAGTGTGACCCTGGGCCAGGCTGCTACTGAAGACGGCTGACAGCTCAATGTTAGCTTACGGAACTCTCAGCCACTCAGGGAATAGGTCCTTCGTATCTGGGAGAAATATGGGTGGGGCCTCCCAGTATTCACCACAAAAAATGATGGCAAAATAAAGAAACATTCAGGCAAAGAATCTTTACCATTTGCAGATCCTTGTGGAAAGAATTCCACAGAGTATACTTGCGGAAGATAAAGAATTCAGAAAGGAGGAGGACGCAAATAGCAATAGCTTGTAATCAATCCATTTACTATATACTGTAAATATAAGACATTTGTACAAAACAAGAGAACCATAATAAACAATTTTCGATATGAAAAGTACAAGGAACTGAAATTGTCTCTAAATTCACTGCAATTCAGGGGGCCTGGGTGGCTCAGTCAGTTAACCTCCCACTCTTGATTTCGGCTCAGGCCATGATCTCAGGGTCGTGGGATCTAGCCTGAGTTGGGAATCCCTGCTCAGTGGGGGATCAACTTGAGGAGTCTCTCTCTCTCTCTCTCTCTCTGTCTGCTCCTTTCCCTGCTCACATGCATGCTCTCTCTCTCTCTAAAATAAATCTAAAAAAATAAAAAATAAATTCAATGCAATTCAAGTCAAATCATGACAGGGACTTTTTCATGGAATTTGATGAATTGATCCTAAAATTTGTATGGGAGGAAAAAACATAAGTAATGCAGAAAGCAGAAACAGGTAGGGGGTCCCTAAAAAAAGAAAGATGAGATACAGGAAAAGTCATTTTAGGCCCCTGGCCACTTCATGAACTATGCCTGAGTGGCACTACCTGCCCAAAGCACATTTCTTGCAGAACTTCCTGGGATATGTTGAAATTACAGAAGGAAAGTCCCCAGTAGGTAATAATTTTAAAGGAATAGGAGAATTTAAGAACCAACAGCCACTATCAGGTCAGGAGATAGCCTAATTCTATCAGCGACAATAAATCAGTGGTAATGGCAATAGTGAGTCCCATTCCACAGGCCCTGGTTCTTGAGTTCACCCCAGAAAGAATTCAGGGCAAAACTCTTAAACAACCAAGGGGTTAGTAGCAGTTTGAGCAAAAAGACATCCTTGAGACGAGAGAGCGGGCGGCCCAGAGGTGGCACCCTCACCAGGGGTCAGTCTTCTTTATCCATTTGGCTAGGTCATAGCTAGAGCAGCATCTAAGGTGCAGCCAATCATCTACAGGATTCCCGCTCCAGGTTGTAGTGGGGAGTTTCTGGCCTTCCATGTCTCTTGTCAGAAACCACTGTGGCAGCCGTTCTCTGGGGAGGGGAGGCATAAAAAATCACAATAGAAAAGTATGATAATAAAGCTATAGGTTACTGTGAGGCATTGGCCATAGGAGAGAATACGTGTGCATCCCCTGGGGTCTGTCCAGGCTGTTTGGAACTTGGCCTCAGCCTTTAAAAAAAAAAAATATATATATATATATATATAATTTTTTTAAAAGATTATTTATTTATTAGAGACAGAGAGAGAGAGAAAGAAGCAGGCTCCATGCAGGGAGCCCGATGTGGGACTTGATCCTGGGTCTCCAGGATAACGCCCTGGGCTGAAGGCGGCGCTAAACCGCTGAGCCACCAGGGCTGCCCTATATATATTTTTAAATAATCTCTACACCCAACGTGGGGCTCAAACTGGCCCAAGATCAAGAGTTACGTGCTCCACCAGTTAAGTCAGCCCAGCACCCCAGGCCTCAGCCCTTTAATCAACTGGAAGGCGCTTTCCCCTGCTCACACCTGCTCCTGCCTACCCCAGCAGCACCACCCCCAGTGCTGGTTCACAAGTAGAGATTGACCTGATGCACATTCTTGAGTTCTCTTTCCAGGATCTGAAGTCCTTTGGGCGCTCAGGTTCCAGACCGAGGAAAGCCAGAAAATCGATGCTGAGCCTCGCTGACTAGGCCGTTGTGACTTCGACCTGGACTGTCTCACCTTAAGATGACTTCTGCCCCAAGTTCATGGTGAGCTGCCCCATCGCCTGAGCCCCTGGTGAATACATACGTATGGTTAGCTTAAGACTTCCTCAGGTTTGTTGTTTGAGGAGGCACAGCTTTGGTAAATATTCCTGCGGAATATCCTTCACTTGTTGCAAGTAGAACCCTTTCTCTTCCTATCCTTTGGCTTGGGTGTGTCTTTTGGCTCAGTGCCCACCAAGGGGTGAGACCGGTTTCGGGTGACAATACCACATTTACCAGAATGGCTAAGATTAAAAAGACTGACAATACCAAGTGTAGAGTAAAATGTGGAGCAACTGGGAGAGCCTGGTGGCTTAGTTGACTTTAGTATATGACCCTTGATCTCCACGCAGGTCTTAACCTCAGAGTAATGAGTTGAAGCCCCATGTTGGGCTCCATGCCAGTGTGGGGCCTACTTTAAAAAGAGGGGAAAAAGTTCTAAAAAAAAAAAAAAGAGTTGTGAAGCAACCAGAACTCTCATTCGGTTTGAGAGAGTATGAATTTAGACTACCTCTCTGTAAATTATTTAGGATCATACCTGTATTTACTAAATACTAAAATACGAATATTTATAGCAGCACCGTTCATAATTAATACTAAAACTAGAAAAAAAATAATTGTCCCTCAACAGCATAACAGATAAACGAATCATGATTTATTCATACAACAAAATACTGCACATCGACAAGAACTAGGGGCACCCGGGCAGCTCAGTCAGCAAAGCACCTGCCTTTAGCTCAGGTCCTGATGTTAGGGTCCTGGGATCGAGCCTCCATCAGGCTCCCTGCCCAGTGGGGAGTCTTGTTTCTCTCTCTCCCTCTACCCCCCACCCTGCCCCACTCGTGTGCTCTCTCTGTCTCTCAAATAAGTAAATAAAATCTTAAAAAAAGAAAGAATGGACAAACTACAACTTGACATAACAGTATGGATAAATCTCACAAAAAATAATTTTGGGAGTGAGCCAGGGGGCAGATCTTGAAGGGAGTACTAGTTGTGCTAGCAAAGGAAGCTGGCAAAGAAAAAGAAGTCAGCAGTGAAAAAATAACTACACTGGGATTCGGTTTCTATAAAGTCTAAATATGGTATAAACTGTGGCTACAAGTCTGTACAGTGGTTACCTGTGTTACAGAAAAGTCTGTAACGGTCAAGATCTGATTGGCTTTACTCAATGATTCGTGAAGAGGGCAGCTTCCAGATAACAAACCGGAGGCTGCTCCAAGGAGTCATCACAATGGGGGCTCTCAGCAGCTGGAATGGCTGGACGAGGGAGTCATTAGCAAAGGAAGACAGGGTTGTTCTAGCAAGGTCACCCCAGGGGGAGGGCAGGGGCTCCAGGATGCCCGATTTAAAGCTCCCCTCCTGGGAACGGCGGAAATTACGGTAGGTTAGGTACTCAGTCATCATGGGACATCAGATAAGTGATTTCATATTGGGCCTGTTGTTCCCTTCTAACACCTTCAGAAAAAGGTAGTGACTGGAAAGGGTCATCAGTGGGAGAGTACTGGAAATATTCCATCTACAACCATGTTCCCACTGAATAGTCATCAATAGGTAAGTTTATGATTCATGTCATATACGTGCAATGTTTTGTTACAAATCTTTAAAAAGAATGCCAGTTAAAGATCGCAGCGGATTGGCTGGGTGAGAATTTTAAAAGAAACCGTCTCCAGAAGTTCTTCCCAAACAGTTCCTTGCTGTGGCATAAATAGAAAATAATTCTTACAGGGCACACAGGGGTAAACAGGACAGGTCTGCCTGTTGCCAGAGCTTAGTCCTGTAGAGACCAAGGGCAGGGAGCCCCAATATGGGCCACTTGGGCACGCTGATTGTTTAAATAGAAACTACTGATGAGGTTGTGCCCAGGTGGCTCCACCAGTCAAGCAGCTGCCTTCAGCTCAGGTAGTGACCTCAGGGTCCTGGGATTGAGCCTCAGGGGGCCTGGGGCACCCCGCTCGGTGGGCAGCCTCTTCTCCCTCTCGCTCTGCCCTTCCCCACATCGCTCCTAGGCTTTCTCTCTCTCTCTCATTCTCTCTCCTCTCTCAAATAAATAAATAAATAAAATCTTAAGAAAAAAAAAAAAAAAAAAACAAGTTACCTAAGAGACCACCTGTGCAGGGATACCCAGGCCCTCCTCTGTCTCCCTGAGAGCAGGAGGAAAAAAACACCGTCCTTGTAAAAGGTCACCTTCCTGTATCAGGGGGTAAAGAGATATTTGTACAACCAGAGATGGGAAATTTAGCGCAGAGAAGGCTTTATAAACAACCCCTCTTACTTTTTACAAATTTACTACCCCAGCCCGAATTCTGTTTAGAATCCTTACTAATCGAAGCTCCTAATGTTAAGTTTTCTCGGTTGTGTCAATTTCTCGAAGATTTATGGTATCTTGTTTAAAAAAATTAAATCCCTTCGTTTCCTTAGGTCTCAATTTCATAATTGGGCTACCATGGGCATGTAATAAACCTTTGCCTTTTTTTTCCTATTAATCTGTCTCATGTAAATTTAATTCTCAGTCCTGCTGGAAGACCTTGATGGGTAGACAAGACTTTTTCCTTCCCTTGTGTGTGTGTGCGTGTGTGTCACTTGACTCCAACTCCCCCCACCTTTTTTTAGTGCAAAGGCAAAATCTCTAATCGTTTATCTTCCCGAAGGAAATATTCTTTGCATTTTCCTAACAGTACCTCTTATATTTATTGTTCCTAGAATTATATGGACTTTATTTTTTGTTTCTGGCCCCAATTCGAGCCCGGGTTAAGGCATACTTACAACTCATGTTCAGCATACAAGTGTGCTGCTACGGTAGAGAGTTTGAACCACAGGAGTTCTTACCCCTTTAAGTACTTCTCAGTGTGGCTTCCTTTCATTTTAATTTTGCAAACAAAAATACATCTTCTAGCTCAGAAAATCGCTTTCCAAATCCAGAAAACTAATGTTGCCCATCTTTTGTGTATTTCACTACCGTTAAGAATCAGAAGGGAAATAATGGTGGTTCACAAAATGACTGCATGACCGAATCCACCTCAGTTCTTTTAAAGCACCATATTTTTTAGTTAGGCCAATAAATGATCCTTAGCAAATGGTTTGTGTGTTTTGGAGAAGACTTAGAGTGTTCAGAATGAGCTAGCAACTCATTTCTCCTTTTTTTCACTGGTTATCACACCCTATTATCCACCGGCCCAATTTTTTATAAGGGAGGCTCTAAGTACCTCCTTTATCTGACCAATTAGCTTTGTGGAGAGACGCAGGGTTTCTAAGTATCCAATGTCTGTATAGCCCTTTACAGTTTATTAAGATTTTTCACATTCATTATTATATTTAATGCCCATAAAAACTGTCATAAAGTAGACATTATCTCCACTTAACAAGTAAGCAAGCTGTAAATTAGTTTTATCAGTCATGACAAGGGATACCTGTGCAAAATTGAATTCAATATCTTTCCACAAAAACTGATGCCTCCTTAGAGTCCTAACCCAGCGAACGCAAGGCGCTGATCCAGCTGTTGAAGCCAGAAATCTGAGAGTCAACCCAAACACTCTCATCTCTCCTACCCCTCACTCTTATAATTAAGCCTGTGTCATATGACCTCCAAATTATCTGTTAAGCTCATTCTCTCAATAAAGTCAAGATATCTATTTCTGGCAAGATGTCTGAAGGCACTCGATAAGAACAGAGCATGCAAAATCCTGAATGAAACAAAACAAAAGCAAGCAAGCAAACAAAAACCATTTTTTTCCCAATGTGTGGCTGCACTGAAGTTCAAGGAAACTGAATGGAGCAAGAAATTGAGAATCCAAACAGCATGCAAGCTCCTGGGCTGACATTTGGCTGAGACCGTCTGAGAAACCCAGTGGCCTGGATCTTGGATTCTAGCGCACACCATGTGCATTGAGATAGAGACCCTGTGGCCTAAAAGAACAGGACGTATGAAGACTCTGACATAAGGGCAGGACCTACAACATACAACACCTTCAGTGCAAAAGAGGGTTAAAAAAAAAAACAAAACTCTTGCCACATAGAAGAAGATGTTAAGGACAATCCCCTGTGTCTCCTCTGTCTCTTAGTAGAGTAGGGGAAAAATCAAAATAAAAAGCACCATAGAAGAATTCCTAAATACAAGCCCACGTTCAAGCATTTGTTTGATTTAGTTTGAGTGTGAAGCTTTTCCCACTGTATTCTATAGTGAAATAAAGATAGCAAATACAAGGAAAGCAGAGGCTCCAGAACATTCACAAGGAGTGACATCCCAGGTGTGCACTAACAAAGCCCCTCTCACACAGGCAAACTGGAAGGGATTGAGTACGAGCTCTGTGTGAAACTCTCAGCACAGTGACCAGCACATGGCAGACAGCATGAAGTTGCTTCTTCCTTGGGTACCTGGCTCTAAGGAAGCCACAGCCCCCACTCATTATTTAGCCCCAACTCATCTTTTCGTCATGTCCCCTGCTCCTTTAGACAACAGGCTTCCAGTATCTCTACTGGACCATTCAGAGTATCCAGTAAAATATTGTCTTTGTAGCACTTGGGATTTTGGGGACACTGATGTGACACATTTAAATCAGACAGAGGAAGGGCACCTGGGTGGTTCAGTCAGTTAAGCAGCTGCCTTTGGCTCAAGTCATGATCCCAGTCTCCTGGGAAAGAGCCCCCCATCAGGGGAGCCCCCCCCATCCTGGCTGCTTCTCCCTCTCCCGCTCCCTCTGCTTACTCACAGCCTCTCTCTCTCTGTCAAATAAATAAATAAAATATTTTTTTTAAGAAAACCAGCCAGGGTATTCCAAAGAATATGAAAACACTAATCAGAGAAGGTATATGCACCCGTATGTTTATTGCAGCATTATTTAAATAGACAAAACATGGAAGCAGCCCCATGTCCATTGACAGATGATTGGATAAAGAAGAGGTGGTGTACACACACGTACACACACATGTACACCCATATACAGGATGGAATACTTCTCACCCATAAAAAAGAATGACCTCTTGCCATTTACGACATGGATGGATCTACAGAGGATAACGCTAAGTGAAATAAGTTCAGAAAAAGACAAATACCATACGATTTCACTCATATATGGAATTTAAGAAACAAAACAAATAAACAAAGAAAAGAAGAGGTTAAAAACCAAAAACTAGACTCTTAACTCCAGAAAACAAACTGGTGGTTACCAAAGGAGAGGTGGGTGGGAGATGGGTGAAGCAGGCGAAGGGGACTGGGAGTACACTGACCATGATGAGCACTGAGTAATGTAGAGAATTGTAGAATCACTATATTGTATGCCTAATATGAACTAATATGAACACTGTACATCAATTAAACTGGAATTAAATAAATAAACAAGTAAAAGGGAAAAGAAAATTAAAAAATCTGACAAGATGGGTACAGGTTATCATATAAAGACTCGACTCAAAATGGGCAAAGCATTCACTTTTTTTCTAGTTTCCCCTCCTATTAATTTCTTCCCTTCTCCTTAGGAATGATCATCATTACAACTCTGCCAGCGGGGGGAGGGAGTTTCAGATGGAAAAAGCTTTTAAAAATTGGTTAAAATATTGACAATAAAGATTATACAGTAAAGTGAAACTGCCCTATCTTCCAAACCAGAAGAGTCAATCATTGTTCATTTTGAACATAGAATGTGATTTTTTTTTTCCAGGAGAGCCGTCTGGGTGATAATAGTTACCACAAGTCCAAAAAATCTTGATACGTTAAAATAAACGGAAATACCTAAAGGGATGGTTGCTTCTATGACTTCTCTACTTGGGAACTAGTGCAAGAACAATGTGTGGATAACCTTCAACATCTTTAACAGCCTCGATATGATAAAAGTGGAAGTTCACCCAGTTAAATACCTGGAGGAAACAGCAAGACATTATAATAATGGAATCAGATAACTTCCTAACTAGGAGTGTACAATATGTTGATCAAGGTAGATATCTAACTCAGATAGTATTGGCTTAAATTATAGTTTCATTTTCCTTTGAATAAGATCAAATTATAACTTCAGTAAGGATTTCTTGCAATAACAAGCATAGGCACATCTAGTCTCCAGCTGCTTCCATAATTAAACATGATAAAGCAAAACACTTTAAATTACCACACATAAAAAATGTGATTTGTTACTGTGATTTTTTTTAAAGCTTGCTACTTAAAGATGTTAAGGCAACAATTAAAAATTACATCAAAATTAGATATGCAATACATCAGTTGGGAACTGTATTCAGCTGCATGTAAATGAAAACTCACATAATAGTAAATTCAACAAGATAGTTTGTTTTTTTTTCCCCACTCCTGTCACAGGAAGCCTAGAACTGATATAGTATTCTCAAGAACTTGACTGACAGAATCTTTGGGATTCTTTTGGCCAAGCTATCAAGGGTAATCACCATCAAGGAACAGGTTAGGCAGAAAAATTGAGGAAGGAGAAAAAGGCAAAAGGACCCATAATAGCTAAGCCAACCCTTGTCAATGGTTTTCCTGAAAGCCCAACCAAATGACTCTGAATTTGGATAATTGACCAGACCAGAATCACATGAACATGCCTAGCTGCCAGGAAGCCCAGCAACCTTAAATAAAATTGAAGTTCTGTTATCAAGGAAAAAACAGACAAAAGATATTAAGTAGGAAACTAGCAGTTTTAGCAACAACTTGATATTTGATATTCCGTAAGACTGCGAATTTGAAAACTATACGGATGGATGGGGCGGGGGGCGGGGGAGTGGGAAAGCATGGTTTCAAAATGGAAAATGTCTTTTTAAAAATCCCTTTGAGTACAAAACCAAGTCCTCATGCAGCATAATTCTGCATGTACTGCTGGGTTCATGGGGAGTAAGGGAAATCTCCAACACAAACACCACCCTTTCCCTATGAAACAAAAGCTGGAACTGCAACCAGGGTGTTAAAAAGTAAACTAACCAGCATCGGCAAGGCACTCGTGAAACCCAGCCTCTTGCCAGCAACCAGGGCAAGGAGCTCAATCACCGGCTCGGGTTATGTCCTGGGTCCTTGAAGGCGACTGAAATGGGCCCAGATCAATGGTGTCCCCAGTGTCAACAGGAAGCAAACATAAATACTAGCTGGAGGAAAGAAATGCCAATTTAGGCCTCCAGGTTGTCCACAGATTAAAATCAACCAAGCATGAAATCACAATAGAAGACAAATACACGCAAAAGTGTCCTAATAACCACACACTCAAAATCTATAATGATTCATCACATTAACCTCTTAAAGACAAAAAAGTACATTGTCATCTCATTATCTGCAGAAAAATATTTCACTCATCAGTCTTTTATGATTCTAAACACACCCATACAAACTATAAATTCTCTTACCATTTCCAATAACTTTTCTGTAAATAATTTTGGCTTTTATAAGACAATTACATAATCTATGATTAGCGATCTTTTTCTTTCTTCTACTCCAGCACCTGATATCTTTTTTTTTTTTTTTTATGATAGTCACAGAGAGAGAGAGAGAGAGAGGCAGAGAGAGAAGCAGGCTCCATGCACCGGGAGCCCAGTGTGGGATTCGATCCCGGGTCTCCAGGATCGCGCCCTGGGCCAAAGGCAGGTGCCAAACCGCTGCGCCACCCAGAGATCCCTCTTTTCTTTTTTCTTTTCTTTTTTCTTTTCTTTTCTCTTTTCTTTTCCTTTCCTTTCCTTTCCTTTCCTTTCTTTTCTTTTCTTTTCTTTTCTTTTCCTTTCTTTTCTTTTCTTTTTTCTTTTCTTTTCTTTTCTTTTCTTTTCTTTTCTTTTCTTTTCTTTTCTTTTCTTGCCTTAGTGAGCTGTGGAGAATGTCAATACAATGTCAAATAGAAGCCACGAATAGAAGCATTCTTATCTGGTTTCTGGTTTTAAAAACAATGCTTTTATCATATCGCCATTAATATGTTTGACATCATAGGTTTTAATAGATGACCTTTTAAAAAAATTTTGGCAGCAGGGGGCAGAGTTAAGAATGTTCCTTTCTATTACTAAGAGATTTTGTAGTAACCATGAATCAAGGATGATATCATGAACTCTTCAAAATAAATTATTTTTTTCAAAATAAGTTTAAAAAAGACAGTCAACCCAATAGAAAAGTGGGTAAAAGATAGGAACTGGGAATTCACAGACAGGAAAACACAAACCATGAATAAACGTACACAGTTATTTCTAGCCTCATTAATAATCAGGTAATTTCACACCTAATCAAATACTCTAAAGACACTTCTGTACATATGTACCAGAAAACGTATGCAAAAATATTAATAGTGGCATAATAGCAAAATATTGCAGACCAGCTCAAATGTTTATCAACAGGAGAACAGATCTGTAGATTGATACGTATTCACCCAATGCAATGTTTTGTGGTAGTGAAAATGAGCAAACTGTAACCATCTGCAGAATCATGGGTAATTTGAGAAATGCTGTTTACATATATGTTGCATATATTATTTTTTGCATGTTGCAAATTGTATGTATTTTAAATCATAAGTGTGAATAATTGCCTGTGTACCTTCTCAGTGCTTCCTACTGAGTGCCCCTCACCTGTGCGTTCTTGCTGATGTGCCAAGAATGCGAGGCCCTTTAGCAGGCCCATTTCTCAGGGTCATATTTGCCATGAGCAGTCTTGAGGATTGAAGTAGCACGTTTCACTGGACAAAGAGCAGGCTTGCTTCCACATGCTAGACGAGGCAGTGAATCCCTCAAGCCCAGTGTTCTTTGGCTCTGGTGCAAACCTGCTCTGTGCGTAGCATCCACGTGGCCCCTCAGCATCACTTCTATGAGATCTGAGAGTCAAGAGGCATCAATATGATGACCCTACAGGTAACTCTGGCTCCTGTGGTGTCATGGATACTAAGTTCTTTCATCTCTGACCCAAGGGTCTTGTGTCTTCTGTCAGAACAGGCTGTCCTGTGAGCCTGTACGTCGGGTAAAATCCTGGATATTTCATGGACCTTGACGTGAGTTGAGAGACTAGAAAGACTTCAAAAGACCCTGCCCCTGGTTGGTCACTAACTAGCTCTCTTGACTCGGACTTTAAAGCAACCTCTCCAGCCTTCTTGTTCCTCTCCTGTAAAGGGTGAACAATTGATCAGTCTCTAATAGCCCATGAGTCTATGTTGGGTGAGTCCAGAAAAAACACCCTGAGATCTAGAAGCACCTGAAATGCTTTGGAAGACTAGAGGCTCTTGCCGTTTCATTCTGTAAGCATCTGAACTGTATGTCAGTGAGCGCTTTGGTGGATGGCGTTCCTTTCCCCTTTCTTTCCCTGCAGGTGGTATAGATGCAACGGGAACGGGGAAAGACGGTGCGTGCCAGCCATCCAGAGTCATTCTCCTTGCGTGCAGGAGTGGAAGCCTGGCTTCGGAGTTGGATTCCACGAGCGACAGGCAATCACGGGAGGTTTGAAAGCAGAAGAGAAGCAGAAGCCGTCGTTATGGCCCCAGCAGCGCAAGGCGGGTGTGGAGCGGGGGCAGGCGGTAGAAATGAAGTTTTGCCAACCACTCACAGTCGGCCTTCTGAGAATTACTCATTCCGGTGCCATGGATAACAGAGATCATCACCATCTCTTGCGGTTCCTCCAATTTCCATATTTCATGAGATGTGGTTTTCCTCACTTTTGCTCCCTCGACCACGTTTTTTCATTTTTGCTTCTAAAACACTTAATTGCTTATTGAAAACTACATCTGAAACTAATGATGTACTCTCTGTTGGCTAATTGAATTTAAATAAAATAAAATACTTCATAGCCTTCCTGCTTGAAATACATGCAGTGGTTTCCCATATTCTGACTGGACCCTGCCTGATAAAAGAAGGCAAATTTTGGGAAAAGCTGTACTAAATTGATTTTAGTCCCCCTCCCCCACTTTCAATGTCAAACTTTAACAGTAGAAATAGAACTAAGGATTCTATTAAAATAAATATCCGTATATGTTAGCTACTTGCTGCCATAACAAATTACCACAAACGTAGTGACTTAAAACATCACTTTTTTTTTTCTTGATCTTACAGCTTCTGTAGGACCAAAGTCTAGTGGGGGGGGGGCGGTGAAATGGGTGTTGTGCTTAGGGTTTCACCAGGGCAAAATTAGTGTGTTCACTGTGTTTCTTGGTAGAGGTTGTGGGGAAGAAGCCTTTTCAAGTTCGTTCAGCTTGTTGGTTTACGTTAGTTCCTGGTGGCTGTAGGACTAAGGTCCTTGGATCCGAGCTGGCCATCATGGCAGGCGGGGAGAGCTGGTCTCTACTCCTTGAGGCTGCCCATGTTGACTCTCATGCTTTCCATGGCCCTCTCTAGCGACAGGCTCGAGGAGTTGTCTTTCCCACATTTCTCACCTTCCTAATTTCTGCATCTCTCTGATTCCACCCAGAGAAGGTTCTCTGCTACATCCACCTAGAGAATCCAGGATAAACTCCTTAGCTCAATTTATCTCTAATTAGACCTGCAAAGTCCCCTACACCAGGTCACATAACATATTCACTGGTTTCTGGGTTTAGGGTATGATCGCCCCTCGGGGTGGGGTGGGGTGTTCTGCTTGCCACATCATCTAAAAATATGAATGTAATTTGCTATATGTTCTCCATTTGACATCCTCACATGAAACTTTGTGATCAGCCTTGACTACGGCGATCTTCTTGAGCCTGGTATTTTGGCTTCTAGACACTCCCTTAGGTAAGAGTAAGAGAGGGACAGATGGAAAGGAACTGAGGATGTAGGAGAGCGACAGTAACAAAGCAGCCCCAGGTGACTTTAGAGAAAGAGAACCCCAAGAGTGATGATGAACAGCCCTGGGAAAAGAGTGCATCTGCTTATAAAGGAATCACTGTAATGATTTCATTTTTAAAAATTAAGATTCAAGGCCCACTTCTTCCTTTTCTAGCAATTACACATGAATTCTTTTAATTGAGCAGCCTCCCTTCCAGCACACAAGCACACACACACACTCACATGCACACACGCACACTGAAAGTGGCCCAAATTGGAAAACACAATAATTTCTTAAAATCTGTTTTTGCCAAAAGCCTGATCCGAGGTCAATGGGAAGTTTGGGGTTGCTCCTTGGGGCCTAGAAATTAAGTCGTCATTCTGTGGGATGTGAGGACATCATTAATTTTCTAGTCAAATAAGCAAAATATGTGTCTAGCTTTATAGTGATATGAAATATATTCCCTGCTATTTGGCTCCCAAGAAGAAATATTTCTCATCATAAGGATACCCCCTCGCACAGAAACCCTGAAACATATTTGTGCTTTGATGTGGAACAAAAATATTCATTAGAAGGATGACTGAATCTTTTGTCCTGCCTTTATAAATTCATCATCTTTCTCAATAATAGGAACTATTTTTCCTCTCTAATTTTGTCCTCCCAGACCCAATTCTCATTCTTTTTGTTTCCTTTATTACCCGTGAAGCATAGTCCAGAAGGGAAAAAATGAAATATGCAGAGATAAAAAAAAGCTTGAAACTAACTTCTGTTTCATCATCCCAGATCTTTTGGTTTCCGAGCATTATAAAAAATGGGATATGAAGAACATTTTATAAGCATTTTATGTGAATAGCCTCTATACCTTTACTAATCACTCAGGGCTTGACAGGGGCTACGGAAAACTCAAAATGATTTCTGAATACTTGAAATTTATATTATACAGTAAATATAGTGAATTTTAATTCCACTTAGTGGTTAAAAAAATGCATCATATTTAGCCTCCGGTTAATATTCTAGTCTTGTGTCAAATGACCTTAAAAACATGTCAATATTTATTTGATGTAAGATCATTTTAAGAATGTTTATCCCAAATGGGTTAACTATGTTTGGAAAAGAACTTGAGGCGTGCATTTATAGGAATATATCAGATGGCCTTGCCAAAATTCTGCACTCAAAAATACCCTTGGGTGTGCTTATATGAAAAATGTCCTTTAAAATAATAAATGGTCTTAGCTTGTGGTCACACTGAGATTAGAACATTCCTAAAAGTGTTTATTAATATTCTACCAAAGACTGAGAACCTCAGCAAGTATAAAATGTGCAGTAGAGCATAATCATCATCTTTATATTTGTATTTCAATTTAAAGTTTATTTAAAATTCCACCTCAGTTGTCTTATTTGGACAAGATGTGTGTCAAGGTTGTCACTATGCATCCCAAGAACTAGGTCAGCTCCATCACCAACAGTAACCTCAGTTTTTCTCTCCCCAAAATCTCTATCCACCCTCAGGGGAGAATATAGATTCAATGGCACATATTCATAGGATGCAAAGGAGACGGGAGGGGGAGTATTTGTGTTTATTAAGTGTCTGCCATATATTAAGTTCTAAAAGTGCAAAAGTGAATAGATAAGGAATTTTGTCTTCTTGTCTGAAAACAACAGGAAGCTAGTGCAGATATTTCAACCGAGGTGAATAGATGATCATAATAACTTTTTGCAGAGATCATTCTGAGTGGGAGGATCACCTCCCTTTCAAAACTCACATCCGATAGATCATAGGTTGTCAGCAAGAGCTCCTAAGGGTCACCTCCTTTCCCCTTCTCACGGCTCCTGCACAAGCTCAGGTCTGTCACCTACTCTCACCTGGGAGGCTGCTGGCGGGCCACCAGCCACCGTGTCCCTGCTTCCAGTTGCACCCGCTGGCATCCAGCCTCGAGAGGCAGCGAGGCCTGCACTACCCAAGGGCGTCCTGCTCTACTCCTTAGTAGAGTAGTAGAGAGAAGTAGAGTAGTAGAGAGTAGTGCTTCCCTACTTCAGGTGGACCTCGCAGGTGACAGGGCGAGGTCCAAATCCCCTCCCAATCTGTGTCCAGTTCCCGCACTGGGCACATCTTACGTGGTACCACCTTGGCTTGGAGTCCCCCCCCCCCACTCCCCTGCACTCCTACCAAGCCCCGCTCATCCTTCCAAAATCCTTAACAGGAACATGGCCCCTCTGAGAAGGGCTAGAGAAGAGCTATTTTTCCCTTTACCGCGTCGGGGAGGGCATGGCCCTGTTACCCTCGTGACCAGGCGCCAGGAAGGCCTGCGCTGACTCGTGGCTATGGGGCCGTGGGGCCGTGGGGCCGTGGGGCCGCCGACCTGCCCGAAGCCACGGCTCTCCTTTTCTCTATCCACAGCACAAGCCAACAGCACTGTCGGCAAAAGCAAAAACAAAACAAAATCTCCCCTGATGGCCCTCCCAAGCTAACTGCAAAGGTCCAGAGAAAAGACCCCGAAAGTTTCGGGAGGGCTGAGAACAAACTTTCCAGACCTGGTGCCTTCGGGTCTGTAGTAAATTAGACAGAAGTGATCCTTGTCTATCCAAGGGCTGGCATCCGGGGAAACGGGGACTAGGACGTAAGTACTCCTCAGCCAATCACACAGTACGATCAGAGTCCACACTTTTCATTATAATCACATATTTTTGTCTGCATAAACATGCCATGATCCCTTTTAATAAGAAACAAAGAAAAAAAAATTCTGAAGACAGATTCAGCTGAGAGGTCATATGTATATTATGTATACATATAGTCGAAATGTATATTATGAAACAAAATTGGAAATAAATCCTATGGCATTTCCAAAGAAAACATGAATTCTATGTTTAAAGGCATGCCCAACAGCATACTCTTGTTTTAAGGATTTTTTGCCACTATATTCTCCACAGCCATTCCATTTTAGGAATAGTTTACAGTTGCAGAGTCAAATATTATTGTTTGTTAATTTGGAAGTAGTCTGACCCCTAAGGACTTAAGAAAATATTTTTCTGTCACTATACACTTAATAACTTTCAGAATTTTCTCCTAACACAAACACTAATGATAAACCATTTGACTGCAGACAAGAAAATTCAATATGTTGTTATAGAAGTAATGAGAATGATTTTCTTTTCTTTTTTTTAAAAGATTTTTAAATTTATTTATTCATGAAAGACACAGAGAGAGAAAGAGGCAGAGACACAGGCAGAGGGAGAAGCAGGCTCTATGCAGGGAGCCGGATGTGGGACTCAATCCCGGGACTCCAGGATCATGGCCTGGGCTGAAGGTGACACTAAAACGCTGAGCCACCCGGGCTGCCCAAGAGTGATTTTCTCTGTAAGTCAAAACTGATTTTGAAAGCATTTTCATGAAAAATTCCAAAAGTCTGAGCCACCTGGGTGGCTGTTGGTCATGATCCCAAGGTTGTAGGATCGAGCCCAGAGTTGGGCTCCATGCTTAGCAGAGAGTCTGCTTGAGATTCTCTCTCCATCTCCCTTTGCCCCTCCCCCAATTCAAACATGGTCTTTCTAGAGTAGATAGATAAATCTTTTTTTAAAATTCCAAAAATCTTGTTCATATTTGCAGGATGTCTTAAAAAAACTTCCCCCCTTCAAAAAAACTAATTTGGAAAATAATCATTTGATATGAATTTTTGTGATGTTTTTAGACAAAAGTTACTGAATTTTTTAAGCTCTTTTTTTAAAAGGTTTATTTATTTATTCGAGAGAGAGAGAGAGTGCAAGAGTGGGGAGGAGCAAAGGGAGAGAATCTCAAGCAGAATCCCTGCTGAATGTGGGGCCTGACTCGAGATTTGATCCCATGACCCCTGAGATCATGACCTGAGTTGAAATCATGAGTTGGATGCTTAACTGACCTAGCCACCCAGGCGCCCCTAAACAGAAGTTTTACTTCAGGGTCACATCTAATAAACATGGATAAAAATATCGTGAAGAGTATATTAATTTAAAAAATACTATGATTCTGACTAAACTCTGGTTGTGTTTAAGACAAGAGTGATTCAGACAGTTTGGTGGAATATTATTTTTATCTATGCGGGAAGTTTTCTCATATCTCTTCACAAATGACAGGATGTGCTCCCCTGATTCCCCTTGACCCACTTGATTCCCTACCAACAGTGAGATGCCCAAGCAGGGACCATGAAAGTTTTCCCTGGGTTCTGACTGAAGCACACGACCAAAATAACTCTTTCTACAGGAGTCTCTAACATCTTTGTTAGAGATGGTGGCCGTCTTCCAAACGATAAGGAAAAAAAATCTATCTGCAAAATGAAGTCAAGCAGAGATCGAGACTGACAACTAGTGCAGAAGAAAAAAGAGAGAAAAAAGAGAGAAAAAGAAAAAACTCTTGATGAGTTTGAGTCCCTAACTTATGAAGTGTCCAAGGCTTTGGTTTCAAGAAGAAAATAAGAGCAAGGCTATACCCCTCCTCTCACTTTCATGCGGGCATTGGGGCTGTGGTGTCTCCAGATAAGAAATGAGAAAGCCATCTGGTCAAATGTCCTTATAAACACTTGAATGACTGACCTTCTGGAAAACACGCCAATGATATTGACTAGGAGAACCTTCATCTATGCAAGGTCTTTAGAAGGATGTTCCTGGTCTATGTGAAATCACTTATAGTAAACAAATCTGGAATCCATAGGTTTATGGGGCATGGCTCCCCGGAAAATCTCGTGCAAGCTGTGCATCTATTTGGGGACAACACATTCCTAATCCAACAACATTCTTTTGTATGAGTATTATAACTGTGCATTAGTTATAGAACGCGTATGTAATCGGGGCCAGAGTGCATCCAGATGTGATAACAAAAGATGTGTAGACCCGCACCGGGGTGGGGGGGAGGGGGCCCTAACATTTCCCTGCTTCATCTGAACATCACAATTACTTGTACCGTTGAATTACTGGGTTCTGTGGGCTGGCAAATTATCCTATTTAATCCAGTTGGGGTTAGCTCTGTTGAGTCCTGACTAGTAGAGCCACTAAAATACTTGATAGATCTGATGTGTTGAGAGTTCCCAATAGACAGACCTATTAGGTCCCTACTCTGTTTCAACAATTTCAGGGGCACTGGCCAGCCAGAACTAAAACCAAATGCCCAGATTTGCTCTCTCACTATTCACAGATATTTCTTGTTGATGCCCTTGTACCCTTGTGTGGGTCACCCTTACTCTACTTTTATGGATTTTTACCTAACAGCCTTATCAGTAATTCATGGCTTTTAAATTCATTTTCTCCGTTCATCCTTTCAAATGGTTGATATACATCTATAGATTTAGCACTTCGAGTGTCAAGATCTCTGTGTATACCTAGGTCACTGAATAGTCTACACTCTTATTTACCCACTATGAATATTGAGGGGATCATACTAAAAGTTGAATTCATTTGTATCTTCGTATTTATAGTTTTGAGCAAGAGACTAAGAAGTAAAGACTCTTTTTTTTCATTTTTAAAAATCTGTGCATAGTAGAATTCATTCTTTGTGGTGTACAGTTCATGGCTTTGACAAAAACATAATCATATTTACCACCACAATCATGGAATAGAACATTCCATCATCCTGAAAATTCCCTTCTTGCCCTTCTTTTGTAGTCAACTATCCACCAATCCCAACCCCTGGCAACCATTTATCTATTATTGTCTGTCCCAAAACTTTTGCCTTTTCTAAAATGTCATATAAATGAAAACATACACTATGTGTCCTTTTGGGGCTGACTTCTTTTGAATAGCAAAGTGCCTTTGAGATTTATCCACATTATTGAGTACATTAGTAGTGTTTCTCTTGCTGAGTAGGGACCCATTATTCGGAGGTATCAGAGTTGGTTTATCCATTCTTGGGTGGAAGAACATTTGAATAGTTTCCAGTTCTTGGCAACTAATAATCAATGCTATAAACTTTCGTGTAAAAGCTTTTATGTAAATATAAGTTCTTATTGTATTGGCTAAAAAGTAGATTGTTGGGTCATATGGTAAGTGTATGTTTGACCTCAGGAGAAGCAGAAGCAGATTGTTTTCCAAAGTGGCTGTAAAATTTTGCAATCCCACCAGCAATGTATAAAAGTCCTAGTTGCGGGATCCCTGGGTGGCTCAGCGGTTTGGCACCTGCCTTTGGCCCAGGGCGTGATCCTGGAGTCCCGGGATCGAGTCCTGCGTCGGGCTCCCGGCATGGAGCATGTTTCTCCCTCCTCCTGTGTTTCTGCCTCTCTCTCTCTCTCTATCATAAATGAATAAATAAATCTTTAAAAAAAAAGAGTTCTAGTTGCTCTGTATCCTCACCAGCACTTGGTATTGTTGGCGGGGTGAAGATGTGGGGTATTAGCCACTCTAATGGGTGTGGAGTGGTATCTCATTGAGTTTTAATTTGCATTTCTGTAAATAGTTAATGATGTTGAATATCTCTTCATGTTTTTAGTTGCTATCCGTATTTCTTCTTTGGTGAAGTACTGGCTCAAACCTTTTGCCCATCTTTTTGTTAGGATGTTCCTTTTCTTTTCCTTTTTATTTTAAGTAGGCTCCAATGTGGGGCTTGAACTCATGACTCTGAGATCAAGACCTGAGCTAAGATCAAGAGTCAGACACTTTAACCAACTGAGCCCTCTAGGCGCCCCCCAAGATATTTCTTTTTTATTTTATTTTTATTTATTTTTCTTTTTTCTTTTTGACTTTTGAGAATTCTCGGTATTGCTGGACATGAGAATCTTCATAAGACATGTGATTTGCAAGTATTTTCTCCTCATCTGTGACTTGTCTTTCATTCTCTTTTGCAGAGAAAAACTTTTAATGTTGATAAAGTCTAATTTATCTTTTTTTTTTTTTTTTTTTTTTTTACTTTTGTGGATTATGCTCTTGGGGTTGTAAAACCCTACTTTTGTTAAGCTACCCTATTGCTCTACTTTTTTAGCTGATAAAATTTCTTTTCAAGATAGAGAGTATGCTTGATATATTCTTAGCACCAAACAGAGCAAGGAAATTTTTATTGATTTTTTAACACAGATTTGAAATTTCTGTGCTCATCTTCTGTGAATCCTTCCCGAACCCCAGACCCCCAGATGTACATTATTTTCCATTTGTTCATGACCCTCTGAACATACCACTGACTATATTTACCACTTTTTGCTCTTATTATCTGTTTTACTCTTTAACTCCTCCAAACTCTTTGAAGGAAGGGATGATGCATTGATTTTCTGTGTAAGACTGAAGTCCTGGGTGGCTCAGTGGTGGAGTTTCTGCCCTCAGTTCAGGTCGTGACCCCAGAGTCCCAGGATCGAGTCCCACATCAGACTCCTGGCAGGGATCCTGCTTCTCTCCCTCTGCCTGTGTCTTTGCCTCTCTCTGTGTGTGCCTCTCACGAATAAAAAATAAATAAAATCTTAAAAAAGCAAAAACTCGAGGCCCAGCAAAACTTTATGTAATGGATGAGTCTCATCTCATGTGAACACTTCAGGTGAGCTGTATGAACACAGTGGGAACAGGCATAACTGATAAATCTATGAATTAATCCCTTATGATATGTGAAAAGGGACAGATGAAGAAGTGTCGTCTAATGTCCTATGAGATAGTTTGTAGTGAATAAAAAGAATTTCAAATCAAATTGCCTTGTTCACTTAATAAATATTTAATTAAGCATTTACTGTGTGTTGGGCATTCTGCTTGTTTTGACTATTTCTTAATAAGTTGATCACTTAGAAAATACAAAATCAAAAAGATTTGATAAAAGTATATTTAGAGAGAAAAATACAAGAAACTTTTTAGATTGACGTTATTATTCCGAAAATGGTTTGTGCTATGGTTTGTATGTTGCAAATACAAACTATCAAAAATTTTATAATTAATACGTTGAATACATTTAATTCTTTATCTTCTCTTAAGTTATGTACTAAAATACCAAGATAAAATTGCAGAAAGGGAGAGAAATAGAAACACTCAGAAATCAAGAAAATATATATCTAACAGATATAACATTAAATTTATTTCTGAATGATTCAAACCAACACTGATTTATATTCAAATTAAGTTTTGACCCCCAAAAATGAATATGTTCAAAATTGGATTGCAATTATGTATTCATTAATATTTTGAGATGAATAATTTTTCATCAAATAAAAATTTCAGCATGGCATCTGTGTGTCAAACAAAAGCTGCAGTGCAGATAAAAGGAAATGACACAAAAGGGCAAAAGAAAAATTATTAAAACACTCTGTCTTTGGAACACTCTGTCTTGATGTCAGCCACTGATCAGAACAAGACAGGTTCATGCCAATGTTTTTAAAACTAATAGTAATGAAACAAAACTCATTTGGGGGTATACTGAAGATGAGGGGTCATCTCTTCATTGGTCAGGGGACTTGGGGGGAGCCAGCCACCTCCCTGGTGCCCCTCCCTGTGAAGCACATCCTGGGAGAGGGGGAGTGGAAGGACTCCATCACGTGGGCTGAGAAAGGAAAGACGGGTCACCTCCTACTAGAAGGATCTGTGTGCAAAGCTAAAGGAGATGCCAAAATGCACATCTTGGCAAAAAGCCTAGGACAATTACGACTGCAATTCATCACCAGCGTCTCAATCCAAAGCTACATACATAGGCCAGTATCACAGTTACTGGAACTGTTAGTTTTAGGGGTTGTAACAAAAAAATGCCAATTCCTTCTAACCTTGTATTTCTACCTCAAAGCTTTCAAACTGAAGAGGAATGCAGTGGGAGTGTAGGAAGCAGTTCTCAGAATCAAGGCAGACCTGAAGAACAGGTCCTGCAGAGGGCAGATGATGGGGGGACCGGGAACTGATGACTACTGAACCCGACCTGTCAGACCCAACGGTTCTTTGGTACTGGGATCGCTCCTCTTGCGAAGCAAAGTCCTAAGAGGGGAGTCTGATCAATGTAATTTGGGCCTGTGCCCTCTCCTCTCTGCTACAAGAAGACTTGACCAACGGGGGCACTGCATCTCCTCGAACGGGAGGATGTAACTCGAGGGGCGTTAAGGTTCTGTAAGTGGGAGAAAGAGGATTCCTACAAGGTAAAACTCCCACCCCAACCCTACACCACTCTACTTTGTCTGCATCAAATTCGTTCCTATTTTGAGACGCACTCATTCAGATAGGTGGGACACTGTACCTGTTATTTCTTGGGATGTCTCTACCCTTGGCATTTTGCTGCTGCTCCAGAGCTTCCTCCATCACCAAGACATAGGGAAGGGGCACTCTGAGTTTTGGCCTACTGTCTGAGCTTGGCATGTGGAGATCCTGAGTGAGGGTCTGCAGTCCCAGCTCTCCCATGAGCTGTGCAGCAGATCCTGGAGTCCCAACGCAGGTTTGACAGTTTGGCAGGGAATAATGGCCAGATCTCTTTTACTGGTAAAAGAGTAGGACTGCAAACCCTATCAAAATCCAGTAGGACCTCGAAAAAATTGCAGGAGATCTCTCTCCCTCTGTGTTTCTTCTACACAGTCTACCCCTCCAAATTCACCTAACCTTTCTACCAGCCACAGACCCTCTCCTCATCGGATGTGCTTAGATTTTGAGCAAAGAAAGTCAGGACACTTTGCAGATCCACCAGCTACTGAAGCAAGCAGAGCTGGGTCAAAGGTCAGCCTGAATGTGGCCAGAGGAGGAAGAGGGGATGGTTGTCAGGGGCATCAGGAAAGAGAAGATGCAGGAAGACAGCCACATACATTAATATCCGAAAAGATGATCTAATCACGCCAAGATCAAGGATTAGCACTGTGGGCAGACAGAAAATGACTTGGAATTTGCCCAGGGATGAAGCTTAGAAGCCTGGCAGGGACCTTCAATAGAACCTCAGCTCAGCTTCACAGGGGCACGCGGGGCTCACTTAAGGGGCAGACACCACATCCGGGTCCCCTCCCCTCCCCCGCTATTGTTCCTGGCAGCCTGTGAAGGAACCTCTTCTCCTCGTGTTCCTGTGTCTGCAAAGGTGCAGGTGTCTGGAAAGGAGACTTGTAGAGGGGAAGGGTAGGAAAATGCTTATTAATGTTATGATTTGTATTTTCTTTTTCAGTGTGCGTGCTCATCTTATATACTAGTAGCTAATACTATTGTCTTTCCCATGTGCTGGGCATCGTTCTAAATGTGTTTTGGGCGCCCGGGTGGCTCAGCGGCTGAGCGTCTGCCTTCGGCTCAGGCTGTGACCCTGGGGTCCCAGGATCGAGTCCCGCGTCAGGCTTCCTGCATGGAGCCTGCCTCTCCCTCTGCCCGTGTCTCTGCCTCTCTCTCTGGGTCTCTCATGAATAGATAAATAAAATCTTTAAAAAATAAAATAAAATAAATAAAAGCTTTACATGTTGTACCTAACTCATTTAGCCTCACCACCACCCTGTGAGGTGTTTGCTACTATTATCTTCATTTTATAGAGCAGGGCACTGAGGCACAGGGTGAAGTAGTGGAGTTGGGATTGAACCCAGGCAGCGTTGCTCCAAAATCCATGCTTATTGCTACCTTTCCTGTGAATTATGTTTCCCTAAGCCAACCAGTTTATATGCCGTCTCTTTGATCAGTTCTGCCCATACTGAATACCTTCTACATGTGGGGCTCTACTTGGTGCTCCAGAATTGTCTGAGGATATGAAAGTGTGAATAGGATTTTGCCCCACCTGAAGGAGCTTACAATTATAATATTGTAATAGTGCGGCACCAGTCTTTTTATTAAAAAAAAAAAAAGGCCTAAGAATGATCTGTGAGCCTTTATTTACAATTATAATAAAATTTGACATCATTGTAAAAGAAAAACCACCTGGCATTCATTAGATAAGAATTTTACGTGGTCCTAAAACCTAAATTATGAAGATGATATTAGCTATTAAGATTCATTTTTGTGTGCAAATACTGTACATTCATTAGAATGTAATGCCTAAGTAACTAAATATCATATATATGTTTCTGGTCCCTTTTCATCAGTTGTAATGAAATGATGATTGATCATTCATTTTTATTGAATAAAATAAATGAATATTTATTCATGCCAATAAATATTGATCCTCCCCAGGAAACTTTAGCTATTTTTAAATATTTTGAACATGTATAGTACTACATTTCCCATCTATTTCATAGTAATTATTGCATACACCAAAGCACCCTTCATGAAGGCATCAGCGCCAGCTGGGAACCTGTCAGATTTTCCAGTTGACTCTGCCTGGGCGTTGGCCGCATTGCGGGTGTGGAGCGTGGGGCGCCCAGCACAGGAGCCCAGGTGGCATGTGCACCTGGGCGCCATCAGCTTCTGCAGAGCCTGGCGCTGTGGGACCCAAATGACACTGCTGCATTGCTCTTTGCAGCTGACACAGAGGTCGCCTCCTCCCTCGGTGGCCCCTCTGATTTCTCTAAGAGCAAATGTAAGATAAAATGATCCTCCCTGGGCAGCCCAGGAGGCTCAGGGGTTTAGCACCTGCCTTTGGCCCAGGGCGGGATCCTGGAGACCAGGGATCGAGTCCCACGTCGGGCTCCCTGCATGGAGCCTGCTTCTCCCTCTGCCTGGTCTCTGCCTCTCTCTCTGTGTCTCTCATGAGTAAATAAATAAAAATTTTTTTTAAAAAGTGATCCTCTCTGCCACGTAAGGAGGCAGCATGAGAGCGGCGGGCAGTGGCACGGCCCAGGGAGTCCCATCGCGCTCTCTCCCAGCCGAAAAATTCCTCCCGGGGTCCCTTGCCCGGCCCCCTGCCCCCGGCATGGCCCTGCAGGCCCGTCTCTTGCTCCTGCACCGGCTCCCTGACCTGGTCCCTACTCGGGACCCCGAAGGTGACGTGCCCTGCCCGGCTGCCCACTGTCACTGCTGCCCCCAGGCAGGTGGACACCGAAGAGACTCAGAGGCGATGCAGTTGTCCCAGGACAGAATTTCTGAGGGGAAAAATTAGTTTAAAATCTGAGCTCCGTGAAGACAGGGATACCGTCTTCCTCGCCCGCACCTCCAGGGCCAGGGCGGCGCCCGGGGGGCAGTGGGTGCCCCACAAGCAGTCGTGGTCGTGCAAGGCGTGAGGGGAGGAGCACGGTTGGGCTCACCTGCTGAAAGGGCAGGCGTGTCACGCTGTCAAAGCCTCTGTGGCCAAGGGACAGACCGGGCCGACTTGGCTCGGAAGACCAGAAAGGCTTCTGGGACTGAGGCCCAGCCGCGGCCCAAGGCGAGGAAGAGCGAGGCCCCGGGCACCGCACCTGACGCTGGGTCGGCCGCTGCTGGCCCCGAGCAACGGGCATCGGGCCGCGGCCCACGAGCAGGGCGGGACACGCGGGAAGGCGGGGACACGGGCTCGGCCCGCAGCGGGAGCGCCCAGAGGAAGACTAAGAGCAGGACAGAGGGCCGTAGATCAGGGCGGAGGAGTTGGCATTTCCAGGTAAGGTGACCAGGCCAAGTGTTCCGGACAGCTTGCCTTCCGCGTGAAGCCCGGGCAACACCGGGGGACCCGCGCAGCTGCCCCCGCCGAGAGCCTCCAGCCGGAGAGGACGGCAAGTGCAAAGGCCCTGAGGCAGGAAGCTGCCTCCGAGGAGAGAAGCATAGGGGAGCTCGGCCAGACGAGTTAGACGAGGGGAAGCCGCACTTGGCCGGGCGTGCAAGGTGACGGGAGGCCCGTGGCTTCCACCCTGAGTGAGATGGGCAGGAAGCGGTGCTGGCTTCACTCAGGCCCGCAGCTCAGCCCGCCACCCGCACGGTGCCCTCCACCCGGACCGCTCTCCCCTCGGCGCTGTGAGCGCCCAGCACCCACTCAGCCCGGGTGTCCTCGGGTGCCCCCCCTCCCTGCGCCCCCGCCACGGGGACCCCGGCATCCCCACCCTACCAGCGGTGTCCCGGCCACCTCTGACCACAGAGCAGCCCGGCCGCCTACAGGATGTCCACGCCTGTCCGCGCCTCTGGCCAGACTGTGGCTCCAAGAGCAGAGGCTGTGACTCGATGCCAGGACGGTGCTGGTCACTCCTACCGGCAGCGACAGGCGGCCAGCAGGCTGCGGGAAGCCAACAGGACCGTGAAAGGCCAAAGCCTCAGGAACCGGTGAAGCGATGCGGGCGACACGGGCCGCACATCTGCAGACATGGGGCCCCGACGGCGAGCGAGGGCTCCCACCCCACGTGCGGGCCCCAGGGCGACTCCAGGCCCTTACGCTGGGGGCCAAGCTTGACTTGAGAAACCCACAGGGCGCACGAAAGCACCCCGACCTTGGCCCTGAGCCCTGCTCTGCCTGTGTCCCTCTGGGTCACGCAGCCGGCCCAGGAGAGCATGGGGGACCAGGGTGGAGGTGGCATCTCGGGCAGCCCACTGCCTGTCGGTAGCAGAACCCGCTCCCCCCTGCTCCCCGACATCCACTGGGAATTAGCTTTGCTCCAGGGAACTCCAGCCAAGCCTGGCCTGGTCTGGGAACGGCCAGTACCAGGAGGCCCCAGCTGCCTTGGGCCTAGGATGCGGCCCCAAACCCAGGAGCTGACTGGTCCCCAGGTTTACCCGGCCTCCCTCCAAAGACCCGGGGGTTGAGGCGAATCAGAAGGTGAACTCAAGGCGGAAATTTAGCTCTTGCCCTTTGGGAAAAGGAACAAGTGACCCTTTGAATAAGAGTAAGTATCTCTACCCCTGAGATTGGGGGACGTTGTCATGCGGGCACCGTAACTGGGTGTACTGGTTTTCGAATACCCTCCAGCTTAGACTTGTTGGCCAGCCTGTGTTTCTCTACCGCTTCCCACCTCTCAGCGTGGCCGAGGAATTCGAGAGCACAGAGCTCCTGGCCCAAATGCACTCGAGGTGCTCCTGGAAGGACAGAAAGGGTCGATAAAAATAAGCTGCTGCTAGCAACAAGGGATTGTAGTCAGGAAGGGGTCTGAGGGAGGAGAGGCAGGGGTGAAGCTTGGGGGTCTAAATCTGTCTGTTTAGTCTTTCTTCCGGTTGGCGGAAATGTGGTAGGTAAGTCTAAGGGAACAGCGCTGGCGGGGAGCCTTGCCTGTCACACCTAGGAGGTTGGAAGGACCTTTGCAGCGATGCAGACACACCAAGACTAACTCGCCAGCATCCTGTGACCTGGCAAAGGAAGGCTGAGTTTTAGCCATCTCAGGGGGGATGGACCCAGAAGTTTCCCCATGCTCGTTGGCGGTGGGGGAAAATGTGGATAAATGTTGAGTTAGAACCAGAGGTTCTGCTATTGGACCTACAAGGGCAAAGAGTGGACATGGAACCTCCAAACCAGAGGCAAACGGGAGGTGGCCAGAGGGAGCCGATGAGGCCGCGGCAGCCAGGGCGGATCTGAGGCTCAGACCAAGTGGGAGAGCACCAGCAGGACGCTCGGTGACGGCCCCGTCCAGCTCAGTGGTCCCTACCGGGCCCAGCATTTCACAGCCAGGCTTGGGGAGGGACCAGGAGCCACTGCGTGGATGTCTGGTCCACCCCCGAGAGAGCGCGGGAAGCAGAAGTTCTCAAGGAGCCGAGCTGCCACCCTGGGAGGCGAAGGAGCAGGGACGGGAGGTTGAAAAGCTCCTGCTGGAGCTAGACTTCAGTTGGACTAAATACATGAGATGAGAACGTTTAAAATCAGAAGGAGCTGTAATTGCTTGAGTCGATCAAGCGAATTTGGACTTTTCAGTCTAGAATTTTGCCTAACATGCCAACTAGATGAGTGATTAAGGGACCTACCAGCATGATCACCTCGGTTTGCGAAGTGTTTTTCACACCCCAGCTGGTTACCCGTGGGCCTTTTGAGGTAAGGACACAAACTCTGTCTTCCCCACCCAGGAGCACAAAGGGGAAGAGCCACTGCCCAAGGGGCCTTAGGCCAAGACTGTGGGAGAGATTTCCTTCCCTACTTACATCATTGAGAGTCGTTGGACATTTCAGTCCTTTAATTGGTTTCCTTTCCAAATTGATCCTCATGAGAGACACTCTTAAGCTTGTCCACCTAAATCCTGGGAAAACCAGTATAGGAAAGACCCTGAGATGCAAGGTACCTTTCCTTAGGGTCTCAGAACAGGGAGAAAACAGGTGCCTGGATGGCTCATTTGGTTAAGCGTCTGACTCTTGATTTCAGCTCAGTCGTGATCTTTGGGTCTTGAGACTGAGCTCCACACTGGGCTGCCACTGGGCATGCAGCCTGCTTAAGACTCTCTCTCCCTCTGCCCATCCCCATGCCCCCGCTCTCTCTCTCTCTCTCTCTCTCTCAAAAAAACAAAACAGGGATCCCTGGGTGGCGCAGCAGTTTGGCGCCTGCCTTTGGCCCGGGGCGTGATCCTGGAGGCCCGGGATTGAGTCCCACGTTGGGCTCCCAGTGCATGGAGCCTGCTTCTCCCTCTGCCTGTGTCTCTGCCTCTGTGTGTGTGTATGTGTGTGTGTGACTATCATAAATAAAAATTAAAAAACAAAACGAAAGAAAGAAAGAAAGAAAGAAAGAAAGAAAGAAAGAAAGAAAGAAAGAAAGAAAGAAAGAAGAAAAAAGAAAAGAAAGAAAAGAAATGAACTGGGAGAAAACAGGTAAACATATGGTAGGGGGAAGATTTCCACAAACTACATTTGCATTCTCAGTGCCCCCACTTTTCAAATTCTTCCCACTGCAGATCATAAAAATGCTGAGTCTGTCTATATAAATATGTTCTCCGTTGCTATGACATGAGTGGCTTACCATTTATGCCAAATTACCGTGCGCACAATCCCAATTACACACAGCATTAAATATGTGTCAGGTGAACTTTGCTGTATATTTTATTTAAACACCAAACTCTGTTTGGATGAGCACAGACTTCATATTTGTAGATCATGTCACAGGGACATTTGATGACAGAAAAAAGAAAATTAGAGAGAACATTTGTATGCAAAGGAGAAAGTGTCATTGAGTAAGTGGGTAAGAACGTCTATGCGCGTGGGTGACTGCCCGTGCCCAATCGCAGAAGCAAACAAAAAGCAGAGCTGCAGGGTATTTTCTAAGAGGTCAAATCAAGACCATAGAGTAAATGAATTTCAAAAAAAAAAATTGTTCAGCTTGCAGAATCCATTTATTATCAATTATATGCAGGTGAAAAAAACTGAATAGTTCAAGTCAATCAATTCTTGTAACTAATCACAATTATAAGAAGATTATACGGATTCTATTTTTTTTTTCTTTTAGGTGAAAAGTTAACACATTACGTAACTTTGTAGCCTTACGTACTGACTTATCCGCAATTACCAAGAACATTTGCCCGTTTTTCCTTTCCAATGAAACAGGAACCCACTTGCCCTTTGGGGCACCCAGTGACTTAAGATACCATAGGTAGAGGAGATGCAGCGACAGATTTGGTGCTAATGATTTTGGGATGATTAAATCCAAGAGGCTGCAACTGAGTGGTGACACTAGGATGTGATAACACGTCTCGCATGGACAGAGCTTGGTTGAACGGTGTACTTTAGGAAGGCCGGGGGTGAGGAGGGCGTCTGTCTCACATCACCTTTTCCAAAACCCAAGACGCACAGCTCAGTTCACGGTAACGTTTCTGTGCATCGTGCACCCAGATCATGAAATCACTGGTCCTACTTCGTCCCTCTAGCAACTGACAGAGTTAGGGCACTGTGGTGTCACTACCCACACTCCGTACTCCAGGAATCGCAATTGCCTCAGAAAAGCTTGTAGAAAGAGGAAAACAATATCCTAGTGGTGGGGAGAAAAGTCTTCCAAAAAATTTTTTTTTGATGTAATCTTTTAAAACTAGTGCTGGTTCTGCTGCTGTGCTTCATCCACCATATAAATGTGTGATTCGCTCGAAATGAGTATTTTTTTAGGAAGGTCAGACGGGGAGGTGTGGCACCAAACAGAGAAGGAGGAACGTCGGGAGTTCTAGGAGTGTCCCCGCCAGACACAGATTCGGTCCCTTAATGAACGAGGTCGCAGAGGGCGGAGCAGGGCCCGGGCAGGGGTCCCTGCAGACTGCACTTCCCGGGGCCACACAAACTAGTTCTGGGTAACAAAGTGTAAGGGGGTGGGTGGGGTGAGGGGCTGGGAAGCTCCTGAGGAGACTGTCTCCCAGTGGAGAGAGGCGGGAGGGGGCAGCAGCCTTGGCCACTCGCTGGCCTTGCTGCCTGCCTGCCTGTGGCCCTGGGGGTGCGGGGAGGTGTGTGGGGAGATGCGGGGGTGCTGCGGGGGGTAATTGGGGTGCGGGGGTGCAGGAGGTGTGGGGGCACGGGGAGTGCGGGGAGGTGCAGGGGGTGCGGGAGGTGCGGGGGGTGCGGGAGGTGCGGAGGTTACGGGAGGTGCGGGGGATGAGGGAGGTGCGGCGGGGGTGAGGGAGATGCGGGGGATGAGGGGATGCGGGAGGTGCGGGGTGTGAGCAAGGTGCGGGGGGTGCGTGTGTTGCGTGTGTTGCGGGAGGTGCGGGGGATGAGGGAGGTGCATGGGTTTCGGGAGGTGCGGGGGATGCGGGAGGTGCGGGGGTTGCGGGAGATGCGGGGGATGAGGGAGGTGCGGGGGTGCGGGGGGTGCGGGGGATGAGGGAGGTGCGGGGGTGCGGGGGGTGCGGGGGATGAGGGAGGTGCGTGGGTTGCGGGAGATGCGGGGGATGAGGGAGGTGCGTGGGTTGTGGGAGGTGCGGGGGATGCGGGAGGTGCGGGGGTGCAGGGAGTGCGGGGGATGAGGGAGGTGCGGGGGTGCGGGGGGTGCGGGGGATGAGGGAGGTGCGGGGGTGCGGGAGTGCGGGGGTGCGGGGGATGCGGGAGGTGCAGGGGTGCGGGGGGTGCGGGGGATGAGGGAGGTGCGGGGGATGCGGGAGGTGCGGGGGTGCGGGGGGTGCGGGGGATGCGGGAGGTGCAGGGGTTGCGGGAGGTGCGGGGGTGCGGGGGGTGCGGGGGATGCGGGAGGTGCAGGGGTGCGGGGGGTGCGGGGGATGAGGGAGGTGCGTGGGTTGCGGGAGGTGCGGGGTTGCGGGAGGTGCGGGGGTGCGGGGGGTGCGGGGGATGCGGGAGGTGCGGGGGTGCGGGGGGTGCGGGGGATGAGGGAGGTGCGGGGGTTGCGGGAGGTGCGGGGGTGCGGGGGGTGCGGGGGATGCGGGAGGTGCGGGGGTGCGGGGGGTGCGGGGGATGAGGGAGGTGCGGGGGTGCGGGGGGTGCGGGGGATGAGGGAGGTGCGGGGGTGCGGGGGGTGCGGGGGGTGCGGGGGATGAGGGAGGTGCGGGGGTGCGGGGGGTGCGGGGGATGAGGGAGGTGCGTGGGTTGCGGGAGATGCGGGGGATGAGGGAGGTGCGTGCGTTGTGGGAGGTGCGGGGGATGCGGGAGGTGCGGGGGTGCAGGGGGTGCGGGGGATGAGGGAGGTGCGGGGGTGCGGGGGGTGCGGGGGATGAGGGAGGTGCGTGGGTTGTGGGAGGTGCAGGGGTGCGGGGGGTGCGGGGGATGAGGGAGGTGCGGGGGATGAGGGAGGTGCGGGGGTGCGGGGGGTGCGGGGGATGAGGGAGGTGCGTGGGTTGTGGGAGGTGCAGGGGTGCGGGGGGTGCGGGGGATGAGGGAGGTGCGGGGGTGCGGGGGGTGCGGGGGATGAGGGAGGTGCGTGGGTTGTGGGAGGTGCGGGGGATGCGGGAGGTGCGGGGGTGCAGGGGGTGCAGGGGGTGCGGGGGATGAGGGAGGTGCGGGGGTGCGGGGGGTGCGGGGGATGAGGGAAGTGCGTGGGTTGCGGGAGGTGCGGGGGTGCGGGAGGTGCGGGGGTGCGGGGGGTGCGGGGGATGAGGGTGGTGCGGGGGTGCAGGAGCTGCGGGAGGCACGGAGCGCAGCGGGGGCGCAGGCGGTCTGCGGGAGACCCTGCGGGGAGCCCGCCGCGGCCCCTGGAGCAAGCCCCCCCCCCGCAGCAAGCCCCCCCTGCGCGGCCAGCGACCCCCGGCTCCTGGGGCGGAGGAGGAGCGGGGCTGGTGCGTGGCTCCCAGGGGCGCGGCCCCGCGTGGGGGCCTGGGCGGCAGGCGTCGGGCCAGCTGCGCGGGGCCTCGGCTGGTGTGACCCCGTGTGGCCCCAGAGGGCCCGGGTCGGGGAGCCCCTGGCGTCCCCGCGTGGGGCGGCGGTGAGGACGCGGCCCGCCCTTCGCCCGCAGGCGGAGCACACACGCTCGGTCCGCGGCCCGGGGGAGGCGAGGGCGCCCGACCCGGGCAGGAGTGGGGTCCCCGCGGCGGCTGGGCCCGCGGACCCCGATGCCCCGGCTCGGCAGGCGGCCCCGCAGGACCCCAGCCCGGGGGACAGTCGGCACAAGCAGCTGCCTTCGCGCTGCACATCACTGGGTCCCCGTGCAGGTGAGGCCTCCCTCCCGCAGCGCATCACTACACCGTCTGGTACAGGTGAGGCCTCCCTCCCGCAGCGCATCGCCGCGCCCCCGTGCAGGTAGGGCCCCGGACAGGGGGGGACGACCCCCCACGTCCTCACGGCGAGCGGCTGGAGCTGGCAGCCTCCCCTCGCGCCCCGAGCACCTGGGACTTAGAGCCGCGCACCCAGGAAGCCCCCAGGCCCGTGCAGGTGGGATTCCCAGCGGGTTAGGGCCCCGCCCCAACGTGGGGAGAGCCTTCTGCAGGGGAGAGAGCTGCACACAGCCACACATTACCTTCCCCACATTGATTCCTCTAAAGGAAAGGGACAGGGGTGCCGGGGCTCGGCCGGGCGCCTGCCTTGGGCCCAGGGCGTGACCCCCGGTCCCGGGATCGAGTCCCCGTCGGGCTCCCCGCGTGGAGCCTGCTTCTCCCTCTTCCTGGGTCTCTGCCTCTTTCTGTGTGTGTCTCTTTCATAAATAAATAAAATCTTTAAAAAACATCCTGCAGTTTAATTTGAAAAGGGCAAAGTTGCCATGTCTCCCCAAAAGTGTAATGATCATATTTCCTGTTACATTGATTATTTGCACAGCACCTAACAGCAGGGGATTCTCTGTGGTGAACAGAACATAAAAGTAAACAATAACAAACAAATAAAAAGCCCTCCGTTCTGAAGGGGGTTCTCAGCAAGCCCCTCCTGGTCCCCCCAAGGTATCCATTAGATCTGCTGAATAGTTAGGATGATAAAGCACCAGAGCTCCTAATTTATTCTGTTCCATTAATTTTCTTCTATAATGTCAGAGGGAAAAAAAAGAGCAAGAACTGGGCATGAGGAATCATACGGCCGGGAAGGAGCACGTCGGCGCATCCAGGTTTCGGAAAGGCTCTTGAAGACAAATCGGCTCCTGGGAAAGTTTGACATTCCTGGGGTGCGAGGCCGGGTGCCACGGTTTCCGTCCTGATGCTCACGTACATCCAAGGCTGTTGCACGAGCGAGAAACAGAACCAGGGATCAAGGGGACGTCCCCACCCCAGGGGAGCCCACCAGCAAGGCTGGCAGCCTCAGTAGAAGTGGGGACTGGGGCTGAGGAAGTCCCAGGTGGACACCAGCCCCGTCCATCCCCAGCGCGGGCTCCCTGGAAGGGATCAGAAGCATTTCAGGGTGAGCCTCGCAATCTTCCCCTTCGTACCGTGACAGGTGACCCACGCCCGGGATACTGACCTTTTTGTAGCTCCCCAGTCCCACATGCAACTTCCGATTGCTGTGGATGATGCTGGAGAATCATACTTTTTATATCTTGTATTTTTTTTATGAATCCTTGACTTCTAAAACCAGTAGATGCGAGCATGTCTAGAAGGGCACACTTGACAGACTCTAAAGCCTTGGGCTGGAGACATAAAACATCGGGAGCGCGAGGCACTGAATGGGCTCCTTTGCTTGTTATCGAGATAAAACACAGGGGAACGTTTATATTACACCCCCTGGAAGATCCTAGAAGCATAGTCTGCAGCCCCGTACGGTCAGGTCCTCTCTCGTTCAGTGTTTCCCTGCTCCGGGCTTCGTTGTTAAACCGGGTGACTTGTGGATTCTTCCGAAGCCCTGCATCCCAGGGCTGGGTGGGAAAGGGAGCCTAACTCCAGGGTTCCGTATTCTGAAGTCTATTCGTGTTACAGACCAAGCCCGGGGCTCGAATTCTGCTTTTCTCGGCGGGTGGCGAGACACAAAGAGAGAGAGAGGCAGAGACCCAGGCAGAGGGAGAAGCAGGCTCCATGCAGGGAGCCGGATGTGGGACTCGATCCCGGGTCTCCAGGGTCACGGCCTGGGCTGAAGGCGGTGCTAGACCGCTGAGCCCCTGGGCTGCTCACATCCTGATTTTCTTAAATCCAGTTTTGACCACAGTATAATTCACGCCCAAATGAGTGTGATGATCCTGGGCGTAGCCGAAGGTAGCTCCAACCCTGGCAGTTCACCAAGGTGACTTGGCATCATGGACACAGGGCTCACCAGCTGGCGAAGGTACAGTTGGGTCACATCTCATACAGGTATGGAGTTTAGGACCCATACTTGATACCTTGAAATACTTTGGATCACTCACAGAGCATAAGAGACATGGCATGGGTTGGAGATGACCTAGTGGATTCCATCATTGGCCCCAATTTTTCACCTCTCTGCACCCACATCCACACTCTTGCCACAGTCTCGATGCAGAGAGAGTAAATGTATCCGCCCCTTAACTTTTGTGACCTGCTTTGGCTGATGAAGTATAGACAGAAGTGACCGTGCCAGCTCCAAGTGTAGCTCTCAAGAGACCCCGTAAGTTCACACTTGCTCTCCCACACCTCTGCCATCCTCACGAGAAGCACCTGCTGGCACAGCTTGTTCATGGGCCCAGGAGAAAGATGAAAAGTGTGTCGAACAGAGCTCCTCGGAGGTTAGATTACGACAGAGGTTTTGGGGTTCTCTGCTAGACGCTATTATTGTGGCAACAGCTAATTAAAACATTGATCTTATGGCCTGGTGTAAAATAGCGTGTACATTACTACACAGTGTCTACTAAAGAGCATATGATGAAAATAGCATTTAAAGATTTTAACCCATTGCAAGCCGGGCTAGAGGATCACAGGAAAAGAGGTACCTGGGCTTGGCAGGCACAATACCTACCGGCAGCAAGTTTCCCCAGGGGCACAGGGATAAGTGTGAAACCTGAAGAAAATCAATTCAAAATATGGGGGGGAGACCTTAAGTCCGCCTCATTAAATATCTATGAAGTAAAACTTGATGTCAACTGGTCAACTGCAGTTCAGCTCAGCTGCCTCATGGTTATATGTAAATTGTGTTTAATGTGGGACATGGAGACGTTTTAACGAGTTTGATTTGAACAAGGGCGCATCAGTGGCGCAGTGAGTCGAGCGTCCAGTTCCTGGTTCCGGCTCAGGTCGTGCTCTCAGGGTCGTGAGATGGAGCCCGGCCTCAGGAAGGCTCTCTCTCTCTCAAATAAATAAATAAATAAATCTTGGGACACCAAGATGGTTCAGTGGTTGAGCATCTGCCTTCGGTCCGGGACGTGATCCTGGGGTCCCGGGATTGAGTCCCGCATCAGGGTCCCTGCAGGGAGTCCCTCATGTGTGTCTTTCATGAACAAATAAATAAAATCTTTAAAAATAATAATGATAAAATAAATAACTCCTTTTTTAAAGATTTTTTTTAATTGGGGTTCAATTTGCCAACATATAGCATAACACCCAGTGCTCATCCCGTCACATGCTGACCTCAGTGCCAGTCACCCAGTCACCCCCACCCCCTGCCCACCTCCCCTTCCACCACCCCTAGTTCGTTTCCCAGAGTCAGGAGTCTCTCGTGTTCTGTCTCCCTCTCTGATATTTCCCACTCATTTTCTCTCCTTTCCAAAGTTTGATTTAAGGCAGAGTAGAGCCTGCAAAGTCAGCATCCATCCCTGCGCTCGGAGAAGGTCTTAAAGCAGCCCTGACAGGTGCATGGGAAGAGCTGACTTGAGGGAAGAGCAGATCCAAGTCTCCCGATGCCTGCTCGCTCATGGGCGAGCAGCGAGAGTCCCCGCTTCGGTCATCAAAGATGTGTGACTGAATCCACCGTATGGGTCAATCCCCCTGGGGACCATTGTAAAGAAGAATGATGTCTTCCGAGAGGCATCGTTTAGCACAGAGAGCATGGAAAGCACCAGAAGCCCCCGAGGCGAGTCCCGGTTCTGCTGCGCAGCACTAGCACCGGGCTCGAGGGCTGAAGGGAAGGGGTCTTGTTCCCGCCAGCCTCCCTCCTGCGAGCCAGTCTTTTTTTTTTTTTTTTTTTTTTTGAGCCAGTCTCTACAGTTTGTGTGGAAAGCAATCTCCTTGCTTCCTACACTGGTGGCATATGTCCTTTCCCTAACATTTATACGACTGTATCAGAATTACATTTGTGCATTTTTGCCTCCTCCAAAAATGTTGCTTTCTTCAACAGTTTCCTCTTCAAGGAGGATTGGATCTTACTGGTCTTCATATTCTCAGCTTCTAGCACACTGCTTGGTACACAGCATACCTTAACCAGTAAGTGTTATGTCCTAAAAATCAGTCTCGATGCTTCAGATCTTGGACACGAACTTATCCAACTGGGGGGGGGGGGAGGTCAGAACGGAGACACTGCTGTCCTGACACCCCCTACTCACAGCAGACAGCTTCTAACAAGAGCAACTGTTTATTTTCTGGAACTCCCTGAAGCCAGTTGACTTTTGAAATAATTCTGTGGCCATTTCCAAAATGAGATTATTGGCTGATTGCTTGGGTATTCCTGTATCAGGGCTACCCAAGACTCCCACCCTCATGGACTCTGAAAATCAAAAGTTATGACCTTATCTTAGGAAAAATAATCAGAGTCATTTGTGACTGCTCTGATAATAGGCTCTTCTTGAAAGAGATAGAAAAAAAATCTTTATAGATTTCACCTTCTTACGCAGGACTTATATCACGATAATAGAAATAATAAGTGTGAATTAAAGGTGTTACTTTGTATTATTCTTTCAATCTGTAGTATAAGAATGGATTTTGGCAGCTCTGATAATCTAGAGGCGACCTTCAGCCATCCAAGCATTATCTGGTGATTCATGTCACAATAAAAAATCATCCACAGGTGCAAGACGTGGAATGAATGTCACGCGTATGATATAGTTCCTCAAAATAATGGTGAAGCCACAGGTTTCTTGGTCTAAAGTGTGTTTATCAATGTATTGTATATCATCCGATTTATAACTGTTACAAATATTTATAATAATGGACTATATTGTTTAACACGATGAAGCCTGAAAAGGCTCATTAACTCTAGATTTGATTTAGTATCTCCATTTCTTTTCATTTGCAGACTCATGATTTCACAGTTCTGTAACATTAGCTTAATTATATGAGCAGTGAACCATCCCTAAATCTAGATTCATGTTTAGTTTAGTGCAAAATAAATATTAATGTTGGGATTCTTATTTCTGAAACGCTTCTCTTAACAAGTCCATTCATCTCCTTTATTTTTCTTGGGATCTCAGTGCTACAGCACAAATTGGAGATTGTGGAATCATGCAGTTTTAGGAAGCGGGGGCCTCTGAGGTCACAGAGATCAGGCAAACGTGTTAAATGACTCCTAGGATAAGCTAAATAGTTCTTGTAAAGGTGGAGAATAATAATTACCTGTACATGTGTCAAAAGGAAATGAATGGTGGATGTTGCAACAAAACAAAGGTTAGACCCAAAAGGTGAAAATGAGTAGAATGACAGACGGTGAGAGAGTTAAATATAATAAGGCTGATCCAAATGTGAATAGATCACTCAAGGGGAGACGAGAATATTGCCGACTGTGGGGGGGGGGGGGGGGGAATGTTCTCCAGAAAAGTCTCTGTGCTTATCCTAGCCCTGCCATGAATCCCATCCCCAAATGTGGACTCCAAAAAAACTCTAAATGAACAAGCATACAGCCCCAAACAGGAGACACACAGACACGAGAAACAAACCGTTGGGTGCCAGAGGGGAGGCCTGGGGAGGGGGGGCGATGCAGGTGAACGGGATCAAGAGGGACAAGCTGCCAGTTATAAAACAAGTCAGGAGGATGCAAGGGACAGCGTGGGGGATACAGCCAATGGCACTGCAGTAGCCACGTGGTGACAGAGGTGATGACACACTCTGCTGAGGTCGGCGCCTCTGGTCCCGACTCCCAGGACTCCTGGGTGGCTCAGCGGTTGAGCGTCTGCCTTCAGCTCAGGGTGTGATCCTAGAATCTGGGATCGAGTCCCACATTGGGCTCCCTGCGAGGAGCCCGCTTCTCTCTCTGCCTCTCTCCCTCTGTGTGTCTCTCATGAATGAATAAATAAAATCTTTTTAAAAAGTAAAAAATAAACATACCGACTCCCTACGATGCACACCGCAAGCAAGAGGACATCATATGTCAACTATACTTCAGCACAAAGAATAAATAAATGAAATAAAACCAGAAGATCTGAAAATGGACAAGGAAACCAGCATGTCAAAGACCGTGAAATGCAGGCGGGGAAAAAAACCCCTATTTTTAAACATTAACCTTTTTCATCCTGATTCTCGGGCCTTCTCCTGCCTGCTGCTCAACCTGAGAGCGCTTTGTTCCTCCTTCCTAAACGAGCCCACGGATTCCTCACCAAATTATAACCGTTCAAAAAGTGCCTGAGAAATATGTGTGGAGAAGGTAATTAATTTTGTTACTTTCTGTTTTTCCAATAGGTGATACATTCGTAGGCTCTTTGTAAAGCTTTATGGTTGTTTTTCTTTGCGAAGACGTCTTACGCAGAGCTATCTGCTTTTAGATTTATACAGTTCCATGACACTTGGGATAAGATCCGTCAGGATACCCACCAGCATCTCCCCTGAAATGCGGATTTCTAATCCCTCCTCATTTCTTTTCAACGGGTTTCCTTTCGATTTCTTTTCTTTACCCGTTGTTTTTGCCTTAGCCAAATACTCCCTGACGGCTCTCGGACTTTCTCTCCCTTATCTTATAGTATGTTCGGCCTCTTGGCCATCCAACAGTGGTTTGTTTTTTGTTTTTGTTTTTTTTTCCAAATTTTAGCCACCATCAGGGTAACCTGGGGGGTTTATGAAAGCCCGGACTGCTGGGCCGGCCCCCCAGGTCTGCAGACACCCGACGATGTGCGCTGCCCCGACGGGGTGCCGCGGCTGCTGGGCCGGAGCCCCTTCCCGGGTCATAGCCAAGGGACCTGGGGAGACAAGGAAGCTACTTATCCAAGGGCTGTTGCGAAATTTTCTCAAATGCCGCAGATCGTAACAGAGGAAAGTAGTCTGGGAGGTAAAAACCAACGACGAGCGTTTGAGCATGTCTGAAATGTCAAGTAAATGAATCAGAAATAAGAAAGAGCTGGGATAATTTTCAAAGGCCAAAGACTCAAAAATACCCAGAGGCCTTAGGATCCCTGACGCTGCCGCTAACGCTGCTGCCACAACGTCTGCCACCTTGATGCCCCCAAAGATGGGACATCTCCATGTTTTCTACTCACTTTTTAAAGATACCTTGATCTGCTTTGACTGGACGTTTCCACATGTGCCTTCTAGAAGGTCATGCTCCTTTTACTGCACTTGTTTTTCTTTGAATTTCTAAGGCGTTGTTCAAAACATTAGAACTGTTCTTGGGCATCTCTCATAAATAAATAAACAAACAAACAAATAAATAAAATATTAAAAAAAAAAAAAGAACTGTTCCTGGGATTAATGTTATTTTGCCCAACGTGTTACAGCTTTACTGGAGTAATTTGTGGTCAAATCCTTTTCTTTCTCCCCTTACACTTGCCTCCCCTGCTCAAAGCCTCTGGAACAGACAAATGAATAGAAGGGTGGAGGCCGGGTAACCTTGTCTCCCCCTTTAGTGCCATTGCCCAGGTCGCTGTCAATTACTCTCTTAGCAAACAGAGAGCAGAATGTCATCCATCCAGAAATAGAGGAAAAATCATAGCTTTTCTTGAATTATGTATATGTAGCTTATTCGTCCCCTTACATGTCCTGGGTCATTTCTTTGGGGAAGCAACACAGAGATCCAGGAGTCTAACTCATGGATCACAACATCGTGTACGACTTTGAAAATGGAAAACAAGGAGGGGCCCCTGGGGGGCTCGGTCGGTGAAGCATCCGCCTTTGGCTTGGGCCATGCTCCCCGGGGCCTGGTATGGGCCCCGCATCAGGCTACCCGCTCAGCAGGGCGTCTGCCTCCCCCCACCGCACGCCTCCTCCCACCTGTCTGTGCTTGCACTCCCTCAAATAAATAGAAATAAAATCTTTGAAAAGAAAGGAAAACAAGCAAGGTGGCTCCCATCCGGAGGCTCCATTAGCTGTGGTGCCACGTGGCCCCGAGTGGGAGCATAAGATGAGGAAGGCGCACCAGCTCTTGCCTGTCTTGGCACAAGTGACGTGACCCAGTGAAGCTTCTCTAGGACCAGATCTGAGGGAAACAGGAGCCGTGGCATTAGAGCATCACGCCCTCCTAGGACTCCCTCCCCAAGCATCCTGGGTTTCTCACGCCTCCCCCTCCCCATTACCATCTCAAGTAAGCAAGTGGGCTGTTAGGTTGAAAAGACAATTCACGAGGGGTAGATCCCGCTCTTCCAAATTGCACTCGCCCAGCCCCCTCCGTCTTAATAAATGCCACGTGAAAAATTCAAAAAAGAGGAGCAAAGGAGCAAAGGCTTGTGGTCTGGAGCTCGGGTCCGCGAACCCAGCGCATCGGCCCCGTCTGCTCCCCTGCCTGTTTCCACGTGTCACCAACTCCGACAAGGCGCAGACAGCTGCCAGTTCTTAGATTTTTAACGGTGGGGGAGAAAAATCAGTATGTGGGTAATACTTCATGACATGTGAGACGTACAGGATCCACCGTGAGCGTGGATGAGAGGCGTGCGGGGCCCAGCACAACCGCGCTCCCCCGCAGCTGCATCCTGCCACAGCCTCGGCAGCCACCGCGGTGGATTTGAGAAGCTCCAAAAGAGACCCAGGATGACCCACGGAGGCTAAAATACTTCCTTATCTGGTCCTTTACAGAAGTTTGACGACCTCTGCTCAAAATAAAAAAAAAAAAAAAGAAGCGTTGTTAAAGCAACCCCAACTATTTCTTTGCTTTTGAGTTTCTCTTCATCTAACTTGCTAATGAGGTTCTGCAGCTGCAAGTGGGACCCTCTTTTGCAGGATCTCCCAGTCTGACTTGACTGAAGAATCCTCCTCTATGGCGTGTTGCATGCCTTACACATTTTGAAGAGCCCCGATCTTGGAAACGCTGATGTGGAGCGCAGGCCCTCAAAGCAGGGAGGCCAGCTCAACAAGACGGAATGAGGAGCTGATGATGACGCCCGGTGTCCGTGAGTGAATTCCAAGGGTGGCCCAGGGGAAAAGAGGGTTTGCGTTCTAAATGCTTAAATTAGGGACGCCTGGGTAGCTCAGTGGTTGAGCGTCTGCCTCTGGCTCAGGGTGTGACCCCGGGGCCCCAGGATCGAGTCCCACGTCAGGCTCTTTGCATGCGGCCTGCTTCTCCCTCTGCCTGGGTGTCTGCCCCTCTCTTTCTGTGTCTCTCATGAATAAATAAATAAAATCTTTAAAAAATAAAGTAAATGCTTAAATTATACCCACCGGAAATATAATCAGCTCTTCTTGCGGGAACATAACAAGGGGCGGGGGCAACCAGCGTTGAGGAAAGAAAAGTGATCTATGAACAAAACAACCTCACCATCTTTACATCGTAAACAGAAAAAAGAAAGAAATGGCAATCATAAATTAGGGGAAATGGCCACAGGAAAAAAAAAAGAGCTGTGACAGGCGGCAGAATGTTTGGTAGATGTTAACACTAAACAGGCCAAGCGTGAGCTTTCCCTTCCAAGAGCTCTGGGAAGTCAGGCAATGTTACGTAACAGCCCCCCCGAGAATCTTTGCACTTGGCATCTTGAAGCCGGGGCCGCTGTTCTTACCCACGGAGTGACAAATTCTCCTTTTGTGAAATCACAGCGGCCTCCAGTGGCAGTCTTGTTATGTTGCTTTATATTTTCTCAAACTCTCCAAAAAAAAAAATTACATAAACAATACACACACTTCTGATTTTTTTTTAAGATTTTGTATATTTATTTGACAGAGAGAAAGAGAGCATCCAAGCAGGGGGACCGACGTGGGACTTGATTCCAGGGCCCTGGCATCATGACCTGAGCCTAAGGCACACGCTCAGCCCCCCCGCCCCCAGCCACCCAGGTGCCCCTCCCTGTATTTGTTCACGTATGCTCCATGTCCCACCTGGAGCCCAACATAGGACTTGAACGCAGGGCCCCAAGATCAAGGCCTGAGCCCAGATCAAGAATTGGAGGCTTAACCTACTGAGCCACTCAGGCACCGTGACACTTTTCCAGGTTTTAAGGTGAATCCATTTACTTAACGAACACCAGCTGAATGCTTGTTCTGCTGTCACACTGTCCTGTGAGTGGAGGGGATGGCACCGGGCAAGGACTCGGGAGATGTGAAGCGGAGAACAAATGCCACCCGCCCAAAGCTGTTGGACCCTGGACAAGACACCCTGTGACCTACCTGAGCCTCGGCCCCTTTGCAGCCCTGTTGTGAGTGACCGTAGGTCGGAGTCCTCTTTTGGCCACAAGGCACCGAAACAAGAGGTGGTCACATGCCCTGACCAGGCAGGCTTCCTTGCTCAGAGGGTTCAAACATGCCCAGGAGGCTGAGGTACAAGGGATCAACACCGGGGTGGGGGGTTCAGGCCCAAGAGTAAACGTCTTAGTCTGAGGACTAAGCTAGAACTCAGCTCCAAATACACTGGAAGGAAGAACCATGAAGTCCTTCTAGACTGCGGTGACTTCCGAGGTGGACATAACTGGTTGCCACTTCCTTCCCTAGGTCCCTTCCCGTGGAGCCCTAGTTTTGTTCTGGGGCTCACCCCCTACACGCTCCGAACCAGCGGGGGCTAGGTCAGTAATTCTCCCACTCTCCTTCTCAGTGATGGGTTTTGCCCCGGTCTCTGACCCCACACGGGTCTTCCTGGGGGCAGCAGCATGCATGGCCCAGGCGGGGAAAGACTTCTCTTGCTATTTATAGGAAGTACCCACCCCCATGTTTGAGGGGATGTTTGTGTTTACGTGTGACACTTGAAATCTCTGCAGCTGTGACTAGGAACAGAGACGTGATGGCACAGGAAGGTGGCATAGCAGAGGCAGAAGGCTCCTGACTCCTTGATGACGGTGTTGCCCTGTAGCCTTAGCCGGACTTGAACCTCTACTTCCGGACGTCACATGAGATATGAAGCCCTTTGCTTTTATTTTTTATTTTTTTATTTTTTTATAAATTTATTTTTTATTGGTGTTCAATTTGCCAACATATAGCATAACACTCAGTGCTCATCCCATCAAGTGCCCCCCTCAGTGCCCATCACCCAGTCACCCCCACCCCCGCCCACCTCCCCTTCCACCACCCCTAGCTCGTTTCCCAGAGTCAGGAGTCTTCATGTTCTGTCTCCCTTTCTGATATTTCCCACACAATTCTTCTCCCTTCCCTTATATTCCCTTTCACTATTATTTATATTCCCCAAATGAATGAGACCATATAAGGTTTGTCCTTCTCCGATTGACTTACTTCACTCAGCATCATACCCTCCAGTTCCATCCACATCGAAGCAAATGGGGGTTATTTGTCGTTTCTAATGGCTGAGGAATATCCCACTGTATACATAGACCACAGCTTCTCTATCCATCATCTCTCAATGGACACCGAGGCTCCTTCCACAGTTTGGCTATTGTGGACATTGCTGCTAGAAACATCGGGGTGCAGGTGTCCCGGCATTTCATTGCATCTGTATCTTTGGGGTAAATCCCCAACAGTGCAATTGCTGGGTCGTAGAAGCCCTTTGTTTTTAATTATGTTATTGGTAGCTGTTAGGTTACCGGCAGCTGGAGGCACCCGTACGTATTCCATCCACAGGGTATTGCCACCCTAGGGCCCCTAGGCTTGGGAATGCCTGGACCTTGACGGGTTCCTTTCCTCCAATCACCCACAGAGCACGCTCAGAGAGTTACAAGCGCTTACACTCTATACATAATTCTCACATTCCTGGAACAACAAGGGTGCGGACAAAACAAAAAAACCTTTATGAAGGAGAAGATATTGGTCAAATATCTGAGTAGGACAGAGGATGACATCACGCATTTATTTTTGCAAAAAGGCCTGCAGTTCCTTCTCCTGTCACTATGTGCCGGCCATAAGAGGTCCTTACCTCTACCTACCTTGAGGCCTCTTGAGAGGATCAAACGAGATATTGCATCCGAAACACAGGTTATCGTTGAACAATGGGCTTTTTCTGATCCTTGTCTTTACCAATTTGTATTCTTTCACCCATCAAACCTTGCCAAGAGCTCACCTTCTAATACGAGCTTTCCCCCAAATTAAATTCATCTGTTAATCTACATCCCCTTTGAACTCCAGTCTGTGGTCTGCATTTTAAGTGCCACTGCCTAAGTCTCCGCCACCGCCCCACCGCCGTACCCCAGCTCTCCAGATATGTACCAGGATCACAAGGACGTCAAGCAAGGCAGAGATTTCGGCCTTCACCTACTTGTAAGTAAGTGCGTTCTCTGGCTCCTCTCAACCCCTCCCCAGTCCCACCAACATTTAGCCTCCTGATCTGGACAGTCATTGCCAGTAAGCGGAGAGAACTGCTTGCTTAGCATCCCTCCTAACAGCGCAGTGTTGGGCTACAGGCAGGCGGAGGAAGGGCAGGATGACCTTGCTCTTTATTATGCAGGCTGCAAGCTTCCTCTTTAGCTTCATGAAAGCCAGTTCCTCTCGGAGTGGGGAGGATTTGGCTGCTTACTGGGAAGGACAGGAGTTGGCATTTGGCCAAAGAACTGATAGCACTATCACCAGACCTGGATCCTGCTGTACGTCAGTCACAAACTCTCTGGACATCCTTGAAATAACTAATTTAATAGCAGAGACTCCCTGGGTGCCTTTTCTATGCCCGGAACCACTCTAGGTGCCCTCACATACCTGTACTCATTTGCTACAGCAACCTGATGAGGCAGGTCTCATGACGATCTCTGTTATTCTCACAAGGAAACAGGCAGAGAGGGATCAAGAAACTTGCCCAAGAGCAGATGACTGATACGTGGCAGACCTGAGATTCAACCTCAGGCAATCCCACTCCAGAGCCTGCTGTCTTAACCCTACATCACACTACACGTGCACACCGAGTGTCATTTCTGCACACCTCCCCCCGATTAACTATTGATCTATTCATTAGGGCTCTAGGAGCACTTGCTACCGTGCAGAAAGCAGGGGGTTCAAAGGCGAATTAGACAACATCTCTGCTCCAAGCAACATCACAATCCATTTGGGAAACAAATAGAAACATAGGTAATGGAGATCCAACAGCCCTATTCTTAATCTACGATACCACTATCTTCTTTTTATTTGGATAGGCCAATGTTCAGGATGTTTTCCCTTTATTGCTTGATTATGCATTAGTTTGTCGAAGCTGCCAGAGAAAAGTACCAGAGACTGCGTGGCTTGCAACAATAGAAGTTACCTTCTCACAGTTCTGGGGTCTAGAACTCCAAGATCGAGGTGTCAGCAGTGGTGGTTTCTTCTGAGGACTCCTTGGTTTTTGGATGATCAATCTTCTTTTTTTTTTTTAAGATCTTATTTATTTATTCATGAGAGACACAGAGAGATTGAAAGACACAGGCAGAGGGAGAAGCAGGCTCCCTGCAGGGAGCCAGATGCGGGACTCGATCCCAGGACGTCGGGGTCACGCCCTGAGCCGAAGGCAGACGCCCAACCACTGAGCACCCCGGGGGCCCCATGGATGATCATCGTCTTCCTGTGTTTTTACATGGTCCTCCCTCTGTACGTGTCTGTGTCCAAAGTTCCTCTTCTTCTAAGTACACCAGTCTGTTGGATTAGGGCCTACCTAATGACCTAAACTTAACTGAATTACCTCTTGTAAGACCCTTCTCTAGGGGCACCTGGGAGGCTCAGTCGGTTAAGCATCTGACTTGATTTCAGCTCAGGTCATGATCTCAGGGTTGAGATCAAGCCCCATGACGGGCTCCACACTCAGTGTGCCATCTGCTTAAGGTTCTCTCTCTCCCTCTGCCCCTTTCCCCACCCCCCGCTTCTCTCTCTCTCTCTCTCAAGGAAAAAGGAAAAAAAAAAAAGACCCTTTCTGTAAACATAGTCACCTTCTTAGGTACTGGAAATTAGAACTCCAACAGATGAATTTAGGGGCACAACTCAGCCCATAACCTGCATTAATTCCCCGTCCCCACCAACTTCTCCAGACAGTGCTCTGACATTTTTAATGACAGTACACCCCAGCACTTGTAAGAATTAAAAACCCTTCTCAGCTTAAGGCAGGGAAAAGAAGAATATAATCATGTATATTGTAAGCAAAGTGTATAATTAAGATGTTGTGAATGATTCCCGGGGACATGCTTTTGGTTATTCAAAAACACAGCCTAGAATCGTTTTGTTTTCACAGGTTAATTTGAAGTGCTTCTCATCACGAGATATTACATGTACGTACGGCGTGAAGTGAAGTTTATCCTGACAATGAAAATATTGGTTGAACCTCCCTCTTTTATCCCCCAGAAGTGGTTAACTAACGTGTCTCAAATATCTTGTTGGGCAGAATGACATTGAGAGTTGGTCCTAAGAATAAGGATGAAGCAAACAGAAGATTTGGGAAGACCTTATTACATAACCCACAGCGAGATCCATTATCTACTTCTGCAAAATAGAGGGCAACGCTTCCTGCGAATATATTTCACCATTTTTTTTGCACATGTAAACAACAAAGGAAATAGAAAAAAAATCCACACCCAAATAAAAGGATGGCACTATGTGATTTGCGAGGTGTTTATATATTAACATACCAGGTGTGTCACAGACTAAAATAATATTCAAATATTTCGTATTCATTTCTTCGAGAGGGCAGGCTGTTCCTCTCAAAGACTGATTACTTAGCTCTGGTCATCTTAAAACTTAACGACTTCGAAAAAGAATTCTCGTGTTTTCATATAACTAGACAAAATTTCACAGTGTGGGTGTTGAACCCCCCTCGAGTGACACAGGCAATAGAACTGAATCCCTAAGGGGATTTCATCCTGGCATGTGCTACCCCCTGGAGAGGCCCTGTGGTATAATAGAATTCTCTGATCAAACTTCCCAGTTCAAACCTTCATGCACTTCTAAGGATCCATAGCAGCACTTCACAAATTGTTTGAGAGGGATTAATAGATCATGTGAAAGCCACTGTTAAAATTGAGTAAATGACAATTCCAAGGCAGCCTGGGTGGTGCAGCGGTTTAGGGCCGCCTGCAGCCCAGGTTGTGATCCTGAAGACCCGGGTTCGAGTCCCACGTCAGGCTCCTTGCATGGAGCCTGCTTCTCCCTCTGTCTGGGTCTCTGCCTCTCTCTCTCTCTCTGAATAAATAAATAAATAATCTTTTTTAAAAAAAATGACAATTCTATCACTGTTACGAAACTACATATTTCTTTGGACATAAATGAAAGATTTGTAAAAGAATACATGGCAAAGTGACATCATGCTTTTTTCCCCAAGAATTAAGTATTTCCCGATAATCTCTATCGGTTAAATCCATTAGAACAGATTTTCATTTCTGAACAAAATGTGAAGCTGGTATAATAAGGAAATTTTCTGTGAAGAATTTCATTTTATCACAGCAACACATTGCCATCCTCGGGGAATTTCAAATGATTTGTAAACACAAATGTTATAAGGATCAAAAAAAATCATTTCCCTGCCCATAAAAATCCTGAAAACTTGGCAGACAAGGAGCCACAGAAAAACTTAAAACAAACAAACAAACAAACAAACAAACAAACAAAACCCTCTGATAATGCTGGATTGTTCTCCTTGAAGGTAAAATGGCAGATTGAATAACAGCTAAGTTTCCTCCTAATTCAACTATTACTGCAACTCTGATTAATTAATAATCTGATTCTTCCAGATTCTTATTAACCTGGTTGGAAGCGTGCATTTCAAAGAGTTGAGAGTTAAATTACTTCTATAATAACATTGCTTGAATAAGTTAAAATGTGAAACTGGGTATATTTTGAGTTATCCTTACAGTTAACAACTGTAAGAAACGAAAAGTCCTTTAATGTGCCTGAGCCATTCGTTGATTCCCAAATTGTTTAGGGACTGTTTCTACATCCCAGCACCGCATCCAGGCCCCTGGCTTCCAGCAGTGGAGACGAACATCCCTGCCCTCCTCAGATGCAAATTCTGGGGGTGGGGGGGAGGGAGAGAAAGACAATACACCACATGGAGTGGGGACAGCTGCGGGGGAGAAGGAGGAAAGGAAGGAAGTTGGTAATGTGACAGGAGCCAGGAAGCCAGCAGAGATTTGGGGGCGGCCACAGGACATGCGGGAGGATGGCTCTCCCAGGGGACAGCCAGTGGGGAGCCCCCGAGGTGAGCCCCATCCTCGGGGGCCAGCAAGGAGGCTGGAGCAGCAAATGGGCCAGGGCACCACAGGGACCGAGGTGGGGGGCCGGGGGAGCTGGGGGGCAGTTCCTGGAGGGCCGAGTGGGCCATCCTGCAAACTTCCCATTTCCCCTCCCGCTGGAGGCCCTGAGCAAAGGGCTGACCCACCTTCTCCTGTTCCCCCAGGACTCCTCCGGCAGCCAGGTCGGGGAGGCCAGGGTGGAGACGAGACTAGGCCCGAGGGGCACAATCTTCTTGGACTAGCATTCTGGACTCTTCGCCCTTCCTCCGGATGAGGTGGGAAGAAAACATTCACAGCGCCCATCAGCCCTTTCGTCCCCCTCTGGGGTGGGCCTGCCTGCCAGGCTGCGCTGGGCCTGGTCTCGGAGAGGTAGGGGCTCCCTGCAGCGATGCTCTGCTGTCCCAACTCGGGGAGGAGTATCAGCAGGCCCACTTGGCTGACGTCTCATTATGTTGGCCAAGACCGCCAGGTTTCCACCGAAATCCATCTCCTCTGCTTCTTGGAGGTAGACTAAATTCCCAACTCGCCCGGCTTCCTTCGTGTTAGGTCAGGCCACGTGACGAAGGCAACCGAATATGAGCTGACCTGACGTGTGCCGATGCTGGCCCTGACTCCTAGAAACCTCCCATGCAGTCCTTCACACTCTCTCGACCTGGCCTGTTGGCTGTAGAGAGTCTTCAGAAACATACTCCAAGACCCCAGGGGATGCTGCACCACATCATGGGAGATCACTGAATGACCACATGGAAGGGCACCGACCAAATGGGAAGGATTCCATGTGAGCAAGAAACCAACCTTTGCTGTATTAAGCCACTAAGATTTTAAGGTTGGTTTGTTGACAAAACAGCATTGCTTATCGTAACAAATACAGTCACATTCTCCAGAGTTTTTACCAATAATAAAGCCAACATATTGCCTCCACCTGTCGGAATATTTTTTTAAAAATATTTTATTTATTTATTCATGAGAGACAGAGAGAGAGAGAGAGAGAGGCAGAGACCCAGGCAGAGGGAGGAGCAGGCTCCATGCAGGGAGCCCGACGTGGGACTCGATCCCGGGTCTCCAGGATCACGCCCTGGACTGAAGGCGGCGCTAAACCGCTGAGCCACTGGGGCTGCCCCCCTTTTCCTAAACAACGAAATTAAAGTTCTCTGAATAACACAGTGAACATTTTTTAAATTAAGCAAACTATTATTCTTTCCTGATATAAAATAATGGGGTTGGAATAAAAAATGTCGAAGAAGGCATCTCCACAAGGAATATTTCACCTGCAGATGTTTTCCCCCCCCCAGAAAAATAGGGTCAAAGGCTCTATCACTGAGATCCGTGATGTGATGTGAATTTAAAAAAGTGTTTTGACTCAGTCAAGTGGGCCAACCCTGTTTGTGACTCACCGAACGTGCACCCCTAAGTAATACAAAGTAGGACATCCAATTGTTGGTTAGATCACATGTCCTCTTCCTGAGTCCTAGAAAGATCGAACCAGTAAAGTTAAGTTCTTCTTTCCGAGGTATCAGGAAAAGGGACCAGCAGGAGGCGGGTTATGTCCCAATGAGCAGTAGGTGGGAGGCAGCAGGACACCAAAAATGCCTCACCCCCAGGCACACATCCAGGCAACTGACGGTGGCTACTACACCTGTCCTGACACAGTGATACCCTGAGACACAACCTGACTCCTCAGAATCTCCACAAGATAGGAAAGTTGGGAACTTGAACCATGGAAGAACCTGAGCATTGGATCTTGCATGATATTCCGTCATCCAAATAGGCCTTGATCCATGACAGACTCAGTATTAGGTGAAGAGATATGATTTTTTATCTTCTTTTTTTCTGTCTATATACTAGATAATGAGATTTTCCTTTTCTTCTGGTAATACCCGGTTTTAAAGATTACTCAATTTAGTGTGGCCAGGCCAAAAACGCCGGAGTTGAAATAGGTTGTAAATCATTGGCCAATTCACAGTTCTTCTGTGATAAATGGTCAACTGTACTATTCATAAGAACACACATGCACACACATACACACACACACTCCTATTAACCGGAAATGATCCATGTATATTTTAGCCATATAGTCTGTTGAGTTCCCTTATTTTAAAATTGTCTTTGTGATGGCTTTATGTTTCTTTATTGCCTGCCTCTTAGTAAGCTAGGCTTCATAATAGTCTACACTTTGCATATTTTTATTAGTTTCATCTTACTCCTTTTAAATGAAAAGTTTTCTAACTCAATTTGTATTTATTGCTTTATAGGCCAGTGCTTATTTTCTTTTCATCACCTTAATAGAATCGTGTAAACTATTTAAATTCTATATAGTTTTATTTGCTGTTTAAAAACTGATATAATACACCTCTTTTAGGTAAAGGTTAAGAAATTATTTAGCTGGTTATGAACACTGACCAGTGTGGGAGTTGAGGTATAACGGTTATTACCCATTATTACTTTAAGTGCTTTTTTTTTTTTTTTAATTATCTAAATTATTCATGGCTCTCAGCCTGGGTTGCTTTTAAACAACCCCACGTCAGGTCAACTGAATCCAAATCTCCACAGCTATTATACAAAAACCAAACCAAACCAAAACACCTCCCTAGGTGATTCCAATGTGTAGCCAGGATTGAGAATATTGATTTACTCCAGAGTTTGAAATCTGGACCGAAATGAGGTGATGTGAATGTCCTCTTTCCTGCAACTATTATCACCAATAAATCTGGGGTGTGAATTGAGAATTTAAAATTAAAGTCAGTCAAAATCTGAAAATCTGAAAATTTAAAAAAAAAAAAAAAAAAAAAAGAAAATCTGAAAATTTTACACTCTTACCAGGTAGGATCACATTTCTAAATCTGAATTTAGATTTTTAAAAATCCCCAAGATCACTCCTAGAGTTGTCGAGAAAGTTAGATATGCACAAAACAAACACACATATGTATATGTGTATGAGTGTGTATTTTTATTTTCCATCTAGTAGTGGGTCCTTGCCAACTATTCGCTTTAATAGCACAGGAATAGTTCCCACTGTAGTTCATTACACCGTTAGGATCCTCGTTTAATGCCTCATAAGCAGAAGTAACAGCAGAAAAAAATAAAATAAAATAAAAAAGAAGTAACAGCAGAAGTAATAGTAAGTTATAGCAGTAACAGTTAATATCACTTTGCATCTAAGGACAAATTATCTTTATTCTTTCATCAAACAAACAAAAAATACTTAATCCAATGTTTCCTTTTATTTCCTGCCCTATTAGGACATTTTGACTAAACTTAGCACTTGAGAGAAGTAATTAGGCCAGTGCCTATTTCAGAAAAACAATGGGTGTAGATTCATGAAATCAAATCTACTAGAAAGTAAGCCAATTAAAAGAGAAAACTAAAACAATTAAAAGCGGTGGAAAGAAAAGTGCCACCAGCAGAAGAATATCTTAATTACTGCTCCCGAGTGCTAAGTTTAGTGAGATCCTTGATAATAAATGATTATAACAGATATGAGTGGGAATTCTTCTTGACTCCTGTCACTCCACAGCTCTCCATGTGAATGGGATGAACTGACTGGCCGTGCCGGGGGGCACCTTCCTCAAAGTTTAATTCCATCCTACTCAAAGAAGAAAGCATTTCCAAAGACAGGAGATTCTGTTTTTCCATCAAGAGTATTGAGCAGCTAGAAATTCCAAGTAAGTTCTTGAGGTCCACTTGGAGACCTTAACAGAGTGAAGCATCCGTATAACAGGAAAGGAAACACATGGTTGTAGGTGACCTGATTAAGAGAATCACGAAATCCACAGCAGGTGAGAGTTGCAGAGGTCTGTAGAAGTCATCAGTTTCGACACCCCCATTTTACAAAAGACAAAAGAGACTTGGATGGGGCTGTCTCCGCCCTCACGTTGGTCACCAGTAGCACTGTGGCGAGAATCCAGCCTGGATAACTCATACGACAACTAGCACAGGGCCTGGCTTATGGGGCGAAATACACGAATGTTATTTTCAATCCCTTGTCCTGCCCCAGTGACCTTGCTATGTGGCGAGAGAACCAATCAGTGGAAATACATTAATGCCGTTGTCTTGGGACGGGCCTGTGTGACTACAGCTCAGTGGATGTTTAGACATTAGTATCAAAAGGAAAGTATGCCCAAATGAGTGATTAGTCACCCTGCAGTCTTGACCTGAATAGCAAATTAGGCTCCGGGCAGGGATTAAGACGCTGACACCTGTGCCCTCCAGGCCCTCAATTGTGCTGATTGCTGTTCACTTGCGGCCCCCCCCCCCCCCCCCCGCCGTGGCAATGGGCTCCATCGTGAAAGGGAAACTATTCATAAAAGCGTCCTTCCAAATGGCGGCCCAATGGCAAGGATGGGAAAGGGCCTGGATTCTCGCCCCTTCGATAATTCTGACAAAGTGTAGTTGAAAGCTGCTTGTGTCTAACGGCTGTTACAATCAGTCAGCAGGCAATCCTCTGAGTGTCTTGGCCTGGAGATACATTCTCACATCCCAGCTTTCTGGTGAAAGAGGCTAAGATGATCTTTAAAAGCACAGAAAAAAAGAAAGCAACCAGTTTTTAAAAATGTCAGTGAAACATAATCGCTTAGAACAACAATAACAACAACAACAACAAACGAATAACCACGTGACAAAATAATATGAAAAAAAGAAAAAGAAACAGATGTATTGGGGTGAAAAGTTTTCTGTTGGTTTTGGCTCAAGTCCCGAGTGAATTTTTCTCGGCTGATCTTCCCTTTCTAGTCACTCAAAAAGTTTCTTGCCATAAAACTGTTTGGAAAGGTTCTGGTTAATGAGAAGGGTAAAGAAGCCCAAATTACACATCAAAACCATATCAAAGGCTGAAATAAGAGGCACTCATTTGATCATTCAAAGTTGGAGCAAAAAAGAAAAAAGGTGATTTTTAGCAAAGTATGCTGTTGTTCTAAAATTTGAGAAATTGGCAAGAGAACAAGGAGCCAAGAAAGGAATATCGTTAGTTTTCTGTGCACTCTCTAAGGAAACCATCTAAAACCTTCCGTTTCCACCTGTGGCGCTTGCAGGAGAAGTTGGGGGTGAGGGTGGGATGGCGGGGGGCATCCGGGCGGCTGGGCACAGGTGCTGGGGTCAGAGTGGGGAGGTGGGCCTCCCAGTATGGGTCTGCTCGCCCCTCTCCCTCTGCTCCTCCCCATGCTAGCATGGTCTCTCTCACTCCAAAACGAATAAATAAATAAATACGAAGAAGAAGAAGAAGAAGAAGAAGAAGAAGAAGAAGAAGAAGAAGAAGAAGAAGAAGAAGAAGAAGAAGAAGGAGAAGAAAAAGAAGAAGAAGAAGAAGAAGAAGAAGAAGAAGAAGGAGGAGGAAAGGAAGGAAGGAAGGAGAAGGAGGAAGGAAGAAGAAGGAAGAAGAAGGAGAAGAAAGGAGGAGAAGAAAGAAGAAGAGGATGAAGGAAGAAGAAGAAGGAGGAGGAGGAGGAGAAGGAAGAAGAAGAAGGAAAGAGAAGGAGGAGGAGGAGGAGGAGGAGGAAGAAGAAGAAGAAGAAGAAGAAGAAGAAGAAGAAGAAGAAGGAGGAGGAGGAGGAGGAGGAGGAGGAGGAGGAGACGGAAGAAGGAGGGAGAAGAAAAGAGAAGGAGAAGAAGAAAGAAGAAAGAAGAAGAGGATGAAGGAAGAAAGAGGAAGAAGAAGAAGAAGAAGGAGGAGGAGGAGGAGGAAGGAAGGAAGGAAGAAGAAGGGAGAAGGAAGGAGAAGAAAGGAGGAGAAGAAAGAAGAAGAGGATGAAGGAAGAAGAAGGAGGAGGAGGAAGAGAAGGAAGAAGAAGAAGGAAAGAGAAGGAGGAGGAGGAGGAGAAGAAGAAGAAGAAGAAGAAGAAGAAGAAGAAGAAGAAGAAGAAGAAGAAGGAGGAGAAGGAAGAAGAAGGGAGAAGGAAAGAGAAGGAGAAGAAGAGGATGAAGGAAGAAGAGGAAGAAGAAGAAGAAGAAGAAGGAGAAGGAGAAGGAGAAGGAAGAGGAGGAGGAGGAGGAGAAGGAGAAGGAAGAAGAAGGGAGAAGGAAGGAGAAGGAGAAAGAAGAAGAAGAAAGAAGAAGAGGACAAAGAAGGAAGGAGGAGGAGGAGGAGGAGTTCCCTGTTGGCCGCACGGCTGGTGCTGGGTGTCAGGAGAGCAGGGCAGCCACGCGGGCTGGTGCGTTGGGGGTAAAGGTGACACCAGCCCCCCTGGACTGAACAAAGAAACGAGCCCGGGGCACCCCGAGTCCTGGTGTCCTCCTGTGTGGACGGGACCAGCGACACCCCGTCCTAGGGCCCCAGCGTTAAGCGACCCCTGTGAGACGCGCTCAGAAGACGGCACCTAAATATGTGTAAGTGCTCGAGGGTTGCGGCTCCTGGGGCGCTGGGTGGCTCCATGGGTTACACATCTGGACTGGATGTTGGCTCAGGTCATGACCTCGGGGTCGCGGGACGAAGTCCCAGGTCGGCCCCTGCCAGGCGTGGTGCCTGCTTGGCCCCCCTGTCGCCCTGTCCCCCACCCCCCAGCCCCTCTCTCTAAGATGAAGCTGCGACTGTTGGGTACAGCTAGTTACAGAGGCACCTAAGGCCGCTCACAGACACTTCCCACGTCATCATTTTAGCAGATTTTTGAAACATAAGCAGAAGGGGGGCATCCTGCCTGCACCCGCGACGCCCCCCGGCCCGGGAAACTCGGCCCTGCTAAATGTGCACACAATCAACCTGATTCAAGCTCCCCTGTGTTTTGTCATTTCTATGGAGATGGGGTTTTTTTTTAATTTTTTTTTTGCTCACTGAATTCTTCTTATATATCTGTGTTAAGAGCTACCACTTAAATAAATAAAAAAAGATTTTATCTATTTATTCATGAGAGACACAGAGGGAGGCAGAGACCCAGGCAGAGGGAGAAGCAGGCTCCATGAGGGGAGCCTGACGTGGGATTCGATCCCGGGACCCCGGGGTCACGCCCTGGGCTGAAGGCAGGTGCTAAATCACTGAGCCACCCGAGCTGCCCCAAAGCTACCACTTTCTACCTTCACAATCCCCTTGGATGATGTCTGTCCCCAACACCAGACTGTGAACTCCTGGAATGAGCTCCCCAGTCCCATTCGTCTTAGCCTCCCGCACGGAACTAAGGCACGCGGGTGACGGCATAGACCTCAATGAGTACAATGCCTTTCTTTAAAGTTTTCTGGATACTAGAATTTCTAGATTCTGTTCCCTCCTATCCCTCTTGTCCTGACCTGTCCTCGGAGTCTCTCTCACTCTCCCATGGGCCAATATTCATTGCCTTTAGAATCTTCTAACAATCTTGACAGGAGGTGTAACCACTCCACTTTTATTTATTTATTTTTTAAAGATTTTATTTATTTATTTATTTGTGACAGGCAGAGAGATGCAGAGACACAGGCAGAGGGAGAAGCAGGCTCCATGCAGGGAGCCCAATGTGGGACTCGATCCCGGGACCCCAGAATCACACCTTGGGCTGAAGACGGTGCTAAACCATTGGGCCACCGGGGCTGCCCACCACTCCACTTTTAAAGAGAAAATTGTGGGACGCCCCGGGGGGGAGGGTCTGTGGTGGAGCATCTGCCTTGGGCCTAGGATGTGACCCCAGGGTCCCAGGATCGAGTCCCACATCCGGTCCCTGCAGGGAGCCTGCTTCTCCCTCTGCCTGTGTCTCTGCCTCTCTCTCTGGGTCTCTCAGGAATAAATAAACAAAATATATATATATAAAAAAAAGAAACTTCCCCACATTAAACTTTGTTAAATCACGAAAATATGTTCATGTAGGAGGAATTGTATTTTCAAATGTTTAAATTCCTTTTTAAAAAGTCTACAATTGCAGGGCTCGCGGCTGGCTCGGAGGGCATGAGACTCTTAATCTGGGAATTGTGAGTTTGGGGCCCAGGCCAGGGGTAGAGAAACGCTTTCCCGAGGTCTAGGGTGGAGCTCCTTGTGAACTTGCAGGGCACGTGAAGGACAGCACGCAAGGCTGAGAGCTCCTAAGGGACGTCCTACCTGCTGACACGTGGAGGAACGGGTCAGGCCACTCTCCACTGACTCTGACTCGGACACGCATTTAAGTTCGATGTGCCCGTACCCTTGATGAAAGCCAGCCGTGCCCCTCCTGACCCCGGATGTCCCCCTCGACCTGGGCGGCGCGGCTCGTGGGCAGAGGCCCCCCTGCTGGTTGGGACTCACCGCGAAGCATCTTCTGGTGACGTTTCAAGACTTGGGGAGCTCGCTTGACTCTGGGCCTGGAAGATCACGTGAGGCCAACCTTTGGAAAAGCAGCGTAGCCATCCTGCTCGTGTCAAGAACTTGAGAACGGCTCGTGCGCCTGGATCCAGTCTTCCTTCCGGGATTCTAAGCTGAAGCAAACCACCTGAAATTGCCATTTGGAGGCCTCCCGGTACCCCGAACCTCCTGTTCAAAGCTCTTGATTCTGGCCTCAACCACTTCCTCTGACAGCTCTTCTCATCGCAGAAAATGGCAACTCCAATTGGCCAGTTGCTCTGGCTTCCACCTGTAGAGTCCTTCTGAAATCTTTTTTTTTTTTTTCATACCACGTTTATTTTATTTTTTTATTTCTATTTTTTTATGATGTATTTATTTGAGGGGGGCAGGTGCAGAGGGAGAGAGAGAGAGAAGATCCCAAGCGGACTGCCCAGCGAATGCACAGCCCGAAGCGGGGCTCCATCCCGTGCCCCCAGATGGTGACCTGAGCTGAAATCAAGAGTCAGGCGCTGAATCGCCCGAGCCGCCCAGACGCCGCGTCATTCTGCATTTCAAATGCACTAGAGAATATTGTTTATTCCATCTGCAAAATATATTGGGGATCCGATCACTTCTCCCCTTGTTCACCGTCCTCAGCTTGCTGAATTACGGCCCTAGCTCCCGCTTGTTCTCCGTGCTTCTTTGCCTGCGCCGATCCAGCCAGGATAGACCCGTCACGTTATGCCACGTCCCTGCTCAGAACCCGCCAGAGGCTCTTCCCCCCACTCAGCATAGAACCCAAGGTGTCCTTGGCTCGGACTCCGAGGCTCCGTAGGACGGGCTGCCCGGCTGTCTGGCCTCCCCTGTTTCTCTGTGTCCCGCTCCTCTCCAACCTCCCGTGGTTTCCTTGCTCTCCTTTGAGCCCATGAAGTACAACTGCGCCTCGAGGCCTGGTGTTCATGCCTCCCTCCTCCTGGCACAACCACGGGTCCCTTCCTGCGACGGTTGTGCTCAGAGATCACGGTGTCAGAGCTGCTGAGCCTGATGTGAAATAACACCTTATAGGAAATAGCTCAGCCTGTTTTGACTCTGGCATTTTCTTCCTCGCACTTGTCATTACCTAATTACCTATAATCTAAATTTTATTTTTTTGATATTTTATTTATTTGAGAGAGAGCCCAAGCCAGAGAGAGAGTGAGCGAGTGCGCAAGGAGGAGAAGGGCAGAGGGAGAGGGAGTCACGGACCCCCGCCGAGCAGGGAGCCTGATGACTCCAGGACCCTGGGGTCACAACCTGACCTGGGCCGAAGGCAGGTGCTGAACTGCCCGAGCCCCCCAGGTGCCCCATAATCTACAACTTAACAGAATGGGTTTCTTCCAGCACAGAGCGTGAACTCCGCGAGAGCAGCAGCCTCACCTGTCTTCCTCCCTGGCGGGCGGCCAGCTCAGCGGGTCAGGTGATGCCCTGGAGAGGAGGGCGTCGTTAGCATGAAGCTGAAGTGGGTTTCCCAACCACTGCCCCCCACCACGTGGACTTTTGATTTTTTATTGAAAATTAGGTTCCAGCTTCTCTGCAATAGCAGCTACTGGAAAACAAGACCTCACAGACAGGTTACCATCCCCCCTTTTTTTCCTTTTGAACTGCGTAAGAGCAAACTGCAGACAGACCACGGCCTCGCTGCTCCTCGGTCCTCGGAGGGCGCATCCTCCCGCGGAGACCGTCTTCTCACAGCCACAACGCGCGTGTCCAAGTCAGGTCATCGGCACCGGGAGGCACTACCACCCAATCCACTGAATGCATTCGACTTTTGCCAATTCCTTTCTATTCATTATTTTCTTATTTATCAGGAGTAGTTTATTATTCGCAGGAGCTAATCTAGGATCATTTGTTGCGTTTAGTTGTCCTGTCTCTCAAGTCTCTTTCGATTGGGATTGATTAGTTCGTCTGTCTTTCTGTGTCTCCGGAGCTTAAGAGTTCTTCTACATGTTCCAGCCTGTGCTCCTGCAGGCTGCCTCTCACCCTGGGTCCACCCCGCGTGCCCCCATGTCCAGATTCAGGCCAGGCGCCCCGTGGCGACAAATGACGCTGCGCTCTTGCCTCGAGGCACAGGACGTGGTTCGCTGCACCTGCTGCTGATGCTCCCCTCGTTCATCTGGCCCAGGGGCGTCCTCCAGCGTTCTCTCCGAGAAGCTCACCGTTCCCTCCTTGGAATCAAGAAGTAATCTCCAGGAGGTGCTTCAGGACCAGGCTAGTGTCTGCGGTACTGGCCACCCGCCTTAGCACCCGCAGAGGACTCCTGAGTGACTCAATCGCGCTGCTGAATCGGGACTATTTTTATTGATCTTATTCGTTTGAATTCTGCGATAAGGGGAGCTGTCCCTTCTCCTCCATTTATCCATTCTATCATTATTTATTTATTCATTTATATTAGCACAGATTCGTGGATTCCCGTTTTATCCAACAGGTTGTAATAAGTTGCTATCATTATTTATTTTGACACTCAGATTGTTCCAGATTCAGCCGCTGGGAGCTCCATCCAGCTGGCTCAAGGTCCTTTGGGCATGTTGTCCATCGTGCTGTGAGCACTGCCGCATAAGAGGTTCCGGGCTTACTGGGGTTTTCCCAGCCCGCACCCTGGTTCCTTTCACTGGAAGATGGTACTTAGAAACCAAGGCCTTCTGGCCACTTGAGGGATCCATTGCCTCTAGCCTCTGAATGAAAAGATTTATGGTATATATGTGATTTCACACCCATTTCTAAACTAATCCAACATCTCAGGTTCTTCAGAACTCTCTTTCTTTCCATATTTGTACATTTTTTCCAACACTAAGAAACACGGCTCCCATTCCCTTCAGTATTTTACTTATTTGCCTAATGTCCCTGTAATTAATCTACTTCCCAGCTGAGATGCTGCTCCTTGACCCTGTTGCTTCGTTAGCTTCCTACTTTTCTAAGAGAAAAAAAGGATAAGCAGTAGTCATGTATTCTTTTCTTTCCAAATATTTGATTTACTTGAGAGAGAGAGAGAGAGAGAGAGAGAGAGCGCATGAGTGGAGGTAGGGGCAGAGGGAGAGGGACAAGCAGACTCCCTGTGGAGCAGGGAGCCCAACGCTGGATCCCAGGACCCCGGGATCATGACCCGAGCTGAAGGTCGCTGCTTAACCAGGGGCCCTGGCAGTCATGCATTCTTAAGGACAAAGATTCCCCAAGTGTTGTGGCTGGAGAAAAAGGGCTAAGAGACAGAGAGGTTTGGGGAACCACCTTGGTTTGCCAAGGCATCTGTACAGAGCCCAGCTGGGGGTTTTCAGCCAATGGACTCTTCCCTCAGATCTCTGGTGGCTCGGGGACCAGCAGCCAGGCAGGCTCCGCGGCTGCCTCCCTGTACCACTAGGTACTATATAAAAAGCACCGTCCCGATTGCCTAGAAGCCTATTTTCTAAAATAAGTAAGTCAGGAAAACAACATAAAACCAGCACATCAAAAACCATAGAGACCAACTCTCCTAAGTAGTTCTTCTTGCGCCTGCTTCTAATTCGGGTAAAGCGGAGGCTCCTTGTTCTCCCCCCAACAGCCACCAGCTGTTTGTGCGGCTGCTGGAAAAAGAGAAGCTGTGCTGGGTGGGTGGGTGGGTGGGGGAGGCTGTGGGTGACAGAAAGCTGTAAACATACTAAGATCTTAGGGAAATGTGGCCTTTTGTCTTCAGCACTGAGTCCCAGGTCCTCTGAAAGAATGCCAGGTGAGAGTGATTAAGAACCGTCCCACGAGTTCTCTCCGAGCCCTTCCATGGCACTTCTCTCAAGCCCAGGAATCCGTTGGTGTGGAGGGCAGCAGCGTCTAAGCATTTAAGTGGTTAAGGGGCTGTGTCGGCTTGGAGAAGGCCGTTCTGCGGGCGCTGCACTACCGGTCTCCAACCCGGGAACACCCTATAGAGGGAAACGCAGAGAAACCTCACTTGCCTGTTGACACCACCAGGCTTGACAACCCGAATAAACGCAGTGAGAAAACAGCTCACTCGGTTTCTTTTCTTATAGAGAAAACATCCGTTCTAGAAGGAAACAAACATCACATGTCTGCTTCCAAGCCTCTTGGAGTGCCAGGACCCAATACCCGAAAGCAGTGGCCCCCAGCCCAGCATGGGCAGCAACCCCCCCCCCCCCCCCGGACCGTGCTGTGGCTCAGGTGCAGTGGATCATACTCCCGTGGCCGGGCCAGCAGCTGGAGTGCCCCCCACCCCGCGTGCTGCTGGGACCCCCTCCTGGATGGGCCGTCGCTGCCCTGGGCACTGCAGGTGCGCTCGGGAAGGCCCTGGGGCCGCTGGCCGCGGCCTGAATCCCGCGTCCTGCAGTCGGAGCTCAGCCCCGACCCTTCGGGTACGCTGGGGAAGGCCCTGGCGCCACTGGCCGCGACCTGAGCCCTCGTCCTGCAGTTGGAGCTCAGCGCCGAACCTCCGGGTGCGCTCGGGGAGGCCCTGGAGCCAGCGGCCGCGTCCTGGCGCCAGCCCTCGTCCTGCAGTCGGAGCTCAGCGCCGAACCTCCGGGTGCGCTCAGGGAGGCCCTGGAGCCACGGGCCGCGGCCTGGGCCCCGCGTCCTGCAGTCGGAGCTCAGCGCGTCCCTCCCGCCCGGGGGAGGCTGCGCCCGCCACGCGCGCCCTCGGCTCCATCTGAGGCGCTGGGAGTCGCCCGCGCGCCCAGGTCGGGCCGCTTCCCCTCCCGCCCGCACCTGGTGCACGCAGAGGTGAGTCGGGACCCGGGACCCGGCAGAGGTCGCTGCCGCCCCGCAGGAGAGCCCGGGGGAGCGCGGCGAGCGGCGCCCAGGATCCTCGACATCACTCCAGGCTCCTCCTTGCGCGCACACATCGCACACACACACTCACACACGCTCACACACACGGACACGCACGGACCTCGCGCTCCTCTCGGTCCGCTCCCTCCGCCTGCCCCGGCCCCGGCCGCCTCCCCAAGTGCGTCCCGGCGCGGCCGCCCGGCGACGGCAGGCGAGGGGCCCACGGCGCGCGGCCGCGGCGGGACCCGCTCCCCGAGCGCCCGGCGGCCGGGACCCCCGCGCGGCACCGGCCTGGGGGCGGCCGCCCGCTCCCGGAGCCCCCGCCAGCCCGCGGGAGCCGCGCCCGGGAGCCCGCCCGCCGGCCGCTCGCCTCCTCCGCGGTTCCCCGCGCGCCCCCCGCCCGCGCGCCCCCGGCTCCGGGGCAGCTCGGCTCGGCTCAGCCCGGGCTGACCCGCGCTCGCAACCCGGGAGCGCGAGGAGGAGGAGGGGGAGGAGGGGGAGGAGCAGCAGGAGGAGGAGGAGGAGGAGGAGGGCCAGGGGGAGGAGCATCGGGGGAGGGGCGGGGAGGAGCGCCGGGGGGAGGGGCAGGAGGGGGAGGGGCGGGGCGGAGGACGCGAGCCGCGGGCCGGTCGGCGGCGGGGCGCGGAGGCCGGGCGGGCGGGCGGGCGGGCGGGGCGCGGCGCGCGACCATGGCCCGGTCGCTGGTGCAGGCGTGCCGCAGCCTGGCCCTCTCAACATGGCTGCTTTCCTTTTGTTTCGTGCATCTGCTGTGCCTGGACTTCACGGTGGCCGAGAAGGAGGAGTGGTACACCGCCTTCGTGAACATCACCTACGCCGAGCCCGCGCCCGACCCGGCGTCGGGGCCGGGGCCGGGGGCGGGGGCGGGGGCGGGGGCGGGGTCCGGGGCGGCGGGCGGCGGCGGCCCCGAGCTGCGCAGCGAGCGCTCCGAGTGCGGGCGCTACGGGGAGCACTCGCCCAAGCAGGACGCCCGCGGCCAGGTGGTCATGGCCAGCGCCGCGCACGACCGCCTGGCCTGCGACCCCGGCACCAGGTTCGCCGCCCCGGGCCGCGGCCGCAGCTGGATAGCCCTCATCCCCAAGGGCAACTGCACGTACCGGGACAAGATCCGCAACGCCTTCCTGCAGAACGCCTCGGCCGTGGTCATCTTCAACGTGGGCTCCGGCACCAACGACACCGTCACCATGTCCCACGCAGGTAGGCGCCCGGCGGAGCGCGGCCCACGCGGGGAGCGGAGGGGACGAGGGGCGCGCGCGGGGCCCCCCAAGTCCGCGCGGGACACGCGTCTCGGTGCCCTGGACCCGTTAGGTGCCGCTGCTCCGCGTTCCTGGGGGCGGGGGTCCCGGAGCGGAGAGGGCTGCTGGGGGGGATGGAGGAGAGAGGGGTGCTGGGGCGGATGGAGGAGAGAGGGGTGCTGGGGGGACGGAGCGGAGAGGGCTGCTGGGGGGGATGGAGGAGAGAGGGGTGCTGGGGCGGATGGAGGAGAGAGGGGTGCTGGGGAGACGGAGGAGAGAGGGCTGCTTGGGGGACGGAGCGGAGAGGGGTGCTGGGGGGGATGGAGCGGAGAGGGGTGCTGGGGGGACGGAGCGGAGAGGGCTGCTGGGGGGGATGGAGGAGAGAGGGGTGCTGGGGCGGATGGAGGAGAGAGGGGTGCTGGGGGGATGGAGCGGAGAGGGGTGCTGGGGGGACGGAGCGGAGAGGGCTGCTGGGGGGACGGAGCGGAGAGGGGTGCTGGGGGGGATGGAGGAGAGAGGTGCTGGGGGGATGGAGCGGAGAGGGGTGCTGGGGGGACGGAGCGGAGAGGGCTGCTGGGGGGGACGGAGCAGAGAGGGCTGCTGGGGTGGGGACGGAGCAGAGAGGGGTGCTGAGGGAGATGGAAGAGAGGGGTGCTGGGGGGGGACGGAGCTGGGAGAGCTGCTGGGGGGGATGGAGCGGAGAGAGCTGCTGGGGGTTCCGGAGCAGAGAGGGCTGCTGGGGGTCCCGGAGCAGAGAGGGCTGCTGGGGGGGACGGAGCAGAAAGGGGTGCTGAGGGGGATGGAGGAGAGAGGGGTGCTGGGGGGATGGAGGAGAGGGGATGCTGGGGGGGACAGAGCAGGGAGAGCTGCTGGGGGAGGATGGAGCGGAGAGAGCTGCTGGGGGTCCCGGAGCAGAGAGGGCTGCTGGGGGGGACCGAGCCGAGAGGGCTGCTGGGGGGACGGAGCCGAGAGGGATGCTGGGGGGACGAAGCAGAGAGGGATGCTGGGGGGACAGAGCAGAGAGGGCTGCTGGGGGGGACAGAGCAGAGAGGGCTGCTGAGGGGGGGTCCCGGAGCAGAGGGCTGCTGGGGGGTCCCGGAGCGGAGGGGGCTGCTGGGCTCAGGGGGGGTTGCGCCGACCCGTCCTGGAGGGTCCAGGAGGTGCAGTCGGGGGGCGGGGTCCGGGCTCGCGCGCGGTCCGAGCTGCTGAGCCGCGCGCACCTGCCTGGAGCCGGAGGCGGTGCACCTGCGTGTGCCGGGGTCGCGCTCCCCGCTGGCAGCCCCGGGCAGGGCGGCGCACAGGGTTACCGGCCGTGTCGCCCCCTGCCCCCCCGCCCCGCGCCCCGGGTCAGCCCGCAGCCCTGCGGGGACGAGCGGAGCCGGCTGCGGGGTGGGCGCCCTGACCGGGGGTGGTCGGAGTCCTGGGCTCCGTGTCGCTGGCGGAGGCGGGCCTGAGGGCAGGATGGCACCTACCCGCAGCCAAGAGGAGCGCGGTGCCCCTAAAGTCATGCCCACTTGGACATTGTGGGGGGAGCCTCTTGCTGATTGGGGCATCATGAAGTATGCAGAGGCCTTCTGTGTGGAGAGAATGGGGCGATTTCAGGGGAGAAAGAATAAGGGTGTTGTTATTATTATTATTATTATTATTATTATTATTATTATTATTATTATTATTATTAGAATGCTTGAAGGGTGTCAGGGCTAGAGTACATTACTGCCCGAGACTCCTATTTATTCAGCCATAGGCCTCACATGCCACTGCTTCCCGGATAAGAACCAAAAAACAAAAGTGCTCCGCCGGCTTGTCAGCATAAGCAGCTACTTTTAGCAGCAGACTGGCCTCCTTGTGATGTGCCCTCCTGCCCCAGAGGGGTTCCTGGGTGGAGGTGCGGCACCCGCCAGGGGGGCAGGGGGACAAATGACAGATGCGTTTTCTAACTGGAGTTGCCTAATCAAAAGTGTCACTGTCTTTAAAAGCTAGGTTGTAATACACAGTTATGCTCCTGAAAGGGAACACCAAGCGTAGGCTGTGTTGTTGTGGGGGGGTGCGTTCTTGGGGCCAAGTTGTCCTTCTGAGAGCTGTATCACCTGTTAATGAAGGCTACAAGGCAGAGGCCTCTGCAAGGAAATTGTCAACCTTAAGAGAAACAGGCGGAGTGGGGAAAGCTCCGGGCTTTGCATGCACAGGCCAGAATAACACAGCCCCTTAATTAATGAAAAGGAGAGGCAGTTCGCGTAGAAAAGCTATGATACAGCTTTTAGGAGCGCTTGTTCTATTTTCTTGAACTTAACAGTTTTGTGCTGGAAAAGATTGTACCCCAAGGTTGAGTCATAGGAACACCCCTTAAACTTTGTTATTCGAGGATTTGGAGGACAATGGGAGAGCACTTTAGGTCATGGGAAGTATCTTTAGATAAACACTTAATATCTAAACTTTGACTTGAGGGGTCTTGAAAGAGGTTCTTTCCGTTCTGTAAATACCAAGCGGATTGTTAGCTCATTTGCAGGATCCCTTAAATGTTTCTCTGCGCATATGCATGAAATGTTAGACTTGGCTTCTCTGAACAGAAAGGGGCATCGTTTGTTCCTGTCGAAAAAGGTTCTCCGGAACTGCCAACACGTGGGGTCAATTAATGGCTTGCCTGTTCTTAAAGAAGGCAGGAGGCTGGTTTTCCATACAGATGATGCTTAAGACACAGTGGGAGTAAAGGGTTTGGTGATAGTCTGAAAGTTACAGGCTAAAAAACGTAAATGGAATTTTCTATTATTATTCTCTTTCCAAAAGTGTGTTAACACTGTATCTGCTAGGGGCCATGAAGCCTCCACAGTATGTATGACATATCATAGTGACATATGGCCATGTTACGGGACGCTGCGTTCACTTTAGTCGGGGACTGCACTGATTTCTGCTGAAGTCTCATTGTAAGGAGACACATGACCGGGTGGGCTGGCAAACGCTTCACTTTACTCTTAAATATTTCTCCTGAATATTTTTTTAAAGATTTTATTTGTTCATGAGAGACAGAGAGAGAGAGAGAGAGAGAGGCAGAGACACAGGCAGAGGGAGAAGCAGGCTCCATGCAGGGAGCCCAGCCCGACGTGGGACTCGATCCCAGAACCCCGGGGTCACGGCCTAGGCTAAAGGTGGCGCTAAACCGCTGAGCCCCCTGGGCTGCCCACTCCTGATTTTTAAACACTGAGGTCCCAGCGCTGGTCCGCCTGTCTGTGTGTTACCCTCAGCTCCAGAACTTGAAGGTTCTACTTTTTCTAGTTAAATTTGAGTCCTATTTCTAGATTCATCTTAGGAAATGGTGTCCGTTTCAGATGCAAATCCTTATTCTTATTTTGTGAAGGTGGTGTGCAATACACCAGAGGATCCTTACATTTGTAAACTTTTAAATTTGGAGTCTCCAAAAAGCTAACTGACATCAACCTTTGCGTGTTTTTCTTGTTCGTTCTTAAATCTCACCTCTCCTCTAAATCCTTTTTTTTTTTGGAACTGAAACAGATAGCTTTCGGGTGAGAAGGTCAGAATTTAGCGATGCAACCCGTCCTGTAATATCTCTGCGTTTTGGGTGACGTGACCCCGATACACCCCCTGCCTTGAAATTAAGTTAAATAGAAAATGATTCCCCTTCCCTTTTCCGTATGGACTTTGTGATTCCTTTTTTCTTGAATGATTTTGGGTTTCTGCCACTTGTGCAATGATGATTTCTCATTCACAAAGACATGGATATAATAAATAAATAAATAAATAAATAGGTTCAATAAATAAATAAATAAATAACTAGGTTCGATAAATAAATAAACAGATTCAACAATAAAATAAAATAAAATAAAATAAAATAAAATAAAACAAAGACACGGATTCTCCTGGAGTTCACTAGTAGTTTTTCTTTGTAGCTAGTTTTAAAAAATCTAAAAGCTACGACTGCTTTACTGAGAGAGAATCTGTGTTTACAGCTCACACGTTTAAAGTATGCAGTTTCATGGCCTTTGCCATACTGAGAGTTGTACAACCTCACCTCTAAGCGCCCAAGGAAACCCTGTGTGCATTAGCAGTGACTACTTATCCCTCCCCAGCCCCCTAGGCCTAGGCAGTGACTAATCTGCTTTCTGCATGTTTACCTATTTTGGACATTTCATTTACAGATGGTCCCCAAGTTACGATGGTTTGACTCTATGGTGATGTCAAAGTGATATACATTAGGTAGAAACTGTACTTGGGATTTTGATTTTTTTTTTTAAATTTTTTCCTGGGCTACCAATATGCAGCTTGAGACTCCACAATGCCCGGCAGGGGCAGCCAGCTGAGGGTCCCAGCCACTCCACCAGGAAGATACACAAGCCATATGCTTACAACCATTCTGTACCCATATAATCATTCTGCATTTTTTTTCGTTGCAGGGCAGCATTCAGTAAATTACATGAGATACTCAGCGCATTACTATAAAATAGGCTTTGTGTTGATTTTGCCCAACTGTAGACTTCAGAGTTCTGAATGTGTTTAAGGAAGGCTAGTCTGAGTTATGGTGTTCATAGGTTAGGTATGTTAAGTGCATTTTCTTTTCTTTTTTTTTTAATATTTTATTTATTTATTCGTGAGAGACACACAGAGAGAGGCAGAGACCCAGGCAGAGGGAGAAGGAGACTCCATGCAGGGAGCCCTATGCGGGACTCGATCCCAGGACCCCGGGGTCACACCCTGGGCTGAGGGCAGGCGCTAAACCGCCAAGCCACCCAGGGATCCCCTAAATGCATTTTTAACTTGTGGGTTTATTGGAATGTAAGGCCATGGTAAATCGAGGACAATCTGTAGGTGAATTCATGTAATATGTGCTTGTGTGTGACTGGCTTTTTTCACTTATAAGGTTTTCAAGGTCTGTCCGTGCTACGGCATGTATCAGTACCACGTTCCTTTCTGTTGCAAATACGCTATTGTACATATATGCCATGCTTCATTTATTCCCCAATTAATGGGCCTCTAGGAAAATCCCACTTTTTTTGTTAATGAATAATGCTGTCATCATGAACGTTCACGTTTAGGCTGCAGGGAGATGCAGACTAAAGCTACAATGAAGACACCCCCCTTCAACAACCACGTCGGCCAAAGTTTGGCCAAGATCATACCCTGGGCTGAAGGCAGACGCTCAACCACTGAGCCCCCCAGGCACCTCTCTCAAATCTTTGTTTTTTTAAAAAGTGGAATTTCTGGTTCCTATTGTAACCTTTGGAGGAAGTGCTAGTCCTTGTCCAAGGCACCTACATCACTTCACACTCGCGCCAGCCCTGTACGGGGGTTCCATTTCTCCAGGTCCTCATCAAGGCTTGTTACATTTTTTTAGATTTTGTGAGAGAGCGTGAGCAGGGGAAGGGCAGAGGGAGAGAGAGCCGCAGCCTCCTCGCTGAGCAGGGAGCCGGACGCAGGACTCGATCCTAGGACCCCGGGGTCATGACCTGAGCCGAAGGCAGACGCCTAGCCCACTGAGCCACCCAGGCCGTCACTTGCTCTGGTTTTGACTTTGGCCATCCTGGCTGTGGAAGGGGGGCGTCTTCACTGTGGCTTTAGCCTGCAGCTCCCTGCCAACAGTTACTCTCACATACTCTTGATTCCTTTTTCTGGTTTTCGCTTTGTTCCTTTTCTCCTTGCCAGCTGTCGCTTGTCCTTCCTGGACTTTGAGCCCATGTACTTGTACTTGTTGTCCTACAGAAGAGAGAAAGATTAATGGAGAAAAATCTTCCAATTATGAAAGCCAAGGCCCACGGGCTGAGGTTTTCCCCGGCCCCTGTGCGGGTCGAGGGGGGCGAGGGGAGGCGCCTTTGGGGGCCTGCACCGGCCGCTGGCTGAGTTACCGTGGAGCCCAGCGCTGCAGGGGCGGGTGCGGGCCAGGGACAGCTCGGGTCCCCTGGCGGTGCAGGTGCCGCCCCTAGGCCCGGAGGTGGATGGAGCCTGCTGTCGACTGGTCGCCGTCGAAGGAGCGACACGCTTGTCTCCTTCCTTAGAAGAGGGCTCGCTGTGGCCCGCTGCGTGCACTCTGGACGGCGGCGCAGCAGGCCTCGCAGCACCTGGGCCCCGGCCGTCCAGGCGAGGGAAGCCGCGGCCCACAGGATCGGCCCAGGGCCCAGGGCCCGGCCTTGTATTTCAGGACTTGCCCGCGGCCCGAGGAGAAACCCGGAGGCCTCTTGGCGCCCCCTGCTCTGGCGGGTGCTAAGCCTTTACCCTACGGGTTGTGCTGCCTTGGGGGCCGCAAGCTCGATTCCTAGTCTACCGTTGCCTTGACCTCGAGGAAGGAACTGGCTGCTATAACGGATTCTTTTTCCGGGACTCCTCTGATTTTCGAGGACATGTGTGGCTTTGTTCTGCATCTCCCTTTAGTGGGTGCGTGGCGTGCTCTTCTTTCGCACATTGCAGTTGTGTCTCTGGGAAGGGGTGACATTGGCCACCTAATGCCTACCCCGGGTCCGGTGTGACGTAAACACCTTGTGTGTATTAGCTCACTTAGCTCTCAGGATGGCCCTCAGGTGGGTAGTAGCATTACCCCTCTTCCACGGGCCAAGGAGCTGAGCCCTAGCCTGGGGAGGTGCCCTGCGGGTGGCAGGTGACGGAGCCAGCCTTGCAGACCTCCGTGGAGCGTCGCCCAAGTCTGTGCCCGTAACTACTGTCCATAAGGATATGGACGACTTGAACTTTCTTTCAACTGTAAAAACTAGATGTGGACTGCCATGACTTAATGGACACAGGAAGTGAGCTAAAAGCTGATCCTTGGTTCAGAACGTGTCAGCAAGCCCATAGGCTGAATGCACTGCTGCCTCGCAGGCACCATTTTTTGCAGCGGGAGCGTTGGGACCTTGTGCTGAGGGCCCTCCTCCTCCAGGCGTGCCTCTCATGACCCGGCTCTAGGTCACTCACTTCTTCTACTCTGGATCTCCGTTTTCTCTCTCTAAACGGTCTGGATTAGTCGATCCCTGTGTGAGCTCCATCACTTATTCCTCGTGCATTCAAAAATCAAGATATCGCTACTAAAATTCAGGTTTTTTTGGCTTTTCTTCATGACAAAAGCTGACAGCAGGGGCAATGGGTGGCCGGAGCAGAGCAGTGGCTAGCTGTCCCTATGGGCAACGTGCTCCCTGGTTGGCCCACGTCTCCATCGCTTCTAGCCTGGCTCCTGGCCTGTGCCCCTCATGCACGCCGGTGTCTCAACCCCAAGGCCAGAGTATGTGTGGCCCCAGCTTTATGGAGTCAACAAACCAGGGTCAGTGAGGAGAAGCTCTGGAAAGCAGAGCTGTTGAGCGAAGGGAAACGTTCACAAGGATGGAACCGTGTGCGGGGAGAGGTGGCGGCCGAAGCCTTCTCTTGTGCTCAGGTTGAAACCGAGCAGGCCTGTTGTAGAATTGCTGACGGCACGGGGCTCTGCTGGGTCACGCCTCACGGGCCTTCCGAAGCCTGAGCACCCAGACTTTTTCTCATTTGGATATCTAAGAAACCTTTAAGAGCCTCAGTTTCCCCCTTAGCTTTTCTCTATGTGTCTTAAGAGAAAAATGTCATTTATGCTGTTCCTTAGTCTTCCAGGCCGAACGGTCTCACTCTCTGCACTTAGCGTTTATGCACTTATTTATTTGGCACTAAAGGGCTTCGTCACCTGTGTCTCCAATGGCAGACAGACATCCAATAGCCAGGAATTCCAGACTCTGTTATTAAAAGCCATAATTCAGTGTCAGTGTTAGATAACATTCTTGGCAGTGAAACTTAATATGGCCTGGGCCTTTCAAGAAACCGTCTACTTGTTTACTCGGTTCGGGTCATAGAAATCATATCTGGGGGATTTGGAAGGAATCCTACCGTCTACCTTCCAGTCTTCAGTAAGAAATCCATCCTCCTCTCTCCTGAGGGCTCTGTCCTTAAAACTCCCCAGGCTTCTCAAAAAGGAAGGAATTTTATGACCACGGAATCTGGAAAGATTTAGAAGGAACCTAGGACTTTTTAACTCCTTCTCCTTTTTTTTTTTTTTTTTTATAAAGGAGCAAATGTGTTTCTGATGAAACATTAATTTGTCTAGAAACCAGCCTCTATTTGTGAAAAGGAGTATAACCATTATTGTTGCATTTCTAGACATAAAACCTAGTCGATAAAGAATTTAACATATTAACAGCCCCTGGGAGCCCTCAGTTTATCCCTAGAAAGATGCTCCATCTCACAGACCCTAGAGACTCTCTTCACTTCAGGTGCGTGAAGCGATGCTGGAATTGCGTGTATTTGATCATGGAAATTGAGAGACGGTGAATTTGAGTTAAAATGGAACTCAAATTCTATTCGGATTATCTCTGCTCTTGAGGATTTTGTGGGTGATATAAAACCCGGAGGAAAAAAGCTGCCTCGTGCTGTGCGATTGTTCTTTTCAAAGCTGCAATTATGGTGGTTTTGTTCCAAGGCAACCTTGCCTATAGGTGTAACGTGACCTTTTATTTTAAACTCTGGAGGATTAACCCCTCGGCAGTTTAACCTAAAGTAAGCTAATAAGTGTGCGTGACAGATTGACATCAAACTATTAATGATTGTGTTTCTACTTCTTTTTTCTATAAGAAGGAAAAGGTTTAATTTCCTTTACTTCAAAAGCATTGGTAAGAAATTGGTTTCTGTATCTTAATTTTTTTGTCTGTCCCATAATATATAAGTGGTATTTATTTTTCATTTTTTAGATTTTTAAAAAAGATTTTTAATGTATTTATTCATGAGAGACACAGAGAGAGGCAGAGGCACAGGCAGAGGGAGAAGCAGGCTCCACGGGACTCGATCCCAGGACCCCGGGGTCACACCCTGGGCCCGAGGCAGGCGCTCAATTGCTGAGCCCCCCAGGTGTCCCTATGAGTGGTATTTAGAAACACTTTTTTAGTAGCAATAAGCATTACTTGTCATCAAAGTGAAGCTTATGCATTAGATTGTTAGCCTTTTTTATATGAAATCTGTGTTCGCACATTTAGTAATAGAGGTTAAAGATTAGAAATAATTTTGCATTAAACGTATGGCTCATTCATGTCCTTTCCAGGCAAAGATATACAATGAGTATGTATTTTTTTTTTTAATTCTTATTTGACAGACAGAGAGCATGAGAGAGAGATCACAAGCAGGAGGGAGGGGTAGAGGGAGAAGCAGACTCTCCACTGAGTAGCAGCCCCGACATGGGGGGGCTCCATCCCAGGACTCCGGGATCATGACCTGGGGCCAAAGGTAGCCGCCTAACTGGCTGAGCCACCCAGGTGCCCCAGTTGGTACATGTTTGAGGTTAAAGTCCAGGAAATATTTCATTTTTTTTAAACCAGTTCAACCTGCTGTCTTTCTATCATCGATGGCTTTTTCCATAGTCCACTAAAGCACTATTGAAAAGGCAAAGATGTGAGATTTTTTCCAAGTGTTGATCAGCACAAATGCCTTTTTTTCCTCAAATTTGTCTCTTTTCTGGTCTCCACCTTCTGCAGAAGCTATCTGTCAGGCCACTCTGTAGCTGTGAACCGACTAACCCTCCATCAGGAATGTAATTTCAAATGACCCAAAGAATCGTGGAATGGGAAAGATGTTTTCCCCTTTATTTACCAGAAAGCTGCTGGAAATGATCTTCCTCCCAGATACCCACAGGCCTGGCTGCCTGTGTCAGGTCCCTTCTCTAAAGTGACCTCACCACTAAGGCACTCCCTGGCTCCTCTCTTTAAAATAGCAGCCTCCCTCCCCCACTCGCCACCCCCAGCACTCCCCACCCCTCTCCCTGCTTCACTTACTTCTGCTCAACATGCTTTACTGTCTGTCTCCTCCCCCCGAAATATAAGAGCTTTAAGAAACGGGGCTTTAGACGTTTTTTTATTCATCGTAAAGTTCCCAGAGCCTAGAAGGGTCCCTGGTGCATGCAAGGTGCTCCGTGAATACTGTGAAGAGCTGTTCAAAAATAAATAAATAAATAAATAAATAAAATAAAAATTAAAAATTAAAAAAAAAGCTGTTCAATCACCTGGAGATTGGAAAGATGGACCACGTTAATATGTTAGTTTCTAGTGTCCTGAAAAACCATTCTATGACGCTAAAATTTTTCTTAGCTTTTTTTTTTTCTTAGCTTTTGACTTATGTCAGTGGAGTCAAGGAGATTCTAATTAGCGTCTTGCACTAAAATGTTTATTCCTCACGTAGAATGTGGCAGGAAGTTAAGTGCCTGGTTCGTGTCCTTGGTCTACAGGGAAAAAGACATGAGCAGAGGGTATTAAAAACAAGTTGTAACAAATACAGTCCTGTACGTGTGTTTATTGTCCTGCTGCTTTAGGGAAAATATATATATATATGTATATTTTTTTAAATGAGAGACATATGCCTTACAGAAAAACTTGAAAATATTGGAACATTTAAAAAGAGGGAAGATAATAAAAACCATCTAGTACCCAACCACCCAACCCTTTTTTTTCATTATGTGGATACATATTTACTTTTACCACATTGGGAATATATTGCATATGTTTCATAGCTTTTTTTAAATTTAAGGGTACATTTTGAAATTTCTTTGTTTCCGTGGCATTTCTGCGATGACCCCACTTTCCCCCTGCATAAACCGTGCTGCTGTAGACGTCCTTATGTCCCTAAAAATGGGTGCATATCCGTGATGACTTTCTTAGACCGAGTTCTTGGATATGGGACTGGTTAGCCGGAGGTTCTTCGTGGGTAGCTGTAGAGCAGGGCTTTTGGTAACCCCCTGACGCAGCCTCGGAGGCAGGCTCACCCACTGGTACGGCTCCACTGAAGGGGGAAGAACATCTGTCAGCTGTTGGTGCTGCTGCAGGATCCTAGCAAAGCTTCTCTGGGTGACTTTGCTCCAAGCTCGACCCCTTTGGCATCTGGGACAAGCCCCAGAAAGTGGAGAAGCAGAAGAAATGAAGCCTGGGTAATAGGATCACCCAGCATTGCAATTGGGGGAGCTCCCTCGGTTCCCTGAGCTTCATCTGAGCCTCGAGCATGTTCAGTGCACCTTGAACTGTGTGTTTGGAAACGGGGTCCGGTTGTGGCTCTGCCTCACGTTGGCTTTACCGTTGGCAAGTGGCTTCACCCCTCTGGGCCTCATTTTCTCGCGTTTGAAAGTGATGAGCAGGAGGCTCCTGGAGGGGGACTCGGTTTAGAACGGCGGTGTCCATGCGGGCTGCACGGGAGAGGCACCTGGGGGGGTTAAAGACCACAGACGCCTGGGTTCTGGTGTAACCTGAGGGCTGAGGCCTGTCCAGAGGAGCCTGATGTGCAGCCAGGGTTGGCCACCAGCACCCTGCGCAAGTGCAAAGCCCTCCTCGAGTTCTTAGGTCCCGTAGTTCTTAATAATTTAAAGAAATGCTGATTTTTTTTTTCCTCCGATAAGATCCGAACTCTACATAAGAACTTTGTGGAGTTCAGGATTATAATGAGAACTGTGAGGGTGTGTGCAGTGAGCGTTGTTGCAAGATGCGAATTAGTGACTCACTAATAACCACCAGATTTTCGAGACCGGCGAGGACGCGGACAGATGGCAAACACAGCGGGGACAGGAGAGCACCCAAACCTCTGCAACAGTCTTAAAAGAACACAATACCGAGTCCGAAGGGATTAGACATCTTCACCAAGTTGGGTGAAATCTCACTGCGGGGCTGAGTGGCCATCATCTTGATTGCGGGCCTCTGGCGCCAGTATTTTTGCGGACTCCGAAGTGTCCCATTTGGCACATCACGGTTGTCAGTAGCTACTTAGGGAAGCAGCATACGGTGAGGGCGGGAGAGGGTTCTGGTCCGGGATCGGCCTGGGTCTGACCCTGAGGTCACTCGCCCAGGGAGGCCTGCACTGTGGCACCGTGGCCATGGCGACAGACAGGCCAAGTCGTCTGCTGGGTGAGAGTGACGGGAGGCCCTGGGATCTGCGGGGCCAGAGGAGCTGCCAGGGGCCCGGCGTCCCGCAGGGAGGGCGGGCAGAGGCTGGGGCAGCAGGGCCGAGGGGTGGCGGGCCACCAGGGGCGCCGGCCGTCACTGTGTCACTGTCCAGGGCAATCGGAGCACGGGCCGTGGTGTCACCACCTGCGTCCCGGCCTCTGAGCCTGCCCCGCGGCCTGGTCCCCGACAGCAGGCAGAGGAGGCTCCGGCCCCAGCTGACACCCCGCGCTCACATCCTCGGGGCCTGCACAGCCCGCCCGGAGCCGGGCCAGGGTGCTCGGTCCCCCAGGGCTGGCCCCGCGTGGCCCGCGTCCCCTCCGTCCCCTTCCCCTCCTGCCATCCTCACAGGCCGGCTCCTCGGCTGCCACTGGGACGACCTTGGGCGGCAGACCGTGGGCCGCGCTGCATCTCTCGGCTTCTGGGGTGACGGGCGGTGACTCCTGACCAGGAACGTCCGCTGGGCGTTTGCCTGTTTCCCCCTTATTTAACCAACTTTTTTTTATTTTAAGATTTTATGTATTTATTCATGAGAGACACACAGAGAGAGGCAGAGACACAGGCCGAGGGAGAAGCAGGCTCCATGCAGGGAGCCCGACGCAGGACTTGATCCCGGGACCCCGGGGTCACGGCCTGGGCTGAAGGCGGCGCTCAACCGCTGGGCCACCCGAGCTGCCCTTGTTTTGTGTGTTTTATCTGCTACTCGTTCTCTCCGCCTTTATTCCCCCTTCCGTTCCTTCATAGTGTTTACCACCATTTGAAATTGTTATATTATTTCATTGATTTACTGGACCGCTGTCACCTTCCTTAGGGAGTGTGAGCTCCACAGGGACAGGGTTCTGGGCTTAACTGCTGTACTCCTGGAGCCTGGCACATAGGGGCCTCCGGTCGGTATGTGGAAGACACAGGCCGATAAGGGAAAGGTGGGATGTACACCCCCGATCGTTGCCAGGTGCACTGCTCACTTAAGGGACAAAGTAATGGCTCTTATTACATATACAGGATTTGCCTTATGCTGAAGGTAAGCCTTAATTTGAGTGATTAAAAGCTTCACTTCTTTTTTTTTTTTTGTAAGATTTTATTTATTTACTTGAGAGAGAGGGAGCAGGAGTGGGGGTGGGGGGAGAGGGAGAAGCAGGCCCCGCTGAGCAGGGAGCTGGACCCGGAGCTCCATCCCTGGTCCCCGGAACCGTGGCCCGAGCCAAAGGCAGGTGCTTACCCAATGGAGCCCCCCAGGTGCCCCTAAAAACTTTGTTTCTTATCCTGCCCACAGCAGGGCCTGTGCTAAGGGAATCCACGCAGGGTCTGATCTGAGCTTGACCCCTGTTGAGATGCCTCCTTCCAGGGCACCCGGAACCATTCTTTCTCTATTCATTACTCTCAGCAACTGGAAAAGGCTTTTTTCTTCTGGCTTCCTCTCAGGAATGTTGGGAGGTCTGGAGCAGGAAGCCAGTCATCATTTCCGAGATCTCCTACAATCCTGCCATGTGTCTGAGGAAACCTAGATGCTCCTCCCCGGTACCTACAAACCAGTGCCTCTCGGTTCTGAGGCGCTTTGCTTTGGAGGTCTCCAAGGGGGCTTTTTACAGATAATGGAACAGAAATGGCCTTTGGAGTCATCCGTTATGAAATACAGCAAGAAATCGGAAAGAAGTAGCTGCGCGGAGCTGCCCAGTGTGTCTACTGGGAGGTGGGCATCTGGTAGACCTGAGACTTCCAGGGAACCTGAGTGTTCCCGCAGGGAAGTGCTGGAGGTTGGGCTCGCCCCGTGTGGTTTAGGAACCTGTCCCTCTGTGTCCACACGACTTCATTCCAGAAGAATCTAAAGCTAATGGGGCAGGAAGATGTCAGGATCCTTCCCAATGAAGGAAATAGCAAGTGACAAATGATCAGCGAGCTATGCCAAATTGGAACCTTTGGGACAATGAGAGAAACCTGAAGTTTTCTCTGAAGTCTGAATAAGAGGAATTCATTAAATAGCTGTTGGTTGCAGCATTGATGCTTGCTCTAGAATGAATTTAATCTCCCACGTATTTGCATGCCTTTACGCTTTAGCTCCTAAGAACTGTGTGCATAGAGTTTGGAGCAATTAGGTGATACTATTCCTGTCAATTTAATAGTTTATTTTTACAGAAGACGTATATACTGTATCATTTTTTGGTTCTTCTTTCCTTTATAAATGCATTTATTATATGCAATGGATTCCGTTTTATTGAGGTTAATTCTCTTCTGCTGGACTGTGAGCTTTGTGAGTAAAGGTGCTTTAGGCCCCCAGCCCCTGGCCCTGGCAACTAACCCAGGTTTCTTGAATGATTCCCCACCTGTGGCAATATTAGTTAATCTGGTAAATCATAACTATCTTGATGCATTCACCTGGTGGGAGGTACCTGGCCCTTATACCAAGCATTTAAGGGAAATAGCATCTTACGAGGCTCACTTTGCAAAGAGTAAACCTGCACAGGAGAGGTAAGTGTCCCTCTCATGGGGTCATGCTCGGAAAATACCTGAAGGGATGCTTTATTACATGGAGTCCAAGTCCTGTAGATTAAAAAGTCTTCAGTATCTTTCATCCTGTTGACCTTTGCAACCATCTTGAAAAACCATTCACCTAATTAAAACTTGATTCTTTTAAATTAGAAAGTCTTACTCTCTTTGGTAAAAGGAACGACTCTTGTGATTTGGTTTCCTGCTGTCAGTAACTAATCAACGTGCTCCCTTTTCTAGTGAGATGCTATATTTAGTATGTCTTAGCTTATTACTCAAGAAGACTTTTTTTTTTTGTGTTTGATTTAGTCCTATCGTGAAAAATATATCGTAAGTAAAAGGACCATTTTCTTTAGGAGAGCAAATTAGAGCCTTAGAAGCATTTGGAACCCTAGCGTAACCATAAGCCTGCTCATTATTTTGATATTTAATCTTTGAAAAGGTGGCACATAATGACGAAGGTACATTTTGTGCATTTCAAAATAAGTGATATTTTGACATGAAAATGAAATTTGAGTAGGTTAGGGTATTGGAACACACTGCCTGCTGTCACTGTTCTGTTAAAACCATTGCAGTTCATTGACTCATGCAAATATATTCTGTTGTGTTTCCTGTTTGCATTTCATCGCATTTGCCACCAGAACAATTTGAATAAGAAAACAGCTCAAACTCTGGCCCTTGATTGATTGATTGATGGATTTGCTTAACGAAAGGGGGCATCATTTTTTTAAAGGAACAATAATCCTGAAATAGCCCGTTACTTTGCTTGCCTATTTGGTAACCACCATATTTCTAAAAGAGATGTGCTGTCATACAGAGGGACTGATTGGTTGGGGTGAGGGGGGGCACTCGGCATCCAGTCCGCCGGCTTATGCTTCTGGGTGAGCCTCAGCCCCAGATTCTATCCATCTGTTTCAGGGAATGGGAATTTCTGTCGAGAGGACATGCTCCCTCTCTGTAGCTAAGAGGCGATTTGAATAAGATACCTCAGCACCCGGTAGCAAGTCTTCTGCAAGGTCATAGTGTTGGCTGCTATTGAACGGTATGTCCTCCAGGGGACAACCACCTGAGACGCTAGGAACCAGGGTCATCTGACACTTGTGTTCAGTTGCCAAGGTGACAGGGCAGCAGAGTTCAAAGGCATGTAGGTGCGACACAAGTCCCTCCCCCTGCCCCCACCGTGTTGTCTACCAATTCAGCGATGGACAAAGTCGGACTGTGCATTGATTCATGAGTTTAGGGCCATTCAGCAGGCCTGACCCCAGTCCCCCAGAGGTTAGGGCCATGGAGTGAGAGCTCTGACAACAAAGCTTCAGGTGAGATGACCAGATGAAAGCTGGGGAGCCCATGTGCAGCCACCGTTGGGTGGGGGGGCGTATGAGACCATTCTGAACAGCCACTGCACTTTTTCCGCGTATCCCATCTTCTCTTCCCATGGGAGACCCCTAAGGAGAATTCTCTCCTTTTCTGAATAAGCCCAAACATCCTTTGGGCAAATCCCCTCTTCTGGTTCCAGGCTTCTATGTTAAATTTATCACCTCGTTCGTTGGAAGAACCCCACAAATCTTGGCTGGACTGAATAAATATTAGAAGGAAGAGAGCGGACGTTCGTCCTGAACATAGAAGGCTCTAGGCACCGCGTTAGGTGCCTTTCATACTTGACTCCTCTCACGACCCTGTGAGTTGGGAACCTGCCCAAAGTCACAGATGGACAAAAGCAAAGCTGGTATTTTAGTCCAGGTCTATATACATTTCAAGTGTGTTGTGAGACGTGTAGGATTTCTTTGACTTTCTACTGATTTTTTTGTTTCAGTGTCCTTTTTTTTTTTTTTTCTGAGGGGTAAACTTCTTTAGAGATAACAAGCTGTATAGAAACGTTGTTTCCTGTAAAAATTGGGAAACTTAATCTGCCATTGTTAAGTTTATCGCATCTCTGCAGCAGTGTACTTCCTTGGTTGCACAAGAACCAATTTCTTATTTGAAGACGGTATAAATTCCTATGGATTTGATTGTCCTACAAGTCAAACCTTGTCCCTTGTGGATATGGTCCTGTCTTTGGCATATTATATTCCTTGTCTGTAAATTGTGGCTTAAACAATGGTTCTAGTTTGAGTTACTTATTTCCATTGGTTAAAAAGGATGGCGTTCTGAGACCATTGCATCAGGTTCCTGCCTATTAATGCTATTAAAGTAAAAGGGTCTAGGGGCAAACTTCTACCCCGAATGTTATTTTTAGTTTTATAAATAAATCCTTCCCTTCACACTTTTCCCACTATGGTTCCCCTAAGTTTGTGATTACTCTTACCATTTACAAACCACTACCAAATCACATTTACCGGAAAAATATTTCAAGGTCAAAATAAAAGAATGACACGGTTACTGTCATTATGGGAATTAAAAATAGGTGTGTGCATACATGTGTGTATATATAGCATATAGTTTAGCATTTTAATTGGACTTGGATGATGTCTGATTCATGTAATCCCAGAACAGTTTTGCTTGCTCATTAAATTGCTACACCCTTGATTTTAAATAAGATTTTCTTTAATTGGGTTTGTGGTTCTTCATGCTCAGTAATTCACTTGTCTATTTTTAGTGTTCTTCTGTTGCTTATTTTAACTCCTTCCTAGTATATTCTACTCGTAAGATTCTTATTAGTAAGAGTACTCCTGAAAATTATTTTTCTTTACATACGTACATTGTTTTTTTTTTTTTTTTTTTTTTTTTTACCTTGTGCACAAATCTCCCCAGGGGCAAGTAGGCCAAAAAGGCCCTTATGGCATGAGTCTGTGTTTGCCTGTCGGACAGTAGATTTGTCTTTTTTTTTAATCTGTATTGTCAAAATTACCTAGGTAGTACTTCTATTATTTAATTAACCACAACCTAGAAACAGACTTTTACTGAAAGATTTCAGAGATCATCAGTTTTGATCATATTGTTTTATTTGACAAAAGGCATGAATTAATCATTTTATTTAATCAATGAAAATCAGGAAACCCCAAGAGTTTGCCTTACTGGAGACCACACAGCATGGGAAAGAGTTATTCGGGAGGGAAGCGCCCATGGATGGTATCTGTGGCAGGTTTAGAGACCACTTCCTCTGGGTCAGAATTCTCCACGTTGGCACCATTGATTGGGATTTTTGGCCCAACAACTTTCCGTATATCATTGGTTTTGTGAGCGCTGGTTGATTTCTGGTCCCTTCTTACTCCTAGGGCATGGCCTGCTGGTTACGAGCAAATAACCCCCTCCTCGTTGGTGGATCTAGAGAAGCACATTTTGCCCTCTGCTACTCTGAGATGGCCAAAATAGCTGATTGGCTTTGTAGCCTCGAGCAGTTGCTTTCTGAATGGTTTCAAAGCATCTTTCCCTGATCATGAGCAGCTCAGGTGTCCTCAGAGACCCCAGGAGGACACTGTATGCAGAATGTTCTTGGTACTCTGGTTCCTTCCTTATTGGAGTCCTTGGTCTTACAAGTCCTGGCAACTTAAGTAGCCTTGAACTCCTATTTTCCCCCCCTCAGACTTATAGGATTGCAGTATGCCCGGGCTCTGCTTTCTGGTTGGTCACTATGATTTGAGATCCCATTTGCAGATTCCCTAAGGTGGGGGGTAAGGCAGCAAGTGTAGGGCTCCTGTCTGTATTTTTCTTCTTTCTAGCTCTTGGGCCCTCATGTCTTTGTTGCCTTGACTAGTCTCATTTTACATTGCTATTTGTTTTTTTTAAATCTTCTGTTGTTGATTTGAAGGTTATTCTGTTACAGTGTGCTGCATCATGGGCAAAAGAATAAATCAGCCTATTTATTTATTTGCCTATTTATTTTTTGCTTACGCATTTCTCTTCCTAGGATCTGCCGTCTATTGTCTTGCCCTCAAGGCCCGTCTTAAATGCCTCCTCTTTTCTGAGGTATTACCTTATGCTCCTTTCTAGATGTGAACTCTTCCTCACACATTCTCAGACTTTTTGTCTGTACTTGTTCTAAGGCATTTGCATTATGTTACCATGAACCTTATGTTTGCTTATCCCCATCATTAGATTTGAAGTGACGGGAGGGCAGTTATTTCCTTCTACACTCTTGATTCCTTTGCACCACCTAGTATGAAGGATGGCACCTTACACAAAGCACATGCTCAGGATGTTGTATAGAACTGAAATGACTGTAGAGCACGGGCTGGAATGGGCAGGAGACCTGTTCTCCAAGTTTAGAACTAGAGTTTATACCATATAAAACGTTCTTGCTGTGATAGGAACAAGGAAGCATGGTAAGGATATTATATTATTTGGAATAAAATTGGGCTGGGAGGTAAAAAGCAAAGCAGACCTAATTAGTTCCCTTTACCCCCTTATCTTATGAAATTTTCACTACCACTCGTGGACCACTAGGTATCTCTCATTGTGCTTTGAGCTTTTACACAGATTATCTCACTTAATCCTCTCAGAAACCCTCTGGGGTTACATTACTCTGACTACAGATGAGGTATGAAGTATAAGCAAAATGCCCCAAATCACACTCTTAGTTTAGTAGCAGAATTGGGACTTGAGACCCAGTGAAACTCCAGAGCCTGAGCTGTGGGCACATTTTATGGAATGGATTCCCCATCTTCATACTGCAGTTAACTGCTAAAAAGGAAGATAAATGAAGGATCCTTCTATTGACATGCAAATATGTTTACTTAGCTTGCTATGTAAGTAAATACAATGAATCTTGGGTGAATCTCTTAACATGTTGAGCCTCCGTGTGTTTAACTTTAAAATGGCAATCAGTACGGTACTTACTTAGCAAGTATTGTTGAATCTAAAATACCCCTGATTTTTAAAAAATTAAAAAAAATTAAAAAATGAAAATAAAATACCCCGATTTTAAGATAAAAGAATATCTTATGAACACTGAGGAAAAAAACAAAACCAAAAAAACAATATTACCACTTTGGCATGGTATTGATTATAAGAAGCATCCTGATTTCAGAGACGTTAAATTGTAAAAAAAAAAAAAAAAAAAAAAAAAGCCACAAAAAACCCCAAACTTCATAGAATCGAGCGACAATGTCCTAAGTTTGTTGTGAGAATTTTATGAGAATGAGTGTAAAGCACTAGTGTAAGACCTTTAAATTATTAAATATAGGACTATAAAATATTGATAATGCACCAGTACGTAATCTAAGAACCCCTGTGATGGTGAAGAGAGACATGCCATTTATTTAAAATGAACCAGCATTAAACTAGAAAAATATTCTCAAGACAGTAATTAAAAGCATGCTGGTACCAACTAGAGCATGTGAAGATTAAGCCAGCTGGAGGAACTATGAAGAGGACTGGTGTGCCCCGATGCTTGCGGTCAGATGTACTCCCCCAGTGTGAAGGGGCACAGGCCAAGAACACTGCCTGGAGCCAATGCTGTGCTGGGGAGGGGGCTGTGACAACTTCGCCTGTGAGGGGATGCAGTGGATGCAACGTGAACCCACTGGCTGTACTGGAAGATGTAATGATGTGTTGGGACTGCTCAGAGACCCCCAGAAGAGCTGAAAGAACAAAACCGGTAAACTCTCTTTGCCTCAGACCAGGGTAATGACATTTTAATCATCAATTGTCTAATTATTCAACAAAAGAACAAAAGGCATCCTATTTGAATGGATGAATTAATAGCTAGTTAAGACGGTTCGATCTTTTCTAGTTTTCTTGGAAATTCTACTCCTGTAGCGAGGAGGGTAATCACGACACAGGCAAGACCCCTTTCCACAGAGCCCGGGAGCCCGGGAACGTTGTCGGAGGAGGAGGTAGCGGGCCTCACGACCACTTAATCGCATGTGTGATCATCACTTGAGCACCACTATGTTCAAAAGAAAATGAACATTTTCAGGAATGTACTGTGGGTCGGGCGTTGTGCTGGCCTGTCACATCCTTGTTTAGAGAGGCTGCATGGCTTCCTGGCTAGAGCCGGGCTAGAACCAGTCTGCATAGACGTAGAGCCCAGTTCCTTCTCATAGTAGCTGTCTACCTAGGACACATTAACCAACCTTCCGGCTTGTTTCCTTGTATGTAAATGAGAATCATAGGACCTATTCCATGGGATTCTGGTAAGAATAGTGGGTTAATTTATGTCATCATTGTAATAGCATTTGCTAATAAGAAAGCAAAGTATAGACGTAAATCCATATAGTGCTTCGACGTCCTGATGGTTAACCCATAAGGCTGTACTGCCCACATTAAGTTGTCACCTTTGATTTCAATGCAACTGAACCTATTCGTTGCATTGATAGTCCCCCACTTGGGCAGTGGCTATAGAATCTCTTACCCTTTGATATGCTTCAGGGGAACAAACATTGAATGATTATACTTTTGGATCATACTTAATATTAATTGTGTTTAACCTAATACTTCGATTTGGTTCCATTTATTCTTATAATAGTACGCCATCGATGGAAACGAAACTATTCTTTCAGCTTCCAGGTGAAGGAACTGAAGGTCATAGAGTTTGAATATCTAGCCAAAGTTAAGGACTCAAATTCACATCTTAATTCAAAAGCATTGTTCACTGTGTTTGCAGGTTTACTTAGCCTTCCGTATGGTGAGAGCTAGTTTAGGATGGGGAGGCTGCTAAGTAAATCAGACATTTTCTTAGAAGTGATGGGAAATCATTAAAGGCTTTTAAGCCGATGTTGGCAGAGCTCTGTTTTAGAGAAAAATTGTGTGAGGTGTACTGAAGAGTGTGTATAGGAGGCATTGGTTTTGGGGGGGATGTTAATTATGAGGCTGATAACGATAGAGACTGTTCTCCAGACTGGTCTAGAGACTTCAGAAACAGTTTTTAGAAATTGGTGTCTGAATATGAGAGTGGACTAAAAAAAAAAAAAAAAAAAAAAGAAATGACATTTTGGGCCAGGCAAAGATGAATGACAAAAAAAAAGGTAAAACAAAAAAAAGGTTTAGAAGGGAAATGTGGATTCGGTGTCGAGCGTGTTGCATGTGAGCTTGTTGATGCTGTACAATGACGTGTCACTAACCCAGTCCTGACAGTTGAAGTAATGAGAATGGATGGAACCAACCCTAGAGGAGGTGAAGATAAAGCCTGGGGGTGGGGGACAACATTTGGGGGAATGGTAGTGGAAAGTCACTTTTTAATTAGAGGGAAGCCAAAATGACTAAAATTATAGGAATCTAGGAATGAGTGAATTTCAACAGAGAGGTACATGACCATGCCAGATGCTAAGAGATCACGTCAATGCTGAGGCCATTGGACGTGATGTCTAATGATACACTTGGATTAGGTGATATCAAAAGTTCTACCCAAGTACCATGTTATCCCTTAATTTGGGAGTTTATTCCCCGCCCCCCCCTCCCACCCAGTTTGCCCAAGGACAGATCATACTGGGTAAATAGGCCAGTCTGGAGAAATGCTTTAATTTACAAAAGCATTCCCAGAGGCCTATTCCTGCTTATCTGTGGGTATGAATTTGGTATTGCATTGCTAATCCTGGCATTTAAATCTCCAGAAAAAGAAATGTGAAGACGAAAAGAAATGTGTTAGTGTTTGGGTTGTATGGAGTATGCAGAATTCAGAAGACTCTCTAATTTAACCTTCTACACAGTAGGCTTACAGGTTGGGATTATTAAAAATGGGGGCAAAAATACCATCATCATATTAATATTCGGATGTCCGATCATGATGGGGATAGATAAGGTCTGGGATTGCAGTTGAAGTAGAGAGGTAGGAATGTGTGTGACAGACTTATCACCATGATGGTGCCCGAGTTTCTCTTTGGACCTTACTAGAATGATCTCAACCTAGACATCCTTTCCAAACTTACAAAGATAGAAACATTCCAAGGTAATTCATTATTTGAATGATCCTTGTCTAGGCCATTGCAAACACTGGCACTTACCTCTTTTATTTCTCTTTTCCTTTCCTTTTTTTTTTTTTTTTTTTTTTTTTGCAAAAATAAGTTGACAATTTGGGCTCCTTATGTCCGCAGCCAATTTGGATTTAGGGCACTGAATGAATATTATCAAACTATTGTTGGTATTATCCAAACTATCATTTGTTCCCTCCTCCGACGGGAGGGAAGCTCAAGCTCGAATGCGTCATTCTTGAGTTATGAAGAGATCGAAGTCACTGGAAACCTGCAGTCTTTTAATGGACTCTTTCCCCCGCTAAAGAATGGAAACACTTCATAGCTCTTCTGCTGAGTTGCCACTCAGCTCTCACTGCCCTTGGCTTTACTGGAGATGATTCAGAACATACACGAGACCAAGGTTTGTGCACAATTTTGCCCAGTGATGAAATAGAAAGTGGGAAGATGGTTCTTGTGGGTATGCTTAGAACCCACATAATAGGGATGAGCAAGATTGGTGGATCTTTACTAGAGGTGACCTCTGACCTGGATCACGGGAGTCTGTTCTCCTCTTGTGCTCCAAGCAGTACTTGCCGAACACTCCACTGGGTTCGGGGTTGAGCCAATTAGGTGATGTGCTCAAACCAAGAAAACCTGACCTTTATTCCTTTTCTCTTTGGCCCCAGACCTCATCACCATTTGCTTCTCTTTACAATCCCTGATCAAAGCACACTTTCTCCATTATTACCCTAGTGTAGTGTAAACTTGTTAAATTATTATGGGTTTATTCAGAATTGAAGTAGAACACTACTTACTTCCCCCTTGTAGTCTTACTGCCTTGTCATGTAATGAGAGCTAAATGGATGTCCCCGGGCCTTTGTGTTTGGGATTCTGTGTAAACGAAATCACCCTAATACCTCAGGGAACAGAACTCTCGACATCCAAAACTTCCACTCTAGTGTTTCTGAGATTTTCTATAAATAGATCAATTTAATTATATTTCCACCTGTCTCATTAACCTTTTATACTCACTTTTTAACTGCAGTGCATAAAATAAATTTAGAAAGTGATACAACACTCAAAGACGAAACAGAAGAGAAAAATAATTATAATTCACTGCCTGTGTATGGGCAGCTATTGTTTTGCAGAACTTTTTATGACATTCCCACGTATGTGTGTGAAAGGTCACAACGAGTTTAAAAGCAAAGGTCTTGGATAACATCTCAGTGATTCACCGTCTGTTTTTCTCCACTCTCTAAGCATGCTTCCAGCGTCAAGCACGACGACCCCGAATCGAGTAGTTTCGAAGCAGGCTGATACCTGCTTCCACCAAAATGTTTGCTAATAGAAGCCTGTGCAGAAGGGATTCTGGGTAGAGATGAGTCCTCACAAGTCAGAGGTGATTCTTCACTGAACAAAAGGCAGGAAGGTCTCTAACATACCTCTGTGGAGAGGGCAGAGGTATTTAGAGCTTTGATCAGAGGCGGAGACTGTCTGTTCACATTGGAGAAGGGTCTCCAGTAATTTGATCTGTTGTGAACTGGCAGATGGAATCCAGGATCCTTCTAGCAACAGGAGCACAGTTGGGGGAGGCTGCACCGGCGGGAGAAAGGCTCCATGCCTGCATCTCCAACTCCTGGAGTCCAAGGAGGTGAGGAGTACCCAGTCTCTTCATCTTGAGAGTGCCTGAGGATGGCAGTGAATGAGTATTTGGCAGAGTATCCGGGGAGAAGCCAGGCTGCCCCGGTCTCCGCAGGCCACACGTCGGTAACACCCGGTGAGGAAGATCTGCAGGGATCCCAGAAGCCCCCGCTACTCGTCTAGTTCTTATTTTCACTTTGACCATCCAGTTATTTTGTAGGACAGCTGCATAGTGAACGGTGTGCGCCTCACGCTGTGCTACAAGGTACATTTTCTTAACCAGGAACCAGGGCTTTACAGCTCGGGCCATTGGAAGGCCCTTCCTCACCGATGCCTGGCGGCCTGCGGCCCAGGTCACTGGGGTGCTGATCAGCTGTGCCGAGAAAGCAGGGCCGCCCCAGAGCGGTTTCTGGAAGTGGCTACTCCTGTCTGTGGACACTGCCATCCATAGAGGAATTTTCCAGCTACAGGGTGAATGTGGCCTTACCTACTTCTCTTTTCATAGGGAAGCAGCGAACCTCCTCTGGTGTCATCAGGGCAGGTAGGAGGTGGCTAAGTGGTCAGGTGCTGCTGCTTGAAAGGTGCTCGTGACCTTTAGGAGAGCAAGGAGAGGATCACAGAACACCATCTCCTGTACGGCTTATTGTTCTTCCTTCTTGTTTTTTACATTCTGTGTCTTTTGGCCACTTTAAGCTTTTTTATTTATTTATTTATTTTTTTAGAAGCGTGAACTAAGCAGTAAAATCCCTAGTACATATCTAACGATGCCGATATGGTGTTGATAGAGAAATGGTTTGAAGGAAAGACCTTTTGTAGATATGCTTGAAAGCTTACCCTGAATCTTCTTCCCCAGCATTCATCTTCACGCAGTCCCCTCTACCAGGTGACTCCCGGATCAGTATCGGGTGAGGCTAGTAAATGTCAGAAAGGGAAAAGATGCCATAATGTCACGTCCCCGTACGGACTTTTCATTCGTCTCCGAAGGCCTGAACATCCCCAATCCCCTTACTTAGTAGATTCATGGCATTTGTGTTTATCACTTTGGACTTGATGGGGGAAAAAAAAAAAAAATATATATATATATATATGTAATCTCTTCCATCAGTGAAAAGATTCTAGAACCCATTCCAGAATTCTCTCCAATTAGAGATGAAAATCTTTCACCCTGTTCCTGCAAGAGAGAATTATATATTTAATTCTTTATGGAAATTAACGGACTTCCTTAGGAAGGATTTTGAAACTACTTAGACCTTTGTAAATATAGAAAGACTGGAACATAATTAGCATGCTGTAAAGTTATGCAAATGGTATTTGGGTAAAGAAGTAAAATCCAAATATCAGTTGGGAACCCTCCATTCCTTGAGGTCTACTTTGTAGTGATTTGAACCTTCATGTTATGTCCTATAAAAGTTTAAATCCTTCCCTGAGATGTTTTTTTGAGCTTTCTAGGGAGCTTATATTTTTGTGGTTATCATGAGATTTTTGGTGATGTGTGTTTCACACCACAGGGATCAAACCTCCTCACATTTCAGGCTCTTTCTCTTCCACCCCCATCCAAGACAGACAGAGACCCCCCCCCCCCAACTAAAACATAGAACACGTGCACACAAAATCTCCCTCATGTTTTAGCATACCACGTTTTACTGAAAATCTGAGGGATCGCATCATATACCACGTAGTTCAATATTGCATTTTAGATATTCTTGTTCTCGAGAGGGTTTTTTTTTTTTTTTTTTGACTTTGTGCATAAGTGACACATCCTGTTCTTTGTCATCATGTCGAGTCACTTCCTGGTATAACTCTCTGTGCAAACTGGCATCTCTGGTCCCGAATTTTTCCATTGGTTCCCCTGAAATAGATATTATCTCAGAAGTCAAAATAATCCTCCCTGGCCCTTCTGCATTCTCACGTGGTGTCTCTGTGGACTTCTCTTCATGTTTGGTATAAGACACAAGGATGGAGTAGAGTTTCCATGGTGGGTGTATGAGATTTTGAGCACAACTCACCAGAAGTTTCTCCTTTCCTGGCTCCTCTCTCCTCCCTCTCTCTCCTTTCTTCAACAGCTCCCGGTTTGTTAGGGACCAGTTTCACCCTCTTCCCTGAAGCTTCGGAAGCAGTGGATGCTCTGCTCTTGAGTTCTTTCATCTTCTGCCCCAAAGATGTTCCCTGTTTTTAAAGTAATTCCAGTGCCAGCTCCTTGGAAAGTAGTATTGATTTCACCCTTTTATACCAGCAAGAATGAGAAGTGTGATCCTTCTACAAAATTCCCTGAAAGCTACAAATAATGAAATCTTAGGATTGATTTTCACTATAACTATATGACGGGCAAAGATAATGAGATATGGCAACAGTAGGAAGGGGATGAAATCCCCCAAGGGCTGTATTTCAGAAACAAAACTCCTGGGGAGGTAGGTAATTACAGAATAGAATTTTTTTTTTTTTTAAGGAAGTGCCGAAAGAACTCTGTCTCTGTGATTAGTGAAAACAATTGGAAAAATAATTTGACATGTTTTTAAAGCCAGTCTGTGCTGCCCGAAGTGAGGGGGTCAGAAGTCTAATAAAACTCTTTCACGTTTCCAACCTTGACTTTCAGGTCAACCCAGTCCTTGTGAAATGAGGAAGGGAAACACAGATCAGACTGTTCTCTTAATAGAAGTCAGTATAGCAAAACAGTGGAGAAGAGCACCTTTGGAGAAAGACATACTTTGAATACATTATTATTATTATTTTTATTGTTGCGGTAGCAAGGGAGGAGAGTTGATTAGGTATATATATGCCATAGGACCAGAATGTGGGCATCGGACAGACCCTAGAGGATCCTGTGTTCCACCTGCTTCTATCCTAAAGATGAGCAAGCAGAGACCACAAGGTGAAATTACTTCTCCAAGGTCACACCTCTGGTTGGAGGCAAAGGCGAAGTCAGGACCCAAGCCTCCGGCCTCCTGGTCCAGGGTGGTGCCCTTACACCAGCAGTCGGCTGTGCTTGGGTACTGCGGCACCCGGAGGGAGGCCCGTGTGCTCACAGTCCCGGGGTGGGAAGCTGCAGAGTTCTGAGGAGTGGCCGTCAGAAGCTATTTCTCATCCAGCCGCCTTTTACAGCCTCTGCTGGTCACATCATTATCACCGAGTAGCTGTGAAGTAACCCGAAGTCAATGCTGGTCTGGAAAGACCTCTACTGTCATCCGTTGAGGGGAAGACGTGATCAAAGACAGGAACTGGGTGCAGGCCTCTAGTGTCTTAAAATTTTCGGCGTATGCTGGTGCTGACTGGAGTGATTTCTAGCTGTGTGACTTTATATGTGAGTGATTTTTCTCCTGTCTATGGGGAATTTTCATGAGGGAGATGTCCGAAGAAGATTGATAAAATTTGATCAAATCTGAAATTGGCTGGCATTTCTCACTAGCTGAATTGCAAAAACAAAAACAAAAACAAAAACAAAACAAAAAACAAACAAACAAAAAAACCATTAAGGTAGATAAAGTGATAAACTGAGAAAAATGTGCATAGCATAGATCAAAGGTTTAATATTCTGAATTTATAAAGAACTGCCACAAAAGAAATGGAGCCCTCCCTGGTCCACGCCTGGCAGCCGGGGGAGGGTTTGCATGAGGATTCTCTCCTCCCCTTGCTTGTGCGCACATGCACCTGCTTTCACTTCTAAAAAAAGAAAGAAATCAGAAATAATAAACATCTCAATAGAAAAATGTGCAAAAAGTATAAAAGCAAGCAGTTTACAAAGGGACTATAAATGCTCAAAATGAGGGAGCAGAAAGGCTCATCCTCATTAGTAAGCAAAGATACACACATTGGGGCACCTTGGGTGGCTCACTGGGTTGTGTCCAACTGGATGTCAGCTCAGGTCATGATCCCAGGGTTATAAGATCGAGCCCCAGCTCCAGCTGCACACCCAGCAAGCAGTCTATTTGGGATTCTCACTCTCCCACTCTTCCGCCTTTTGCGCTCTCTCGCTCTAAAATAAATAAAATCTTTCAAAAAAATGGAAGATACACACATCAAAACGTTGGATCATTTTTATATATTTTGGCAAAGATGAAGAAAAAAGCACAGTACCTAGTTGTAGCTATAACTCAGGATACTGAATTCCCTTCCGTAGAAGTTAAGTTGTCAGTGTGGAAGCCCAACATTATTTCACGTATTATAAGAATCTTTAAAGATGCCATCAAGTAAGCTAACGTACAGTGTTAACCTTCTTCAGAATTATGTTTTAGAATTATTGTAAGATTTCCTTTTGCATATTTAGACATAGACTTTAACCGTAGGCCACTCCTCTGCATACATAAGGAGAGCCTATAAGCAACATAAATTGGTTTAGCTGGTTATTTTCTAGAACTTTTTCACAGTGCGTGCAGCGCTTCTGAATCTCATTTCAGCTTGGAGCATCAACACCCTTGTCTTTTTACCTGTGTAATCTGTGCCGTCAAGGGCTTTGAGCACGTGACAGTTCATAAAAGAGGGCCCTGCTTGGCTTTTCTCCCCCCAAGCCACTGACACTCAAGTCTGCTGTCACTTTCTTCAAGAAGGCTTCCGGAGGTCTCGGACGATGGTCCACACGTCTGGCCCTTCTGAAGTGGCCTCTACGGAGTCGGGTGGCACGGGCGGTGCTGGCCACATCCCGACGGCCACCTGCCCGACAGCAGGGATCGGGTTGTGCCCTAACCGGCAGGAGCACCCTGGTTTCAGAGATGTTACAGATGGAAACAGCGAGTCAGGGCCACATGGCACCTGCTCTTGTAGGAACATGCACTGTCGCAAATTCACATGGGAAACCCTTTGCTGGGGATCCCCAGGGGGTGACCCCGGGGTCCCGGGATTGAGCCCCACGTCGGACTCCCTGCGGGGAGCCTGCTTCTCCCTCTGCCTGTGTCTCTGCCCCTCTGTCTCTGTGTCTCTCGTGAATAAATAAATAAAATATTAAAAAAACAAAAACAAAAAAACCTTCATCCTGCTTCTGCTAACCCGGAACACAGGCCCCTAGGAACTGACCCTTCTGTGGTTATGGTGGACGGATGACTTCATCAAGACGTTCGTTGGTTTGGGGCGCTTGGGTGGCTCAGCCGGTTAAACGTCTGTCGTGGGCTCGGGGTGAAGCCCAGGTTCCCCCGTCGGCTCCCTGCTCAGCAGGGCCTGCGTCTCCCTCACCCTCCGTCGCGCCCCTGCTTGTGCTCATGCCCTCTCTCTCCCTGATAAATAAGTAAAATCATTTTTAAAAGACATTTATTGTTCTTAAAAGTAAAAATGTTGTAGTAGCCTGGATGTTCATGAGCGAGGAGTTGGCTGAGCAGAGACCTGCCCCTTCAGCATGCGGCCGTCCTGCCCGCGTGATTCCAGAACGTGGTGAGCTTCCGTGGGAGTCGCATTTGCGGACGTGAAAAGATGCGTGCGGTGCTCTAGGAATGAAGGTACAGGCGTAAGACAAAGTATGTGGTCAATTACTGGTACCCTTTCCTTTGTTTTGAATTTTGCCCTTCGTTTTGAATTTTGCCCTTTGTTTTGAAATTTTTTATGTTATATTTATCATCAGAATGCAAGAACAGTGCTATTTTCTTTTTGATGTGTCCAAGCCATAAAAGTGTTTCGGGTTTAATGACCACCCTCCTGCTTTCTGAGTAGGTTCCCACGGATGGTGTGGTATATGTGACTTGAATAAAAGGACAGATCCAGGAGCACCTCCAAGGCACAGGAAGGGGCCATGTGGAGAGGTCAAGGACTAGAACGTTAGATGTTTATTTGCTCAAGAATTTCGAATACCTGATATATCCTGAGCACAGTGGTAGGTGGTGTGAGTTGAAGATTGCCTCACATTTTAACACAATGCCTAGAGTCCAGGAAAGTAAAAGGAGATACATAAACAGAAGCTCCGTGGCAGCTCCAAGGAGGGAAAAATTTATTCGAGCTCAGTGGTGATTTTGTGCAGCAGGTGGCATTTGAGTTAGAACGAGATTAGGAAACTGTTGGCGATGTGTTGAACCGCATGAATAGTAGAGAGAAACCCACCTCAAGCCATACACTTTTTTTTAATATAAATTTATTTTTTATTGGTGTTCAATTTGCCAACATATACAATAACAAAGCCATACACTTTTAAAAAGTGAGCTACTTATTCAAGTGTGTGTGTATACATATATATAAAGTATAAGCATATACTTATTAAAGTAGAACGTACATGAAAGTGCCTAAATCTTGTATAAATGTACTGCTTGATAGCTTTTCAAAAAGTGATCACACCCGGCCCAAGAAAACATCAGCATCATGCTTCTTGTGCCTTTCGCCCCCTTCTTTCCAGGCACTAAACGTCTCAGGGGTAACCACTTCAAACCTCATAGGTTATTTGTGCCTGTTTTTTGAACTTTATATAAACAGAATTCTACAAAATGTACCATTTTCTGTCCAGCATCTCTCTCTCTCTTTTTTCTTTTTTTTTTTTTTTTAAGATTTTATTTATTTGTTCATGAGAGACCCAGAGAGAGAGGCAGAGACACAGGCAGAGGGAGAAGCAGGCTCCCTGCGGGAAGCCCGATGCGGGACTCGATCCCAGGACCCCTGGGCCTAAGGCAGCCGCTCCACCCCTGAACCACCCCCCAGGTGCCTCCTGTCCAGCATCTTTCACTCAGCTTTGTGTTTGTGACTTTTACCCACATTGTTGTGGGTTTATGTCAGTTCCAAACTATGTTGTAGACTTAGCCCTTCAAAGGCATAAAAGTGTGTCCGTCCTTTTTGTAATTTCGGTATCTACTATTACGTTGGCTCAGAGTCGGCACAGAAGAGAGGTGTGTGAACTCTATGGTTGGATGGCTAAGAGAGGTTAGTCTTCTGAGCTACGAAGCGAGCAAACGGGCCCAACAATGAGTTCTCAGCACCTGCAGTGCTCCTGGCGCTGAACTAGGCTCTGGAAATACTAGGATGCACCCAACAAGGTCCCTTGTTCTGTGGAGCTCACATTCTGTTTGGGGTGAAGTGAAAGATTCCCAAGAGACCCAGTTCTACGGATTAGGGTCTGCTTTGGCAAAGGATACTTTTATATCCAGGCTCTGTGATGATAAAGCCACATGAAGAGAGCCTAATTGCATCACGTTTTCCAGTTGCTGAGGTCACGACTGTATTTAAATGAAGCCCAAAAGATGACCTGACCCAGGAAGAGCATCAGAAAGCATTAAGACCCACCTGCAGTTCTTCTCACCCTGGTTATTGGCCATTGTTCATCAAACAAAGGAATTTTGAAGTCAGTTAAGGATAAAAGAAATATAACCCTGGAGATTCTTAAAAGTTTTTTTTTGGAATTTCAGCCAAGCCTTCAGAATGCTTTCTCCACTTGGCTAATCAGGACCTCAAGATCTCTTGTCTTTGTAAAGGAATATGCAGGCTTGTAAATCACCATGCTACCTTGTCTGGAATAAAAATAAAAGGATTATTTGATCCCAGTAAACGTAAATGCCACTTTTCCTGAAGTGAATAAATAGGGCAAAGAAGACTTTAAAATATCATTAAATATGATATCTTTGTTTTGAAACTTCCTACATGGCTTCTTTGCAGCTTAGAAAAATGAAAGCCGTAGAAATGTTCATCCTTTGGAGGTATTTTTATTATGTAGCAGAAAAGAACCTTCCTAAAATGAGTATTATTCATTGTTTCACAAGCCAAAAGTTATCTTTAGTGTTTTTTTTCTTTGAAAACAGCAAAGTATGAATACACACCACTTCTTGTGTTACCAACACACCAGAAACAGATCCAGGAACAGAAGCATAGTAAGACTTAAATGTGACGGTTAACCCTCCTCCCCCATCGCGGGCAACCCCCGTTACCTGTGACATGCAGATCTGCACAGAACTTGTATTTCGATTATGAAATACATTGTGTATGTGTAAAACTGTATGTAAAGTTAAAGGATGATGACTACAAATAAAACACACTGCTAACTCTCAGTATCTGGCCTAAAGCCTGCATAATCAGCACTTTGGAAGTCTCCCAGGTGCCCCCCCTCCCCCGAGTTTGCATGCCTCTCTCCTGACTGACCAGAGGCTGCCACTAACCTGCACTTCTCAAACCATTCCTTTGCTTTGTTTAATTCTTACCTGTGCAGCCCTAAAAATAAAGACATATTTTTATTTTACTTGTCTTAGACACTGTGTAAAAATGTGTACGCATGTGTATCCACAGGAAACTTATATACGCATTTTATACAACTTTGTCAAACAGGTGAATTTTACATGAGTGGAACCATTTTGTACCTGACCTTTTCCCCTTGTGTTTTGCAGATTCATTTTTAAAGTACGTAGGGTATTGCATTAACATGAGGATGCCACAGCTTATCAGTTTTATCCGATCTTCTGTCGGAGGACCTTTGGGTTGTTTCTGGTTTTTTTTTTTTTCCTTATTTAAGGCTTTTGTTCCTTGTGGGAGAAGGATCTGAGTGAGGAGCGGATTTTGTGCTTTGTAGGGAGAAGCCCCTGATCCCTTCCCCTGTGCTTGTAACTGAGGAGGGGCCCTCTCAGCCTCCTTCCTGGAGGGAACTCCTTGGAGGCTCATGGACAAGAACTCACGACCGAACGCAAACCCCTGGGACGTTGGGGCCCCCAGATTTTTCAGACCAGCTGTTCAGCCCACACTTGGCCTCCCGCAATTCCTTAGAGTGGTGGCTGACGTCCTCTTACCACCTGTGATGGGTGCCCCCCAGGTGAGTCAAGGGGAGTCTGCACACAGCGTCCCGCTCTCCGCACAGCAGCTGGCCCTCATGGAATCCACGCTCCAGAGGGTCTCCAGCTCTCTGACAAGGTCAAGAAAAATTAAAGTTCTGCTGTTTCTTCTCTTTTTCTTTTTCCCACCGCTCAGTGGAGCAGACCCCTTCTGCTTCTTAAGTCCGGAGCAGAAGCCCATTTTCTAGTGTTTTAGTTCTGTAGACTTTTAGAGCCTGTTTTCTAGGTAATGAGAAACCTATCCGGCGTTTGCCAATGCTTGACTCATTTCTTCTTACACCTCAGACATGTTGGGGTCATCTGGCATCTTCCTAAAGTACATCCTCTTCAAGTTTTCTTCCAAAGAGCTGCGGGTAATGTCTTTATTTCCTTTCCACAGATAACTTTGTTGTCTCTCCAAGGGCAGGCAAACTGCAGCCCTCTTGAGCCCAGTCTAGTGTGAGGTCTTTGTTCAGCCCCATGCCACGCATGGTTTTTGCACTTTTACAGTATTGATTAAAAAGGATCTGAGACAAAGACATGGGCCTGTAGAACCTCAACTATTTCCTCTTTGACCCTTTACAGAAAGTTTGCCAACCTCTGGTCATATTCTGTATTGACAGGAACTTTCTTCTAGCATTTTAAAGATGATATTTTTATCTTCTACTGTTGCTATTGGGGAATTGGCTACTAGTCACTAGTCACTATTTTTTAGTATTATGTCTTTTCTCTCTGGCTACTTTAAGTATCTTTGCTGTGCTTGGGTGTTCTTCAGTGTGACTGCGACGTGTGCGGGCACGACTCATTATCTACGAGAGCCTTAGCCACGAGCTGAAAACACTGCCTCTCCACACATCTGCTTTTGTGTTTCTGACGCTCCACGAGTATTTTTGTTTTATCCTGCATGTCTCTGAACACTTAGCACATTTTCTCTTCTCTGCCTTCTCTGTGATATCTCGGCTTTGCCTCCTAGCTCATGGATGCTCCCTCTCCTCAACGGTGCCTGTAACCGTCTGCTGAACCTGAGCACGGACTTTCTGTTCTATTTTTCATTTTGGCAAATGTGCTTTTCTGTTCTTCACATCCGCTCAGTTTTTATAGTCTCTTGATCTTTCACATTTTCAACCTCTTTTATTCCCTTAAAAATAATAAACCCACTTTATATTCTGTTAACACCTGCAGGATTTGCCTGCCTGCTCCTGTGCTTTGTTTGCTGTCTCACTCATGGAAGCTCATATTTTCATTTGTATATTGCATTTGATTATGAGTTTAAGTTCCTTGGAGCTTTGTCCGTGAGAATTTTTTTGACACGTGTGTTTATAGGATTCTTCTGAGAGACTCCAGATTTGCTTCTGTTAAGAGCCTCAATGCACTAACCCAAGGGCACCTTAGAATAATTTGGGAGGTGAGGTGTTGTTATAAGTCACCCAGGAGGGTGAATTCAGGTCCTACCTGTGTAGGGTATGTTTAGGGGAGAGAATTATCCAAGGAAATATATTTTTTAAAGATTTTATTTATTTTTAGAGAGAACACTTGTTGGGGGTACGTGAGGTTGGGGAAGGGACAGAGGGAGACGGATAGAAGCAGATTCCCCACTGAGCGCGGAGCCTGAATGGGGCTGGATCTCAGGACCCTGAGATCATGACCTGAGCTGAAATCAAGAGTTGGCACCTAACCGACCTAGCCACGCAGGTGCCCCACGAGGTATTTTTTTCTTTATCACATTGAAATCCACGCCCCACACAGAAGACCATCCTACAGGGGAAGGTGGTTGTTTAAGTTCATGCATTTCAGAGTTGCCCTCCAGGCGTTCCAGCTTTACTCAGGAGTCTTCCTTGTCTTTCTCTCATGCTACTGAGCCCCAAGAGTCGTCTTTCCTCCCACAGGTGTGGTTTGTAAAGGCTAAGCTCCAGGCCATCAGAGGCAATAGATGCCCTTAGCACAGTGGACCTTTACTGCTGGTTTACCTGTGTGGAGTCGTGCCGCCTTATTTCTCGTCTTTTCTCCAACTCATTTCTTTCTCAAGAGGCATTTTGAATATTTTACCTAATATATTGAAATCTTTGGTACTGGAATGAGTCTTTCCCATGGAGTACAGGAATAGAGAAACCAGCCCCTTTTTACCTGCCTATATACAACACGTATACTTGCATTCTTCTCAAAAAGAAAAAAAAAAAGTCATTTGACCCTTCAAAAATAGAATATGGCACAATGGGAAGAAGATGGAATTTGGAATTGGAGGACCCTGCGTTGTCTCTTACTCACTTTATACTGTCCAGGGCCCAATTTTCTGGTCTGAAAAATGGAAATGTAACCTCTGCTTGACCTGTCTCATGATGTATTATGAGAAGAAGGACAAGATCGGGTGTCTCTCTGAATGCAATCATAAATCATTGAGTACTCCAGAAACATTCGGCATTCTTTTTTAATGTTGCTAAGAATAAACCATTCTAGGTACCTGATATCGAGGGCTCTAAATAAAAAAGTGATAAACACCAATTACCTTAAAAGGTCACCTTGACTTACATCCACCTACCTCCTCGGAGGCCCCTCCGGTATCTTGGCTGTGGCTCCTGTAGCATGTGTCTGTGTGTGTTGGCACAACGAGCAGAACCCTTGGTGGTGATTCCTTTTGGGCATATCCGAATTACTGGCTTGTCCTTGTGGTTCCTTCGTGTGCTGGTGGCAAGTTCCCTGATAATGAGCTGTCTGGCTTAAAGGACACCCGAGGAATCGGATGTCCTTGCTTCTGTGCAAGAGCATCCCAGAAGTACCGGGCTCGGAGGACCTGAGCATCACCTAGTTTACCTGATTCCTATGCCAGCCAATTCAATACTTGAACTACCACCTGCTTTATCTGCCCAGTGGCTAATTCAGGTTTAATTCATCTCCTGCAGGGGAAGGAAGCCACCATCTTGTATTTGGAGACGGCAAAGTCCACTGCGTTTCTTACCCCAGATCCAAATACATTCCATTTACATTCACTGGTGGCTTCTTTCCCCTCCTGCCCTGGGACCTCATCAATAAGGCTGGCTAAGCCACCCCCACAGGGTCGCACGGTTCAAGGCGAATATCATGTTGCCGTTTGATCTTTCTCCCAACCTGAGGGAAAATCTCCAGTTTCTACAGTTCTCTAAAAAATGTATTTTCAAGGTTTCTCACTTTCTGTTTAGCTTCAAATGCACCACACATGGACTTAGCTCTTTGAACACGTGAGCACTTTCAATCCTCATGCCAGTCCTGGTGGGGGTGGGGGGTGTTACGGTTACCACTGCCCCCCCCCCCATTAACAGATAGGGAAGCTGGGCCTGCAGAGGTCAAGGAAGTTGCCCCAGGCCACATCCCGGGGAGGAGTAAAGCTGGGGTTCTCTTGTCGCTCTCCCTGGCTCTAGAAACCCCACCTCCGATACCCCCACCGATATTCCACTGTTCTGTTTCTCCCTAACGTGGGTGCCCAGGAGAAGGCACTGTTCGGAGGTGGGCTCCCTGACCTGGACAGAGTGGGACTGATGTCTCCTGTCATCCGAGATGCTGCCAGAAAACAAGCAGCCAGCACGCCTCCTGGGAGGGTTTGGCTGTCTTGGCGTGTGTAGTTTTACCTAAAAATTTACATTAATAACCACTGTTTAGGGAAGATGGAGGTGGCACATAGCGATCCACATTTCTAACTTCTCCAGGGGAAAAAAAATTCAAAATCGGGTAACCCTGGGCCCTTCTAAAAAGCAGCCAGCGCTGGGAGGGGAGCAGTGGCTCCAAGGACAGGGCCCGTGTCTGCCAGTTCATTGTCTCTTCCTGACGCGCTTCCTCCACTTACAGACCCTGTGGTCACCTGAGGTCATGGACTCAGCAGCAAAGTATTATGTTGTTATGTGCATAACTTAAGGACATATTGCCTCTTCCGGCCCAGATATATCCCTGTTGTCTTGTACAGAGTTATAAGCCTCTACAATTGCTTTCGAGGTGTGCCGCCAAGACCCGCCTCCCGGTCCTAGCTTTATGCGACTGGTGTTCTGCATCAACAAGTGTAGAAGTGATTTTTCCCATTTATCCCATTAAATGTTAACGAATGAGATTAGCCCATTTTTAAAAAATTTTTGCTGGTTAAAATTTGATGCCTTTTTTTTTTTTAAAGATTTTATTTATTTATTCATGATAGTCACACAGAGAGAGACAGAGAGGCAGAGACACAGGCAGAGGGAGAAGCAGGCTCCATGCACCGGGAGCCCGATGTGGGATTCGATCCCGGGTCTCCAGGATCTTGCCCCGGGCCAAAGGCAGGCGCCAAACCGCTGCGCCACCCAGGGATCCCTGATGCCTTTTTATATCCCGATTGAGTTATCAGATTAACTATTAGTCTTTTAAGAATAGTTGCAACTGCAAATAATAGAAAATGAGAAATAACGTGGGGTTAAACCAGGCAGGAGCTTCCCCTTCATGGAAATGAATCTGTACTATCCAGGGTTACTCTAGCACCTTCGTGATCCTTGGAGCTAAGTTTCTCTTAATATTGTAGCTTTGCCATCCTCCACGCGTATCCTACGACTGCCCCGGCCGCCCCCGGCGGCCACTTGGACATCACATGTTAACACTGTCACTTGCACTTAGCTCCATGTCCACCCTCAGAGGAGGCTGGGATGTGCTGCCTGTATTCACATGGCCACGTGCCCAGCTACAGCTCAGAGCCTATTACAGGAAGATCATTGGGGACAACCTGTGTCCTTATCTCCTAGCTGTTTGTCCTCTATGAATTGGATCACAGTGGCAGTCACGTACCCATAATCAATACAAGTCATTGCTTTAAAATGTCAGGAGCAGAGAACAGAATTCTATGCTGAGATGCTGTACATTTATCTTCCAGGGTATACATGAGTATCTCGGGATTAGGGGAAATCCGATTGTACCTCCTGCTGGTGTGGGGGGCACTCCGTGGTCTCTGGACCTTTATACGTGGCTACAGGATGCCCCTATTATGCATTTAGGGGGACAGCTCCCCAGCAGACCTTGTGCTGGTAAAATAAGTCAGAGATGCAGGGAGTTATTAGGAGGTTAGACGGTCCCCTGATCACTTCTGTTTTCTCACCATAAGCTGTAAGTCGTCAGCCAGTCCTCTTTTCCCTTTAGAGCTGTTTCTTCCCACTTGGTCATTCCCGTCCCTGCCTCCCGCTGCTGAGAGTCCGAGATCCATCCTTGATGCCCTCCCAACAGCAGCCCCCGGCCCGTAACGAAGGTCCAAGGCTTGCGGCCTGAGTCCCCGGGCCTGCGGGCCGTGCGTCTCTCAGCTGCCGTGGGAGCTGTACCTGCTGGGATGGGCTGTCCCGGCATCTGTATCCCGGAGCTGGAGTTCCTGCCCACCAGCCTCCCCGGCCAGCACTCGGGTCTGCTCGTCGGGGGCTGTGGGGCGCGAGCTGGCAGCGCGTTTCCTTCCTTTGCATTGCGGGGCGCCTCCAGGCCCGGGCCTCCTGGCTGCACCCGGCCTTCCCGGAGGACAGCCTGCAAAGGGGCTCATCGGCCAGAGAGTTCGACCGACGGCGCCACAGAGGCTTGCTTAGCAGTAACGTAGGATGCTGGGGTCGGAGATGTGGCTCTCTCCCTTTCATCTCAGGCAATTACGGAACACGTTGTTGGAAACATTCTTTTCCCTGGAAGGCAAAAGCCTGGATTCTGGACACGGAATTGCATTTTACTGGTGTTTGGTATGAAAGCCTGGTAAGGGGTGTGTATGCCCCTGATTTCTCTTGTGCTCCCCTCCCTCTCCCTCCTCCCTTTCCTCCTGCCTGCGTGTGTGCGTGTGTGTTGCTGCACCTTTCGAGGTGGTGATGCAGCAATTGCTGGTCCCCGTGCAGCTGCCAGGATTCACAGGTAACCGGTATGGAGCAAAAAGAGATGAGTTTCCCCCTGAAGAGTTTTATTTTTTGCACCCGTTCTATGCAACCTCTCATCAGCAGGCCCCCAAGGGGTGTCGGCAGGGGAAGGCAAGAGACGGGGCCCACGTCCCGTGCAGCTCACGGCCGTGCAGCCCGGCAACTGGGTGTGGGACATGGGGTCTCTACTCCGCTGAGGGCCACTGACCCCCCGCCATAAAGTTGAGCAGGGACGCGTGAGAGAACAAGTAGTACGTGGTGCATCTTTAAGAAGAGACGTTGAGGGTGCGCCTGGGTGGCTCAGTCAGTTAGGTGTCTGCGCCAGGCTCAGGTCATGACCCCGGGGCCCTGGGATCGAGCCCACACTGGGCTCCCTGCTCAGCTTGGGGACGGTCTGCTTCTCCCTCTGCCCCTCCCTCCCGCTCGTGCTCAAGTAAATAAATCTTTTTTTAAAAAACATGGCTGATTTTTAAAAAAATTTTATTTATTCATGAGACACAGAGAGAGAGAGAGGCAGAGACACAGGCAGAGGGAGAAGCAGGCTCCCCATGGGGAGCCCAACGCAAAACTTGATCCCAGGACCCCGGGGTCACGGCCTGAGCCGAAGATAGACGCTCAACTGCTGAGCCCCCTGCGTGCCCCACGGCTGATTTTTTAAAAATTAAGAGCAGGACTCTCTGTGTGACTATCATTCATAAAAGATAAATAAATAAATAAATAAATAAATAAATAAGTTGAAAGACTTGGGGGAAAAGAGAAAGGGAGATGGAAAGAAGAAATACACTTTTTAGGGCAGAAATAGATAATTAGCCTCTTAGAAAAGGGTGAAGGGAAAAGTAGATAAATAGGGAGAGGGGAAGGTAGGCCTAAAAAGAAGGGGCAGTACTAAAAAACATGCCATGGGAGGGAAAATGAGTCAAGGGGAGGTTTTCCAGCGTGCACACCCCTTGGACATGCCCTATTCACGCGAGCTGTTGGCTTCGTTGTCGTAACGAGAATGCGTCCGTTGTATTTGAAATGCACGGTAGGCGTTTATTTCTGGGCTCCAGGATGGAGAACAGCGTCACCTGCGGCCTCCTGCTGCAGGTTCCTTCTGTCTTAGTGGGACATTGGAAGCAGCGCGCCGAGATTAGCAGCTAGTGATGTGTGTGCCTGGGCGGTGTACGTAAGCATGTCCTTCACCCCCTGAACTGCTAAGTATACTTGTGTGTAGCTCATCACTTGTATGAATTCATGCCAATATGACTGCTTTTGCCCAAACACCCTTACTAAAAGCAAGCTGGCCTTAATAGGAGTAATCCTTGAATGAAATAGGAATTAGGGCAAACGCATAGAGAGGGATAAAGAAACAGTATTTATTACTACCAAGAAGATACTAGCATCGTTAATTTGTGCGTTACCTCCACTACAGACGCCCCTTGAAATGCGGTGGGCTCCCTATGAAACTTAAGAGACTTACCCTTGGGGTAGATGTTAGCATACCTTTAGGAGAAATAATAGAGCAAGCAAGATAATCCAAAGAACGCAGAAAATCTGACATATCCACCAAGTTTACAGAGAGAGCTTCAACTTCCTGGAGAAAAGAACGTATTTGGGAAAGTGGAAAGGCGTTGGGGACCGAGGAGGAGACCCAGATGGGCTGGAGTTTGGGAAAGAAAGAGAAGAGGGTTCTGGTGTAACGGGGCCCTGGAGAGAGACGGGTTGTATTGGTTCCCTAGGGCTGCAGGAACCCATGATCCCTGAACGGGAGTTCGTGGCCTCAGAGTGCTGGAGGCTCCACGTCTGAAATCAAGGTGTCAAGAGGGCCACGCGTCCTGTGAGGGCTCCGGGGGGGATCCTGCGCCGCTCCCTCCAGCTTCTGGCAGTTCGAGGTGTCCTTTGGCTTTCTCCTCTCCCTGATGCACACGAGTCCCGATTTTCTTCTACCTTTCTCTTATCAGGATGCTTGCCATCTTGCAATCCTTGATTTAAGAGCTTTTTACAAATAAGCTCACAATCACAGGTTCCAGGGGACAGGTCTTGGACATACCTTTAAGGAGCCACTATTCAGTCCATTTCAAGGCCAGAAGAAGATTTTTTGAAATTCAGGGAGGGGAGGGAGTTATGTAGTATGGTGACCTCTTTGTTACCTCTCAGAATGAATTCGGTAAAAATTCAGATTTTTCAACATTTTTTAAAGAACTCGGAATTATGGTTGTTTTTGTTATTTTGAGGGTTGATTTTTTTTTTTTTTTAAGGGTTGATTTTTGTTTGTTGGTTTGGTTTGGTTTGGTTTTTTTGGTCACTGTGCTTTAAGTCAGGAATAAGTCCATTATGTGCTGGTTGCATTTTAGAACATCAGTGTTTCCTGTTACATAATGGGTTTTACATCACTATGAATTGTGATTTTTGAATTTTAAATTGAAAAAAAAAAAGGTTTCACTTGTTTGACAGAGAGAACACAAGCTGGGGGAGCAGCAGGCACGAGGAGAGGGGGAAATGAGGTCCCCAGTGAGCAGAGAGCCTGACACGGGGCTTGATTCCAGGACCCCGGGATCATGACCTGAGCCAAAGGCGGACGCTTCGCTGACTGAGCCCCCCGGGCGCCCCGGCCCGCATGTTGCCAGTGCTTGCCTGGCTGAGAGAAGTCAAGATGCCAGTCCCGTCAGAAGCCAAGCCTCTCCTTAGGGACGCCGGGTCATCGTCCCACAAGCCTGGAGCTCATCCCGCTCCTCCACTTAGCATGACCTCTGCTCCACGTATTCCCACTTGCGTATCCATTTTTCTCTGCTCTTTGCAGATGGATTCCCCATGCAGCTCTGCCCAGATAACTTCCATATGTCCTTTTCTGTGTAAACTGAGTTAACGTAACTAAAATGAAGCTTAAACACAGTTGAACAATTTACTGAATTTACTGAATAACCGGCACTTTAACAAAATCTGTGGATCACTTCGTGCTGTAAATGTTTCCACTGATAATTTAAATTTCTTGGCGACCATGAGGCTATCTCTCTGTGATCGTAGCCGTCTTAGGACAGTCCTTCGCACGTGGCCCACCCATGCGGAGTCAGCTGGGTGCGGGGAGGTTCGTAGAAGGATATGGGGGGGCACGTGGAACAGGGAGTGCACTAGCTCCGGCCGCCGTGACCATACCCTTCTAACCGCAAGGCCACAGACTGATGTTTTGCACAACGGAAACTTGTTTCTCGCCGTTCCGGAGGCTGGAAAGTCCAAGATCAAGGCCGCCGGCAGGTAGACTTCCCTTTGAGGCCTCTCTTCTCGGCTCCCCTCCGTGTCCTCAGCAGGGTCGGCAGAGAGGAGGGGAAGGATCTGGTGCCTCTTCCTTTGTGAAGATAGCGGCCCATCCAGACCAGGGCCCCACCGCTCTGGCCTCGTGGAACCTTTATCACGTCCTCATTGGCCCTGTCTCCGCACACAGGCACGCGGGAGGGTTGGTTCGAGCCTCACGTGCCAGTTTTAGGGGAACGTAGTGCGGCCTGCAGCAGGGAGGAAATGAAAAGGAGGAAGAAGAACGATGAGTGCGAAGGGCAGAGGATGCCCTGGCGAAGGAAAGGAGGACCGTGCAGGATGGGAGCCCTGGGCTGGGGGAGGGTCTGGAAGGGGGCGGCTGGCCTGGAGAGAGAGGCAGGTGCTGGCAGTGGGAATGAGAAGGGACACACTGTTCAGTGGATTTTATGCCTGGCAAAGAGATGCCCTGGGAATCTTGAGTGTTTCGCCCTCTTTTGTTTCTGCATTTTCCTCCTTTTCATGGAACAATTCCATTTCCCACTTTAAACTCTCCTTTAGACGGATGACGTATAGATAGTAACTAATCTTTTCACTTAAGTCCTAGCCTTCTAGTTCAAGCTGCCTGAAGACATTGTCTTCCTGGGTGCTTTATCATTGCATCAGATTTCTTGAGTCTAAATGGAAGCCCCCACCTCCTGGTAGCTGGCCGTCCTCCCTGGATGCCCTGCTGCCCGCAGTACCGGGGAGAAGTGTGCGAGGCTCCTCTCCTTTATCTTTCAAACTCCATTAGCATCAAGACTGACTCTTCCAACTATGCGTATTTTTTAAAAGATGTTATTTATTTATTCATGAGAGACACAGAGAGAGGCAGAGACACACAGGCAGAGGGAGAAGCAGGCTCCCTGCGGGAAGCCCAATGCAGGACTCGATCCCGGGACCCCAGGGTCACGCCCTGGTCCCAAAGCAGACACCCAACGCCTGAGCCACCCAGGCGTCCCCCAACTACATGTATTTTCCCTCCTCCTTTTTCATTCTCTTATACTTTGAGGGCATGAGACCAGACCAACGTGAGACTTTTCCTAAATGGTTTTTCTTTCTACTAACTTAACCCCTCTGGTGTCTCAGATTCTTCATTGTGAAATCACTTTGCTTGAGAATCTCCTGTGATTTCCCATTACACCTATCAGTCTGGTCCTATGTGCATTCCACTCCCTGCCTCATAGTAGGTATCTGTTCCAGTTGTAACCAACCGCCCCAGAACTCAAGTGGCCTGAAACCACCATTTTCATACTCACGGATTCTGTGGGTCAGGAATTTGGATAGAGCACAGAGGCGATGGCTTGTCTCTCATCCCCAGTGTCCGGGCTCTCAGCTGAGAAGACTCCAGAGCTGGAGGCGACTTGATGATGGGACCGGTTGGCATGGTCTTTCCTCGTGTCTAGCGGGCGATGCTGACTCCGCAGAGCCCGTGTCTGTGGTGTCAGCCGGAGCCCCTATATAGGGCTTCTGCATGTAGTGCATCCACCTGGACCAGTTGGGAATTTCTCACAGCATGGTGGCCGGCCCCAAGAGTGAGTATGACAAGAGAGCAAGGCCTTTATGGGATCCAGCTTGAGCAATTGCAGAGCACCTATAATGTGGGTGGAGGGAATCATAAACTTTGCCCAGCTAGGTTCAAGGTGAGGGGCTGTGGACCCCCACTCTCAATGGGAGGAGTGGCCCGGTCACATCGTGAGAGGAATGGATGGGATGGGAGGTATTGGGATGGCATATTTGTGCAACCCCAGCTTTACCAAGAGTAATCTTCTATTTCAACCGGTGAGTCATTGACCTCTCCGTTCTTCGGGCTTATTCCTTTTTTTTTTTTTTTTGGTTTATTTATTTATTTTTTATTTTTTTTAATAATAAATTTATTTTTTATTGGTGTTCAACTTGCCAACATACAGAATAACACCCAGTGCTCATCCCGTCAAGTGCCCCCGTCAGTGCCAGTCACCCATTCACCCCCACCCCCTGCCCTCCTCCCCTTCCACCACCCCTAGTTCTCTTCCCAGAGTTAGGGGTCTTTATGTTCTGTCTCCCTTTCTGATATTTCCTACCCATTTCTTCTCCCTTCCCTTATATTCCCTTTCACTATTATTTATATTCCCCAAATGAATGAGAACATGTGGTCTGTGTATACACTGGAATATTCCTCAGCCATTAGAAATGACAAATACCCACTATTTGCTTCAACGTGTTGGGAATTGGAGGGTATTATGCTGAGTGAAATGAGTCAATCGGAGAAGGACAAACATATGTTCGGGCTTATTCCTGAGCCTACACTCTGGTTCCTGCCGCCTGTGTGCTACAATTGCCCATGACCCTCTTCTCCGCTGATCAGAAGCCTAGGCATCCTTTAGTACCAGCTCAAGCAGCAGACTGCCAAGAGCCGACTTGGAGGGATGAGCTGAAGTGTCTCTCTGTTATTTTTAAGGTCCACTATGTTTCCATAGTTGGCAAATTTAAGAGACTGTTATAGGCACTGGGATTATTTTCAAAATGCTGTATCCCTGGTATTTAGCTTTGTGGTGAATTGATCTATCTGCTCTGCAAGTTCTCTCTCTTAAAGGGTAACACTCCTTATTTGGCTTTGTTTCCTGGAGAAAAGTTAGAACCTGGATTTTCTTTGTCTTTCAGAGATACAGAACGAACAAATATTTCAGAATGTATATAGCATTACTCCAAACCCAGAGGAATGATAAGATAGTATTCTTTTAGATTACTTAGACAGTGATCATGCTTCAGGTCCTGGAAACAGTTATATGCTAAGCTGAGGTCATTAACCTGGTAACCCTTCAGGGGTTGCTGAGCTGTCGTTTTTTTGTCATGTGTTTCTGACTCATGCCTAGGAATGAAATGGGTGCATTCTACTTAAATATGAATCAAATTCGTGGCAGCCTTGTCTACACCAAATCACGCTGGGTAAGAGGTAGAAGTTAGGTACCTCTGTGCAGAGGTGGGGGTGGGGCACTTACAAAATCTCTTACCTTGATTTTCTTTTTTTTTTTTAAGATTTTATTTATTTATTCATGAGAGACACACACACACACAGAGAGGCAGAGACCCAGGCAGGGGAGAAGCAGGCTTCATTCAGGGAGCCCGACGCGGAACTCGATCCCGGGTCTCCAGGATCACGCCCTGGGCTGAAGGCAGCGCCAAACCACCGCCTTCACCAGGGCTGCCATCTTACCTTGATTTTCCAATATGCTTCCTTCTGCGTGTCTCAGTAAAGCTTTAGGCAGTTGCTTTTGTAGCTCTCATTAAGTGCCTAGAAAGATATGAGTCATGTGAGAGATTTGTACTGGGCAACCGTGTCATATACGTGTGAGTTATGTGTACACAGTCTGTACCTTATGTCTTTTATGATGCTGTGTCTTGGTTTGGTTCAACCCCTGCTGTAACTTCCCTGAAGGGTTGGAACTTGGTAACTTCAGCCAGGGCAAAGCCAAAATTCCTCACTAAAACTAACACCGACGTGTAAATTAAATCTGTTGATAGTTCTACACCAGAGTAGAAAAGGAAGAGAAGGAAGGCAAAGAAGAAAAGCATAACTTAGGATCAGGAGCATGACCTTGAGCACGAAGCATCTTCACGGAGTCATTTGATTTGTTTTTTGAGTATGGTTATTGACATTTTTCTTGCTTATGGTAAAAAGTCAGTATCTAAGGATTTCACTTACTAGTTCCACAGATTCAGAAGAATTGGTTCTTTGTGCTTTTTCGGTTGTTGAGAAATCACCCTGTGGCATGAGGGGGAATTGTATGGTGCTCAGGTATAGTACTCATACTCATAATTGGGTGTATCATCTTTCATGAACCATCCTGGTTGTTTGCTAACATGCCCATTGACTCCAGGACATCCTGAAAATCGGGAAACATAGAATAAAGTTATTGTTGGACTGTATAAGTATCTCCAGAGAGTCTAAAAAGGTTTGGAAACAAGGAAAATGGTGTATTACTGTATTTTTTTTTTCCAGATTCGCTATGGTACCTATTGCTTTAACATACATTTTTCATCTGAAGGTTGAAGGAAATCATTTTGAGCATATTTGTAAATGTAGCTAACATTCTACTTAAAAAGTAGTTGAAGGTTCCTGATCCCTCCCCTATTAGGCACATTTTTCCTTTCTGCCTTGAGTTAGAAAGGCAGAGGGAAGGACCTAGAAAGGCAGGCTCGGGAGCGCAGGGAGAGCTGCCCTCAAATCCTTTGTCCCGGAACAGGAAGACCAGGGTAACCAGAGTGCTGGGAGACCCGGTGGTGGCAGGGAATGAGGTGGTATTGAATCCCTCAGTCACCCTGGGCCTTGCTTCAAAAGTCATAGTGTTTCCGGGAAACACTGGCGCGTGATGTATACAGAGTGCAGCAGTGACATCGGAATCTCTGTTTAATCCCCCAGTTATGTACATTGCTGCTAGGCTTTTTAGAAAACCCTTCAGGGAATGTGGTCAATATTGTGTTGTTTCAATCCCTTTTCTCTGCAGAGCTCAGAACAGCAGGGGAAGTCGGAGCTCGAATTATCCTGTTGCAGCGGGGCCTCCCCCTGTGTGTAGGGCCTGAGCAGTGAACCTCAGTGGCAAAGCTGAAGCGCGCTTTGGGGAAGCAAATGGCATTTAGTTTCTTTGGTGCCAACACATGATTATACTTTGGTAGTGAAATAGCACTGGGTGCAGAGTGACCGCAGAGGTCTGAGGAGCCCGAGGCACGGGCAAAACCATTTACGGTTTTGAAAATTAAACAGAATTCTCTGCAGGGAGTGGAAAACGGTAAGAAAACTCAAGGCGTCTCTATGCTGTTGTTATTGAACGGGTGAATGTGCAGACGCTGGGGGAGGACGCCCGCTAAGTGGTTCTCTGGACACACGAGAGTTGTCTGTCTCTAAGGAAACAGTCAGTTTTTAAAAAACCGTTAATCTATTTTCTCTCCCTAAATATAGATGGATGGATATATTCTCTCACATGCACACAGACACATATATAGAAGAATAATCATGATTATTCTGAAAGGTCTTGAACCTTAAAACCTCTATTTTGTCTTTGCTTATTTTTCTTCATTATGCTTTTAAGTGATATTCAGGGTCTTGTTTTTTTGGAAGATAAAAATTAAACTCTTACTAGGGAAATTTCCTAAATCTAAAGCTTACAAAATCCCTCCTTTGCTAAGAAGGATTCAGCCGACAGTGCTGTGGTATTGTCCCCATCCCACTGAAGCAATGGTCCTCAGGCGTTTCCATTTGGGGCAGCGTGGGTTTCCTTTTGTCACATTCACTTCCTGTTCTTATCGATGGACAGAAGGAGCCCACTTCTGCATCTCTTTGAGTGAGTTGCTTGGCAGATGAGGTTAAGGAGGGGCTCAGAGAAAACACCGGAAGAAGGTAGAGAAAATTAAGCTAGTTCAAAGTAGCCGCTCATCTAACGTCAAAATGCCATTTATGCTCATGACGCTAGCATTGTTCATGAATTCAAATAGGGTTCTCCAGATGCTGCGGGATGCTTAGCCTGGCCGCCTGTCCTGGGCAGCTGGGAAGGCACACGCACGACTTGGGCCTCTCCACCGGGTCAAGCTGTATTCAGTCATAAAGCAACATTAAATCACAATCATAAAGCATGTTTGGGATTCCAAAGTCGGTGATGTTTCACCGCGTGATTACACCTGGCATCTTACGCAGCACGCAGAGCAGGACAGAAGGCCCACCACGGAGCAGGCAAGGAAGGGGAGGGAAGGGGAGGGCACCGGGCCTCAGCAACCACACAGGAAGTCAGCTCGCGGGCACCCGGCTGACTGAGGCCCCAGCTCCAGACCCAGCTCCAGGCTCAGCTCCCGGCCCAGCTCCAGGCTCCAGGCATAGCTCCTGGCTCCAGGCCCAGTTCCAGGCGTAGCTCCTGGCTCCAGGCCCAGCTCCCAGCCCGGCTCCAGGCCCAGCTCCAGGCTGCAGACCCAGCCCCCGGCCCACTTCCAGGCTGCAGGCCCAGCTCCAGGCTCCAGGCCCAGCTCCAGGCTGCAGACCCAGCCCCCGGCCCAGTTCCAGGCTGTAGGCCCAGCTCCAGGCCCAGCTCCAGGCTCCAGGCCCAGCTCCCAGCCTGTCTCCCACACTTGCTGCCTCTCGGCTTCAGGAACAGAAGGATCTCGGTCAGCTCAGAGACCAGTCGAGCACAGCTGTCGGTGATAGTTGCGTTTTCAAGTGGTCGGACATAGAGGGGTCAGGTCTGAACAGTCTGACGGTTTGCTGCCCAAATCCTTCCCTTTTTAACAGGGTTTAACCCATTTTGAGTCCCTTGAGGCCTCTTCTAGTTCTGCTCGCTCTCAGTCCTGGGGTGTCCCCGAGCCGCAGGACCTTAACGGTTTGCATCAGTGCTTGGCACAGGCTCCTTCCTGCTTGACACGAGGGACTCCATTTTGTTCTGTACACCTTCCTTTCTGGAATTGAGCATTAGACATGTTACAGCCGTAAGGGCCACTTGCATCTGCAGCTGCCTGGGCCCGTGGGCTGACAGCCTTGAAGGAAGGAGACAAAGCAGCCACTGACCCAGACGGTTGGGTTTGGGGTGCCCCAGCTCAGGGCAGACACTCGCCCAAGGGTAAGACTTTAGAAACCCTGCCGTTGTTCAGCGGTGGCAGCCACATTGCCAGACGGGTCACCAGGCCCAGAGCCATGCGCACGAGCAGGTGCCGTTTGGTAGTCAGACTTTTTGATGCGGCCCAGGAACCGATCCCCACGTGTGGCCATGCACCCCGACTTCCGGGAGACTCCTGGGGACCTCCTGTCACGGTCGTGCTGTCCGTCCGTCCGCCTGGAGCCCAGCTTTGCCACGCTGTGCGTGAGCAGCTGGCAGCCGCGGCCCCGACCCGCCAGCCAGCCTGTCCTGAGGACTAACTGTCCCGCCTCCGCAGAGTCCGCGTGGAGACTCACAGGGTTTGTTTGGAGACTGAAAACGGGAGGAAAAAAGATGTAGTTTCAGAGAAGTCGCTGGTATTTCACAGAAGAGAACTCCTAGGAGATGTTGTGAAAGAGGGCATATTTGAGATAAGTAAGGAATACAAAATGAAGCTAATTAAGAAATTAGATGACACGTTTTAAGTGGTCACGGGTGCCACTTTATGACAAAGAGAGAAAATGTTAAGGTGATGATAGCAGCTAGAACTAAACTAGGTGAAGTTAACAAAGTGGCCGGGCAGTTTCAAATTTGAGGATGAACCAGAGGTTTTGTTCCATTTGTCTTTCACAGCAAAACAAAAACAGCTGTAGATGGGCTGATGCCTTGTAGTGGAGCGAGAGGGGAAGGACAGATTTCAGAGATTACTGAAAGGAGAGGCAGTGGGATTTCATGACAGATTATGGAGAGATTTAATGGGCGGCTGCAGGTTAATCTTCCTGTTTACAGCTGGCTATTCTGGTTTCCCTCAGAAGGGGAGTTTTTTTAAGGGAGAAGTATCTTTTAAAATATTACCTAAATATGCTTTTGTGCATTAGGAATATTTTTCCCAGTTTCCTGTATGATATACACTAAGGAGCATCATCTATCTGCCTTATAACTTTAAACAATGTATATGAAATCCTAACTATGCTGTGTATGCCTTATTCCATAAAATTGTCACAGCAATGCTGTGAGCTCAGGACCGCATTTATTGACATTTACTTATAAGGCACAGAACCTCTGACGTTTTCCAAAATCTCACAGGCGATCTGGTCCAGAGCCTACAGTTCTGACTGCTACCACACAGGAGCAGGAGATTAGCTAACTGCCAGGTGTTAAATCTGTATTGTAAGAGTTGTGTTAGGAAACATCGTTAGTCCCATTTTACTGCTGAAGAAACTGAGGACATTAAGCTAATATGTGGTAGGATTTGAATCAAGTCTGTCTGAGCCCCCCAGATCATTCTCTTTCCACCGCTCTATGTGGTGCTATGCAGATTGAGCTGCTGACCAGAGCTAGTAGCAACAGCTAACTATACCTTTAGAGTACTTACTATGGGCCAGGCACTGTTCTAAGCACTTTACATATATTAATTCTCTTAAGGGAAGGATCAGTGTAGTAAGTACTATTACTTACCATCCCAATTTTCACATGGGGAAATTGAAGCACAGGAAGGTTAAGTATCTAGCTTAAGGTCATGTGGCTGTTAAGTGGTAGAACTGACATTTGGGCCCAGGCAGTCTGACTCTAATTGATCACTGTAACACTTTTCAAAGAATGAACATGAAAGTTGATCACTATACACTCTTCCTAGAAGGAGTGTGAAAGGTAAAAATAAGAAAGTAAAAATCCGGGGATCCCTGGGTGGCTCAGCGGTTTAGCGCCTGCCTTTGGCCCAGGGCGCGATCCTAGAGTCCCGGGATCGAGTCCCGCATCAGGCTCCCGGCATGGAGCCTGCTTCTCCCTCCTCTTGTGTCTCTGCCTCTCTCTCTATGTCTATCATAAATAAATAAATAAATCTTAAAAAAAAAAAGAAAGAAAGTAAAAATCCAAAGCAGCCTTTTGGTTTTCTCGGGAGTTTTAGTGGCCTAATGTTTTTCAGAATAAAAAAAAGCTTCATTTGTTCATTGAAAACATAATAGGATGTGCTGAAGGCAAATAAGCTGCGGTCGGGAAGAGCAGAATGCTAACATTTTTAGCCACTAGTTGCCCTCTCCAAGTAGTCTCTGCATGAAGAATGCATCTCTGTGGCTCAGTACTCCTTATCACTTTTACAATAGATTAGATACATCTATTAATGAATTGTCTCTATTAGAACCTGACGGACTGATAAAGATGATGAAACTAAATAACTTTATTAACTAGCACCATCTAATCCTGTGTCATCACTGAGTCGTGCTGAGATATTTTGCATTTGAAATGGAAGAGACTTTTTATGAACCTATCTTGAATCTCAAACTCCTTTTAAAACTATTTATAGACACAATCTCTTCTGCTTTTGAAAGCAAGCCCAGCAATAGTTTAATATGGGATAGAATGAAATTGTTTCCCTTTGCAAAGCAATGAAGCTCATAAAATGTAGGCTCTCCTTACCATGTAGCTTGTCAAGAATCCAGTTGAGATTTTAATTCTGAGATTTCAGAGACAATAAAATGGTCACTTGTTCCTTTTATTCCTGGAAATCCATGCTGGCCTCGGCCACCCTGTCACACTTCATCCTTTACTCCACTGACCCAGGGAATGATCAAGTGCAACTTAAGAGTTGCACTGAGTCTCATCTTGGGACAGAATAAATTCTCAGAGGGGCACCTGGATGGCTCAGTGGTTGAGCTTCTACCTTTGGCTCAGGGCGTGATCCCCGGGTCCTGGGATTCGGTCCCATGTTGGGCTGCCTGCAGAGAGCCTGCTTCTCCCTCTGCCTGTGTCTCTGCCTCTCACTCTGTGCCTCTCATGAATAAATAAATAAAATCCTTAAAAAAAAGAGAGAGACAGAGAGAATAAATTCTCAGAGAATCGATGTATGCCATTTGTGCAGCCTTCTCTGTTTCAGAGTGTGACCACATTTTATGAAAAATTGAAACCAGACTGTTGTGCTTCCCTTGGGATGCTTAGGTTTCAAGAGAAAAAAAAAAAAAGGGAGGCGGTTCAATTTTTTTTTTTTTTTTTTTTACTGACCGAAATCTCAGAGATTGATGCAGGCAACAGCTGCTGGTTCTTTGTTTGTTTTGTTTAAAAGCTACTGAAAGAAAAACCAAAGGCTCTAATTCAGATTAGAGAAACAACTTAACCTTGGTGGTCAGAGAAGCAGGACACAGCCCCAAGCAGAGCCCATTCCTGGTCGGGTCTCTGGCCATGGTGAGCTGCTGGTTTGTCCTCCTCAGGGCACGGGGCCAGGACAAGCAGAACTTCTTCAAGTGAAGAATTCTGACGGCAGTGAGAATACCAGCCTGGAGAGCAGGGAACTTACGGAAAAGGAGCCAAAATCTTCCCCAGGTGATTAAGCGATAGTGGGATTTCGTTTTCCTGGACTCTGTTCTTGCTTCTGCAGCCAGAAGGCCGTCACCTCTTTTTATATTTATTCTTAAGAGAAGATTTTGACATTTATTCTCTTAAAATACATCTTTTTTTTTTTTTACATTTGTAAGAGTTTTGAGAAGATCCGTGTACCACCACCACAATCAATCACCGCCCCCCCCCCAAATTCTCTTGTGCTGCCCTTTCTTGTAGTCAGATCCTCCCCGACCTCCATCCCCTGATGACCACAGCTTTGTTCTCTGTGTCTGTGGTTTTGCCTTTGATGCCACACGAATGGGATCATATGGTATGTCAGCTTCTTACATCTGGCCCCTTCTACTGGGCATAACACATTGGAGGTTTATGCTTGTTTTATGTATCCAGAGTGTGCTCCTGGGTAGTGTTCTTGTGTACAGATGTGCCACGGTTTGTGTATTCATTCACCCCCTTTGGGGGACATTTGGGATGGGGGGATTATAAGTAAGGCTGCTGTAAACATTCACGTGGTACACGGGGTTGTGTGGACATGTATTTTCATTCCTCTTGAGTCCTTTCTCCTTTCGAATGAGCATAACTCACCGGCTTCCATCCTCCCTTTTTTGTCTCTCCTTTCCCAATATAGTCAGAAGGAAGTGTTGTGAGTGTGAAAGAACATAGAGCCCTAGGCCAGGCTAGTTTTCTAGGGCCTCAGCCTGCTGCTTCTCACACTATACTTAGACCTATATTTTGGGGCTTGGGAGGCAAAACAGCAATTCCACTGACATCAGGTGGCTGGAGTGGTGATAGAATTAGAGCTGTGCTCTTTCAAATGGGATTGTTTTGGCCAAGGGAAGGAAATGACATTCACTATCACGAATGTGCTAGGTATTTTAAATATAAGCAAAACTTAAAAATAATTTTGTTGAGTGTTCTATATCTTTTTGTGAATGACATTTGTGTTTTATGGGCAACGTATATTTCTAAAAGGCAGTAGAACAAAATTCACAAGGTCTGGAAAGGACTGGGAATGATTTAACCTATACATTTCAGCTTCTTTTGTCCAATTTTAGAAAACTTCAAAATGAATCTTGAAAGAGTGGTTTGTATTTGAAACTTGTTGAGAGATATGTAATCTCTTCACATATATGACATCCTCATTTTTATGAAAACAACTGACTGGGGAGTGTCATAATTTTTCAGTCAGATCCAGAAAAATACTTTTTATTTTATTTTATTTTATTTTATTTTATTTTATTTTATTTTATTTATTTATTTTTAAAGATTTTATTTATTTATTCATGAGAGACAGAGACCCACAGAGAGAGGCAGAGACACAGGCAGAGGGAGAAGCAGGCTCCATGCAGGGAGCCCGATTCAGGACTCGATCCCAGGACCCCGGGGTCACTCTCGGAGCCTAAGGCAGATGCTCCACCACTGAGCCACCCAGGCATCCCCAGCAAAATACTTTTTAAAAGAAAATATTCTTATGCTGGAGATTTTCCCACCAAACTTCACATAAGGAAAAGTATGAAGAAATGACAGGAGATTTTTCTGAGGGTTGGAATGAAAATATTTTGAAAAGTCCAATGGAAAATTCTTTGAAGTCCCTATTTTAATTAGATACAACTCAAATATATAGAAAAGCAGTAACTCAAAAGTCGTTATGAATATGACATCGCATTAGAGGCAAAATAAAACTAAAAATGTTTTCTAAGTGCTTTATAATATAAAGAAGCAGTTCAGGGGGGAAATACAGTAAAATTTTAAACCTGATATGGGATTGAGATTCAAAGGTATCATCCCAAGTAGTAAATGATAGTGAACATCAAGCCTATCCTCAAACGGCTTCATTTTGAGCCTCAAGATAGGCTTCCTTTGCGTGCTTGACCTTGGTCTAGACCAAAGGCCCAAAGTCTGTGGCCAGAAGGTCTGAAGGCCAATGTGGCCCACTCCTCGTTGTTGCAAATAAAGTTTTATTGGAACACAGCCACGGCCGTTGATGTAGGTATTGTCTGGAGCTGCTCGCTAGCTGCAGCACAGGGTTGGGCCCGATCCTCCTCAGCCGGCAGCGGGCTCACGTCCTGCTGAATCCCCCGTACGTTGGAAACACCGTAAGTCAAAAATGTGCTTACTACAGCTGACCCACTGAGCCTTTCAGCTCAGCCGAGCTGACCTCAGTGCGCTCAGGACCCGTAGGTCAGCTTGGAGTCGGGCCAAATCCTGCCCCACAAGGGCTGCTTTGTGGTGAGGTGCTGGGCAGCGCCTGTAGCCTTTGGAGCCCGGGCTGAGAGGGCAGGCGGCAGGGCGCGGCCCGCCACTTGAGGCCTGGGTCGTTCACCCCGCGCTGAGGCCCTGCTGCCCGCCCCCGGGACCGCGCCGGCTCTGTCCGGCCCACACGGGTCAGCATTGCACGTGCACTTCCCGCCGAGCGTCTGCTGCTGTCGCACCCACGTGAATTCGGAAGATTGAAGTCGAACCGCCGGTCCGTCGGGGACAGTTTGTAGCCGGCCCGACTGTGCGGGCCAAGGGGCTTCGGTGCGGCCTTCTGAGCCTCCGAAACCCGCCCCGGGGCTCCCTCAGCCCGCAGCTCTGATGCACAGACCGGCCTCTGCTCCCCGGGCGCCCAGAGCGGACGATATTTGAAACAGAAGTTCCCGAAGGTCGTTAATTTGCAGTCCGAGCCCTAGAGAAACAGGGCGCCTCTCGGGCGGTTGGCGGGACCAGCCTGCGCTCACCCAGCAAGGGTGCTGAAAGGAGGCGCGTCGGCTGCGCGAGGCCGGCGGCTGCGGGTAGCTGCAGGGCCCTGCCACCTGCCCTGCCCTGCCACCTGCCCTGCCCTGCCTCCCAGGAGACGGGCCCATTTTCCTTGCCAGCCGGTTTCTTAGAAGGCCTGGGAGACCCCGAGCAACTGGGGACTGGACGGTCCTGGATGTTTGTCTCTTATTTGGCCTCAGGTGGCGTCTCTGGAGTGATTGTGTGGTTCGTGGCTGTGTCCGCGGAGCAGCCTGACCTTCTGATCCGGATCCACAGACCGACCAGCCCCCGCCTTTGGCTTGAGTAACTTTCTTTCTTTCTTTTTTTTTTTTTTTTCCATTTCCCTGCTCCCAGGAGCGGCACAGCTTCCCACTGACTCTAACGTCTGGGTTGCTTTAATCTCACGTTTTTGCTTTTCATCTTTTCCATGTGAACCAGTTTCCCCTGGGGCAGAGCGGTTTCTGTGTTTCATCCATGACCCCAACCCGTACGGGCATCAAGGCCTCCACCCAGGTCAACCCTGGGCGTTAGCGGCTCGCACGCTTCCCGTCAGGACTCCCCTGCTTCCGGTTGCGGGCTGCACCTGTCTTCTCTCTTTCCCTGGGTCCACAACCAGCGAGGCCGGACTTGCAAGCTAGCCGTCGTGACCGTGATTTGCATGCGGCCCCAACCCAGCTCTCTGCTTGCAGGACAGTGCTTGATATCAGCCCCTTCCTTTTTTTTTTTTTTTTTAAGATTTTATTTATTTATTCATGAGAGACACAGAGAGAGAGGCAGAGACACAGGCAGAGGGAGAAAGCAGGGTCCATGCAGGGAGCCCGACAGGGGACTCAATCCCGGGACCCCAGGATCAGGCCCTGGGCTGAAGGCAGGAGCTAAACCACTGAGCTACCCAGGCTGCCTATATCAGCCCCTTCCTAAGAGATTTTCTTCACTATGAATCATTTGGAAATAATGTATTCTCAAAGCTCAAAATCAGAAATTACACTGAATTATAATGTAGTCTCTGCGAGTGGCTATGCCTTCCTTCTCTGCCTTCAAACCACCAGATTCTTCGGCTCACCCCAGAGGTCCAGGAGGAGGAGAATCCCGGCGACAGTCCTCCACTTCCAGAATCTTCAGGCTGTCCTGCTGTCCCGTTGGTGGTGTAGCTCCTGAGCCCAACACTCCGTCAGGTCCCGTCAGCCCCTATCCCTTCTCCATACCGTCTTGTGGCCTGGACAACCCTCTTCGTCCACTGTATCTCTACCATTTTACTGGCATTCCTGGTCTTCTGTGGAGCTAGGATGGTAGAGATGCCATCAAACCTGACTGGGCAGACAAAAAAATAAGAACTGCATGGAGTTGAAATAAAAAAAAAATTAGAGGCACCAGGTTGGCTCGGTCAGTTGAGCATCCAACTCTTGATTTTGGCTCAGGTCTTGACCTCAGGGTGGTGGGATTAAGACCTGAGGAGTCTGCTTGCCCCTCTCTCTCTGCCCCTTACCCCTACTCATCGTCATGTTCTCTCTCTCTCTGTCTCTCTCAAATAACTAAAATCTCAAAAACAGAAACAAAACTAGACTTGCCTGCCATTTCCCCCAGGTTTTTTTTTCACAGAGCACCATGTTTTAGTTGGCTACTCAGATCCACATAGCAATCCAGGTGATAAATCTTAAGAACTGTTCTAGGCAGTGAGAATTATGATTAACTATGAATAACTTGGACCTAAGCCTTTTCGATTCACATCTCATTTTATTCCGCGTCCCCCATGAGCTGGGGGGTGAGGAAGCATCATTGGTGTGTTATAAAAATTACGAAACTGAGGCACAAGGATCTCAGACAGCGGGTAAGGGTTGAACCTGTGACATTTTACCTCCTGTTTGAGGCCTATGCGAGACTTTTGCATTAAATCGGAAGCAAAGGTTAGGGAGGAAGCAAAGGGGTGCTTGCGGCCTTGTCAGAGGTCAGGCTTGGCCCTCGGTCGTCTTGTCTCTGGGATGGTCACTGCTGCTGTGATCCTGCCTAGGAAGCAACAAAGACGAGCTGTGCCAGGGAGGGGTCTTTTCTCTTGCTAGCCAGGGCCATCTCAGCTTAATTATGGCTGTTGCTTTGCCTCCTACCGGTACGACGTCCCGCTTAGCTGTGCCACAGCAGCCACGGTGAGCATCAGCACGGAGCTGTCGGCCAGTGCCGTGACCAACCTGCTGCCCCGATTCCCAAGGAATCGTAGGTGACAGAGCCCGTGTGGGGTAGTCCTCTGTAATGAGGTCATCCACCTCGCTTGGATCCACAATAACTGATTTCAAATATTGAAGCTTCCTTGGTTCTCAGGCTATGATTCCTGGAGATGATCCAGCTAATGCAAAAGGGAGCCAGACTGGATACGGAGCTCGTCTTGCTTCGTGGGTTTGATATGTGTTGAGCAAAAATGTGATTGGGAACGGGCAACGGCTTTGGACAGGGATGGCAAATGAAATGTGCGTTTTTCAAACTTGTTTCATAATTTAGTTTTCAAATGTTTCTACAGAAACTTCTAAAATGTAGTTACGTTTGCCATTGCCCTTTCTATATACTGCTTGATGTATGGACGTCCTTTTCCTTTCACTTGATACGAGATAGAACCTTGGATGAAGGGAGCTTAGCGAGGGTGAACTTCACCTTTGGTTTGGTTGGCTAATCATTTTTTTTAAGAAGGCTCCATGCTGGACATGGAGCCCGGCATTGAACCCACAACCCCGAGATCAGGGCCTGAGCTGAGACTAAGAGTTGGATACTTAACATGACTGAGCCACCCAGATGCCCCCGAAGGCAGACATTAAATACATAGGTGAGTCTCCCTTTCCTTTTTGTCCCACTGAAAACACACGTGCCGAACCACAGCGTGCTGCAGGCACAGGCCCCAGGTCCCCATCGCGGTGCACGTAGCTGGTTTCTATTCGCGTGTGGCCATCCGTGATCACCCTGCAGAGCCGTTCAGCTGCAAGTGAGGCTCAGTAACACTCGGTTTATCAGAAGGGATCAGTGGGGAGCAAAAACGTTCATCCTTTCAAAATACGAAGCAGCTTACCTGTTGCAGCAGCTCCGCTACCAGGCCGTGCGGGGAGGGGGTCTCCGGATGGCCCAGCATCTTTCTGCTTCCCTGTGCTCAGCAGCAGCTGCTGCTTCATGGTCACGCAGGATCGCAGGCACCCGGCCCCCTGACTCGGCGGCCCGGATACACATTGAAGCTGGGTTCGCAGTGCCCTAGAAGCTGCTGAAAAGTATGGCATCGTCTCTAATTTGTATTTGATTTTTTTTTCTCCTAGAAGAAAAAAAAACCCAAAAAAACAAAAAAACAGAAGTGTCACCAGGACTCAGCAGTGGCAGCTCTGACAGCATAGCTCTTCTTCGTCTTTGGGACCGTGCGGTGTTTGGTCCCCTGCAGTGTTGTCGAGCATTTAGTAGTGGCAAATGGCCTTTATCCTGAGAGAACCAGAGCTCCCACCGTGGTCTCTTTTGACTCCATTGAAACATCTGTATTTCCTGGTGTGTAGGTGGTTCTGTTACCTGTTACCTGTATCCTGGTGTGTAGGTGGTTCTGTTACAGGAAAATACCCCTGTCTCTAACACACGTCTTTTCAAGAACCATAGGATGTTGTATTTTTGTAGGAGAATATTACCACACTCAGAAATCCCAAATTTAGGTGTGTTGTTCCCTGTCATAAAATAATTCAGCTCTAGACCAAAAGGTATCCTGCTTTTTCCAGCATCCAGTTCCCTTCCTCACCTCCCTCCCTTACTTTCTCTCTCACTGCTTTCCTTTTTTTCCTTCCTCTTTATTTTTCCTTTTTTCTTGTCTCTAGTGCAAAAGGAGGTGAGGTTTCCAGCTCTTGAGAATTACACTGAAAATGCTACCCATTTTTTAAAAAATAAGCTTTATCAGTAATTAACTGGGAAACATTTGTTTTTGTTTGCTTGATCTCAGTAATAAAACTTGCCGTATAATTTGGATGCCAGAACCCAGTTTAGTTCACTAAGAATCTTGACTCTGGATACTAACTCTTTATCTGATACGTCATTTGCAAATCTCTTCTCCCATTCTGTAGGTTGTCTTTTAGTTTTGTTGACTGTTTCTTTGTGCAAAAGCTTCTTATCTTGATGAAGTCCCAATAGTTCATTTTTGCTTTTATTTCTCTTGCCTTCATGGATGGATCTTGCAAGAAGTTGCTGTTACTCAGCCATTAGAAACGACAAATACCCACCATTTGCTTCGATGTGGATGGAACTGGAGGGTATGATGCTGAGTGAAATAAGTCAGTCGGAGAAGGACAAACATTATATGGCCTCATTCATTTGGGGAATATAAGAATTAGTGAAAAGGAATAAAGGGGAAAGGAGAAGAAATGAGTGGGAAATATCAGAAAGGGAGACAGAACACGAGAGACTCCTGACTCTGGGAAACGAACTAGGGGTGGGAGAAAGGGAGGTGGCGGGGGGTGGTGACTGGGTGACGGGCACTGAGGGGGGCACTGGATGGGATGAGCACTGGGTGCTATTCTATATGTTGGCAAATTGAACACCAATAAAAAATAAATTTATAAAAAATAAAATAAAATATGAAAAAAAATCTTGACTCTGCCCTAGAAAGGGAAAAATGTATTTCATATGTGAATTATTCCATAGAGATCTTTGACTTTTACCTCTCTCTTCAGATGATTGAAAAACTCCTTTGATTGGTTTTTTCTCTGGGCTTTTTGAGACTTTTACATCTTAGCATAAAATTTTTTTGAAAAATTATCCTCTCTGATCATGAAAATGAGAATCAAAGCTGAAAGCTCTAAACGATCACCTTTTAGTGACTTGTAGCCAAGTCGTTTGGAAAATAACCAAATAATTATAGGGTGATATTGACTAATCAAGAAAACCAATCTAGGTCAATAAGACCAGGGATTTTTTTTGTTGTTTTTTTTATTTTTTATTTTTTACTTTTTATTTTTTTGCTCAGTAGTAGGGATATATGCCCTGAATTTAATCAAAGTTCCCCATGTCTGGCTTTGATCATAAGACAGGAACTAAACGTTTAGCCTAGAACCTCTGGTTCTTGCATGTTAGTCAGATTGTTTCTACCACATACACATACCCAGCTACAGACTCCCGATTCAGTGAAGTCAAGAAATAATAGCTCTTGCAGGGAGTTGCCAGGTTACAGGAAAGCTGATCTATTTGGGATTTACTGGAGCTACAATAAAGCTCATCTCTTTGTGGTGTTTCTGATGGGGCTGAACTCTTTTCTCTCTGAAAACTTGACTTAGAATGCTAATATTTTAAGGATGATTTAAAGTTTTTGCAAAAGAGTGAATTTTTTAGACCATCATGATCAGTTTGTATGGATTCTTATACAAATAATAAGCAAAAATTTTCTGACAGGTTATCTTTTATTAAAGCAATTCCACATAAAAACAGAATTAGGCAAGACTTGATTTCCTTGCAAGTAATTAATCTGAAATCATTTAAAAATGTACGTTGTACTCAGCGTTAATGGTTCAGACTTTATACTAGTTTATGTTAGTAGTCAACCAAATATGGTACATGATTTCTGTTTTGTGGTTTATATGTCTTTAGTGTTTTGCATGGGATATCTTTGCAAAACAAAATTTGTAAAAATATTATCAGGCAGATTTAATATTACAAATATCTTTTAGTTGCATAAATTGTCACAGCAGGCTGCTTACTAAGGTGCTGTAACTCTTAGAAAAATTAAGAACGTGAACCCTGGATTTGAAATGTAGGTTTTGTGTTTTTTTATGAATTTTTTTGTTGATTATTGTGAATTCTTGATATAGATAACTGCTTTAGTATTCAGACATATTTGTATTTGTGTCTAAAGTATTTGGGAAATGTACACTAAAAAAAGTTACATAAAGGAGGCACTGATATCCTGTTTTTGGATTCGGCTTCAGTATCTAAATTGCAGTTTGCTCATTGTTGACAGTGCAGTAATCCCTTTGAGAGCTTCTCTATGGAAAGGAAACATTAATATTTCTGCAGAGAAGAAACCGACCTCACGCATTATAGAACTATATACTCTTGAAATTTAAAACATAATTTGTTGAGTGCAAAAATTACTGTGGAACAAAATAACCATCTTTCCATATATACTGAACAAATGATAGCTATTAACAGTTGCACCTTGCTGTACTGTTCCTGCATCCAGAGGAGAAGGGTCATAAGGAGGAATAATTTAACAGCAGGAGGAGGAAGTTCATGCTGATTCATCCCTTTCCAAATGGGACACACTTGGATCAGATGAATCAAACAACATTGAAAAGGGTTAGAAGATAATCCCAATGAAAAGATTGGGGAGAGAAAGCTGCCCATGCAGAGAGAATGCCTGCAGAGTGTTATTTTAGCAGGAGCAGCTTTAGGGAAAAAAAAGCCTTTTCAGAAGTGACTGTAGAAAGATAGAGGATTCCAGCCAATTTCAACATCAAAATAGAGATGGATGTGCTAGTCATGGGTTGTCTCTACTTGGGGGATCATAATCAAGATGTATGGCTTTGTGTGGTTAGATGGAGGGCTTCCAAGCAGAAGGAGTTGGGACTTTGATAGACAAAGAGAAGCGACCATGGATCTCCTACCCTAGTCATCTTGAGGATGGAAAGGCCAGGTTTTCCAGTGTTTTACCTCCTAAGTAGAAATGTTATTATTAAATTGCTGAGTCCAGTCTATCTTCGAAGACTAAATTATAATGAATTTCTTCTTAAAGCATTATGCCTAATCCATTGCCTTTTAAAATTTGCTTTTGTTTGGAGGCCTCTCCTAAGTGTTATTAAGTAGTAAACAGCTGGTAGAGGAAAAGCTGAAATACATTACAAATGGGGGTTTTCTGTATGTGATTTTAGGAACTGTTTCTGTTCAAATATTTTTCTTTTGTTATTGAGGTACAATTGGCATATATTAATTTCAGGTATCGAGTGTAACAATTTGGTATTTGTCTCTTTTGCAAAATCATGACCACTGTAAGTCTAGTTACCAACCGTCAGCATACATAGTCAACACACTTTTTGGTGTGTGTTGAGAATTTTTAAGGTTTCCTCTTAGCAACCTTTTTCTTTTTAATTTAAATTCAATTAATTAATATATAGATGTATCATTGGTTTCAGTTGCATATAGCACCGGTGCTCATTGCCTCACCTATGCTCCTTTATGTCCAGTGACCCTCAGTTTGTTTCCTGTGATTAAGTATCTCTGATGCTTTGTCTCCCTCTCTAATTTCATCTTGTTTTATTTTTCCCTCCCTTACCCTGTGATCCTCTGCACTGTTTCGTAAATTCCACATGAGTGAGATCATATGATAATTGTCTTTCTCTGGTTGACTTACTGTCTCAAATATTTCTGAATATTTTTTCCGATTTTGAGAAGAGTCAGAAACATTCAGATGTCAATCTCAGGGAATTCCTTAATGTTGTATATTTCCATCCCTTTTCCTGCCTGCCTCCACCTCTGCCATACAGTGCCCAAGTCTGTGGCTACCCCACACTTTAGGAGCAGTAATGCGGGATGCACGGGTTTATTGCTAAATGAGAAACGAGTTGATCCAGAGACATTGAGCCTTGGAGTATATGTAGAATTTATTTAAGAATCGCCAGGCTGCTAGACTTGCGTTTTATAGAGCCATATTTTGCCTTTTATTAGTTTTCTAATATGACCATAGTAGAAATATAACTATTTTTTTCTAGTGGAGGGAAGCCATGTATAAGCATCCTAGTTGTAACCTTTGACCTCATAGTATTCACAGCCCATAGGCCAAGGTGCAAACATACACAGCCAATAACAAATAAGATTTTCTAAGCACCTGTTTATAGAGTAGGGGGAATAGTGGACATTTTCTTACCTAGTTCGCAAAGGTTCAGATCCCACCCTGGCCGCTTACTCGCTATGTGCCCTTGGTCTCTCAGATGTTAAATGAGGAAATTAATATTTCTTAACTCAGAGTCGTCGCGAGCATCACATTAGTTAAGATATGCCAAGTGTTTAGCATCTGATATATGGGAAATGTTCAATATGTTTTATGATTATTAAGTAGGACTTGAAAAGTAAAAAGAAAGAAAAAAGGAAATGTTGAACTTGGTTAATCAGGAGAGTCTGGTTTTTACCTTGGATTAAATCAGTTTATGGAGCCATCAGTCAGCTGGTTGGGGCATTAGTTCTTACAGTTCAAAGAATAGGAAAGGCTAAGATGAAAACTGAACTAAAATAAAGGGTGTATGATCGACTGTTGGCTACTCAATTTTTGGAATTAGAAACCTCCCAGCCATCACAAACAGACGCACACACACAGGGACCCATACACATGTAGGCACACGCGTTCTAAATTGTGAGTGTAAAGTCTGCAAAAGGAGGAATGCCATATTTATTTTTGCATCTTCGGAGTCTAGCATGATAGCCTGCACAGAGTGCGCTCTAAGTAATCATTTTGTTTTTTCTCATAGGCCCAGTTTTGTCAGGTTCTTCTTGAAGAATTAAAAACAATGCCAGCCTAAAACTAACCAAATAAATAACAAAAAACAGTTTCAACCTTAGACCAGCAGTTTTACCTGTGACTGCTAGAAATGTAAGGTGGTACAATCATCCAGGAAAGCAATTTCCTTTTTTCATTAAGAGCTTAAAAAAATGGGACGCCGGAGTGGCTCAGCAGTTAAGCGTCTGCCTCTGGCTCAAGGCGTGACCCTGGGGTCCCTGGATCAAGACCCATGTCGGGCTCCCCGCATGGAGCCTGCTTCTCCCTCTGCCTGTGTCTCTGCCTCTCTCTGTCTCTCATGAATAAATAAATAAAATCTTAAAAAAAAAAGAACTTAAAAAAATCAGACTGTCCTCCTCATGTAACTTTTGAGACTCTGTAATAAGGACACAACTTTGCTTTACGCAGAAAGGTATTCATCTGCGTATACTTATTAAAGGATAAAGCTTGGACACAGCCCCTACAGCTGTAAGGACAGAGAGGAACATGATTAAGTAAACCTCGTATGCTTCAGTAGAATTTACAATCCACATTCTTTCAGGAGGTGATTCCTTCAGTTTTGAAATCTGGTTTATATCAAGTGAGGTAGGTGGCGTCCACATAAATTAGATCCTTCTAATTAAGTAGGTAGAAAAGGCTGGAAATAAATTAATTTGCTAATTTAAATATTTGTATGCATGAATTAATGAATATTTATGAATCATTATCTTTGCAATCAATAAAAAGCCCCAACAAAAATAATGTTATCTGGGGAGGAAATGCAGAAGACGAGATCGCCTCCATCGTAGACTCTCAACCGTCAGTAGAATGCATGGGATGAAGGTCGTTGACTGGATGCCGTGTCCACAGGTGCTGCTTCTAAGCCTACAGTTACCAGTGAATTTTTTAGTCCAGGTGCTTTACGTGCATGTATCCCTTCCAGACTTGCTATTTTTGTGTGTGTGTGTGTGTGTGTGTGTGTGTATTTCTTTTATGATACAAAGAAACTTCATACCGATTTTACATAAAAAAACCCAAAAGGAAAACTCACCATCTCATGCATTTATGAAACAGATTTTACTATATTTTTTCCTCACTTTCAAGTCTTACTTTACATTGGACAGTAATATATTTCATTTTCTCTTAAAATTTTTTTTTAAAGCTTGTTTTTCTACTGTAGTATAAAAATAAGTCTCCCAAATCTTCGGATCTTAAGAAATCAAAAGATAGCTACGAGTTGGTTGAGAAATGCATTTTGTGTACTTACAACAGTTATGCAACTCGTAATTATCTGGTTGATTCCTTTTTCTTAAATGCTTCAGTAGGTTTTAAAATCTATATACTTTGGGGAGGCATTTCCCTTATTTTTGAAATTTAGTTTATTTATACCAGTTGAGGTAGAGCCTGCTTACTTCAGATTTTTTTGTGAGTAGCTGGAACAATGCTATAATAAGCAAATTTGCTAATGACTCATTTAACTATGATAAAATACTTTGTGTTATTTTTTTGTAAGTGTATTGTTTCTTAAATTTTTTTCATGCATCCTTGCCACTATGCTCTTTAGGCAGAGTGAGCCTAAATTTGCCAGGGTTTCTTTGAAGTGAGGGCAATTTATTGACATTTTTCTTTGATATACCTTAATTAGTTTTCTCTAAGATTTCTTTGACATTGAGTTCAGTGGCATTTTCTCACTAATGCGTGTTGTGTACATTTCATCTTACAGAAAATCCATATTACGTTTTGTTTATTGTGGGTCATACTGGACTTAAATAGTGCATACCACTAGTCTGATGGTTTTCAAGAATTATTTCTGTTGCTATCATGTAAATATTTGGGAATATTTTAGTGTCAGTTAATAGTTCTTTTTTTTCCAAGCATCCTTTTTGTTAAGAATATACTTTATCCCCAGGGTGTGAGCAAATAGCTCAATAGCACAAAATTTATTTTCTGAATTGTTATGGAAAAAATAATGAAACCTCCCTGCAGTCATAAAAGATAGCAATTTAGTTCAATATCTCATGGGATATTGGGACGCCCGGGCGGCTCAGTCATTGAGCGTCTCTGCCTTTGGCCCCGGTGTGACCCCGGGGTCCTGGGATTGAGTCCCGCATCGGGTTCCCTGCATGGACCTGCTTCTCCCTCTGCCTGTGTCTCTGCTTCTCTCTCCCTGTGCCTCTCATGAGTAAGTAAATAAAATCTTAAAAAAAATAATATCTCATGGGATCTTATGTGAATGTACATCTAAGCTGCAGCAGTACAGGAAAAGGGGATGTGAAGCATCATTTTTCCCTTTTGTATTTCTCATATCTTGATAGAATTTACATTGGTAGATAATACAATGTAAGACCAAAAACACCATACCCTCCTCCGTGTTATGTTACTCTTGACATTTGTATTTAATTTCATATTTCATTGCTATTAATTACATATTTGATAATTATAGTAATCCTTATTGCACAGAATCTTCTAAGCTAAAGTAGATTTTGTTTAGTAATGTTTTATAGCCAGTATTTTTAGTCATGAAGATGAATGTTTTTTCAGTAAAACACTGAAATATAAGCTATTTAGAAATAATGCGTGAAGGCTATGAAAGCTTCAAGAAAATATTTTTTTAAGTCCAGATTATTTCTTTTTTATCTTCTAATCCTATAACTCATTTGGAAAATAGACCTACTTCTTCACATGGCAAAGTAAATATTCAGTTTTGTAATAGTAAGTAAAAATCAAGTTTTGTCATGAATTCTAATTTTAACCAAATACTTCTCTGAAAACAAAGTATTGACTGAGAATATTAGAAGCCAGAAACATAGGCACTAAAGACTGTTAAAGTTCTCTATTTTGTTCTAAAGTGTGAGTGTACAGATAAAATATGATTTTTTTTGTTGAGAACTTCCCCAACATAGCCAGAGTCTGCAGTTAGATTTTCAGATAAGTTACCTCAACTTTCTATCTCATTTTGCATATGTAGCTGAAGCTAAAACTTCAATCAGAATTGGTTTTTTTTTTTTTATTCTTTATTTTTAAGTAGGCTCCATACCCATTGTGGAGACCAATATGGGACTTGAACTCATGATGCTGAGGTCAAGACCTGAGCTGAGATCAAGACTCAGATGCTTAACCAACTGAGCCACCCAGGCAACCCTCAACCGTAATTCCTAAGAATTGATGGCATTCAACAAACACTTTTATAATGTTAGAGAAAAGGTACTACAAAAAAAAAAAAGAAAAGAAAAGAAAAGAAAAGGAACTGCAACTGGGATGAATTCTAAAAAGAAATGTGGGAAAATGGGGCCTTGGGGTAAAACCATTAAACTTCTGGTGAAAGCACATGTTTTGTTAGATTAAAAAACTACGACTCTATGGTTGAAAACAAATCAGCGAGAGAAATTTCCATTTGATAATTGACCAGACAACAATATTTTTTGGACAAATATATTTAGACTTTGTGGAAATTGTGCAAAACCCTAATCACTGAAATTTGTATCTGAAAAGGGTCAAAGGATCATAGGATATAGGAGAGGAGGCTAAGGAATATGACCTGGCTAAATATATGGCCCCCTGGCTGTATTGTTGGTGGCCAATAAGATTCCAGGAAGCAAGAGGACCACTAGGGCGGGCTTTGGGGTGAAAGAAGACGATGTGGGTTTAGAGTGGAAGAACAAACCATGACCCCGGGTTGGAGCAGAATGTCTCCTGCTGCCCTCAGAGCTTTGTAGAGAAACCTAATGTGACCAGACTCACTGCGTCCTGCAGGGAGACTAGATCATATTCTCCAGAGGTTTAATGACATCCTTTTGTTGTCTAAAACCTCCCTGGCCTCCTGCCAGGTAACACGTCAACCACATTCATTCATTCACTCATTCATTCACACTCTTTCCTCGTGTATCAACTCTGACCAGCTCTGGGACCTCGAAGTCCATGGAGACGCAGTTGCTGCCTTCAAGAAGCTCACACGGTCTAGCTGGGTGGGTGACTGTACCAGCTGGGAAAGCCCAAGGGTTGATAGTTATTGAGTATGTCACTGTGTGCCAGACACTGTGTTAAATAACGTGTCTATAGCATTTAATCTTCCCAACGATCCTCCGCAGTAGTTGTTTGTTTTGCCCTCACTTTGAGGATGAGGACACCGAGGCATAGGACCATGTAGTGACGTTGCTCATAACCAGTAGAGGCTGGATTGAGACACAGGACGATATGGCCCGAGACCCTTGCCCTTCCTACCGCGACATGGAACCGCCTAGCAGGATGGAATACTGTGCAGCTGTTAAACATGGTGCCAGGGATTATGTATTGAGTGAAATATGTTTGCGGTATATTTTGTGGGGAAGGGCAGACTGAAAATCGGAGGGTGTGTTCTCAATTCCAAAAAGCCACCAAACCATTCCCATTACTGACGCTGGATGGGGAGATTGAGGTAAGGGCCTCCTCTGCCTCCCTCCCGTTCCTCCTCCAATCCTCCCTTCCTTTCTTCCTCCTTTGTGTATTTTCCTAACCTTTACGATGAATATGTAGTAATTTTATAACAAGAAATCTGTAATTAAAGGTTTCCATTGGGAATACATCTTCTATACATGGAGAAAAATGAAAGATATCCAGTCATCTTTTTTTAAAGAGAGCACGCGCACGTGACATGGTAGCCGGTGGGAGTGGAGGGGGCCGCATGGAGGGAGAGGGGGAAGCAGACTCCCCGTCCAGCAGGGAGCCCTGTGGGCACTGGATCCCTGACCCTGGGGTCATGACCTAAGTGGAGGGAGAGGGAGAAGGGGACTCCTGTCCACCAGGGAGCCCCATGGGCACTAGATCCCTGACCCTGGGGTCATGACCTGAGCCAAGAGCAGGTGCTTCACCGGCTGAGCCGCCCAGACGCCCCATATGCAGTCATCTCAATAGGAATACATCTGTTTAGTGCATCGAGGTCAGACTACAAACTGTATGTACAGTTTAGTGATGATACAGACTCTGTTTTGTGCACAGATTTATCGAGTAGCTCATGGGATCACAGCCATAGGGACATCCTATTGCTTATTTCAGTTTTATTAAAGGGTAAGTGATTTAATTATGAGAAAATCATATGGAGTTGTCTTTATATGTCCCACATAGTGAAGTTCAGACTTCACACCCACCACTCGCAGAGCAAAAGGGGAAAGCTCTTTCGCCGGGGCAGGATGTCAAGAGTCGGTGTCGGCTCTTGCCCAGGTTGGCCTGCGGTGCGTGGCCCGACGAGGGCAGATCCCAGCACACGGGGGCTCCGGCAAAGGGACCCTGGATGGCTGCAGTAGGGGTGAGTGGTGCTTGGGACCCAGGCCGGCCGGGAGGCCCGAGGGCAGGGTGCAGGGAGGGGGTGCGGAGCGGGGAGCGGGCCAACGCTCCCTGCACCTACCTGCAGGGCTTGCGTGACCACACTGTGTGTCAGAGGACCAGAGACGTCCTGACGCAGCAAACAATCCTCCCACGGTATTTTCTGATAATTAAAGCTCATCCACGGGAAGCACATAAAACGTGGTGTCTTAAATTCCCTTATGTGAATTATTTGTTTAGTGGTTTTTAAAAGAAGAAATGGAATACTCACCAACCTTTTTCGGTTTCTCCGTGCGTTGCCCAACTGCCTAGTCCCAGAGTTATGAAAACAAATTTGCCAAACAAGTCACAGCTTCATTCTAAAACCAGGAAGAGTGATTCTTTGGTGATTTCCTGTTTTCAGTCATCTGTCCCCTTGTTAGTCTTGATTAGCAACCGTAATAGTTACTTCTGCAAAATTGTCGCGTATGAAATGGCTGGAAGCACCCAACTGGGGAATTAGAATGGTTGAGGTGGCTAATCTCCTATTATTTTCAAATTAACCCACTTTCGTTATCCAAGCATCTAACTGGATGTGTTCCCTCCACCCCTGGCTTCATTTTGACAATTTGAATTTGACAATTTGAATTTGAATTTGACAATTTGAATTTGACAATTCATTTTGGCGTGCTGGTTTCCTCCCTGTACAGAATTAAAGGACAGGGGCGCCTGGGGGGCTCACGATTAAGCATCTGCCTTAGGCCCAGGTCATGACCCCGGGGTCCTGGGATGGAGCCCCGAGTTGGGCTCCCTGCTCAGCTCAGTGTGGAGATCTGGTGTCCCTCTCCCTCCGGCCCTCCCCTCCGCTCCTGTGCTAGCTCTCTCTGTCTCAAATTCATAAAATCTTCTTCTAAAGAAAGAAACTACAGGGATGTGTGGGTGGCTCAGGGGTTGGCCACCTGCCTTCGTCTCAGGGCCTGACCCCGGGGTCCCGGGATCGAGTGCTGCGTTGGGCTCCCTGCATGGAGCCTGCTTCTCCCTCTGCCTGGGTCTCTGCCTCTCTCTGTGTGTCTCTCGTGAATAAATAGATAAAACCTTAAAAAAAAAAAAAAACCCTACAAATTTCACACTGCCAAGTGATGTACCTTTTTGATATGAACATTCTGATAAAGAACATAACACCATCACATGTATTGAATGTTAAGGAATATCATTATGTATTTCCTTTTCTTTAGAGCCGAGGTAGATTTGGGAAACTTCTGTGTTGATACGAGCAAACGCATGTTGACTAAAGAAATTATATTGTCTTTATGTAATAATAGTGTTGAATTTCAGGAAGATAACTTTTCATAGAGTATCTCAGACAGTTGGACATGCTTATAAAAGTTAAGATAACCTAGTCACATAAGGAGATAAAATATTTTTTCAGTATCTTTATAGTTAGGGAAGACTAAAAGGATTGTTTTAATTATTTATGGTTCTTAATAATGATTTTTTCTTTTTCTAAGGATATTGGTAATACCTATTAATTGCAGAGGGGTAAAATCCATTCAGATAAATAACGGGAGGAAGGAATCAAGCCTAAACTCCTCACTTACAAACAACCACTGTGAACCTTTTATCCTTCCTGACTTTATCTCAATTATTTGAAAATTATATTTCTAATACATAATTATACAGATAAGTTTATGTAAAATATTTATAGATTATATAAATACATTTTTTAAAATAACATTTGATTGCCTAGGTGTGTAGGCACTAAATACTGTTTCAAAATGGATCTCAAAAGCTAAAATTGGATACAGTGGACCCTCATGGTGTGTATTCCTTTACACCCCACAAACCCCCTAGGAGATAGGTACTATTTTTATTACCATCTTATAGATGAGGATGCTGACACAGGTTAAATAACTTTCCCAAGAGCACACAGCTCATATTTGAATAGTCAAGATTTAGCTCAACCCTTCATTTTGAAGGCACTATACTGTTGTGAGTCATGCATAATTCTTTACAAATCCAGCTATGGACTTTATGTAGGTAGATTTTCTTCTTTCCCCAAACCTTGAGCCCCATGTATTTCGATGATCAAAGGCCTACGGGGATAGTGAGGAGCAAGGGGAAGGCAGGCAAGCTAAGAAGCCCTGGTTCTCCACCCTCGTCCTGAGTCCTAGGATCTCCGATGATGCCGAAGGTGCGGGAGGCTGAGGAGAGTGAGAGGGTTTTTTCCCCCTCCCTCCTATTTTTTTTTATTTATTTTATAAAATAAATAAATATTTAGAATATTTTAATTTATATTTTGAATAAAAATTAGTAAATTTTCTTTGTTTTTCAGGAGATCTCTTAGAAATAATGAGTCAATATAATATAATTATTATTATAATAATATAATATAATATTTTCATTAAATATAAATTAAAAATTTTTACTATTTTTTTAATTTAATTTTTTTTTATTGGAGTTCAATTTGCCAACAAAAAGCATAACACCCAGTGCTCATCCCATCAAGTGCTCTCTGGCTATTAAGTTGTGGATTCTTTGTAGGGGAGAAAAGGTTATTTGTTACCCATTCTGTTGCATGTTTTTAAAATGTGCTGCAAAAGCCTTAGGGAACAGAGGAGGAGGAACCTAAGACTCTTTGAAGTATAAAAAAACCTCGGAAGATGTGGCAGTGATTGCCAGTGTTAACAGCTCGCCATCTCTCTCTTGCCAGCCCACACCCTTCTATTTTAAGGACCTGGACAGGTGTTTAGGCATTATTTTGAAGTTTATGTTAGCAACAATTATAAAAATAGCTACTTTCACAGATAGGTATTTAAATCTTGTGTCTAGAAAATATATGTGAAAAAGGATAGTTTCTTGATATTTTTTAATAGAAAAAAAAGTCACCTCTTTACCAAGAGCTAATACCAAGAGATATTTCAAAATAACAATGTTTACAACACTACCTCTAAAATAGGATTCAATAAAAATAATTTATGTAGAATTTCTGGGCAACAGTTACATTGTATGAAGAGAGGAACACCTTATTTATATGTGCATGCACTGCTCTGCGAGTTAGTGCTGGGCCCGTTCCCAACACATCGGCATTCGATAACCGCTGACCTGAGATGCACAATGTTTTCTTCAAAATGTGCAACTGGGGGCACCTGGGTGGCTCAGTGGTTGAGCATCTGCCTTTAGCTCAGGCCGTGATCCCAGGGTTCCGGGATCGAATCCCGCATCGGGCTCCCTGCATGGAGCTTGCTTCTCCCTCTGCCTGTGTCTCTGTCTCTCTCTGTGTGTCTCTCATGAGTAAATAAATGAAATCTTAAAAAAAAAAAAAAAGGTGCATCTGTGTATAGGATACATGAGGAAAACATTTTTTGAAGTATGAATTCTGGAGTCATTTAAACAAGTACACTTCCTGTATTTCTGGGTTTTTTTTAATCAGTTACAGAAAATCCTCAGACCTTGAAATATTGCCTCTCTTCAGCCTAGTTTCTCCTTTTTAAAATTAAAAAAAATATATATATATATATATATTTCTTTTTTATTTGAGAAAAGGAGAGTGTCAGTGAGGGTCAGGGGCAGAGGGAGATGGGGAGAGAGAATCTTAAGCAGGCATCATCATGCCCAGCATGGAGCCCGATGTGGAGCTCGAGCTCATGACCCTGAGATCATGACCTGAGCCGAAAACAAGAGTCTTTTGCTTAACTGATTGAGCCACCCTGGTGCCCATAAAAAAATTTTTTTTTTTAAATTTTAATTCGAATATAGTCAACATACGATATTGCATTAGTTTCAGGTGTACAGCATAGTGATTTGACAATTTAGTTTCTCCTTTGAGACTCTCCTTAGATATTAGACCATCTCATTCTCTGTCTTCCTTATCTCTGAGCCTCTTTTGCGTATTTTTGTCTACAGATCTGTGTTGTGGGTAATTTCTTCTGATGCATCATTCTGTTTACCAATTCTGTCTTCAGCTGTGTTTGAATGGTTACTTAATCCTCAGTGCCCATTGTACCAAATTTTAGCATTTGAGTTTCTCTTACGGGCAACCTTAACTATTTTTTAAGAATTGATACCTCAGGACTCATTATTTCTAAGAGAGCTCCTGAAAAACAAACAAACAAAAATTACTAATTTTTAATAGTATAAAGCTTATTCTCTCTTGAAACTATCACATGGGTGCATTAAATACCATTATCACTTTTCTATAGATGATTTATTAAAATGACTTAAAAATACAAACAATGAAAGGATATGTTGGACCCAGATTGTAAACGAGGATAAGTATTTTTCCTGGTGTACTCTGGATTAAACCATGAGCAGAATATTTTTATTTCAGTAGTTATAATTTTTCTAAAGGTTCCATTTGTCAATCTCCTAATCGTTTTTATTATTTTATTTTATTAGTATTTAATTTATTTTTATTACTTCCTATTACTTGGTTATTTTTGTGATATAATTTTTAAAATGTCCTTAAACCGTTCATAAGCTATATTTAATTCCAGTAAATGAGTCCTTGTTGTCTATCTCAGTTGTTATTTCTGCTGACCCTTGCTATGACGGACTTCAGATTTAGTTGATGTTAAACTGAAGAACTAGAAGGTCTAAGTTAAGGTTACTTTTCTCCAAAGACTATTTGCATTTGTCATTAGACTTGTTGACTTAGGACCACCCTGGCTCATGCTCAGCATCAGGCTAATCAGGGACTCTCGGGTTCACCTCTGCCTCCTTGGTACTGCCTCCTATCCCGGTCTCTGCGGTAGCACTGACTAATGCATTTGCTCACAGGAAAACACTAGTTTTCTAGGCCCCTGGGTATCCTTTGTTTATTGTCACCTTGGAAGTTTCTCTTATTTACCATGAGTTCAGATGTGCAATGAAACATTTAAATGCCAGTTGTTCTATATTTGAGAAGACCTTTCAGTGCATCTAACCCATTATTCCCCCAGAAGTGGAATTATGTAACATTTGACTATAACTTCCCTTGAAAGTAGTTTAAGATAAAACCAAGAAACCAAAAACAAACAACAACAACAAAAACAAAACAAAACAAAACAACCCAGAAACCAGTGTCCTGAGCCACAGCTGATTGTGTTAGCTGAATATCTTATTATCCCGGATGATCAAATGAATGTTGACAAACACCCAGAATTGGTTCCTTTATCCCGATCAGATTAACCAAAAAACTAACCAATCTTCATTTCACACTGCCTGCACGTAGCTAGATTCAGTAATTATTCCTAAGGCTCTCCATCTTTATTAAAACACCGCACTCCCCCTTCCAAACCACTTACTACCAACCACTCAACTAAAAACTATGACCGAAGTTGTTTGACTTTAATTGTACTCTTCAATAATAGTATCACTGACATTTCTTTCCTACCTGTATTTTAAAGTAATAAAATGGCACAGGTTTTTTAATCTTGATTTTATTCTTCATTATCACGTTTGCTTTAACAGTTTTTTCTGGTGCTCTGTATGATTTATAGTTTCAATTCAATATGTGCACTCACCTCATCCTTTTATTATATTAGTGCCTAATATAGTTCAGAGCTATGCCTTACTCATATTTCTCAGTATTGGATGATTCTTGTTTATTAGATTTTGAGACTCGCAGATTCACTATCACATCTCTCCTGGGCAATTTATCCAAAGAGAGAAGGTGGCTGCTTATGTCTTTAGTAGCAGCACAATAACTCGGTAGGAGGAGTTAGAGGGGAAAAAAGCCATGTCCTGACATTCTGTTGTACTCTACTAAACATCCAGTTTCTAGAATGTTCGGACCTTTATGAGATCACGGAGCATCTTTAGACCTGAAGTGTAAGTTGGTATAAATCACGCCTCAGTCTCAGTGTCTTTGCTTATGCATCCAAAGTTCACGATTTCTTATCATAGCATGTTGATCCATCACGCTCATCTTAATACATGTAGATTAAAGGGAAATAAAAATGCTCATATCTTGTGGCCCAGTCATTCAAATCTCTTTTGAACGTATTGTGAGGAAATTGTCCAACAGCATTAAACACAAAAAAGAGGGGGGGGGGAACCTTTGTGCAAAATGATGCATATTATACCATTTTCTGTAGTAGAAAAGAATGGACATCATTTAAATGTCTGCTATTTTCTTAAATTAGAGAGCATCACCTTGATGAACTATTTTGCAGACATTTCAGCCATAACGATTGCAGAAAACTAGCAGACAATTAGTGTCCATGGTGAGTTAACAAAATAGGTAATGGGATTGAATATACACATTGATGAGAACTTGACAAATCTGGAGACTTACGGACATAAATTAGACAAGATCTAACGTTGAAAAGAATTGTGTTAGCTATGGGAATTAAAAGTAATTCTGTTCATTTGAAATATTTCCCTTGAACATCATTATGTGGTTTTTATAGCAAAGGTGTGATTTTTGAAAGGAGTCAAGAAAAGAAAGTATAGATAAGTATAGGCCATCTCAATTGGCTCACAGACCAGGTGCTCCCAGAGTTTTTATACTCCCTGGTGAGAGCGGGCTTGCAGTGTGATGCTAAAGGGATATATATTTTTTTATTTTTAAATAATTTATTTATTTGAGGGACGACTGGGTGGCTCAGTGGTTGAGCGTCTGCCTTTGGCTCAGGTCATGATCCTGGGGTCCCGGGATTGAGGGGACACACATTGGGCTCCCTGCATGGAGCCCGCTTCTCCCTCTGCCTGTGTTCTCTGCCTCTCTCTCATGGATCAATAAATAAAACTTTAAAAAAAAAGTTTTTTAAAGTATTTTGAGAGAGACAGGAAGCAGAAGCAGAGGAAGGGGGGGGGAGGGAAAGCAGACTCCCAGCTGAGCGGGGAGCTTGATACGGGGCTCCAATCCAGGACCCCAGAATCTCCACCTGAGCCGAACCCAGACATTTAACCAGCTGAGCCACCTAGGTGCCCCTAAAAGGAGCAGTTTAAACGCATCATCCTTTGGAGGGAGATATCTCTTTGGGAAGGAGATAGCATTTTGAAGAGGCCGTGCTAGCAGAGGACATGAGGCTGGACTATTGATCTCATTTTCCTTTTCCTTTGTATCACCTTGGACAGCTTCTCTCTCTGCCCGTGGCCACCATCACAACCAGATGCCGTGGGCCCTCACTGCCTCTCCTGGCTCTGCTGCAGCCAGAAAGCCGGGTCTGCTGGGCGGGCTCCGCGCCACCTTGACTTCCTTGCTAGCTTTCTAACCCTCCTAATCATCTTTCCCATGTAGTCACCAATTTAAGTGTCCTCTCGGGTCCTGCTGGAAACCTGCCTGAACATTTGCCCCTTTTCCCGAGGAAACTGCCCGGGGTGGCCTCATCCTGCACCCTGCCCTGCCCTACTTTTTGTTTTGTTCTGTGCCAGCACAATCACACCCTGCCCCGCCTTATAGTCCATCGCCCCCCCCGCTTAAGGTCTCAGCTGCGTCGAGGGTCTTGCTGATACCCATGCGCCCACTGCATGATTTGGGCGCGCACCCCTAGGTTGCCTAGGTTCACCCTGCGCACGTACCCTGGTTCCTCAGTCCAGTTTTACTGACAAGGGTCTACACCCCGCTGCTTCTTCTTTGTCTGCTTCTATAGTCGCAGAATCCTGGTCTGCACTGAGCGCCCATCAGGGGATGGTCGACTCAGAAACTTCGGTGGTTTTAATTAAGTTGATAGAGCCCAAGTGTTTACTTGTCCCATGGAAAACTGGCCATTAGAATAGTAGACTTTTTTGGGCACTTACTGTTATATGACACGCCCTGGGTCATGACACTGCCATCTATGACCTTAGTAGATAGATATTGTTATTATGATCTGACTTTCACAATTACGGAAACTGAGGCAGGCCTAGAGAGGCTAAGCAAGTAAGTAAATGGCTGTCAGGGAAGCATGAACCCCACAAACCTCTCCTGGTGAAAATTGGCACAGCTGGAGTCGAATGCAATTTTGGAAAGAGTTGATTTCATTTCAGTATTTCAGAACTTGAGAGATTTCAGATTTCGTATAAACGTCCGAATTTTGACTTTTCTTGAAAAGTGGAAAAGTCTGGCGGCAACTTGCTGGAGTCGAGTAGAATCTGTTCCTTAAAAGGGAAACAGTCTTCCTCTCAGCTGGGACCATGTCACTTATAATTTTATTGTGCTTAATATTTAAAGGTTTTTCTATGAGTGCAAAATCTTGCTTCACCTGGCGCTTGCTGATTACCCAAATTCGTATTTGCAATGTTGAGCATTACGGGGAAAAGTTGATGTGAGGTCCTAAGCGGTTCGAGAGTTGGAGTTAATTGGTCCCTATGAAGCAGACTCAGTGAACATAAGCACTGAAGTGGAAATGAAGGTGTAAGGTTGTCACAGAGTAATAAATAGAAGTAGAAGCCATTTGACAAAGAAAATTCTAGGTTTGCTTAAAATCTCTAAGAAAATATTGTCACTCATTATCATACTGTAGCTTGATATTTCCTGTGCTTTATTTATTTATTTTTAACTACTCTGTCTGCATACCACCAGTCACCAATTTTAGGGTCACACATATCTAAAGAGAAAGGAACATTGTAAGAACTAGTTTGTTTGGTTTTTTTTCCTTGAATATTTTCTCAAGGAGAGGGATTCTCATACAAATCAAGTATCAGCGACCCTTACTAACACTATAAACTCACTCAGTTCCCTTTCTGAGAAATCTGAGTCTGTAAACTCATAATTTCTTTTGGGTTTCTTATAATCTAGAATATGTCAGCTGGGAAATTCTTTTTTCCAGGTTTTATTAATGTTTTTTATTTTTTGAAAGATTTTATTTATTCCTGAGACATGCACACACACACAGAGGCAGAGACAGAGGCAGAGGGAGAAGCAGGCTCCATGCAGGGAGCCCAACGTGGGACTCGATCCCAGGACCCCAGGGTCACGGCCTGGGCTGAAGGCGGCGCTAAACTGCTGAGCCACCCGGGTGCCCCTTTTTCCAGGTTTTAAGAGCAGTTTCCTCTCAAATCTACTTTGTAAAATTAAGGAAAAATTTTAAAAAGAAAAAAATGTCACTAGAAAAATATTTACCCCTGACAAAAATCTCAAAAACCAATTTCATTTTTGTGCTCCCTTCTGAATTTTGTTTCACACTTGTGCAGACATATTTACATCATGGCAATAAAGGTAAGCCTATTTAAATGTATATATGTATGTATCTTTCTACCTTCTTCAGTATTTTATATATACTTCCCCATATTTCTCTATTTTCTTTTTTAGTGGCAGTATAATATTCAATATTTATAGATTTGAAAATAGCTTTTATGTAACTTCAGTGTATGTGTTCATACATATGTGTGCACATTTGCATATATAGTTCTACTTTTCTCTTAATGATTTTAAGAGAATACATGTTTCTGTATCAGATTTATCCTTTTAGTGACAGCATATTATTCAATTACATCAATACCCTCCAATGAACTTGGCTCCCCCGTTAGGGGGCATTTAGATTGTTTATAGTTTAGATTTTATTGTTAGCATTAGACCCATTTAAGAAATTATATCCATAGATAAATTTACAACAGTGGAACCACCGAACATACGTATTGTTTTCTCATTGGTGAGCCACTCTCCAGATATATGCTATTTTTAATGTCAGTAATGAATAAGTTATTTTTCCTGGTCCAAACTCCAGGACTTTTATTATCAAAAAAAGTGTTGCTGGAATATATGCTGATGTAATTCCTTTCATTCGTATTTCTTTATTAGCAATATTTCTTTGGGGGCTTTTGTTGTTGTTGGTATTCGGTTTTTACTTTCTGTGTCTCCTCTTTAATTAAATTTCTGAGTCTCTCATCCATTTATCCATTGGGGTTATGATGGAGGCCTTATTTAAAAACATCAAATGTCTTAATTTAAAAAAAAAAACATTTTTAACCTTTTTTTATTTTACTTAGAAATTAGCCCTTGTTATAGCTGTAAATTGTTTTTCCCTCTTCCATTAAGCTTTTTCATCTTAATTTTTTTTGTCCTTATAGCTCTTATTTTTACCATTTTCCTCTTGGGTGTGCCCCTGCTTTTTTTTCTTTCTAGATCCTGTATCTTAAGCTTTTCACAAAAAGCTATCAGGCTTATCTTTGAGTTGGCTACATTTTTCAATTATGATCACTAGTCTTTACTAACAGACCATTTTATGATTCCTTCTTCACTATTAGCAAAATATAAACCTTTGAAAGGCCTAGCTAGTGCTCGCTTCGGCAGCACACAGGCTGAAAGGCCTAGCTTCTCCTTATTTTTCCCTTTGCCTCATCTTTCTGAGGCGCCTTTCATCCCTTTGTCGAGGCGCAATTGATCCTAATATCTCATAGTACCGGTCACTCAGAATGGGAGCCACCGTGCCCGTGGCTGGATATGAGGCCCACTACTGCTCTTACTAGGAGAGTCCATTACTGCTAACCCTCGTTCTTAGATTTTTATCGGAAGAGGATGAGAAGTGAGAATTCTACTGGTTTCGGTCATTTTGGTGAATCTAGGTAGCTTCCACAAAGCTGTACATACCAAAAGAAGCAAGTGGGAGAGATTCCTTCTTCTTCATCACGTAGTTGCGGCGTCCGGCTGTGTCCCTCGCGCGCATCCTGACCCACCCAGATCTGCACGCCAACACGCGTGTCTTCCGGGCTTCGTTCCCCAGCGGCCCTTCGGCAGGTGACATCACCCTGGTCGTTGTCGCAGAGCACAGCTAAACGGAGCCTTGCACCTCTTGCACTCATGCAGCCGACTTAGTGGGTAGCGGTTGCTGCGAAGTGCCCTGCCCTGGTGGCCCGGTGACGTGCATTACAGGAAACAGCATGTCACTGGTTTCAGTCCTTCGTTTTCCGTGGAACAGAAACGTGGCTTTATATGACGTGATGAAAACGTCCATGGAGTGGAGGTAGGGTGCAGGGTCGATCCCGGCCTTTGAGGAAGCGCGTGAAAGCGGGGCACGACCCCTCCTCTTTGGTTGTTTTCCCTGATCCTCTCCCTGCCACCTTGCTGCGGGGCAGCAGACTGGCCGGTGACAACCGCCTCGGGGCGGGGCCTGCCTGGAGCACCTCAAGGGCAGAGGTCACATCGTGTGGAGGTACCGCAGCGTCAAATCCCTCCCTGAAACACGATAGGACATTTAACAGAAGGGACGAGCGCTTTTACCAAACGAGCACTGAGGAGGCTTTTTGTCCAGTAAATGCCAGGACGCAGCCCTTGTCGTTCCCGGACTGTGATCCCTGGGAAACCGTGATGCGTGTCATTCAAGACCAGAGTCAACTGTGTGAAGAAGCTCTGTTGTCCCTGTTAACTTTAACGGGATTTTTTGTGTGTTTGGAGGCAGCAAAAAACGTATCTGGCCTCCATTTTTCACGGTTAAATGATTTATAATCAGGATCTCCTGATACATTCCTCAAATGTTATTTTTGATGCAAGATTTATCTGGTGAGTCACTGTGTGTGTGTGTGTGTGTGTGTGTGTGTGTGTGTGTGTGTGTGTCTCTGCCTTTGGTCAGTTTTGGGAACATGTCACAGTCACCCAAGCCCACATCCTTGATCCGGACCAGCCTCTGCCCTTCTTGGCTACACATGGAAATGCTGTTGACAGCGGAGAGCTGGGCTGGGCGGGGTGGGGGACGTTCAGGGAGGGGTCAGGATCCCCCCAGCAGGAGGGGGGCTCTGGGCACGTGCAGAATATGGTCACGGCAACAACAGGCAAAACCTGAAAGCCGGTTCCTCACATGTGGTTTTTGAACTATTTTTAGAAGTAGGCCGGCTGTGCCCCATCCCAGCAGGCAAGCCCCCCCACCCCCTCTGCCTTGGCGCACACACAGGTGCACAGGAGCACACGGTGCTCCCACGAGCCCGGGAAGGTCGGGACTGGAACTCAAAACTGAGTCTGAGTGCTTCTCTTTTCGGTGGGGGTGGGGAGAGGTCATTTGGTTGTATTGGTGTCTAGGATAATTGTTAGGATTTAAAAGGCAGAGAAAAGGAAGTGACCCCAAAGTGTAGTGCAGACGAAATGGGCACCATCTCTCCTTTTATCCCAACAACTGTTTCTAAGGAGTGACAAACACAGCTTGTCTTACCTAGGCCCGGTGAGTGAGGCCACATGACCTATCCGGCCGTGCGGCCCTCGCCCCTGGGAGAAATGTGGGGAAAACTGAGCATGATGAATTGCCTTTTGATTTTAATTCATTTTCACCTGGCAAATTAAAATAATAAAATAAAATAAAATAAAATAATAAAATAAAATAGTAAAATAAAATAAAATATAAAATAAATAAATAAATAAAATAAAATAAAATAAAAATAAAAATGGTCATGGGAACAGAGCAACACAGATGTTCAGAAGCCGAGGAAGCAATCAGCAGTTTGAAAAGAATTCTTCATACCCCATGTGCCCAAAGATATGGAACCCATGACTCATGAAGTGTGAACTTCAATTCTGGCCCCGGCGGGTGTCAGTAAATAACAGTTGCATGAAAGTGAAGTCTACTGTGCAACTTCGCCCCAGCTTGTGGTTGCGTGTTTCCTAGAACACTCCAAGAACAGGTTTATGTAACTTGTCTCAAGTCTTGGCAACCGAAGAACGTACTCTAGCCCCATCACAGCCGTAACAGAGAAATGCCATCTACCTAAAGAGGGGTGTTAGTGTAGGTATATGTAGGTAGGACACAGCATGGAAAGCTTTGTAGAAATACAATTCCCCCAGTCGCCGTCCAGGGTTACAGGAAGACAAGACTTGATCGACTTGGCCCGTCATACCAGACTGATATTTTGACATCCTTTGGCCCGTTGTGCTGAATCCCATCTTCGGCTCATCATTAATTCCAGAATTTCTGTAATTTTAAAATGTTTGCATTTCTATCCATCTCCTATATTTCCCTCTATATAATTAGACCCTCTGGCTTTCCTAGTAAGTCATTTTTCCTTTACACTTGCAATTTATTTCAATTTGACCTTTTGTGTGGAGACCTTGATGAGGAAATACACCATGTCTGAACTTTAATTTCATATAGAATACATTGCGAAGATGAGAAGAACCCTTCATTTGGTTTATTTATCTAAGAGCGACTCTAGGGGTGCCTGGGTAGCTCAGGAGGTGAAGCGCCTGTCTTCAGCTCAGGTCATGATCTGAGCCCTGGGTCCTGGGATCTGATCATCTGATGATGATCAGGTCCTGGGATCTGAGCCCCCCGTTGGGCTCGCTGCTCAGCGAGGAGCTTGCTTCTCCTTTTCCCTCTGCTGCCCCTCACCCTGCTTGTGCATGCTTGCTCTCTCCCTCTCTGTCAAATAAATAAATAAAATCTCTAAAAAATGAAAGTGACTATAATACTTGATAAGGATATGTTTGTAAATAAAAATGGGTTGATGAACTTTGTAGGTTACTACGTCAGTATAGTTGCTTGCAATCAAGGACCTGACTTATAGGAGTTTATAACCCAGAATCCAATGCCAAGGGTTTTGAATGCAGCAGGACCCTAATAAATGTTCACTGCGTTTAACTTAGAATGTGTTGTGTTCAAGAGAACGATGCTGGTGGCGCACATCGAGTTTCTCTGACACACGTGTGTACAGGTGAGGGAGTGAAGGGCTGGGGTGACCCGTCCATTTAACAAGATGTTTCTGTGAAGCATCCAAGTTTAATTTAAAATCGTTGTGCATTCTATTCCTGTACACGGATTTGGGAAATTTCAGAAGAACTCAATGATTCAGAACATGACTGACTTTCCTGGAACTACAACCCTTTTTAGCCAAATGCCTTCGTGTAAGTTTCTTAACTGCAAAACTGCCCGGTTTCTTATCTATGAAATGGAAATTCTCCTGGGCTGTACCTGATAGGGTTATTAAGATAATTAAGAGATAATGCTTGTAAAATACTTACTGCTCCGGTCCGCGGTGAATGTTCCAAAAACAATGACTATAAATAGATACATTAATATATTACCAGATTACTCCCATTCCCAAACCAAAACAAATATCACCAGCTGCTCCAGTAGGATGTGCAATGTTTTTCCAATTGTGGAGTCTAGTTCAGACCATCCTAGGCTCCTGTGAGCAGTGTGTGCTCGTCCTCTGCTTCAGTGTCTACAACTTGCCTTTATTTGAAAATATCCCCAGAACATGTGTGAGGATTGGTGCTTTTTTAATTTTAATTTTTTTAGATTCATCTATTTGAGAGAGAGAGAGAGATAGTGCCCGTGTGTGCTTGAGCTAGGGGGAGGGCCCGAGGGAGAGGGAGGGAGAGAATCTTAAGCAGACTTCCCTGCTCAGTGGAGAGTCTGACGTGGGGCTTGATCCTGACCCTGAGATCATGACTTGAGCCAAAATCAAAGGTCAGAAGCTCAATCTACTGAGCCACCTAGGCAGTCCCAGGATTGGCTTTTACATGTTAATTTTTTAAAATGCTGAATTTGAGTTAGTTGCGGGAGGCTTCTTACCTGAGTCTAAATGGCTTTAAGGTTCTTTAATCCTCGACATCCAGGTGCTAAAACAGTACTTTCCAGTCCCAGACAAGATTTTTTTCTTAATTTTTTTTCAACTAGCAAAGAGTCCTATTCTGCAAATATTTAGCATAGGACATAAAGAAACTGAGAAAGGCCATTGAAGTCTCAGGTATCCGTTTTTCTTATATGGATGATTAGGTTACAAGACGTTGGTCGACTTCCTCTCCGTTACCAGGATTTGGACATAGATGGAGAGTTCCTTTACAAGATCAACATTCTGAGCTTTTGGCCTAGTGTGCACGTATAGAATTTATTTCTAGAAGTGCCACCAAGTTATGCTTACAGGCTGCAAAGTGGTATGAAGATTGCGATTATACATGTTGCTAGGAGAATATGATTGTATTAAAATATTTTTTAATTAAAAGGGCATTTTGCTAACGTATGTGTATATACCCCTGCCCTCTTCCAAAAGGCATCCTAATGTGTTTGATGGGACACCTTGAATATGCGTGCATCGTTTAAGACTATGTAGAATTAACTTGCATATGTATATTTAATTTCCATAAAGAGAAGAAGGAAGTGTTGCTAGATATCAGTAGAGTATATTCACTTCAACTTTGCTGTATACCCCGTGAGGATGTTCCTGAGGCTTCCGTGAGAAAGTATAAACAACCCAAGGGCTTCCTAAGAGTTAGTGGCTTTGGCTTCTGCTTGATGCTCCTGGATAATCCTAACACTGCTGTTTGTGTACTGGGTGTGGGGAGGTTGTCTTGGCATCTGCAATCAGTTGTGGTCCATGGATCCCCACAGTATGTTTTTTAAGATTTTATTTATTTGAGAGAGAGTATGTGTATGCAACTGGGGGCGGGGGTGGGTGGGCAGGAGCAGAAGCAAAACTCCATGCTGAGAGCAGAGCCCTACGTGGGGCTCAGTATCATAATCCTGAGATCATAACCTGGGCCAAAACCAAGAGTCGGATGCGGATGCGGAGCCACCCAGGCACCCCTCTGAGTATTATTTTTATTTCTGCATATGCTTTCTCTTGTGGAATGACCTTTTTGCCCCCCTTCCATAAAGAGAAAGGAGTGATTACCAATCAAACCATTGGGTTCTGTAGATTCAGAAACTGGCTGATAATGGAGCTATCCACCCACTGGCCTGTGCAGCCATACCTGTCCAAGGGGCTTCCTTTCCCCTTAGACTGACTTCCCATTTTCCTCCTTCCTAAAATGACTCCATTCTGCTTATATATCCATGGCTAGTCTGGTCCTCAATTCAAGAGAGTAGAAATCCAAGCTTGACTCAGATGCCAAGAACTATTTATAAGGGGGCACCTGGGGGGCTCAGCAGTTGAGCATCTGCCTTCAGCTCAGGGTGTGACCCCGGGGTCCCGGGATCGAGTCCTGCATCTCCCTAATTTAATTTGAAAAAAGATTGTCCTACAGGTCTACCAAATTTTCCCTGAAATATTTAATTCTTCTCTCAGTTTACCTGGAAAAGTGTGCAGAAGACAAGGTTCAAGATCTGAATTGAAAAAAATTCCCCAAGGGTGCTTTACGTGTGTGCATTTGGTGTGGCTGTAAAGAAGAAAGGACAGAGAATGCCACTACCGCCCCCAGCATGGGGGGGCTGGGGTGAGAAGGAGAATGAATAGGTGAATATCAGAAAATGAAGTAAAACATCTGTGCAGGAGATAAGAATCATACTTCCAATAGAAATGACCTGTTACCTCTGATTTTTAGTGTCCAATTTCTACATGATGATGTTTATTTTTCTGTTTGGTACTGGTGGCAGTTGCTGGTATCTTTTGTTTTCCTAGCAATTTTAGGATTTGTCTTCTTTAGAACATAGTGAAAAAGTGCATATACAGTAATGAAGCCAAATTGCATTTTTTTTTCAAGCTCATCTCATCTTGCATAGAGCCTCAAGGAGAGAGAACCGACTTGAATTAAACTAGCTAAATTTTAGAAAGTACCTAATTTTTCAAATGCCTCAGAACTTTGGAATAGTTTGTTCTTTCACAGTAATGTCAGTGGTATTTAATGGCAAAGTAAAGAGACCTGGAGGTGTTGACTTGAATTTTATTTAATCTTGTTGATTTTAAATTTTGTCTGTCCTCAGCAGTCTAACCCTTTAGATAAAATGAGGCTCACATTTTACGCAGGAAGACTGACAGTCTCCAAACGCAAAATGTTTCCTCAACTCACTGAGTAAATAAAATCTCCCTGAGTCACTAGAAGTTGTTGGGTTTTATAGATTTCTTCCCCCTTCCTTTGTTGTAGGCAGGTGAGCTGAAAATGGCAGCTGCCAGGACATGTTCAGTAGATACATGCTTAATTTTCTTTTTCTTTTTTTTCTTAAGATTTTTTTACTTATTTTTAATTTTATTTTATTTATTTTTTTTAAAAAAGATTTTATTTATTTATTCGTGATAGAGAGAGAGAGAGTCAGAGACACAGGCAGAGGGAAAAGCAAGCTCCACGCAGGGAGCCCGACGTGGGACTCGATCCCGATACGTGCTTAATCCTCATTGATGATTCCATACTCTGGAATTATTAACTTTTCATAGAGGAGGTGCTATCTTTCTAGTTGGCCCCATTGAGCCCTACAGCAATGATCCTTTACTTATCAAAATACAGCTTCATGAAGCATTCTTTGAAGAAACTAAGTTAGATCTTCTGTTTTCTCATTTCCTGAGATGATTCACTTGCTAACCGGTGTTTCAGATCCAGTTCAGGGTGGCTCTGCAGATGCCTTAAGGCTTCATCATATGTATTATTTAGAGAATTAATTTATATAAAAATGCACATTTGAAGACTTTATCCATTTCTGTTTTCTGACCTTGAATTTGCTTCCGAGCAAATATCACACTGGCCTCTTATCACAAGTAGTAGGAGATTTTCCATTAGTTCCCGTGTATGTAGGCGGGGTTTTTTTCTTAATTTTTCTTCCCAGTGGCTGGCAAAAGTGATCCAAGGAATGTTCAGACAAAATGGCCCACAGAAGAAATACATTTGAAAAATTCTGCTTCTGGTCAAACTAAATTTATAGTCTTGACGGCTGGGAACTTTTAGCGAGGTACAGCTCTGTATTAAGATGAGAAATCTAATTTTCTTGTAATTTAGGTTTAAGTGAGGATATTATTTCTGCAGGTAGTTCCTGTCGCCTTTTGTTTGCATGCTATACTTTGATCTCTCTCTCATCCTGAAGTGACCTCTCACTGTCATGCTTTTTTATTTTATTATTTTATTTTATTATTTTATTTTATTTTATTTTATTTTAATTTATTTTTTTTACTGCTGCACAGTTGATCCTCCTACCTGCCATGACCTCAGAGCTCTTTGTTTATATATCAGCGTGGCCTTTGCCATGGTACGTTGTGACTTACCTGCTTAGAGAAGACATCATAGCACTTGCTTATGCATTTATCACAGCAGGTTATAATGATCTGTTTGAGCATCTGTCTCCCTAAGTGAGCTCTGAGCTACTCCGTGACAGCAGCCACATTCAGATTTTTAGCTGTAGGCCCACTGCTACATAAGCAAGTGCTCAATTGGTTTTTTTTTTTTAAATGAATGAATTGTTCATAATAGTACCCAATATTTACTAAACGTTTTGGTAAATACTTTGGGTAACAGTGACTGAAAAGCACATGCCAGCACTTTTATTTTTATTTTTTTTAATTTTATTTATTTATTAGAGACAGAGAACAGGGGCATGCAGGAAAAGGAGAGGGGGCCAGAGGGAGAGGGGAAGCAGAGCCCCCCACCCGCCCCGAGCAGGGAGCCCGATGAGGGTCTGCATCTCAGGAAGGCAGCCACTTAACCGACCGAGTCACCCAGGTACCCCGCAAGTGCCAACACTTTTAATAGTTGGAGGTTTTCTCCGGTGCATTAGGTGGATGGTATCTTTAGGAGCCATTGATAGAGAAAATACATAATAATCAAAATTTACCAGGAGTCTTACAATAGTGAAACAGTTGGATTTTGTAAAACATGATATTGTGCTCTGCAGACATTTGAAATTCTAAATATATAAATGTGTGTAATATATGTCCCTCTACCGATAGTCCTTGTTGGACATTTAGATTTAAGTATTTACAGTACCTGTGTGCCCACCCCACCCCCAGGGTTTTGCTGTTCATAGGTCGGAAGCCACTGATACAGGTAGTATTTAATACTCATAAGGCTGCCCTGAGGCAGACTCCCTGTTGGCCTAGGACTGTCTCCGTTTATGCCTCTTGCTCTGGTGTAATTACTAGTAGCTTCCCCTTTTATTTATTTTATTTTTTTATTTTTATTTTTATTTTTTAGCTTCCCCTTTTACTCTCAGAATTGCCTTGGTATGGACAATAAATTATACAGCCAGTCTACCTTTTGGGCAGAGGGTTATATTTCATTTGTTTTATCATGACCCAGAAAAAAATTATACATAAAAGAGAAAGTGAGAATCATATTATTATTTCCATCTCTACAGATTTTAGGAGCTATTACAAAGAATTCATTTATTTACAAAGAATTCATTTCATTCATTTATAAATTCGTTTATATCCATTTGGCAATAGCCTCTTGCCAAACCTATTTCCCCAAAACATGTATTTTATTTAAATGAATCTGTGTACTTTATGTACACTCCACCCCCCGACCCTATGTTTTTCTCTTCCTCACCTCTTACTCTCTCTCTGCCCTGCTGAAGCGAATTGTCCATTAATGTTAACTGGTTAAACTGATCTCAACTCTTTCCATCCATACCCGTGTCTACAGTGTTGTGTTCCATGTTTGGATTTCACCTTCTTTTCACTAAAGAGACTCTTAAGATTCCTATGTTTTCTTCCCATACCTGTTCCCAACCACAAGCAGAAGTGCAGTGATATTTTCCCCCCCGAGGGCTTCTACTTTGTTTTCTGCAAATACCACTTGGACACTTTATTCCCCACCTGCCACATAGACACAGCTGGAGCTTCTACATCCTTCCCAAGAGTAGACACGTCGTGGGTACCCCAGGTACCACTTGTGGGGGACCTCATCTTCCTGAACTCGAGTCTGTCATCCACGTTCGACCTTTAGGCACCTCCCCGCACAAACCGCCCCCTTTCTCCCCAAGGGCCTGGCTGGCCTGCCTCTGGTCAGGTCCTCCCTCCTCTGGTGTTAAGGGGGCCTCACCTGAGGTCCTCAACCTGTAGTGAGCAGAGGTGACCTCCACTCTTGCTCATTCTCTGTGTTCCGTGGCCAGGGTCCGTGCTTCTCCAGAGGCCTCTTGCCCTCACCTGCGGTCCAAGCCATTTCTCTCCTCTTACTCACCATTGGAATGAGAAAGAGATCTCTGTCGGTTTGTTTGGGCCCCTGTAACAAACACCACAGCCTGGGTAGCTTATGAACAAGAGAAATTCGGGTCTCCCAGCCCTGGAGGCTGAACAGCCAAGCTCAGGGTGGCTCCTCAACAGGGCAAGGGCTGCCGTCCAGCTGGCGGTCCTGTCCTGTGTCCTCACTTGGTAGAAATGGCTAGGGAGCTCTGTGGGGTCTCTTCTCACGGATCCCATATTCATGAGGGCTCTACCCCCAGGACCGAATCCCTTCCCAGAGACCATCACATTGGGCCTTTGTGTTCCAACATGTGAATCTGGGGGACACACGGCAATTCAGACCTTAGCATCAAAAGAAGCTGCCTTATTTCTTGGTTTCCTAGACAAAGTCCTCTGGGCGAGATGGAAGAGATTTAAGTGGTACCACTGAAGGTCACGTCCTAAAGAGGATCCCAGAGTGTATACAACATGCACCCCAGCAGTTTCCCCAGAGATTGAGGGAAGCGTCTGTCTTCCCTGTTTTGGGAGGAGTTTTCATTCTGGAACCCGAAAATCAACCAACTCTCCTCTTCACCGGGAACAGCCTGGGGACCAACCTAACGTCCCGGATTCCTCAGGGTGGGGGGTGCAAAAGGGTCTCCCTTTTCTGCATGTGTTATAATTATTTTGTATTTAAATCCTGTGAACTGTAAGTACTTTGCAAATAATTATATAATAATATAATAATTATATTGCAGCATGGTAGCACATGTGATTGTTTGCGTGTTGGCTGTTTTAACATGCAGATTCCTCTAGCAGAGATATATCTGGGTAGGAACTTCAATGTTTTTGTGACTGTGGTTGATTCTCTAAATGTACAGGATGCCCGCTAATTGATTTACATTATTACTCTCGCACTGATTGTCTTTTCTTAAATATCACGAAAATAGCACTGAATTCGGCTAATACCAGCTTTCCCAGGAAAAATAAAATCAACGTTTACAGCTGGAAATAATTTAGTCCTTGGCACTGAGCTCCTTAACTTTCTATCTTGGGAAAAATGCTTTTTTTTTTTTTTTTTTTTTTGATCCAACAGTTTATTGCAAAAATGGTTCAGGCTTCTGTTTACATGATGAAAAAAGAAAATAAATTATATTATTTTATTGGGAAACTGGGACTCAAATGCCTTCAAAGTAACTTGGAAATTCCAAAACTTCTTCAACTATTTCATTTCTTTCAGAAGGAAATGCAGGTCTAATGTTCTCATCAGATTATATTTGTGTTTTCTGTCTTCTCCCAAAATTTCTTAATGAAATTGATCTCTCTTGTTATTAGCTTATCCTTAGATTGAAGTTTCCCCCCATAAACATTATTCATTGGTTTCTTAAGGTCTTTTAAATGATGATGTATTGACTTAAAATAGGATAGCTAACACAAGCTGTTTGAGTGATAGGCAGTAAATTTGTAGGTGCTACGTTTTATGCTTTCTAAAACGCTGAGGGGTGATTCAGTAGAAAGATGGTGAGCCAAAGTAATCTCACTTACTACAAACAAACAAAAAAAATAACCGTAAGTGGAAAATCACATTTTTTAAAAGAAATAAAATACTCTGTCCATTAGAATAAATAAGGACAGCCAACCGGGTCTATAATTTTCTGCAACTCACCACTTCTCATGTTTCTTACCATGTCCTGTTGAAGAATAGCATGTAAGAAATAAGTGAAAGACTATGAATCTGTGCTAAATACTGGGTCAAGGCCAGGAGCGTGGGACTCACTGGGGGTGGCGGGGGGGTGTGCTTGTTGGAAATCTTCAGACCAGCAATCCATGACTTGCAGCACTTGAGGGCTAATGGCCTTTAGGTAGATAAACATATTCTTAATTATGGCCTATCTTGAGCTGTGCTGTTTGGTATTAGGGTATTATTTTAAATAAGTTCTTTTTTAAAAAAATGTCATAAGCAAGCATTACCAGTATTTTTCAGATAAATTTGCATATCATCAATTCCAACAAATATGTTGCAGTTGGGGTTTTCCTTACAAAAAGAGAAATATAAAATGCGGCCAGTACACAAAAGAGATGCACTACACCCCTTTAGGTCACCTCCTGATAGTCTAACACTCCGTTAGCATCACTTAGCGTTACTTACAGGTTATTTCCCAAAATGCAGGAGTCTTCTCTGAAACTTTCAGAAATGTATTATTGCCTGCAAAACAAAATCCAAATACTGAGATGTTGTCCGAAGGAGTAGATTTTAAGTTTTGCAAAATGAAAAAGCTCTAGAGATGCCATACAACGATGTAAATAAATGTAACATCCCTGACTGGTACACCTAGAAACGGTTAAGATAGTAAATTTTAGGTTATGTGCTTTATTCTATTTTAAAAAATGCCTGGTAGTCAAGGGCAATCATAATCTGGCCCACAACTCTTCCTGGCTTCATTTTTTTGTTGTTGATTCATTTAACAGATCTTTTTCAAGCACCTGTTATGTGCCGGAAACCTATAAAGCACAGTGATGAACAAGACAAGTGCGGCCCCAGACACAAAAATTCAAAATAAAATATTGCTAGAGTGGGAAGGGACCCTGTATTCATTTTTCTCCTTATGCTTTTGGATAGATCTTTATTATTCTCCAGATACGCTTCACTTCATGGACTTTGATAGCTTTGTGATACTCTCGGAGTCCTACACACCCTCTTGGCTTTCGACCTGTCTCTCAATTCTCATGCTTTCCAGACCTTTTTTTTTCTTTTTTAAAGATTTTATTTATTTATTCATGAGACACAGAGAGAGAGGCAGAGACACAGGCGGAGGGAGAAGCAGGCTCCCTGCGGGGAGTGGATGCGGGACTGGATCCCAGGACCCTGGGGTCAGGCCCTGGGCTGAAGGCAGAAGCTCCACCGCCAAGCCCCCTGGGCCTCCCCTTTCTAGACCTTTTAAGACAACTTTGCACATGACCCAAAGATCAGGCCCTCCTATTGACGACCTTGCTATGTCGTGTCATTTCGATTTCCTCGTGTCGCTGGCCCGGCTCAGTGGTCAGTGCAGTGTTTGCCTGTAAACAGACACAGAGGAATGTGTGGTAGATGAAGTGACACTATTAAAATAACTTAAATCCTTTCCTTGGCGCAATGCATTTCCAAATGCATTGTTTTGATATTTATTTGTATCTATTTTATATTTAATTTTTACCTTCATTATCTGTACATGATTATGTTTTTGTTCGTGACACTGATCGTTTGGGGCCCTGCAGTTCCCATCGCATACGACCTGGTGCGTAGGTGCCCCGGGACCAGTATCCCAGGTACCTAGACTCCCACTGGGAGGAAGGCGCTCGGGTCAGAGCAGGGACGTTGCCTTGCATAGCTCACGGGGGTCACGGCCTGGTCACTGCCAGGCCACAGCCAGCATTGCCTCTGGGGCGGGAGTCCTGCATCACCTGGCCCCCGGGAAAGCCCGGTCCCCCCCGGGGAGAGGCGGGGGGCAGTAACCCGGCTGAGCCCGCCGACCCTCTGCGCGTCCCCGGACCCCACTGAGCCACAGCGAGGACCGTGCCGTGGCCTGGGCGCACTGAAGCAGCCTGGGATCGGGGCTCCCCGCGGCCTGGACACCAGCCGGGCCCATCCCCGCATCCACCGGAGCCAGTGGGGACATCTGGCTTGGACCAAATATTTTCAGTCATGTCTTTTTTTAAAATTTCAGCTTCATTGAGGTATAATTGGCACATACAATTGTATGATATTTAAAGTGTGTGCTGGGATCCCCGGGCGGCTCAGCGGTTGAGCACCTGCCTTGGGCCCAGGTCCTGGGTTCAAGTCCCGCATCAGGCTCCCCGCAGGGAGCCTGCTTCTCCCTCTGCCTGGGTCTCTGCCTCTCTCTCTGTGTCTCTCACGAATAAATAAATAAAATCTAAAAAAAAAAATTTAAAATAAAGTGTATGTTGTGACAATTTACACATAAATTGTGAGAGGCTTCTTCCCTTTTAGCTACCTTTGTGGGGGGGGGGTGTGGGGATGTGAGTTCTCTTAAGCTCTGCTCTCTTGGCTAGTTTCAGTCTTGTCCCTTTATTATTCACTCAGCCCTGGAAGGACGAGTGCCTAACAAAAACTTGATAGAGTCATTAAAACATGCTGGAGCTGCGGCTTTTGAGTCGAATTGCTGAAAGTAAAAGGTGCTTTGATCACCTGAAAGTAGCTTTGATCAACTGAAAAGCAGCTGGCACTGGCTTTGGGAGAACCAGGGCATTCTAGTGGCCAAAAGGGTCATGTTTTGTTTTGTTTTTGTGATTTTTGGTTGTGGTGAACAGCTGACCAACACGGCCATTCTTAAGTGTCCTGCTGAGTAGCAGGAAGTGCACTTACACTGTCGTGCACACGTATCTACAGCTGGTTCATCTCGCAGGATCCAAACCCCATATCCCTCGCATAGCAGCCCCCCTTCCTCCCATCGCTCTCCGGCCCCCCGCAACCACCCTATGAAGGGTGGTCTTCCTCTGTCCTATGAAGGTGACTACTCTACATGCCTCATGTAAGTGGAATTATACGGCCCATGTAGATTCACCCGTGTTGGGGCCCCTGTGGCTCAGCTGGTTGAGCGTCTGCCTTCAGCCCAGGTTGGGGTCCCAGGGCCCTGGGATGGAGCCCCGTGGCGGGCTCGCTCTCAGCAGGGAGCCTGCTGCTCCCTCTCCCTCCGCTCCTTTGTCCCACCCCCACCCCAGCTTGTGCTTACTCTCAAATAGGTAAATAAAGTCTCACCTTGCAAGCAAAGGCTCATCCTTGTTGTGCCATATACGGGATTTTCTTCCTTTTCAAGAGTGACTAGTATTCCGTTGTGTGTGTCCATCCTGTCACCCACCCCCCCTTGCAGGCTGCTTCCACCTCCTGGCTGTTGTGAACAACACAGCTGTGAACATGGTGCGCACATACCTCTCTGAGATCCTGCCACCTTCAGTTCTTTTAGGTATATACCCAGAAACAGGATTGTTGGACCATACGATAATTCTATTTTTGATTTTTTGAGAATTTGACCCTCTGCTTTCCAAAGCAGCTGTACCACTTTACGTTCCCACCTCAATGCACCAGGGGTCCGATTTCTCCATGGAACTGCATGCTCACCAGCTCTTATTTCCTGTTTTATTATTCCTTTATTTTTTTTTTTAGTAGCCATCCTAGTGGATATGAGACGGTCACACATTCGGGGTTTGGATTTGCATTTCTTTAATGATTAGTGATGTTGATTGAGCATCTTTTCATTATGCTTGTTGGCTGTTTCTATCAACCTTGGATACATGCTTATTCAAGTTCTATGTCCATTGTTTAACTGGGTTACTGAGGCTTTTTTTTTTAAGATTTTATTCATTTATTCATGACAGACACAGAGAGAGAGAGAGAGGCAGAGACACAGGCAGAGGGAGAAGCAGGCTCCATGCAGGGAGCCTGACGTGGGACTCAATCCCGGGACCCCAGGATCACATCCTGGGCCGAAGGCAGGCACTGAACTGCCGAGCCACCCAGGGATCCCTTATTGAGGCTTTTTGCTATCGAGTTGTAGTCCTTTATTCTGGATATTAACCCCTTATCAGATACATGATTTGCAAGTATTTTCTCCCATTCCATAGTTGGCCTTTTCACTCTGTTGGTCTATAGGACCGGCTTTAATTAAACGTTTGATGCCATCATCTGTATGGGAACTCTCTTTGGGGTCCACTTCTATGTTTGGGTTATCCACCTTCCATCAAACCACTAGCAATTAGTAAGGACAATATTTTGATGTTTTTCTATATACTAACACGTTAATTAAAAAAAAAAAAGAATTGAGCATATTCCTTGTGACTGTAGTAGAGTGTGAAGTGGGGTAGTCTGATTTAAAGTCCCTATAAACTGAATGAGAGTTGAAGAGGGAGCTACGGACACAGTTTTCCCAAGAGCCTGGTATGCCCGGCCCTGAGTTTGTGAAGGAAAATGTGTAGTTTGTATTGTGTGGCCTCTTCAATGGTACCTAATAAAATATAAACTGTGTTAGTAGGGACAACCTCTAACATTGGCATTGCATGGGGATGGAGCTTGTTTCTATAAATCTTCCAGGGGATGGAGCATTGTTTCTATAAATCTTCCAGGGGATGACATACTGAGTAACCAGGACAGAATCCAGGGAAAATGTTTGCCTTTCTTTTTAAGGAAATAAGTGCATTCCGTGGTTTCTGCAGAACCTTTCATCTCAGGGAATATCAATGTGTTCACAAGTTATATATAGTCATCTTCTCCATTAAAATGCAGCTCGCTCCTGGGTGACTGTAAGAGTGGCTGTGAAACTATCTAGGGCATCCGTTCTTAGAATCAGATGCTTCCTAAGTACTCGCAGAGAAAGCAAATAATCATCAATGATGGCGACATATCTTAATAAATGATGTTGCTTTGGGTGTTTATTAATGTTAGTCTTCATTGCCAGGGTTGAATCTTTCCTAAATTAATGTCACTGAGTAATTGGATATTTAGGATAGGAGCTTTACCAACTAGTTTTTTTTTTTTTTTTTTTGAAATGATGTTTTCATTATTGGAAAACACATGAAAGAAATAAAGTGAAGTGTCAAGATTACCTTTGGGAATTTTGTAGTGTTCTCAATTTAAGAAGCTCTTCATTTCCATCCTGAGCCCAATACCAACACTGAACACTAATAATATCCAAAGCCTCAACTACTCAACAGTTCTTTTTGAAAATAAATTACAAAATTATCATCGATATTTGATTTTAAAGAGGATTACTAAAGAACATGGTGCTGCGTTGTTGCTTTCTTTCACTGCTTTGTTTTTTTTTTTTTTTTTTTTTTGGTGTTCTCTACCGACAGTGAAATCCGTATTGCATTTGTCTAAGGAGCCATAAAGCTGGAATTTCCTAAGAGGACTGTATCTAATGATTATGGCAGAGTTCCAGAATTTTCCATTGGGGAACAGGCTTTTATTCTTTTTTTTTTTTTAACTGTCAAGCTGTTGGCAAAAGCAAACACTCCCGTTAAATGACTAAACAAATGGTTTCTGAGGCATGTTCCAGTCCTGGGATCCACAAGAAACATCTGGCTAAGTGACTGCACAGCATTTGGGGCCGTGCATATCAAAGATTAATCATCAAGGGCTCTGACTAATTCCAGCCACTGCCTCTTAATGAATGCCAAATGTGAGCCCATCGGCCTCTTTCTCACATGACACCAGTAATATTTGAATGGAGCGGTTGTCCGCTGCTCTACGTGGTAACATGATTAATCTGACAGAGGGGTTTTGGGGTTCCAGCTGTCCCAGCACGGGACTCAGTGTGCAGAGTGAGATTTCAACAGTGTGTGCATCAGTAACAGGATTCGCAGCCTGGCAGTTCATCATCTGTTACCGTCGAGCTCTAAGTTCCTGTCAGGGTTACTGAGGACTGTATATGCGTCCATCTGGATCAAGCAGGGTTGGACACAGACTCATTAGCTAATGATCTTCAAGAAACCTGGCACGGGGGGGTGGGGGGAGGTTGAAAACCAGCGTCCGGGGTCCCCCAGGTGGCTCCGTTGGTTGAGCATCTGACTCTTGATTTCGGCGCAGCTCACGACCTCAGGGTCCTGGGCCTGAGCCTCACGCCTGGCTCTGTGCTCAGTGTGGAGTCTGCTCGTCCCTGTCTTTCTGCTTCTCCCTCTCCTTCTCCCACATGAATAAATCCTTTTAAAAAGTCAACGTCTGATCCCACCCCGTGAACGAGAGAGACCGGCTAAAGCAATGGGAGGATTTCCACGGAGACGCACAGTGGGCGCAGGAGGAGAGCTGTCGCCGTGACCCGGGATCAAGGTTGCGGAGGCCTCGCCTTGCGTGCGGGGCTCCCCAGGCTGCTGTAGGTGTTGACGTCCAGCCGGCAGACGGGGAAGGCGGGAGGGTGGGGGCGCGTGGGGCCTGCCCTGGGCCTGGCGAGCCCCCCCCCCGGGGTGCAGCTCCCGAGGCTGGGCAGTGCAGGCGAGCTCAGAGAGCGGGTCTCCGGGCCGGCCGCCCAGCTCGTGCCAGAGGAGGGGGAGCCTCGCCTGGGTGGGGGGTGCACGTGTGCTGGGGGGCTGAGCCCCGTGCACACGTGACATCCAGGAGAAAGACATTTTTCAGGATGAGGCTGGTGTGCAGCCCTGGGGTCCCGGCCCTCCTGGGTCATGTACCCCAGAGAGAGCCGCTTGTCACGCGGACGAGCTTACGAGCATCGTCTAATTCCTTTTGAATGAAACTGTTTCCAGAATCAGGGGGAGACCCCGTCTTGGGTCTTGGAACTTGGGTTCATTCCAGTTCGGGAATTTTCCCCCGACCTCTCCGCTCACTTAGCAGGCCCCCTAAGGAAGGGTGATCGTGTGGCCAGCAGGAAGGAGGCGGGCCCAGTGGGGGAGGCCCGGAAGGGGCCCCAGGAAGCCCGGGCCTGGGGGGCAGCCGAGCCCACTGGGGGCCCCCGTCCAGCGCCCGCTCCCGCGCCCTCGAGGCTTCCTGTCTGCCTTTCGGGCCCCAGCTGTCGGGCCAGATCCTCCGGGATGCTGGCCCGGATCTCCAGCCACTGTGCGTCCTGCCAGGTGCTGGGAGTTTTCCGAATGACTGGAATCGCTTCTCGGTGCTGGTCCCCAGCGGTGTCCTGGGGAGACGTGCCCAGGCCCGCGGGGGACACAGGGCTACGTGAGCAGAGCTGGTGTGACAGGGCGCCGTGCGCACCGCTTCCCCTTGCGGCCCGGGCCGCTCTCCGTGAGGCCTGCTCCCTAGGCTGCAGTTGTGCTCATCCCGGAATTTACCTAACTCACCTGAACACACAAGATGACTTGTACACCCCACCTACGAGTCCTTGAGTGCACGGACACACGGGACACGGGGGCGGAAGCTGCTGCCCTGGGCCGGTGTCACCTGCATGACTGCCACGAGCCACGGGGACTACTGACGCCTGACGGGCCTTATGTCTCCATCGGGGCTGCTCCAGGAGCCTTGCAATTTCTTCCCCGATTGCTCGATGTGGAATTGATCATTTCTTTTTTTTTTTTTTTTAAGATTTTATTTATTTATTCATGAGAAACACAGAGAGAGAGAGGCAGAAACACAAGCAGGCTCCATGCAGGGAGCCTGACGAAGGACTCGATCCCAGGACCCCGGGGTCACGCCCTGGGCCGAAGGCAGACGCTCAACCGACTGAGCCACCCAGGCTGCCCTCTGCAAGATTTTTTTAAAAAAAGTATTTCCACTTTTAATTTTATCCTTTGAATTTTTAAATCTACGTACAAATTAAAGTATAAATCCACTAAGCATCTCATTCGTAGAAGACCAGCCACCTCCCACCCTTATTACTGTTTGTAGGTCTACTTTTTATATCTTCCAAATAAATCATTCTACTGTTGCCATTCCTATTCTAAATGATTGATTAAACAGTATATTTTAGTACTTTTTTAAAACAAGTGTCTCTGAGTGGTAAACTCTCAATCTTTGCCTTAAAACATCCTCATTTCAATATAATTGGTAAGTGGTGGTTTCTCCAGGTATGGAGTTATAAATCATTTTCTTCTCACTCACCCTCTCTTCAAACTCAATCAAAAGTCAGTATTTAACCCAAATATAAGGTCTTTTTTTTTTTTTAAGTGAATGGCAGTTTTCACCATTTCAAGTACAATTAAGTTATTTGGTTTAATTTCCCTGCTCTTTTTTCATGACGTTTGTTCTTTTCTCGTGTTTTTGCGGGCTCCTTTTAGGACTTTAATACTTCGGTTCTATTTATCTTACAGGTTCTCTTTGATATTTCTATGACCGGAATTTCTTGAAGGGATCTAATCCTGCTCTTTGCTGGGTCAGCTAACTCTTGCCCAGGATAAGTTGTTATTTGGTGTTACATGTGTTGTGAGCTCAGCCAGTTAGGATCTGGTGTGCCCTGCGATGGGGCATAGTCCCCATGAGATGTTTTGTGTTTGCCTCTGCCAGGAACCCAGTAGTATTTCTGGGAATAACTGGAATAGACATATCAGTTTAAATTTGACCCCTAAGCCTACGTGGGGGGAGAGATCCGTAGACACGAATTTTAAGAGATTTTTTCCCCCATTTACTCTTGTCATCTTCTATGATTGAGAGAGAATTCTTTTTCCTGTTCTCTGTGGGAATACCACACTGTGGTCACGTTGGTAAAGATAGATTTCAACTCTAACTCGTGTCTTGAGCATCTGCCAAGCCTCACTCTCGTTATGTGAAAGCCCAACTTCTCAGAAGCCTAGGACCAACCCACTGGCAGCCCACTTACCACCACTTCCACCTCCGTCTGTAGTTTTTTGGGTTCAAATTTTCCTGTAATTGCTAGCTATGCATTTCAAAGAATATTTGTTTTTGCAAAAATATCGTAGGGTTTTATACGAGGCGAGTTTACAGGCTAATTATTCTCCATCTTGTCATAAATCAAGGTTTAATACATGTTAAATGAGGAACTGGATTATGGATGAAGCATAAAAACCTTCAGGCAGAGAGGACAGAGCAAATAGGTGAGACAGGCAGGAAGGCACAAATTGTCTAGAAATATGCTGTCCGACTTGGTGGCCACTAGCTCTGTAGGGCTGCTGAGGACTTGCATGTGGATGCTGAAGTGAGACGCTCAACGTATGGAATACAAACTAGATTTTGAAGGCCTGGAATAAAAAACAATGTAAAGCATCTCCATTTTTATACTGATCATATATGGACATGATATTTTTGATACGTGGGTTAGAGTCAACATTAAAATGAATTTTAGTTTTTTAAAAACATGTTGGCTACTAGAAAATTTTAAATTTCCTTTGTGACTCCCCCATTGCTGTTGGCCAGCATGCGAGTACCTTCTAGAAGCACAACAAATACTAGTTGAATAAAGGAAGAACCTTACTATATGCGAATGGTCTCTCTGTTCCTAAGCTTGGTACATAAGGGACGAGGCTCACAATATGCACACACGCTTTCCCCCAGCACATCTCGCATGGCTCAGGTTCTCACAGCTGAGGGGGTGTGAGGTGAGGGAAGAAAATGCAGTTGACTGTAGTGTGGCAAGCTGGGGAGGGAGGAAGGGAGTGGGAGAAAATGAGTTTGGATCAATGCTTTTGATAGTCCCTTGAGTAGAAAAACACACCTGTATTTGGCTATAGTCTCCCAGGGTGTTGTCATGCTTCATTCAGGTGCTGGACAGAGGTTTGGACACGATATATAATGAAAAGCACTTGAGAAAAGGAACCTTGCGACTGCGATTTAAAAATTTCTCGATTTGATGCTTTTTCTCTAACATTTTAGCCAGTCTGCTTCCCTAAATCAGCTTTCATTCACTCACTCCCTGGGATATACAATGAAAAAGAGGGTACTAGAATTCAGAAAACACCGCACAGAGTATCTGTTTCATCCTGAGATTTTTAAACTCGCTTGGGGCACTGAATGGTATTTTGCCTTTATTTTTTTTAAAAAAGATTTTATTTATTTATTCATGATAGAGAGAGAGAGAGGCAGAGACACAGAGAGAGGGAGAAGCAGGCTCCATGCAGGGAGCCCAACTCAGGACTCGATCCCAGGACCCCAGGGTCACGACCTGGGCCCAAGGCAGATGCTCCACCACTGAGCCCCCCAGGGGCCCCAGAACTTTTTATAATTTAAATACCTGTTCAGAAAACCATTTGAATCGGTTCACATTAAAGACACATGAAAGACAGTTGCTCTTACCAGACTTGGAAATGTGCAGAGGTTTCCATATGCATTTTCAGATGACAGACTTTCGCAAGCTCAGCTCAGAAGCCCGTGCTGGCAAACGCGGAGGCTGCGCAGGAGAGGTGTCCCGCTGATGACCGTGAACGTTTAACACGTGTTTCTAATCCCCAACACCGCTCACTTGAGGACTCACCTTAAATACTATATCTTGTTCTCAGATTTTCTTACCATAAAATTTCCACTGAGTTGAAAGCGATATGATTGATGATGTTCTTTATCTGGTCAGAGCTACGTATACAGTCTCAGTCGACGGCTGTGCTAATGCACAGCAGTGATACTTAAAGAAATGTCTTTTTCATACCTGGACAAAATAATGTTGAATCCATGGCAGAGAACTAGAAAGGCGTCCGCCACAAATACCTAAAATTAGTTTCTTGATGATTGCAAGTTATTTCGCATAGGACACGGATCTTTTCATTCTAGGCCATTGATTCTGTTTGCGTTCTGAGATCCAAGGGTGTGTGTCTTCTTGCAAACAAGATTAACGTATTAACGTGGTCTATGCAGAGCCAGAAATTATGTTTTAGGAAATCCCGAAGTCATTTTATTCATTGCAGTGCATTTCTCCTAACAGTCTTTGGGTAAAGTCATTTTATTATATATTCCTTTACTGTTAGGTTGCCTTCAAAGGATTTTTTTTTTTTTTTGTAACTCCAGAGATAAACAGGAGGAAAAAAACCCTGCAGTGTTACATAACTAGGGCAGCCCCTAGGGAAAAGCCCTGTGCCATATTTCAGTGACTTCACTACCCTTTACACTTTATTCCTTTGAGTCAACAAATGTGAGGTCACTAGTTTTGGTGGCAGTTTTGCCGCTTTTAAAAAGATGTACGTGTGCGTATGAGTGCAAAACGCTGGGGAAGTGCCCTGTACATCTCTCCTTCCCCCGAGTCCTTTTGTGATCACACTGGCAGGCAGAGAACGGCGGGGGACCCTCGCTGGGCCCTCCGCTCTCCACGCCACCCATCTCTGGAAACCCGTGTGCTATGGCCAGCCCTTGAGATGATGGGGGGCGGCCAGGGAGGCGGAAGCCTTAGAGCAGCAAAGACTTAGAGGAAGGGGGGGACGGTTGGGGGTGCGACTGGCTATTTAAGATACAGAAAATGCAGGGGGACAGGAGGGAGGTGGAGTGCCCGGCCTTAGGGCTCCGAGAGCCAGGACGAGACATTGCACTTTATCCAGGAGGCAACAAAGAAACACCGAGGACTCGGCTGTGTGGAGGGAGTAGATTGGCGTTTAAAGGAGAAAAGCTGGTGTTCACGTCCTCTTTCTTCTGTCTCTGCTTCCATGTCTGCTAATGCTCTGTGGCCTTGGATGAGGCCTTGTCCTCTTTGGGCATAGTCCCTACTCATAGTTAGGAAATCCAAATGCCTGTAGCAAATGAGATAGTACATTTTATGTATGTAAGCCCTGAACATTGTACACATTGCTATTATTGGGTGTGAGGCTTAGGGAGGATTTTAAAAAGAGGCTAAAGCCTGAACGCAGATGTTCACAATGGCCTTTACTCCTAGCTGCCCAAACTTGGAAGCAACCAAGATGTCCCTCAGTCAGTGAATAGATAAGCAGACTGTGGTACATCCAGACATGGTGATATCATTCTGCACTGACGAGAACTGTGCTATCAAGCCACAAAAAGGCAGGGAGGAAATTTAAGTGCATATTTCTAAGTGAAGCCCGTCTGAAACAGTGTCACATTGTATGATTCCAACTATAGGATATTCTGGAAAAGGCAAAGAGCTAAAACTATGAAGATGGTAAAAGGAGCAGTGGTTGCCAAGGGTTTAGAGAGAGGATGGATGAATAGGCAGGCAGAGCATAAAGAATTTTTTAGGCCAACAAAACTACTCTGTAGGAGACTGTGGTGATCCCTACATGTCACTCGTTATCCATTTGTCCAAACCTATAGAATGTACCACAGGGGTGCCCAGGTGGCTCAGCGGTTGAGCGTCCGCCTTCAGCTCAGGTTGTGACCCCAGGATCCCGGGATCAAGTCCCACATCGGGTTCCCTGCACGGAGCCTACTTCTCCCTCTGCCTGTGTCTCTGCCTCTCTCTGTGTCTCTCATGAATAAATAAATAAAACCTTTTAAAAAATCAAATATTCCTTAGTTTCCTCGGGCATACAGTAGCCCCTAGAAATTGCATACTCCCAATTTCCCCAGCTGTCTCAAAGTGTCTCTTTGCAGATGGTTTGTTTTCAGTCAAGATTTAGAGAAGGGCCAGTGGCGGCCTTTGGGTTCGTAGGAGTCGTGAACATGAGGTGAGGTGAGGAGTATGAAGGTACCTGGCCCAAGGCTGGCACGTGACAGTGCATAGTATTTCCTCCCTTCACCTCTCCATCTTCTGGGCACCATGTTGACAATTAAAGTGGGAGAGAAGCATAAACCCACAGTGGGGGCACAGGATCCCCTTTATGATGTGGAGATGGTGAGATAGAGAGGGTTGCTCCAGCCAGCAAAGGTTGAGAGGAGAAGGTGGTGGACTGAATGCCTCTGATGCAAAGATGGTATTGATGCCAAAATAATGACTAATAGCCATTCCGTGTTCACTCTGTGGCTGGCCTTGTTCTAAGTATTTTATATGTGCTAACTCCTTTATTCCCACAACAACCCTATGAGTTAGGTGATATTAGGATGAGAAAACAGAGGCACCGAGAAGTTAAATGACTTGCCTAAAGTCACACAGCTTGTGAAAATGTTGGAGCTGGGACTCAAAGCCAGCAAGTCCGTCATCAGAGACCAAGTGTTTAAGCACTCCTCTGTCTTGCCTACTTTAAATCAAATTAAAAATTTAAATCTACGTACAAAGACCCTTTAATGCCTCAAGTCAGGGGACATCATGCGACATCAAATATCAAAGGAGAGGGTCTGACCAATTCTTCCAAGAAACCAGGATGTACAGAAATAGGGATTGCAAGAGTTGCAGAGCCGGATTTTCAAGGACTAGGAGGAGAAAAGTGGGAGCAAGAGGCCTGCCTGGAAGTAGAAGGGGATCCGTGGGCAGGCCTACAGCAGCTGAAGGGGGTCCCTCAGTGAAGTGGAGCCTGGGCTGGGTAGGGAGAGAGGCCCGGGCTGGGAGTGGAAGGAGGTGTTGCACAGGGGTCGTTCACAAAGGCTGCCTTCAGGGGGGAGGAGAAGAGCAGAGAGTAAGCAAAGCTCATAGGTTCCTCTCTACTCTCACTCTCATCATTCTTGTTCTAGTAACTGCATTCACTAGGTTTGTCTTTGAAGATCCAGTGTATCTCCTTCTGAAATTAAATCATTAAAAAAAATGTGCATTGGAGAGGCGGTTAGCTCCACAAAGCATTCACACTATCAGAGCCTCCTCTTGGCATCCTCTTAAATTTACTGGAAAAAAATAAGCTTTTCTCCCAAGTGGAAGGCACACCCAGGTTCTTTATTGTCCTCGTGATTTGCTTCTGTGTGAGTTTTTAATGGATCCGTGTAAATCAACAGCCAAGTGGATCCCCAGCAGCTGTCACACCCAGCAGTAGCTCAAACTCCCCAGGATTCACTTTGAATGAAAAAGAACCCAGAAACTCTAACTACATGGTGACATTTTTCATCTGCTCTTAGACTTGTTTTAAACATCGACTATAGTATGTTGCGAGCAGCAAGGACTAACATTTCTAAGAAAGAAAGGAAGAATGGAGGGAAGGAAGGAAGGGAGGAAGGAAGGAAGGGAGGGAGGGAGGGAGGAAGGAAAGAGAGAGAGAGAGAAAGAAAGAAAGAAAGAAAGAAAGAAAGAAAGAAAGAAAGAAAGAAAAGAAAAGAAAGAAAAAGAAAGAAAAGAGAGAGAGAGGAGGGGAAAGGAGAGGAGAGGAGAGGAGAGGAGAGGAGAGGAGAGGAGAGGAGAGGAGAGGAAAAAGAGAGATGATTTCCGCCCCCACCACCTGGAGTTTCTACTACAGGGCCCACCTAGCAGGGAGCGGTGCTCAAGTACCTCACTGGGATGCTGCTGTGAATTATTTACAGACAAAAATAACAGAAATTTACCTGTCCCCCCACAATTTCTTTTAAATATAACATCGGTATGTCTGTGACATGCAGTTTTAAGTTGGGCTGCTTAGTGAAGAAGTAGGGCATCGTTTACATCTAAAAAGAAAAAGCTGTACCGCCTTTTCATGCACATGTATACACGGTCCCCATTTTCCATGTGAATCTTTGCATTTTGCTCAGACGCACATGCACACAAACCCAGAATACTGCGATTTCACAGTGCAAGAGGACAGAGGGTGGAAAGTCAGTTTATTTACCCACGGCTTCCCAGCAGTCGTGTTTAGGGACGCGAACCCCGAATCCCTGTGGCCTCGTGGCCCGGTTCCTCCAAGGAACTGGCCAGGTCGGGTCAGGGCCGCGTGCCCCCCACCTCTGGCTGCCCAACAGCCTGGCTTCAGAGCTCGTTCCAGGCAGTTCTCCAGGAGAAGCAGGGCCCTAGGAGCTTTCCCAGTTCTTTGTAGGGCCCCATGTCATGATCTGAATGTGGATTTTTGAAAGAAAAGATGCCTCACTTCACAATGCCTTGAATATGATTGGCAGTGATTAGTGAAAAAGTGATTTCTAAAAAGAGTAGCTATATTCAGAAAGGAACGAGGTTGACAGGAATGCAGCTCGAACCTGAGACCATGAACTCTTGGAGCCCAGTTTTGTATCAAGAATGTTCTTTGTTCTTTAGAACCACCAAGTACATCCTTTGATAAGCTTCCAAAATTCCTTTCACTCTGAGGAGATTTTTGTGCCTGTGAATCTGAAATTTAGTATTATGTGGATTTAGAATTACAGGATTTAGAACTACCGACCGAATGGAAGTCGCTTATATTCTGATTTATACGATCGATCTACTTTTGTGATGATTTAAAAATTTGAGTTGAATGCAGTGAAAAGAAACTGCAAGGAAAGGAGACAACCCCACTCGCGGGACATCTCGCGCTGCGCCAAGTCCTCCTACATAGGTGATTCCATTTAACCCTAGAACCTGTGGCCCTCACAGTGTCACCCGGGTCCGTGTCACACAATGATAACATGACAGGGCTAACACTGGAATCGAGTCTCTTTGACTTCCCAGCTTGTTTTTGAGTTGTTCCGGTCTGCTGGGCACAGAGGTGCCTGGGGTAGTGTGTCCCAGCTCTTGTTGTCCTCAGGAGCAAGCAGATAGATCCGATGTCCTAACATCTGTGTTTCTGAGACGCAGAATACGGAGCAGGTGCAGAGCGCTCTGTTCGGACGAGCAGGGAAGAGCATTTCTGACCGGTCTGCTAACAACCATCCGTCCTCCCTCCCACTGGCCACGTGGCCTATGACCATATGGTCTCAAAGCAGATCTGCAGTTTTCCCTTTTTCTTTCGCGTTAGTATAAACGACATACAAGTGGCACCAAGTCCACGGCGGTCAGAACCATAGTGGGGAAACAGCCCGACTGAAACAGCTTGTGCTTTGGAAACTACTTGTGTTCTACTATTACAACAAATTCTTTCAAGTTTAAGACTTTTCAGTGTTGGGGAAAAGAGTAACACCAGACTTTTGTTTGGAGCTGTGATATGGGTAGGAATGCCGATATTTCATGAAAATAAGCATTTGAGAATACTCTGAGATAAAAAGATTCCATCATCATGTGTGTTATTTAAGTAGCCTTGGTACAACCCTTAGACCCACGCAGGAGGACCTCATACTTTGGAAAACCTTGTTTTGCTTTCATTCCAACCGTACCTTGCCCACAATGTGAGGGAGGGGCCACACCACGCTAGAAAGCCCAGGACCCCAGAACTCCTTGACATTGTCCAATGGCCATTTTTCTTAGGTTCGGCTTCCAGAAGGTAGACTGTGCTGTCTCTGGGGCCAAACGGGAAGCTCTCTGTGGGCAGGTGTGGCTGGAGCTAACTTGGGGGCACAGGCTGGGCTGTCCCCACCTGCTCAGGAAGCCCCTCCAGATCAGGGACCTCTGGGGCTGCGAAGAGAAGGGAAGCCTTACACCAACATGTGCCCTGTGGAAGTATGAGGAGCCCAGGATTTCTCCACTTGTTCGTGGCCCCCAGGTCTCTGTGAGGATGGACGGATAGAATATATATTGTGTAGCACTTCATTACCTTAATGTGCACCTCGTAATCTTTACACGTATCATATGGGCCCGTATTTGTACTCTCGCCTGGGGATCTTCCAAGTGGGAGCCCTAGAGATAGACCTGGAGATAGAGCTTTTTTTGGGGGGGGAGGGGAACAGAGCGTGTGTGAGCAGAAGGACAGAGGAAGACAGAGAGAGAATCCCAAGTGGATTCCGTGCTGGGCTCAGAGCCTGAGGCAGGACCCCAAGATCATGACCTGAATCCAAATCAAGAGTTGGACGCCTAATTGATGAACCACCCAGGTGCCCCAGATAGAACTTCTTTCACTTCAGGGATTTTTGTAAATAAGTCTCAGTGCAGAGTAAAAGCCTTTAGCACAAATTGACCTCAGAATCAATCTGAGTAAGTAAAAACTCCAGGATTAAAAGCCTGAGGCTTCCTAGCCACAAACTCGAGCCTGAGCCCAGTGTATGAAAGTGCAATTCTTTTAAAACTGCAGGTATTTAGGGCTGCTTGCATGGCTCAGTCACTTAAGTGTCTGACTCTTGATTTCAGCTCAGGTCATGACCTCTGAGTCATGATCTCAGAGGTCATGAGATCCTGCCCTGCGTTGGGCTCTGCGCCCAGTGGGGAGTCTGCATGAGAGCCTCTCCCTCTCCTCCTGCCCCTCCCCCTGCTCGCAGTCCAGGGCACACAAGCTCTCTCTCTAAAATAAAATGAATCTTTTTTAAAAAAATAAAACTACAGGCATCTTCATATCCCCTAGGACAGTTTCTGGTTTGGGGATCATAATTGCAAACGTCTATCAACTTCACATTTTCCTAATAAAGGCAGTTTTTACCCCAGCCACTTGGGCCACTCTCCTGGATCCTGGCATAACTGCTCATAGCCTTCCTCTTACGTCACTAAAAAACTGTTGTTTTAGTTCAACTGTTTGTTTAAGAGCAATTCCAAATGGCAAGCTTCTTGGAAAGCAAACATATCCAGCAAGATTATTACTCAAAGGCACCTAGCAGTCTCCCCTCCTGATCTGATTTGATGTGATGTAGCCAGCATCTATTGAACATTTAAGCAAGCGCACAGTGCCAAGCATCAATCTAGAAAGACACTCAGGTGAGCAGACATTTCTGTCTTTGGGATGCTCACAGTCTGGAGGGGCAAGCACCAGTAGGGCGTGCCACAATCAAAGCCAAATAGAATAAGAGTGAAAGAGGATTAAAATAAAGCGTGGAGAGAGGGACGACATGTCTGTCAGAGTTAATATTTCCTTCCTCCTCCTCTTGAAAAAAATTTCATGGGGGAAGTGCAATTTGAACTAAGTAGGCATTGAAAGGTAGCGTTACAAGAGGTAGAAAATAATCACAGCCAACATTTATTGAGCTCTTGCTGGTTGCCAGGCATTGTTCCTGTGGGTTGTATCATTTCGTCCTCCCAGGATAGAGGCTCTGTGAGGTGGCACTCTCCACTCCCTCCACCATCTTGCAGATGAAAATCATAACCGATATGCAAACACACTAATCATTGTGTCCACAGGAAATACATGAGGGTGAGTAACTCACCCACAGCCACCTCACCAGTGAGTTGGAGCTGCAACATGCAGGCAAGCAGTCTGACTCTGAACTCTTGCTTTAAACCACACACTCTACAGAGAAAGGAATTCCACACACAAAAGAAAGAAGGGAGCACCAGACATGGAATAGCATCAGAGGTTGGGTGCAGTCACAGGGTAAAGGATAAACATATGGTTAGCTCTGCTAGGTATTGTCAAACATTTGTTCAGAGTGCCTGGCTCAGTTTGTTTCATGCTGGACCTGTAAGAGAAATCCAGTCACTCCACATCCTTGGCAACATTTGGGTTTATCAGGTTTTTAAGATTTTTATAAATTTTAGCCACTGTTGTTAGATATGCAGTGGCATTCTGTTGTGGTTCTAATTTCTCTCTGATTAATGATAATTCTCTCAAAATTATCAGAAATATTGTAAAACTCAAAATCTGAAACAGATCATGCATGTGTGTATGTGTATGTAAATCGAGGAAGTAATGTTACATTGATATGAAAATGCAAAGGGACTATGATACCCAAGGCCATATTGAAGAAGAGCAAAGTAGAGGGATTTATGCTAGCAGATGTCTGGGCTTATAATAAAGTCACAGTAAAGGAGACAGTGTAGTACTGGTACAAAGATAGACAAATAGGACAGAGACGAGCAAAGGGAGTCCAGAATCAGACCAAAACATGTAAGATCACTTGATTTGAATGAATAGTCTCCAGTGCAATACAGAGGAGAGAGGACAATCTTTTAAATAAATGGTGCTAGATCAATTAGATATCCATGTGGAAAAGTATCTTTGAACCGTCCTTCCCACCATATAAAAAAAAAAGGATAGATCACAGCTAAAACAATAAAATTTTTATTGTTGAAAGTATAGGTTGAATATCTTTATAATTTTGACATAAACAAAGATTTCCTAAACCAGAAATAAGAGCACTAGTCATTAAAAAGATTGGTAAACTAGACTTCATTATATTAAGAATGTGTGTTTATAAATTATAGCTGAGAACTTCCATAATACAGGAGAAGGAAATGGGCATTCGAACCGAGGAGGCACAGAGAAACCCCCTCAAAGTCAACAAAAATAGGTCAACACCTCAACACATCATAGTGAAGCTTGCACATTTCAATGATAAAGAGAAAATCCTGAAAGCATCTCAGGACGAGAGGTCCTGAACCTACAAGGGTAGACACGTAAGGCTGGCAGCAGACCTGTCCACAGGGACCTGCAGGCCAGAGAGGGCTGGCGTGATACATTCAGGGTCCTAAGTGGGGAAAATATGCAGCCAAGAATAGTTTGTCCTGCATGGCTGTCACTCATTTAGAATAGAAAGAGAGAGAGAGAAAGAGTTTCCAGAACAAACAAGAACTAAAGGAATTTGTGAACGCTAAACCAGCCCTGCAAGAAATATGAAAAGGGAGCCTTTTAGCGGAAAGAGAGCCCAAAAGTAACAAAGACCAGGAAGGAATAGCGACCTTGTAGTAGATGTTAATAAAACTGAATTTAAATAAAAAATCTTTAAAAAAGAATATGTGCACATAATAGGATCTTATTAAGAGATTGAAAAGACAATACAGCAGAAGATGTTTGCAATCCATGTACCTAATAAAAAAGACTTCGTATTTAAAATTAAAAGGCTCACACCAATCAAAAAATAGGCAAACCAATTAAAAATTAACAAATGACTTAGACAATGTATAAAGAAGGATACAAATTATGTTTTTAATGTATGATGGTAATAGAATTTTCTTCTTTTCTTGGGAGGAGAGGGCAGCTTGCATGTGGGGCAGGGGGAGGGGCAGAGGGACAGAGAATTCTATGCAGGCTCCATGCCCTTGGTGGAGCCAGAGGCAGGGCTTGATCCCGAGATTGTGACCTGACCTGAAATCAAGAGTCGGATGCTTAACCGACTGAGCCATCCTGGTGCCCCTGCTATTAGAATTTTCAAATATGCATTGAAATTCCCTTCTTTAATTCTGTGCTCATCCAAGCAGGCATATTCATCTTGTAATAGAAGTGCCTACCTAGTGGGTAGGGATCTGGGAGGACATCTCCGGCCCACCATGCTTGCTGAGCACCCCTGGAATTTGTGTCGAGAACTAGAACCGCACCACCTCCCTGTTCTTATTCATGAGCTTCATTGCTCAGTCTTTTCACTTTACGTAGAACCTTCACTCACTTCCCTTGGGCAAATAGAAATGTACTTAGCTTCACAAAACCTTGGAGACGGGACACCTGGGTGGCTCAGAGGCTGAGCGTCTGCCTTTGCTCAGGGTGTGATCCCAGGGTCCTGGGATCGAGTCCCACATCGGGCTCCCTGCAGGGAGCCTGCTTCTCCCTCTGCCTGTGTCTCTCCCTTTCTCTCTGTGTCTCTCATGAATAAATAAAATCTTTTATAAATAAATAAATAAATAAATAAATAAATAAATAAATAAATAAATAAATAAAAAAAAAAAATGACCTAAGTCTAGTCTAAGTCTTTGCCAATGGAAATCTCTCTTCCTACTCTTCCTACTGTATACAAGGCTTTGGGCTGAGACATGGGGGTACATAGATAATAGAATGCCATTTTCCCTTAAATAATCCAAGGAATTTCCAGTCTTCAGCTGACTCTTCTGAAGGCAAAGTGATCTATTTGGAAAGTAGACGGGATTTGGAATTAGCTAGGCCTGAGTTTATGGCCAAACCTACTGGGTTATGCCAAACTCTCTGGCACCTTAGTGGAAAAAGTGTTCTCCTATTTCCACCTGAGTTTTACCTCATATTATACTTTCTGAGCCTTAGATGGAAAGAGGTGTAGAAACAAAGTTCACTTTTTTTAGTTGTATTATTCATTCCATCCAACGAGTGGGAGCCGTATTCATCCCATCCAACGAGTGGGACCATATCAACTTTTGAATCTGCCTGTAGTCAAAACCTTTATAAGTCTCTATTTTTTCAAAACAGTTGAAGAATTCTAATTCAATATCCAGTTTTATTTTTTAAAATAAGAAAATTTAAATACAGGAAGAACAGATCAGATGGCCTTAAAAGTACCCAAGGCGATTGGGGGCACTAAGGTCACCCAAAATGAACTGAGACACAAGAAAAATGTGATTATAGAACTGCATGAAATTTTAGAGGTTACTTATGAATCCACTTGCTATAGTCAGGAATAAGATGAGGCTCAGAGACATTTACTCGTTAGGGCAAAGCATGTGGTTAATAAGGGCTGAACCCTTATGTGAACCTGGGTTCCCCAAATTTCCACCCAGCGGCCTTTCATTTTCCAGGAAGAGTAATTTCAGGGGGTCTTTAGGGAAGGCTGTCGCTCCCCTCCCTCATTCCCCTCTTATGGGTAAGCTGAGCGTGCAGTAAATCTCTGTTATCTTAAAACAAGGATGAGCTCGGGCTGCCTTCCAGCTAGTCTGTATTTCAAGTGTGTGGGTGTCAGTGAGCCGCTCGGCAGATAGACTATTAAAGAAGAGGGGGAAGTTGATTCATGCCTCAGTTCCTTTCCAACCTTTGGAAATTAATATTTTGCATCAAAAAGCAAAAAGTAATAAAAGACGTAACAAGCAAAGATTAGAAACTTTGGAATGCCTTTTAGGAGCCAGTGTAGTATACAGAACTCCTTTCTCCTATTAAGAATTAAGTGTCTCAGGGCCCCTGGGGCTCAGCCTTGAGCGCCTGCCTTGGGCCTTGTGTGTGACCCCAGGGTCCCAGGATCAAGTCCCGCATCGGGCTCCCTGCGTGGAGCCTGCTTCTCCCTCTATCTATGTCTCTGCCTCTCTCTCTGCCTCTCATGAATAAATAAATAGAATCTTAAAATAATAATAATAATAATAATAATAATAATAATAATAATTAACTGCCTTAGACATTCGACCTTTTCTTACAAACTGCTCTATTTTAGAAAACATTGTTCTCAATACAATATATGCTCAAGTATATACGTATCCATTTGGCTTTAAAGGGAGTACTATCTAAACCTGTTTTGTTCTCCCTTGTTTTAACTCTCAAGTGTAAGTTTGAATCTCAAAAATATGAATGTAACACAACTGTAAAAAAATATATACATATATACTCTCCAAAGCACTTCTTACGATTTAGGAATAACTTGCTATTTATATAGACTTGGGTGTAAATGAGCATCAAAACTGGGAGTCCCAGCAGGGCCCATGCTGCATCGATGTACCTCCTTGTTTCTGGGAAGTAGAGAGGGATTTTAGTGGATGCACAGCCTCAAATTTCCAAATATCAACTAAAGCAAATAAGCATCTAGTGCCTAATCAACCACGTCCAGCTCAGGCCTTGAGAGGATTCAACATAAAGGACCCCCCGTCTGTCTCTGGTTTGAGCTACTCCCTTCCATGGTGCGTTGTTGCCCGACATCACTTTACCCAGAGATCATGTTGGTCAGGTCTTCCTGTTGCCACACAGAAGGCAGGGTTCGATTAGTTTACAGGAAACTACAGAACGGCCGGAGACAAAAGCAAGATTCACAGGGTGGAGAGATGTAGATACATCTCAGTCCTCCTCATTCTCCATTCTAGGTCTTAAAAATAGATATTCAAATCACAGCGAATCCCAGGAATAAAGTGCTATTAGAAAAAAAAATGCTCTGTTCACTCGAAATATTTAAGATGTAACTAAAATTAAACATGTCCTTCCGTCGTAGTACACGATGTGCTCAAGTTGCAAACGGGTTGTGTTCCGAACACTAATTTGGAAGGTGGGTCGGTCAACACCCATTTGGCATAACCTCATTTCTCATAGGTTTTTCCTGCAGTTCAGGGGAAACATCCCAGTGCACGTGTGTTGCCAGCGCTTAGGCCCTCCTTCCCCCTTAGGGAAGCCTACTCGTCCTAGAGTTCCAGCTTCGGAGAAAATACTTCCTCTCTTACCAGGCCCGAGGACAGCGCTGGCCGGGGCAGGTCATCCTCCTGGCTCTTGGGTGCTGCTTTCTGAGTCTTTGCTCGGCTCCTTTTGCTTTGCTTCCCACTAAATGTGGAACTTCTCAACCCCTGATCCCAGGCTCCCTTCTCTTTTCTTCTTCTACCACCTCCTGCTCGACCTTGTCCCGCCCATGCTTCAGATACCTTCTACATCCTGACAGCTCCTCTCCTGAACTTTCTCACAGATCCATCCACAGTCTCTCTATTTGTACTTCTCCAAGTCACCTCCGACTCAGCATGTCCAAAAGACACGTCTTCCCTCCACAACTTGGATTTTGTCCTTGTCTAACCACCACCCCAAGTCGGAGTGGCTCCACCGTCTGTTCAGGCGCATTGGTCAGAAGTCCCAAGGTCATTCTTGGCATCAACCTTCCCTCATCCCTCATGTTCCTACAAGCCCTGTTGATTTTACCTCCTAATCTACCCATTTTCCCCCAATACTCTTTGGGTGTTGTTTTTTTTTCCCCCAATACTCTTTGAACACTCTTGTGCTCTATCTTGCCACAGGGTTTTTACTTGTGCTATTTGTTGGGGCAAAAATCTCCCACTTGAGATTTCATTGTGTTTTTTTTTTTTTTTTAAAAGGAAGTCATCTGCTAGAGTCACTGATTTATTGATTCATTCAGACCTGAAGGCAAAGGAGTAGAGAACAGAGTTTTGAAGCTCTTCTGTTAAATACCAGAGAGCAAGCAATTTCTTCTGACAGCTAAGATTAATGGTTATATTACAAAGGCAATAACTTTTGAAGTCCACATGTCTCAAAGACAACTTCTTTAAAAATATAACCTAGCAAGGACAATTTTGTAGTTCATATTAAAAAAAAAAAAAAGTTTATTACAAGACTGAATTGATGACCCAGGGGTCACCCAGCAGAATCCTGTCTCTATACTCACTTGGGTCTGTAACCTCTTACCTGGCAAGAGTATTTTACTAATGGACTTGTAGAAAGTTTTTAGACATCATGCCATTAGCCTCATCTGAATAATATAATGTAGAAAATCATAGACTTTCAAGTTCAAGGGGATTATAATTTCCTGCCTCCTCATTTTCCTCCTGCTCTCGCCCCTGCCTCTGCTGAGAAATCTCCTACTCATTTGTCAGAGCTCGGCTCTACTGTCAGTCCTCCAGAAAACCTTTCCCTACTCCTAACCCGGCCTCCGGCTCCTTGGAGAACATTCCAGAGAATCTCATTTCTTTCCTTTATCTTGGTTTGTCATTGTACGTTTATGGGTAGAGAGATTTTTGTTTTTTTTGTTTTTTTTTTTGTTTGAGATTTTGTTTTCATTGATGTCTTTTCCACTAAAACGTTAAGCCCCACGAAAGTAGGCAGCATGGATTTGCTGTTTGTTGTTCACCATCATTACAGCCGCAGAGCCTGGGATGGCATTTGGACACGCTTGGTGGGTACCGGCCGAATGCCGTTGAGGGGATGAACTGAACGGGGCTGAACTGCTGCAACGTGTCTGAGAGGCCGAATTCAAAACCCTCATCAGTTTCTGGTGCACAACCCGCTCCCCCCGCCTCCTCCCCGGGCGTGCTGGCCTTCCCTGGGCAGCAGGCTCTCACAGCTAGAAGCAGCTCCTGGTTTTCTGGTGTCCAAGTCGAGGACCCAGTCGGCGCTGGGGCTGGGGGAGAAGACAGCGAGAGCGAGGAAAGGCCTAGAAGGGGGACAGGACAGAAACAGAGCTGGGCAGGTGTGGGGCTCAACTCCGTAGCTGTGCAGGCTGCGTAGTTTCACGGAGAACCTGGTAGGATGGCTTCTTCCCAAGGACTCTGGCGTTTTCGCTGCCTGCTGCCCTCGTCCCCTGTGGGCCTCACTGGGCCTGCCCTCCTGTAGAATGGGAGAACATTCAGTCTCGCAGCATCCCTCTTTTCCACATGTGGTTAGCAGATGTACCCATGCCTTCCTCCCCTTCACTCCGCGTCCTAACGCTGTGGTGAGAAGAGCCAGGAGCCTGTGAACGCTGGGGATTCAGTGACTGGTGGGAATTGCAAGGTGGTGGACGCTACTGGAGCAGAACAAGACGATGGGAACAGGGGAGACAGCCAGAGAGGACAGGGCAGTGCCTCCTTCCCTCACTGTCTATGCCATCAGTCCCCCTAGACCGAAGGGCGCACAGGTCCTGGTACTTTGCAGAGGTGGCCCGTTGATGACCAATATGGGGGCGGGGGATGCAGCCCAGATTCTGCTCCAAAGTCTCTTCAATTATACCCCAGGGTACGTGTTCTTTTTTGTGGCATAAATCAGTCCTCAAAGCGAGCACCCATTTGGTACTATTTTGCATAATGTATTTACTCTCTAAAAATATTCCCATGGGGGCACCTGGGGGGCTCAGCGACTGAGCGTCTGCCTTCGGCTCAGGGTGTGACCCTGGGATGAGTCCCATGTCGGGCTCCCTGTGTGGAGCCCGCTTCTCCCTCTGCCTGTGTCTCTGCCTCTCTCTGTCTCTGTCTGTCTCTCATGAATGAACAAATAAAATCTTTAGAAAAAAATAAAATAAATAAAAATATTCCCATAGCCCTTTCTCTCCTTCTCAAATTCAGTCCTTTCCTGATTATTTGTTTTTACCTCCCATACTTGACCAGAGGAGTGATCAGTAATTTTGCTCAAGAAATCTCTGTCCCCGGGGTAGAGAGGATCTGATTGTCCTAAGATAATGACAGCCCCCTGGCCGGGTAGGGGCAGACTGGCCACTCGGTTCCTTGTCTCAACACCATGTTGTGGGCACCTGCTGAGGCGCTCTAGGCCATGGGCCTACCAGGACGGGGGGCCAGGGGGATTGCTCCTTCCCCTTGGGAGCTTAAAGAGCACTCGGTGAGGAGTTGGAGACTCAGAACCAGAAGAAGCCTTTGAACTGACTAAAGGGGATTTGCTCACTGAGGATAGGAGCTTGGCAAGCGGTGGCTCCCCAGGGTGAGGGGCAGGGGCCAGGTCTCTGGCCCTTCTCCCCCTCTCTGCACTGGGATCGGAGCTGGGAGGCGGCCGCGGGGGACTAAGCCACAGGGCCTCGTCTTCGACCCCGGGGGTCACGGCCTGGGCTGAAGGCAGATGCTAAACCACAGAGCTACCCAGGTGTCTTGATGCCTTAAAGTTCTTTTGGAGAAAAAGCATATATAAATTATTTCACAGATCAAATAGCTTTCTTTTTTTTTTAATTTTTTTTATTTATTTATGATAGTCACACACAGAGAGAGAGAGAGAGGCAGAGACACAGGCAGAGGGAGAAGCAGGCTCCACGCACCGGGAGTCTGACGTGGGATTCGATCCCGGGTCTCCAGGATCGCGCCCTGGGCCAAAGGCAGGCGCTAAACCTCTGCGCCACCCAGGGATCCCCAAATAGCTTTCTTTAAAAAAAAAAAAAAGATTTTATTTATTTATTCATGAGAGACACAGAGAGAGAGGCAGAGACATAGGCAGAGGAAGAAGCAGGCTCCCTGCGGGAAGCCCAACGTGGGACTCGATCCCGGGTCTCCAGGATCACGCCCTGGGCCGAGGGCAGCGCTAAACTGCTGAGCCACCCGGGCTGCCCTCAAATAGCTTTCAATTCATCGACATTATCTATAGAATTTTTTATGAGCCTTTATGAAATCCTGATTTTTCCAAGAAAGTCCTTTCCAACAAGAAACAAATACCCTTTAACCTCTATAACTCTCTATTTGTGTCCTCCAGTAAATGCATTTCCTCTTTTGCTTACATTTGCTACAAATACCTATTCAACTATTTTGGATATTGTTTTACGCTAGAGGTAGGAAAACGTTTCCTGACGGAAACAGAATTAATGAAAGATTCTAAAAAGAAAGCAAAACAAAACAAAACAAAACAAAACAAAACATTGAATTTGGTTTTATTTTTAATCTTCCTAGAAGATCGCATAAATGTATTCCTTTCATCTTCTTTACAACTGGGAATGGAAGGCACTGACCTCTTGAATCATCAGCGAGAAAAGACCGGACAAAAAAAAAAACACACACACACAAAAAAAAGAAAAGACCGGACAGAGAGGAGTCGACGAGACAAATGGGGAGGGACTATTGGGAGGATGAGCAAGACGTGGGAAGATGCAGGAAGATCAAAGAGAAGTATCAAGAAAACAGCATCTAGAGAAAACAGAGAAAGATACTCAGAGGGAGAGGCTGGGATGCAGTTGGAGGGGTTTCCTCACTTGGGGGGTTTCCGCTTAGACCCCGACGCAGACCTGGGGACTTGGCTACGACCTGTATCTTAGCGGGTTGTCTCAAACATTTTCCCAAAACAATCATTCAATTATAAGCAACATCAGGCTAATTTACTGAGTTCTCTTGTGTGCAGCCACTTTGGAAAGGCCACAGCTGGATGAGTACCGGGCGAGCCGTCCTGGTGGTCACTGTGTCCACGGAAGGCTCCCTGTGGTCACGCTTAGTTGGCGCCGCTTGTAATCCCGGCAGGTCGAGGTGACTTTGGACAAGGGGTGCCTTTCTCAAGGGGCTAAGGTCTCCGAAGCAGCCCAACAAAGCCCGTGTTGGACTGCGACATTTTGGGGCAACAGCTCACCTGCGCGCGGATCCCGTTACCTCTGCGTTGAGCTAAACGTGTGGCAAAAGCAAGGTGGAGACTCTCAAACCCATATAGGCACCTGCGGCCATCGTGGGGTTCACAGACTCCGGAGCCACGATCCCATGCCTAAGGCAGCAGGGACGTCTGTCCCTGGGTGTCGCTCCAGCACGCGCCCCCGGTAGAAGGGGTGAGCCTGGGGAAGCAGCCGGGCCTCCCCCGGGCTTCCCGTCCTGCCCTCCCCGGGGTGTCGCCCGGTGTCGCCCACCACAGGGTCCTGGCTCCTAGACCAGCCGGCTCCCGCGGGGAACCTCAGCTGCCGGCTGCTGTTGACCCTTGGCAAGCGTGCAGCTGCACGGCTCCTGGAAGCCAACTGGACTCTGGGCCGTGGCGGGCTTTGCTGTCTGTGCATCCTAGGCCTTGGGACCTAGGCCTTGGGACCTGGGCCCGTGCATCCTAGGCCTTGGGACCTGGGCCCGTGCGTCCTAGGCCTTGGGACCTGGGCCCGTGCATCCTAGGCCTTGGGCCGCAGCTGGAAGTCACTGGGAGATTCCAGGGACCACGCTGGAGAGGCTGATAGTCAAAGGTCGCGGCCCAGGACCCCGGGCCACCCGCTCGCGTCCCCTCCGCTGTCGCCGGCGGCAGTGACAGTGGCTCAGGCGCCCCTCTGCAGGCCACTTGCGCTCGGCCCACCCCCAGCAGGAGGGCAGCGAGCGCGGGCTGGGGCCGAGCCCACACGGGAGCCAGCACGGTCGCGCCTTGGGCAGCTCGGCTCCCTCCGCCCACGGCCCGGCGGCTCGACCAGCGGCGCTCTGTCCTCTCGCCGCCTGGGGGCCGGGAGGCCGGGGCCGGGGCCGACTGGAGTGGGTCTCTGGGAAGACCTCTCTCCCGAGCGAGACGGCTGCCCCTTGGCGTCCGCACCTGCTGGACGGCGGCCGACTCTGCTGTGTGTCCCTCGCTGCTGCTTTTTTTAAAAAATTTAAGATTTTATTTATTTATTCCTGAGCGACCCTGAGAGAGAGGCAGAGACACAGGCAGAGGGAGAAGCAGGCTCGACGTGGGACCCGGGGTCGCACCCTGGGCCGAGGGCAGCTGCTCACCCGCTGAGCCCCCCGGGCGCCCCTTCCCTCCTCTTGTAAGGACGCACGTCCCACCGTTATAAGCTCATTTCACCCTCGTTATCTTCTTAAGGGCTCTGTCTCTAAACATAGCCCCACGGGGGGCGAGGGCTTCCATGTGAGTCTGCAGGGTGGGGGGCACCGTGCGGTCTGCAGCAGTCTGTGTGTCCCTCTGATTTAGTCTGAAATCACTGCATAGAGTCCACAGGGAACCGGACTGGACCGTGTGTCAGACTTTATTTTGCATCGTGATCTACCTGGAAGCAAGAAGAGCCCTCCTGTCAGATGGTGGGGGGCGAGGCCTTCGGGACAACCCCAGTAACTCCTCCCGCAGGGGAGACAGGAAGCTGGCTGCAGCTTAACCCTGCTTACAATCCTTCAGGATCTGAGCGTTTGGAAGCAGATGTGACCTTGGATTTCCATTCCAAACATGGCTAACCTGCTGGCTCCTGTTTTCACCCTTTCCACGGGCAGCTCTCTTAGGGGGTGACGGGGAGCATGCGTGTCTCTGCGTGGCTCGCCGAGGTCCAGAGGGAGCGGGCGGGGAGTGGGGAATTATTCAGAGAGCTCTTACGTCCTCAGAGGCTGGTGGCAGCTATTTCTGGCCCCAGGAGACAAATTACCACTGTTGTGCCAACAACACCCACACATGCCGCTTTTTTTCATACCAAAATGGACCGGGCCTGTCATGCTTCCTGGCCGGTGTTTTACAGTGTGTGTCACTGCCTTCCGTAGGATTCTCACCCCAAGATCTTGCTCACTGCAAGTGTGGGTGCAGTGGGTGCGGTGGGTGCTAAGAGCTAATAGGCAGGGAGGAGAGGAGACACCAGGAATAACTATCCTTCTCGACTTTGAGAAATAACGCCTTTAATGTTTTTTGAAATCAGCCCTGGGCTGCAGTCCGTCTATTTGAGCATGATGAAGACCTTGGGGGGAAAATCATCAACCGTATTCTCCAAGCCCTGTGAATACCTAGGAAAATCAGGGGTCTTCACAATGATCAGGGAAGATCCGGCTGCCGTGGCAAAGCTCTGGGAGGCCCCCTGCGGAAGTCTGTCCTACTAAAAAAAAAAAAAAAAAGAAGTCTGTCCTACTGCCAACCTCACTGCGACTCACTGCGATAGGCAGAGAACGCCCCCACCCCAGAGATGTCCACGTTCTCATCTCCAGAACCTGGCAATATGCTGTCTTGTGGGGATTTTTGCAGATGTGATGAAGTTAAGGATCTTGAGATGGGTAGGGAGGCAAGAGGACCAGCGAGAGCGGAGGAGGACGTTTGACAAGTGACACAGGGGTTGGAAGGATGGGGCCGCAAGCCAGGACACGCAAGCCGCCTTTGGAAGCTGGAGGAGCCGAGGAAACAGCTTGTCCCCTACAGTCTCCAGAAGGAGAACAGTTGTGCTGGCCCCTTGCTGTTACCCCCCTGACACCCATTTCAGGTTCCCGATCTCGAACTGCAGGATGATAAACCACGGTTGTTGTGAGCCACGGTGTTCGTGGTGACTTGTCGTAGCAACAGTAGGAATCTAATGCACCCAGCAAGACTGATTTTGACATCCTCAGGGAAGATACATTGCTCCTGGGATCCCCAGGAGGGGATCGTGTGGATCCCCAGGAGGAGGACTGACACGGCTTGCTGCTGTGCTCCCGGGGCTTTCCTCGGTTCCTCTGCAGGGGAGCCTGCCCCTCCAGTCCCAGCTCTTTTCCCCAACAGAAAGTAGACCCCCCTCGTCACATAGAACTGATTCCAGCTCTCTCAGGTGACCCTGGGGTGCGTGCAAAGGAGGATTGCTCATCTACACCCTCAGCTCACCCTCTGAAATAGGTGTTTCTGAGTGCCTCCCCCCATCGGGGGCAGAGAGAAAAGGAAAGCCTCACTCGTGTGAAAGGTGGAGCGCGCCGTGGCCCTGCCCTGGGCTGCTGCGGTGCAGCCCAAGCTCCTCGCTGCTTGCAGCCACAGGGGCAAGGCCCAGGCCCGGCCGGCCATGCAGCGCCCACTTTACGTCTCCACGCCTGCCCCGACACACAGCTCGACCTTCCACTCTGTCTTCCTGTGCTCCCCCAGTGTCTGGTTAGCTCTTGGTCTCATTATCCTGAACTGTCTAAAAATCCCTATGTACTCAGATGGAAATTCTGAAAGCTGAGAATAAGGTATGTAAAAGTATATACCCAAGAATTCTAAAATTTTAAATAAAGAGAACTCAAGTTGGAATCCTTACTGCCCATTCTTTGGGGACAAGCAATCTGAGAACCTGAGGAATTTTTCATCTCATCCATAAAAGCCCTGCCTCCTAGAAACAAACCCTGTTTACCATTATTGTACGTATTTTTGAAGATAGTTTGCATTATTTTAAGGATTTTAGCTCTTGAAGGATCGCATTAAGATTTGGGTTAGCCGGGGCAGCCCGGGTGGCTCAGCGGTTTAGCACCACCTTCAGCCTGGGGCGTGATCCTGGAAACCCGGGATCAAATCCCACATCAGGTTCCCTGCATGGAGCCTGCTTCTCCCTCTGAGTGTCTCTGCCTCTTTCTCTCTCTCTCTCTCTCTGTCTTTCATGAATAAATAAATAATTAAAATCTTAAAAAAAAAGATTTGGGCTAGCCGAAGGTAAGAATATTAACAGGATTTTGACATCTCTGCATAATTATAGGGAAAAAAATCAACCATACTTGCTTTTCTTTGCTCTTTAAATTTGTCCTTTAGTTAAAACTATTTCCCTATGAAATATTGTTATTTTTATTTTTTTTTAATTTTATTTATTTATTTATGAGAGACACAGAGAGAGACAGAAGCGGAGACACAGGCAGAGGGAGAAGCAGGCTCCATGCAGGGAGCCTGATGCGGGACTCGATCCTGGGACCCCAGGATCACGCCCTGAGCCAAAGGCAGATGCTCAACTGCGGAGCCTCCCAGGTGCCCCTAAAATATCGTTCTTAAATTTCAGTTAGAATAAGTTTATTTGCTTCAGATTTAGAAAGATGCTTTATCAGTTGCTCAGCAACCCAAACATGTAACTATATTTTGCCTTTGTTTGAATCTTATTTAAGTCCGAAATCTTGACATTCAGAATAGTACGTTTCTAGTGAGGAAATGAAGTTTTACAGCCATAATCTGTTAGAATGGTTCTAAGGCTCTAGAAACTAATATTTGCAGATGATTTTTCCCAATGAAAGCTGTTAATGGGGTGAAAAAAAGCTATCATTTTGTTTCACTTCAGTGGTTCACAGAAAAGAAAATAAGCAGTAATTTCTAGAATCAGCAAAGGGAAACAATTAGCACCATACAATGAGCTGCGAAGGCAGCATATGGGAAGCGGGCGACGGGGGTCAGAAGAGGCCGTCAGCTCCTGGCGTTGAGAATGCCATCCGTGGGCATGTGTAAGCCAGTGGGTATAAATGACCAAATTACTGCGCATTAGCAGAGTTCTCGAGAGTAACCTCACTCTAATTTGGAAAATTTGAATAGATGCTAAAAACCAGGTCCAAAACAAAGGAAGAACAACTCTGTTTCATTTTTTCACTTGTTCTTGACTTGTGACTGGCCACTTTCTCTTTACACAAATAATCCAGTGACTTCGGGGCCATGTCTGAGGACCTCGACGGGGCCACCTCTGAACAAGAAGTGAAAATGCTCTTAATTCTCTGCCAGCAACTAGCTGGCACTTTCTAGAACCAGACTAACCATTAGCATTAACCTACAATTTGCTTCAAGTGCATTCCAAAGGCAGGTGATAAATAATTAATAAGTCCCCAAGATCTGTGTTTCATGTGGCTGGAAAAAAAAAAAAAGGAAAAGAAAAGCAAGGTAGAAAGACTGTGATTTGGTCCTTCAGTTCACACAGTTACTTGTTGTAGTATTATGGGATAAATGCCCAAGAGTTAAAGTTATCAATTTAAATATTTCAGTGATTTTGCTTCTTCCAGGAAGCTCAGCTTGTGCAAAATAACAGCATCCATCTGTAAGACTGTAATTTATGTTAGCAACCAGTTACTTTCATCTTTCTAAATGTTTTTTAATATTTATTTGTTGGAGAGAGAGTGTGTGTGTGCACACATGGGTGTGGGAGGGGCAGCGGGGAAAAGGAGAGAATCTCAAGCAGACTCCCCACTGAGGCGGGAGCCCCATGCGATGCGGGGTTTTCTCTCACAACCCTGGACCATGACCTAAGCCAAAATCAGGAGTCAGACGCTTACCCAACAGAGCCATCCAGGCGCCCCACTTTCTCAGTGTTTTTAGAAGCCTACTTATAAGCTTCTAGCAACCCTTTTTTTTGTCTGGGATGTCTGTATGCCTGGTTTCTTTTTTGCAAAATACGAAGTTTAGAATTGACAGGTGATCTCTAGGTGGCTCCCGGAAGTAGAGCTCTGTGCTTCTGCAACAACTTTTCATAGCTCTGGCCTCATCTGGAATCTCTTCAGTGGTCGCTTAAAACTGGTGCTTTTTCTGGATGAGCAGATTGACATTACCTTGCCATAAAAGCCTCTTGATTCTTTTTTTTTTTTCCTCTGTATCTTTTATTTTTTTAAATTTTATTTAAATTCAACTTGCCAACATGTAACACCCAGTGCTCATCTCATCATGTGCCCTCCTTAATACCTGTCACCCAGTAACCCCATCCCTCAGCCCCTCCCCTTCTGCAGCCCTTTGTTTCCCAGAGTTAGGAGTGTCTCATGGTTTGTCTTCCTCTCTAATTTTTCCCCACTCAGTTTCCCCCCTTCCCTTATGGTCCCCTGCACTATTTCTTATATTCCACAGATGAGTGAAATAGTATGATAACTGTCTTTCTCTGGTTGACTTACTTCACTCAGCATAATCCCCTCCAGTTCTATCCACGTCGAAGCCAATGGTGGGTATTCGTCCTTTCTGATGACTGACTAATATTCCATTGTATACATAGACCACATCTTCTTTATCCATTCATTGTCGATGGACATCAAGGCTCCATCCACAGTGTGTCTATTGTGGACATTGTTGCTGTGAACACTGGGGCCCATGTGTCCTGTCATTTCACTTCCTCTGTATCCTAGGGATAAATACCCAGTAGTACAATTGCTGGGTCATAGGGCAGCTCTATTTTTAACTTCTTGAGGAACCTCCACACTGGTTCCCAGAGGCTGCACCAGGTCACATTCCCACCAGCAGTGCAAGAGGGTTCCCCTTTCTCCATATCCTCTTCCACATTTGTGGTTTCCTGTTAATTTTCACCATTTTCACCAGCATAAAGTGGTATCTCATGGTGGTTTTGATTTGCATTTCCCTGATGAAAAGTCTCTTGATTCTATTTTCCAATGATGATGAGCTACGTAGTTAGGAGTTAAACAGGAAGTAACCCTGGAAATATTGCTGACTGACACAAGCACCTGTGTACTCCGGGTGTGGGCAGCCATGAGGCTAAACCCCTGTGGGTTTTGATAGCATTTGCTGGAGGGGCATCCAGAATGATGCTTCAACTCCATATTTTAAGCATGTAGAGGGTTTATGTGTTGATGGTACTGTTTTGGTGTTGTTTAATGTATGTCTGCAAATACAAATAACAGATGGTTTGAAAGTTGACTTGCGAAGTAAGCCTTTCCATCACTAGATTGCCTTGCAAGACAAGCCACCAGATGACGACTGTGCATCAGGCTTCAAGGCAACCAGTCCTGTTGGAGCTGGAGGATAGTGGATTCTAGCAGAGAAGTGTCCCAGTTGAAAGGACAAATGGAACTAGTGTATATGAAGAATATAGAAAATGTTTTTGTAAGCATATTCAGAGATAGCAGCATTTTGGGGAAAAATAACAGTGGAAATATGGAAAACAAGGCAAATAAAAGAATAATGTAATTACACAGTTTTGGAAAAATGAGGAAAAGATGCATAATTTTAATACACTACCTGGCTCTATACTGTGCAGTGTTTGCATTGAATGTCACTGATTTGTCCAGTGAGGGGTTAGATAAGGATGTAGGTAGGGTGCCATCTACATGGCAGGAGGAAATATCCAAAAGTGGTAATCCAAGAAATACTCGTATAAGCATATTATTTAGAGACACACGAGGAAATATGAGGAGGAGTATCAAGTAGAGTTGATACATCTGAGAACCACTTGTTTGTAACATGAGCTTTGCAGTGATGGAAAATTCTTCACTAATAGGAACATAAATTATATTAATGAGAATTAATGGCTTCTTTTTTCTTCGAGAAAGAACCAAATGGTCTTTAAGCTTAAACAAGTCACCTAACCTGTAAAATAAAGACGATGATGTCAGAGTAGATGATGAGACCCCTTCTAAGACGTCATTGCCCAATTCTGTTACTCCATTCACGTTTAGAAAGCTGACGTTGACAGAGCATTTGCTTCACTCTTTGGGCAGAGCAAGCTTTGTAGGCCCTGAGAGAGGTTAACACTCTTCCTTACGTCACTTTCTGTAATTTAGTTTAGTATCAGTAACCTATTCATACAGGAGAACAGCTACCTCCCATGAGAAAGCTTTATACGCCTTTACTTTTTATTTTGCTTTTAAGTTTGGCTTCAATATGATGACCGAACCTGTGACATTTCCTTTAAAATGTCAACTCCTTAAGAACGGGGAGTAGTATTTCCTTGTCTTAATCTTTTTACACAGCAATGATTTTACCCACTAGGCTAGCAAATACAAGCTGTGCCTAAGGTGGCTGCACAGTGAACCGCATTTGTGATTTAATTTTCTTGGAGTCTCTCTTTTTTAAAAATGAAACAAATTAAATATAATATATTTTATGTAACCAAGATGTTACCACTCTAACATTTAATCAATAAAAATATTAATTATAATTATTGATTATCAAATATTAATTACTAATGACATTTTTCATATTATTCCTTCAAATTCCAGGGCATATTTTACACTTCATATCTCAATGTGGCTCCTAAATTTTTATCATTCTTGATCTATATTTAAATGTCTTAAAACTATTACTCAATTATTGGAAAACTTTCAAACATTTCTGAAACAATTTGAGTATGGGAATTTTTTCAAATGTAAATTTTATATTAAAATTTAAATTAACTAACATTGAAAATCCAGTCCTTCAGTCATACTTGCTACATATGAAGTACTCAATAGCACCACGTGCCCGGTGGCTGCCGTATTAACGAGCCTTCCAGAATGTTCGATAATTTCAGTGAATGCTTATAGAATGACTGATATGTTCAGTAGTTTCTGTGAATGCTCAATGTCCAAAGAATATCCTTGGGCAGAGATGGAGAGAAGGATACTTGGCTCTCTCTTCAGACAGATGGTTTGAACGAGTAGTTTTCAGGTATATGACTACCCCTATCTTTAGGGCAAGTGGACATGAGAAGGTATGAAAGCTACATCTGCTGAACAATTCTTTAGTTAAAAAAAAAAATCAGTGGAGAAGAGTTCACGTTTTTTCTTTTGATGTTTTCTTTCCATTTGTAAACCTATTAAAGAGTAATACTTATGAAGCACTATGTATTGTTAAAACATAAGCCAAAGTAGCTAGTATTTAGGGCATCAGGGAACTATAGAAGAAAAGGAGAAGGAGGAGTTGGAGGAGGAGGAGAAGGAGAGGGAGGAAGAGGAAAAGGAGAGGGAGAAGAAGGAAAAAAAAAAAAAGTTTTGGCACAGTCTTAGTTTGGGTTTTCCCAAAAGCAGACCCAAAATAAGAATTCAAGTACAAGCCATTTATTTGAGAAGTGATTCAAGAAACACCTGTTTGGAAATGGAGACACTGGCAGGGAAGGGGAGGAACCAATAAGGGAGGGGTTTATTCGGCAAGTTACCACTGAGAGTCACTGAGGGTTAGTTCCACCGGAGAGCTCTGGAAAATGAGTGCCGGTGTGCCATGGAGTTCCACAGGCACAGGGACGTGGTAGCTGAGGTACTTATACACCAGCCTCTTCGATCATTTGTTCAAGACTGCTCTTTGGTGGTGGCAGTTCCTCCTTTCTCTGGACTACACACAGTTCGAGTCGTACCTGGTGAGCAAGCCGTGTAGGCAAAGAAATGCACGGGCTGGCAGTTGAAAGTCAAGACAGTGTGCACTAAAATAGTATGGGCGAGGGGATCTGGGTGGGTAATGGGCAGCATCTATGACAGACACTCTGTAACTTAGTGTAGAAGGTATTGAATGTATTGAACAAAGGACAGGGAGGTAGATTTCAGATCTGTGGAGCGTCCTCAAAATGCATATGCAGCTGCCCAGCCCTTCTCCCCTTCCTAGACCTGAGATCCTAATAAAATGAATCCAGTTCCTTCCCCTTGCCCTGAGACCTACTAATTAATGGAGGCATAAAGACCTGGCCAAGGGATGTGCAGTGTTTTCCACTCCTTTGGAGTTTGAGCTCTGATCCTTGAGATAGCTCTTTTGCTATCAACCAAGGTTTATCATCAAGTTCTGTCCCACTTTTGCTATAGTTTCTCAATGTATTTGTTAGTAGTTGGTCTTTCCACTGAGTTTAGTATTATTTGTTGAATTTAGAGCTGTGTCCTCTTACTATAGGGAAAATTATGTGGGGATTCCCAGCTTCCTCTTAGAAACCAAAATAGTAAACTTGCTCTTAAGAAAGGGATTTTCCAATATGGACTCTTAATAAAGAGAGTTGGAGTTTTCTAAGACTACTAAAGGCAACTTTGGAGATTACTAAAAAGAAACGCAGAGATAAATCAAGTAAGGAGGCATTTAATACGTGTGCAGTGAATTGGGGATTCGAGGTCACATCTGCCAATTAAGCAAAAACTGTGAGAAGAAATATTTCAGCTTTATTTCCCTATTCTGTACAATGGCACATAATAGTATGCCATAAATATCCAGAAGCTCCTTAGATCCTTGGCATTTCGGGTTTTTTAAATTGTAATTTGAAGTTCTTGGCCTTGCATTGTTAAAAATCATCTACTAGGGAATAATTGATGTGATTTTTCCCACTAATTCAAAGCAAAACAAAACATAAATCCACATTTTCTTTGATTATGTGACTGTTGTGAATTCAAAGTTGCATGACTTTTGTTTTTCACCACCTTAATAATATCATGTAGGCCATTAATTGCTAACCCAGTTATGTTTGTTTTTTTTTCCCCCTTGAAGATTAATTTCCTGATTATCTACCTCAGAATTTTCTTTTATTGATCAACCGGAGGTGAAAGCTAACAAATGAACCCTTCGTGTTGCAGAAATGGCAACTTGCTCAGCATGGACCTCCTGGCCCTCAGCTGTTCGGAGTGTCCCCATGCTATTTAGGGGGTATAGGTTGTCCAGAAGCTCATCCTTTGTTTTGGGGGAAAACAAAGGCTGGGAGCCAAGGTTGGTGTGTCCCTTCCCACCGCTGACTTACTTCCTTTGGTGCCAATGCAAGTTTTACACGGTCTGCAATGTTTTAAATAATTACCTGATAAATGATATTGGTGACAATAACTTCTGTTTAGTGAGCACCCACTATTTCTGGGGTTTTTTATATGCCTTATTTATTTAATCCTCACCTACCACTTTGGACGAGATAAGTTTTGCTATTTAAGTTTTGGAGATCATGAAGCTAAAGCTTAAAGATTTTGTAAATCTTCCAGGGTCACCCAGCTAGAAGTTTTGGTGTATGATTCTGCTATTTAATTTCATTAACTAGATTATTAGGAAGAGAGAAAGCTTGCAGAATTTTGGTCTCTCATTGTGTCTCCTATCCTGTGATTCCATCAGTCTGCTCTTTAATGAGACTTACATGTATACTGGTTTTTATTCAAGCTAAAATTAGAATTCAAATCATTAAAAAAAGAAAAAAAAGAATTCAAATCATTTTATATGTAAGTGGAAGGATTTTAAGCCAGATTATTGCTCTAATAAAAACTTAATTATTGTGCAGATCAACATAGTATACTATGATTTGTTATATTTCAGCCTGCACTCTATGATACTATTTCTAATCATTTAAAATTCTCAGAAAAACTGAAATTTATTTTTGAGTCTGACTTACTGAATATGTTATAAGAAAATGCTACAGGTGGGGCTATAAATAAAATACCTTATATTATATTCATCACTCCTCCTACGGTTATCACAAATTCATAGAAAATTCTCCACACTTGTAAATTGGGAAAAAATATGAATTTTTTAAAAAGTGTGAGTCATTGATCATCTCAAGTGTAGCTGAGGAACTGACATCAGTGAGTTACTAGAGCCATTCCAAAGAAAATAAAATGGCAATTGTTAGCATCTCCTTTAAAAGTTTTTGACTTCATCGTTGTTATTGAGTGTCTGCCTGACTATAATGATAAATCTGCATTTCAAGTATCTGGTGCATAATTAAAATGTACTTCAGTAACATCCAGCATTTGATGGATTTCAAGTTTTCGGCAAAGCACTGGAGGAGCTTAAATCAACCAGTTTTTACTGAGTGACTCAGATGAACCTTTAATATCTTGAGCTTGTTGAGCTGCTGGAGCAATCACATCTGTTGATTCGCACCACAAGTTATCTGTTTGGTTTCCATATAATAAGTTTCAGTCCTTAATTGGCCCTCCTGTGAGTTTGTTTTTATCCCTTGAAAACTGTTTTTATAGTTCAGACTAAGACTGTATTCCAGAAAACACCCTTCCCATCCCAAACAAGAGTAGTCACACATGGGTTTCAGGAAAGGTACGTGGTCCAGGATGGCACTAACCTCTCTCTGGGGTAGGAGAGCTAACGGAACACACTTTGGCACTACTTGGAATGACCTCTCACTCATGGCCTGGGATGGCCTTGGAGTCATATGTGCAAGGCAGACAGTAATAATTTTGCTTCATATGAATGTTCTTTCCTGAAATGTACACAGAGGAAAACACTAAGGGCAAAAGTTAATGTGGATTCAGATAAAGTAAAATTATAGACCACCTGAGAAATTACATAAAAATATAATCAGGTTCAGTGACAGTGGTTTTGGGATTCAGAAGACCTGGATTCTTTTACATACACAAACACATTTTGGGGGTAACTACCTGGTTATGTCATATGGAAGCAAAGGGCAGAAAACTCAAACCAAACCATCTTTTGCAAGATAACTGTGAAATCCAAAGACATTCTGACTTCAGGCATGGCTTGATCAAGGCTCAGATGATGTTATCATATTATTTCTGCACTGATTTTTTTTGTCTTTCATCCCTCTGTGCCAGCTGTATCCCTAATCTTTTCCCCTCATGGTACTAAGATGACTGCTGTAGCTTAGTCATCCAGATGTTCCTGTTTAAGATCATCAGGGAAAGAGGGCCTTTGCTTTCCTCTTAACTCACATAAAAGTCCTGTGTGCCCTGTCCACACCTGACAAGTGATAGGACTATGGTTTTGCCCATTTGCACTTTAAAGGATTAGGTCTTCGTAGCAGAGGGGGCATGTCCTGCATTGTGCTCAGAAGAGGATGGGGCAGACAGGCCCATCTGTGTATTTGGCGGTGGTAAAACAGCAATGATACCAATAAAACTTGACATCTATATTGTGGTTTTTATATGTCAGGCCTTGTGTTTAAGTGCTTCACTGTGAGTTTCCTCATTTAATAACAGATCTGAGGTCATCGTTTGGACAAAGGGAAAGCGGGTCCAGAACAGAGTAGAAAAGTCAGTATTAGGTGTTCATTTGTGGAAAAGGATTATAAATTTGAAGTGAAAACAGATGACTCATGAGATTTTTCTCTTATCAGTGTTCACATGATAAAGTGGAAGCAGAGAAAAAGCAAATCTTTTAGGGCATGTTCTGTGGAGACATAGAAGAGCAAGGGAGCTCTGGGTATTTTTAGAGACGTTCTGATAACCATGGACCATGTGATCTACGCTGAGATTGGGGTAGAAGAGTAAGGACAGAAATGAAACCAGGAGAGGGCTGATTGGTAGTTAAGAAAAGTGGGGGGAGCGGGAGGCAGGTCATAGGTGGGAAGGTACCTGTGTAAAGAGAGCTAGAAGAGGACGTGACATCTCTGAAGTCGGGATTTCAGAGGTGGTGCGGTTTCCTGGTAGTGACAACATCCAGGGTAAGGATACGTGTCTTGGAGAAGGACTAGAGGAGAAAGAAGCTCGATGGAGAAGAGAAGAGCAAACAACCGACAGGCCCAAGTGTTGGGTGATGAATCTGTGTGAATGACTAAAATGCCAGCCCGAGGAGGGCGAATGTGATGAACGAGGAGCTAAAGGAGATAATGAAAGGGATGAACAGGAGATTGGTAGACAAGGCGAGGAGACAAGAGATGCAGTGGAGAGAATCTCAAGGCCAAGTGGCTTTCAAAGGAGGGTGGGAAGGGGCTGGGAGTAACAGCCTGGAAGTAGCGAAGTGGAGCACGGACACCAGACCAGCATCTCGCTCTGAGGTATATGCAGTGTGGTTTAATGAAAATAAATAAAAAAATTTTAAATGTATCCTATTTAAAAAAAAAAAAAAGATTTTTTTAAAATTTATCTATTCACAAGAGACACAGAGAGAGAAGCAGAGACACAGGCAGAGGGAGAAGCAGGCTCCCTGCAGGGAGCCCAATGCGGGACTCGATCCTGGGACCCCGGGGTCACGCCTTAAGCCAAAGGCAGACGTTAACCCCTGAGCCACCCAAGTGCCCCAAAACCTTTTCCCCTTAATCACAGTGCAGAGAAACCAGTGTCCTTGTAAGGCAGCCAGATCAGTCAAAGCAAAGAGGTAAAGGAATCCTCCTAAGAAGAGATGGAAGCTCCTGGGGGATTTGTTGACCAGAGACTTAAGTTTCCAAGAGTCATAGAGGGAGGTTGGAGAAGCAGGACACGGGTAGGAGATGGAGTTGGATCAGAGGGTGTCCACAGCTACGGGGATCCGAGCTGATTCCTGACTTCAGCGGTGCCTCAGGGAGGAGGGCCAGGACCCCCTGAGAGGGAGGCGAGCGGCCCGCAGTGTGACAGGAACCCTGCTAACGGGAGGAGGCACTGCTAGTGCAGGGGCCACCTGAGCTTGTTCACTCCTCTCCTTAATCTCCTGGAGGAACAGAACTAGGGCCGCTGCCTCAGTTTGCCCACAGAAAACATGACTGTGCAGAGCAGCCCATCCCACCAGGGAGATAGGAACTGCTCAGCCAGAGGTAACAAGTCAGCTGAGGAGCACCACAGTAATAAAGAGAGTACAAAGCAGAGAGCAGCTGGAAAAGAGTGGTTGAAAAGGTGGACCACAAATATTAAGGAAGAGAAGCTTTTATGCAGTGGAAGTTTGTAAAAGGGGGGAGAAGGAGCCAGAAGTTGTTGTTGTTGTTGTTGTTTAAAAAGGACAGCTTTAGTATGAAAAATATAATAGTGTAAATCAAGAACACAACAAGTGAGATAAAAGACAGAATGGATACAACGAAATACAAATGTACGAGCTGGAAGATCAGCTTGAGAAACTCTTTCACCGTCAGCCAGAACAGGTAGAGAGAAATCATAAAGGACACAACAGAATGCCACTGTGTACCTATGGGAAGGGCTGGAAAAACAAAACGATAACGACAGAACCCTGGTAATTCCAAATATTGGCAAGGATGCTGGGAAATGGGATCGCTCACACATTGCCAGTGGGGACGTAAAATGATACGGCCACTCGGGAAAGCATTTTGGCAGGTTCTTTTAAAAATGAAACATGCAGCTACCATGCAACCTAACAGTTGGCTCCTCGGCATTCATCCCGGCGAAGTGAAGACTTCCATCTACACAAACACGTGTGCACTAATGGGTATAGCAGCTGTAGACTTATAGCCCCAAACTGGAAATAACCCATATGTTCAATTATGGGTGGATAGTTAAGCTGTGGCTAAATATTCCATACTATAGAATACCATTCTTTGGTAAAAAGGAATGAATCACTGATACATGTAACAGCTTGGATTGATGTTAAGGGCATTATGCTGAGAAAAAAAAAATAAAAGCCAATATTAAAGTTACATACTGTATGATTCCATTTATCTAACATCCTAGAAATGATAAAACTCTAGAGATGGGGAATAGATAAGTGGACATCAGAGGTTAGGGCAGGGAGAGGAGGGGGGAGGCAGTTCTTTTTGGTGATGGAATATTTCAATATTTTAATTGTAGTAATGATAAGAATGACTCGCAAGTGATAAAATGTCATGGAATTTTACACATAGACCTTTTAAAAATCTGCACATGCCCAAACTGGTGAAGTCTAAGTCCTAACATCTGGTTAATTTTATTGTGCCAGTCAATTTCCTGTTTTGATAATGCCCTGTGATATGTGAGATGCCACCACTGGGGGAAGTTGGGAGGTGCGTGCATGGACCTCTGGGTACCACATTTGCCAATCTTAGTCTGTAAGCATTTCAAAATAAAAAAATTTTTAAAAGGGGGGGAAAGTATAAAAATATAGCTAACAGAATGAGTGCCACCAACGGGATAATAGGAATCGCAGGAGAGAAAAGAAATAGGAGGGAATATTTGAATAAAGCATGAAGACAGATGTTTTAGAAATAAAGAAAATAATGCATACCTCAGACTGAAAGCATTTGTGGGGATGCCCGGGGGGCTCAGGGGTAGAGCATCTGCCTTTGGCTCAGGGCATGACCCCGGATCCTGGGATCGAGTCCCACATCCGGCTCTCGACAGGGAGCCTGCTTCTCCCTCTGCCTGTGTCTCTGCCTCTCTCTCTGGGTCTCTCATGAATAAATAAATAACATCTTTTTAAAAAAATGAAAAAGAAAAAAAAGAGTTTGTGTACAGTAATTTCCCCTTTACCCACACGGGAACCTTCCAGGACCCCCAGGGGATACAAACCATGCATAGTACCAAAGCCTATGTGCACTATGTTTTTTCTTGTACATAAGCCTTAAATGTATAAATTGGGTACAGTGAGAGAGGAACAACAGGAACTCCTGGTACAACAGGAGAGTTACAGCACTGTACCCTAAAGACGGTATGTGAACGCGGTCTGTCTCTTAGGGAACTTTACGTATTTGGGACAGTGGGAGGTGATAAAATGCCTGCATCTGCGTGACAAGATGAAGTGAGGCGAGTGACGTAGGCCTTGTGACAGAACTGAGGCCACTAGGGCCTTCTGGTAATTCGTCAGGAGGATCGTGGGCCTCCTACCGCGGTTCACCACAGGGGACTGAGACCGGGCTAAGGGGCACTGGGTGAGCTGCTGAGTACTCGCCAGTGGGCCGGCGACACTTAAGACACAAAGGCGATCCTCAAATGACTTCAAGGGGCTACCAGGAGGAGGAAAAGGTCACTTACAAAGAACCAGAGTCTTCATGACCTCGGACCTGCCCCAGCAACAGTGGTGGCAGCAGATAGAACCACCCACCACCAGTGCTCGTGCGGTCCCCCGTGGAAACGCAGTGAGGAGCAGCGGCTGTAGGAGACACTTGACCACACAGCTCGCAGGCAATCGGGTAGACAAGACAGCGGAGATGTGGAAAATCTGAACATAGTTAATACGCTTAGTCACTGAGGTATAGATACCAAACAAAGAACGGTTTGTGAGTATTACGTTTCTGCCTGCAAATGGAACATTCATCCCCCCAAAATGTATTCCATGGTTAAGGCACAATATCAAGAGCTGATGTTCCTTGACCGTAATGAAATAATACAATAAAAATAATTACATATGGATAACTTTAAAAATCACATGTGTTTGGAAACTGAATATACTAAATAACCCTTGGGTTAAGTTGAAATCTGCTTCAGAAATTTTTTATGTCTTTCAGAGAACCTTTATTGTATGGTTTTCTTCAGAGGGGCTAGTGTTTATGAGCTGTACACTCAGCTGTTTTATGACTTCTGCTGCTAGTATGTGCAGACCACTTTTTTCCATTACATTTTCTGGTTAGATACTACCGGTGTATAGAAAACTCTTCATTTTTGATGTGGATCTTGAATCCTGTATTTACTCAATGCTCTTCTAATTTCAAAATCCACATTATCTTGGCTTTTCTAGGTGGTCATGTTCACTCTTCCTTTCCAGGATTTACACTCTAGTTCCTATATCTCTTCGTGCCGGATATCACTTCTACTTAAAATGTTGGCTCCTCCCGGTCTTATTCATGATTTGAATTGGAGAACTTGTAGTGTCGTGTCCTCCATTTAATGTGTTCCTTCTGGAAGATCTTTATCTCATTAAGGAAATTTCCTTATACTATTATTAATAAGAATCAGGAATGGAGACCATCCTTAGCATGTGGGTTCCTTCTCTAAGAAGCTGGCCGCTCCGCATCTCTCTAGCTTAAAACAGGGAAAAGGGGAAACAATCTGAGGAACACATACTCAGTCCTTTGTGGGTAGGAGCCTGGAGTGGCAAACATCACCTCCATTCACATCTCATTGGCCAAATATTACTCACATGGCCACATCTAGTTGCCAGGGAAGTGAGAGATTCACTTTTTGTTGGTCAACCTGTGCCTCGCTAAAACACTAAGACTATAGACAATTAAGAAACCAGATATTGAAGGACAGCTAGGATCACACAAGGCGGTCGTATGCTTTGTTCCTTTCATTTGTTAACAAATTAAAAAGTATTAATATATTGTCTAATGTTAAATCACCCTCACATGCCTTAAATCCCACGTAAAGATTCTTTTACTGTATTGTTGGGTTCTATTTGGGAGTGCTTTATGATTTTTACGTTTATTTTTACGTTTATGTTTATTAAAAATAACTTTAAGTGGTACTACTCCACATTTATATGATATCTTGCAGTTTTAAAGATCAGTTGCCATACATTGTGACACAAGAAGAGATGATAATCAGGAGCTGACTGAAAAAAAAAACCAGTAGATATTAAGTATATAAATAGAAAACATCTACAAATGGAACACTGCAGCCTTTTCTTCATTATTGCCTAAATTCTAAAAGGCCCTCTGTAGAGAATAGAGAGAATTGAAAACGGGTTTTTGATCACATGAACCTCGGAGGGGTTTTATCACCCTCGGAGATGCGCGGGCAGGATTGGGGCAGGAATGGGGCAGCCGCTCCGTAAAATGCTAGCATGCTGCTGGTGCTCTGGACGTGCTTCCGATGCAGTGTTTAAACAGCCTGGTTTTGAATTTACAAGTCAAGGGTTTTCTGGTTATTAAGCATTTCTCAGCTCTCTGAACCTGTGTTTTGATCCTTTACTATCTGCATACACCAAATTAGATGATGGCAGTTGCGCTCTCTCCGGAAAGGAAGCACTACAAATACAGCGGCTCCTGCTCTTTGGCCGCCGGGTCGTGTGTGTGCGGGGCACACGGTCTCACAGGGCCGAAGAGCTTTTCCAGAATACACCATAATTACATAATAGCGAGTGCTCAGAAGTATAAAGTGCCTGTGGGAGGAAAATAAGTGGTCAGCTGACATAATTTTGCCAAAGAGGCACTCCGCATTGGCGTGACTGGGCATCACGGAGAACACAGAGTCGCCCCAATAGCAGGCAGGGCCTCTTTGCAGATTCTGCCCCCACAAAGTAGGCTTCGTGCTAGTTCCCCTCCCCTGAGCCCCAGAGCCTCCCGATGTCCTAGATCAGAGCTACTCGGGGCAGCCTGTAACCGAGATGCTCAGGCTTTCAGCCTCTCCCCCGCCTCCCCCTGCTTCCCCCCCTGCCTCCCTCGCTCACGCTCGCAGAAGCAATGACAGGACAGTCAGCCTGGGGAGAAGCTGCTGCCTTCCCCCGACACTGTGGCTGCACACTTCAAGATGAAGCAAGGATCAGACAGCTGCCTCATTACATTGCTGCACGTGCCTCGTTGGAGCATCTAAGACCCCGTAGTAGCCTTGGCCCTGATTTTGTGCATTGATGAGACTGACCAGATAATTCACGCAGATCCACTTCACTGTACTGGTTTTGGATAAACCTACGTGCCTGAATTCTTAGTGACTATTTCTGTTGGGATAAATGCATACCCTTTTTACCACGCACAATAATCCATAGCCTAAAGCACTTGGAGAAATATCCAAAAATCCATTTTTTTTTTTTTTTTTACCACCATTAGCCCTAGAAAGATGAATAAAGTCAAGGTCTAGGCGAATAGGACTGCTCCACTGCCATTTTCACTGTTTCCCCTTCCAGCAGCTCTCCTCTTGTCCTGAAGCTACACCAGGGGTACAAACAACACGGGCAGGGTTAACTAAGCACTTAGGTTTAAATGCTTTAAAATAGTTAATTATACTTTACCCTACAGGCAGAGACAGTTTTCTCAAGTCCCTAAAAATGGATGATGAGTGATTTAAAACTTTGTGGATATCCAAAACTTGATAGCCTATTTTTATTTATTTATTAAAAGATTTTATTTAGGGCAGCCTGGGTGGCTCAGCGGTTTGGCACTGCCTTTGGCCCAGGGTGTGATCCTGGGGTCCCGGGATCGAGTCCCACATCAGGCTCCCTGCATGGAGTCTGCTTCTGCCTCTCCCTGTGTCTCTGCCTCTCTCTCTCTCTCTCTTATAAATAAATAAAAATATTTTTTAAAAAAGATTTTATTTATTTGAGAGAGAAAGAGCATGAGGGGGAGGAGGGGGCAGAGGGACCAGCAGACTTCCTGCTGAGCACGAAGCCCAGATGGATGGAGATGGGACCCACTTGGGGCTCTATCCCAGGACCCTGAGTTCATGACCTGAACCGAAGTCAAGTGCTTCACCAAATGAAACACTCGGTGCCCCTGGTTGCCCACTTTTTAAAATGCTGAGTTGAGGTTTGACCTTTCACTGGTAGCCTCCATGGTCTTTTAAGTATAATCAGATAGTAGGAAAATTGTTGGGAGGAGAGTTACTGAAGACCAAGTTAGGCCACCCGATGAGAAATATGTTAAAAACTGCACAGCTAAAGCAGGCTGAGATAGGTTTGCAAAAGATAGGTCAACCTTACTGTAAAACAAAATCCGAAAGTAGATATAAACATATATGAGAATTTAGGGGAAAAATAAACTGCATCTTGTCCATCTCCTCTCTGCCCATCACATTATGAAAGCTCAATAAGTACTGTTTTGTTACGAAATCACATTCGGGTTAAGATTTAAATGTGAAAAATTGTGTTTTGGAGAAGCAATTTTCGATGAGTACTTCTATTAGCCTGAGTGAAGAAGAGCTTTCTGAGCAGAGAATCAAAACTGGAAGCCATAAAGGAATATATTATAAAATTTAACTACTAAAAACATGTAAAACTTATCTATCATGGTGGGATAGTATAATTAATGTATAGGACTGAATTGTCAGATCACTGTGTTAGACCTGAAACTAATACGGCCCTGGATGTCCACCACACTTCAATAAAAATAGATAATAAAAAGGATTGAAATAGATATGGAAAATGTGGAGCATGTGCAAGTCTGAGCATAAAGTCTCGTAAATAACCCCAGGACCTCATCCTCAAAAATCTCATTCTAGAGTCATGAATAGACATGCTTTAAAAATACAAATAAGGAAGTAAAATAAATGAAAAATTATTTATCCTACCACTGCATAAATTCCTATAAAATAGCTACAGCCCTGGCATGAGCCTCAGCAGCCCAGATTAGTCCAGTATACACAGATCATATTTCTGTATAGACAAAACCTCTCAGCAGCCTTAATCCCTCACAAAACCTCAGACCACAGGCACCCATTAGCCAAAGTAAACATGAAAGGAGACGGAGCATCCGAATTGTCAGTAAATTCAGCAGAATTGAAATTTAAGCCGTCGGTTTCAGTAATTCCCAGAAATAATAGTCAAATCTACATATTCCGTGGCTCTGTGATTTTTATAATTGGGCCAGTACGAAAGCTTGAGGCATATTTAAAAATATGCGATTGATGTAGCACACAGAGGTCCCTTTGTACGAAGTTGGCTCTTAAGGTATTTATTCAGTGAAATACCAGCGAGGAATTTAGGATTGAAAACTTGCATAGAGATCAGGGTAGAGTGAAAGCCCTAAGCAGCCCCTAGGAGCTTGCAGCGCTCCGAGCGGAGGTACTCTGGGAGCTCCGTCTAGCTGACTGGCCCTGGCACGTGAACAAAGCCCCCTGGAAACAGCGCCAGTGGTGTTTAATCTCGTGCCGAATCGCATCTACAGCATCCTAATTGCAAATTTGCTCCTTTTAATTTGCAGCGACCCCAGGTGAGGGCTATTTCCATAGAGAAGCAGGGCTCATGAAGAGCCTCGTGGGCCTGCACTGGGGGGATCCCAAGAACGCATCCTGGTGAAATTGCGATTAATAGTCTAGTTCAAGTGTCAGCCACAGTGACACGCTGAGTCGATCATTTTCGAGCTGGGGTCACACACTTACTACACTTCCTGTAGAGGCCCCAGAACTCCTCACTGAGAGGCTGTGCCTCCTACATCGTCATCAAGGACACGGACAATAGCCCAGGATAACTCAGACCCCCCCCCCCCAACACCACCACCGCCACCGATTGCTACTTCGGCTGCAAACTACCCAGTAATGGGCATTGTGGTAGGAGTATCTGGAAGCTGAGGTATCATAAATTTGAAAAATTATGTGTGGTCTCCATCTTCCCTTTGCTGAGTGTGAGGATACCCGAGCTGTTTACGTCGAATTAGATGAAATAAGCAGAAACTAGTTCTGAGGCCATGATTTTGTGTTTACGGCTCATCAAAAACCCCATTCTGGCTTACTCTGGGCGCTCCGTGTAGGAGAAAACTGCCCTAAACTGGCAGAGCTCTGTACTTGAGCAGCCCCAGGGCCACCGGATCGGGGGGAGAGGGGGTTCGCAGACAGGTGGCCTAGAACTGGGCGTTTTGGGGGCAAGGTGCCTCTTCCTTCCTCGGGGCTCTGCAGGGTGCCACGGAGAAGGTGGGAGGGCTCCTGAAGTCAGCAGGTTCCCTCTGGTTTAGCAGGAGCTCAAGGAGCAGAGCATCTGCCCCCTCCTGGCCCTCCAGTGCTCGGCTGATTTCCTCCCTCTCTCGTCCCCTTGTCCTTGTTACCCTCTCCTTGCCCCTGTCCCAACAGGCGTAGAAGACATCGTGGCAATAATGATCCCTGAGCCGAAGGGGAAGGAGATAGTGAGCCTGCTGGAAAGGAACATCACGGTGACGATGTACATCACCATCGGGACCCGGAACCTGCAGAAATACGTGAGCCGCACTTCGGTTGTGTTTGTCTCCATCTCCTTCATCGTCCTGATGATCATATCCCTCGCGTGGCTGGTGTTTTATTATATCCAGAGGTTTCGATATGCAAATGCCCGGGACAGGAATCAGGTGAGTAGCAAAGAGTTTGTTAAAACTTAAAAATTATTAAAGAAAAAAAATTATTAAAGAAGTAATGCATATTACTGTATAAATTTTGGGAATCACAGGGAATACCAAGATAAAACCCAAATTATCTCCCCACTCGAGATAAAGATTCTTACCACTGGCCGTCTAGTTTTTCAGCTGTGTGCCAAATATCCGTGTTTTGATGTTTTCCTAGTATTGCTCTGTAACGTGGAGGCACTTTGTCTTGTCACACCTTCCTGTGTTCGTTTTGTGGACACTTATTTAGGCCCAAAATAAAGGGAGAAAGGGGAGTGAGCTGAGATCATGCTAATAGTGACAACATTGTGTGGGAAGAGCCAGGGTTTTCCAGCGAATGGAAGAAGAAAAGAGATAAAAAATAAAAAACTTTTAAAGAGCAATTAATTTAAAAAATAGAAATAAATAAATAAATAAATAAATAAATAAATAAATAAATAAATAAATAAATAAATTTTGGAACAGATATTATGTACACATGGTGTAAAATGCAAAAGGTGTAAGATGGTGTGCAGTTAAAATAATGGCGTTCTGGTGTCTGTCCCTCAGTTATCCAACATCCTCCTGGAATATCTTCTCTTCCAGGGATATTTTATGTGCTTCCAAATGGCCATTTTTAAACAAATGGTAGCACACTCAACTCTGTACCCTTACTTCTCACTTTTGGAATTATTCATTTCCACACTCAATTCAAGCTGCCTTCTCATTTTTAATGACTATAAAATTCCACTTCCTGCATACTTCACATTGATTAAACTGGTTTTGATTGATCAACATGTTTTCTCCTACCCAAAAAAGAAAAAAAAAAAAAAAGTAAATGTGACACTAAGCACATTTGTGGATATATCTTTAGGGTAAATTCTGGAAGTTTAACAGATAGGGCAATGGTATATGTATTTTAAACTATGATAGATACCGCCCAAAGTCTGCCAAAAAGGCTGAACCAATTTTTACATTAACTAGCAACATATTGTTTATGCTAATATAAACAAAGTTGTTATAATACTGTTTGTACTAACATACACAATAATATACCAGTTATACTGTTTCCCCACATCCTTGACAAAAGAATGTTAGGGCTTTTGGCTGCGTGCAGTTTGATGTTAAACATGGTATCACATTTTTCTTATCACAAATAATGTTGACATCTTTTCAAGCAAAATAGAAAAAGTGAGTTTTTTTCCTCTGGAGTAGCTACTGACCATTTTCAGTTGAGCTGTTGATCATTTTCTTCCTGATGTGTGTAAGTCAAAGAAATTGAAGAGAACACTATTAGTCAAAGGAATTCACCAACATAAGATTCAATTTATCTTCTTAATTTGTCATTGCCTTTGATTTATCTATGGGTGTGCTTCTTGCCATGCCGGAACTTGGAGATTTTACATAAATGAATTTATCTTTTTATATAACTCTTGAGTTTTGTATAATAAGATCTTTCATAGCCCAAGACTGTAGAAAAAAAGCATCCTCTCATATTTCCATCCACTACTTTTTATTTCACTTTTATGATTACGTCTTTAATCTACAGAGAACTTTTCTCAGTGTAAAGAATCAAGTAGAGAGCCAACATTATTTTATTGCAGATGGCCTACCTACGAGATTTTATAACTGGTATTTATTCAGTAATTAATCTTCCTGCCCGTCATATGCAGTGTCCCCATTCAGCATATACTAAATACCCGTATGTATTTGGTTTTGCTTCTGGGCCCTCAATATTATACCATAATCTGTCCATTCACACTCCAGTACCATACTACTCTGAGTGCTTCAGCACTTTTATATTGTCTCATATCTCTTCATGCTAATCTTCCTTTATTATTCTACTTTCACTTTTTTATGTCTGTTTTTATATAAATTTAGAAACACTTTTATCTGTTTAAGTTTATAGGATAATTTATAACCTTATGTTGTTGAATCTTCCTTAGTATATGTTTGCCATCTATTCAATGATTCTTTTTGCCCCATACTAGCATTTTTAAATATTCTTACTTTCAAAATAATAATAAATAAATAAATAAATAAATAAATAAATAAATAAATAAATAAATAAATAATTCTCACTTAATCTTACACTTTTTTCTTATGGTTATTCCTAGGTATTTAATAATTCTGTTATTATAAATGAAATATATAGGAAGGATTTAGGGTTTTGTATTTTTACTTTGTACATTATTATAATGTACATATTTTATACTACACAATTTTGTAATTTATATATTTTATAATTGTAATAATTTTATAATGATTATGACATGCCTTATTATCATCTTAATTCTAATGGTTATATTAAATAGTATTATATGTAGGCATGTTCTAAGAGTTCTGTATATACTGCATACTTAATAGTCTTAATAACCCTGTAATAGGATTTTATTGTCTCCATTTTATAGAGGAAACGAAGAGGTTAAATAGCTTGCTCAATGTCACACAGCTAGTTATTAATAGTCCGTAATTGAACCAACAGCAGGGCTTCAGAATGCACGCTCTTAACCACTATACTGAAGTATTTGTGATTGTTTATATTAGTTTATCAGGATTACATAAATAATATGCACAGTCAGTGATAATTTACTTCTTTCAGTTTTTAAGCCTTTTTTTTTTCTGTTATCTAATTTCATTGGCTTGTACCTCCAGAATCAACTAAAGTAGTAGGGTAACACTGAATATATTCCTCTTCATTAAGCATTTATTGGGAACATCCCGAGTTTAATGGGATTTTTAAAAATCATTTCTCCATTTTATTATTTTCCCCTATAGTTTTCTAGGTTGAGATCTATATTTTTCATGTTAAGTAAAGGTCAGGCTACTCTTATTTCATTCAGAGCTTTTAGTCAAGAATGGAGATTTAATTTTAACAAATGCCTTTCAACAGCTATGGTCTGAGTTTTTTCTCTTCTGTTAATAGGAGTGTATTATTGTGTTGCATTTCCCAATATTAGGCCATCCTAAATCTTCCATATATACTATTCTTCTAACATATGCTAGATTGTATTTGTATTTTGTTTATTTTTTACCCTGTTTTTCATATGTGAAATTCATCCATAGTTTACATTTCTATCATGTTCAGGTAACAGTTATACAGGCTTTTATAAGGAATTTGCAAATTTTCCTCCATTTTTAGTAATCCAGAATGGCAGTGTCCAACATGATACTCACTAGCCATGTGTGACCGTTCAAATTTAAGTTAATTGTAATGAAATAAAATTTAAAATTCTGTTTCTGTCACACCAGCTACATTTCAAATGTCCTATATATGTACTGCCATATGGTAGCCATTCCCATCATTATAGAAAGTCCTATTGGACAGCCCAGCTCAAGAGCATTTTAAATAGGACTGGAATTAGCTGATTCTTAAAGTATTAATAGAAAGTTTCTGCAAGCCAGTAAGGTCTGGATTGTTGTTTAAAAAGACAGCTCTTTGAATTTTCCTATTTTATGACAATTGGTTTGTTTAAATTTTCTATAGCCTCTGGAACAGTTTCTAAAAACATTGTTACTGCTTCTTTCCTGATTCTCAAAATGATATGTGCTCAGTCTAATAAATTTTTGACTTCCAAAAAAATTACTAAAAGAGAAGACAAATCACCAATTACCCTGTGAAATAGTTAATAGTTGAGTATCTTAACCTTTCAGGTTTTGCGATGACCTAAATATATATTCAGTAAATTTACATGGTCATTGCATAAATGCCTATGAATGAGACACAAATACACATGTAATAAGTACATGTAAACAAATATACAATCTATTTTTAATTAATTGATAAGCATTTTCCCCTGCCATTAAGTAATCTTTAAAATATGATTTTTAGTGGTTATATAGTAGTCCAGTTCCACCACTTACCAAACATGGGCAAGTTACTTAAGCTCTTCATGCTTTGGTTTTCTGAACTGAATAGGAATATGCCTTCATCTTATGATTATAGTAAAAAAAATTTTTTTTAATTTATTAATGAGAGACACAGAGAGAGAGGCAGAAACATAGAGGGAGAAGTAGGCTCAGGGAGCCCAATGTGGGACTCGATCCCAGGACCCAGGGTCATTCTGTAAACCAAAAGCAGACGCTCAACTGCTGAGCTACCCAGACATCCCGATTATAGTAAAAATTAAATAGATTAATGTATATTATTTTTAAAAGCCTCTGAACATGATTCTAATCACTTTTTAAGCTCTCAATGAATGGCATACATTATTACTATCATAGAGATTCCTTGATGACTACTTACAAATCCACTTTACCATTTTTGTTGAATAAGCTGGAATTTAAGTAGATACCACCAGTCAGACACAAGGCAGTGAAACCCTAGAACTAATATGTTCAGTTTCACTGGTTGCTAAAGTTCATATATAAGGAGACTATACACATAAAGCACTTATAATTAAGATACCTAGCTAATTTGATAATGATAAATAAAAATGATAACCCTAAATTTCTGAGTCTACAGATAATCCAAGTCGTCATTAAGCAATTGAGTCAAGCATGAAATTTTAAGTTTGAATTTATTAGTTGATCACTTATTTCAATCATCAATTCACTTTATACAAGTAGATAAAGTTTGCACATCTCTAGGAATAAGCATACTCTGTGATTTATGGAAAAAGTTATTTGGAAGTGGATGGTGTGGAAATGGTTCATAGGGCTTAAGTTTTTTTACTTTGCTCCCATTCTAGTAACTTTCCTTAAATTGCAAGATGTTACCCTCAGGGTCACTCAGCGAATTGGGATCATCTTAAAAGTTAGCAGTGTCCTGATCAAAATAGGCACAGTATTTTGGCCCTTTGATGGATGGGATAAAAACATATAATTTCCTGTAGAAAAAGATTTCTGTTTTGATGGACAGTGCTGCATTCCATTCAATAGAAAGCTTCAGCTGGGCAAGCTATGGCTATAATAAGCCTCAGGTTAACTTAAGTCATTTATTTTTATTTAAGCATTACTGTCCCTTCAGAAAGATTGACTCTCAGGTTAGATGTAGGCTCACAGCCTAAAATGGAATATCAAAGCCTTAGGCTTGCGTTGGTAAAGTATCCAACCATTCAGGTACGTGCGTGAGAGACAACTTGAACTAGGCAGGTGGGCCCTCCAGTCTCTACTTGGCTTTGTGCAGATCACAGCTGAAGGACAGTCACCATCATCTTACATGATAACTAGCCCTCATGTCTTACTGTGCCTGGAGAAGGTCATTTCAGTGCTGTTTCCCACGGAGTAAGACTTGCTAGATAGTCTTTTAAAATATTTTTTTAAATTTATTTGAGAGAGACAGAGGAGCAAGAGCAGGGGGAGGAACAGAAGGAGAGGGAGAAGCAGACCCTCTGCTGAGCAGGGAGCCCAGTGAGGGACTCAGTCAATCCCTGGATTCTGGGATCATGGCCCGAGCCAGCCAATGGAGCCACCCAGGCACCTGCTAGATATCCTTTACTTTAGTAGCCTCAGACCACGGGCTTTTAGATGGCGACATGGAGACCAGAGGTACAACCAGAAGGGGAGAGATGTGGGTGGTGAGCCACATTTCCTAAAGCGGTGATGCCAAGATAAATCTAGTGCAAGGTAATCGTCGTAGACACCAGCTTTGGAGTTAGACAGATGGGGATTCAAATCTGCCCTCTGGCGATCCCTGGTTGTGTGGCTTTGCACAGGTTAGGTACTTTGCCTTCCTATTCCTATCCCTCCTCACATGTAAAGTGAGATTGATCACATGTCAGCCCCATCCAAGGAGTATTGAATGAGAAAATGTTAGGCAATTGTTAACTGGATCACCTTGAATAGATAAGGCAATTCTAAAGGAAATAGTATCGCCCCCCCCCAAAAAAAAAATTTAAAGAGCTCAATTCTTATATAACTCACAAAGAGTTAAATCTAGATATGGGTTTTTAGCTCAGCTGACATGGTTTGAAACAAAATGGGATCTTTTTCCATCTTTTCTCCAGAGTTATGGGAAAAGGAAAGCATATAAATAGACTACAGAGAAAGAATCTGGCTTTCTTGAGGATAATTCCCCATGCAGCAGTGGTTTCTAATTAACAGTAATAGTGTATCCATACAGTTAAGAAAAAAAAAAGGCAAAATAAAAGGATGTGTATTTTTGTTTAGAATTTATTTATTTATTTATTTATTTATTTATTTATTTATTTGACACAGAGAGGGAGAGCACAAGAGGGGGGAACAGCAAGCAAAGGGAGAGGGAGAAGCAGGCTCGCAGGGAGCCTGATGTGGGGCCCCATCCTACTACCTGGGGATCCTGACCTGAGCTGAAGGCAGATTTTTAACCAACTGAGCCACCCAGGGGCCCCAAAGGGGGTGTATATCAACCTCCCTTTCCTCCAGTTCTTCCCAGAGGCAGCAACTCTTAACACTTCCTTTTCAAGTCTTCCAGAAGTTTCTGGGCTAGATGTAAGAAAAGGCGTTTTTCACATTTGTTCCATAGACAAGGACTCTGCGTTTACATAGCTTGCATCGTAGTGACATCAACAAGCAATACACCTGAAAACAGGGAGAAACCGGCTTGGAGGCTAGTACAGCAGTCAGATGACAGGTGATGGATTGGGACCTGAATGTGCGAGGAGTCCGAAGGAATCCGATTAGGACAATATTTTCAATTCCTATGGGTTAAATGTAAACATAAAGCATATATCCTAGTGTAGACCTGCCGTACCAGCCTGATTACTCATAACTCCCCATTTTACTCTCAAAAGTTAGTTTATATAATAAATTACACGTTTACCGTATGTGTGAGTGAAAGAGCAGAATGGAGGATGCAATTAGGTCTGTTTTCACAACATGAACTGAGATGGGAAGGACAGGAAACGAGATCCTGAGGGGCCGGGAACTCAGAATTTGGGTTGAGAGATGTTAAATGTGAGCAGCTTATTATATCTACCGGATACCTAACACAGATGCCAGCTATTTCGATATGGAAATCTGGAGGTCAGGAGACAAGGGCTGGAGATAGAAATATGGGAGCCATCCACACAGAGGTGCCATTTAAGCGGCTGGGACAGGGACGCCTGGGGGCTCAGGCCGTGGCCCCAGGGCCCCAGGATCAAGTCCCGCATCGGGCTCCCTGCAGGGAGCCTGCTTCTCCCTCTGCCTGTGTCCCTGCCTCTCTCTCTGTCTCTCTTGAATATATAAATAAAATCTTTTTTAAAAATTAAAAAAAAATAAACGGCCAGAACAGGATGGGCATCTAGGATAAGAGGTCTGAAGACAGCTTGACATCTGCCAACGTGGCCTCAGGCTCTACGCTCTCCCCTCTATCATGCAGTTTTTCTCTCCAGTTCATGTCACTGTTCCAAGCCATTTCCCCCCGCGTCACGCCTCACATTCCCGGGCACTCGGGGCCCCAGAGGGCAGTATATGGAGGCTGCTTTGCAGAGCCAGCCACAGCCTCACATTCCATCTGGAGCCACTGCTCCTCTGCTCAGGGTCCTGGTCTGCAAGGCCCTTCTGCACCTGGGATGCTTGTCTCCTGTACTGCCCCATCCTCTCTGCTCTCAGGCCAGTGTCCTTTGGGGACCCTGCTATGTCAGCCAGCCTCCGTGTGCCTGAGTCCAGTGCCTAATTGTTCCTGCATAACTGAAGGAGATGGCCAGTCTCTTGATTCCCGTTTCTGGACACGTCCTGTGATACGTAAGAGGCTGTTGAAGCATCCCAAGTGGATTAGGATGCAGGTCATCACAGAGCACACACAGCACCTCAAGGGGACTGCTTTCCATAATGTCACATGCCAGCCCACTGGAGCCTTATCTCTGATGAATCCCAGAATGCCCTGTTGCATAATCAGAGATAAACCCAGACACAAATGTGACTCCCAAGCAACTTAGGTGAGGATCTAGAACACTGTCAGAGATGAGTGTCTCGCAGGAGCTGGGATAACTTAAAAGTATACAGCATCTGTTCTGATTCAAGTGTTCTTTATGGAGCTCCCGGGGGCTCAGTCGGTGAAGCAGCTGCCTTCAGCTCAGGTCATGATCCCAGGGTCCTGGATCGAGCTCCACATCAGGCTCCCTGCTCGGTGGAGGGTCTGCTTCTCCCTCTGCCTCTCCCCCTCCCCCTGCTCACTCTGTCTCTCTCCCTAAAAGTCTTCTAAAAAATAAGTGTTTTGAATAGTTAGATAAATAAAAGATAGATAAATAGATAGATAGATAGATAGATAGATAGATAGATAGATAGATAGATAATAGATAAAAATACACTGCTTCTTTACAGCTCTATGGTGAAGGCACTGCATGTATCGCCCCATTCTATAGGTGAAGAAACAGAGAAGGTAAGCAATTGCTCAAGGACACATGGCACGCCAGTTGTAAAGCTGGGATCTTTAACGACTTTGAAATGCTCTGCCAAAGAATGTCTTTGGCACCTGCTGGCCCAAGCCCAGCTGCTGGTCTCCTCCTGGAAACACCATTCTTCTGTCATTGTCACTCACGGAATAAGCACCATAAAAGTGCTCACTCTTGTTGATTATCATTATAGATGTAGCTTCAGTCAGGACTTCTGGGGAAAAAAAAAAAAGAAAAAACATATCCCCTCTTGCATAGGGCCCAAAAATGAGAATGGTGGGAGGGCTGCTGTTCTTTTGGATCTTCTTCCAGGGTTTGCGAGTAACACCTAAGAACCGCTGATAATTCACATTCCTCCAGGTTCACTGCTGTCTCTCTGGCAGCTCAACAGTGCACCTGCCACACGCAGATGTTACACACCCATTTAAATCTTCCATGTGTGAAAAGAACTGACATTAAGAACATTACCAAAGTTTATGGCAAATTCAAAAGGTGAATTTCTTTGATATATAATTCGTTCCTGTGATGAACAAAAGCTCCACAAAAGATGTTAAGGTAATACTTGATCTGAGGAGGTCAGGTGGTCCCCGGAGGAGGCCACTGTAAGGGGAAGCAAATTAAGCAATCAGATGTGATTTTATTTCACCTGCAAATTTAGGAAAAAACAAACCTGCTAAAACCCAACCCTGGGGAAGCAAGTGTGTAAAGAGGTCTGTAGTTATGTTTGGGGGCTTCGTAAATTGGTATAATTCTTCATGAGAGTAGGTTAGCAGTGTGATTCAATTGGCTTTATTATACTTAAATGTAATTTTTGAATAAATTAATTTTTGAATAAATAGTTTAAAATGCAAGGAGTGAAAAAATTATGCACTAAAAATTCTCCTTCCTATCCTTCGCCTCCAGAAACCCAGGTACATCCCGGGAGACACCCATGGTAGTGATTTCTGGAGCAGACATTCAGCAATATTTTTATGGACATACACAAATATGTACATGTTCTTTTCATCCTTTCTTACATAAAATAGAGCATATTATAATTTAGAATGTTGATGTTTTTGCCTTTTAGGGATTTACGCCTACCATTTCATAAAGAGCTTCCTCTTTCTTTTTATGGCTGAATATCAGTCCCTTGCATGGTGTTATAGGTTATATCATATCCCCTTGAAACTTCCTATGTTGAAGTCCTAACCCTGAGTACCTCAGAATGTGACCTTATTTGGAAATAGGGTCTTTGTGGGCATCATGGTTTAAGATGAGGTCATTTTGAAGTGGATTGGAATCCTAATCCAATGTGACTAATTTCCTTATAAAGGGAGGGAGTTTGGACACATACAGGGAGATGAAGGCAGAGATGGGATGACATGTGTCATGTACAAGCCACGAATGCCAGAGATTCACAGCTCTCAGAAGGAACCAACCCCAGGAACCCCTTGATCTTGGACTTTGCAGAACTTTGAGACAATAAATTTCTGTTGTCCAAGGCAAAAACAAAGTAAATAGGGTTTGAATCTAACTGTGATTTTGGAGCAAAGTAGAATCAGGATCTTGGGCAGGGCTGGCTTGTGAGGGAGGAGGACAATCCAATGCAGTAAGTGGACAGAAGTGTTTGAAGTCAGGAACCGGATCTGAATGACACAGGTAGGAGCAAGCGGTAGATAAGCCACCCGGAGCAAAGAAAGCCAGGCCAGGAGAGGAAGCTGAGGGAAGGGTACCGGGATGAAGGAGGCCTTCTCTACCACTTGCATTCCTGGAAGGAGCAGGCTAGGCCTTTACTGGCGTAAAGGCACCAGAATGGTGGGGAAGGTAAGATGCAAGCCACAACCCACTTATCAGAGATAGAAGCATCCTGTAATGAATAGGAGAAATTATTAAATTAGGAGAAATAATTATTTTAGTGGCCATTTGCACATGCCTGGCTGACTTTTAAATACTGCGACACATCTCCCTTGGTCTCCTTACAAGTCCTCATTATGCCCCTGAATGACTACTTTAAGAAAATAGCCCACTGAGGTCAGGACGGTGGAATTCTAGATGCATAGCCTGGGCACCTCTCACCCTGTGAGCCCCCATTCCCAGAAGGCTGTGGGTGGGAATCCACAGTTGTAGGAACCGGGAGGAAGAAGACCCCGGGCCATGATTCTACTCATGCAGTTGAAAATGCTGACTGCCTACCCCAGAATCATAGTTTTGAGAACATAAAGCGTTATTAGATAAAATGAATTTGAGAGAGAGAAGCACAGTGTTTGTTTTTAATGGAGATACAATGATTAGTTGGTGAATTCAAGTCAGGGTAGTTTCCACAAGGCCAAGCTACCTCCACGGTGTTGTGATACTGAGGAGACACGTCAGCTCACTGTCCACCAGGACATCCCACAGGGACACGAAGACTGACCTGTGTCCCGAGACCACAGGACTCCCAGTAGATGGCAGCTATTTCAAATACAGGCAGATAAGATAAGCTAAGTAAGCTTCTTGTTGTTTTTCACAGACATTTTTGCCTTTGAGGCTAATCCAAGGAAACCAGACCTGTCTTATTTTATGTGGGGCCTGGTAATAACATTCAAACAAGTTTTCTTGAAATAGTTACCTCTCTCTCCATGAATATCTTTTCCTGTTATTTACATACACATGGCCCATGGCCCTCTGATTGCATTTGCATATATCAGTGCTGAAGTTACGTTAGAACAAGAAAAGTAATAGAATGTAAAACAAATTTGAATTTTACAGGGAAAGGGAAGGGAATATGCTGAGCATCAACCACCAGGGAGGAAGAGGTCTACAGGCAGAGATGCTTCTGTCTTCTAAAGAGAAAGGACCCAAGTGGTCCTTGATGTTGATCTAGAGAAAGTGTAGAGCCCTGGGTAGGGGGGAGGGGGCAGTGGGCAGAAAGGCAAAGTCTATGTTGTATTCATTAAGTATTCAGTGAAGTAATTAGCCATGGATTTGCCTTTTTTTTTTTTTTTAAGATAATTCAGATCTGAAAGGATGTTTGATCCCCAGTTCTCCTCTGGATGGATGAAAATCCTCAACTGGGAGATCTGAAAATGACAGTATTTTACGTACCTATTTTTACTAATAAGGGAAACTAAGGCTCAATGTTTAAGTGACCTGGCCAGAGTCACACAGTTAGTGACAGAAATAGAACTAAAAATCAGAACTTCTAACTTCCAAGCCATTGCCTTCTCTTCTATAACGCCTCCCACAAAAAATAACCTGATATTTATACATCATGTTATATGTACACAAACAGCCTTAAACTACGGCCGTTAGAATAGTCCAGGTCTTTACCCATTTTTCTGGATTTATGGAGTGGTGCCTTACATCATAGAAATTGGACTGGCTATGCAAAGATTTCTGTCTTATCAATCAGGCCTGGAAGGATTATTGATTATCATTATGTAGGAGAGCTAGGGAGGAAGCGTCTGAGTCACCTGTGGCCATGTGAGGTTCCAGACAATTGAGACCAACTCTGTTTATGCTTACAGTGCCCTTCCTGTACCTTGAACTTAAGAACGGTTAATTATTTTTCCACTTGGTGATAATGATAATAATGATTATAAAATCAAGCTGTCAGGTAAAAGGAGCAAATATGATACAGAATTATCCAGTCAAGTAAAACAGAAAAACATAAATTTGATTTTGATGCTTGCTTTTGCATCCTTATTCCTAGTTTTTTAAATCAATTTCACTGCATATCTGTGTTATACACAGAGGGGAACAAGAAGAAAGTGTCTTATTTTTCTCAATTTCTTAAATATTTAGGAGATAACTATAAATATTGTGTTGATTGGAGTCATATAGCATCTTTGTTGGTGTCTATGTAGGACTTTGTTCTGTTAATAAATAGTTCTGTATTTATTTTCCATAAAGCTGTTTATCTTCACTGTTGTCAAGGAACCAGTCTTGGTAAATATTTTCTTATACCTGTTCTGATCACATTGGTGGATAAATCTCATTATGGCCCCCCTCCTGACAATCTTTAATGAATTGTGTGCTTTTGGTCTAGTTGTGTTAGAGAAAATCCATAGGAGCACCCTGGAGAAGAGGCAGGAGACCTGCCTGAAACAGAAGACTGTACTAGTGTAAGACGGCCCCCAATTCTCATTTATACTTGGTACAGTTAAAAAACACAAAGACAGAAAGAACCAGTTGCAAAAACAACTACCTTATCTGAGCCATTTTATCAAGAACTCATTATCTCTTCAGTTTGTATTTTAAAATCCAGTAACACTTGTTTGACAGTTGTTAAAAGTGAGACTTTTTTTTTTTTTTTTTTAATTCAGAAGTCAGTATGGGACACCTGGGTGGCTCAGTGGTTGAGAGTCTGCCTTTGCCTCAGGGCATGACCCCGGGGTCCTGGGATCAAGTCCCGCATCAGGCTCCCCTCAGGGAGACTGCTTCTCCCTCTGCCTGTGTCTCAGCTTCTCTCTCTGTGTCTCTCAGGAATAAGTAAATAAAACCTTAAAAAAAAGTCAGTATTTCTGTTAGGTGATTTTCATGTCACTTAAAAAGAAATAGACATACACATACTAACAAAATTTGACTCAATGCAAATGGCCATAGCATTTTTAAAAATTTTTATGGTGCTTTTCCTTTATTTTGTTAATCTAGGACTCCTACCAAAAAAAATCTAGCACTACATGGTTGCATAATTATCATGTACATATGATTCTCAGAAATTGATTTTTTGTATTCTCCAGGAATCAAGAGCATCTGTTCCCCCACTGGCAGGGGCAGACTTTCATATCCTCCTTTAGCCTCTGCCAAAATGCTATCCTTTCCTCCTCAAAAATGCTGATAGTTTATTGTCTCTCGATAACATAGGGAATGAGGCTTGATTCAAGGAACTCCACAGGGAAAAGAAAGGAAAAGGAATCCCATTATACTATTTTTCAAAATGAGTATAGAAAACATGGTTTCCTACCTTTGAGAATTTGGTATTTTGGGGTTCCAGGGAGGAAGGTCTCATAAGCCTGATGTTGAAGAGGACTTGGTTATTTTCCTTTTTACTCTGATTTCTCCATCTCTTAATTCTACAAATCTGGGACTCCCATCTCCCAAATGACTTTATCTTCCACTGAACTCTTTAGCCTCATCAGCCTGAGCTCAGCCACCAGAATGCCAAAAATGGAACTTGTCTGATTCCTTAACCATTACCTCTGCTGTGAGGCATAATCCCTGACCTTAATGTCCACTTGCTTTACATTTCCTAAATAGACACTTTTTTTTTTTTCTTAAATAAGGGCAGTTTGCATTTTCCTTTAAAAGGGCATGGAAATGGCTTTTTCTGGAAGAGAGAAATGTTTTTTAAAGACACCTCATCTTTATTCAGATATAGCCAAAAGTAAAGTTAAATGCATGGCCAAAATTTAAAGTAGTCTTTGAATTTACCTTGCATGCTCACATGCAAGAAGGGCATATTTCATTTGCTAAAGAATTGTTTTAAATAGAGGACTGGAGGGGAAGATGGCAGGAGAATAGGAGGACCTTAGGCTTGTCTTATCCCACAAATAAAATTAAATAACTATTAAATCACCCTAAATACCCCAGAAATCAATCTAAAGATTCCTAAGATAGAGAAGAGATCATATCAAAGAAGGTAGGAAGTGTGGAGAAACAGTTTGGGAGAGAAATGGATTGAGGCCACCATAGTGGGGAGGAAGCCATGGTCAAGGAGAAGGGTGAGAGACAGACTAACACAGAAAAAAATGAATCCCTGTAGCAATTGGCTTAGAAAGCAAGAAGGCCCAAATTTCATGAATTCTTGCAACCAGTGGAGCTTAAAGCCTAGAGTTTTAAAGGTCAGCGTGTTTAGCTCTGAGAGAGCTTAGAGGACATTGGAGCTACTCTTGGAGAAAAGACAGGTTCAGTGGCCTATGGACATACAGGAGGAAACCATGATTTGAGGAGTGCCTGGGCATGTAGTGAGTTTAGTTGCTCATCTCGGGGCATGTTCCAGAGAGGCAGCATTCAAGGAGAGACCACTCTAGGAACAAAGGACCCAGAAGGCACCATTTCCCTCCTTCGCATAAATAACTGCCACCTTCAGAAAGCAGCACAGTGCAGACACTGGCTGCCTAATGTGTTTACACCAAGCCCCAATCCCCTGTGCACCAGTGGAACTGCCCTTCTGAATCATGCTTGCCTCAGTCCAGTGCATCTGGCCTCCTCCCCTAGAATACTAACCTAAACTCCTGCCAGCACCATGTCTCCCAATTTGGGAGTTTTGTGAGGCCTTGGTTCTGGTGGTGGCAGTGACGGGTCTCATTTCACAAGCAGACAGAGCACACCTAGTTAAAATGTGCCACATTCAGGCCAAGAGGGCCAAAGAGAGCCTCTGCAGAAACTGGACTTAAGGATAAAGAGGTTAGGACACAATAGCAGGATGCACACAGCACATGTGGGAGACACTCCCAGAAGCACAAGGCCCTCAGGAATGGGATACCACACTACAGGGGAAAATAGGATCTCTTCTTCATAGAGCCATTACCCTCAAGAATAGGAGACATAGCTGACTTTCCTAACACAGGAAAAGGGCACAGAGACTTAAGTAAAATGGGAAGACAGAGAAATTTGTCCCAAATGGTAGAACAGGACAAGGCCACAGCCAGAGGTCTAAGTGAAACAGATAGAAGTAGTATGGCTGATGGGAAATTTAAAGCCGTGATCATGAAGGACACTCACTGGACTTGAGCAAAGAGTGTAGGACATTAGTGAGACCATTAATACAGAGTTAAGAATAACAAAGCAGAGATAAAAGGCTCAATAAACAAAATGATAAACATGCTTGATGGAATGAACAGTATGGTGGGATAAGCAGAGAAACAAAGTAATGACCTAGAAGACAGAGTAATAGAAAGTAATCAAGCTGAACAAAAGAGAGAAAAAAGAATTATGCAAAACAAAAAATAGACTTAGGGAACTCAGTGACTCCATCAAATGTAATAACATTCATATTATAGGGGTACCAGAGAAAGGAGAGAGAGAAAAGGAGGCAGAGAATTTACGAGGAAATAATAGCTAAAAACTTCCCTATCTGGGGAAGAAAACAAAGATCCAGACCCTGGAGGCACAGAGATCTCTTATCAAAATCAACCCAAGAGGTCCACACCAAGACACACAGTAATTAAAATAGCAAAATATAGTGGTGAAGAAAAAATATTAAGAGCAGCAAGAGAAAAGAAGACAGTTTCATACAAAGGAAACCCTGTAAGGCTGTCAGGGTATTTTTCAGTAGAAACTTTCCAAGCCAGAAACGAGTGGCATGATATATTCAAAGTGCTGAATGGGAAAAACCTGCAGCCAAGAATACTCTCCAGCAAGGCTATCATTCAGAATATAAAGAGAGTTTCCCTAACAAACAAAACCAGCTTATCCCACCATACTGTTCATTCCATCAAGCATGTTTATCATTTTGTTTATTGAGCCTTTTATCTCTGCTTTGTTATTCTTAACTCTGTATTAATGGTCTCACTAATGTCCTACACTCTTTGCTCAAGTCCAGTGAGTGTCCTTCATGATCACGACTTTAAATTCCCCATTTTGTTTGTTCCCTAACAAACAAAACCAGCCCTACAAGAAATATTAAAGGGGACTTTTTGAGTGGAAAAGAAAGACCCAAAATGACAGTATAAAGATAGGAAACACAGAAGCACTAAAAATGAGTATTTCTATTAAAAATCAAAGAACTCACAAAATAAAAGGTTATAAAATATGATATCATATACCTAAAATATGGGAGAAGAGTAAAGAATGTGTTCAAATTTAAACTTCCATCAACTTAATATAGACTGCTTTATGCAAAGATGTTATATACAAACCTAATGGTTTGTATATCAAAACTTCTAAGAAATCAAAACTTCTAATAAGTATGCAAATAATAAATGGAAAGGAAATCAAATATATCACTAAAGAAAACCAGCAAACCATGAAAAAAAAGACAAGAAAGGATTAGAGAAAATCTTCAGAAACAACCACAAAACAAGTAATAAAATGTCAATAAATACACATCTATCAATAATTACTTTGAATGTCAATGGACTAAGCACTCCAATCAAAAGACAGGGTTACAGAATGGTTAGAAAAACAAGAACTATCTATATGCTGCCTACAAGAGATTCATTTCAGAGCTGAAGTCACCTACAGATTGAAAGTGAGGGGATGGAGAAACATTTATCATGCAAATGGATGTCAATAAAAAGCTGGAGTAGCAATATTTACATTAAACAAAGAAGACTTTAAAATAAAACATAAAGACTCCTAACTCTGGGTAACGAATTAGGGGTGGTGGAAGGGGAGGAGGGTGGGGTGTGGGGGTGAATGGGTGACGGGCACTGAGGGGGGCACTTGACGGGATGAGCACTGGGTGTTATTCTGTATGTTGGCAAATTGAACACCAATAAAAAATAAATTTATTATAAAAAATAAAAAAATAAAGACTATATCAAGAGGCAAAGAAGGACCTATATAATAATAAATGGGACAATTCAACAAGATATAACAATTATAACATTTTATGCACTCGACATAGGAGCACCCAATACATAAAACAGTTCATAACAAATGTGAAGGAACTAATCAATAATAATATAATAATTGTAGGGGGCTTTAACACCCCCACTTACATCAATGGACAGATAATCCAAACAGAAAATCAACAGGAAACAATGGCTTTGAATAATTCACTGGAACAAATAGATTTCACAGATATATCTAGGACATTCCATCCTAAAACAGCAGAATACACACACTTTTCATGTGTACAGGAAACAGTCTCCAGAACAGATCACATATTAGGTGACAAAACAAGCCTTAACAAATCCAAAAAGATCAAAGTCATACCATGCATCTTTTCTGACAAGAACACTATGGAACTAGAAGTCAACCATGAGAAAAAATCTGGAAAGACCACAAACACATGGGGGTTAATTAACATGCTACTAAACAGTGAATGGATCAACCAAGAAATATGAGACGAAATTAAAAGTACATAGAAACAAATGAAAATGAAAACACAATAGTTCAAAACCTTTGAGACACAGCAAAAGTGGTTGTAAGAGGGAAGGAAAAGCAAGAAAAATGTCAAACAACCTAACCTTACACCTAAAGAAGCTAGAAAAACCGGGGCACTTGGGTGGCTCAGTTGGTTAAGCGTGCAACTCTTGATTTAAGCTTGGGTAAATCTCATGGGTTATGAGATCAAGCCCCACCTTGGGCTCTGAGCTCAGTAGGTAGTCTGCTTGAAAATTTTCTCCCTCTACCCCTTCCCCCACTCATGCTCTCTCACTCCCTCTCTAAAATAAATCTTAAAAAACCAGCAGAAGAAAGGAAATAATAAAGATTAGAACAGAAATAAATAATATGGCAACTAAAAAAACAATAGAACAGATCGATGAAACCAGGAACTTGCTCTTTAAAAAAATCAATAAAATTGATAAACTTCTAGCCAGACTTATCAAGGAAAGAAACAGAAAGGACCCAAATAAATAAAATCACAAGGCAAGAAAGAATATCCAATGAGAAAAAGACAGACTCTTCAACAAGTGGTGTTGGGAAAACTAGACAGCAGCATGCAAAAGAATGAAACTGGAGAGCTTTCTTATACCATTCACAAAGATTAAAATGAATTAAGGACCTAATGTGAGACCTGAAAACATAAAAATCCCAGAAAAGAGCATAGGCAGTAATTTCTCTGACATTGGTCTTGGCGATTTTTTTTTCTAGATAGGTCCCCTGAGACAAGGGAAGCAAAAAACAAACATAAACTATTGGAACTATATGAAAATTAAAAAATGCACAGCAAAAGAAACAGTCAATGAAACTAAAAGGCAACCTATGGAATGGAGAAGATACTTGCAAATGACATATCTGATAAAGGATTAGTATCTAACACATACAAAGAACTTATAAAACTCAACACCCAAAAAACAATCTGATTTAAAAATGGGCAGAAAACAAGAACAGGCATTCTGTAAAGAAGACTTACAGATGGCCACCAGACACATAAAAAGATGCTCATCATCACTGATCATCAGGGAAATGCAAATCAAAACTACAGTGAGGTACTACCTCACATCTATTGGAATGGCTAAAATAAAAAACACAAGAAACAACAAATGTTGGTGAGGATGTGGAAAAAAAGAAACCCTCTTGCCGTGTTGGTGAGAATGCAAACTTGGTGCAGCTACAGTATGGAGGCTTCTCAAAAAGTTAAAAATAAAATGACCATATGACCCTGGACTACTAGGTATCTATCCAAAGAATACAAAAACACTAATTCAAAGGGACACATGCATCCTGCATTTATAGCAGCATTATATACAAAGCCAAGATATGGAAGCAGCACAAGTGTCCATTGATAGGTGAATGGATAAAGAACACGTGACATGTAGATGCAATGAAATATTATTCAGCCAAAAAAATGGAAAACTTTGCCATTTACAATGACATTGATGGATCTAGAGAGTATTATGCTCAGTGAAATAAATCAGTCAGATAAAAACAAATATAATTTCACTCATATGTGGAATTTAAGAAACAAAACAAATAAGGGAAAAAAGAGAGATAAACCAAGATGTAGTCTCTTGACCGTAGAGAACAAACAGGTGGTTCTCGGAAAGTGGGTAAGGGGATGGGAGAAATGAGTGATAGAAATTAAAGAGTGCACTTGCTGTTATGGGTGATTAAAATAAAAACTTTTTAAAAAGTGCAATTCCTCTTGGATTGTGTCAAAAAATAACTATTGTATAGTGAAGTAACAGAATACTAAGAGATGGTAACATGAAAAAGAAAATGAATATTGAAAGTATAAGTTCGTATAAGCTACACTACCGACTTTCTAAAAAAATTCCGGATGTGCCTGGCTTCTCTCTTTTATTGGTATCCTTCCTCAGAACTGTATAAGTTGTCTTAAAAATTATTTTAGGCATTTGCAATGAAATATTTTTTTTTTGCAATGAATTATTTCATCTCTCTTCCTAAAGCAATAGTGCTATCCTATATTAAAGTAGCTCTCCCACTGCAATGGTAATTTTACAAATAGATGATAAATTCCATGAGAATAGGGGTTATGCCTTATATTTCATTATTTTGCTCTTGTACTATTACATAGAATTATGCATAGAAAACACTTAATATAGTACATAAAATCTCATTATAGATCTGCAAGTGATTCTGATGATAGGAAACACTAGCTCTGAACTGCAGTTAAATGAAATGTTACTCTCACCAAAACCAATTCCATTCTCTTCATTAGTAGACTTAACACTACAAAAAAAAAAAAAAAGTACTCAATTATGTTTCAAATTTCAACAATAAAAATTTATGAAAACTTCTTAAAAATTGTTTTAGATAAGATTAAATTTTGAAAAAAGAATAATCTCTGGTTCACCTCCCTAAAAAATGTTGATCTTCCTTTGAGTATAATCTGTGATCATTGTTTGAAAATAATACTTGTTGCTTAATTGGTCTCCTTAGCCTTTGAAAATAAAAAAACAGTTGAAGTGATTCTGTTGGGGCCAGATATTATATAATTAAACACAGTTGCAAAAACATCTGAGCTCTTGACTGAAAAACAATCAACATGTGTTTATTTGGGTCCAGATTTCTTATTCTAAGTGTAATGTTCTGCAGGTTTGTTGCACTTACTCTGGTAACTAGTAGCCCTTTCTCAATTCCTTTCCGTTCCTGCTCCAGGCTTCTTCAATGAAAAGCAGCTCTTTTTTTTTTTTTTTAATTTTTTTATTTATTTATGATAGTCACAGAGAGAGGGAGAGAAAGAGAGACAGGCAGAGGGAGAAGCAGGCTCCATGCACCGGGAACCCGACGCGGGACTCGATCCCGGGTCTCCAGGATCGCGCCCTGGGCCAAAGGCAGGCGCCAAACCGCTGCGCCACCCAGGGATCCCGAAAAGCAGCTCTTGGTTGAGACTGACTAGTTTTGCCAAGGCCAGGATCACAGATTTGTCTACTGACCACATGTGTCGCTTATAGTTTGTCCTTTAATTTTCCTGTTAACTGGCTAAATTCAGATGGTTTTCCATGCTTTAGGAAAAAAAAATCTTTTGATTAAGATTTTATTCACTCATCAGCCATTTATGGTGCAAGCTATTGTAAGCTAAAAAAAAAAAAAAAAAAGGCAGGAATTTATGGGGGTTTTTTTCACTACCATTTTTTCAAAAGATTTTTTGAACTTTAAGTATTCTGTACCCTCAACGTGAGACTCAAATTTATAACCCTGAGATCAAGAGTTGCATGCTCTACCGACTAAGCCAACCAGCACCGCCCTCCCCACCCCCACCGCTGCCTTTCATTACCACTCTTTCCAAAACCCAGAGCTGTGCCTGGGACCAAATAAGTGATCCAGAATACATGTCGAATGATCATCAGTTATCAAAGACCGCTTTATGCTAGGTGCTGGGACACCGTGAGAAGCAAAAATAAGCACAATCTGGCCCTCAGGGAGTTTACAGAAGGGAAATTAAATAAGGGTCCATCACAAAAACAAATGTCAAATTGCAAATGTTATGACAGTGCTATGAAGCGAGGCACCAGGTTCCAGAAGGTATAGACTGACTGGAAGGATCTTCTCTCTTGGGAGACATGGGGCAAGAGTTCCCTGAAGAAGTGGCCTTAGTTGAGATCAAAAGATTAGGCAGTAATTAAAGGAAGAAGAGGGGACAGAGAGTTCCCTGCTTTTCACTTTCATCTCAGGGTTTTTCCCTCTCACTCAATCACCTGCCACCATGGTATTAGTACTGTAGACTGTTTTTCCTGCTACCTTAGTTTGCTAGCTACTCATGGACTTCTGCATAAATCTCAAGTGTGTGTAGGTCTCCTTTTAGGTAACAACCAAACTTACTTTCCTCTTCAAAATAACAGGATCATTTTAGAAGCTGAGGACAAAATCATTTTAGATATTGAGAAAATCAATCAACAAGGAGAACACCTCTCTCCTACTTACTACTTTCACCACCATATGCTCAAGGAAGAGCCATATGATAAATGCTTAATAGATTTGGGTTGGTTAGTTGCTTGAATGGCTGGCTGAATGGCTGGTTGGCTGGTTACCTGGTGGCCAGATGTTGGTTGGCTGCTCAGTGATTGGTAGATTGACTGGCTACTCGTTAGATATAGTTTGGTTGGCTGATTGGCCAAATGTCAGATTGCTGGCTGGCTGACTGGGGAGATGTTATTTGGATGACTGGCTGGTTTGTTGATGGGGTGGTTCACTGAGTAGTGAGAGTGGTGTTTAGCTTTAGCTTTCAAGTCAGACTTTGATTTTTTTTTTCAGATTCTGACCGACCTTTCATTGATTATGATAAACAATTTACTTAAGCTCTGTAAGTCTCATTTCATTCTAAAACATTGTATTTTTTTTCTCATGGGGTTGTTGTAAGAATAAAGGTGATATTGCATGTAAAGTTTTAGCATGGCACTTGGATATGTTAACCATTCGCTGGTGTACGTTCATAATTTAGAGAAAAGAAAGAAGCTTGAGTGTTGTTTCTAAAAGGAACAAAATTACTGAAAGCAAATGATTATTCCATGTAAATGTTTGTCTTGTTTCTCATAGTCCTTCAAATATGTTGCACTGCTGAAAATACGCATCTACTACAGGATAGTAGTGCACAAACCTAAGAAGGAGATGTTACGTTAGGTAACTCACAAGCACACAAGCAAATCTTGACAGATGACAACTTAATTCACCACCCTCCCCCTCTCTCTTCTTCCTCACTGCCCTATCATTGCATGATTGCAGGGCTCATTAGGATAGCAACTTTCTCTATCAAAAAAAGAAATTTTTTTTTAAGGAGTGCTAATATATTATTTGACATGAGTAATGGTGGTTGCAAAGGTGTTTGCTTTATAATTATTTGCGAAGCTGAACAGGTATGTTTTGTGTATTTTCCTATAGGCGCACCCACACGCAAGCTTACGTAGAAGGGGTGAAACTGGGGGCATCTGGGGGGCTCAGTGGTAGAGCGTCTGCCTTTCACTCATGGCGTGATCCCAGGGTCTGGGATCGAGTCCCACAGGGAGCCTGCTTCTCCCTCTGCCTGTGTCTCTGCCTCTCTCTCTCTCTCTCTCTCTCCCCCTCTGTGTGTGTGTGTGTGTGTGTGTGTGTGTGTGTGTGTGTGTGTCTCTCAGGAATAAATAAATAAATCTTTAAAAGAAGAAGAAGAGGTGAAATTGGCATGTAAGAATGTGATGAAATAGGATAGTACAGATGAAATATAAACAAAGGAAATTCTTAGAACTCCGAATTGAAAGAAATACATCAGTAATAACCCTGATTGTGAAAAAGAGGACATTGGCTATCTCCTTGTCACAAATTAGATGGCTAGAGTGGCAAACTACTCAACTTGTGTGTGGATGCTGGTCTGCATAAGTGTAACCTGCCCTAGGGTCACTGTAGGGCAGGGTTTTTCCACGTCATTTGCCCCTTGCTTAACCCTGGGCGTGAAGAGCGCCTCTCAGTGACCGAGCCCTTGAATAGACCTCGAGTCCTGGAGCTATGTTGCACAGGTGTCACCGCCCCGTCTCTCTGGCCATTTTCCTTAACACTCATGCCACTTGTGCATGATTTCAGAGATAACTGCCCCGACTTATTAAATGCCATCAGAAACAAAGTCAAGAATTACGCATCTTTATTACTAACAAGCAGTTTTTGGTCTTTTTAGCGCCGACTGGGAGATGCTGCAAAGAAAGCGATCAGCAAGCTCCAGGTCAGAACCATCAAGAAGGGTGACAAGGTAACAGCCTCTTCTCTTTCTGATGAGTGTCTATTCAAAAAAGTTCCTGACTTTTCTGGCAGCCAGGGTGGAAGGGAGGGAAGGATGGGAAAAGAGTACACGAAAATAGCTCTCCTGTAAATGTCTGATATTATACCCATCTTTATTAAATATAATTTAAAACAATTTATAAAATGCTTACAGTAGAACAACAAAATAGCTGGGAAGAAAATATAAAAAACTGAAAAGTAAGTATAGGAAAAATAGGGGAAGCTAGGAAGAAATTTTTATATGAATGCATTACCTGAAATGTGTAATAAAAGTGGATTCCCAAAAACAAACAAAAAAAAACCCAAAAAACAACAACAAAAGAAATGGATCCCAAACTTAGGGATGGGATCCATTCTTTGCAGCCAATGCAAAAAAGGAAGAAATATTCAAACAACATTTAATTACCTTATCCCGGTATCCAGAAGGTGAAAACAAAATGATTATTCCTGGGGTTAGGATTTGGGAAATTTTCCCATAAATCCTTGCAGGGAAGACAGTGTTATATGTTGAGTGATGTCCTCCACTGATCTAGCAATACAGCTAGATCTTAGATCTGTAGCAAATACAGAAAGCATATTCAGTCCGTCTGAAATCTAGCATCTAGAACCCCAAAGTCCTAGTAGGCTCCCTTGCTGTAGAATGAAGACATGAAGCCAAGAGCAAAACCTATCTTTTTCTTTTTATTCAAGTATAATTCAAGTACAGTGTTAAGTTAGTTCATTAGTTTCAGGTGTACAACCTAATGACTCAACAATTCTCTACATTTCTCAGTGCTCATCAACACAAGTGTACTCCTAATCCCCTTTATCTATTTCACCCATCCCCCTCACCTGCTTCCCCTCTGGTAACCACCAGTTTGTCCTCAGTATTTAAGAGTCTGGTTTGTTTGTTTTCTTTCTTTCTTTTCTTTCTTTTTTTTTTTTTTTTTTTGCTTGGTTCATTGGTTTTGTTTCTCAAATTCCACACGTGAGTGAAATCATATGCTATTTGTCTTTCTGACTGGCTTATTTCCCTTAGCATAATACCCTCTAGATCCATCCATGCTATTGCAAATGGCAAGATGTCATTCCTTTTTGTGGCTGAGTAATATTCCATTATACGAATGATATATAGGTTCCACTTTATAGAAAACCCCATTATCTGTATATGCACCACATCTTTGTTATCCATTCATCTATCAATGGACATTTGGGCTGCTTCCATATCTTGGCTACTGTAAAGAATGCTGCTACAACCGCAGCAGAAGCAGAAGCCTATCTTGAGAAGGAGCGACAAAGCAGCGCAACCCAAGGCCTGGAGACCTCTAAAGGTCTTTCTTCTCCCCAGAAGAGATTTTATTTTATTTTATTTTATTTTTTTTTTTTTTTTTTATTTATTCATGATAGGCACACAGTGAGAGAGAGAGAGGCAGAGACACAGGCAGAGGGAGAAGCAGGCTCCATGCACCGGGAGCCTGACGTGGGATTCGATCCCGGATCTCCAGGATCGCGCCCTGGGCCAAAGGCAGGCGCCAAACCGCTGCGCCACCCAGGGATCCCCAGAAGAGATTTTAGAGCAGCGGATTATGGTAACACATATTTGCTGTTCCTTAGGGCATTGTAAGGGATTCACACCTACATCTCTACCAGGTGTTTAGTAGAATCCTTGATTTGTCTCACTATGTGCTGCTGTTTTTCAACTAGATAAAAATATCATTGAGCTTCATAAGATGACATTCATTTAAAAGCATTACTAAATTTAAAGAATATTTTTCATTACTTTTTTCCCCTCGAAAGAATATAAAAGAACAGGGACTACCACGTAAGAAACATATGATGGGCTATTTGAAAGAGATTTATATACTTGCATAAAAAGTTGTTTTTTGTTTTTTGTTTTGCATAAAAAGTTTAAAGCCATGGTCTCGGGCTGTATAGATAAGATTCCCAAGGAACTGATAGACTAAGTATCATTCAGACAGGTCTCCATAAATAGTATTTCTCATCCTTGAGATTCTGATGTCACCTCTAATTAGAATAAATAGCATTCCCAGTCATGATACGTTTAAAAATTGCTTTCTCGAGATCATACTAAATAGCATTATTAGTGACTATACATTTAAAAAATTGTTCCCTCACAAAAGCATTTGCAACGGAACCCAGAAACAAAAAGTAGAGGTTGGAAGGAATGGAACCTGAGCCAATATACAGTCAATATCGATTAAGAAAACTGACTGGCACGTAGACAATTGAAAGCCTTGCTCCAAGCAAGCTCTCCTTGCTCGTTTGCATATTTACACAAGAATTAAGGCAACACAAGTGAGCTCCTGTGTGCTTTCTCTGTTGCAGGAAACAGAGCCCGATTTTGATAACTGTGCAGTTTGCATTGAAGGGTACAAGCCCAATGATGTCGTCCGGATTTTGCCCTGCCGGTGAGTCACTAGGGCGCCTGCTTAAGAACGGGGTGTGCGTGGAGGGTGCCTGCTGGCCTCACTGGCTCAGGCCTGCGGGGTCGGTCTGCCCAAACGTTTCCAGGTTTAAATATCAAACAATCAAAAAGCTTATTTGTTGCATGTGGCCTTTCCTCTCAAAAACATTTTCTCTTGTGAAATATTTTTCTGGTCTTCTTTGCACCGAAGGAGGTGTACTGCTATGAATTAGAACCTCACGATACAGAATTTGATGATGTGACTCCAAGTAGGAGTTTTCTTTTAACGACAAAATTATGATGTTCAGAATCAGTTCTTAACTTTCACGAGCACTGTTTTCATTTGATTAATGAACTCTTGAAAATATATTGTGAACTGGGGGACACCTGGGTGACTCAGTCAGTTAAGTGTCTGCCTTCCACTCAGGTTGTGATCTAAGGGGCCTGGGATAGAGCCCCACCTCAGGCCACCTGGTCAGTGGGGAGCCTGCTTCTCCCCCGGCCTTTGCCCCTCCCGTCTGCCCCCGCCCCAACTTGCGCTCTCTCTCTCTCTCTCTCTCTCTGCTCTCTCAAATAAATAAGTAAATAAATCTTTAAAAAATACGTGTTGTGAATTGGGGCACCTGGGTGGCTTAGTCAGTTAAGCATCTCTTGATTTCGGCTCATGTCATGATCCCAGGGTTGTGAGATCAAGCCCCGTGTCAAGCTCTAGGCTCCAGGCTTGGGGTGTGGAGTTTGCTTAAGATTCTCTCTCTCCCTCCTGCCATGCCCCTCTCACTAAAATAAATGAATAAAATAAATAAATATATATATACAGATATATATGATATAAATATGATAAATTTATAAATATATATGTATATATATAAATATACAGATTATATATTATATATATATATATATAATCGTGAAGGGATCAACAGCCATAATATGGTCAGGAGTGAATGGGAAGCCAAAGGCCGATTTCATTTCTTTTGGAAGTTTTGTTTGTTTTTTTATCAGCAGCAAGGAAATATGACAGTCATCCCAAGACCTCTAGAATCTAGGGGAGGATCCAACGTGTATAGTTGGACTCACTCCCCAAGTGATTTTCATATAACCCTAATCCTTCTCCATAATTGAAATTTACTGTTAGGGTCTTTGAATTTTTTATGAAGTTAAAATTAAATAAATTTAAATACTTCAACAAAACCAAATATTTTAAAGTTGCATAAAAGCTGTCTCCCTATAATTAAAAACCTTTTTTTAGTGTTGTCGCATCTGTGAGGTATCCTAAAAATAAAAAATTATCCCTTAAAGAAAGGTTCTTCACTTAGATGAGCTTTAAAAATTCTTCAGCAGCACCTGGGAGGCTCAGTCAGTTCAGCGTTCAACTCTCAGTTTCAGCTCGAGTCTGGTTTGAAGGGTTGTTGGATGGAGTTCTCAGTCCGTCCAGTGCTCAGCACAGCGGCTGCTTGGGTTTCTCTCTCCCTCTCCCTCTGCCCCTTCCCTCCTGAAATAAATAAGTAGAATCTTAAAAAAAAAAAATTAAGAGTACTTAATAAAGTAGATAAGAATATGCAGATATAAATCAATGCTCCTTTAAGAGCTATTTATTTAAAAATATGAAAGAAATAAAATACGCCTGTAGAGGAATTCACTTAATAATCCCAAAATGACAAAGAAGCATCAGAAAAGGACAAGGTATGCAAATAGATACAGAAACTCCCAAGGGGAATGGATCTTTCTTGAAATGCTTTTAGGCAAATTGATCATCAGGAAAGTGCACTGTTCTGACCCCAGCCAAAGCCTTCAATTGGGATTCACTTTCTGTAGTTTTTAGATTCCCTTGGCTAGCTCTAAGACAAAGTCATAAATTGGGATACATCAAGACTTGGTGGTTTTCTTCCTATAAGGGAATATATATATTCTTTCTTGAGGCATTACACGTGGTATATACTTGGTGACTTCTAGAAACACTGGCAGAGAACGGCAGGCATCGTGTGATCTACAGACAGCCTCTCGGGGCGGGGCGGGGGGGTCTCTTATCTCTGCAATATTTCACTAAGGCTGTTATTAAGCCTTAGAGTTATAAGCCAGGAACTTGCTTTGCTTTACTTTGCTGCTTGGAGAGTGTTTAGAGCCCTGTGAGGGTGCTACTAATAAAATATAAATTTATATATATCAATATAAATATAAATATATATAAATATTAAATATATATATTTCCAAAGCAAATTTAAGTTTAATTGCAAACTTTTTCCTGAGAATCTAAATGTAGTTAAGAAAAATCTGTTTTTACAACTCTATATATTATTACTTTCGCTCCATAACCCATTCTGTAAAAACTAACATTCATGTTGAGCCTTGTCATGAGTCTATTCCACGTTACTGCATTGAATTACTAGAAGCTGCATAATATCCAAGCCATAGATGTGTCACAGTTGGACTTACCATGCCCCTGTTGTGGAACATTTGGCTGATTTCAGTTCTTAATTATGACAAATTACATGGCTTTAGCAGTGTTTAGATTGTCGTGATGCATTATTCGAGACCTCTTACGGTATACTTTTTGGACATATTAACCAAAGAAATAGCTTTTTAATATTAAAAAAAATTTTTTCAGAACTTTAATTTCATTTATCCTAGCCCTTGCCCTAGGCCAGTTTGCCCTAAAACTCTTCCTTTTTGCATTATTATTTGGTTCTCAGCTCATTTCTTGACTGTTTTTGCTTCGAACTCCTTAATGTCCATCTGCTTTTATTGTAGGCCCGGTTTTAAATAACAAAATATATTGAGAGTTACCAAGCATGGATTAGAGTCATTTATTGTTTGATCTTAGATGAGCCATATATATTTGCTCTTTGAAGAGCTCATCCATTTTTTCCATGCTGACTTTAAAATCAAGATATTTTGATGCCTGTTGTTTGTTTCTGCCAGACAGTTTGCACTAATGGATGTTATCAAACAAATGCACTGGCATTTGCTTTTTGCTACATAATTTCCTCTGGGGTATTATTAAGCCCTAGCTTCTATGAACTTTATAGACTCTCTTTCTCATTATTTCCAGGCTGACTCACCCACAGAATTTTTTGCATCTCTTTGGAGTTGAACAGTTTCCAAAAAAAATGATCCAGTTTTTGTCTTCCTTCTTGTAGCATCTTTTCTGCGGCCCCCTAACTCCGTACCCGCTGGGTCTATCACTTCTCTGTTGTGGGCACTTCGGGTACCCTTCCAAATCACTCCGGGATATTCTTGTACCATGATTTTTTTCAGAATCATCTTCTTGTTTACCTCTTTTAGAGACCATTGCACAAATTAGGATGAATTGCTGGATGATTTCCCCTCTTCATTTGTAGTCATGGTGATTACTGGAGTTAAGTCCCGGGCACACACAATTACCAGTTCCCGGTTGCTGGGTCTTCCCTAGGGGCCTTCTCCAACACATGCAGGCAAGGCTCCCCACTCGTGGGGCGTCCACAGCAGCACACAAAGCACCTCAGGGTCAGACGCCTCTAACTTTTGTGATTTGGGTTTGATCATAATACACCACTGGAGTTATTTTCCAGAGAACTTTGGTTTTCGCTTAAGAACCTACATATGTGGAAATCTACATTATAGTGTATTTTAGGTCTGGGTTTTGTGAGTCAGGTTTGCACTTGTGATTATGATTTTTAGCTCCAGAAGATATTTTATGAAGCATATAATTGAAATTTTATCATCTTCCTTGTCCAGAGAATGAGCTGGGCTCTCAGCGTCTTCCAGGGCTTTTATCCTACTGTGTTCCTACTGTTCTTCAGTGGTTATTCATTGCAGTCTCTTTACCTACCCAGCTTCAAACACTCCTGCTCAGAAAGAACATGACCTCCTTGGGCAAGGCAAAAGTCTTTGTTTAACATCAAAAAAGCAGTGGAGAGGGCACCTGGGTGGCTCGGTGGTTCAGCGTCTGCCTCCGGCTCAGGACATGACCCCAGGGTCCTGGGATCGAGTTCCATGTCGGGCTCCCTGCATGGAGCCTGCTTCTCCCTCTGCCTGTGTCTCTGCCTCCCTCTCTGTGTCTCTCATGAATAAATAAATAAAATATTTTTTTAAAAAAAGCAACATATGCATTCATACCGTGGGTGCTTATAAAATTATTTCCTTTCTCTGATTGATCCCTACAGCATTATCACTAATGTCAGAGGTTATTAGTTTCTGCTACTGTCTTTTCCTTTGATTTCAGGAACTCTTCTGTGACTAGGAAGAATTTCAAAACTCCTTGGTAACAAGAAAACCCTTGTCATAAAGTTTTTAGTAACGAAATGCTTCATTTGCAACAACAAACATTTATTTTGTAGCAACTGTGTGCCAGGAATAGTAAGAAACAGCAGAGTTGGAAAGATCAGTGGCCTGATCCCTGCTCTAAAGGAAGTCAGTCTAGTGTCGGGGAGAGATAGGGATTTAAATCAGTAATCGCAATACAGAGTGATATGTACGACAACAGTAGCAAAGTGGATTTTTTAAAATTGGAGGAACCAATACCAGGCCCAAGAAAGACTCCACAGGAAAAAAAAAAAGTACATTTTTGGGGCCCCTGGGTGGATCAGTAGTTGAGTGTCTGCCTTTGGCTCAGGGCGTGAGCCCGGAATCCAGAATCACATCCCACATAGGGCTTCCCTTCTCCCTCTGCCTGTGTCTCTGCCTCTCTCTGTGTATCTCTCATGGACAAATAAATAAAAATCTTTTTTAAAAAAATACTCTTCATATTTCCTAGCACTGGTTTGCTTTGCCAATTGCATCCTCATTATATAAAGTTTGTATAATGGATAAATATTTAATTATCTACCTAACTCCCCCATGCGGGTAACTACTACCCATATTTTTATATGTTTCTTTGATTTTATTTACTATGCTTATTTTTTCAAGTATGAGATACTGCTGTCAACATCACTTATTATCCTACTCTTTTCACTTCATATTCTAGGAATATGTTAGATTATTAATAGCTCATCTTGACCTTCCTTTGGCCTCTGACTCCGAAGGCAGAGGCTGGGGAAGGTCTAAACCAGCCAAAGCCCCTGGGATGTCGGTGCTTATGTAGAACCGGCTCCTCAGGAGTCAGGATGTTTTCAGAGTCAGAATTTTCTACGAGGTTAAACGGGAATGTGTCCTGGCTCCCTTTAGCTTATTTCTTAAAACCCATTGAAGCGCTGCTCACGTTTCAGCACCCCACCCACGAGAGAAGACAGACAAAGGCAGTTTCTCACATGCAGATGATGTCAGGAGGGTGCCCTGCTGGCTTCCTCCTGTGGCCATCACACTACGAAGAAAATCCTCTTAAACTCAAGTTACTCTCCTCAGTAGATGTGCCCCTCTTCTGTCTTGCTCATAAGCACAGCTCCCGTGCGACACATTCCTTCACGTCATTACATTCTGTGAACAGAGTTTCCTGAGGCCGTGTCACTACTGCCTGTACTTTTACTGGGGTCTTTGGGTTTCACATTTTAGGGCAGCGGGTAGTGGTTGGGTAAAGAAGCAACTAGTAACACCTATTCTGAACTAGTTCTGGTTAGGAAGCCTCGCACCTGTTGTGGTCGGCATGGGAGCTTCAGACCAGCTTCCAGGGTTCGAGGGAGCAGCCCCCACATCAAGGTCAGTGACTGGTCTGTGGGTCCAGCGCTTGTCAGGCCCCTCGTTCTTCACAGCAGGATGTCAGTCTTGTCCTGAGCAAGGTTATGTGTCAGCTTAGGTAATTCTGGAGGGGGGAGGGGAGGGGCAAAATATACATAATATAAAATCAGCCTTTTTAACCATTTTCAAGTTTACAATTCAGTGGCATTCAGTACATTCACATTGTTGCACAACCACCACCACTCTCCTTCTCCAGAACCTCATTTTCTCTAAGTAAAACTCTGTAGGCATTAAACAGTAACCTCCCATTCCTCTAAGTCTGCAGGGTATGTGTGTGTATGTGTGTGTGTGTATGTGTTGTGTATTTATTTATTCATTATTTTTTATGTATGTTTTAAATTTCTTATTTAAATTCAATTCGCGGGGGATCCCTGGGTGGTTCAGCGGTCTAGTGCCTGCCTTTGGCCCAGGGTGCAATCCTGGAGTCCTGGGATCGAGTTCCGCATCGGGCTCCCAGCTTGAAGCCTGCTTCTCACTCTGCCTGTGTCTCTGCCTCTCTCTCTCTCTATGTCTATCATAAATAAATAAATAAATAAATAAATAAATAAATAAATAAATAATCTTTAAAAAAATTAAAATTCAATTTCAATTCACCAACATGTAGTATAACACCCAGTGCTCATCCCATCAAGTGCCCTCCTTAGCGGTGTGTTGTGTTTTTAATTAAGCCTTGACTTTCATTAAAAAGGAAATGTCAACGAAGAAACTTAGCTTTTGATTTCAGCATCTAATTTGAGCTGGCTAACTAAAAATTGGTTTTTATATACTCAACTCAAAACCTAACAGAATGATAATTCTACATATTTCAGGTATTGCAATTACCACAATACTAATATGATGTTACCCTTACGGTGATTAGAAGAGGTCTCACTGCTCCTGTCACCATTGCTAGCAACATGACCTCCATCAGCCCTTCCCCAGCTTTCTGCAGCGGCTTTCTTGCTAATCTTCTCGCTTCCACTCCTGCCCCCTTAATTATTCATTCTGATAAGCCTATTTTTAATTATCCAGCTAGATGAGCTGGACTCCAGGTACTTTTTCAGCAAGGACAACTTTACACTCATTAAGTCTATCAAAAGTGTGACTTTAAAAAGAGATATTCCTTGGGAAGATGAATTGAAATAGAATTCGGTCCTTCTGCTTCTCTAAGTGGGCTTCTGCAACACGGCAGGTTCACAGAACCCTGGAAATCATGCCCTGTTGCAGATCAGCTCCCTCGGGGAGAACAGAGTTGGCCATCGCCATCACTTTATCAGGAATTGCTGTAGGAGGCAATCTTCAGAAACTTGCCCTTGGGGCTCTTATTAGGATTTTATTCCGTGACTTCTTCATGGGGGCTTGCCAGAGCAGTTCTCGTTCGTAGTAACGGCATTTCTTCCAAGCAAGGGAATGTTTTTACACTGTGAGTCCTGAATTATGAGACCGTCCAGATTTTTTTCTGTTTGTTGATGGAAAGTTCAGAGCCAAGTCTGTCGCCCACCCCTAGCCAAAAGAGATATATTTAGCTTCAACCCTGACTGTTTTATGTCTCCGTTCTTGTTTTAATTTCTTCTTTTGCTTTTATGGCACCCTTTTTAAAAAAAAAAATTAATAATGCTTGTCCCTTTATTTAAAACAAATAATCCAAGCATCCTAAGAGGTGCTGTAACTGTGGAAAAGGCCAGTCCCATTTTAGAGGATTTGGCATTTTTAGGTGCTGGGCATTTTTATTTTCCCTGTGACAGGAACAACAGCTGCACCCCAAATATCCATGTGTGCCCCATGTTGCTCGGCCCCTTGCCCACAGGAGGGGCCTATCACTGGGGTCAGCCCCCAGACAACCCACCAGGGCACAGGACAGCCCTCCGGCTCACTCTGCCTCTGCCGCAGCGGCCAGAGAACCAGGCCAAGGGGATGGAACCTGGGCAGGAAGCGCCTGGATCCCCGAGTCACCACATGGAAGGCAGCTGCTCTGCGGCCCACGAGACTGCATCAAAAGTTGTGTAAGAAATAAAGCATTATTGGGCACGTCTCAGCGATCTGGGGTTCAATTTGTGACCATAGCAAAGCCTAGTCTAGCTAACGCGCTGGGGTTGCCAGAGAAGAGGCGAACACCAAGGAAGGCGGTATGGAAGGCATTCTCCTCTCAGACCTGTTTATGGCACCTTTATGGATTTCTGCATCCCCCAAGTCACCTTAGGGGGTTTCTAGGATAAACATTTGCCATGTTTTTAAAACCTTGTCATCATCTTTTTCAACTAATAGATCTCATCTGCCATACTTCATTCAACTATTTTTGGGCATTTAAGCTGTTCCCCACACGTATACATTTTTTTTTGCTATTATGAATAATGGTATGATAAATAGCTATGCATGTAGACCTTAGGTCACATTTCAGATTATTTCCTCGCTTCTGAGGTTGTGAATTCAAATTGCCTAAATGTTTTCCATAAAGCTGCGCTGAAGGAGTGTTCCAGTCAGTCAAAGGTAAGAATATCTCAACTGAAGATAACTGGCAGGACACTGGAATTGATAGAGTGTAGTGCACACGCCAGGGATAATGTATAGAGGTGGACAGGCCCAGATCCTATAGGCCCTGAATGCCCACCTAGATTATGGCCCAGGGCTGGGGGGTCTGCTGAGGGGTTGAGCGTTTGCCGTATACATAGCGTGCTAACACTGTGTGGAATAGAGCTCAGAGGGGTCTGACAGGAGTCTGGGGACCAGTTAGGAGACTATTGCAAAGTCAGGGTAAGACATGCTGGCAGCCTGAACTGGAATATTGGCACTGGGAATGTAGAGAGGTAGATCTAGCCAGGAGAGATTTGGGAAGTGAACCCAGCATGAGACAGCATTTGGAGTGGTTGAAAATGGCTGCCCATATCAGCTGGTGACTGCTAGTGCATCTGTTTGTTTATATTTAAAACATGCTCATATCTTTCATTCTGATTCTAAATAATAGAAAAAAATCCAACAGGTAGCACACTGTTGCTCAAAAACTGTAATGGAAGAAACAGATTTTATAACAGAAAAAAAAAATCACCAAATGTCTTGAGGACCAGCTTTGGCTTATCCTCTTAAGACTTTCTTCTGAGTTACTGGCCCTAGAACATGCCCAGAACTTAGTCATTTAGTCAAAGTTCTATTTTGGTTAGATAATTGTTGGTAAAAGCTATGCTATTCTTCCTCTTTCTCTTCTCTCCATTTTAGGAACAAGGCTTAATTTCAATTGTATCAGTCTGAGAGCTCTCTTTAGTAGTTGGAGACATAGAATATATCATACTGTCCTTTCTTTTTTGGTTTTTTTGAAACTTAACTCTAAATTTTTACAAAGATCAGAGCACAAATAATAGCATTTGGTTTTTTTGTTTGTTTTTTGTCTGTGTTTTAAAGATTTTATTTATTCATGAGAGATACAGAGGGAGAGAGGCAGAGACACAGGCAGAGGGAGAAGCAGGCTCCCCGCGAGGACCCCGATGCAGGACTCGATTCCAGGACCCCAGGGTCACGCCCTGAGCTGAAGGCAGACACTCAACCACACTGTTGAGTGTTTTTGAAGGCTGTTGAAAAGTCAAAGCTAAAGCTAGTTTTGATGAATTCTTTGAAAAGCCTGTTACATATGTCTCATCATAAGATGCTCATACGTCATCCCTGTCCATCTAACCAATCAGACAGCCAACTGCTTTCCTTTTGCAGGTGATGTAACTGATAGATATTTTTAACATTGACCTAATTACTGACCCCTCGGGTACTATAATGCATTAACTCCTGTGCTCTAGGCCAGGTGACGTTTTCATCTACCGGAGAAGCAGCTCTGGGAGACATCTAGTATAGAGTAAATGGCAAACAGTAGAGGGAACCATTTGTGAAGCTTTCTGAACAAACATGTATCCTATGACTTCCAGAGTGACTTGTCTGGCAAGGCCCAGCCTCCGTAAATCAAATCAACACAATGTACTGAGCTAATGGACGACCACTGTTAGTGGCTTGCCTCTGATGGGCCTCCTTGGAAAACTTCGTTATGTCTCAGAGAATTTCCTTGTTTTTATTGGATGCCTCCAACTAAACCCATTTGGGCAATTCATAGCCTCCCCTGCTTCTCCTGAAACTCTGATATGAGATCCACGTCTCGGATCCTTTAATGACAACCCAAGACAATATCCCAGTTCAACCCTGATATTCAACTGTGAACTTCCATTTTTTTAGGGGGCAAAGGGTCTCTCATTCACTCTCCCTGCCAGGCACTACAGGAACATGATAAGCCACATAACATAAAAAAGAGTTATAATCTCATATAAAAAGGAACATCATTTTAATATTTGAAAGCACTAAAAATAGAGACTCGCCCCTTAAGATTTTTAACCTCAGGGACCAATCTGATTTTAAGATGAGTCAAATGAACTGAATGTCTCTGTGGACAGAAAATTCCAAACTGTTTATGAGTAAAAAAAAAAAAAATTATAAAGCTCTGTAATGTGATCAAGATTCTGAGCATGAGTCCTAGAACGCGTGAGGTGGAAAACAAAGTGGTGCTTCCTAGCTAGGCAGAAATGGTCTATCCTGGCTTTACCCTGCCGTGCCTCTTACAAATGCTTTATTAAGAACAGATTGTTTTTCCAAGTTCCTTATTTTTTAAAAGAGTGATAAATGTTGCCTGATTTTCATGAGGTTTGACTTCACCTTTCATGCCCATGTTATACAAATTAGATTATTGGTCATCATTTTAACAGCTGTTTCTTCATAGATGTGCTTGTAAAAATAACTTCAGAGTTTTATCGCTAATTGTGGGAAATTTTGAAACTATAGAGAAAAGTGTAAAAAAAGTAAACAAATCTAACCTCACTAGAAAATAATTATCATTAATATTGGTATATTAATTTTTCTACTGCATGAATGTAAGCATCACTTGTATATTGCTCAACATTGTGGAGTCAGGCAATTAATACAGTTTGTATTCTGCTTTCTTGTTTGATATTAAAAAGTAAACATTTTCCTGTAACTTTAAAAATTATTTTAAGGGGCACTGGGTGGTGTGGATGGTTAAGCATCTGACTTGGTTTTCCGTGTGGGGCTCCATGCTCAGGGCACAGTCTGCTTGGGATTCTCTCTCCCTCTCCTTCCCACTCATGCTCTCTCTCTCTCTTACATAGATTAATCTTTAAAATAAAAAAGAAATGAAGATACTTTTAGTGGTTGCATAATCAAGTCCATTATTGGAGTTTATTTAACTATCCCCTACCGTTTGGCAAATAAATTGCTTCTAGTTTTCATCATAAAATCATGACGTTAATTGTTTACATTTTTTTTCTGCATTTATCCCTTAAGATACATTCCAAAAAGTGACTTTATTGGATCAAAAGTGATTTTAAGAGTCTTGATAAGTTCGTCCCAACTGCTTTCCTAAAAAGTGACAGTGATTCCCTCCTCACTAACAGGATGAGAGCGTGCTTATGTTTCGTGTGCCTTCAGGACCATGAACTCGCATGGTCTAAGCATCGTTCTTATCTGAATAACCAAGTATAAAAAGAGTGCTTAGTTTTGGTTCCCATGTCTTTGATTTCTCTGAGATGTTACTATTAACTACCACAGTATTGTACTTAGTCCGCTACCATTGACTAACTCATAAATCATGTCTAATGTAAATTGTCAGTAGCTGTAAGATGCTTCCTAATTTCAGAGTTGTTAAAACAGTGGAGAGGGGGAGGGAAGGGTATGGCCTAGAATTTGTAAAATGTGATATTAACTATTTTTAATATTGGTTTTCATATTTTTAGTAAATAGTGCTTTTTCTCATTTAAGTATTTTTATTTTGTTTTTATAAAGCTTTCTGATTAGCAGGAAAAAAAGTACATTATAAAATTTATGAATTTTTATCCTTTATCTCTATAATGCTCCCCTATAGGAAATAAGATAGCTGATCAATTAACTGTATTTTTCAAATTTATCTGAAATTTATGCTGGTATAGAGCATCTCACTAGCACCGTGTATGAAAACTATTATTTAAAAAACTCAGGGTGTCTGGGTGGCTCAGTTGGTTAAGCATCTACTTTTGGCTCAGGTCATGATCCCAGAGTCCTGGGATCGAGCCCCATGTCAGGCCCCTGGCTCAGCGGGGAGCCTGTTTCTCCCTCTGCCCTGTTTACCCTCTGCTCATGCTCTCTCTCTCGCTATCTCTCTCTCTCTCTCTCTCTCTCTCTCAAATAAATAAAATATTTTTAAAATTAAATAAAATAATAAACAATAGATTTTTTAAATTAAAAACTCATTTTTTCAGGAACATAATTTTACATACTCTGCCTAACTCAAAGTTATACAGTGTGAGGGGAGTTTAAAATGGCACAGTTGCTTTGGAAATCTGTTGGACAATATCTACTAAAGCTAAACACATACTATCCTCTAACCTAGCAATTCCACTCTTGGATCTGTCTCCAAGAAAATGAATGCATACATTCACAGAAACACTTGTACAAGAATTGAATTGTCATAGCATGTTTTTTCATTATGGGCAAAAAATGAGAACAACCCAAATGTCTAACCACAGGAAAATCTATAGATCAATTTGGTATATACATACGATGGATTATGAGCAATAAAAAGAAACAAGCTATTGATGTCCATCAAATCACACAAATCTGAAAACATCATGTTGAGCAAAAGAAGCCAGGAAAAAACAAATACATGCCTTTATGATTCCATTTATGCAAAATTCAATCACAGGCAAAGCTAGCCTGTCATAATGGTGGATTCACAGCAAGGAGTGGCCATTGACTGGCAAGGGGAAGAGAGAAGTGTCTGGGTTGATGGAAACAGAGTATATCCTTAGCCAGATATTTGTACATAAATATATACATGCTCAGTAAACCATCAAGCTTTCTTAAGACCTGTGCAATATCCTGAATATACCTTCATTTCAAATAATGGCAAAAAATGTTTTAAGCACCAAAGAAGCTATGTTGTGGACTTTTTTAAAAAGCAGCTCAAAAATAATTAAATAAATAAATAAATAAATAAATAAATAAATAAATAACAGCTCACTTTGTACATTAGTCAAAATTACATAAAATTTAAAGTCAAAGTCTGTTGATGGTGTTTTCTAGTAATTTTTCCTTTGATTCCTTTGGGTTTATGTGTACACGCTACCAAAAATTCATTATCACTTAATCTAAGGGATTAAAGGAAGGAAACATGAAAGCAAATGGCAATGCTGATAAATCGTGTCTGATGAGTTATTTTCTGTTGTATTTTCAACAGAGCAAATGCTGCCTTAGGAAAGAAGTCTTGAACTGTAATAACCTTGTTAAATATGGCATTCTGACTTCAAATGTCCTGATCCCCAGTTATATTAATCAACTAGACACACGGGACAAATGCCAACCAGCTTTGCTGCCCCAGCCAAACGATATAATTAGACCAGGGTCAAGTTTTAAGCACAGAGCCTCCCTCGACCAGAACCTAGAGGAGTGAGACACCTATAAAATGAGAGTTTCTGCTATTCCTTTGTAACCTGCATTCCCGCACAACCAGTTTCTTCCCTTGTAGCTAAAAAAGACATTGAGTTTAGTAGCCGGAGGATCTGATACAATTTCTTAGTATTTAAAGTTCTGTTGGTTTTTCTTTAATGCTCTTTAAACCTAATCCTGTGGACAACTGGGTGAAATTAAGTGGCTGTTTATTACAATACTTCCATGTTGAAAAGCACTCTGCTGCTCTTTTACAGACAGTGTCTGATTTGTGTGTCACAGCAGCCTGCAGGTGCCATTAAGGCTCCTTTTATTTTGCTACAAGAAACCCTGGACTCCGAGAGGCTGGTCACAGGGCCCAAAGCAAAGTCAGGATCTCTGACTTTTGAGCCAGTGTCCTTCCCACTGTGAAGCTGGCAGCAGATGTGACACCGTCAGCCGCCCTCACCCTGCTGCACAAGGCTGCTCTGCCCAGCACGTGGGGTGATAGGGCTTTGACTAGGTTGGCTCAGAAGCCCCCGTCCCCGCCAGGCCGAATGGCTAAGCACCCCAAGGGAGACGAATCGATTGTAGGCTGGCTTTAAGGGTCCTACTTTCTCCACACTGATCCCAAGCCTGGTCCTGTGGCCCCGAAAACAGGCCGGCCTTCTGCACGGGAGGGCCATGCTGGTGCTGGGGAGGTGAGCAGTACTTCACTTCCCTGCATCCTCTTTCTTCCCCTCCATCAGGTAAAACTTCTAGCACAGCAGAGTAGCTTGCCAAGACGAAGTAATTATGGTTTGTTTTGTTTTTGTTTTTTTTAAAGATTTTATTTACTTATTCATGAGACACAGAGAGAAGGGGAGGGGCAGAGACACAGGCAGAGGGAGAAGCAGGCTCCATGCAGGGAGCCCAACGTGGGACTCGATCCCGGGTCTCCAGGATCAGGCCCTGGGCTGAAGGCGGCGCTAAACCACTGAGCCACCCGGGCTGCCCAGTAATTATGTTTTTAAACAATAGCCAGGATATGGTTACTGATGGTTCTGTGTGATAGTTCATTTTTCCTTTTCCTTTCTCCTTTTTTTGTTTTAAACAGTGTTTGCATAACTTGAGATTGGGAAAACGCAGTTTCTCATAATTGCCCCATACACTTCAGACCAAGCCCCATCGCAGACTCACCCCCGCAGTGAGGCACTGGGCCAGCTGGATAGGGTCACAGCAGGGAGGGGCTGGGGTCTGCTTAACTGGCCTGATCCACACCATCCCCCAGAACGCTCCACCATCACCACGGCAAGGACTTTCTGTATAGGAGACAGAAAACTGAGACTGTGTGGGAGGAAGTAACTTGGTGGGGAGAAGCCCATCGTCTCAAGGCCAGAGGCCGTCTCAGGCCTAGCTCAGCTCTGCGAGCTATCCTCACTGCGGGTATCTCTTGGCTGCTCGGTCCATCTGGATTGTCTCGAAATGCTGATTTGGATCTGTCCCTTTCCAGTTTTATTTCCTGTTCTTACTCTTTAATTGGTCTAGCTTTCAACCCCACTGAGTCTCTCCTGTATATCGGGCTACTGCAGCTCTGTCTACTCACGGAAATCCCGTTTTAGACTCTTGCCTCCAGTCGTCACACTTCAGAGTTCTTCCCATCCTTTACTTGCCCAATTTCCTCACACAGTGACTCCTCCTTTCCTTGTACTCTGTGATCTCTCTATGGCCCATCATTTTATATGTCACACCAACATCACTTAAAATAGCTAATGACACGCTGTCCATGGAACGCTTATTAGCCAAGCACTTAACAAGCAAGTATTTAATCCTTACGACAACCTGGAAAAGTCTTTTACTAGTCAGGATGGGCTAGGTTGTGCTGCAGCAACAACAATAAAAACTCCCAACACTCAGTGGCTTAACACAACAAAGATTTCTTATGCTCTGTGTTTATTTGTGTGACAACCAAGAGTGTCTGCTCATGGCTGTCACGTGACTAAGCAGCTACCATCTTGAACATTAATAATTTGGACAGGTCAGTAGTTAAATCCCATGGCCTGAAGTGAAATCTGTTCTTTCTTTTCTTTTCTTTTCTTTTCTTTTCTTTTCTTTTCTTTTCTTTTCTTTTCTTTTTTCTTTTCTTTTTTTTTTTTTTACTGGCCAGAATTAGTCACGTAGCCATAACTATCAGCAGGAGAACCTGTAATCATTCAATGTGGTTGAAAGACGCAGAGGTAGCATATTGGATGAATCCCATTAACGAGTGCCTCAGATAGGTACTAGTATCCCCATTTTACCGATGAAGGAACTAAGACTCACAGTCACAGGATTGTCAGCCAAGATTAAAAAATGAAACTTGCTCTACCCCCTGGCCTGAGCTTTTAACCTCTGCACAGTATGGACTGTGCATCTTCCTATCAGGCTATCAATTCTTTATTAAAAGCGCCTCACCAACAGGATGCATGTCTGACTCATCTTTGCAGCCCCACTGCTCTGTATAAAGTAGTACTATATTGGGGCACCATCGCTTCTTGGCCTTTTGGCTAAGATCAAGTGTATATTGGGGCACCTGTGTGGCTCTGGGGTTGAGCGTCTGCCTTTGGCTCAGGTCGCGATCCTGGGATCGAGTCCCACATTGGGCTCCCTGCTCAGTGGGAAGCCTGCTTCTCCCTCTGCCTATCTCTCTCTCTCTCTCTCTCTCTCTCATGAATAAATGAATAAAATCTATAAAATAAAATAAAGTACTACTATATTATACACTAATGAATTCGCTATTGTGTGTTGACTTTCCTACTTTTTCTCAAGTCAACATTCTGAGTAATGAGTTCTGGTATCAGCTTTGGAATCTCTTTAACAACATACAGAAATACTCCTTTCCAGATTTCCTCCTGTATAACTAAGAAATCCACCTTCCATACCGTACTAAAGTGCTACTGTGTCAACAGAGTTCTTTTTTCACTAACAGGGATGGAAATTAAACCTACTGTTTTGCATGACATTGCACAGTAGAAAATGTAGAGAAATCCTGTGATACACTGAATGCCTGGGTTGCTAATTACTCACCTCAGGGATGACATTTAGGCCAAAGATAATGCACAAAAGAAAACACTGATTTCCATGTGTTTTTCAAAGCTGTGACAGTCAAGATTCTGGTCAAGTTCTCATCGAATTCACCTGATTTTAGGAGCAGCTAGACAAATGGAATCCTCTTAAGAAAATCAATGAGAGCAATTTAGATTTCTTTTGTCCTCTGGAGAGGAGTAGAATACATTTCTCCTATGCAACACCCATGACACCGTCTGGGCTCAGCTGACATTCTGGAAGTGCCATCATCACTACCATTTTGGTCACTCTAACCCAGTAATGCTTGTGCACAGATCGGTAAATCAATGTTCTCAAGACAAGATTTGCATAGAAGGAATGGCCCCATGTGAGATCTACCAGACAGTCTAGGAAGGGCATAGACTCATCGATGCCCCTAATGTTTTTGTTAGGAGCCTCTGGCCCCCAGAAGAAGGCAGATTTTGTTTTATATTTTAGAATCCATAAAAATTAAGGAAAGTGCTTCCTGAGCAAGCTCTACAACAGAAAGCTCACTTGCAAGGAATGAGAACTAAATTGTCGCTAATTAAATCATGACTTGGGGAAAATGGACTTTCAGAATTCATTTTTTTCAGCAAACGATACTGAATATCTTGTTCCAGGTACTCTACTAGGTTTTAGTGATAGAAATACTTTGACTCTGCCCTCCAATGTGTCTCAAACTCACTTGGGACACAGAACAGTAAAGCAGGGTGAAGAGTGGGCCTGTAGGGCGATGCTCATTGTTTAAGAGCTGGCATCCATTCTGATCTGTCAGTGCCCAGACTGTACCAGTTGTTAAAATACTTTTAGTTTCACCCAGATGTAAACAAATGATTTTAAAAAAGGAGGGGAGGGCTGGATGGCCCAGTCAGTTCAGTGTCCCACTCTTGATTTCCACTCAGCTCATGATCTCAGGGTCGTGCTTGCGTCGGGCTCTACGCAGGGCATGGAGCCTACTTAAGATTCCCTCTCCCTCTCTTCCCCTCACCCCTCCCTCTTGTTAAAAACAAAAACAAAATCATAGTATAGTACTTTAGCTTCTAATGTGCCAGGTAGTATCCTAAGTATTTTATGATTTTATGATTTTCGTCCTTTTTTCTTTTACAACTTAAATTTCTTCTCGGTTTAAAGACCTAAGTGTAAACCAGATTCTTTTTTTGTGGGATAAAAGAGGTTAAGCATTTCAATATTGGTGCAGTCTGCCATATTGCCCTCACAAAGTGTTAGACCAATTTTTGTTCCCACCAAAAGCATATGAGTGTTTACCCCCTTGCCAACATGAGCTATTATCAAGTTTAAAAATAAATGCAAATCATCCACAGAAAATAGCTCACTGTTTTAATTTCCATTTTTCTCATTTAGTTAGGAAACACTTTTGCAATTATTTTTTAAGATTTTATTTACTTATTTGAGAGCGAACACATGAGTGTGAACAGGGGAACGGGCAGAGTGAGGGGCACAGGGAGAGAATCTCCAGCAGAGATTCCTGGGTGCAGAGCCTGGCACGGGGTTTGATCTCATGACCCTGAGACCATGACCTGAGCAGAAACCCAAGAGTCCAATGCGTAACCGACTGAGCCAACCAGGAGCCCCACTTTTGCGAGTGTTTTAAGACAATTATCTAAAGTCTTAAATTCAATTTGGGCAAAAGTATCAGCAAGGAATACTCCGTCATCAGCAGTAATTATGCATGTGTGAAAATGTGTTAGAACAAATAAAACGATTTTAAGAAATCTGGATATAAGATCAACATGTAATTAGTGGTTTTCAGTTGACTGGAATGATATTAGCTAAGCAGTACCAAACCTACTTATCTTTTTTTCCTTTTTTTCTTGTTAGCTTTTGACCTCCTCCCCGATTTCTCCCATTCACCACTGGCAACTAGCCATCCGTTCTCTATATCTATGAGCTTGTTGTGCTGTTGCTGTTGTTGTCTTTGTTTTTAGATTTCACACATACGAGTGATCATAGGGTATTTCTCTTTCTCTGACTTATTTAACTTCGTACCATGCCCTCCAGGTTCATCCATGTTGTCACAAATGGTGAGATCTCATTCTTTTTGTGGCTGAGGGTAATATATTCCATTATGTATGAGTGTATGCGTGTGTGTGTGTGTGTGTGTGTGTGTACACTACATTTCTTTATCCATTTGTCCATGGGTCTACTAACTTTGGGCTTCATTTGTTCTTCTTTATCTCCTTTGTCCTTTGGGATCACCGCCCTCTGAAAGACGATCACAAACAATACCACTTCAGAGGGTTGTTACACCAAGTAAAGGATATTGTCGTATAAAAAACAGAAGACAAAACTGTGCCACAGTGAAGTCACTTGCTCAAGGTCACAAAGCTGGGAGTGGTGGTCAAACTCTGAAATTCAGAACGCATCCTGAGCTACGGCAACATATGTAGGAAAACCCAATAGGGCCAAAAAGGAAAAGAAACAAACTCTCCTTGGCAGAGTTTCGAGAAAAGGGATGGGGTGTTCAGAGAAGGGATATCTGAGCTGTGACTTGAAATACGAGGAAGGTTTGACATACCAGGAGGAGAAAAATGAGAAGGACATTGCAGGGCGACGGTGAAAGTGTGGGGTAAGCGTGGAGGCAGAACAGAGGATGTGACAAGTGCCGGCTGGGGTGAGCCCTCTGTTCCTGCATTTTGACTTGGTGCCATAGGGAGGGGGGAGCAGCTGAAGCACTTCAAGTACGTGGAGAGATACATGTTTGTATTTCAGAAAGCTAAAGCAAGAAAGGGGAACCACAGCATGTCAAGAAGAGCCCTCAGAGAAGGCTGGGCATGACTTTCTGTGGTACTCAATGGTACAAATATGAAAATCTTGTGGGAAGATGATAGAGCTGCCAACTAACGTTTACCAGATCTGCAGGGCGGTGGAGAGTGGAGAGGACAAACATGTAGAGGCCGGTGTTATCCTCTTCCCAGATAAATCAAGCAAACTAATATCTAAGTCCGGAGGAGGCCAATGTCTGCCAGCTTTTCTCTTCTGTAGCCAAGTGAGTACGCTTAAGGCAGATCACTTTTCCCTTTGGTTTTCCTGATCCCCAACCCCTGTAACTAAGATACTGCCTCCTGGAAGCTGAACCACAAAACTACATCATTGGGAACCCCACCCCCACCCCTCACCCCCTACCCATGACAGGCAGTGGGGGAGAAAGGGTGGGGGAGGGCAGAGTTAGGTAAAACCAATGACTGCAGGACCGGCTTTGAGCCCTAGCTCGGCGGCTTACTAGCTCTTTGGATAATTCTACTTATTTTGATGAGCTTTAGCTTACTTTTCCATAAAATGGGAATAATCTACCTCATAGAGCTGTTATGAATTAATAAGGTATATAACTTGTCTGGTACATAGTAGACATTCAGTAACCAGTAGATATTTACTAATTAAATTCGTGTTTATTAATTCAAAACCTCTGACTTCATTGGCAACTTTACAAATAAGGTTCTGAGGCTCCGGAGAAATATCTTGACTACCCACAGAAGCCCTGGATATCTCCTATTTAAATAGTTAATGTTGCCTGGATCCCTGAGTGACTCATGTTCTTTTTGATAACCATTTCACTGAAGGGAATGAAACAGCCTGTATTGGTGCTAAAAGGAAAGTCATGGAATTTCGATGACAGGGTCTGACAAAGCCTACAAAAACAAATGAGATGGAAAGGCGGAAGAGCTCCTTTCTTTGTCCAGGTGAAGAAAAAATAATGCCATTTAATTGGAGATGGTGTCGCACACATCGGCAAAAGGACAACAGAAAATAAGGATTAGGATTAATAAATGGGGAAATGAGTTTAACTAGGTCATTAGTGCTAAAAAAAAAAAAAGGGTGAGAACTTATTTTATTACTCATAGTCAGCTCAGCCTCATTATGCAGTTGTCAGCACCATCTTTTGTCAGGTGTTTGAAGAAGTTTTTCTTAAACATTTGCTTCCCTTTGATGAATTAAGAGGGAGAAGGGTTTTGGGCAGCCCTCTGTTTTATTCCTAGCTTGCCAGGACTGCTAAGAGACAGAGTATCTTGTCCCATTGTTCCCCAGTATATACTTTATCACGCAGCCTTTGTTAAAGCTTGGGAAGGAACAGTCCTGGGCCATGAATCGTACAAACAAGATGAGTTGCGACTGACTTCGTCATAGGGATGTTTACTCAACCATTGGTGCATCTCACTAAAGGCTGGACTCTTTCCATCTCTTTGTTTATTTATTTAGTCTAGTAACTTTTGTTATTCTTTCCACTGAGGAGGGAAAAATTGTTTTAAAATCCCAATTATAAAAAACAAAAAAAAATCCCAATTATAAAGTTATAGTCTCTATATTTGATGGTCAACACAAGAAATATGGTGCTAGAAATAAATGAATGCTGGTTAATAGTCAGCACGATTGCCCTATGTGTGTTTTTTGCCCTCGTTCTCCTTTGATTTTTTAAAATTTGCCTTTACTCGTTAAAATGTTAAAAGTCTATTCTAAAGAGTAGAAACCACAGTAATAACATAATATCTAAAAACAAGATGCAGTACGATGGTATTAATAAGATTAATGGTAGCTTACAATTAAGGAGGGCCAAGAGTTATGTTTTAAGCTTTGGGGTCACTATTTATCCCTGTACCCCAACACACACACACACACACGCGCACACACACACACACACACACACAGTCGTTCACTTGCAAACTGCATACTTAGAAGAAAATTTCCCAGGTGAGCAACTGAGCCTTGGAGATCCAAGAGTTGCCTCAGACCAGAAAGCCAGAAAACAGTGGATCCAGGAGTGTGGCTTTTCAGTGGCTTCTCTGTTGCAGTTCACAGGGAACCACGGAAGCACCAGGGAAGCTGCATTGGTGGAAGGACCTTGTCTTATTCATCTTTGTACCCAGCCCCTAGCACAGAACAGAATGGAACAAGGGGGCGACGTAACTAGCACTGTATTTTAAGAAGATAAATCTGGCAAGGATGAGTGGGATGAGCAGGAAAAGCTGGTGACATGGAGAGCAGTTTAGATGTTCTTGCAATAATAAAGAACATTAGCAAGACTAGGAACGAGGGAGGAGCATTGAGAATAGACACGAAGCAGGACATGTGGAAGATGTAGCAAGAGTGAGGCCATGTGGCTTGATGACCATGTGTAGGCCATGAGGAGTACCAGGTCTTTTGACAAATATCCATTCATATGGCAAATATTTCTTGAGTATCAACTTTGTTCTAGATGCTGGGGATAAAACAGTGATTCAGGCAAACGAGGATTTTGCTCTAGTGGACCTTATATTCTCATTGGAGGATGTATTGGTCCCCGTTCTCCAGAGAATCCCATCACATCCCACTGTATGATCCATCACTTGTGTATGTATATATATGAGAGAGCGTTTTCGAAGCATTGCTTTTTTTAAAAAAAGATTTTATTTATTCATGAGAGACACAGAGAGAGAGAGGCAGAGACACAGGCAGAGGGAGAAGCAGGCTCCATGCAGGGAGCCCGACATGGGACTCGAACCCGGGTCTCCAGGATCAGGCCCTGGGCCGAAGGCGGTGCTAAACCACTGAGCCACCCGGGCTGCCCGTGGCATTGCTTTTTCAAGAAATTACCTATGTGATTGTAGGGCTGACAAGTCGGGAATCTATAGGGCAGGCTTACAGGCTGGGAACTCGAGTAGAATCCGATGCTGCTGACAGGATGCAGAATTTCTGCTTCCCCAGTAAACCTCAGTTTTGTTCTCGTGGCCTTTAACTGATTAAATAAGTTCCACCTAGATATTTAGGATAATCTCCTTTATTTAAAGTCAACTGATTGTCCTTGGTAACCAGCTCTCTGACATTGCCCTAGATTAGTGTTTGATTGACTGGGCTCAACAGCCTCGCCAAGTTGACCCACGAAACCTACCATCACGGAGATATCAGAATGAACAGGACACAAAGAGGAATGACTTGGGGGGTTCGAATCGTTACCAGCTTTTGTGGGCCCTGGGAAGACTTCTCTGCCTCTTCAGCTTACAGATGAGGTGTCTGAGGCTTGAGGATATTAAGAGACTTGCTGAAGCTCAAACAGCTACTGACTGGCCCTCCCGTCATTCCGACTCCAGCACATATGCAGGAAACACAGTCGAGGCCGCCTCCCCAGAACAGCCAGAAGGATCACAGTGTTTGACTCTCTTCCCCAAAGGCCTGCCAGTTGGTGAGCAAGTTCAGATTCAGAACTTGTTTCCTGGGGGCTCCTGGGTGGCTCAGTTGGTTAAGCGCCTACCTTTAGCTCAGGTCATGATCCCAGGGTCCTGGGATCAAGTTCCGCATCAGCCTCCCTGCTCAGTGGGGAGCCTGCTTCTCCCTCTCCCTCCACTGCTCCTCCCCCCACTCATGCCCGTTCTCTCAAATAAATATATAGATAAAATTTAAAAAAAGAGAGAGAGAAAAAAAGAACTTGTTTCCTGAGTGCAGAGCCTGAACGTAGGGAGGTCCATACTGGTTTTGGGGGGACGGGGTGGCTTCATCCTGCACTAGTCCCTCCCTCATTCCTGCCAGAGCCCAGCTCAGGGCTTTTGTGCCAACCAGTCGGTCATTCTTCCCGGAATACTTGTCTCCCCTCCCCTTCATGCGGGTAACGTCTGTGTAGCCCTTGAGCGTTCCTTTGGCACATCATCAGGAAAGTCTTCCCTGAGTACCCAAACTAGATAAATCTCCCAGTTATAAGCCTCCCTAAACTGTGTTCTTCTAATGTGACACGCAGCACTGTTGTCGCTAAGTAGTTTATTTATATTATTTTATTAACTTCTGTTCCTCCTCTCACACTCCCTGGGGGAAGGAGGCAAATCGCTACCATGCTGATTCCCAGCGCTGAGCGTAATTCTTGGCATTTATTACTTGATTGGACAAAGGTATGGATAAAGGAACCAATGAATGTGATATGTGTCATCCAAGGAATAAATCTGTAGGCATTCCAGACAATCATCTGGAAACATGATGACTCATGCAGGTGGCTTCTCTCCTGTCCCAATCCCCGGTCTAATCCTATGCGGTGTACAGCCAACCCCATCCTTGGCACGTGGGGTTCTTCTCAATGTCCATTTAAAGGGTGGCTCTTCCTGCGCTCTTCCCTAAGTTAGGGGTCCCTCTTAAGCATTGGAGCCTAAAGCCCTTGAACCCAGAGAAAACAGAACTGTTAGAACAAAAGAGGATGAAGGTGCGAGAGAGAGTGGACAGTATTCCAGGAATAGTGCACCGCCAGGGACAGGCAGGCGTGGACGGAATGTTCTGCGAAGCCCTCCTACTTAAGACAGGCCATGCTCTGTCCTCTCACCCCAGGCAGCAAGTTCTGACTGCTTCTGCCTGTGGTCTGGAGTCTCACGAGTGAGGAGACGAGCTTCGGACTCGAGCCGCCCCTGGTGACCTCTTGGGCTCCTGAGAGCCAAGTTGAGGGAGAGGCCGGCTGGAGGCCCCCCTGCCCCTGAGCGCCTGCCCTCCGCCCGGGCCGTCGGGGCTCCCGGGAGCGGCGCTTGGGGACGGCAGTGGGGCAGGGCAGCCATGCAAGCAGCTCGGGTTGTTCACTGCGCCTTCCGGTTCGACAGCCGGCAGCCAGAACCACGTAAAATGGCGTCTGTGTGGTTAAATGCTTCCAGGAGCTCTCCTGCCCTTCGGTGTGAGAGCCCAAATATTCATGGAAACGAGCCTTTGTTTTGCAGTCGTCTTCTGACTGTGGAAAAAGAAACTTAGGATTTATTTACAAGTAGCCTCTCTCGAGTTATCCTGAAAGGCCTGTGAAGTCCTCCCCCCGCCACCACCACCCCCACTGACATTCTTTCCACTAAGCATTCTTCCTAGCGAGAAAGAGAAAAAAATCTGTGTCTTCATTCTCTCCATTTTCTGAAACTTGGAAGACTCAGTTGTGAATCATATAGGACAGTCGTGGGATCCAGAGAAATTTTGAGTCTATCAGCGCAGGGTGTAAGAGGAATCTCACTGGCCCAGGAGTGAGGAGACGGAGGTGTGAGTCTTGGCTCTGCCTCCTGCAGTCAAGTGACCTTGGACAAGTCTCTGGGCTGTGGTGGACTAGGTAGTGTCTGCAGTTACCGCCGCTCTAAGATGTATGGTTCTCATTGCAGGCATCTTTTCCACAAATCCTGTGTTGACCCCTGGCTTCTAGACCATCGTACCTGTCCCATGTGCAAGATGAACATTCTTAAAGCCCTAGGGATCCCGGTAAGCACAGCACAGCCTACAGCCTCGTAATGTGTGTCTTTCTGCATTACCCCCAAAGCAGGGAGAAAGCCTCACACCTGGATTTTCTCTAACCCCTCGTCTGCACGGCAGGGGCGTCCTCTGACGAGGCCCCAAGAGAATGCACATGTCTGGAAACATTTCTCCTCTCGCTTTTTCTCAGTTCAAGAACGTCACGACCCTCTCACCACATCTGTGTCTGTGAATCGAGATGCTGCTTATGCAGCTCGTAGGCTTCTCACCTGGGCCCCAGGGTGTGAGTGCAGGCAGGACACAGCAGAGGCTGGACGGCCCAGTTGCACTTTGCTCACCTCCCGTGTCATTACTCAGTGCCTGCGAGGAGAGCCGCACGCCTCACCTTCTGTGCTGCCCCACACCCAGCTTTCCTTGCAAAGGAACTCTTCTGGACAAGGGAACCTGGCCCAGAGCCCGTGCTCAACCTCAGGTCTCTGCAGAGAGAACAGGGAACCAGAGCCACTTAATTCCAGCGCTACCATCCCACCGGTGCGCTCAGTTAGAGGTTTAAAAAATGTAGTCACTCCCCCAGTGCAAAGAGAATCCCACCAGCTGGCGGCTTGCTGCTCCAGGGAAGGCTCTTCCCCAGACTGTGTTAAAGCGAAGCCCACAAACTGGTGGTTGGTGAGACCCCAGCTGATGTGGTGAGGGCAGGAAGCAAGCCAGGCCACCAAATCCGAGGGCTGCACACAGGGATGAGAAGAACATAGGCACTTTCTGGAAGCAACTAGACAGCCAGGATCCAGAGAGCAGCCTCCCCCGTCCCCTCCACTCTGCTACACCCCCTGCTGTCACTTCTCACTGCTAATGGCAGAGAGTGAAGAGAATGTTAACGGTCCCGAGATATCACTAAAGAAGAAAGGACCAGATATCAGGGGTTTCCTTCAATGCCGAGGGGCTAATTATCCTCGGACCATCAGGGTGGCCCCGTCGGAGAGGGCAAACCTGAAGCATTGTGAGGTCCTGCCGTGGCTGAATTTTCTACCTGGTACCAGCTGCCTCCCTGCTGGCTGGATGCTGTTTTTCATGGTTGATACACCGAGCACAAATCAACTTGTGTGATGCTAGCTTGGAGCTGGATTTTGAAAGGCAATGCATTAAATTTTCAGACCAGGGTTGTGAATGCATAATGCATTCAAGGTGAAAATCAATTACAGTGAACATGAAATATCAGTAAGAACCCAACATCTCTACCAGATACGAGGAGCTTAGGAAATGGAGCTCAGGGTTTGGACTTTTCACATTTCTAGCTGCAGCTGGCTCATACAGGGAAGGGGGGAAATGTGTGTACGTGTGTGCTTGCATATGTGCATGTTGTCTTTAGTCGCCAAAATCTTTAGAGCACTTACAATTAAAGGCAGACAGCCGCTTTATTTTTTTTTTTTAAAGATTTTATTTATTTATTCATGATAGTCACAGAGAGAGAGAGAGGCAGAGACACAGGCAGAGGGAGAAGCAGGCTCCATGCACCGGGAGCCCGATGTGGGATTCGATCCCGGGTCTCCAGGATCGCGCCCTGGGCCAAAGGCAGGCGCCAAACCGCTGCACCACCCAGGGATCCCGACAGCCGCTTTATTTGACCCAGCACCTATTCCTCACGATATTTTCGAAGCTCCTAAATGTCGATCCCAGTGCCTCCCGGTCAGGACAATGAAACCAAACCACCCCTGGTAGTTAAGTTCTGTATTAACTAGTATTTGACCTCAGACTTCTCCAGAGAAGGTATGACTTCTCCAGAAGCTACTTGAGAATGAGCTGAGGATATGGGTATTGTTTTAAAAATAGAATTATCGGGTGGCCTTCGGGCTTATTTCCAAAATTAACAACATTTTTACTTTTTAGCAGTTGGACATCTTGTTCACGGCTCCATACCCACCAAGTAAGAAAGATAGGGTTTTACTTAGCACACTGACTTCCAGAAAAATAAACACTGGTAGCATCTTTTGAATTTTACCAAGGATTCATAAAGGGCAGCCGAACAGGAACAGGAACATGACACACATCTGAGCTCGACCCAGGGAACAGAACATCCTCCAGGAAGAAGAGGGCATGTGTGCTACTTCTCGGGAAGCACCAACGCATATGGCTGCCCTCATGCCTCCCCAGGGCCTTTCTGGTTTTGTCCTAGAGGATGATACTGACGTCTGGATCTGGGAGGAATCTGGGATGTTGTTCCACTGCATACTTTGCCATTGGGTGCAAATATACATGCCTAAACTGTACCAAAAAGATGACGTGTTATTGCACTCCTGTAACTTTCCATGTCACTGAACAAGCTCACAGCCTTCTCAATTAGCAAATACTTCCCATAGCTGGCTGAAACCCTTTCTATGCAGCTTAAAGAGATTGTTTTATCATTTTTCTAAGTTCCTTGTACTCCATTCTCAAGGAAAATTGAAAAGAGCTTGTCCATCTCTACCAAGTGATGCCTGTTGGTTCTTACCTCTGTATCCCTTTCATATGCTAAGTGCCCAGTAAATGCCTGTGGCATTGCTGCCCTCCAGACTCAGTCACAGAATCATATTTATGAAATTCAATCTGGTCTTCCTTTGAACAGTGTCCGCTCACCAAGAATTCAGTTGTAATCTTGGCCAACTCAATTGTCCAGATACAGGTGGTAAGGTGTTTCGGCTTGTTTTGCGGTTTTGCTCCTGTTGCCTCTGAGTATCCTTGTGTACACCCGTACTAGAGGGCAAATACATGTCAGTGGAGAGCTGAAAGCTGGGGACATTTTCGTGATTGGATTTCCCTCGGATGAGCTAGTAGTGAGTGAAAGCCCAGCTGGCAGATCAGGAAATTCCTATTGCAGTGGGTATCTTTTTTTTATTATTATATTTTGCCAAGAGAAATAAACTATTGGGACCACCTGAGTGGTGCAGGGAGTTAAGCATCCTTCTCTTTTTCAGCTCAGATCATGATCTCAGGGTCATGAGCTCGAGCCCCGCATCGGGAGTTCTGCTCGGGATTCTCCATCTCCCTCTGCATCTCCCCCTGCTCTCTCTCACTCTCTCACTCTCTCACTCTCTCTAAAATAAACCTTTAAAAAGAGAGAGAGAAAGAAATCAAATACTACATTGTAAAGAGGGCAGGGGCGCTTTCTTCATCCCTTTATCTACACAACGGTGCCTCCTGTCTTCCCAGTCAGGTCTAGGCGTGTCTTTGTAGAATGATGGGACCCAGGTCTTAGTCAGTACTCACTCCTACAAGGTACCATGTCAACCAGGCCATTCATATCCCAGAAAACACCTTCTCCTATCACTGTTGCCCTGATATGAATAGGATGAGAGATGTTGAATAGAAAATCCCATGTAGCTGGAGTATTCCCAAGTTCCTGACTCTTTAGGGGTTGGCTTATTTGAGGAGTAGCCCCATGCTCACCTGAGTTCGAATACCTTTACCATATTCACTTGCAGATGGCATTTGACATCCTCTGCCAAACATCATGACTTCATTTCTCTTAGACGTATATAAATTGGATTTCTTTTCAAAATATTCTTCTATTTGATGAACCACTTAGCGTGGATGTGAACTGTGAGTTTCTCTAAGTTGCGGTCTACTCAATACCGTACTCATGCGTGCCACCAGTCACAGTCTCACTGACATAATTAGCTCTTTCTCTTTTCCCCTTCTGTTAAAGATATAATACTAGTTCCCACTAGTCCCCAAAGTAAAAGGAAACACTCCGCATCAAAATTAATGACTTTAAAAAAAAAGAAAAGAAAAGAGATAAAACGAAGCAACGATATCAACAAGCAAAGTCAACATTTTGAAAAATATGTCACTTGTTATCACATCTATGATTGTGTTCAGATGCTTATGGATGAAAGACCAAGCAGCACAGTATGCTCGTCGTGAAATCTTTGCTGACACCCCACACACAGTTGCTTTGCTTATGTTTTTATATAGTGTAGGGGAAGGAAAAAACATGTTTTCCCTTCTACCCTCCTAGTTCTCCAGCTGGGGCCCCGTAAATGAGACTGGTTAAAGATTAACAAGAGAAAAACAACCAGACATTTATTAACATGTGCATTGCACATGCACACGGGAGCACTTAGGGATGAGTAACTCCAAGGGGTGGTCAGAACTTGGACATTTAGAGCATCTTCACAGAAGAACAAATTTTTAAAGAAGCGAAAAGACAAAGGTAAAGGACCTGGAGTTTAGTTTCTAGGGCAGCAAATTGTGGGAAAGCACTCAGCTGAGGCAAACTAATGGCAGATAAGGGCGTGTTAGGAAGGTGTGTTATTACAGATCCATTTTGGGCATCAACTCCCAGACTCCGGTGATGAGAATGTTCTTCTCTTCCTGGTACAAGGAAGGGGGCCACCTCTACAATTTATATCCTACTTTCAGGCAGATGGGAGGAGGGCAGAAAATATTTCTTTATCTGCTTCTTTTCAACTGTGTTTAGCTCAAAATAATCCTCATGCCAATGGCAACATTTGGGGGTGGCATATTCTGCTACCATTGAATAGCATACCTTACCTTCGCACAAAACTAGACAGTTTTTTTTTTATTTTATTTTATTTTAACTTGACAGTTTTTAAAGCACTCTCTCAAATCCTCCCGTAATTGATCTAGGGCAGATACTGACATTCTCAGCTTTTCATAGTAGTAAACTGAGACTCAAAATGTTCAAATTGACATCTACCGAGTACCTAATAATTGTCAGACACCATATACGGGCATGAAACTCAAGATCAACGTAATGTAGTGGCTTTAAAAAGCTCATGTCTCACTTATAAATGGAATCTAAAAAACTGAACTCCTAGAAACAGAGAACATCCTGGTAGTTGCCAGAGGCCGAGGGTAGGGGTAGGGGTGAAATGGGCAAAGGCGGTCAAATTATAAGATAAATAAATCCTGGGGACGTGAAGCACAGCGTGGTAACAATCCTGTGTTGTATATTTGAAAGTTGCTAAGAGAGTCGATCTTAAAAGTTTTCATCACATGAACAAACTTGTAGCTATTTGGGGTAATGGGTAGTGACTGAACCTATGTGTTAATCATTTTCCAGTATATATATATATATATACAGTATATATACTGGAAAAAAAATATATATATACACTGGAAATATATATATATATAGTTTTATATATATATATATATCAAATCATTCTGTTGTCTAAACTACTACAATATTACATGTCAGTTATATCTGAATAAAGCTGGGGGGGAGAAAGCTTGTGGAGTAGTAGTGTGAGACCAGCACAGCTACAAATAAACCATAACAGAGAGAAAAATGCCTATAAAGTGTCACAATATCAAAGATGCTACCTGGGAGGGAACGCTACTTAGCAAAGGTGACATTTGGCCTGGGAATTGAGGGATGATTAGGAATTCATCACAGCCAGTTTGAGACCTGGGGATGGTTGGTGCTGAGCAGAGGAACAACATAAGCTGCAGCCCTGGGATAGGGAATATATGCTCTGTGTTTCCAAAGGCTGGGGTAAGGGTTTAGAGACCCTGTTTTGCCCCACCAAGGAGCTTATAATTCGTTCCTTAAGAGAAATGAAGCATCATACCTGTGTGGTGGTGGTAGTGGTGGTGGTGGTGGTGGTGGTGGTGGTGTTTTAAAGAGGGCTCTGATGAGAAAGTAGGGAATAGGATATCTCAGGGAAGAAACTTTAAGGAAATGGGGAGGCTGCGAATGGGGAGAGATCATTTGGAACATACCTGCTCATGTCCAGTGTCACAATGTCTAAGTTTAGTAAATATGGTGGGTTGGTCATTCAGTGAACTGACTTTTGATAACTTGGGTTTCAAGGAATTGGCTCACTTCCAATAGAGATGAAGAAGGTGAAATGGAAAGAGAATACAGAAAAAGAAGGAATGAGCTGAATTTGAGACTTTTATGAGATTGATGGAGATCTCCAACTGACTATTGGAAACACAGGCGTGGAGCTTGGGAGACTGGTTTAAGAGTGGAAAATTAGGGATCCCTGGGTGGCACAGCGGTTTAGCGCCTGCCTTTGGCCCAGGGTGTGATCCTGGAGACCCGGGATCGAGTCCCACATCGGGCTCCCGGTGCATGGAGCCTGCTTCTCCCTCTGCCTGTGTCTCTGCCTCTCTCTTTCTCTCTCTCTCTGTGTGTGTGTGACTATCATAAATAAATAAAAAAAATTAAAAAAAAAAAAAGAGTGGAAAATTAGGACAAGAGTCCTCCACTTTGGATTTCTTGCTTTGTGCTCCCAGGGAGTCCATGAGTAACACAGTATATAGTCATGTAGTGATGTTAATTCAATCAGTGCCAATCCAGAATTTTCCTCACCTAATTCTGCCTGTCCTGATCTACATCTATTGGGAGTGCAAAACCACAGAATTACCATCCCACGAGGCAACATTGATGTTTAAATGAAGAAAAAAAAAATTAATTCATAGCTATTCTTAGTATTTCTCAAGACCATATCTCTGCAACACTATCTTTTTAAAATAATCTTTGAGTTTAGAAGAGTCATAACAACTAAAAATCATTTTTAAACCTGTTTGAGAGGGGCCCCTGGGTGGCTCAGTCAGTTGAGCGTCTGCCTTCGGCTCAGGTCATGACCCCGGGGTCCTGGGATCGAGCCCTGTGTCAGGCTCCTTGCTTCTCCCTCTCGCTCCTTCTCTCTCTCTATCTCTCTCTCCTGTCAAATAAATAAATAACATCTTTTTTAAAAAAGCAAAAAACAAGTAAAAGCTGTTTGAGATATATTCAATATAATTTCGCAGAACTAAGACCAAAGAGAAAAACTTGCAAAGAATAAGATTTTGCCCAAAGGTAGATTAGTCTCACAAAGCTGGTCAACACAGGCGGCCTTGCAACACGGAGAGCTCCCCATTTTTCTATTACTCAGTGAGGCTGTCAGAGATCTGAGGATGAGGCCCCGGAGGGAGGGGAAATCTCGTAATGAGTGGATAATTAGACGAGATGGTATCCACACGAGTGGATAAAATTTTAATTTAGAGGATTTGACAAACGTTTGATCAATTTGCATGTTAAGCGAATAGGTTATTTTTTTTACAGCTAGTTTTTGGCTTACGTTTAACCGCTGCCACGACAAAAATGCCCTCACCCTGTGCTTTTGTGTGTATCTCTAATGAACAGTTCGCCATGAGTTCGATTCCGGGCCCCCTCCCTGCTCTCATGTCATCGGTGCATTTGCAAACGGCGCATGGGTTAGGGGGTGATGACCAGCTGCCGGCTACTTCCTATATGAGGAGCAAACTGCATTCAGGGCAGGGCTGTCATTATAAATAAATACAGTGGCCCCTCCCACACCACTGCCAAGTATTATATTAATACGTGAATATTGCTGCTTCTGGAATTAGAACGTCATATCTAGATCTAAACAGACCCCTTGGAAAGGGCAATTTGGGAAGATGTTTTCATGTTAATTGCAGAAACTATAATGGAATGTATTTTTTTAACTGATCCGGGAGGAAACAGTAAAGAGCTTTGGTTTCCCACCGAGACAAAATGTTTAGGCTGTAAACCCTTCCTCTCGAACTTGGCGACGAACGCTCAGGACCGATGCTTTTCCGTTCCTATCAGCCCAATGCCGACTGCATGGACGACCTGCCCACCGACTTCGAGGGGTCCCTGGGAGGCCCGCCCACCAACCAGATCACGGGCGCCAGCGACACGACTGTAAACGAAAGTTCAGTCACTCTGGACCCTGCCGTGCGGACCGTGGGAGCCTTGCAGGTGGTTCCGGACGCGGAGCCCACCCCGCAGGACGGAGAGGTCGTCTTTACCGCCAATGGTAAGTGCTCGGCCCGGACGCGCCGGGGCGCACAGGGTGGTTGGCACACGGGGGTTAGAGAAAGACGCTGGTCTTCAAGAAGAAGTTAAGTGAGTATATACCATGGCCAGCCGAGCAGTCATACTACCCGGCCCTGAGCAGCCCATGCCAGGGGCGCCCGGGCCCAGCCTGCCTCCCGCCCAGGGCCTGACCCCGGGCCCGGGATCAAGTCCCGCATCAGCTCCCCGCAGGGAGCCTGCTTCTCCCTCGGCCTGCGTCTCTGCCTCTCTCTCTGGGTCTCTCATGGATAAATACATAAATACTTAAAAAAAAAAAAAAGCAGCAGCAGCAGCCCAGTGCTTTCCAAAGGCAGCAGGCCGGACAGCAGAGCGGGGTGCGTCCTGCCTCCCTGCCTTGCACAGCGTGGCCTTCCCCATGGTACCTGAGTGGGTAGGGCAGCGGTTCGGGTCTCTGCAAGTGGAGGGCAAGTGGAAAGGCAACTGCAAGGGACCCTTAGTGGGATTGGGGTAGACACAGCCCTGCTCCCTCCACGTGAGAGAGAGAGTTTGCTCTGGGCTGAACAGACTGGCCCGGGCTGCGTGCAGGGGGTGCTCTCCCCTTTGCTGCAGGGCTCCAATGTAAATGGCATTTCTGTAGATGGGCGTTTTTACGGTGCCACCTAAACCCCCCTACACGGCAGGCGGCATCTTACACCGCCTTTTGGAGTCCTTCCCCATCCTCTACATGTGCTCTGACTCTGGTTCTATTTGATGGTAGTCATAAAATTTATCTTGATATTTTATTTATTTATTTGAGAAGAGAGAGGGGGGGCCACTAAAGACAGAGCAAGCATGAGTCGGGGTGCAGAAGGAGGGAGAGAAGCAGGATGCCTGCCGAGCCGGGAGCCCAATGCGGGGCTCCATCCCAGGACCCTGGGATCATGACCTGAGCCGAAGGCAGACCCTTAACCATTGCCTGAGCCACCCAGGCGCCGCCCGCCCCCCACCCCCGCCATGTAGTTATAAAAATATTAAATAACTGTGTTAGCACCGAGATTGAAGCTAAAACCTAAAGTACGGCTCTTATTCTCATACAGTAGAGAGAAAAGCTTCCCGAGAAAGAAAAGCAGCATGCAAATTAACTTAGGTTTAAGGTTTAAGGGTGGGTGGATATTGAAATTAAAAAAAAAAAAAAAAGATGTATTATTTCTCTTGATAGAAGTAACCTATTCACTCTAGAAAATTCAGAAATGGAGAAAAGCAGGGGAAAGCCTTTGGGATATTTCCTTTTCAGTCGGTCTCTTTTTTACATATTTGTGATATTTGTAGAATTTGTAAAAATCATTCGGGCAGAAATGTAAAGATAGGCTTTTTTGCGGATGAAGGTCTTACGGCCGAAAGATTGGAACATGAAGCAAAGAATAAAAAAAGAATGCAAAAGTCACTCAGTACCCCACCTAGAAATAATCGCTCTTGACATTTGGGTGTGTTTCCTGATACTCTTTTACGGCAGAGCTGAGACAGTCCCATAAGGGTTGCTGCTGAGCATCGTAACTGGAGCATCCACGGGTTCTCAACAGAAAGTAACTTCAAGAGGAACGTGGTGGCAAATAGCTGCCCCTGCCTGGCATCTTAGTGTTGGGTGGATGAGAATTTTAATTTTGGAAGCTTGACTTGTTAGAGGCCTAACGCCCTCAATATTGAAAGAGTGACCTTTACACGTTAGCGGTCCTTTTTTTTTAATAATAAATTTATTTTTTATTGGTGTTCAATGTGCCAACATACAGAATAACACCCAGTGCTCATCCCGTCAAGTGCCCCCCTCAGTGCCCGTCACCCAGTCGCCCCCACCCCCCGCCCTCCTCCCCTTCCACCACCCCTAGCTCGTTTCCCAGAGTCAGGAGTCTTCATGTTCTGTCTCCCTTTCTGATATTTCCCACTCATTTCTTCTCCCTTCCCTTATATTCCCTTTCACTATTATTTATATTCCCCAAATGAATGAGACCATATAATGTTTAGTCCTTAAAGACGAATTCGATCCCTTTGTTTTGAAGACCTCGTTGGGCGCTAATACGGTAAGTTACGTATGTAATTCACATTTTCTGTGGTCAGGGTAAAAAACATGGGTTAAGCTCATTTTAACGCCATATTTTATTTAACCCAATACGCTCAACATATTTTACATTCTTTCTCTTCTGTTAACTCCTCAAAATGTGGGGTGTGTTTTACATTTCCGGCACCTCTCTGTTGGAGCAAGCTGCATTTCAAGTGCTTAAGAGCCACATGTGGCTAGTGGCTACCATACCAAAGAGCATAGTTCTAGAATGCTCGTCATTTTCAGGATAGGAGGACCTTAAAAGTAATTTAATCTTTACCGTGATAAGCTTCTAATTTTTAGCATGAGACAGTCGTGGCCCGGAAGGGTAAGTGGCTGATGCCGATCAAACAAGAAGTTCCCTGTCCAGAGTACGAGATTGTCCTGCAGTTTTTCCATTTATCGACATCTTTGCTTAGCCTCAGACATTTCACTGTTCGTTGTCTTAAGTGAAGTATATGGAAAGGCCTGACAACATTTTGCTAGCAGTTCAGAAACATGGAAGGCATAGCTTTCCTCAAACCCGTACGAAGAACCCCATCAAAAATGGATCCTTTCCAAAAAAAAAAGATCCTTTCCCTTGCCATAAAATATTATTTCACGTTCAAGAGAAAATGTGTCATCTGTGAGATTCCTTATTTTTCAGGGCGGATACATACTTCATATATCTCCATAAAGCCTGGATGACAAATGGCAAGGATAACTTGTGGGCTGAAATACATCCAAAAAATGAAATATAGAATCATGGTCTGTACCCACATAGTTCGGAATCCCTAAGCTCTTTGTGCCTGACATAGACTCAGGGCGTTTAGGCCATGGCAGACGTTCAGTAGATGTGTTCAGTCTAAGCTTGAAGCAGGAGGCTCCTGCTCAACAGAAGGAGAAATGCCAGGTCATTGTCAGGGAAGATATTGGTAAATTTGAGGAAACAAGAGGCCTGAGGCCATATCTGTGGTCAGAAGATTGATGGTATACGGGACTAGGGCTAGAGATGTCAGAGACCCAGTGCAGAAACTGAGTTTATTCTCCAAATATTTTCCCCGACCATTTATTTCCAATTAGTTTTATTTGTTGGGATTTAACAGAATATTCCAAACACAGTCATTCTGATTAGGTATTAATCGTTTATACCCTTAACTGAACGGCTTTAGATTCCTTAAGGAGAAAATCCTTTGCTTTGTAAAGGTTTGTAAATTGCCTAGTGCCCTAACTCAAATAACTAACGCATAAATGAACAAACACAGATGTGTGAATAAAGGGGTGAAAAGATTCAAATTCTCATCAACACAGTCGTAACCAGCTCTAATGCTGTCTAAAAATAACGTGGGTGGAGAATGAAGTGTCGTTGGCATGCACTATTGCCGCAAATTGCAAATAAAGAGCCCAGTCGAGGTGGGACCTGACTTTTCTTTACATTATCCTTTCCCACCTCACATCTCTACAGACCCAGAAAATGACTAGAAAACGAGGGAATAACAGTAGCTATCAAATACACCACATCAACAGTGCCTCAGGCACCCTTTTAAGTCCTATGAGGTAAATATGATTTTTATTATCATTTTACTGATGCAGAAATGGAGGCACAGCAAGATTCGAGTGATCGGCCCGAGGTGCTAGCTAGTGACAGGTGGGGCCGGCAGTCAGAGGACTCTCTGGCTCCGGAGCTCCATGCTTAGCCACGCAATACTCAGAGGATGGACAAGGGAAGAAAATAAACACAGTTGCTTGCTCCCTTCTTTCATGTATTTATTCCTTTCCCCCCATTTTTCTAAATCTCTGAAAGAGCAAAAATGTGCACAGCTCCTACTCTCATGCCCGTCCCTACCTCCGCTCTTCCCGTCTGGCAAATGGTGTTGGTGTGTGATCAATCAAACGCGTGTAAAAGTCATTTCAGCACTCAAGGGGGGGGGAAGGTGTAGAACAGATTGCCTGTAGAGTGAAGAGGGGAAAATCTGGCATTAAAGGATCATCTCCAGTTCTCGGGAAAGGGAAGAAAGAAAAGCATCGACATAGCAAAGGAAATCCAAAGACGTTGCAAATCCGGCATTTGGGAGGAGGATGTTCTCATATGCATGAACCCGAATGCTTCTGAATTTCTGCCTTTTGCAACCTCACGTGGCCGTCCCCAGTCGCACACTGTTCCTCCTGCATCTTGGTGCAAGGGGTCATTTGCATGAACACCCAGATGTCCCTCGCGGGTCTTTCCCTGCGAATTGCACCCAGAACACACTTGGCCTCTGACTCCCCAGGCCCAGGCTGCAGGCTCCTAGATTTGCTCCACACGGAAAAGAGCTTCTGAGGATCAGAGAAAGACACAGCTAAACACACAGCTCTGTGTGGCTGCAGACTGCAGACAAGAGCCAGAGAGAGACGCAGAAGGAGAAGACTCTACTACCGCTCCCCAGAAACATTCGGTGCCAGCCCAATCTTCTTGGGACCGTCTGAAACCTTCCCTTTCCTTTTTGAGGAAATCGTCCGTTTGCCTTATCGGGTCACTGCCCTACGCAGCCCTCTAGCACTGTTTCTCGGTCGTCACCCACCTGCCACTCCTTCTGCCTCCAACTAGAAAAAGGCAGCACTCGGCCCAGGGGGTGGAGGGTGGAGGGTGGGAGGCCTGGAGGGTGCTGGGAGCTAGAAGGAGACATGGAGATGGGCCAAATCGAGACACCGCCAAGCTGCTCCCGTGCCTGTGGGCACGTGCCGGAATGTGTCTGCCCGGGAGGCCGGGTCTTCAGGCTTCGCAGAAGGAGGCGATGCCTGCGAATTATTATGTACTTGGCCAGTCGAGGTGAGACGTGGCACGGGATTCCTCCGGGAGACCACCTTCCCCAACTTCCTGTCGGTTCTGATCCTGGGGGGGGTGGGGAAGCGCAGTGTATCCAGCATTTTAAGCAGACACCATTTGTGATGTGTTTAAAATGCATCCTTGTTTTGGCCTCTCTGCCACTTTCAATGTACTGAGTGGGTATCATGCTCTCCTACCGTGGGTGGCAATACCTGCAGGCCCAGGACCTGGCTCACTCCTAGGTGACTGGCAGTCCTGAAAGTCCCTGCAGGTCCCGACACAGATTCTCTGGCAGGGCCCTCTTCCTTGGAATGTCCATGCCTCGGGACAGACGGGTGCACCTCTTGCCTACTCACAAGGCCCCCTGCCGCCCGCTGCAGCCTCCGTCTGCGGAAGGGCCTTTACCCTCTAGGCCCTTGTGCGTAGGGCCCGAGTGGAGCCCACCCCAGCCCTGGCTCCTCCCCCATACCCGCCCTGACAGTCCTCTCCAGTCCAGCCCTGTCTGGCCCCTGATCTCACGCGGGCCATCCGCCTCTCCTCTCTACCCCCGCACCCCGGGCAGGGAAGAGACCTGAGTCACAGTCTCCTTTGCCTTTTCAAAGCCTTAAGTCAGTTCTCTCGGAGTCCTGTCTACAAGGACGCATTTCAGAATCCCCTCCAGGGTTCCCTTCTAGGAACCCCTCCCTGAGCCCGGGTCGGGGGAGCCAGCTCTTCCCCACCCATTTTGCTAGAGGGATGGGATTGAGCAGGACACTGCCCAGACACTTCTCTGCCTCCTCCTCCTGCTCCCTCGTCTTTATTACCTCAAAATGGGTGGTGCAGTCAAGAATCCCAGAACAGGTTCCCCTTTGTACCCATTATACATGCAGCAGTGGGCTGGGGAGCAAAGGGGAGGGAGGGGGGCCTGTCTTGCTTCTTCGCTGTCCAATGCCCCGTCAGTAGAAACAGTCAGGAAGGACCCCCTGAGTGCAAAAGAATTGATTTCTGAACATCCTGGTGATCTTTACTGGAGGGACCACAGTCTTATCCCTGAGTGCTACTAAACTATGGTTTCTTTCCAAAGAACCTAGAGATGGGTCGGCCTTTTGGGGGGAAAAAAATACGTTCATAACTCTTTAAAATGCATCCATGAGACAAAAATAATTGCTAAAGCACAGCTGAAACTGCAGCCCAGGAAAAAAGCCATTTATAGTGGGGGAAATGCCACTAACAGCTCCCCCTGCGATTCCCAGGAGCTCTCCAGGGACACATACTCCATCCTAATTATGGAAAAAAAACTTCCAAAAAGTTCATTCAGACACTCGCGTATAGTCTCTGGAATGATTTGCTTCCTCTGATTTGAGGGACTCAGCAGAAGCCTCTCTGAGGATCCTTCATTCCTAGAGACACAGTCTCTTAAAATTAGGCCAAAGGGGACATCCACTCATTTTTTTTTTTAAGTTCTTTGTTTACTATTTGGGGAGCAGTTGGTGAAGCACTCCGGACATCTACATTCAGAAGTTTTAAACGCCCCTCGCCTTGCTCTGACCACAGCCTGGACGTGAAAACAAGATAGACCGTGCATTCGGGAATTTTCCAGGGAACCCGGTTTTGAACCTCTGAGTCAAGACAACTGAGAGAAAAAAGGGAGGGTTGGCATACGCATCACGTTTCTGTTTCAAATGTGCAACTACGCTCTGCTATATTTGCAAAGCAGCAACTTCCAGGCTTTACATGACTGCAAAATATGCCGGTGCATCCAGAAATAAGCACATCTACCCGAGGTCTTCCATGGTTTATGAGAGAGGACAAGAGTGAGTAGCCGCGTCCGCCCTTTTGACTTGCATCAAAGCCTGAAATGGCGAAGTCGCTACCCTTGACCCTGGATAAATATGCTGGCTGGCATCAGCAATGACAATGATCTCCCCTGGTGTCCGTGAGATTCACATTAATCCTGGGAAGATGCTTGCTTTGATTTATGAGGATAGGGCAGCCCCGGTGGCTCAGTGGTTTAGCGCTGCCTTAAGCCCAGGGCCTGATCCTGGAAACCCGGGATCGAGTCCCACATCGAGTCCCACATCGGGCCCTTGCAGGGAGCCTGCTTCTCCCTCTGCCTGGGTCTCTGCCTCCCTCTCTCTCTCTCTGTATCTCTCATTAATTTAAAAAAGATTTTTTAATGATTTATGAGGATATTCCATTGTGGCGGACAGCAGAATCAGCCAGCCAGCCATCTCACAGTTTAGACCCCCTGGCATCTCCCCTTCAGGAGATAGTCCAGCCTCGGTGGACCACTCTGATACAGAACAAAGCGTCTGCAAACTGCGATACTGCTCCTCCCAGTCGTCGCCATGGCTCCTCGTGGGCCAGGTCCCTGGAGCAATCAGCCCCCCTGGTCTCTGAGCCATCCAGCTCACCAGCTCAAGGACAGCTTCAGCAGAGAGATGGCTGTTGTGAAGAGGAGAGATCTTTATGATGAGCACATGCCTCGATCATCAGGTGACCCAGATGGCAACTGCCCAATCCACCAGCCACCAGATTTTCCACAATAACGGTTCTCCTTGATTAAAAACATTTGCCAACCCAAGAGAGCCCACTCAGGGCCAGGCTCCCAGGGTTTTCCTGTCTTGGGCATCTGGTGCCTCTGCCAGGAAGCACTGAGGACCTGTAGATTTGCAAACAGCCTGAGAGAGAATTAATCCACTCAGACCACAGATATATCGCCCCTTGGAGCACTCAGCCCGGGCGTGACACACACCATCCACTCAGAAGAAACCTAACTTCCTGAAACAAAGGAACCCGGCCAGCAGACCGAATGCATCCATATCTGGGAATGTGACTCAGATGCTCTGAGCTACTCACTGAGAGCAGCATCTCCAGCTTGATGGCTTTCTCCCCGTGCCGTCCAGCTTTGGGCGAGTGTCGCAGCTCAGCAGCTGTTCTTGGGCAGCCCTGCATTTTGCCAGACAGCGTCACGCTGAATGTGGATCTCAGCGGGATGTGGCCACTGATGGCAGGAAACACAATTGGCAGGTCAGCATTTTTTCCATATTTGAGTAGCACGGAGGGCAACTAAGATAACATTTCTCTTTGCATTTCAGTTCTAAAGTGTATCGCGAGGAAATTCCAATTACTCAGAATTAAGAGAGCGGGAACAGCTGAAAATGCCTTTTGAGTGACATAAGAATGGGCTCGGGAAATTCAGAATCACAGGGTACCATAAGTCAAAATAGTTGAGAAATGAAATTCAGTGGTACAGGCAAAAAAACAAACAAACAAAAAAAAACAAGTAACTACCAGGCCATGACTGGAGCTGCTTTTGAGGTAAGATGGCATAAAGGAAATACCACTAGCTCAAGGGGGAAATTTGGGCCTTAGTCCCGATGTGGCCTCCGATTAGCTGTGTGACCTTGGGCAAGTCACTCAGCCTCTGCACTTGCATTCCCCCGATTATCAAATAAGATTTCTTTTTTCTTTTCTTTAAGAGGTATTTACTTTAGAGAGAGAGTGTGTGTGTGGGTGTGAGCATATGTGAGTGGGGGGGGCAGATGGAATCCTCAAGCAGACTCCCCACTGGGTGAGGAGCTGGACATGAGGCACAATCCCACGACCCATGAGACCACGACCTGAGCCAAAACCCAAGAATTGGATACCTAACCGACTGAGCCACCCGGGTACCCCGAGCAGATGATTTCTAAAATCCTTTCTAGTTCCATAACTCTGTGATTAAAATTAGACTCCCTCTTGGCACCCTTGCAAGGCCCACTGAGAAAGGCTCAGTCAAGATCTTGCATTCTCACTTGCAGGCTCTTCTTGCCGTCCAACCCCTTCCAGCACCACGAGGCCAACTAGCAGGGGACTGTACCCCCAGCTCTCTCCCCACTGCCACGTTCTCTGGGACAGAAGAGGGTCTTAGGAGGTGCAGCATCTCCTCCAACCAACTGAGCGTTTGGAAAGACAATGGGCATAGATGGCTGGACCAATACTGTCCAAGTCCCGGTTCCCTTGGGAACCCCTACACAGTGCAGCCTGGACCCAGAATGTCACAGCCATCTCCTCACAGGAGCTCTTAGGCACTACCTACCCAGCTCTTATACAGCCTTTAGTGGGGATTTTTTTAATATATACATTTATTTTTTATTGGTGTTCAATTTGCCAACATATAGAATAACACCCAGTGCTCATCCCATCAAGTGCCCCCCTCAGTGCCCGCCACCCAGACACCCCCACCCCCCACCACGTCCCCTTCCACCACCCCTAGTTCATTTCAGTGGGAATTTTTTAAATGATGGTTATGGTGGCATGGCATGGAAAGCAAAATACTAGGCAGAGCGACTCTTGATTCTGCTTTAATATCGATGCTATGCAATGGGAAGCAATACTTGGAAAAAAGCATTGAATTTCTTCAACAGATAGGGGTGTGGGTGTGAGGCCTGTGTTCAGGTATTGATAACGCATAGGAATACACAGTTCAGCATTTAGTTCTAACTATACATACAGTTTTGGTGTATTTATAATGCTTTTTATTTTTACAGTTGATACCATATATATATATATATCCTCATTTTCTCTTAGGGAAGTAGTTAAGAAAGAAAGAAAAAAGAAAGAGAGAGAGAGAAAGAGAGAGAGAGAGAGAGAAAGAGAGAGAGAGAAAGAAAAAGAAAAGAAAGAAAGAAAGAAAGAAAGAAAGAAAGAAAGAAAGAAAGAAAGAAAAAGAAAGGAAGAAAGGAAGAAAGGAAGAAAGGAAGAAAGGAAGAAAGAAAAGAAAGAAAGAAAGAAGAAAGAAAGAAAGAAAGAAAGAAAGAAAGAAAGAAAGAAAGAAAGAAAGAAAGAAAGAAAGAAAAGAAAGAAAAGAAAGAGGAGAAAGGAAAAGCCCTGTAACATCTTTTGGAAGTGGCATTATTTCCATTTAACAAATGAGGGTGCTGAGGCCCAGATACCACATTCAGAATTTTCGGTCTCAAATTGAGGAAGAAAATCTCTCTCAGTGGGCCCCCGCCCCCCATCCCAGGGCAGGCACACTGTGTTGCTCCATTCATGTATCCCTCACACAATTTTAACAGAAATAACTGATAATCACCTAAGAAAAGCTCCAGTTCACCTAAATATTTTAGAACTAGACTCTGTTTTACTTGCCACTGAAATATTTAAGTGCCAGATGTTTTATTAAAGGATTTAGTTCAATTTGTTAACAAGCTGAATGCTAAAAATTAGATTTCCCTCTGTTAGAAACTATGAGGCAGAAACGTGTTTTGTACAGCGGCACTTAGTTTAATAATTAACTATTAAAGTAGTAGGAGTAAGAAATCTTAATATCCTCTTCCAAGGAGTTGAGGCTTGCTCTCTCCTGGCAGAAAGGAATCCATTCTTCCTAAGGTCCCAAAGCATGATTCATCCACCATATCTTGTTCCGTCTTCGTAATGTTCCGGTACAGCAGAAGCAAGTAGTGACATCTACTCTACCCCAAAAGGGAAAACTGAAGCAGAGGAGCTAAGGTGAATTCCTGCATTGGCCAAATTGTCTTTCCAATACTGGACCACAGTTACACCGGTTCTCTGCAGAGAAATGCCAGGAAACCTCACTTATTCCAGACTAATAGTAACATAGTTAAAAATCCAGTTAAAGCATGCCCGTGGGAAGTGGATGAAAAGTCGAGGGCATCAGGACTGGTCCTGGTAAAGGAACCACCTGGAATCAACTTGAGATTTCTGCCTATGCATGAAAGAGGTGTATCTCTGCTACCTAAGAAAGTCCCACCGAAGGGTTTATAAGAGATATAAACCCACATGGAGGGGGATCCCGGGGTGGCTCAGCGGTTCAGCGCCGCCTTTAGCCCAGGGCGTGATCCTGGAGACCTGGGATCAGGTCTCGATCCTGGACCTCGGGGTCACGCCCTGAGCTGCAGGGAGATGCTCAACCCCTGAGCCCCCAGGCACCCCTGGCCACAGTTTTTTCAAGTCACTTCCTAGTGCTCAGGCCAATAAGCTGGGATTCCCCGTGCTCTTTGCACCCTATGTCCGTCCCCCTGTTGTAAGACAGTCACCGAATGTTCAGTGTGCCTCCTAAACACCTGCACATGGACGACCTCCCTCTGCCGCTGCTGTGATCCAAGACCTTCGCCCCCGACCTCGCCGTCCTCCGAGCCTGCCCCGTCGCCGTTTCCAGCCTCAGCATCCCCCCCCCCAGGCTGTGCCCTCACCCCGCTTCCTGGATAACCATCGACAGAAATCTGATCCTGTCGCTGTTTTGCTCAAAACATTTCTATCACCTATGGGCTATGTCTCCGGCGGGCTGATACCTAAACAAATCCTGGAGCATCTGGCCGTGGCGTAGCTCTTTCTGGGCTTTAACCGCCACCACCACCACCCCCCCACCCCCCGGCTGGTAGGTGGCACTCAGAGCTCCCAGGCTGCTGGTGGCTCCCGGCACCCTGCCCCCGACGCCTCTTCGTCACCTGCCAGGCCGCGTGCATCTGTCAGGAGCACCTCATCTGCCCCCCCACGCAGAAGCCGGCGCTCCCCTTGGAACAGTCTTCTTCCAAGCAATACGGTTTCTTAAGAAAGTACCTGTCAGGGGCCCCGGGGTGCAGGGTCAGCAGTGCAGCATCTGCCTCTGGCCCAGGGCATGACCCCGGGGTCCTGGGATTGAGTCCCACGTCGGGCTCCCTGCATCGAGCCTGCTTCTCCCTCTGCCTGTGTCTCTGCCTCTCTCTCTCTCCCTGTGTCTTTCATGAATAAATAAATAAAATCTTTAAAAAGAAAGTAAGTAAAGAAAGCATCTGTCACCCCAGTGAATTGATCAGACCTTAAAAGGTTTGGACTGTGGCTTCTCATCCTCACGTCCCCAAATCCAGCACAGTTGATGGCATAACGTTAGACTCAGCAAGCATTCATTGAATGAATGAATGAATGAATGAATATGCTAAAGAGTCTTAAAGAAATCAACAAAAGCATTAGCTAGAAGAGACTACGTCGTGATCCAGTTTTGTATTTTGTCTGCTAATGACAAGAGTAGCTCTGTTCTTCCAAGGATGCTCGAGCTGGACCCAGACAGCTGCAGACGAGCCTCCCTATAGCTCAGGGATGACTCCCTGACCCTCCCTGGGGGTCACAGCACAAATGCTGATGCCCCACCCCAAGGAACGAGGGGGAACTAATGCCTTGTGCAAATGGATCGATGATTTATTATTTATCGTTATTGATACGGGACTACCCAGCAGCAGTGGGGGCTTGCAGGCAGCAGAGAGCCACCGAGGCAGAAACAGCAACGGGGCGGGGCGGCGGGGGGGGGGGGGCGGACAAAGGGCCCCGCCTCAGCGAGCGAGCCCTGGAAGTGGCACAGCCAAGGGCCAGACGCCAGCACAGCCTAAGGAAGCTCTTCACTTTCTGTTTGACGCCGTTGGCGCTGCTCTTACTATTTTATGTTTGTCCACAATGAGCGGGGATGACCCTACCGAGAGCTAAGACGGGTTTGGGGGGGACCAGGTGCCTTTGGCATCACCGGGCATCTCTGGGCTCGGATCCCGGCCGCCCGCTGAGCCGGGAGTCGTGGCCCCAACTGCTTCACCATCCCTGGGCCTCAGTTTCCTTGAAAATCGTTCAGATAAAATCCACCTCCCCGGTTCCTTGAGGGGCGAAAGGGATCCATGAACGCGTGGCTGCCGATTCAGTGCCTGGCGCTCCGTAGGGCGAGGTGTCCTCGGTGCCACCCGCACGCCACCGCTCAGCGACGACGGCGAGGACAGCTGCATCGCGGATGCCTGTCGGGGCAACCAGAATGCCCCGATATCATAAAAATACCGACAAAGCACCTTTCTCTGGGATAGACTCCCAGGCCCAGGAGCTCTAGGTTGTATCCTACACCGTTCGCCTGCGGTGATGAAAATCGACCTTGCCTTGCTCTTCCTCAATTACCAGAATCGCTTCACATCCTGAGCCAGAACTGCATTCTCTTCCTCCCTAATTGGTCGTCGGAGCGCTGCGGGGTCATAAACTGCCGTCCTTATTGCCATGATCTCATAGAAAATAATGACGATCCTTCCAACACCATTTGCGGAGAAACCGCACAGGTCCTCGGGATCGTTACTGGGTGGCCCACCCATCAATCAGCATCCATTAGTGTCGGTTCCTAGAAAGCCATCCCTGTGACTCTCCGCACACGACCCTGTTTCGTGCTCAACAGACTGCAGCCCTACAAATAACCGTAGAGGGTAGTGTTTTGAGCATACAGACCTGCGGGTGATCGATTTGTGGATTAACAAGTGACCTCAGAGTCACTAAGCCGGGGAACAGCGTAGAGCAAAAATTTTGGAGGTGCCCGTTATGTGAACCTCTGAGTTTTTAGCAAGTGGGCACCACATGCCCGCACAGAAAATCCACTGGGAGACCTTTAAAATACAGAAATCTCTAGCTCACTGGCTTTTCCTGAGGCGGTCCTCACTGTGCCTCCCCCCCCCCCCCCCTTTGGGGATAACTTGCAGGGAAACTTGGAGAGAGAAGAAAATACCTGTGGCCCAAGGCTCCTCCCCGGCGGTGGAGTGATCAGTTAGGCCACGTGGGTCTGGTTGAGGGTGTAGGCCTGGGGGGGCGGGCGGGGACAACTCTCCATCCTCCTCACTCCAGAGGCTTCCCACAGAGCACACACACCGGGGCGGGAGCACGCGAGGTTTTCTGCACGCACGCGTACACACACGCAGACACCCGGACACAGTGTGCACACGCTCACGCACCACCACCAACCCCGGGGGCCTCGGCTCATCACCAGGACCACCAGGGAACAGACTGGGAATTCCCCGGGACCGCTGTGGGCAGAGGAAGCAAACTGTTGTCACGCGAGCTGGAGGTGAGCTCAGTCCTGAGAATGCTTCTGACAATGCTTTGGGGAGTAGCTACCATTTAAACATGGCAAGTTTTTTTTGTTTTTTGTTTTTTTTTAAGATTTTATTTATTTATTTATTTATTTATTTATTTATTTATTTATTCATGAGAGACGCAGGCAGAGGGAGAAGCAGGCTCCATGCAGGGAGCCCGACATGGGGCTCAATCCCGGGACCCCAGGATCACGCCCTGGGCTGAAGGCGGGGCTAAACCGCTGAGCCCCCCGGGCTGCCCACAGCAAGGTTTTATACACGAGAGTTGGAAGCAGCGGCCGCCCCGGGCCTCCTTCCCTGAGGGTGTGACTAGCTGGACCCGAGTCGTGACAGCCCCTCAGTGCAAGACCGTGTCCTCTGCAGCCCACCGCAGCTCTGTAACCACAAATTTAGGGACAGTTTCAGGGTGAACACTGAGGTCTAAAGGACAGTCACAGTTTCGAATTGTCCCGTTAGGCCTCATTGAAATAATAGCGTTGGTAACTCACGCGGTGCCACTGTTCGTGCTCCAGGCAGCATGCACAGTCCACCCCCACTGGGGACCACCGTTCCTGCGGGGAGAAGCCATTAGCAGGTTTGCAGACTACAGCTCGTTCCAAGAAATTTTTGCCAAACACCATTCATATAAATAAAGACTCACGCCTAAATCAGAGCTGTCGGCACAGGACACAGGAGAGTGTTGGCTGCACTTAAATTCCTGCCGTGCAACAGGAGCAACGGCTGAGTTTTTTTCAAGGAAACATAATACCGTAATAACACGGCAACTGTTGTTTCAATACGGAGTTAATTAGGAAACTGGATTTGGGAATCAAAGTCTAGTATCGGTTTAGTGTCCCAGGTAGGGTGTGCACGTGCGCGCGCGAGCGGAGGCCGGGAACACACACGCACACTCACACCCGCGTGCCTCAGAGTGCGCGTGTGCCCCGGGCAGGACCCCCGCGTGCACACACAGCCCACATGTAGGTGGCATCCGCACATGCCAGCCCACGTGCGTGCGTGTGTCACGCGGTGCCATCCACTCTATGTCAGGGCGCTTCACCAGGTCTCCGCAGGGAGAACGGAGGTGGCCCACCGTGACTCTCCACGTATGGCTCCTGAAGATGAGACCGCGGTTCCACGTTGGCTTGGCACACAGGGAACAGCATCCCCAACCAATTTATGGATCGCCGTACCGTTAATGGACCGAACGGCTCCCTAATACCCCGAAGAGGAAGATGCACCCCTGCAAGTGGGAGCCCCTCGTTCTGGGCAGCATATTCCTAGCACCCGTGCCCTGCGACGGACGGACCCGCTTCCAGCCAAGTGACAGTTGGGTGGGCCCCCGTCCGACACTCGTGCAAGTGCCGCCTTCCCCCGATGAGGCCCCAAGTGGTACAGGTGCTGGGAGGTGAAGGCGGGTCTTCATTAGACAGCAGACAGTGATCCTAAGGTTTCCTGCCCCGGAGAGGTGCCCCTGGAAGCAACGCACGCTCTCGGCCGCCGAGCTAAGCCGAGGCCCCGCCTTGGGCCCCACATCTCTGTGCCTCGGTTCCCTCACCTGTGAAGTGCAAGTACGAAGACGACCCACCTCGTGGGATGAAACGTAACCAAAACTCCTTGGGGAAGTGTCGGCTCCGTTAAAGCATCAAAAAGTGTTCTCTCGTGCTGTCTAAAGTGGAAGGGAGGAGGGAAGGCTTCCCTGACTGGAAGCCTGATCTCCCCTTCACCCCTTCCTCCCACCCCCCACCCTCCCCACTCATCAGTCTGTTCTCTGTGTTTATAGATCTCACTCTGCTTTGTGTCTGTTCACTCATTTGGCTTGGTCTCTCGGCCTGACTTACTTCACTCAGCGCTAATACCCTCTCGGTCCGCCTTTGAGGTCGCAGATGCCACGATCCCAGCCTCTCAGGGCTGCACCATAGTCCATCGTGTGTACATTCACCACACCTTCCTCGTCCATTTGTCTTACCTGGAGGCCGCTCCATATCTTGACTATTGTAAATAATGCTACCGTGACCATACGGGTGCATAGATTTTCAAATTACTGGTTTTATTTTCTTTGGGTAAATATCCTGTAGTGGAGTTATTATCGGGCTTCTTGGATGATTTTTTTCTAAAACTAGAGTCTGAAGTCTAGTGCTGCGACCCCAGAATGCCTGCCCAGGGAGAACAGACCTGCGGCAACTTGCACACCAGCTTGCACAAGTTATAAGATAACTCATCTTATCCCTGCAATCCTGTCTACCCTGGTATTAATTTTATTCAGGGGCACTGGAGTCTGAACATTCTCTTGAACCCAACTAACTTCACCTCTTTCTTATTGACTCAGCCTTGAGACCTTCCCAACTGAACACATTTGGGTGCCATTTTGTGCGATTGGTCCTTGGGCGGATCCTTATTCATAAATCCCCCGTTGTCTGTCCATACCCACTAGTTCCTAATGACACCGATCCCAACCAGTGGGATCAATAGGAAATCTAAGTATATTTTTATTCGGTCTCGCCTTGTTTGTGATCTTGGTGGAGATTTAATCCTGGCATCCAGCATTGCTCTATGAGACAGAGACCACTGCCTTTTTATTATGAAAATAAGAGTTTCTTTGCTCATGAGACATTGTAGACCTGATTTGTGACCAACATACTGTGTTATAGGCATTCTTCTACATGTTGAGCATAAGCAGTAACTCTAGAGTCACCTCCTGGTAAAAGGAAGTACTTTCTGTAGAGAAAATACTTGAACACTCCTGAGATACTGAAGTCCTTGATCCAGTAGAGTAAAGGATGAATTTGGAAAGAATCATAATTGGTTTTCTCCACTCTATAGCTTTATTGAGGAAAGAGGTCTTTAGTGTCATAACATCAACTGCTGAAAAGGGTAAGGCAACAAGGTTGTATTTTATAGTTCCTTCGGATTTAGGGCAGCTAAGATCTGCACAGAGCACTAATTAGTTGGTAACAGCTAAGCAGCATTATCTTCTGTCCAAGACACAATGTAGAAAATATGTTTGGGGGGACGCCTAGGTGAGTTGAGCATCTCCCTTCGGCTCAGGGCGTGACCCCGAGGTCCCGGGATCGAATTCCGCATCAGACTCCTCTCGGGGAGCCTGCTTCTCCCTCTGCCTGTGTCTCTGCCTCTCTCTCTGTATCTCTCATGAATAAATAAGTAAGATCTTAAAAATATTTTAAAAAAGAAAAGAAAATCTGTTTGGGGAGCTGAATACAGTTGACTCTTGAACAACATGGGTCTGAGTTGCATGGGTCCACTTATATGCAGATACTTTTCAATAAATACGGTTCATTACTATAAATGTATTTTCCTTATGATTTTCTTAAAACATTTCTTTTCTCTACCCTTATTATGGGAATGCAGTATATAATACTTATCACAGGCAAAGTGTTTATTAATCAAGTGTTTACGTTATCAGTAAGGCTTCGGGTCAACAGTAGGCTCTTCGTAGTTCAGTTTGGAAGCAGTCAAGAGTTATGCTTAGACACTTGACTGCATGGGGTCAGCACGCCTATCCTCTGTGTTGTTCAAGGGTCATCCATACTTGGAAGGAAGTAATAATGGTAGAAACTCTTTCTTTTTAAGACTTTTTTACCTTTATGAACATTAACGGTTATGGAACACATGGAAGTATGACTGAGCTCTCATTATGTATGTAGCTGATTTCTTTAAGTATGTTTTTACCCTCTGAGTCTTACCGTTGGGACTTTACATCGATGCGTGTCTGTGCTTACGATACACTCATCTTCTACTTCCCAGATTCTCTCAGTGCCTAGGCATGTATCCCCCTCTTGTAGAAACCCTATCTCCAAAAATGCAGCTGTAAAATGGAAAACCATGCTCACCTCTGATGCTGGTATTACTGTCAAGGTTTTGAAGGAAAAATAGTCTCAGAAATCTCAACCGGCTCTCACGCTGCCTATGCTCTCCTCTCCAGGAGATTTTTCTCTTAGGTGACTGTAGGAAAATTGAAGGGGGCCTGGGATGTGGTCTCCAAGGGTTAATGAAAAGGGTCTGGAAAGGTCCAGTTCTTAAGGACCCTTGCTCCTTTTTTTCAAGCTTGCAGATCCTGGGGGAGTGAGGGAGTTTACTCTCTCTGTGAGTCTCCAAAATTGAAGACAGTCCCTTGGTATCCATGGAAACCCAGCTCAGCACCAGATGAGTGCATTATATGTGATTTGGGGATTTATGGCTTTTTAACCCGTCTGCGCCATTATTTGCCATTATTGGCAAAGCATCCCATGTTGCAGGAGACTTTTGACAATAGTGTGAGGCACCTGTTTTTCCGTGGCGTAGTCATGTAGATTATTTGCAAGCAGGAAAAGCAGGAAAAAAGAAAAACCAACATTGAAGCCCAAATGGTAAGCTCTATCCAGCGATAGAGCCCCTCTTACTTGGGGGACACTGTCTATGCTTGTGTCTGTAGACCCTTCAGAAATACAGGTTCAAAATGCTCCTTCGTTTTGTGCTACTGGGGAACGGTGGCAAAATGATGAACGCGTCATGCAGCAACCTAAGGGGGCTGGGCAGGGGAACTCGTCAACATCAGTAATCTGCCCAGGAGCAGCAACGTGATCCTTTAAAAAAAAAAAAAAAATCAAGATTCAGAATCCACATGGGCCACGTGTTGAAATGACTCCGTAATGCAAAGATCAGAAAAGATCTTTACTAAGTGTAACTGGGGGGTAAGACATTATAAAGTACTCTGAAAATACCTAGACGACCTCACCGGAAGTCAACCTAGAAGCCAGTTTCATGAGTTCAACAAAGCCACTTCCCCCAGTGTCAGTCATCCGGTACCAGGTCCATTAATGCGTGTTTTGAACTAGGATGAAATCGCCCCTCCCCCGAAGACATTTAGATTCCGACAGATGTAAAACAGATGTGTACAAAGTAGAAGCTACTTTGCCAAGGGCTATGTTTTTTTCTAAGTAGGTCTCATTTGCCAGATCTGCTAAGGGCTCTGTCTACATAAGGGATCTGCGTAGCTTCGTGAGTTTACAGAGGAAGGGGGAGCGACCACTCTCAGGTTGCTGCACGAAATGTGAAGACCTTAGCCCCCATGGTAAATCCCACAGACTCCCCATGGGTTTCTTCAGGGGATTTAGCCTTTTGAACACACATTCAAGGATATTAGGATGAGATCCCTCTGTCCTCGATCTTCCATCCTTAATACTGGAGAATTGCCGGATTTTCCGTCATTTTCCTGAGGCTGTGCTTCATCATCGGTGTGTTCAGCCACTCATGATGGCCCCTCTAGAAATGGCACCTTTTGAATTCTTCTCATCTCTTCATTTTTAAGTTTAGGGAGCCTCTGGCTTAGCCACACCCCCGCCCATGCCAGCCCCAGAGAATTCCAGATACGTGGGCCCTCTTCTCAGAAACCATTAAAGACAAACAAGAAACTAGAGAATGTTCTTAGGAGCCACCTAGTAAGGTGAAGGGTCGGGAAGAACAGGAATAGGTTCCTGTCCCATATAAATAGATGAAACTCTTACCTCACTTACCGCGTAAGTGACTACTAGGCTACCACGTGGTCTAGGTCTTGTTTCTCTTAGCTTATTCAATGGTCCTGCTGATGCCCTCCTATAATGTTCTCCATGCAGCCCTGAAATTAGGAGAGTAGGAGTCTTGGGATGCCAGGGTGGGTCAGTCCTTTGGGCATCTGACTCTTGATCTCAGCTCAGGTCTCGGTCTCGGGGTCATGAGTCCAAGCCCCAAGCTGGGCCCCGCACTGGGCGTGGAGCCTAAATAATAATAATAATAATAATAATAATAATAATAATAATAATAATAAAAAGAGTAGGAGTCTCTTTCCCCAGTATTTTTAGCCTTTAAAAAACCAACATGATTTGCTCAGATCTTCCCATTCTTTTATTGAATGCATGCAGGTGGTAACGATTATATGTCATTTATTTGCATAGTACTGGGGCTGGAGGTGTGGCCGTGTCTATGTGAAATGAACCCCTGCCCTCTGAGAGCTAAGAGTCTGCTCCAGTTAAGAGGGAAGAAAAACATGCATGGGTGGAATATTTAAATACCTGTTCATCAGGTGTCAGGAATACTGTGGATTACAGGCACCCTTCAGAACGTGGGGGGGGGGCTCCTGTTGGGCGGCGGGACCCTCTAACCTCTGGCCACACCCTACCCAGTGGGAAGGAACCTGCAGAAGTCAAGGAAATCACTCAAGAGCCCCTGCCCTACTTACTAGAGACCAAGTTAGCAGGAGGCAAACGGCTGTGGTGTGGAAGCCTGGAACTGGCCACATCCTTCTTTTTATTTGGGTTTTTACTGGCAAAACCCATTTTCAAACCCAGTACAAACATAGGACGATTCAAATGTAGTAAAGAGACAGACTCTTGGGTTTTGCGGGGGCTAATGAGAGGTGAAAAGGACCCGGCACAGAGTCCAGTGCAGCCCGGGCCTGCACCCTCCCTCCTGTCACCTGAGGAAGGGGCATTTGACAAGTTCACTGTGGCTACGGGTGCTTGTTCTGTTTGGTCTTGTTGGGCTTATCAGGAAACAGAGGTCAGATGAGCAAAGGAAATGAGCGGGTTTCACGAATGGTTCAACAAAGATGGAACCCTGTAGCCATCTGCCTCTGAAGATGGCTACACTGAGTGCTGCGGCCAGGCCGGAAGGTAGAGGCTCCACCCTGTCTCGGTGCCAGTTACGTCCCCGCCTCCATCCCCCCTTCGTCCTCCCCTCCATCCTCCCCTCCGTGCCCCCCTCCATCCTCCTCTCTGTCCCCCTCCATCCCCACCTCCTTCCTCCCCTCCGTCCTCACCTCCACCCTCCCCTCCATCCTCCTCTATGTCCTCCCCTCCATCCTCTCTGTCCCTGCCTCCGTCCTCCCCTCTGTCCTCTCCTCTATCCTCCCCTCCATCCCTCCCTCCATCCCCTTCTCCGTCCTCCCCTCCGTGCCCCCCTCCATCCTCCTCTCCGTCACACCTCTGCCCTCCCCTCCGTCCTCACCTCCGTCCTCCCCTCCATCCTCCCCTCCTCTGCATCCTCCCCTCCATCCTCCTCTGCATCCTCCCCTCCATCCCCCACTCCGTACCCCCCCCTTCCTCCCCTCCATCCCCCACTCCGTCTTCCCCTCTGTCTTCCCCTCCGTCCTCCCCTCTGTCCCCGCCTCGGTCCTCCCCTCCGTCCTCCTGCACCACAGCAGCGCCCGCTGGTCCCTAGCCGACCCCTGGACTGCTATGGAGCACTGAGCACCGAGCACCATCAGCAGCACCGAGGCAAGAACAGGAGGCCGGGTTCAAGGCCTAGCTCAGCCACTGAGGCGCTGCGGGAGACCTTGGGGGAAACGGCCCTTCTGAGACTCAGGCAGCGGCTCTCACAGGAGCTCAGGGGTCTCACAGAACTTGATAAAGTAGAGCAAATGATGGTGACGATGAAGACAGAATAATGATAGTGATAATTGTGAAAAAGGGCTTAAAACAATTCTTTCATTCTTTCTTGGGACCATCGATTGAAAGTGGTCATTTACGCTTCCTCATTTCTTTTGTTCTTCTGATGTTTACTTTCTGAAAGCCAAAAGAATGATAGCACCTAGGAGCTGCATAAAACTCCTTAAAATACCTCTTCCCTAGGGAAGAAAGTGACCATGTGTTCTTACTCCGAAAAGAAGGAAAGGAAAAGAAAACTAACATTTTATGGAAAATGTCCTGGAAGATACATACAAGGAAGAATTGTTACAATAGAAATTATAAATAATCTAAGCGTCTTTCTTTTTAGAAAAGGACAAATAGAATGTAGCATATTTTTAGATGGACTAGTTAGCAGCACTTAAACAGAATTAAATATAGAGTATGATTAAATCTCAAAAACAAGATTAAGAAAAAATAAGTTGAAAAATAACATTTACATCAAGCTTTCATTTGTGTAAAAAATTTAATACTTACACAAAATAGCACTTAACTTACTCATAGGTATATCTCTTACCTGCATAGATTTCTGGGCACGTGAGCCCTCCCTCACCCCCACCACCACACACATACATGTTTGTATAAAATGTACTGTAGGGATGAGCCCCTGGGGGGCTCAGTGGTTGAGTATCTGCCTTTGGCCCAGGTCGTGACCCCCCGCAGGGTCCTGGGATCGAGTCTTACATCGGGCCCCTGCATGGAGCCTGCTTCTCCCTCTGCCTGGGTCTCTGCCTCTCTGTGTGTCTCTCTGCAATAAATAAATAGAAATCTTTTTTAAAAAAATAAAAAATAAAACGTACTGTAAAGAGTCCTGTCAAGTCATATCAGTGGTTGCTTTGTTGGGAGTATAAAACTAGAAATGACGTACAAAGGCAACAAATGTGATTTTGCTGTTTTCGCTTTTATTGAAAAGACAAACCGAAATATAATATGGTTTATGAAGTGAATATTTATTCAGAGCCTAGTAGAACCCAGACTCTTCTTTCTGTGCTGGGGAATCTTGTGGTGCTGATGTCTCTGGCCTCATGCACATGACACTATATCGAACGAGACAGAAGGACATAATGTATAGAATAGAATATTAGCATAGGACTATCAAAAATAAAATTAAAATAAGGCCAGATAAGTCATCAGAGAGTGATCAGGGGCTATTAGCTCAGAGGACAGCTTCTCTGAGGAGGTGACTTTGGAAACCAGTATCAGTGCTCAGTGATGGAGGCATAGCACCCTCGGTCACTGTATTCCTCCCTACGCTTTTGTGACTTTTTTTGTTTTTAGTATCTAGCCCCATTCCCCTCACTCCCACCAAGAAAATCTGCTTCAAGGTACTGGGAGATTTTTAAAGAGGTACCAAACCCAGATAAAGCACTTAGGGACTTCAACCTTTTAACCAATGATTAGTGATAGTGAGTCTGGAAAAGCATTCCATAAATTCATGATTTAATTTAATATCTGGAAAACACCCAAATGCAAATCATTTTTTAAAGGTACTCACTTCAGAGTTCAACAAAATCTTCCTAAAAGGTAGGGATTCAAGAAAAATGGCAGTGATTCTCCAGGGCGAGGTAATGGGGGATGTAGGCATCAAGACTGTCATGGGGAGGGATAAGATTTGTATATTTATCCAAAGGGAGGATGGCTTTCTTTTTTTAAGTTTGAGAATGTGCTTGTAAAGGGGAAATGAAGAGTTGGAAGGAGCTGTTTAAGAAGTTAGAACACGGGGACTCCTGGGTGGCTCAGCAGTTGAACGTCTGCCTTTGGTGGTGATCCTGAGGTCCTGGGATCGAGTCCCATGTCGAGTTCCCCATGAGGAGCCTGCTTCTCCCTCTGCCTGTGTCTCTGCCTCTCTCTATGTGTCTCTCATGAATAAATAAATGAAATCTTTAAAAAAAAAAAAGAAGAAGAAGAAGAAGAAGTAGTTAGAACACCTCGTCTCAACACCAACATAATAATAAGCGTTGTAATAAGCACATGACTATGGGTTCCTCGTGTGCCTCCTCACTTAGAAGTGGGTGAGATGGATTCATCCACCTGCAAACAACCTGAACAGCAGTTCCAGCTTCTCCGTTACCGCCATGAAAACCTACATTTTATTATTAAGGGTTTCTCTGAACCAGAAACTAGGCTAAGTGTTTCCTGTCCATTACCTTACTGGATTGAAAGAGTGAGTGATAAGTAGACCCTAAAGCTCTTCTGGCTTCATGTGCTTGGCTATGTAACAAAGGAGGCCCAAGAGAATAGAAGAGCAGTGGTTTCTCTCCCCGAGGGCCAGAGTGGAGGACAAATGTCTGGCTTAGCTTAATGGAGCCCCCCACTCATACGCTTTTCCCGTCATGCCCCCTTAACTGATTGATCAGCTTGCCTCTTTAGTGGTCCCTGATCCAAGTCCGGTGGAGGGGATGGAGGTCCCCCATATACAGCGCCAAGCAATTCTGAGACACCAGCAGCATGTCCGAGAGTACAACTCAATTGTGACCCCATCTACGTGGAGATAGCATCAGATTCCCCAGGTTAAGGGTTTAGTCCCACAGCCCCCGCCCCCCGCCCCCCGCAACCACTTCTGATGCCAGTCATAAGCCCAGGCTGTCTCCTTGTGCTTCTGATAGACCAGCTATAGATTTTTGGTTCCAACAACCTCCTCCTTGGGTTCAACTAATTTGCTAGCACAGGAGCACCTGGGTAGCACAGTTGGTTAAGCATCTGACTCTTGGTTTTGGCCCAGGTTGTGATTTCAGGGTCATGAGATGGAGCCTCATGTCTGGCTCTGCGCTTCATCAACAACATGAAGAGGTGCATATGGCAAGTTCTCGAACAAAGGAGCTTCTTCCCCCAAGGAGCTTGGTGCCTGACCCTGAAGCATTCTGGTTCTCCAAGTGTGGAAGTTCTTAGAAAAAAAGGGACCAAAACGACATCCTCTTGGGTCTTTATGAAGGCGCCATTACATCGTCATGACTAAGTCATTGGCTGATTGAACCTTCCAGCCCCTCTCCTCTCCCTGGAGGTTGGAGTGGGATTGATCCAACCCTCTGATCATATGGTTGGATCTCCTGCCCTTGATGAGGTCCAGAAGCCACCTTCATTAATAATAAGACACTCATTTCATCTTTATGGCTCTAAAGTGTTTTCAGAAACTGTGGATGAAGATCAAATATATCTAAGAAATATATTTTGGTCATATGAATAATCAAATATATCTTTCTAATCATTATGTCACATTACATCATTTCTATCTCCTTTTGGTTTTTTTTTACTCTAAACTCATGGCAAGGAATTCCCATTGCATGGCCAAATATTGATTAAAATTCTGGTTTTTACTCTAAACACAAGGAGTTAGAAATGGCATCCTGTGAGCCAGAGGAATGGATTAGGTTATGATCTTATAATGTATGACTGGACCACTGCTCTTGCTATTATGTGCTTTAGATAGAATGTATTAGGTTTTCCAGGAAGGCATATCCATCTCAATTACTGTGAATTTTAGTAATTTGTTGTTGGGATACCAACTCATGCTCTCGGTCAAAATGCCAGGCCTCTTTAGCTAACTAAGATGAATCTAGCAGTTTTTGAGGGCTTATTTGTGCCACCCCTTTGAGTCTTCCCACTGTACCCCAAAACACGAGGTCGTAACCTATTCTCGCACCAGCCAAAGGTGAATTATGCAGCATTTGTTGGAGGAGGCAGAGGCAACCAGGGATTCTTCTAAACAAATGACTTGTAGTCTTGAAGTTTTATAAGCAGGCTTCTCCATGTGCTTTCTGGGGAAGCAGTTGGTCAGAATGGTCAGAAATGACAACCATAGTTAAAACTTTTTTTTTCATAGTAAAAACTTTAAATCGATTTTGGTAGTAGAACAGATTGATGTAAAAATGATGCCCACACACAGAGACCCAAATATGCTCTTGGCAGTGTCCAGCCTCTAGCACTGAACTGTTTATTGCCTTACTGTTTGCTTAGGTCCTTCTTGAGGACTTACATTTCAGCAGAATCCCTATTGAAAATGCTTCTTTCTTTTAAAAAGGTATGTGGGGCACCTGGGTGGCTCAGTGGTTGAGCGTCTGCCTTTGGCTAAGGTGGTGATCCTAGGGATCAAGCCCCATGTCGGATCACCTAGGAAAGTGTAGAGGGAGAAGGAAGGGACCTCCTCGGGCCACCCCCTTCTCTCCTTACACCAGGAATTATTGATTTAGGAAGCAGGAACCCTAACTCAGCAAAAAAGCAGAGCCCTGCAGTTTGGGGAGACTCTTAGGGATTAGCCCTAAAGGCAGGTAATATGGTGCCTTGGGCTCCCTGCGGGGAGCTTGCTTTTCCCTCTGCCTGTGTCTCTGCCTCTCTCTGTGTCTCTCAAGAATAAATACATAAAATTTTTAAATAAGTAAGTAAATAAATAAATAAATAAATAAATAAGGCATGTGTAAGAAACTGTGTTCCTACTTCTGCCCCCCCATCCCTTCCAGAGAGAAGTGAAAGATTCCCTACTTTGCCATGTTCTGCAGCTTGACCTTTAAACCAGACTTCTTGTTTCCATCAGAACCCTGTTCTCTAGTTTCCTCTGACTCTTGTGTTACTATCTTGTAACAGGGTGACACTTACACAAGCAGTAGGGATGAGGTTGTCACATGGTGAATGAGCTCTTGACGAAATGTTGATGCATCAGCCTACATCCAATAACACTGAGGAAACAGAACACTGGGGTGGTGACCGGGAAAGAAAGGGTACCCATTGTCTGCCAGCACGTTAATGGGTGAAGAAGGAAGAAGCCAAGAATCTAAATGGGAAATGAATAAAGCAGATTCTGAGTAAATTTATTAAATACAATGCTAGCAGTGCATCATCTGGCGTAGCATGTGTAACACACGCTGAAGCAGAGCACCGTGTGTATGTGTGCACGCACATGCGTGCGTATGTGTATATATACATAAATGTACCAAATGTCATAGTCTACAAAAAAAAGTATTATTATCACTATTTTGTTGAGAAAGATACTGAGACTGTTTATTTTTCCGCAATTTAAGCAAGTACTTCTTATGCACAGGATAATAAAATCCATGTGTGTGGGGCGGGGTGGGGGGGAGTTCATGACTTTTCAGCCTGGCATTCAAATTCCTCTTCATTTTAGTACAGCCTGCCTTTCCAGCCTCATCACTGTAATCAGTGAGGCCAGTCAGGAAAATGGCAATCACTCTAGGTATTTAAAAAGAGGGGAATTTAATACAAGAAGCTGATCACAAAAATCTTGGGGAGAAAATGAACGCCAAGCCTTACCTCACACCATATATAACATTAACTTAAAATGGATCCTAGATCTTCAACATGTGATATACCAGGATCATCTTGATTCAGGAAAAGCATTTGACAGAGTTCTACACACAGTCATGATAAAAAACATTCAATAAACTAGAAATAGAAGGAAATTACCTCAGTGTCTTAAAAGTCACATAGGAATAGCCCACAACAAACATCGTACTCGGTGAAAAGCTGAAAGCTTTTTCTCTAAGATCAGGAACAGAACAAGGATGCTTGCTGACTCTCACCACTTCTATTTAACACAGCACTGAGTCCTAGCCTGAGCAGTTAGGCAAGAAAAAGGTAGAAAGCATCCACATTGGAAAGAAAAAGTCATAGATCTATGTGTGAAGATGACGTGATAATATGTAGAAAAATCCCAAAGATTCAAAAAAATTCCTATCCGCACTAATAAATAAATTCAGCAAAATTGCAGATACAAAATCAACACACAAAAAACAACTGCTTTTCTATAACACTAATGATGAATAACCTGAGAGGAAATTAAGAAAATAATCTAATTTACAATAACACCAAAAAGAATACAGTATTTAGGAATAAATGTAACTAAGGAGATGAAAGACTTGTATACTAAAAACTATAAATAAAATATTGCCCAAAGAGGGGCACCTGGTGACTCAGTTAGTTAAGCACCTGACTCTTGATTTCAGCTCAGGTCATGATCTCAGGGTTGTGAGATCGAGCCCTATGTTGGGCTCTGTGCTCAGTGTGGGGCCTACTTCAGGTTATCTCTCTCCCTCTGCCTACCGTCCTTCTCCCTGTCTAAAACCAACAACAACAACAGCAAAAAGCATTTCCAAAGGAGATTGAAGAGACACAAATAAATGGAAAAATATCCCATAGTCATGGATTAGAAGACTTAATATTGTAATGTGTTGACACTACCCCAAATAATCTGCAGGTCCAATTCAGTCCCTACCAAAATCTCAATGGCATTTTAAAAAATATATTTATTTATTTTGAGAGAGAGAGAGCACATGGAGAGGGCCAGAGAGAGAGGATTCTGGGGATCTGTTGCACAACAATGTACTTAGAGTGGAGAGGAGCGTGTATTTGAAAATGTTGTGTATTTGAAAATTGTTTTGAGGGTGAATCTAATGAGTTATGGTCTTTTGACACACACACACACACAGAGTTTGGCCATTTTTTATATAATTTACATATACCTACCATATGGATCCAACACTGCACTTCTAGGTGTTTACTCAAGAGCAATGAAGATGTATGTCCTCCAAAAGACTTGCATGCAAATGCTCATAGCAGCTTGATTCCGGATAGCCGAACCCTGGAAATAACTGCAATGTGTGTCACCTTGTGAGTAGATAAGCAAACTGTGATATATCCATCCAATGGAATACTATTCAGCAATAAAAAGGAATGAATTATTGATACATGCAACATCATGGATGGGTCTCAAAATGAGTAGACTGAGTGAAGGAAACCCTGACGCCAGCGAGTGCGCCGTGCCAGGAAATGGCATTTATATAAAATTCTAGAAAATGCACCTTAAATTAGAGCCACGATTCTTCACTGGGAGTGATTTAGCCTCTCCAGTGACATTAGGCAATGTCTGGAGGCTTTTTTGGTTGTCTCAGTGGGGGAGAGGATGACACTACTGGCATTCAGTGGGTAGAGATCAAGGTGCTGCTACATCCTACAATTCACAGGACAACCCCGCACACACACACGCACAGCATTTGGGGTTGGATAATTCCAGCCCTAAATGTCAATTATACCAGTGTTGAAAAAAAATCTGAAAAAGAGTTAACTTTTTCAAAAAAACAGATCAGATGTCACCGGAAGCCAGTAACTGAAGGAAGGATTGACCATAAAGGGGCATTGGGACACTTTGGGAGGAAACAGAAATTTTATCTCAAAACACCCTCAGGATCGTAATGGTGGTTGCACAGATACATACGCATTGGGACACTTTGGGAGGAAACAGAAATTTTATCTCAAAACACCCTCAGGATCGTAATGGTGGTTGCACAGATACATACGCCCATCACATCCATCAGAACTGATCACATTGTACACTAGGCTCCACGCATACCATGGGCTCAAACTCATGACCCTGAGATCCAGAGTCACACAGGCTCTACTGACTGAGCCAGGTGCCCTCAAATTATATACTTTAAACAGATGCAATTTAGTGTAGGTAAATCATGCTTCAGTAAAGTTGATTTACTAAAAAAAAAAAAAAAAAAAAAAAAATAGTGTACCCAGGGGTGTTACCAAGAGCTCTCGAGTGTGTATCTGCTCTTCTGATGTTGCCAGAGCTGTCTTACTTCTTTGGGGAAGCCACCAGCCCTGACGCTAACTGGGAACCCACACTCTCCCCACTCCGGGCGGTTAGCAGTTGAAACCACTGCCACCACTTCTGGAACCCACAACCTGAACCAGAAGTGTAGTAGCTTCCCTCTTCCCCCTCCCTCCACCTCCTTGGAGCCAGCTGGGAAAGCATTCTGGGAGATGCAGTTCCCAGCCTTCTAGCTCCCTGTGAACGTGAACGAGAGAGCACAGAGGGCAGGAAGGGTGCAAAATCCCTCTGAGATTCATCTGGCACGGGGCTCGTCATCGTCCATGACCTAAGCAACCGTTGAATCCACGTGCCTTGATGTTTGCTCTGATGACACCTAATCATTCTGGTCGGCCTAAAACGAATGCCATCCCCCCCTTCCCAGTACCAGTTAGACCTCACCACTGGGTTACCTGTGACCTACTTCATGAACCCTTTGGATGAGCCAGTTGGAGGCAAAATTCTCCCCACCCCTTTGTTTCTTTAGCACTTTATTTATACTACGTTTAGCATCTATCCCCTTCGATTAAACTTACGTAGCAGGTACAAGTCTGATTGATCTCCTGTACTAGATCGAGTTCAACCTAAAGGTAGAGGCTGTTTTAGTTCACCTTTATGTCTTGCCGTTGCTGCCCCTTCCTGGGTACGTGACTTTGGACGAGCTGGTCCACTTGTACCATGTGTAGCGCTCCCTGGGCAACCGTACACCCGCTTGCCCACTCAAAGTCGGACTAACTCGGGACGGGGAGTCCGTAGGCGGTGCCCCGGCCCCCCAAAACCTCACTTCTGAGAAGACCTGGGAAGACAAGGTTGCAAGTCAGCCAGGCCGGTGAGCATCTCCCCTCTGGTGCTCTTGCGTCTACAGCAGTGGTTGGAGATGAGGTCTTGTTTTCAAGAAGAAACGCGCTGGGAGCAGTGGACGGAAGAGCTCCACTTTCCTTTGAAACCTTATTTTTCATGGGAAAAAAAAAAAAAAAGCTTTTATGTGATGCAGAGCGGCTCCTGGCATGAAACGCCAGGCCTCCTGGAGAATCAGGACACCTGGGGGGTTCTAGTCATCACCACTTTGCTCCCAACATGAAGAAGGTTCCTCTGAGCACAGTGTTTGCTAATTGTGAGCAGAGACAGGCAGGAAATATCAAACCTCATTCTGGGAAGGATGATCTTCTTCTTTAGCTTTGAAAAACCACCACGAAGAAACAATTAAGTAGGAAAGCGGTGACTTCATATGAAAAGTGTCATGTCAAGGTAGTAGAACACAGGGGATCCCTGTGGGGCTCAGCGGTTTAGCGCCTGCCTTTGGCCCAGGGCGTGACCCCAGAGTCCCGAGACCGAGTCCCACATCGGGCTCCCTGCATGGGGCCTGCTTCTCCCTCTGCCTGTGTCTCTGCCCCGCCCCCCATCTCTCTCTGTCCCTCTCTGTCTCTCATGATGAATAAATTAATTTTAAAAAGTCTAAAAAAAAAAGGGGGTAGTAGAACACAAAGTAAACCAAAATAGGCACCAGAAAGAAAGCCGAGCACCCTTGCTGCATATAGTAATGAGCCCTCGAGCTCACCCAGGACGCAGTCTCCTCAGAGGACGGTGCTTGTTAAGCTTTTGGTGGTTTCTGCGAGAATCCAGCGGAAGCAGTCCCCTTACCACATAGCCATAGAGGCGTGCGTGTGATTGTAGGTACCTGGATGCACCTGCTAATCCTCAGGTTAAGGGTCTCACCTCTGAAGTGTAGATGTGGTCAAGTTCACGCACTCCGGAGCCAGGACTAGGTTCGAATTCTAGTTCCCACCCCTCCCTGCAGCGTCAGCTCAGGAGGTCTTTAACTTCTCCGAGCTCTAGTTCTAGCACCTGAAGATGGACGTAATACTATGTCACGGGTTGATTTTGAATATTAGACTAGACAATCTGTTTAAACACTTGGCATGATCCCCGGCAGGTACTAAGGACTCGATACTGCGCTGAGATTGTTATCAGCTAATAAAATACAGAACTTGAGCCCTACATGGCCCGGGAGGAACTCACCCACTCTCAGTGCTACGGAGGTCTGCCAAGGGCCTCCTGTTTCTGAGGGAGCGTGGCGGGATCCTGAAATGGCAACGATGACAGTGGTGTCATCGGGGAAATGACGGGGGCAGGCCCGGGAGGCCCGACGTCGGGCAAGGCGGATCTCAGTGTCTTCTGGTCTCAGGAAGGCACACTCTATGCGCACTTACACCAGCCACAGCAGAAATACGACGGCAACGCCCATTTCACAAAGGGAACCTGCGAGCCTGTAGGCAATTTTTGTTTTTTAAAGAAGGAAGAGAAAGATCAAAGCTATTAATCATTTACGGACCCAATAGAATACGTCCCAACACGAAGAATGTTTTTGGTTAACCACAGTGATTTTGTTTACAGTTAAATGTGGAAATGTATGAAAGCGGTAGTTATGGGTCAATACAATAGGTTACAAGGCTCCATCTAAAATGGAGTAAAAAAAAAAAAAAACACAAAAAAATAAAAAATAAAATAAAATATAAAATAAAATAAAATGGAGTATTTTCTGCCCACCATCTCCTCAGATGCTCATGAACGCTGCGGTAAAGACACTCCAGACTACAAACTGGATGACGGGGTTAGCCTTAAAATCCACCCAACCGAACCGGTGGTACTCACAGTACCTCGTCTCTTTGGGTATGGATTGCTGATGGTGGGTACGGGCCTATACGGGAGAGAAACCTGAATATGCTGAAGAGAAAAGAAGGAAACGAGTCGATCTCTGCCCATTTTCAGTCTCTTTGGGGGCTCACCCTCCTCTCCTGTTCTTCCACCCTTTCCTTAAATGTGAGGTTTTAAACGTACGTATCTACCCAGGCCAAGTACCATGAACCAGGGCCGCAGACCCAGAGCGTCTTTGCCCTAAGCTAAGCAGGGCAGCCTTCCTGCTGCCCTCAAGGATTCCGCTCCGGGAATTGGGCATATACGGCCAGAGATCTCTGTTTCCAAGATAAATCTCAAGTCTAGGTTTGTATGTAAAATATCCTGACTTTTAAATAGAAGAAAACATGGCGTGGGCCAAACAAGTCGTGTTGGCAGCATGAGTTGGACCCTTTGGCCGTGGGTCTCCGTGTTCCAGGGACCTCTGCCCCTCGTGTTTTCTCTATGATCTTTTCCTAGAGAAACATCATCCACTCTTATGGTTTCAAATCTCTTTGGGAAGCTTCTCACATCATTTATTGTCCTCCAGATCCCTGTAGCTACCTGCCGACCCCACGTCTCCTTTCGCAGGTCTTACCGGTGTCTCCAACCTGGCGCACATGAAACCAGACTCTTTTTTTTTTTTTTTAAGATTTTATTTATTTATTCGTGAGAGACAGAGAGAGAGAGGCAGAGACACAGACAGAGGGAGAAGCAGGCTCCATGCAGGGAGCCCGATGGGGGACACTATCCCTGGATCCCGTGGTCACATCCTGAGCCCAAGGCAGACGCTCAACCGCTGAGCTACCCAGATGTCCCTGAAACCAGACTCTTGATCTCTCCCCACCAGTTCATCTTCTTGCTGACTACATGGTACCTGTATTGCTCAAGAAATGTGGGCGTTATCCTCTACTTTCTCCTCTCTGGCTACCCTTGCGCAGCGATCACCTACTTCTACAATATTTCTCCGGTGTGTCCCCGTATCTCCCCAAGCCACCATCACATTTCATCTATTTTGCTGCAATAGCTTCCTCCAGATTCCCTCCCCTCTTTGTCCTACTGACCTGTTCTCCACGTAACAGCAAGAGCGATCTTTTAAAATATTAAGTGGATCCTGTGACTCTCTGTTTCAGCCCTCTCGATGTCTTTACAATGCATGAAAACCAAGAGAAGGAAGTATGTCAAGTGGGTATGGTACCACTGCATCCAATGGACTGAGAGTAATTTTTTTTTCATCTGTAAGACAGGAATCATGATACCTCCATCAAAGGGGTGTTGTGAGGACTCAGTAAAGGCCAATGTTATTTCTGCCTTTCTTTTGTATCAGCTTTTGCAGGGAAGGAGGTAACAGTTCAGTGAACCTTTATATTGTTAATAGCTACTTTACACTCCCCAATTGGTACCACCTACAGAGAACCTTCTAAATGTTTTAGTGACAGTGGTTTCATTTGTATTATTGTGGCGGCAAAGAAAAACATCTGCCTTAATTAAAAGATAAAGCCTGGCTGGCTCAGTAGGTTAAGCATTTGCCAGGCCTTGCTCGGGTCAGGTCGTGATCTCTGGGTCCTGGGATTGGGCCCCTCCTCGGGCTCCCCGCCCCAAAAGGAGGCTGCTTTTCCCTCACCTTCTGCCTGCTGCTCCCCCTGCTTGTGTGTGGACTCGCGCTCTCTCTTTCTCTGTCAAATAAATAAAATATTAAAAAAAAAGAAAAGATAAAAACCCCACTTTTAAAAATTATGGAACAAGCCAAGTTCAATTAAAATCACAGGACAGGGATCCCTGGGTGGCGCAGCTGTTTGGCCCCTGCCTTTGGCCCAGGGTGATGCACCCTGGAGACCCAGGATCAAATCCCACGTTGGGCTCCTGGTGCATGGAGCCTGCTTCTCCCTCTGCCTGTGTCTCTGCCTCTCTCTCTATCATAAATAATTTTTTTAAAAAATCACAGGACAGAGTAAAATAATAATTTCAAATGTTTTCAGATCATTTTTTTTAAGTTTTGAAATGGAAAATGATTAGCTGATAGGGTTGAGGCACTGCTACATCATGAAAATTGAACCACTTTTTGGCAAGCATCCGATTTCATTGATTTGAATTCAGCTTTGCCCGGAGCTGGGCGAGACAGTTTCCAAAATAGCATCATGAATTCAGCGGCGTAGCCCTATCAGTCCCCATGGCCTTTCTGTCTTTCGATTCACAAGTTCCAATTTAGAAAACACCACAGTGAGAATCATGAAATCTGCTGAGGCCAGTGGCTTAAAAAGCCAGGAGTAAAGGTGAGAAGCTGCCACCGCAGGTACATGGAGCATCTTTATAGAACTCTTAACTCAGACCTTCATGTGGGTGGCCTTTAAAAAAAAAAAAAAAAAACCTAGATATTTATGAGTCATAAAACCACTCCATGACGAGCTCCTTGGTTGACGTACAGTGTACTTGTGAGCTGAAAATGTTGGCTGCCCTTGAGCTGAATTAGTTCATGAACCATTGCAAAAAAAAAAAAAAAAAAATAGAGATTATAGGTCTATACTATAACCCTCATTTTTTATCTCCAGGAATAAGTATAATCAGCTTTCACTACACCTCAAAGTAGTGAATTCTCCCATTTGGTATATACTTGAAGTAAATATATAACACACAGCCCTCTTTTGATTAATAAAAGAATGTTTTAAATAAAAATAATTTGAAGGGTTGTGCACAAAAAGAGGCAACTTTGTTCCTCGGTGGTCATTTTATTGAATATTTGCTGAGAAACCAGCATGTAGGAGGCGCTGTGCTAGTTTGACATCAACATATACAGGTACAAACTGTAACAACTAGAAAGGACTCTGAGATATCCAGTCCAGAATCATTTTCTTTAATGTTTTATTTATTTATTCATGAAAGACACACAAAGAAAGGCAGAGACATAGACAGAAGGAGAAGCAAGCTCCCTGTGGGGAGCCTGATGTGGGACTTGATCCCAGGACTCCAGGATCACACCCTGAGCCGAAGGCAGACACTCAACCACTGAGCCACCCAGGCATCCCCAGAATCATTTAATAGACAATTCAACTTTAACCCTAAAGGAGAAAGGGACTTACATAGAGCAACACGTGTAGTTACTCACTATAGCTGAGACTAGAATACAGTCTCATAAAGTAAAACAGGTTCCCAATTCTCATGAAAATCATTTTAATTATATATACTTCTCATTGCAAAAGTGATGCTTTAGGAGAGTGCCAAGTCGATTGAACACATGAGACTACTTCCAGCCTCTCCTAAAACCCCACAAAGACTGTAGCAAACGGATTTTGTAAGGTGTAGACCAAACATGGACAGGGAAAAGGTAAAAAGAGACAATAACAAGAGCTGGGCAGCTGAAAAAAAAAAATGGATGAAGGACCAAGGACTTAGTGGATCTGAGAAACAAAGCCGAGCTCCCATGTCCAGCTCTGCAGGTTGGGCACTGTCCAAATCTAGTGGACACTGCTTACCTAGACTCCAAAGGGAAGGCTTTCTCTGGAGCGGTGCTGAGCATAGCCTGCACAACAGCAAGCAAGCTGTGGCCCTGAGGAGAAAACAAACGCAAAGCAGCCATAAGGGAAGGGAAAACCATCCCAACTTGCAAAAAAAAATTCCCCAAAAGTCAGGGGTTGACAGTACCAGACAGCTCTGGGTAAGAGGATAAATGGGAAGGAAGTGCACATGCACAATTAAAACCGGGCTATAGGTGCAGGTACAGATATAGACGGAGTACAGGTGTAGTCACAACTGCAGGTGTAGGTACAGGTATTCGCCAGCCTAGCATGTATTTTGTTGTCAAGTGTGGGGCAGGGGTCCAATTCCACCTTTTGTTTTCATGTAAAAGAATGCTGTGGAAAAAAAAAAAAAGAATGCTGTGAGCATTTTCTTATGTAACTGCAAGCTCTTTGGAAATGTCCCTTTAGAGAGGGGCACTTGACGGGATGAGCACTGGGTGTTATTCTGTATGTTGGCAAATTGAACACCAATAAAAAATAAATTTATTATAAAAAAAATTTTTAAATGTTGAATTTAAAAATAAATAAATAAATAAATTTATTTTTTAAAAGAAAGGAAATGTCACTTTAATTGCTAGGACAAGAAGATTGTGCTCTAAAAGCAACACACTTTCCTCGAGTATTCTATATTGTTGGACTTTGTTACTTGAGGTCTTCTGCTATGAATAATGCTTCAATGAATATTTTTGCATCTCTATTTCTCTATGATACACCCCATAAATGAAATTACTGAGTGAAAATGTCACAGAGCTACATGCAGTATACCAAAGTACCTGCCTCAGTGTACTATTGCATTTTTTTAAAGAATGAAGATTTTATTTAAAAAAAAAAAAAAAAGAGAGAGTAGCTTGGGCAGCCCGGGTGGCTCAGCGGTTTAGCACTGCCTTCGGCCAACGTTGTGACCCCGGGGTCCCAAGATCAAGTCCCGCATCGGGCTCCCTGCGTGGAGCCTGCTTCTCCCTCTGCCTGTGTCTCTGCCTCTGTGTGTGTGTGTGTGTATGTGTGTGTGTGTCTCATGAATACATAAATAAAATCCTAAAAAAAAAAAAGAGTAGCTATTTTTACCGTATAGTTATCGGTCATTTATACGATACTGCTCTGTGAATTCTATTAATAGCAACCTGTGCCCATTTTTCTGGGTAGTTTTTCTTTCTGATGTGAAGGCTGTATGTTGAAAATACAGCCCCTTTGTGAAATTTGCACGAATATCACAAGTTTGATGTATGCCTTTTGATCTTATTTTTCATGTTTTTAATATTTTTTTAATTTCATGCAAACTTACCCATCTGTTCTCCTGTGAATTGCTCAGCTGTTTTCCCACGTAGAATTTCTTGCCCTGCTTTGATATATTAAGTATTTTCCTGCTTAGATATAGCCTTCTAAGATACATCTTCTTCTAGCTATATTGGTTTCTTTTCTATACTTGCTTTTTGACCTATTTAGAATTTATTTTGCACTACAGCGTGAGATGAGGATCTAATTAGGGTTTTTTTTTGTTGTTCTTTTTACAAAACAGCCAATTTCTCTAGTACCTTCTCATGGCCATCAAAGAAATGCTATTAAAGACAGGTGTAAAAAAATAAATAAAAAATACAAAACTAAAGACAGGCGTATTAAAGGACCTAGCCCCAGAGGCAGAGGCCGGCGCTCACGGTGAGCTTTGCTGTCTCCCCGCAGGCGAGCCAGAGCCGGCTGTCAGCAGCGACTCTGACATCTCGCTGATCATGGCAATGGAAGTCGGGCTGTCGGACGTGGAGCTCTCCACCGACCCAGACTGCGACGAGGCGAAATCCTGAGCCGGTGACCGTCGGAGAAGGGGCCCCGGCGGACGGAGGGAGGTGTGCCTCGAGAATGGACGGGCCCGCGGCCTGCACGACCTCCCGGGCCCGGCCATCGGGGCCGCCTTTCCCCCCGGGCCCTCGTGGGCTGGCGCCTCGGGAGCTCGCGACACGCGCACAGGGGACACGGGTCAGGCCTCTGCATCTTGCCTCCTCTATTTCCAGGTCTTGTTTCATCGTTCGGGGAATGTGGTTCGGTTTCCTTGGCGGCTTCGGGTTAGAGGCCGTGAGCCGTTTCCATGGGCCCGGCCTCCTGGGGGGTGGCACCCAGGGGCGCCCGGGCCTGGCCACCCACGGCCCAAAGCGCGGGGCTCCGGGGGGTGCCCGCCCCACTCCCGGCCGGCCCTCGGGAAGAACCCGAGCTCCTGCGGGGGCATCCTAAGCACCCTGGCTGCGGAGACCCCAGCCCGGGCGCCGACCCCGCCGCGCCTGCGGCCCACCCTGGGCACCGCAGCCCTCCGCCCCCCTTGCCAGGCCCTGCTGACAGCCCACGTGAGAAGGAAGCGTCACTGTGCCTGGAACTTCGGGTCTTGGACAGGAATGCCACACTCAGAGGTCCCCTCCGGGCCACTGGCGCTGCCGTCGCGACTGTAGGACTGTAGCCGGCACTGCAGGCCTGGCTTTAAGGCCAGAGCCACGTGTTCTTCCCCAAAGCGCGGTGTCTGTTAGCTTGGTCTCCCCCGGGCCAGAGCAGTCTTCTGTTTCCTCCACGAGTGGCCTCCGCAGGAGACGGAGGCTGCAGAGGAGACCCGGTCCTCCTTGAGCCCAGGGCCCGACACAGCGGGGCCGGGTAGCACCTAGCTGGCACCCACCGCCCACACGCGGCAGGCCGCCCGGAAGGCCTAGGTGACTCCTTAGCAGCCCCCTGCCCAGGGCTCACCGAGGACAGCGAGTGAGGAGGGACGTGCGGTTTGATGAACCATTTGATCCAGAAGTCGGCGAGGGCTTTGGCTAACCAAGCTTCTCCCGGCGGAGACAGACGGGCAGACAGGAGAGGACGCGTCAGATCAATACTGAACCCACCGGTGTTTTTAAACTACTTACGTTTTTATTCTTTTTTTGTAACTATGACGGAGATGTGCTATTTTTCCAGTGGGCGATTTTGTAACACACTTAGACTATCCCGACGCGGAGATGACTGAGGCAGCGAGTGGCTTCCCCGGACAACCACGAGGCCCCCCGTCCTCCGGAGACGGCCGTGCGGCCGCGTGGGTTGCCAAGACGGAGAGCCTTCCTCGCGGACTCACTTACGTCTTCGACGAGGCCTTGCCACCTCACTACACTAAGACTCATCCAAAGACAAGAGCTCGGTTGTGTCGTAGACCCCGCTGCCTCGGAAACACGGGGCGTACGTCAAGGGAGAGCATGTCAGACTACTGGCTGCCCCTTTCTCGGCACCTTTAACGGTTTCCTGTGGGATGCTCCCTGGGTGGGCAGCGAGGCAGAGAAAATGACCACCACCCTCGGGAATGTCACCTCCCCCTGGGATGACACTTCCTGCAATGGAACCCGGCCAGTGTGCAAAGGCGGGCGGGGAGGAGCAAGGACGTCACTGAACGGAGAAGCGGGAGTCCCGGCCGAGCCACAGGCTGGTGGGCCTCGTCGCCTCCACCTGTGAAATGAAGGAGTTAAATGAGATGGTGGCCAAGGCCCCTTCTGACCTGAGGACCGCTAGCGAGCTCTCTGCCAGGGGGAGCCATGTGCTTGCAGGTGGCCGTGCCCTCATGCCCTAGGGAGGCGGTTCCTTGACAGGCAACACGCTAATGGCCTCTGGGCCCCTGCGCTCCTGTGAGGCTGAGTGTCCAAATGCTTCAAGGTTTAAGTCCAAGTAGGAGTGGTTTTGTTTAGCCTGGTGTTAAACCCACCGTCTGTCACAGAGTTTGTGATCTCTGGACACCTTCACACCCCAGTCCTCAGTGTAGACTTCTTCATCGCAAAGTGTTGCCTTCCCTCGGTCAGCGTAGGGTTCCAGCGTGGACTCCTTCAGTCAGCAACGCCTGAAACGCACTTCGGTACTCGCGGACGTCAGGTGGAATCAGAAGGATGATTCAAGAGCAAGAGAAATACAGATTGCATCCCACACCCGGGAGGGAAAATGCCTTTGGATCGAATACTTGTCCGTTTGATGAGTGTCCCCTCTTCCTGCCAGTGACCAGGTAAAGCAGGACTTGCTTGCGTATGTACGCCGTGCTAGTGGCAACCCCTATGGGGTGAGGCCCATGCTGCGTGGATGACGAGAGGCCCCAGGTTGGCGGGGGGGGGGGGGGGGGGGGCGGAGGGCACTGAGGCCTGTGGCTTTACCCCAAGGAGGCTCTGCTGCAAAACCCCTGAGCCTTGGAGGCTCTCCATTTACCAAAGGTTTGTTTCCGGAGGATTTAACTATGGCTTTGGTAGCCTAAAAAAAAAAAAAAAAAAAAAAGTTAACAAGCATAGAAGAGTTTAAGAGAAATAAAAACCTTCTCCCATAGCCTTGTTCACCTCCTCACCCACCCCAAAGAGGAAATTCTGAGCTGGGAACCCTCTAGAAGTATATGCAGACTTCAGGCATGTTTACAGATGTGCATTTTTCCGTAGTGAGTGTCCAGACCAGCGCTATCCGATTGAAATGTAACGCAAGTCACCCACGTAAACTTTACATTTTCTGCTGGCTACGTTTTTTTTTTTTATTTTAATTTTAATTTTTATTTTAATTTTTATTTTTATTTTGGCTGTGTTTTAAAAAGGAAAAAGGAACAGTTGAAATGGATTCTAATGATATATTTAATCCTCTTGTTTCAACATGTGAAAAGTATTCATGAAATACTTCACATTCTTTTTCGTACTAAGTCCTCCAAATCCACCGTGAGTCCGCGCTCCCAGCCCGGCTCACGTTGGACCGGCTGCAGCCCCAGCCTCCTGCTCTGTCTCGACAGCTGCACGTGGCCCGTGGCTTCCAGCGCGACAGCACAGGTCCGGAGCTGCTCCGGCATTCTCACCAGATTCCCTGACCCTCTCAAAGAAAAAAAAAAAAAAGTCAAAACCTAATTACCTCCAGAGAGAACTAGACTCCACCCAAGTTGCCTAAAGAGAGGCCCAAAGATCTGTTTGTTCTGCAATGAATAGATGTTCAGGCCATTCTTTTAGAAATTTCTGCTTGACCTTTCTAACCATACACTGGTGTCCATTAGTGAGTGTTGCTGTTACGTCTCTGACCAGTTGTTATTTTAAGTCACAAAAAACCATGTTGATTCACTGCTGAGACAAAAGTATCTCCCTCACTTCCGTGACAAACGCTTGGACTGCTACGTGGCACTCGGGAGCCAAGGAGAGCTCCAGGCTGTCGTCGAGCGACCTCACCCCCGGCCGCCGCTCTCCTGCCTCTGGGCTGGCCGAGGGTCTTTGCCCAGGGCCGGTGCGCCCTTGGGATTGGAGGGCTCCGTCCGTACAGCAGGCGCCTCTCGATCTTGGGGCTGCGAGTTTGAGCCCCACGTTGGGTGCAGAGATGACTTAAAAACAACAGCTTAAGAAGAGGAAAGAAAAGGAATAGTGGCCAAGGCATCAACCGATGCTGACATCGCCTAGTCACGGTGGGAACCCTGGAGGCGGATCCCTGTCCAAAGAGGTGTCCCTGTTGTGTTGTGCTGTGTTGTCAGCACGTCCCTCGTTCTGGACGTTCACGGGTCTGGGTTGGGTTTTGTCGAAAACCACAACACCCGGTGGCTCCTGCGGTCATCCTGGCGGCCGCCACACCTTCAGAGCCAGAAATGGTGACACGTAGCCTGACATTGGTTCCTTCTCCTCCGTGAGTCTTGTTTAGGTGAACAGTCTTGCAGGAGGTAAAAAATAAATGGCATTTAGTTAGCTGCTGAATGCATCGCCCTGACTGAAAACAAAGACATCTCGTTAAATGAAGATTGTTTCAGAAAATCTGAGATACAGAGTCACGTCCTCTGTGAAGCAAGGACCCGGCCCTCGCGGTCCTGAGGCCCCTGCGGCGATTTCCAGTAGCATTTTTGTACGCTTTACCCTAGATCTCTTTCCCTCCTCTCTCTCTCTCTCTGTCTGTATCTGGCTTTCTCTGACTGTCTCTTCTTTACACCTACACACATTCTTTTCCCATCTTTAGGGACAAAAAAACCTTGGTGGCTCTGGATCTATAGACTTACCGTTGTGATTGCCGCTGTTACGGTTGTTGAGGTCTTTCTTGTTCTTACCGTGCGGCAGTGTCTATATTTGCACTTCTGATGAGGAAAACCAGTTTACTCTGAAGGCAAATCAACTTCCTCCATGATGGAGTTAGCCATGTTCTCACTTCTCCTCTCACTAATTTAATCACAGAAAATTTAATTTATAGATAGCTGTTGCCTTTTTTCCAGGCTTCCTTGCAGAAAAGTCTCCTAGGCAAATAATGGCAAAGTCACCGTTCCAGAATGCCGTCTAGATCTTTTATCTTCTACTCTGAGCATCTGTGACCTTCCTGGTTCACCCCGGGCCATCAAGGTTAGGACTTCTTAGAAAGATGTGGGGGTCGTACCATATCCGATGTCCGCTCATGCTTCCTTAACTCAGTTTCTTAGCGCAAGAACTTGCTCTTCGTAAGGGATCTAAGAGGCCACTTCTTCCTTAAGATTGGAAAAGGCACACAAAGAAACCATTCTCCTCAGGTGAGGGACACAGATTCCTTGGGCAGTGCTGAGTGTCACAGACGTGGATTTGATGATGACAGTTCATACGAGCCTGCAGGAAGTGAGAAAGAGGATGGCAGGGTATGAACATGGCTTCCCTTCCCAAATAAATGCCCATCCCCTAGGCTTAGAGCTCACCTGGCCTTTGGGGCCGGGGTGGGAGGGTGCACATGTGTGTTTGAAGGAGTTTAACAGTCATGAGGTAAACACTCATGGTTGCAAAGAAGGTTGAGAATGCCTGAAAGACAAATTAATTCTGAGAAGCTGGAATGAGTTTCTCAGCATCACTTACCTCTCCTCTTTGCCTGCTTGTCTCCCCATCTCACAGCTCCAGGCCCTTTGTAATGGGAACGGTAATTGGTAAAAACCCATAGATTGGTAGCCACACTTCCACTTGGACCCTTTTGATGACACGAAATTATCCCAAAACTAAAGAGGTGACTCCGGGTCCTAGATGTAGATCCATAGAGATCAATGGCAAAACCTGCTTGTTGTGCGAAGAACTCGGTGAGGTCGCTCACAGCTCTCTTTGCCACCCTGCGAACTATGCCTGCCTCAGTCAAGGGGCTTTTGCAGGAATCTCAGTGATCAAAGACCTTTCATCCTTGTGCTACTATTGATGGACGTTTGCAGTTCCTCCAGAGCCATTCGCTCAATGGTCACCTGGTAAATGTTTCCGGATGCTAACGATAAGGCAAGAACCTAGTCTCTGGAGAGGTCTGCGAGTCGGTACGGAGCCCGGGGGAGCTTCTGTGGAGAAGCAGCTCCACCCAGATACCCCAGGATCACCGCTTGGCAGAGAGGTCTGTGGGCCTGTCGTCCTCACTGGATTGAAGGGCTTGGAGACGCAGGGAAAACGTGGGGACCACGTGTGCTCTGTAAACCAAAGACCGATCACCATCCACATGGACACGCATTCTTCCATTGACTAGTTTCATTTTTTCCTAATATTCCCATGAATAAAAGTGCAGGTGCGTTGCCTGGTCAGATGAAACGGTGGAACTGTAGAGGGTTTATCTCTTGCAGGCTGGTGATCGACCTTACTAAATCCCACAATCTTAAAAAAAAAATGTATTGTGGCCTTAGTACCACAGCATCTTCAAAGTCTGGTGTTTAGTCTCCTTTTCCCTCAAAAAGTTTGAGGCAAAACTAGTGCTTTATCGAACTCGGAATACTGTTGTCTTTGAGAATGTGAAGATTTTTACCTCGCCAAAGAATGTTCGTGGAGGAGAGCTTCTTAATTAGGGCGTATCCGTGCTTTTGAAGAGAATACCAAACCCTTGCTCGTCGGGATGGAGACTGGAGCAGTTGAGGAAGGCTGGCCGGCCTTCCTTTGGTGGCATCCGTGGTACTAAGTGGTCACTAGGCAGTCACTGCACGGGGCAGGGTGCCCTCTGCTGGAATAACCGCCGTTATTCTTTCAGCCAAGTCATTTGACCAGGGTCCCCGTTTCCTCAACTAATTATTGGCCTGTCAACTAGTTATTGGCCTGTCCTCATACAGTTTCCCCAATAGTTGAGAACTTGGCCCACATTTATGCAAAGGGGAAGGAGTGTCACAAGCTCAGAAGCGTTGAAGAAGAGCCCCACGGAAGAGCTCACCGCCTGCAGCCCTTTCTGCAAAATGTCAAAGCGTGTTGTTGGCTGTGTTTGCAGAGAAGATGCCTCTGGCCCCAACATCGTAAGGCAGGGGCCCGAGTGTTTTGTGACTTATCTCCACTCTCTTCTTGTCAAATCACAAAGGAAGATCAATAAACAGACGTCTTTCATATGAATGTCAATGGTGTGACACACTGGTGTGTTTTGTACGTGTACATAATAACACATTTACTTCCTGCTTTCGCGTTAGTAATCCGAAATGGTTGTACCATTTTATAACTCGGAAGAGATGTAGGGGTAGGGGAGGGTTGGGGGGAGCTGGTATTTTTATAGCAGGGTGTCCCCCTTCTATTTAGAAAACTTGAAGCAATTTTGTACTTGTGAAAAAGTCACATTCCATTCATTTCCCAAAAAATAAGGGGACTTGTTCTCTAAACTATTCGTGAGCTGGGAGGATGATTATTCTAGTTTCCAGGGGAGCCTCCTGAGCAGTGTATATGTGACACCCACTTTTATAGATTGCAGACCATGACCAGCAAAAATTGCCATTTCAGTAATGTGAAAACCAAAAAAAAAAAAACTCTTTTAGCCCCTTTGTATATACCACATTGTTATTTTCACTGAAAAGAAAAAGTGCTACAAAGAATTTATCATTATAAAAATATTCAGAAATGGCACCATAAATCAACCTCTAGTTTAATTTCCCTGCTAGCAAGAAAGAAATCCGATGGATTTATGTTCCTCCCTAAACATGAATTTGTGTGCTTTTGTCTTATAACAAATGATGTCGCGGGTAGAATTTGACTTTGTTTTCTCTACGAGGTCTTTGTGGCCCGTCTGCAGGTCATACGCGGCGGTGCCATCATGCTCTTACCTGTCCCCCTCCCTAGTCAGGTCATGGGACGGCTTCCTGGATTTATTTGCCACATGACTCAAAGATCACAAAAATTATCCCTGATGGCATTTGCACGGGTAGCTTTTAATTTAGACTTTGGTTAGCTCTTAAGTGCGGAGAAATTTCGTAGTGGATTATGTAGCCTTTTTACCAAAACATCATCTTCTGTACAAAGTCACAGGTATATTTAAATGGTTGGTCAAGGAGATGTAGTTGGTTCGGGGGTTTTGTGGGGAGAAATCTCTTTCTCTTTCCTTTTTCCGCTCCACAGGCACCTACCTTACTCCTTCCAGAGCACTTTATCTCTCTCTTGAAATACACAGAAGTTTAAAAAAACAAAAAACAAAAAAAAATAACAACTGTCTTCTATTAGGAGACATGGACTTTTATTTTGCTTAATTCTATTATCTATGTGTTTGGAGAGCATAAACAGTCTGTCTCATACCGGGCTGGTGATGAAATATTAGGGACAATAGTTGGAAACACCCAACCCTACAACATGGCTATTTTTGTTATATAGAAGACTATAATGTAAATAAGTGCAGTTGTGTTCTTATGTACAGGTAAAAAAAAAAAATGCAACTATAAAGATTTGAAAAGGATTGTGAATTCCAGGAAATTTCATTGCAAAATTTTGTTTGGTTTTGTTTTTTAATAAAATGGAACCAGATGCCTGTGTCCGTGTCATCCGTATTTCCTAACCACGTTGGCTCGTCCTGGAGTTCCCAAAGCGGCGCTACGGATTTTAAAACATTGATAATTATCATTAAATCATGATTGTGTTTTAAAGACATTAAGATGAGAGATTTTAAGTTTTCTTTCTCTCAGGTGCCAGGCACCCGACCTCCTCTTAGCTCTGTTCCTCTAAGTGAAGTGATTAGAAGATTCTGAGCGGGGGCTTCTGGGGGGCCCAGCTGGTCGAGGCCCTGTCTTCAGCTCGGGTCCTGACCTCAGCGTCCTGGGATCAAGTCCCAATCGGGCTCCCTGCTCAGGGGGGAGTCTCCTCCCTGGCCCTGTCCTTCTGCTCCTACCCCTGCTTGTGTGCTCGCTCGCGCTCTCTCTCTCTCAAATAAATAAATAAAATAAAATTTGTTGAGCAAAGCAGAAGGATGGCAGCTGAATTAGCCTGAGGTGCGGTTCAGTGGGAACTGAGCATCGTTATCTGTGCATCTGGGGCAGGTTACCCTAGGTGGGCATCACCAGATGGGCTGGGTGGCAAGCTCTTTTTTATATTTACTGGTGCTTTTCTAAAGGATTTTTAAGAGCAGTTCCTTTGAAATAGCAACGGATTGCTAAGGAAATGAAAAAATATGGGAGCCCCCAGCCTGGGGAGGTAAGGAAGGGAAGGTTTAAAAAGGCGAGGCATTGGGGTGTGGGGGGGGGCGCGGCTCGGTGGGTGAAGCGTCTGCCTTCGGCACAGGTCATGACCTCGGAGTCCGAGGATCGAGCCCCGCATCGGGCTCCCTGCTCAGCTGTGAGTCTGCTTCTCCCCCTCCCTCTGCCTCTGCCTCCCCCCTGCTCCTGTGCTCTCTCTCTCTCTCTCTGTTTCTCTCAATGAATAAATAAAATCTGTTACCACCCACTCGAGATGCTGGCCCTTGGTGCCCTCTGAGCCGCGTGTGGCCTGCCCAAGATTGCGGACAGTCCCCCGAGGCACAGGCCGGTGGCCCACCGGTGCATTCAGTGCTACAGACACAGTGTTTCCCAGCCAGCGAGGGGAGAAAGATCCAGTGGGGTTTTTCTTCCTAAACATAAATCTGTGTTTTTATGGTCAAACAGAGGGTGTCCCGAACTGAATTTTCCTTTGCTTCCCCACAAGGTCTTCCCGGCCTGCTCAGGGGAGGTGGTGGGGCCGGGACCCAGGGTCTAGAAACCAGCGCTCCAGTGTCCCCGTCACTCTGTCTGCTGGACCAGGGTTCCCCAAACCGGAGGGTGTACGCTCAGGCCATACCCCGGGATCCCTTAGAAGCTGCGCCACACGGTCCCAAGGTCCACTCGGTTGCAGTAAGGCTTCGTGTAGTACAACAAAGGCTGTTAGAGACTTTCGAGAAGCCTCTTATTGGGTCACGCATTTAATTGTGTGTAATTCAGCTTTTCTTAAGCTGATTGATGACAAGCCTCTTTTCTGAAGGTCGTCATCTTCCAAACCGCACAGGACAAGACCGCCTCTGTGAAGCCTGCTGGCATCCGGGTGACAAGAGGCCGCCCAGGCCTGGTTCCCGGGCCCCCGTCACGGGCCCCGAGGGGAGCAGGCGGGGGGACAGGCCACCGGGCACCGCTCAGAGCCACCGCAGCCTGGACACGGGTCACCTGAGGCCCTGCCCTGCTCAACGTTCCCCGTGCAGGCTTCGGCCCTAAGTCCTGCGGCCTGCTCGGCCTGTGGACAACGACGTCAGACTCCGCAGCTGTGTACGACGCCAGCCTTGCCACCTGGTCCTAAGCCTGTTAACGCCTACGTTTGGAGTACGAGGCGCTGAACCACTACTTAGAAAGCACAAAAAATGGGGCACCTGGGTGGCTCGGTCTGTGGAGCCTCTCACTCTTGGTTTCGGCTCAGGTCCTTACCTCAGGGTGTGAGATCCAGCCGCAAGTCAGCAGAGTCTGCTTAAGATTCTCTCTCCCTCTCCCTCTGCTCCTCCTACTTTCTCTCTCTCCCCTAAAATAAATAAGTAAATATTTTTTTAAAAAGGAATGAAAATACGTTTCCTTCGTCCACGGGCCTCATTGCTCCGTCTCAGCCAGCGCTGGCGCCTCGTGTCCTTCCTCCGGCCGATCGGTAAGTGCCCGCTTGGCCCAGGGCCGGGGGGGCAGGTGAGCCCCGCTTACTCCCTGATGCTGGCACAGAAGGTTGGGGTGACCGAGAGAGCCTTCAAGTTCGGAGACGTTTTCAGATACTCGGTCCATCGCCCTTGGTGACCCGAGAACAGACGATGAGCCCACGTCTTGCTCTATCACGGCCACTGTGTAGTTCCCACGCTGCTGAGACTCTTCGCCCTCGGGGTGAGGATGAGGGGTGGCGGCCGAGGCCAGGCCGCTGCCCACCGTGAGCAGGTGCCCTCCGCGGACGGCCCCGCAGCACCTGCCGGAGCAGGTGCCTCCCTGGGTCTCCAGCAGCGAGCCCAGGTGCTGGGCGGCTGGGGGGAACAGGAGGCTCCCAGGCCCTCCGGCCTCACCCCTCGCTGTGGGAGCCCCCGGGAGGGCCGCGGGGTCCTGACGCCTGAACCTCAGCATCCCCCGCCTGCCTCACCTAGGGCGCCGGCCCTCTGTGTGCCCAAGGATCACTTACCCGGCGGCGGGCGGCAGCCAGAGGCCCCTCCACAGCAGGGGGCCCCTCCCGGGACTGGCCCACGCAGCACAGCTGCCCGATGCTACAGACGGAGCGAGCCCTTGCCCCGCGGCCCTTAGTCCATCCATCCCACGCCGCGAGCCGGAGCCGCTGACCCGGAGAGGCCGCCGCCCGTCGCAGCCCACGCGGCGCCTCCGCCCCACGGGGGAACCGGGCGGTCCCCGAGCCTCCCGCTGCCTCCTCTTGCTCCTTTGGTTTGGCAGGAGGACGCGGAGGGGGAAGAGGAGGGGGACATGAGGGAGGACGCGGGGGGACGCGGGGGGGGGGGACAAGGGGCGCGCAGAGGGGGACGAGGAGGGAAACGCGAAGGGGGACGCGGGAGGGGGGACGCGGAGGGGGATGAAGAGGGGAACGGGGCGTGGGGGGGACGCGGAGGGGAAAGTGGGGGGGACACAGAGGGGGACGGGGAGGGGGACGCGGGGGGGACAAGAAGGGGGACGCGAAGGAGGACGCGGGAGGGGACGCGGGGAGGCGACGCCGGAGGGGAACCCGGAGGCGGACACGGCGGGGGGACGCGGAGGGGGACGGGGGAACACGAAGGGGGACGCGGGGGGAGGGGGACTAGGAGGGGGACGCGGGGGGGACGCGGGGGGGATGGGGGACGCGGAGGGGGACTAGGAGGGCGATACGAAGGGGGATGAGGGGGGACGTGGAGGGGGGACGCGGGGGGGGACGCGGGGGACGAGGAAGGGGATGGGGGGACGCGGACGGGGACTAGGAGGGGAACGCGGGGGGGGACGTGGAGGGGGACGGAGGGGGACGGGGGGAACACGAAGGGGGACGCGCGGGGGGGACGCGGAGGGGGACTAGGAGGGGGACGCGGGGGGGGACTAGGAGGGGGACGCGGGGGGGCGGGGACGCGGAGGGGGAGGCGGGAGGGGAACGCAGAGGCTTACAGGGGGTGGGGGGGACGCGGTCGCGGGGCCACGTGACGGCCGAGCCCGGATCCCTCCCCACCCCGAGGCCCCCCACGCCGCTCCGAAGCCCCGGGAGTGGAAATCGGGATCGGGTCGCGGGCCTCCGTGTGTCGCCCAGCAGAGCCGAGCAGCCCGCAGGAGCCGCGCAGGGACGCGGGCCGGGGGTCAGGGGCGCAGAGATCCCAGGGGAGCCGGTGCTCTCCGGCTCGCGCGCTCCAAATGAGCTACTATTCTGTGCTTTCAAGACGGCTCACAGACGCCAGCCTGCCCCTGTCCCCCGCCCGTGTCCCAGCCCGTGTCCCTGCCCGTGTCCCTGACTGTGTCCCCGTGTCCCACCCATCCCTGCCCGTGTCACCACCCCTGTCTCCGCCTGTGTCCCCGCCCCTGTCCCAGCCCCGTCCCCGCCCGTGTCCCCACCCATGTCCCTGCCCCTGTCCCAGCCCCGTCCCCGCCCGTGTCCCCACCCATGTCCCCGCCCCTGTGCCTGCCCGCGTCCCTGGCCCTGTCCCCGCCGTGTCCCCGCCCGTGTCCCTGCCCGTGTCTCCACCCCTGTCCCCGCCCATGTCCCCGTCTGTGTCCCCGTCCGCACTCCAGCACTGAGACTTGCTTGACAGCCGGGCAGTGGGAGGCCTCCTGGGTCACATGGTACAGGGAGCAGGTGTCATGCAGGCCTCCCCAGCTGCAGAGCACTGAACCCCGGAGACGGGAACTTCCCTGTAAGATGAGCAGCCAAGCTCGTGGTAAAGTAGGAGAGACTCCACGCAGAGGGGAAAATGAGCGTCAGAAGTGGGGTTTGGGGACCCCCCGGGGGCGCTCAGGGGTTGGGTGTCTGCCTTGGGCCCAGGGCATGACCCCAGGGTCCCAGGATCGAGTCCCACACTTGGGGCTCCCTGCATGGAGCCTGCTTCTCCCTCTGCCTGTGTCTCTGCCTCTCTCTCTTTCTCTCTCTCTCTCTGCATCGCTCATAAATAAATAAATAAATTTTTTTTTAATGCATTATTGCTTCAGACTGTCCGACTGGCAGGTAGGGAAGGAGTAATCGAGGGTCTCCTTGCACTTTCCCCCGCAGGGTCCCCCGCCACCCCCTACCCCAACCCTCCCACAGCCCATGTCCCCGTTCTCCAGCTGCCTGGCCGGCTGTGGCCACACTGCATCCTGAGAACTAGTGGGACAGGGAGGGCCGTTAAGCCCATGACCCAGCGAGGAGCCAGGCTCAGCCCTTCAGCCCAAAGGCCCCAGGCCCGGGCTGGCAAAGGGATGGACTGAGCTGCATACTAGGAGCCGCGGCTACAGGCTGAAGACTTAACTCCACCGGGACGTTAGGGTGAAGTCCCTCGGTGCCCGTGGTCACCGCTGTCACATGCATGTTAGTGACCTCAGCGGGACCTGCGGCCCGGACTTCGTTCATGGTCAGGTGGCTGGGAAAGCCTGTACGAGCTTCGGCTCATCTGACCCTCCGCTTAACAGGTGAGCAAAGTACTGTTGTTATCCGCACCTTACAAACTCTAATAATAAAGCTTCAGAAGTGGGACACCTGGGGCTCAGCGGTGGAGCCTCGGCCTTGGGCCCAGGCTGTGACCCCGGGGTCCCGGGATCGAGTCCCACATCGGGCTCCCTGCAGGGAGCCTGCTTCTCCCTCTGCCTGGGTCTCTGCCTCTCCCTGTGCCTCTCATGAATGAATAAATAAAATCTTTAAAATATAAATATAAATATATAAATAAATAAAGCTTAGGAAGTAACTTGCCCAAGATCGCACAGAGGACGAGTGGCAAAACTGCTCACAAACCCAGATCTCACTGGCTCCTAAAAGCTGCCCTTCCCCACCAAGTTACACTGCCTTCCCTCTTCTGAAAGGAAAGCTGACAAGCTTCTCTATGTCTATAAAAGGAAAGAAACTTATATTTTTTTAAAAAATAAAATAAAAACTACAGCCAAGAGTAACTGTGCACTGGAGAAATGCAAGGACACCAGCGCAGCCGGGCAACCACAGCTAACCGGCCCCCCTCCGCCCCGGCCATGAGTGGCGTGGGTAGGAGTGATGGGAGTGTTACTTCACCTCTGCAGTCTTCCTCCCCAAAACCCATAACCCTGCCGCAACCATGTGAGAAACGTCAGACAAACGCACGCAGAGGAGCATTCTCCTGAATATATGACCAGGACTCCTCAAAGCCATCGAGATGGTCAAAAGCAAAGTCACGGAATCTATCAGAGCACAGAGGTGCCAAGGGAGACGTGACATTGAAGTGCCGACGCAGTGTTCAAGACGGGATCCTGGACGTTCAAGGAAAACGAGTGAAATCCAAACAAAGGCTGAAGGTCAGTTCCCAGTACTAAACCAGGGTCGACTCCTTAGTTGTGACAAATGTAGCACCCTAGTAATGCCAGATGCTAACAGTCGGGAAAACTAGGTGAAGGACGTACAGGAACTCTCCATAGGGTCTCTGTGACTTTTCTGCAAGTATAAAACTATTCTAAAGTAGGTCTGCTTGGGGGCATCTGGGTGGCTCAGTTGGTTACACATCTGCCTTAGGCTCAGGTCATGATCCCGGGGTCCCAGACGAGCCCCACATCAGGCTCCCTGCTCAGCGGGGAGTCTGCTTCTCCCCCTGCCCCTCCCCTGCTCATTCTCTTTCTCTCTCTCTCTCTGACAAAAAAATAAAATCCTTTTTAAAAATAAAATAAGTTTGTTTTAAAAGATATTTTTATCAACTATAAGAAACCATTGGATTACTGAAAACATAGAATCTGGTCTTTGATGATACTTGCGGAGTTAGTTTCCTTCCTGGGAAATTTTTGAAAGAGAACAAAGAATCCCGTATCCTGAAGATGTTAGATGTTCTTTTTCTTTTTTTTTTTTTTAAGATTTTATTTATCTATTCATGATAGAGAGAGAGAGAGAGAGAGAGGCAGAGACACAGGCAGAGGGAGAAGCAGCCTCCATGCAGGGAGCCCGACGTGGGACTCAATCCCGGGACCGCGGGGTCACGCCTTGGGCCAAAGGCAGGCGCCAAACCACTGGGCCACCCAGGGATCCCCCAGATGTTCTTTTCCTTGAAGCAGGAGATTGGACTGAATTGTTTCTTAACATCAATTCCAGATTTTTTTTTTTAAGGGGCTATAAATTGACGATTTGTATTAATTGTTACAATGACTCTTCAACCCAGAGTAACTGGGGAATATACCAAATGAGAAGCTAATTATTTATAATTATATGTCAGAGTTATTGCAAAGGTAATGAGTAAGTTCCTTAGCTGATGCACAGTAATTACATGTAACTTGGAACCGGTAAACCACGCACGCACAGATGCACCAAATGTCGCAGGACTCTCGCGCTCCCCACCCCACCCCACCCCCACCCCCGGTGTTGGCATTTTGTGTAGTTGAGCTGTGCTTCTCCCAGTAGGGGGCTCTGATGCCCGTCAAATGGAAAAGACACTGCGCCCTGAAGATAGAAATACAGGGATTCCGCTCTCAAGAGTTTGTAGGGTAACTTGGAGAAACAGTAAGCGTGCAGAAGTCTTCTCCAGTAATACTGGGACAGCAGGTGAGGGGAATTAGGCAGTAGAGACCAACATGGTGGGAGTAGGGGGTTTCCCAGAGGGAAGAACGTGAACTTTACCAGAAAACAGAGCCCTTAAACCTACGGATCACTGAAACCATATATCCCTCAATGAAAAGCAGGCTAGAAATGACAAAAGCAGAAATGCCTTATCCTAGACCAGACATGTTTTCCTGCAGTGTGGGAGGAATGTTCTTAGAGCATCATCTACTCACTGATTGACCACAAATGTACTATTCCACGTGGCTTTTCACAAGATCACTCATGCACTTAATTCCTTACCTAAACACAGCAGCAAGAGCAGCCTACACACACACACACACACACACACACACCACACACAGTGACCCCATTAAAATCCTTTAACACCCTCCCATTTCTATGAAGTCCAAGTATAGTACAAAGGTCTTAACATGATCGAAATCTATTGATCTAGTCCTTGACAACATCTTTCGTATTATCTTGTATTACTCTTCCACTCACTCCGTGTGCTCCAGCCTCTCTCTCCTCCTAGTTACTATTTATTCCTGGGATCTCAGCTCAAAAGCTTTCGCTTGGAGAAACCTTCTCTCACCCCTAGGTTTACGTGGCATCTTGCACTTTGCTTTCAGAGCTCTAATGATAGGTCTGCTCCTCATGCTAAATGTGGCTCTAAGCAACGGTTAGCATTAATAATTCACCTAGGTGGTTGTTAGATTGAGAGCGAGTCTCCTCTGTGGACTGCAAATGCTTTGGGATTAGGGCTCATGTTTTTATTCCCCATGTATCCCGGTGCCTAGCATAGGACCTGGCTTAGAGCAGGTTTTCAATACGTACTTATAGAATAAATGATTGAAAGGACAATTAGATTCTTGCCTGCTGTCCAGCTCATCCCTTACCAGTTTTAATTTTTTCACCCAAAAAGAAAAAAACGTTTCACTCAGGAACTAGAACTAGTAATATTAGGATATTATATACAAGGCTGAAAAAACTGGGGGAAATAACGTAGAAAGAAAAGCATTTAAATGTTAGCTATGAAATATGGAGGGAAAAAATAAAAGAAAAGAATAAGATAAGATGACATCGAACAAAAATTTTGTCATATTTGAGACAGGTTATCAGAGGGACATATTTTCTACAGAAATTTCTCCCAGAATGCCTGTGCTGACAGGGAGCACATTAGCGCCGCTCCCCCACCTCCCATGCTTTGGTTCAGGTTAAGCTGGGTATTATTATTATTGTTGTTGTTGTTGTTGTTGTTATTAATTATTAAACTAAGGGACCTGGAAAGCTCAGCTCAGCTCCTGACTCAGGTCAGCCTCTTCTTATCAGGGCAAGGTCCTAATGAGAGAGAAATCTATACTGCTTCTTCAATGGTATACACATCAAAAAAAGAAGAAGGAGGAGGAAAGAAAAAAATACCTCTAGACTTTATACTGACAATTCTGATTCAGGTTCAATACCACAAGGTTCTTAAATTACTTTTCTATTACATATGCACGCATCTCCTTTATGATGAGAAATCTGAATCTCAAGGACACAAGGAATGATAGAATGACAATATCTATTAATTATTCATTTATCCCATACCATGCACACAGTAGTCTCAGAAAAATAACACTTGGATTTCAGAATTTACTACTTCTGTTCAGATGAAAACCAATTCCCGCTGACCTCAGAGGAAGTGAAGCCAGAGAGAAAAACAATAAAAGGGAGCAACTTTGCCCACAATGTGTAAATTTTATGACATTTACTTCTCTTAAGTCCATCCTGTTTTCTAAAATGCTGAGTTAAGGTATTCAGACTAATGCTTCTCGCAAAAGCTTATTTTTTTAATGGGATAAAATTAAAATACATGTATTTTTAAATTATATATTATATATATGACATCTTAAAAGAATCAAAAAACTGACACAGTAGTAGTAAGGATTTAGTAGGCCTACAATGAAGGGAAATCAGGATCCCAGAGGTGCAAGTAAAGACAGAGGCTGCTTTCTCTCTGAGAGTAGTTATCCACCCTAAATATTTTGGATTTTTATTTTGCTGGCCTTCAGGAGAGAGAAAGAAAAAAGGCAAAGTCCAGAGGTGACAGAAAATAGGAAATCCAACAGGAGATTCACTCCTAACTATTTTAGATTACAAAGGGCTGCCCAACCCAAGCACACCAGTCCTGCCACAAAATTGCAGTTAAACTCTTCTGCAGCTCCTTTATTTTCTTGGAAGTTTCAAGTTTTGACTTTGGTTTGGAGTGGTCTTAAACTGGTAGTACCTCTAAGCACCTGGAATCAAGTGTAAATTCTTTCTGGAAAAAGCCAAATTTCTAGTAGGCGTCAGATAATTTATCCAATAAACTTTTCAAATCCAAGAAAGTCAAAGATAACCAGATACGTAAAGAAGGAGATGCCATAAATGATATCCAGTATAAATTGTGGACTACGGAAATACAGACTACAGTCTATAGACTAGCACAGTTTTACAAAGATTTCAAATCTTGGAATTATATAAATTTACTATATATAAATTTTCGTTTAACAATTAACATCTGAAGAAAAGGGGAAACTATCAAGAGAGTCACAGTTTTATAGTTTAAAGTATAAAACAGATTTTTAAAGGGTCAAATGGAACTTTTAGATATGAGAAATAAAATAACCAAATTTGAAAACTTACCAGATGGATCTTACAGCAGATTTGACACAGATAAAAAAAAATAATAATAAATGAACTGGGAAAAAAATAAAACTATTCCCAATGAGGGATGGAATGACAGATTGCAAGTGCGGAAGAAAAGGTAAGAGACATGAAGAATAAAGAAGACTACGCGTGTTTAATTAAAGTCCCAGCAGGTAAAAAGAGAAATGGGGCCAAAGCAGCATTGAAGAGATAATTAGATGAAAAATTGTTCCACAGAGTAAAGAAGCTTAGTGAATCCAAAGCAAGATAAATTTATAGTGCTAAAAGTGTACATTAGAGAAGAGAAAAAGTTTCAAATCAATAATCCAAGTTTTCACCTCAAGAACCTAAAGAAAAGTAAAATTAACCAAAAGCAAGAAAGGAAAGGAAGGAAATCATAAAAATCAGAACAGAAATGATGACATTGGAAACAGAAAAACAACAGAGAAAAATCAATGAAGCAAAGACCTGGCTCTTTGAAAAGATCAATAAAATTGGCAAATCTCTAGCAAGATTGACAAAGAAAGAAGAGAGAGGGCATGAATTACCAACATTAAGGATGAACAGACTAGCACTATAGGTCCTCCAGAGAACCAACGCACAATAAGGAAACACTACCAACAACGTACACACATAAAACTGACAACTTAGATGAAATGAACGAATTTCTCAACACACACAACTCAGCCAACATGAAATAGATAATTTGAATAACCCTACACCTTTTAAGGAAATTGAATCTGTAAATAAAAAATCTTCCCATAAAAGAAATCTCTAGGCCAAGAAGATTTCACAGAAATTTCTACAAAAACATTTAAGGAAGAATTAACACGAATTCTATACAATCTCTTCCCCATCAAGAGGACAGAACATCTGCTGATTCATTTGCTTTAGTTAGTATCACTGTGATACCAAAACCAGACAGAAAAGAATACGGAAAAAGAAAACTACAGATCAATGTCCCTGTTAAATATAAATGCAAAATCCTTGACAAAATATTAGTACAGAGAACTCTCAAAACTCAACAAGAAAACAAACATTCCAGTTAAACATGGGGAAAGACATGAGGAGACATTTGGCTGAAGACAGGCAGATGGCAGATAAGCACAAAAAAGATGTGCAGTATCATTAACCATTAAGGAAATGCAAGTTAAAACCCCAGTGGGAGAGTGGGGGGCACCTGGGGAGCTCAGTGGGTTATGTGTCTGCCTTCAGCTCAGGTCAAGATCCCGGGGCCTTGGGATCCAACCCCGAATCAGGCTCCCTGCTCAGCGGGGAGTCTGCTTCTCCCTCCGCCCTTTCCCCCCTCTCACATGTGCTTCCTCTCTCTCACTCATTCTCTCTCAAAAAAATAATGTATTCACTCAGCACAATATGCTCCAGTTCCATCCATGTCAAAGCAAATAACATTATATGATCTCATTCATTTGAGGAATATAAAAAATAGTGAAAGGGAATAAAGGGGAAAGGAGAGAAAATGAGTGGAAAATATCAGGGAGGGAGACAGCACATGAGAGACTCCTAACTCTGGGAGACAAACAAGGGGCAGTGGAAGGTGGGGTGGACAAGGGGGTTGGGGTGACTGGGTGACGGGCACTGAGGGGGGCACCTGATGGGATGAGCACTGGGTGATATGCTGTATGTTGGCAAATTGAACTCCAATAAAAAAATAATAAAAAATAATAATAATGTCTTTAAAAAAAAAAAAAACAGCATACAGCGGGATACTCCTACATACCTGAGAATGACTAAAATTTCCAAAAAAAAAAAGTATAGCAGTACAGCCAACAATGGTGAGGATGGAGAGAAAACGGAATCATTCACACATTGTTGGTGGGAATGCAAAACGACACATCCGCTCTGAAAAACAGTTTACCAGTTTCTTAAAAACTTAAGCATGTAGCTGTCCTACAAACCAGCAATTACATTCCTGAGCATTTGTCGCTGAGAAATAAAGACTTATGTTCATGCAAAAACCTACACCTAAATGTTCATTGAAGCTGTTTTCAAGAAAGCCAAAGCTTGGGAAGAGCCTCGTTGCCCTTCGGTGTGTGAACGGCTAAACCAACCGTGGAATATGCGCACCATGGAATGCCACTGAGCAACTAAAACAAATGGGCAATCGAGACAGAAGACATCCTGGGTAAGTCTCCAGGGAGTTACGCTGAGTGAAAAAAGCCCATCCCATCAGGTTATATATTGAATGATTCCATTCACATGACATTCTTGAAACAACAAAATTATAAACATGGATAAGAGGCTAGGGGTTTCCAGGGACTAATGAGATGGGAGCAGAAGTGGGGACAGCTATAAAAAGGCCGCACAAGCAATCCAAATAGTGACGGAATTGTGCTGTATCCTGACCGTATCGATGCCCATTTCCTGGTTATACGTTGTACTATTGTTTTGCAAGATGTTATCATTGAGGAAAACTGGGCAAAGGATACACAGGATTGATCTATGTAATCACGTTTGAGTCTATAATGATCTCGGAATAAAAGGTTAAATTCAATAAATGGGTAGACCTTACTGTCTTTAAAAAGTGCTCGTTTTTAAGAAGTTTTAAGTAAAATTTGAAACTAAAATTCCATATGAGGGATCCCTGGGTGGCTCAGCGGTTGGGCATCTGCCTTCAGCTCAGAGCGTGACCCCGGGGTCCTGGGATTGAGTTCCGCATCGGGCTCCCTGCATGGAGCCTGCTTCTCCCTCTGCCTGTGTCTCTGCTTCTCTCTGTGTGTCTTTCATGAATAAATAAATAAAATCTTTTAAAAAATAATAATAGTAAAATTCCATACGATATCAAGAATGGAGAGTGCCCCAGGTATCTATTGTATAGATAGATATAGATATAGATAATTTTGAGAACATTGTATAATAAATGTTCTCAAAATTCAGCAACCTTAAGAACATTCATTTTATTTTACGCAGGACTTTGTAGGACAGGCCTTCAGGAAAGGCTCAGCTGGGGGCTTTGTCTCCGATGCATGTGTCCGTTCCCCGGAGTGGCTAGGGCTAGAGCCTCCACTTCCAGAGCCTCCTTCCCTCACTCCTGGTGCCTTGATGCGTCTTGCGCTCTGGCTCTACCCTATGTCTTCTCCCCCAGGGCCTCCACACAGCCAGGTTTTCTCACAGATTAAGAGCCCTGGGCTAGCTGCACTTACATGGTGGCTGGCCTCGTGGAGGTGGGCAGGTCTTAGACCAGTAAGAGCTACACCTGGAACAGGCAGGCGTGTCACTTCTCCATAGTCTATTGGCCAAAGTTATCATACAGCTTTCCTACTCAGAGTCAAGGTGGTGGGGAAAGAGATTCCCCCTCTTGAAGCAAGGGGAGATAATATTGTGGCGATCCTTGGGAAATACAATCTGACTCAAGGGGGGAGTGCAGAATTCGTAAAGGGAGAAAAAGTTGATATATGCATTAAAAATTCAAGGATAACCCCCAGAGGCATAGAATGAAGACTGTGTAGCTCTCATCAATGCAGAAGAAAAAAGTGCATGAAGAAAACCTGATCCAACAGAAAGCAAAAACCAAAAATTAGAAGCAAAGAGAAAGCACGATAGTACGATAACAAAAACAAATCCACATTTATCAGTAATCACAATAGGTACGTATTAAAGTTGAAAGTCCTCAAGTTGAGTACTCTGTTATTTATAACAGAAACAGATTTAATACAGAAAGGTTGGTAATCAAGAGTAAAAGGAGAAGAGGGGAGTAAAAAGAAATGTTTATCAGGCAAAAATCACCAAAAGAAAATTCATACTTACTAATAACATAAAAGAAACTACTATGAAAACTACTTAAAAACAAACTAAAAATTTTATACTGAGAAAGATAACAAAGCCACAGAAGATATGAGATGGATAAACTCTAAGATATACCCTCACTTTGGTCAGGATAAACTAGTGTGTGTGGAGTAACAAACAACCCTAAAATTTTGGTGGTTTAACACAACAGAAGTATATTTTTCACTCTCATCACGTGTCCAACACGAGTTTGCAAGGAGTTCTGTTCCAGCACCGCTCAGAAAGTCCAGGTGACGGAGGCTCACCGTCTTGCAGCTCCGCTTTCAGGGACACCCAGTATCTTTGGTCAGGCAAGGAAGAGCTGGCTGGGAGGGTCACGTACAATCTCTAAGATGCTTCGTCCCAGAAGTGACACACATCACTTGACTCTTAGCCCGTCAGTGAGAACTTGCAACCAGAACGTTCCTAGTTGCAAGGGAATGAGGGAAGTCTGGGCAAATGGATACTCGATTCGCTAAAAACGTTTGTGCCGCAGCCTCCTAAGGACATAGCCTAAGAGGATAGAATCACCAAAAATTGCAAAGGAAAAATGAAACTCCACTAATACGGTGAAGATTTCAGCACCCCTTTCTCAAGGACCGAGTTAAAAAATAGTTTTATGCTTCAAATTCTTCTATTAGAGAATAATTCATCTGTGTCTCGAAACCCTACATTTTCAGTGATTTCCTATTAAAATCCATTTGATCACCTGAGGGAGAAGAAGGGAAGGAGTAGATGTGGTGACCAGATCCCTCGCAATCTGAAAGCAAGACCCAGTGGGCATGAGTCTCAGGATGGGGAGGTACGGGTGGGGGCAGGGGCTGTACCACAGATAGGAAGAGCGCACAGGAAGGGGGAGAAGCACATTTTATAATTTTGCCAACGTTATTCAGCAGGAGATGGAGGGAGTATGAAAAAGCAAAAGGGGGAGATTAAAGCACAAGCATTAAGTTGCATAATTAAGATGGAGATTTACTTTATGTAACTGCCATAAGCAGTTGTAACCTTGGCAACCACAGTCAACAAGCGTCATTACCCTGTGACCACCTAAGCTTAGGTGAGCGGTTGTCAGGATTGAATTGCCAGGAAAGGCGTGATTTTCCGATTTTCCCTTTTTTTTTTTTTTCTGGAATGGGAGTACAAAACTCACATGTAATTAAACCACCAATGTTTATTTAATTATAAATGTAAATATGTGTATATAATTATACCAAATACTGCAGCAAACAGAAACCAGAGTAGATTACTAACCTCTTATGAGTTGCCCTGCTTCACAGCTTACATAAAACTTTTGTTTTTATTATCTTACCTGGTCCTTACAACAGACTCGGGGGACATGTCTGTTAGTTTATCTGTCTGTCCTGTATAGTATGTGTTGTTCCAGGAAGGATTTAAGAGCGCTTTAAGAAATTCACAAATTAAAAAATTAAAAAGAAAGAAAAGAAGTTCACAAATTACAGCAAGATATCAGAAAATACGTGGGAAAACATATGATACTTTGCTAAATAAGAGAAGCCAATTACAAAACACCATAATCCAACTTATACATATACACACCCACCTCTTAACAAAGTTATCATGACTAGTGAAATTATGAGTGGTTTTAATGTTTTCTATTTTTTTATTTCTTCCATTTTTGATAAATGATTTGTCTTGTAATGAAAGAAAAAAGTCATACTTAATGAAACAAAGATCTAAATGAAGAAGAAGAAAAAGGGGGATAGAGAAAAAAATACTCCTTCATAGCTTCTCCAAGGATAGAGGATGGAGTAAGGGATGAAATTCAAAGTTCAAAATATACCAACACACCTATCAGAATGGCTAGAGTCAACAACACAAACAAAAGAGATCGGCAAGGACATGGAAAAAGGGGAACATTCTTGCATTGTTGGTGGAAATGCAAACTGGTGCAGCCACTGTGGAAAACAGTATGGAGATTCCTCAAAATGTTAAAAGTAGAGCTACCTCACAATCCAACACCTGCATTACCTAAAGAATACAAGAACACAAATTCAAAGGTATACACGCACCCCTGTGTTTATCTCAGCACTATTTACAATAGCCAAGATATAGAGGCGGCCCAAGCCGCCAGCGATTGATGAATGGATGAAGAAGAAGTGGTGTGTGTGTATATATATATATATATATATATATATATATATATATATATATGATGGAATATTATTCAGCCATAAAAAGAAGGAAGTCTTGCCATTTGCCACCACGTGGATGGAGCTAGAGAGTCTAATGCTAAGTGAAATAAGTCAGAGAAACAAAAATACCAAACAATGTCGCTCATATGGGGGAATTTAAGAACCAAGCAAAGGGGAAAAATGAGAGAGGGAGAAAATGAGGAAGAGACTCTTTAACTACAGAGAACAAGCTGATGGTTACCAGCCGGGAGGTGGGGAGGTGAGTTAAATAGGTGATGGGGATGAAGGAGGGCACTCGTCTTGGGGCGCCTGGGCAGTGCAGTCGGTCGAGCATCCGACTCCTGGCTTCAGCTCAGTTCTTTTTTTTTTTTTTTTTCAGCTCAGTTCTTGATCTCATGATCGTGGGACTATGCCTCATGTGGGGGGGCTCCACACTCATTGCAGAGTCGCTTGAGATGTTCTCTTCCTCTTCCCCCGCCCCTGGCTCATGCTCTCTATCTCTCTCTGAAATAAATAAATAAATCATAAAAACACAAAACAAAAAAAGGAGCGCACCTGTCACCATAAGCACCAGCGCGCTGTATGGAGGCGTTGGATCACTATACCGTACACCTGAAGCTAATGGAACACTGCCTGTTAACCAACTGGAATTACAATTAAAACTTTTTAAAAACAGATTTTTTTATTTTAAAAAATAATAATAAAGACTAAAATAGACCAAAGGCAGGCATATAATTGCCAGAGGAGATCACAAATTAGATCTTAACTTCTAAAGAAAGGGACACCTGGGCTGTTGGGCACTTCACATCGTCCATACGTAAATCCTCACGAGTTGCTCAGAAGTACAACGGTTTTTCAATCTTTAAGAATGGTCAGAAATCTCTCTCAAGGGATAGTATACACAACGTGCTTGCAAAGGAAACAAGAAATTCAGATGAAGTAATTTGCCTAAGTAAGGTGAGGCCAGTTGTAGGGGGCAGCCTGTGCCCGCATGGACCAGCTTGCGAAGGACACTACCGACCAGCGAGACAAGCCGAGAAGGAAGGATGAGAAGGCAAAGTTGCCCGGGATTCAGCATCGGGATTCACGGATGCCGAGCCCCTGATGAACTGAACGATGGCAACACACAGCAGAGTCTTTCTCAAACATTCGGGGTGGAGGGATGTCCCCGTGAAGCCCCCTGTTAAAACCTCCCTTAGCGCCCGGTCACATTTCATCTGGTGCCAATTCAAAGACCGCATTTCAAAATACGGTGGTGAACGTACTGTTGCATCTCTTGGTGGACAGGACTCTTCCTGGGTGGCCCGGGGGCTCAGCCGGTTAAGCGCCTGCCTCCGGGTCAGGTCGCCATCCCCGAGGCCCGTGAGCGAGGAGCACAGGAGCCCCACATCAGGCTCCTCCTCCCGCCCCTCACCCTGCTCGTACTCTCCCTCGTGTACCCTCTCTCGCTCCACTAAATACATTAAAATCTTAAAAAAAAAAAAAAAAAAACGGAAGAAATTCTTTCTAACTTGTTTCACTCTTTGGTGTTTCACTCTTTAGTTAGAGATAATTTAAAATAAAACGTTAAGATGCCAGCCAGCCCATGAACCTACCTTGACTTCCTGTAATAGGGCATGTTTTCCACGAGACTATATACCCCATCCCACAGCTCTATCTACAATGCGACATCTGACTCTCGGGGCCCCCTGAAGATACTTCCACCCATCGGATGCACTGGAGGTGATGTTAGGTGGCTTCCAAGACTAGATCATAAGAGGCGACACAGCTTCTGCTGGGCTTTCTCTCGAGGGACATGTGACTTGGAAGAGCGAGCTGATACCCATGACAGTGGGCTATCTTGGAGCCATCATGAAGGCAATGCCCGGGGAGCCCCAAATGGCTTCACTCCCAGCCGTTCTTCTCTTCCCAGCCCAAGCATCAGACAGCAAAGTAAGATTTCAGATGAACCCCGCTCACAGCCTTCAAGCTGCCCAGCAGAGATGAGCTAAATCACAGATCCATGAGCAAAATAATGTGATTAATGAGAGCCACTAAGGTTGGGGATCATGTGTTCAGCGGCAGTTGATAACTCATGGAATCTTGTACTTATTTAAGAGGTTGCCTTCTGGAAGCAGAGAGACAGTAGGTGGAAAACAGGAGTATGAGGTGGAATCCAGAATGGGTGTTTGGGGTGTGAAGACATTAATTATGACAGGTTCAAAGCTGACAGATATGATGAATGACTTAACTGTGGTGAACCTCCAGGCAGCCTCTGCGGGAGTTACCATGATAGGAGGAGGCAGAGAACAGCATCTGCAAGCAGAGGTAGTGCATTGGCCAGAAAGTTGGGGCGGGGGTGCCGGACATAGGGCTGGGGACACTGCAGGCACACCTGCCAGCGTCCCTAAGGGCCGTGCCCAGTTCCGTTCATCATCAGTGAGGCAACAGGGACCCCGTCTGTGCCGTCCACGGCCCCAGCTTCAGCTCCTACTATGCTTGCTACAGCTTCCTGCATGCGTCCCTGGAAACGTGCACCTCTCTTCTAGATCTCTCTACCCCTTGACCTCTTGCCTGGATTCAACTTCTCACTCCATTCATCACCTGATTTTACCCTGACTTACGTGGACATTCTTCTTGTCTGTCCAGGCCACAATTCCTATGGTCACTTAACTGGTACGATTGGATTCCATTTATCTCTTAACCTCTGCCAATCACATTACTAAAGTCATGGTAATAACATGTACCAAATTTTCTTAATTCTTTGCCCATTTTAGATATTTGAGTTGTTTCAAATTATGCATTTTTTAAATAAATGACTGAGGATGAACATCCTTGAATATAAATGTTTGTCTCCTTTCCTAACTTTTTCCTTAAATTTGCTAGAATTTGGAATTACTGGATCAAAATGTGAATACTATGACATGCATAGATTTAAATCAGGAAGACGCTAATGATATTTACTCCCACCCCCACCGTGATGCCTCAGTCTACTCTGCTGCAATAAGCAGCCCCATCCTGGAAAATCAAATGACTCTCACAGCTCTTAGGACTCATAAACATGCAGTCAGCCTAGCGTCCCTTAGGCAATAATATGATGATGTCAAGATCTTTTTAAAGAAACAATCCTTGGGCAGCTGGTTGGTCAGTCAGTTACGTGTCTGCCTTTAGCTTAGGTCATGATCCCAGGGTCCTAAGATTGAGCCCCGTATCAGGCTCCCTCTCCCTCCTCACTCCTCCTGCTTGTCCTCTCTCTCTCTCATTCTGTGTCAAATAAACGAATAAAATCTTTAAAAGAAGAAAAGAAACAATCTAGAAGTTTGAAATGTATGAAAAATAAAACAAGAAAGTCAAGGAAGAAAGCAGTGCTAAAGACTAACATGAAAATATGCTGAGTCTACAGCCATTAGAAATGACAAATACCCACCATTTGCTTCAAAGTGGATGGAACTGGAGGGTATTATGCTGAGTGAAGTAAGTCAATCGGAGAAGGACAAACAGTGTATGTTCTCATTCATTTGGGGAATATAAATAATAGTGAAAGGGAATATAGGGGAAGGGAGAAGAAATGTGTGGGAAATATCAGAAAGGGAGACAGAACATAAAGACTCCTAACTCTGGGAAAAGAACTAGGGGTGGTGGAAGGGGAGGAGGGTTGGGGGTGGAGGTGAATGGGTGATGGGCACTGAGGGGGGGCACTTGACAGGATGAGCACTGGGTGTTATTCTGTATGTTGGTAAATTGAACACCAATAAAAATTATCTTATTAAAAAAAAAGAAAATATGTTGAGTCTAATAAACAATGATGGGGATGCAAAGCAGAACAATGGGATATCATTTTTCATCCATCATCTTGGCAAAGTCTCCAGACTAAAAAAGTCCAGGATTAATGAAGATATGGGGAAACACCTTGACAGAAATCTTTGAGTTAAAATCATTTCAATAAACTTACTTATTAGTGATAGCCATGTACTAATTCTTGATTTGTCAAAAATAACATCAGTTAAAATTTCAGATTATCTGGAGGATGATCTGAAAATATCAAAAATTTGAATATGTAACCTTGACCTTGCAAGTCTGTTCTAGAACTTATTCTAAGAAGGTAACCAGACAAGCGTGGAAAAATGTGTTTATCGACAAGGATGTTGTTTTCAACATTATTTATCATCGTAGGAACTGGATACACCTAGAGTCCAACAACGGTGACTTTATTAAGCTCATTAGGCCACATACACAAACACACAGTTTTACTAAGTTACTAAGCAAATCTTCAGAAGATGTGTTATTTTTGGACACAGGTCAATGTCACATGGCAATATAAACATTTCTACAAGCTCTTTTTTGCTTTTCACAAACTCCTAATGGACTGACTTGAAAATATGCCCAAGACATCACATATTGAATTAAAAAGATGCTATAGAAAAAAAAAACTTATATCACATTCTTTCTTCCTTCCTTCCTTTCTTGTTTCTTTCTGTGTGGCATACTGCACAGGTACAGATCTCACATCTACTAGTAGTTATCTCTGGAAGAAGATACCATGATAGAGATTTCTACATACTTAGGAGTTTCTGGGTTTTTTTACAATGAACTTTCAGACTTTTTATAACCAGCAAATATATTAAAGGCATTTCCATTTATTAAACAAGCCATTCCATATTGATTTCCTCATTAAGCAAATGGTCATTGAAGGCACACGTCCAGCCTGACAGGCTCTCCTGGACAATGAAGCATAAGATGAGTAAGAAGTTCTTGGAATCTAGGAGGAAAGGCAAAGAATGGTCCTGTTACATGACCTTGCTAGATTTCCACGTAGGTGAATGAATGATGCTTTGTGAAGGAAATGTCAAATCCAGCTGGAACCCCATGGGATCCTGAGGATCCTCACCGGCTGAGGTCTTCATGGACGGAATGTGCTACCGTACAGGTTTCGGTAAGAAGCCAAGAGTGCAGAAAAGAGGAGAAAGGATGAGTCATCATGTTTAGTGTTCAGGAGCCCTGACCCCAGGTCTCTGGCCTTAGGCCGGGACAAGTGCTCTGTTAGAGATTGTGACAGCCTCCCAGGCTGAGGTGGAGGCACTCAGAGGCAGGTGTGATGACATCCTTTGAAGTAGAAAGCATGCTCTTCTTCCCAGAACATTTGGTATTTTCTGGACCCAGGTCAACGTCACATGGGAGTATAAACATTTCCTATAAGCCTTTTTCCTTTTTACAAACTCTGTGCGACTGACACGCGGATTGTCTCCTCTGTACATCAAAGACAGAATCATCAACTGTTTACTAGAAGAAGGAAATTGAAGTTTTCCAGGACCTGCCTGCAGAGCAAATCTTCACTATGATGGAAGCAGACCACGAGGGGCCACTCCTGCAGGGCCTCGGGGAATGCCACCTGCCTGAATATCTTCGGCAGGGCTCAGGGAGGCCTGGCCTCCAGACTTCAAAGGCTCAAGCTTGCGTTTTTACATTCAAATGGCATCTCTTGGCCTGCCTCTCATCCATTCCTTGCACACTGATGCCTTTTTAGCAATTTTTCCCAATTTGAGAAGACACTGCTGCACATGCAGAGAGAACTTTGTTTTTACTTCATTTTTCTGGCTTTAAGAGGGCTTACATTCTTCTAGAAACTAAATTATTGCCATGTTGCTAATTACTATAATTTCTTAGTCCCAGCCAGCTTTGCAGGATTCAGAAACATGTTGCTGCTCATTGGAGACCCTCTCAGAGCTCATCCTCACCTGCATTACATGCCGCGGAACTGAAAAAAATCCTGAAAGAAGCCCAAAAAGTGAGAGCATCCAGAGCAGTGAACAGTATCCCAGGCCTTTCCTCCCTATGTAAATCTGGTCATGAATTCTTTGCCGGGCTCAGGGGCTCAGAGATTCTTCCCAGATTGTGAGGGAAGAGGCCCCTGCTTCCCCAGCTCAGCGAAGCCGGGGGCTGACTCAGCCGTGTTCCAGGCCCCATGCCTGACCCGACAACCTAACAGTAACCAGCCACCGATAAACTGGCTTTGCACTGACTGAAGCTACTCCATCAACCCGTCTCATGCTTATTTGGTATTCACTGTGCCCGTATTGCTGAGCATAAAAGAAAAAAAATCGGGGCATCTGGGTGGCTCAGCATGTGAGCATCTGCCTTTGGCTCAGGTTGTGACCCCAGGGTCCTGGGATCGAGTCCCGCATCGGGGTCCCTGCAGGGAGCTCCCTCTGCCTGTGTCTCTGCCTCTCTCTGTATGTGTCTCATGAATAAATAAAATCTTTAAAAAAAATAAATGAATGAATGAATGAATGAATTAAATAAATAAATAAATAAATAAATAAATAAATAAATGTGGCTTCACGCGGACGTATGATTAGGGGCTGCTATGATCGGAGGCATATAGGACGCTGCATCCTGTTCGCTTACAGCCCTAAAAGAACAACGAGACAAACAAAACATTGGCAGTGGCCGCATAGAATGCCTTCGTTAGTTATATTCCAAAATTATTTAAACATCCCTTTTATGATGTCCTCAGGTGGCTCTAGATGCCGCCTTTAGAACTTGTCGACCCAGGTAAGTGGAGCAGCTAATGCACCAGCTTGGAAGTGCACAAAGGCCTGAGCAGACGTGTCGCAGAAGAGGAAACGTGGCAGAAGAGCCAACACTGGAGGACGCTCGGCCCCCAGGAAACGCAGTTTAAAACAATAATGACATTTCATATTTCCGCCCATCAAAATGACAGATTTCTTTATTCACTGTAAATTTTCGATCTTTCCTCGCACTTTATTTTTGGCCTGCTTTTCCCCACTTAGCAATTTGTCTTCTAAACATGACTCTGAATGAAATGAGTAAAATAAATACTGAAAAAAAAATGTGATACGCTTGGCCAGATCCTGCCTCGCTGACGGCTGTGTCATCTGAGGAAGAAAGCTGGCGGTATGAAGAGTCGCAACGATTTTCAAAGACTGACCTTCGCTTCAGTTTGACTTCTGACGTTTTCTAAGGAAGTGATCCTGCTTGAGGAAGCACAGTGTTGAGCATAGGATCTGAAATAACAAAAAGTAACGCGACGTAATCGCTTAGAAGAGGGTCCGTAAACCGTGGCCTGTGGCCCAGATGTGACCCACGGCTTGTTTTTGCAAATACAGTTCTGTTGGAACACAGCCACATTTATTCGTTTACTCATTGCTCATGGCTGGGTTTGCACGACGCAGGCAGTGCTTGAGCAGTTGTAAAGAGATTTATGTCTCATGGAGCCAAAACCACTTACTGTCTGGCCCCTCAGAGGAAGAGTATGCTCCTTCCTACTTCAGATTGGGTTTTGGGGTTAGTAAACTATGCCCCAGGTAATTCCTAGACTATTTTGCAGCCTTTGAAAAAAATATTCATGAGGAGTTTGCAAAAAAAAAAGGGGGGGGAGAAATGTTTCATGCTATGAGAAAAATAAGAGAATACAGAATAATAGGAACTATATAGTTGCAATAATGTAATCATGATAGTTACCGTCATTTTAAAAAGACTGCAGGAAAAAATAAATAAATAAATAAATAGATAAATAAATAACTGCAGGAAAAAATAAAATAAAATAAAATAAAAATAAAAATAAAAAAGACTGCAGGGAAGTATGATGCAAGGCTAATGCTATTTATCTTTGAGCGATGGGTAAGACATGAGATTTTAATTTTGCACTCTCTCTACTTCTATGCTTTTTTTTTCAATTTATGTTCATCAATTATTCAGTGTATGTTAATGAACACATTTCACTTGAAAGGATAATAATAAAAATCAATTTTAAAGTTGAAACTAGTGTTAAGTGAGCCTCCAGTGGACTAGATTTTACAGACGCTTAGATTAGAGACCCGAGTGTGCATCGTGATTCCTATCTTCCCCTAGCACTGCTGGCCCCCCAAACTCCTACTTGGTTGAGTTACAGATTTTATTTCCATTCACATTTGTATGACTGGAAGGGGCCTTCTCCATTTCACTCTCCTCTGGTGGGCCGACGCGGGTCTGCCCCATTTCTGGACCCTGCCCCGTTCTGTAAGAGAAAAGGGGGCAAAGAGGGAAGTCTAGATAAGGGAAAGAAACACGTCGAATTCTGCTAAGGAGTGTTGATCATCCTGGCACTGAGTCGGGACCTCAAAGTTCCTTTTCCTTCATTATCTGCTTGTGACTTGATACCAACTCCGAGGGAAAGGCCGATGAGCTGAAATAAATGGTGACAACCTAGACCAGAGAAGGAAGAAGCAGAAGTGAGACTTCCAGGGTAGGCAGAGAGGAGCGGGGGAGACGGTGGTAGATGACTCCTTCCTTCCTTCCGACATGGACTCCACGGAGAGATCTGGTTTTCGTTCCCTTGTAGATGTGAGGATGTGAACTTAGTTCAAAACTGCAATAAAACTGGGGCCCCTGGGTGGCTCAGCAGTTGAGCATTTCCCTTCGGCCCAGGTCATGACCCTGGGTCCTGGAATCGAGTCCCACGTCGGGCTCCCTGCAGGGAGCCTACTTCTCCCTCTACCTGTGTCTCTGCCTCTCTCTGTGTCTCCCAGGAATAAATGGATAAAATCTTAAAAAAAAAAAAACTACAATAAAACTTTTGGTTTGGCTAAAAGACTGTCTTATAGTTCAACCCCATCAAGCCTTGAGAGTGCAGCGAGTGAGACACAAAGTGAGAACAAAGTCAAACTAAAAAGAGGAGGTCAGCCAAAGTGGCTTCACTTCCCATAATCACTTCCTATTATCTGTAAGGCCTGGAAAAATTGCAGAATTAAGCTTTCTGAACTGATGGGGGAGGACACCAGTTCCTCATTCTTCAAGGATAAAGGATCAGGGTTGCCGATTCCATTCCAATTAGACACAAGTCACTCCAGACCACCAAGCGGACTCAGGCCCTCATTCCTGCCCCTGCCCAGCGTGTGTGCACACATCCTCCCTGGGAGGGGGTGAACCCCGGGCAGCTGTGGGGGGGCAGCATGGAGGAGTGAGCACAGAAAGTGAGGCCCACACGTCCTCATCGACCGATTTGGCATTTACTAATCACATCTCATGCCGTAGCCCCATGAACAAATTAAAATTTAATTCCCTTCCTTGGAACCAATAGCTGCAGCTAAGAGCATCACTGGCTCTCTTTGCATCTCTCTTCCTTCATGAAAAATTTCCCAAAATACAAAGTGAGGCCTAGAAAGGGAGCTTGACCTGGAGGGACTCCCATTCATTTTGTCAACGAAGGTTTATTGAGCATCAACTATGTGCCAAGCACGGTTCTAGGCTTTGGGGATACAGCAGAGAGAAAATAAATAAAGATTCCCCACACTTGTGGGACTTAGATTTGGACAGGGGCGAGGGACTCTGGAGAGCAAAGGTAATAAGTAAATTATGTTGGAAGATAATAGGTGATGTGGACAAAAAGGAAATAGGAGGAAAAAAAATAGGAGAGGGTCAGGGAGATTGGGAGGAGTGGGTGTGGAAGGGTCTGTCCACATCATCAAATAGGATGGTCAGGACAAGCCTTATATTTTTTTCAAAAAAGATTTTATTTATTTATTCATGAGAGACAGAGAGAGGCAGAGACACAGGCAGAGGGAGAAGCAGGCTCCCTGCAGGGAGCCGGACACAGGACTCGATCCCAGGACCCCAGGGTCACGCCCTGGGCCAAAGGCAGATGCTCAACCCCTGAGCCACCAGTCACCCCAGGACAAGCCTTATTAAATAGGTGAGCAAAGACTTGAAGCCGCTGAGAGTCAGGAAGTAGCGGCCCTCCTGCTCTGAGCTCATACCTTTCCAGACATTCCTCCCAGGATCTTCATGACATAGCGGTCAGTGTGTGACCCAGTCTGGCCTCTTTTCCCACAAACTAACAGAGAAACCGTGTCAAGCCCAAAGGGAAAACAATCACTACAATTGGGGCTTGAGCAGGGACTGCGTTTTCTTTCCTGTGTCTTTCTAGAGCCTGGCGCGTAGACACCGCTCGATTAATCTTTGTTGAGTGAATGGCTAGATGATTACCTGCCACCTGTAAATAATGCGCAGTTCGAGACACAGTGCCAAGGACACGGGAGCAGGGCTTCAAGTAGGTTGCCCTCATTTCCTTAACTGACCCTCCCCTTCCCGCTGTGCTCAGCAGGAGCTCTGGGGGCCCAGCACAGAAGTGTAAATCGCTGTGCTGGGACAAAGGGAAGTGGTTGGGAACATTTCTCCAGGGTGGCAGCACCTGTTTTATCTCGCTGTGTCAACAGCTTTGTTCTATTTATATCAACTTATTAACCGTCTATGCAGGACCGATTTTGTGTTAGCCAGGCCCAGACCCTATAGGGATGAAAGTTCAGTAGTGTGCAGTGGTGGGCAGCCTCGAGGGGGGTCCTAGGGATCCTTGTCTCCGGGGAGTCATGCCCTGTGGGAGCCCATCCTTTGCAGTGTGGCCTGGATCTGCTAACTGGCTCACCTCCAAGAAACACAATATAGCAGAAGTGATGGGGCCCCACTTTCAAGATTATGCTGCAAAAAGACTGTAACTCTAGTCTTGCTCGCCGCCTCTCACTCTCTTTCTCTCTCTCTAGCCCTTGCTCTGAGGGGAGCAACCTGCCATGCTGTACGTGGCTGTACGGAGGGGTCCACAGGGCCAAGAAGTGATGTCTCTGACCAGTAATAGCCTGCAAAGACTTGAGGCTCTCGCCTCCCAGTGAGTGAGCTTTGAAGCAGGTGCTTTTGCAGTTGAGCTTTGAGAAGACCAGGGCCCCCGCAATACCGTGAGTGCCATTTATGAGAAGTCCTGATGCAGAGGACTCAGCTAAGCTGTGCCTGGGTTCTTGACTCTCAGAAACTATGAGAGGGTAAACGTTTGTTATTTGAAGCCACTGAGTTTGGGGGTTATTTGTTATGCAGCAGTAGATAGCTAACACACGATTCACCCTCAAAATAAAGTGAGTGGCACATGAGGGATAAAAACAAAGTATTGGGGGTAGAGGGGGTTCACAGGAATAAGACATAGATGACTGCAGATTATTTTAGGACATAAATTTACATAGCTCTGTACACTCCACTGAGTGCTTCCACAACTATCTCATTTGATCTTTACAATAAGCCTAAGGGTGGGCAGCCCAGGTGGCTCAGTGGTTTAGCACCTGCCTTTGGCCCAGGTCCTGATCCTGGAGTCCTGGGATGGAGTCCCACGTCGGGCTCCCTGCATGGAGCCTGCTTCTTCCTCTGCCTGTGTCTCTGCACCTCTCTCTCTCTCTTTCTCTCTCATAAATAAATAAATAAAATATTTTTTTTAAAAAAAGCCTAAGGGTGATACTATGTGATCTACCCAACATTAAATATTAATTGATCTGGTCATTCAGTAAAAAATTTTTTAATTTTTATTTATTTATGATAGAGAGAAAGAGAGAGAGAGGCAGAGACATAGGCAGAGGGAGAAGCAGGCTCCATGCACCGGGAGCCTGATGTGGGATTCGATCCCGGGTCTCCAGGATCACGCCCTGGGCCAAAGGCAGGTGCCAAACCGCTGCGCCACCCAGGGATCTCCATTCAGTAAAAATTTTAAGTGTCAAATATGCACCTGTGATCAGTCCAAAGGAAACCTATATAAGCCATACTAAGTGTCCTCAGAGAACCCAAATAGTAATACATTAAATAAACAATAAATAGATCAGTAGACCCTACGGTCTAATATATTAGAGGCCATAAAGAGGTATGCACAGAGTATTCGATAATTCAAAGGCGGAAATGATGAATTCTTCCAGAGAACCTAAAAAATACTCAAACATTGATTCCTCTTTTTCTGGCCTTATTGTGACACATTTGGCAAATAAAAATCATATATTTTTAAGGTTATACAATGTGATTTTTTTTTGTTTTTAGTTTTTTTTTAATGTGTTTATTTGAAAGAAAGAGAGAGAGAAAAAGCATGAGCAGGGGGAGGGGCAGAGGGAGAAGATGGACCTCATGCCGGGCTCCAGCCCAGGACCCGGGGATCATGACCTGAGCCAAAGGCAGACACTTAACTGACTGAGCTGCCCAGGTGCCCCCAGTGTGATGTTTTGATGTACGTATACATTGTGAAATGATTGCCATGAGCAAGCCAATTACCATATCACCTCACACGGTTCCCATTTGTGTGTGTGGTGAGACTACTTCAGATCGATTCCCTTTAGCAAATGTCAAGTATACAGCAGGTATTGCTAACTATAATCATCATGCTGGACATTAGATCGTCAGAAGGATGAGTTGGAAGTTTACCAGATTATTGGATCCCAGAAAGGTTGGGAAGGGAGGGAGAGAAGAGCATCCCAGGCAAATGGAGATGGGGCCCCGTGCGATGGCACGGAGTTTGAAACAGTACAGTCTTACAGGAGGTGATGGTTCCACCTGGGCAGGTACTGGGCGCATATAAAGAACGAACTGGCAAAGGAAAGAGCTGTCCTGCAGACTCAACTCTTCCGGCCTACATGCTGTGCTTTTTCCATGATGTCACACCGTCTTCTGTAATCTTTCTCAGCCTCATTCCTGATTTCTCTTACTCCTTCGGGAGACTGATGATCACTAGAGATCATCAGGGAAAAAATCAGAAGCCAAGAAGGGGCTCAGCCCAAAAGGCACGTAAATTAGAGAGTGGACTGATGTTCTGAAGGGGGATAAAAAGGTGAGGGAGGGAGAGAGGAAGAGAGGGAAGGATGAAGAGGGACATGTGTAGCTTGAGGAAAGAACAGAAAAAAATCATCGAGAAGTGTGGGAGAAGGTTAGAGAATTTTTGTAGCTAGATTGTACAGAGACATATCAGAAGGAAAGACAGAAATATGATATAGTAGGTGAAGAAAGGTAAAAACTAAAGGTTTTAAGAAAAGAAATGATATATTAAGAAAGGTAATTCCCGGGATCCCTGGGTGGCACAGCGGTTTGGCGCCTGCCTTTGGCCCAGGGCGCGATCCTGGAGACCCGGGATCGAATCCCACATCGGGTTCCTGGTGCATGGAGCCTGCTTCTCCCTCTGCCTGTGTCTCTACCTCTCTCTCTCTCTCTGTGTGACTATCATTAAAAAAAAAAAAAAAAAAGAAAGAAAGGTAATTCCCCTCTATGGTAGTCTTCCCGCAAACCTATATGCCCATCTAATCATCTGTCACAAATTCGTCTAACTGACAAATTGAGGAACATTCTACAAAATGCCTGACTAGTACTCTTCAAAAACAGTCACAGTCTTTTTTTTTTAAGATTTATTAATTTATTTATTTATTTACTTGAGAGAGAGAGCAGAAGGAGAGGCAGAGGGAGAGGGAGAGGGAATCTCAAGCAGATCCCCACTGAGCACAGAGCTGGTCACAGGCCTGAACCCCACAACCCTGGGATCATGACCCGAGCTGAAATCAGAGTCAGACGTTTAACCGACTGGGCCACCCGAGCTCCAGGGTCACAATGAGTCTCGGAAAAACTGTCAGAAACCGGAGGAGACTAAGGAGACATGAAGATTGAACATAATGTGATAGCCTCCATGGGAGACTAGAACAGAAAAAAAAGGGCATCAGTGGAAAAGCTAATGATATTTGAATAAAGTGTGAAGTTTAGTTGGTAGCAACAGAGCAACGTAGGTTTCACAGTTTTTAAAAAGTGGATCTGAGGAACACAGGATGATTACCTTAGAGGAAACCAAATCTAGTGAGAGGCCTACGAGAACTTACTCCACCATCTATGCAATTTATTTGTGATCCAAAAATATTCCAAGACAAGAAGTTTATTTTTGAAGATGATAAGCCAGTGGTGAGGTCTAGATCATGCCTCAGACACACTGATTTTTCAGTTAGCTTCACCATTCGCAAATCAATGTTCACAACCCTGTGTACACAATCCTAGAGTGCATTCTTTAAGTTAAGGTACAATTCTCTGAGAAATTTTCAAGACTTTCCTAATTTAAGTGTTTCATCAACAGCAGGTTTGGCCCAGGACAGTATAAGGCACTTAGAATCGTCTCACATGGACAGTTAGTTAGTAAAAGAGAATAAGGAAGTATTGAGAGACCAGATGAAAAATAGTCTCAACAGACCCTAAGCAAGCTGGGAGACCGAACTTGTATCCGAGCATCTTCCTCCTGGTCCTCGGTCTGTGGCCTAAATAAAGATGCTTTCTAAATAAGTGAATGAATGAATGAATGAATGAATGAACACATACATAAATACTAAGAATTTGCTACCCACAGACCCTCACTAAATTGACTATAAAGTGACAACAAAATCAGGTAAATTGGGAGGGGAATGATCAAAGTTAAAATAGTCAACAGTGTGGGCCTCCCGGGGTGGGGGGGCCTCAGCAGTTTAGCACCACCTTCGGCCCAGGGAGTGACCCTGGAGGCCTGGGATCGAGTCCGCGTCGGGCTCCCTGCATGGAGCCTGCTTCTCCCTCTGCCTGTGTCTCTGCCTCTCTCTCTGTGTCTCTCATGAATAAATAAATAAATATAAAAAAAATAGTCGACAGTGTGGATATATTTCAGAGAAGTCGAAGATACTAATTAACTGGAATCGGCTAAGACAACTGCATTTTAAGTTAATTTTGCACAGCGGAATTTCAAGGTAACTCTATGACATCCAAACTTAGACTTGCTTTCCCTTTTCAGAGGGAATTAGACCCACACACAAACTCCTCATTTTTCTCTCTTCCCCTTTGTGAGTGGTCTACTTCTCCCTAGAACTAGAGAATTCTCAGGCCCGGGAAAGCCACTTTCATATGTCATGTCAGGACCATGAACTACGTAAAACAAAGAAATGAAGAACTGTAGATACTAATCCAATGAACTGTAGATCCGAATCCAGCAGAAACAAGACTCGAGGTGTCCTCTCAAACTACCACAAAGTCCCAGAGAAAGAAATTTCTCAAAGTACCCTGAGCCCTGACTGCAGTGGACCGTGTGGGGGTTACTTCCCAATACACCGTGCTTTTCCATGACTCGAGGCCTGTCTTCATGCTGTTCCCTCAGTGCACCGTCCCTGCACGGAGCAGAAGTCTGGAGCAGGTCCCTCCCTCATAGTCCCCGAACAATCTAGCCCTGATCTTGGGCTTCTAGGCTCCAGAACCGTGAGAACAGGAGTTCCTGCTGTCTGGAACCACCCCGGCTATGGCAGCCCCAGCAAAACGAGACCCCAACCCTTGGAGAGCGCCTGGTGGGGAAGGAAGAGGATGCAGAGGACAACAGCCGGGAGAGGTGGCTGCTCCTTGGGCTCTACCCAAGACCTTTCGGGGACCCCAGCTAATAAATGCCTTTGAAAAAAAACAAAACAAAACAAAAACAAAACAAAACATTTTGAGTCGATTCTCTGTCATTACAACGAAAGAGCCCTCCCTAATGAGTGGTTCGTGTGTTCCGAGACCCCTGCCTGGGATAATAGTATTTCAGAATGTAATTTCCTTATATCTGCTAAGTATTTCCTTTTTCTAAAAGAGGTAATTAAACTAGCTTCCACTTTGAGAACATCACGACTTAAGGGAACGGACTATAACCTGAGGTGCTAGCAAGCCGTCTTAGAACATATTGGGGCTTTTATGAGACACTTTTATTTATTTATTTTTTTTTTTGAGATTTTTATTTATTTGACAGAGAGAGAGAGCACAAGCGGGGTGGGGCAGGCAGAGGCAGAGGGAGAAGCAGGCGCACCACTGAGCAGGGACCACGGCCCAAGCAGACACTTAGCTAATAGCCATCCAGGCCCCCCTTATCGGGCACTTGTAGGTTGGGAAACCCAGGCATGGGGCGGAATATGGAAGGGATCACCAATCAAAGATGAATTTTGAAGTAGGCATATCTCAATGCAACAGGAAGCAAATTAGATTTGTAGTAGGAACAGCTCAGTTCTTCAAGCAAATCCTCTAAGTAGGATATGGAAGAAAGACTCTGGGATCTGGAACCAGAGGATCCTAGGTTGACACCCGCTTTGGCTCTTTCTGTGTAGCCCGAGGCAAGTAGCTGAGCATTAGGTTCTTGTCGGTGAACAGTATTCAGGACGCTCCCTGGCACGGCCAGGCCCTGACAGCGGGGACGCCAGTACAGCAGCTGGCCCCGGGCCCGGCGCAGAGTGGCGCCCGATAACCGGTAGCACTAAGTCACCCTTCTGCTCATCCATCCTATTCTTTATGCCGAGGGTCCTCGGTTCTTTTATCTGTGAACTCTGGCAGGTGATCCTTGCTAGTAACAGGGTTGTTACGGGGATCCAAAAGAGTTCCCAACTCCAAAGCGTTTTGTCACATGTATTTCAGAGAGAAATGCAAAGATGTCACTAATATAAGGCAAGTAATTAGAAGACCCCAGGGCCCCCCGATTCCTGCATCTAAATGTGGCTTTTCGCAGCTCCAGCTTCACATGAAGGGACCAGCCCGAGTCGGGGAGCAACTATAGTGTGAATCCAAGCCCAGGTCCCACTCAGGAGGCCAAACGCATGGTGCGGAGACACACCGCCCCCCCAGCCCAGGTCCGGGCCTCCAGCTCGCTGTGAGGCATACTCACGCAGACCGGAACTGAATTGGGGGAACGAGCCAACCACAGTCAGAAGAACAAGAGGTGCCCTAACCAGTAAACAAAGGTGCATTTTTTTCATGCATTGCCCCTGCTGTTAGGTGTTAGACACGGAAACAGCCCAGTTGGTACCAAAATGGTCTGTGCAGGAAGATGACACCTGGCCTTGCTCACAGGATGTCTTGAGTTATTCTTGGTAGCCACCCAACTGGTAGGAGAGCCTCTGGCTCTGCTCTGTGCCTTGCTGTCGGCCCTTGAGCAGTTCTCTCCTATTACTGAGCTGACGCTGAGTCATCGCCCCTAAAATAGCAAGGGAGAAGCTAGCTTGCCAGAGTCCAGAAGAGATCAGGGACGAGGAGCCATGGTTTGCAACACTTCTTTCTACCCCAGTCATAGGAGCTCTCACCTTAACAACATGGAAGTCAAGTGGGTTTTTGTTTTGTTTTTTAAAGACAATATATTCCAGGAGGAATGTGCAAAATCTGTCATTCAGTAAGAGAAAAGGTAGTTGTTTGCTGCCTAAACAGGGCAGGTGAAGCCATGGGGTTACCTCCAGCATTTTCAGAGGAGGGCTATTCGTTAAAGTGAACACCACAAGCAGTGTTGACGGGGAAGAGAAATCAGACAAGGAAGATTTGGGTGGGGGGAGGGTGACCGAGGGGGAAGAGTGGGCCACACACCCTTGACCTTACGGTGTTTTACAGGGTGACGGCTTATAGATTCAACAGCTGCAGGCGTGCTGTTGTGTTAGCAGCAGGGAGGCTGGACTTCCTTGCACCATGCCTAACTTTCCGATGAGGACAGACACAGAAGAAGACAGCTGGCTCATGGAAAGAGAGAGCCAGCCCTGCGCCATGACCTATGTACGCAGAGCAGTGAGCGCAGTGCCACACACAGCAGGACCACTTCCGTCTGAGAAACACACACCAAAAGCACAGCCTCGGTTTTCTTGGCATGCTGTTCCTTCCTGCTGGCTACCTTTTGGTCTATTTTCTCAATTATGTCAGAGGGAGGAAACGCTTATTTTTCACAGTTTAGCAACCTGGTTGGTAAGGTCTGGATAAAATTGCATTTTAGAAATGATTTGTGGTTAACCCTACCTTACTGGTAGTTCAATGTCCTTCTGCCTACATAAGAGAATTAGGGTTTAACACTAGGAAACCTGCGTTTAGGCAGAGTCTGCCCACTAGCAGCTAGTCCTTGAGGAAGAGATTCAAGTCTTAGTTTCCTCACCTGTAAAATATGGTCCATATCTTCTTCTTTTTTTTTAAGATTTTATTTATTTATTCATGAGAGACACAGATAGAGAGAGAAGCAGAGACACAGGCAGAGGGAGAAGCAGGCCCCATGCAGGGAGCCCGTTGTGGGACTCGATCCCCGGTCTCCAGGATCAGGCCCTGGGCTGAAGGCGGCACTAAACCGCTGAGCCACCCGGGCTGTCCTGGTCCATATCTTCTTATGAAAAGAAAATGCATTCAGGTGTTAGGTCAACGTGCTTTTAAGAGCATCACAAAAATGTGCAATTATTAGTAATAGCAAGAAAGGACACTTAGAAATGCCTGACAATGATCCCTGAGAAGTCCAGGGGATAGCAGATACATACACAAAATGCACCTCGTTGCTCTCAAGGTGTGAAGACATCCTTCCTAACAAGAACAAAATAGATTACACACACACACACACACACACACATAGTGGAATCCTCAAAAAATGAAGTTCATCCTTCAGTACCCTTCTTTGGAAGAAATCCGTTGGAAAACAAGATGTATCTTCGCGAGTCTTTTTGCAGGAGAGCAAACTTACAGTGGCACGTGGAAGCTTTGCTGACATCTGAGAGGATTGTGTCAAATGGAATCTCCAAGCCTCCAAATTAAATTGGAAAAAGAACAGCAAGCAGTCTCCTCAGTGATGTTGCGACTGGAGATTTGGCACGAGCTGATGGGTATAGTTGATGGGTATTTGGGAGACTCTATTTTGGTGATTTGATATAACACGTTTATCTGGTTCACTTTCACTCCCTGGGGTGGGGCCTTCTGTCCCCCTCCCCCTTTTAAGCCATGTCGGGCCAGGGAGAGAACCCCCCAGACAAGTGCTTTATAACCAGTCCTGGACATGGGTTACGTCCTGTTTGTCCTTCCTGGCTCTCTGGCCTGATTCTGCTGGCAACGCCTACTGAAGTTGCCGTTCCTCCACCACCAGGGTTGGCCATCAAAATCACACCGCGTCTGCCCAGATCTGCTCAGAACACTTCTACCGAAGTGGGGGGCGTGCCCTCCTGGGCCACCCTCTGTCACCATGATCCAGAGGAGACTTGCTCTTTGGTTCCACGGCCACGCAGTGACCTGTGTGTGAAAACCCCCCTTTCTGCTCATTATCTCTCCCACCTGAGACGGAGGCAAAGTCCACGGGATTAGCAGGAGAACCTCTCGAGCAGAGACCAGTGGCTCTCCTCTCATTCTCAGCCCCTTGCTCCTCCTGATGGCTCCCTCACATCATCTGATCAGCTGCATCAAGGTCTTGTTTCCACCATTACTCCATAATCAGCTCACTCGGACGAAGTTTTGAGTTTCACTAAAGCTTTCACTAAATGACTATTAAACACGTAGTCGTTCATTCATTCATTCACTGGCGTCCTAAATCTGGTCCATTCAGGTGGCAGCCTGATGGCGGAGGCTGGGTTACCCAAGGGGGCAGCGGGTAGATGAGGACATGCTAGCTTGGCTCCTCGCAAAACCAGGACCATCTCAGCCGCGGTGTCAGATTTCTATTATTTGTAATATTTTCTTCCAAATGTTCTTCTCCTGGTGCTAAAATCTGAACCATATCCATGGGGCACAGTTCACTGATGATCTGAAAACAGTTCTTCACATGTATTTGGCTAAAATAAATTCCAGTTCCATCTCTTTGCCCAATTAAAAATATTAAGTTCCACAAGCCAAAATGTCCAAGCCAAGCCAATCTCCCTAGCGTTAGAATAGTGCTTTGTATGATGTGAGAAAAAAAATTTTATGACAGCTTAGAGCATACATTTCATCGTGACCGAAGATGAAGTCAACACTGGGGAGAGGAGCGCACGTGGGGAAACACCTCATTGGCCCTATAGTCCACGCCATCACACCCAGACAGCTAAAGGAAACCGCCGGTGTGTAACACAAGGTGCCTTCACCATTTCCCAGATATTTGCCAGGGGATCCATCAGTCATGTCCCCATGCTGCTCACCACCAGCAGGGAGGCTCTGCGGGAGCCGCCTGCTGCCCAGGGAAGGGCTGACTCTACCACTTTCCAGAAGAACTGGCCACTGTCAGTAAATTGGGAACCACATCAAGGAAGAATTAGTCCTTTGTGGACTCCTTGGGTTCCCACTTTCTTATCTGACACCTTCTCCTTCTGTAACCTTGTAATCATCAGTGAACTCACCAGCTGTTCTTCCTGCTAGAACAGTGATTTGGTTAACTTAAAGCTCCTCAGTGGTAGAGGTAAGGGTTCTATTTGGTTTCATGTTGAGTTATTTTCCATTTAACATTAATATGCAAGGACGCCTGGGGGTCCCAGGGCATGACCCCCAGGCTCCTGGGATCGAGTCCCGCATCGGGCTCCCTGCATGGAGCCTGCTTCTCCCTCTGCCTGTGTCTCTGCCTCTCTCTCTGTCTGTCTCTCATGAATAAATAAATAAATAAAATCTTGAAAAAAATTAAACTGCAGAAAGCCTGAGACATTTATTTCTTGAGGAGGGGCATTATTATTCTTAGCTGAATGATGTTCTCTTTTTCCTCATTTTAGTTGGTAAAGTTGAGTTTCTATGAAGATAAAGAAGTTTGCCCAAAGTTAACCTAAAATAGTAAAGCATGGGTTTGCAGACTCCCCGTGATATGCAGTGTCATCTGTAGCTTTCTCTACCATGAAACTTCCAAGGTTATGTGCCTCATTATTCCCCATTGCAGACCCATCCCTCCAAAGAAATGTTTTGTTAAAGATCCTAGACAACCGTGATCCCCGTTTTCCTTACTGCCTCATGGCACTTACAGGTTTTCTCATATGTTCCAGGAAGAGGAACTAGTATGAACAAAAATACAAAAATAGGGCTTTCTAAAGCACTTTGGGGAGATGCCAGAGAGGCAAACAGGCAGACTGCAGGTTACAGACTAAGTAACATAGGATATAGGAGTGTAAGGGACGAGCCAGGGTACAATGACTACTGAATCTCTTGCCAAAGAATTTACCCAGTCCTCCAGTTGCCATGGAAAGCCATGAACAATTGTTCAACAGGATGTAACAAGTTCAGATGTATATTTTAGAGAGCAGCTCAGTAAAGACTAGAACCAATAACATGATACGGCCAGAGATGACTTGGGGGGAAAAAAAAAGTCTGTAGCAGTAATATCAGAGATGAAGAGGAGGGAAAGGATTCAGAAGACATCATGAAGTTAGAAATGGCAGGCATTGGTAAGCAGTTGGATTCTATGGAGGGGGCTAGGAGAAGACCGAAGGGTAGAAATGAGGAAGGGTAAGTCCAGGCTCTGTGGCTTGGAGTCTAGAGTGGATGGCAACGTTCCTACTTGTGTTAGATAACACAGAAGGAACAGATGGACAGGCCAGAGGACAAGCTCAACTGCAGGCAGGTGGCACCGTGGCGAGGTGTATACAGGACATTCAGAGGCAGGTATCAGATAGGCATTTGGAAATTGTAAGCTGAATTCAATACAAAACATGAGTCTAGGAAATTAAAAAAAAATGTATTAGAATGAAAAGGACCACCCGAAAAGAGTAGAGTAAGGAAAGGAGAAGATGAATGCCAAAAATCTCAGTGGTGTCTACACAAACACGTTGGTGGGGGCATAGAGAAAGCTGGAAGCTCCAGGGACTGACGAACAGTGGTCAGAGACCAAGGTGGAAACAATTGTCCCATAAGGGTCACGGGAAACACCCACACCACGCAAGGGATGCGGACGGTCCTTGCTACATGTTGCTGCCGAGCTATTTTAAAGACATTTTATATCAGATGTCACTTGTTAAATTCTTACTTGTTTTCAATGAAGGAATTCATTGTTTTCGCATCACATCTTTCCCCAAAGTGATCCTTTTCCTTTGCTCATCAGATTGGTTTCTTCTCTCGGGAATACCTCAAAGGGTTTGTCATAGAAATAAAACTAGAAACATGGTCTTTACTTTCCAGACAACACAATTTGAAGACATCATGTTTAAGAACTAAGGGACACTTGGTGTGGGGGCATGACCGTTAGCGCTGTGTTGCCTGATGCACCCAACCCAGTCCAAGTATCTGTCCAAATGACCAGCAAAATTGCATCTGTGGTTCAGGCCTCGAGACGTAAGAAGAGGAACCGGAGTGGGAGGCCACAGAACCTGCCTTCAAGGACCGTGTGGAACAATCACAGAGGGAAAATAACGAAGGCATGCCAGTTTTGTTTTTAAGCCCCACAATGATAATAATACAAAAGCTACTGCTGCAGGCTGCTTCCGTCGCCAGGCCTCCCACCCCCCCACCCCCAGCCAAACCTGTTCTTTCCTCCTTCGCCTCACAGACCAGTGCGGGCGCAGCACAGCCGTCATGCTAGAGACTGCAGCTCTCGGCTCCCCGACTTAGGGGAGCCATCTGGTTCTCGGCACAGTCGAGAAAAGCTTAAGGCAAAGTCACTTCTCCCAGATATTTCCTTCTCCTACCTGCTGGCTCTAGCAGGGACCCTGCAGCCAACCCCACTTTGTGCAGATGAAGACGAAACCCTGGGACAGCAGAGAAGGAAGGGGAAAGGACCCAGTACGCTGCTGACCTTCAGTACAGAGGGCGGCCCTCCTGGGTCTGGCTGGCTCCCTGTTACCTGAGGGAGAAGTAAGCCTCTCTCAACTTTAAGCAATGTGTTTTCAGCCTCTGGGCTAGTTTTCTTTTTTTTTTTTTAATTTTTATTTATTTATGATAGTCACAGAGAGAGAGAGAGAGAGAGAGAGAGACATAGGCAGAGGGAGAAGCAGGCTCCATGCACTGGGAGCCCGATGTGGGATTTGATCCCAGGTCTCCAGGATTGCGCCCTGGGCCAAAGGCAGGTGCCAAACCACTGCGCCACCCAGGGATCCTGGGCTAGTTTTCAATCTGACTGATGGAGCCACCATTTATTGAACGATTAATATACCTCAGCTAAGTGGGTCTTTACATCCTTCTGTGATGTAGTTATTTCATATCCCTGCTTTCCAGGTCAAAAACCGAGACACAGGGATCCCTGGGTGGCGCAGCGGTTTGGCGCCTGCCTTTGGCCCAGGGCGCAATCCTGGAGACCCAGGATCGATTCCCACGTCGGGCTCCCGGTGCATGGAGCCTGCTTCTCCCTCTGCCTGTGTCTCTGCCTCTCTCTCTCTCTCTGTGACTATCATAAATAAATAAAAATTAAAAAAAAAAAAAACCGAGACACAGGGGAGTCTGGGCGGCCCAGTTGGGTAAGCATCCAGTTCTTGATTTCAGCTCAGGTCTTGACCTCAGGGTCATGAGATGGAGCCTTGCGTTGGGTTTCATGTTTGGCATGGTGCCTACTTTAAAAACTAAACAGGGACGCCTGAGTGGCTCAGTGGCTGAGCAGCTGCCTTCAGCTCAGGTCATGACCCTGAGGTCCTGGGATCAAGTCCTGCATCGGGCTCCCCGTAGGGAGCCTGCTTCTCCCTCTGCCTGTGTCTCTCATGAATAAATAAAATAATTTTAAAAAATAAGAAATAAAAAAAAGCAAGACACAGACAAGCAAAATGAATAACTTTCCCCTGATCAAGCAGCTACTGGAACCAGGAATCTACATTTGCGTAACTCTCAAGCTCACAATTTTAACTCAGTGTTGTCATTATTAAGTCGTATTTGAATAAGAACAATTCTAAGTGTTAAGCTTCTAAATATATGTATTTTAAAGATTTTATTTTTAAGTAATCTCCACACCCAATGAGGGGCTTGAATTCACAACCCTGAGATCAACAGCTTCACACTCTACTGACTGAGCCAGCCAGGCGCCCTAACAAATATTTTTAAATTATTAAATAAGACTTTTAATAAATAACAATAATCGCTAAGTACTATTATTAAAGCAACTTTGGGGGGCACCTGGGTGGCTCAGTAGGTTGAGCGTCTGCCTTCAGCTCAGGTCATGATCCCGGCCAGGGTCCTGGGATGGAGCCCCGCGTTGGGCTCCCTGCTCTGTGGGAAGCCTGCTTCTCCTTTGTCCTCTGCCTTTGTGCTCTCCCATTCTCTCTGTCAATTAAATAAATAAAATATTTTTTAAAAAGCAACTGTCATTTATTGAATGATTATTATTTGTCAGGGTCTATGCTAATTCCTTTACTCACATCAACCCATCTCAGTTTTACAAAAGTGCAGTGGAATAGCCATTCCTCTTGTCCCCATCGTGAAGGAATGAGCTCTTGAGCAGTTCTCCAAGGGCACTATCATGTGTTGAGTCGTGTGCTCCCTCGGATTCACATGTTGAAGTCCCAACCTCCGGTACTTCAAACATGAGATCTTGTTTGGGAGGTCGGCGACCTGGGAGATGCGTGATCACAGAGATGGTTAAATTAAGAGGGGACCATAAGGGTGGACCCTAATGTGATATGACTAATGTCCTCATGAGTAGAGGGAATTTGGACACAGACACATGCAGAAGGAAGATGATGTGAAGATGCCGGTAGAAGGATGCCTGGGTGGCTCAGCGGTTGAGCGCTTGTCTTCGGCTCAGGGCGTGATCCCAAGGTCCTGGGATCGAGTCCCACATTGGGCTCCCTACAAGGACCCTGCTTCTCCCTCTGCCGGAGTCTCTGCCTCTCTCTGTGTCTCTCAGAAGGTGGCCACCTACCAGCCAAGAAGAGAAACCACGGAAAAACCATCCTTGACAACACCCCAATCCTGGACTTCTAGCCCTCAGAATCGTGAGCAAGCATGTACCTGTTGTGAACCCCCCTGGTGTGTGGTGTTGGGTTAGGCCATCACACAGATTGCAGGTAACTCCTGGTGGTGAGGGGTGCACGTAGCCCAGAGCAAGCACAGAGACCATTTCACAGAGGAGAAATAAGCGTAGGCCGAGGTGTCAGTACGAACCCCATAGTGGAGATGGCAGTTGAGGGGCGTCTTGGAGAAGTGTGCAAGTGTCCTCAGATGAGAAAGAGAAAAGGATCTGCTCAGGGTGGAGGAGGAAAGCCTGGGAAGACAGCTGGGGCTCTCCAGTGTGTGGACGCTGCTCCGGCTGGACGCCCAGAGGCAGGGGGGCCTGTGACGAGTGGTGGGGGTGCGGGGTGGGGGATGCAGCAGCAGGTTCACAGAGGATGCCCCCAGCTGGGTCTGGGGGCCACTGGGGTCTCTAAGGAACCCTCAACAGTCCTCAACAGCTCAACAGCTCTGGAAGGCCAGAGAGAAGGGCCTCATGTGGCCACCAGGAGGCCTTCCCATCTGTCCCTTTCCAGTGAAAGTCGACAGCCTGGATCTGCATGGTGTTTCTCCCTTTTGACCTTTTCCCATCTAGAGGATTGTTTGTTTTCTAGTCTCACTAGCAACTACTGTTCAAAGGTCAGCCGGCCACAGCCTCTACTTGTCAGTCAATCCAGCCGGCAGTGAAAGTTCTCTGTTTGAAAGGAAATGTCTTTGCCTCATCCTGATGGATGATTTCATGCGTCCGCTTGGCTGAGCCCTGGTGCCCAGATGTTTGATTAAACATGCTAGATGTTTCTGCAAGGGTGTTTTTTGATGAGACTAAAATGTAAATTTGGAGGCTTTGTAGTAAAGCAGATTACCCTCTGTGGTGTGGGCGGGCCTCATCAGATACAGAACAAAGGCTGACCACCCCCCAGGAAGACAGAATCTGCTCTCCCTGTACCCAGTGTCCGTCCCTGGTTGTGAGGTGTGGGAAAGCACCACTGAAAGCTTGGAAAGCAAAGTCTGCTAAGCCGGCACACTGTCCTCCCCACGAGTGGTCCTGCGAAACCTTGACACCGAGGGGCCCCATGAGAAGAAAGGCCCTGCATCCCTGATTTCCTGAGCCTCAAGTCAACAGCTCATTTATTCCTTTTCTTTTATTTAAAGGCAGTAGTAGAGATGAGGTCTGAGCTTTATTTTTTTTTTAATTTTTAAACATTTATTTATCCATGAGAGACACACAGAGAGGCAGAGACACAGGCAGAGGGAGAAGCAGGCTCCATGTGGGGAGCCCGACGTGGGACTTGATCCTGGGTCTCCAGGATCACGCCCCAGGCCCAAGGCAGGCGTGATCAACCGCTGAGCCATCCAGGCGTCCAAGTTTTCACATTTTTCTAATTAATCACCAAGAAATAAGCCATTCCTGCCATGTCAAGCTAGAAAATGACCGAAGGAGGTGAGAAACGTGTCTCGCCAGTGATGCAGACCTGCCCGTGCAGCCCAGGTGCCCATGGATGGATGGGGTGGGGGGGACCAGGCAGGTCGGATGGGGGAGGGATGAAAGGCACTGTCCTATAAATCACACCAAAGAGCAGGGTTTTGCCTTAAGAAAAAATAAGAAGGGATCCCTGGGTGGCGCAGCAGTTTGGTGCCTGCCTTTGGCCCAGGGCGCGAGCCTGGAGACCTGGGATCGAGTCCCACGTCAGGGTCCCGGTGCATGGAGCCTGCTTCTCCCTCTGCCTATGTCTCTGCCTCTCTCTCTCTCTCTCTATCATAAAAAAAAAAAAGAAAAGAAAAAGAAAAAACCCATTTTCCAAAGTGGTAACAGTGTGGGGGTGGTTTGTTTTGGTTTTTACCGTGAGAAGAACTGTGGCTTCTGTTTTCATGACCAGGTGCGATGGGGGCAACGCCAGTGGCCCCTGTTCTGTTGGGGAGTCGTTGGGGGGGTAACGAAGCTCCTTCCTCTTTCCTCTCGTGCCCCGTGGGGATGCTCTGGGTTACAGACAGGCTGCGGTGGGCTCCCAGCCGTGTGGGAAGAGCTGCGTGACCTTAAGGACCCAACCTAGAGAGCTGCGGCGGGGCTCACAGCAACATGACTCCCGAGAACCAGGGTGGCAGGCCGGGTGCCCAGCGGCAGACGAGGCCTACGGGCGCCCTGGGAGTGTCAGTGGGCCTTTAGGAGGAAGGAGTCCCCCCGGATGCCCCGGCTTCGGCGTGGGGCTGGGTGAATGAGCCAGATGCAAAAGGCCGAGCACCGTGCAGCTCCCCTGGTGGGAGAGAACTAGGACAGTGAAATCCATAGAGACAGGAGTAGGATGGTGGTTTCCAGGGGTGGGGGACACAGGGGGTTAAGGGTTACTCTTCAGTGGGTGCAGAGTTTTAGTTTGGGAAGGTGAAAGGTTCGGAAGGCGGGTGCACGGAGCCCAGGCCACGAATCCACGCACTCGAAGATGCTTTCCATGGTAGGCCTACCTTACGGACGATCTGTCATGTGATGGGGACGATGTGGCCACACTCACAAGTTTTCTAAGAAATCACTGATGGCTTTAGAGTCTGCTGAAGCTGGACTCGAATCTCCGTCCGCCGCTGACCACCGAGATGGCCCCGAGCACAATTCCTGGGCTACGGGGTGGTATCCCCACTTTCAAGATGCTGCTGATCACACCTATCGCAGCTCCTGCACGGGACCCCTGGGCTGACCCGCAGCCACTCCCCGGGGGAACTGAGCCCCTAGAGGGACAGGCTCCCAGCGTGAGAACCACCTCCTCCTGCCAAGGCTCCTTGGCCAACACCCAGGGGCTCTAGGAAGCGGGGACAACAGCCCGAATCCAGAAGGAACCAGCCCCAGGACACAGGCACCAAGTCCTAAGATGCAAGTAACCACGAGTGACCCTGTGGCCGGGTGGGTGGGGTGGGGAGAAACCCTGGAGCATCGTGGCCTGGAACCTGTCCCACTGTCGCTGCTCCTGTGGGGACCTGGTGGCAGCGGCTCCTCTGTCCTGCTCCCCCCACGCAGCCTGAGGTCACCCAAACCTCGCCTTCTTGCTGCTGTGCTGAAAAGTTGCAGGAAAACCACCTTTCCGTTTAGGGGGGTTTGGGTTTTTTGGTGTGTTTGCTTTTAAAAGATTTTACTTATTTATTCCTGAAAGACACACAGAGAGGGAGAGAGGAAGAGACCAGGCTCCCTGCGGGGACCTGCCGGGGGACTCGATCCCGGGGCCCAGGGTCACGGCCTGGGCCCAAGGCAGCCACCCAACCCCTGAGCCCCCCGGGTGCCCCAGTACTTTCAGCTTCCGGGGGCGAATCTGTGCTGGTCTGCTTACTCTCTAAGTGATTACCCCCCCCCCACTCACACTCGAGCCATGGGGCATCTGGCTTGTGTCTGCAGTCCTCCCCTTGCAATCCCAGTCACCGTCCTGCCCGTGGCCTCTGCTGCGACACTGGGAGCCCTCAGCCCCACCTCCATCCTCATAAAGCAGAGGACCCCATGTCCACTTACCTGCTCTGGCACCTGCAGGAGGCAGGTTGTCATCATACACGTTGGGACCCACCAGGACCCACTGGGCCGTAGTACCCTCTGCTCGCCAGCCTGCTTCCCATGCAGGCTCGCTTCGCAGGTGGAAACCAGAACTGCCCCACCGCGCCCGCGGAGGTGGGAACAGCCCTCGGGGGCTGAAATGCAGCCTGTGCCCACGGGGGTGGCTCCGCGCTCTCCTTACAACACCCAGGTCGTAGCGGCCCAAGTCCTTCCCTGAATCTTCCTTTAGAAGTAGCACCCTTATGGCATGGTCGGATGGCAGCTCTTCGTGTGTCAGACCAATGGCTCTTTCAACATCTGTCTCCCCCATTGGATGCAAACTTCCAGAGCGGGGAGGGTCACACATGCATTTATCACCCCTCTCCCCCATGACTGAGGCTAGTGCTGGCTACATGTTTACTAAAATAAAATGTTGGACATCAGCAGAGACGTAAAATACAGTGGTCAGCTCCACTTTGTGAAACCGTCAAAGGAAGAGTGTTGACCTACTTTGAGCCATTAAGACATGCTACACATTTCTCTAGGGTCCATAGAAAACAAAAGAACAAGTTGACTTGTCTGCTCTCCAGGAGCTGACAATTTCAGGGAGGAAAACTATAGGCAAACGATAACTAAAATCAAATCCTAAGGTGGCTTCCGTAGAGGTCAAAAAATTGCTTATAGTTACGTACATCAACCCCGGAAGCAGCAGCAGCCTAAATGCCTAGAACAATGATTCTCAAAGATTGGCCCAAACTATTCCATAGCCTTTGATTCTTACTCTTAGGGGCTGCCTGAGATCCTCCCCCAGTTCCCTTGCTTTTTAGGCATGTGTACCTTGGAGCAAGCTACTTGATTTCGCTGTGCCTCAGATTCATAATCCCTATCCAGAGGAGATTAAGAAATTAATCTGCACTAGTTTAGCTCCATAGTCTCCACACAGTAAGGGCTCAAATATGTAAGTCTCGTCATCATTATTATCGAGACTTGCTAATTACAGTGAGCCTCTGAGAATTAATAAAAGCCAGTGTTGGTAGTAAAAATTATCGTAATTCTACAGCTTATGAAAGACTGTATGTAATTCAGTGGACTGGTTGCTAGGCGATGCTTGTGACTCCACAGAAGTTCCTGCTGCCCATGCCCCCCACAGGTACCGGGTGGAACCTCTGCTGTGCTCGGGAAGCACATCTTGTCATTAGTGTTATTAGAAGATTGTTATAGTTTCCACACTGGCTCTTTTTGTTCTTGGAGCCATCAATTCCCATTAGTTTAGCTTCCTTGCTGTCCACATGGTTTATCGTCGCCTGTCTAATTAACTTATGTATCGTTAAGTTGTTGCATCGACCACATTTTGGGGGCTTACAACCTTCCAGTGATTATACTTTGAGATAAATGCACAGTGCATTTCAAGTTTAAATGATTGTACTCCTATTGGAAGCCCAAATGGGTAGACAATCCTTCTACTTCCCTTTTTCTCTGTAAACTTCTTTAATAATAACTTTTCATTCCTATTACTAAAATAACTAAATTATTTTACCAGTACAAGATTGAAGTGGGTGATGTAGGTAGCCCAAAGGGTCTCTTGCATTTCCTAATAGGCCTCAGTAAAAAATCCTCAAAATGAGAAACAAATGATTACATACACACCCATACCCCGATATGCTTAATAGAGCATCCAGCACATAGTATGCACTGTATTGTTATTATTATTACTACTACTACTACTATTATTATCATTTAGCAAACTATTTTTTGAACTTTGAATAATGACCCCAAAGATACCCACGTCATAATCCCTGGAGTCTTTGAATATTATCTTACAAGGAAAAAGGGTCTTGGTAGATGGGATGAAATTAAGGATCTTGTGTCGGGGGGAGACTATCATGGATTATCCAGGGGGCCCTAAATGCTATCACAAGTGTCCTTCTAAGAGGGAGCAGGAGATATTTGTCATAGAAGAGAAAGGACGAGGTGTGAGGATGACAGAAAAAGAGGGAGATGTGAAGATGCTAAACCGATGGCTTTGCAGAGAGAGGAAGGGGCCATGAACCAAGAGATGCCAGCAGCCACCCAAGGCTGGAAAAAGCCAGCAAACAGTTTCTTCCTCGGAAGCTCCAGAGACAGCACAGCCCTGTGACATCTTCATATTAGCCCAGAGAAACCGATTTTGAACTTCTGGCCCCCAGAACCATGAGAGAATAAATGTGTGATGTTCTAAACCACCAAATTTATAATTTGTTACAGTAGCTAAAGAAAACTAGTATGTGTTATTTTCTTTGTTGATGTTAAATCTTTTTAGAAGACCATTATAGGGATGCCTGAGTAGCTCACTGGTTCAGCTCAGGTCATGACCCCAGGGCCCCGGGATCGAGTCCCACGTCGGGCTCCCTGCATGGAGCCTGCTTCTCCCTCTGCCTGTGTCTCTGCCTCTCTCTCTCTTTGTGTCTCATGAATAAATACATAAAATTTTTTTTAAAAAGGAATATTCAATTCTTACTTACTCTGTTTCATCTTGCCTGTTAAAGAAACTGATCTTCAGTTGGGAAGGGAGTTAGAGAATTTTTTTTTTTTTAAGATTTTACTTTTCAGTACTCTCTACACCCAACATGGAGCTCAAACCCACAACTCCAAGATCAAGAATCACATGCTCTACCAACTGAGCCAGCCAGGTGCCCCAGGAATAAGAGAAAATTTTAACCTGAAAAAAAAAAAGTGACAAATTTAAGAGAAAATCTCCAAATCAATGCCATGCCCCCAAAGTAATTAAGTCTCCTCATTTTGAGAAAACATGCAGAATAAAGCATTCTGTTGCCATAGTTACCTGCTTATATCAGGTCCACTTGAGCCTGTCACAGGGGGTGATGTGTCCCAAAGCAACAAATCTAATTCTAAACGTGAAGGTGGTGAACTGCTTGGGGAGGTATCCCGGGTATAAATGCTTTTGAAAGCAAGTGAGCAATAATCTGTTCAGCTACAGTATATGTTTTGATAACAGAAATTAGCTCTTACGTGATTGATACATAGGGTGGTGATGTCGCCCTAACGAGGGAGTTATGTTGGATCGTACACAGCTTTTCCTAAGCAAAGAAAACTAGAAGAGTGGAAATAGCATCAGGTTCCCTCTAGAAGAACAAGTGCTCAGATCAACTGTTAGGCGCAGTCCACAGTCTTTTCAGCCGCATCAGATAAGCAAATAGTACCGGTTGCCCACGTCCTCCCTTCTTCCCTTGAGAGGTGCACGCCCATCTTTGCATAGATCTGGGCGCGTGACAGGTTACACTTCCTGTGTCAACCTTAAAGGAAGCCCCTTGGCTCAGAGCTGCACTTCCAGGTGCATCACGGCAGGGGATCCTCTAGCTTTGAGGACCACCTTTCTGGGCTGTCCAGGACCACTGCTCTGGGAAAGCCGAGCCAAACCCGTATCATAATACCTGAAGGTCAGGCCTGGAACAGGGGTGACTGAGAAAAGAAAAGATGTTGGTTTTGTTAGTACTCTGGTTATAAAGCTGCCTAGATTTTGGATCATCTGCCCCAGCCCATTTTTTTTCCCTAAGTACCATTATTTTGGGAGCATGATTTTTCAGAAAATAAGATTTCTCATGAACGATTATGTTGACTACTAGATACAAAAATGGCAATTCTACTAAAATTGTCGTTGTATTTTGTATATGACCCAGCATGTCTATTTTTCAGAACCTCTCTCTGAAAAATAATCATATGGATACACAGGAAATATGTATGAAGGTGGTCACTGAAGCATCGTTAGAAGGAGTATAAAATGGGAGGAGCTAATTGTCCAACTCTCACTGGGGAAGTTCTTAAGCAAAATGTAGTCTATCCACACCATAGAATATTAGGAAATGATTGTATTTTCTTTTTCTTTTTCTTTTTTTTTTTTTAAGATTTATTTATTTATTCATTCAGAGAGAGCGAGAGAGAGGCAGAGACACAGGCAGAGGGAGAAGCAGGCCCCATGCAGGAAGCCCGATGCGGGACTCGATCCCAGGTCTCCAGGATCACACCCCAGGCTGCAGGCGGCACTAAGCCGCTGTGCCACCGGGGCTGCCCTGTATTTTCTTTTTCTGTTTAAAAATATTTTGGGGGCAGCCCGGTGGCTCAGCGGTTTAGCGCCACCTTTAGCTCAGGGCCTGATCCTGGAGACCTAGAATCAAGTCCCACGTCGGGCTCCTTGCATGGAGCCTGCTTCTCCCTCTGCCTGTGTCTCTGCCTCTCTCTCTCTCTCTCTCTCTCTCTCTGTGTGTGTGTCTCTCTCATGAATAAATAAATAAAATCTTAAAAAAAAAACTTAAAAAATATTTTTGAGTAGGCTCCACACCCAGCATGGAGCCCAATGCAAGACTTGAACTCACAACCTTGAGATTGAGTCCTGAGCTGAGATCAAGAGGAGGATGCTTAACCAACTAAGCCATCCAGGCGTCCTGCAACAATTTTTTATAATGCAGCAGTGACCTATGTAGATCTAGAAGGATCTGCTAGATAAAATGCTGAGTAAAACAAAATTTAAAAAATATGACACACAAAAAAAAATATGACACAAACAATATTATGTATTTTCTACAATTGCATATAAACATATGTGTATGTATGTAGGTATATGTGTGAGCATATATGTGTGGGTATATGTGTGTATATATACATATATTTATACATACAAACATATATTTATAATATATAATATATATAAACATATAATAAAATACATATATATTTATAATATATACATAATATACACAAATGTGTACATAATACATACATATGCATAATATACATATATATACACACATGTACTCATGCATACATACAAATATATAGGAGATAAAAGATTTGAAAGAATATGAAAAGAGTAAAACTTTGAAGATGGGGAGTGGTTCAAGGGTGGTTTGGTTTATTGATAGTTCAATTTCTTTAGCAAGGAGCCTATATTCATTTTTACATGTTTAATAAAAATCCAGTGTAAAACAAGAAGAGAAGGAGCAGAGTACAATGGCTAAAAGCACAAACCCAAGGGCCAGATTGTGGGTTTGAGGTTCAGATTTGACACTTTCTGCCCATGTGACCTTGAGCTATTTATTTTTTATGTGCCTTTGTTTCCTCCATAATAACGTAGGAAAAATGACTGTGCCCACCTCATAGGGTTATCATGAGAGGGTTAAGTTACCCTTAAACCACTTAGAAAATACCTGGTGCACAGTAAACATGTTCAATAGTTATTTTTTAAATGTTTTAAATAATAGATTTTTTTTTAAAAATTTTAAAGATTTATTCATTCATGAGAGACAGGCAGAGGGAGAAGCAGACTCTGTGTGGGTAGCTCGATGCAGGACTCGATCCCTGAACCCCGGGGGTCACGCCCTGGGCCCAAGGCAGACACTCAACCACTGAGCCACCCAGGCGTCCCTAAAAAAATTTTTTTTTTCAAAATGCAGAGGAATATGATATAGGATGTGTTGAATGAGAGCCATTGGGATACAGCCCTCGGGGGAGGGACAGGACATATCACCACACACGACCGTCTAAAACTCCTCTGCTTTTTGACTTGTTTCTTATTTCCTCCCTACAGCCTCCCCCTCTTCCTGAATTCTCCTTCCTGTGCCTTCTACAGAGAAGTATCTCCACTCAGTATTCCAAAGACCTGAATAAGCAAAGGATGGGCCGTAGGATGGTGGGGGGTGGGGGGGTGGGGGTTGGAAATTCATTCCAATTTCTGTTTTCACCTTGACACACTGATAATCGTACCTTTGCCTCCATGCCACAGGTCCCAGCGCTGTTGACGGAGCTTCTGCAAATGCCAGAGGAAGCAACAGACGTAAGCTTGTTCTAAGTCCTACCAACCCTGTGAGTTGAGGTCCCTGGAGAGCACAGAGAAGTGGCGGGGGAGGACAGAGCACCCACGGGAGCTGCAGGTGCATGCCACAGGGGAAGATGCCATGCCTATCATCTCTCTTCCTCTCCCCCTCCTCCTTCTCCCCCCAAGCCCTCTCTCCCTCTCCTTCTCCCTCTCTCTGGCCTCTCCAGCAGCCTGGTGGAAGGTCAAGGGGCACCAGGGAGCTCCCTCTGCAGCAGCTGTTCACGCAGAGCCCGAGGATCCCTCTCCTGTCCCACCTCATCCATGTCAAGGTGACGCTCCTCAAATCCCTCCCGTCCGTTGCAAGAGGCTCAGTAGGAAAACCAGGGCAGGAACACCAGCCCTACAGCCTGCCTCGCGCTTCAGCCCCCTGGCATACCAGGATACCAGGACAAACTGGCCATTCCCAGCAGTGTTCAGAGTCACTTAATTCCTTGCATCTGTTTTCTGATTTTTCAGAGAATAATCTCACCTTATTTTACACAATTTTATTTTTATTACTTTTATATTTACAGGTCCTTAAGCTAAGTTTTATGTCAGAAAATCTTAAATATTATTTAATATTTAATCTTAAATATTATCTATGGTTTACCTTATTGGGTAAACCATATTTACCTTATTGGGTAAACATATATTACCTTATTGGGTAATTATTCTTTGACTTCATCCACTCTGATTATCCTTATCAACTCATTTAAAATTTTTGTTTATCGGGTATCCAGGGTGGCTCAGCAGTTTAACGCCGCCTTCAGCCCAGGGCCTGATCCTGGAGACCCGGGATCGAGTCCCACGTCAGGCTCCTTGCATGGAGCCCGTTTCTCCCTTTGCCTGGGTCTCTGCCTCTCTCTCTGTGTCTCTCATGAATAAATAAATAAAAATATTTTAAAAATAAATAAATAAAAAATAAAATTTTTGTTTGTTTTTTTTTCCACACTGGAAACAAAAAATGTTGTTTTTAGAAAGGAACCGATACCAGTCACTCTCTGAACCTGGAAGCACACCTTCTCTGTACTCGTCGGCCTTAAACAGGCCCTTTATGGGAACCGGGTTGCACGGCGATCTCCATGGACTCCTTTTTTTTTTTTTTTTTTGCATTTTATTTGTTTTTTAATTTATTTTTTATTGGTGTTCAATTTACCAACATACAGAATAACCCCCAGTGCCCGTCGCCCAATCACTCCCACCCCCCGCCCTCCTCCCCTTCTACCACCCCTAGTTCGTTTCCCAGAGTTAGCAGTCTTTACTTCTGTCTCCCTTTCTGATATTTCCCACACATTTCTTCTCCCTTCCCTTATATTCCCTTTCACTATTATTTATATTCCCCACATGAATGAGAACATACACTGTTTGTCCTTCTCCGATTGACTTACTTCACTCAGCATAATACCCTCCAGTTCCATCCACGTTGAGGCAAATGGTGGGTATTTGTGGTTTCTAATAGCTGAGTAATATTCCATTGTATACATAAACCACATCTTCTTTATCCATTCATCTGTCGATGGACACCAAGGCTCCTTCCACAGTTTGGCTATTGTGGACATTGCTGCTAGAAACATCGGGGTGCAGGTGTCCCGGCATTTCATTGCATCTGTATCTTTGGGGTAAATCCCCAACAGTGCAATAGCTGGGTCATAGGGCAGGTCTATTTTTAACTGTTTGAGGAACCTCCACACAGTTTTCCAGAGTGGCTGCACCAGTTCACATTCCCACCAACAGTGCAGGAGGGTTCCCTTTTCTCCGCATCCTCTCCAACATTTGTTGTTTCCTGCCTTGTTAATTTTCCCCATTCTCACTGGCGTGAGGTGGGATCTCATTGTGGTTTTGATTTGTATTTCCCTGATGGCAAGTGATGCAGAGCATTTTCTCATATGCATGTTGGCCATGTCTATGTCTCCATGGACTCCTAACTGGGGTTGGAGAGGACACGCTGAAGGCCGCAGTTTGTTTGTTTGTTTGTTTTTTAAGATTATCAAATTTTATTTTTTTAATTTTTTTTAATTTTTATTTATTTATTTATGATAGTCACAGAGAGAGAAAGAGAGGCAGAGACACAGGCAGAGGGAGAAGCAGGCTCCATGCACCGGGAGCCCGACGTGGGATTCGATCCCGGGTCTCCAGGATCGCGCCCTGGGCCAAAGGCAGGCGCCAAACCGCTGCGCCACCCAGGGTTCCCAAGGCCGCAGTTTGAACCACCCCGGTCACCTGAGCCAAGCTCAATCAAACATTCCCAAAGGAGATGTTGGAAACCATTCATATGACGCTGTCATTTTGTTCTCAAGATCAGTCCTTCTGCTCATGGAGATTGCTCCCCATGGCCAGGCCAAGCCTAGGCCATCACAGGCTGGAGGTCAGCCCTGGAGAAGGAAGGGGCTGGAAAGAAACAAAGAGCCGCATCAAGACAGGAAAGGGGAAGCGCTTCCCCCTGATAATAGGCCTTGAGTGGCTCCTTGGCTTCCAGGGGCTGCCAGGCCACAAGGACCTCAGTCCTGAGGTTGTCAAAGGGGCAGAGGACCCGCGCTGGCGCTGGAGAGGTGTCTAGCATCCACAGCCGCCGGAGCTGACACATGCCCCCAAATTCAAGAATCTTAGAAAAAAAGCAGCAATTCATAAAGGAGAAGCACGAAAGAATTTCTTTATATTCTATTTTGAACGAGGTAACAGCCCGTGCACCGGTTGTCTTTTCTTAGGAGTCTCTGGTGTTCTCATAGTGAAAGGTAATGTTTTTAAAAACCTAAGAACTAGCACTGAAAATGGCTTCGGGGCAAACCCAACGCGTTGGTTTACAGGGATGAATAAATACTTCATAAATGTTTCATTAGGAGAGTTTCATCTTTTAAACTAGTCTTTTTTTTTTTTTTTTTTTTTGCTATATTCACAAATCTTGATTTAGAGGCGCCTGGGGGGCTCAGCGGTTGGATGTCTGCCTTCAGTCCAGGGCGTGATCCTGGAGCCTGGGATCAAGTCCCGCATGGGGCTCCCTGCATGGAGCCTGCTTCTCCCTCTGCCTGGGTCTCTGCCTCTCTCTCTGTGTCTCTCATGAATAAATAAAATAAGATAAAACAAAAGAAAAGCTCCTGAGCGCTTGCTGCCAGGAACACTAGCTAACTTGCCCAAAGTCATAGGAAGAGGCGAATGAGCCAGGACCCAGCCAGTGAGCCTGCCCCTGGAGTCCAGTCTGTTTTTTGTTTTTGTTTTGTTTTTTTTTTTCTTAAAGATTCCATGTATTTCTCTGGGGGAGAGTGAAAGGAAAGAGACGACAGAAGAGGGGAAAAGCCCAGCTGTCACGACACTGGAGCCCAACGTGGGGCCCAATTAAAGCATCAGGGGTCACCACCCGAGCCGAGGGCAGCCAGACGTGGAGCCCGATCCCAGCACCCAGGGTCACCACCCGAGCAGAGGGCGGCCAGATGTGGGTGGGGCTCGATGACAGCACCTGGGGTCACCACCCCAGCCGAGGGCAGCCCGACGTGGGGCCCAATCCCAGCACCCCAGGGCCACCACCCGAGCAGAGGGTGGCCCAACGCGGGGCTCGATCCCAGCACCCGGGGTCAGCACCCGAGCCGAGGGCGGCCGATGTGGGGCCCGATCCCAGCACCTAGGGTCAGCACTCGAGCCGAGGTTGGCCCGACATGGGGCTCTATCCCAGCACCCCGGGGTCACCACCTGAGCCAAGGGGCGGCCCGATGTGGGGCTCGATCCCAGCACCCTGGGGTCAGCACCCCAGCTGAAGGTGGCAGCCAGGCCGCATGGAGCGCACTGGTGTGGCGCCGGGGGGAGGCGAGGCTGGGGGTCCGGGTCCCCATCCACCCCCCAAGGTCCCCAGGTGCTCCCACGCCGCACCCACTGGACACCTGCTGGTCCTCGTCGTGCCCACGGCCCCGCAGCAGCGCCCGCAGCGGCCTTTCGCTCACGGAGGAAGCCAGTCGCCTGCGGAGAAGCAGGTGGGTCGAGAGCACTCCTAGCCTCCCTGTTGGGGGGACCCCGGGCCCCACAGTGTGCCCCCGTGTGACCCCGAGCCCTGCCTGCGGCCCAGTCCACCCTCAGGCCCTGGGGACGGCGGCTCCGGGTTGGGGGTGGCTCCGTGGTCGGTGTCTGCTCTGGTCCAGGCCCCGGGAGGAAGGGCCGGGAGGACAGGCCGGGGGGAAGGAAGGGCCGGGAAGAAGGCCTGGGAAGAAGGAGCCCAGAGAAGGCCTGGGAGGAAGGGAAGGCCGGGAGGAGGGGCCGGGAGGAAGGCCCAGGCTGTGCCTTGGAGCCTGCTTCCCGCCCCGCTGCCCCTCCCCTCTGCTCCCACTCTGTCTCTGGCTTTCTCTCTCTCAAATAAGCAAATAAAATTAAAAAGAAAAAAATGAGGAAATCCCCACCCCACCCCCTGCACCTCTCCCCCCCAGCTTTCTTGGCTTACCTACATTGAGTCCAATCTTAAACAGAGCCTCAGAAGATTTTTAGCAGTTCAGGGTCTGCAGGAGGAAAACAGCACAGGGTTCCAGTACCGCCCCCCCCCCCCCAGGCCTCTCCTCCTCCACCGCCAGCTCTCTGGGTCGGTCTGGAAACATCTGTGCAGGTGTAGCAGCGACCTTCCTGGCGCCCCGCACGCCCAGCACTCCCCAGCGCCTCTTGCTGCCGTGTTCCAAGAACGTTCGTCTAATGTAAGGCCTCGTGTGTGGCACGTCCTAGCACACAGACCCTCGGGTTCACTCACTGCACGTACCCCCATCTGGCTTGGACCCCTGGCCTCCTGAGGATGGAGGCACGCTCGCTGCCCTTCACATCCACGCGTGTTGTATGGGCCCAGCACGTGGCAAACGTCTAGGAAACACCTGCAATATCGAATATATCCAAGCCCACGTGGCTCAGAGTCGGTATCGCGTTTATGGAACAGTCCACACAGCCACGGGGATGAAAAATAAATTGCATTCTTTACTGAAATATCTTAGAGGACAGTGAAAGAAATCCGGGCATTGTGCACAGCTGCGCTCACTGACACTCCCAGTCTTCTCTTCCGCGCTTTTTCTCACCCACGGCGTCCGCAGCAAGCTGTCCTTCAGCCCCTTCTCAGAAGAAGACCCTGTCCACCTTCCAAGCACCGGCTGTTTGCCTTGCCTCTTCCATCCTCCCTACTTCCTCGATAACTTAGCACACGGATGGATTTTGCTTTTGGTCGAGCGAGAAGAAATCCTTCCTTCCATGGGTGGGGAAGCTGGGTTGACGATGGTAGAATTTTTATCAGGGTTCTGGAAACACTCGTCCATTCCCAGTTGTATCCCACTGCAGTTATCAGCATAAAAGAATTTGACCAAAAAAAAACAAAAAACAAAAATATTTGACCATCGACTCAGTGAGGAAGAGGTGGAGAGGAACAGAGGAAAATCACAGGTCTGATAAATTCTCCAGATTCCAGGGTTTTTATTTTATTTTATTTTATTTTTTATTTTTTTGGGGGGGGTTTGAAATCCTATCATATTTTTTCCCCTTTTTTTTACACGTAACATGATATCTATGCATACGTATCGTATACACATATGTGTGACACTACTCATGTGCATGTAGCACGTATGATAGCAAGTTTGTGTAGGTCTCAACTACAAAAGTTCTCTTGTGTGCATTTTCTTGGAAATCCTGCAGTTCTGCAAATTTGGTCAATTTTAGATGTAAGAGAACAAACTCATAGTTAACGTGGTGAAAGTCATACCTTAAATCAAGTGTCCTTTCGCTGTGCTTTAGCCTGTGCCCTCCGCCCCATTGGTAAGCTTGTTCTAACTCTCCCTACTGAACTGAAACTAAAAGTACAGACATTATGTCATCTCTTTCATACCTATTATGCCCAAAGCTCAATAAACACTTCTTGCCTTCTTCGCTATAATTAATCCTCAGGATTTTGTGCACCATTCTACTGTATATCTGCCCTCATGAGTACTGAGTGTATCCTTTTACCCTCGATTCATTTTAACATGGATTAACATCTCTTCAAAAATAGAATGCATTATCTTAGAGACTGAGGAGAGCATCTCAGTAAAGAGTTATTGGTTCTCTTTGTATCCATGGGGGGAAAAAATTGGAAAATAAGTCATGGTTTGCTAGCCGAATAAACATCTGAGATGTTCTAAAATTGCTGGTCAAGTTAACCAATTTCCAAGTTGATGGGAAGTGCTCCATGAAGCCTAGAAAGGGACTGATATTTCGCAGACCCTTTAAAAATTGCTGGTGGGGGACGGATGCCTGGTGGCTCAGCTGTTGAGCACCTGCCTTTGGCCCAGGGCGTGACCCTAGAGACCCGGGATCGAGTCCCACATCAGGCTCCCTGCATGGAGCCTGCTTCTCCCTCTGTCTGTGTCTCTGCCTCTCTCTCTCTCTCACTGTCTCTCATGAATAAATAAATAAAATCTTTAAAAAAAAAATAAAAATCGCCGATGTTGTTAATGAACATCTTTCGTTGTGACTACCAAATACCGAAACAAGAAGTCAGTTTGGCCAAATTTTTAAGCCAACTTGATGAAAAACATCACTCAAGCCAATTATTTTCTTGAATCAATTTTAGATTGACAAGAACGAGTTTACCTGTCAAAATAGCTGATCCACGTGCAAACTCAAAAAATCTTTGAAGAAGATAATCTCATTCACAACAAATATCCTTCCGTAAGTTGGAAAAATAAATATGGGGTTATAAGGGTAATATGGGATTTGGTTAACATTTATACTCTAAGCTTCGTTAAAAGGCACCATTCAGTTTTAGGAATAAAATCGCATTTTATGAAGTATTAATTTTTTTAAGATTTTATTTACTTATTTATTTGACAGAGACAGAGCACAGTAGAGGGAAGGGCAGAGGGAGAGGGAGAAGTAGGCTCCTTGCTGAGCATGAAGCCAGACACCAGACTCGGTCCCAGGACCTCGGAATCATGACCTGAGCTGCAGGCAGACACGTAACTGACTAAGCCACCCAGGCACCCCGGAAGTATTAATTTTTATAAAGAAAACCAGATTTACCATTTGAATTATTCATAAGATCTGATTGAGTAAGGGACAAATGGGGCTAGGTAGGGGGAGATAGGTAGAGGGCCATGGAAGCAGGCTCACAAAAATCCCCAAAATGTGGAGCTGTAAGGAAACCAGAGAAAAAGAAACAAACCAAGCCATCCTGTCCTACGAGTCAGAAGTGTGGTCTTCTTATAACAGCTACATGTGGCCAACAGAGGATTATCAGACCCTAAAAAAGGAAGTAAGCCACTAAAGATATTACCACTAGGCTCTACTCAATGGTGCCATCAATAAAGATACTAAAAGAATTAGCCACACCATGGAAGGAGCTGAGATGTCCTTCAACAGATGAATGGATAAAGAAGACGTGGTGTGTGTGTATATATATATACACAGACACAATGGAATATTGCTCAGCCATCAGAAAGGATGAACACTTCCCATTAACACTGACGGGGATGGAACTGGAGGGGATCACACTGAGTGAAATAAGTAAGTCGGAGAAAGGCAATTATCATATGGTTGTGCTCAGCTATGGAATATAAGGTGACAGTGCAAAGGACCATCAGGGAAAGGGGGGACACTGAGGGGGGAAATTAGAGAGGAAGACAAACCATGAGACACTCCCGAGTCTGGGAAACAAACAAAAGGTTGCGGAAGGGAAGATGGCGGGGGGGTTGGGGTAACCAGGTGACGGGCACGGATGAGGGTGCAGGGTATGATGAGCACTGGGTGTTATGCTAGATGTTGGCAAGTTGGATTTAAATAAAATAAAAATAGGGCAGCCCGGGTGGCTCAGCGGTTTAGCGCCTGCCTGTGACCCAGGGCATAATCCTGGAGACCCAGGATCAAGTCCCACGTCGGGTTCCCCGCAGGGAGCCTACTTCTCCCTCTGCCTGTGTCTCTGCCTCTCTCTCTCTGTGTCTCTCATGAATAAAGTCTAAAAATAAATAAATAAATAAATAAATAAATAAATAAATAAATAAATAAAATAGAATAAATAAAAGTTTAAGAAAGATTTAGGCTCCCTGGCTACCTTTTAATAAAAGGCCAACCCTACAGGCCCCCCGTGGCAACCCCGGTGGGGGGGGACCCCTCTCACCCCAAGAGCTCTCTCTGTATCCCTGCTTAATAAACGTCTCACTTCATTCTTCGACTCGACTCCGTGAGACGAGAACCTGGCTCCCCCGCGGTCAGACTACCAGGACCCTATTTCATTAGATCACTGGGACCTTTAGATTCCATCGGAGGCAGTGAAATTTGTTCTAAGCCAGGAGGCCATATGAGACTGAACTTGGTGCTCTTCAAGTTTGCAGCACGTTCTAGAAGGAAACCACAAGGACTGATTTCATTATAAAGAGGAGAATTTACCAACATTGGTTCTGCCCTTTCTTATTCTTTAACAAAGTATGACGCAAGTATTCCCATTCTCGAGCACTAAAAACCTTGCAAATGCTGAAAAATGCCTGCCATACGCAAAATTACAGTTGTCAGGGAAAGAAATCTAACTCCACAATTTACATGAGATTTTCCGAATTCACACAACTCAAGCTCAACATTCAATTTGCTACCAACTCCCAAATTGCCTATTTGAAACCATTCAAAACAAAGTATTTTCATTACACTCATATGGTATAGGTCAAATAGCATTTTTTTTTAATTTTGTAGGGTGCAAAGCAATGCTCTTCTGTGTGCTTTATTTAAATAAAATATTCTCATACGTGCCTTGCTGAAAGTTGGGCATGCCACTGAAGTCTGCCCTTGTCCAGGGAAACCATCTTATTATAACTTTTCTAAGATTTTTATTTATTTGAGAGAAAGAGCATGTGAGAGAGAGAGAGCACAAGCAGAGGGAGGGTCAGAGGGAGAAGCAGACTCCCCACAGAGAAGGGAGCCCAATGTGAGCCTTGATCCCAGGAACCTGGGTTCATTACCTGAGCCGAAAGCAGACACTCTATTGACTGAGCCACTCAGGCGCCCCCAGGGAAACCATTTTATTTTATTTATTTATTTTTTAATTTTTATTTATTTATGATAGTCACAGAAAGAGAGAGAGAGAGAGAGAGAGAGAGGCAGAGACATAGGCAGAGGAAGAAGCAGTCTCCATGCACCGGGAGCCCAATGTGAGATTCGATTCCGGGTCTCCAGGATCGCGCCCTGGGCCAAAGGCAGGGGCCAACCCGCTGTGCCACCCAGGGATCCCGGGAAACCATTTTAAACAGAGGAGGGACCTGGAGGCTTGTTCCAGGTGTCTTTCCCGTGATTTCTTTTCTTTTCTTTTCTTTTTTTTTTGATTTTATTTATTTATGAGAGAGGCAGAGACCCAGGCAGAGGGAGAAGCAGGCTCCACGCAGGGAGCCCAACACAGGACTCGATCCCGGGACTCCAGGATCCCGCCCTTGATGTCACCATCTTTAGGCCCAGCTGCCCACTGGCCTGTTTTCATTCCTCCTGCCAGCTGCACCACAGAGCTTTCCAGGGATCAGGGCCCACTGGCAGAGTCAGGCTGGGTTATATTTTTTATTCCCTAGAATCAACAATGCATTTCTTGAAAGATGTGCCCCAGATTTCAGAACTAGCCCTAACCACACTCTGGGAGGAAAAAAAAAAAAGTCTCTCTTTTGAAGCCAATATTTGCATTACCAAGTCTTGTTAGGAGTCTGGGCTTTTGCACAAGACAGAGATGAATGGGATCTTTGCTTTATTTGCTACCTTCCTTATAAAACCTCTACTCTCAGGGGATCCCCGGGTGGCTCAGCGGTTTAGCACCTGCCTTCAGCCGGGGCGTGATCCTGAAGTCCTGGGATCGAGTCCCATGTCGGGCTCTCTGCATGGAGCCTGCTTCTCCCTCCTCCTGTGTCTCTGCCTCTCTCTCTGTGTCTATCATAAATAAATAAATAAATCTTTAAAAAAATCCTTGTGATAAAATAAAAATAAAACCTCTACTGTCTGTCCACCTCCTCCCTAAAAAACAGCTTTAAGATATTAACTCTGTACTTGTCACGGTGCACGGCAATTACAGGGACAGGTTCCAGATCTCTTTTGCAAACGTCCAAATTCTCAAAAATTCTGATAAAACCTATCTTCTTCCTAAGACTCAGTATAACATAATTTGAAGTTTACTACCCTCAGGGACATAGTGCGATCTCCAGTTTGAGAGGGGAACACGCAGATGGAAGGCAATCCAGGCTGAGATGTTGGGTTGTTGGTTATGCTCAGTCGCTCGCTAAGAGTTCACTTTCTCTGACACCAAAGACAAATCACTGCTTATCGGGGGCCTTCAGATCAGAACAGCAACCCCTAAATGCCCCAAGAGGAGAATGGGCGGTGTGTGTTGACTCGTCTATCAGCCCAACAGGACCGTGAGTTCCAGGAGAGCAGGGTCTGGGTCTGGTTCCCCGCGTGTAGTCCCGGGCCTGCCTGAAGGGAAGGCTGCAGTACGTGGGTGAGTGGTGAGCATTTACCCCACTCCTGGGGCCCAGAGCTCCTGCTTTCAGCTGGATTCTTTTTTTTTTTTTTTTTTTTTAAGATGTCATTTATTCATTAGAGAGAGAGGCAGAGACCCAGGCCTAAGGAGAAGCAGTCTCCCTGCAGGGAGCCCGATGTGGGCCTGGATCCCGGGTCCCCAGGGTCACGGGGTCACGCCCTGGGCCGGAGGCAGAGGCTCCACCGCTGAGCCCGCAGGCGCCCCTCCAGCCGGAGTCTCACTGCTCCCGCTGTGCAGCTCCCCTCCGGCTTTCCTTCTAGAACCCAGGCCGGCTGAACCCGGGGTGAGTGACAACCGTGCGGCGGGCTCAGTGGCGCAGTGTCCACCTCTAGCCCCAGTGCAGGCCCCGCCAGCCACCGGGTGAGCCGGGAGGAGGTTCTCACAGCTGGGAACACGGTTCACACGTGTTCAATCAATTGTTAAATTTGACCCGTTAGCTTCAAAATGCTTTAAAAAAAAAATACCTGTGTGCCAGGTATGCACCGTGCCAGCTGGTTAGGACCCAAAAGTAAACTATGGCAGAGACGAGGAGAGAGAGACTGTAGGGCGTCCGAGCTGGGGCCCAGAGCAGGGGCTGCCCCGGGGTGACCCCTCCTCCGCTCATGGTGGAAGCGTGGGTGGGATTATCAAAGCCAGGCCGGGCAGAGGGCTCACGGGCTGGGGAGCAGCGTGGGTGACACCGCTGTCACCGCCGGGGCCTCCAGGCTGACAGGAGACGGTGGCCCACGCACAAGCCGAGGTTCACTTGGAGAGCAGTGACAGGAGACCAGGTGGCTGGAGGGGCCTAAGCGCATCTGAGCTACCAGGGTGCCCGGAGCCTCCCTGGCCTATGTCCCCATCCTCACCCCTGCGGATGTCCTGTCCTGCCCACGCTGAGCGTCCTCACCGCTTTCCCAGAGCTCTATAAGCGGAAACCTGGCCACTTAGAGAACCACGCTTTCTCCTCCGGGGGGCCTTGATGTATTATCATAGGGACCCAGACCACGTCTGATTCCCCGTGGTTCACAGGCTGGATTGCTCTGATAAAAGGGAAGTCGTTCAACACAGAAAATGCCAAAGGCCTCAATCATTACATTCCAATTGCAGCCTTGACAGCTCAGCTAAGCCCATTAAGATTCAAAGAGGAGAAAAGAAAAGACCTTTCACTCAAAAAAACTGAGCCCCATGAACTCCCTCAGGACATTCCTTTATCAAGGACTTTGCTGTAGGTAATCTGACGTGTCCTATTGTAGGTCCTAGAAGCGGTGAAATCGGAGCTGGTTCGTGATCAATGTTCCAGTTGATTGTTTCTGGACCAGGCTGACGGGAGAGGGGGGTGTGGTGGTGATGGGACAGCTTCAGAGTTCCTGACTTGCCTTTTCCCCACCATCTCTTGCTCCAGGCCTTACCTCCTTGCTTGCTCCTATTGGTACCAAAAGGAGAACAAACGAGGACTCCTAGAAGCGTGAAAGGCCGGGACGATTTGAAAATAGGTTGATATCTGAAATACCAGGTGTTGAGACAGAACATGAGAGACTCCTAACTCTGGGAAATGAACTAGGGGTGGTGGAAAGGGAGGAGGGCAGGGGGTGGGGGTGACTGGGTGACAGGCACTGAGGGGGGCACTTGACGGGATGAGCACTGGGGGTTATTCTGTATGTTGGCACATTGAACACCAATAAAAATAAATTTATAAAAAAAAGAATTACCAGGTGTTATGCACTGGACGGTGTCCCTCTCTAAATTCATGTCGAAGCCCTTACCTCCGGTGTGACTGTATTTGGAGAGAGGGCCTCTAGGGAGACAATTAAGGGAAGGCATAAAAGGTGGGACCCTGATCCATAGAACTAGTGTCCCTGTAAGAAGAGGAAGAGACAGGAGACCTCTCCCCCTCTCTCCTCATGCACAGGGAAGTACATAGTGAGAACTTGTAAGTACTTGTAGTACTTGTAAGTACATAGTGAGAAGGCGCTGCCTACAAGCCAAGAAGAGAGATCTCACCAGAAACCAAACCTGCGGATATCCTGATTTGGACGGTTGGCTTCCAGAACCATGATAAAATAAATTTCAGTTGTTTAAGCCACCAGATCTGTGATATTTGGTCGGCAGCCTGAGCAGACTGATGCAACAGGATTATCAATACATTAAATGTAGCCTCTGTCTTGCCGAAGTCAGAGTCTGACCTATGCTGGGCTAGCCTGGGAGTATGCACAGTCAGGTCCTTCTTTCTGGAACAAACAAACAAAACACAAAAAACTTTTCCAAAAAATTGTATAAGAAACACACATGGACACAGTAAAATATTCATATAACATGTACGGGATTTGAGGGAATTTAAATCCTGCTTCTCATCCCAAACCCTCACTGCTACAGTCCTCCTTTCCCAGAGGAAACCACTGGAAAGTATCATTATTAGTAGACTAGAATATGGACCGATGGATGGATATCGATAACCTTCTTTATTTTATTTTACTTTTTTAATAATAAATTTATTTTTTATTGGTGTTCAATTTGCCAACATACAGAATAACACCCAGTGCTCATCCCGTCAAGTGCCCCCCTCAGTGCCCGTCACCCATTCACCCCCAGCCCTTGCCCTCCTCCCCTTCCACCACCCCTAGTTCAGATAACCCTCTTTTTATATAAATTAAAACATTCTACATATATCATTCTGAATCTTGTCTTTTCTTTTACATATCGGTATTTCATATAAACTCATTTCAGGGATCCCTAGGTGGCGCAGCGGTTTGGCGCCTGCCTTTGGCCCAGGGTGTGATCCTGGAGACCGGGGATCAAATCCCACGTCGGGCTCCCTGCATGGAGCCTGCTTCTCCCTCTGCCTGTGTCTCTGCCTCTCTGTCTCTCTGTCTCTGTCTCTCTCTTTCTCTCTCTCTGTGACTATCATAAATTTAAAAAATAAATAAATAAACTCATTTCATAGCAGATATACATGTAGAAGGGTTTCATATTTTAAAGTTGTGATTTATACATTTATAAGAATATAGCACAATTTAAATGACCTGTCTTAAAATAAATAAATAAATAAATAAATAAGTAAATAAATAAATAACCTGTCTTCTGTTGAAAGGGCACATAGGGTTTTTCAATCTCTGTGCTTTGATGCAAATAATGTCACAGTAAAATAGATGAACGTTCATCTTTGGCACATATGCATGTGTAAAATACATTCTTAGAAGTGAGACTCTGGGGGCAGCCCGGGTGGCTCAAGGGTTTAGTGCTGCCTTCAGCCCAGGGTGTGATCCTGGAGACCCGGGATCGGGTCCCACGTGGGACTCCCCGCATGGAGCCTGCTTCTCCCTCTGCCTGTATCTCTGCCTCTCTCTCTCTGTGTGCCTCATGAATAAATAAATAAAATCTTTTTTAAAAAAGGAAGAAAGAAGAAGAAAGAAAGAAAAAGAAAGAAAGAAGGAAAGAAAGAAAGAAAGAAAGAAAGAAAGAAAGAAAGAAAGAAAGAAAGAAAGGAAGGAAGGAAGGAAGGAAGGAAGGAAGGAAGGAGACTCTGGTTCAAAGATATTTGCGTTTTTAGATGAGATTGGGCGCATTCAGGGTGATATAGCCGTAGACAGGGTGGTATGGCCGTACATGCATTTTTGGATATTTTATATTATTTTATAGAAATTGCCAAACATAGACATTCTGCCAAATTTTGGAGACAGCAGGAGGCATGTAGTTGGTACCAGGCTATACCTCTCCACGATGTCATTATCAAAGGTCTTTCTTAAACAACCTCCATATGCCTAAATGCCACATGACTACCTTCTTCCTGAACTTGACCTAGGGCCTGATGCTGGAATGCCGGGTCACCGACAAAGTCACCTGATGGGCTGAGCAACAGGCCTTCCCTCTCTTACTACTACTCATGCTCCTGGGAGTCTTTTCTTTTCCTCTTCCAGCTTGCTGCCACCGGACGTGTTGTGATTCAATTTTTCAGATTCTTCTCGGTTTCTACCTAGGCGGAGAAGAGAAATGCAATAAAAATTAAGGGCCGTGTTTCACTCCCACACTCTAGGAAATGTGTTTAGTTTTCTTTCGTAAGCCTCAGGGAGAGAAGGTTCTTTTCTTGAGAAAATGTTCAGTGTCTTCATTGGCACTTTGAACAGATCCGGCCTGATTCAGAGGATCACACTAGTTTCACTCACATGAGTCAAAGGTATTTTAGCTTTTTATTTTCCATTTTCCCTCAGAGGAAAGAACAATTTGCGCTAATAAACTCTCCCAGAAGACTTGAGTGTAGGAGTGAAGTGGGAGAGCTCGGTTCCTGTCTCATGGAGTCCCTTACTCATGTCAGACGGTTCAGGTAGACAGAAAAGTTAATGCTTTAATTTGTTTACAAATGAATACTTTATCACAGTTCTGTAAGTCATAGATATCTTTTTTTTTTTAAACATTTTTTTTTAATTTATTTATTTACGATAGTCACACTCAGAGAGAGAGAGAGAGAGAGGCAGAGACACAGGCAGAGAGAGAAGCAGGCTCCATGCACAGGGAGCCTGACGTGGGATTCGATCCCGGGTGTCCAGGATCGCGCCCTGAGCCAAAGGCAGGCGCCAAACCGCTGCGCCACCCAGGGATCCCAAGTCATAGATATCTTAAGAGAAAGTTTCTTTAACTTGGAAGAGCAAACATGAGAGAATCAGCAATGTCTTATTTTTTTTTTAATTTTTAAAGATTTTTATTTATTCATGAGAGACACAGAGAGAGAGAGAGAGAGGCAGAGACCCAGGCAGAGGGAGAAGCAGGCTCTATGCAAGGAGCTGGATGCGGGACTTGATCCCGGGACCGGGGGTCACGACCTGAGCCAAAGGCAGATGCTCAACCACTGAGCCACAGAGGCATCCCAAGTGTCAGCAATGTCTTAAACAAGAATCATATGGTATAATTATCCTCAGGTTAGTTAGTTCTGGAGATTCTTACCGATTTTGTTTTTATCTTAAAGAAATTAAAACTTGTATTTGTCCTAAAACGCCTTTATATGAATATCCTTAAAGATGAAACACATTTTGCAAGAGAATAAGAACCAAAAGTATAAATGACAAAGGACTCAAAAATGAACACGGTTAAACATCTGACGAGGTTACAATATAGCTAGCAAGGAAATCCAGTTTATGTTGTGACACATAATACTTCAGTTATCAAAGTATCGAGTGATGACCTATATTAAAACATTAAAAATTGAGTGATTGCATATCACCTCTAGAATAGTTATGGCATTTATCCAAATGTAACCTAAGACTTATCATTTGTTTAACAGTGCTTCCAAAGGAACTTAACATGACAAATAAAAAGACCTAATTAACGCTTTAAAAAGACTTTTTTTACACTTTAAATCTTGGGCAGTTTGTTAAAACCTTAGAAAGTTTTGTGTTTTTTTTTTTAAAGATGTATTTATTTATTCATGAGAGACACAGAGAGAGAGAAGCAGAGACACAGGCAGAGGGAGAAGCAGGCTCCATGCAGGGAGCCCGACGCGGGACTCGATCCCAGGACCCTGGGGTCATGACCTGAACCCAAAGCAGACGCTCAACTGCTGAGCCCCCCAGGTCTCCCCCTTAGAAAGTTTTTAAGCACATGCCTAAATCGGATTAGGGATCATTGAAGGCCCCATAAAGACAAAACATAGAAACTGGGTTTTGGAGATAAAGGAAAAACCCTTTGTTTACATTTTTTAATCAAGTTCAGACCAACAATTCAGGAAAACTTGTCTTTTTGAACAGAAAATAGACTTTTAATCTTATACCAGTGTACTTTTAAAATCCCTTCATTTAAAAAATAAATAAATAAATAAATAAATAAATAAATAAATAAATAAAATAAAATAAATAAAATAAAATCCCTTCACTTTAATCTTAGTCCATCCTGATCACACACAAGATTCCTTTCCAAAGATTTTTGCTTTATAAACCTCTTATGTTTTTGCAATTAGGTTTTGTCCCAAGCTATTTATTTTCAAACAACCATTCTCATTTAGGACAAAAGTACCTTCTTTGACCTTTAACAAAAATGCATTCTCATTTCTTATATCTTTTTTTTACATGTCTTCTACTTTCTTATATACAGAGTTACTTCCCTCCCCATCAGTCTTAATTACATTTAGCAGAATTTTTAACTCTTAGAAACCTTAGTGTTCGGTGAAAACTAAGTAGTAACCAGTTGTGAACTGTTACACCAAAACTCTTTATATGACAAATCTATGCATTTATTAAGTACAAAGCATGTTTATCAACAGACTCAAACATCCTTAGTTTCTCTGCAATAAGAAGTCAAAAGCACAAGCCTACGCTCAGTAATTAATGCTTTCACATTTTATCTTTTTAGAAAAGAGCTAGATGACCTATGAATTTACTTTCAATAACCATCCAAGCAAAACTTTAAAGTTTTAGGTTACCAAAAACTTTGAAAACTATCTTAACAATTACCCATGAAAACTTTGAGACAGACAAGATTAACCATCATTTTAAATCATCTTTTTGCAAATGAGTGGAAATATCAGAAAGGGAAACAGAACATGAAAGACTCCTAACTCTGGGAAACGAACTAGGGGTGGTAGAAGGGGAAGTGGGCAGGGGGTGGGGGTGACTGGGTGACGGCACTGAGGGGGGCATTTGACGGGATCAACACTGGGTGTTATGCTATATGTTGGCAAATTGAACACCAATAAAAAATAAATTTATAATAAAATAAATAAATAAATAAATAATAAATCATCTTTTTGCTAACAAATTGCAACAGAGATAACACGAGCTTTTTTGGCCTTTAGTAAACCTCAATAGAATAAAAGTTTCATATTTAATGCTGATAACTTTAAAGACATGTCTATCTTAATTAAATCGACAAGCTTAAATTGGTTTAAACACTGAATCTTTCACCCCCATCCTCTTTTATCTTTTTATTTTTAAAATTTAATTTGCCAACATATAACACCAAGTGCTCACCCATCATGTGCCCTCCTTAATGCCTGTTACCCAGTTACCCCATTCCTCCAATCCCCCTTCCACAGCCCTTTGTTACCCAGAGTTAGGAGTCTCTCGTGGTTTGTCTTCCTCTCTAATTTTTCCCCGCTCAGTCTCTTCCCCGCTTCTCTTATGGTCCCTTGCACTATTTCTCATATTCCACAGATGAGTGAGACCATATGATGATTGTCCTTCTCCGATTGACTTACTTAACTCGGCATAATACGCTCCAAGTCCATCCACGTTTAAACAAATGGTGGGTATTAGTTGTTTCTAATGGCTGAGGAATATTCCATTGTATACATAGACCACATCTTCTTTATCCATCATCTGTCGATGGACACCGAGGCTCCTTCCACTGTGTGGCTATTGTGGACATTGCTGCTAGAAACATCGGGGTGCAGGTGTCCCGGCGTTTCATTGCATCTGTATCTTTGGGGTAAATCCCCAGCAGTGCAATTGCTGGGTCGCAGGGCAGCTCTATTTTGAACTCTTTGAGGAACCTCCACATAGTTTTCCAGAGTGGCTGCACCAGTTCACATTCCCACCAACAGTGCAGGAGGGTTCCCCTTGCTCCACGTCCTTGTCAACACCTGTCATTTCTTGACTTGTTTATTTTAGCCATTCTGACAAGCGTGAGGTGGGATCTCATTGTGGTTTTGATGTGTATTTCCATGATGGCCAGTGATGCGGAGCATTGTCTCATGTGCTTGTTGGCCATGTCTATGTCTTCTTTGGAGAAATGTCTGTTCATGTCTTCTGCCCATTTCTTGACTAGATTGTTTGTTTCTTGGGTGTTAAGTGTAATAAGTTCTTTATAGATCTTGGATTCTAGCCCTTTATCTGATACTTCATTTGCAAATATCTTCTCCCATTCTGTAGGTTGCCTTTTAGTTTTGTTGACTGTTTCTTTTACTGTGCAGAAGCCTTTTTTTTTTTTTATCTTGATGAAGCCCCAATAGTTCATTACAGCTTTCATTTCCCTTGCCTTTATGGGTGTGTCTGCAAGAAGTTGCTGTGGCCAAGTTCAAAAAGGGTGTTGCTCATGTTCTCCTCTAGGACTTTGATGGGTTCCTATCTCACATTTAGATCTTTCATCCATTTTGAGTTTATCTTTGTGTCTGGTGTAAGAGAATGGTCTAGTTTCATTCTTCTGCACGTGGCTGTCCAATTTTCCCAGCACCTTTTATTGAAGAGACTGTCCATTTTCCAGTAGATAGTCTTTCCTGCTTTGTTGAAGATGAGTTGACCATAGAGTTGAGGGTCCACTTCTGGGTTCTCTCTTCTGTTCCATGGATCTATGTGTCTGTTTCTGTGCCAGGACCACACTGTCTTGATGATCATAGCTTGACAGTAATAGAGCTTGAAGTCCAGGATTGTGATGCCACCAGTTTTGGTTTTCTTTTTCAATATTCCCCTGGCTATTCGGGGTCTTTTCTGATTACACACAAATCTTAAGATTATTTGTTCCAGCACTCTGAAGAAAGTCCATGGTATTTTGATAGAGATTGCATTGAACATGTAAATTGCCCTGGGTAACACAGACATTTTCACAATATTATTTCTTCCAATCCATGAGCATGGAATGTTTTCCCACCTCTTTGTGTCTTTCTCAATTTTTTTCAGAAGTGTTCTGTAGTTGTTAGAGTACAGATCCTTTGATTAGGTTTGTTCCTAGGTATCTTAGGGTTTTTGGTGCAATTACAAATAGGATCAATTTGGGATCCCTGGGTGGCGAAGCGGTTTAGCGCCTGCCTTTGGCCCAGGGCACGATCCTGGAGACCCGGGATCGAATCCCATGTCGGGCTCCCGGTGCATGGAGCCTGCTTCTCCCTCTGCCTGTGTCTCTGCCTCTCCCCCTCTCTCTGTGGGACTATCATAAATAAATAAATAATTTAAAAAAAAAACAAACAAATAGGATCAATTTCTTAATTTCTCTGTCTCTGTCAATTTCTGTCTCACTGTTAGTGTGTAGAAATGCAACTGATTTCTGGGCATTGATTCTATATCCCTGCCACGCTGCTGAGTTGCTGTATGAGTTCTAGCAATTTTAAGGTGGAGTCTTTCAGGTTCTCCATATACAGCATCATGTCATCTGCAAGAGTGACAGTTTGACTTCTTCTCTGCCAATTTGAATGCCATTTATTTCTTTCTATCGTCTGACTGCTGGCGCTAGGACTTCCAGCACTGTGTTGAACAACAGTGGTGAGAGTGGACGTCCCTGTCATGTTCCTGACCTTAGGGGAAGGGCTCTCAGTTTTTCCCCATTCACCTCAGTCCACTTTTAAAAGTCAGTGTGTTCCCAACTGCCAATTTTTAACTGTGACACTAGTGGGGAAATCTGAAGTGATGGGTGTATGCGGCCACACCCAAGGTGGTACAGAGACAGGAGCAGGGAGAGGGGGAGGCAGAAGAGGTAAAGTGCAGCCAGAAGGCAGAGAAACAAGGTTCCCAGTTTTAAAGCTCATCCACATGGACGGCTGAGCAAATGTCATGCTTTTCCACTGACTTTGGAATGAGGCAGTCCATGTCAGGCCAGAGAAGACAGGGAATTTCTCTGAAACAAAGAGAGTTTTGGCAGCCACTTGGGAATATTCCTTAAAGTCCCTGTGCTGAGGTAGACTAACCACAGTTGCCCCCAGTTATAACCATTAACGTGGGAAATGAATGAGGAAGAAGCCCCCACATCTATTTGGAAGAGGAACAGTGACAGAGTCAGAGTCCTCTCTCCTAAGGATGGCCTGTGTTTCCTCCAGCAACTTGGGTTTGTTCGGAGGCTTATTTAGAGAATTATCCAATTTGTCAGGAGGGAGTTTACCAGTCAACACGTTGGGCAAACACATTCTGCAAGAGGCCCTTAGGTGGGGGTCCTGATGTAGAGCCCTGTTCTCTGCAGAAGAGATCTAATGGATAGATCCCATGGAGGTCATACAGTGTTACAGGAGAGCAGTCCTTTCCTACACTTCGCAATCCCAGTTGTTTCCAGTGGGTTAAAAAGCACCCCAAGGGAGAGTCCTTGGGAACTGAAGGCGTCCCTACATATCAGCTCTCCCCTTTAGACCAAAGTGTCCCCTGGTTTACCTACCCAAGATGAAAGAGTGGCCTAACATCTTGGGTTGAGGAGGCATCAAACCGGCAGGTGTAGCCACTCTTAATTACCCATCAGCAGATCCCCCTTGTCTCCTCTGGATTCCCCCCCAAAAAGTCTGGCTTAATCATGGGGTTTAGCAAGATGAACAGTTTAAACTTTGAAACTCTTTTTAGAAGGCTAAACAGGTAGGGTCTCTCAGTGGGAGGTGTGTGCTGCTTACAGATGAGCCTTCACGGTGCAATCTCCAGGGCCGGTCTCCATCCTTAGAGACCCCAAGGCCCCAAGGCCATCAGTGGTGACCAAAGGGCAGGTTCAGGGGGCAACCTGGGTGGCTCAGAGGTTTAGGGCCTGTCTTCAGCCCAGATCGTGATCCTGGAGACTCAGGATCGAGTCCCATGTCGGGTTCCTTGTATGGAGCCTGCTTCTCCCTCTGCCTGAGTCTCTGCCTCTGTGTGTGTGTGTGTGTGTGTGTGTGTGTGTGTGTCTCATGAATAAATAAATAAAATCTTAAAAAAACAAAAACAGCAAAGGGCAGGCTCAGAGAACTGGATTACTAGTCCTCCTGTGGGGTCCAGCTCCCAGATGAACCTAAAACAAAGCAGGGAGTCCTATAAATAACCTCATTCTTGGGATTCTTTTGATTGAGCTCTCATTGTTTGGTCATGTAAATTTGCTTGCATTCCTAGCTCCTCCAGTCGAGGCCAATTATAAACCAATTTAAATGCTTCCTCGCCTTGCCCTGGGGCACTTTTTCTGTCCTTACACCTGAGGTCCCATTTGTAAGCATGGCCCTATTGAAGGGTGCAGACCCCAAGATTTAGCATCATCACAGTTTTATATTTTTGTTGTTGGAAGAAAGCCTCAACTATATGACCCTGGAGAGTCAGCTCAAGGGATTGACTAGGGGTTTGTAACTAACTTCCTCCTTAACACCCAAAGTATTCCAAGTGGAGCAAATGCCCAGGAAACACCAGGCTGCCTACAATTTATCATATAAAGAGATCACTCTAATCCTGCCTACTGATAATTTCAGTTTTAATTTCTGGCCATGATTAAGCCTAAATTGTACCTAACAGAAAACCATATGTCTTACCAGGGAACAAAAATGACGAAAAGATAGTTCATCCTAAGCTAAATTCTCTTGAAAAGCACTTTCAAATTAAAAAATCATGTATTTACATAAGCAGTACTCTCCTCCATATGACAAAGTCAGTGGGACCACTGGACCCATAAAGTTCCCAGGTGCTAGAGAAGGAATTGCAGAGGATAGAAGGCACCCTTGAAATGGATCCCTGAGTAGCAAGCAGCGCCTTACTATAGGCAAAGTCCCTGAGGCAGGAGAAAGTCACTCAAGAAAAAGCCAATGAACAGAAAGCAGAACTTGGTAGGGTTAAGCCAACATTTCCTTCTATTGAGGAAGGAAGATTGACCGAACCTTTTTCCAGAAGCCTGTCACCTGAGTCTTAAGATTGGGGGCCATGCTGTTCACCTTTAACTGGCCAACTGGTGCCTGGTTTTGTTGTTTATCAAAAGAAAAGATTATCTAAGAGCGAGACATCTCCCAGAAAGGAAGAGTCCTGTGGTGGGGGTGATCCTGGGTTTCCGCACCAAAACGAAGCAGGAGAATGAGGTTCTCATCTCACGGAGTCGAAGAGGGAATCTCATGGACAAAGGAGAGTGAGTGAAGCAACAGAAATGTGTTAAGCAGGGATACAGAGAGAGCTCTCAGGAGTGAGAAGGGTGCCAACAGGGTTGCCCACGTGGGCTTGTTGGGTTGATCTTTTATTAAAGGTAGCCAGGGAACCTAAATCCTTTTAACATCTTTATTGAGAGCACCACTGAATAAAGACTTGTGGTAACATCTTTGATGGCCCATTTCCCTTTGGGGGCCCTGTAATTCTCTGTTGGTCACATGCAGCTGTTATAACCAGATCCCACCTCTGACACCTAGGACCTGGTCTGGTTTGTTTCATCATCTCTGGTTTCTTTACACCTCCACATTTTGGGGATTTTTGTGAGCCTGCTCCCGTGGCCCCCTACCTATCTCTCCCTACCTAGCCCTGCCTGTCCTTGACTCAAGACCATTTTCCCAAGTCTAGATAGTCTCCCTAATACAAGAGGATGCCCTGAATAAGTGAGAAATAAACCCTGATCAATTAGATCAATTCTTACTAGATGCATGTGATGTTTGAAAACTTGATTTGACGGTTTGAAGTACAGAGGTGTCAGGGGGTTTGTAGTTTATTAAAAATACCACAAATTCTAGTCCTTCTGACAATCCATAAGGACCTTCCTGGATTTTTGGAACATCTCTCCTAAAATTATCTTGTATTTAATGTCACTTACCACTTGAAATAAAGAGCATTTGAAATATCCTTTGAGTAGGGTCAGTGGGTTTTTGTGACCTTTCAGCTTAAAGCATCACTTCAGGGGATGCTGATGACTACGATTTAGAGAAACCCCTAACTTTAAGATCACAGAACACATGGCCTTCTCCTGCTTAATACTTCTCACAATAGAATTTAGTTGTGTTTGTTGACTAATATTTTAATCCTACCTGGTATAAGCTTCTTGTGGGTGTTGATTTTCTTCATCATGCACTGACAGCATCCAGCAGAATGCCAGGCGTCTAGGAGGTCTTTGTGAACAGTCAGTGGAGTCATGTGTTGGTTATAAGTAGAGTCTAACAATGAATACAAGATCACAAGGGTAATTTGGGGCCCCACGTAAAACTGAGGGATGCGTTTAGATCATTTTATTGCTGTGCCCACGATTGCGAATCTGAGAAACCACCAAGGAGCCGAGACCGATGCAAATACACGAGGGTTTATTAGCAAGCTCGAGCTTGGGTCCAAGTATACCTGACACAGTGGAGCAGGGACTTGGACCCGGAGGTGGGTTCTAGCTGGGTTTTTATGGGCTGGTCTAGGGGACCTCCAGAAGGGGGGTGGGGGGGAGGAATTTCTTAAGCTCTGTTTTCATTCCAATATGGGATTTTCAAGGGCGTTAAGCTCTGTTCTCATTCTGATATGGGGCTTCCTGCCACGGGTGTTAAGCTCTTATTCACAGGGGCCTGAGATGGCTATACTTGTGCTAACGCTGAACTGGAGGTGGTATGGCCTTAATTTTCTGGGCCTCCACATTATGAGTTAAGGCCTGGTGTCAAGGGATATATTAATTCAGAGCTGAAGATCTGATCCCTAGATTTTAAATATATATATGTAAATCCATGGCTTATCTAACAAAAAAATAGAATAGCTTCCAGCTGAAGTACCCATTTTTTATCTATACCTGCGATTCCCAGACATGTGGCCCCTGGAGCAACACCATCAACATCACCAGGAAACTTGTTGGGAATGTACATTCTCATGTCTCAATCGGACCTACTGTCTCAGAAATTCTGGAGCAGGGGTCTAACTGTCTCTTTTGACAAGAGTCTGGGTGGTTCTGGCACACTAAAATTTGAGACCACTGAAATATACGAATCTTTCTTTCTTTCTTTCTTTCTTTCTTTCTTTCTTTCTTTCTTTCTTTTTCTTTCTTTTTTTTTTTTTAATCTTACCACTTTCAAATGGTAGGAAAGTTAGACTAATGAAAACATGGAGCCCAAGCTTCTTGTTGGAAACGTAAATGTAAAAAATGGAGGAAAGAACTGGAGACCAAAGTCTACGTAGAGTTTTTAGCTGTGTTCAACAGTTCCCTGGTGAAAGCCTTCTTCAACAGACTAGCCCACCACGGCCTCACCGACATGTTCCTGTTTTTGTACAATCTCATTTGCCTTTCTGCACACAAGGTGCTTAGAACTTCCTCTTACACCAAAGATGATCTGAGGATAATTTCATGACCCAAAAAGTTTATTGAGATAATTATATTATTATATTATGATATAAATATAAAGTGATAGTAATAATAGACAATATTTATAGAAAAAGAAGTAAAATAAGATTAAGAATGTAGGATAAGGGGCACCTGAGGGGCTCAGGGGTTGAGTGTCTGCCTTCAGCACTGGATTAGGCAGCTTGGTTTTCAATTTTGACGCTATCTCTTCTCAGTTGCATGACTTTGGTCAAGTTACTCTACTTTTTTTTTTTTTTTTTTTTTTTTAAGATTTTACTTATTTATTTGAGAGAAAGAGAGAGAGAGGGCACAAGCAGGGTGGGTGACAGAGGGAGAGGGAGAAGCAGGCTCCCCCATGAGCAGGGAGCCCGACACGGGGCTCTACCCCAGGACCCTGGGATCATGACCTGAACCAAAGGCAGCTGCTTAACCCCCTGAGCCAGCCAGGTGCCCCAAGTTACTTTACCTTTTGTGACTTGGTTTCCTCATTTACAACAGGGAGTTCAATAATAGTGTATTCAGTTCCTCCCTCATAGAGTTGCTGTGAAATTTAAATGCAATAATACATATGGCCTTGGCACATGGTTCATGCTTAATAAATAGCACCCTATAATATGCAGAATGTGTGCATAAATACCCCCCACCACACACACACATTGCCTTGCCTCCCCGGCCTTCCCAGGTTGAATCCTACGTTAATGTGGCAGCAGAGCTCCTGCTGTAGGTTTAAAGACACAACAGGAAGAGAACTGGGGCCTCGTGCCGTGCAACCATGTGCCTCAAGGAGAGCCTATCGCACCCTGCTTTCCCTGTGCCCTCAGTAACGCACACACCCCACCATGCTGCAGCAGGTACAACAGCAAGTGGAGTTGTGTCGTGTCTGTGGGAAGAAGCAGACCGCCCAGAGGCAGAGAGGAGTCCGAAAACTTTGGTTTTCCCATTCTACCCCCACCCCTCGACCACCAGCAGTCCTGGAGGGGATTCCTATGATTGGGAGAAGGGAAGTCTTATGAGAAGGGTATGGATGCAGCCACACCTGGGCGGTCAGCAATGCCAAGGAGCCAATGGGATGCGAGTTGGTCCAGAAAGCCCGGTGCCCTTTGAGGGCCTTCTCTGGGAAGAGGAAGAGTGCTCAGACAAGTGTTCAGCCTGAGTCCCTCTGAACAGCAAGCCCTCAGCAAGGCGGGAGCTCACTGCCCATAAGAATGCAATGTTGGCAAAACCACACTGCACGAGGATCCTAACAAGCAGGCGAGGGGGAAAAGTATTAAAGTGGCATTAAATGCTGACATTTTTAGCTGTGAAGTGAGGGTCTAGAAGCCATCCGTTTTCAAAACACACCAGATTCATCCAAACCCTGTGAAGCAGCTGTGCAGGTAGGTGACCCTTCTGTTCAGGAAACACCGCATCTGCCTTGGCAGCGCAGGGGAGAGTTTATCACAAACTTCACATAGGAATCCTGCTTCTCTTTTAAAGGGGGAAAATTTAGAATCACTGGCATTGGCTATGTTTCCCTTTTCAGTTTGAGCAGGATGCTGGGGTATTCACTGAAATTTGCCCACATTTTCACAATCTTTTCAGGGCCTACTCTACCCAGATAGATCTAAGAAAGTGGAGCATAAAGAGATCCCTTTCTTCCACCCAGGCCTGTCCTTGCACACCCTGAGGGAAAGAGACCGTAATCTCAGTCCTCATCTTCCCTTTAACTCTACATATAGAACAAGCATCAAAGAAATCTTCTAAGGACAGATACAAAGCCATATATTACCTCGAAATTGCTGTGGGATCCCACTGTAGCCATAAAAATATTTTTGTAGAGTCAACTTGATCAAATGTAATCTTTAATATTGCACTTTCATTTAACCACCAGCCAGCTGTCTTTATCTACAATTCTGTGCTTTCCCCTTGGCATGTCTGAGATAGATTTTCTCATTTCTTTCAAAAGGTTTCTTAATTGAGACTTCATGTTAAAATCCAAAGGCCACGGTTGTAGAGATGGATGCATTCAAAAGGTATACATTTTTGTATTTTAAATATGTGCCTTTCACTTTAATGTTCTCTAGGTGAGTGAAGGTTGGCTCTGTACAAAGGAAGAAAGAAAGAATTATGTTTTAAAGTTTCATTCAGGGACAGAATGTTTAAGCTTCCACTTTGATTGACTGAGTCATTCCCATTAAAAGCAAACTGTAATCTTCATTGGAATAGAAATCAGTGTGATTTAGCACATCCCTTTTTATGGAAGATTGCATTTCACAGCCTATAAGAGGATCACAAGTGACACACACACACAAAAAAAAAAAAAAAAAAGAAAGAAAGAAAGAAAGAAAGAAAGAAAGAAAGAAAGAAAGAAAGAAAAGAAAGAAAGAAAGAAAAAAGCAAAGTTCTCACCAGTACAATTTTATGATGAAAATGCCTATTAGGTCTGTATTTTATAGAAGAAATCAGAGACATCACTAAAGGCAATATGTTCTGAAAAAAAAAAAAAAACCACTTGGTGATAAATGCCTATTGAAAATGTGAAGAGCTCTGGGGACAAATAAAGGGTGAGTTATTTTTTGCTTTTCCCCAATTCTGATAAAGGTAGCTCACCAGCCAACTCATGCTTATCCTTCAGGAGTTAGTGATCTGAACTATTTCTCCCTTGGTGTGGACAATAAGTCTTTTTCTCACTTAGTATTTCATACTTAACAGTTTTTCAAAGATTTGTGATCTTCAGGTTATATCCTGTTTTATAATCTGTAGTCTAAAACTCAGAGAGGCTGGAAATTAAGAGGTAAAGAATTTAGATATAGTTGATAATGAAGGGAGTTTGGGTGATATGTTGTTATTTTGTGTCAGTATTGATACCTAGATATTGCTTTCTTTTAAATCATTTAAACATGACATAGTCAAAACAAATGTTTTAAAGATTTGAGATTCAAAGTAGAATGTAGTATTTCTCTAACAAGAATGTTGTCAGTATAATAAAAAGACAGTTCAGTTGTCTTATTTGAAAAGGAAATTGTATTTTTTTCCTGGAATTTTTGAATTAGAGAATCTGTGTAAAATTGACCATTTTCTTTTATAAAAACACATGTATGTGGATCAAAGTACTTTATTTCAAAAAGATCAGTAAAAATGTTAGTTCTTATCCTCAGAGGAAAAACAGTTGTATTCTTCTATTTAAAAAAAAGAAAAACCTATTTATTAGGTTTATAGGCACATGTGCAATTCAGAAGAAACAGTATTATTACTTAATATCAATGTCCTGATCTGCTTTTTACCTATATTCACACGTTTAAAAAAATTAATGTTAAAAAAAATCCTGTTGATGGTGGGTTTTGTTTTGTTTTGTTGTTTTGCATGTTTTTAACAAGCAAGAAAATGGACAACTTAATCACTGGCAAAAGAACAGCATGACTGAGGGAAAACTTTGTCCTAAAAGGAATGAGAGGGCTGTTTTACCATCATCGGAACCCACACCCATATACCAGAGTGAAGAGTGTTTGCCTTTGTTGATTTGGCTCATTGACTTAATGCAAAACAGGGGAGATGATAGACATTTCCCAGCTAGAGAGCACTTGAAAGCCAAGTAATAATAGGTCATTCTCAAAATTACTAATTTTATTATAAAAATGAACTTGTAGTGAAACTTGGTGAAGTATCGTTTGCACACGATAAGCAAGCACACCTGGCTCCCATGTCTCGGTCATCAGACCAAACGGCAGCCAGTCGTGGGCTGGCCAACAACCTGGTCCTTGGACATGAAGGTAAGAAGAGCCGATCACTGTTCCTTTCATGAATTATAGGTATGAAATACCTAAAGTTTTTAGTCAATGGGGGGAGGTATAGCTTGAAAACAATGACAAAAGGTGGAACCAGAGAAGCTTTCACGACTCACGCACATGCTTAAGTTATGAGGAACAGAAACTATGGTTAAGGAAAGGAGGCTGCTCAGTGGAGGAAAGATAGGAAAACAAATGAGTGAAGAAAAGCGAGATTCAGAGAGAGACAGAGAGAGGGCAGGTGAGTGCAGGAGGGGCTGAGACCTGGTCCCAGAGCTTGCTGAAGGTTTTTGATACCTGTATTGTCTATGTGAGTCCTTACAAAATATCTTATTTCTTTTTCTTTTCTTTTTTCTTTTCTTTTCTTTTCTTTTCTTTTTTCTTTTCTTTTCTCTTCTCTTTTCTTTTCTTTTCTTTTCTTTTCTTTCTTTTCTTTTCTTTTCTTTCCTTCCTCTGGTAAATTAAATGATCTTTGACCCTAATTATCAAAAGTGTCAAACCACTAGGTTTTAGCAGAAAACAAAACAAAGTATGTTGTATTTACGCAATATAAAATTGCAATCAAGAAGATTTAGTCATTAAAGAACAAATTGCCCGTACTAGGTTATCTGTTGTTTAGGCTTGCCCACAACCCTCTCACCTTATTTTGATAACAGTTTTTCCATGTTCCTTTGGGGACTATCCCACTCCCACTGACCTCGTCACCGCCTTTCCAGGGCAGCATGAGAGTCAGGTCTAGCCATCAGCACATATGGGCACTCAGACCACAGTCATAGGTAATGGCCACGACAGCATTATATAATTATGAATCACTTTAGTTTTTGAGAAAAATGTGACAAATAATATGTGAAGAAAGAATAAAAAGTTGCTGTTAAGATTTGGGGCCATAGGGACACCCGGGTGGCTCAGCAGTTGAGTCTGCCTTCGGCTCAGGGCGTGATCCCGGGGTCCCGGGTGGGGCTCCCTGTATGGAGCCTGGTTCTCCTGCCTGTGTCTCTGCCTCTCTCTCTCTTTCTGTGTCTCATGAATAAATAAATAAAATGTAAAAAAAAAAAAAAAAAAGACTTGAGGCCATAATAGTAAATAAAAAGACCAACTTCCAACTCTGCTATTCATTACCTAAGTGACCTGAGTCAAGCCTCTTCCTTTTTCTCAGCTTTAGTTTTTTTGTACATAATAGGAGGAGCTGAAGGCAACTGTATTCAGGGTCTCTTTTCCTTCCTAAATATGTAAACCTTTCTTAAGCTTGAAATTCAGCAGTCGAGTGTGCACCTCCTTGTTGGGCATTTTTGGAGGTGCAGGTATTATGCCTGGGGTTATAAACAGTGATCTTTTCAGTCTTGGCCCTGGGGGAACTTGCAGTGGATGATTTTGAAGTAGGCAAAGCGTCTCCCTTCCCTTCCCTGTGGTCTAAGCTCTTGACCTCATCACTCCCCACCATTAAAATTTGCCCTCCTTAATGACAGTTACCTGGAAAAGGGATGGGTGCGATGCCTTGCTTCATTTTTTCTCGGAAGACTTGCTGTCTTCATTCCTTTCTTCATTGCAGGAGCACAGCATTTGACAGAGGTCATCTGGCCACAGTTCTCCAACATGGAAGGACGTGACGTGTTATTCATTTTTGATTTCCAGAGCATCTCAGAATTCAGAAAGGTAGACTGACAGGCTGACTAGGGGCTGCGCAGTACTATTACGGAACGGAGCTATTTTGAAGGATCTTCCCCCTCCATGTGCACTCTGTGTAAGGATGGTCTTGGCTACAGATCTGTGTAGCCACTTATAGCTGAAAGAACCAAACTGTGGCTTCTGTATCATCAATTAGCTCTATTACTTGCAAAGCAGACATTGTGGTGACTGGTCCATCGAGTTTTTCCAGCTGGGTTAGCAGCTCAGATCCACTGTGAAGGTTTCTTCAGAGACCAAAGCTACTGTGAAGTCTTGGATCTTTGAAGCAGTGTCACCCTTCTTTACCCCCAACTGGTAACCCTCTCTTTCTACCTCACTGGTTACTAGACATTTCAAATGTCCTACTGCAGCTACTGCCCTTCCAGGTTGGACAAGCAAAGTGCGGGCATTTAGAAAAGTGGTTCCTATTAACATGTTACCTTCAGCTAGAAGGCCAGGGAGGAGTCGGCTTCTCCCAGGGAAGCATTAGCACTTTCTTACTCTGCTGGGTGAATTCTCTCTGCGGAAACTAGACCTGAATTTTCTATTGACTTGCCCACTCTCGAGGCTGCTGTTGTTGAGAGGTGAGAGGATGTGGGCACAAATAGAGTGCCCAAGACTTCACAGCATTTCCATGGGGGCGGGGGGGGGGGGGGCAAATCCCCAAAAAGCAAAATAAAGGCTTATTTGGAGAGGGATGAGGCCAGGGAGGAAAATACACCCCTGTGAAGGTGAAAAGCAGAAAATGTAGAAACTCTGTAGGAATGCGGGGTGAGAATCGCCAAAGACAAATTTACCACCTTCACGATCTTGTTAGTTAGATCTGCCCACTAATTGCAGTAAACCCATTGATTGCTCCAAGGGGAAGGGGGCATCAACACCCTATGGGAGTTGATTCTTTCCATATGGGGGAGGGGAGAGTAGAAGATCTCAGTGGGACATAAAGACTGACATAATTTACCCCTATTTTATCTAGGCATCTGTTTAATGCTTTTCTTCCTTAAGTGGTTTGAGATAATCTTTGAGATTAAAACCAGTGAGAATGAATTGAAAGCTAAAAATACCTATTTCACTGAGGAACTGGTTGGATTAATTAGGTTCTCTTTGCATAATTTCTAGTTCAAGTATATTTGACTGTCTTTTTTTTTTTTTTTTTTTTTAAACAAAGCTACACTTTAATAAGTGAGCCCTTGGCAGTATGAGACCAGCAAGGTGCCATAAACTCCTTGTAGCTTCTCTGATTCTTTGCAATGTATTGTACTACAGGTTAATATAATTCATTATAATACTGGAAACCCCAACTTCCTGGAAAGAATGTTCTCTAACTCTTACAAGGAACTAGAAAATAGTTGAGGACTTCAATTTTTTTCTCCTTTTTTTCCTCTTGGCACCCAATCTTGTCCTCAGAGCAAGTTTTTGTAAATTTGGTTTGTTTTTTTATTATTAATTTTACATTTTAGTGTTCATAAAGGCAAAGATTCTTATTTGGTTTGTTCTCTTGCTATCCCCAGGGCCTAGAATATAGTAGGCATTCAATAATTATGTGTTGAATGAATGAATGAGTGAATGAAAGAACACATGAATTATAAATAAATAGCGGTTTGGTACTAATAGATAAAAAGTGCCAAGCTAAATCACACTTCAGAGTAATGGTAGAGCTATCAGGTCACATCTTTTTTTTTTTTTTTTCAGGTCACATCTTTGATCAGTACAAGGACACTCTAAATGACAATATGAAGGCACTCAGTGGGATTTTTAAAAATGCTAATTGCATAGAATGAAGGAATATTCATGGAAGCCTTCAAAAATATTAAAAGTTATATATATATATATATATAAAGATTTCATTTATTCGTGAGAGAGGGAGGCAGAGGGAGAGGCAGGCTCCCCTCTGAGCAGGGAGCAGGATGCTGGGCTCCATTCCAGGTCACCACCTGAGCCGAAGGCAAATGCTTAACTGACTGAACCACCCAGGCACCTATACATAAATACATTATTAACCACATTTTTACATATGTATGATTTGCAATCGTAATGTTTATTGTGTTTGACTTGCAATGGATTTTACCTCTTGCAAGAGATTCTTTGACTCTGGCCAAGGCACCACTATGGCCAAAGATGCCAAATGACATTTTTGAGTCTGTGTTAAATATGTGAAGTTCCCCCAAACACTGAGAGGTCTAAAATGTTTCCTAAAGAGGCCGCAGGTCCGTCAGTGTGATAAGGTGGGGAGACACTCCCATTCCTTGCGAGCTCGAGCTCGGAGTAGGGAACCAGCAGGCACGGAGGGAGCCTCATTGAAACGGCTGGGGTGCCTGGCTGGGGTGCCTCCGCTGTGGCCCTGGAAGAGTTCAGCGGCGCCAACCAAAGCTCCAGAAGCAAAAATGCTTCAGTCCACACAAGGAAGCCTCTTGCTTTTGCTTATCTGGAAAGGAAGAAGTCTCTGGGAGGTGCCTTCAAAGCCCAGCAGAGCTTGGGGAATTCCCATCCTGGGGCGGTGGAGCCTCTCCTGGAGCTGCCCCCTGCGCGCCCCCAGGAGTAGGAGGAGGTGGAAAAGGTCATCGCGCACTCGGGAGGCGGCTGTAGTAGCCGAGAGAGGCTCCACGTGTTGGGGGAACCGGCTAGGGGTAAAGCGGGCCTTTGCGTGGGTCTCATTTCGACCATTAAAACCATTGTTTCTTGAAGTCCAGCTCTGAGGTGTGAATACATCGCCGAATTCTGCTCTGCCGGGTCCTGGAGCACCAGGGCCTGCAACCCGAGCAGGTGCAGGTGCAGGTGCGGCGGGCGCCGGGCGGTCCCAGTCCTCCAGCTCTGCAGCCCCCAGCCCTCCAGCCCCCGGTGCCTGGCCTCCCAGCCCCCCAGGACCCAGGACCCAGTCCCCGGCTCCCACCCCCCTTAGCCCCCCTCCCCTCCCCCGGCCCTCCAGCCCCTCCAGCCCCCCTCCAGCTCCCGGCCCTCCAGGCCCCCAGCCCCTCCAGCCCCTGGCCCCCCAGCTCCTTCAGCTCCCCCACCGCCCCCCCAGCCCCCGGCCCTCCAGCCCCTCCAGCCCCCGGCCCCCCAGCTCCCGGCCCCCTAGCTCCCGGCCCTCCAGCCCCTCCAGCGCCCCCCGACCCCAGGCCCCCAGTCCCCGCAGCCCCCAGCTCCCGGCTCCCCAGGTCCCCAGTCCCGCACCCCTCCAGCCCCCGCCCCCTAGCCCCGGGCGCCCCCCAGGCCCGGCCCCCCAGCCCCCAGCCCCCAGCCCCCCCCAGCCCCTGGAGGCTGCGAGCCCCGCGCGCCGCGGCCCGGGGCGAGGCGAGGAGTGACGTAATGCACGTTGCGGGCCGCGGGCCTCGGCGGGGGCGGGGCGGGGCGAGGCGGGGCGGGGCGGGGGGCGGCGCGTGACGGCGGGGGCGGGGCGGGGGCGGGGCGGGGGCGCACGGGACCCGAGCACGCGCGGCCATTGGCTGCGTCCCCGCCCGCTCCCCCGGCAGCCCCGCGCCCCGAGCCCGCGCCACGCCCCGCCGGCCCGGCCGCTCCTGCCGTGGGCGTGGGGCCCGCCGTCCGCAGAGGGCGCCCCCGGGGCCGGGCCGCGTCCGCCGCCCCTGAGCCGGCCGCCGAGCGTGCCCGCGCGGACCCCGGGAGCCGGGAGCCGGGAGCCGGACTCCGCTCGGTGCGGCGGGAGCGGCGGGAGCGGCGGGAGCGGCGGCCCAGCTCCCCGACCCCGACCCGACCCCGGCCCGGGCGCCCCCCCTCCTCCCCCCCACCCCCCGCAGTCCTCGCGCCGCGGGGCCGGGCCGGGCGTGTGCGGCCGCGGGGAGGATGCAGCCCGGCGCGCCCCGGTCCTCGGCCGCCTCCCGCGGGGGCTCCGCTGCGGCCCGGGCGCCGGGGTCCGCCGGCTGCTGAGCTCGCCGTCGCCGTCGCCGTCGCGGTCGCGGTCGCTGTCGCCGCAGCGGGCGGGGGCGGGGGGCGGGTGCGGGGAGCGCGCCTGTGCGCAGGGCCCGGCCCGCCGCCCATTGTGCGCCGGCCCGCGGCGCCGGGACCATGTGGGTGAACCCCGAGGAGGTGCTGCTGGCCAACGCGCTCTGGGTCGCCGAGAGGGCCAACCCCTACTTCATCCTGCAGCGGAGGAAGGGGCACGCGGGCGACGGCGGCGGCGGCGGCGGGCTGGCGGGTAAGCACCTGCGCGCAGCCGGGGATGGGGGGCGGGGGGCGGGTAAGCACCTGCGCGCAGCCCGGGGAGGGGGGCGGGGGCCGGGTGAGCACCTGCGCGCTGCCGGGGATGGGGGTGGCGGGGGGTGCCGGGTAAGCACCTGCGCGCAGCCCGGGGAGGGGGGTGGAGGTCAGGGGGGCGGGCCGGGGCCGGAGGGCTGCCGGGTAAGCACCTGCGCGCAACCCGGAGGTGGGGAGGGGGCGGGCTAGCAGGTAGGCACCTGCGGGCAGCCCGGGGGTCGGGGTCGGGGTCGGGGGTCCGGGGCGCTGCTGCGGGCTGCCGGGTAGGCACCTGCGTGCATCCCGGGAGGGGCTGGGAGGGCCGGGATGGGGGGCCCGGGAGCGCTGCGGAGGCCCTGCGCTGCGGACAGCCGGGACGCCGCCCGGTCCCCCGGGGCTGCCCCACTGGGGCGCCGGGAAGGCGTCAGGAGCCCGGGTTTTTCCTGGAAAAAGATGATTCGAGTCCGACGCCGTCGTGTGCGGGCCCTGGGGCACCGGGCGCCCCGCGGGTGGGCGAGGTTGCGGCGTGGAGGTGTGTGGGGGAGCATCCCTGGTGAATTGCACGCAGGGCCTGGGCTCCGCAGCCGGGCCCCTTCAGGAGGACCGCTTCGCGTGTGGGCGACAGGTGGAGGACGCTTCGTTTCCACTCGCCCTCTTTACCGATCGCCGCAGGGCCGGGCACAAAATGCTCTTTTGTTTCCGGAGAAGCCATCAGTAAGGGGCTGCTGTGGTCATTTCCCGTATTGGCTGTGGCCCAAGACAATGCACAAGGATTTCTGTTGTTGCTGCACCTAATTACACAGAGAAAAGCAAGTTATCTGGTTCCAAAAAGAATTAGCACTATAGCTGCGTTTTCACTGTTTTAACTCACCGAGCGCGATCCCCCCCTCCCCAGTTATTATTCATAATGTGACTCTTGCTGAAACCATATGCCCTGTCGTTTCAGGATTATAGGATGAGGCTCGTCTCCCAAGTGGTGCCCTATTACAGGGGTCTTGGGTATTAACTAAGGAGTCTGCTAGCTGGGAAGTTAGCAATAATGCTGAACTCCTACCATACTAGAGGAATTGGACCTTCCCCCCCCGCCTGCGTGGTGGTTAGAATGAGGAGAACTGGGATACTTTTCTTTACAATAAAGTTAGCAGAAGAAACAGGAGAGGTTTCACCAGGAAAGAGACCAAACTGTATCAGCCTCTGGGAGCTGGCATGCTGGCTCTATTGTTGCTTTCAAAATGCTGTGCTACGAACTAAAAATTTTGATACGGTACATATTTAATTATGATCAGAGTTTACAGACTAATTTTCCCAAGATGAAGATTCAAGTGACACAGTTGATGGCATGTATGGGTTTAAAGAACGTTGCTGGTATCTCATACCGCCTGTAGCTAACCTGATTTTTCTACACTTTTTTGCTGCCACGAAAGAGAAGGCAATATGCAGAGCTCCAGACTCTGTTCTGGAAATTCTGATTAGTGGCCTAGAATCAGGATTTTCCAGTTCATTTTGTAGAAGTTGTCTAACTATATACACTAATGTGGGGCTTGCATATCTAATACTGGGATCAACCCAGATTGTCCCTCCTTAAGCCTAAAATAACAGTGTAAAGTAGGTAGTTTATTTGTATTAACAAAGGACATTTTCTTGTGTGGAGTTAACCATCCTGACTTATGAAAAATTCAGAGATACAGAGCCTTCTTTTCCTAGTTAATATTTTTATTATGTTCCTACTGACTCAGAGCTGTGACTAACCACAGTCCACCTGGAATCTCATTATTGATAGCTTACTTAAGAAGGATAAAGTTCTATCTTTTTAATTGCAAAATCATAGCTATTGCACTTATTGCTAGGATAATTGAAATTATTATCATGAGCAACAATATTCCTGCCAGCAAAGGCTCTTTTCAGCTAAAAGAGCGAAAATGTCTGCTCTGATAGATTGGTACCACATTAAATGTAGCAGGAGCGTTCTAGGAATCCTTGTACTATGTTGAGTATATTTTGATCCATAATGTCAGTTCCTTCATGTATTCGTTAACTTATGAAATCATTTAACAAGTGTTTGTTGGCAGTGTCTGGAGTGCCAGTGTCATGAAGCTCAGAGCCTTGTGGAAAAGACAAGTGTTGATAAAATAATCCTATAAATTAATATAAAATTGCTGCTCCATGGGGTCCCAGCAGAAAACAGAACCAAACCTGGTTCAAATGAAGCGAGTTGGTGAAAAGACATCTTGGATGGAGGCAGGGTTACTAGCACCAGTGAAGCTGTTACCACCCCAGGCAGTAGGAAAGATGTTACTGGAAGCCTCCAGAGCTGGAACCAGGAAGGAGGAGCGTGGGCCTCAGGAGAAGCAGCCTCCCCTAGAAACAGAGCACCGCAAAAAGGAAGTGGAGAGGACATGCCTGACTTCTCTCCTCCTGCCTGCCCTGCCAGTTTCTGCCACTGTCTTTTTAAAATATTTTATTTAAATTCAATTTGCCAACATACAGTACAACACCCAGTGCTCATCACATCACGTGCCCTCCTCAGTGCCCGTCATCCAGTTACCCTGCCCCCCCTCCCCTTCTGCAACCTTTGTTTCCCAGAGTTGGGAGTCTCTCGTGGTTTGTCTTCCTCTCCAATTCCCGGCACCACCGCCCCCCTCAGTTTCCCTCCTTTCCCTTATAGTCCCATTCACTATTTCTCATATTCCACATAGGAGTGAAACCGTATGACAATCGTTTCTCCGATTGACTAACTTCACTCTGCATGATACCCCCCAGTTTGACTAACTTCACTCTGCATGATACCCCCCAGTTCCATCCACATCGGTGTAAATGGTAGGTCTGCCACTGTCTTTCATTCGAAAGTGGAACCCACAAGAAGCCAGCTGGACAGGATGCCCTGGTGATCTAGTCCCTAAGGATCAGCCTCCTAGGGATGGATCTGGGAGGTGGGAGCAAACTGAGAATGACCTGTCCTAACATCAAAATGAGAGGAAGATGTTGGGTACCCCACTCAGAGAAAGGGGGTGGGACTGGGGGCAAGGGGAATTTTCTGAAGAAGTGACATTTGACCTGAACTGAAGAAAGAAAAAGATCAGCCCGTGAAGAGAGGAGGGAAGACCAAGTATTGGGCGTCAGGTGTTGGAGATTTTCTGGAAGATCTCAGGACCTTCATATAATGTGCATTATCTGAGCCAGTGTACCATTGTCCACTCATTTAGTGGAGGATGATGATGAAACGATGAATATGGGAAACCTGCTCAGTGGGAACTGGCCAGGAGTGCTCAGTGGTCCATACTGCTTGGTGAGATACTAGAAAAAGCTGTAAGAAATAATGGTCACAGCGAAGATGCTTGCTTTTTTTTTTTAAACAAATTAAGCTATTTCCTTTCTGATTCCAGGCAATATACATAAGTACTGAGGCAATGAAGTATTTTATTGTAGATGTATTCGACTTATTTTTTTTAGCCCCCTTTAACTGAGATTTCATACATATACAGAAAAGTATACAAAGACGCAGAGTAGGGATCCCTGGGTGGCGCAGCGGTTTGGCGCCTGCCTTTGGCCCGGGGCACGATCCTGGAGACCCAGGATCGAATCCCACGTCGGGCTCCCGGTGCATGGAGCCTGCTTCTCCCTCTGCCTGTGTCTCTGCCTCTCTGTCTCTCTCTGTGTGACTATCATGAATAAATAAATAAAATAAATAAAATCTTTAAAAAAAAAAAAGACGCAGAGTACAGTGATTTATCACAAAATGATTCCTTGCACTAATACCAGGATAATAAATAGAACATTGCCCCAGAAGCTCCTCCTTATAACCCACACCCAGTCACTACTCACCTTGTCCCAAAGGTAACCAAAACTATGTGTTTTTTTTGGTAACAGTTTGCTGCTTTTCTTTATAGTTTTTTTTTCTTTTTTGACAAAGAACATACCTCTAAACACAGTGTTTTGGTTTTGCCTGATTTTTGAACAAGGAATGGATGTAATCAGTATGTATTCATGTGTTTGAATTCTTGGCTCAGTATTATGTTTGTGATATTTATGAATGTCATTGCTTGTGGCTGTAGTTTATTTTTCTGTGCTGGACGGAAACCTATTACATGAGCATACCACAATCATTTGTTCCTATTAATCCGCTGTCTTGTTGGTGGACCTTGAGTGATCTGTCTTGAGGCACCCAAAGTAAGGTAGCTACGATCTTTCTGGTGTATGTTTCTGGTGCCGGTGGGCATACGTTTCCATTTGGTCTGTACCCAGGAGAGGAATTACTAGGTCATAGGTTATGTGTTCCATCAAGTTGAGCAAATAATACCCAACTGTTTTCCAGAGTAGTTGTACCAATATACTCCCACCAGCAGCATATGGGCCTTTCCTTTGCTCCACATCCTTGCCAACATCATCAGTCTTTGTAACTGTCGCCATTCTGGTGGTTTATGCCAGTATCACATTGTGGAGTTCATGTGCTTTTTCCTAATGAGGTTGAGCACCTTTTCCTGTTAATTGGCAGTCTGGAATATTCTGACATGCTTGTTCAAATCTTTCGCCCACTTTTCAATTTGATCATTTGTCTTTTTCTTACTGATTATAGTTTTTTTTTTAAATATGTTCTGGAGATGAGTTCATAGTTGGTTATATGTGTAGCAGAGTCTTCATTCTGTGCTTGCCTGCCTGTTTACTCTCTTAAGGAGAGAGTGATTTCTCTCTTAATTTTAATGTCCAAATTCTTTATAGGTTCTGTTTCCCTTATGGTTAGTGTTTTATTGTGTCCTGTTCACTAAATCTTTCTTTTTTATTTTTTTGAAGGATTTTATTTATTTATTCATGAGAGACACACACAGAGAGAGAGGCAGAGGGAGAAGCAGGCTCCCTGCAGGGAGCCCGATGTGGGACTCGATCCCGGGACTCCAGAATCACACCGTGAGCCAGAGGCAGACGCCCCCCAGATGTCCCCAAAAAGTCTTTTTCTAAATAGAGGTTATAAATGCATTATCTTTTAGAAACTTTCCAGTTTGAACCCCCAAATTTATATTTACAATTCATTGGGGATTCATTTTTGCATATTGTGTGTGAGATAGGGGTCAAGTTTTATTTCTTAAAAATGTGTGTGGACATCCAGTTGCCCCAGCATGCCCCAGACTTATTGCTAAGTCTATTCTGTTGTTGCTGCTCTGTAGGACTACCTTGGTCATAAATCAAGTGCCCAAATGTATGACAATTGATTTGTTTGAGCGCTCTAGTCTGTTCCTTTTGTTTGTTAGAATATTCTTGCACCAGTTCCACACTGTAGTTTTATACTAAGAGTTTACATTCATTTGATCAAGTACTCTTAATTTTTTTTTTCTTGAAGAGTTTCTTGACTATCTTTTGTCTTTTATGTTGACAGAGCATTTTAGAGTCAACTTCTTAAACTTCCACCAAAACAAAACCACAGCAGCAACAGAGACTTAAACTGTTGGGATTTTTTTTTTTTTTTTAAATTGCAATTGCATGGAGTCTGTAAATAAATTTGGGCAAAATTGATACCTTTATAGTATCAAGCTTTCTGGTCCAATGAACATGGTATGTTCCTCTATTTATTTAGATCTTTAAAATTTCTCTCGATGTTTCAGAGTTTTCTGTGTAGAGGGTTTACACATATTTTATTAGATTTATTCATAGATATTTCATATTTTTCACTCTACTGTATATTGTGCCTTTGGAATTTCATTTTCTAGGGTGCCGGGGGTCTTCTGGGTGGCTTAGTCAGTTGGGCATTGACTCTTGGTTTTGGCTCAGGTCATGAATGGCTCAGGGTCATGGGATCAAGCCCCACATCAGGATCTGTGCTCAGCACCAAGTCTGCTTGGCTTTCTCCCTCTGCTCCTTGCCCTGCTTTTTCTCTAAAATACAATCTTCAGAAAAAGGAAATAAATAAATATCTACGTATCTGGGTGGCTCAGTTGCTTGGGACTCTAATTTTTTATCTCAGTTCAGGTCTTGATCTCAGGGGTGTGAGTTCAAGCCCCATATTGGGCTCCACGCTGGGTGGAGCCCTCTAAAATTTCATTCTCTAATCCTTTTTTGCTGACCTCTGGAAATATGGTGGTTGTTTTTTTATATTGACCTTGTATCCAGGCTCCCCCACTCGCTAATCTTTTATGTGGGAATTTTGTATCCTTATACATTTGTAGAATTAAATTGTACTTTTTCTTTCTCACAACATCATTGTTATCAAGATTATAGTGGCCTTAAAAACTAAGTTGGAGAGGGGTGCCTAGGTGGTGCAGTTGGTTAAGCATCTGATTATTGGTTTTGGCTCAGGTTGTGATCTTTGGTAGTGAGATCCAGCCCTGCCTGGAGCTCTGCACTCAGTCAGCTTGAGACTCTCTCCCTCTCCCTTTGCCTCTCCCCGCTGTGCTCTCCTCTCTCTCTCTCAAATAAATAAATCTTTTTTTAAAAAAAGTAAGCTGCGGACAGCTCACTCTGTTTAATTTTCTAGTAGAGTTTGTGTGACAACAGTATTATTTCATCCTGACGTGTTTGGCAAAAATCATGGGTAAGGAAGTCCAGCCTTGAACTTTTATTTGTGGGTTTGTTGAATGGTATGACAACTACTCAAATAATTTAAAATTTTCTTTTATTGTCAGTCTTATAAGCTGTTTTTAAGATTTATATGTTTTATCTAGATTTTCATATTTTGGCATAAATTAGTTAATATTCTTATTTTTAATATCTGTAGGATGTACAGTGATATATTTTAGACCCATCTTTTGTAAGTAACAGAGTTGATTTCTTTTCCTAGTCCAGCTTAAATTTTTGCCTCCTGATTGGATTATTTAGTCAATGTATGTGTGACTTGGGTTTAACTCTACTATATTAAGTGCTTTTTTTTTTTTTCTATCTGTTCTATTTTTAATTTTTTCTTGCCTCTTGGTAGGTTTTGGGATTTTTTTGATGATTACATTTTCAAGCCTCTATTAGAAGTTTTATATTCATTTCACCATTCTTTTAGTGGTTACTCTGGAGATTATAATGCATTTTTGATATATTAAAGTATATTGTTCATAGGTACTTTGATTTTATTTAATTTTTAAAATTGCTATTTAAAAAAAATTGCCACTTTAAATTTTTTTCTAGACAACACAAGGAACTTGGAATACTTTAACTCCATTTACCACCACCCCCACGCCAATTTGTATAGCATTGTTTTCGTATATTTTGAGTCTTACATTTTAACGTGAAAATATAATTATTACTAATTTTAAAGGTCTGTATTCATTTGCATTTCCACATATGTTTGTAGTTTTTGTTATACTTCTTCCATTTCTGTACTTTTTTGGAATCATTTTTCTATTGACTGGGAAAAAAGTCCTTTTCGGTTTCCCTTAGAGACTTCTGCTGAGAAGTTTTGTTTTTATTATTTTTTATTTTTTTATTTTTAAAGATTTTATTTATTTATTCACGAGAGACACAGAGAGAGAGGCAGAGACCCAGGCAAAGGGAGAAACGGGCTCCATGCAAGGAGCCCGACGTGGGACTTGATCCCGGGTCTCCAGGATCACACCCTGGGCTGCAGGCAGCGCTAAACTGCACGCCACCGGGGCTGCCCGAAGTTTTGTTTTTAATGTCTGAAAATGTATTCTGTTTTCATTCTTGAAGGATATTATTGTTTCGAATGGTTGGCAGTTCATTTTTTTTGTAAGCATGGTTAAGTATTCTTCTATTGTCTAATGATTTTCCTTTTTTTTTTTTTTTTTTTTTTTTTAGGAGTTAACAGTCACTCTGAATTATTCCTTGGTAGATAATATATCTTTTTCTCCAGCCACTTTTAAGGTTTTTTTCTTTGAGTCTGGTTTTCTGCAAGTTTATTTTACTTAAGTTCAGTTAATTAGCATAGCATATTATTAGTTTCAGAAGTAGAGTTTAGTGATTCATCAGTTGCATATAACACCCAGTGCTCATCACATCATGCGCCCTCCTTAGTGCCCGTCAGCCCATTATTCCATCCCCCCGCCCACCTCCCCTCCAGCAACCCTCAGAGTTTTCTGCAGTTTTATTATGGTCCAGCTATTTGTGGATTTTTAAAAATCTTGCTGGGTGTAGGAGGACTTCTTTCATTGGTTTTGTAAGCTTTTCATCCATTGTCTCTCCAAATACTGCTTTTCTCTCATTCTCTTCATCTTTCTTTCTGGCACACCCATTATATGTATATTAGATCTTTTCATTTTATCTTCTATGTCTGTTAACCTTCTGATTTTCTTTCTTTTTTTTTTAAGATTTTATTTATTCATGAGAGACACAGAGAGAGAGAGGCAGAGACACAGGCAGCGGGAGAAGTAGGCTCCACACAGGGAGCCCCACGTGGGACTCGATCCCGGGTCTCCAGGATCAGGCCCTGGGCTGAAGGCAGGTGCTAAACCGCTGAGCCACCTGGGCTGCCCCAACCTTCTGATTTTCACTTGCTTTATTTTGGTTATTTTCTTTTGGTCTATTTTTTTTTTAAAGATTTTATTTATTTATTCATGAGAGACACAGAGAGAAAGAGAGGCACAGAGACACAGGCAAAGGGAGAAGCAGGCTCCCTGCAGGGAGCCGGATGTGGGACTTGATCCCAAGACTCCAGTTCACACCCCAGCTGAAGGCAGATGCCCAACTGCTGAGCCACCCAGGCGTCCCTTGGTCTATGTTCTAATTTACCATCTCTTTACCTGTTTTTAGTCTGTTCACCTACCCATTCTGATTACTTTTTCAATTCTAAAATTCTCATTTGGCTCATTTTTATAAATTCCAGTTATATATCAAAACTCTGAATATTTAGAAAAAAAAAAAAAACTATCTTGAGAGGCACCTGGGTGGCCCAGTCGGTTGAGCATCGGAATCTTGGTTTCAGCTGGGGTCATGATCTCAGGGTTGTGAGATGACCCCGTGTCTAGCTCTGTGCTCAGCAGGGAGTCTGATTAAGGGTCCCTCCCCTTCTCCCTCTCCTCCTCCCCCTGCTCTTGCTCTCTCTCTCTCTCTCTCAAATCTTTTTTTTTTTTTAAGATTTTATTTATTTATTCATGAGAGACACAGAGAAAGAAGCAGAGACATAGGCAGAGAGAGAAGCAGGCTCCATTGCAGGAGCCCGATGCAGGACCTGATCCCGGGACTCCAGGATCACACCCTGGGCCAAAGGCAGGTGCTAAACTGCTGAGCCACCCAGGGATCCCCTCTCTCAAATAAATCTTAAAACCTATTTGGAGCATGGCTAGCATAGTTATTTTACAGTCTCTGTTCTCTCCCATATCCCAAAGCCCAAGTGGATTTATGCTGTTGTCTCTTATTTCTCCCAGTTTTCATTCATGTTGTAGTGTCGTCCTGTATACCTGGCTACTTTTGATTACGTACTGGACATTGTACTTCTACTCTGCAGAAGTAATGTGAAGTGGAAGGTGATTGATGTAAGAGAGAATTTTTTTCCTGCCACTTGCAAATCAAAATCCTTTTAGTTTTAGGTATTGATATATTTCAAAACCGAGCTCTAACAGAGGTGATTTTGCCTACCTAGGATGCACACTTTTGATTAGGTTGTAGGTCTTGCAGGTCCCAAGGCAAAGAAAGGGAAGCATCATTGGCTTTTCTTACCTCTTTGGTGTCTCTGATTCTGTTAAAAGTACATGCAGATTTTCAGCCACTTAGCAGCTCCTCTTGAAGAGGCAAATGCCTCCCAATGTAATAGCTGTCCCATATGTAGGGCTCTTCTCTTTGAAATGCTTTCCTAAGTGAAGTAATTTTTCTTTTTTAATTCTTTGATACTTCAAAGTATATTTTATCTCTTTTATAATAATAGTTGTCCTTAATAGCAAATTACCTTGTGTGCCATTATAAGGTGGCTGCTATTATTATTATTACTTTTTAAATGTTTTATTTTTTATTTTATTTATTTTTAAATTATTTTTTTATTTATTCATGAGAGACAGAGAGAGAGGCAGAGATATAGGCAGAAGGAGAAGCAGGCTCCCTTTGGGAAGCCTGATGTGGGGCTTGATCCCAGGACCCCGGGATCACACCCTGAGCCAAAGGCAGCTGCTCAATCACTGAGCTACCCAGGGGCCCAGGTGGCTGCTATTATTATTCCTATTTTATAGAAAAAGAAAGTGAGGTGTTAGAGAGGTTGTGTGACTTGCCATGGGTCACAGCTAATAAGTTAAAGGCCTGTTAGATTTTTGTATTTATTTTTGCAAGACTAATTATAATGGAGTGGACTAACCTTATTTTCTTTACTATTCAATAACAACTATTGACTCTGTCTGCAGAAAAATGAAAACACCCCCAAAATTTCCATGCAATTTCAGGAGCTGCATGGATCACAAGTGAATTAGAACATAGGTGCATCGAGTTAGAGGACGTCACCAAGAGATCAAGACAGTTTCTCATTACGCCAAATCACAAGTGTAGCATCCGCTGTAAGCTGTCCTGTCAGAAATGTGTTTGAGTGTCAGCTCTTCGGAGTGCTGAACTTTATAAAGATCTACAGGAGGGAAAAGGCAAGATTCTTTTGCTAAGCCATTGGTTCCTAACCTCGTGATCAAACCTGTGTGAATAAATTTGAGAGAACCGGGAACATAGGCATGGACATGATCCCGGGGAAGATGAAGGCCCTCAGATTGTTTTCATCGGAGAGTCAGCCCTGGACTGTCCAGGAGTTGGACTTCTTTGACCACATGGAGACCTTCACAACTAGAGACCTGCCCCACTTGCTTACTGGTAGAGAAAACCAGGCTGTCACCTGAAAACCCGTCTCTTTGACATAGATATTATTTTGAGCTGAAAGCAATTAGGAAATAGTAAACTTGGAAAAAGCTCTCACTTTTCTGCCTAAAGGCAGAAAATAAAATCTCCTTTTCCTGGAGGCAGACTCTTATCAGCCCACAGAGGCACCAGAGGAATTTGTAAACAAACCTTATTGAACAAATCCTTATCTTCTACCTAGCTCTAGTTGGATTACTCCTTGCCCAAACCCCTAGGTCTTGTCAATCTTTTACGAAGTATTGCTTCTTTGACCAAAAGGTCTAAAAGCTTCCTGCTCCGGGCCACTTCTGTTTCTCTTTTCTCTTGTGAAGGCTCCCCTCTACATGTACAAATTCAGTAAAATTTGTACATTTTTCTCCTGTTACCTTCGTCAGTTTAATTTTCAGACCCAGCCAGGGATCCTAAGATAGTCAAGGAAAATTTTTCCTCCCCTGCATGAGCACAGAACTCCCAGTGGAGAGAGAAGTAACAAAGCAATGCCCTTAAAGCCCTCACCAGGTAACAGGTGCCTGCTTTTAGGGTAAATGCTTCCATCTTGCTAATTTGTAAGTAACTGTATCAACAAAGTTGCTTCTAGTTGGCTTAGCAGTAAAAGTTATTCTTTGTGTGTTAATTATATGTAAAAACAAGCAAAATTCGGGGAGCCTGGGTGGCTTAGCGGTTTAGCACCTGCCTTTGACCCAGGGCATGATCCTGGAGACCTGGGATCGAGTCCCACGTCAGGCTCCCTGCATGGAGCCTGTTTCTCCCTCTGCCTGTGTCTCTGCCTCTCAAGAATAAATAAATAAAAATCTTCAAAAAAAAAACAAGCAAAATTCATGTTGGTTCCTAATGAAGTTTAATGTCATAACTGGTGATTCTGTGTTGGGTTGGGCGGTCCTCTCCAGCTGTGTATGGAGTTGGCTCATAATACATAATAAGGAAGTGCTTCCAGCAAGACGCATGATTAGGTAAAAGCACATATTGCCTGCTTGTTCCAAGAATCTTTCCCCTCTGCTTGTTATTTTGAACTTGAAGAGAACTTCCTCACAGAATGATTTAATCTCCCATTCTGATTTGTCTTGAGACTTTACCTTATTCTACAAAGAAGCTGAAGAGTGAATGCGTATAATCTGTGTAGGATTTGGGGTGGCTCTCTGGGTCTTCTGGATTTTTATAAACTGGTCTTTAAAGCACAGGAAGTCTAAGGAGCCATTCACAGATGATGGCGCACCACTGTTCCACCCTTGCCGCTGAGCCACAGGAAGGTGTCAGGAGGCAGCTGATCTGATTCACACCCGTGTGCGAGCCACTCTACAGTCTGCAGTTTACAGACACTGCATTTTTCAAAGGGTGCCGTCAAAGCAGAAGGAGAACTGTCTGGTGTTTAAGCAGCTTAAAACAGTTAAGTCCTATTCAGGGCTTTGGGAAGATGGTAATTTTTCTTAAAGGTGATTTTTGATCGGCAACTTTATTATTTTTTAAAATTTTATTCGTGAGAGACAGGCAGAGACACAGGTGGAGGGAGAAGCAGGCTCCCTGCAGGGAGCCCGATGTGGGGCTTTATCCCAGGACCCCGGGGTCATGCCCTGGGCCGAAGGCAGCCGCTCAACCGCTGAGCCCCCCAGGCACCCCTTGATCAGCAACTTTAAATTGTTTCTACACCCCTGTCTTTTTTCCCCCTTCCGTCCCTCCCTCCCGCTCCCTCTTCCCCTCAGGGCCAGGCCTGTTTTGAAAGCTCTGCCCAGAAACCTCCTCCTCTCTCCTCTGTGCTTCCTCCTCCCTTCTCTCCTCGCACAAATGATTCTCTCTGACAGTGGCAAGTGGCACTTCTAAGAAGACTGGGGTAGGAGGCAGAGGGGCCACCTTTCTCTTTATATGTATACGTGGTTATTAGTCCATCTGAGTTTATCATTTGGAAACGTGGGCTCTAACCATTACCCCAGAGAATGATGACGTCCTTAACCCACTTGTCCCGTTTCTTTGTTTTTCTTTCCCGCCCAGTGTATGTTCTAGAGAGCTCAGAGGATAAGGCCAGTTATTTTTAAAAGATGCTCTAAAATTGCCATTAGTGGGATGCCTGGAGGGCTCAGGGCTTGAGCACCTGCCTCCGGCCCACGTCATGGCCCCGGAGTCCTGGGATCGAGTCCCGCATCCGGTCCCCGCAGGGAGCCTGCTTCTCCCTCTGCCTGGGTCTCTGCCTCTCTCTCTCTCTCTGTGTCTCTCAGGAATAAATAAATAAATCTTAAAATTGCCACTGGCTTCCAGCTTTCTTCAAATCTCCGTTCCCACTTTTGCTGTTAGGTGATTTACTGGCCCTTCAAGAGACCTGGGCTTCTAGCGTCGGATCCGTTCTAGAGATCCATTCGGGCTGCTTCGGACTCTCCTTTGGAAATCTGGGTTAGAAAGCAACCTCCAGGTGAATCAACTCTCCCACCTTCTGTGCGGGTCCTAGGAGCTCAAAGCGAGGCCAGTGACTGTCTTAGTCCAAGAGCTGATGTCTGTGAAACACTTCCCCTCTCAGCTGCATTCTTCTTCGTCTTATTTATTTAGTTATTTAGTTTGTTAGTTAGTTAGTTAGTTTATTTATTTATTTATTTATTTATTTATTTATTTATTTATTTATTTATTTAAGAGAGAGAGAGACAAAGAAAGAATGGGTGGGAGGAGGGGCAGAGGAGAAGCAGACTCCCCGAGTTGAGGAGCAGGTAGCCCGAAGTGGAGCTCAGTTGCGGCAGGCGCTGCTCCGGGGAAGGTCAGCACCACATGACCCCCCGTGTGCACGCTGAACAGCAGAAAAGGGAACTCTGTTGACCTCACTAAGTTTTTTAGTAGATTACCTGCATGTAATACTTCTTAGTAAGGAAAATGATTATATTTCAGTAGTGCCAAATAATTTCTAAGATCTCTGTGTTAACCTAGGAGCCAAGGTGGTCTTTAATAAGAATAAGCAATACTCAACAGACCTATATGGACTCTTTCATTAAAGCATAAAAAAGAAGAAATCATTAATTCCTTTTTAATAATAAATTTATTTTTTATTGGTGTTCAATTTGCCAACGTACAGAATAACACCCAGTGCTCATCCCGTCAAATGCCCCCCTCAGTGCCCGTCACCCATTAATTCCTTTACTGTCTTTCACCCCATGGCATTTTTTAACATTTACATGTCTATTGCTTTAGCAAATAATAGAAAATACACTTTCTAAAAGCATCTTTGTAATAAAATTTCAGATCTATGTGGTCCAAAGCTAAATTTCAGAGTATTGTTACTGTGGTCATATTTTTAAATTAACATTTGATTATGTATATTTTTATTAATTTTACAAATGTCATAAGGTATAAAGGCAGAGGAGCTGACATTTGCTGAAATCCTTCTGTGGTTCAGGCATTCTGCTGAGGACTTATCATATGTCACAAATTTGATCTTCATAACAAACCCTGTAGGTTAGATGCTCCCTCTATTATAGATGAGGAAACTGAATGCTTCAAGAAGTAAGATACTTGAGGAGGCCCTGCTTCTAACAGACAGAGCTTGGGTTTGTACTTGAGTTTGATTGAATTTGGAAAGGGAGAGGGATGCCTGGGTGGCTCAGCAGTTGAGCATCTGCCTTTGGCCCAGGGTGTGACCCTGGGGTCCCGGGATCAAGTCCCACATCAGGCTCCCTGCATGGAGCCTGCTTCTCCCTCTGCCTGTGTCTCTGCCTCTCTTTCTGTGTCTCATGAATAAATTAAAAAAAAAAAAACTTTAAAAAAAGAGAGAGAGGAAGAAGTAATCGGAAAGCTAAAGGAAACTGGGGCAAAGTGAGCCACAGTTTTAGGGATGCAGTGTTGGGGCACCTGGGTAGCACAGTCAGTTGAGCAGCTGCCTTCAGCTCAGGGCATGATCCTAGGGTCCTGGGATCGAGTTCTGTGTCAGGCTCCCTAGAGAGCCTGCTTCTCCCTCTACCTGTACCCCCTTCCCCTGCTGGTGCTAAATAAAATAATCTATAAAAAAAAAAGAAAAAAAGAAAAGCAGTCTGCGGTGTGGAAATGAAGGGAATAGGCAGGGCAAGGCCACACCTTGGGGTTGTGACATTGTTGACTAGCAGCTGTGGTTTGCACGTACATGCCTGTGTGCCAGGGTAGAAATCCAAACACCATCTCTGGATTTTCCTAAAAGGGTTTCCAAACTTTTCCCATTTCCAGTTTTCTAGTAAGCTGTCTTTGGGCCCACAGTATGGAGTCATTCCAATCAAGAAGCATTGACCCTTTGGGTGGAGGACAGACAAGGAAAAAAATGAATATTACACAAAGAAGACCAAAATCCATGTTTATTGTGAATGAGGTCCGTTTCAAAAAATTTATGGCCACCAAGGAGGAAAAGTGTAAACTTGATATACAGTATTGACTTTTTTTTAGTAACGTAATTTATGTCAAACATCATAAAGATTTTACTTAGTGTCTACTTTTCTCTTTGTGGATATAAAAATATAAGTATTTTATAGGATCATACTCCTCAAACTTTTTTTTCTTTTAGAAAAATTAAGCTGGTGGGGATTTCAGGAGGTCCTTGAATAGCCCAAAATCATTTACAAGACTTATGGAATTCATTAGGAGTGTGTACTTTTCTGGAACTGAGGCTCTACCGCTTCCATTAGCTACTTAAAGTGGATTGTGAATCAAATACATGAAGAGCCCAAGACCCTAGAGTCTTACCTTTCTCAATTCTGATTTTTCCACCAGAGCAGTTTTCAGAAATTTATTGTTATTGCTTGTACCAGGATTACTGTGAATTGTAATAAGTCTTACCCATTTCCAGGTAATCCTGTTGCTGTCTATTGTTTAAACAACAGCAGCTCATCACTGTCTTTGAATACAGTGATAAAAATGCTGGTGCTGCTTTTACTCTTACCCTGATACCCAGCCGTGGGACGGTTCCCCTGCAGTTTCTTCTGCTGGGGAAGACCCCAGGGTGTGTGCATGTGTGCGTAGGGACAGGGAAGGGTGCAGACAGGGAAGGAGCTGGCCCTTCCCTTCCCTGGGGATGCTCTTCTCAGGCAGCAGAGCTCGGGATGCTCTGTGATGTGAAGCAGCTCTAAGGGGTAACTCTGGCGTTTGTCCCTTATTCATTCTCCTTCTCTGTGGGCAACTGGAGGGAGGAACGGAGTCTGAATACAAGCAGTGAGTTGACAATTCCCTTCTGCTCTCTACAGTTCAGCTATCGGCCTGTCATTGTGCAAGTCCAAGCAGATGGCATGGCGAATCACTACAGAGCATGTGCTCCCACCTCATTCACTGCCAGAAGGCTCATCCTCAGCGTAAGAACTGCAGGCTCCGCTTTCTTCCTATTCTCCACTTTGCAGCTGGACCACCTCTTGTCCCTCTGTCCTGGCTTGAGATTACTGCCTGAGTGTAACCTGTGGTCTTTAGGGGGAGGGCACCGTCTGCCCTCCGACTTGAACCACTTATCTGTTCTTACCTGTTTATCCGAGAGCCCACTGTCCCCTTCTTCCTAACTCTGTCCCCGATAAAAGCCAATTTTCCCCTCTTCTGACAACCTGTCTTCATGGCAGATTCCATGGAGTCTTCGCAGAGTCTTTTTCATTTTATTTTTGAAAATATTCATAAATGTATAGGCTCTTCTTCTTGGAGTCCTGCTAATTTTGCCCCTATGATGCCAATTTCAGGATGTGTTTGATCAAGCAAATACTCTATGGCTTTTTCACAATCTAAATAACTTAGGTTGTACCCTTGGTAGAAATATCTATAATGTGTTGTGATTTGTCTCCCCTTTCTTAGTGCCGATAGAAACGTTGGGTAGTAGAGGACACTTCCTTACCCTTTTGCCTTTTGTGGACATTGCAGTTTGTTACTGGGACTGTGTACAATTGGATGTTACAGATGTACTAAACTCTTAGCATGTGTGCTCTTAAAAGCCACTTGCAGGTTTCTATTTCTGTTGTGCTTATAACCCACATTTTTAAGGTTTAGATGAAGAGCACATGGATTTTTCAAGTCGCTAGCTGAATACTTTCTTTTCCTTGTTCTTTTTTTTTTTTAATTTTTATTTATTTATGATAGTCACAGAGAGAGAGAGAGAGAGGCAGAGACACAGGCAGAGGGAGAAGCAGGCTCCATGCACCGGGAGCCCGATGTGGGATTCGATCCTGGGTCTCCAGGATCGCGCCCTGGGCCAAAGGCAGGCGCCAAACCGCTGTACCACCCAGGGATCCCTCTTTTCCTTGTTCTTATTCACCAACTAGATCTTTGTCTTAAAGGATCCATAATGCTTATACAGAATGGGAGAGTATTTTCAAAAAGCAAATGGGGATAGTCATCTCCACAAGGGCCTTGGAAATGTCCTTCAAATAGAATATAAATGTCAAAGGAAATACCTGTTCTTCTTTGAGATTGTTTACGGCAGATACAGTTTGATGAAAAGAAATTCTTATTTATCTTTCATTGTAAATTACATTTGTAGTGAAAGAACTTAACCATTTGTGGTGGTTGCTTTCTTAAAGGGATTTCTAGAATGGGAGGAGACCCAGCAATGCTGTCTCTTAAAGTATGACCACGATTCTTAACTTCTTTGGGACTGTTTTCCATCTGAAAATGGAGATGGTTCCCCCTAACCACTTCATATGTTCATTGTGAGGGCCAAATGAGGTACTGAATGTACTTTGGAAGCTGAAAGCATCAATCAGGTTTAATATGGTATCAGGATTTTGTATTTCCAAAGAAGTCCTCTCTTACCAAAGGATCCTCCATCTCCTCAGCCAAATCAGGGCCAGCTGCAGTGGCCGGCATTACAGATCCACTGCGTGGCCACGGGCTCGGTGGCAGCAAGCTCCCAGGAAAAACAGTGCGTAAATAAGATGGACTTGCTCACAGGAGTAGACGTCCATTAGTAAGAAGGAGGGAAGGGAGGAAGGGAGGGAGGGAGGAAAGAAGGGAAGGGAGGGAGGGAGGGAGGAAAGAAGGGAAGGGGAGGAAAGAAGCAAAAGGAAAAGAAGAATGTTTGGTTTCAGTAACCAGGATGGCAAATTGTCAGGATATGTATTTTGTAAATCTAAGTGAACCTGACTATTTCTTAATTTCTTTGGGAGTAGATAACATGTTATTTTTTACATCACACACACACAAACAGTTCCGTGTTCCTCGTTATGATTTCATTCTGGGACAATCACAGCAGGAAATGGGGAGGAAGCCTGCCCACCTGTTCTCGGGCAGCCCTTTGTCCAGGTTGCCAGGCTCCCAGGTACAATTGGGAAGAATCTGGGTTCATGGAAATGAGTATGTAAACGCACATGTTAAGAATTTGACGTTGTGTCATTTAAAGTTGTTGGGTGGTTTGTTGAATTTTAACAGGGAAGATGAAGATCCAGGCAGTAAGAAGGACTCACCGTACCACCCCCACCCCTGCCTCCCACCCAACCCCTGAAGGACCTGAGAAAACCTCTCTTAGAGAAATTTCTCTGGGAAGCCTTTTTCTTATTTTCCCCCTGGGGCAAGTCTGGTCTTGACACCAGACTAAATAAAGGAAGGATTAGTACCTAGATGTTTAATAACTCCTGGCATTTTAAACTCAAATAATGATTTTAGAAGGGGAGAGAGGAAGGAGGGAATGGAGGGGAGAGGGATATTGCCTCTGTAGCAAAGGTCAATTTTTTAAGGTGTTAAACACTTAGGAGTATTTTTTTTTATCACACAAAGAAATACCTTTTCCCCAATATCTTGAGACGTTTATTCCTCTCAGCCTGTTGTTTTCTTTTCCAGCTTTACTAGAGATGCAGTGTCTGGACATAGAGATGCAGTTCATTACTCTGAGCAATGATTGCAGTCTTCTTGAGAGCAAGGCGTTAAATGGAAAGTGGCCTTCGTCCTGGTGTCAGGGAGACAGTGGGGGTGACGGACGACCAGGCTGGCGAGCGCATGCCTCCCGAGGTGGCCGGCCGGGCTGTCACCTCTGCTGCCAGTGGTACAGGTTCCCCTCGCCGCCTGTCATCATAATTTACAAATAGTTGCTGCTGGTTGGAATGTGTCCATAGGAACGTTCGTTCCCTGCTATTTGTTCAGCAGCTTCAAAATTCGCCCCAAAGTTACTGATTCAAGTGATCACACTTTCCGTAGAAAATCTGGTTTCCTGCTAACACTGAGGAAAGTCTGGGGCTTGGTGGCGTGTCCCAGCCTGTGGCACAGACAGCTCTGGAAAGCCTGGGGCTCTGAGTGCAAACCGGTTTTCTCTGGTGGTGGCGAGCCTGATGTAAGCTGACCAAGACCAAGACCAGATTTTATTTCAGTTAGTGAAACAAACCCTTAGTGGGATGTGGTGGGAACTGAGCAACGTTTTGTTTGGAGCTTGCACGAACCAACAGCAGGAGTGTCCTGGCGGAACGGTGTGGTGCGTGCCCAAGGGTTGTCTGTATCTCAAGCATCTTACATTACTGCCTACCTGTTAAGCCAGAACCCAGTTGCATAATTGGGTGTGTTTGCAGGTGTACAAATGTACATGTTCGTGTTCGGTTTCTTTCTTTCTTTTATTTATTTATTTATTTATTTATTTATTTGAAATTTTATTTATTTATGATAGTCACAGAGAGAGAGAGAGAGAGAGAGAGGCAGAGACACAGGCAGAGAGAGAAGCAGGCTCCATGCACCGGGAGCCCGACGTGGGATTCGATCCCGGGTCTCCAGGATCGCGCCCTGGGCCAAAGGCAGGCGCCAAACCGCTGCGCCACCCAGGGATCCCTTGTGTTCGGTTTCCTTTCCAAACAAGCCCCAGGGCAGGTGTGTGACAGGGAGAAGCGACTGTCCGTAGCGACGGGGAGCCGGGCTGCCCTGGAAGCCCGCCAGGGAAGATTAAGGTATAATCCACCCCGCGCCTGAGATCCCACTCCCCTTTAATAATGGAGAACCCGTTACTTACTGTATGTCATTCACGCACGCGCCAGTGCTCTTTTGAGTTCATATTTCCAACGGGTGCTCCCCAACGGGTATAGAGTTTGAGTGTAGACTTGTGTTTCAGGGCATGGCTTGGGAGCTGCTCCCCGAGCAGGTCCTGCAAGGGTCTTGTGCACTAAGGACAAGGTGTCCTTTCTGAGCTTTGTTGCCAGGAAGGCACAGCACCCCCCTCCACCCCTCCCAGGCCCCCATATGGAGCTGGGGCTACATTTCACCACCACCCGAGGCACACATGGCCCTGACACCTGGAACAACCCAGTATTGGAGTTTGAAATCGGCTTCTGACTTTCAAGCTGGTATGATTTGGGGCAAATTGCATTTCCCCGCCTCCGTCTTCTCTTTAAAATAAGGGTAAAAGCAGTGCTTGTACTGGGGTGGTTTACATTTATAAATGGAGAGCGTTGAGGGCAGCACCCAGAACCTAGCAAGAGCTCAGTGCGTCATGGCCGATTAAGAGGAGTTCCAGGACGGGCAGTGAGACTGGGGAGCTTCACCCATGGCCACCCAGCTCCTTTGGTTAGTAGATGATTCCCATTGGCAGGAAGAAGCGGAAGCTCAAAGTAGGCTTGCATCTTAACTGGATTCAGCCTTGAGGGTCAAAGCACCAGTTAAGAAACATTTTTACTGGGCACCTGGGGGGCTCAGTTTTTGAGCATCTGCCTTGGGCTCAGGGTATGACCCTGGGGTCCCGGGATCGAGTCCCACATCAGGCTCCCTGCAGGGAGCCTGCTTCTCTCTCTTCCTATGTCCCTGCCTCTCTCCGTGTCTCTCATGAATAAATAAGTAAACTCTTTAAAAAAAAAAATTACTTCATGGTGTAGCAGAAAGAGAAGAGGATTTGGAATAAGAAATAAATTGGGCTTTCAGTCCCACTGCTACCAATTTCAGTTTGTTCATACAGGTACAGGGTCGGAGAGATCACTGCTCCTCAGGATTTTCACTACAATCAAAAGAATTGTGAGTCCGGATGCGCTGAAGTACTTGGCAGATGTTTAGCTTAGTTTTGTTTTCCTGTGAGGTTGTGCTGGGTTTTAGACCAGTAGCCTTCCATGAAACAGGCACCAGCTTGCAAACCATTTACCCTTTTGTGAATCACTCATTCTGGTGATTTCAAAGGCTTTGTTTTTCTTTCTTTCTTTCTTTCTTTTTTTTTTAATGAGTTAGAAGACGGCGTCTGGATTTGGGCAGTGAGACTCCTTGTAATAATTAATGATAATAATAATATGTAATCCCAGTTGAATACTTACTGAGTCTGGCGCTCTCCTTTGGCCATCAGAGCAACCCCAAGAAGTAGCACTTACCAGTACCTTATCTGCTTTTGGTGGAGGAGACTGAGCCTAAGGTCACTCAGCCAGTAAGTGCTGGAGCTGGTGCCATGCCAACCCGGACCGTGTACCTTGAGCCCACCTGCTGCAACACTCTGCAGCCGACCTCCTTTCCCCCTTGCCTTTCTGGAACCTCAGAGGCAAGTTTAAACGGCCCCACAGTCTGGGTAACAATGTGGTTGAACATCTTCGGATAAAGAATAAGTGTCATTTAACTCATTTAACTTGAATCCATTGAGGACAGGCAAGTCCCGTTTGATGGATTGTTTGGAATAGCAGTTCACGGCCTACTCGGGGTGGACTGCGACTGTTCCAGCAGCAAGAAGGCCGATCTGCAGTGTTTTCCCTTTTGGGGTGGAGGGGACCTGTCATTCACATTGCCACCTACGGTGCCCAGCTCACTTCCATTGAGTGTTGGTGGCTTTGGTGCGCAAGCAGATGCATGCTCGATTTCTTGTTGACGTCTTAGGAAGTTGGTGCCATCAGAGCCACCATTTGTCAGGGTAGCTGCTGTTTGATTTCCCCTGATTCCAACAGCGTAGGGCGGAGGCCTTCCTCCTGACGAGGTGCCCTTATTCTCAGAGTGGCCAGTTTGCACACACCAGGCTGTAGGAGAGGTAGGTGTTGATGTCAGAGAGGTTTGATGAGGGAGGGATGCTCATGACAGCCCCGAGCAGCCCTGCTGACTGTATCAGGAACTGAACACTCATGCAAAGCCTCTTAGCGCCTCCAGCAAGAATGGGACTAAAGGGTGAAGCTCTGTGAAGATAAGGGAAGAGACCAAGCAGAGCCTATGTGGGGGAAGACATAATCTCTGCCACTCACACCACTGAGATTTGGGGCCCCATAGAGGACGTAGCAAAAATATCTGGGTAAGTCACTGATGATATCCCTCCAAAATAGAGTACTTGATGGGCAGCCCCGTCGGGCTCCCTGCAGGGAGCCTGCTTCTCCCTCTGCATGTGTCTCTGCCTCTCTCTCTCTCTGTCTCTCATGAATAAATAAATAAAATCTTTTTTAAAAAATAGAGTACTAAAAGAAATAATAAAAAAATAAAAAAAAATAGAATACTTGCTCGAATCCCCATGAAATACAAAGGGAGATTTTTGCAAAGGTGTAAGGGAAAATCCCGTTGCATCATTTTTTTAAATTATTTTTTTATTCTGCTTTCAAAACCAAGAGGAGGAAAATAAGGCTTATTTAATAGAACAGAGGTTATCACCTCCCGTAGTGCCTTCAGTAGGCTCTTGGCTGTTGGGATGCACAAGTCGACCTTGAGGAATATGGTTGAAAGCAGTCTCGTATCCACATCATCAGAATCTTCTAGCTGTAGTAAAATCTCATTAAAACTGGGGATTTGTTCAAACCATGAGCATCCCTCACATCTTAGGGAGAGGTATACCTTTACCCCCATTACTTTTATGAGGTCTTCACACTCTGAAATCCAGCAAGGTGGCTTCACTGTGTTGTCCCGTGAAACCCAAAGTGTCAACCGAGAGAGGTGGGGCAGACAGTTAATGGCACTTCTGTAGCTATGGTGAATGAAGACTGTGGTGTAGAGAAAAGCTAAAAAGGAGAGAGATGCAAAGGGGACCAAGGCAATGCCAGAAGAATCTGGTATGGACCCCAGAATGGCAGCAAGTACTCCCATTTATTTGTGTTACATGTGCCTACATTTTCATCAAAGGAGGTAGATTTCCACCTTTTCTAAAAGTGGCTGACTTCATCGAGAGCTTTGGTAAAACGGTACTTCTCTACCGTGTGAAGTAAAGTAAGTAAACAGAGACCTTCACGTAGCTCAGAAACTGCTTGAACTTGAGAGAAAATTGTTTCCTTTCCTCCTTAGATTGGACTGTAGCCGACATTCCTGACTGATGTTGAACATGGTATCAAAAGAATGTGCCCGAAGTATGTAGCCAGTGACCTTTATAATCACTGTACTATTTGATGGGAAAGTGTTTACCACATTGCATTCTTTATTAACTCCAGTACAATCTGCTTGTTTTAGCTTTAGTCTTGGTGACGGGCCAAAAGTCAGACCGATTCCCTATAATATACCTGCAAATGCTTCACAAATAAATGCGCACGAAAATTCCCCAAACCGCGGTCTATCAGAAAAATAAAGAACATCATATGTGGAGAAAGATTTTAATTAGAAAAAGATAATTATTCCCTATTTTTACTCTCTGCTCTTCATCACTCACTCACTCATTTATTCATCCGTTGACTGACTCATCCATCAAACAGATATTAAGTGTTTACCACCTGTTAGGCACTGAAGATGCAAAAAATATGACATCATCTCTATGCTTGAGAGACTGGATTCAGCGAGAATCTGCACAGATTTTTTTTTTCTGGCCCAGATGTTTAATGCTGAAATTAGTTTCTTGGTTTTGGTTAAGACTTAATGAGAGAGACTTTGAAATGCATGTTCCCTCTATGGAGATTTGCTGTTTGTACTAAATGGGGATTACATCATCAGGATGGTCCACACTCTCATCCTAACCCATAGGTGGTTTGAGTCTCTGCCCCAGGCTGGGGTTTGAAAGCCTGGAAATAGGCCGGCTATTCCACAGCTGTGGGCAGTGACACAGAGACAGCATCAAAGGTGAAGGGGGACTGAGGGGCCAGAGGAGAACCCCTGGGAGGCTTGAAAACCAGGGCACAGTCTTCAGCTGGAGCAATGAATAGACATCATCTCTCAAACACAGTAACTGATTACAGTTGCGTTTTGCATCCTAGGGTCTGTGTTCACTCTCAGCCTGAGTGCTCTTCGTGATTTTTAAATTTGATATTTCCATTTTGCAGCATTAGTTTTTTTTTTTTAATTTAAATTCAGTTAGCCAACATGCAGTATATCATTAGTTTCAGATGTTGCAGCATTAGTTTTATAGTAAGTGTTTGATAGGGGAGTGGTTAAATATGTGATAGATTTGCCGTATGATGAAATGAGAGGCAGATATAAGAAAGAAGAATGAGGGCAGCCTGGGTGGCTCAGCGGTTTAGCGCTGCCTTCAGCCCAGGGCGTGATCCTGGAGTCCTGGGATCGAGTCCCACGTCGGGCTCCCTGCATGGAGCCTGCTTCTCTCTGTCTCTCTCTCTCTTATAAATAAATAAATAAATAAATAAATAAATAAATAATAAGAATGGCAACATTCTATGTCCTGATAGAGGAAGATACACTGATGTTAAAAATGAATAATATGAATAAAATACTATTTTTAAAAGATTTTATTTATTTGAGGGGGGGGCATGAGTGTGGGGCGGGGGAGGGCAGAGGGAGAGGGAGAAGCAGATTCCCCATTGAGTGCATGGGGCTCCATCCCAGGACCCTGAGATCACGACCTGAGCCCAAGTCAGACACTTAACCCACTGAGCCACCCAGGTGCCCCGAGTAAAATAATCTTAATATAGGTTTATTCTGGGTTATTGGAGTGACCACCTTATGGATGATACCAATTTCAGTGCTCAAGTAGCATGTGGGTTTGTGTTTGCTGCTTCCACATCAGCTGTTTTAAGCCACTGAGAAAGTATTGGAGGAGTTGAATACATCAAAGATATGTTTGGCCAGAGGAAGGTCAGATGGTTTCACAACACACTACACAGATGGTTCCTGAACGTGAATAGAGGAAAATGGTGGTGGAGTCACCGTATTACGTGACGAAAGATGATGTTGTATGCTGGATTCCAGAGGACCTATTCAGGATTCCTGCTCCAAGTGACAATTTTTTTTAAAAAAAGATATTATTTATTTATTCATGAGAGAGACAGAGAGAGAGGGAGGCAGAGGGAGGCAGAGGGAGAAGCAGGCTCCACGCAGGGACGTCGGACTCGATCCCGGGTCCCCAGGATCAGGCCCTGGGCCGAAGGCGGCACTAAACCGCTGAGCCACCCGGGCTGCCCTCCAAGTGACAATTTAGTTCAAACACATCAACCTCATCTTTCAATTATAACGTGGTTATTTTAGATTTTTCTTGGTTCTGTAATTTTGCTGTGTCTAATTTGGAAATACGTTTTGATTTTAGAGTTGTAAATGAGCATTGAGTATGAGAAATTTATAGTTGGTTCTGTGCTTGTACGTGCATGTAAGCCATGCCATTTTAAGAAAAGATACTACCGGGGAGGGGGTGGTGAGAATTTTTCCACCAGCAAGGTCCCTAATTCATGTTTGGGAAGCTATACAAGACAAGGAGAGACTGCAAATAATGATCCTGGGCATCTTTGCCTCAGGTATCCCTTAATTCTTGGAGTTAATGATTTATTAATGTCCTCAGTGAAGAACATCTCTGACAGTCAAGGCGCTTCTTAAAATTTAAATAAGTTTTGAATAATAATACATTTCTATGATTCAGAGATCCAAATCTATTAGGAGGTATATACTGCAGTATCTCTCAGCCCTGTTACTCCCTCTTGCTGACCACTATATTCCTTTTTGTGTGTATCTTCCTCAGATCCTTTTTTGCATGTACAGGCAAACACCAGTAGATAGTTTTAGCCCATCCTTCCCTCAACTCCTTGTCCAGAAAAGCTTTTCTGCTCCTTACTGTGTTTCAGTGAACAGTCCATCTTCCTATTTCAGGACTTACAGTGCCTCCATTCTTTTTCTTTTTTATGGCTGCCCATTATTCCATTATGTGGCAAATCCATGGTTTCTTTAACCTCTCCCCTATGTTGTTTTCTTTTCTTTTTTAAGATTTTATCTATTTATTCATGAGAGGCACAGAGAGAGAGCCAGAGACATAGAAGAAGTGGGCTCCCTGCAGGGAAGCTGATGTGGAACTCGATCCCAGGACCCCGGGATCACGCCCTGAGCCAAAGGCAGAACCACTGAGCCCCCCAGGTGCCCCTCCCCTATATTATTTTTAAGCATTTACTGTAAAACTAAAGCTGCAATAAATGACCTTGTAAATGTCATTTATCCAAATGAAACATGTCTGTAGAATAAATACCAAGAAGTGAATTTGCAAGGCCATTGGGTACATGCATAGATGTTACCAAGATCACCCACCCTTGGGGTTTTACTCTAGTTGCACTCTCCCAAGAAATATGTGAGGAGTGCCTTTTTTCCCCAGTCTTCTTATAAAGAGAATGTGTTATCAAACTTTGGATTCTTCTCATTCTGATAAGTGAAAATAGTATCTCAGTATGTTTTTAATTTGCATTTCTCCTACAAGTGATGCTGACCATTTTTCATATATTTATAAGCTCTTTCCATTTTTCATATATTTATAAGCTCTTTCCATTTCCTTTTTTGTAAATTGTCAGTTATTGTTCCTTGCTCATTTTCTGTTGCGTGGCTGCTCTTTTTCTTACCAACACGTAGGAGCTATTTATATATTAACGACGTGAGCCTTTTGTCTGTGATCTGAGTTGCATCTTCCCCCCCCCCCCCCCCCGTCTGTCTTCTGTCTTTTGACTTAGGGTATTTTTGCAATGTAGAAATTTGGGGTTTTTTAAAAAGTGGTTCCTCGATTGTGAATCATAGTTAGAAAGCCTTCCTACTCCAAATGCAAAGGGAATTTTGAAAATGTCTCTGACACCATGTACTCACCAGTGCTGATGAGGTGGCCCTTCTGGGCTATGTCATAGCCATGTGATGTTGGAGCGCCCATGGCACTTCCTGCATCGTTCTGTCTATTGCAGAACTTCAGGGAGCTGAAGCTGGACGAGGACGCCTTAGTTGCCTATTGAACCAGTAATAGAACCAATTCTGGCCTTAGCCTGTATCCTGTTTCCTTTTTTTAGTACTTTTTGAGGGAGTGGTGAGAGAGAAGGCTAGAGCAGAAACGGCCGGCTGAAACTGCACAGTGACCTTGCATTAATCAGGCCCGTTTGGTCTCATTTCGCAAATATAACATCACTTGCTATTTTTGTGACTTTTATTATCTTACATTTATTCAGAAAGTAATGCTATTTATGTAGTTGAAAGGCAGCATTTTTTTTTTTTTTTAAGAGGTGGGGAAGGGTAGAGAGAGAGAAAGAATCCTAAGCAGGCTCCATGCCCAGCACGGAGCCTGAATCGGGGCTGGATCTCACGAACCTGAGATCATGACCTGACTCATAATCAAGAGTCAGATACTCACCCGACTGAGCCACCCAGGCACCCCTGAAAAGCAGCATTTTTATCATTAAATTTGACACTTTCATGGAGCCTATATGTTAACATGTTCTCATTTCAATAATTCTAAATGCCTATCCAAATTGGAAGGAAGCTGTCAAAGACTGGGAAGTAATGATATAAATCTGTTAGTTTGAGGCCCTGTCTGTTGGTGATGCCTTCTTCATAGTAAGTCCTTCAAGGAAGGCCACAATGGTTAAGTTATGGTGTACGGACAGCCTTTTATTTACGTCAGCCATCCAGGGTCTTGAGAAGCTGAGAGTGAGTGCACAGCAGATAAGGGGTAATTACTAGGAGTTATTAGAGTTTGTAATTCAAGACACCATAATCAGACACAGTGAGGCCTTTCTCATTTGAAAGGACTCTAATGAGTAGATACTGTGCTTTCCATCATGCAATATAATTTGATGGTTTAAAAAAAGTGAAAAGCTCACCCACTCCCAAAGGAAGTTGAAAGGAACAAAAAAGAGGGAGAAAAACAGGGATGAGGGGAGTCATGAAAGATGCTAAGAGAGCCCAAAGCATAATTTAGTCATAATTCAATGAACAGAGAGGAGAATTGCTGGCAAAATCCAATGCTCTGAGAAGAAAAGGGGGAGAATCAAGAGGCATACCTTGGAGGGGACGAGAGTGACATTGCAGACAAAAATGGGATGAGAGTCTTTCCAAAGTAATATGAAAAAAAAAAAAAAAAAAGAAAACCCACCAAATAAATAACAGTATGGAGCAGAAAGTAGTGGTTTGATTTAATAATAGCTGAAGAGTGAAAGGTTTAGAATGGCATTATTTTGAGAATTAATATTAGGGCAGAAACATGTGTCCTCTATCTTCTGTTACTTACCAAATTAGTTCCCAGTAACCTAGCGTTTAGTTAAGGTCAGCATAGCGTTGCCACGACTCAGCCCCATACCAGACATCTGGTAAACCCCTGTGTAAATATTTGCTGGATGAATGAATGATCGAATTGATAAATGAATGATCTGTTTGGGGGCATGTTTAGATCTCTGGCCTAAGTTCAGACAGTAAAAATATGTATGGCCTTGGCTTTGTTATGACAGTGATTTACCTCTTTGTGGAACCAGGCGGAAAGGTCAATGGAAAGGATTTCAGTAAACACACTTGGTGTAGAACACACTGCCACCATTCCTTCTGTATTTCTGGGGCTTGCGTTTTTTTTATGGTACATGAGTGGAGTTGAAAAATAATCAGTGATCAGTGGAACTTCTCAAATGACCGAATACCTGCTTTCGTCATGGCAGGTGTGGTGATTGCTTCAGCCGTCGGTTCCTATGCCCAGGTAATATTGTAATACTTCCTTTGATTTCATATTTGGAGCTATTCTGATCATTGAAGCTTGACATGAGCAAACTTTTTCTCTTTCCCCCAAGGCCCCCTGCTCCTGTGGATTCAGTGTCCGTTATTACGTCCATTGTTTGACAAACAGGTGCAGGCCTTGTGCACCTAGGCAGAGGAGGCTTAAATCCTGGGTGGGTGATGGGATGGGCTGGCCCTGAGAGAATGGAGCTAAACACTTAGATCCACTGAGGCTAGGCGTGTTTTTGAGAGAGTCTCAGCAAGAGGCAGATGGTTAAACCATAGGCAGAGATGAGCCGGGGTTATCAAGTAGGAAGACTGTGTGCCAAGAGAATGAGGATGCCGGGCAGGACACCAAAACAGCCATTCAGCCGCTGGAGAATAATCCTAGACATCGGGTCCGGATGATGTTGTTATTAACAGGACCAGCAGGGAGATGGGGGCTCCTCAAGGACCCTGTGTCACAGAACATTGCGGAAAGCCAAGCACCAGTGTTCCACGCTCCTCCACTCTGGGAGTTAGGAAGACGTAGAGAGAGAGATGATGAAAGACGGTGCAGGCTCACAGGCCGGGAGGCTAAGTCAGGGTGGGTAACAGGCTAACCGGGACTCTAAGCTGACTCACAGTTTCCAAGACAATGCCTATTGTGAGTATTGCATCTTGACTGTGAATCATCTTTATATAGGAGGATTTCTGACAGTCACACAGTGGGGGTTGAGGAGAATACCACGGTTTTACAGATTGCCAGCAAAAAAAAAAAAAAAAAAAAAATTAATAGAGTTGGTAAAGATGCTATAGGGTCTAAAGTACATAAGGACGGAAAGAAGGTTGAATTTTCTGGAAACTAGAGAAAGTTCTTATTATTACTCATTTTATTTGTACTGCTTCACTCCCTTGAAGAAATTATTCTATAAGCTGATGCAGTGCAACGGTCACAGGCTTTGGAGCTCCACCCTGGGCCCAGTGACTGGAGGGGCATCTACGCTGCATATCCACTGGGCCGATGCTCCACTTCTCTGAGCCCCGGTGTTCTCATCCATCAAATAGGGATTTTATATATGTGTGTGTGTGTGTGTGCGCACACCACAGATATACAGATGTTTACACGTGTCTGGCATATATATACATATATATGGTGTAGGATGTTGTGAAGATTAAATGAGAAGATGCATTTAAGTGATAAGGACAGCAGCTGGCATATGGTCGCTGCTGTTAGCAATTATTGGTGACATTTGGTAGTGGTTTCACAGGTCCGTTGGAATAATATACGTTATATTATTAATACGTAATATACGTATTAATACATATTAATACGTAATATAATAATGAATTTTCATTTCATTTCTCCAGCCAGAGAACAAATAGGCTTCTAGTGGAGATGTGGATTCTGTTCCTCAGACCCTAAGGATCTCTAGGGTCTTCTTCACCCTTTGGGTCTAGTTATCTGTTGCTAGTTAGGTGCCAGGGTAATTCTGGAAGCTTCTTTTGAAGGCCGATCGAGCCATAATGAGGACATTTATCCCAAACAAAAAGCACCTTTTAGTTGCCAGGAAAGGAGCTGTGTTTGCTGCTGGTGCCACAGTGGCTGCCCTCTGGGGACGCACACGGGGAGCTGGTCTGAGTCCAGCTGCAATGGTCCATCCTCCCTTCTGGAGAATCAACAGAAAATACTAAACTCGTGAGGGCCTAACTTCCCACTGCGGGTGGAAGCTTATGGATCACCTTGGAAACCAGCTCCTCAAAGGCTCGGCCCTGGGAGACAGTGGACGAAGCAGCCCTGCCCCTGATGGGAATGCAAGCAGCCGAGAGTGGGGCACCTTTGCGGGGCGGCCGCCATCGCCGTCCAGGTAACGGGGTGTCCGGTCCCCCCGCTGCACCTGGCCGTCCAGGTGGCCCTCGTCCGCCTGCCCAGGGAAGCGCCGCGGTGGGCAGCTCAGGGCTTCAGCTCTTAACCCCCGGCGCCTCCGTTACCTCATCTGAGAGGGGGATGAGAACTTGCGGGGTTCACGAGGAGCGAAGGGGAGATCCTGTGTGAGGAAAGCGCTTGGTGTAAGAGAGCAAGCCCGTAAAGCTCCTCCTCGTCAAAAGGTGGCTGACTCGGCCCCAGCCTCTGTTGCGCCTTCCCAGCCGCGACACGCTGCCACCGGGGGGCTCCTGAGCGACGTGGGAGCTGCGGCCGGAGCCTGCCTGGGTACAGCCACCGCTACATCCCTTAACCCTTCTCCAGCCCTGTCTGGCGCAGAAACTGTGGCTTCTGTGAATTATATGCTTTGCTCCATCCAGACCTTAGGATGGAGTCAAACTGAGATTCCACTCAGGTTCTCCACGCTAGGTTTTTTGTTTTTTTTTAAGATTTTATTTATTTATTCATGAGAGACAGAGAGAGAGAGAGGCAGAGACACAGGCAGAGGGAGAAGCAGGCTCCACGCAGGGAGCCCGACAATGCGGGACTCGATCCCGGGACCTCGGGGTCACGCCCTGGGCCAGAGGCAGGCGCTCAACCACTAGCCTCCCAGGCGCCCCACCCTGCTGGCTTTGCTGAGAATTACACAAACGAGTATTTATGCATTAATGTGTGTGTTCATGTGTTTGAAGAATAACTGACATACAACCTATGTGAGTTTCAGGTGTACTACATCGTGATTCAATATTTGTATATATTGCAAAGTGGTCACCATACATAGTTACAAGACTTTTTTTTTCTTGTGATGTGAACTTTTAAGATCTATTTTCTTAGCAAGTGTTGTCTCAGTGCCTTTTTTTTTTTTTTTGGCTTTTTTCTTTTTGGTCTAAGTGCTTTTAAGTGTCCCCTTCTACCCAAGCCCAGCTCCAGGATGCTATTCCAAGCTGCCTCTTGCACAAGCACCCCAGTCCTGGGCAGTTGCCCCTATGGCATCTATTATAGGCATCCTTGAACTAACTGAGCAAATTGTTTTGTTAATAGTTCTTGTTCGCCGGGTTACTTCTGTCTTCCTGCCAGATCCTATTTTTCTCTAAAACCTCAGAGATAGATTTCATCTCCAGTGCCCAAAACAAACCGTCCTCTCCACACGTACTCAGTTTCTCTTTTACGAGGATAAGGATGAAAACACACATCCCCAGGACTGAGACCATATTTATTCCTTCACGTCTTCTGGACGGTAATAACCACGGTGACTACTTAGTAAGATTCAAAAACATAATCTTGGCAAGCACTTTTTCACCTAATGTTCAATCTCCTTCTCAATACAAGATAGAAATGTATCCCTGAAAGCTTCTCTCTTGCTCTAAGATTAAACATTATTTCCAAAAACCTTCTAGATACATTATTACAGGCAAGATCCTCTGCATGTCATCTGGTTTTCCCAACAGCCCTGGGAGAAAGGCAGAGAAGATAAGTTATCTCTGACTTAGTGGCAGGAAACTATGGCTCAGAGAAGCTAGGTGACTTGCCTGAAGCCACACAGCTCCTGGGGGTGGGGGTGGGTAGTGGGAAGCTAAGTCCACTGTATGGGATGACTCTGTACAGCACAGGATGGGCCCGGCAGGGTGAGAAATGTACCTATTCCAGTCGAGGAAGTTGGCCAGTACAAACATCTCCAGGAGCCCTTCTGACTCCTGGGTACTCTCCCAGAATGAAGTTAAGCAAGCTGAGTTGTTCTAAAGGGTTTTCCTGATGATCTTCTTGAAAATAATTTGAAATAGGCATGTTCGTAATTTCCTAATCATTTGGCTGGCTCGTGTAAAAGTGTTCCATCACAGTGGTTGTCTGTTCCCTGGACCCTGGCTGGGGGACAGGAGACCTGAAACCTGGGCACCAGTTACCTGCGGGGGTCCTGGATCACTTCCTCAGGGGCCCTTCAGACGAGTGAAGAAAAGGATCAGAGATCCCCACACTTTTAGGGAGGATCTTTTTGGTCCTAATAAAAATTTCCCAAGAACTAGCATAACAAGAAGGAAATAGCAGGCAAATGTTGCATGAGTCACCTCCCCATGTACAAATTTAGGTGTATTTTTTCCTTTTTCTGCTTTAAAAAAATTATTTATTAGGGAGAGAGTGTGCATGTGAGCATGCATGAGCCATGGGGAGGGGTATGGGGAGACAGAGAGAGAATCTCAAGCAGACCCTCCACAGAGCACAGAGCCCAAGGTGGGGCTAGATCTCAACAACCCTGAGATCATGACCTGAGCCCATGAGATCATGATCTGAGCCAAAATCAAGAGTTGGACACTTAACTGACTGATCCATCCACGTGCCCCTATTTTTTTTTCCTTATAGAAAAAGAAAAAAAATACATACATTTAAGTAAACTAAAGCATGTTTAGTACAAATTTATAGGCAAACTATGGGAAAAACTAAATACTGTTAATTCAATTGAATAATGCCAGTGTACACTGGGATTAAATGTATAGAAATTTTGTAGTGTAATGTGCTGCAATCTGAAGGCTTATCGTGCTTTGTTTTGTCTAATACAGAGCTTTCCACCTATTTTCACATCACAGCACACTTTGAAAATGGTAATATTAGCAGGACACACACAGGTAGACCCTACTCAGCTCCACCAAGGGCTGAAGAATCCATGTGCCTCTCCAATGCTGAAAGTATATTTCTTTCGTTCTTTCCTTTTTTTTTTTTCTTTTAATTTTATTTATTTATCCATGAGAGACAGAGAGAGAGAGGCAGAGACACAGGCAGAGGGAGAAGCAGGCTCCATGCAGGGAGCCTGATGCGGGACTCGATCCCGGGACCCTGGGGTCATGCCCTGGGCTGAAGGCAGACACTCAACCGTTGAGCCACCCAGGTGCCCCTGAAAGTATATTTCAAAACCGAACTTTAGGGGCATGGTGTGTCTGCCACAAGAACCCTTGAGAACGGCTTTCCAGTATATTCAGTACAACTGTGAAAATGCAAAAAAAAAAAAACAAAAACAAAACAAACAAACAAAAAAAACCCAAAATCAACAGCAACCACAAACAACTCTCATGGCCTAGCAGACAGGTCAAGGGGTGGGCAACCTGGGAACCCAGACCCTGCTTTCCTGTCGCTCACTGATTGCACTGTGGTGCACCCGGTGGAAACTGAGTGTGTGAAGCATTCGCCTCTCCCAAGTGCAGGTCTTCACGATGTGACTGAGCTGTGGAAGGAATCTGGTTTCTAATCAATGTTCTAGATTTCAGAGGCCCTCGCCCTCAGCCAGTGAAGGACAAATTTTAAAGCCAGGGAGTGCTGGGATGCGCTGCCCCACTGCACCTGAGCCTTCTCGGCAGAGCACTGCCTCAGCTTTTTGTGCCCAGGATCATTCCTACGCCTGCCATCAGTGGGTACCGCTGACGCGCTGTCGGGAAGTGAACGTGATAGCCATCAAAGAAACAATCACTGGCATTCTGGAATTATTTATGCAGTAGCTATGAACAGGAAGGTGGGTGCAGTTTGAAGAAGCATCTTAAATGTTATTATATTAGGGGTGGCCCAGTTGGTTAAGTGTCTGACTCTTGATTTTGGCTCGGGTCATGATCTCAGGGTGGTGAGATGGAGCCCCGAGTCGGCTTGGGATTCTCTGCCTCGCCCTCTACCCCCACACCTCCCGTTGTGCTCTTTCTCTAAAAATAAAATTCTAAAAAATATTGTTATTTTATAACTGATAATCTTTTAAGAATTTTATATATTTGAGAGAGAGACAGTGCACAAGTGGGGGAGAGCAGAAGGAGAGGGAGAAGCAGGCTCCCTGCTGAGCAAGGAACCCACTTTGGGGCTCGATCTCAGGACCCTGGGATCACAGCCTGAGCCGAAGGCAGGCACCTAGCCAGTTGAGCCACCCGGGTGCCCCCCTCTTTTAAAATTCAACTTATTTTTGAGAGAGAAAACTGATAACTTTTTTAAAAAACAGGGTTTTTTTTCCCTCTACTTCTATTTCTCCATTTCTCTCTCAAACAAATGACAGGACAGTTGGGACAAAAATTTTCTGTCTGTATCATCTTGATTCAGGGAACATAAGGTGATTCTGTTCAGAATCCTGTTCATGGTGGCATAACAAGCTGATAGTGAAATATTCATGTTTATTCAAAGAGTATATTGGTTGAGAAACATTGGCACAAAAGGGATTCTTGCATGTGATTATCTTTTTAAAAAGATAAAAATATTTATTTTGATGTGATCTTATTCTTTGATTGTGTTTCATTAAGTCCAGAGATCAAAACCAAACTTTCAGGGGCCTTTCAGAGCCCACACTGCTCTAAAGTCAGTTTAAGTGGTCATGCTTTCAACGCGCATAAGGTGCTATAGCGTGTGTGCGCGTACATGTGCGTATGCTGTGGGTGTGTGCATGTACATGTGTGTCCCTTACAGATTAAGGAGCTAGGGGTCAGATATAATTCAAGGCGAAAGAAACATAATAAGGCCTTTATTACTTTAATTGCCCCATTCATTAGTAAAGCAATAATATGAACAATAACTTCCCTCACTTTTCATCTTTGTTCTTCAACCTCTGAGGATATATGAGGCAGTGACGTTGCTGACGTCATACGGTTGGTAGTTGTAACTGCTGGCTCTTGTGTCATGACATTGTTCATAATGTGAAAAAAGAACAATTTCTTGGAAACAACTTTGAAGTCATTTTGCAGTGGAACGCTGCCCCACCTCGGGATCTGCTTTCTTTTATTGCCAGTGATCCCTTTGTCCATCCCCTATCAGTATTTTTCCAAATAGTTTATAGGCTATTTCTAGGCCATACCTGAACTATTTCTCTCTTTTTTTTTTAAGATTTATTTATTTATTTATTCATGATAGACATAGAGAGCGGGGGGTGGGGGCAGACACAGGAGGAGGGAGAAGCAGGCTCCATGCCGGGAGCCCGACATGGGACTGGATCCCGGGACTCCAGGATCGCGCCCTCGGCCAAAGGCAGGCGCTAAACCGCTGAGCCACCCAGGGATCCCCTGAACTATTTCTTCAGAAATCTCATTTGGATCTCATGTATTCCATAAGGGACTCATCTGCATATGCAGGTTGTTTACGTGTATTGGGAAACACACAATATTATAATGGACAACTTGACAAAATAGGGCATTCCTTGCTGCTATCCACCTGGCTTTGTCAAGGGAAACCATATTTGGTAAGCTTCCTTGTTTAGCCTCTTTATTTTCAGGTCCTCCCAGCTCACTTTCCTCTTCAAAGCTTTCCTGGACCTTAGGTGAGGCTGCTTTCACTTGATGTATCCCAAACCGAGTGTGTTCTGTGAAATATCCCTTTAGCCCTATCCAGGTGCATTAAGGCTGAGCTAGAACTGGAATTCTTCTAGTTATCTAGATATCAGTCTATTAGATGAGAGAGAGAGAGCGTGCATGCGTGTGCTAGCAGGGGTGAGGGGCAGAGAGAGTCCTCAAGGCGACTCCCCACTGAGTGGAGAGCCCAAAGACGGGGGGCTCCATCCCAGGACCCTGAGATCCTGACCCATGACCGGAGCTGCAACCAAGAGTTGGCCACCCAGCCAAGCCACCCAGGCACCCCGAACTAAAATTCTGAAGAGGGAATGCGAGTGGGGGTGCAGGCCTTCAAGGTGACGGCGTCAGACCAAGTTCCCAGTAGTCAGGCTGGGCTGCTCCCATATCTCTCCGCTGTCAACAGCATGGTTGTTTTAATTGCAGTTCTGCAGCCGCTATTTTTGTCTGTTCTAGGATATCGGGATGCCAGGCTGGAAAGCGTATTATTAAGTGGTGGTTGAATGCCTCCACTCGTGGTTGTGTAACACCCGTCTTCCCGCGGTACAGAGGGAACGTTTCCTCAGTTCACCTTTGAGGCCCCAGGGGTGGCTAGGGTTTGGGTGGCGCTCCGGGGCGCAAGGAGCTGAGGCCTGGCAGCCCTGGTGGCAGTAGCTGCCAGGACGCTGGGGCCAGGCTGGGGCGCTCTAGGGCAGCCAGGCGGCGGGAGATGGCCCCTCTCGTACCCCGCCCCCCAGCCCCGGGTCACCCACCACCCAGCCACCGCCCTCCGCCCTCTCCTGGTGCCATGGCTGGCTCCCTCCTCCTCTGCTTCCTGCCTTTTCTATAGTCAGGGTTGCTGCTTCCCTGTCATCCGGCTTGCCTGGTCCATTCCCTTCTCGTGACATCCTTTCATCTTCTGCTTCTGTAGCCCTTCGATTTTTCTCTTAGCATTTCTCAGCTCTAATTCCCCGGAAGAGGGTGTGATTGGCCTGCGCGTCCTTCACTTGGGCCCACCCCGAGCCCTGCGTCGGGCCCCACCACGGTCCTGCTGACAGGCACCCTACCTCTCCGCACCCCGAGGCAGAGGTGCTTAGGGTCGCCAAGAGCACCTTGGCTACATAGTCTCTTCTTTCCTGAAGCCTTACAGCAGGACATTCGGTGCCATGTTCTGTTACTCCTTTATTAGTTCTTGTATTATTACTTTAGTGTAGGACACGCACAAGATTGTAGTTTTAGAGTTCCGTAAAGACTACTTTTTTTTTTTAATTTATTTTTTATTGGTGTTCAATTTACTAACATACAGAATAACCCCCAGTGCCCATCACCCATTCACTCCCACCCCCCGCCCTCCTCCCCTTCCACCACCCCTAGTTCATTTCCCAGAGTTAGCAGTCTTTACGTTCTGTCTCCCTTTCTGATATTTCCCACACATTTCTTCCCCCTTCCCTTATATTCCCTTTCACTATTATTTATATTCCCCAAATGAATGAGACCATATGATGTTTGTCCTTCTCTGATTGACTTACTTCACTCAGCATAATACCCTCCAGTTCCATCCACGTTGAAGCAAATGGTGGGTATTTGTCGTTTCTAATAGCTGAGTAATATTCCATTGTATACATAAACCACATCTTCTTTATCCATTCATCTTTCGTTGGACACCGAGGCTCCTTCCACATTTGGCTATCGTGGCCGTTGCTGCTATAAACATCGGGGTGCAGATGTCCCGGCGTTTCATTGCATTTGTATCTTTGGGGTAAATCCCCAGCAGTGCAATTGCTGGGTCGTAGGGCAGGTATATTTTTAACTGTTTGAGGAACCTCCACACAGTTTTCCAGAGTGGCTGCACCAGTTCACATTCCCACCAACAGTGCAAGAGGGTTCCCTTTTCTCCGCATCCTCTCCAACATTTGTTGTTTCCTGCCTTGTTAATTTTCCCCATTCTCACTGGTGTGAGGTGGTATCTCATTGTGGTTTTGATTTGTATTTCCCTGATGGCAAGTGATGCGGAGCATTTTCTCATATGCATGTTGGCCATGTCTAGGTCTTCCTCTGTGAGATTTCTGTTCATGTCTTTTGCCCATTTCATGATTGGATTGTTTGTTTCTCTGGTGTTGAGTTTAATAAGTTCTTTATAGATCTTGGAAACTAGCCCTTTATCTGATATGTCATTTGCAAATATCTTCTCCCATTCTGTAGGTTGTCTTTGAGTTTTGTTGACTGTATCCTTTGCTGTGCAAAAGCTTCTTATCTTGATGAAGTCCCAATAGTTCATTTTTGCTTTTGTTTCTTTTGCCTTCGTGGATGTATCTTGCAAGAAGTTACTGTGGCCGAGTTCAAAAAGGGTGTTGCCTGTGTTCTTCTCTAGGATTTTGATGGAATCTTGTCTCACATTTAGATCTTTCATCCATTTTGAGTTTATCTTTGTGTATGGTGAAAGAGAGTGCTCTAGTTTCATTCTTCTGCATGTGGATGTCCGTAAAGACTACTTTTAAAAATGCAGCTCTACTAGTTAAAAGAGTCTGATTTCTTCCCCGTGGGGTGTCTCCCTATATTGATGTCATTTCCCAGAAGTAACCATTGTTAACGGTTTAATGTACAACTTCCCAGACATTTCCTATGTAGTTACAAGCACACGTAGCCTCTTTTTTTTTTTTTTTTAAGATTTTATTATTTATTCATGAGAGACACAGGCAGAGGGAGAAGCAGGCTCCATGTAGGGAGCCCGACGTGGGACTTGATCCAGGGTCTCCAGGGTCATGGCCTGGGCTGAAGGCAGGTGCTAAACCGCTGAGCCACCCAGACGTCCCCACATAACCTCTTTGCCGCACATCTGCATAGCCAAAGGCAGCGCTGGGAGTATTTACAGTTATAATGAAGACTCAGTAATGAAAGTGGCAAAACTAATTTCACCCATCTAATGTTTGCAGGTTTTTTTGGGGGGGGGATGGGATATCAACTTCCTGACTTAAGCTAGTTGTTTAGGTGTGTAGTCCCTACAAATGAGTTAAGGAAGTTGGTGCTGTGTGATTGAATGTGTATGTGTTTATGGTATGGATGTGCTTCGTATACTAGAGGGAAAAAATGAACTTTAAACAAATTTCTAAAGATAAAGGCCAGGCACCCTCTCCATCAGAGTGTTTTTGAGGATGCCGCTCTTAGATATTGACCCCCTCCCTGTGGGGTTGCATGCTAGCAACAAGATGACTAACCTGTGACGATCTTGAATGAAGTAGCAGCTTCGTTGTAAACACAGTAACCATTTATTTGCTTAATGCTTTTACCTTTCTTTGAGTAAAAGAAAGCCCAAAGTAGAAGGTTGTGGGAAATTGAGATAACCAAAAAAACAAACAAACAAACAAACAAACAAACTCTTTTGCATCATAAAAGTATTGAATGTACATTTGAAAAACTTTTGGAAACTCAGAACCATACAGAAAAAATTGAAAATATTTTACCCACCAGTATGTTAATTTTGTAGTCTTTAAAAATGATACATCTATTATAGTTTATAATATAGTAATATATTTTGATTGGAATCATGAACAAAAATTATAGTTTTGTGCTCTTCATGTAACATACTATCATAGATATATCATTCAATAATATTTGAGCACATGATTTTTTAAAGATTTAATTTATTTGAGAGAGAGAAAGAGCATGAGGGGGGCGGAGGGGCAGAGAGGGAGGGAGAAGTAGGCTCCCAACTGAGGGAGGCTCCTAAGGGAGCCTTGATGCAGGCCTGGATCCCAGGACCCCGAGATCCTGACCTGAGCTGAAGGCAGGTACTTAACCAACCGAGCCACCCAGGTGCCCCAAGGGCATGATTTTAAATGTCTGTCTTTGCATAAATGTACTATAACTTATTGAGACCTATTAGGTCATTACCTAAATGTAATTTAAAATTCCTAATTACTTCTATTTCATGATATTAATTCATTATAGAGAAGGGGCCACATGAATTAGGAGGGTGGGCAGTGATCTTGGGACAGTGAGTGGCTCCTACAAATGTGGTCCATCTGGCAGTAGGTGTATGAGGGGCATCACGCCCAGGTTTCCCCGAGGTGGTGGATGTGGCTTGTCTCTTAGAAACGGTGGGCTTGGGCAGCCTGGGTGGCTCAGTGGGTTAGCGCCGCCTCCAGCCCAGGACCTGATCCTGGAGACCCGGGATCGAGTCCCACGTCGGGCTTCCTGCATGGAGCCTGCTTCTCCCTCTGCCTGTGTCTTTGCCCTTCTCTCTCTCTCTCTGTGACTCTCATGAATAAATAAAATAATAATAATAATAATCTTTAAAAAACAAAACAAAACGGTGGACTTCACAGTGATGAAGTACTCCCGCCAGCACCAAAAGGGCCCCTCCGCCTTCACTCTCCAGGAGGACCTTGGCCAGCCCTGAGCCCTCAGTCTCAGGTTTTCATGCCTCTAGTCAAGGTTAGAAGCAGTACGCCGTCCTGTTGCGTATATGGGAGCAGCCGTAAAGGTAAGAAAAGTGCATCTACCTTCCTCTTTCTGGGTTGAGGACTTGTTTGCAGAACCAGGACACGCAGGTATCTAGAGTGTTTTTTGAATAAATTCAGTTCATTGTCCTCATGGGTCCATATCAGAGCAAACTTGAGTCTGCGATAAAAGTCTGAGAACAACAAGCTTGTCTGTGGGGATGAAATCACCAGCGCACTGCTGGGGTCGGAGCCAGCCTGCTGGGTATGTGGCCTGTGCCGTAGCTCAGGAACTTGCATTTCAAGGGACTCCAGGCTTGGGTGAATGTTCTACTAGTTGTGTGGAAATTCTCAAGAATTTTTGAGCAAAGGGGCTTGCATTTTCTTTTTGCACGGGGCTCTGCAAATTATGTAGCTGGTCGTAACTGGGGTGTTAGGCATTAAAATATGATAATGATTCCTTCTCAGACACGGCCCCAAAGAGAAGGAAAAACCAATTCCAAGTACCCTCCCTTTTTGTAGGAGTTGGTGCTTGGAACTTGAAGAGACTGGCCTATAGGGTGAAATGGAGCAGCTCCTGGAAGACGTGGCCTTCAAAGGATGCGTGGCAGGTGTGAACAGCACTGATTGGCTAATAATTGCTGATTGGCTAATAATTGGCTAATTGGCTAATAATTGGCTAATATGACAAAGGCTTTGCTGAGGAAACAGTCTTCAGATTTCAATTTTCTGCAGTTACGTAGGTATAACCCACCTGTGCTTTATCTTCTGTGGTGGAAAATATGAACGTCATGGTTTCTTTCTCTCCTTTGGAGCTCTAACCTTCTGTGTGCAGTTTTCCCTTGTCTGCGGGGGGTAAGTTCTAAGATCCCCTCATGGATGCCTGGTCCTGGGGATCGCGCTGAACCCTACGTATACTGTGTTTTCCCTCTACAGACATACCACCAAGAAAATAGAACAATTATAATAATAGACTGTAATAGAGTTATGTGAGTGTGGTCTCTCTCACTTAACATGTCTTCTTGTACTGTACTCACTTTCACCCTCTGCTAGCGTGAGATGATAAAATGCCTGCGTGGTGGGATGAAGCGAGGTGGATGACGTAGGCATGGGGCCATAGGGTGAGGCTGCTGTCGAACTCCAAACCACAACTCAGAAGGAGGATCATCTCCTTCTGATGGCACTTGACTGGGCATATGTGAAACCCAGGAATGTGAAACCACGAGTAAGAGGAACTAATGTACTTATAGAAGCAAGCATGAATTTCAAAGACCCTACAACCCAGAAGTAGTTTGGAATACTACAGAGGGAATGCTCTGCCCCTTAAGCATTGTCTTTCTGCCTCTGAGCCTGCCCCCCTTGTGTTAAGAAATGCGTCAAGGGTCTCCCAGGGCTCGTCTAGTGCAGGACTGTGGATTCTCTGTACTCCTAAACCAGTGCCCATGGGATAAATACACAGCACAGTGTATATTGTGTTCCTGCCTCCCCTGTTGATGTAGTCTTGCCTTCAACTGAGAAATGATTTTGTTGAGTTTTGTTTTACTTTGCAGTGGGTAGACAGTTGTTTCAATTTCCCAAACAAAAATGTGTTGGGGATCCCTGGGTGGCTCAGCGGTTTAGTGCCTGCCTTTGGCCCAGGGCGTGATCCTGGAGTCCCGGGATCGAGTCCCACATCGGGCTCCCTGCGTGGGGCCTGCTTCTCCCTCCTCCTGTGTCTCTGCCTCTCTCTCTCTCTATGTCTATCATTCATAAATCAATCAATCAATCTTTTTTAAAAATGTGTTATTATTAGAATTGAATGTGCTCTTTAAAACTATGTGTATGATCCTAATAAACACAGCCCTGAGAAAATTACTGCCCTCCAGCATTGCCTTCCTGATTGAGTGCTAGTTAAAGTCCTGGTCTGCAACTTTGTGTTTGCCAGCGCCTTGAGCTAAGGAACAGAAATTGAGATTAAGCATTTAGAAACCTAGAGCAATTTCTTGGATTAAGTAATAAAAAATTGGAGGGTTGTTTGTGTCTCTTTTCATATTCTATAGATCCTGCATTTCACATATATCATGTTTTACAAAAGTATCAGTCTCTATCAGGTTGGAAACTAAAACCAAACGGATTCTTGGTCACCAATAGTTTGGGAAGTACTCTCCTCATTGACCGAGTTGGCAGGGTATTTCCTATGTTACCGAACTTCTCATTAGTTCATCTTTCCACAAATGGTGACAAATCCCCGTGTGTGTGCATGTGTGTGTGTGCACACACGTAAGACGGGCGCTCTCCTCTCTCCCCCAAGACAGAGGCCAGGTCGTATTGTAAGGCGGCCGTGCTTCTCGGGCCGTGTCCTGGGACACAGCTGTTGAGGTTGAGAGAGTTGTGGACGGTCTCTTAAACCACCAACAGTGGTTTGAACTGTGCCTGCTTTACCTAAACATGCTAGAGGGGCTGGAAAGTGTGCAACACTTAAAAACATGCCCTGACTGTCTGTCCCGTAGCGAGCAGGACAGCAGCCCGGGAAAGCCTGTTCTCACGCTGTGAACCTGAGAAACCCCATAGATTGCCCCCCTCTCCTGCCCCAGCCACCCCTCCCGACAAGCCTGTGTCCCCAGCGTCTCGCACAGAGGACAGGAGTGCGTCGCGTCCCCCCATGTATACCTGTGCACTGTTCCTGGTGACTGTACGAACTCGGGGCACTGAGAGCTTGGAGTTGACCCCGCGCCCAGCAATTCCAGCCTCCCCCTGTGCTGCTGTGTGCCCACGATGGTTTTCCTGATCTGTCGCCGGGTCCTCTGGCCGGTAGGATGGGCAGATTGGTTACCAGTCTGTGTGTGGGCACAAGACTTTAAACTAGTTAAACTTTGGGGTAATTCTGTGGTTTTTTTTTTGGGGGGGGGGCTACAGCTGCCAATCTCTGGACTGGTTTCCAAAAGTAGGAGAATAGAAAGACCTGTGCTTTCCCTAAGTATCTCTGCTTTTGATCCATCTTAATTCTAGATAAATCTCAGTATTCATTGAAAAGTGACAGATGACTTCAAAATTAGAGAATTTGGTCTCCCATGGTCCAAAGTTTAGATGTGAGTCTGATCTGCATCAAGGTGGGATTTTCCAAACTTTTTGCAAGTGTTGGTCTCCTTTCATTGAATGATTCTTGGACAATTTTAATTATTTAAGGCCAATTTGCTAGAACCTATTAGGTACTATGGTAGCCGAATAAGGTTTAAAAATATTTCTTGGTTTCTCCCAATGTCCATCAGGGTGAAAACTTTGTGATCCAATTTATAAAATATTCAGCATAACTTACAGGACTTACTGTAGGCTTTGGAAATCCCAGGATAAACAAGGCTGTGCTTGCCCTCCAGGAGCTCTCAGACTGCTAGGGGGAAACTACAAACAAGATTCAGTAAGAGAAGTATAAAAACTGTTCATGTCTTTTGCCCATTTCATGATTGGATTGTCTGTTTCTTTGCTGTTGAGTTTAAGAAGTTCTTTATAGATCTTGGAAACTAGCCCTTTATCTGATACCTCATTTGCAAATATCTTCTCCCATTCTGTAGGTTGTCTTGTAGTTTTGTTGACTGTTTCTTTTGCTGTGCAGGAGCTTTTTATCTTGATGAAGTCCCAATAGTTCATTTTTGCTTTTGTTTCCCTTGACTTCATGGATGTATCTTGCAAGAAGTTACTGTGGCCTGTGTTCTCCTCTAGGATTTTGATGGAATCTTGCTCACATTTAGATCTTTCATCCATTTAGAGTTTATCTTTGTGTCTGGTGCAAGAGAGTGGTCTAGTTTCATTCTTCTGCATGTGGATGTCCAATTTTCCCAGCACCATTTATTAAAGAGACTGTCCTTTTTCCAGTGGATAGTCTTTCCTGCTTTGTAGAATATTAGTTGACCATAGAGTTGAGGGTCCACTTCTGGGTTCTCTATTCTGTTCCACTGATCTATGTGTCTGTTTTTGTGCCAGGACCACACTGTCTTGATGACCACAGCTTTGTAGTACAACCTGAAATCTGGCATTGTGATGCCCCCAGCTATGGTTTTCTTTTTTAAAATTCCCCTGGCTAAAAAAAAAATAAATAAATAAAATAAAATTCCCCTGGCTATTTGGGGTCTTTTCTGATTCCACACAAATCTTAAGATGATTTGTTCCAACTCTCTGAAGAAAGTCCACGGTATTTTGATAGGGATTGCATTAAATGTGTACATTGTCCTGGGTAGCATGGACATTTTCACAATATTAATTCTTCCAATCCATGAGCATGGAATATTTTTCCATCTCTTTGTGTCTTAATTTCTTTCAGAAGTGTTCTGTAGTTTTTAGGGTATAGATCCTTTACCTCTTTGGTTAGGTTTATTCCTAGGTATCTTATGCTTTTGGGTGCAATTGTAAATGGGATTGACTCCTTAATTTCTCTTTCTTCACTTGGTGGGATAAGCACTGGATGTTATGCTATATGTTGGCAAATTGAACTCCAATAAAAAAAATAAAGAGAGAGAGAGAAGTATAAAAACTGGTGTGGCTGGAGTTGATAACTGTCAGCAGCTGCTTCTGGGCGTTACTGTTTCATTACTTTCTGCCTAAGAGCACGTAATCCAACGTCAGCGCAAGACTTACAGGGGGACATACCAGTAGCACCTTAGGATCAGCAGGTAGGAGAAGGTGGGAGCCTGTGACCTACAGGAACTTTCCATGGAAGTGGAGTTTGCAAATACTGATCACAGATTCCTCCACTTATATAGTATATATATAAAGAAGTAAGCCCAAGTGTACTGCTCCTTTGGCTTTAGGGAGATCCGTATATATTTGGTGAAATGAATTGATCAGGCTGTATATTCGTGGAAGCCTCTAAATGGTAAATTCTAAATCTCTGCACTAGATCTCCAGCAAAAGTCATTTCAGTAGGAAAGGCACATAGCTCACAGAATAGGAAACCAGGATGGCCAATAAACAGGAAAAGCTACTCAAGCTCATTGATAATTGGAAAAATGCAACATTTAAACAACAAATGGAGGGGCACCTGGCTGGTTAGTTGGAAGAGCATGCAATTCTTGATCTCAGAGTTGTGAGTTCAAGCTCCAGTGTTGTCGAGCTTACTTAAAAACAACAAATGGCTACTATTTCTCACCCTTGAGATTGGTGAAAATTAGAAAAACAAAACCAAACCACGGATAATGTTGGGACCATTATGGAGAAATGTATTCTTTCGCTTTCCTGGTGAGAGTAAGTTGGCACAATCACTTTGGAAAGCAATTATGTAAAGTCTGATAAGGTTTAAAGATACACTTCCCCTATGACCCAAGAATTCCATTCTAAAATGTTTTAATATGCTTAAAACATCACAAACAATGAAAATGATTTCAGTGCCTGTTATAGGGGGGAAAAAGTTATAGTTAAATTCAAATGTCCTTTATTAGGAAAAAGTAACTGGCATTTATCTAGTGGATATCATACAGCATTTAAAATGAGTGAATCAGATTTACAAGGATAACCTGAGTAGATCTTATAACCGTTTTATTGAGTGAAAAAGGTTGCCAAACCATATGAACTCTTTATCGTTAATGTAAAATTTAAAGTGCGCATCAGTGTTAAATGTGCATTCGTGTACATACCCATGGGGCAATTAAAGTGTAAGGACCCGGATGAGAAGAATACAAAGCAGCTTGACAGTGGTGGATGGAGAGAGGGAGGTGGGATGGAGGAGGCATCAAAGGGACCTTTGCTAGGAGTGTTACATTTTCTTGGTTGAAAAGGAAAACAAAGCAGGTAAGGCTAAATGTCAAAGGTCAGAGTTGTATTGCGTGTATTTGCAATTTCCTATAGTCTTCCGTGGCTTCGAAATTCTTTATTTAACAATAGTGCGTAGAGCCCGCAGGGCACTCTCTGAGTAGGTACAGGTAGTGGCGGTCCGTCTGACCTTTGTGCTGCCTGCTGTGGCCTCGTAGGCCTCAGGGCCTTGCCCGCTTTATCCGCAAGGTGCTCCAGGATCGCGGGCAGGTGATCATGGTCACGGGCACACGCCTACGCGGCCTGCACTCTCCAGGATCGTGGGCAGGTGACTGATCATGGTCACAGGCACGCGCCTAAGTGGCCCACATTCTCCTGACACTGAGCAAGCCGTGGCTCCCCGTGTGTCACCCACCCCCCGCGCCCCAAGGCGCTGGAGAGCCTAAATGTACGGACTTAGTAGTGTTTTCTGAGCCTCCTTGCAAAAGCATTTTTATGTAACAAGATGCCCTCGAACTAATACAGTAGGTAGGTGTGGGGGAGAGTTGTTTTGAGGGCCATAGTCTGACTTCGTTATCTCAGGCCATCAAGATCGTTTAAGACCAGCCACAGCCGGCTGGCTGCAGCAGCGTCGTGTGGGAAATGGCCAAAGGTCCAAAGGTCCGGAGGGTTGACAACGATTTCAGAGGAGTGAGTAATAGACCTTCTGAGAAAGTCTCGATTGCTGGGTTGGTTTTCCGGGTGGGGTGCGGTGGGGTGGGCCCTGGATCCGGACCCCGTCCTCTCGTATGGTGCATGGACGGTGGACACAGGAGCACGGGTTTCCCTCTCCCCGAGACTTGACTCTTTGTACCAACAGCATCGAGGCAGCACGGCGACGACTTATTATGTCGGTTTTCAAAAAACAACAAAACTACTCCCTCCTCCGGTGATGACGTGTGTGCTCAGGGCTCACCGTGCTCCAAGACAAGTGGGGGACCCGGGAGTCGGAGTCGGACCCCAGGCACCGGGAGGAGCCCCTCTGGGAAGAGGAGGGGAAGCGGAATGGGGCAAGTGTGCAAGTAATTCTAGATGAATTCGACAGGCCCTGCAGAAGCAGGATGGGAGGGGGGGGATAGGAAGACAGGTGTCACACACTTGGGGGTTTGGCATTTCGGCCGTGGCGGGTGAGCGTTGACACATAAGCACAACATCCCAAAGGGAGGGAGAATTGTGGTCCGTGTTACCCAGGGCAAGGGCACACGCGGGTTAACGTGGAAGGGTGTATTTACTGATTCGGTTGGCCAACTGCGTACCGATTCACAGTGTTACTTTCTGTCTGAGTATCTGGTACCTCAAGTTGTCGAAAAGAATTTTTCACAACGATTTTCTACTTGTATGTGCACCTAACGTGAGGGTCACAGCACTATACTGTCCGTAGTTTAAAATATTTTAGCAGGGATCCCTGGGTGGCTCAGCGGTTTGGTGCCTGCCTTCGGCCCAGGGTGCAACCCTGGGTCCTGGGATCGAGTCCCACGTCGGGCTCCCAGCACGGAGCCTGCTTCTCCCTCTGCCTGGGTCTCTGCCTCTCTCTCTCTCTCTCTCTCTCTCTCTCTCTGTGTGTGTCTATCATAAATAAATAAATAAATAAATAAATAAATAAATAAATAAATAAATATTAAAAAAAAATATTTTAGCATGGCCCCTACAGTAGGTTTGTATGTGCCCTTTGTTTTCATCTAAATCTTAGTAGGGGATCCCTGGGTGGCGCAGCGGTTTGGCGCCTGCCTTTGGCCCAGGGCGCGATCCTGGAGACCCGGGATCGAATCCCACGTCGGGCTCCCGGTGCATGGAGCCTGCTTCTCCCTCTGCCTGTGTCTCTGCCTCTCTCTCTCTCACTGTGTGCCTATCATAAATAAATTTAAAAAAAAAAATTTATAAAAAAAAAAAATAAAAATAAAAAAATAAATCTTAGTGGGAGCTAGTGGTGCCAGCTATGAATGCACACGGAGCGTTGAGGAGCTGGTGTCTAATCAGAAGCCCACACTCGGGGTCTTCTAGCGGGGGACATTGGTGGTGGTTAAGATGACTGGATTAGGTTGGACCTTTTCAGAGGCCTCCCCCCCACCCCTTGCGTGTTATAGAGCATAGAAGTCTAGTGAGACATTAAAGGTGGGGAGACTGAGGCTCAGGGAGGCCGGCTGTGAGACTTGGGTGGTGGCAGGGCCAGGCCTGAAGAATTCTAGAAGCGGGACTGCCGTTGGCTGCTCTGTCCAGTGAGCTGTGCTTGCTGCCCTTGCAAGAACCTTGATCTGCGATGACATTCTTTCAGAGGCTCGTTAAACCGCGTAAGCTAATCCTCGGCTGCATTTCCTAGGCCCACCCTGAAGTGTGCATTCCTTAGAACCAACGTATGTGACATTTCCAGTATTCTGGGGATTTCATTTCTTCTTTTGATTCGAGAAGAGCGAAGTGTGACAAACCCTCAGTTACGAGTGATGTACCTGTGTTTGCCAGGTTAGCTGGCACTCCTGTCGGCCTTTCCTGTTAATATGCTCGTCCATCTGCAGATACCTGAAAAACAATTAGAGGTCTTTGCAGTAAATCCACGTCACGGTAGAGAAAACAAAAATGCATATGTGTGTGGCATTATGTGGATCTTCACAAAGCCCTTGGGAAAGTGCAGGCTGTAGGGATTTTTGATGTATTTCTTACAGGCCAGATTATACAAATGAATTAATTAATTTTCACTTTAGTGGAAGTTTGTTTTTCCTGGTATGTTCAGGTCGACTACGGTCACTGTGGTTTGGAGTGAACCTAACTGGGTTCCTGTCCTTGGACAGAGACCAAGGACAACTGTAGGACTTGCCCATGGGTAACCTCCTGTACGCTTCTTGGTTCAAAAACCTGGTTCAGGGAGGCAGGTGCCGTTATGATCACTTTATACAGCTGAGCCAGCCAAAGCATCGAAGAGTTAAGTGACATGTCTGTGCCACAGAACTGGTCATGACAGATTCAGAGCCAGAACTGAGCTCCTGAACACTAGGTGACTCCGCAAAAGCTCCTTCCGTGACCCCATGCCGCTGGAGCAGAAGGAAGTGGATTTCAGCGGCATCCTGCACATCAAGGTATCAGATACAGTGAGATGGAACCAAACATGGGGACATTGTCATAGGATGACATGTCAGGAGATACTAGTGGTGACAGTTTTGGGAGAACTGACGGTTCAGATTCAGTAGGACGTCATGAAGAGCCTGCCACGAGCCACGCGCTGAGCTTCCTGCTTCCCTGTGTGCTACTCATTTCCGCAGTCACAGAGCAAGGGACCCGGGGACATTAGCCTCCCCCTGTCAGCCTCAAGCACTATCAGGATTATCCCAAAGCCATTTAAAAAAATTATTAATAGCAGCTTAATTGAGACGTAATTCACTACCAAACACGTCATCTGTGGAAAGTAGACAATTGAATGGGTTTTCGTATATTCACAGATGCACGACCATCACCATACTCAGCTTTAAGACATTTTTTGTCCCACCCCAAAAGCCCTATACCCATTAGCAGGACACCCTTCCCTCCCCTCCCCACCTCAACCTGAGGCGCCCACGAATCTGTTTCTGTCTCTATACATTTGCATATTCTAGACTCTTCCTATAAATAGACTTCTGCAAGATACGGTCTTTGGCATCTGGCCTCGTAGCCTTAGCGTAGTGTTCTTAGAGGTCATCCGTGTGGTAGCCTCTACCAGTACTTCGTTCCTTTTATTGCTGAAGAATATTCTGTTGTATCAATATCCTGCATTTTATTTATCCCTTCTTCAGTTGGTGAACATTTGGGTTGTTTCGACTTAGGGCCATTAAGACATCCACGTGCAAGTTTTTGTGTGGACGTACGTGTACAGTCCTCTTGAGTATATACCCAGGAGTGGAGCTGCTGAGTCTTACGTAAATTCCACATTTGACCTTTGGAGGATCTGCCAAAGGATTTTCCTAAGTGGCTGCACTATTTTACATGCCCACCAGCAGTAGATGTTTTCCGTTTCTCCACATCCTGGGCGATACTTCATATCCTCTCTTCTTGGTTAAGCCATCCTAGTGAGTGTGAAGCGTAACTTGTTTTGATTTGCATTTCCTTGATGCCCAATGATACAGAGTCTGTTTTCATGTGCTCGTTGACTGTTTGTATATCTTCTTTGGAGAAATGTCTCTTCAGATCCTTTGCCTATTTTTTATTAGGTTATTTGCATTTTCATATGAAGTAAACAGTACTTTACATATTCTGGAAACGAGTCCCTTATCGGATATATGGTTTTGAAATATTTTCTTTCACTTTCTGTGTTGCCCTTTCACTTTCTTGATTGTGTCCCCTGTAGGACAAAAATGATTAATTTTGATGAAGCCAAAAATTATTTATTTTTTTCCTTTGATTGCTTATGCTTTTGGTGTCATATCTAAGCCATTTTTCATAAACATGTCATCTAAGTAGAAGTCAAATTAAATAAAGGAGTCTTGGCAAGTTCTAGGCAGGTTGTTAAACTGCTTATTCCAATCAGCCTATTGCCCTTAAATCCTATTATATTCCGTATTATTACAAGAACAATCCTGTAACTGTGATATTGACTCCATTTTATCACTGAGTAAACCAAGGCATTGAAAATAAAATGTCCCGCCCTAACATGAAAACTAGCCAGGGAATTCCCAGGTGGCTCAGTGGTTTGGCGCCTGCCTTCGGCCCAGGGCGTGATCCTGGGGTCCCGGGATCGAGTCCTGCGTCGGGCTCCCCGCAGGGAGCCTGCTTCTCCCTCTGCCTGTGTCTCTGCCTCTCTCTCTCTCTCTCTCTGTGTGTGTCTCTCATGAATAAACAAAATCTTAAAAAAAGAAAGAAAGAAAGAAAACTAGCCAGAGTTCCTAATTGGTTCTTCTGCATCCAAATCCTGCTCTGTGCTGATTTCCATCTGACTTTGGAATAATTATGGGCATTTACTTTATGGAAATTGTTTGGATTCATCCTGCCATGCAAGGAATCTAGTTTATTTGACTTTGTGGAATTTGTGTGCATGCCCGTGCTGTCTTAGAACAGTGGAGGAAGTGTTTGGTGCTCGATCCCAGCTTGGGGTAGGTAAAGGAGGCACACATCTCTGGAGGGCCGATGTTGCAGGAATGGTAGTTATGAGATGGATTTGCACTCCTGGAAGCAGAAGATGCTGCCTCTTCTTAAGTGAGCGTTGGTGTCCTGAGTATTTGCATCTCTCACAGATAAATAGATAAATTCATTCATTGACTGTTCAGGCTGCCCGGACTTGGATAACGTGGTGAGTTTCCCCCAGGGTGGACGGATCAGTGAGGTTCCTGACCCACAGAAGGCCACCGTCCGCCAGTGCCTCTCCTGACCCTCGGCCTCATTACTGCATCATTGCAGAGGGTGGTCATCTGCAGCCATCTCTGGTTTTAATGATTGATGTAACAAATAGCAAAGGACTCTGCCCCGGGGATGGGCAAGCGCTCCTTTCACAGCCCTTGTTTGCTCCTAAACAAGTGTTAAGACACTGCTTGGCCTTCGCTGCTAGATTCTAAATACCTTAAGGACTCTTTCTTACTATGTTTTGTGCCACAGGGTTTGCCTTGCACACAGTAGGGACTTAATTGATGTTTTCTAAGCTGAACTGTACCTTTTTAATACAAAGAGAAATGGGGCAGGTTAAAATAACATGTAGGCCAAGCCTGGCACACTGACTCAGATAGACAGGACTGGTTCCTGGCCTTGGCAAGTTACTCAAATTAAGGATTTGTTTCTTAGGTGAAAAGGGGAGAAAATAATGCACATTTGGTATAATGTAGGGAAAGCCGAGACTCCAACATGTAAGTGCTTAATACCCTACTTATTTTTATTTATAGGCATTTATAAATATCAGCATATGCCAGGGGCTGGGCTACCAGCTTTGTTAGCCTCCCATTAGTTTTGATGCCAGCAGACTGCCTTTCAACTTAATGCGATTTCTCTTGGAGGTTGTTGGAACAAGTAATGTAGAGCCAACATCAGAATGTTTAAGATGAAAATTTTGTCAAGGTGTGGGGTGCAACAGGAGAGGGGTTGTCAAGAAGGGTTGTAGGGGAGGACCGTTGGGAGGTCCAACAGGAGGGGCGTGTTGACGCTGCCTCTGGGAATTTGGGGCAGCACTGGGGAAACCCTTAAGCGTTTTTCCCCCTTCTTTATCCTCAGGCCTTCTCGTGGGTACCCTCGATGTCGTGCTGGACTCCAGTGCCCGGGTGGCTCCTTACCGAATCCTGTACCAGACTCCAGACTCTTTGGTCTATTGGACCATCGCCTGTGGTAAGTAGCGATATTCAGAAATATGGAAAAACATTATGATTAACAGTTTTCCGTCAGAATGAAAGGAACCTTTATTTGGGAACACAATCACTTGATAATTTAGGGTAATTAACCAGAGCCATTTCAGCAGGTGAACCCCAAATCTTCAATGGCTTAACACGGTAAGGGTTTCTTTCTCACCCTGGCAAAGTCTCCTTTGGATCCTGTGGCCTTCTGCATCTGTAGTGACACAGAGCCTCCATGGGAGGACAACTGAGAAGGGAAAAATGGAAGATTGAGGTATACCTGCATTTAATTCCCTTGGGCCGGACGGGTCACACACCACTTCCACGCACACTCTGTTGGCTAGAACCAGTCATATGACCCCAACTTAACTCCACGGGCAGCTAGGAAATGAAAGAAATGAAATGAAAAGAAATGAAAGAGGAACATGTGGACTACTTGGGTGTACTGAGTAATACTTCTATATCTTAGCACAGTACTTCCTACTTGAGTAGGGATCCTTTTTCCTTCCTGATCATAATCTATAATAATGTCCTGTGTTTAAAATGGTGGTCAATAGCCCTGCCGTTATTGGATCTCTCTCAAGGGTTTTTAATCCAAAGTGGCCAAGATTTTTTCAGTTATTCGTTTGCATGTGGCTTTGCAAATAACCATAGGAAAAGCAAGAGCACGGAGCACTTAGTTTTCTTTCCTTTTTTTTTTTTACATTCACTTGATTTTTAAAATTATTATTCATAGACTTTATTTTTTACAGTCTTAGATTTACAGAAAAGTTGGGTAATAGTTCAGAGAGCTCCCATCTGCCCTGTACATACATAGTGTCCCTTGTTATCAATATCCTGCTTAGTACGGTACGTTTGTTTTAGTTAATGAACCCGTATTGATTATACTATTAGTAAACAAAAGCCATAGTTTATTTAGATTTCACCTAATGTCCTTTTTTTCTGTTCCAAGATCCTATCCAGGATACTATATTATATTTAGCTCTCATGTCTCTGTAGGCTCTTCTTGGCGGTGGAAGTTCTTCAGACTTCCCTTCCCAATTTTGAAGGATACCAGTCAGGTATATTGGAGAATGTCCCTCTATTGGTATTTGATGTTTTTCTTACGATTAGGCTGAGGTGATGAATTTTTGCTGAGGAAGATCACAAAGATAAAGTGCTATTTTTATCGCATTATGTCAAGCAAGGGTACATATTGCTAACTTACGACTGATGAGGTCTTCCTTGATCATCCAGCCAAAGCAGGCTTTTTTGGGTTTCTCTACTGTTACATTACTATTTTCTTCCCCTCTCCATGTTGTATACTCTCTGGAAGTCACTACGCACAACCCACTCTTAAGGAATGGGGAGTTTTAATTTATTCAATTATTTTTTATCAGTATGCAATCATGCACATTGATTTTATACTTTGGAGGAGTCCAGTGCTACTTTATTTTGTTGCTCAAGTCATTCTAGCTTTGGCCATTTGGAGCTCTTTCAATTGACTTTGTTCAGTCTTTAAATTGATCTCTACTCAGTAGGAAGTGCTATGCTAGGATCTAAAGATATAACGATAATTAGATCCGGTCTCTGCTCTTGAGAACATAAGTAAATATTCAATTACAGCCCAGTGTGAACCAGTACCACACAGTGCCAGTGAATTGCAGGGTGCCCAACTAAATACAGGAATCTCAGCTGGCCTTTTACCTAGGCAGGAGAGGTTATCTCCGTGTGATTTCCAGCTGCTGGAAGGCCCTGGCGGCCTAGTAATGCTCCCTCAAGGATTGAATGGCACACAAAATTCTAACATTGTAGTGTTATATCCCTTTTGAGTTATTCTGGTTAAGATGCAGACAGCCTCATGAGAAATGATGGGATATGTCAGCCATTTATGCATCCCGGCGAATGAAGGAATGGCATCAGGGTGCAGGGCATGGAGACCAGCACTCCAGTCATCTGTGCCATTCATTCAATACAAAGGGGAAGGACCCCATAGCTACTGGGGCGGGGGATGTGCCCTGGGGTGGTTGATGGGGAAAGTGTCACATTTAGTCGGCAGAAACATTCTAGAATTGAGGTAAAAATAGACATTATAGCCAGCAAGTGAAGCAGTAAAAAGAAAGGGTATTAGCAATCAGATGGAGCCACTTAACCACTTGACTTGACAAGGATGCAGAAAGGACACTCTGACACGTTCTCTCTCACCTTCCAGCCTGCCTCCCACTTGTGTCCAGAGGCTTTTGAGATCCTTTGGAGCCGGGAGCTCCTTAGAGCCCTCATATCTCTCCTTACAGCAGCTCCAGGCGCCTGGCCTTCCCAGGTCAGCGTGCATTTACACTGGTGAGAGCTGCTGGCATGTGCGTCTGTGACTCCTCTCCTCCTGCCCCCTCAGCCCTAACCCTTTGTTCTTTCCCCGTTACTGACATCACTACTCCTCAGCTCGTTTCTGGGGCTTTGCCAATCTACGAAGCAGATGCTCCTGTGAATGCTCGTGTAGGAAAGAGCCCAGAGTTACAAAGCTGAGTTATTCCTGAATTATTTGCCAGACCGAGGCTAAGGAGCACCAGGCAGTAAATGCTGACGGCATAATTTATACCACAGAGATGTACTTTCATTTTCCCAGTAAGTAATGCCTGTCACAACTGCATGATCTCATTTTAATAAACCCAGAACAGTTTTAGCTTTTGTATGTATTGATTACCCATAGAGATACCTCCAGAATTTCCTTGTGGAAGAGTCCACGGAAGTGACAGCCTCCGTGAAGTCCCATTCACCCATTAGTCCTCCTTATCGATTTCCATTTAAAACCCAAATTGCTGGCTCCCTTTCAGGAGAGGATTTTAAGAGCGGAAGCTGCCAGCTTTCAGATTTCTCTGATTTGCTGACCTTTCAGTTTGTAATTTTAATGTTTTGTTGTAAACTACAAAGTTGGTATGTGGTGGGACAGTATATCAAGAGCTTTTTAATTTGCTTGACTTTCATAAATCTTTGCTGTAAGAGAAGCTTCAGCAGGAAACTAGGTGAGTCTAACTCACTGCCCTGTAGAATCCATAGGATTGCAAAAACATTGCTTGTAAGTCATGCACATTGTGAATCTTTAGCATATAAATTGAATTAAAGGGAGCATCTACCATCAGTGCCTTCATATAGACCATTTTCTTGTGTTCTTTTAAAGATTGGATTTTTTTGTTTTGGAGAGAAAGTACAAGAGAGAGCAGAGAGCACAAGTGGGGAGGGAGAGCAGAGGGGCAGAGGGAGATGGAGAAGCAGGGAGCCTGATGTGGAGCTCGATCCTAGGCCCCCGAGATCTTGACCTGAGCCAAAGGCAGCCACTTAACCACTACTAGGCTCCCCCCAGGGAGACCACGTTCTGCAGAAGAGCAGTGGTAAGTCCTAGTTGTTTGACTTGCCTTAGACTTGAGCCACAAAGAGCCAGGCAGGAGGAGTCTTTGAAATCTAGTCTCACTTGCTTCCAATATAATCACCTGGCCCTTGGCAGTAACGTGAACCATACAGAAAGAAGAGTGGAACAAAAAGCAAGAGTTACTTGGCAAAACATTATTTTCATAAGCTTCTTCTAATCTTCTATAAGTTATATCCAGATTGGTTTGATTTTTTTTTTTTTTTTTTTACTTTCCCTTGGCATTGAGACTTTTAATTGGGAAAGGGAGCCAAAAACGTTCCTAAGTAATGATTGTTTCTGTTCACTACTGCGCAGGATGAAGCCACCATTCTCTTTGGTTGATAATCCATTGCGCCATCAATTCTAACCTGGTGAATTGCATTTTCTCAGTGGTTCATGCAGTAAATTACACATTTGCCATCTCTAAGAACATAAAGAAATCAGTATCACAGGAATTTGTCTAGCCAGCTTTGTTGAGCTCATTATATATATATATTTTTAAGGATTTTATTTATTTATTCATGAGACACAGAGAGAGGCAGAGACACAGGCAGAGGGAAAAGCAGGCTCTGTGTGGGGAGCCCAGTGTGGGATTCAATCTCAGGACCCCGGGGTCACGCCCTGAGCCAAAGGCAGACGCTCCACCCCTGAGCCCCCCAGACAGCCTGAGCTCTTATATTCTGACAGTCTCCCCCCTCTCCCCTACCAGTCAGTTGACTGACTGTTTTGCACCTGACTGTCATTAGGGAGCCACACAGCTACAGGTTTTCCCTCCACAGCTGGTGGTTTGGACTTGGTGCCCCAGGGGCAGGAGAGGAGCCAGTCTGCTGCCCTGCTTGGTCTTTAGTGGATTTAAGTAAAAGCAACCCATTTAGCTCCCCCCTTAGAAGAACTAGAAGGATCTAACAGTAAGAAGGGTTTTACAGCCTCAGTGAGAATACAGATACATAAAAATGCTGGTAGCTCCAAGGATGTTGTCTATAGAGGAGCTCTGGGACCAACCAGGAGGAGAGTGACAAACAGAAAGAGGGAGCTGGTGACAATTCCTTCTAGATACATCTGACCTTCTAGCAGGACTGATAAAGGAAATGGGGTGGAGGGTATGTGTTTGATGGGCACGTCACTGATGACATGGCCCTGCATGGTGCCCTGATTTGGCTGCCTATTGATTTAGTTTCTCCTTTCTTTACCATCCCAGAATTTCATTTGGGGCTGGATGGTCATTCGTTTTCAGAACTGAAAATACTTTAGCTGCCCTCTTGCCTAACATTTTTATTTTAAGAGGATACAGAGGCAAGGTGAATCGCCCAAGTTCACAGTGCTAGTTGCAGCTGGTTAGTGCAGAGCTGAGGCCTCATTGTTGGGTCTCTGCCTTCCTAGCCCAGTGCTGGAAAGTGGCACCATGCTGGCTTTCATGATTAAGCATTCTTTTAGTCAGCAGCTGGTAAGACCCAGAGTTTAATTAAAGATTGCTAATTGGTTTCGCGTCAACCATTTCTCTGCAATAGGGAGAGAAAATGTGGGGTAGTTCAGTTGCCAGCCACATAAAATACATGTTATGTGGAAGTTGGTATTTTATAATCCTTTCTTGGTCCGGGGACGTCAAGAATTATTCTTGTATCCTTGGGAACACAGCAGCTTAAAATAAACAGCTTGTAGGGTGCCTGGGTGGTGCAGTCAGGCATCTCACTCTTGATTTGGGTCAAGTCACGGGTCTCGGGGTTGTGGGATCGAGCCCCGTGTCAGGCTTCATGCTCAGCAGGAAGTCTGCATAGGATCCTCTCTTCCTCTCCCTCTGCTCCTCCTACGTGTGCATTCTCACTCTCTCTGTCTCTCTCTCCCTCTCAAATAAATAAATCTTTTTAAAAGAGAACTTGTTATTTTTTCTTTAATACATGCTCATTGCTGAAAGTTAGAAAATATAGATAAGCAAAAATAAAAATTTAAAAACAGTATCACATTCTAAATCACTATTTTTATGTTTTTTAAAGATTTATTTATTTGAGGGTGGGGAGAGCGTGCATGAGCATAGCAAGGGGCAGAGGGAGAGGGGAGAGAAACTTTAGCAGACTCCCTGCCAAGCTTGAAGCTCAACGTGGGGCTCAATCTCAGGAGCCTGAGATTACGACCTGAGCTGAAAACCAAGAGTCGGATGCGTAACCGACTATGCCATCCAGAGGCGCTTCCAAATCACCTTTTAGACTTTGTGTATGTTTGTGTGTGTGTCTATACATACACGTATACGGGTTTATATATGAGTGTATTACTTATATGTATAGATTATCCGTGTCAATAAAACCTATTTCTGTAACGTCAGTTCTTTTTTTTTTTTTTTTTTAAAGATTTTATTTATTTGAGAGACAGAACACAAGCAGGGGGGATGGCAGAGGGGGAAGTAAGGCGGACTCCTCGAGGAGCAGGGGGCTCAATCCCAGGACCAGAGATCATGGGCAGATGCTTAACCAACTGAGCCACCCAGGCGCCCCTATAGCATCAGTTTTAATAGGTAGATAATATTTTATTGAGTGTGTAACATGATTTATCTGATAAACTATTACTGGAAATGTCTTTTTTTCTCCTAATGTTAATTGCATTTTGAACGACCTTAATCAATACCCTTACAAAAAAAAAAAACTTTTTATATTCCTTAAATTATCACTTAAGGATACATTTCTAGAAATAGATATGCTGAGTCAAAAAATACACATATCTGTAAGGCTTTTAGTGTCTCTAGCTCAGTGGCCTTCCAGAAAGATACCCATTTACTTTCTCCCCATCAGAGTGGGGAAAGGACCTTGGTACTTAAGTAAAATAAGGACATCAACCGTGTCCAGCCTCGTAAGATTCTTACGGTCAAGGCTGGATGAATTACCTGGGGCTCTTTTGTCTCAAAGTGGTCACAAAGCTATGAGCATATTGTTATGAACTGTAAAAGATTACAAGCAGAGTTCGGGAAGAAGTTTACAGAGTCACACCAGGAGTTGTGTGCGCGCCTACTTCAATAACGCGCACCCTTTGCAGTCCAAACATAATGGTGCCGCGGCCAGAGGGACTTCTGCTCTGTTAGGCGGGCAAGGGTGGGATGGCCGGTGTCTTAGCACCCTGACATCGGAAGGTACAAACTCCTGCATCACATGTGAAGAGGAGAGCTTTGCGTCCTGTTGTTTGTGATGGCGATAGCCAAAGCAACTGTTTATCTCGTGCTTTGTATATTCTACACCTGCGCTAAGGACTTCACATGTACGTATTATTTTCCTTAATCCTCAACACAAACCAATGTGGTGGCAGGTGTTGTTACCTACATATTACAGAGCGGATTATTTGAGGCACAAAGGAATTAAGTAATTTACCTACGATCACAAAGTCAGCATGTGTTACTTCTGAAACCAGCTGTACTTTTTTTTGGACATCAAAGCCTGTCTTCTGATCCACGATGTCATACTGTCTCCCTGATAACTGGGCTTCTTATGATTCCAGATAATCTAACCTCTAGGCATACTTATCACACTTAAGTATGGGTTTTGGAGTGAGGTAATCATGCATCACAAAGAAATACCTGCTGATTATCTGTCGGTGGGGCCGTAAACCCGTAAGCCTTAGTTCTTAATCCTCAGAGGCCAGATATGATAGAACCAAATGGTGGGTCCATCCTAATGCTTCTTCCTTTTGATTTCAAGTAGTCTTTATGTACTTTAAGATACATTTAAAGCTAGATGAGAAGTTAGGATGATTTTGTACTTTTCATCGTGTTTAATTTTGTTTAATTTTGCCCAGATATATGCACAGGGGCTTGTGGCTAGTATTCTTAAAAATAGAACAAATTTTGCCCAGATATACACACAGGGCCTGTGGCTAGTATTCTTAAAAATAGAACAAAACAAAACAAAACAAAACAAAAAAAAACCCCAAGCCAAACCAAATAAAACCCACCACCCTGAATGATAAAGATTCCCATTTTTTTCCAAAATTAATTTCTAAGTAACCTTAAGCCCATCAAGTGTTGATCTAGTCCTTACCACAGCAGAATGCTTTAACTTGGATAAATGTGGGTTTTCTGTAGGATTCTTATTCCCAACACCAGCTTTCTTTGTTGTTCCAGCTGATTGCACAGTCAGGTCAGCTTGTTTTTCCTGCTGTATCTCTGTAAATGAAGCCTTTCCAGAAAATCGACAGCCAAGCCCTTCCTTTCTTATTCTGAGCATCTAACACCTTCTGTTCAAACTGCTGGGTAAACAGACCAGTCCCTGTTCACAGTCACAGCACAAGGGCTTCGTGTTATCTCACCTTAAAAAAATATCCAAAGAAAACTTCCAAGATCTTAAATATTGCAGCCCTTGTATTTAGTTCCTTGTCAAATGGAAAAGCTATCTATAAAGAACATTTAAGGATTCCCACGTTTTCCCTTTGGAGTTCCGCTCGTTCCTATGTGGACTCATGAGAGGGGGACAGAGATGGACACCTGATTTTAAAAATAAATCTACAATACTGGCATCTTCAGAATTTGTCTTGTCTGCTGGGTCAGGGAATCGAGCTGTGTCGGTATTGATCACACTTCTAGTCCCCAGAACCTGGAGCATTTAGGAAAGTGTTCAATGTAGTGCTTTTGTATAGTAAGCAATAAATGTAGGAGGTGTATTTCATGACTCACCCTAGAAAAGTATCTGTTGGGCATAGACCAGTATCCATAGCGAATTCCTGAAACTACTGTCGGCTTATGGCATTTTTGTCTTTTTCTCTTCTCAAATAGTCTATGGTGGTAATGGTTTCATGTAATGAATGGCACACAGAGTCCTTCTTTATCTAGAGCGCAGTGTCCTAGGACCTTGGAATCTTAGATGTAGATGTAGCCAGAAGAAACCTCCAAAACCTGTTTGATAGCACCGAAGCCGACCCAAGGCCGAAAGAGTTGCAGGACCTGAAGCTGTTGAGATGCGCAGTGTCAGCTCCTCCGCTATATGCGGGAGCGGCGAGTGGCTCAGGAGAAGTCTAGAAGCGCAGCCTTTCCACATGACACTGAGGAGGGCGGGAGAAGCAACAGGAGATGGAGAGCAGAGCCGAAGCCCACCAGCAGCCGCGGGGGTAGTAATCAGAGATGGAAATGTGGGATTTCCATCCTGGGCGGACCAAGTAGAGAGAAGAGCCGGTGGTGCAAATGGCGTTGGGTGGGAGGATGCAGAGATGGTGGGAATGCTGGCCACCGCGGCGGGGGACGGCGCAAAGGTGGGGAAAGAGGTTGCTGGGAAATGCGAACTTCAGTACAAGAGTGCTCGGCTGGCCTTAAGGATGGGAGGGCCCGGGTGTGGCGTTGGTTCAACAGCTCAGGGGCCGGTGGATCGCAGCACAGGTCACGATCTCGGGGTCCCGGCATGGGGCTCCGCGCGTCGGGTTCTGAGCTCACTGGGGCGTCTGCTTCTCTCCCTCTGCCTCTCCCCTGCCCCCCCCCCCAGTGTTTTCGGTCTCTCTCTAAAAATGAATAAATAAAGTCTTTAAAAATCTATCTCTTTTAAAAATGTGGGAATTAGCCATGATGTGTTTGTATTCTATCCACGACAATTGGAAATATGAGCAAATGTTTGTTGAATGAGTGCGCGCGTGCACAGGCCGGTTTTACTCTGCGTGTTTTGCGGGGAGGTGGGTGCAGAGAGAACAGCTTGGAGGCGGCAGCATGCGCAAAGCTGAGCGCGTAGCTGTTCTGTCCCAGGTCTTGTAGCTGACGCACTTTTCCATCCAGGATAACTGAGGGTTAGTGAGGTTGGATTCCGCAGCCAGGATCATGGGGACCTTGAAGTCCCGTAGCTGGTGTGGCGACCTGGTTGACACCCGTCAATGGCCAGACCAGCTGAGAACCAGCGTCTGGAAGGCCCGTCTGCGGTCAGCCTAGGCGGGGGCAGAGGGAGCAGCGGGATCAGAGGGACGCTGGGAATTGTGCTGCACGGTGTGCCGAAGCTCAGCAGGCCTGGGGCCCCCGGGAGGGCCTCCGTCCTGAGGTGCATGCATCCGACAGGGCCGGCAGGTGCAGGTGGCTTGGGGGGCGGTGCATGGCAGGCACTGGCGGGGCTCTGGGTGGGACAGCCAGCGCGGCTGGTCCGGTAGGGACCTGCTTCCACACAGGGAAGGGTGTAGTGTATTTTAGAAAGGTTTCCAGTAAAAAAAAAAAAAAAGGTTTCCAGGGACTATTCCAAAACTTGAACTCTGAAATGTTTGAAAGCTCTCTGGTAAACTCCAAAATAACTCACTCCACATAAATACTCCAAATGGGCATTGTTCTTTTCGTCTGAAAAATATTTCCTGCTTTCCAGTATCTCCGTGGACATTATTCCTCAGGATTTTTTATAACGTTGCTCTAAGATGGGTAAAGGGTTTGTTGTGTTTTGTTTTGTTTTCATTCATCTCTGTTTTACAGATTAGACAGTCTAAAGTCCTCCAACTGGCTGGTGGCAGAGGGCGGGGGACCAGGTGTCCTGAGTTCTAGTTCTCACCGTGATGTCGTGGTGCAGAGTCTTCAGTTGCCTTTGCGTGGGGTTGACCGTGGCCCCCAGCGAGTGAGCCATGGATAATGCCCACAGAGGCTACAGTATGTTCCTCTGCGTCCTCACAGGGCTGCTCCTCCACTAAGAAACCTGCTTTTCGTCCTCTCCGTCAGTGTTCACGTAGGCAGTTCTGGTATTTAGCCTTAAGAGAAAAGAAAATGAACTTGCCTTTGGTTGTGTTTTTCCTCTCCTTAAGCACTGATTCTGAAACCCCTCAAACCTACCTCGTCTCAAAGGGATTTTAGTTCTGCCCCTAACAGTCCTGAGCAGCGCTGTAGACACATTCTCGTCTCCTGCCCTTCTTTGTCGGGACGCAGACGGAGATTCTGATCGCCTCGAATTACAGGTGACAGAGAACAAAGAGCAGAAAAGGCGCCGTTAAGAAACCAAGTAACAGAACGCTTGGCGATCTGAGGAGATACCTGGAGGTTGAATGAGTGGAAATCACAAAATCAGTCCTTAATTCTGGAACGAGCAGCACACACGCGATTTATATATATGACATGCGGGTGATTTATGAAACAGTGTTTTTCTGCAAGATCATTAACAATCCCAGGGCAAGAAGGAAAGGGGAAGGGCTTTCGTCTTTACAGCCACATCCTGACGGCATCCGTGTGATGCCCCACAGTCGTGGGCCGAGAGCCGTGCCGGGGACATTCGCTACAAGGCCAGGGTTGTATGGGCGTGGAGGGTGCCAGGCCGGGTGGCTTGCGCTTCTTAAGGGTAGGGACTTGCTCCGAGGCAGTGAGGATGACCTCATCCCGGCACATCCCGAGGAGCCGTGCTTGGGGGAGCCAGGCAGCTATTCCCCAGCGATGGTCCACTTTCCCATCTCATTCATAATTGAAGTGAGCGAGGATCGTTTCTGCCCATTACAGGAGGCGGTTGCATCAGCTCTCCAGTGGCAGCTCAACTCTCATATCATTGCAGCTTAACAACTATAACCCAGTATCCTAACACGATCGGGGTTGCCCTGTGAAGTGCAGGTTCTAGAAGGGAGCAGAGCGGAGGGCAGTGCTCAAGTCCCAATCCAGGGAAGGGAGGCGGAGAGACGTTGCTACCTTCTCCCTGGAAGCCGTGTCGGGGACGTCCTGAACCCCCGTGACCAGACCTGACTGTAACCCCGTGCTTACTCTTGGGTTTCCATAGCCTTACGTGTCTTCTCTGTCTCCTCTGAAAGGGAGAAAGCATTTAAAGGCAGAGCTGTTAGAACCGTGGTCTCCTTTCGTGACACTGCGTATCGAGGAAGTATCTTTTAGGTTCCCCCCAAAATTCTATGTTTAAGTATCTTTTAGGTTCCCCCCAAAATTCTATGTTTAAGTATCTTTTAGGTTCCCCCCAAAATTCTATGATCATTTTTTTTATCATCTTATTATTACACAGGTGGTTCCAGAAAAGAAATCACTGAACACTGGGAATGGCTTGAGCAGAACCTGCTGCAGACACTGTCCATCTTTGAAAACGAGAACGATATCACCACATTTGTGAGAGGGAAAATACAGGTAGTGGGTTCCTTTGTCTTGTTTTAACTCTTATTTGGAAATAACTTCAAACTTACAGAAAAGTCATAAAAATGAGAGCCTGTCGACCTCTTGAGTATCCTCCTGTTGTTAACATTTCACCCCGTTGACGTGCTCATTTACTTTCTATTTGAGCGGAGTACCTCCCCCCCCCCCCCATACTTCAGTGTGTATTTTGGGGAATATTCTGTTAAATAAGAACACCGCAGTTACACTTTCAATAAACTTAACATTAACGTTATACTTTAATATTTGGCACCTGTTCCAATCTTGTTAACTGACCCAGTGTCTGGCATTTTTTGCCTTTAGGCCCAGTGCCCGATCCAGTCTAGGAAGCTTATTGAATTGGTTTTCATGTCTTGTCTAGAACATTTCTGTGGCCTTTCTTTTCTTTTTTTTTCTGTGGCCTTTCTTTGTCTTTTATGACACTCATGTTTTTAAGCGTGAGGTTCTGTTTTCCTTAACCGGACGGTTTTCATTTTGGGTTTTGCCAGACATTTCCTGGGATTTGATTCTGGTTATGCATTCCCAGGTGGAACACTTCGTTAAGTAACCTTACGTCCTTGTAAGAGGATCATTTCTGGAGGCAAATGCTACCCACCCACTTCCCCTTATCAGTGATAAGAACCCAGCAAGGTGTTGCCTCCCTGGGCTCCCTGCTGTAGAGTGGATGGTTTTGACTTTTCAAATAACAAACAATTAAAAATTTTCTGTGGGAAAACACTTCAAAGCTACACGAACATCCTACTCCTTATCAGAACTTCCCCATGGTGAGTGTCCATTCATGATTTTTTTTTTTTGTCTGAACCGATCTTTGCTGTGATGTTTTTACAAACAATGATTTTCCAACTCCAGCACTCTCTCATTTATCAGTTGGCACCTGCTAGTTTGCCATCAGCAAGAGCTCGCTTGTCATTTATTCATCTATCTATTTTTGATAGGGACTCATGGATTCCCGTGTTTTCCAGTTGTTTGTTTCATTACTGGACTTAGTTATGTTGGTATTCGTGCTCCCCCAGGTTTAGCGAGAGGAAACACCTGCAGCTTACCTCCTCCATCCTTGTGACATGTCCCTGTTCCTTTTTTGAGCACTTCTGTACTTCTGCCTCAGCAGGCTGTCCCAGACTCCGCTTGTACTTTCTCTGTCCCCGTCCTAGAAGCAACCCTTTGTTTCAGTTTGCTTTTCAGTTTCAGGCCCTTTCTTCTTTGTTGCACTGTCGGTTTAACTTTATTTTTTGCATGCAGAAAATATTAGCCTGCTTCCAAAAGTTTGAATTACCCCAAATGTTACTCCCTTCTGCATCCTCGCCACCCTGTTCTCCCCAACACCTTGCAGTTAACCAAACTCATTGTTATCTGGTCTAGCCTTCCAGGGTTTCTTTTTTGTAAGAAGCAGATATAGATATTTTTCTTACTTCTTTTTAATTGTTACACATAAGGCTTCAAGTACATATGCTTCTCTGCATTTGCTCTTTTCACTCAATAACTCTTGGGTAACACTTTGTATCATTTCATAGAGAGGTTCCACATGTTAGTTATTTCTTTGTTTTTTAAAAAAGCATTTTAATAGTTTGGTTTTTATTTTGAAATATTAATGTTTAGATTTACAGAAGAACTGTAGAGATAGGACAGAGAATTCTCATAGACCCTACCACTCAGCTCCCATTGATGTTAACATCTTCTGTAATCATGGTATATTTATCAAAACTAAGAAGTGAACATTAATGCAATATTGTTAACTACAGGGGGGCCTGGGTGGCTCAGTCAGGTAAGCGTCTTACTCTTGGTTTTGGCTCAGGTTGTGATCTCATGGATCTTGAGATGGAGCCCTTGCATCAGGCTCCGCACTCAGTGTGAAGTAGACTTGAGATTCTCTCCCTCTTCTTCTCCTTCTGCCCCTCACCCTCGCACATGCACCTGCATGCATGCACCCTCTCTATCTCTCAAATAAATAAATCTTTAGAAAAAAAAATGTTAACTACAGACTTTATTTAGATTTTACTGGTTTTTCTACTTCATGTCCTTTTTTTCTCCATGGTCCAATCCAGGATTCCACATTGCATATAATGCCTAACTCTTTTTAATAGGTGCATATTATGTGTGTATGTACTGTAGAGAATTCAGCACTCTCCTACACTTGGATATTTAGGTAGTTTCCAATATTTTGCGATTAAAAATAATTTTATATATATATATATATATACACACACACACACGCACACAAACATAGTATATGCATGAATTATAATTCACACATATAATAATATACATGGTGTGTGTGTGTGTGTGTGTGTGTGTGTTTGTATTGTGGGGATCTATCCTTTTTTTTTAAAGATTTTATTTATTTATTCATGAGAGCCAAAGAGAGAGGCAGAGACACAGGCAGAGGGAGAAGCAGGCTCCTTGCAGGGAGCCTGACGTGGGACTTGATCCCGGGTCTCCAGGATCACGCCCTGGGCTGAAGGCAGTGCTAAACCGCTGAGCCACCCGGCTGCCCAGGGATCTATCTTTAAGATAAACTGGTAGACGTGGGATTGCCAGATTAAGGGGTAAATGCATGTGTCATTTTGCTTAATATTGCCAGATTCTCACCCACAGAAGTTGTACCATTTTACATTCCCACTGCCATGTATGGGACTCTTTTCCCACATCTTCACCAGAAAAGTAGATTATCAAGCTTTTGAGGTTTTGCCAATCTGATGGGGGAGAAGTATTTTAGTGTTGTTTTAATTTGCATTTATCTCACTTATGAGTGAAGTTAAACACCTTTTTAAATGTTCAATGGCCATTTTTATATCTCTGTAGATTATCCGCTCATGTCTTTCACCCATTTTTCTGTGGGACTTTTGGTGTTATATTTCTTTAATTTTTAAAAGTTCTTTTATATAAAGACCATTAGCCTTTTGTCGGTGATACAGATCATGGACATTTTCCCTAAGTTTGTAATTTGTCTTTTGACTTTGCTCATGATAGTTTTTGCCATGGAATGTTTAAATGTTTCATTTAGTCAAAATGAGAAATCCTTTCCAGATTTTTAGTCATAGTTAGAAAGTCCTTTCTTTACACCCAGGCTAAGGAAGAATTCTAGGAAGTGATCTGATAGTTCGCTTCTCATTGAAATTACACAGGATGGTCCATTTCTACTTGATTTCTTCTCTTTCACTAAACTTTTACATGAACAAACAGTAGTTTTATAATCTGAAAAACAAGTGGAATACCACTGCTTTTTAGGGTCTGATATTTTGGAGGGAGAGAACTGAATTTTAACTAGACCACATAAAATCAGAGAGGGCTGCACAGCACAAAAGCACGAATAACAGAGCACCCTCTCTGTTTCTCCCACACCTTGCCCATCAAGGTGGATACTTTTCACTGCTTCCAGATGGTGGGTTTCAGTTTTTACTCCATGGTCATAATTAAAGAAACTAGAGAAGTAGTGAAGAGGGTAAAAAAAAAAAATGGGAATGGGGAAGATGTTGGGAAAGATCAGTTTGGGGCTCATGGGTGGCTCAGTCAGTTAAGCATCTGCCTTCAGCTCAGATCGTGATCCCAGGGTTCCAGGATCGAGTCTCGCTCCAGCTCCCTGTTCTGTGGGGAGCCTGCTTCTCCCCCACCCCCGCCCCTCCCCTTGCGTGCTCGCTCTCTCTCTCTCTCTGTCAAATAATAAAGTAAAATAAAATAAAATAAAACAATAAAATAAAATAAAATAAATAAAATATTTTTAAAAGGTCAGTTTGAAGCTGGGAGGAAGTGGGAGCTTCCAAACAAAAAAGTGTTCTCAGATAGCTGAGAGCTGTTTTATTGACAAAACCCATCCGAATTTATGACTTCTTCATTTCATTTCTGAGTCATGTGTCTGAATTTCTGGGAAGTAATGGAAACGGGTAGGGTGTGAGGTTCCTCATTTGACCGAGTGGCAGGGAGGCAGCTGACTGGGGTGGCTCTTCCCCATCCCGGAGCCACCCGCTGCTGAGGTTCTGCTAGCCCTCCCTCGGATGGCAGGGTCTTGGGGCAATAGACACAAGTAAGAGCTGTAGGAAGAAGCAGATGCTTAGAAGTGACAATAGCCAGGAGGAAAACAAAAACACACACAAAAAAACAGAAAATAAAACAAGGACCAATTATGTCGAATAGCCCTTCTTCTCACTGTTTTTATTACATCAAAAATGTCACATTTAATTCCCCTGAAACCAATTATGAGGAAGGAATTACTGTTAATGCAATTATGTGTGAAAGAATGTCATTCATGTGCTAATGAATGGTTTAAGCATTCCCAGTTGTCCAGTAATGAAGGGAACCAACAAATTTATTTGTTTTGAGACTTAATTAACTTTTATAAATTATAAAAGTAATAATTAACTACAGAGGCAACCATAATTCAAGCCCATAGGTAATGTTTTGTATATTTCTAGATTTCTGGAATGCATTTTTATCATAATAGAAGTCTTACTGTGCATATCATTTTGTATCATGTCTTTGTTTCCTTGACTGGCATTGTTATAGAATTTTTAGTTGTTATTTTAATAATGGAATATTATCTCACTATTGACCTTACTATTCCTCTCTTTCTAGAAGTCTCCTTAGTTTCTAGACCAGTGGGGGCAGGCACCAACAGTTATATAATACGGTGAACACTTCTTCAAATAAGTTTTCCTATAGTTTTTGTTTCTTTGCTTTTGGATAGATTACAAAATAATGTTGATTACTGAGTTAGTTGACACATTTTTAATGGACCTTAGTAGAGATTGTCAGTATATTAGAATCCCTGTGCAGCTACACCATTGCTCACTTTTTAGCATTCTGCTTGTTTAAATGATTTTCCAAATTTAATAGGTAAAAGTTGGGGTCTTATTGTTTTAATTTTCTGTCTTTGATTATGAAGTCGAACTTTTTTTTAATGTTCACAAAGTTATTTTTACTTTTCGTGAATTCTGTGTCCATGTCCTTTGTGTATTCAGGTTTATATTAGACATCCCAAACATTCGGATTGTAATAATTTTTCAAAGTTATGTGGAGCTGTTGCCTGGAACCAAGATAACCCATTTTATGTTATGTAGAACATGAAGGAAGGAGATAGTCCATCCCTGTGTTCCATCACCCAGTCCACCTGCCTAAAAAATTACAAGCAAACTAAGGGGAGGTTCTGCATTCTGGATCCTCTCTTTTCTTAAAGGTGGGGAAGTTGGGAGTTGAATCTTATGGGAACTATTGCCTTTACTGTTGAAATTAGTCAGCAAGGTCTGGTCTGTTGATACTAGTGTATTAGACCCTTGAGTGTTCCAGAGTTTCAGTTCAGTTAGAAACATTTCTGTTTCTTAAATTTAGAGGAGAATTCTAGAAGTGTGGTATTTGGTAGACTTTGGATAATGCTGTTTGAATGTTTTTCCACTCAGAACATTGGTATCCTTTGGTTTGTTATGCATCACTCCCTCCTAATATAACATTCTCCTTATTCTGACTTCAGGTCCAAGCCCTGCTAAGTGGTCTGGGGGAACAGGTATTAGCCCATTTGGGGGTGTCCAGGCTTACTCAAGTTGATTGGCCTTTGGGATTGCCTAGAAACCCAACTGCTACTACTTATTAGTGGGTTCCAATTCAGTCACTTTTATTTATTCATTCATTTATTTCTTCTTATATCTATTTTTTTATTCCCCTCTAAAGGCATTGATAACTTTGAAATGTCGCATAGGCTGTAGGTATATTTGCCAACTGGGAAAGGTTTTACCGTCCTTCTTCTGAACTGGCAACTTCTCCCTACCCAGAGGTCCGGTGCCCTCGTGCTATTTCATGGTTGTCTAAAGTTCCCTAATGTAGCACGCTACCAAAGCCTGTTCACCTCAAATTAGCCTCAGTTCAAAGTGGATCTCCCCTGGTCTCTGTGAAAGCCAACCATCTCTATTCTCTTAGTGAAGTAGTAATCTTGAGAAAAGCAGAAATTGACCTTTGGGGATTGTTATCATGATGAGCTAGGAAAAGCAGTAGAATTTGCAAAATCTTTACATCTCCTCATTTGTAGAACAAAACTATGGGCTTCATTCTGAGTGAACTCTTAAAATGATGAGCTCCATTAAACAGATCATCAAATCGATATTGTTACTTGGGAGATTTTTTAGTACACAAATACTCTTCGGTTACAGGCTTAGAATGTGGGGGGTGTCTTTGAAAATAATTTATCAATTAAAAAAATCTAGCATTAGAAATTGTTTTTTTTTCTTTTCCAATATTTACAGCATGCAGAAAAAAGCAGCTCTAGTCCTATTAATACTCATCACGTGCCTCGTTTTCTCCTCTTTAGGGAATCATTGCAGAGTATAACAAGATCAATGATGTGAAGGAAGATGATGACACAGAGAAGTTTAAAGAAGCCATTGTGAAATTCCACAGGCTGTTCGGGATGCCCGAGGAAGAGAAGCTCGTCAACTATTATTCTTGCAGCTACTGGAAGGGGAAGGTCCCCCGTCAGGGTTGGATGTACCTCAGTATTAACCACCTTTGCTTTTATTCTTTCCTTATGGGAAGGGAAGGTGAGTTGTCCATAATTTCAGAGGGAAGCTTGGGAAAGTCTGCTGAGGTTGGCCCTAAACTCACAAATCACATCAAAATGCCAAAAATAGATCTGTAGTTACGACGTGGTCTACACTGTGTTTTAACTATGTAGCAAGCAAAGTCCATTATTTTTCACCCAATATTTGTTTAAAAAAGAAAAGTTTATTAAGTAATAAAGATTCACTGAAGTTATAACACATGTAGTTGACATGACTTAAATCCATAATAGTGATGAACTCAGAACTTATGTGGTCTGAATTTGTCTCTTAAACAAGCGAAGCAGTAATAAGAATAGACGTGAAAACTCAAAAGGAGTTCAGCGAGATTGGAGGTTGGGTTGTGAGATGGAAGGATCCTTAGGGGATTTTAAGGAGCCAGGTGTTGACCAGCTTGTTCCTTGTGCTCAGCCAAGCTGGTAATCCGGTGGGTGGACATCACACAGCTCGAGAAGAACGCCACGCTGCTCCTGCCTGATGTGATCAAAGTGAGCACGAGGTCCAGTGAACATTTCTTCTCTGTATTTCTTAACATCAATGAGACCTTCAAGTTAATGGAGCAGCTCGCCAACATAGCCATGAGGCAACTCTTAGACAATGAGGGATTTGAACAAGATAGATCCCTGCCCAAACTGAAAAAGAAGTCTCCTAAAAAAGTGTCAGCTCTAAAACGGTAGGTGACAGAGGCAGAGTCTTAAACGCTTCAGAAACAGGAAACCCTTACATTTCTTTTATGAAATGTAACCTTTTCTGAACCACTTCAAGGGTTCTGAAAATGTTTCTGGGTATAGGTACAGAACTGAAAAAGACCGTCTGAAGCACTCAATGGTCAACAAGTGAGGTAGACATGGCCAGCTCTGGCACAAAGTGATGGGAACTCTTCTGGTCCCAGGGGCGGGGTGCCTAGGGGCAGGGTGCTGTGGGGAGATGGCGCAGGGTGGTGGGAAAGGCCTTCAGTGGAGGCTGCTTGGAGCGGACTCTCAAGACGTAGTAGAAGCTACCCATGCAGATTCAGTAGGATGGATATTTCAGGCAGAGGGAATAACGTGGTACAGAAATCACAAGAGAAAAGCACAGAGGGAATGAAGTCCATCGATGTCTGGAAAGTGGTGCGGCGTGTGATAAGGAGAGGCTGCAGAAAAGTCTGGAAGTCCGGATGTGGGAGTAGAGTTAGGGGGAAGGTGAGGGAAGAGTTAATGCCCTCAAGTGTGAATGTGTGCATGGAATTGTCCTGAACTGAGATGAGGAATGAGAGAGGGACAGCATGTCCAAGGGATGTGCTGGCTCAGTGTTGATCATGTTGAGTTGTCTGCAGAGCATCATATTGAAGATCAGCCCAGTAACATATATGGAATGGAAATCGCTGGCAGGCAGCTGGTCATTGAATCTGCCAAGAGATCACTGCAATTAAGATGTCTGGTGTTTCAGTAGAGTGGTTGAGGGTGAATGGTGTCACTGCAGCTGACTGAATAACAAATGAAAAGCAAGGAATGGGAGTTAGGCAAGTACAGACTGCTTTTTCTAGAAACTCAATGGTAAATAGAAGGGATTGCTCTTCTTAGAATGTAAAAGATTTGAATATAAGATAGAGAAGGAAGAGTTTGTGCTGAAGGTAGGTGTGGGGAAGGAGGGAGCACAGAGCTCAAAGTATAAGAAAACCGATCATTTGAAAAGTGACATCCGATAGGGCATGGAAAAAAGATCCTTCTGTGCGCCCATAGCTCTGCCTCTGAAATGGGAAGGAAGTAAGAGTAGGTGAGGATGGAAGCAAATCGGAGGTAAAAGGGAGGGAATGATGTGGGGAGCTCCTCTTTGCTCTGTGAAGCCAGAAACTCCACCACCCAGGAGCTGAGGTGGCCTAAAAGCTTGAGAAGAGTGGTTTGAACACCTGACTTGATAAACCAAAAAAAAAAAAAAAAAAAAGAAGAAAAAAAAACTGAACTGAGGTTGGAAACTCTAGTTGTCCAAGAGGTGACTTGTTCCTGTGTTTCTGGCAATTTTGTTGTCTTTTTAGGGCAGACAGTGGTAGCCAGCAGTTTCATGAAGCTTGTTTGCATTCTCATTAGATCATTCTTCAAAGATAAGTCCTCAGGATCCCTGCATGGCTCAGCGGTTTAGCGCCTGCCTTCGGCCCAGGGCGTGATCCTGGAGACCCGGGATCAGGCTCCCTGCATGGAGCCTGCTTCTCCCTCTGCCTGTGTCTCTGCCTCTCTCTCTGTGTCTCTCATGAGTAAATAAATAAAATCTTAAAGAAAAAAAAAGATAAGTCCTCAAAAGTGGCTTTGGATAAGTGTGAATACGATAATCTCTTTAGAAATTATTGTATTCCTGCAGAAAAAGGATGGGTTTCCTAGTCAGGCCTAGTTTTCCTAAGATTCTTTAACATTTAACAAAGTTTGATTGTAAAGTGACTGTACACGGGACCTAAATATATTAAAATAATTTTATTATGCTTTTGGGTCGTGGGGTGGAGGTAGCTCCCGTAGAAAACCAGGAAGGTAGGGATGCGTCTGGCAGGATTGAGGAGCGGAGAGGTGGGTGGGGGGCCTCCACTGTTGCATCCTCTAGGAGGCATCGAGACATCGCTCTTGGATGAAGTGCCGTCGTTCTTGCTTTCCAGCGATCTTGATGCCAGGGCAAAGAGTGAGAGATACCGCGCACTTTTCCGGCTGCCCAAGGATGAAAAACTAGACGGCCACACAGACTGCACCCTCTGGACTCCATTCAACAAAATGCACATTTTGGGGCAGATGTTTGTGTCCACGAATTATATCTGCTTTACCAGCAAGGGAGAGAACCTGTGTAGCCTCATCATCCCGCTCCGTGAGGTAGGTGTCAGGTGAAAACGGGCATCTCAGGAGTTTCATCAGCAGTACTTTTCTATCTGGACTATGGATATTTGTCACCAGCATTCGTTGGCTTTTGGCCATTGGTGAATGTTCACAATTCTTTGGTGGCACTGGCCACACCCTTTTGTGTGTTGTCGTTGTGTCATTGCTCTCTTAGTGAAGCTGCAGATGAGCAAACTGGTTGTTGAGACCAGGATACGTTGCAGGGGGTGAATTCTGTGGTGGATAATTCGACAACTCATTACATTTGGCTCTGGGATGGATTTCATAACTTCTTCCAGCAAATGTAGGTTCTTTGCCATAAACTGTCACTAAACGTAGTTTTCTTCAAGTGCCATCCCAAAGCAAGTTACTTGCAACAGCTGGGGAACCCATTCCAGGATTAAGGATGTGCATTTGTGAATCTGAGCGAGTCATCGCTCTGTTTATCCAGAGGGAGATACGGAGTGGAGAGGGGTCGGTCGTAAGCTGCTGTCAAGATGCCCACTCGCCCGTTCACCACCTGCAGCTGGCTCTCTTCACCTTTCAGTGCAGTATGCAATACAACAGTGAGCGTTAGGGCAGCTGAGAGAATGGGGATTGATATTCTCCGCCCATCTTTGGCTTGCTTGTATTCCCCAACAGGTGGTAGAGCAGAAATAATTTAGTCATATTTCAGGGTAGATCAGAGGGGGAGCAATAGTGGAGGTAGGAGCATGGAGAAATAAAGCACGTTGTGGTTGGTGGCTGCACCTTTAAAGAAGGCAGCCGTGTCCTTCGCTTTAACCCGATGAATCTCCAAGATACATGAATGATGGTTCCCTAGTCCCACCCAAGGGAAGAAGCAAAGGACTTGGCGTAGTTTTTACAACCATTACCTTAGTGACAGAAAAGTGATGATGGGATGGGCCCCCTCCCCTCCCCTTTCCACCTCATACCTGGGGTCTGAGCAGAGAGCAGTCTGTCCGTGAACTGGGCACCTTCCAGAACTTGAGTTAAGCTGATTGATGAGCAACAGCCTCCATGGGTACATTACATCGTACTTGAAATGGCCACTTTAGGATTCTATAAAGTAAGAATTGTTTCATTTAACATTTTTTTACAAATAAGCTAAAATATTGACTGAAGATTGTTAATATATATTCCACAGATAGACTTAAGGTAGATCAAATAGACACAGAATCATGTTACTACAGATTTTGAAGAAATTCCTGAGGCAGCAAAGCAGGGGAGATAGAGTGAATCCATCAGGTTCCTCCTTAGATATTTCAGAGGAAGTCTCTCTCTCTTTTTTTTTAAATCATAAATTACCTTGCCAATATTACATAGTAAACATCAAGCTTTGATTAAGTTCCAGTCTATTTTTATAACCCAAGTTGGTAATGAAATGTGTCTCATTAAACTAGAATACTCAAATGTAGCTGTTACTCTTTGCTGGTATCACAGAGCTTTTGGGATCGGATTCTACCAGAAATAATTTGTCAGCCAAAAATACTTTGTAGTGCACTTGAGCATTCATATGTTTTATGTGGGAGCTTCTGGCTGTTTCTGTATTCATGATGTAGCTGAAAGACTTTCCACTTTGACCTCATCAAGATCTACATGGTTATCTGGGTTATAGGTGTGGAACTTGAACCTTTGGTTCCCTTGACATTTATCATTTGGTCTGAGTCATCTGCTGACCAGAAGAATCAGAAAAAAATTGTTGTGGGAAAAGGAGTTTTTATAGGTCTTTTAAAAATGGGTATTGTTTAGCATGTTTTAAGTGCCGTGGGAAAGTCTTTTTCATGAAAAGGATTTTTTTTTTCCTTTTCTCCAGCTTTTTTTGCATTAGGAAAAACACATTTGTGTGCAGCTCCAAGTACCTCAGGGGATTCCTTTAAAAATATATAAATATATGTCTAACCATATGTAGTGATAAAATCTGAGAGTAGAAGTCCGGTCCTGCAGTTCTCCCTCTGTGGATCCCAGTTGTCCCCATTTTGCATTTGGGGCCGTTCGATTTTTTAGGCAACTCCGAGAGGTATCTTAACCTTGAAGGGGAATTTAAAAATTCTGCTTTGGAGAAAATGTATTTCACATGAAAATGTTGATGAAGAGGTTAAAGTTGAATCTGTCTGGGTGGCTCACAGGTGGAAATGAAGAGTGGAAGAGAAACTGAACTTCCAGTATATAGTCAGAGCTGCTGCAAATAACCACTTATCTAGGGCTTGCCTTGAGATATTTTTTTCCTAGTGTGCAAAAGAAAAATATTTTTATGCATGTATCCTAATTTCCAGTCAATGAAAATCCAATGATAAAGCGCCAATTGTATGTGTCAGTTCAGAGCTAAAACAAACATCCCTCTTTCCTGCTCGTCTCTTCATGTGGTAGATTTAGGTCCCCACACGCATGCACGCCCCCTGCACACGCGGAGTCAGCCGGCGCAGCTGGGGTTGCAGTGAGGCTGTCTACGTCATGTCCGTTCAGAAATGAGCCTTTAAAACATTCAGGTGGTAAGAGGGGAGGGTTGCAAAGCCCTGGAATTTGGATGAGATGTTTGAAAGATTGATGAGGTTTTGAAAACCATCCCCACATTAAGCTCAGTAAAAAGGCACCACTGTCACGGGTTGTTTCCGTCTCTTAGGGATGCAGTGGCAGCTAGGAGTCCTCGCCTTCGTGACTCTATGAAATTTTCCTGAAAATCAGGGAGTTACTTCACAAACAGTTTTCTAATAACCCATGGCCCTGTTGGCATCATGGGCCAGACTTTGTTGGGGACCAGCTGTCCTGTGCACTGCAGGCTGTTGAGTGGCATCCCTGGCCTCTGCCTACGAGATGCCACGGGTACCCTCCACTCGTGGTGACCGCAAGTGCCTTTAGATGTGGCCAGATGTCTCCAGGAGATCAAAATCACTCCCAAAGTAGAACCGCTGATTTAGAAAGACCAGCCCGTCAGAAGCTGATATGAGCTCCAGTTTGAGTTGTTATGAGCTATTTTATTTTCTTGGAACAGAGTCAAAGAATCTCAATTTTGCCTCCGTAAAATATGGGTGGTTCCTAAAGATTATAAAAGTGTTGCGTTCCTCGTTTGGTGCTGCTCAGAGGCTGCTGTTGGGTAATCCTTGGAAAGTAACGCTCCTCGTTTCGTGTTTCTTTCAGGTGACAATTGTGGAAAAGGCAGATAGCTCCAGCGTGCTCCCTAGTCCTTTATCCATCAGCACCAGGAACAGGATGACCTTCCTATTCGCCAACTTGAAAGATAGAGACTTTCTAGTGCAGAGGATCTCTGATTTCCTGCAACAGACGACCTCCAAGATATACTCGGACAAAGAGTTTGCAGGCAGCTACAACAGTTCAGATGATGAGGTCTGTGGGATTCTCCTGAGGGTGTTTGCGTTCGTCCTATTACTCTGCCCAAGAGTATTCCCCTCCTTGTCCGCTTTGTCTGATCCTTGAGCTTTGCAGCTGTGCTAAGATAAGGCACCTCCCCTGATGCCCCAAGCACTGTCTCAGCAATGGCTCATTTAAATCTCATGGAGTTTGTATTGGGGATCACAGAGCTGGACGGAGCCCTGTAGATCATCATCGGGCCTAACTTTCTTACTCAGCAGTTGAAGAAATGAAGTAATTTGTGCTGTTTATGCAACACGCGACTATGGTCCGTAGAGTCACGTTGTTGGGAATGTACAGAGGTCACTAAATAAAGTCTCGAATCTGAAATGCGACATTATGATGATAATTCTATTATGATAAAATACATCCTGTGTCCCTATTGAATTAGGCCCCGGACCAACATCCGGGGAAATGGGAGCCCAGGAAGATGGGTGACCAGCTCAAGTGATAAGGCAATTACGGCAGCTAAAATGTTTTGCGAAGACGGTGACCTCACAAGGAACATCCCAGCCCCTGTCCACCCAGTCCAAGCTCACGTGGGCATCAGAGACTAGAGCAGGCGTGAGGAGCTGGCCCCATAAGCAGCTGATTCAGCCCATGCCGTGCTCTGCACGCATGCTGACCCGAGACTAAGGGCCAACCAGTTGGTTGCAAAAATGCACCTAAAATAAGAGGGAACCTGTTCTGAGCATGGAAGCCTCATGGTCTGTGACCCATGCACCTGTCTAGTCTCTGCCAAAAAGCTAGCTTGCTGTCTTCCTCCTGGGTTTTCAGGTCACCAAGAAACACGTTGGGAACCATGGTACAGCTGTTGGTGTCTGAACAGTGGACACTGAAGGAGTTGATTCCACAGCCAAACTCTTTCAATTTCTGTTCCTCTCTGCCTCGGCAGGTGTATTCTCGGCCCAGCAGCCTCGTCTCCTCCAGCCCCCAGAGAAGCACGAGCTCCGACGCCGATGGAGAGCGCCAGTTTAACCTGAACGGCAACAACGTCCCCACAGCCACGCAGACCCTGATGACCATGTATCGGCGGCGGTCTCCTGAGGAATTCAACCCGAAATTGGTGGGTGCCGCCTCCTCCTGCCTGGAACTTTCTACATTAGAACAATAACATTAAATATATATATATATATATATATATATATATATATATATACACACACACACATATATTATTTTTTAAAGACTTTATTTATTTATTCATGAGAGACGCAGAAGCAGAGACACGGGCAGAGGGAGAAGCAGGTTCCCTGTAGGGAGCCTGATGCAAGATTCGATCCCAGGACCCTGGGATCACACTTTGAGCCAAAGGCAGATAGATGCTTAACCACTGAACCACCTAGGTGTCCCCAAAATATTTTTTTAATTAAAGTAAACTCATAAATACCTATGTAAATATTTTTCTATAAGAAAAGCAGATTCTTCTCTCATCAGATTTTAGAATGGCTTCTTCACAGAAGAAGAGGAGTTATACGGAGTACAGGTAACATTTTTTTTTGTCTTGTTTTTCCTTTTTGTTTAAGTCAGCCAGCGAGTATATAATTTCTCAGCCCACATTTAAAAAATATCAGCTCACTTTCATTTGGAGATGTAGGCATAAAGCCATAAATATAATTTGCATTCTGCTGACCTGTTTCAGGGAAGTGGAGTTCTGATTCTGGTCCAGAAAGCTTCAAAGCAGAACCACAGGCTTCAAATTAGGTTCAGGTGTCCAATTAGGGCAGGACTCGAGAAAATCTGAGCTCTTTGTTGTCAGGTTCTGTCCAGAACATAACCACTCCATTCACCAGGGGAACTACTCTGACTTTTGCACCTGACTTCTCCTTTCCATCCTCGAGGTGCTTTGGGATGTTGTAATGTTTCATTATCCCTTTCAGGCCAAAGAGTTTTTAAAGGAGCAAGCTTGGAAGATTCACTTTGCGGAGTATGGGCAAGGGATCTGCATGTACCGCACAGAAAAAACACGAGAGCTGGTGCTGAAGGGCATCCCGGAGAGCATGCGGGGGGAGCTGTGGCTGCTGCTGTCAGGTACGGCCGGCTTGGGGTGGTGGCAGAGACCCCAGAGGACCTCAGCACTCCCCTTCAGCCTTCCCTCAGGCATCTGGGCGTTTTCATATATCAGCCCTTTGGTTCAAGCACTGACTCTCCTTTCCTTCCCAGACCCTTGAAGTCCCTCAGCAAAAACACAGAACACATTTATCACTGTCCAAATGTTAAAGCCACCATCCCCCAAGCCTGCATAACCCCTTCCATCCCTTCACCTACACTGTTTATGAGGAAAGAGAACCTGAGGGAAAGAGTGTAATTCTTTGTGATTTGGGGAGATTTCTTTTTCCCTCTTCCTAGCTCTGATGAGAATACCTCTCATCGAGAATGTTCAAGGTGTGGCACATGTTCAGGGTCATCGTTGAGGCAGGGGAGGGAGGAATGAGAAAGCCTTGGCGTTGGTTTTTGCCACCTCCTGAATTTACTTGGAGATGGGAAGGAGAGGCCAGAATGTGCACCAGGACCAGAGGCCTACGTAGATCACATTTACACTCCAAGATAGAGATGCCAGGAGGGACAGAAGGGGGTTGTCAGGGACCTACGGGAAAGATGTGCCCACCTCACTGCTCCACAGCCAGGCTCATGCCCCACAGAGCCCCTGTGGGGTCAGGCGGTTTGAGTCCTGCTGGAGAATTAGAGGTTCTTCAGGCTGCGTCTGTCTTGCCTTCCTGCTGGCCTAAAGCATCCAGTGCATCCCAGGGGTCTGATCTGTCGTGAACATCCACGGCATTTGTGTGTGTGTGTGTGTGTGTCACCAGTCTTTATAAATCAGTTTCTTCACCTGGTTAGAGGCCTGAAATGTAATCACCTTAAATAAGCTTATTTGAATATTTTTATTTGAACCTAAGATGATCCAATACAAGTGCTGCTATCAAAACCTTTCATTTTAAAAATGACATTAAAATGAAAAGAATAGTTGCCAGACTTACAGGAAAGCTTAAAAAAAAAAAAAAAAGCCAAACAAACAAACAAACTTGAAGCTCTTTGTAAAAGTAGATATAAATGGTAGTTGTCCGTAACGAGATGTATTAACATCTCAGCAATTGGGGGATAGAATCCTGAGGAATAATTGGCTTTATCATTTCATGCAAAACTAGCTTGTTCTATCCTCACTTACATGGCTTTTTCATTTTCTTTAAGTAGACCAGCCATAGCTCCTCATTTAGAAATCCAAATTGGCGTCGAGTGATCTCTGATTACAAATCCAGCCCAAGAGGAGCCTCGGCGAACTAGTCACCTTGAAAAAAAACTGATTCGGATCACTGATAGAGTCAGTGAAAAATCCCATTTTCATCCTCATTCAAATTAGAAGTTACTTACAGCCACATTTTGGATGAAAATGAAACTCAAAGTGAGAGCCAAGAAGTAGTACACAGAGGTACACAGCACTCTTGCACACGTGTAGAGCTAGACTCAGTCTTTTCTCTAATGGTGATGGGCTGAGTGGGGCCAGGAGGGTGGAGCGGTGGACCTGCTGTACCTCCGTTGCGTAGATAACAGCCCAGATTTCCACCTAGGGCGTGGGGGGTGGGATACAGGTGGATGCCAGCTTATCCATGGGGAGACCCCGCTCCTGGTAGGCAAGCCCTGCCTGGGTCCGGCTCTGCTCCCTATGACTCTTAGGGCCACTGTACCAGGACCTGGCTGGTGTACCCAGTGCACTGAAGTGCAGGCCAGATGGTAAGATATCCTTGCAAATCTCCCTTGAGAACAAAGCAAACGCCAGTGTTAACTTGCCTCTCCCAGGGTAAGGGTAATGCTGCCTCTTCTGGGTGGCTATCACTGACAAGGTCCAGGCCAGCCCAGGGGCTCTAATTTCTAGACCGTGAAATACAGATCATTGTATCCTGTCATTTAGTGTGTGTGTGTGTGTGTGTGTGTGTGTGTGTATAGAATTTATAATTACATAAGTTCTTTAATTAGATTTAGATTCAGTAATTTCATACAGGGTTTTCTGTCTTCAAATGCAAACATCTCACACCAGTGATCTCAACCCATTTCTCCGTCCTCATCGCCGCCGCCTGAGGAACCCCCAGCCGTACCATCCCCGCTGTGGGGAATGCCCACACCCACACCAGCCACTGCCCTTCTGAAAATCCCCACATATATTCTAACGCCTCCTCCTCCTCTGCAGTATGGCTGTTGGAACTCGCCAAGGCTTATGCTAGCGAGCGGTTTTCAGACTTGTTTTGGGGAGCATAACTTTCCTTTTCAAGTGAAATCTTAAGGAAAACCCCAATAGAATACCAGCAAAACTGCTATGGTTGCAGGGATGCTGAGATGAGGAGACTTTGGCTTACTCTTATTTCTTCTTCCTCTTCCCCTCAGTAGCCTCCCCACCCCCCAGGATTGTCTGTGGAAGTTCTGGGGAACATTTTTAGCTTCCAAGCTTCTACCTTAGGAGCTTTTAAAATAGTTGGCTTCCAGTAGGGTTGAAAGAGGGACACGGGCCACAAGTAAATTTACCAGTCTAGCCACAATTGCAACAGCCCGCCTCATCGTGGACTGTCATTGGTATTTTCCCAGGTATCCCTTGAGCTGGGTAAGGAATGTGAAGAGATTCAGTTCACTTGGTAAGCTGTGTTTGCAGACCGAGGGCAGGGCCCGCACCTTTGGATGTTGTATGTGTTGGGTATTTCCTAGGTGCCATCAATGAAAAGGCCACGCACCCTGGGTACTACGAAGACCTAGTGGAGAAGTCCATGGGGAAGTACAATCTCGCCACAGAGGAGATTGAGAGGGATTTACACCGCTCCCTTCCAGAACACCCAGCTTTCCAGAATGAAATGGGCATCGCAGCTCTAAGGAGAGTCTTAACAGCTTATGCTTTTCGAAATCCTAACATAGGATATTGCCAGGTAAATGACACAGATGGTTTAGATTTTTTGTTTGTTTGTTTACTAACCAGTGAGAAAGTAAGAAGAAAGAAGAATGGTTAACAGAACCATACTGCACCTGTGTTTCTTGACCTCAGCACTATAGACATTGTGGACTGGATCATTCTTTGTTTGGGGTTGTCCTGTGCTTTGTAGGATGTTTAACAACCTTCCTGTTTAATAACACATTTCATAACATCTATCCACTAAATGCTGGTCTGACTCCCTAGTTGTGACAACCAAACTGTCTTTATTTTTTATTTTAAGATTTTTTTACTTATTTATTCATGAGAGATACAGACAGAGATAGAGACATGGGCAGAGGGAGAAGCAGGCTCCCTGTGGGGAGCCCGATGCGGGACTCGATCCCGGGACCCCGGGGGTCACGACCTGAGCCAAAGGCAGATGCTCAACCACTGAGCCACTCAGGTGCCCCAAACTGTCTTGAGACATTGGCAAATGTCCCCTGGAGAGGAAAACCTCCCCTGGGGAGCAAAACTGTACTGAGCAGAGGAGCTAGGAGACAGAGTACCCTTTCTGGATCCACCACCTCATAGCTGGGTGACCTTAGAGTCGCTTCTGATTACTCTCCGAGCTACTCCTCCTCCCTCCCGGAGGTAAAAGAGAGCATGCCTGAGCACCAGGCCTCCAATTCTGGATTCTAAGCTCCCTGGTGCTCCTACTTTGCATAGTAAGTAAGAACATACTTGAGAATATAGCTTTTATGTGCTATGATTGTATTTTAATATACATTAAAATAAATGCTTGGTCTGGTATTAAAAGAATGTTGCCCCCATCCCAACTAAAATTATCTCTTATACTAGTGCATATGCCACGATTTGGAGAGCTCCAAGATAATGTGATTTTTAGATTTAAAGGCCACATATTCAGAGGGGCGTTCCCTGACCATCCAGCTAAAAGCTAAAGCAGGCTTGTGCTCGCTTTGTCAGCACATATACTAAAATTGGAACAATACACAGATTAGCATGGCCCTTGCTCAAGGACGACACGCAAATATATAAAGCATTCCATATTTTTGTGGGAGATACAGGCTTCCAGTAATGGAATCAGTAAGTGATGGGAATAAAAGACATAGCATAAGGAAATGTAGCCAGTGATATTGTAATAGCTGTGTATCAATAGATCTGTGGAGACAGATGGTAGCGACTCTGTGATGAATGTAGCATAATTTATAAACTTGTATCAACTATACTCAAAAAACATGTGAAAAGAAATCACAATGGAGTATAACTTAATGTGTTGACAAATACTTCAAACATCCCCCCAAATCCAGAACAACCATGGTGTAATAGATTTTTTACTAAATGACTGCTTAACACAAAAATGGAGAGATAGAGGGAAAGAGATAGATGATAGATAGATAGATTAGATGGATGGATGGATAGATAGATTAGATGATAGATAGATAGATAGATGCTAAAGCAGAGTTAGTTCCTCTACACACACACACACACACACACACAGTACAGGTCCTCTATATACCACATTATTTTATCTTTTTAGTAGTACTTAACTTAAATACACCCCAAATTGATCAATTAACCTTTACGTCTTTAATTCTCTCTCTGACATCAACATTAGAGTCCTGGGAGACTTGTCACCCCTCCCATCCCCTAGTACTTAGTCCAGAGCCTGTCACAAACCTACCTTGACTACGTGACGAAGGCACTAACTGCGACCCTGTACTAGAATCTGCAGGTTAATTCTCAGGTGGAATTTTAATAATGATTTCACTTGGGAAAATATTAAGACTTACAAGAAAAAGCTTATTAGACCAAAATTCCTTTCTCGGTATTTACATGGTGGAAGTCTGACGAACAATTACTGGTTCGTAAAAGATCAAAAGAAGTACAGGAGTTAGTTGGCTTCTACAATTGTAGGGTTCGTGTTTATCTTTTGATCTTGCTCTTTTAATTAAGAGGACTATTAAAGTAGTTGAGCCTTGAGTGGTTATGAGTTATGTGATAATTTCTTTTAGTAAAGTAGGTTATTTTAGAATTTAAGTCACTGTTACTTGTCATTGCCATCCTTATCCGGATGGAAGTAGTGGGTGAGGACTCCAAGTTTGAAAGGTTTTATTGTTCTCAGAGGAGAGCCTCAGAAAAAAAAAAAAAAGAAAGAAAGAAAAAGGAAAAAAAAATTTTAAAAAAGGAGAGCCTCAGGCTATGTGTACTTGGTTATAAACCCATTATGGAAGATTAAAAAGGGAAACATTTATCTTGTGGATTAAGGAAGGATTAGAAACACTGAGATTTTAGCAGTTAAAAGCTTCGTCAGATAGCCTTCGGGCGGAGTTTTTGAATGAGGCCTTGCCTGTGTGCAGGGGCTCGGTGCTTGGTGACTCGGTGTTCATGGAGACCCTTAATGGTTACAGACTCAAGGACTAATGGTTCGTACATTTTTAAGGGGTTCTAAATAATAAAAACTTAGAAGAATATGGGTGTGTAGCTTGCAGAGCCTTTAGATTCTTATCATCTGGCCTTTTGCTGAAAAAGTTTGCTGGCCCTGGGAGACCAACTCAGTAATTTTTTAGGTCAGCAAACTTTCTTAACATGCATTTGATGTACGTAGAGGATATTTGATGATGCCCTTTTTCATTCCTTTAGGCCATGAATATTGTCACATCAGTGCTGCTGCTTTATGCCAAAGAGGAGGAAGCTTTCTGGCTGCTTGTGGCCTTGTGTGAGCGCATGCTTCCTGATTACTACAACACCAGAGTCGTTGGTATGTGGGGATGTAGTTAACATTTGAACCCCATGTCTCATAGCAAAGATGTTTCTGGGGCCAGGATGCTGGCTGGAACACCATTTCCAGTCACCATTAGCCAAAGGAGTTTCCGACTACTTTAGTTTCCCAAAACGGGAATGAGAGGGCTTGATTTAATGTGGCTGGGACACCGAAGAGCCCCACGGAGCGTAAGAGAATACACGTGTATCACTGTTAGAGAAATCATCTTAGAAAACTTTGATGTGGGTGTCAAGCCACTCTGTGGCATGTGAGAACCGTACCAAACACGTCAACTGTCAATTAGGTTTGACAAAGGTTTTCATGAAGTGGATGGAATCTATGGACAGCAGAAGTATGCAAAAAAAAAAAAAAAAGGAGCATATAAAAATTTATCAGAAACGGAGTTTCTACAGTTTCTTTTTCAGAACTGATTTCATTGCAAGACAAACAATGATTGTAAGCATTTAAATAAATTATTATTTATTCCTTTAAGTCCTTTATTCCTTATAGTCCTCCCAAGTGTTAGACATTCATTTTAGCAGGACAAGCTTCTTGTTGCTAGTGTAGCAAAATGTATGCTTTATGCTTCCCTCTTGTGCGCTTCATTTCTAAACCTTTTTGCACTAATTTGATTCACTGGACGTGATTCTCCAGAAATGTCAGTAAGTTGATCCTGAGTGTGTATGTACAACCGGAGTGCCTTTTTTTATTTAGATTTTTTTATATTTTATTGGAGTTCGATTTGCCAACATATAGGATAACACCCAATGCTCATCCCATCAAGTTCCCCCCTCAATGCCCATCACCCAGTCATCCTCAACCCCCGCCCACCTCCCTTTCCACCACCCCTTGTTCATTTCCCAGAGTCAAGAGTCTGTCATGTTCTGTCTCCCTCACTGATATTTCCCACTCATTTTCTCTCCTTTCCCCTTTATTCTCTTTCACTATTTCTTATTTTCCCCAAATGAATGAGACCATATAATGTTTGTCCTTCTCCGATTGACTTACTTCACTCAGCATCATACCCTCCAGTTCCATCCAAGTTGAAGCAAATGGTGGGTATCTGTAATTTCTAATGGCTGAGGAATATTCCCTTGCATGCATAGACCACATCTTCTTTATCCATTCATCTGTCGATGGACACCGAGGCTCTTTTTAAAGTAATTTCTACACTCAGTGAGGTCCTCAAACTTATAACCCCGAGATCAGCAGCCTCATGCTTTACCCACTAAGCCAGCCAGCCAGGCGCCCCTGGAATGCTTTTACATTTAACAAGCACACATTTGAAAAAAAAAAAAAAAAACACCTCATATGTGGGGACCACGCATCCAGAAAAGCGACCTGTTTTCTAAATAAGTTTGCCAAGAAATGGAGCTACTTAGATGTATAGCTCGTGCCTGTCCAAATGATTACATATCATGAAAACTCATTAAACTGACTTTTCCAACAACCCTCGTGGTTGTGTTATTGCTCTTCTGTGGTAGGGAAGCAGGGAAGAGAGGAGAACTCAGGAAAGAGAGGAAACACCCAGCAGTCATGTGCTGACCGCGCTGTGATGACCCCCTGGTCCAGTAACATGGTGACTGGTAACAGGGTAGCAGCAGAACGGTCGGAGAAAGGAGCCGCCTTGTCTCAGTGGCAGTTGGGAGCTGCATCACCCAGCGGAGCCGATGGGTTGGGAGCCCCGTAAGAAGGTGTGCTGGGTTCACCCGGGCCTTCTGTGCCCCTGCCGCAGGCGCGCTGGTGGACCAGGGAGTCTTCGAGGAACTGGCCCGAGACTACGTCCCGCAGCTGTACGACTGCATGCAGGACCTGGGCGTGATTTCTACCATTTCCCTGTCGTGGTTCCTCACGCTCTTTCTCAGCGTGATGCCGTTTGAGAGCGCCGTCGTGGTCGTGGACTGTTTCTTCTATGAAGGAATCAAGGTGATATTCCAGTTGGCCCTGGCCGTGCTGGATGCAAACGTGGACAAACTGTTGTGCTGCAAGGACGACGGGGAGGCCATGACTGTCTTGGGAAGGTAATGCACGAGGCCCACTGCGTTGTGGTGGTGGTGGTGGTGGTGGTGGTGAAGCTTGTATTTACTGATTTGAGAGAGAGAAGGGAGCACATGCACGCACAGCAAGGGGGAGGGGCCCAGGGAAAAGGAGACAAGCAGAGTCTACCCTGAGTATGGAGCCCCACATGGGGCTCGATCTTGGGACCCCGAGACCACGACCCTGAGCTGAAACACTCAATCGACTGGGCCACCCGGGGGGCCCCTAAGCCTCACTCGGAAACACCTCTGCTTTCTTCTCCAAACTTGCCTCTGTCTCCTTAGTTTCAGAGCCTTCATTGGCTTGACTGTAATCATAATGCCCACTTTTGTCCGTGGCCGAGGATTTATTTTCATATGCTGTGTCTTTATTTTTTTTTAAAAGATCTTATTTATTTATTCAAGAGAGAGGCAGAGACACAGGCAGAGGGAGAAGCAGGCTCCTTGCAGGGAGCCCAATGTGGGACTCGATCCCGGGACTCCAGGATCACACCCCAGGCTAAAGGCGGTGCTAAACCACTAAGCCACCAGGGCTGCCCCATATGCTGTGTTTTTAGAAGGAAAATGCCATCCTGTTCTTAAGGAAATTCTAGTCTTTCTGAAGATGCAGGGTTTGCAGAAAATGGGTAGAGCACTGTAATGGGAGAATTCCGAAGTAGCCTCTGGTGACTATGGTGCATTTCTTTGTCCAGGTATTTAGACAGTGTGACCAATAAAGACAGCACGCTGCCTCCCATTCCTCACCTCCACTCGCTGCTCAGTGATGATGTGGAGCCCTACCCTGAGGTAGACATCTTCAGGCTCATCAGGACATCTTATGAGGTGGGTCTTGTTTCCTGCCTGAGTGTTACCGCGCTCTGAGAGGGCTGGGAGGGCCTCCGCCGGATGTGTGGCACCCACTTCCATTACTGACTGTGGGTACGCCTGTTTTCTTTTACCTCCTGAGAACTAATTACCAAAGCAAGCAGCTACCTTCCAGCTGACAGCTCTGAGCTCCAAAGATGGGAACTGAACAGGGCTTAGGACTCCCGCTGGATCTAATGCCATAAAGCAAGTGGCATGACACGCTCTGGCCCCCTGGTTCTTTGCCATGCTCACCTTCACGCCTGATCAAGGAGCAGCTCATATCCCACTCTGGGTATATTGAGGAGGCGCTGTCAAGAGCAGGTGTGGGGAGGTCGACCTGGACACATCAGTTCACTTCCTTTCCCGTGCCAAGTACGTAGATCTTCTCTGAGGTAGACAAGCCGGTTCTCTTCAGTCTAAGATACATGGAAGAGCCTGTGCCATCCTAGAGAAGAACCAGAGTCCTAGTATTTCTCTAGAATTGCTTGGTCTAGCTGGGAGAGGATGTCTCCTGGTTCATGATCCTGGATCTAGGCTTGAAAGAGAAGGAGTTTTCTGCTGAGCGCACTGTACCTGCACAGACGCTTTGGAGTTACGTGACTATGATTATCAGCATCCCACCTACTAGCAGCCTGGATTGAGAGAAATAGTGAGGGACAAGCTGAGGTCAGAAAGCCTCTCTTAAAGAATGAAAAATTTGGTGTTTTTAAAAATATTGGTTTAGATCCTGAAACCTTCTCAGAAGTGTATGTCCATTCACTCTTAATGGGAGTGAGACTAATAATTTATTATTATTATTTAAATATTTTATTTATTTATTAGAGACACAGAACGAGAGAGAGAGAGAGAGAAAGAGAGAGAGAGAGAGAGGCAGAGACCCAGGCAGAGGGAGAAGCAGGCTCCATGCAGGGAGCCTGAGGTGGGACTCGATCTCGGGTCCCCAGGATCACACCCTGGGCTGAAGGCGGCGCTCAACCGCTGAGCCACTGGGGCTGCCCAATAATTTATTATTTTTAAAATTTTTCCTTGACGCTCAGTATGTATTGAAAACAAGACATTTTTTGTATCTTTTAGAGTCGTAGAAGTAACACATGTTTAATTTTAAAAGTGTAGAAACCATGGAGAAATATGAGGGAAAACAAACTATTCTATAAATTACGTTTACCATACTTTCCCTCAAGTATGTTTTTATATTTGCAATATACACTTAAAGAGACTTAAAGAAATAAGTCTCTACTAAAAAGTGCTTTGTAACAGCCTATTTTTCACTTAAAATACACCACGAGCACTCTCTGATATGTTAAATATTGTTTAAAGCAATAATGTGTTTTCCTTTTTTAAAAATTTAAATTCAGCTAATTAATGTACAGTGTATTATTAGTTTCAGAGGTAGTCAGTGATTCGTCAGTCTCGTATAACACCCAGCGCTCATCCCATCACGCGCCCTCCTTAATGCCCATCCCCCAGTTGCCCCATCCCCCCACCCACCTCCCCTCCAGCAGCCCTCAGTTTGTTTCCTATGATTAAGAGGCTCTTGTTTTACTTTATCTGAGTTTGTCTTGTTTTACTTTTCCCCTCCCTCCCCCTATGATTCTCTGTTTTCTTTCTTAAATTTCACATATAAATGAAATCATATGATAAATGTCTTTCTCTGACTTACTTCACTTAGCATAACACCCTCTAGTTCTAGCCACGTTGTTGCAAATGGCAAGATTTCATTTTTCTTGATGGCTGAGTAGTATCCATTGGATAAATGTGCCACCTCTTCTCTGTCCGTTCATCCGTCGATGGACATCTGGGCTCTTTCCATAGTTTGTAAAGCCATAATTTTAATAGATCCTTAACATTCTGCTTTAATGAAGTCCCAATATTTATTTAACTGGTCACTTTTGTTGGACATTTACTTTGAATACTTCCAAGTTTTCAGTATTTTATGGCAAACTTACATGGTATGATTATATATACTCTATATTCTGTGATAAACTTGTATGCAAATATCTCATCTCTGATTATTTTCTTAGAGTCCATGCTAAGGAATAGATGTATAGCAGTAGATCAAAAAGTATGAATTATTTCCAAGCTCCTAGCACATACGCTGTCCAATTTCCATAAAGATTATCCCATTTATGTTTCCACCAATGGAGATTAAAGATGGATATTTCACTTCAGTCTCTCCAAAACTGGTTATCATCATAATGCAGTAAAGAAACATCATCGCCCCAGGACTTTTGGACAACACTGTTGGAAATTTGGAATGATTATTTTTGGATGGAGAAAGAGCCCATGTGATTAAAGGCGATACTTGTTATTATAGCTGTGGGTTGTTTTTCTAAGGGCATCCCCTGAAACCTTTATTGTTAAGAAAATTCTGGACCAAAGTCATAAAGCTTAATATGTGGAAACTCAGCTTCATTCTTGACAACAGATAAGCTAACAACTGCTGAGGTCAGCACTTGAGCCATTTTTAAAGGGAAAGAGGAGAGGATGGAGGCAAGACCAAGAGCTGGTTGCCACTTACATCCTGTCCGCCTGATGCCTAGTGGTGGCCCGTGGGCTGCCACACATCCTGGTGCAGGATACAGCAGCAGTTTCCTTCCTCTGCCTGCAGGGACAACCCCTTTTCTTTGCACCCGTGCTTGTATTACCTGGTCTTTCAGTGCATAATGACTGGTTTTCTGTTTTTTCTCCTTCGTGTCACCGCAATGCTCACAGGTTTCCAGGGGCTCCCCCGTGCCTTACCGATCAACCTAAGAGGCCACCACAAACTCTCGCTTATCTCTTTTTTTCCCTCCTAACCATTAGATTGGTAGTTCTCAATCTCACCTGTGCATTAAAATCACTTACAATTTTTTTTCAAAGTCAGCCTTTTAAAAATGTGAATTCCCAGGTTCCATTCCAGACCCATTAAATCTGTATCTTTGGCATGAGGCCTAAGAAATAAGCATTTTTTTTAAAAAGTTCCCTAGATGCTCCAGTGCCCGGTGAGGGTTGCGAATCACTGCCCTAGATGCAGAATGGGGCCACGGGTCGCAGAAGCTGGTGATAACCTGGTTTGAGCTAAGGCCTGACACCCGTTTTCTGAGGCCTGCAACACATTTATTTCTGTGTTTCAGGATAGGTAGCCAGGAAGATAGAAAAGTAGGAAAAATCCTGAAAGTCCATTCAGCTTTGAGGTCTCCTCAGGGACCCTCCCCAGGTTGCTGGAGGTTGGTTAGATATTGATCAGATTTCTCCTGATGAGATAACTTTATTCATAAATGCCTCATGGAGAAATCCTTACTCATTGTTAAGTTCTCCCAAGACCCTACTGGAAGGAATCGTATGGACGGTTTGAAAGAAGACAGTGCTCTTTTTTGCAGGCTCTGCAGTTTTGCAGTTGGACGGAAGTGAAAGACAAAGCCCCAGCCTTCAGGTGTGATCCATAGACCCAGATGACCCTCCTCAAAGGCACAGGGGCACATGACCGCCACAGAGTTTCTTCATGTTCAAGACAACCCAGCCCAGTGGCTTCAACCTGAGAAAAGCAGGGAAAGGACATGGCTAATAAAACACAGGGGGAGTTTGTGCAGGACAGGCAGTCATGTAGGTTCTGAATCATGTGTCGAGCTTATTAATGACCCCAAGAGTTACCACTCACGGAGAGCCCATCTGGTGTGGGCAGGGTGCTGGGTGCTTCGTAGACAGCCCCACCAGGTCAATGTTAATCCATTTTAAGGTGAAAATGTAAGTTGAGAGAGGTTGAGCTAGTTTTTCCAGGCCACACAGCTAGAAAGTAGCTCTCTAGCATTCACGCTAGAGCCAGTGGGGTTTGTCTGGATAGAATCAGGTGGAATTGTAAATGTACATATGGACATGAGTCTGTGGGTCCAGTAGGGGCTGCTTAGTGGAGATTCTTAAAGCCACTGATTGCTTTGCAAGGCACTCAGCAGCCCGCTGGAAGCTGAGGAGTTTCTCTCCAAGTACATTATTTCTGCTCCTCATGCAGCAAACTGGAGTGGGGAGAGCCAAAGGAATAGACTAGCAAAGAAGATTCTATGGTTGGGGCAGTGGGCGGAGACCCGGAGATGCAAGAAACCACTGCTTGATTGTCCATTTATCGGAAAAAAAAAAATCTTTGTTAAAGATGTTATAAGTGCCTATCAGGCATCGTGCTCAGCCCTGGGGATACGTTATCAACACCTGCTGTGATTTTTTTTTCTTTCTTTCTTTCTTGATCTTAAACAATAGAAATCCAAAGGATAACCTGATGCATTTCATTAACCCATCACACAGTCCGACAGATATCAACATTTTTCTGATCGCTTTCATCAAAGTCACTTTTTTTTTCTGGAATATTTTCAAGCAAAGTCTAGACAGCATAGTATTTTACTTGTAAGTCCTTCATCATGTGTCTCCCAACAGGAAGGCCCAGGGGGCTTTTTTTTTTTTTTTTTTTTTGCTGATGCATAGCTTCGGTTTCCAAGTTGAATTCTTAAAAAGATAAATACATCCCTCAAAAAAGAACCATAGACCACCAGTTGTTAGTGGAACCGTAGTGATCGCATCAGTTCATTTTGCTAGATCGTTACATATGTGCTTTTTTCCTCCTCCATTTGCCAACACAAATTGGTCATAAAATAAGGGCCTGCTTTCTGACAAGGAGTCCCGAAGGTGTTGCATGGATTTGAGTGTCGTCACGAGCTGAGAATCCCTTAGAGATCAGAGGACCCTCGAGAGGCAGCCCTTTCGCCATACCTGCGCCTCCAACAAGCGAGGTCTTGGCGCCGACTTCATACCTGATTCCTTCTTCCCTTCTCCCTCCTCATCCTCCTTCCCTCCCCCTGAATATTGCCTCCCCACCCATCCGACACGCGGCGTGGAGGGAGGCAAGGGGGCGTGGGGGGAAGCACTCCCTCAGCTGTCTGGGCGTCTACACCCATCCCCTGGTCGCAGCCTCCCTCGACTTTATACCGTGTTTCTAAGTCCAGAGGCCACATCCCTTCACGCCTCTGCTCACCCCCACCCCGTCCTCCAAGGCAGAGCCTCACTCACCCAGACCCTCGGAGCTTTCTGGCCAAAGCAAGGACCCTGGGCTGTGAATGGTGCTGGGTCCTCTGAACAGGAGTGACTCCATCCTGCACCCCAGGAAGATGAATAAAGAGACATTTCAAAGGCGCCTATGAGCAGAGCTTCAGTGAACTACTTTTACATAAAAAGGGAAGCTGTAGAGTTCCGATTTCAGAAACGCCACCTTCTTTTTGTTTCAACAAATGTCCCCACGGCCTGCACATTTGCTCCGATCACCACCCCGTGGACTCATGGCCTAAGTGGTGTGTGCACCTGTGATGTGTGTGTGCGTGTTTTAAGCTGCAGCGTTTGGATAGTTCTAGGCCCCTCTGGAGGATTTAGGAAAGGAGGAGCTTATGGGACTCGGCGGAGACCGGCCCTGGCGATCTCCTTCTGAAATCTGTACCTGGTCGTCGCCTCCATCGTCCCAGACACGCAAGGGAAAGCGTGGAGGGGTGAGGGAAATCACAGGGGGGCCGCCCGGCGCAGCAGGAGCCCCTGTCCCCCCAGGAAGGACGGTGTGGGTGGGAGAGGCCCGAGGACTGAGCTGGGGACTTGAGACAAGCTGGTCCCCACGTCATGCCTTTCCCTCAGCCACTTGTCCCTCGTCCCGGGTCTGTGTGGCCAGGAGGGGACGTCTGCGCACAGCGGAGGTGACGGGGTGTGAAACCAAGGGCTGGGGACCTAGTTGTTAGCCGCGATGGGCAGCCCCAGGGGAGCGGGGCAAGCAGCAGGACCACGAAGCTCTGCCTGCCTTGAAGGGGCCTCCCAGCGCACGCAGACCTGCACGCAGACCTCCGCAGTTCCATCGGACGATTAGAAACAGGCCGCAGGGCAGCCCGGGTGGCCCAGCGGCTTAGCGCCGCCTGCAGCCCAGGGCCTGATCCTGGAGACCCGGGATCGAGTCCCGCGTCGGGCTCCCTGCACGGAGCCTGCTTCTCCCTCTGTCTGTGTAATTTATAAATAAATAAAATATTAAAAAAAAAAAAACAAAAGAAAAGAGGCCACAGAAACATTCAGATAAAAACGGAGTTGGAAGCGAGATGCAAATGAGATGGGTTATTTTGTCTCTTGTTTAAGGAAGGGTAGATTTTAGAAAATGAAAGAAAAAAAATATTAGGCTCCCTCACCCCCATCACTGAATTCTATTTGTTAGAAAAAAGCACTGTTGTTACTTTAGTGAATCAGTTGTCCTCATGGGACTGAAATGCACGGTGCTGGGAGCCGGGCTCACACCCAGGCCCTTGCTCTGGGTAAAGGGAAATGTTGGCTCCAGGGGGTCCCGAACCACCTTCCTTGGCCCTATTTGTAGCTTTTCAAGTGGTGGGAGCGAAAGGGGGAGCAGGGGAGAGACAGAGGGACCTAGTCAGCGCTCGTTTTCCTTAGACATCCCCCGGAAACAGCCCGTCAGGAACGTGGAGACCGTGGCTCCCTTGCAGGTCGGGACTGTTTGCTTCTGATGGAAGAGTCGCTGCATTTCCGTTATGTCCATTGTGTTCTGTCTGTGGCCAGTGCCGGAGGCTCTTGGAGGGTCAGGCTTGGGGCGAAGTCATCCTTTCTTTAGCAGTCTGCAGACATTGTCAAGCCAACGTTTAGTATTTGTTACTGTTACTGATACTTTATTTTTTAATTTATTTTTAATTTAATTTTTTTAAAGATTTTATTTATTTATTCATGAGAAACACACACACAGAGAGAAAGAGACAGTCAGAGACACAGGCAGAGGGAGAAGCAGACTCCATGCACCGGGAGCCCGACGTGGGACTCGATCCCGGGTCTCTAGGATCACGCCCTGGGCCGAAGGCAAGTGCTAAACTGCTGAGCCACCCGGGCTGCCCTATTTTTTATTTTATTTTTAAAGATTTTATTTATTTGTTTGAGAGAGAAAGAGAGAGAGAGAGCATGAGCCGGGGGAGGGGCAGAGGGAGAGGGAGAAGCAGGCCCCCGCTGAGGGGGGGACCCTAACGCGGAGCGGGACCCCGGGGCCCGGGACATGACCTGAGTCGAAGGCAGACACTTAACCGCCTGAGCCTCCCAGGTGCCCCGGTTATTGCTGCTTCCCATTAATACATGCATCTCTAACAGCACGTCCACGCGGACAGTTTGGGGGCCCCATCTTACAGAGAAATAAACCGAGGTTCGGAGGATGCGACTGGGTTGTGTAGAATCACGACAGCCAACCCAACTAGTCAATGTGAGTTTGAATCCCATTTTGTCTAGTCCCAAAATCTGGGTTGTCATCGAGGACACTGGGAAGAACTTACTGTGGGATCGAATGGTAGGTGGCGGGTTCCAGAGCTGGAGTCTGGGCCTCAGCCTTGTAGCTCAGCCCCTGGGGAACCCTGGGTAACGTCCTCTACCCCTCGGGGCCTTGGCTTTCCCGTCTGTAAAATGGAAGTAACGGTACCAACGCCCAGGGTTACTGGAAGGAGCCAGTGACCGATCAGATAACGGGCCTGCCGCTGTAGCTGCCGTAAGATTTAGCTTCCTTCTGTCTCACGACCAACGTTTCTGCGTCGTCGGTCGAAGGCATACGGTGCACCCGTCTGATGGAAACCCCGTCCTCTGTCTGTAGCACGTACTTTGCAACATGCTTCAGCGGCTCCGTGGACTTGGATGGTTTCTGTTGACTTCTGAGGCCTTGTCTCTGGAATGGGGGAGAGAGAAAGCACTTCCCTCCTGGTGTTCCCAGGGCCTCCGGGCACCGTCACCACCCTCCACCCGCGTCGGAGCCACAACCGTCTCTCACCAGAGCCCCTAAACTGCTCTTGCTTCCCCGAAGCCTGGCACCTTTATTTCTCCCCCAGAAGCAAGCACGTCCCTCTAACATGGGGAGCAGAGGACACTCCTTCACCTGAGCTCCAGGAGCCTTCTGGCTCACTCGGGGGCAGACTCCAAGTGCTTCCCAAGGCCTTGGAGCCCCACACACGCTCCCTGCTGCAGCAGCTGGCTCTCTGATCACCTGTGACCACCTGCCACCGCCCCTTTCTCACGCCCCTTGGGTCACAGTGGCCTCCCGCTGCTCCTCAAAGGCGTTGTGCAGGTTCCAGTGCCTGCAGGGGGACGTGGGGGGCCTGAGTGCCACCAGCCGCCCCTGCCTGGATGTGCTTCTTGCAAAGATCCGTGTGCTTGCTTCCCCGTGTCCTTTGTGTCTTGGCTAAATGTGATGTCACCAGAAAAGCAGACCTCCAGGGAACCAGCACATCTACTTTCTAGCCGGCTGTGCTGCTTCTTACTGGAATGCGTCATCTTACCTTGTGTTTGGTTTGTACTTATGAGACTACCCTGCTCCGCGCCCCCCTGCTTCCCGTCTCCCTGATGAGCACTTGCCTCTCCAGTTGACCATCCTGTTCCGTCCTGACGCTCACACCGCAGCAGCGCTAAAGCCCTTCTTTACAAACAAAAAGACCTTTTCCTTAGATGGAATTATAGCTTCAAGGAGGTAGCAGAGAAGGTACAGAGTCAGGTGCACGCCCCAGGCCTTCACCCGCTCCAAGTGAGCATCCCAGGCACGCCTGGTAAGGCTTCAGCAGCTGCGTGTGAGTTCTAGGTGTGCGTGTGCAGGTGTGTGTGCAGGTGCAGGTGCGTGTGCAGGTGCAGGTGTGTGTGCAGGTGCAGGTACGGGTGCAGGTGCGCACAGTTTTGTCACATGCCTTGCAGAACCACCACCACGGTGAGATACTCCCCTGTAGGTGCTGCTCCCCTGGGGCTGCCGGATTGTCCACCTATAGCCACAGCCACCCTTCTCTCACCCTGTCGGGAGCCCCCCTCTCTACAGTAATCTCATTTCATGATTATCACATAAAATATGCTCTATGCGTTCTTTTGCGATTAGTCTTTTTCATCATGACTTCTAGGAGATTCATGCAAGTCACTTTGTATAAAATAGTTGTGGTTTTTTTTTTAAGATTTCTTGAGTAGGAGCCTGTGGTACGGATGTACAAAGCCTCTGATTCACACACCCCCGTAACTGTTACCCGGACCAATGCCAGCACCCTCGAGATGCCCTTTGCGTCTCCTTCCTGTCCCTGTACTTCTCTCCAAAATTAATATGTCAGTTGTGTTTGTTCTTTGAACTTCATTCATGAATGTATGATTCCACTTCTACAGAATGAACTCTTTTGGTTCTGGTTTCTTTTGCGTAGCGTTATGATAGTGAGATTTATCCGAATGGTTCATTTTCGTTGCTGTGTGATAGCACTACAATTTATTTATCCACTCCACTGTTAACGAGCATTTGAGTGACTACTTGCTTTTGGCTAACAGTAGCACTATGAATATTTTTTGCATAGAAAAAAATAAACGCTTTTGGGGGGAGGTACTTAGGAATTTATGTGTGTCATTGGTATATATTTCTCTTCAGATTTAGTAGATACTGCAGACAGATGTCCCAAATGGTCATACCAACTGATACCCTGAGCAGCAGCAGATGAGGGTTTTGGCTGTACCTTGCCGACACTTGACACGTCCGTCAACTATTTCTTGACCCTTTGAATGTGTTGAACCATCGCAGCACTGCTTGCACGGGTCAAGCTTCATGCTTTCAGCAGAATTGCTTTGTTTTCCTTTTGTACCTGTAGGAGATCGAAAGCTTTATATATTCTTTCTCCACCTTCAGATTGAAAGACTCATTTGGCTTTTGAAATTTCATTCAACAAACACCCAGGTACTAGGAGGCATTTTGGAGTTTGGAAAGATAGCTAGCCCACAGTGTCTGCCATCCAGAGACAATGTGGGTTTCTGAATCGGGACAAGTGCTACTGAGCTAGGGAACAGGAACAGGGAGCCTCCCACAAGCACTTCTTCTGACCTCCCAGGCTAATGGTGAGCCTCAGATATTTCCTTTCTTCCTGTCGAGAAAATCCTTCCTTTGAAGCATTTTCATTCTTCCGTAAATGGCCCTTACAGCCTTATCCAACGTTTTCTTCCCTCTAAACTGGTTTATTGATTCCAGCGAGACTCATTTAACTGTGAAATTTAGCTCCAGCGTTAAGAAGCATGAGAGTTGCCTGTTACTTACTTACGGTTGCTAAATTGTTTTTAAAATAAAGAGCTAGTCCAGGATGCCTGTTATTTCACAAGAAATTTCCTCTATGTATCCATCCAGCTTGTGTCTCCGTAAGTCTTGCAGACATGATACTATGTACTTGCAGCAGATTTCTCAGAAATACCAATATTGCTCCTTTCTAGAAATTTGGAACCATCCGGGCAGATCTGATTGAGCAGATGAGATTCAAACAGAGGCTGAAGGTGATCCAGACCCTGGAGGATACTACGAAACGGAACGTGGTAAGTTCTTTGCAAAATAGCTGTGGCCTTCTTGCTCCATGAAGTCCTGCTTGACAGACTGAGAGGACTTAAAAGAAGAAAATCAGGCACTTTCCCAATGTAATATCTTTTGAGATTGTGAAATCCATTGTGTCCACCTTCTTATAGGTCCGAACTATTGTGACAGAAACGTCCTTTACCATTGATGAGCTAGAAGAACTTTATGCTCTTTTCAAGGTGAGTTTCAAAGTAAATTCGTGTATATTCAGGAGAATAAAAGGGTTCACTTTAATATTTTAGTTAGTTCTAGATTCTTCTGTTAAATTGTTAACAGACAACATGAGTATCAATGTGTATAAATGTGTAGAACTGAGAGTATAAAAATGAAATGCTTAATATGAAAAATAAGCATACCCTCACAACTCAGTTGAAGCTGATATTTTAGCTTTGTTCCACTCCATAAAATATTTTAGCTGTCTTCTTGGACTTGACAAAAAAGGGTATTACTTTATAATACTCATTGGAACAATGGCAAGTGAGTCTTAAACGCTGCCTGAAATTATTGTAAATTGTTATTTTTTTTTAATATTAAGCTGTTTTAAAGCACCCCTAGAGCTCTTCTATATTAAGCTATAAAGCACCCCAAAAAAAGAAATATGTAGCTAGAATAAAAATAAAGCTGTTCCAATGTCTAAGGAAAAGCCTGATTGTTTAAACTTCAGTAGTTTTCATCCTATAACTCCGCCCATACCAGTCTTAATCCTGAATGACAAAACATTTATTAGTAAATAAAGCCAAGTAGGGGCACCTGGGTGGCTTCAGTGGTTAAGCATCTGCCTTTGGCTCAGGTCAGGATCCCGGGGTCCTGGGATCGAGTCCCGCATTGGGCTGCATCTCCCTCTGCCTGTGTCTCTGCCTGTCTTGGTGTCTCTCATGAATAAATAAGTAAAATCTTCCCAAAAAAATTAAAAAAAAAAAAAAAGCCAAGCAGATTTTTTTCTTCTGGAAAAAAATGCTTTTGTCTTAACTATCACGATCAACCTCATAGGTAAAAATGTGGCAATTAGCAGGACTTAATTTTTAAAAGAGGTCTTTTATGCTGAGACTAAGTTTATCCTGATTTCTGATTGGGTAGCTTCTTATATTTAGTTCCCTTTACTGCCAGAGCTGAACATGACTATTTGGAGGACTGCAAAGATAGCAGGAGGCACCAAAGGACAAACAAAGATCTGAGTTGAATACTAACAGGTCTTAGAATCAGAGGATGTGATAGCTGGGAATGTTTTTGCTAATACTCCCACGTGCTTGTAGGCTACTGCAGAGCACCAGCAACTTACGTGTTCTTGTGTCACTAGTGTTTACGCGAGCGTCTCTCCCTGGTAGGTACTCTGCACATGTGTGCTGCATACACAGGTAAATTAGTGATGGCTTACCCATCTAGTACAACCTGTGCATATGTCTGATGGGGGTACAAAGAGACTGAGCTTTCATTGCTGGTTAGTTAGTGATGCCCTGCGTGCAGCCCAGAAGCGTGATCAGCTGAGTGGACACCACCACCCCCACCAGCCTCCATTCGGCACTTGATGGCGAAGTCTTCATAGCGTGCCAGCCCATTCGTACTTCACTCATATGCTGTAACCAACTGTTCAGTGTAAGGTGGTTGTTCATAACAGAAGGGTCCCCCTTGGTTTCATAAAGGAAAAATACAATGATCCAAGAGATACCGTGGAACCCAAGATAAAAACTTCAGTTACAAGGATGCCTGGATGGCTCAGCGGGTGAGCGCCTGCGTTTGGCCCAGGGCGTGACCCCGGGGTCCCGGATTCGAGTCCCTCATCAGGCTCCCCACAGGGAGCCTGCTTCTCCCTCTGCCTGTGTCTCTGCCTCTCTCTCTCTCTCTGTGTCTCATGAATAAGTAAATAAAATCTTTAAAAAACCCTTCAGTTACAGACTCTCTTTTGAGTCTCCTGAACACTTTAATTGACTTCAAGTCACTTGAACAGACACTTACTGAGGCGTTAGTATGTGTCAGACACTCTGCCAGACTCTTTAGTCCTTTAAAAAGCCAGTTTCATGGGGTTTTCCTGCAGATATAAAGGAAAGATGCAGTCCTCTGCATCTTTCCAAGCAGCCCTTAAACTTGTCAAACCACCAAGCAACTATACTCAAAAAAAAAAAAAAAAAAAAAAAAAAAAAAAAGTTAAAACTCGGAAGGAAAAGGTGGAAAGGCTGCCCCCTTGAGGCACATTTGATGGAAAATGTAGTTCAGGGACTCTGCCCCAGTTTCTCTTGAACTCCCTAAATTAGTCCTTTGGTCCATTTTGGACGTCCGGGTGTCTGGTCCCCTTTTGGTGCAGTACGGGGCTTACCAGCGAACAGGCTTGTCTTTTCCGTGAAAGTGCCCGGACCCACATTCAAGGCTGGTTCCAGGTTAACCTGGATGCTGTAGTTGGGAGGAAATGCTCTGCACACCCTTCATCCACGGACCTAGCTCAGCTAAGGAGGCCCCTCCCAGGGACCCATCACCAACCCCGGCCTCCCTTCCCAGGGCTGCTGGGCGTCACCTTCGAGCTCAGTCCTTGCGGCCTCTCTGATCTCAGCCTCCCCTGCCTCCTGCCCCGACGTCCCTGCTCCGACCTCACCAGGCACAGCCAGGAATGCAGCCCCAAAGCCCTGGCGAACTCTGACCCGCTTCCTTTATTCTCCTGAGGCTGCACCCCAGAAACCTGGCTTTGGCTCTGCTCTCCACCTCTCCTCCTCCCTCCGTGCTTCCTGCCTACCCCCCTCCTCCCTCTTTCGGTTTATTGGCTATGATTCCCAGTAAACGATTGTGATAAAGCCATCTGGGCTTTGCTCCTTTCTCTAAGTGAGAACGAAAGTGAAACACCACACAGGCTGCTGGCTCCCCGCTTACACAAGTCCTAGGCAAGGGAAAAAGATCTGCTTCGAAAGTGCTATTTTTTTCTCTTGCAGTATTTGCACTTGCTGTAGTGAAATACTCAGACAATGCAAGAGGGAACAGTAAAAATGAAGTCCTCCTTTCCATGCCCCTCCCATCTCTCCCATCTACCATCCAGAGCTAAGTGTCGGGGGAGGGGTGTCCTTCTGGGCCTTTCTATGAGGAGTTTTATCTTGTGGTCTTCCTAGAGTGAGTGCAAACATCTACCAGAATCGATATGGCTTCATGACTAAGAGGCTGCCTTGCTTCCAAGGACAGAAGCAGGAAGCTTTTTGTTGTTTCCAGATCTCTGTTCTCGCCATGCTGGTTCCTACTCATAATTTTTCTCGGGCTATTTTCAGATGTGCTCAATAAGAACACCACGCGTTCGTAGCTTGAATAGTGTGACTATGATATTTATGTCATTTCAGTGACCAAGAGACAGGGGGTTTATGGGACGCTAAACTAGGAATTCAGAAACACCCCTGATGTCATCATGCTTCTGTTCTGAGTAACTGGTTGGATGACCTTGGAGGAGCCGCTCAGCTTCGGCTTCCTCACCCTCACCTAGAAAACAAGGTGGTCACATCGCCTAAATTACAGAGCCTTTTCAGGTTAACATTCTCTCTCTTTATTTTTTTTTAAATAAAGATTTTATTTATTTATTCATGAGAGAGGCAGAGACCCAGGCAGAGGTAGAAGCAGGCTCCCTGCGGGGACCCCGATGTGGGACTTGATCCCGGGACCCTGGGGTCACACCCTGCACCGAAGGCAGATGCTCAACCACAGAGCCACCCAGGCATCCTTTGGATTTGCATTCTACTTAATTTTTTTTTGATAAAAAACTTTTATTTATTTTCATGGGAGTTATTTTTTTGAGTGCTTTGTGAGTGTGTATGTGAGGGGAGAAAGCATGGGTGCGGTCAGGGATGGGGGGGTCCCTTCCTCCACCTACCTCCAGTAATCGAACTGGACCTTTCACGCCAGATGTGAGCTGCAGAGGTGGTTGCCATGGAGTTAGTGGGGTGGTCTGGGGGTGGGGTACAAGGAGCCCTGAAACTAGAACACCGCCCCAGGAGAGGCACACAGGTTGCCCGAAAGCCTTTTTCCCACTGTCGGTCGGGGCCTTTTCTTCCTGGCGTTTGCCAAGAGATTGCATCCGCAGTGACCTTCCTGTCCTTTCATTTTTCAGGCGGAGCATCTAACCAGCTGCTACTGGGGCGGGAGCAGCAACGCGCTGGACCGGCACGACCCCAGCCTGCCTTACCTGGAACAGTATCGCATTGACTTTGAGCAGTTCAAGGGCATGTTTGCTCTCCTCTTTCCCTGGGCCTGTGGGACTCACTCTGAAGTGCTGGCCTCCCGCCTATTCCAGTTACTAGATGAGAACGGAGATTCTCTGATAAACTTCCGAGAGTTTGTCTCCGGGCTAAGTAAGCACCTGATGTCGTTGCATGAGTTTGGAAGGGGACCCTGGGGCCGGAATACCTGCCCCTCTCCTCAGGGTCCTTAGAGCTGCCCTCAGGGCCCCAGCTGCCTCCAAAGATTGGGTTTGGAGGGCAGAGGAGCACATTGTAATGTTTGCAAACTGCTGGTGATGTTTTTTCTTTTAGTTCATGAGTATACTAAAGGATTAAAGCCTTGCCTTCTACATTCGTTAGTTCTCAGCACTAGTTAAAAGGCCTTCTCAGAGAATTTCCAGGACAATGAAATGCCAGCTTAAACACTGGAAACCACAGACTAGGATAACTTTACAAGGGCAAAATATGTGGGTGGGTTGTTTTTCTTTGACAAAAATTATATTTATATTATATTTCATAAAATTCTTTAAAAACATTTCATAATGGGCTGAAGAACCCACAACAGCTCTGCAGTCTAAATGGAGGTTTTAAAAAAATAATAATAATAAATAAATAAATAAATAAATAAATAAATAAATGGAGGTTTTCATCTCTCCATTTGGCTTGGAGGCAGGACCGTCCATCATGAGCAAGCCACCCCCACCCAAAAGCAGCTCCTGGTCTCTGCCTGCCAGCCTCTCTGACCGCTATCTCTGTGGCAGGACTGCCCTGTGTTCTTTTGAACTCTTGTGCCATTTATAATTGAGCAGAAGAGCCAAGGGGAGTAGAGCTTGGCCTGCCGGATGGGAGGTGATGGTCGTAGCAGATATTAGTCAGGCTGCCAGAATGAGAGAAGCAACACAAAACTGTTCGTTCCAGTTGTGCCAGTCTGTGACCTTGGGCCGCGTACTTTAAAACAGCATGCCCCCACCCCCCCCAGAAAAAACAGCATGCCCCAGGAATGATGAAGGGGTCAGGCACAGAGCCAACAACGATTCCAAAAAGTGCTCTAAGTCTTTTTTTTTTTTTTTTTTTTTTGCTCTAAGTCTTTAAGAAGAATTACTAGAAGGCTTAAAAGCCAGAGGAAGCTGATGGTTTTTTAAAAAGGAAAAGGGGTATAGATGCGGTGCTCTTAGGAAGGAAAAAAAGTATTTGTATAAAGCACTCACATATATGTTTATGGAGGGAGAAGGATGTGTGAGAACTAGCCCTTTTCTAAGTGCAGACGCTGTTTGGAAGCTTCAGAATTTATACTTTATCACTAAATCCACACAAAGCCATTAGAGGGGGATGTAATGATAGCTAACATTTCTTTTTTATTATTTTTTAAAATTTTTTCTGTTTTTTTTTTTCTTTTTTAAAGATTTTATTTATTCATGAGAGACACAGAGAGGCAGAGACACAGGCATTGGGAGAAGCAGGCTCCATGCTGGGATCCCGACCTGGGGCTCCATCCCAGGTCTTCAGGGTCACGCCCTGGGCTGAAGGCGGCGCTAAACCGCGGAGCCACCCCGGCTGCCCCATAGCTAACATTCCTACAGCATTTACTCCGCTCCAGGTGCTGCCCTAATGCTGTGTGTACATCGAGTTTGCCTAAAGCTCACAACTGCAAAGTTGCTGTTTGAACCCAGGCACTCCAGGGGCAGTATGTGCTGTTACTATCAGGCTTTATTACCCACCTGCTGACTCTTAGTATCTCCATTTGCAGTTAAAGAGATGAAAGCTCAGAAACGTTAAATAACTGGCTGGGACATTAGTTTTGAGGGAGTCAGTACTTAGTCTGTCATTGGACTGAGCGGCACAGTTAGTGCGTGCTGGGCCCAGGATTCGAACAAGGGCTGTCTGGGTTCGTCGCTCACCCTGTTCTCACTACTCTGTGCTGGGGATGGCAGGCAGGGTATTTTTTTAGGGAAGGAGGAGCTATCCATTTTTATTTACACAAGTAACACATAAAGTACCTTCCACCTTTTATTTTATTTATTTTTATTTATTTATATATTTTTTTTACCTTCCACCTTTTAAAAAAAAAAGTGAAACGATCCAAACAAGGCTAAAAATCCTTTGATCCTCTCTTAATCTTTTCTGCCCCCCAGGTAACTTATGGTCAGATGGGTGGCTGTCAAAAGGAGATTTTAAAAAATTATCTTTGGGGGAAAATTTTTTTTTAAATAATTAAAAAAATAAAAAATTACCTTTGGGCGAGAATAAGGAGGAGGAAAAAGAGACCGGTTCTGCATGTAGGAAGTCATAGAAATAAATATAAACATTTAATTTACTGAAGTTCAGTGATTCCAGTACGGAAAATGCTCTTCAAAATCTTCAAGAAAAGAGAGGAAAGTTTGCAGTCCGGGATCATGAAAAACACTGGGAAGGAGTATTTAGGCTTCTCTGAAAGCAGTCAGGTTGTTGAGCAAAGTCAGCCTCGCCCTGGATCCTGGGAGAAAGCTCAGAGCTGTCATCAGTCATGTGGGTCAATGACAGTTACGGAGACAGACAGACAGACAGACAGACGAAAAAGAGAAACTGTCCAGGCTTTAAAAAACTAAAAAATGAATCCTGGAAAAGATGGATCGGTAGTTTTCACGGCAATCCCCACAAAGTCCCGTCTAGAAATTCATGAACAGATGGTCTGTACGGAATGAGAAATGAGGGATTACTACCAGAGGCCCCGGGGGAGCTGTGTCTCCTTTCCCAGTCATGTTGCCGAAAGGCAGTCTCTAAAGATGTCATTGGTGTCACGATTCAGGTGGTTGTTGGACAGAACTCGTTATACATGGAAAAGGTGGGGGTATGGTTGGTGATTGGGTGACTGACTGAACCCTGGCCCCCCAAAACGGGCCGGTTAGGGAGTCAGTTTCAGTGAAGAGGTCTCTAGTACTTTGGGCTTAATATTTTACCTCGGATCATTTCTTCTTCTGCAAATGAGTTACCGTCAGGATCAAATGAAATATTTCACGTAGAGTTCCTGGACCGGTGCCTGACTTAATAAAGGGTTAGTTCCGATTGTTACTAGGATGACACTTCATCCCCCTCTGCTGGCCTCAGTCAGTAAACTGAAATCATAGAAAAAAGGGGAAGGCCTACTACCAGATGTGTGGGCTACACGAAGCTGGAAAAGAGCCAACACATTGGATGACAAAAATGAGATTAAAAAGATAGGATTGGCAAAAACGAATTGGTAAGGATAAACCAGAAATCCTAAGTTTTGAGAAATGATTATAAAAAGAAGCAGGGACACCTGGCTGGCTCAGTCTGCTGGAGCATGCAACTCTTGATCTCAAGGTTGTAAGTTTGAGCCCCAGGTTGAGTGTAGAGATTACTTAAAAATAAAAAAATCTTAAAAAAAAAAAAAAACCTAGGGTTTTGGCATATGGTATAGTGGGTTCAGGCATGGGATCTAGGGTTAGACACATCTGAATCCAAATCCTGGGCTTCCCACTTAGGAGCCTATGACCTTGAACACGGTCCTTACCACCAAGAAGCTCAACGTTCCTTAGCTGTAAAATTAGGATAATATTTATGTCCATCTCATGGAATTATTGTGAGAGAAAAGCGAACTACACATGTTAAGTAGTTGGCATAGGACTTCACACAGAGCAAGTCCTTAATAAATGTCATTATTTTTGTGATGAATATTAGTTGGTGTGCAAGCATCTGGGGGTTTAGTTAACCATGTGGTCAGAATGAAATCCCAGAGCGAGAGTGTAAACAATCGAACGCAGACTCAAGGCTGTCCTGGTAGAAGGATCTAGAATAACTCCACTGTTATCTGAAGTAGACAAGAGGCTCCTGGAACTCTCCAGAGAGATAGTGACGGTTGACACCTAAGGTAGATGTGAGTAAAAGCAGAGGCGTGTATAAACTTGCCTTGAAAAGATAATCTTGGGTGGGGGGAGGGGACAGGTGCGTTGTCCCCAAAATCTGAGGAGTTGTTGCATTGAGGCAACAGACCTATTCTGTTTGGCTTTTAAGAGTAGAATAAGGGGAAGAAGAGCGTTTCTAGATCTCTTTTTGAGTCGTGGACTCTGGGGTTTATTAAGGACTATGAACATGTTCTTCCCCACAAAATGACATACGCACACAGAGACAACATTTTACATTTTTGGGGCTTCCGGGACGTACTGAAGTTGAGATTGCAGGTTAAGGATCCTAAGACTAAAAAATTGCAGAAGAACTCTCAGTGTTTAAAGAACACATGGGTGGAATGAATGCCTCTGGTGGTGATAAGCTCCCTGTCCCTGAGAGTGTTCAAGCAGGTGCTAGACTCCTGATTTTCATGGATGAGGGGAAATGCCTACATTTAGCGGGACGTTGGACAAGACACCCCCTGATGTTCCTGCCAACCCAGATTCTATGATTCCTCTTTTTCCAAAGCTCATTAATCGTCAACTAGGTGCTCCGAGGCTAGATATTTACAGAGGATTTTCTGATTCCTAAAATACACATGGACTTCAAAGGGAAAAATAACAGAGTTCTTTGGATTGAAGTGACGGTGATACAGTGTCAGGTATAGTAGGATGAATTAAACTGGAGAGACATTTAAGAGACCCCAAAAAACAACCAAAAGGGATCTCTACGATGAGTAATTGGAAGCGATCACAAACCTATTTTAGGATTATTTCTGAATTCTGTTAGAGTGTTGAGACTCAGTCATATGGTTTTTCTTATTAATGCATTTATTATGTGCCGGGCACTGTTAGCACATTTAGTTCTCACAGTCCTCTGATCCTGATGTCAAGACCACCAGTAGAATCTTCTATTTATTATCTGGCCTTATATAGAGGAAACTGAGGTAGAGAGAGGTTAAGTCTCTGAAGGGCAGATAGTAAGGAAAAGGGGATTTGGTTCCAGAGCTCTTAGCCCAGATACGTCCTGGCCTGGGTGACCTTGTGTCCCCGATGTCTTGATTTCAATTTGCAAGAAGAAGACCTTCCAGGGGAGTGTTTAGCCTGGAGGGTTAGTACCACACACAGTACATTCCACATTGGTGCTTATGTGATTCTAGGTGCTGCGTGCCATGGGGACCTCACGGAGAAACTCAAACTCCTGTACAAAATGCACGTCCTGCCCGGTAAGTGAGCTCTCCTTTTTTTTTTTTTTTTTTTTTTGATTTACAAAATCATTCACTGGTCACTAGAGAAGAACTGAATAGTAATTACCTACGTAGCTTCCTGGCTCAGTATGTGCTTGATCCCGTGGTCGTTCACTTGTCCAAGGTAGGAGTTGTAATAGAAAAGAGCAGACCTTCTGCGAGAAGGAGAACAAATAGGATTTGGTAACTCATAGGATACGAGAGCATGAAAGAGAAGAGAGGACCCTGAGATTCTGAGTTTAGGAGATGTTTTTTGGTTAATATTTCATCCATTTAGGGATGCCTGTGGGGGCTCAGTGGTTGAGCATCTCCCTTGGGCTCAGGGCGTGACCCCTGGGGTCCCGGGATCGAGTCCCACATCGGGCTCCCTGCAGGGAGCCTGCTTCTCCCTCTGCCTGGGTCTCTGCCTCTCTCTGTGCCTCTCATGAATGGATAAATAAAATCTTTTTTAAAAAGATTTAATTTTATAGAGAGAGAGCACAATGGGGAGGGGAAATGCAGAGGGAGAGGAAGAAGCAGAAGCAGGCTCCCCGCTGAGCAGGTTGTCCCACGTGGGGCTCCATCCCAGGACGTGGGGCTCGATCCCAGCCACCCAGCCTCCCCTAGAAGGAGCCGTTTTCACACTGACAGAAACAAGTGGGAAAGGTGGAGCTCAGGTTTACAAAGGTTGCCCTATAAGCCGGGATATATCTAGCAAAAACTTTTTTAAAAATGGGGGATTGGCATTAAGGACAGACTCAGGGTAGATTGTACACTCGAGGATTAGCTTTAATTGCATATGGTTTCCTAGAATTTGGTTTGTGAAAGCAGCATTTCACAGTAAAATTTAGGAAAATCTCATAAAAAAAATCTCATGTAAAGGAACACTTTGGCGTGAGGTTGTTAAAAGGGAAGATTGAGTGAGCCCCCCACCTCCCAAAGGCTTTGGAGGCAGCAGGCGTTCAGGGCCCCTGGTGATGTGCCCCATGCCGCCTTCTTTTTTTTCTCTTTTAAGATTTTATTTATTTATTCATGAGAGAGACGAGAGAGAGAGAGAGAGAGAGGCAGGGACACAGGCAGAAGGAGAAGCAGGCTCCCTGTGGGGAGCCCCATGTGGGACTCGATCCCGGGACCCGGGTGTCAGGCCCTGAGCCCCCGGATGCCCCTCCGCTCCACCTTCTTACCTTCAGCGTCTCCCCGCCCCCCATGTCACCTCCGCTGAGTCCTGCTCTGCCGATGTAAGACGTCCCTCTCCGTCCCTCTCTAGAGCCATCCTCTGATCAAGATGAGCCAGATTCTGCGTTTGAAGCAACTCAGTACTTTTTTGAAGACATCACCCCGGAATGCACGCACGGTGAGTGGGTCTCCTCCCCAGGGGGCTTCTGCCACTGGAAGGAGTTGCCCCCAGGGCTAGTGAGGCGGACACGTGTACCGATCTGGTTCCCTAATGTGTGACTTTCTGTTCACACTGGTGAAGCCTGGCAGCCGACGATGGGGGCAGGTACTTCCCACTGGTGGAACCGTGGACACCGTGTCCCCCCGGGCTCAGAGAAATCATGGCCTGTGGAGCTACGTGTTTGGCTCTCGCCTCCCGGCCATAGTCAGACTCCTTAAGCACGTCGTCCTGTCATCACGCTGTTATCCAGAATCAGGACATTGAGGCCAGAGTCCTCCTGTGTCTGTCTTGCTCTGCAGCACGTGTCAGCAGACTTCGGCCCATGGACCTAAGGTGGCCCATGGTCTGTCTGTACAGCCCGTGAGCACAGAGGGCTTTTTACCTTCTTAAACATTTTTTTAGAAATCAGAAGTAGAATAATATCTCAAGACATGGGAAAATTGGATGAAATTTTAACTCGAGGGCCTATAAATAAGTTTTATTGCAACACAGCCAAGCTGTTCATTTATGCAGAGCCTCTGGCTGCTTCCAGGCTACAGTGCTAGAGTCAAGCACAGAGAGGCAGCACGGCCTGCAAAACCTAAGATACCTACTCCCTGGCCCTTTACCCCAAAACATTTCAGAAAAGGATCCACCTGTTTCAGAATGCTTTAGCAGCGTTCACGTACCAATGGCATGTAATAATCACTAAAAGTTGCTCTTTTAAAAATGTTTTTTCTAACTCCAAAATCACAATTGCTCTGTGTTGTAATCTTAAAAATATGGAGGTAATATGTAAAATAAGCCAGAGGTATCTTTAAATTTTGTAATACAAAAATAACGGTATCTTGAAATATTTTCTGTCCTTTTAATTTGTATAACATGTACTTATAATAATATGCAGGTATATATCATAAGACTGGGATCAAACTGCATAAACAATTTTGTATCCTACTTTTCTCACTTAAAATCCAGTGAGCACGTCACCCTGCCATTAAACATTCTCTGAAAACACGGTTTTTAAATAGCTGTATAATATCTATTGCACAAACTTACCATGTATTAAATGTTTTTTTAATGTCGGTCTCCTAAATCGTTTTCGATATTAGGAGGAGAAGAGCTTCTCGGTAACATAGAGTCACCAGTCACGCTGTGTCTTAAACGCTGCTGAGATTCACCTGATGCTAAATTCAGTGAGGGTCACTTATCTGGCAAACCAGCCACCTTTTGGGTGAGGGAAGAAGTTCTGGAATGCATTTTGGCAGCGGACAAACTGAATGGGAACGGGGAGCGGGGGCTGTAGACCTCTCCCTCTTGAAGTCCTCCTATGCCCTGCGATGTCCTGTTTTAAGAAAAAGGAAAACAGAAGTGGTTTCCTTAAAAAAAAAAAAAAAAGTGGTTTCCTTGACAGTCCTATTTCTGAAATGCCAAATTATGAATGTGAAGGAATTTTGTAGGATTTTTTTTTTGTTTCCTTTTATCAACATAGATTTCACTTTTTTTTTTTTTTTTTTTTTTTTTAAGTTCTTGATCTTTCGCAGGGCTTGAGAGCAAACCAGTCTCAGGTATGCAGAGCTAAGATGATAATGTCACAGAGAGGGTAGGGAGGGCCACATCATCGGGCCAACACTACCATGTTTTAAGCATGGAAGACCACGTGACATCGTTCCTTTCATGCCTAATTCTGGACTCAACCCCAGTTGTGAAAAGTAATTCTGGGGAGAAACCATGACCGAGAAATAGGGTTGTCCGATGAAATATGGAAGGCCTAGTAAAATCTGAATTTGAGATAAATAAAAAATCATTTGTTTAGCCCAAGTACATTCCATGTGATATTTAGGACTCTCTTATCCTAAAACGTGATTTTTTTATTTATCTCCAATTCAAACTTCACGGTGTGTACTGGGTTTTGTTATTTGCTTTATTTTGTTTGTTTTACTGACTCAGGCAGCCCGACCTAGAGGCTTTTCTGTTTTCTACTACAAATGCTAAATCTGTGAGTGTATTATATAACATTGCATTTTTTTTCGTCTGAATATTTCTTGGCAGTGGTTGGGTTGGATAGCAGACGGAAACACGGTGCGGACGACGGCTTCGTTACAGTGAGTCTGCAGCCAGACAGAGGTAAAGACGTCCTCCTCTGCATGTTTGCCTTACTGCAGGTGGAACACTGGTTTCTTGACATCCAAATGCTTAATTTCTTGACACTTGGATTTTAGGGAAGAGGGCAAATTCTCAAGAAAATCGTAATTATCTGAGACTCTGGACTCCAGAAAATAAATCCAAATCAAAGAATGCAAAGGATTTGCCGAAATTGAATCAGGTGAGTGTTTAACATTTCGGTCTATTCATTTCAAACCTTGAAGTTCTGTTTTCCAGTCATAGAAAGATGTAGAATAAGTACCCCTCAAAGATCGTGGAACTTGAGGTATCTAACTGGGACCTGTTTGCACGTTCTTGTGCATCAAAAATGTGCTCAGTCGTGAGAAGTCTGACCCCCTCAGAGAAAATGTGAAGCACAAAATAATCAGTTTTGAGAGATGATGCATTCTCATTTCAGTCATTAAAAATATCCTCAGATACTCAGAAGACAAGCTCGTGCTGTTTTCAAATCACTGTGTCCGGCTATAAAGATATCTAACACATTCTCCTTAAAATAAAGCTGAAATGTAATGAGGCAGATAAAACAATATAAATAATTACAACACAGGATGACAATGCTGAGTCTCCCAACAGGAGAGACGACACATCACGTGGGTGGGGAGCGGAAGGCCTTAATTCTGTCCAGGGACACCAGCAGATGTGACACGGGACAGGGGATTTGAGCTCACCTTGGGCTGAATACCGAAGTGTGTAGACATGAAATGAGACGAGGTCTGGGATTTACTTAAATAATAGTGAAAGGGAATATAAGGGAAGGGGGAAGAAATGTGTGGGAAATATCAGAAAGGGAGACAGAACGTAAAGACTGCTAACTCTGGGAAACGAACTAGGGGTGGTGGAAGGGGAGGAGGACGGGGGGTGGGAGTGAATGGGTGACGGGCACTGGGGGTTATTCTGTATGTTAGTAAATTGAACACCAATAAAAAATAAATTAAAAAAAAAAAAAACCTGAACAAAGGATCCCTAGGGGGCTCAGTGGTTGAGTGCCTGCCTTCGGCTCAGGGCATGACCCCAGGGTCCTGGGATCGAGTCCTGCATCAGGCTCCCTGCAGGGAGCCTGCTTCTCCCTCTGCCTGGGTCTCTGCCTCTCTCTCTCTGTGTGTCTCCTGAATAAATAAAATTTAAAAAAAAAAAAAAACCTAAACAAAGGCTAAAGGAGTTAGTGGAGGGACGCTTGGGCAGTTCAGTGGTTGAGTGCCTGCCTTTGGCCAGGGCGTGACCCCAGGGTCCCGGGATCGAGTCCCACGTCGGGCTCCCTGCATAGAGCCTGCTTCTCCCTCTGCCTGTGTCTCTGCCTCTCTCTCTCTTTCTCTCTCTGTCTCTCATGAATAAATAAGTAAAATCTTAAAAAAAAAAAAAAAAAAAAGAGTGGAGCAAGTGTCTGACAGTCATTCCAGACTCTGTGACAGGTACATGAAGATTCATTATTTCATTCTTTCTACTTTTATGGATGTTGGAAAAGTTTCCAAAAAAAAAAAAAAAAAAAAAAAAAAGCAAAAAAACCAAAAAACAAGAATAGACATGAGTTAAGAGGCTTTAACAACACGTGAGTTCATCCGACATATAGGACTTTTCGGGAGTCTTTGGGGAGCCGTAATAGTCGGTGGCTTTGCAGTCCGCGGCCTCCGCGCGCCCCTGAGGTCCCATCCTTGGTGTCTGCCCACGTCCCCCTGCAGGGCCAGTTCATCGAGCTGTGTAAGACGATGTACAACCTGTTCAGCGAAGACCCCAACGAGCAGGAGCTGTACCACGCCACGGCCGCGGTGACCAGCCTCCTGCTGGAGATCGGGGAGGTGGGCAAGCTCTTCGTGGCCCAGCCTGCGAAGGAGGGCGGGGGCGGCGGCGGCGGGGCCACCTGCCCCCCGGGCATCCCGGGCGTGCTCTTCCCCAAGAAGGGGCCCGGCCAGCCTTTCGCCGTGGAGCCCGCGGAGCCCGCGCCCGCCAGCCTGCCGGTCGAGGCCGAGGAGCACTCGCTGGGCGGGCAGATGGAGGACATTAAGCTGGAGGACTCGTCCCCCCGGGACAACGGGGCCTGCTCCTCCATGCTGATCTCCGACGACGACACCAAGGACGACAGCTCCATGTCCTCGTACTCGGTGCTGAGCGCCGGCTCCCACGAGGAGGACAAGCTGCACTGCGAGGACATCGGCGAGGACACGGTGCTGGTGCGCAGCGGCCAGGGCTCGGCGGCGCTGCCCCGGAGCGCCAGCCTGGACCGGGACTGGGCCATCACCTTCGAGCAGTTCCTGGCCTCCCTGCTCACGGAGCCGGCCCTGGTGAGGTACTTTGACAAGCCCGTGTGCATGATGGCCCGGATCACCAGCGCCAAGAACATCCGGCTGATGGGCAAGCCGCTCGCCTCGGCCAGCGACTACGAGATCTCGGCCATGTCGGGCTGACCCGCGCCTTCGGGCCGGGGCAGGAGGGCTGGGGCTGGCGGCTTGGTTGGTTGGGGTTTTTTTAACGTTCCGTGTGGGGGTTTCTTTCTTCCTTGTAAATTAAATATTTATTAGCACCTGGCTTGACGCCTAGTGTTTTCATAATGCGATACAATGAAAACTGTCGGAGACACATCTCAACACCTCGCCGTAGGTACAGCTGTCTTGGGGGGGCGGGATTTACCAGAATACAATTTATTCAATGAATTCCAAAAAAAAAAAAAAATCTGTCCGTGATATGTGTGTATTTTAACTCCTTAATCTTGCTGTTGGGCTGTATACATGGTTTTAAAAATAGTGCTGTTTAACGCTCAATAAGGCGACAGCCCTTTGTGTATTTGGGCTTTCTAAATGAAACTAGACCCGCAAGGAAAATGAAATGCCATGAATGTCCCAAAAGGAAAAAGCATTGTCAGGAGAGGGAACTCGTATGCCATTTTAGGGAGCATTCAGAAATATTTTTTAAGATTTGAAATATATTTCATAAAAGACCTCTATTCAAAAATCATTTCAACAGATGTTTCCTTTCAAGGAGAAAACACTTGAGTTTCTAAACAACTGTGGAAGCGTAAGTGATTTTTACATGATGCCACAACAACACTTCTATTTGATCAATTCAGACCAATACCAGGCTGATTTTGCATTAAGAAGCTCTTCTGGTTATTTAAGTCAGTTGACCAGAATTCAGGGAAAATGAACAGTCTCTTGTTACGAAGAATCTGAAAATGATAACAAAGATGACGGAAGGCTCGGGGAATTTTTTTTTTTTTTTTGAAAGAGTAAATGTACTGACGCTTCTGATCCTGGATCTTCAGCTTCTTGTTACTCATTGCCAATAAAGCAAAAACTAAAACAATAAACTTTACCATTTCTATACTCTACATAGATTCAAGAAAAGTTATACCATGTATTGCATATGATCATCTTTCCAGTTAAGTCAATGTAAAGTAGAGATCATGTAAACTGTAAAAAATATCTGCAAGATAACGTACCTGAATGTTTTAAAGCAGAACTTGTCACTTTATTAAAAGAATGATATGCTCTATCTATTTCCTGAAGGGATGTGGAAAAGAAGACTATAGCGCACCTGCACTTTGGATTCTTGCTTTTTTTAATCATTATTATTTTGTTACTTTTACAGTTTTGCCTTTTACAGACGTTGAAGGGTCTTCTCCTTCTTGTTCAATCACCATCATGGTCACATTTCTGTCGCTTGTTCGGTGTTCCTTTCGACACATTCCTTTATGAGGCATTGTGTTTTTTATTTTAGCTCTTGCTGCTGTTTTTTACTTTTGTTTACAGAATGATTTTTAAACTGTCCAATGAAGTAGTGTTAACCTCAAGTAGGACAAATGTGAACAAATAAAGTACATCAGATATTCAGATATACGGCTTTTATCTGAGTTCCTGCCTAAAGGCGATAATGGGATTCTTTGGACAACGTCGCAGGGCGGGGGAGGGGGGGGATTATATTTAGGCAACCATTTTTGACTAAGGAAGCCAACACTTGCAGGCAAATATTTTGAGATAGGAAATACAATGTGTAGTGATGTGTGTGTGAATGGGTGTATTTAAAATAAGGAAGAAAGGCTTATCGGTCATCTAATTATTTAGCTTATCCTGCAGAAATGATAAAAGGCTGAAAATCCCTCTGTTTCATGCTCAGTAGTACACTGTAGCACCATCTGGTGCGTATCTGGTTGAGTAACCGTTGATTCGATTTCACTTTAAGATGGTTCTACATCATTCCATCGTGTGTTTCTGTCTGTAAAGTCACCTCGGGGCACCTCAAGAAATAACTGTAAAGGCTGACACTCCTGCCCAGCCCTGCCTTGCCACACTCAAGGATGGATTCGGGAGGGGAATGAGCATGCCTTTAGACGTGCTGTCCTGGGGATCCCTGGGGGGCTCAGCGGTTGAGCGCCTGCCTTCTGCCCAGGGCGTGATCCTGGGGTCCCGGGATTGAGTCCCCCGTCGGGCTCCCTGCATGGAGCCTGCTTCTCCCTCTGCCTGTGTCTCTGCCTCTTTCTCTCTCTCCTGTCTCTTACGAATAATAAAATCTTTAAAAAAATAAAAAATAAATGTGTTGCCCTAGATAAACAAGAAGGGTCAGAATTTTCCGTGATCACTCCGAAAGGGACTTTGAACAGCGTGTCCCCCTGAAGGCAGATGTCTCTGTTGATGCCCCCATCTCTTCAGACACATCAGAGGGCCTCACTCAGGGATATTACTGCACAATGGCCAGCTTCAGCCTGTTGGCTTCTACAGGCTACCTGGGGAGGAGCCCCGAGGCTTCGAGTTGGTTATTTATGGCCTAATGGTCCGGGAGACAGGCCTGCCAGCCCATCCTCCTTGGCCTCCAGAAGGCCATCGAGTGCATCTCAGGAGCATTTTCTGAAAAAAGATTAAAGTTCCTGTCTTGCTTTTAGTGGTTTGTGTTACGTCTTTTTAGTATCTCCGTGGATTCTTCTCTTTATTTCCGTTGACTGTGGCTCACTCTCTCTGAATGGTCCCTTTGGGTCGAGCTCTGTGAGCATTCGGTTCCCAGGCTAATCGTCACTACACGGCATGGATGGTGGCTCTTGTGGAGCATCAGGACGGCCTTGAGCTGGCAGCCGGTGGGCTCCTAGCTGCAGAGCACGGGGCTTGGCCTCCGTAGAGCTTACATGTGAGAACGCAGACAGAGCTGGTGCTGGGGAAGGAAGAAACCACACGGAGCCTGGGTGCCAGGGAGGTGGCTGAGCCAAGGCCATCCATCCAGCATGACTCCAAGTCTGGTTCTGGATAAGAGGGAGACCACGTGGAAATGCCCCAAAGGAGGCCAGGTCGGGAGAAGGCTCATGTGCCAGCCGTCTCAGCTCCCCCGGGGGATGCAGGCTGGGAACTCGGGAACCCTGGCGGGGGCAGCTGGCCGACAGGGTGTCCTGTCGCAGCCCTAGGACAGGCAGCTGGGCTTCTCTTCACTTTTCTGACCGCAGAGACCCAGTAGCAGCCACCCAGTCCTGGGCAGGCCTCTGCCTCCAACGTTAGACCTCCAGGGGGTCTAACCTTAGAGCACTTGAGCTCTTGAATCTAACAGAGTGGAGCGCACCGGGAGTGTTGAAACTGCCTTGCTGGGGGGCCTGGGGAGGGGGGGCTCGTGGGGGGGGCTCGTTGGGGGTCCGTGGGTCCAGCGTGCTCTCCCGCCCCCCCCCCCCGAGGCTCTTCTGCTGCACTGTCCACTGCCAACCTGCGAAGAGCAGCCGCCGTGGGGGGCACAGAGCATTTCACAGGGTTTGTGCCTTCAGGTGACCTGTAATGTTTAGGGCCCTGCGCCTTTTTGTCGAACACGTTCCTGACAGTCTAGTCCTTTAAGGGACAGCTTAGGGAGCCACACAAAGGAGTTGACAGATGGGCGCGGCGGGACCCCGAGGGCGAGGGCGCGGCCAGTTCTCTGCCTGGGGCGGTGCCTGGCGGGCTGGGGGCTCCAGGGGCCAGGCCTGGGATGCTCAGCCCCCGCCCCGCGCCCGCGCCCGCCGCCCCCTCCCCTCCTGCGCAGGACGCCCCGCTCCGAAGCCCCGCCCCGGAGCCCTGGCAGGGCGGTGGGAGCCCCCCGGGAGGCCCAGGCCCGGGCACGGACGTCAGGCTCCGCGGGGGGCCCGGGGGCGGCGGGGCTCGGGCTCCGCGGGGGGGGCGGGCGGCCAGCGTCCCCCTCCCCCTGCTTGCGCGCGCGCTCTCTCTCTCTCTCTCTCTCTCTAATAAATATCTACAAACTGCTGATGACTCGGAGCCTGCTAGTGACCACCTGGGAGGGGCGCAGCAGGCCCGGCGGGGGGGGGGGGGGCGGGGCGGGGCAGGAACTCCCCGGGGACTCACGACACTCGGTCTGCCCTGGCCCCGCGCTGCTATACGGCCCCGGCTGCGGCTTCGGCTGCGGCCCACCCCGCACACCTGCCCCCCGCACACCTGCCCCCACCGCACACCCCGCGCACCCTGCACACGCCGCATCCCCGCAGCCGGCACCCCCCGCACACCCACGCCCCGCACACTCCGCACCCCGCACACCTGCCCCCCGCACACCCGCACACCCCGCGCACCCCGCACACCTGCCCCCACCGCACACCCCGCGCACCCTGCACACCCCGCAACCCCGCACCCCGCCCAGCCCAGTGCTGGAAGCAGGCGCAGGCCCCAGACCCCGTCGCGGGAGCCGCAGCCTGTGTGCGGAGCAGCGCTCCCCCACCCCGCCTCCCCCACCCCCGGCCCGCCCTGTGTCACGGCCCCGCCTGGTTCCCCGAGTCCCGCCCGCGCTCCCAGGTCGGCAGCCCCAGCCGCAGCCCTGCCCCGGGGGCGCGGGCACACGGGGGCTTCGGCGCTCCTGCCGGTGGGGGCTGCGCCAAGGCCCCCAAGCCCGCGCCGTGACCTTGCGGCTTCTCCTGCCCCGCACGCGGCTCCTGGCCCCGCAGCCCGCGCCCTGCGCCCTCCCTAGGCTCCCCTCGGCGCTGCCTCCCGGGGCTCCCGGACCCCCGCCCCTCCTCCCCCACCTGCCGGCCGCGCATGCGCCCCGCTCCCCAAGGCGGGAGGGAGGCGTTCGGAGCACCTGTCGGCTGCGGGGTGGGGTGGGGGGTGGGGGGCTCCTTACACCACACCTGGGCTCCCACCTCTCCCACGAGCCCCGGATGCCGCTCCCCAAGCCCTTCCCAGGTCCCTAATCCAAGCTTCCTTTAAAAAAAGAAAAAAGAACTTATTTATTTATTCCTGAGACCCAGAGAGACAGTGGAGGGGGGGGGGGGGTGGCGCAGGGACACAGGCAGAGGGAGAAGCAGGCTCCATGCAGGGAGCCCCACATGGGACTCGATCTCGGGTCTCCAGGATCACACCCTGGGCCGAAGGTGGTGCTAAACCACTGAGCCACTTGGGCTGCCCTCCATTGTTTTTTCTAAATACCTTTTAATCTGGGTTCCTCTGTCTCTTGCCAGTTATGCAATCAGTCTAGCTTTGTACTTGTCTATAGGCCCAAGAGGGTCGTCGTTTTTAAAGGTTTTATTTATTTGAGAGTGGGCATGAGCAGGGGGAGGGGCAGAGGGAGAGGGAGAAGCAGGCTCCCCAGCTGAGCAGGGATCCCAACACGGGGCTCCATCTCAGGACCCTGGGACGGTGACCTGAGCCACAGGCATAGGTGTAACCCACTGAGCAACCCAGGCGCCCTGGTCCAAGGTGTTTTTATGAAGCTCATATTAATATTTGATCTATCCTCATCACTCTATACTTTTTTTTTTAAAAAAAGGTTATCCTTAAACAAAAGTAGCTATCCCAACGACCTACCCTATGACAAGAGTAGCTCTATTGCTTTATACTTATAAGAACAGAGCATGCTCAGTCTGTGGTGGATCAAGCAGGTCCTCAGCAGGTTGCTTTTCTTGACCCCTTTCCACAGTACCTGCCCATCAACTTTTACGCCCCAACTTGGTACCCAAAAGGGGGACTCAGAGGTTGATGCTGTGATGAAAGACCACATTTGGATGGATAGCCTCTTTCCAGTGCAAATTCCCTTAATTGGGTCTGTTTCTTTGAATAACTGGAAGGCAGTCATTCAAAAGAGCCCTTTGGCTATTGGTCAGGCCAGGCATGACATAGCAACTCCTGCAATCGCTGGCAAGCAAGAAAAAAAAAGATCAAGTCTCTGAGTTCATGGTGCCACACATTCATACGTGTATATTCATGCTTGTGGCAAGTGTCTCAAAGAACAAAGACCCCGGGATTGTGGCTGCCCTATTTTCCTGCCTCTAGTCTCCCTCCACACCCTCCAGTTACTCTTTTAAGTCGCTGTTACATGATCTTTGTAAAACTTCCATGTAATCATGTTCTGCTCCTGTCCCAACTTCCTACAGAAAAATAAACAGGCAGGAACGGTTATGAGCAGCCACCACCTGTATATGTACAGACTAATTTCTCAACACTGGCGTGTCCTCTGAGAGGAGCAGAACCTGGGGTGTAAGAAGCATTACAGCTTATCCATCTTCCCCACTGGCTGATTTGGGCACATCATTTACAGCATTCTCTGTCACGGTGTCAAAATCTGTGAGCCACGTGTGCTATTTTATATTTTAACCTCTCCCTCAACTCCTGTGGCCAATTTTTGGGTCTGGGGGAGATTTTGTAAAGGACGGTGTTGACTCTTGAAGTTTTGGAAGTGAAAGGGATCTTGGTATAAAACAGAATGTGGTCAACATGACTTTCAGCAGCAGCCAAAAGGTCGGAGGGTCAGATATGTGGACATTACTGTTGTATAAATGGAGACACCAGGTATTCCCAGTGTGATACATCACAGTACCTCGTCTCATCATGAGAAGTAAAGAACTGTGCCTCTGAGCAAGGAAAAAAATAGAGAATTCACTGGGTCCTTCCCGAGACAAGTCAAAGAAGTGCTCATTGAAGCCGAGGAGAGATGTGAAAGAGTTCATGTAAAAAATTAAGAGCACAAAATGTTTCGGGGTGGGGCACTGGGTGACTTCCTCGTAGCCGGTCCCATAAAGAAGAAGATGCACCATGCGACTAGGGCATTTGTAAATGCCTCCTGCGGTGGAGCTGCCCACGTATGGCGACTTCCTGGAAGACTTAAGCAAAGTATAAAATTGTAAACTCCTCTGAAAACGATGTATTCTGTGAAGTAGCTTTAATGACACACACGGGTTGACAGGGAGCTTTCAGAATCTCCGTTGGAATTCCTCTTCTTTCTGAACAGGGTAGAACAAAAGGGAGGGTTTTTGTGGAGCAAATCATCTCCCTGGTGGCTTGGCCAGGTTCGGGGGTTGCTGTGAAGAGAATGATGGCTGGAGGTCCTCAGGCTGCAGACTCTTTTGCCACCAACTCTCGTCCACCACTGCTCAGTCTAGAGCCCCGTGTAGACAGTGCTGGCTTGCGCAGTGACAAGGCCAGGAAAAGATTCCCGCAAACTCTCCGGAAGATTACAGATCCACACGTTTCTCTAGCAAAATGTTTTCCATGTGCTGAGATTTCTTGAAAAATGACACTTGGTGGAAAGACTTGTCACTGCACAGCCTTCTACTTTGTTAAATTTAAACTCTCCGGCGGCCTGGGTGGCTCAGCGGTTTAGCACCTGCCTTCGGCCCAGGGCGAGATCCTGGAGACCCGGGATCGAGTCCCACATTGGGCTCCCTGCATGGAGCCTGCTTCTCCTTCCGCCTGTATCTCTGCCTCTCTCTCTCTCTCTGTGTCTCTCATGAATAAGTAAATAAAATATTTAAAAAAATATAAATAAATAAACTCTCCCTACCCTATAAGAAGCCTCCGATGAACATTAGTACATCTGCACGAACATCACGTAATACTCAATTATTTTGTTTGCTTCTTACACACAAGTCACACGCAGATGCAACAATTGAACACGAATACCCAACTTGAACAACAGAAAGTCATGTGGAAAGAAAGTTTTCCTTTATTAGCACCTCAACTTCTACTTCCTACAAGGAGGTAAGCACTATTGATAGCTTAAAGCTTATTTGTTCTATGAATTTATATACATATCTATGCATGTGCATTTTTTTAAAAAAGGAAAATGAGATCAAATTAAAAGTTATTCTGTGATTCCTTTTTTTTCACTAAGTATCAGAAACAGCTTTTCATGTTGGAATGTGTAGATCTACCTCCTTTATTTTCATGGCAGCACAATATTTCATAGAAAAGGAACGTCCCATACCACACGCCTACCTTTCCCCTCCTAGTTGACGGACTTTCACTATGGTAGAGTCTTCTTGTTATAAACCCTGTGGGAGCGAATATCATTGTAAAGACATCTGGGTCATATATAAAAATATTTCTTTGGGACAAAATCGAAGGAGTAAGCTGCCCATTGAAAATTGTAACAAATATCGCCAAAACACCTTTCAAAATAATCTACTTGTGGGATCCCTGGGTGGCTCAGTGGTTTAACGCCTGCCTTCAGCCCAAGGCCTGATCCTGGAGTCCCGGGATCGGGTCCCGCGTTGGGCTCCCTGCATGGAGCCTGCTTCTCCCTCTGCCTGTGTCTCTGCCTCTCTATCTCTGTGTCTCTCATGAATGAATAAATGGAGTCTTTAAAAAATAATAATAGCAATCTACTTGCTCACACTCCCATTGACAGCCAGGGCTCTCTTCTCACGTGCCTTCACCAACATTTGAAGATAACAACCTTGTAGCTTGTATTAATCTGATCAGTGAAAGATATTTCAAGTTTAATTATTCTCAGAATGGGGCTCTTGAATATTTCCTGAAATGTTCACTAGCCCTTTAGATGTCTTCTGGATTTGTCATCCCACTTTGGTGGCTTGCGTTCTACACGGTGTGTAATTTCCATGAGGTCGGATCTGTTTGATCTGCAGATATGGTTTCTGGTTTTGTTTCTCTGCGTCTCACGTGCCGCTCATTATGCAACAACAGGAGGCTGAAATGAAAGACAGGGAGCGGAAGCAGGGTGGGAAGCATAATGAGTGGCTCCACCTCCTGGGAAGGCTGCCGGCTCTCCGGAGCCAGAGGGGGTTTTAATCGGCGTCCGTGAGAGCCGCTGTCCTTGCCGCAGAGCGCACTGGACACACGGCCTCCAGTGACACCTGCGCGTTTGTATCCGGCGTGGGCTAGTGGTGTCTGCTGGGTCGCTTCCCACTGGAGAGTAGTGTCAGGCTAAAGACCGTTCCCTGTGCCGGGCCTCAAGACCCACATTTAATAAATTCTGGTTAGGGCAGCCCCGGTGGTTCAGCGGTTTAGGGCCGCCTTCAGCCCAGGGTGTGATCCTGGAGCCCGGGATCGAGTCCCACAGCGGGCTCCCTGCATGGAGCCTGCTTCTCCCTTTGCCTGTGTCTCTGCCTCTCTCTCTCTCTCTCTGTGACTCTCATAAATAAATAAATAAAATCTTTAAAAAATAAAAAAATAATAATAAATTCTGGTTAAAGTCTCACTTCTCTGGTCAAAACTAAAAGGATGTGTTTCCCATCAACACTCAAGACATTTAGGGCCGAAAAGGAGAGTGGAGCCTTAAATCCAAGTGTGAGTGACCCGAGAGTATCAACATGAAGAGCTTGACAGGTGCCAAGTGACTAGACTCAGTTTCAGGCTCCACGGGAGCCGGGGGGCCGGGGGAGGAGGACGGCCTGGAGAAGACAGCACGCCCTCCAGGACGCCAGCGTCACCCAGCACGGAACAGTCGGCGGCATTTTATTCGTGCTTAACGTGTCATGTCCTCTTGGGTTCACGGCCTTAAACTGGCTGAGTTTCCCTTTCAGCCCTGCCAATGCCAGCCGGTCCCACGGGCCGCCCAGGCCACCCTGCAGCCACCAGGAGCTGGCGTGCCACACAGCCGGCCTCCCCCGAGCGTCATAAGTTCAGGACACGGTGGGTGGGAGCCCATCTGCTGCCCCAAACCATGACTCCGGGCGGCCCCGGGGAGCTCAGCGGTTGAGCATCTCCCTTAGGCCCAGGCCGTGACCCCGGGGGGCTGGGATCGAGCCCCGCATCGGGCTTCCTGCATGGAGCCTGCTTCTCCCTCTGTCTGGGTCTCTCTCTCTCTCCCTCTGTGTGTGTCTCCCATGAATAAATAAATAAAATCTTAAAAAAAAAAAATGTACTCCAGTCGCGTACCCAGCACGAGCTAGCACGGGCGACGCTTCGACCTTCCGTGTGTCCCAGGTCACTGCCTTCCGTGGCACACATTTTCCCTTCTCTGCAAAGGAGACAACCCCAGCTGCTCTTATGGAAGCTCCTTCCAAAACAGGAACAATCTGAAGAAACTGAAACAAAGGTCAAGATGAAAAATCTGAAGAAACTGAGACAAAGGTCAGGTGGAGCGGGGCCCTGCGACAGCCGGTTAAGGAGTGCAAGGTGCTCCTTTTAAAGTGCCGAAGCCTCGGGCCGCTGGCCCAGGCCGCGGAGCTGGTGAGCCGAGCCCGCTGGGCCCGCGATGGAAGTTGCCAGAGCCGCCGGGGGCCGGGGGGCCGGGGGGCAGCACCAGCACGAGCGGGCCGGCTGCTCCCCGGGCGCGGGCCGGGCGACAGGGAGAGGACCGCGTGGGGACGCAGGGCTGGAGAGCAGCGGGCGGAGGCGCGGCCCACGAGGGCTCCCTCCCCATGCCGAGGCCCCGACGGGAGCCAGGCAGCCGGGGCCCTGGGCAAAGGGGGCCCCAGTGCGGGGTCTGCGCCCCAGGGACTGCCGGGGCAGGAGTGGCCGAGGCGGGGGCAGATGGGGAGCCACGTCCCACGGGAGAAGACATCCTCCCGGCCTCTGCCCCTTCCAGGCTGAGCCCTGGTCGCTGTCCTCCCGGCCCGGCTGCCGCTGCCATTCAGATTCCTGTGAGGAGAGAGCTACCGGCCCTTCGGTGACCCCCGGTGTCTGAGAGGAAGAGGGGAGAAGGTTCAGGAAAACCACTAGAGGAGCTACCGTGTGCGCAGCCTCCTCCCCTGACACTCGTCCTTCCTCTGCCTGTATTTAAAAATACGTATTATTGGGGCCCCCCGGGGTGGCTTGGCTGTGGAGCACCTGCCTTCAGCCCAGGGTGTAACCCCGGGGTCCCGGGATCGAGTCCCGCGTCAGGCTCCCCGAGTGGAGCCTGCTTCTCCCTCTGCCTGGGTCTCTGCCTCTCTCTCTGTGTCTCTCAGGAATAAGTAAATAAACTCTTTTAAACAAATACGTTATTGAGTGTAATGCTGCCTGAAATGCCATGACTCAGAGAGCCATTTGCGTCCAGTACCGGCCTCAGACGTGAGCACCTGGTGACCTGGCCTGGGCCTCACGCTTTGTGGGGCCTGCCTGGCCCGCCCTCTCAGGCTGCGCAGCCCCCCACTAGCGCCCCAGGAGGAGCACGGACACCGGCCAGTGGGGCTGCAGCGTACGCTCAGCGTCTGGCCCACAGTCCAGGCCGAGGCCCCTCATTCCCGGCCCACACAGCCCTGAGCCCCGGACGGCGCCCTGCAGGCCTTCGGCCCATCCTCCTGGGAGCAGGTCCAGGGATCCTAGTCGTGGGCGTCGTGGAGCAGAAGAGCGCCTATGAGCTGCCTGTTGGGGGGGTTGTTAATGGAGCTTGTACGTATGAGTTGGGGGCACCATAGCATGTGCACAAGGCCACTGCTAGTGAGATACGGGGTGGGGGGGTGATAGAAGCCCGATGTGGGACTCGAACCCAGGACCCCGGGGTCACGCCCTGAGCCCAAGGCAGATGGTCCACCACTGAGCCCCCCAGGCGCCCCTATAATGGAAATTTAAACCTCTCTGCTGCTTTTTACTATTTACAGTAAAAAAAAAATCCCTGTTTGTTTTTAACTGGCAGCAAAAATTGCCCCATTTGTACAAATGACATCAAGTTATGACCGCAGAATATAGTATGGTCAAATTGCTTTCATATGGATTTTGATTTAGGACGCTTCATATATTCAAACAAAAAATTCAACGAATGCATGTAAAAGGACATGCTTTATTGATTCGGATCAGTTGATGTCCTTCGGGGTTTCCAGTAGAAATCATTTGTTTGAATTCAGATAAACTATTTTAGGTTCAAAGATATCAGTCTATTTTCATTTTTGTAATTTAATAATGACTTTCTAACACCCGAAAGGTAAAGCAGCTGCCCACCCTTCTGTACTCTGCTTCAAGAACGTCATTGAGGACACCTGCTTCTTGGTAAGATGGGCTAGCTTGGGTCAGACCAACTCTATTGCAAGAACAAGTGGAGAAGCTGGGTGAAATACCAAAAACCAAAAAACAAAACAAAAACAAATGAATGAAGACAGCAATGGAGGCAGCTAGGACTGCAGGGACCTACTGCTCATGCTCTCTCTTTCTCTCTCAAATCTTAAAAGAAAAAAAAGGAAGGAAAATCCCACCACTGCTCTGTTTTCCCCCTTAAGGAATCTGTCCGTCACTTATCAGTGGAGGATCAAGAGGCCGAGAGGCCAAGCAAAATGAGGTGGCAAAGAGGAAAGGTGCTGAATAAAGCACTCAGTAGTCTCCTGAGGCTGGAGAGACAAAATGGGGGTGCAGGCATGACACAGCAACAAGGACATGAGGACCCCAAATTCTGGAGACAATATTAGCAAAGACAAGTAAAGTCTATGTTGTGTGCTGCTCACTGCTAAGAAGCCCAGGACCAAGAGGTTAAGAAGCTGAGCAGAACATCAGGCATGCTCACGGAGCAGGGACACGAAAACCAGGAAGCTCGAGTAGACATCCCAAAAGGATTTTTTTTTTAGATTGATTTTATTTATTTATTTATTTATTTATTTATTTATTTATTTATTTATTTATTTAGTATTCAAGTGGGCAGGGGGAGAGACCCCCAAGCAGACCCTGCACCCCACCCCACCCTGATGCTGGCCTGATTCCAGGACACCAAGATCACATCCGGAGCTGACATCCAGAATCGGACACCCAACCAACTGAGCCAGCCAGGTGCCCCTCCAGAAGGATCTTCAAACCTCGACCCTGTTGCTGCACCATTGGTAGCATGGGTATCACGGCCTCCCGCTCGCCATCCTCCCCGATGATATTCAGAAACAGGTGGACAGCTGCGGGGGCCGCGGGGTCCTCGGGGGCCTCCTGCTCTCGGTCGGGCCAGTGGTGGCTCCCCGCGGCCAGAGGCGGTCACAGCCCTGGAGGGGAGCCTTCTGCAGGGTCCTGGGAAGACAGGCAGGGTGCACGGTGCTCTCGCAGCCCCCTCCGCGGCCCAGGCCCGCGGCCTGCTCCCTCCTGTCTGCCTGGCCCAGGCCCACGGCCTGCTCCTGCAGCCCCCTCTGCAGCCCAGGCCTGTGGCCCGCTCCCTCCTGTCTGCACAGCCCAGGCCTGCCGCCCACTCCCTCAGCCCCCTCCGTGGCCCAGGCCCGCGGCCCACCCCTCCCAGCTGTCTGCATGGCTCAGGCCCGCCACCTGCTCCCACCTGGCTGTCTACGCAGCCTCACTGTCCTTCCTTCCCTGCGTAGTTGCACAGGAGGGTCTTCGCCAGCAGCCGCTTGCCCGCCTCCACCTGTGGCGACAATAGTTAGGGCCTCCGCGCAGTGTAGGCCGTAGCCTGACATGCGAGTCATTCCTGACCTTGCAACCACCTGGCGAGGTGGGTGTTTATCAGTCCCACGTGACAAAAGGCAAAGGTAAGGCGTGTTGCCCGTCCCGTGTAGTAGGCGACTAAGTGAGGCCAAGCTTCGGAGTCGGGCCCTTCTGGCTCAGACCCTCCGGCTGCAACCGGGGCCTCGCGGGTGGAGGTCACGGCCCTGCAGGGACGCTGGCCATGCCCCTTAGGCATGGCCTGGGGGCGGACGCGGGGCTGGCCGCTCAGAGGGCCCTTCACTCTGCACCCTTCAGGCCCCCCTGGGTCCCCCTACGCCCCAGGAGAGGGGCCCTCACAGGCAGGCCGCCTGCAGGGATGCAAGGCACCCAGGGAGCTCGGTCACAGACCCGGGTACCTGTTGTTCCTTCTCCCAACCACTTTCCTTGGGTCAGGTGTATACCTGTGGTCACCCCCAAATCACAGGGACTAACTCAGGCCTTTATGCACAACCATTTCAAACTCCTTGAAACATTTCCTGCAGTCGGCAACGGAGCCACTGTGCTCTCCTGCCTCGCTGGCCTCTCCTGCTCAGTCCCCTTGGCTGGGTCCTCTCCTCTAGATGCCCACATGCCGATGTGCCCCAGGACTCGGGTTTGGGTCCTCTTCTCTTCCCCGTGTGCACCCACTCCACGTGGTCCCAGAGAGGGAGCATGAGCAGGGGCAGTGAGGCTCCATCCCAGGACCTTAGGATCATGACCCGGGCCGAAGGCAGCCACTTACCAGCTGAGGCCCCCTGGTGCCCCTAAGTCCTGTGTTTTCAATACCATCTCCATGCTGATGACTCACCCTGAGCCCAGAACCACCTACGCAGCTGCTTGATTGAAATAACTCGGATCCCTAATCGATGAAACTCGACAAGCCCGAAGCTGAGTTCATCACTCATCCCTCAGATCTGCTCCTTCCACGTGACCCCCATTCTTCCAACAGCTCAGGCCATAATCTCTTGGGTTCATTACTGAGTCCTCTCTCACGCCCACGCGCCACATCAAATACATCACAGAGTCCTATCAGACGTGCCCGAGTCTCACCACCCCTGCCCCTGCTACCCTAGTCCAGGCCACGATCACAACTTACCTGCATTTTGCAAAAGCCTCCTGACTGGTCTTTGTGCTATAATTATTGTTCCCATACAGTTATTCTTTTTAAAATGTTAAGCTACTAAATAAATAAATAAATAAATAAATAAATAAATAAATAAATAAACTATAAACTATAAACTAAACTAAACTAAACTAAACTAAAATAAAATAAAATAAAATAAAATGTAAGCTACGGGACACTTGGGGGGCTCAGCGGTTGGGCATCTATCTTCAGCTCAGGGCGTGACTCTGGGGTCCTGGGATCGAGTCCCACGTCGGGCTCCCTGCGTGGAGCCTGCTTCTCCCTCTGCCTGTGTCTCTGCCTCTCTCTCTGTGTCTCCCATGAATAAATAAATACAATCTTTAAAAAACAAGATAAAATGTAAACTACATCACTTGTATTCTCAAATGTTCAGTGGCTTCCCATCGCACTAATAATTCCAGAGTTGTCATCATGGCCCAAAGGATCCAGTCCTGACAGCTGCTCTAACTCATTAGTAACTGTCTCCAACATCCACCTTGTCCCCTCTGCTCCAGGCACATTGATCTCTCTTTGCTATTGCTTGAACACGTCATCAAATTCTTACCACAGGGCCTTTGCACTTCTTGCCCCCTCTGCATAGAACACACTTCTCTCATATAGTAATTTTCATTCTGGTCTGTTCAAATGCTACCTTATTAATAATGCCTCTCTTGAGCCCCATGCAGACCTCGATCCGGGACCCGGGATCATGCCCTGAGCCGATCACACCCTGTATCATAAACAGCAGTCCCCAATTCTGTGTCCTCTTATTCTGGCTCATTTTTCTTCACAGCACTTCTTGTCCCCTGTGGTATTATCATATCATCATTGCCTTTATTTGTCCATTATCTCTAGTATGCTGCTGCACAGGGCCCAGGATAGTTCTTGAAATGTACAAATGTTGAAATGTATTTGTTTAAAAAAAATAAAAGAAAAATAAAAAAAGAAAAAAAGAAAAGTGTTTAATAAATGAAATGCACATTGAGCCCTGCTTAGATAAAACGCTATGCTGAAGGAAATATGAAATAGAAATGACAAAGTCCTGTACTAATTGAATTTATAGTCTAACCATAAATGTTTAAAAAGATGGATGGGCCAGATACATTTTCAAATCACACAAGGGAATAAAAACAGCAGGTGACTCCAAGGCATCATATTTATTTATGTAGTTTTAGGATCCAGCCCCAGACAATGAGCAAGATCCAGTGGGGCCTCAGCCAGGAGAGGGACAGGGCAGGCCAGGGAAGGCGTTATCCTAAATTCCCATCCCAGTAGTACCTTCCAGGTGAAAGGTAAGGCGTATCTGCAGGCCCAGAAGAGGTAAATATCCCAAGTGTCTTCTCCCACACATTTTCAGCTCCTCTGAGCCACTCTACTCGTGGTCAGTGACGATGCTTCAGGTGGCAAATGCATCGCTTGATTTTTTTTTTCATGAGTTTTCACCAGAGAAGGCAAGCTTAAATTCTAAAAATCACAATATTTAACTCTTGTAAAACAGAACATATAATTTACAGGGCAGAGAATTCTTCTGAGGAAGGACAAGTGGAACTCAGACATTTGGAGTTTAAGAAAATGTGCTAGAAAAGAAGGATTCCTCTTACCTTCCTGAGCCTAGGGTTTTCTCTTTCTTTTCATTATAAGCCGTGTTAATAGGACACTGTATAGTTAGTAAATTTCTACAGAATAGCAGCTCTAAGTATTCCTTTCCAGGCCGGCAGCTCCTAAATTATGAAAAAGTATGATTTATATTAGTTGAAAATTTTGGTTGCAGCTTAAAGAACTAAATCTTTCAGTCGATTAAAATTAAGAGCATATATGACAAAGTCTATGAGCAACAGATCTGGATCCTAAAACAACTTAGAAACCAAGAGAATCCAATCCACTGAAGAGGATCAGAGCCAAGAATCTCTGAAATAGTCACCGCCAGTTATTAGTTAGCGCCTACTAGTCCCAGTCAAGTTATTTATCTACAGAAATGAGTTCATTTGAAACACATACTGTAATTTTTTTTTAAGAGAAGAAGGAGAGAGGGACAAACGGGTGAGGGAGAGAGAATCTTAAGCCTGACGCTGGCTCCATCTCACAACCCTGAGATCATGACCTGCGCTGAATCAAGAGTCCAAGAGTCGGACACTTAACTGACAGAGCCTCCCAGGTGGCCCAGACTTCCTTCTTAAACCTTGATTATGCACCCCCAATTACCCCTGTACTATGAATGTCAACTGATTCGTCTAAGTAAGCACTTTTATATGGTTTGAATTATCCTTTTCTGGATATTTTACAATGTTTTCTGTCTTTTGAATGCAAAATATTTACGCTTGTCCTCCACCTATTTAGATAACAGCAAACTGTTGCAACCTATTAATGATCATTTTTTATATGGTTTCCCATTTATTCAAGATTATGGACTTTAAATAAGACAAACTACATTTAGAGCTGGTAAATGGATATATATATTATATATTATACTTGCATAATTTATATATATGTCCACGTATAATGCCTGGTTAATTTACCTTATGAAACCTACACTAGTAAACTGTGAAAATGAGAAAATTGATTACATAATTAATATAAAATAATATATATATATAAATATATATACAATATATAAAATATCTTAAAATATATATACAAATATATAATTAATATAAAACACAATCAATGCTCATCTCAAGATAAAGTCCATATTACTAGAAAAAAAATATTATTATCTCAAACAGTAAATAGAACACCCAGTTTCCAAGAAACAGGTAATAAACGAGGGTGGATTACAATATAGGATCATATCTGAAATAAAACTATGGCTAGGCTCATCCATGTGGGAAACTATCTTCGTCCTGTGTACCAGAGTAACAACCTCTGCCCAGGAGATTACGGAAGCCATGTTAATGAAAATCATCCCACGATAGAAAAGAGATGGATGAAAGTAGAGCTTGTATGAATTTAGGCTCTGATAGGTAACCGGATCTTCTAAAAGAAATATAGGGAATTGCACAGCGAATTATTTCATTAAATAATTAAAGTAAAATTATTTTACTGTAAGAAAATAAAGTCTGTATGATGAATATACGGATGGCTGGCGGTTTGGGGATAAATCTGCACAACAAACCAAACAATATGCTAATTAAAAAAAAAAGCCACAAGTAAAGGTAGTAATCCAAGCAGGCAGTCATTTAATAACTCAAGCATAAAGATACAAAATCTTGAAACAGGATGTGATGGATAAGCCACCCAAAGTGAAAGGTTGATGAATGCTACTGAAATGCAAAATGCTCCCTAACGCGTGGGCATTTTTTCACATTCCTATCAGAAAGTTTTCATTCTGTTTCCCAAATGTGACTTCAAGAACACCAGGCAGCTATCATCGAAGGGATGGTTTGTTGGATGGCTCCAGTGCTGGATGGCTGGTGCTCCAGAAGCAGGCACATCCCACTTGTTGAGCTTTGGAAGTCCTGCTGAAATCTATGTCTCTAGCACTATATGGCTTTATTTTTCATGTCCCGACTTCTCCGGCAGGGGTTTCTCTCCCCCCAGTGCGGTATTTCTTGGTCCACGATGACTCGATTTATGTTCTTCTTCCGCTGATTCTCTTACTTGTCTCTGTACAGGTCGAGGTTGCCGCGTTTGAGAGCTGTGGACAGGTAAGGCGCCAAATCTGTGGGCTCCTCCTTGAGCGGAGTTGGCTGGGGGGTCCCTCACGAGGCCCAGGACCTCTGCACTGGGCACCGTGCATCGCGGGAGCTGAGCCCAGGGATGGCTCACTTACCTGCCCGCAGGTAGTGCAGGCAGGGAACAAGCACCTCACCCCCACCCCCAGGTCCTGCAGCATAGGGGGCGGGATGCCAGAGCAGGTAGGGGGCCAGGAAGGCCACACCGCCCGGAGCCCTCCCATGGCTGCTGCTGCTGCTGCTGCTGCTGCTGCTGCTGCGCCCGCCCAGGGAGGCCCAGGCTGCAGGGAGCCTCCTCTGCCTTTCCTCTTGGGCTCTTCATTTTGGTCCATCTCTCCAGGAGCTGGCCTACTTGTTCAAGTAGTTCTTACCAGAGTATCTGGATATTTCCAAGCCTTGCATATCTTATAATTAAATCATATTCTCTTGTTCTGTTTATTGTATCTCTAATCACCTTTATTTTCCTGCCCAATGTTCTCTACGTTCAGGAAGCTATGTAGAAATTTGAGGTTCAGTTTGCCCTTGGTTTGTTCTCTAATCACTGATTACATGCTGTCAGGGAGTGCCCGTAAGTCATTGGCGGATTCACGGATGCAACTTCATTTCTGATTCCCGTTCCTTCCTGAAGGGCTGGGAGATTTATTCTGGATTATTCGGGGCCTTCTGCAGCCTGGGGTCATGCTGTGGATCTTACAGGGTCAAGGGTGGGAGAAGACAAGCAGCCCGTCTCTGTGGCCTTCGTCCCCCACACCTGCAGCAGAGCGCACTGCTCTGGAGCTGCTTTTCTCTCCTGGGGTTTGGTGGGGAGTAGGTATGAAGGAGGGAGGCCAGTCCACTCTGGTCCCACGGTTCTTGGAGGCCATTCTGCCTCTAACAAACACCCTCTCCCTTTCTGGGACTTGGGTTCTTGAAGACAAAAGCTGGGGAGAAATTTTCAGGGCAACCTGTCCATTCCATCCTACCTTAGATCTGCCTCCTAGAGCATGAAGTGTAAAGTCAGCAACCTACTTGAATGGGATGAAGGCCAAGGGGAAAATACAGGGAAGAAAAAAAATCCCTAAAATAATATTTGGAACAATTAAGTAGCCCCATGGAAACTGTGTATTCCTTCCACCAGATCAGATTTCCATCTGACTATTGAAATTTTGATTTCTCTGCCTTCCTTTCTTATCTCCTGTGGGTCCCTTTTCTTCTCCACTTGTCTGCCTCTTATCCTTTCAATCTGCATCTCAGCATGATTTCTCTTTGGGCTTTCTCCTCCTTTTTACTTTTTTTCTCCCAAATTCATGTCTTCTCTACATCTTTTTTAATAGGCTACAATATTTGTCTTACACTTTCTTCTGGCTCCTGAAGAGAGAAGCTTTCTTTGCCATCACATGTCCTCTTTGTTTTTCTATTTATCCCTCTTTAACCCAAGGGTGACTTCTAAGACTCAGATTTGCCAAACAAGGTCTCTGCAGCTTGTCACTGACACCTGCTACCGGTTGAATTTTGTCCCTCTCCCCACCAAACTCCGATGTTAAAGATGCAACTCCCAGCACCTCAGAGTATGATTTTATTTGGGAATAGGGCTGCTGCAGATGTAATTAGTTAAATGAAGGTGGGGTCATTAAGCAACAGAGATGAACCTGGAGGACGTGATCCTCCGTGGGATAAGCCACACCCGGAAAGGAAAAACTGCAGGAGCTCCCTTAGAGGAGGACATATAAAAAGTCAAATGGGCAGGAGCTGAGGTTAGAACAGTGGTCACCAGGGGCAAGGAGGTGGGGGAAATGGGGACATGTTGGTCAAAGGGTACAAAGCCGTAGTTCTGCAGGAGGAACAATCTAGACATCCAATGTGACACAGCTGATGATATTGTATTAAATACTGGAAATTTGGGCAGCCTGGGTAGCTCAGCAGTTTAGTGCTGCCTTTGGCCCAGGGCGTGATCCTGGGGTCCCAGGATTGAGTCCCATGTCAGACTCCTTGCATGGAGCCTGCTCCTCCCTCTGCCTGGGTCTCTGACTCTCTCTCTCTCTCTGTTTCTCATGAATAAATAAATTAAATAAATAAATAAATAAATAAATAAATAAATAAATAAATACTGGGAATTTGCCAATAGTAGATGTCAGGTGCTCTCCCCACGACAAGAAAAAAATGGGAACTATGTGAAGAGATGTATATGGTATTAGCTCGGGTGTAGTATTTCACTCTGTATATGTACAGGCGTAGCCCGTGTCACTGGGCTGTCTTTTACTGCTTCACAGATACTGCATTTTTTACAAATTGAAGGTTTGTGGCAACTCCGCGTCACCAGTTTCCCAGTGGCATTTGCTCACTTTGCAAATCTCTGCATCACGTTTCTGGTAATTCTTGCAATATTTCAAGCTTTTTGATTATTATTGTATTTGTGATGGTGATCGGTGATCACTGACTACAGCTTGCTGAGCGCTCAGATGCTTAACATGTTTTAGCAATAAAATATTTTAAAATTGGGGATCCCTGGGCGGCTGAGTGGTTTAGTGCCTGCCTTCTGCTCAGGGTGTGATCCTGGAGACCTGGGATCGAGTCCCACATGGGGCTCCCTGCATGGAGCCTGCTTCTCCCTCGGCCTGCGTCTCTGCCTCTCTCTCTCTCTGTGTCTCTCATGAATAAATAAATAAAATCTTTTAAAATAAATAGATAGATAGATAGATAAATAAATAAATAAATAAAATATTTTTAAATTAAGGCGTGCACATGAATATTTTAGACCTAATACTATCACAGACTTCATAGACTACAGTGTGAATGTTAACTTTTATATACGCACTGGAAAATTAAAGAAATTAATTTGACTGGCTTCATTGGGACATTCGCTTTATTGCAGTGCTCCAGACCCAACCCAAAGCATCTCTGAGGTGTGCCCATATATGAATTATCATGTCGTATGCCTTAAATATGTACAATTTTTATTAGATGAAAAAATAGATGAGGTCCTTGGGGGGAACCTTATCCAGCGGGGGTGGTATCCTTATAACAAGGGGAAATTTGGACGCAGACCCAGACACACACACACGCACACACATGCAAGCAGAACATCACGTAAAGGTGAAGGCGGAGATCAGGATGGTGCTTCTACGTCCAGCAATCAGCAGCAAACCCCCAGGAGGTAGGGGAGGGGCGTGGAGCAGAGTCTTCCTCACAGTCCTCAAGGCTTTCACCCCAAAGCCACATAAATCTGTCTGAAACATAAAACTAACTTTGTCACTTGCATGTTTAAAACCTCCCCGTTAATTAGGAGGTGAGGGGATCAAAAGCTCCAGGTGTGCCCTGCCTCCCCGGGCTCGGGCCGTCCCTTGCTTTGCCCCAGCTTGCCTTTTAATGGTCCAGAAAGACCAATAAGCTTGTATTTATCCGACCCTACGATGCTGTTCCTTGGCTCCGTGCGTTGCTGTGCTGTCTCATCTGCCTGGCCTGACCTTGCTGTCTACGCGTCCTGCCCGGGTAATTTCCACTCACTCTTCAAGACTTGGAGCCCGTCTGCAGCCTCTTCGGGAAGCCTCCCAGATGCCCGCAGTGGGGGTCAGATGCCCTCTTCTACTCTCCAAGCACGTGGGTGCACCTCTAACACTGCACTGGGCGTATGATATGGTGATCATGTGCCAATGTGTCCGTCCCCTCAGGCACATGCACGGTGCATGCAGTGGGTGCTCAATAAGTGCATGTAGCATCGCATGCGTTGCGTGAACAAGTAGAATGGTGAGACAGGCAGAGGTGGAGCGGCTCCACCCAATGACTAGATGCCCCATTGCCAACCCCCTCCTGGCACACCAGGTGATGCTGACCAGGAGAGCTAGCGGACAGGGAGCCACCCAGGAGGCCCCTGAGGGGGCTGGACGCCAAGAGGGGGGCCGCACGTGGACTCTGGCCGAGGGCCGCTGCCCGGAGAGCCAGCAGGAGCTGATCCAGGGGGCACGAGCACTGACGCGGGGGAAGCTGTACTTTCTGATCTGTGCAATTCAGACCCTTTAAAATCCATCCCGTTCGGGATCCCAGGGGTCGGGTGCAGGAGAGCGAAGTGCTGGGGATGCCACTCACACGGTCGGATTTGCACCCGCTACCCGGTGCATGTGCCCCAGGTATTTGACCTCATGTCGCTCCCCGGGCCAGCACCCCAGGCACTGGGCTGTGGAGGACATCGGGCACCCTCCGCCACCGGCCCCTTGCACGTCACCCGGCAGACTCCGTGCAAAGCGAGCACAGCTCAGGCTGCCATTAAAACTGTCATTAGGGCACCCAGGTGGCTCAGCGGTTGAGCATCTGCCTTCAGCCCAGGGCGTGACCCCTGAGTCCCGGGTTCGAGTCCTACATCGGGCTCCCTGCAGGGAGCCTGCTTCTCCCTCTGCCTGTGTCTCTGCACCTCACTCTGTGTCTCTCATGAATAAATAAATAAAATCTTTTAAAAATTCAAAATAAAAAAATAAAAGTCATTATTTATGTATATTTGTAAATTAAGTTTATAATATTAAAATGTGTATGTAAATGTTATAATTTTGGTGGAGACGAGGTATTAATTAGGTGAAAACCGCACATTACTTTATTAATGGTATTGAACATACGCCCTCTATTTTTAACATTCGTCTTTCTCCTTCTATAAATGGTCTTCTCTGTCATTTGCAGGGTCACCTACACAACTACACGGGGCGGTATTTCCTGCTGGGGATGAAGGAGAGCATTAGGGGAAAGGGTAGGACACTATTCAAATGCACGACATTATCCTTTTTCCTTTAAGATGGAGACATCTGGTTCAGTGACCCCTGACCACGGTTTGGGCAAGTACAGCTGTAAATGTCGTGCTACATTTTCAAAGAGGAAACAGGACTTTAGTGCAGGCGGACCTGTGGCCACTCCTTACCTACGTCATGGAAGGTCTGTTACCCCTGCTCCTATGACCTCTCCTTTACCTTGGCTTCCCTGGGCCAGAAGAGCGGTCGACCCTCTGGGGCCGCCACCCTCTACCCTACTGCTCCCGCCAACCTGGCACAACCTTTCTCCTACTTCCTCGGGCCTCCCAGAAGGGCTGAGGTCGTCGGCTTCTTGGAATCCAGAACCGCTTTCAGCATCTTGAGCTCCCGTGACCCTCCTCTGGGGGGAGGGGGTCTCCGCACGGGAGGCTGTTCACGTCTGCTGCTTCTTTGACCCTCAGGATTGGCCTCACGCCTGGACGTCTCGGGTACCCAGTCGCCGTCGAACTAATCCGACGCTGTGTCTTGCAGGGGTCACTCCCTGGCCACGTCTGCTGATACCCCAAGGGCTCGGCTGTCATCCTTCCTTGTGGTCTCAGATAAGTCAGCCTCTTCATCCCGCCACGGGCCCCCTCTCTCTACCTGTTCTCACCTATGGGAGTCTCTCCTATTTCTTTTTTATTTTTTTTAAGATTTTATTTATCCATGAGAGCCACAGAGAGAGAGAGAGAGAGGCCAAGACACAGGCAGAGGGAGAAGCAGGCTCCCTGCAGGGAGTCCGACGCGGGACTCGATCCCGGGACCCCGGGGTCACGGCCTGAGCCAAGGCAGACGCCCAACCCCCGAGCCCCCGGGCACCCCAATCTTTCCTGTTTCTAATGGATCCTTTCCTCGTCCATTCTTCCCTTCTAGTGGCTTTCGTTTCACCCACTGCTCCAGCTGTTCACGTCCCGCCTTGGAAACATGGAAACGTGCGCTTCCGAGAAGCAAAAGGACTTCAGCTCACCTGGCGCCTCCTCCAGGAACCTGCTGTCACAGTCCAAATCCGAAGTGTGCGGCCCCCATCTAGAAAGTCTGTACCCACTCGCTGCCCCCAACTCTTCCTCAGGGAGCTGGTCTTGGAAGAAAGGGTGCAGAGCGTGCATGCACCCCAGAGTTCTCAAAAAAAAGTGCAGGAGCTGTTCCCACTTAAAGCAGCCGCCGTTGCCTTGAATCTCGCTGTTTCGCGGGTCAGAAGTGCGGGCAGTGCTCCTGGCTGCACGACTCTTCCGAGCGACCCACGCGGCCAGAGAGGGCAGGGGGGCTTGTCTGCAGAATCGGGTCTGGCGCCTTCCGTGGGGCCTCTTGGGTCGGCAGCCTCGGAGGGGCTGCACCTACCTGGTGGCCCATGAGGCCCGAGTGACCGAGACCGGACGGGGAAGGACAGTTGCGGTGTGGCCCGGGAAGCCACAGAGCGTTGTGTGGCCTTGCTCTGCCGGCCAACGCCTGCTCAAGGCTGCCCAGGTGCAGGGGGAGGGGACAAGGCTGTCGCGATGGACACCAGCACGGATGGAGCACGGCCACCGAGTCTGATTAGGGCCGGGTTGTGCTTGGGGACCACAGGTGGCCCCATCTTCGACGTTGGGTCGCACTATGCCGGACGTTCTCAATCTCTGCTTAGTCATTGGTGCAACCTAACGCCCCCACACAGCGTGCTCCCTGGGAGGACGGAGAGCGCTGGAGCCAGACCCTACAGGCTTTCCCCTATCCCTGCCCTCTCTCGCCATTTCCTCTAAGCTTCGTGTGAGTCAAGACCCCACGCTTCCTTAAGGCAGTGTCCATTGCTGCTGCTCGGGGACAGCACATGCCCCTGGGTTCACCTCTGACCAGGCCGTTCCTTGCAGACCATGACCTGGGTCCCCTACGTCCTGGCCCCCTGGTTCCCGCTACCCTCTTTCATCCCATCTGAAAGGGTAGCTGGTACCCTACCAGCTACTGGGGAGTGGTGGCTCCCACTTACGATCCCCTTTTCCTCAAAGAATTTCCGGCTCTGAAAGCTGATCTGGCCTTGGGGCCGCGGAGTCACCTCTGCCCCCTGAGCCTACTACCCTGGTTCTCAGACTTCGTGCTGTCCCTGAGAACGCTCCGTGTCCACCAAGGTTGTGCTGTCCATCCTTTAACCGCGACACGTCTGGGTCACATTTACAGCCCTGGGAGGGGGTGGACTGTGCATGTGTGCAGTGGTAACAGACTGAACCCACATCCTGGTGGGACCTTCAGGCTCAGCCTGTCCAGTGGCCTCATTTGGCTCCGAGTTGCATCCCTCACCAACTTGTTACCCAGTCTCTGTCCTTTCCCGGCACCCAGTTTCCCGGGCAGGCCCATGGAGCGCACCCCCATACACTCGCCCCACTGTCCCCAATCTCTGCCTTCGTGTGGGGCCACTCCCGGCTCAAGTGCTCCTTAATTCAGCAGGTGTTTGCAGGGGAGGGAACCTGCTGTCCCCTCCTTCTCCTGCTTACCCAGGGCCCTTGGTCTGTGGCCCTTGTGGCCTGGGCGCCCGCCGGTGGCCTCTTGCGGGGTTGCACAGACACCTCCCCGTTCTCCCCGGGCCTTCGGGGACTATTGTCAAACAGTTTTGTATCCCCTGCTCCCTGATCTTGAACCCAAAGGGGAAACGAGGCCCCCCTCCCGCAGCAGGCGGCATTCATCCCCACCCCCCACCCAAGGCGGCGCAGGTTTCACACCTGGGTGTCCCGAGCCCACCTTCTCCGGAGGAGGAGGCAGGCAGGGGAGTGACGACGGCGCGGGGGGGGGGGGGGGGTCAGCACGGCCGCCCCAGGCCGCCCCTGGAAGCCAGGCTTGGTCACCGGCCTCCGCCTCCACCACCCTGTGCACCGGCGGCAGCTCCTCCTGCTCTGGGCGCTGGGGCTCCGCCCGGGCCTCCCGCCGCCGCCGTCAGCCCCGGACACCAGAGGGCGGGCGGGCACCCGACGGGACGGGCCGCACCGGGAGGGACCTTGCACCCGGCCAAGGTCGCCGCGGTCGGGGGGCGGGGGCTCCCCGTGCGGCCCGGGGCGCGCGGCCAGGGCAGGTCCGCGGGGAGCAGCTCCCCGCGCCGCGGGGTGCGGGGGGACGGCCCCGCGCCAGGGCGACCCCCACCCCCACCCCGGCCAGGGCCCCCCCCCCGGCTGCCTCCCCTCCCCCTCCAGCGCCCCCAGGGCCCCTCCCGCGGGGCCGCCCCCGAGCCGCCGCCTCTTAAGCGCGGCCGCAGCGCGGTCCCGTCCGGGTGCTCGGGTGCTCGGGTGCTCGGGTGCTCGGGTGCTCGGGTGCTCGGGCGTCGCGCGGCGGGCGGAGATGCTGCGGGCCCCGGGCTCCGACGCGCCCCCGACCCTGAGCGTCCGGATCGCCGCGGCGGCGGGGGCGGCCTGCCTGGCGGACCTGCTCACCTTCCCGCTCGACACCGCCAAAGTGCGGCTGCAGGTAGCGCGGCCACGGCGGCCCGGGCTTGGCTCCGCGCTCGGCGGGGGCGCCCCAGGGTAGGGCCCGCAGCGCCTGGACGCGGGAGGCTCCGGGACACGGGGGGGGGGAGCCTCCAGGACACGCGGGGGAGCCTCCGGGACACGCCTGGGGGCTCCGGGACACGCGGGGTGGAGCCTCCGGGACACGCGTGGGAGGCTCCGGGGCACGCGGGGGGGCTCCGGGACGCGGGGGGGGCTCCGGGACGCGGGGGGGGCTCCGGGACACGCGGGGGGGCTCCGGGACGCAGGGGCGGCTCCGGGACACGCGGGGGGGCTCCGGGACACCCATGGGAGCCTCTGGGACACCCAGGAGGAAGCCTCCGGGACACCCGTGGGAGCCGCCGGGACACGCGTGGGGAGCCTCTGGGACGCGTGGGGGGGACCTCCGGAACACGGGGGGGGGAGCCTCCGGGACGCGGCGGGGGGGGGAAGCTGGTGCCTCCGGGACACGCGTGGGGAGCCGGTGCCTCGGAGCGGGGGGATGAGCCGGGAGGCCGGCGCCCACCGCCACTTAGTGCGAGCAGAGCAGGGCGCCCACGGACGGCGTCCACAGGGCTTCTCTGGCGGGCGCAGGGTCCTCCCGTGGCCTGGGGGGCGGCCTGGCCCCGCCGCCTGGGGGCCTGGAGGCCCAGAGGCGGCAGCAGGGCCCCACGGGTGCAGGGGCACCTGGAGGAGACGTGGCCCGGCCGGGCCTGGAAGGAGGAGCCCAGGGGGCAGAAGCCCTGGCCTGGGGCTTCCTGGGGGCAGCACCCGGCCTGCACCCCCCCCACCCCCCCCACCCCCCCCCACCCCCCGCGCCCTTGGCGCCATCCCCAGGCCTCTGACCCGCGCCTCTCCTCTCCAGATCCAAGGGGAAGGCCAGGGCCAGCCCCCCAGGGCCCCCAGGTACCGCGGCGTCCTGGGCACGGTGGCCACCCTGGCAAGAACCGAGGGGCTGCAGAAGCTGTACAGCGGGCTGCCCGCGGGCCTCCAGAGGCAGGTGGGCTTCGCGTCCCTCCGGATCGGCCTGTACGACAGCGTCCGGGAGTGGCTCAGCCCGGGCCAGGGAGGTGAGCGAGGCCTTGGGGCGCAGGCCGGGCCGTGGCCTTCAGAGCGTACTGGCCAGAGGGCTGCCCACCCCAGCTCGGCACCCACTGCTCCCACGTGGGAAGGAAGCGCGCGAAATCCACTTCTGGGGGCAGATCTGTACGTGCAGCGATCGCCCTGGGAGTCGTGGAAAGTTTGAGGCCCAGTTTGGACACCTGGAGAAGACGGGGGTGGGGGGGCTGCAAAACTGTGTTTGACCCCGAGCTCCCCGAGCAGCACAGTCTCCCAGGAGCATCCACAGAGCGTGTCACAAATCCAAGAAAAGAAAGCTAGTAGTTCTTGGGAGCGCGGTGTACCCAGAATTCCTGTCCGTTTAGTGGGCCTCCTATGTCCTGGACGCTATTCTAAGAGCTTCAGATCCATCACCCCTGGAAAGATACCATTATCTGTATCTTTTAACAAATGGGGAAACTGAGGCACAGCTTTTTTTTTTTTTTTTTTAATTTTTTAGGACTTGCCCAAGGTCACACAGTTGGAAAGGGGCAGAGCACCAGCTCAAACCCAGGCAGTCTGGCAGCTAACCTCGGTCTCCTAACCAGAGCCGTGGCCTGGGCCCCGCAGTGTGCGTGCGCTTCCGTGCGTCGTTCAGTCACTTTGTGAGATACGAAGTGTTAGCCCCAGAGGCAGGTAGGGAAACGATGAGAAAAGTCAAGTAACATCAAGACCACCCACCCAGCAAAGAGCAGACAATCCAGAGAGAAGACAGGCGATGACAAAACGAGTATGTTAAGTGACTGCCTGGGCATATTCCATCATTTCTGCTTGAAGTGACCTTAGGGTGGATGTGAAGGTGATCTGGCTGCGACATGGGTCACCCCATTGGTTGCCAGGGTTGCTCTGACTGATGTGGCCGCCTAGATGGGCGTCCCCTTCCTCCCGCACCGCTCCGTGTGTGTCCATCCCAAAGCTGCACGCTCTGTCAGGGGCGGCGGCCTTCCCCGAGAGAGGAGGACCATTCTCTGGCCGAGGGTATACGAGTAGCTGCACCCCCTGTTAGAAGCTGCGGACAAGCTCCTGAGGCCCATTTGTAGGAGAATGTAGGGAGCCAACCTTCCAGGCTCCAGACACATCCAAATGAGGTGCTGTCTGTGGCAGTCTGCCCTTATTATTATTTTTTTAAGTAGCTTTAGGATAACATGACTTCATGGGGCAAGTTATAAGTATTAGTTATACAAACATTACCTTGAGTTTTTACTCTACACAAATAGTTTCAAAGTAAAGTCTAGGTGTTTTGAGATCAATACCGCTCAATACCGATCAAATTGTCCTATTTGTAGATGTAGCATGAGAAGACTCCCAAAGGATGTACAGCTGCCCATTCTGGTCGTTTTCCTCACAACTGATTGTTCTAACCAGTTGTTGAGCGGGCACTTTAGGTACTAAATCAATAGGACATATTTTGGCAATATTCTACGTTATGCCTATTCCGTGCATTTCATCAGCTTTTTTGAGCTGCCATGTGCCAGAGACTCTGTTAGACGCATAGATCGGGGGTGTCTGTCCTGGCAAGAGCTATGGGCTGCGAATGGGTTAATAGATCACCATGGACTATGACTCATGCTCTGTTAGAATTACAGGATGTTGGGACATGAAAGAGGACTGTTTTATCTAGTCTTGGGGGCAGTTGGTGTCTGACTTGAACCTTGAAGGACCAGGAGGCGTAATAAGGTGGACTAGTGAGGGAAGCACTTCCAAGCAGAGTGAAGGTCACGTACAAAGACTCCGGGTCTTTCAGGCAGGAAGGAGCCAGAGCACAAGGTCCCTTGCAGACAATGCTTAGAAGTGTAGATTTTGTCCTTACAGTGATGGGAAGTCATTGAAAAATGTTAAGCAGGAAAGTGGCACGAACCATTTCATATATTTGAAAGATTGCTTTGGCAGCAGTATCTAGAGGATACGTAGAAAAAGGGCAAGAGGGAGGTAAGTTAGAAAGTGCAAAACGATCAGGGTAGGCTAGGGCAATGGCAGTAGAGGAGGAGAAGAGAAATCAGATGTAGGAAGGGCACCTGACTGAACTTGCTAGGCAACTGGCAGGTGTAAGGGAGAGGCTGAAAGGGAAGATGGCCTCTGAGGTTCTAAAGGTACCAGTCGTGGGGGGAGGGAATATGGACACCGGCTTGGGGGGAAGGTAAGAAATTCACTTGAACATGTGTCAACAAGTAATGTCCAGGCAACACATGAGCTTGGAGGAAATGTCTGGGCCGACTGCAGAGAGCTACAGGAGGAACCATCCAGAGATGGTCCCAACAGAGCAGAGAGACCCAGGGTGGAAAGGACTGAAATGTGACTGAAGTGCCTGACAGTAGGAGCCCAGGGGTCTCCTCCGCAAGAACATCCAAGGGGCGATAGCCGAGATGAAGCTGGATTGTGGAGGATGGAGGAGGAAATGGGCATCAGAGGTGAAGACAGGAAGCATGGCCTCTCTCTCAAGGGGCTGGATGGGGGAAATGAGAAGGGGACTGGGGCCAGGAGGAGTGCATCGGAGTAAGATCATAAATGTGGGCCCAGAGTGAAGGGCGTGGTCAGCATGACCTTGCCAAGTAAAAGATGATGATCTGGTGTATGCTCAGCTCCTGGACAAGCATGATGAGAAAAGGTTAGGAAAAGGATTTCTGTACTTGCCAGATGCAGGACAGTAAGTTAAGTGCTTTATTGATATTAACTCACACAATGACTCTATGAGATAGATATTATCTCTATTTTACAGATTAGGAAACAGACAGACTGAGAAAGTCCTTGATGAGTAGATGTTCTTGATCCCTACTTTAATGATAGGAATGAGCATGGGGGAGGGAGGCTCCAAGACTATTTATAGTTTATTAAGTATTATCTGTCTTGAGTACCCTAAGCTCATTTTTCAAATTTTCAAATCGAAAACCACTTTCTTCACTCTTTTTTTGAATTTTTCTTCCTTTTGTAACCTGTTGCAGCCTCATACCGCTTGACATCCCATACGAAGGCAGTTTGTCCACTTGGGATTCTCCTAAAGCCCCTAAGTCTGATAATTAACATTACCATCGATGAGAGGAAGGCTAAGCATCATTGACGAACACGAGTCCCTCGTCCCAATTGGAAAATACTGAAAAAAAGAGCTAAACATAGGAAAGAACTAAGCACTGTTTAAATAGGCATTGTGTTTTCTTTGTCCTTGCAAGTTTTTACTGTTTAAAGCATTCTAATCAACTTTGAAGTTTCTAGCCCTAAAGTGATTTCGTGCATACCTAGTACATGATCATCACATGCTCGAGCATTAGAGAAATAGAAATATAAACATACAAAAATAGAACCACCAAAATTAAAAAGGCGTAGAATTGTATCCTGGGTCTTGTTATAGATATATTTTTTTCACTTTTGCTTGGTAAAAATCTTTTCTCTCTGGGTAGCAGCAGCTAGTTTAGGAAGCAGGATCTCCGCTGGTGTAATGACGGGAGGAGCAGCAGTGTTCATAGGGCAACCCACTGAGGTCGTGAAGGTGAGACTTCAAGCACAGAGCCATCTGCATGGCCGCAAACCTCGGTACACCGGCACTTACAATGCCTACAGAATCATAGCCACCACGGAGGGCCTGACGGGCCTTTGGAAAGGTAACGGACTTCAAGGTGAAGTTTATCATTATTAAAACACGTACATCCTGTGAGCACCTTATCACATAATGGAGCTATTAAACATTTTCTTTTTTTCTAGGGACTACTCCCAACCTGATGAGAAATGTCATCATCAATTGTACGGAGCTAGTCACGTATGACCTAATGAAGGAGGCCCTTGTGAAAAACCATCTACTAGCAGGTAACGTCCTATTATCATATATAGAAAACCCGTTGGTCTGCACGTTTACAATTTCATCTTGGAGCTTCTCTGGCCACATTGTACTGAATCCCTGAATTGTAACAGTTAAAAGATTAAAAGATTAAGTGATTTTGAGTGCTAGATACATCTTTGAAGAAAAAAAAAAAAAACCCACAACATTAAGTGTTAGGAGTTTTGCTGCAACAAAAATTTTTTTTTGCGACAAAAAGTTTAACTGTAATTCTTACATCAGCATAATTCTCATTTAATACTAATATATGCGACTTTCATGAGCATGTTATTCTTTATATAGCGTGACTCAGGGGATGAGTTCATCCCACACTGTATCCAAATGGGCTGGTTGTGTAAGGAGCTCATCAGTGTTTTCATCCAAAAAGTAGTACCATTGGTTAGGTCCCTGAGATATTCTAACAGGTTCTCGAGACATTGAAATGCTCCTTGGACAATGACTTTAATTCCATAAAAAAGTATTTGTGATGCCTGTGTATCAGGCATTATGCCATTCCCAAAGGGCACAGAGAAGACTGACAGATTATTTTCTTAAAACATAATCCAGGGGATCCCTGGGTGGCTCAGCGGTTTCGTGCCTGCCTTTGGCCCAGAGCGTGATCCTGGAGTCCCAGGATCGAGTCCTGCGTCAGGCTCCCGGCATGGAGCCTGCTTCTCCCTCTGCCTGTGTCTCTGCCTCTCTCTCTCTCTCTCTATCATAAATAAATAAAAATAAATCTTTAAAATAAATAAATAAATAAACATCTTCATTTAAAAAAAAACAACATAATCCACTGTGCCACGTACTGTTTGTCATCTTTTTTGGTAACAGTAAGTAGAACCTTCCTTATTGTAATTAATTAATTTATTCATTCATTTATTTATTTTTAAAGATTTTATTTATTTATCCATGAGAGACACAGAGAGAGAGGCAGAGACAGAGGCAGAGGGAGAAGCAGGCTCCCTGCAGGGAGCGCGATGTGGGACTGGATCCCGGGACCCCGGGATGACGCCCTGAGCCGAAGGCAGGCACCAAACCGCTGAGCCACCCGGGTGCCCCATATTTTATTTGCTTAGAAGACATCCACACTGGTCTCCCGATATCATCACGTTTACAAAGATCTAATAGATAAATAAAAGCTAGAAGCTTCTTCCAAAAGTCTGATGCTAACCTGTTTCATTGATCCGTTTTAGACGACCTACCCTGCCACTTCCTATCAGCTCTTGTTGCTGGATTTTGCACAACCGTTCTCTCCTCTCCGGTGGATGTGGTAAAAACCAGATTTGTTAATTCTGTACCAGAACAGTACACAAGTGTGCCCAACTGTGCAATGACAATGCTCACCAAGGAAGGACCATTGGCTTTTTTCAAAGGGTAGGATATGGTCTTCTCTCTCTATGATGCCATCTTTGGGGTATCTGTGTGCCTTGTCTGAGTAGTTGACCAGCCTTAGTCTGTGCTGTATACTTAGTGTCTATTTTTTCTTGCCATAACCGTCTCCAATTCACCAATTCCACTGGGCCAGAAAATTAGAAACTGTAATATTAAAATTTTCTCAACCTTGATCAGAGACTCACTTAAATTCAGTGACCTTTCGCTTGGTCCCAACCTATTGGGAATGTGGACAGCACTTTGCCTTCTCAGGGCTAGGGAACTCTAAAAGGAAGGGAAAGCATAATAGAGGGCTACAAGAAAACAAGATGTGATTTTTCACTATTAAAATTTTTTAAAGTTTTTATTTTAATTCCAGTTAGTTGATTTTAGTGTTATATTAGTTTCAGGTGTGCACTACAGTGATTCCACACTTCCGTATATCACCCAGTGCTCATCACAAGTGCCCTCCTTAATCCCCATCGCCCATTTCTCCCATCCCTCCACTCCCCTCCCCTCTGGTAACCATCAGTTTTTTCTCTGTAGTTAAAAGTCTGTTTCTTGATTTGTCTGTTTCTCTCTTATTATTCTTTGCTTGTTTGTTTCTTAAATTCCACATATGAGTCAAATCATATGGTATTTGTCTTCTTTGACTTACTTCATTTAGCATAATACTCTCTAGCTCTATCTGCATCATTGCAACTGGCAAGGTTTCATTTTTTTTTATGGCTGAATAATACATTCTTGTGTGTGTGTGTGTGTGAATGTGTGTGTGTGTATCTTCATCAATCAGTGGACACTTGCGCTGCTTCCATATTTTGACTATTGTAAATAATGCTGCTATAAACATAGGGGTGCATGTATCCTTTTTTTTAAAGATTTTATTTATTCATGTATACTTTTTTTAAAGATTTTATTTATTTATTCTCTTTCATGAATATTGTAGTATTGTGTAGTAGACCACATTTTCCATTAAGCAGTCATTTATTGGATACTACCTTCCTAAGAAAATGCAGAATGAATTAATTTACATATATACTGTATAAGGATTACACTAGGATAACATAGCAACCTCTATAACCCTTTAAAATCGTAAGGCAATGCCTCAAACTTTACAAAATAAGCATAAATGCACCATACATATTATATACAAGGTTCTCAATTCATCATAATCAGCACTAATGAGACATTAACACAAATGAAATACATTATAAAATTAATTTAGAATGGGCATCTCAGTTATTAACCATTAACCATTTGGTCCACTTTCTCCTCTTCTTCTTTCAATGGTCTCCTACCTCTCATTCAGAAAGCAGAGCAAAAGAAAGCGAAAATTCCCCCGCTCCTCAAAAAAGGTATTGGGAAATGCCCCTTCAAAAGGGACATGTGCTTTGGTTTGTTGGAAAAGCAGGCTGTTTATGTATTTGGGTAGATGTGATCATCTGGGTTTTTTTTTTAAGATTTTATTTATTTATTCATGAGAGACACACAGAAAGAGGCAGAGACACAGGCAGAGGGAGAAGCAGGCTCCATGCAGGGAGCCTGACGTGGGACTCGATCCGGGGACCCCGGGGTCAGGCCCTGAGCCGACAACCATTGAGTCCCCCAGGTGCCACCGGATTTTGTTTTTGAAGCAGTATTAGACAGCCAGATGAGACATTATCACAGGCATAAGAATAGGTTCTAAGTGCCTTTATTTGAGAAGAGTGGTGCAACGGGAAACATAAGCTGTCGGTGCAATAATAACTTTAAGAATTCTAACAGACAATGACGACATGCACTTTTCTAGATTTGTACCTTCCTTCTTGAGACTCGGATCCTGGAACGTCATTATGTTTGTGTGCTTTGAACAGCTGAAGCGAGAACTGATGAAGTCAGGGCGGACCGTGGACTGTGCCACATAATCATCTTCAGGAAAAGGCTGTACCACACCAGTGACAATCTGCAGACCACACAACTGAAAACAAAAAAAACCCAAAACAAAACAAAAAGAAAAACAAACAAAAACACACCCAACAAAAAAACCAACAAAACAAAACAAAAATACCTCTTCCCTTTACTTCTCCCTAAGAAGATAAAGGAATTCTGATAGAGAGTTTTGGGCTTTTGAAACAAAACTCAGTATTTGTTTCTCGTGCCTTTTATTCTCAGTGTTTTAGGAGGGAGAAAGCAAAAGGCTCAGTGTGCACCCCGACACATGCAATGTGCAAACAGATGACTGCATTTGATTGGCTGTTTTGAGAGGGGGGGGAGTCTTACGATTGAATATGAAGAAATATTACATATTTTAACTCTAACTCAGGTTGACAGAATTGGAAAACGGAGTGGTGCCTTTTATGTTGATAAATACTTAAAGATGAACAGTTATCAAGGAAAATGCTGCTGTTTCCTTTTAACTTATTAACCCAGTTGTCCATTAATATATTCAATAAAGTACTGCTAATATCTTTGAACGTTTACCATTGTGAATCTATATCTGATTGTAAAACGTGCGGTTCCCCTAGATGACGAAACCGCCCCATAGCAAGTGGAAAGGTCTTTAGAATCAATAAGCATAAACTGACTTTACATGTAATTGGTACAGATTTTTAATTTTTTGGAGTCTATATTTTATGGCATTTATAGCAACTTCCAAGACGCTGTAAACACTTGGGCATATCATTATTAGAATCGTAATATCTACCCCAGAATTACAGAATTTTTGAGTCAGAAGGCACCTTTGGTTAGATAGAAGAACAGTCTGAGATTTCTCGTGAGATAAAAACGAATCTTCAGGGCATCTTCCCAGCAAAGCTAAATTTATCATTAACACGTGTGGTTATCTTTTTTCTCGGGGCCCACAAACTGGGGAAAGGAGACACAGGGAAAGAATAAACAAGAGACTAAAAAAGAAGTACAAGCCAAAAACAAAGGCTGTCAGAAGGGCCCGGGAGCCCCCGGGTTGTCAGGCAGCTCTGTTAATCAGCCCCACACTGTGTCTACTGCTGTGTTTTTACTCCTTGACATTATGAGGTTTTCCTGGTGCTTATTTCCCCTATTTTCACCTGTAGAAGCATCTTGTAGCAGATGGCTGCAACATCTCTCGTCTCTCACTTTGATCTCACCCCTCTAGCGCCGGGGGGCCTGACCTCCTGTTGTCCCGTAGGCATGTCCATAGGGTCTTCTTCTGGTCCCCGAGCCATCTGTGTGTTCTCCTGGCCCCCGAGCCATCTGTGTGTTCTCCTGGCCCCCAAGCAATCTCTGTGTCCTCCTCCTGGCCCCCGAGCCATCTCTGTGTCTCCTGGCCCCCGAGCCATCTGTGTGTTCTCCTGGCCCCCGAGCCATCTGTGTGTCCTCTTGGGCCCCGAGCCATCTGTGTGTTCTCCTGGCCACTGAGCCATCTGTGTGTCCTCCTGGCCACCGAGCCATCTGTGTGTTCTCCTGGCCCCCGAGCCATCTCTGTGTTCTCCTGGCCCCCGAGCCATCTCTGTTCTCCTGGCCACCGAGCCATCTCTGTGTTCTCCTCGCCTTCGAGCCATCTGTGTCCCTGTGCGTGGCGTGCTAGAGGAACAGGGAAATAACACACCCCGGGAGCAGCCCTTACCCAGTAACCGATGGGAGTTTGTGAATACTTCAGTCCCCTCACCCTCACCCAAGGACTCAAAGTCCAGTAGACTTAACACAAAAACCCTCTATGGGATGACTTCCCTCTCTCGGTTCCCCACTCCCTTAGCAGTGTTTCCTGGGATCACCTTCCAGATGGATGACAAGTCCTTGTTGCAAGGTCTGATTCTGGGAGAATCCAAACGAAAGCTAACCACAACCTCAGAGTAGCACGCTTCTGTCAAGAATAGGGAAGAAAACATTAAAGATAGTTTCTTGGCTGTAAGGCAACAGGCAATAGTGACAAGGTGCTTCCCCTTGATCAAACTGTAGTCAGGCTCCTCTGAGCTGCCTTTTTCTACTAAATGCTTCTTAGGTATGTCTTCAAGAGCCCAATTTTAGCAAGAATCGGGCTAAATAGACTTATCCAGAATCCCTCATCCTTGATAAATGATCACCCTTGATAATTGGTCAAAAGTTCCTCATCTACCCTTGATATCAGGTTAATTCTCTTGGGTTTCCTATATACACATTTATATCATTTATGAATAATAACTTTTCTTTCTTTCCACCCACTTGCTTTACTGCTCTGGCTAGGACCTCTAACACAATTTTGAATAGACATGCTGTGACAATTTGGATTATTCATCAAATGTTCACCCCTTAGGCCTTCTGAGTAGAGTACATTTCCTTGTTCCATTGATGTTGGGCTTGACCACAAGACTTGCTATATGACCGAGGGAATGTGGACATGATGCGAGCAAAGGCCTGAAATACCTGTGAGCCATTGGGCTTCTTCTTGTGCTTCTGCTGCACAAAGAGCATGCCTCAGGTGGCCCACTGGTCCCAGAGGAGTAAGCCACGTGGAGCTGAAAGGAACTCCACCCAGGACCTGGATTTAAGGCCAGCTGAGATCAGCAAGGCTGCCTGGTTAGCCTGCCCATGTGTGAGGAGGAAATGCTTTTTTTGTATGCCATTAAGATTTTAGTGTGATTGCTATACATTGTTATTGTGGCAAAAACAGATATAAGTGGTGATCCCAATGTTTCACCATTAAATATATTTGCTAATGGGCAGCCCGGGGGGCTCAGCGGTTTAGCGTGGCCTTCAGCCCGGGGTGTGATCCTGGAGACCTGGGATCGAGTCCCACGTCGGGCTCCCTGCAGGGATCCTCCTTTTCCCTCTGCCTGTGTCTCTGCCTCTCTCTGTCTCTCATGAATAAATTTTAAAAAAAAAATATATATATATATTTGCTGTTATTTTATAGAGACGTTTTATAAAATTAAGGTGACCCCTATTTCTCATTTGCTGTTTTTAACATGAATGGTTGTTGAATTTTCATCAAATGCTTTTTCTGCAACTTTTAAATTATGTGATTTTTCCAATGTTCATGTGGTAAATTTCATTAATTTTATTCTGGGAATTAACCTAACTGAGCTATAATTGGTCACACATTAAAACAGCATATCTAGGGCAGCCCGGGGGGCTCAGCGGTTTAGCGCTGCCTTCAGCCCAGGGTGTGATCCTGGAGACCCGGGATCGAGTCCCACGTGGGGCTCCCTGCATGGAGCCTGCTTCTCCCTCTGCCTGGGTCTCTGCCTCTCTCTCTCTCTCTCTGTCTCTCATGAATAAATAAATAAAATATTTTTTTAAAAACAGCATATCTATATGTAGTTATTACTGATTTATTACATTTATCGCTGGATTTCAGTGTGCTTCTATTTTATTCAGGATTACTGCATCTAAAGTGACACTGGCATACAATTATTCTTTCTCATTCTGTTCTGGTTGGATTTATTAAGATTATGATAGTTTTGTGAATTATAGGGTGTCCACACTTCATTATTTAGAAGAGATTGTGAAAACTGTCATTATTTTATTCTTAAATGTGTTAACTCACCAGTGCAAGCCACCCAGCACTGTAGGTTTTTTCATGGAAAATTTTAATTGCTGAATCCACTTGAATAGTGCTAGAACTTTTTGCTTACCTATTTCTTCTTGTACAATTTTGTATTGCTAAGTATATTTTTCTAGAAATGTTTATATTTCATCTAAATTTTCAAATTTTGAGGTTATCCTTAATACATTTTATTTTCAGTATTTGCAGGATCTGTGGTGATGGTTCATATTTTATTCTTGATATCATTGTTTGCTTTCTTCCTTATTCTTAATTTATCTCACCCAGGTTTATCAGTCTTACTAGTCTTTTCAAGCAACAACTTTTTACTTCTGATGATTCTATTGTCCATTTCTATTCCATGCATCTGGGCTCTGGCCTTTAGTATTTCCATCTTTATTTTTAGGTTTATTTTGTCCTTGGCCAAACTCCTTGACATGATTACTTTGTCTTTAACTTTCAGCCATTCTTTCTTTAACATACATTTAAACTATAATTAGTATTAACTTTAATTACTGCTTTTGCTGTATCCAACCAGTGACATATGTAGTATTTTTTAGTTCAAAATAAGACACACACACACATACCCAGAGGAATGCTCTGCAGCTGTAAATAAACAGAATAAGGAAGCTTTGTATTAATATAAAAATGTACCTAAGCTACATTGCTAAGTACAGCATACTGCAGTGCAGTATGAATTATTCCTATCCTTTGTAAGAATGGAGGGTGGGAGTGGTAGCTTCTTTTCTGGTCTTATAACCTATTGTTGTTACCCAGTAACATCTTAAATAGGTAATTAGTGGATGAGTTAAAATCACAAAAATAAAAATTTTCTGTGTATTCTCATTTACTCTATAGGAACATGAGTAAAGGATTAAATAAAGGCACTATTTCATGAATACAAAGGACTTAAGGGATGAGGATGGTGGGGAAACACAGAAAGATTAACAGAAAGGCTTATAACAATTTTGACACATTTTTTATTTGTTCACAACATTCCGAACAAAATGACATCACATTTCGACTATTGCTTTTACATAAGAAGTTAATTGTTTTATCCAAAGTAGACAAAAATCTATTTCTTTAAGTTGCCAACCAGCACTTTTTCCCCCAGGGAAAGCCACTGCTTATTTTTTGAATACATTAACAGAAACATAGATTTTGCCCTATAATTTAAAAAAAAAAAATTGCCCTATAATAGTTGGGTCTTACCTGAACTACATTTAAATTTTTTTCTTGTCAAAAGCTGAAGCCAGAAAAAGACAAAACAAAACAAAACAAGCTCATTCATGATTTCTTTCAGATGTTTAAGTCCATTAATCTTTGTTAATAATCTGCTTGTGTGGAGAGGTTCATAAATGTGAAAAAGGAAAGTAAGCCTCTCCAGACTTGTTCACAGAGAAGCTGGGTGGACCATTTATCCTGAGAAAATAGCTGCTGGACCCCAATCATTAATTCAAGGAGGATAATAAACATTATTGCTCTCCAAGCCAAACCTCTTCTGTTCTGAGCCATCACAGTGTGTGATTTTCCTGCTCTGGCAATGAGCATTCCGCTTTTCACTCATGTAATACTGCTCCTTTGAGCAAATCTTTGACCAAGTTCAATTTCACTGAATACAAAGGGGAGAAACAGTACATAAACAATTATTAATACTGGAATAAAAATGGAGACTACATATGTTTTTCACATAGAAAAATACATACAAATCCAAGTAGTTGTTAAAGTAGAAAAAAAGCAGGATGGGCATTTTGAAGGAAAAGATCTTGTTTTCTCAACTGGTGCCAGTAAGACACTGATTTTATATCTAACTATCCCACCATATTTATATACAAAGAGAGGCTGGTCTAGGGTCACTGATATACCGGTATCCCCTGATTTCTCTTATTTCCTTAAAGATTGTCTTTCAGAACATATTTGAACCACAACCAGTGTAATTATTTTCTTACACTATTCTTGTCACTGGCACACTCTCTTCAACCTGGCACATACAAAAATTCTTTTCGGTATCGATTCACTTTTCTGATGCTAAAGCAAACATAATTTTCCTGCTACTTCAAACCTATCACTACTTTGGTATTTTATTCATTCTTATAGAAACAGGTAAGATTCTAAATATGGATTTTTAAGACTACATAAAATTCTAGCATACATAAGTTGAAAGCAAGGAAAAGTAGGAAGGTACACACAATTGTGTTTTTCTTTTCTTGTATGTCACTATGTTACATTCTAATCTACAAGTGGGGACACTTAGCTTGGCTTTTTGACTATCAAACATTAGAATTTATTGGTAGCTTTTAGACCAATTCACTATAGGACTTCTGAAATGGTTACTGATTATTTTAAGCAAAAACAGGACAATATCTATATTGTACAAAAACAGAGATGATTTAAAGAACATATTATTGACCAAACTTTCTAATGACATTCTTAAAGTTTTTTTTTCCTCCCTAGAAGGGGAAAAATTTACTTAAAAAATTTCCCCTTCCATAGTTGGATCATTCTTTATGAGGCATACTGACAAAGGTTTACATCAGTTCAAGACCTCAGCTTTGAAAAATTAAAATATGAGTATTTTCAGCATGAAAATTAAAAAACTAACAGAATTGCTTTCCATGTAAGAGTAAACACTTCTATAGAAAACGAACTTTAATGGTTAGCACCTGATCCTTACCAGGATTTTGCTACATTTCCTATAACTCTAGAGCTGGATAATAAAGCACTGAAAACACTAAAAAAAAAAAAAAAAAAAAGATAATCCCAAGATTGAGAGGTCTCCTATAAGAAACCAATTTTTAAATTCCTGTGATACTCAGACACTAAACCAACCATGTTTATAATAAAATGAACCCAATTTTTAAAAGTTTTATCCTGTTGAGAAAATAACAGTTTTAATGCTGGGCTTTCAATGTACGTGCTATACAGCACTGCTTCTGTATTTTTCCACTCGGATATTTTTTTTATCGCTCTTCTCTTTGGCAAGTTTGCAGAGAGAAGTCTGTCAATAGACATGAACAAATACTGCAAGTCTCGGGCTGTGTTATGCCATGTGAGTCAGTCCTTAAACACTTGATATATATACCATGTTAAAAGATGTGCTCTTATGTTTAAATAATGTCTTTAACAGGCTGGTTTCTGTAGGATTTAAGAAGAACTTAGTTATCAGACAAATTATCTTTAAACCTTTTTAGTTTTGCTAAGAGTACAAATTTCTAAAACACACAAGGAAGAAATTATTCCCAATAGAATCTCATCATTATATAATCCTTGATAGCACTTGATGCCCTCCTGAGATTTGAGAATAAAGCTATACGAAATGCACAGTCATCATCCTCAGGCTACTTTAGAATCCCACAGACCATTAACGCAAAGAATACCCATAAAATCGCACACCATTATCTAGAAACACTATGGAGGCAAAGCAAAAAGAAGCAACAGTTAACAGCAAGTAAAACAAACCAACAGTGTTTAACGGGTATTTTTTAAAAACTTTAAGTTTTCCTTTTGTTTAAGTTCAAAGACAGCTTTATTGGAATAGCCACTGTCCTTTGAATACAGTCAAGATTTTCTTAGCAAACACACCTCTTTTTCATAAACACTCACAGGTAGAGAAGCCTCATAAAAGGCCCCACACCAAGCACTAACTACAGTCCTTTTCGTTGTACAACTGATTGAAAAGCAAATACTGAAGATGACAAAATGCCTTTAAGTTTTAAAATACCACTGTGATATTTTCAAGTGTGGTATTTAACAACAGAAAGGTAGTCACCAATACTGTCATTCTTTCATTATCTATAATGCTAAATAATCAGAGAAAACAAAAGGGAAGAGGTCATGATTCTTTATCCTGTCTGACAAATCTATGCTTTTTGCTACTAATGAAGCGACATTAGGACATGTGATTGAGATGCAAACAAAGAAAGCCATGAAGAACTACTCTCCCTGTTAATTAACCTAGGAAGAAAACAAGACGAAGGAAATAGACAATCACTTCCAAACTAAAACACAAGAAAACTTCAGAGTTCTGTAAAGAGACTGACTTGATAGCTACAACACATAAAAATGAAAACCAATTTTTACACATTTTAATCGACCAATTTAATACAAATACCTGATTTATACTTTTACACTAAATGGGCTAAGTCCCAAGTTCCAAACTGTAGTTCACAGGCCTCTACAGAAGGATCTTTGGAAGGATAAGGTACCTTTGGAGAACAGTGTATAAACGACTGTAAACATACACTGATTGTCCACTAGCTTTCTTAAATAGAATTTCTGAAATATTTTTGTAGGAAATTATATATAAGGAGTGTAATTGATCAGATAATTTCTATTACAACATATAAATTCTGTTGTGTGTGCAAAATGTGGTAGAAATAGAAGATACTATGGATGATTCATATTTTTAAAGTAAGTGATACATTACAATCCAGTAAGAGTCCTTTAATCTTTTCATGAAACTTCTCTCTATACATGTTGAAATACATAATGCTTTCTGGCTTTTCTTCAAACCAAAACTTGTCAAATTCATAGACAAGGTAACCTGCAGTTAAAGAAAAATAAAACATAAATACAGTGCTCAAGGAAATCACAACGAAAACATCTCATTTTAAAGTGCAGAACCATCCTTTAAATTCCACATTAACTTATAATAGTCAGACCCTAGGACCCAGCAATTGCACTACTAGGTATTTATCCAAAGGATAAAAAAATAGTGATCCGAAGGGGCACGTGCACCCCAACATTTACAGAAGCAAAGTCCACAATAGCCAAACTATGGAAAGAGCTCAGATGTCCATCGACAAACAAATGGATAAAGATGTGGTACATATATACAATGGATATTACCCAGCCATCAAAAAGAATGAAATCTTGCCCTTTGCAATGACATGGATGGAACTAGAGGGTATTATGCTAAGCAAAATAAATGAGAGAAAAAAAAACAAATACCGTATGATTTCACTCATATGTGGAATTTAAGAAATAAAACAGATGAACACAGGAGAAAGGAAGGAAAAATAAAGTGAGATGAAAATAGAGAGGGAGACAAACCATAAAAAACTCTTAACCACAGGAAATAAACTGAAGGGCTGCTAGACAGGACTTGGGAGGGGGGACAGGGTAACCGGGTGATGGGCATTAAGGAGGGCGGGTGATGTGATGAGCACTGGGGGTTATATGCAACTGATGAGTCATTAAATTCTACCCCTGAAACTAATAATATACTATATGTTCACTAAATTGAATTTAAATGAAAAAAATTTTAAAAAAAGATACAATAATCACAAATTATATTAATAAATACTAGAAACCTAGAAAACCTCATAAGAAATATTTTTGTACGTTCAAAATAAGAAGAAATTTCAATAAAATATTTAGTATATTTACTATTTGCCTCAAATATCAATAAAATCCCTCAAATGTTAAGAGGTATAGTACTGTCAAAAGATACCTTGGGAATAGGAAAAAAAGCTATCCCCAGAGACCTCTGAAACACAAATATGAAAGTAACGAGAAAACATTAGACAAGGTAAAGTACGTGAAAACTGTTTTCTAACAGCTTGATTTATAAATCTAAGCATTATTTCTACTTTCCTCAATGAACTATCAGCACTTTCTCTTTTTAAAAGAATACATGAGGGGCACCTGGGTGGCTCAGTCAGTTAAGCATCTGACTCTTGATTTTGGCTCAGGTCATGATCTCAGGGTTGTGAGCTCAAGCCCCACATGGGGCTCTGCACTTAGCATGGAGTGTGCTGGTCCCTCTCCCTCTGTTCCCTCCTCCTCTGGCTTGTAATAAATAAATAAAATCTCTCACTCAAATAAATAAAACCTTAAAAAAAATTAAAGAATATATGGACTCTAAATAGTAGGCTTAATATTTTTGTTTTTCAATATCCTCATGACAGTAGCCAAATTAGCCCTCAAAATGTGAACACTACTTAATAAAAATAAACATGTATATAGAAATTTTTACGATAAAAAATGTGAATATAAAGTTACTTAACCATATTTGGATTTGACCAAATATACTTATTTAATTATTTTTTTAAAAAACACACAAATGCTATCAGGGTGCTATCCATGTGCTCACATGTGTATTTACTCTCACAGCAATCCTATGACGCAGTACTACATTATTTCTACTTTATCAGGGAGGAAATGAATGGGCAGACAGCTTGTACTGCTTTTTTTTTTTTTTTTTTAAGTAATTTCTGTGCTGCATGTGGGACTGGAACTCACCACCCTGAAATCAAGAGGTGCATGCTCTACTGACTGAGCCAGCCAGCTGCCCAAAAGCTTCAATGACTTGCCCAAATCATACAGTTTCCAAGTGACCTCTATTATGTTAAAAATTAAGACTTTTTTTCCACCAGAATCACATTTCCTCTTCTGAAAGGATTTTTTAAAGATTATTTATTTATTAATTCATGAGAGACAGAGAGAGAGAAAGAGAGGCAGAGACACAGGCAGAGGGAGAAGCAGGTTCCATGCAGGGAGCCCGACGTGGGACTCGATCCTGGGTCCTTGGGGTCATGCCCTGGGCTGAAAGCAGCACTGAACCGCTGAGCCACCTGGGCTTCCCTGAAAGGATTTTTAAGAAGGGATAGAAGTAATTTATTTTAGATAAATGATAAGTGACTACATAAAAGTGTGCCTAGACTATCATAATCACTTAGTAGGAAAGAAAGTAAATTCTATTTTAGGACATTAGTTATAAATAAAGCAAATATTAATAGTTAAGAACCATAACATTTCAACAATGAAGTATCATTTGATAAAAAGCCCAATTTAAAAAAGATTTCAGATTAATCTCTTAATATGATAAAACAGATTTTTGTTAACTAGGATATTGAGAAAAGTAAAGAATAAGGCCTCTTTGGGCAGAGGGAAACCACCTGCTTCTCATTCCCAAAAGACAAATGAGAATGGTAATCTCGTAATTATACTTAAGTAGTATTTTTGATCTTTATTTCATTCAAAATTTAGTTTATGTATACACTGGAACAACAGTACATCTATAGAAATTACACATTCATGCACAAATTGAATCTGTGCTCTCCCCCACTCCTACTCCCATCACCTTGATAGGGATATACAATAAAAAATTGAGAGAGTAATAATCTGGGTAGTATGAAAAATAAGACATCTATCCAAACTTTATGGTATTTTTATATCAGTATTTTTGGCTACTCTGTTTTAGCTATTTACCATTCACATAAGTCCTTTAAATTGCCCCTTTTTTTTAAAAAAGTGGTTTCCATAGCTAGGCGTGGAGCCCAATGCAGGGCTTGAACTCGACCATATCAAGACCTGAGCTGAGATCAAGAGTTGGACGCTTAACCAACTGAGCCACCTAAGCCCAAAACTGCTTTTCATTACTGCCTAAGCAAAGAATTATTTAGGTCTGGAACAAACTGCTCCAGTGGAAAGTACTAAAATTTCTTGCTTCAGAGTTGGGTTGTTGGTCTATAATGTACATTGGTCTCAGAGAAAGACAGGCCTAAAGTCTTGAGACTGTAATGGTTAAATTGATGAGACCTCAAGAAACTGCAGATGACACCAAAATTATAGGAAGCTGGCAGGGCCTTACACGGCCTAGATTCCAAAAGCCTTGCAGCAAAGGATGCAAAAGAGTTGTTTCCACAAAAAATATCTATTATCCTTTTCACTCTAGAGGTTTAAAACACTAGACTCGGGCAGCCTGGGTGGCTCAGCGGTTTAGCGCTGCCTTCAGCCCAGGGCGTGATCCTGGAGACCTGGGATCAAGTCCCATGTCAGGCTCCCGCATGGAGCCTGCTTCTCCCTCTACCTGTGTCTCTGCCTCTCTCTCTCTGTGTCTCTCATGAATAAATAAAATCTTTAAGAAAATAAAATAAAAATAAAAAATAAAACACTAGGGCAGCCCTGGTGGCGCAGCGGTTTAGCGCTGCCTGCAGCCCAGGATGTGGTCCTGGAGACCGGGGATCAGGTCCCACATCGGGCTCCTTGCATGGAGCCTGCTTCTCCCTCTGCCTGTGTCTCTGCCTCTCTCGCTCTCTGTGTTTCTCATGAATAAATAAATAAATAAATCTTAAAAAACAAAACAAAACAAAACACTAGACTCTACAGAAATAGCACACAAAATTTCTAACCTTAACATTCCCTTTGTGTTTTTACTGTCCCTAACCAAAGCCACCTTGGAGCACCTTGTTTTCCAATAGGGGTTAAAAATAAGGGAACCATAGAAACAGAGGTTAACTGTAAACTGGCATGAGGGATCTTGTGGGGTGATAAAAGTTCTAAAATTGGATTATGGTGTTGGTTGTATAACTCACCAAATTTACCAGAACTCACTGAATTGCACACTTAAAAAGGGTAAGCGTTATATAAATTATACCTCAATACAGTTGTTATTGAGCTATACATTTTTTCTTATACAAACTTGAGGAGTTATTTTTTTGGAATCACCAAACCAATCAGGATGACACTGGATATTTTAAATGCACAAAATGTCCAAAAGGATGATAACGGAGCTAAGAAACTGAATTAGCACTCACCGTTTCCAGCCCTGTCTTTAGACAACAGTAGTAGGTATGATAAAGGGAGAAAGGGACAGATAGAGACAGATCACAGCTCATCTCTTCATAGTTCTTTGTTCTACACAAAAACTATGACCTTGGAACAGATTTTGGTCCATTGGGCCCAGTCCCCCAATAAATAAGGTATGTATGTATTCAAAAGATAAGGTTTCAAATTATCTTCTAATTAGAATATGCTCCAAGAAAAACAGACTTCTTCCCAATTTGGGGAAGAAACTTCGTGTATAAGATTGAGAGGTATGTGTGTGTGCACATGTATGTTTGCTTTATATATTTCAAGAAATCTGAAAAATTTCCAGGATGATCCACAGCTCTTATGGATCTGAACTGACAGAAACAAGGCAACTGAGGGGGTCCTATAATGGCTTTTGCACCTCAGGTATTACTGTGATGCTCTTCCTAGACAGGAGCCAAATAAGACATGGGTGCTGAGATGCCCTGAGATCAACAGCATCCAAAGATGCTCATGTTACCAATAATTAGGGGGAAAAATATCCATAATTAAAGGTCATTTTCCACAGTTTTCCTATCTACCACACTCCTGTATTTATTTAAATAAGGTAAAATATTTAATTTGGGGGAGGAAAGAGATTTTTTTGTTTCTTTTTCTTTTTTTTTTTTTAATTTTTATTTATTTATGATAGTCACAGAGAGAGAAAGAGAGGCAGAGACACAGGCAGAGGGAGAAGCAGGCTCCATGCACCGGGAGCCCGACGTGGGACTCGATCCTGGGTCTCCAGGATCGCACCCTGGGCCAAAGGCAGGCGCCAAACCGCTGCGCCACCCAGGGATCCCTTTTGTTTCTTTTTCTATTTGTTTTATGTTCAACAGGCAGCATTAAACATGCATGCATTTCAAAAAGAAAACAAATATCAGAGGCTATTAGCAAAGTCTCAAGAGTTTAGACACTATGCTAAGAGTCAATAAGAGATTTAGGGGAAGAAACCAAACAAGACTAATGGGGGGAAAAACAGTTCCCAGCAACAAGATGAGAGAAAAGACCCAGGGAACAGGGAAAAAGAAGATGTGGATTTGGATAAAAGTCTGTTCATAATGCCCAACCCCTAAAAAAAGAGACTGGCTGAGCTTGACCCTAGGCAAGGGTCTCTTCTCAGCTCACAAGATGAACGTACAGTCTCACAGTCTATAGTAAAGGGTGGGTACACTGGGGCTATACTGACCCAGTTTTGGCATTTATATCTAGGAGCAGTAGTGGCAGGGAGCCATCCCCAGTACAGTCAGGAAGGACCAGGAGGGTGCTTAAACAAAGCAACAATGTCGACTCTGCAAGGGTGAAGGAAAGCATCTCATGCCTGCTAGGAATCTTCAGTCCTGCCAGTCTGAATCATCAGCAGTGGTCCTAGGGACCTGAAAAACCTGTCCCTCCATCTGAAAACATGTGGCATCAATTCCTGCTTTGTGTAACCATCCCCATAAGATCCTTTATACTTATCCATTAAAAAAAAATCTAGACATACAAATGGTGGGGGCTAAAGAGGGAGGTTGGGCTGAAGATGTACATTTTGGTATGACCAGTATGCACTTGGTATATCAAACAGGGGTCTGCATAAGATCATTAGGGACAGAATGAAGGCTAAAGAGAGAAGGCGGTCCAGGCTTTGAGGTGCTCCTACACCTAGTAAGGATGTGCTAACAAAAGTCTGTGGAAGAGCCAGGAGTCAGAGAAAAGCCAGAAAGAATGTACCATCAGAAGAGCCCAGATAACGTTTCAAGAAGACAGGCATGGTGATCTTTCTGTAGTGCTGCTAAAAGTATCAAATGAGGAGAAAAAGGTGGCAAGTGGATTGGGCAACAAAAGGTCATTTATGTATTTGCAAAAATCAGTTTCAGCAATATAGTGGGCAGAGAAGCTAAACTGAAGTTAGAAAAAACAATTAGAAGTGAAGAAGTGAAAACAGCACTTATTTTAAAAGTTTTATGATGAAGGGGAGCAGATAACTGGAGTGGTATCTGGAGGTAGATGCTGCACTAAGGGAATGTTTGCTTTGGTCTTGAAAACGAAAGCTCTAAAAATGCCGAGACTTTTGCCTCATTTCTGCTTTATCCCTAGTGCCCAGAACAGCAACTGACAGAATGAATGAATGAATGAATGAATGGGAGGTCCAGTAGCAGGTCCCTAGTCTGATAGGGATACTCCAAAAGAGAAGGAAAGAATAATGAAATGGACAACTGAAGAAACAAAATCTCTGGTAAGACTTCCCAAAGAAGGTCATGTCTAAATTGAGATTGGAAAGACAAGTAGTTATGACCTGGACAGAAAGAAGGAAGCAGATGGGGATTCCAGGCAGAGTGAAAGGTCCAGAGTCAAGAGGGAGCATAATACATCTGTACAACTAAAAGGCCAGTGTGCCCACATTTCAGGCTAGGGGCAGTTGGTGTTTCGCAGAAAAATGAATCTGGAGAGGTTACCAAGGTAGGGATTACAAAAGGCCTTGTAGGGATCCCTGGGTGGCGCAGCGGTTTGGCGCCTGCCTTTGGCCCAGGGCGCGATCCTGGAGACCCGGGATCGAATCCCACATCGGGCTCCCGCTGCATGGAGCCTGCTTCTCCCTCTGCCTGTGTCTCTGCACCTCTCTCTCTCTCTGTGACTATCATAAATAAATAAAAAAATTAAAAAAAAAAAAAAACAACAAAAGGCCTTGTAATGGAACTTTTTGAAGAATTGCAGGCAGTGGAGCAAAATGATTTGATTTCCATTTTAAATCCTTCTATCTGCAATGTGGAGAAGAAACTGGAAGAAGGTCATCACAGACAGACTCGTGAAAAAGTTATTACTGTAACCTAGTATCATAGGTCTCCTCCTGCACAATTACAATGGGTTGTGGGGGGGGGGGGGCAGTAGACAAAGGCAAGAGAAAGTCAGCAAGTGACCAACCTGGAACAAGGAGTTAAGTGAAGACAGGGAAGGTTGCAGGAAGGGGAGACCTTGATGACACCTTCAATGATGGAGATGAAGAAGTTATGATCTGACCATTTATTACCTAGCTAGTTTCCTGCATCCTGCCAACATGCAAAATGGCATCCGGAACACACAAAAAGATCAAGAAAAGAAGAATGTGAAACTAAGCTAGGTTTACATTCTTTGCTTCTGAGCAATAACTTCACAAGTTCATTTAATTAAACCTTCAGTGTGCAAATATCATCACAAGAGAAGTTAATGGAACAATGGTAATAATGACTGCATTAGGAACAGTTATTAAGTACCTCTAACCTAACACAAGGAAACCTCATCTTGAAAAGGGGAGGTGGTTGTAGGGTGGGAATGCACCTTTAAATTAAATTTGCTTACAAGACTAACAAAATAACCTGTGAATGGTCTGTCCTTGACTCAGTAGCATTCACTAACCAGTATTCAAGAGGTAAAATTCATTTTACAATTGACTGGAAAAACTGCATACATCCTAAATTTACATATATGTGAAAAAACTGTCTTGCTGAAATTTTTTAAGGACAAATATAGAAACTGATTATAAAAACACCCTTAGGGACTCGTCTTCCATTATTTCCCTGTTTTTCTTTCTTTCTTTCTTTTCTTTTCTTTTTTTTTTTTTTTTTTTTTTTAAGATTTATTTATTAGAGACAGATAGAGTGCACGAGCAGAGAAGGGGACAGAAAATCCTCAAGTGGACTCCGCCCAGCATAGAGCCACACATGGGGCTTGATCTAACAACCCTGAGATCATGACCTGAGCTGAAACCAAGAGTCAGATGCTTAACCAACTGAGCCACCCAGGCACCTCCATTATTTCCCTGTTTTACAAAATTCTAAATAATAAAATGACAAGCATAAATTATATATTTAATAGAGACATTATATCTAGAAATATCTAGTTTTAACTCATTTTAATACTCACAATAAAACTGATGAAAGTGTTCCATCGTTGGTATACCAGGAACAAAGTTGTAGAGATGAAACTTCAGAGCTTCACTCTTCAGCAAGCTATAAGCCATCTCGGTAAGGTTGATTCCAACTATTGCATAAGAATACCTATGTCAGAAACATTACCAGTTATACCAGCTAGCCAAATAGCTCATAAAATAACTTTAAAATCCTGCAAGAAATTAGTGAAAAACTACTCTGATCCATTTCTAATACAGTATTCGTTTAACAATAATCTCTACCTATTAAAAAAATAAACCATAATAGATAGAAGATTTTTGTTCTTTTAGATGCTGTTGATTTTCTGGATATATAAGAGGGAATAATGAAGCTTTGATCATTCAAATACCAAAAACCAAAATCCTTAAAAAAAAAAAGAAAAAGAAAAAGAATACACTCTCATTGGTTTTAAAACACAGTGGGTAATCTGACATTTTCTCCTCCATTATCAGGGTATTTATTTTTATGAGATAATATTGTTATAATGTTTTTTCAAAGGAATGTATCATTAGAATATAAAAATAGAATAATAATGATAAAGCTGATAGACCTTCAGCTGCATTTCATTTTACAATTTTCAAAACGATTTCTCATTTTCCTATTTCTATGTCACAAAGCTATTTCCTATTCTGAAATCTATTCAAGAAACTTTCATAAAGTTCCTTACCTCCATTTTATAGACAAACTATATCTTGTGACAAAAATAAATTAAAATAATACAAAATTGGCTTATGATAAGATTTTGCTTTATAAATAATATATCATGTAATATCTTTTACAAAGTCATTAATAAAAATAATCTCATTTAAAAAATACCTTGAAATACTTTCAAATTTAGATAATCCAATCAACATTTTAAAATTCAAGAAGTTAAAATTTCTTTGATATACCCAGCTTACCCTAATTTTGGATGATTTGAACGGGAAAGAATCTGGTGAGCTTCACTGGTATAATTTTCACTGAAATACCTTGAAAAAGTTTAATAATAAAATTAATATATGTTATTCAAATTGAAGATATCCAGAAGAAATTTAAAAAGCTACTGACTATTAAGATGATATTCCCACTACTGCCACAATCATCTCAATCTCCATCTCTAATCACTTGAGTGACTTGGAAATGCTGTGAATCGAAATTTAATTCTGAGAGATCAGGTCTATCTAGTTAGTACAGGACATGGGCCCTTGGCAATGCTTTAAAATATTTTAAAAATAAATGATTTAACAAGAAACTTTCTGCTTACCTTTAAAAAAAAATCTAGTTTTTTGTTATCTTACTTTTTCTTATTTTATTTAAATTCAGTTAACATATAGCATATCATTAGTTTCAGATGTAGAGTTCAGTGATTCATCAGTTGCATATAACACCCAGCGCTCATCACATCATTTGCCCTTCTTAGTGCCCATCACCCAATTACCCCCTCCCTCCACCTCCCTTCCCCTCCTGTCCAGCAACCCTCAGGTTGTTTCCTATATAGTTAACAGTCTCTCATGGTTTCTCTCCCTCTCTGATGTCATCTTATTTTATTTTTCCCTCCCTTCCCTTATAATCCTCTGTTTTTGTTTCCTAAATTCCACATGAGTGATACCAAATTTCCTACAAATTTGTCCATGTGTATAAAATAGTCCATGTGTACCTGTTAGGACATTCACCCTTTCCCCTTGGTATATTCCTTCTTTTGTAATTTAAAAATATATTATTTAACACCATTTTCTGTGCATAGAGAAGAAACTCCATAACCTTTCTTTTGCACTAAACTTTTGCACTAACTTTTCTTTCGCACTTGATCAGTGGTATAATTAAAACGCTGGCCATAAAACAGAAGTATTAGCAGGTACAACAGAAGAATATATAAATCTATCTATTTGTAGGCTCATACATCCTGTTGGCTTATACTAATTCAAATTCTTTGAGTTCTTAAAGATAGAGATTAAATCTTCTTCACCTCACAGTACACCGGTACTCATGCACATATACATATACGATGACTGGATGTTTATATGAAGATAAGAAGTAGAATAAAAAGTGGATTTCCATGGCTCATTTAAATTTTAGAGGGCACAATTGTTGAAATTTTCATAAAGCACAGAAATTTCTAACCAAATTTTCCTACGGATTTCCTTCCCTAGATTAACACGACAGGCTTCCATTTTTCTTTACTGGCTGATTTTCAAACCATTAAAACAAGGGTTGTTAATTTAGAAGTCCATGAATGAAGACTCATTCATGAATGAGGGGGTATCCATGAACTACCTGAAATTACACATAAATTTTTCTGCGTATACATTTTCTGGGGAGAGAACATACAAAATTCTCACTAGATTGTCAAAGGGATCTGTAACTCCCTAAACAAGAAAAAGTCCTGTTTTAGTGCAATGTTTTCCTTACATACACTAATTTTTCTATTTTATCCCTAGTTTGGCTCTAAGGATATCCTTACTAAACTATTTGTATTTCTTTTTTTATATATGATACTCCTAATACAATTTAGTATTACATTAATATTTCAATAATCAAGCTACTCTTAAAATACTGTCTGTAACACTGAACGATTTTTAATTTCCTTGATGAACTTAATCAAACCCTATCTTAACAGCACCTATGAAAAACGAACATCTTTGCAATATGGCAAACTATTCTTTACAAAAATACATACTGGGTTCCCTCCTTCCTTACCGCCTGCTTGCCTTCTATCTTTCTCCTTCCTTCCTACCCCTTCTCTCTTCCTACATACATTTTTGGGCTTAATCAGCATATTCTTCTACTCACCTCTTCTATTTCCTCATCTATTCAGCTTTCTTCCATCTCTCCTGATTTCATTTTCTGTACAATATCCTTTTTTTTTTCTACACCTGCCTCAACATTCGGTGCCTAGGGCACCGTTATCAAACTACCAGCTTATCCTTCAAAGCAACAAAATATCTCAAGAGATTAGATGACAAAGGCCATGAAAGTTAAAAAATAAATCACATAAGGGAATCTGAAGAGCTTGTCCGCTTCTTGACTGTATCTTTACTTTGACCCTGAAGATACATAGCTCCATACACAGGACAACAAACGTAATTATAGAGGAATCAGAGCCAGTTTTTCATGTTTTCAACCATCTCTAGTGTATCACCAGCAATCAAATGTAACTACTAATACATGAGTCTTGGTCATTTTTCAAATTAGTAGATACTAACGCTAAATAAAGTATCTGTAAATCATTTTAATGTCTATCAGAATCCTTTACCATAGTCTTGAATCAAATCCTACTAACTTATTTAAATTTTAAGCTACATTAAATTCTCCTCTGGCAAATGCTGAAAAATCTTAATTTCTTAAGAAAAGAGTAAGAAGCAAGGTTATTCATAAAAGAAAAGATACAATATGGGGTGACTGGGTGGCTCAGTCGGTTAAGGGTCCAACACTTCATTTCAGCTCAGGTCATGATATCAGGGTTGTGAGATTGAGCACCACAACTGGGCTCCACATGGAGCCTACTTACAATTCTCTCTCCCTCTCCCTCTGCCCACCCCTCACACGTTCTCTCTTAAAAAATAAAAAATAATAAAAAATAAAAAAGGAAACACCAGAATAGTGTAGAGTAAACTGAGGTTCAATATCGTTCAATATCCTTGATTGCAAGTACCAGAATAAAGATGGTCTTTAAAGGCTAAGAACAAAGAATCTATGTGTTCTGAAAAACAATGAGTTTTAAAATATTTTATAATTTTTCCAAGTGGAAACAAACTGCATTTATTCTACTTCAATTCCATATTCTAATTCAATTCCAACTGGAAGTTTATCAAAGTAGAATCTCAGTTTTTGTAATTATTTTTAATTTTTTTTTAAGATTTATTTGAGACAGAGAGAGAGAGAACATGAGGGGGAGGGGAGAGGCGGAGGGAGAGGGAGAATCAGACTCCCCTCTGAGTGGGGAGCCCAATGCACACCTTGATCCCAGGTTCTGAGATCATGACCTGAGCCGAAGTTGGATGCTTAACCAACTGAGTCACCTAGGCGATACTTACAAGGAATCTTTATACTTATAAAATTTAGGTATTACAGAAAATTAAATACTTTTGTAAATGGAAAAAACTGTAGATACTGAAACCCTATTATGTCTTCTATTTTCCCCCAAAATAGCTTTATCCATACAGATCTAGTCATTTTTTTTTCTCAATATAACAATTTAACAGTTTTAAGACTAATTTTTTCACAGTAGCAATTATCCAAACTTTGCTAATGGTTAGGTTTCCCATTCTAGGCATTTTATAGTCTATAAATCAATTTATGGACAGACTCTAACTCTGAAATCTTTTCATTTTCATATCCACATCCTACTAATCTTTCAGTTTACTTTCTAGAATAGTTTTGGCCATCAATTCTGATTTTAATTACATATTTTGGGATGACTTATGTGCCCAAGCATGAGTATTCAAGGAGAAAAAAAAAAAGGAAGTTCATATAGGCTCTGAAAATTCAGGGCTTTAGATAATTTATCACAGATGGTGAAGAATAAGTGTGAAGAGACTTTATTAGTATCAAGTTATATTTCCCAAAACAGAATTAGAGAGCCAAGAGAGAAGAGGCAAGATGATAAAATAATTAAGAGTATACATAATTCCTTAAGAGGTATCAGAAAGGGGGTCAGAAAGAGAAAGAAGAAAGATATCAGTAAAGAAATTTCACACACACACACACAAACAAACACACAAACACACACACTATGTTTCCAATGTCTTCATATTATTGCCAGCACATTAGTGCCAGCACATTTTAGCACTGTTAAAATTCAGAGATAGCGGGAAACACCTAAATCAATTCTTATTAGAATTTAACAATATTGGAGGTTACATGTAATCTCATTTAGAGAAGAAGAAAAAGTTTATTTCACTTACACAAGATTGATTAATCCAAGTATGCCCATGCCTCTGAAGTCTGTCTTGGGATCATCACCCTGGAAACCAATGTCAGCCCACTGCTTGGAGATTCTAGCCTTCAACTTTTTCGTAGGCATTAGAAGATTCCAAAGCTGTACAAACATACTTCCATATTACAAATAATAGTAGTATTCTTAATTTCCTAAGACATTTTTCTTCTCATAGCTAACATACAACTAAGTTGAATGCTTTCAATTAAACAGCTTTAGTAGACAAAACAGAGGTTCAACACAGACTATATTTAGAGAACTTTTTCAATTACCCTAAAAAATGCAGCACACTTATTCCAATTTAAAAGGCTAATATAAAGAATAGTGGATTTGGAAAAAGTGACAAGTATACAGAAATCTAAAACAATGAGAAATCTTTGTTTACTAAGTAATATATACCAGGAGTGGTAAACTGCCTCCTTAAGGAAAAAACAGAACAACAAAAAACAGTGTTAGGCACTTGGCCCTTGGCTCAAACACTACATACATAAGTAGGCTCCACTCTAGTGGTGGGTCATTAGTCCCTAAAGAGAAGAAGGGAAATGGAAAGAATCATTAAGAAATAAGACTGATAGTATTTCAATCCATATGATTATTTTACAAATTTTCATAATTTTAAAATAAGAAAATAATATGGCTTGGTTTTAAGTATGTTCCTTAAGACTGGGGGTTTAAGAATAGCAATTGAATATTAGCAACAAAGTAACCAATACAAAACAAAGTTTAAAAAATGTAATCATTTTTTAAATTCAACACCACAAGTCATCAAACAAAACAGACTTACAAAAGTTGATTAAAAAGTTTGTATCTGCAGAACAGAAATACTTGCATTTTTTTCCATTTCACTACCATTTCAGGCATTGTTGAGTAAAGGACTCCTAATGAAAGGAGTATCCTGTCACCTAAAATAAAATGTGAAGACTTGTGACCTTACTTTAAGACAGGGTCAGGATTCTGGCCCTGAAGCTAATCCAATCATTAGACTGGGTTTTTATCTGGTCCCTTCTCTTTTTACCAACACATTAGCGTCTCTTCCTGAGTTCTCGGCAAGAGGTTGGATCATACCAGTGATAGCGCCTCAGTGAGGTGGGGAGAGACACAATAAGACCAGTTATAGTCAAGGTTAACACGCATACATATCAAATTTTTGGGTTCTGTGCCCCTGGGGATTCTGATGAGGCTAAGGTGGAACCTTAAATTCTAAATATTAAGACACTGGTTAACTTAGTGAAGGTCGTTACGCTTTAAGAAACTACCTATGTATTTAAGAAACTACACTTTGAGAAACACGGATCTACTTAAGGCTTTACCCACAGAGACTGCGGAGTATATGCAGTGGCTGCGTGATTCACGCCCAGCAAATGACTCTTTACCTTTAAAACTGAGTCCCGTAATGAATCAACAAGATAAAAATTCCCTGGACTGAAATGTTAGGATTTATATCTTACCCCTTCTAAAGGGAAGGTATTGTGCAGAAAGGGTCAGAAGTTAAGGGAATAATGGTTAACAATGAGGATATAAATGGTGGTCAACCCCCAGTGAGGGCCAGGCACCATTCTAAAATTTTAAATATAAAGGGTCGGTCCACACCAACAGCCCCCTGAGGTATTTTCATTCTCATTTTACAAAATCAAGTTTTATTTTTAATTTTAAAATTAGGTGAGGTGTATATTTATACTTTTTCAGAAAAAAAGGTGTTTTTTTTAAAAAAAAAACTTATCTGTCTCTTACTGTTACTTAGATATTACCAATGTCTTTCCACAGCATTTTTAGATATAACAAACTCTTAACTCCAAGTCCAATGTGCTATGTTATGTTCTTTGACTTTAACCATTTAAAAATAAAATTGGCCCAAAAGCAAATTACTTCATTTCCCCTTGGCCTCAGAATCCTCATCCCTTAAACTAAAATGAAGGTGATAGACTAGACGATCTAGAAAGCTTACAATAATCTCTAGTTTTGGCCTCTCACTGAACTTATGTATTTAAACTTTAGAAATAAAAAACAGGAAAATTCAAATTTAATTTTAGTACCTTCTTAAGCTTTAAATCTATCGTGACATTACTTGGCAATTCATACTCTGTAAATCCCAAAATACTTGATCTAATAATATGAAAAGGGACAGCCATGTTTACAATTTGAAAGTAAGCTGAAAAAAAAAAAAAAAAGCCTGACGTATACGAGCAGTTTATATAAAAAGTAAGGGAACCTCTGAAGCTTGCAGACTCATCAGTTGAAAAGATCTCTGTTAATAAGTTTATAATTTATTTTAGAAGTAAAAGCATTAAGAGAAAATCTACGAGTATATATTTCAATGAGGCTTATCAGAAAATCATAAAAATAGTTAACTCAAAATCTTTCACCAACATAGTAAGGGGCAAAGAAACTGGATGACTGTAGAAGAGCCTCTAGAATTGGCACACTGACTTTACTAGCTCAAGTCTGATTTATTTTTCCAGTGTCTACTAACTCCAAATACAGAAAACAAAAATTTACCTTAAGAAGCAGCTTTTCATGTTGGAGGTTTTCAGAATCATATGGTCTTTTCCTCACACTTTCTACATCCAAATAGAGCTGTTTATAACCGGATATCTGCAGCAAGCATGCCTTCATACAAATTTTAAAACTGAAAATGAGAAAGTTATTATTTTTAAAAATCATACCTTCTTATCACAATAAAATAGTGCCATCGATAGCTTGTGGTTCATATGTCTATTTAGAAAGCATTTCCTCAATTCCTCATCCAGTAGAAGTGAAAGGGTTGAACTGGATGATCTCTATAACTGTTTCACAGCTTCAATGTTTTACAACTGTGTGCTATCCCCACACCTCACAGTAGAAGGGTACAATAAGAGAGAACACCATAAAAAGAGCATACCTGGCATCCTTCTCAGGGTTAATATTCTTTTCCTTCATTATATCTTCTACGCATTTGTCCACTTCAGTCTGGACAACAAGTGTTGCTTTCTGCAAAATCTATTTATGTGAAAGAAAGCTGAATGAGAAAAATCTCTTATAGCTGAAACAGAACAATGATTTTGGGGGTGTTTAGTCAACTTTACAATGCATATATTAAAATGCAAAATGAAACCAAATTTGTTTCACTAGGGCTAAAATCATACATCCATCCATACATACAAGAGAAACAGCATGATGTATCAAGATGAAGGCTTCCTCAACTGAGAAGCAACAGGTTCTCAACTGATAAGTTCCTAACAAATGAGGTATCACCATAGTGGGTGTATGGAGCAGATACTTTCTCTAAAATTTTTACATATACATGTACAAAAATTTTAGTGCAGAAGTCAAAAAACTTTTAAAGTCAGAAGAGCAAAAGGAAGAGAACTCAAATATTATTGTAATTATTTATCACCACCAGGGACAGCCACTGGTAACCAATATCCTTAGTCTTTTTTCTATGCACATAAAACAGATTTCTTATATGTCCTATAAATGTCCACTGGATCCTTTTTTTTCTAACAAAAAAGCAAGTTCAGGCTTTTCTTACCCTTAAGAAATTTCTTTGACTCTTCATCTTCTGTAAACTGCCACTGAAATCCTCTCCGGTATCTCTTATAACTCCAGGCAAAATAATCTCATCATACCTGGGGTTATGCCTCTGCATATCCTGGGTCTTTCTTCTGGAATGTTCTCTCCCAATCACTAAACATATCAATGATGCCCATTTTTAAGCTAGCTCACAATACCAGGTCCAAGAAGCTTTCTCTGATTCTATTTTATCCCCCCTGATTCTATTTAAGTAGAATTAACCTCTCCTCTCTTAGAATTCCCATAATAATTTATCTATAACCTTTTGATGATCCTTTCTACTTTCTGTATTATAGTTACTGTTATATATTAAGTGGAAAATTTTTTGAGGATAGAGATTGCATCTAATTCATCTTTTCATATCCTGCATGTAAAAGATAATTGACAACTGTTAAACGGAGATATTTAATAGGTAAAAACCTTAAGGCAACCGTTTCAGTAAAAGACATGTACAGTAATGCATACAATGATTTAAAAGAAGGAAGAAAAGGAAGGAAAGAAAAAGAAGATTCCTCAAAGTAAATTAAAAAGTGAGAAGGAAAATCATCAAAGACTAACAGTCAGTAAGGATACACATACGGTCAACAAGGTCCAGTTGGTCAAATCCTGAGGTAAAGGTAACCTTTACTGTTACCTTTACTTTTGTCTCCTAAAACATGAAAAACCTGGTCAAATATCACCTCCTTTTGTGAAGCCTTCCTCGGCCCTGCAGTTAGCTACTCTCTTTTATGCTCATACTCAGTGAACGAGCACTTACCTACACTATATTTACTTACTTTTACATATTCGCCACCAGGCTTTGTCTTATTTACTCTTACATTATGGATGAATAAATAATCGATTGAATGAACTTGCTCAAGTCTACATAAACTTAGAGACAGAATTCAGATTAGGAATGTCTAGTCTCTCGGCAAATACTTTTTCCTAAAGACACTATTCTGTGACTTTTAATTTTTTTTATTTAAGATTTTATTTATTTGAGAGAGAGAGAGCATATAAGAGAGAACATGAGCGGGGTAGTGGGGGGCAGAGGAAGAAGGAGACCCCTCCCTGAGCAGGGAGCCCAATGCAGGGCTTGTCCCAGGACCCTGAATTATGACCCAAGCCAAAGGCAGACACTTAACGGACAGGTAGGTGCCCCAACTTTGTTCTTTTAGTAGATTACTTGGGCTACAATAGATACCTTACATTTCTATATAAGCTTTAAAATGATCTTGTCACTTTCTTCAAAAATAGCCTGCTGGGATTCTGACTGGAATCACATTGAATCCATAGATCAATTTGGGAATTAACATCTTAGCAATACTGTCTTCCAATTGATGGCTACCATGTATTTTTCCCCCTTTAACCTAAGGAAAAGGAGTTCTAGTACAGAAGTCTTGTGTAGCTTTCACTAATCACTGAATATTTTATGTTTTTGAATGCTACTTAAGTAGTATTCTTCTGTTTTCCAAAAGTTTGTTGGTAACTTACAGAAACAGATTGTGTCCTGAGATACTGCTAAATTCATATATTAATAATGCTAATCATTTTTGTAGATTTCTCAGGGTTCTCTGTACTCACAAACTATGTCATCTGTTAATAAAGTTTTCTTTCTTTTCCAACCATTATGTTTTAGATTTCTTTTCCTTATTGGACTACCTAGGACCTCTAGCACAAGGCTGAAAAAAATCAAAGAACCATCTTTGCCTTGTTTCCAATTCACAGTGGGAGCACTCAATATTTCCGTATTACACATCACATCAGCTGCATAGTTTTCACAGGTGGTCTTTATTAGGATGAAGAAGTTCTTTCTATTCCTAGTTGAATTTTTAATCATGAATAGGTATTGAGTTCTGTCCAAATAGTTCTTCAGTGTCTACTGAAATGATCTTATTTTTCTCATTTACTTTGTTCATGTGGTGAGTTACATTCATTGACTCTGAAAACTCAATTGTGATGTCTTAGCTTTTTTGTAGATAACTGAGATCAATTTGTTAATGAAGAATTTTTGCATCTGTGTTCATGAAGGATACTGCTTTATAATTTTCATTTATCAGACTGTCCTTGTCTGGTTTAGTAACAGGGTTATACTGGCTTTGCAAAATGTGTTTTTTCCTAGGAGTTTAGGTAATAGTGGTATTATTTCTTCTTAAATGTTTGAAAGGAATTCACTAGTAAAAGAAGGGTTTTGGTGCAAAAATTTTTAATTACAAATTCCATTTGTTAGGTATATAGCTATTTATATTTTTAAATTTCTTTTTGTGTTTTGATAAATTGTCTTTTTCAAAGACTTTGCCTCTTTCATCTAAGCTACAGAATTCATTGGCATAAATTCACAGAATCCCCTCATACTTTTAATGATTGTAGTCTGATACCTACTCTATCATTCCTGATATTGGTAATTTGGGTTTTCTGTTTCCTGATCAGTGTTGCTAGAGGGTTATTAATATCACTAAGAATCAAATCTTTCCAAAGAATCAAGTTTTGAGTTTGTTATTTCCTATTTTTTGTCTGTTTACCATTTTGTTAAACTTTTGTGTTTTTATTATATTCTTTCTTCTATTTACTTTGGGTATAATTTGCTCTCTTCTGGTTTAAGGTGTAAGCACAGATCATTGATTTGAGGCCTGAAAACTTAGTTCAATTTTTTTTTAAAATGTCCCTTGTGAGTTCTTTTCTGATCCATGAGTTAAATTTTTAAATTTCCATATATTTGGGGATTTTCGAGGTCTCACACTTTTCTTATTTCTAAGTAAGTACAATGGAGACAGAAAATATACTCCATATAGGTTCAAGCCTTTGAAATGTATTGAGACTAATTTAAAGACCCATATATTGATGTATGTAGATGAATGTTCCACATGTACTTGAGAATGTGTGTTTCACTGTCAGTTCGGTGTAGCATTCTATAAATGTTACTTAGCTTAAGACAGTTTAAAGTATTGTTCAAATAGTGTATGTTCCTTCTGATTTTTTTTTTTGTGTGTTTTTGTACTGTCAATTATTGAGAGAAGTATGTCAAAATTTCTAACTACAATTGTGGATTCATATATTTCTCCCTTTACTTAAGTCAATTTTTGCTTCAATTATTTGGCAGCATTGTTAATAAGTGCATATACTTTTAATATTATTATATTTTCTTGATAAATAAATCTTTGTATCATTACAAAAAAGATTTAGTCACTGGTCATATTCCAAGTTTATGTTTTCTGAAACAGAGACACAATGGCTTTTTTATGTTTGTTTACATGGTGTATCCTTTTGCTTTTTATTTGTTTGTGTCTTTATGTTTAGAGTATATGTCTTGAAACAACATTCAGTTCATTGGGTCTTACTTTTTTATCCATCTGTCAATCTCTGGCTTATTCTCTAACTTTTTGGTGTCTTTGCTTCCTCATCAAAAATAAAATAGCAGCCTGCATGGAGGATAACATATAAACCATCACAACATTTTCTAAGTTCATTTTGAAGGCATATTCAATACTGGAATATATCGTACTTAAAGAATTTCTGAAGTCAGTAATTCTAAAACTTTCCTTTTTAACCTCAAACCACGTATGCACCCAAAAACTATTTTCCTAACATCCTTTACTTTATACTAAAGCAAAAGGAGGTATATGTGCTGCCAAAGTCAGCACTAAAGAAAAAGTAGGTAATAATAAAGAATAAGAGAATAAATATGAATCACTTATCATATAGTTTGAATTTTATATTGTACATATTTTATATTCAAAATATATATTTTATAAAATATATATATATTTTATATATGCTTATGCATGTGATTTTTATATAAAACAACATTTGATGAACATAAAAGTAAAATAACACCTACTTTGAGAGTAGGTTACAAATTACTTAATGACACATATTCATGGGCAGCAAATATCAACAGTGGGTTTCACTATGCAAGCAAATTTGGGGAGATTATACATACAGAGTATGAACGTTTCATTTGTAAACCACAATACCTATGTGGTTATATACTTAAAGTTAGGTACTTAAAGTCTAGCTTTTGCAAAATTAAAGACAAAGAAATATGCAAATGTACATCACTATATCATCGACTCAGAGACAACTAAACTGATCCATAAAACTAATTTATTATTCAACAGCTAGAATGTTATTATTATTTAAAAGCTAAGAGAGCAGCTGCAATTGAAAAACACAGGCAGTCAGAAACACTATTATACTGACAAAGTGTTCTTTCCCTAAATTTCAAATTTTCAAACACTTGTATATGCATTAGTACAGTAGAGCTTTGCAACATTACCAAATATTACACAGCAGCCAGACTTGTTAGCACAATACTGAATTAGATTGCTCAAATTCCATTAAGGTTTTCATTTTCATTTATAAGTCCTAAAGTTCAGTAACCCTTAATATACGATTAATAAGTAATCCTTAGCCTAGAATACAAGCAAATGAGACTCAATTTTTAATAATCAAAGAATTTCCACTATAAAATAGTTCACAACCCAATAGGACCATACTATCACTGCTTTAGAGAATGGCCTTGACAGATTAAAATCACTTTTATTCACAGCAATCATCAATAGTGTTAAGTATTTAAATACCTTAGAAGTTTTTGTGAATATTTTAAACTTCTAAAAATCTTGTAGTATATATTGGTTCAATTCCATTATCATCAATATTACTAATAACTATTTGTTGGATACCTATCATGTACTAGGCATTCTCTTAGACTGCTTTCATATTAGTATCTGTGATCCTGTAACAAATATGTGGGTATTAACGCTTCTTTTTATGATGAGAAAATAAATAACCTGCACAAAAGTCAAACTACTAGCAAGTGATAAAATCAGGATTTGGACCCTGACTTTTTTCAGACAGATAAAAAAGTATATCAGGATTAACAGAAATACCACAAAATTAGAATTTGATTTTACTCTACAAAGCAAATGGAAATATACAAGTGAAATACAATACATGCCAGAAATGATTAAATTTATCATTTAAATTTAAATTTTAAATTGATGAGGACCCCTCCATTTATTTATTGATAAGTTCACCTCAGAGTTAAAACTTCATGAAAACAAAGCTTCTGTGATTTAATTAAGTAACTACCCATCTGTTGACCATCTCTTTTTTTAGTATGCCCTACATAACATTATCAGCAACCTATACTTTTTAGTAATAAAATTGTTTAACAATACAATTTTAATGTTTACTTTTCAAGTGGATTTTTCAGTCAGTAAATCAGATAAAAAAGAATAAATATTCTATTTTTCTTTAACACATTACCATGACCTTAAAGGTCCCAATGAAGTTTACCTGTACCTTCTCTAAATGCCTATGCATAATTACCTTCAACACTGTTCTTTATTTCTTTTGTATATCCCAAAGACCCTGTGAAATGCTGAACATATGGCACCACTCAAATCTTCGGTCAAGGGTTTGACCAAGGCACTAGAGTTCTTAAGAAGCAACATGCTATATATGGTCCCACTTAAGTTTGGCATAATTATGCCACACATAAAATCTTATTCGTAAAATCTGTGACCAAAACCGTTGTTATAATCGGTTGTGGTGACAAGAGTTACACAGACAGCTGTGACTCTGAGTTGCTAGCTTCAGAACTTCTCTAGAGGTTCGTCCACAATTTATGATAGTTACTTTGCAAAAGTGCATCCTGAGTTTCAATTAATGAAAGGAACAATATGGGTGAATAAATTTTTAGAACCAGAAATTTAACTTTTTAGATCCCTACATTCATATTTAAAAAAAAAAAGAACAAAAATATTAATCATTCTCTAGGATTCTGAACAAAAGGACTCCAGACTCCTGTTCTCTGATATATATCCATGTATATGAGTTGTTCTTACCTTGACCATTCACAAAAGAATACTGTTAACTAAATCAATAAGGCACTTATTTTATGGACCACTCCCCAGAACATAACTGATATGCTTGCAACATTCAACGATGTCCATTTTCTTTCAGGCATGAATTAGTAACTCATATCACTATCACTAGACAATGGCAAGTCAACAGTTTTTTATTATTTTTTATCCACATTGTACATCTTGACCAAGTACAAACATATCTATGGATATCTAAAATATAAATAGATCCACCCACACAGATAACTAAAATTAAAATTTTATAAAACAATATTTAACATTATAACCAGTGTTTTCTGATTATTTTCCTTTTTTTAAAGATTTTATTTTATTTATTTATTCATGAGAGACACACAGAGAGAGGCAGAGACACAGGCAGAGGGAGAAGCAGGCTCCATGCAGGGAGCCCAATGCGGGACTCGATCCTGGGACCCTGGGGTCATGACTGAGCCAAAGGCAGATGCTCAAACGCTGAACCACCCAGGCATCCCTGATTATTTTCTATTCTATTCCTTTTGTGTTGTTTAATGCTGGCTGTGATCTACCATAGGATCTTAAACAATGATCTAGATGATTGTTTACCATACTCTACCTTGGCCATGCCAAATAATCCATACATATATAGGTAAAATTCTGAGCTACTATAGAGAAGTATAGCATGTAGTAGATTGAATCATTGGTCCCAATATTTAACTTCCCTATAATTAAATTATATATTCACAGGTTTACCACGGCTTTATAGCGGGCGCAGTGTATTTTTCTCCTCCTTAACTTAGGCTGGCCACGTAACTTACTTTAACCAATAGGATGTTAATGGACATGACAGAAGGAAACTTCAGACATGTTAGTGTGGTTGGACATTCAATGATTTGCTGTGAAAAGAACATTCTCCAGGTACCCACTACATTTGCAACCTGGGTTCCATAATGACACAACTGGAACAGATCTGAATTACTTGAAGAAGAATCTGTCTAGCTGGCCCACAGATCATGAGCAAGAAATAAACAATGTACTGTTATATATGCCTCTGAGATTTTGTTTGTTACACAGCAAAAGCTACTAATAAGTAGTATGAGGTTATGACATATTTTGGATCAAAGGCACATGATTCACGGTTTTGTTTTGTTTTTTTTATAACTAAACAAAATGCTTCTTTCTCACCTAAGAATTTTTCCAAAGGACACAAAGTTTTTGAGGTTTTCCTTCTAAGAACCTATTTCCCAAAGGCTATCAAGTTTTGAGGCAAACTTAGCAAACAAAACGTCAGATAAGGACAAATTACGCAAATACTGTCTTTGTGCATGAGTGGCACACTAACACGCACACAGGAAATGTTTCAAAAATAAAAAAATACCTTTAAAGTGAGAAATTTCATGTAATTCTCTTTACAGCAAAGACTCTTCTAGTAGAACATTAAAAATAATTCATTCGGGGATCCCTGGGTGGCGCAGCGGTTTGGCGCCTGCCTTTGGCCCAGGGCGGGATCCTGCAGACCCAGGATCGAATCCCACGTCTGGCTCCCGGTGCATGGAGCCTGCTTCTCCCTCTGCCTGTGTCTCTGCCTCTCTCTCTCTCTCTCTCTCTCTGTGTGTGTGACTATCATAAATAAAAAAATAAATAAATAAATAAATAAAATAAAATAAAATAAAAATAATTCGTTCTAGGGCAGCCCGGGTGGCTCAGAGGTTTAGTGGCGCCTTCAGCCCGGGGCCTAATCCTGGAGACCCGGGATCGAGTCCCACATCGGGATCCCTGCATGGAGCCTGCTTCTCCCTCTGCCTGTGTCTCTGCCTTTCTCTCTCTCACGAATAAATAAAATAATAATAATAATAATAATAATAATAATAAAAAATTCATTCTAAAATGGAGGCATTCTCTTAAAAATATCTCCAGGTTAAGTTTTCTAGAATTACCACTTTGGTATAATCCTACCTTATTTTTGGAGTATGTCAAGGAATTTTCTGAAATAAAGAAAAAAAAAAGAAAAAAGAATGTTACCACTTAAATATTGTTTGTGAATTACTCGATATACAAAGAGTATAAATATCAAGCCAGTAGTAAATCAATAGCACCAGAAGATAAAATTTCTTCATGTGTAACATAGCAAACATTTTTAAATGTTATCCGCATAGTATAGGGAGCTAGGTATGATTCCAAGACCCTCAACTCAATTCAACACACCACAGCCAAAGAGGTGAGACCCTCCTAATTTTCCTAGGATCATGCTTCTGTGCGAATCCCCAAGGGTCTACTAATCACTGCAAATTCATTCACTGGCTGCCTCCCAGTAGCTTAGGCTCCAGAAACTCATCTAAAGAACTTATAAGGAAAGTGCTCTCTACTACATTTTCTTCACTTGTAGCTCTTCTGGAGTAAGCATTTAGATTTGAGGAGCCAGAGACTGAATCATATGACAACAAAGGGGCAAAAATGTTGAGACTTAGATTATATTGGCCAACTATCTTCTAACCAGACAAATAGCTTCTCCACTCCTGTCTTCTGTTTCAAGAAGGACTAGAGCTTTTTCTTAGTCTATTTAAACTTTTTTTTTTTTTCTGGCACATTTACCAAGTCTCTTTATTCTCAGCAATTTGAAACATTCAAGAAAAATGGTTTTACCACCAAGCAATGCCTATGTTCTTACCCCATAGTATAAAATGTAAACCATTACTGCTGAGATTTCTTATCAAGAGGTACTTTGTTCTGAGAGCAGCCAAAAGGGCAAATCAAAAGAGCAGGCAGGAAATGAAGTCGGCCACGAAGTTGTGAAAAAACTAGGGAAGTAATTAAACTTCAATCATCCAGCTGCCCTGAGGCTTACTCCCTCCTTCTCTCTCTTATTCCTCCCACGTTGCCTTGGATACAGACACCCACTCCCCAGATCTCACCGGGGTGTTCTTAGTTGAAGTACACTCGTTGGACACAAAAGAGTAAAGATTTAGTTAAGTCATGATCTTCCCTGTGACACAGTGAACATGAACTGCGGCCAATCCCTGGTCTTCCTTACTCTGGTCCAAGAGTTCTCTCTCTCCTCTACCAGATTTCTCACTCCTCTGTGTTCTAATTTTAAGCGATATATTTTCAACGAAGCATTGGGAGCTGATGAATTTGAAAGGTAAGAGAATGCTACTCTTCCGCAGAAATAGGACGCGACCCAAGATGTGAGCCACGTGTGTAACTTTTATAACTTTCTAGTAGCCCCATTGGAATAAAAGAAACACAGAAGTTTTATAGATTTTAACCCGCTATATCCCAAATATTACCATTTCAACATAGAATGAATATAAACAATTACTAATGAGGTATTTCTACATTCCTTTTTAAATCTAGTTTTTGAAACCCAGGGTGTATTTTATATTTCCACACATCTCAATCCACATCAATCCCATCTCCAGGGCCCATCAGCCTCATGTGGACAACCGGCCATGACACTGGTCAGTGCAGACTTTGAGGGTAAGTCTCTACCAGGGATCACCGGATACCTGTTACTTTTCTTCCATGAATTACATTAAAGACTAAGAGACCGATGAAAGGTTCTGAATATAAAAATGGATCTAGATTTCAGATACTCCCTCTTCCCCCATCATTTCAAGGGAAGATTTTTCCAAGGGCCTAGAAATGGGAGAGGTTTTTCTTCTGGAAAATAGGTCGTAGCCATAATGTAAGGTACAACTGACGAATTTTGGGGGTGCCAGAGAAGATCATTCTTTGCACAGAAGTGGAATGGAGTCATAATGTTTCTCTCTCTACAAAATCATCGTTTTAGAGCTGGAATCATTCGAAGCTAGATTTCAAATGTCAAAAAATAAAACAAAATGAAATAAAATAAAATATAAAAAAATAAAAAATAATAAAAATAAATAAAATAAAAAGTAAATAAAATAAATAAAAATAAAATAAAGTAAAAAATAAAGTAAAAAATAAAATAAAGAAATAAAAAATAAAAAGTAAAAAATAAAATAAAAATAAAAAATAAAATAAAAAAATAAAAAATAAACAATAAAATAAAAATAAAATAAAATAAAAATAAAAAATAAATAAAAATAAAATAAAAATAAAATAAAATTAAAAAGTAAAAATTAAAAAGTACAAAAATAAAATAAAATAAAAAATAAAATAAAAAATGAAATAAAATAAATAAAATAAAAAATAAAATATAAAAATAAAATAAAATCACTGTTTCTTGATCAGGATACACAAACGAGTACGTCTGTCACTGTGAATATGGAGGTGGAGGGGGGAGGGGAGGAAAAAAAAAGATTCATTCAGTTAAAATCGATGTATTCTTTTTCAGATGACATTACCTATCCTGTGCGTCCTCTGTGCACCTACATAGGTGTCAAAAATCCGTTGCAGTTCACACTTGCCAGTCATGTGTCGTAAGAGCCATTTCATCCAAAACCGAAAAAAGTGCCCATAGAAGAACTCCCACAAAGAAATAAACATGGTGTGTTTGTTTGATTGTTTTCCTAGAGAAGGAAATATATGACAGATTTAATGACCTTAAATTAGATCTTAAAAGAAAAAAAAGAGAGAGATGCAGGTGATCCGACTGCTCCAATCCCGGATTGCGCATCTCAGGTCGCAGCGCTGGGCTGGCCCCGCAGCGGGATGCGGGATGCAGGAGGCGGGATGCGGGATGCGGGAGGCGGGAAAGAGGTCGGGCGTCGGGGCAGGAAGCAGCGCTGCGAGGCGTTAGGCAGTGCAGGCCCCGACGGGTCGCCGCATCTGGGAACTGGCTGCAGAACCCCCACGACGCGCTCCGCTCCGCTCCGTCCCCTACGTGCGCATCTTGCAGAAGAGCGGGGCGGAGGGCTCGGCAGGCCCGGGGCCAGAGCGGCCCCAGCGAGCGCGCCGACACCTGCGAGGGGCCCGCGCCGCCGCAGCTCCTGGGAGCCCGGGGCTCCTTCCATCGCCTCCGTCCCGCGCAGGAGAGCGCGGCGGCTCGTCCCCCCCGCCCTCCCCGCTCCCGGCGGCTCCAGCGCGAAGGCACCGGGACAAAGGCAGCGCGGGGCCCCGGGGAGCCGCTGCGCGGAGCCCCCCCTTCCAGGGCCCCGGCCGAGCCCAGGGCGCGCAGGCGCGCTGCCGGCGGGGGGCGGGGCGGGGACGCGCGGACTCGCACAAAGCCTCGCCGGCCCCGGGCGGCCCCGCGGGATTCCTCGGGGCGCCGCCGGGCGCGGCCGCACCGCAGCAGCGCGGCGCGAGAGGAAGAGAAACAGCAGCCACCTCACAGCAGCGGAAGAGCTACGGGGGAACGGGGGAAGCTGGAGCTGCCTCGGTTTCCCCAACTGCAGACGGCCGGCCGCGGAAACGACGCCGCTCGCGGGGCGCTCCCTGCAAGCACCGCGACCCGGAAGTCGGGGAGGGAGGGCCGGCCCCGAGGCCACGCCCCCGCGCCGCTCCCGCCACGCCGATTGGCCGGAGCTCCGCCAATCGCCGGCGCCCGGAGGAGGGCGCGCGGAGGCGCGGGCGCGCGTGCTCGGCGTCCGGGGACGCCCGGCGGTTGCCCTGGCAACGGCCACCCGGTCGGCCTCTCCAGGTACCGACACCTTCGTCCCCTTAAACCCCGGGGGTGTGCGCTGATGGGAGCTGTGAGCTCCTCCTACACTCCCCGCTCGGGAGAAACAGCGTGCTTTCGGGAACTTTCGTAGCACCGATTGTGCAAAAGCACTTTGACCTGCAATTAATCTTAATCCTGCAAAGTAATTCTAATAGTCCTACCTTAAGGATGAAGAATCGGGATTTAGGTTTAATGATTTACCCATGCTATCCCTGCCCCCCCCCCCCCCCGCCGCCAAAAAAAAGGGCGGGGGGAGAGCTCTATATGTTGAGTAATGTTGAGTAAAGTTTGGGCTTTGTCTTAAATTTAAGAGTATCTGCAGGGAGAGTATTCCAGACATGCGAGTGCAAAGGCCTTGAATCAATGGGAGAAATAGCGAGGCCAGCGTAACTGGAGGAGAAAGAACAAGGGGAGAGTGCAATGTAAGTCCAAAGGACAAGTTCCATTGAGAAATAACTTACTGCTAGCCACCCCACAGCTCCAGATCCCTCAACCCCTTTTCTCAAAAGCAACCAGTATTAGCTTCTTGTTTATACCTCCAGGAATGTTTTATGCAAGTGTGTATCTGTATATTCCCTGCATCCCTTTGCTAACACACATCGAAGCAGCAATACACACTTTTCCACACTTAAGCTTTTTTTTTTTAAGATTTCATTTATTTATTCATGAGAGACACAGAGAGGAGAGACCCAGGCAGAGGGAGAAAGCAGGCTCCATGCAGGGAGCCCGACGTGGGACTCGATCCCAGGACTCCAGGATCACGCCTTGGGCTGAAGGCAGGCGCTAAACCGCTGAGCCACCCCGGCTGCCCAACATTTTTTTTAAAAAGATGCTAATTGTGGAGCACCAGGATGGCTCAGTGGTTGAGCCACTGCCTTTGCTCAGGTCATGACCCTGGGGTCCTGGGTTCAAGAAACACATCTGGCTCCCCACAAGGACTCTGCTTCTGTCTCTGCCTCTCTCTCTGTGTCTCTCATGAATAAAAATCCTTTTTTTTTTAATTTATTTATTTTATTTTTAAAAAATTTTATTTATTTATTCATGAGAGACACACACACAGAGAGAGGCAGACACAGGCAGAGGGAGAAGCAGGCTCCATGCAGGGAACCCGACGTAGGACTCCATCCCAGGTCTCCAGGATCACACCCCAGGCTGCAGGTAGCACTAAACTGCTGCGCCACCAGGGCTGCCCCTCCTTTTTTTTTTTTTTTTTTTTAAAGTGCTAATTGTAAAACAGGCAGGGGAAGCCCCATAGAAGCAACCAATCCCTCAACTTGGTAATAAAACCTAGACATATACTATAATAATAAAATCATAGAATCTTAGACCTTGAAGGGAACTTAAAGATCATCTCCTTGAATACTTTTTATTGTACACAAAAAGACTCAGAAAGGCAAAGTACACAACCAATTTGGCAAGTTAAGAAGTAGAAACAAACTTCTATTTCAAAGGTCTCTCAATTATGACACAAGATCTTTATACAATTGAAAATGAGATGATCCTGTAGTACAATTACATAATCCTTTTACCTTTTAAGTTTGCTATGCTGAGAGTAGGGAGGATAAAGAGGAACTGTCTCCTTGTCTCCATGCTGCCTGTTGGCCCACTTGTATCCATGTTTTTCTCAGAGAGAAAATAATGGTAACTGGTCAGATCCTGAAAAGTTGATCGAACTGCATTCATTGGAAGCAAGATCACTTTACATTAAAATGTCACGTGCATATGATTGCCTCTTCTGTTTTCCACTAACTCATTTGCATGTAACTGGCAGGTATATTAAGCCCTTCTTGTCTGCCCGGGGAAGATTGGCCTTTTCTCTTTCTCTCTTATCCACTCTGGTTTTCTTCTTCCATATGGCTGGCTCAATGGTGGCTAAGTTTGGATTAGAATTCTGGCTTCAGGGAGAACGTGGAACCTACTTAGGTCTCTGAACTAATCTGTGAATTTTTACCTGGCCCTATCAGATCACCTATGTGGAAAACAAAGGCTACAATGTAATGGTGTTTGCTTATATTTTTAAGTAGTACTCAAGAATCCCTGTTTTCTTAGATTCTCACACTAAACAATCAAGCACTGTTGATTTTAGAAATTGCCTAATAGAAAGGTTGTTTGCCATGACGTTAATCAACAGCTTGTTGCAGCGTTCAGCACGTGACCCATAGAGGACACAAATTAAATATCAGTGCCCCCTTTTGGAGTGTGTAAGGTCTGGAATGCAGCAAATTTATAGTGAGAAGGAAAATTGCGTACTCCTTTCACTAACAGCAAAGTGGATTATCTCTGTGGAAGCATTAAAAATATTAAGGATGAAAAAAATATTAAGGAGAGTGGCAGCCCTGATTATTTTTATGATGATTTGGGTCGTACTTCCCTAAAACTATTTTAAATGCTATATTAGACACTGTAATTAGGGGAACTATCTCAAAGGTATATGGTTCCCTGTATGATTCCTTTAGTGGAAGAACAAGAAATACAGAGAATGCCAAAGCAGACTGTTTCTCAAAGTTACCAGTACTGAGCTTCACTGATGAAAAGAAAGTTTAGACTATTCATGATTAAGTTATTGGACTAGGGTGAAAATGGTAACCAGAACAAAGGAAATAAGTGTTGAATCAGGTTAAATGATTTATATGATTGTTTAAAAAAAGAAGGGGGGGGAGGTGAGAGGGTATAGAGAAGCTGGAAATTGGACTGCCTACAAGGGTTTTGGTAGCACGTTTGGTAACGGTGGCTGAGAGGAGGGAAACCTACTCTGGCTCCTACATCCACCTCACCTAAGCTGAACTATCAGATCTGTTCCAATGATCCCAACCTGGGAGAGTTTAAAGCCAAAGATGCTAAAGGGAAATAGGGAAGTAAAGAGTGTTTAGCATAGAATAGTGATTTTAATTCATCCATTTAAGGTTGTGGGAGAAAAGGACATTTAACTTGAGGGTCAAAGAGTCTTCATTTCACCCCTGGTAGGAGGTCCATGATGGTTTAATAGAGTTAAGGTTGAGTGACAGAGGGTAGTGGAACACTGTTTGGGGATTACTGATACAAAATGTAGCATAATACCAGCAGGGGACTGGAAAGACAATATTAAGGTATGAAAATTAAAGTCTGGAGCATATGAAAATGTAGGGTGGGTAGCACCGAAGTCACCATGAAGCTGAAGATGAAGAAATAGGAAAGAACTATCCACTTCTTGACTTTACCTGAATATATAATTAGAATGGATGTGATGATGGTCCTTGTTACTACCAGATTAAGGCCAAATGTTTTTAAGAGACAGAGAAGTCTGCCCTTCGTGTCGTTTTAATTGGACTCACAAAATGGAAGTCCTGAGAACTTCCCAAGGCTTCCTTTGTAGTAAATATCAGGCAGTGTCAGATTCTGGAAGGACACAGAAAATCTCACCTTTCATTAAGGAAACGATGGGAGCAGAAGAGCTAATCTCCATTAATGCTTTGTATGAATCCTCTGTGGCCCAGGACCAAAAAAAGAAGGCTCTTGAAAGTCACGTGTTAAGTATCATGATTTAACCAAGGTACTTTCCATGATTTTAAACAAGTGTCTGTTGTGCTAGGCATTGTAAAAACTATAAGAGGTTCCATATGCTGACTGGGACTGGGATTTTTTGGTGATCATTTCAGCGAATGCGGTCTTCTTGATCCACTCTCAGAAGTCAAGCACAATTTTCTTGTATATGAGAAGGAATGTAATATATGTTTATGGTCCTTCCCCAAGATACCTGACCTCTCCAACTGACTGCCACGATTGGTGAGATTGGGTTTAGCGATGATGACCATCAAAATTATTAATTCACTTTTTAAAAAAGATTTTATTTATCCACGAGAGACACACAGAGAGAGAGGCAGAGATACAGAGGGAAAAGCAGGGTCCCTGTAGGGAGCCCGATGTGGAACTTGATCCCGGGACCCCGGGGTCACGCCCTGGGCCGAAGGAAGATGGTCAACCCCTGAGCCACCCAGGTGCCCTATTAATTCATTTTATTGATGACATTGTGGTCATTTTGCCCTTGAAGGAAGAAACTCAGAAGATTTGAGATATGTAGTGGCAAATATGACTAGTGAAATGGTTCATCAATCCAGATATGATTTAGAACTTATTGCAATTCTTGAAATTTCTTTTTTTTTTCTTTTTTGTTTTTTTTGCAATCCTTGAAATTTCTAAACATAACTTTGGGCTACCGGAGGTATTCTATGAACAGTAAATAGTAAATAACTCTCCCTCCAGGACGCTGCCAATAAAAAGAAGGAACAATACCTTTATGAACTATTTGGAAAGCTATGAAGAATACATAATGGGCAGTGGCCTAAGTGTGCTCCGAGACCTTCTGATTCTAATACATTCACACGTAATTTTAGAAGTCTCTGACACCAGAACACAAGCAGATTGGAGGCTTTGACTAAGGTATAATACTGACGCCTTGTGGCGACCACTGGGTTTGTTTGTTTGTTTCTTTTTTTTTTTTTTAATTCCAGAAGTTCCCGATGATGGAGCTAGAGAGCAGGTTTGCCAAGGAAACAGCCCCCATAACTTAAGAGGAGCAAATTACATTAAGATCTGAACTACCTATGATATGATATGGGTGACACCAGAAAGAAGTTGTGAGAAAGAGGAAGCTGCACAAATTCTCGAGTGAAATGGATTTTATGTCATGAGAGGGCTCTCCGAGGAGCTGTAACACACCTGTGACCAAGTAGCATCTCTGCATTAGGACTAAATGACAGTCCACTTCTCTTGCCGGACAGTCTAAACCTCATGGCTTTCCTTTCACCAAAATAAAACAAGTTTCTTGCTTTCTCCAGGAGAGGTCCTGCATAGTAAAAACTCCAATAGAAAAGTCAGCTACCATTTGCTGTAGGGACAGTAAAAACTAAAACAATGCCAAGGTAAGTTCACGCAAGGGGCCAAGCTGAAGGCAGTATACTTGACAGTGGAGGAAGAACTTCATTTTTATTTATGTCAGGGCAATGTTTGCATGTTTGAACAGTCATGGGCCAATAATCAAATGAGAATGAACATAAGAATTCTTACAGTGTAGGTGATAAAATTGTGGAAGATGCAATGGGGTTTCCCAAGGAGGATTATAGTGGATCATAGAAATGCCCACAACAAGAACTGAGCTGGTTCAAGAGGGGAATGGAATGCCAAGGCGATACCCTGCCACCTTCTAGAAGTAGCCATGTGGGTAATGTATATGGGTACAGTGGTGCCAAAGCCATGCGGTAGTGGGTGGAATAATGATATATTCTACTTGTCTCTTAGCTGTGCCACTAATGTGGTAAGAGACTGCTGAATGCTAATAACAACGACAAAATTAGCCTTTTAAAGATGGCATTCAGGGCAGCCCCGGTGGCCCAGCGGTTTGGTGCCGCCTTCGGCCCGGGGTGTGATCCTGGAGACCCGGGATCGAGTCCCATGTCAGACTCCCTGCGTGGGGCCTGTGTCTCTGCCTCTCTCTCTCTCTCTCTCTTTCTCTCTCTCTATGTCTCTCATGAATAAATAAATAAAATCTTAAAAAAAAATAAAGATGGCATTCAGAAAAATCTCCTGCGTTAAAGAATCCGAGCATAAAAGCCAGGGAGCTATACAGGGTTACTATTAGCAGTGTCTACAGGATCCACATGAGTTTGACATTTATTCTGTCCTGGATTAAAGCCTAAACACTGTCGAGTGCTATTTGGTTCCCGTCATACATCTCTTAGTGTGAGGTGTCCCGATCGTATGGGGGGCCCCAAATGGGGGGTGCTCTGATAGGGTGGAGGCCGGTGGCAGGGCCAGTGAAAGAGTTCACTGGAGGCAGAACAGAAGAGAGAAAAATTTATGAATACACTGCAAGGGAGCAGCAGGCAGGACAGCAAAGGAGGAGGGGACGAGGCGGTGGTGAGGGGCCACAGCTACAGGTAGGGCTGAGTGTAGAATTTTCCCTTTTCTGGTAATCTTAGGCACTGTGCCTCCTTGTTTAATTGGTCATTTAGGGCCTATGGCTGTTTTGAGGTAGGTATGCTGTTTACATAGCCTGTTTACAGTTGGCTCACCGGTAGATGGTTGCTGTGGGCCCTTTTACCTCACTCTACGTTCTGGACCAAAAATGCATCCTATATTCCAAGGTGCAGAAATAGGCCCTCAAATCCTAGCATGATATGGACACATCAAGCTCTTTGGCATCTGTAAAGTAGTTGTTAAATTGATCCCACAGCCAGTAATTGAAACATTATTGAAAATACAACATGAAGACGCGGAGGGCTGGCTGGATCAGTTAGGTGTATGTGTGTTTTGTCTGAATATAGGGATAGTCAAGGAGGCTTTACCCAGGTTTCTGGGTGCTGGCGATGGGTCCAGTTCTGGCCGCCAAGTCCAGCATAAGGGTTTTTCCCACACCACGGAGCCAGGCTCAGACACCAGCTGGGTGACTTCCAGTTCCATCCAGTTCTGACACGATCTACCAGGAGATAGTGTCAGATCCTACAGGGTAGGGGCTCAGTCCCACAATACTGCTCCTCCACCCCACTACTTCAGACACCAACTGCAGGTTGTCAACTGCTTCTGACCCACCCTCATGGATCAAAGGTTCCAAAGACCCCATCATTGGGTTGGATTAATTTGCTAGAGCAGCTCACAGCACTCAGAAAAACATTTTACTTACTAGATGACTGGTTTATGATAAGGGAATATAACTCAGGAAGAGTCAAATGGAAGAGATGCATTGGACAGTGTGTGCGCGCTCCACTTCCCCCCTGATCGCCACGTGTTCCTCAACCCAGAAGCTCTCCAAATTCCATCCATTTTGGTTTTTATGGAGGCTTTATCACGTAGGCACGATGGATTAAATCTTTGGCCCCCTTGGGGATTTTACTCAATCTCCTACCCCTCTCCCATCCTCAGAGGTTGGGGGATGGGACTGAATGTTCCGACACTCACCCCCCTCACCCCTGCTTAGATGCTTTCCAAAAGTGGCTTCATTAACATAACAAATTTCACGTTTACCACTCCCTCTCAGGAAATTCCTAGGGTTTTAGGAGCTCTGTGCCAGGACCCGTTGAAGACACAATATATATTTCTTATTATAAATGACAATACAGCAATGAGAATAAAGAGGTGGAGGACGGTGTTCTGATAGAACTCTCTTTTTCCCACCATACAAACTTATTTTATTGGATCCTATGTTTAAGGGATCAATAATATTATGCTTGGAAGACCCAGTGGAAGAGGGAATTGCTGCCCAAGACACAATTTCCATTCCTTTTGACATATTTTTGACGTGACGTATTTTTAGGGAACCCCCTGCCCCGTGTTGGGTAGTGACTTCATTATCACGTGGCCAAACAAAAACTGGCTATGTGTTTCATTCTACTTTTCCCAGTCACCCCCGAGGGTGGGAATATAGCTATGTGGCACTTGACCAAGGCAACTCTATGACTTCTTCCTAGGAATGGACAAAGGGGAGGCCCTGGCAAGTTTCCAACCACCGCTGCTGTCTTTGTGGATTGAGAGTGTGGCTGAACCGAGGCCCTGGCCTGTGGAGACCAGGTCTATTCTGACAGGTGATAAATGGGAAAAAGATGAAATTATAAACAAAGGAAAATAAGTAAATGATGATGCTGGGGAAGGAGACTGTTATTCTCAGTCCTCAAGGGTGTCTGATAGTAGGGGCCCCTGGGTGGCTCAGTTGGTTAAGTGTCTGTCTTCAGCTCAGGTCATGACCCCAGGGTCCTGGAACTGAGCCCCATGTCAGGCTCCCTGCTCAACGGGGAGTTTACTTCTCCCTCTCCCCCGCCTTGTGCTCTCTCTCCAATAAATAAAATCTTAAAAAAAAAAAAAAAAAAAAAGAATGTCTGATAGTAAGACAATACTACTTATGACTGTGATCTCTCTCAGATGTAAAGCCACGTAATGACTGATGATGGGATAAGCCCTCAGGTCTGTCTGTTCTCTCTGAAAACTAGATTGAAGTTGATTTACGTGTTTGACTTGAAAACTTGGCCAGGATAATCTGGAGAAAACCAGGACACAGGACCCCTGAGCCCCTGCCTCAATGGGAGCAGACTGGCACTGTCACTTGGGTTGTGATTTATAAGATTTTTTTTTTCAGCTGCTTTTCTGGTACCTTATGTGATAATCTAGGTGGCTTCCTAGTTTTTGTTGGGACCGACACAATGCCTCGTCCTTGTTCCAACCCTTTCTGAGGATGCTGAGGCTTCATTCAGCCTACTTGATGCTTTCATGTGAATTAATAGAAGACGCATTCCTTGCTCTGAACAAACACAATCCTGCACCAGAGTACAGGTGGAACAGGTACTGATTTCAGCCTTCACCTAGGCAGGCCTCTTTGGTAGGATTACAGTCTTTCAATTCAGGAGATAATTCTAGAAACTTGAAACTTTGTTTTTTTTTAAGCTCCCCCCTCCCCCAATCAGGCCTGTCTTGGTATATTCAGGGATATAAGACGAATTTTTATTTTTATTAATTTTTAAGATCTTATTTATTTATTCATGAGAGACACACAGAGAGAAGCAGAGACACAGGCAGAGAGAGAAGCAGGCTCCCTGTGGGGAGCCCGATGTGGGACTCGATCCCAGGACCCTGGGGTCACGACCTGAGACAAAGGCAGATGCTCAACCACTGAGCCATCCAGGTGACCAGAGACAAATTTTTATAGACATCGTTAACTTCTAGAATATAAAGACCAGGACACATAATGGAATCCCCCTCACTGGTGGCAGAGAATGTGATGTCTTTATTAAATGTGTATTTTGGTATGGTTTGAGCAAAGAGAATATAAACTAGGTAATCTGTACCTTTTTCTAAGTCCAACCTGTGATCCTATGAAGTGCAGTGATTGTGCAGTGATTCTCAGAGTGTCATCCCTTGGACCAGTAGCATGCGTATCATCTGGGACTTGTTAGAAATGCAAATTTTGGAGTCCCAGCCTTACCCTACTGAGTCAGAAACTGAAAGTGGGCCCAGAGATCCGTCTAACAAGGTTTCCAGGTCATTCTTATTTAAGAACAACTGTCATAGATGATCTGTAAAATTTCCTTTCGGTACTGTCATTTTCCTGAATTGCGCTGAACAGATGGCACTCACACTGGGTACAGATGACTTCTTTCTAAATAACTTGAAACAGAAAATAGGGCCAGGACAACTGGCATTTTATTAAGTTATTATCTTTCAGATTGTTTTCACCTTCAAGATCCTACATATATGTGAGACTAGAAAAATCTGTTCCCATTAAGTTTATTTTTCTGTGCTACTAACAGTCTTGAGACCACCATTTAGACTGAAGTGAACTCAAGAAGCCCTGATGACTATCCTGCTGGTAATATGCCTAGAGGATACTCTTCCCATCCCTTTTATCATTCCTACAAATATTCCTATACATAGTTAGCAATTATTTGGTCTGGCAATTCTCTATTTCCCATGGTCTGACTGTGCACTAATTTTAGAAAACAAATCACAAAAGGGAAGTCTGAAGGTCTTTGAAAACGCTGCTGCAGGGGCGCCCAGGTGGCTCAGTCAGTTTAGCATCTGCCTTCAGCTCAGGTCGTGATCACGGGGTCCTGAGATGGAGCCCCCAAGTCAGTCTCTCTGCTCAGCAGCGAGCCTGCTTCTCCCTCTCTCTCTAACCCTACCCCTGTTCTCTCTCTCTCTCTCTTACTCTTTCAAATAAATAAAATCTTTTTTTAAAAAAAGAAAAGAAAGTGCTATGGTGTTCTTTATCCACTGGATTTCCTGGAGTGATGCTTATCGTTGGCTTAAATGATAGCAGGTAGTAAGTGCAGGTGGCTAGTTGAAAATATAGCTCAGTTGTGCTACAGGCTTGTGTTTCAATCAACACTTTGATCTGTAAAACACCCTGGAACGCACAGTGGGGAATATGATATGGAAATATGTAAGCATCATTTTTCTCTCATAGGAATTTGTAACATGGTAAAAGAAATGAAATATGTGCATAGCAAATAAATATGATGCACATTGAGTGTCCTGAGAGAGGACCCCAGTGCCACAGGATTTCAAAGAAGATAGAGATTTCTTTATATGTGGGTGATCAATGAAGGCTTCGTGAAGTGGCATTTCAGCTGAGTCTTGAATATTTTTGAAAGGTAGGGATGTGAGTGTGTGCGCACTGCAATCCATGTTTGAGCATGAAGAAGGTGGAGCCAAGAACCAGCAGGGGACCATTTATGTCCCTAGTACCTAGACCAGTGACTGGTACACAGTAGATGTTCGGGAAATATCATGTATTCCGACCCATAGACAAACCATTAAGTGATGTGTCAAGTTTTGGGGTTTTTTTTTTTTTCCCTTTGGAAAAAAGACCAAGGGAAAAAAATAACTATATAAAATGTAAAAATCAGAAGACACATGCTGATTTCAAAAGCATTAAGATGTGAGAGCAAAGTGCTTTTTTGAGTCTTGAAAACACGGTATTTGGTGAATTTGAGTGGAGTAGAACTTTTGAGAACTACATTAGAGGTATTTACATAGCTAGAAAGGTAGATACAACCAGATTGGGTACGGCCCTGGATTCCAGGCTAACGACACTTTTAACAGAGCTGCTGAAGGATTTTTGAGCAGGTAATCTGCTTGTGGGGAAAAGAATAGTTAGGGGCACCTGAGTGGCTCAGTTGGTTAAGTGTCTGCCTTCCCCTCAGGTCATGATGGGTGGCCCTGGGATTGAGCCCTGCATTGGGCTCCCTGCTCAGCAAGGTGTCTGCTTGCTTGTCTCCCCCTGCCCCTCCCACCTTGTGCACACACTCTCTCTGAAATAAGTATTTTTAAAAAAAGAAAAAATATTAGAATTAGTGAGAAAATTAATACTGCTTCTGATGAGCAACCACAGAGAACCAGAATGCATTGAGCATTCCACGATGACAAGGGATATGCTAATTGGTTTTGCCCGTTATTTAACCCAGCAACCTTGAACAGACCTCATTCATGCCATCTTTTGGTGGAGGAACCCTCGCCTAGAGAGGATTAGAAACTTTCCCAACATGCTGCTAGTGGATTGTAACATCGTGTGCTTTTCAATGAAAAGCTGAAAAGTGTGAAGCTGGAGACCAAGCAAGAGGACTGTGAGATGTTCGGCTCGGGAAGATCCTGTGCTGCGTAGCTCCTTCCCCCAGACCAGCAGGCCCTTCCTGGGCCCAGCCCCAGAGCCCAGGAGGCGGTGCTCGGGATCTAGTGCACCCCACGGAACTTCCTTGCCTTCTGGCTTCCAGTAGAGCTTAGCCAACGGGAGGCACTGGCGAGAGACCGAAGGGATGAAGGAGAATGGAGCTGAGGTGTCCTGCCGGCTCCCAATCCTGGGATCTGGCTGGGTCAGGCCCCACTCCCCAGTCACAACTCCGGGCCAAGTGCACTCGAGAAAATAACAGCTTGCAGTGCATCCTCAGGCTGGCAGGTGTTCACATCTCTTTCAAGCAGCCAGGAGCTGGCCCGGCCAGTGGCGACGCGCTGCTCTGAAGCAGGACCCTTCTTGGTAGACGCCGCCAGTGAGATTGATCAGCGTGGAGAACCCACGTATCAAACCACAGCTCGAGGAGCCCACAGTCTCTCCCCACTGGGTTTCTCCTGTGTTTCCCAGTCTTTGCTTTTAAGGGGCTGAGAAACTGATGATGCCTTGAACCTGGCATCGCTTAGCAGGTCTCCCTTGCGTTGCTCAACGTACAGGTAACTTCTTCCTTTCACAGAAGTTGAATCCTGGCTCCTTCCCTGCCCTTCCCTGCGGCAGGAGGTGCCAAAAGATAAAAGAAGGATGGAGCTGAGTCTCTGGCCTTGGCCCTTCCTCGCACAAACATCTAAGCCTGCTAAATTATTTGAGCATTTGATGGCTTTCGTTTAAAGCTAAAGATGCATATTTTACCTAGGAACTTAACACATTTTTAACACATTTCCATCTCACAATGGCTCTTTTTTCATTTTTTTTTTTTAAGATAAAACGGACAACAGCCTCTTAGAACTATTGTTACCTTGCCTTTAAAAATTTGGGATGTGGGCAGCCCCGGTGGCCAGGAGTTTAGCGCTGCCTTCAGCCCAGGGCCTGATCCTGGAGACCCGGAATCGAGTCCCGTGTCGGGCTCCCTGCATGGAGCCTGCTTCTCCCTCTGCCTGGGTCTCTCCCCCCCCCACTCTGTCTCTCATGGATAAATAAATAAAACCTTAAAAAAAAATTGGGATGTTGTGAGGATTTACTGGGGTAATATATGCAAACTACTTAGCCCAGGGTCTGGCACAGAGGTCACAGCTGCAGGAAGATGAAACGGAGTTCCCGAGCCCCGCCACAGGCTGGACACCGCAGAGCTTGCCAGTAGTTTATGGCATTTAACTACCAGCGCCCGACTCAGCGGTTGGGAGATGCTCGGTGCGGAGCCCCGGAAGGGGACTCCCGAAGGCCCGGCGAGATGCGGGCCCCAAGAGACGGGGGCCACGCGGGGGCCGGGGCGTGGGAGCCGGGGATCGGGGGCGCGCGTGCAGGGGGCGGTGTCCGGGGCGCGCGTGCGGGGGCGCAGGGGTCGGGCTCCAGGGCGCGCGTGCAGGGGCGCAGGGGGCGGGGGCGGGGCGCGCGTGCAGGGGCGCAGGGGGCGGGGTCCGGGGCGTCCGTGCGGGGGCGCAGGGGTCGGGCTCCGGGGCGCGCGTGCAGGGGCGCAGGGGGCGGGGTCGGGGCGCAGGGGGCGGGTCCGGGGCGCGCGTGCGGGGCCGCGGGGGACGCGGTCCGGGGCGCGCGTGCAGGGGCGCAGGGGGCGGGGTCCGGGGCGCCCGTGCGGGGGCGCAGGGGTCGGGCTCCGGGGCGCGCGTGCAGGGGCGCAGGGGGCGGGGTCGGGGCGCGCGTGCAGGGGCGCAGGGGGCGGGGTCGGGGCGCAGGGGGCGGGTCCGGGGCGCGCGTGCGGGGCCGCGGGGGACGCGGTCCGGGGCGCGCGTGCAGGGGCGCAGGGGGCGGGGTCCGGGGCGCCCGTGCGGGGGCGCAGGGGTCGGGCTCCGGGGCGCGCGTGCAGGGGCGCAGGGGGCGGGGTCGGGGCGCGCGTGCAGGGGCGCAGGGGGCGGGGTCGGGGCGCAGGGGGCGGGTCCGGGGCGCGCGTGCGGGGCCGCGGGGGACGCGGTCCGGGGCGCGCGTGCAGGGGCGCAGGGGGCGGGGTCCGGGGCGCCCGTGCGGGGGCGCAGGGGTCGGGCTCCGGGGCGCGCGTGCAGGGGCGCAGGGGGCGGGGTCGGGGCGCAGGGGGCGGGTCCGGGGCGCGCGTGCGGGGCCGCGGGGGACGCGGTCCGGGGCGCGCGTGCAGGGGCGCAGGGGGCGGGGTCCGGGGCGCCCGTGCGGGGGCGCAGGGGTCGGGCTCCGGGGCGCACGTGCAGGGGCGCAGGGGGCGGGGTCGGGGCGCAGGGGGTTGGGTTCGGGGCGCGCGTGCGGGGCCGCGGGGGACGCGGTCCGGGGCGACCGTGCAGGGTCGGTGAGGGCGGGGTCGGGGCGCGCGTGCAGGGGCGCAGGGGGCGGGGTCCGGGGCGCCCGTGCGGGGGAGCAGGGGTCGGGCTCCGGGGCGCGCGCGCAGGAGCGCAGGGGTCGGGGTCGGGGCGCGCGTGCAGGGGCGCAGGGTTCGGGCTCCGGGGCGCGCGTGCAGGGGCGCAGGGGGCGGGGTCGGGGCACGCGTGCAGGGGCGCAGGGAGCGGGGTCCGGGGCGCCCGTGCGGGGGCGCAGGGGTCGGGCTCCGGGGCGCGCGTGCAGGGGAGCAGGGGGCGGGGTCGGGGCACGCGTGCAGGGGCGCAGGGGGCGGGGTCCGGGGCGCCCGTGCGGGGGCGCAGGGGTCGGGCTCCGGGGCGCGCGTGCAGGGGCGCAGGGGGCGGGGTCGGGGCGCGCGTGCAGGGGCGCAGGGGGCGGGGTCCGGGGCGCCCGTGCGGGGGCGCAGGGTTCGGGCTCCGGGGCGCGCGTGCAGGGGCGCAGGGGGCGGGGTCGGGGCGCAGGGGGCGGGTCCGGGGCGCGCGTGCGGGGCCGCGGGGGACGCGGTCCGGGGCGCGCGTGCAGGGGCGCAGGGGGCGGGGTGCGGGGGGCGCGTGTAGGGGCACAGGGGTCGGGGCGCGCGTGCGGGGGCGCAGGGGGCGGGGTGCGGGGGCGCGTGTAGGGGCACAGGGGTCGGGGCGCGCGTGCGGGGGCGCGGGGGCGCGGGGGCGCAGGCGCGGCGCGCGCTGGTGGCGGGCTGCCTGCTGGGGGCGCTGGGGGTCGCGTGGGGTCGCGGCGCTGGGGGCTGCGCGCAGCAGGCGACTGCATGAGGCCCAAGCGCGGGAACGTGCTGGTCGCGCTGGCCGCCGTCATGCTCTTCAGCTTCTCCTGCTTCTGCATCTCCAGGCTGACCCAGACCAGTAAGCCGCGGGACGCCCCCCCCTCCCCCGGCCGCCTCCCGGGGCTCCGGGCAGGGGCGCAGGGGCGGGGGCCGGCGCCGTCGCCCGCGCTCGTGGAGGGGCCAGAGGCAGCGCCCACGCCGTGGCCGGGCGGGCGGTTGGGCCGTAACGGGCGCCCCAGGAGCTCGCCCCCCCCACCCCGGGGCTGTGCCGCGCGGGGCCCCCGGAGCGCGTGCCGGGCCGTCGCCTGCCGTCGTTTGCAGCCACGTGACGGTCCGGCCCGAGCTCGGCTGGCGAGGCCGGGCCCCCTCCGTGCCCCACGGGCGTACCGAGCCGTGGCAGGGCCCCGCCTGGCCCCCGCGTGGCCCCCGCGTGGCTTGGGCGCGGCCCGCACGGCCGAGCTGGGGGCGCGTTGGCGCAGCGCGTGGGGCCGCGACCCGCTCCCCTGGAGCACCCCAGGCCTGACTTCCCTGTGTTCTGAGGGTTCCCGGTTTAGCAGAGAAAAGTAGAGCTTGCCGGGGACGTTTGAACTTTAGAGAAACCGTGAGTAAGCTTTTAGGGTAAAGGTGGCACAAAGATGTATTTATATTACAACATGTATTGTCTCTCAAATTCAAATTTAACTAGATTTCCTTTTTTTTTTTTTTTTTTGCTTCCAGCTCTACTTTCCCAACCTCAGCTGTAACGTTTTAGGGTCCAAGTACTTGGATTTTGAATTTGAGCTCAGGAATCCCATAAGTCTATTAAGCCACGGCCTTTTGAGATTGCCACTAGGCTGTTTTAGGCCACATTTTCATTCTAATTAAACACATATATGACCCAGGGTTCAACAAAGCAACCTTGGTGGTAGTGTCAAGGATCAAGTTTGGAAGTGGCTTTCGTCCTCTTAATTAATACTAAATTTTGTCTTGCATACATAATATCGACATTCTACTCCGTTTGTTTCAAAGGTTTGGGAATGCATATTGACTTATCTGATTTGTACTATTGATATCTGATCATTTAATACACTTTTCCTCTTCTTCGTTTTCCATAAGGAACATTATCCCAATGCGTTTTTATGTATTTTAGGACCGTGAACAATTAGCACTTTTATAACAAAAAATAAATCGTTACTTGTAATTAGAAAGTAAAGTATAAACTCCCTCTTAGAGTAATTTTGGAAGGCAGTTTCCATTGGTAACCTTAGAAGGCATTTTAATATAGCTAATATTTGTTACATGTTATAAACTGTGAACTTTGTATTATGACCCAGAGAAAGAAGTTTAGTCCCTCAAGGCACTTCTATTCCCATCATTCATATGTTAAGATTCAGAATATGAGCTACTATTTTTGAAAATGCACCACTCTTAGAAGAGCAGATGAAACAGGTTTCTCGTGTTTTATGTTTATGTTTCTGTGTAACCTAGCTCTAAAACAGTTACAAAATCAGTCCTAGTACAAAACCAATCCTGAGATGTTCTTATGTCAACAAAAGAAAACAGACTTTATTTAGTTTTGGAAGCAGCAATTTTTTTTTTTTTTTGGAAGCAGCAATTTTTATAAGACACCAAAGATAATCCCAATGGTTTTTAAAATTTAATCCACAGTTGTAATTCTTATCGATGAAACTTGGGAATATTCATTATAAAGATAGCCAGGGAGTGCCTGGGTGGCTCTGTTGGTTAAATGTCCAGCTCTTGATCTCAGGTCGGGTTTGATTTCAGGGTAGTGGGTTCAAGCCACACACTGGGCTCTATGCTGGGCATGGAGTCTACTTATATATATAAAAAAAAAAGTTGGTCACAACCTAGTGCTTTATTCTTTCCCCTTTTAAGTTTTTATGTGCATATAACCTTTTGTTTGTTTCTCTATGCTCATAGTATTAACAGTTCATTAATTTGCTCAATAAATATGTAAACTCCATGAAGAGAAGAATTTTTTTTTCTGTCTTTACCTGTTTTGTTCACTGCTGTGTACCCAGCATCAGGAAAAATGCCTGGTGTATAATAGGTATGTTAAGTATTTGATGAATGGTTGAATAAATGAGTGAATTAATGAATTCAACAAATACTTCCTCATGTTGTAGGAACTAGGCAACAAAATATTTTTTTTTGTACAAAATATTTTTAAGCCCCCACTTTCAAGGAGTTTATATTCTCATTAAGGGAAGAAAACAACAAACAGGAATGATACTGCTCTATGATGTCAGATATTGACAGGGGAGAGAAAGTGCTGTTTTAGATAGGGTGGTTAAGGAAAGTCATATTAATGCTTATTCCTGAGTGAATGAAGTAGGGGAGACTGTTGTGTGGATATGTGGGGGAAGAGTTTTCCAGGCAATGAGAAAAGCAGGTGCAAAGGGCCTATAGTGTGATCAGCTTGATATGTCTGAGAAACAGCTAAGGCTCTAACGTGAGCAAGAAGTGTAGACGGTAAGATTATGGAGACCATAGTGAGAACTATGACTTTTATTCTGAGTAATAGGAAGCCATATACATGGAAACATGGTCAACACCACTAATCATCAGGGAACCACAAATCAAAACCCAAGGAGATATCACCTCATTACCTCTTAGAATGGCTATTTTTATTTCATTTTTTTAAAAAGATTTTATTTATTTATTCATGAGAAACACAGAGAGAGAGAGGCAGAGACACAGGCAGAGGGAGAAGCAGGCCCCATGCAGGGAGCCCAACGTGGGACTTGATCCTGGGTCTCCAGGATCAGGCCCTGGGCTGATGGCGGCACTAAACTGCTGAGCCACCCGGGCTGCCCTAGAATGGCTATTTTTTTTTTAAGATTTTATTTATTCATTCATAGAGACACAGAGAGAGAGAAGCGCAGAGACACAGAGGGAGAAGCAGGCTCCACTCAGGAAGCCCGACGTGGGACCCCATCCCGGGTCTCCAGGATCACACCCCAGGCTGCAGGCGGCGCCAAACCGCTGAGCCACCCAGGCTGCCCTAGAATGGCTATTTTTAAAAAGAGAAGAAATAAGGGAGTGTTGGTGAGGATGTGGAGAAAAAAATCCTTCACACTTGGTGGGCATGTAAATTGGTGCAGCCACTGGAAAACAGCATAGAGATTCCTCAAAAAATTAAAGATGCTACTGCTCATCTAACCCAGCAATTCCATTTTTGGGCATTTATATAAGAAAATGAAAACACTAGCTTGAAAAGGTATCTGTACTCCCATGTTTATTGCAGCATTATTTGTGATAGCCAAGCTACAGAAGCAACCTAAGTGTTCTTCAATGGATGAATGGATAAAGAAGTTATATATATTCTATTATCATGAACTATTATTCTTTCAATAGCAGGTGTAGCTCTGAGTCAGCAGAGTCCAGGATGCAAGTGTGAGCCATTCTAGACAATAATGGAAATGTCTTGTGGAATTTAAAACATAGCTACAAAAAAATTAAAAAAATAAAAAATATAACAAAAAACATATCTACAACAACAACGTATAACAATTATAAGATAAAATAAAAGAGGGGTAAATGTAGTTAAATGGTACTAAACTTGTAGCACTGTTGAAAAGTGAGAATGTGAGAATTTGTATTAGACTGTAATAAGTCAAGGTTCACACTGAAATCTCTAATCTATTAAAATGATAGTAAAATAATGCATAACAATATCACTCATTATAGTTAATGCTTCAAAAAGAAGAATTTTGGCTGGATATAAAAACAAAACCAAACTTGATGATATTTACAAGAGATACATTTAAATTTTAAAGATAGAGAAATGGGCAGGGTGATCCTGCAGACCCGGGATCGGGTCCCGTGTCGGGCTTCCTGCATGGAGCCTGCTTCTCCCTCTGCCTGTGTCTCTGCCTCTCTCTCTTTCCATGTCTCTCATGAATAAATAAATAAAATCTTAAAAAAAAATAAAGATAGAGAAATGTTCGAAGATGGATGAAGAAGTATATACCAGCAACCTGAACCAAAAAGGAAGTTGGTAGGGCTATATTAATATCAGCAAAATAGACTCCAAGGCCAAGTGCAACATAAATGCTGAGTAAACAGGGAGGAACTTTATTAGCAATCAAAGAAATGCAAATAGCATCTCATACCATTCAGATTTTTTTAATTTAAGAGATAAGACATTTGGTAAGGATATGGAAGTGCAGGAATTTGCACACACTCCTCTTGCCAGTGGGGAGTAGATGCTCAATCATTTTCATTATGTGATGTGCATTTCCTGTGTCCTAGCAATTCTCCTGCAAGTCAAGACTGAAACGGGTATGCAGCCTTACCCGGTGGTTCATGGCCAGTTCCTCTTGTCACCGATCAATACCCCATGCCATGTAGATTGTTCACTATTTAAAATAACATCCCTATCACCAGATATATCCAAGGCAAACTCTTGAACGTATTGACCTGGAAGATTCTTGGTAGCACTTTTATAGTTGTTCATCAAAACAGTAGAAGAGCTAAATGTGTTGTTCAGTGGAACAATTAACAGGAGTGGAAATGAATGGCCTAGAGTTGACTTACCCGTATGGAAGGGTTGCCAAAATGTAAGTTAAGCAAAAGAAGCAAGTACAGAAGAATACATACAAGTATTACTTTATTTATTAATAGCTAGAAACAAATGTGAGTCAGCTTGCACAAGTGGTAAAACTTGAGAGAAAAGCAATGGATGATTAATACAAAATTCAGACTTCTGCTTACCTGAGAGTGAGGAGGAAGGGGAACATGATCTTGGAAGGAAATAGATGGAATATTTAAGACTAAGGTAGTAGTGGGTACATGGATGTTCGTACTTGTTATCGTCTTTCAAACTAGCTTATATATGCTTTGCGATGTCTGAAATATTTCATCATAAAACCTAATGAGGGACCACTCAAAGGGCGTTCAGAGGGCATGGTTCGTAGTGTGATTTGATTATTGCAGAGCATGCGTGGAGTGGAGAAATCCAAAATATATTTCACCTTGTTAGCTTCATCAATCACCTCCCCAAATAGTGGTTCTTTGGAACAAATGGGTACAAATAAATGAAGAATAAATTTGAAGTGGTCTGCCAATACTTCATGCCGTTCATTCCTCTTTCTTTTTACACCCCCCCCACCCCCCAGTAAATACTTGCTTTCCCCTGAGTACACCAAAGCATTTCAAACTTACACATTTATGTTATTGTCTTAGTTTGAAATGCCCTTCGCTATATGGCAACATTCTGTACACTCTTCAAGTTCTCAAATATTCCCTCTTCTCTGAAACGTTTCCTCCCTTCCCCACCCCTCCGTCACTCCTCAGTCCTTACTAGTTAAGCATCTCTGCCTCTCTTTGCCTGTGGCACTTGAGGATAACTCCATTTTCACAATTACATTAATTGGTTGTTTAAATACATGCTCCTTTCTCCATCTGTCGTCAGGTAACTTAGAGCAGGAACCTGACTTTATCCGTGTTTGTTTACCTGTCACGTAGCTCAGGGAATAACACACGCTAAGTTTCAAATAGCAGAAAGCACCCTGGGATGCTTCTCATTGCTGGAGAGGCTTAGTGAATAAAATAGGGTGGAAGAGTCTGGTCATGGCCATGTCGGACAGGATCTTGTATACTAAGGCAAGGAGTTTGGACTTAATTCAGTGAGCATTCAGGGAACCATTTAAAGTCTTTGAGCAAAAAAATAAAAAATAAAAAAAAAAATCTTTGAGCAGTGTTTCCAGAAGATTAATTGTGGGTTGGAGGTGAGAGACTAATTAAGAGGCAGTTATAATAGTGCAGCTAGAGGCAGTAATGACCTGAACTAGGGTAAAGCCAATGACGAGAGAGATAAAACAATTAAAGAGATCTATAACAGTGCTTAACATGTATACCAATCACCTGTGAATCTTATTAGAGTAGGTCTGGGGTAAGGCCTGAGATACTGTATTTCTGTCCTTCTCCCCTCCCCCCCCCTTTTTTTTTGAGGGAGAGAAAGAGATAAAGCACATGGGCAACCAAGCAAGCAAGTGGGGGGAGGAGCAGAGGGGGGGAGAGAGAGAATCTCAAGCAGGCGCTATGCTCAGTGTGGAACCCAACAAGGGGCTGGATCTCAACCCTCGATCATGATGACCTGAGTTGAAATCAAGAGTCGACACTTAACAGATTAAGCCACTCAGGCATCCCAAGAGATGCTACATTTCTGACGGACTCAGCTGGTGCCAAGAACCTGCTGTCCCCTATCTAGGTGACTGTCCAGTGCTGAAATATACTTAGTACAACAGAGAAAATGAATTTTAAATTTTCTTTTATTTTGACTGATTTAAAGACTGAAGCAGTGCAAAATATTTCTCCACTAAGCAAAATTTTATTGTTTTGGTAAGACTGCATTTCACTGTTACTATTAAAATTGAGCATGTGAATTAAGATGTATAAAATATACACAAGACTTAGCAGACATAGTACAAAAATAATGTAAACTATTCCCTTAGTTATTTTCTATGTTGGTTACATGTTAAGCCATTTCAGATATATTGAATTACATTAAATACATTCTTTACAATTACTTTGCCTTTTTTACCTTTTTGAAATGTGGCTACTAGAAAATTTAAAATTACGAATGTGCCTTACATTTTATTTCTGCTGGATAGTAGTGCCTTGGACTCTTGCTGTGAGAAGTAAAGCGACACTTAGGACCTCACTTGACCCCTTTCTTATGGGCAGAAGTTACATTGGCCCATCACACACATGGACTGGTATTTGTTTTCACAATTTCACCACAGTTAACTCAAAACAACAAATTATTGTTTATTTCAAATCTTTGCAACATAGTTTTATAACATTTCACCCTCATGAAATACCTGAGTGAATATGCAAGTGATGTAAATATCTTAAATAGAATATTATTGAATAGAATCATTAAGTAAAAATATATAAAAAGCAGATCTAAGACTAGGGAATATATCCTTTAAGTTTTTTGCATGGTTGTTTCTGCAAATACTACTTCCTCTAGAGAAAACTCTTTTCATGTTACCAAATTGATCCCTCAGGAACTGACTTAACACTGTGGAAACTTAGATGTGTTACATCAGCCGTGATTTATCAGCTTCAAATACAGGATTCAATTTGCAGGAGAATATTACCCTAGGAGCCCCAATAACATAGGGCTGGCTATACTGGTTAAGCTGTGTCTGCTTCTAAAGTTTGTCCACATCTTCAAATAGTTAGCTATTTTATAAATCTCCGAGATTTATCTGGGATCATTGCAGTTCTTTTGATTAAAGCACAATTCAGTTTAAAAATCACTTGGAACCCTAGGTGACTCAGTCAGTTAAGCATCTGACTCTTGGTTTCAGCTCAGGTCATGGTCTCGGGGTCATGAGATTGAAACAAGCATCCAGCTCTGTGCTGGATGTGGAGCCTGCTTGGAATTCTCTCTCTGCCTCTTAAAAAAAGAAAAAAAAAAAAAAAAGGTGTACCCATGTCCTGTCTCTAAGCCCTGTCCTCCAGCTTTCTCCTGAACCCTCTCCAGCTAGGCTTTCACTTCACTGCTCCACGGACCCACTGTCATCAAGGCCACCGGGGACTGCATGTTGCCATCTCACGTCCACACCCTGCCCTCATCCTCCTTGTCCTCTTCAACAGCCCTTGAGAGTTGATGCCTTTCATCTCCTGGATCCATTTTTCTCACTTGGTTTCCAGGACTTGACACACGGGTCTGAGTTTCCTCCTGCCTCACCGGCTAATTCGTCTTAGCTTTGTTACTGACTTCCTCTCACTTGTTCAACTTAGAACATGGGGTGCCCCAGGATTTAGCCCTTGGGCCTGGTCTCTCCTCTACTCATCCTCATTCTGCTAGTGATCTGCATCTAAACACAGACAGGTCTCTCCGAATGTCTATGGCCAGGCCAGGCCCATCCTCCTGCCGGACTCACACATGGGGCTGCCTGCCTACTGAGATGTGTGTTAAGCATCTCAAATTTAATATGTCTCAAACTCTACTTCTAACATTCACACCAAAACTTGTTTCCTTCATCTTCTCCACCTTAGTAAATGGTTATTCCTTTCTTCTAGTTGCTCACATTGTCTCTTTTGCCTACATTCATTGTCAGCAAATCCTATCCTCTTTATCTTCAAACTATATCCAGAATTAAACGATGCCTCACCACTTATGCCACCAACAATCTTTTCTAAGCCACAGACATCTGCTTCCTGATCCCCGACTTAGTTTCCCCAACTCTGTTTTTCACACAGCAGATAGAAAGATCCTGTTCTGATAAGTCGGATTATGTGACTGCGCTTATGGACTTCACTGGCTCCCCACTTTGCTTAAAGTAAAAGCTCAAGTCCTTACAAAGGGGGCTTTGTAATTTCATCACCTACTACTCCTCCTGTCACTCATTTTGCTTCAGCTACACTGGTCTCCATGCTGTTTCTGGAGATAATGGGCACGCTCCTGTCTCCGGGCTTTTGCACGTGCTCTTTTCTCTACATCAGGTTACCTGCAGCATTCCTTCTTTCGCTTTTCGCGATTCTTCTGATCGCCCTGTTTACAGTTAAAACCTCCCTGCACCATCAACACTCTGTATCCTTTTTTCCCTATTGTATTTTCTTGTACTTACCATCTTCTATTAAAACGTATAATTCAGTTATTTATTTATTTATTTATTTATTTTTTTCCATCCAGTAGGAGGTACATTCCAAGGGGGCCAGGAGTTCCTTCTGTTTTGTGCATTGTCATATCCCCAGAACATGTAGCAGTATTAAGTTTAATAAATAATTGTTGAATGAGGGAATGAATTGAGTGGCCAGGCAACTGTTCTGGCTAGGGAGATGTAGAGCTCCTGAGAAGAGCACCCCTTTTCAAAGAAAAACTCGGGCTTTGCTTGGAATTGTAAATAAATTCTGAATACTCCTTCATAGCATTTCGGGAACAAACCAAAAATTGCCTTTATTCTTGACATCCCCTTGTCTATGAAGAACAAATGGTTGGTGATCTCTCTGCTATGGCCATGTCTTTCCATCTGCAGAGAATATGCAAAATTCCTAGTATTGCACTGTGAGGGAGGTGATGACCAACACAAATTGCCAACCGGTACATTGATAGGTCCTGGAGACCAACCTGTTGTTGCTTTAGCTGGACTGATTCTAGGGCCCAAATTAGGAGGCCTTCACGAGGCTGCTGAGAAGAAATTAGTTCAAAGTAGCAAGTTCCTCCATCTTTTCCTTACAGAGTGATTTATATGTATAGATTACACTGTGGCTTGGATGTAGCAGTGCCTTTTCACTCTTGTCTGGCCTTTCCCTGGAGGTGGATTGAGAGAGGAAACCATATATCTTGTGCCACCACCCACTCACTAGTGAAGACCACAGATGCAGAGTCTTGGGTTCTGCTGGCTGTATCCTAACAAGCTGAGGACTTGTGTATGGATGGTGCACAACACTCACTGCGAGAGAGGGCGGGGATCCTTTATAATTATGGAATTCTCTGTAATGATTAGCCAGCCAGTTGGGTCTTTCTCTAAAGCTCCACTGCCCTGTTTCAGCAAGCCCAACTCCATTAAAACCCAAATCTACTTGTTTGTGTGTGTACCCCATTAATGGGAGCCCCCATTGGCAGGACACTCCATATAATACGAAATTGTTGCATTCGAGACAGTCAGTGACACATATCTGGAGATGGAGGGTGTTATGACAGACCCTAGAGATGGAGGGAGGCCACCAAGGGAGGAGCGGAGCAGTGGAACTCCCTCCAACCCAAGGGGGGGAGCCAGAACGTCTTGTTAGAGGGCAGTAAAGCAGCAGGTTTACTTTACTCTGTTGTAGCTTGGGATGGATGATCCATTGAGGCTTGGCAGAAAAATATTAGGATATTACAGTTTATTAGTTGCTTTCTATCTTCAGTAAGGTAGCTCAGGGAAGACACAAGTTTTGTTCCAAGCTGGCTTATCTGAAAGGTGAATGGAACCAGCAAGATGGGTGGGTGTACAGCGCTGTCCAGAGGGGCCAAGTCTGCCCATGGCCAGGGATTCAAGACCCCTGGGAACCAGACACTTAGGCACCCTGCTGGATCTCAAACGCTGAACCCTCTGCTGGAGGCTAAGGCTGGCGTGAGCCAAGGCAGGGAGGAAGGACACAGCAGGAGATGAGACTGGGACAGTTTTTATCCCTACATTTTCTTGCTCCATTTTATAAGTGAATCTCACTTTTGCTCTCAAATCTGTAGCACCAGCCCTATCTCTCCCTCGAACTTCAGAGTCCTATAGCCACATGTTTGCCACATATTGAGATGCCTAATAAGCAACAGCACTGCTCCTTTTCCTGTTTTCCCGGTTCAGACGGAAGAAATCTCTAGTCGTGTAGAAACCTAGCAGGGATCCTAGTCTCCTCTCTCTCAGTCAGTTCAAAGTCTTCCCAATAAAAGCTCTTAGATATTGTTCACATTATCTCCTATTTCCTAATCCTTTCTGCCCTGCTTTATTCTTTTATCATCTGTCACAGGAAACTACTATCACTACAGGTTCCTAACTGGTGGTTTCTCTGACTTTGGTTTGGCCTTCCTGAATGTTCTATATGGCCACCAGAAGGATCTTTCTAAAACACATGTTGCGCCTCATAGTCTTGAGCTGTGTTTCTCAATTGAAATGCTTCTTCCCATGACAGCCAGTGATGCTATTCCAAATATATAAAATCACCTGGAAAAAAACTGGGAGGAGGGCAGGAGATGATTCTGTTATCTTATATCAAATACATTTTAGCTAGGCTAATTGTGGTGATCATTTCGCAGTATAGACAAATATCAAAGGCATTACGTGGCACCCCTGAAACTAATGTTCTACATCAACTGTACCTCAATTAGAAAATAAGTAAATGAAAATCAATTAACCAAAAACCAAAATGAAACAAATATGTACTGTAGAATGGGGCTACAAAATCTGCAAACATTGTAAAGAAACTTCACAGAAATTTCATGACTGTGGAGGGCTATTTCAAGTTATGCCTCCACCCATATCCCTTTTATTCAAATATACCGTCTTTAGGTTTTTTTTTTTTTTTTTTAGAAGAAAGCTCTGAGAAACACAGGTGTACTAGGGTCATGTTCCACCTCTTTATCATAGCTTATCAAAAAGATCAGCAGAGAGTGAAATAATTGGAGAAGGACAAACATTATATGGTCTCATTCATTTGGGGAATATAAAAAATAGTGACAGGGAATAAAGGGGAAAGGAGAAAAAATGAGTGGGAAATATCAGAAAGGGAGACAACACGAGAGACTCCTAACTCTGGAAAACAAACTAGGGGTGGGGGAAGGGGAGGTGGGCAAGTGGTGGGGGTGACTGGGTGACAGTCACTGAGGGGGGCACTTGATAGGATGAGCACTGGGTGTTATTCTATATGTTGGCAAATTTAACACCAATACAAAAATAAATTTATATATATAAAAAAAAAGATCAGCAGAACCAGGTTCCTCTTTTAACCTCTGAATTTCTCCGTGTTGTCCCTGAAATACTGCATAGCCTCTAGGTGTGTAGTGACCATGTTTTTGAATGCCTCCTTGCTTTCCCAGCAGTGCTCCAAATAGAACCCCTGCCCTTGCTTCCCTGGACTGCCCGACCCCCACTCCCTGCAGGGTCTCCTCAGGCAGCCTGGCCTCCAGATCCTCCTCTGACTTCCTGCCCTGATCCTCGCCCAGGGGATCCCCTCTTGGGGGGACCCAGTGCCCTACGTGCATTGAAACTGTCTCTAGAAGCCAGGGCTTGAAATGCTGCTTTATTGTACCTGTATTTCCTTCATGGGGAAATCTTTCCTTTCGTTCTCCGAGAAGGACCATCTTCATTGCTAAATGAATAAAAAGTAGCCCACTGATAAATAATATTTATCAGACATTTGTCAAAGCATTTTTTTTATGTGGTCTGCCATGTGGCTTACGTGCATTATCATATCATTTCTTCCCAACTCGGGCAAGGATTTCTGTATATCCATTTATACATGAAGGAACAGAGGCTAATGAATTTTAAATAGCTTGTCCAAAGTCACACAAACACGAAGTGGTGAAACTGGGTTTCAGTTATACATGATTTAACACCAGATCCGCTGTAACTTTTAAAAAGGATATCCTGTAATTTATTTAGCCTATTTCCACCATCCAGCATTTAGGTTGTTTCTGATTTTCTTACAATGATAAATAATGCTGCCTGTGTTAGACATCCCGAGAGCCAAATCTGTGTATATATTTCTGGTTATTTTCTTCAGATCAATTCTTAAAAGTGAATTTTGGGGTTCCATTGATTTTTTTCCCTCTAATTAGGAATCTTATATGTGCACAAAATGGAAATTTGGAAAATAGAAAAAGCACAAAGTAATAAAGCAAAAACCATTTAGAATAATGCCGCCTTCCAGAGAGTACGATATTAACAGCTCACTCTTTCTCTAGACTCTTTTGTGTGTCATACATTTATATTTATATATAAGCCATGTACGTGTATATGCACATATATAGTTTTATGTGTAGCTACATTGAAGCATAGATTTTACTTTTTTTGTTGTATATTATAGAAAATTGTGTGATACTCTTGCTACATAATAAATATATACACGTATGTTTTCTTTGCAGGTAATCAATTAATTAATTGTAGAAACCATATTTTGGAGTTTAAGGAAAAAATGCTACTTTTAAAAAACAAGACTGAAAGAAATCGCCAAGAGCTGATCAAAGCCTTGAGTAAAATAAAGTACGAAATGACACAGAGAAAAAATACGTCAGTAAACTTAGGTTTGTGTTGCTTTTGTTTTTATGTGTGTTGGTTTGTTTGTTGGTTTTGTGCTTTGTGTTTGGGAATTTAGATTTTGCACTTTCTGATTTTAGGACACTTCTTCCCAACAAATATAACTAAATTAGTACTTGTTCTTTTATCGTGAGAGATACAAACATCAGGTAAGAGATAACACTAATAAACTTCCTCTCCTCTGTAGCTCGGAAATGGTCTTCCTATGTTTCCTGTATGAATTGCACCACCATCGTGACCCATCCCATAGATGCAGCCAGAACCCTGTGGGTCACCCTGACTCCCCCTCCCTCCTCTTGCATAGTTCCATTTCAGCCAATAAGAATCCTGTTGATTCTCGATCTGTGTATCTCACAAATCTGTCCACGTTTTCCCATCACCGTCTCTGCTACTCTAGTCAGGCAGCCTTCATTCTTCATCTGAATCACTGCTAACATACTTCTCTGTTTTCTCTCTCTTTCTCCAGACTTGTCCTCCCCTATCTGGTTCCACCGTAGCCAAAGCGAAGCCTCACTGTCCTGTGCATCATCCTGCAGTGGCTCCTGTTTCTCTAGCATAGCAAGTCCTATCTCTGTCGCCCCTTTTGTAGTCATGTAGTCCTCACTCTTAATCCCTTGCAACCACCAATCGGTTCTCTGTTCTTACAGTTTTCCCTTTCCCAGATGCCATACAGATGGAATCATATGGTGTGTAAAGCTTGGAGACTGATTCTTTCACTTAGCAAAGATTCATCGAAGTTGTTATGTGACCAATTTTTTTGTTGTCTTTCTATTACTGAGTAACATTTCATTGTATGGGTGTACAGTGGATAGTTTATCCTTTTACGAATTGAAGGACTTTTTTTTTGGCAATTACAAGTACATGTTGCTATAAACATTCATGTACAGGTTTTTTGTATGAAGAGAATTTTCATATATATGTATATATATCTTGAATACATATTGGATGGATATGTGATTTGGAAATGTTTTCTCCCAGTCTGTGGCTAGTCTTTTCATTCCCCTTATGGTGTCCCTCAGAAAGCAAACATTTTTAATTGTGAAGTCTAGTTTATCAATTTTTCTTTCTATACATTGTGTTTTTGGTGTTATCTTTAAGAGCACTCTAGGTTCCATGGGTTCATGAAGATTTTATGTGTTTGTTTTTAATTTTATAGTTTTAGGTTTTACATTTGAGTCTATGAAACGTTCTTTTTTTTTTTTAATTTTTTTTAAGATTTTATTTATTTATTCATGAGAAACACAGAGATGTGAGAAAGAGAGACAGACACAGGCAGAGGGAGAAGCAGGCTCCATGCAGGGAGCCCGATGTGGGACTTGATCCTGGGACTCCAGGATCACGCCCTGGGCCGAAGGCAGGGGCCAAACCGCTAAGCCACCCAGGGATCCCCGAGTCTATGAAACGTTTGAGTTGATTTTTTTAAAAAAGATTTTATTTATTTATTCATGAGAGACACAGAGAGAGTCAGAGACACAGGCAGAAGGAGAAGCAGGTTCCATGCAGGGAGCCCAATGTGGGACTCGATCCTGGGTCTCCAGGATCACACCCTGGGCCAAAAACAGGTGCTAAACCATTGAGCCACTCCGGCTGCACTTTTTTTTTTTTTTTTTTTTATGAGTTGGTTTTTATAAACGGTGTGAAGTACAGGTCAAGATTCAATCTTTCTCAAGTGAGTGGCCAAGTATTCTAGTACCATTTCTCAAAAAAGCTGTCCTTTCTGCATTGAATTGCCTTTGCACCTTTTCCAAAAATCAATTAACAGTAGCTGTGTGGCTATATTTATGGATTCTCTGTTCTGTTCCATTGGTCTGTGTATCTTTTTTAAATGTAATACCACACTGACCACACTGTCTGGATTGTTGTGTTATGTATTATGAATTAAATAAATGGGGTGTGAGTCTTCTAATTTTGTTCTTTTTCAAAATTGTAGAGGTATATTCAAATGAATGGTACACGTGGAGTTATTAAATGTTGAGCTACGTAACAAAGTTGTTAGAGATACAAACTTTAGTGTGCTATTAATCAAAAGAGCAGAGCAGATCATTTATACTGTGTTTCAGTATACTTCATTTGGAACTGACAGTTCTATTAGTCTCTGGTTAGGTAGCTCCTAGTGCTAGACTTAACTATGATGTTTTAAATAAGTATGAATAAGATCTGAGCTATATTTTGTAGCAGTATGATTTTAGTAATTCACATTTAGTTGTATTTCTATTATATATTGAATACTAAACCTGTTCATCTCATTGTGAAACATTGTGCCAAAGAGAGAAAAATCCCTATGGCCATGAACTTAGAAACACTATTTTTTTTCTCTCTTTTAGTTGAGAAGAAAGTGAATACATTGGGTAAGAATGAAACCGTGTCTGATACGTTTGAAATCCTAAAGTTCTTTTTTCCTCATCTAAGGAAAGTAGGCAGGATTTATCCTGATGTAATCTTTGGCAAAAAGAGAACAGGCGGTAAGCAAACTTAGAATTAGAAAATCAAATATAGATATTTTGATCTTTGAGGACATGCTTTTAAGTTGTGTCGTTTGTTTTTTAATAAATTTATTTTTTATTGGTGTTCAATTTGCCAACATATAGCATAACACCCAGTGCTCATCCCATCAAGTGCCCCCCTCAGTGCCCGTCACCAAGTCACCCCCACCCCCCACCCTCCTCCCCTTCCGCCACCCCTAGTTCGTTTCCCAGAGTCAGGAGTCTCTCACGTTCTGTCTCCCTTTCTGATATTTCCCACTCATTTTTTTCTCCTTTCCCCCTTATTCCCTGTCACTATTTTTTATATTCCCCAAATGAATGAGACCATATAATGTTTGTTCTTCTCCGATTGACTTATTTCACTCAGCATCATGCCCTCCAGTTCCATCCACGTCGAAGCAAATGGTGGGTGTTTGTCATTTCTAATGGCTGAATAATATTCTACTGTATACATAAACCACATTTGTTTGTTTAAGTAGGCTCCATGCCCAGCGTGGGGCTCTAACTCACAATCCTGAGATCAAAAGTTGAATGCTCCACCAACTGAGCCCTCCAGGCGCCCCTTAAGTTTTTTTGAACGTTTCTCTAATTATTATTATGCATGATTTTAGGCTTTAAAATGTAACCCATTAATATAATACTCTGATATATAGATCTCCAGCCTCTGTGGCATTAATTTTTGGACTGCCAGAAATCAGTACTGACCTGACAGGAAAAAAATAGTTCAATAAATATTTAGAGACTTAAATTCGAATTCAATTTTAATACAGATGTTTTGAAAAGAAGTCATTTTAAGTCACATATGCATTTGGCTTATATTAAGCATCTGCTGAGTACCTGGCAACTCTTGTCTCCTTGGTTTTGATAAACTCATTTTTACCCGGTTGTCTTCTTATTTCCTCATCTTTCTGGGGACCAAGGTCAGCAAAAGCTTTACAGAAGAGGTGATTTTGAGCTAATCCTTAAATAATGAATTTGACTCCAGCAGGTATGAAAGAAGAGACAAAGCATTTAAGTTAGAAACAGGGATATTAGGGAAGTCTCAGAATGCTTGCCATTCTCACAAGCCTTATTTATTCTAATGCGTGAGTCACTCTAGGCCAGTGGCAGCAAACTACAGCCCCCAAGCCAAATCTGCTCTTTTACAATAAGATTTTGTTGAACTCTAGTCAGTGCTCATTGTTACTTCTCTGTGACTGTTCCCACACCACAGCAGAGCTGAGTAGTTGCAGCAGAGACTGTATGGCCCAAAAGACAAAAATGTTTACTATCTGGTCCTTTACAGAAAAGTCTTACTGACCTCTGACTGATGTAGGTAGTTCCTTGAGAATAAGGAGTGTTGTTCCATAGCACGTGCCTCTGCCAAGCCCACTGTGTTGGGACAGGGGTGCCATGTGGCATTGTTTAACATCTGAATTCTCACTGTGTTCTGTATACTGAGTTACTGTGTTTTCTTTTTTTAAATGTTTTCTTTCATTGTCTCATTTGACCCTCACAACACAATACAGCAGGACCTTCAATTATCTCTATTTTATGCCTAAGAAAATTGAGGTTTAGAGATACCAGGGTACATCTTGAGATCACACTAGGGACTTTAACTGTGTCAGATTCCCTCTTCAGAGTATTTTGAATGTGGCACGTGTATGTACGTAGACATGCATATGTGTGTGAATGTATGAGAAAGTGTGTGCTACACAAAGGTTATAGGGAACAGGAGGAGGCGATGAAAGACATAGGGGGAAAAAAACCCAGTACATAGAAACTATAAAATACTAGATACTAAGAATAAGCATAGCCTTAAGTAAACATCAGCAAAGATAAGCAGAAGCCCATGTCAGAAAGGATGGAGGGAGAGGTGTTTATAATTGGGAAGAACAGAACTCTTTGTATGGGGGTTTGGGGTGTTGAGGTAACCTAGTTAGCAGAACTGTGTTAAATCCTGAATAATTTTCTAATTCCCCAACTATTTCTTGATTTCCAACCATGCTGTATATATTGATCCTCCTTTTGAGGCCCCTTTGGTGGATTTTCATAGGTTCTTGGGAGGACCAGCTTGCATATAAACCTTCATTACCAAAGGCCATTTAAATGGAGATTCTTTTTCTTAGTAACTAAAAGACCATAAGACATAAAACACTTGTAAAAGCACTGAAGCCTGTAGCAAGGCCTCCTGGGGAAGCTGTCATCAGGCTTCTTTATTTTAGATTCTGAGTATATCTCAATTTCTTCTCTCTACCCTCTTGTAACTTCTTTTTGAGCTTTCATTTCTTCCCCAGTGTATTGAAATAGACTTGTAAATTGACTACGGTTAATCCGTTCTTCATACCCTCCTCAGAGCTTGTACTAAAATGTGTAACGTCATGCTCAACTCTTGCTTAAAATCCTTTAGAAGATCCTCAGTGCATATAGGATGAAGTTAGCTCCTTAACATGGAGTGTGCACAGTAGATTTTATCTTTCAAATCTCAATTTTTGCCATTTCCTCTCCATTTCAGCAACCCTAGAACCCTTACAATCCCTATGAATAAGCCAAGCAATAGCACATGCGTTCAATGAACACACCACCTCCTATCAACCACGATTAACTTGTCATGTAAGTCCCTTACTCAATAGGACTTTTCAGCTCAGTTGGCAACTTCTTTGTGCAGTCCTCCATGTCCTCAAGTAACCAGCTTCTCTCAGGTCCTAGGCCTTGGGGAAGAGCAATGGATAAGCCGTGGCCTTCATCCTCCTACAGACACGTGAGAAAGCAGTTACAGTGTAAAGTGACCAGTGCTGTGACAAGGGAAATACGAGGTGGAACAAGTAATCCATACTTGCAGAATTAGGGAAGACTTTCTGGACGAAGTGCTGTTCACCTGAGTCAACCTTCATGACTTAGGTGAACAGAATTGGAATAGACTAAGTAGGGAAAAAAGCGGGTGATGGATAGTGGAAAAAAGTAGAGGATGTTCATCCAGGTAGAGGAAAAGAAATAGGAAAGGTCTAACAGCAAGAGGACCCAGGCAAAAAGTGTGGCATGTGTGCACAATTGGGGCTAGAAGTTATTAGCAGTATAACATGGGGCAGAGGCCAAATAATAAAGGGACTTGGCCATTCGCTTATTCACCCCAAATTTATTCCAATTATTATGTTTTCTAATAACATTTTTTTTTATTAGATGATAAATGCTATGTGGATGAACTAAGAGTATACAGCTGGTCCACCCAACCTAGTTTAGAAAGAATGAATAATAGAATTAGCACAAAGAAGCTGAAAAAGAGCGTTCCAGGCAGAGAAGGGATGATGTGTGCAAAGGCCTAGAGATGAGAGAGTCCTGTTTGGTCAATCTGAGAAGCTGAAAGATACTAAGTAAGACTGACTTAGAGAGAGAATAATTGAAACAAAATGTAGGTCGGGACTAGGTCATTAAAAGCCTTGTAAATGTTTGTAAACAGCATTTCTTACCCTAAGGCATTGGAAGTCACTTCAGGAATTGCATTTTATTTATTTTTAAAAAATATTTTATTTATTTATTCCTGAAAGAGAGAGAGGGAGGCAGAGACACAGGCAGAGGGAGCAGCAGGCTCCATGCAGGGAGCCTGATGTGAGACTCGATCCCAGGTCTCCAGGATCACACCCTGGGCTGAAGGCGGCGCTAAACCACTGAGCCACCCGGGCTGCCCTAGGAATTGCATTTTAGAGTGGATCCCAAAGTTTGAAACTTGATTCCTGCCTCACGCTATCCATAAAAATCAATTCCAGGTGGACTGTAGATCTAAATATAAAAGGCAAACAATGGGATCCTTGGGTGGCGCAGGGGTTTGGCGCCTGCCTTTGGCCTGGGGCGCGATCCTGGAGACCCGGGATCGAATTCCACATCGGGCTCCCAGTGCATGGAGCCTGCTTCTCCCTCTGCTTGTGTCTCTGCCTCTCTCTCTCTCTCTCTGTGTGACTATCATAAAAAATAAAATAAAATAAAATAAAATAAAATAAAATAAATAAAAGGCAAACAATAAAGCATCCAGACACTATTCAAGAGAATGTCGTTATGACCTGAAGATACAGATTTCTCAACAGGAATCAAAACACTAATTTTATGTAAAGGAGGAGATGGATAAATTGTACTCTATTGAAATTAAGAATTTCTTGGGGTGCCTCGGTGGCTCAGTCAGTTAAGCCTCTGCCTTCAGTTCAGGTTAGGAGTTCAGGGTCCTGGGATTGAGTCCTGCATTGGGCTCCTTGCTCAGTGGGGAGCTTGCTTCTCCCTCTCCTGCTTCCCCTTCCCCCTGCTTGTGCTGTGTCTCTATCAAATAAATAAAATCTTTTAAACAAATTAAGAATTTTTTAAAAATGATTTTATTTATTTATTTGAGAGTGAGCAAGAGAGAGAAAGAGCACAAGCAGGGGTGAGGGGTAGAGGGAGAAGCAGACTCCCCCACTAAGCAGAGAGCCCCATGTGGGGCTCCATCCCAACCCAGAGATCATGATCTGAGCCGGAGGCAGGTGCTTAACCGACTGAGCCACCCAGGTACCCTGACAAAGAATTTCTGTTCATCAAGAGGTAAACATTGAAAAGGGAACCCAGAGTGGGAGATATTTGTAAGACACGTAACTAACAAAGCGTTCGTATTCAGAATCTATAAAGAGCATTAATAAATAAGAAAAATCCAGACAACTCAATAAACAGGTAAGAGCTTAAACAAGGATTTCACAAAAGAATGTCCAAAGACCAATAAACATATGAAAATATGTTCGAACTCAATAGTAATCAGGGAAATAACTAATTCTTACTGTTCTCACTGAAGTTCAATAGTTTTTTGTTACATTTAAATGCTTCTCAGTCTTGTATACCAGAGCCCTGATTGTTTTGACAAATTTTTGCTACTTTTATTATTGCTTTTTTAGGGAGAAGAATTTCTGAGTTCCCTACTTAGCCATTCTAGAAGTTCTTATGCCCATCTTGAAGGTGGGGAAATTGAGGCTGGAGAGGCTGTGTATCTTGCCCAAGTTCATACATCCAGGATTGGTGTTGAGTTTGGGCAAACTTTACTGATATAATCTTAGTATCTATATAGGATGACATGAGATCTGTTCTCCCATTGTTCCAGTCAATATTGAGCAATGAAAATAACTTAGGATCATGGATTCATTCCATCAAATCACTTGGAAATTACTTCATGCATTTTTTTTCACAGATGAAAATATATGATAGTATTTTCTGTTTTGAGCTCCAGCATCTCCTTAGGAACAGAAGTAGAGAATCTGCCAATGTGTGACATTTTGTACCCAAGTTAAGTAAAAGCTAAAATAAATGGAGAGTGGTTAGTTTTATTTTTCACTACACTGAAACCCTCCAACATGAGAACATCCTGGAGTCTACTGAATGCATTTACTAACAGTCCACTACAAATTGGAATTTGCTCAAGCAGAAAATGAACTTAGTGATAAAAATTAATAGTAGTTGGGTACTTTTTATAATATAGTTTCAGACACTCTTTATGACCAAAGAATTAACCCAAACATAGTAATAAGCATAGATATTAATGATGAATTATATTTTTTCTCTGTGGCTTGAAATGATGATTCCATGCTCCTATGTCTGCAGTCTCTTTTGCACTGGGTATTTCCACTGTTAACAGAGGGAATCAAAGTTACCTGAGTCAAACACTGAATTCTGTTGTCTCCAGGATGTCTCCTTCAGAAGAGAAGGACTCTGTGGTGATTGTCTCTGTCGCAGATGTACGTATGAAAAATAAGTGGCTCTCCTCATGCCCAACCTGTGGTCTCCAAATACCCTTCCTTGATGGTAATCACTGTATCGTTTTGGATTTTTTTCCTTAAATTTAAAAAAGCAATTCATAGATGCCTTTTTTGGATAGCAGACAATGTATTCAGTACTAATTTGGCACCACTGAGAAGGAATTAAATACATCAGTCTAAAAAGAAAATATAGTGGTTCCATGTGGAGAAATAAGATTATGTTGTTAAATATATTACCAGGAGCCCTGCATACTATATGATACAGAACTTATATTTACAAACAGAACATTAAAATTAAAATTGAAGCTGGAGTAATAAAACTTGCCAGCCCAATAAAAGGTAAGTATATGAACCGAGATAATTTATATTAACTTAAGTAACAATAACCGTCATGAATATTGAGGAACTCCTTTCTATGTGTGAAGGATTGTAGACAATTTTTATATACATTATTTGTGGCTCACATTACATCCTTGTAAAGTAGGTGTAGCTATCCTGATTTTACAGGTGAAGAAACTGGAGCTTATAGAAAGTAAGTTGCCCAGTAATTAATACATCAGATTCAAATCTATGTCTAATGGCACTCAAATTTTCTATCTTCTAACGCCATGTGAAAGCTTATATAAAGCACTGTATAAATATTAAAATCATAAAGCCTTTTGGAGAAGGAGTTTGGCAACTTGTATTAGATTTAAAATGTGTATATCCTTTATATCAGAAACCTCAATTCTGGGAAGTTATCCTAGGGAGATAATCAGGCAAGAATTCCAAAATAATAAAAAATTGACGGAATGTACGGTAGTTGAGAACACTTACACTGGATCTGGATTGCCAAGGTTCAAATGCCTTGGCTGGTTCAAAAGTCATTTTTTGGCTTGTGAACTTGAACAAGTTCCATAATTTTTCTATGCTTCACTTTTTTTCTTTGCAAAACAGTGATAATAATATCATCTATGTCATAGGGTTGTTTTGTTAATTAAATTAGCTATTTAAAGTATTTAGAATGAAGTAATTATTTCAAGGATTTTCAGTGCACTGTGCTTTTTAAAAGCATAATATTGGAAACCACCAAAAATGTGTATCAATAAGAAGCTGATTAAATCCTTATGTCTACATTGCAGTAATCTGCAGTGCAATTGTAACCATGGAAAAGAGAATGAATAGCTATGTATATTTACTGACATAAAATTATATCCATATCATATTGTTGAGTGGGAAAACATTGCAGAACATCACATCTAACATAATATTATCTACGTAAAATGTGATAGAAGGAAGGAGGTAAAAAATATACAGAGAAAATATATAAAGAAAAAAGAAAATGAGCAAATCTTGGAATAATGGTCTCCAAAATATAAATAATGGTTATCTCTGGATTGAAGGGATCTTTATTGTCCTTTCTATATTCTTTTCTCTATTTGAATTTTCTATAATAAACATGTCTTTGGATGCAGAAAAAACTCAAAAAACAAAAACAAGCAATAGAATAATTAAGAGGAAAATATAAATAAAAGATTAATCTAATAAATAAATTAAACATTCTGTCCAAGTTTAATTTCTTAATATTGAAAGCGTATACATAATCTCCAAATGTTTTGTCACATTTCTGTACATTAAATATTACAATCTTTATTTCTTTGCTGCTGACACAGTGCACATGTACCTAAAATGTTTAGGCGAGTAATAAAATATTAAGGACAAATGTTAAAATGGAATGTATAATGCTTACGAAGTGTAACTTTAGTATTAGGTTTAAAATACAAAATATTTCAGTGTAACAAATAGCTGGTGATTCAATTGATGGCTGTCTCAAAAACCTTAGGTACTGTCATAGAGTTATCTGCATACATCATGATAGATATTTTAAAATAATCTGACTATATACTTTTAGAGTACTCAGATTTGACAATAGAACTGTCATTATTCAAAAATTTTCAGAATTTTGTATTAGGAATGCTTGGGGCCCTGAGGCAATGTTGTGTGAAGGCTATCAATTTTGTAAAAAAAAAAAAATCTGAGAATGTACTATCAAAAGCTATTTACATAGGAATCTTTTCATCTGATATAGCACAGAATTTGATAAAGAGTAGGCACACAAGGTTTGCTGATTGAAGAAAATTTGGGAAATAGGCTGAGTAATACTGTCTGGAAAGCTGGTATAATTTTGAGTACTTTTATTATACTATCATAAAATGAAGACATTTTCAAAAAGAGCAGTTCTTAGACAAAACTGTTTTAGATACATAGGTTTTTGCATGCTAATTTTTATTTTATTTTAAAGATTTTATTTTTTTATTCATGATAGACACAGAGAGAGAGAGACATAGGCAAAGGGAGAAGCAGGCTCCCTGTGGGGAGCCCAATGTGGGACTAGATCCCAGGACCCCAGGATCATGCCCTGAGCCAAAAGCAGATGCTCAACGGTTGAGCCACAGAGGCACCCTGCATGCTAATTTTTAAGTGTTAAATAATGTATAGTGATACTTTGTACTGTGACAAAGGAAGAATGAAATCTTTTCAGTACTGAAGTCAGATCTTTTAGACACATGGATATTTTAAATTCTTTTATAGAGGGTGAAAAAATAAAAAATTAGGACACGATAACATTCCATATATAAACTAGATTTACGTGTAGCAACCATACAGTAGCGAAACTATTAAGCATGCTTTATTTCAGTGAAATACTTTTCTCATTTTTAGAGAAATGAAGATTATTTAAAATATGTTGTGGACATGATTACAAAAAGGTAAGTACTGTCTGATAAGTTTAAAAATAGCTCTTCTTTCATTTTTCTATTTTTTTTCTGCCCAGTTACATTACTTTATTAGTGATCATATCCATTTTGATGAGTGTAGCTGTATAGAAAGAACTACTGAGATCTGCAGGTAGTTCTAAGCTGTAATCAACTATAGCTTATGATTTTTCCCCAATTTTGCAGGTCGTCTGCTTAATAAAATCCACCTTTTTCATGTTATTATCATTGTATCTATTCTCCATGAAATCCACTTCCTCTGACAGAAGCCTGCTAGATTATTTTTAAAGCATTTTTGTGTACCTTACTGTATGAAGTGACGTTCTCCACTTCTGTTTACAATCTCCTGCTGGATGTAACCCTGGAGATGCAAGCACATGATGATGAACCAACATTGTTAGTTATCAAGCAAGATGCTGTGGAATGGACCCAGCCTTTCAGATCTTTATGTTCCAGTGGGTAATACACTTGGTAAAAACCAATCACAACAGGGACGCTGGTGTTTTGTATTGGTATAGGGAGGGCAGTGGAAAACACGTAGAGGAGGAAGCATTTCACTCTGCCTGCAAGATAAGAAGAAGGTAATAATTGAGCTGAGTGTGAAGGTGTAAGAGGATACTCTTAAAGCAGATAAAAGGAGAAAGGGAATGCTTGGCAAATAGGATTGCTTGAGAAGGCAGAAAGGCCTAAAAGGAGCATGCTAGATTTATGGAAAAAGAAGTATATCCTGGAGTGTGGATATTTGAGATTAAGGAAGGAGTATGAGTAGGAGTTAATTAAGACAGGCTGGCATAAGGTCATGAAGAGCCTTCGGGAATATGCTAAGGATCATGCACTTGATGCTACAGACCTGGGTTGCAAGCATGGCCTTCAAGCTGAATCTGGCCAACAGACCAGACCATTTGGCTTCACTAGCAAAGTGTTTTGTTTCCTTACCAAACAGCTCAAGGGGAGGAGGCAAAGTTATTTTAGTCAAAAGAATTCCAGCTAATAACTGTAGAAAGAAATGTATCAGAAAATCACCGTTTTGAAACAGTTGGTTCAGGCAGGTCATTAAGTGACTTGTGGCTGGAGAACTTTAGGAGGAAGGCCTACCTGCCAGCATCCAAACAGGAAAACCCCTTGGTAGTTGAGATGGAGGGAATTCAAAGGATTGGTCAAAAAAAGTGTTTACAGGGGTTGAGAGAACAAAAGAGAAGAAAGGAAATGGGAGAAGCCTAAAGGGAGATGGCTTACAGCTCAAGGTCTGACGGTGGCTGCGCCCTGCTGCTGTGCTACCCACGGGGGGCTCTGTCGCAGGGCCACCCCCGTGGACTCCACTCCTGGGGGGCCTTCACCGAGCCCCAAGGTAGGAAGAACAGCCTCTCTTGCGCCCCTCCGCAGGTGGAACCCAGCAGGATCCAGCTAGCGAGGGCCCGGGGTTGGCGTGCAGACCCCCTGCCGCTGCGATACCGGCAGAGCACAAGTGTGAGACCAAGCTGAGAGCAGGCAGGCAAGCCCGAGGGGGGCTCAGGTGCCCCCAGCTCAACCCCAGGTCAGCCTCAGTGTCCCTGGATGCCAGACAGACGTTTGGGTCTTCTGATGTGTAGCCAGCGAAATACACTGAAATCACAGCGGGGCATTATTGCCCACCACCCTCCAATATACAATGTAACACAACACAAGACAGAACAGGCTTTTTAAAATGTTTGTGAGTTTCAGAGGTAGAATTCAGTGATTCATCTGTTGCATGTAACACCCAGTGCTCATCAGATCAAGAGCCCTCCCTGGTGCTGGTCACCCAGGGACCCCATCCCCTAGCAACATCCCTTCCAGCAACCTTAGAGTTGTGGTTCCTAGAGTTAGGCTCTCACGGTTTGCCTCCCTCTCTGTTTCTTCTTCTTTTTCCTTCCCTTACCCCATATTCATCTGTTTTGGTTTTTTTTTTAAGATTTTTTGTTTCCTCATGAAAGAACCAGAGAGAGAGGCAGAGACACAGGCAGAGGGAGAAGCAGGCTCCCTGTGGAAAGCCAGATGGAGGACTCGATCCCAGGACCCCGGGGTCACGCCCTGGGCCAAAGGCAGATGCTCAACTGCTGAGCTACCCAGGCATTACCCCCGCCCCCAACCTTTTTAAAAAAGATTTTATCTTTTTGTTTCTTAAATTCCACATATGAGTGAAATCATATGTTCAAGACTGAATGACCTTTAATCTAAAGTCCAGTTTAGAGTGTACACAGTGATTAGAGGAAGCAGTCTGTAGTAACCACTAGGATTCAGGACACTGTAGAATACAGTTGATCCAGTTCTTTTCAAAAAGATAGTTGAGGGGAAAAAAAAAAAAGAAAAGCTGAAATAACTGGTCTGGAAAATAAATTTTAAAAAGAACCCAGAGATAACAGTTTATAATAAGAGGATCTTATGTGGTTACTTATTTGAACACCATCCCCCACCCCACCTTTACCCATTCACCTGTTAGATACTTTTTAGAGTACTGAGGATATTTGAATATCAGCTGAATATTATGTGATATTAAATAGCTATTCTTAGTCTTATAAGGTGTGATAATGGCATGTAGTTGTGTAAATAAATGTCCTTTTTGATTTGACACTGAAGAATTAAAGGGTGAGAAATGATACCTAGGATTTGTTTTAAAATACTTCAACACCAAAAAGGGGGCTGTATGGATGAAACAAACATAGTAAAAATGAATGGTTGAAATCAGGTGATTTGGGATTCATCGTAGTCCCACTTTTCAGTGTGTGTGAGGTAATTTTCAAAATAAAAATTTAAAGAATTGAATTAGACTGTTCTCAACAACCTCGACTGATGGGGAGAGGTGTTAAATCAGAGCAGCCTAAGGGTGTTTGGGGAGGTCTGGAAATGGGAGCACCAGGAGTGTTTTTTTTTTTTTATTTTTTATTTATTGATGATAGTCACACACAGAGAGAGAGAGGCAGAGACACAGACAGAGAAGCAGGCTCCATGCACCGGGAGCCCGAAATGGGTTCCAGGTCTCCAGATCGCGCCCTGGGCCAAAGGCAGGCGCCAAACCGCTGCGCCACCCAGGGATCCCCAGGAGTGGTTTTATATGTGCCCTCATCCCCCGGGGAGGAAGCTGATGGACAAGGTCTAGGGGGAGTTGGATGCAAGATACACATGGAAGGATTTAGACAGGACTAAGCTAAGATAAAGGGGGTAAAGATAAGAACAGGTGAAGGAGCAGAAAAACATGATTAGTCTGAGAAAGAGGGTGAAATGAAAGCATTCCCTCCTTAAAGGTTTTTTTTTTCCTCTGTGAAAGAAAGCTGATGTGCTGAGAATGAGGATTTTATTAGCAGTGAACTTGAACTTGAGAGTGGTGGTGAAGCCTGAGAGGAGTAGATGATGTTATGGAAGGAGATAGAACTGGGCAAGATCAACTAAAACATCCTTGTCTGTCCGTTTTACCCAAAAAAGGTTCCCCAGGAAAAAAAGTTGCCTCATACTTGAATCCTTAAAGTGTTCTCATATTCCAGGACTCCTTCTCTTGGTTGCTTTATTCTGCATAATAGACCACTGTTTGGAGAAGACACATTAGCCTGAAATGACTTAAGTCTATGCTGGTTTGGTGTCCTTATAAGGGAGTCTTAACAACCGGTTACAAAGCAGGCAGAGGTTTATAAACAATTCCTGGAGATATGTTTGCATTCTTGCAAATTTTTTGAAGATGACTTTCAAAAAGTATTATCGTATGTGGTTACTTGTGAGGACCACAGTAAAAATACTTCTTGATGTAGATAGATACTTGTGTTTTCTATGAAATGTGCAAAGACAATGTCACTAAGAATTTTAGTTAGACTTGATGATCATATGTTAGATGATTCAAAAAGAGATTCTCATGGTGATAAGAATGTTAATGTTAACGCAGGATAAAGAGTTGGAATAAAATTGTTTTATTTTTTTGTGAGAATAGAGTAAAACTAATTTTTAAATAGATATTATAGAATACGCAATTTAAATGAGATTGTTAATATAGATTCATAACTTTTCATTTATATACCTAAATTTTATATATTTAATTTAGCCAAGACCCTTTTTCTAGGTCTTCTCATTGGGGTTAAGAGAGATTGCTCTGTATTTTATTGATCCTACATTTGAGGCTATATAGTAATTGTCAAAGGACCAACTAAGGTTATGTATGACCTTATATGAAGTTGTATATAACTGTGTACTTTATATAATATGATAAAGCTGTAAAGTTTCCACATTTTTATAACTATAAGGTAAAATCATTTATAATGGCAACGATGTACAGTTTATACTATTTCTCTAGTCATTGGCAACTAACAGGCCTGGTATCATTGTCTCAAGGACTTTTGATGCTATCCATAACCTAACAAGCTAGAAAAGATTTGAAGAATCCTAGAAAGGTGTCACCACACAGAATTTCAAAAGTCTTGCTTAAGACAGACTAAATAAAGCTGAGCCTGGGATCTTCCTCTTTATCTATAATGGGAGATTATACCATCAAGATAGAAATTACTTGTAACTTGACTTTTGTTGCTTTGGGACTTTGTATGAAATTTTCTAGAGGACAAAATTTACTTAGAAGCATCTGCAATCCAAACTTTCTGATGATTGTATATACTGCAACTTAATGTTATTTTTGCTTGTCTCTGCTATTCTGAGTTGCTGTATGAAGTTATGCAATTTCATTTTTTAAAATGTAGATATTATGTTACTAACCCCAAATCAACTAGAATTCCTCAGTCTTTTCTTCCATACCAACATTTTCTGCTCCTCAAGGAACATACTAAAATGAGCTTTTGGAAAACTTTCCACTTGATATACCATAAAATATGAGGAGCCAATAAGACTTTCATGCTCCCCATGTACACTTCCCCCCTAAATAAATAAACAAACAAACAAACAAACAAATAACCAGGAAATCTTCCACTGGTGCATAGAGCCTGAGAAGAATAGAACAATTCTTTTTCTGCAAGGGTAGTAGTGCTATTCCAGTTTTACAGATGAAGAACCTGAAGGTCAGAGAAGGTAAATGACTTGCTTAAAGTTTGTCAGTGAAGTAAGCAAAGTTGGTAGAGACCCTTTTCTGGGTCTAAACCCTACCTGCTCTCTAGCGGGTAGCTACTGCTTCCCCAGGCTCATGACACATCCAAATGATGAAACATTTGGAAATCATTTAAAAAGCAAATGAAAGGAGCATAATTGTCCACATTCCAATGGCACAGGGAGGCAACACAGCCGCATGTTCTCCTGTCTGTAGGTGACCTAACAACAGAGTCACAGGGATTGGGCACCAACAGACTTTGAAAGGAACAGTGAGACGATGATATGCATTTGTCATTTATGTAGTGATTTGTGAGCTGAAGAGCCCGAAGCAAGTTTGTACTGTATGGGCTTGTTAACGGTTAATACAGTAGGATGAGCCAAATTCGAACAGTGTGGTTGAGGGAGACATGTCATTTAACTAAGACATGGTAACTGGGGTTCCCATAGTGGAATTGCGCAAAGTGGGGGCTGCCTATTTTGCACGTAATTGAGATTGTGCATATAAAACTCCCATCTTGCGTTTTCACTATTAGCACAGAACAAACATTTTCTTGAGGTTTTAACATTTTAATAAATATTCTAATGCCTAAGTTTTAATCCCATTTAAAGTCATAATATCTATCTCCAAAGGAAAACCGTTTAAAATGCTCTACTTGGTATGCCCCATCCTTTACCTCGATGGCACAAGATGTGTATTACAGCTTTTGTGAACAATATTTTGTGCATTTTAATGATGTCCTAGTTGGTCTATAAATATTAACTTTTAAAAATAAAGATTCAAAAAGCATACATAATCATCCAGTGAATTTTGGACAAGAGTCGCACTGAATCCTTGCTTGCTATGAGGAGTCTATAGCTTCAGCAAACACAATACTAGTCAGTAGGACTCTTACTACTCTAAACAATGCACTTTATTTTCATTTTTTTAAAAGATTTTAGTTCATTCATGAGAGACAGAGAGGCAGAGACATGGGCTTTGAGAGAGGCAGGCTCCCTGTGGGGGGGCCCAATGCACCTCAACCACTGAGCCACCCAGGCATCCCAAAACTATGCACTTTGAAAAATCATCTAATGTTTTATGCTAATTCATTAGTTCCATTATTTTGAATCTTTTAGAGTACCTATCTAATTGTAAACTTGCAAAAAATTAAATGCCTGTAATTTTTATGAGACTAAATTTATATTGTATATTTTAACTTTTTGTTATGTTGCTCACTAATTTATAAAAGAAATACTTTAGCTAAAAAGTATTAGTTTCATAATGTGGATATCGTGTATCAACGTGAGAAAATTCAAATAAAAATATTATGTGGACAGGCATGAGGACATTCTTTTGAAGTATTTGCTATTTTGGTAAATCAAAAATTGAGTTGCAAGCTTCCATTTACTTCTGTTTACAGATTCAAAAGGCAACTTAAGTCTGGATCCTTAGAAGTCATTTCAATACCTGCCTTTTTTTATCCAAACATATTACCTCTCACACAGTCAACTGAGGACTCGGGAAAATTAGAGAGGTATGACATATTGCCTTAAATAACCTCATCCATTGTAATGTTGGAACCAGCCTCTAATAGATCCCATTTCAAACACAGCCAGCTCCTACTAGCTTGCAAGAGCTGACTGTGCGCATTACTTCCCAATCTGCGTTCAGCGACATCAAGTTGGTAGCATGAAATCAGCCCTGGTAGGAGCATTTACACCATGGAAATGGGCAAAAGCTAAAAATCGTGGCTCACCCCCACCCCATTATGGGAAGAATGAGTTGTTAAACATTTATCAACAGCACACCATTGATTATCTATGTTCACGTTTTCAGCCAATAATTAACAAGGGCATAAGGATGGGAGAAAGAAAGCGTGGGGTTATAAATTATTACATGTACATTCTAGTTACAACTTTTTTTCTGTTTGCTGGTCATGCTAGACAGGTAATGTAGCCTTTGTATTCTTAGCTTCCTCACCTTTCCAGTGTGCATGATAAAATCTACTTTATACATTTGGAAAAGTCATTGTAAGAATAAAATATGATCGTGTTTATGAAAGAATTTTGAAGAATTAAAGGTCTATACGTGTATATAGGATCACTCTTGTTTGATTATAAATGTATCATAAGAAATGTAATAGTTTGGTTTCTCAGAACTTTAAATAGAGTAAAAGGAATGTCAAAATTAAGAAAAAAATCCGATCCCAGGAAACTTGTGAGCTTTTGTTTTGTTTTACAATAATAAATGGCATGTCAGAGTTTGGACATCTCTTAAGGGTTTTGTTTTTGCTTTGAATTAAGTAGTCGGTTCTTAGATCGCAGGGAGACATTCTAGATCCTGTTTTTTCTTTCTGCTCTTTCTGTCTCTATCATACAGAGACATCTCATCATTTCTGTCTCTATCATAATTTCTTCTTTTGTAAAAAATCTCTGCCTCATCCTTCTCATCCGCATTCCTCTGCCTTCGACTTAGTTCAGGCCATTCATGATCTATTTTCCCTAAACCTCGCCTAATCTGGCCTCTCTTCTAATTCATTCTCCGTAGGGTAACCAAGAAGAATCCCTTCTCATAGGAAATCAGGTCCAACTTTCTTCATGATCTGGTCTTTATACCCACCTTACCATCGTCAGATTTTTCCATCCACTCCTGGTGCTCTGGATCTAAGGTGGCACATGCTCCCACACATTTCATGCCTTTGCAATTCCAGTCCTCTCACTGAATGCCCGGCTTCCTGAGCCACCCGCCCCATCTTATTTTACATCATCATTGCCAGTGTCTCTATATAGCAGTTCTTTCATTGTTCTGATTTTATAATTTTTCTGTCTTTTCATACTGGATTATGAAACCCAGAAGGGCAGACCTGCATCGTGTCTTGCTCTTTGTATCTTCGGGAACTGGGCTAATACTTAGCTTAGTAATAGATTAGAATAATTTAGTTTCTTCTTTCTTTTATTTGAACAAGACCTAAGATTAGAAAGAGTATTAACTTTACTACACAGATCAAAATTTAACTGACCAAAATGTAAAATAAATAGATTGTGCTTATCCTAGTTTAGTGATGGCAGATATGGTACACTGGGTAAAGATGGGAAACACTGTAATATAACTTCTGAGCATAACATATTCAATTTTACTTACTGTAGATAGTACTCTATATTAGTAAAGGGTAAAAAATTGATTACTGAAATGTGCTTATAAATAAGAATTACATAATAATGACAAATATTAACAGATTTTATTACTTATCTTTAGTTGGCGCATCAAACAAGTACTGGATTTTTGTTTTTTGATGTTGTATGCCCAACCCAAGGCTATGTATTATTTACAGGTAAGACCATGGTGTGTGTGTGTGTGTGTGTGTGTGTGTGTGTGTGTGTGTGTGTGATTTAAAGTGGAGGTATGTTCTCCTTCCCTTTTGGTTCCTTCCTTCCTCATTATATTCCTCCTCCTTACTTTTTATTCAGAAAATAGAAAATAATCGCTATATCAAAGTTCCAAAAAAAAGTTTAAGGTTGATTTTTTTAAAAAAAGATTTTGTTTATTCACTTGACACACACAGAGAGAGAGAGAGAGCGCACAAGCAGGGGAGCTGGAGAGGGAGAAGCAGACTCCCCGCTGAGCAGGGAGCCCAACATGGGGCTTGGTCCCAGGCCCCCGGGATCATGACCTGAGCTGCAGGCAGATGCTTAACCGACTGAGCCACCTGGGCGTCCCAGAGTTGATTTTATACAAGTCTTCTTGCTGGGTTTACTATTAATAGAGGAGATTATAGTTACCTGAAGCAAACTGAAAAGAAATTCTCAAATTAGAAAAAATAGAAATTGTACTTCCTACATTTCTCTTCCCACAGACTTATTACATTAAGTAGACCTATTTGAACACATCTTAGATGTCAGTGTGTCTGCCTACCTTGGCTCGCATTGTATGTTCTTCCCAGTTCTACAGTGCCTCACTGTATTTCTGAAATAAATCAATTATATATCACTGGTACTCCCTGAATTGTGGCACTGTTAAACAATAGGGTTATGTTTCCCAGCAGTGAGTCTGTGCCTTACTGCATGTGACAATGTGCAGTTGTAAGAGGAGTTTGTAAGATACCATTGGAGAAGAGAGAATGTTACAAAGTCCTGAAGCAGGATTCTCTCTTTTACTGGCAGAAAAAAGAAATCCCTTTTGATTCCTAGCTAGCGGAATGTAACAGAAACACGAGATCCAGCCAGTGTGTTCTTCCCAATTTGAAAAAGCGTCAATTCTTTTTTGTGCTTAGAGACTTTCACGTTTTTGTGAGTCGTTTAGGATGGCCTCTTAGTGCATAGATTACACATAACATATATGAAATTAAAAAAGAAAATTCTAATTTCCCCTTTCCCCTCTCTTATTATGGAGAACTATTTTTAGGCTTGCCTGCACCATCATTCTACAGAACTAGTTGTGGATGACAATGCCAATTCCCCCTTTGTCATCTCTATGCCAGCCACATTTCCTGGCAAGAGGACATGGCACCTGTCATCTCAAACATAAACCTGCGTGGCCTTAAATTAGAAACTGCAGTATTTGTAAGGATGAAAATGGATTCAAATAACTTTTTTTCAGTGAGGAGTTAGATTGAAAAAAAACAAAGGAGTTAGATTGAGTGTTCCATATTAGTGTTTAGGAAACAAACATCATCTCTGGTCTTAGAACCTGAAAGTGAAAACCAATTAACAGTAAATACCCTGAGTGACTTGAACTAAAAATAAAATTAACCTCATAAAAAGATTTTCTTCAATGTATCCTATTGAAAGTATTTTCAATTCTCAAGCTAATACAACTTATTCAATGGAAGTATCAAAGGTACTAATGACCTTTTGGGTTTTTTCCAGCTAGAAGATGATATCATAGCTAAAAAGATGTACTTTACGAAAATCACAGATTTTGTGCATAATGGTACTTCAAATAATTGGTTTTATATTGAGTTTTCAATTCTTGGATTCATAGGTAAGCAACATATCTATTTTTTAGCACACGATAATCTTAAAATAACTTACCAGTTTGTTACTAAATGAAAAGGAATAACATGATTTCTATAAAAGATAATACTAATTTAATAATAAGATCAAATTCAAGTATCTGAATTTCAGAAAATGTATTTTTAAACCAATTTTTCCTAGATGGGAAATATAAATGAGCAGGTTGACATATATGTTATAAAAACATAAGAAAGCTACCACTTGCTAAATGCTCGCTGGGAGTCTGGTGCAATGTGTTATTAGCTCAGTGATGAAGGTGTATTTATTTTATATGGAAAAATATTCTGTTTAAAGAATTGAAGTTATAGAGAAAGGAATTCTAACTTAGAACTACCCTACTCTAAATTTCCTATAATTTCCAGTATGCCAAAGCTGACACACTTAGAAAAGTATAAAAATATATGAGTCAGACCCACCATGGAAAAGTTTCTAAAATTGTGCCCATGATGTGATTTTTTAAAAATGTCTTCTATAGACTTTCTTTTTTTCTTCCTTCCAGCCTTTCCACCCTTCCTTCTATACTTGTCCTTTTATTTGAATCCTGAGGCAGCAGGCTGAATGACCATACTTATTTCACGGTGCATGTCAACTCTTGCTTCATGTGGAAGCCCTCTCTTATTTTATTCTTTTGTTTTATGCCCAGTCCATACTCCCACTTCCTCCTGCCCCTCAATAGGTTTGCACTCTACTATGTTCAAAGAATACACAGAAATATGCATGTATCTGTGTCACATACTTGGTGTTTATCATGTTTGTAACTTTAAAGTTTACATAAACGGTGATGTGATAAGCCTATTCATACCCCTTATGCTTCTGTCCTCAAAACTAGATTTTAAAACTGCCAACATGTCGACTTATGTCCTTTTAGTTTATTGTTTCTTACTGCTGTTGCTTAAGTCCTACGTAATAATCCATTTGATTTATCCATGATCAGAGCGGTTGACCTTGATTGTTTCCAACTCTTTGCTGTCACAAAGAAATGAAGGGACATGTATATCCTGGAAGCAGGATCACTGAGGGTGAATATAGCAGTGTCTCTACATGGTGCCAGATTGCTTTGCAGATTGTACAATTTATACTCCCTTGAGCAGCGTCTGAGTTCCTTCTTTTCCTTTTGCTTGACAACATTTGCATTTGATGCTATCCATGACTTTTTTTTTTTTTTTTTTTTTTTTTGGCCACTGGGAGTAATGTAAAGCATTTCTCTGAATGCTAGGGAAATCTGTTATTCATATACTTACTTGACATCTTCTTTTCCATACTTTCTGTCAAGTGTTGTAGAATCCAATTTTAAGACTCCAGAGGTTTTCCTTAGCCTTGCTTTAAATAAGAAGAGAAATTGTAGCTAAAGTAATACCTGATAAGCTTGAAGAGGAAGTCATTTTGTTGATACGTTACTTTGTGAACTATAAATTCCTTTTTCTCTTTCTTAACAAAGTCAGGTAGTAAAAGGATAGAGGATATTCATGTTCTGATCACAAGACCACATTGACAGGTGAAGTCTTACTAGAGCTTAGGTTTACAAGGGCTTTGTGTTTTGTGGTTATAATAATAACCATTTTTTTTCACTCAATATTACCAAAACTATGAGTTTGCTAAACACAATTTTATAACAGACTGATAGCAGATGAGGAAAACACAAATACTGAATCATCTGTTTCCATCATTAAATCACTTGTTTTGGTCACTACATAAATGGGTGCCAAAAAGTTAGAATACAGCCATATATTTGATTACATAACCCATACAGACTCAGCCCCTGGTGGATAAAATGAAACATGCTTACTTCATACTATCGTGTTTATTAAATGATTAGACGTATTTTATACTATTTACTTTAAACTGACCATTTACCTTACTCTTAGACCTTCAACTTCATTTAAATTAATTTTAAAATTAAAGATGCAGTATGTTAGGAAAAAAGCAACTGGGCCTAATGAAATATATTACTTTAAAATATAGCAAATCCTTAAGAATCACAAATATAAAACAAAACTCACATAAAATGATGCTCAAATATTGAAATAATACTGTATTTTAATCAAAATTAAGTACTAAACATAAAAAATCTGGTAGATTGATAAAGTTCTACTAAAGTCAAGTTATAAATCAGTTTATGCAAAATTAAGTAAAAGATTATACCTCCTATGCTTTTCATCCTATTTATATATCTTTTTTATTACAATGTATTTATCTTTCATGTGACTTGGAAAATTGATCTCATTGGTCATGAGAAAGTTGATTTCCTGAGAGTAGTCACTATCCTAAACCTGCCTTACCTTTTCTTGCCCAGAAGTGGTAATCCTTAATACTTAGGCAGATATAGTATTTTGTTTCATTATCCTTCAACTTCACTAGTACTTTAAGCCTTATTTATTTTGAAGGAATATGATGTATTTAATTTTTAATGATTTTTTTGGTCCTTGCTCATGTTAATAGAATGAACAACTATAAGTGTTATTTTATGATATGTAGTGTAAACACTCAAGAGTTATTTGGATTTGTTTACTTTTTCTCCATAGGAAAGCTGTTTAAATCTGAGGACTTAACTGACTTTGTACGTTTTTTTTTAATGTTCTACAAAGATAAACCCATAGATTTGCTCTTGGGGGACATTTTTCAGGTAAAGATGTGTGACCCAGGAGAAACTCCTGTGAGTATTTCTTTACTTTGTAAATGTAATTCCCTAAAATTTGTTTACCTCACTAATCCTCCCTATACCTCACTAATACCTCACTAATCCTGATGAGTGCATTAATGTTTTTAACTTCTGGTATCCAGAATTTTTACAGAAACTTATACTTACTAAATGAAGTAATGAGAGGCCATAAGTTAGTGAAAAGCAGAAAAAGGGGGACAAAACAAATAATAAAATGATGGATATAAATCTAAATATGCCACTATTTACATCAAATATAAATGACCAAAATATACCAATTAAGAGCTGTTTCATCAGAATGGATTAAAAAACACTATGCAGTTACTTGCTGTCTATACTCAGTTCAAATATAATAATATTCATAAGGAAAGGTGAAGGTTAAAAGGAAAAGGTGAAAAAAGAAAAACTATGAAGACACTAATCAAAGAAAATCTGTAGTAGCTAAATTAATATCAAGTAGACTTTGGTGCAAAAAAATAAAAAATTTGACCAGGGATCAAGAAAGATACTATATACTGATAAAAGGGTCGAATCATCAGAAACATATAACAATCCTGAAAGTGTATGCATCTAACGACAAAGCCTCAAAATACATGAAGCAAAAGGTGACAGAACTAAAGACAGAAATAGATTAGTCTACAATTATACTTGGAAACTTCAACACTCCTCTCTCAGTAAGCAACAGAACTGGTGAGTAGAAAACCAGCAAAGAAATAAAAGAATTGAACAACACCATTTACCATTTGGATTTAATTTCTGTTTTAAAAACACTATGTCCAACCACAGTAGAAAACACATTATTTTGAAATACACATAGAACATTCACCAAAATAGACATATCTTGTATCATAAAACAGAGCTTAACACATTTAAGATGAAATCACACACACACAAAAATGAAACTAAAATCTGACAGACAACAATGAAGTAAAATTAAGAAACTAACAAGCACTTGTAATTTAAATGGTATACTCCTGATAAGCCATGAGTAAAAAAGGAAGTCTCTAAAGGAAATTAGAAAATACTTTGAATTGAATGAAATGATAATACAACCTATCAAAATTTGTGGGATGCAGCCAAAGCACTGCTTATGGAGAAATTTATCCTAGAAGAAATCATTATCTTAGAAGAAAAGAAAGATCTCACATAAATAATCTCAGCTTCCACCTTAAGTCACTAGAAAAAGAAGACCCAAATAAACCCAAATCAAGCAGAAGAAAGGGAATAATAGCTATGAAAGCAGAAAGAAAGAAAATTGAGAACATAAAAGCAGTAGAGAAAATTAATGAAGCCAAACTCTGGTTCTTTGAAAAGAGCAAGAAAACTGATAAATTTCTAAGAGTGACAAAGAAAACCCCAAAACATAAATCATCAATATTAAAATTAAGAGAGAATGTCATGACACTTAGGTATGTGTGTGTGTGTGTATGTGTGTGTAAATATAACAAAATATATAGGTTATCTGTATGCTGAAATCTTAAAAATGCTGATGAGAGAAATAGACATACCATGATCGTGATTGTAAATAGTAAGTAGACAAATGCTTCCTAAAATGATCTATTGATTTAGCATAATTCCAATCAAAATCCCAGCAAGATTTGCTATGGTAGATACAGACAAGCTAATTCTAAAATTTTTAAGAAAGGGCAAAGGAACTATTTTAGCTAAAATGATTTGAAAAAGAAGAAAAAAAGTTGGAGGCATCACACTATTCAATTTCAAATCTTATGATAAAGCTACAGTAAGCAGGACACACATTTATACGTAAGGAAGTAAACAAATAGACCCATGGAACAAAACAGTTCAGAAATAGGTCCACAAAATATGGCCAATTGATATTTGACAAAGGAGCATATGCAATTCAATGGAGAAAGAATAGTCTTCTCAACAAATGTGTATTGGGGGAGCTGAGTGTGTGAGTGTGTGTATATGTATATATACTCACCCATATATATCTATATATATCTCTATATGATATATACTATACATCCATATATATCTCTATACATATATATCTATATGATCTTAACGTAAACATCACAGTTGATACGAACATTTCAAAACAGATCATCTGTCTAAATATAAAACATAAACTATAAAACTTTTAGAAGAAAGTGTGGAAAAACATCTTCAGGATCCAGGACCAGGAGAAGAGTTTTTAGACATGACACTAAAATCATGATCCATTTTTTTAAATTGCTAAATTGGATTTCATCCAAATTAAAATCTTTTGTACTATAAATTTTACTGTTAGAGTAAAAGACACCACAGACTAGGAGGAAATATTTGTAAATTCCATATAAACAAGGATTTGTATTCAGAATATATATAAAACTCAAAATTTAACAACAGGAAAACAACCCAATTAAAAAGTAGGCACAAGACTTCAATAGACACTACACCAAGGTATTTTCTTCTTTACTGCAATAAGTAATGAACTCAGCTTTTCTTTATCAACAGGTTATTTGAGGGATTTGGGGAAGCCAGAATTTGATAATACCATCTCATTGGTACTTCCTACTACTAGCTTAGCAAATGTAAGCATATTTCCTAAATTTTAATTCCTCAACTAATTTTATCTGACTTTAGTTTCAGATTAACTCTAGATTATTTAGTTTACAGTTTTAAAAACAATCGTTTAATATAATATTTTACTACATGTTAGTACTGAATAGAAATGCATTTAAGTAAGTAAGTAAATGCATTTAAGTAAGTCTGCTATTTAAAAAATAAAACAAAAAGAAAAAAAATAAAAAATAAAAAATAAAAAATAAAACAAAAAGGCAACCTACTGAATGGGAGAAGATATTTACAAATAATATACCTCTGATAAGGGGTTAATATCCTAAATATATGAAGAATTTATACAACTCAACACTAAAAAAGCAAGCCAATGAAAAAATGGTCAGATAACCTGAATAGACGTTTTTCCAAAGAAGCCATTTGGATGGCCAACAGATACATGAAAAGATGCTCAACATGAGTCATCATCAGAAAATGCAAAGCAGAACCGTAATGAAATAGTACTTCACACTGGTCAGAATGGCCAAAATAAAAAAATCACAGGAAATAACAAGTATTGGCAAGGGTGTGGAGAACAAGGAACCCTCGGGCACTGTTGGTGGGAATGCAAACTGGTGCAACTACTGTGGAATATAATATGGAGGTTCCTTAAAAAATTAAAAATGGAATTACCATATGATCCAGTAATTCCACACTGGATATTTACCCAAAGAAAATGAAATACTAATTGGAAAAGGTATACGTACCCCACGTTTTTATAGTGTTATTTACAATAGCCAAATTATGGAAGCAGCCCAAGAGTCCATTAATAGATGAATGGATAAAGAAGATGTGGTGTGTAAACACAACGGAATATCATTCAGCCACAAAAAAGAATGAAATATGCGCATTTGCAACAACATGGATGGAGCTAGAGAGTATAATGCTAAGTGAAAAAAATCAGAGAAAGACACATACAATATGATTTCACTCATAGGCCCAATCTAAGAAACAAAACAAATGAGCAAAGGAAAAAAAAAAAGACAAACCAAGAAATAGACTCTTTCTTTGTGGGGGAGGCCAGAGGGCAAGGGAGACTCTTAAGCAGGCTCCACACCTACTGCAGAGCCTGACATCACAACCTGAGATCATGCCCTGAGCTGAAATCAGAGTGAGACACTTAACCGGTTGAGCCATCCAGCTGCCCCAAGAAATAGACTCAACGATAGAGAACAAAGCAGAGGTTACCAAAAGGATGTGGGTGGGGGAGTGGGTGAAATAGGGGAGGAGAATGAAGAATACACTTTTCATGATGAGCACTGGGTAACGTACAGAATTGATGAATCACCACATTGTACACCTGAAACTTATGTAACTCTGCATGTTAACCATACTGGAATAAAAATTAGAGAATATGGGATGCCTGGGTGGCCCAGTCAGGGAAGCGTCTGACTCTTGATTCTGGCTCAGGTCATGATCTCAGGGTCGTGAGATCCAGCCCCTCATCTGGGTCTGTGCTCAGCAGGGAGTCAGTTTAAGATTATGTCTCTTCAAAAAAAAAAAAATTATATCTCTTCCTTGCCTTCCACCCCTCCCCCTGGGGTGCTTGCTCTCTCTCTCTCTCTCTCTCAAATAAATGAATCTTTTAAAAATTATTGAGTATATAAATTTGAGATGCATTTTTATGAACTTTCTACATATACAGTATACAAAATCATTCTCAACACTCATAGTAGTTTCAGATATTTGCTTCAATAGGATTGCTGTCACAGGTCATCTTTCTTATTTTTATTTTTAATTTTTATTTATTTTTATTTTTTATTAAAGATTTTATTTATTCATTTATTCATGAGAGGCACACAGAGAGAGAGCCAGGGAAACAAGCAGGCTCCTCTCAGGGAGCCTGATGCAGGACTTGATCCCAGGACCCTGGGATCATGTCCTAAGACCAAGGCAAATGCTCAACCTCTGAGCCCCCCAGGTGTCCCTTATTTTTATTTTTAATGAGATTAATCAAATATTTTTCCATAAAGTATAATATTGGTTCTTTGTTTTAATCATATGTTTTTTTCCTACTTAAGAAGAAACTCAGGAGGGTGTACCTCAATGTAGCAATTAATGACTATAGAAAGAGAAAGAACAATGTAGTCTGAAAGAAATGGATAAAAAATACAAAAGATTTCATCTATGTCATTGAAATAAAAAGAAGGGAACAGAAAATGATAGCTGGTACAACAGTAGAAAATACATGCTTTAACTGAAATCTTTTTGTATCTCAACTTGTATTTTATTATACTTATGAAGAAAAAGCTAAAAAATAAAAATAAAATTTAAAAAGCTAAGAAAGTTTTATTTAATTTTTAAATATTAAAACAGAATTCTGACATAAAACAATATAACCCAAAATTCTGCCATCCATATATGCAATAAAAAGGGAGTATATTTGGCTTATTACGGAAGATTGTTGTTTCTCTTATTTTTCCCAGGAAAAATGTGCAGAACGAAATAAGCACATTCGTATTCGATATAAACCTTCTCTTTTCCAGCATGTGGGTATACAGTCATCATTCCCTGGAAGAGAACAATATTCCAAAGTAAGATTTTGAAATGTAACTTGAGTAATATACAATGTCTCATGAACTTGTAAAGTAGTGTTTAGAAAAGGGATGAAAATACGAGACTGTAAAATATGGTTGTTTAAACATAATTCATCTTATGGTAACTATATGTTGTGAAGAGCCATCATCTTTTCGAGACCCAAGTGATCTGTCATGGAGAGAAAAATCCAGCCTACATAAACTTCTTTGCCTTACTGTTACAGCTGTATGATTCAAGTAATGACTACAAATGTGTTTTAAAAATCATGATAGAATTCACTATTTTAGTTTAATATTTAGAGTTATAGAGGAATATTTCTAAATAAAATGCCCCTGTTGTAGAATTTAAGTGTATCAGCATTCTTTTTTTTCAGATCACTATTTGCCATGTCAAGAAAAATTCGGTATTGTTTGATTTTTAATCATTCTTTAATTTTCCATCATTTTTGGAAGCAATGTTATTTGTAATTGACTTAGCCTCTTGGTACGGTAGAAAAAGCAGAGACTTTAGAGTCAAAACAACTAGTTTTTAGTTATGGTAAGAGCGGTTTAAATTAGGTGAGCCTTAAGATGTTTCCTACCTTTGAAAGAGTCTCCCTTTTTAGTTTCTTCATACAAAAAAACAGATGATTGCCTTACTCTTTTGTCAGTTGAAATGAGAGACACTTACATACACGTACTCCCATCATTTCATTCATTATTTATGACCTGCCCTCTTTCCACCTTTTCTACTCCTTATCTCTGTGTATTTGTTGTACTGCACTTCTTGGAACACTGCCTGAAAAATAGCATGAATTCAGTAAATTTAGCTATTAGCAATTAGGCAAAGTGAAATTCTAGATTAAAAGTGTTCATTAAGCAAAACAAGTGCCAGGAATAATGAAAATTTAACTGTTATGAATCTTGATGCAGAAAATAACACCATGAAAATACATAAAACATAGTCGCAGGTGATGCAGAAAGAAATTGATCAATACCATTCTATTTGTTGGTGCTATTATAGTGGGACTCTTTTCTTCCATTATACTATTTGCTGAATAAGGTATTTTAACCTTACCTTTGTAAATTCACAACCTACTAAGTAGAAAATTTAATCACTCATATTTCATATTATAATATAGCCTTTTCCCTTTTTATACCTCACCCAATGTAAAATAGAAATAAATAACAGGGATCCCTGGGTGGCGCAGCGGTTAGGCGCCTGCCTTTGGCCCAGGGCGCGATCCTGGAGACCCGGGATCGAATCCCACATTGGGCTCCCGGTGCATGGAGCCTGCTTCTCCCTCTGCCTGTGTCTCTGCCTCTCTCTCTCTCTCTCTGTGTGACTATCATAAATAAATAAAAAATTAAAAAAAAAAAAAAAAAAAAGAAATAAATAACAATTTAATGACATGTCAAAGGTAGTTGTACATTTTAAAAATTTATATTATTTTGTTACAATTATTTAATTATATTATTTTTAAAATTTCTTACAGGATATTTATTATTAGGAGTCTTATAATTCAAACACCTTCTTTCAAAATGATCGGCATCATTCTTTGGAAACAATGGCATAATAAGGATTAGTCTTAGTTCTCAATTTTCTTCATAGTGGATAAGAGACTTTATCATATACAAAAATTTAAACCTTTGACAATATAGTGGTAAGTATAAAAATTGATATATAGTAAATTATCAGATACTCGTTAGTTTTATTTTATATATTTTGTGTCTTTTAAAAGTCTATACAGATAACTTTTTGATATACTAATATTTTGTCTTAGAAAAGTGAATAAGTGTTTTTTCCTTTTTTATCTTATACTTGTAGACATACAATGAATTTGGAGACAATACATCTGAGTTGGAAGCCTCATTCTTTCTTTCTTTTTTTTAGATTTTATTTATTTATTTGAGAGACCGAGAGCATGAGCAAGGGGAGGGGGAGGAGGAAAGGTAGAGGTAGAAGCAGACTCTCTGCTGAGCAGGGAGCCCAATGTGGGACTCGATCCCAGGACCCCAGGATCATGATCTAAGCCAAAGGCAGACACTTAACCCACTGAGCCACCCAGGTGCCCCTGAAGCCTCATTTTTATCAATAGATGCAACAATATGGATGAATCTCTAAAATTACTTTATGCTAAATGAAAAAAGCCATGATGCCAAAGACTATATACTATACGATTCAATTTGTATGGAGTGTTAGAAAAGCCAGATCCTGATACCTCATTTATGATTTTAATTTGCATTTCTTTAATGACCAATGATGTTGAGCATATTTTCATATGCTAGGTGCTAGTTGTGTGTGTATCTATATATATAAAATATAGATCCTTATGAAATATGGATTTAATGAAATGTATGTATATATTTTGTGAAATGTCTTAAGTATTGGTCCATTTAAAAAATTGGGTTGTTCACCTGTTTGTTTTTTTGAATTGTTATAGTTCCATATAGTCTGACCACAAGTCTCAGTTTATGGCTTGCTTTTTCACTTTCTTAATAATGCCTTTTAATGAACAAAAGATTTTAACTTTGATAGAGTGCACTCCACCCAAGCCTTCACTCTGTCCATATAGTTATGTGACTGGTTTGCTCAGTATTCAATAATGTTATAATGAGAGTATAAATGCTGTTTACACTTAAGCTACAAAGTATGTTCTATTCTTCTTTTATTATACGACTTTTTTTAGTTTTAAATCAGCTTTTTTTTATGTACTTACCACTAATTCACCCTCAGATTCCCTGTGAATTATCCAAATCTGTTCTCGGTGTATTCAAACATTTTAAAAACCGTGGATGAATGCTGAATATTTTTCAAATGCTTATCTGCATTTCCTAATGCCGCTTCCTAATCTTGAAAAATATTTCTCCTGCAACCGGACAGTTCTAGCAGATATTTTAGGAACCAGGGGGTTGATTTTCCCATTTTCTGTATCCCAAATCTGCAACATACTTGGTCTACTTATTTGTTTTAGTAAACCACACCCCTCAGTAATTTCTTGAGAAAGATCATATGGGAGGTAAATTCTTGGAGAACTAAAACATCTTAAAATGACTGCAATCTATCAGACTTAATCATTAGGGTGGCTAGGCAAAGAATTCTGAATTCTGATTTTTGAAGGTATTCACGAGTGTAACCAGTGAAAAGTAGTGAAAGCCATTCTGATTCCTGTTTCTTGGTATAGGACCCATTTCCCCCTCCGTCAGCCTTTAAAATTTTTATCGTATTTAGAATTCTACAATTTCATGATGGTATGTGTCTATTTTTATCAATTGTTCTTAATATTTGGTAGGGCTTTTTAATCTGAAAACTCATGTTTCAATTCTGGAAAATACAAATTACTTTGCTGATACATTTTCTGCTCTATTTTCTATGTTATTTTTAAGGAACTCCAAAATGGGGGGGGGGGGGAGGCAGTTTTCATTGATTGGTTGGTTTTTGTCTTTACTATTATAGCTTTAATGTCTAAGGACCCCTTTTGTGCTCCTACTGTTATCATCCCCTTTTATAACACTTGGTTCTTGTTTTATGTTTGAAATGGTTCCACTTAACCCTCTCAGGATTTTAATAGTTGGTTTGTTTTTTTTTAAGATTTTTAAAAAATTTCTTCTTCCTGCAGTTTCTATTTCCTCTGAGTTCTCTTGTTGTTGGTCACTGTTGCTAAGGGCTTCATCATGTATGTAGTGGTCAGAGATTGTTCAGGTGGAGAAAGCGGGTTGGAGCCTCCGAGCACATGGCTGAACCTGCGCGTTCCACTGTAGGGCAGGAGTGGCTCAGCTCTTTCCCTAAGGAATTAGCCGGGTTAGTGCCTGGGTCTTGCTGCATGGGCCAGTCAGATTGCTGGAGAGTCTGGGAGCCAGGTGGGCAAAGATAGCTGGGCCTTTCAGTATTCACTTTGTCAGTATTTACTTATGTGTCCCGTTGTTGTTTTAAAGATTTGTGTGTTTGTTTGTTTATGGGGCGGGGGGGGGCGGGTGGGCTGAGGCAGAGGGAGATCGAGAACTTCAAGCAGACTCCCTGCCAAGTGCAGAGCCCAACGAGGGGAGGGGGGCCAGATCTCACGTCTTGAAATCCTGACTCTGAGGTCACGACCTGAGCCTAAGTCAAGAGTCAGAGGCTTAATGGGCTGAGCCACCTGGGTGCCCCTATTTGGCCTACTTAGCATTCTTGTCCCTCCCCTGGTTTGAGTCTAGATACCACATGTTTGCCTTTTCTGAGAATTACCCTTCAAGAGTGAAGGAAAGCTAATCACTTGGCTCCATGGGGTGGGAGAGGATCTTTAGAGCTTTACCCACTGCCAAGACTTGGAGCCATCCTCATGGTTTGCCCCCTTCCCCTCGTTTGTAGCTGTGGGGGGCTTTCTGCGCTGCAGACTGTGCTCCCTGCTTCCCAGCAGCTTCAGACAGCGCCCTCAGACCTCCGACTGGTCCATTGTCTGCTCTCCCGTTCCAGCTGTAAGATCTTGGGTCTTTAACCTGCCCTTATGGCCAAGTCATTTCTAGAAAGTAAAGAGTTGTGTCTGATCCGCCGTCCTTATGGGGCCTGCTGCTGTTTCCTTCCCGAGCTTTTACTTTCCAGCCCGTTTGCTTTTTAACCTACAAAAACAAATTTTAATTACCAGGACTTTCCGTTGATTCTTTTGATGCACACAGTAGCCTTGCTACCTTTCGGAGAAAGTTCCTTATGCCCAGGCATTAGTCCCCAGGGCCTGTGTCATCCCCCATTGGAACTGCTCCCCGAACCCGTCGTTGCCGTCCTCCTCACTCCCTGCTTCCCGGGGCGAACCTGGGGCGCCCCCCCTCAGAATGCCCTTCCCCACCAAGGGCCCGTGTCGGTTACATCAGCAGGGACACCCCGGCAGAGCTGCAAGAGGCGCCCGAGAGGGCGCAGGCCCCGCTGTGGGCAGGAGGCCGGGCTCAGCACTGGCGCTCCCCTGGCTCGCAGGGTCCTGGAAATGGCCCACGGCCCTGCTGAAGGCTTCCAGAGGTGGCCTCCTGACCTCTGACCCCCCCCCCAGCAGTTGGGTTCGAGCCGCAGGCAGTGCATTTCTTTATTCAGACTCAAACCTCAGGGGCCGTGGGCCTCCTCGCCTGACCTCTGGCCTCTACTGTCCACGGTTTCCTGTGGCCTTCCTCCAGGACCTGGGGGTGTGGGGCCATCTGCTGCTCACGGTGTACAGAAGCTCCTCTTCCGAGTGGGGGCGACCCCAGTCTTGAGGGGTATCGACTCCATCTCCACCAAGGCTCCAGCACCTCTGGCTTTGGGTCAGTCCTGAGGGCCGGGCCCACCGCCTCCCCAGCTGGCTCTCCTGTGTTTCTGGAACTTGAATTCTTCCCCTGCTAATCAAGTTGCATCTGCTTTCCATCTAACGCTCCCTGTGCATGGTTTATGTGCATGGAAGGGTGTTCGTGCAGGGTTACCTTCTGACGCTTCAGCAGGAAAAGAGGCACAGAACACAGTCAGGAGCGTGCGTTATCTATACACATACCACTCCGCGGACACGTGGGTGCATTTCCATAAAGATGACCTGTGTTCTGTGCGTTTCAATTAGACCTGCATCAGGCTAAAAGGTTTTTTCTTTTTTCTTTTCTTTCTTTCTTTTTTTTTTTAATGGGACTGAGATCAGCAAAAGTTTGAAGAAGGTAGCTCGGCTGGCCAATTTCCCAGGAGCCTTTATCCGTCATGCTCTCAGCCCCCTGTCTTTCTCTTCTACTAGCTCCTTTCAGGACGTCTCCCTTCTTTCCTGCAAGAACAAGAAGACTGCCAGCACCTCGTGGTTTCCCTCCCATGGTAGGGATTGGAGACGCCTTTAGCACCCTGCGCTGCAACCACGTGGCTTTATCAAAAACAACTTCAGGGGCAGCCCCGGTGGTGCAGCAGTTTAGCGCCGCCTGCAGCCCGGGGTGTGATCCTGGAGACCCAGGATCGAGTCCCACATCGGGCCCTGCATGGAGCCTGCTTCTCCCTCTGCCTGTGTCTCTGCCTCTCTCTTCGCTCTCTCAGAATGAATAAATAAATCTTTTTTTAAAAAAAGAAAAAAAAAACAACAACTTCAGGGAACCAAGGAACCGTCCGTTTGCTAAGTTTGCTAAGACTGTTAGATATTTAAAATTGGATGTTTCCAAACTGATGAAAGAGCTGCAGAATGGATTACTACCCCTTTCATTTTCCAAAGGGTGTATTTCAAAATGGAATAGAATTCAACCGTACAAGCTTTTTAGCCTTGTATGTATTCTTCAAGCAATATGCACATACCTGGCGAAGAATCAATAAAAAGAGGTGCTCACAGTAAGAGGAAGCAACCGCCTGCACTTCCCCAGCCTTGTCTCACTCGCCAGAGGCAATGGCACTTCATCATTTCTGGTTTGCATGCCCCTGGTAGTTTCCTTCATATTGCTACGTAATATGCTTCTGCTGCTAATTTTTATTTATCTGCATGATTTTTCCTGCAGTATAGATGGGTATTTAGCTCAGATGCTTACTCATTTTATTATGTCTTAGTCAGTTTGGGCTGCTATGACAAAAAAGAACACAGACCAGGTGGCTGTTTAGGAAAGAAATTTATTTCTCACAGTTTTAGACGTTGGAAGTCCAAGATCAGGGTGCCAGCGTGGGGCTTTGGGTGAGAGCCCACTCCCTGGTTTGTAGACTGTTGTCTCCTGACTACATCCTCACACGGCCAGGAGTAGACAAATCTCTAGTCTCTTTATCCCCCTATAAAGGCATTAAACTCATTCACGAACGTTCCACCCTCGGGACCTAATTATCTCCCAAAGGCCCCATTTCCAAATACACTGAGGATTTAAGACTTCAACGTATGACTTTGAGGAAGGAGACACAAATAGCCGATAGCATATCATGACTATTTTGCTCCTTTCTTTTGTAACTACTCTTTTCTGAAAGAATAATCAAATCTTAAATTTATGGAATTGATCTTCTATATGTCATAGCTCTTATCTACTGTCACCTGTTTTTCTACGTACTAGGTGGGTTCCTTGACTAACTTTCCTCACAAATGTTTCATTTTTATTGTTCCTTTTTTCCTACCCTGTACTCGTTTTGCGGATACAATTTTCCTAAAATCTCAAGAGTATTAATTAGATCTTCTCGTGAAACATTTTTAAAGTTCTCTTCTGTATTTTGAATGAGCTGGGTTTTTCCTGTGACCAGATCACTCTGCTTGTCTATTTTGATCCGTCTCTGTCAGGTTGTACGCTTTCGTCAAATATTCAGCGAGTCTCGGTTGTCTGGTGACAATGAGTAATTTATTTCCTCTCCTTCCTCTTTCCTCCCCTGACACTGCATTTGTCTTCATATTCCTTCATAAAATTGAAAGGAATGAGATTTCCTGAGAGTCTTTGGTACATGGGTAGGATGTGTTGGCCTACACACTTTGCTTTAGAGTATGCGGGGGCCTGGGTTGTGATTGTTTTGTGTTTTTTTTTTTGTTTTTTTTTTTTGCTGTTGTTTTGTTTTGTTTTGTTTTCCCAGTGATTTGAGAGAAGGGGCAACAACATAACCAAAATGCAGAGAGCTTTGTTCTGGGGCATTAGTTCCCACACTGCCTGCGGTGGCTCCATCCAGGTGGCACATTCGGCTTTCCTCAGGTAAGGCTATGTGTGTGAGTGGCCCAGGGCTTGAAGGCCTTCCTGTGGGGTGCTCCTGACACAGACCCCCTTCCTTCTCCAGGGTCAGCCCTAGTTTGGCTCCTGTCTTTCATCAAACTTGCCACCTCCATTCCAGCCCTGTCCCCGGTGCTGAGGTCACAGATTCCTCGGCTCTGCTGTCAGTCCCCACTTTTCCATCAGATTTATGTCTTTTGTTTATTTGATTAAACGTCTCCTCAGCTGAGAGCCCCCTCCATGCTTTACGTAGTCTGGAGTTACATCTTTCCTTTCCTGTGCATTTATGATCATTTCAGTGGGGCCTAGCTGTCCACCACCTAGAACCAGTTTAGATATGACATTTCAACTTTTTTCAACTTTTCATTTTATTAAGTAAAATAAAATCTACACTCATGACCCCAGCAAGATAAATGTCACTCTCCTTTCTTTTTTTATTTATTTATGATAGTCACACACAGAGAGAGAGGGGCAGAGACATAGGCAGAGGGAGAAACAGGCTCCATGCACCAGGAGCCCGACGTGGGATTCGATCCCGGGTCTCCAGGATCGTGCCCTGGGCCAAAGGCAGGCGCCAAACCGCTGCGCCACCCAGGGATCCCTCACTCTCCCTTCTTTAACCCGGTCCAACATAGCAGCATGAGTATTGCTACACTTTCCTAAATTAAGTCTTTAAAATATTTTTTATGTAAAATTTGTGCCTTTTTTAAATAAATTTTTTATTGGTGTTCAATTTACCAACATATAGAATAACACCCAGTGCTCATCCCGTCAAGTGCCCCCCTCAGTGCCCGCCACCCAGTCACCCCCCCCCCCCCGCCCACCTCCCTTTCCACCACCCCTTGTTCGTTTCCCAGAGTTAGGAGTCTTTCATGTTCTATCTCCCTTTCTGAAATTTGTGCCTTAAACAGTTTATGCTACTCATAAAACTTTTTAAAACATAAGATAAATTTTCTAGAGCTCATTATGGAGAAAAATAGTTTGGTTTATTTCTATTCATCTAGCTTGTAGGTCAAAATGATAATAAATGAAAAATTTGTCTTAGTGATAAATTAGTTGAGTTTTAAGTTTTTAAAAATTTTGACTATTTCATAAGTTTAAGTGTTCTTTTATCATCTCATGTTCTATACCTATAATGAACATAAAATAAATTTCTTTTAGAAACAAATACTTCTGTACAAATAACTTCTGAAAACTCAAATAAGATACTTAAAACTCAAATAAGATAGTTACATTTTGTGGAACCTGGGTGGCTCAGTCAGTTAAATGTCCGACTCTTGGCTTCGGCTCAGGTCATGATCTCAGGGTCGTGGGATCCCCCCCGCCCCCACATCGGGCTCCTCACTCAGTGCAGAATCAGTTTGGGATTCCCTCTCCCTCTGCCCCTCCTCCTGCTCTCTCTTTCTCTTTCTCTAAAATAAATAAATCTTTTTTTAAAAAAAGATACTTTAAAGTTTTTCTGTTGATAAGCAAGAAAATAGTGTGTTTCTATAAATTTGCTACTGCTTCATTCTACATGAAAAGTTAACTTTTGTTTTACTGCAGTTACTGGGCAACAGGGCAAAATGTTTCTGTGTGCTGGAAGTAGGGTTACCAGGTAAAATACAGGATACCCACTCAACCTTGAATTTAAACACAGACTTTTTTTTTTTTTTTGTATGTATGACCCATTTGTTTTATTGCTGTTGCAAAATCTGGTAAGCCTACTGGAGGTGATGAAGTAGATGAATATTTCCCATCAAAATGCTTTAACTGAATTATTTGAGTTTATGTGTTTGACTTTCATTAAAGAATGATGTACGGCATATTTGCATTTCCTTCAAAACTGTTATTTCAAGTTTTATGTTTCTTTTCTATGTAAAGGTATATGTGACAGCTTTCTCTTAGAAGTTGGAGCTAGAAAAAAAAATGTTCTTTCCCAAAGAATTGTCATAATTCCTTTTGCCTATTGTGGGTATTTTTGTTCCCTTTGACTGACAAGAAATTCAAAACTAATTTCATATGATATGTAGTACACAGATTATCTTTTATTCACAGCAAAATTTCTCCAGTTCTAATTTTATAATAAGTCTCTGATTTTCTTTCATATGTTAGTGTTAAAAGATTATGTTTTTACTTTGTTATCCTAAATATTTTCAATATTTATTTAATTTAAAATTTAAAAAATAAAAGTAAAGTGAATGTTTAAAAATATCCATACCTTATTTATAACAGTTAGTTGGCTTTAATGATAATCCAACAATATAGATTTTCCAGGTATCCCAGTGATGGAAGTCCAGTTTCAATAATTTTAACACCATGACTGTATTAAAACTGATATTGTCTAATACATCTTAAGAATCAAATCTTTTGCCAATGTAAAATTATCTTCTCTATAAGGGAAAAGTGTGGTCAAAAGGACATAGTAAGGAAAGAATATTGTCAAAAATGTTCATGAAAATAATTACATCCTTGTGAATTAGTTATTTCTAGATGTTACAGATTTCTTGTTTTTATTTCAGAAAATATGAAGAATAATAAGTGTAACAAGAAAAAAACTCTGTAATACCTTGAAACCTCAGATAACCTTACTTGCTCATGGCATCTTTCAGAAATTATAATAATGAAAATGCATAATTGTATAGAAGAGGAGAAAATAGAACTACTAGGCTTGGAAGTATTAAACTACCTCTTATGTCAAGAAAAATTAGAATGTTTATTTATGATGTTTGTACCACTACTATTACAATTTAATTTAAAAATAGTAAAGGCAAGTAAGTTTTTGAAAATTAAGAAATGTATTTTGTTAAAAAAAAAAAAGAAATGTATTTTGTTGACTTGGATAGTGATGCTACCACATAATCTCAATAAATAACTACAAGTTTAGAAACTTGCCATTGTCATGAACAGGTTCTGTGTCAATTAGTATAGGTTCTTATCCATTTTGTTAGGATATCTGAAGAAATAGAAGGCACAATTTAAGCAAGCCTGAGTCTGGCAGTGCCACAGTATCTTCTTGTCTTTTAAATAAATGCATTTGAAACTAAAAACTTACCCCTAAGTGCCATTTGAGCTGATTACCAACCTCTTGATATTTAAATATTCTGATAGCATTCAGTTCTAAAGATTTTATAATTTCTCGTATTATTACCTTCTTAGCTCATGGGTTATTTGGGAGTGTGTTCTCTTTTTTTTTTTTTTTTCAAATATATTGGGTTTTGCCATCTTTTACTATTGATTTCTCAATTATACTATTGTTAGCGAATTTTATCTGTGCGATAAGATTTGAGAATTGTTATGAATTCTTAGGTTTCATATGAATCTGAAAAGAATGTATAGTCTCTGTACACTCCCTTTAAAATATGTTGCATTCATTTGTTTTTTTAATAAGTGTTTTATGCCTTTAAAATGTCTTCTTAAAATATTCCTATTTAGTGGGTAAAGGATTCTCTTATATCAGGCTTTTTAATTTACTTCTTCAAGTTTTTAAAATTCTTACTAATTTTTGTCTGCTTGCTTGATCTGTTAGTTTCTTATAGGAGTCTATTACCCATTGTCCATTCTTCTTGTTACTCTATTGAATTTTACTTTATTTATTTTGTGAAATAAGAGATTTTTTCTTCTGATTCCTCAATAAAATATGAAAATTGTACTTTATACTGCTGTATTATCTATCCTTGAGGGCCAAAACTTTACATACTTACCTTCGTCTGAACTGCATTACATACCAACATACAAGAAGAATATGAAAGCTGAACTGTTCAAATGTGTCCATCTCATTCTGCCCTTTTAGAAGAGAAGCAGCAATATGTCAAGTATATTTCAGTAAAGCGGCTGGTGGGGGACATCACGTTACATGTATGTTACAAAAATTTTTAATTTGACTTAAATTTTGGGCCAAAGTACCCTGAGAGTAGCAGACGATAGAAGGAAAGAGAGAGAGAGAGAGAGAGAGAAAGAGAGAGAGAGGTTGAAGAGCGACCTTAAAGATTCAACCCAATAGCTGCGTCCTTAATGAAATAATTCCAGGACAGAGAGTTGGATGGTCAGCACAAAGCATTTCCAGAAAACGTTCATAGTGCAGCCAGGACAGATGCCCCCAGTTTCCATCCCCATCCCTGCTACCCAAATGCTGACATTTGTTTCACTCACCACCCATGGTGTCTGGTCTGAGGTGTATGAGGAAGGGGCAGTTTGGAGAACCCCTGACACCCATCTGGGATATAGCACAGCAAAAATGCTTATTGCTTGGTTTGGGCATTTGTTTATAGCATTCATGGTGATTTTGCTGTTTCAAATCACTTTCCTGGGAATCCCTGGGTGGCTCAGTGGTTTAGCGCCTGCCTTTGATGCAGGGCCTGATCCTGGAGTCCCGGGATCGAGTCCCACGTTGGGCTCCCTGCATGGAGCCTGCTTCTCCCTCTGCCTGTGTCTCTGCCTCTATCTCTCTCTGTCTCTCATGAATAAATAAATAATAAAAATCTTTAAAAAAATCACTTTCCTTTGAGCATATACACAAAGGCATGTGATGTATTTATGCCCCTGGCTCAATATAGCAGATGAGTTTGGAGAAATCATATTCAGACAAGATTCTAATGAAAAAAAAATTTTCCGTTGAACACTGTGTTTGAAGTAAATAGAAGCTCTGCAAACTTTGGAGACATGATAGGTGAAATTCTCTCAGGTATTGAGATAAGCTACCAACAACTGCACCATCAAAGTATAAATAGAAACATGGTGATATTACTGATGTTAGTAGTAATAGCAAATGTGACAACACTCTTGGTTGGAAGAGCAAATTAACCTTGTATATTTTTATATGGACCTTCCACTCTGTGGCAGGTTCACAGCCCATTGTGAACAAAGAATGGGAGCTAAATCTGGGCAGGCATTTTTCCCATCAAAACCATCATCTGACTTTTTCCCCCCTTTCTTTACCTTTCCCCCCAATTACATTTTTAGATGCTATGTTATTTTTTTTTAAAGATTTATTTATTTATTTATGATAGAGAGAGAGAGAGGCAGAGACACAGGAGGAGGGAGAAGCAGGCTCCATGCCGGGAGCCTGACGTGGGACTCGATCCCGGGACTCCAGGATCAAGCCCTGGGCCAAAGGCAGGTGCTAAATCGCTGAGCCACCCAGGGATCCCCAATGCTATGTTATTAATAGCCAGTCATAGACAATGAATCCCCATTGACAGTATACGTCAATATACTGTCAGTATACAAACTTCCAATGAGGAAGTTTATGTAAGGGGTTTTTGTTTTGCTGATACTAGTTTTCTTTCTAAAAGTCCAGGTAAGGGGCAGCCCAGGTGGCTCAGCGATTTAGTGCCGCCTTCAGCCCGGGGCCTGATCCTGGAGACCCGGGATTGAGTCCCACGTCAGGTTGCCTGCATGGAGCCTGCTTCTGCCTCTGCCTGTGTCTCTGCCTCTCTGTGTGTGTGTCTCTCGTGAATAAATAAATCTTTAAAAAAAAAATAAAAGTCCAGGTAAAATGAGGATTTCTTGGGAGAATTTAGTTTACCGAAATTGATGTGAATAGAGACAAAGTATAAATCAATGAATTTTCATAGAAGAAATAGAACTAATTATGGAGACATAGGGACAAAGAGACAGCAGGTACAGATGATTGCACAAGGGAACCTAACTGAACTTTGAGAAATCGGAGAGTCCCAATGTTTTAAAATTGTTTCAGGAGTGCAAGAATCTGGGTAGGATTCTTGGTAATAGGCTTAAGGAGAAAAATCGTATGATTACAGATGCTGAAAGGGCCTTTGAAAAATGCAACACCTATTTTTAACTATTTTCTATAAGAATATTAAAGGGGCGCCTGGGTGGCTCAGCAGTTGAGTGTCTGCCTTTGGCCCAGGGAGTGATCCCAGGGTCCCGGATTGAGGCCCACATCAGGCCTTGCAGGGATAGAGTCCCACATCGGGTTCTTTGCAGGGAGCCTGCTTCTCCCTCGGCCTGTGTCTCTGCCTCTCTCTCTGTGTGTCTCTCATGAGTGAATAAATAAAATCTTTTAAAAAATATTAAAATTGCAATGAATGGATGCTTTCTCAACACAAAATTATGGGCCAGATGAAATTCACATATGAAAAATATATGTACTAAAAATTATATGAAATTAGATTCTCATTGGTTGTCCTATATTTTAACTTGCTAAGTATGACAATGATAGACACAGTGCATGTACCTCAATCCTAAAAATGTCTTTTTATTTAACGGGGAAACGCAAGGCATTTTTACTAGCCTTTCTAGGCTATTATTAGCATTTCTACTAATAGGGCAAATGATCCCCACTATCTCTAGGACTGTTAGGTTGTTCTGGCAATGTTAGCCAAAACAACTGTAGGCACAAGAGTTGGAAAATAAAAAGTAAAGTTCTATTTAAAGATAGCATGATACTCTAAGTGGAAAAAATCATGGGACTTAATCACAAATCTAAATAATTCAGCAAGATATCAGAATATAAATTTAACATCCAGAAATGAATAAGTTCTTAAAAGTGATCATAAACCCTTAGAATATGTGATGAATGAGAAAACCTCTAATAGCAGTGAAAAACATATTTAGGAATAAACCTAAGAAAAAATGTACAAAAGCAGGAGACTTTTAGAAGTGATAGTCCATCTTTTGATTGTGGAAGTGGTTTCAGAAGTGTGTACACTTGTCAAAACTCATCAGATTGTAAACTTTAAATGAATGATGTTTACTGTATGTAAATCTCAGTGATCTGGAGATAAACGTGCAAAACTATACAAAGAAAGCTATAAAACACTCCTAAAGTTCCAAGAGACTCAAGCAATTTCTTTCTTCTTGGATAGGACATCTCATCAAAATGTTCTTTTTAAGTTGACTTACAATTTTATTGTGATCCTGATAAATATGCCAACAATCTGAAACTTGGCATATTGATGTTAAAGTTCATATGGGAAAAAAAAAAACATTCAGAAATGTCTAGAAAAGCTCTGAAGGAAGAGCCAGAAGGGAATCTAGGGGAACCAGATGCTAAAATATTTTTCAAAGCCTCTATTATTAAAACAGTGTGGTACTTTGTACTAGCACTTGAGTAGACAAATCAATGAAATAGAATAGAAAGTCCAGAAATAGGCTCAACCACATATGGTTATTTAGTAAATGATAAAAGCAGTATCTTAAATCAGTGGGCAAAGAGATGCTCTGATAAATGACATTGGGACAACTGGATGGACATTTGGAGAAATACAAGATTCACGTGCTCTACGAAAATAAACTTCAAGTGAATCAGAAATAAATTTATACAAGCATTAAAAGAAAATATGGGTGAATCTCTCTACAACCTGGGAGTTGGAAAAGGTATTTTAACTATGACTCAAAATCTGGATGCAATAAAAAGGAAGAACTTGCCCTTATATATAAAAATGTATCCAGCCTCACAAGTAAAAACTAAAACTACAATGAGATATCAAAAACTGCCCCATCATCAGGTTGACAAAAATTCAAAACCTAGCCAGTGGATTCCGTTTGGGTGAAGTTATGTAGCAACAGACATTCTCATATACTGTCAATGGGGATACAAAATGATAGGACTCCTATGGAGGGGATTTGGTGGTATGTGAGGCAACTACATAGCATTTAAAACCACAGTGAGGGGGGCCTAGGTGGCTCTGCGGGTTGAGCAACAGACTTTTTTTTTTTTAATTTCTTTTTATTGGAGTTCAATTTACCAAAATATAGCATAACACCCAGACTCTTGATTTCAGCTTAGGTCCTGATCTCAGGGTCTTAAGATCCAGCTCTGCCTGGGGCTCTGCACTCAGCGGGGAGTCTGCCTGAGACTCTCTCTCTCTCTCTCTCTCTCCCCCCCTTCCCCTGTTCACATTGTCTCTCTCTCAAATAGATAAATCTTTAAAAATAAAAATAAAACTACAGTGAGACATCAGCAGGGAGTCGGCCTGAGACTGTCTCTCTCTCTCCCCCTTCCCCTGCTCGCATTGTCTCTCAAATAGATAAATCTTTAAAAATAAAAATAAAACTACAGTGAGGCATCATCGATTGACCTCTGGAAAGACCTAGACTGACCTGGTACCAAGCAATGGTGAAAATGTAGCAGAACTGGAGCTCTCCTACGTTACTGGTGGGAGCATAAAAACAGCCACTTTGGAAAACAGCTCAGCACCTTCTCAGAGTCCAACCCATGCCTACCATATACATCGCAGCCATTCAAATCCAGTCAAGATTTACTATCAAAGATTGGTGAAAGCTACATGGTAAACTGGATGGGGGCAAAGAAGCTTGTGATTCAATCTCACCTCTATGCTATACTTTTATGTTCGGTGTGTGGTTTGTTAAAAGTACAGGCTCCGAGAGGGACACACCTGGATTCGAACCCTGTTTGTCAATCCAAGGCTCGAGCAAATGAGGATCTTCATTCAGTTCCTTGCCTGGGGGGTTGTGACGGTTAAACGAAATAATGTCAAGCCCCTGGAGTACGGTGAGCACAATAAATGTCACCGATTCTTATTAAGAGCATTTCGGAAAGGAGAATGCATTTGTTATGCTGACACTTAATCCGTATTTATCACCCCCCCCCCTCCAATGGGAAGGCTCCCTGCGGAGCGCAGGGACCTGGCATCCCTGGACATCCAGGGCTCTAGGGAAGGCCTGGGGTACTAACTGGACGCTGTTGGGGGGGGGGTCTGTAAAGCTCCATCCCCTTGGGAGCCCGGGGTCGGGCGACAGGTGCTCCTCGGGGGGCAAAGCCTGGGGTCCTGAGGGCCCGCCCCCTGCCAGGGGGCCCGCGCCTGCCGCCGTTTGCCCGGGGGGGGGGGGGGGCGGGGGCGGGGCGGGAGGAGCGGCCCCGCGGCGGTTGGGCCCCCGCTGCAGGTGCACCCCGCGCGCCTCCCGCCGCCGCTCCCCGCCTGGGCCGCACGCGCATGCGCGGTTGGCAGTCGCTGCTGGGCGGCCGCCGGCGGGATTGGCCTGGGGCGAGCGGGACCGGGTGGCAGCGCCTCGGACATCGGAGCTGCCGCTGCCGAACACGGGCCCGCAACACAGGTGCGTGGGGCCGGGGCCGCCTCCCCGCCGCCCCCTGCGCTCGTGCCGGGGTGCCGAGTCGGGAGTCCGGGCGGGGGCTCCGGGCCGCTCCCCTGGCCTCGGCGACCGCGGGGCCCCGCAGGGGGAGTCAGGCTCCGGGATGGAGGCGCCCGGGCGCGGGGCTTGGCGGCTCTCCGCGGGGGGGAAGCCCGCGCCGGGCGGCCGAGCTGGTGCCGCGCTGGGTCCCGCGTCCACCTGCCGCGTCCACCTGCCGCGTCCACCCGCCGCGTCCACCTGCCCCGTCCACCTGCCGCGTCCACCCGCCGCGTCCACCTGCCCCGTCCACCTGCTGCGTTCACCTAAGGCGTCCACCTGCCGCGCGCACCTGCCCCGTCCACCTTCCCCGTCCACCTGCCGCGTCCACTTGCCGCGTGCACCTGCCCCGTCCACCTGCCCCATCTACCTGCCGCTTCCACATGCGGCGTCCGCCTGCCCCGTCCACCTGCCGCGCGCACCTGCCCCGTCCACCTAAGGCGTCCACCTGCCGCGTGCACCTGCCGCGTCCACATGCGGCGTCCACCTGCCCCGTCCACCTGCCGCGTGCACCTGCCGCGTCCACCTGCGGCGCCGCGCCGACCGCCGTTACCCCAGCGGTTACCATTTCAGCCCCGTTCCAAGCTCGAGCCCCGGGGCGCGCTCCCGAGGGGTGTAGGGCCGGCCGGGGCGTGCGAGGGCGCCGCTCCCTCCACGCGCCACTTTGCACAAAAATGTGAGCAAGCCCCCAAAGGCTCCGGGCACGCAGTCCGCGCCTCCGTAAGGGCGGAGAGCCCCCAGGGAGGAGGGAGCGGGAGCGCTGGGTGGAGTCCAGCCGCGCCCTAATTACTCAGCTCATTATCGCCTAAAGCCTGTTTACCATCAATCGGACACTTTAGCCGATTTTATTTATAGCCTCGCCCAAGCAACCGGGAGGCATTTGCTTGAGATTTTTATTTATTTATTTATTTATTTATTTATTTATTTATTTATTTATTTATTTATTTATTTATTTATTTATTTATTTATTTATTTATTTTACTTGCTTAAGATTTTAAAAGCGAGTGGCAACAAAGTTCAGAAGGGGGAGAGAGAAAAGTGGCCCTAGGAAAATGTCTCAGATTAGAAAAAGAATTGTTTTGAAACTTTTTGATGCATGAAAGCCATCAAAACCCTGATCTGGCCTTAAGATTTTGCTTGCTTTAAAATTTTTTACCTTACTCTAGGCCATTTAAGTCACTGCAGGTAGCCTTCCTTTGGTAACTGCAAAGTGGCCTATTTTCACTGTACAGTTTCGCCCTCACATCTAGTTGGTTTGATCTTCCATTTATTTAGACCAATCCCCAAAGCCTTAGAACAAGATCATCTAGATTATCTAGTTGGTAAAGTTAATTACTGTGTATGAGTGACCTAAGTATGTTGATGGATCTCCAGAAATTGAGCAGCGTTCTAAGTTAGCCTTACTGCTTTCCAGTGCCTAGTAAGTTTTAGTGCTCTTAATTCGAAAACTAGAATTGTCCATTTTCATGGAGTTTTAAATCCCCTATTTTAACCCTTTCACTTGGCAAATGAAGAACAAAACAAGCCCGAGGCAGTTTTAACCTCCTGCCTTTTTAATATTAGAGCTAGGAGCTTGGTGTGATGGTGCCAAGGTCAGTGTACTTTCTGTTGTATCATTCTGTAGTTGAGTTCCTCCTGAAGCTGCAGGACAACGAAAACTCTAAAAATTATGCTTTTCAAAGACATCTTTTGAAGCATGCCAGTGTTGGATGAGTCCTCCTCAGTCAGCCTCTGAGACTGAACAGTAGAAAGGCATCACAGTTAGAAGACATAGTGTACAGAAAAGTATTCATGTATTAACGTAGGTGAGTGTGGCAGAGGGTGAAAGGAATGAATCTTACAAGGACGGAATTTATCCTGAGAACTACAGAGAAGTATTGCCTTTAGCTCAGGTTGTGATCTCACGGTCCTCCATCCCACGATGGAGCCCAACAGAGCCTGCTTCTCCCTCATCCTCTGCCCTCCCACCTGCTCATGCTCTCTCTCTCTCTCTCTTACTTTCAAATAAATGAATAAAATCTTAAAAAAAAAATAAGAAAACATGCTAGGGAGAAGGTGGAAGATAGATTTAGAGATTGGCAAGACTGAAAGTCAAGAGGCAAAGCGAGAGTTTGCTAATCCACTCCAGAAAGGATAGGTTCCTAAGTAAGGCTGTGGCTTGGGGATAGAACAAGACATTTAAGAGATACTCAAATGCGTTTGGCTACCAGTGACACAGGGGATCAGTGAGAAACAATCATCTTAAGATAATGGCAAAGTAACTGAACTGATTTGGGTGACTGGAGGTAGTTAATGGAGTAAGAGCATTCAGAAGATAGAGAAGCAGGGTTGGGCAGAAAGACTGTGTTCAGATTAGCAGAATTTTGGGACAACCTTGAAGATATATAGTGATTTGAGTGAAATCAGTGAAAGGAGTGACTTTTGAGCTGCGGATAAGATCTGGGAGTCCCTGGCTAGCTTTTATAGGTAGAAGCCAAGAGTATATGTAGTGTAAGAAAAGGGCCTGGGGCCAGAACCCAAAGGAATAGCAACATTTAGAGAATATTGGAGAGAAAGTGCCTGTGAACAAGGCAGAGAAAAGGAAAAGAATCAAGAATCAGGAATGACAAGAAAACCAGAGGAGGAGATGGTTCCAGGAAGCAGGCTGTCCGGAGGGGCAGTAGGCAATAGAGTTGAAAAATGTTATTGCGCTTACCAACAAAGACTTGGTGTGTAGCAACAGTTTCAAAGAAGCTGTAATCAAGGAACTTGGGAAAGATAAAAGTATTCATTGCCATTGCTGCCATAACTAGTTACCACAAACGTAGCATCTTAAAGCAATATGAATTTTCCCACAGTAATTTTCCCACAGAATTTTCCTGTAGGTAGAAGTCTGAGCCAGGTTTCACTGAGCTAGCATCAAGGTATTGGTCAGCGAGCTACCTATCATTCCTTCCTAGAAGCTCTGGGGGAAAGTCTGGCTCATTCAGTTGGTGGCAGATTTCACTTTCTTGTAGTTGTAGAACTGAGGTTCCTGTTTCCTTGCTGACTGTTGTCAGCTGAGGGTTGTTTTCAGCCTCTGGAGCCACTCACCTTCCTTGGCCCATGGCTCCCTTCCTCCATCTTCAAAGTCCCTCTGGCGGGTGGAGTCCTTCTCACTCTTCAGATCTCTTCTACCCGTCTCTCCCCGACTTCCTCTTCTACTTTTAAGGGCCCATGTAACTGGGCCCATCTGGATAATCCAGGAGACTCCCCCTATTTTAGAGTCAGCTAATTACCAACCTAAATTCCATCCTGAAAGCCCTTTATGCTATGTGAGCTAACATTCACAACACCCAAGGATTAGGGTGTGAACATCTTTGGGGGGGGTCATTATTCTATCTACTGTAGGAAATTAGAAGTATTAACAGTTAATGAAAACATTCTAGCTTTTGTTAAGGAGAGGAGATAGCTAGAAACATTTATATTGTCTAGTATGTGATAATTTTTGTTCCAATAGTAAGCCATTTATCTTAAATATCCTGAAATTTATGTAAGCAATTTATAAAATTTTATTTTATTATTATTTGTTTATTTATTTATTTATTTATTTATTTATTTATTTATTTATTCATGAGAGACACACAGAGAGAGAGAGAGAGAGAGAGGCAGAGACACAGAGGAGAAGCAGGCTCCATGCAGGGATCCCAACGTGGGACTCGATCCTGGATCTCCAGGATCAGGCCCTGGGCTGAAGGCAGTGCTAGACTGCTGAGCCACATGGGCTGCCCGCAATCTATAAAATTTTAAAGGATCATAGTAATGTAAGGAATTAGCATGAAGTTGTTGGCTTTTATATTTTTATATAGCCTTGAACTGCTTTAAAGTCTTTGCTAGAAAGATTTTAAAAGCCATTTTTAAAAAAGATTTCATTTATTCATGAGAGACACAGAGAGAGAGGCAGAGACACAGGCAGAGGGAGAAGCAGGCTCCATGCAAGGAGCCCGATGTGGGCCAAACACAGAGACTCAACCACTGAGCCACACAGGCACCCCAATTTTAAAAGCCATTTAAACTAAATATAAGTGCATCAATCATAGTTTGGATACATATAAAAATATGGCTTTTCAAATATAAAAGCTACAGAAAATGGACTGTATGTCTGAAGGATGGAATATAAAATATTTAATCTTATATTTTATAGATCTAGAACTTTAATCCTTTTTGGCAAGGATTAAATTAGTAAGCAGTCTAACCCTAGAGCCCAATAAAGGGAATGTATCATGTGAAACTAGACTCAACTTTGAGTCTTGTCCCTTCTACTTAGTAGTATTCTGTGTTCTTGAGTAAGAAAACACTTTCTTAGCATAAGCGAGTGAAGCATAATACCTCCACCAAAGAGGGCTGCAGAGATTGGAATTAACGCGTTTGAAAAATACTGTGTTCTCACAACAGCACGTGCTCTCTCCTACCACTCTTCCCCCTTCAGTTCCTTCCTCATATGCTGCTTCCTTTGTCCTTGGCTTAGGGAAATCACTCCTTTATCTTTAATAAAATTAAAATATTTTAAGATGATTTTATTTATTTATTTATTTATTTATTTATTTATTTAGTGCATGCGAGCAGGGGGAGGGGAAAAGGGAGAGGGAGATTCTTTTTTTAAGTTTCTTTTATTTATTTATTGTATATTTTTTATTGGAGTTCAATTTGCCAACATATAGCATAACACCCAGTGCTCATCCCATCAAGTGCCCCCCTCAGTGCCCGTCACCCAGTCACCCCCACTGCCTGCCCACCTCCCCTTCCACCACCCCTAGTTGGGTTTCCCAGAGTCCTAGTTGGTTTCCCAGAGTCAGGAGTCTCTCATGTGCTGTCTCCCTCTCTGATATTTCCCACTCATTTTCTCTCCTTTCCCCTTTATTCCCTTTCACTATTTTTTATATTCCTCAAATGAATGAGACCATATAATGTTTGTCCTTCTCAGATTGACTTATTTCACTCAGCGTAATACGGAGAGGGAGATTCTTAAGCAGACTCCCCACTGGACATGGAGGCCCCCCTGCCCCCCGCTTGATCTCACAATCCTGAGATTATGACCTGAGCCGAAATCAGGGAGCCCGGTGCTTACCCACCTGGGCCACCCAGGCTCCCCTGCATCACACTTTAACTTTCTTTTTTTTTTTTTTTTTTAATTTATGATAGTCACAGAGAGAGAGAGAGAGAGAGAGGCAGAGACACAGGCAGAGGGAGAAGCAGGCTCCATGCACCTGCAGCCCGATGTGGGATTCGATCCCGGGTCTCCAGGATCGCGCCCTGGGCCAAAGGCAGGCGCCAAACCGCGGCGCCACCCAGGGATCCCCACACTTCAACTTTCTTAAGGAGGATTCCTCTGACCTCTCCCCCTACCATGTAAATTCAGTTCCTCAACTACCAATTCTTAGAACTTACTTCCTTTTATATCACTTACTGTGGTTTACATGTAATACCTGGGTTCTTTGTTCAATGTCTGCTTTCCATCCTAGACCATAAGCTCTTTGAGATCGAGGACTATGTGTGTTTTGCTAATGACTGTAAATTCAGTGTCTGACATAATTCCGGACACATAACTGGCAATCAGAAATATTTGTTAAATGAATTTGTGAATGATGAATGTTATTATATACTGGCTGACCTCCCCTGAATTTCTGGACACATCAGCCATCGCAACATTAATAAAACTCTGGTGCAGCTCATTCTGAAGGATGCTGGTTTCTTTTGTGGAAAATAGCTGCATTTCACATGGAGTCTTGTAGCATCTTTGGAAGAAGGCCGCCTTCTGAGAGGCCAGTTTCCTGCCTCTCCATCTCATCTGTGATCCTTCAGAGATCCATGTAGCACATGGAGAATTCCAAGAATGCTCTCTAATTTTGGTGAGAATTTGTCCCATTTTATTTTTGTGATATGGTAACACAAAATCTTTTAATATGATTTTTCTGTTTATTATCTTTTCTAGTAAATTATAAATTGGGTTGTTAGAATGAAGTCTGTCTGTAGCAAGATTCTGAAATAACTCATAGTAAGAGATGCCTCTTCTTAGATATAGAGTAGAATTTAAAAATATGATTAATTAATTAAAAAATAAAAATATGATTAATTTTCCCATATTAAATTAGATAATAAAATGCAAACTTTTGGATCAGTATCTCTTTCCTCTATAGAAATGCTTTAATTGTGTTAGTTTTACCAGTGTTCTAACAAACTTTAAAGGGCCAGTGTTAGAAATATTTATATAACAACTATTTTTCTCTCTTGACAATAGTTACAGACATCTATTACATAAGGATTTAGCCCATAAATTTTTCTAGCAGTTAATTCTAAAAAAGGATTTTTCTCTTTGCGGATCTTGTAGACTTTTGTAGACAATGAAAACTCCCTCATTTTATTTCTGGCTTTCCTCTAATTTCATGGAAACCCTTTTGCTAAATTTATTGCTGCAGTACTGCCTCGACAACAAAGTCATTCTAGTCGGTTGCTTAGTAACATCTATTTCCCTCCCCTACCTGACCTTTTTTCCCTCTCAGGCATTCATTCATTCATTCATTCATTCATTCATTCATTCATTCATTCTGTAAACGTGTATCTGTTCCTATTCATCATGTGCTGGCACTCTTGGATAGTGTGAATATAGAAATGAGAAGGAGTTCCAGTCCTCAGCAGGCTTATATTTTTGTCTGTTTTGTGTCTTACATGATGCCTCAAGCTATATTTTTGGAAGTGTGCCAAGGTAGTGTAAATCCTAAATACATAAGAAAGTATATCATTATAATGTTCACATAAACATTATTTTGAAAATGACCTTAGTATATAACTCAAATGATATTTTTATATCCAGGATTTCAGCTCTGTTTCTTCCAGTTATCTCAGAACTTTAGTAGTTTGTCACTTATTAGGATCAGATCCAGGCTTCTTGGAATGTTTTATAGTACTGCACTGTCTGAACTGCCAGAAAGTTGTATTTTCTATTATTTCTATCTCTTGCATTTCTATTATTCTATTGTATTTTCTATTATTTCTGCTGGTATGGTTCTTTTTCTACTTTTCGCTATATTGCTTGAGGTGTTTTCATTGTTTCTAGGTTTTTCTGATTAAAAAAAAAAACCCAGTATTAGTCAAAAGTATGTATTAGTTAAGATAATGCTCAAATAGAAAATAAAAATATCCCGGAGACCTAAGATAATTTCTGGTTGCTGCCATTCTGGAAGAGTGGGTGGTTCTGGTAGTTAATTGTGTGTATCAACCTGACTGAACCACAAGGTGCCCAGATACTTAGACATTTTTCTGGGTGTGTACGTGAGGGTGTTTTGGGATGAGATTAGCATTTGACTGATAGGCTGAGTAAAGCAGACTGCCCTCCCTAGTGTGGGTAGCCTTCATCCAACAGCTGAAAGCCTGAATTGAACACAAAGGCTGACCCTCCAGCAAGGAAGAGGGATTCCTCCTGCCTGGCTGGAGGAGCTGGGATTTCTGTCTTTTTCCATCTTGGGACTCAGAGCTGAAGCATTGGCTGTGTTTGGGTTTTGTGTCTGCTGGCTTTCAGACTGGAACCTAAACCATTGGCTTCCCTGGCTCTCAGGCCTTCAGACTACACCTACGTCATTGGCTTTTCTGGGTCTCACCTAACTCCAAGGAAAATATAGTCCAGTCACATTTGCTGGAAAAAGAGAAGAAAGCTTGGTGATCACAGCCAGTAATCTCTCTCTCACACTTGACAACAACTATTAGGTTTTCTGTGATTGTCTTTTCTTCTAGTGCTCCAGCTACCTTTGATGTAGAAGTGAGCATTACTTCAATACCAGTAAATGAGCTGCACTTTATAATTTGTGACTGTGGGCTCACAGTGGAGATTGAATAGGGCTTTTAGGTGATGCTGGTGAAAACTCTTGGAGGTTCAACAGGCTGCTTGGTCTTGGTTTCAAATATTAGCAAGAGTAGTATCTCATACTTAGCCAGAGTCACTTATGCTTTAATCTGTTATTGCATCAGACCAGAAGGAGTACAGAGAACATACACGAGCTCAAAGACACAGAAAAATGGATGTGCTTCTCTAGTGCCTCCCTTCTTCCTCAGGAAGGTGCAAATGATGTTTGGTGATTTCAGCTATCTGTATGGAGTAAGGAATGCAGGGGAAGCTTAGAATCCTGGACCTGCTAGCTTTTCTATGTTTGTAAACAGGGAAAGGGGTAGCATTAGCATTAAATGCTGTACCTTATACTATATAAACAATTGCTTGCTGCACTAAACTTGGGTAACTTAGGACAACCATTAAAATCAATAAGGACACAGAAGACTTGAACAACACTATATACCAATTGGACCTAATAGACCTACATAGAACAATCCATCTATCAACAAGGAAAAATTAATACCAGTCAATTGAAATAAATATTAATATCAGTCTTCCTCCCAACTCTTCCAAAAAAACTGAAGAGGAAGGAATACTTTCAAACTCATTCTATGAGGGCAGTATTACCCATATCTCAAAGCCTGGCAAACACTGCAGGAAAAGTACAGACCAATATCCCTGATGAATATTGATTCAAATACATTACTTTTTTTAGTGCATATGGAATATTTTGTAGGATAAACCATGTTAGGCCCAAAACCAAATCTTTTTTTTTTTTAAGATTTTATTTTTATTTTTTTATTCTGGAGAGGCACAGAGAGAGAGGCAGAGACATAGGCAAAGAGAGAAGCAGGCTCCATGCAGGGAGCCCAATGTGGGACTCGATCCGGGACCCCAGGATCATGCTCTGGGCTGAAGGCAAACACTTAACTGCTGAGCCACCCAGGCATCCCGCAAACCCAAATCTTAATAAACTGAAATTTTACATAGTATTTTTTCCAATAATAATGTAATGAAATGAGACATCAGTAGCAGAAGGAAAACGGGAAAATCCATAAACATGTGGAAATTAAACACTCTTAAGTAACCAAAAGGCAAAAAAAAAAAAAAAAAAAAAAAAGGAAATCATAAGGAAATTGGAAAATATCTTGAGGTAAATGAAAACAGAAATCCAACATCCCAAAACTTATGGGATACAGTGAAAATTTTCTTAATAGGGAAACGTTTGGCTGTTGATGTTTACAATAAAAAAAATCTCAAATTTACAACTTAAATTTACACCTTAAGGAACTAGAAAAACTAAAGCTAGCAGAAGGAAGAAAATAATAATGATTAGATGAGAGATAAACGGAATAGAGAGTAGATAAACAATAGATAAAATCATTGAAACATAGAGTTTTTTGAAAAAATCAACAAAATTAACCTTTAGCTACGTTGAATAAGAAAAGAAAGAAGACTCAACTAAAATCAGAAGTGAAAGACTGGACATTTCACCTAATTCTATAGATGTATAAAAGACTGTAAGAGAATACTCTGAACAATTATATGCCAACAACTGGATAATCTAGATGAAATAGATGAATTCCTAGAAGATACAATTTATTAAGACTAAATCATGATGAAACAGAAAATCTGAACAGACCTATATATAGTAAGGAGATTGACTCAGTAATCAAAAACCTGCCAAGTAAAAGCCCAGGAGCATATAGCTTGACTAGTAAAGTCTATCAAACATTGAAAGAAAAATTAATACCAATCCTCCTCTAATTCTTTTGAATAATTAAAGAGGAAGAAAAACTTCCAAACTTATTCTGTAAGGGTAGTGTTATCCTGATATCAAAGCCAGACAAAGAAACTACAAGAAAACTATGGACCAATATCCCTGATGAATATTGGTGCAAAAATCCTTTTTTTTTTTTTTTTATTTATGATAGTCACAGAGAGAGAGAGAGAGGCAGAGACACAGGCAGAGGGAGAAGCAGGCTCCATGCACCGGGAGCCCATGTGGGATCCGATCTTGGGTCTCCAGGATCGCGCCCTGGGTCAAAGGCAGGCGCCAAATTGCTGTGCCACCCAGGGATCCCTGGTGCAAAAATCCTTAACAAAATACTAGCAAATAGAATTCTGCAGCACATTAAAAAGATTATACACCAGAGCATGTAGGTGCTTCAGTCGGTTAAGCATCTAACTCTTAATTTCGGCTCAGGTCATGATCTCAGGGTTGTGAGATTGAGCCCTGCGTTGGGCTCCATGCTCAGTGGGGAGTCTGCTTGAGCTTTTCTCTCTACCTCTCCTCTGCCTTCCCCTCTACTTGCATGTTCTCTCACTCTCTTTCTAAAATAAATAAATCTTTAAAAAAATAAATAAATCTTAAAAAATAAAAATAAAAATAAAAAATAAAATAAATAAATCTTTTAAAAAAGATTGTATGCCATGAACAAGTGGGAGTTATGATAAAAGACATTTGACAGGGATCCCTGGGTGGCGCAGCGGTTTGGCGCCTGCCTTTGGCCCAGGGCGCGATCCTGGAGACCCGGGATCGAATCCCACGTCGGGCTCCCAGTGCATGGAGCCTGCTTCTCCCTCTGCCTGTGTCTCTGCCTCTCTCTCTCTCACTGTGTGCCTATCATAAAAAAAAAAAAAAAAGACATTTGACAAACTATGAACATAAAGAAACTACCTCAACATAATAAAGGCTGTACGTGAAAAGCCGACAACTAATACCATACTCAATGGTGAAAGACCAAAAACTTTTCCTCTAAGAACTAGAACAAAGTAAGTATGCTTGTTTTTATCACTTCTATTCAACATAGTATTGGAAGTCCTAGCAGGAGCAATTAGGCAAAAAAAAAAAAAAAAAAAAGAAATAAAATTTAAAAGGAAGAAATTTATTCATAGATAACATGATCTTCTATGTAAAAAAAAAAAAAAAAAAAAAAAAAACCCTAAAGACTCTACCAAAAAACATGTTAGAACTAATAAAGGAATGATGGTTTCCAGGGGCTTGAGGGAGGGAGAATGAGAAAGCTGTGGTTTAATGATACAGAGTTTTAGTTTTACAAGATGGAAAGAGTTCTGGAGGTTGGTTGTACAACAGTGTAAATGTACTTAGCACTACTGAATTGAATGGTTAAAATTGGTTTAAGTGGTAACTTTTGTGTATTTTACCACAATTAAAAAATGTCTTTAACTGCATAATTTATTTACTTGTGTTTTGTAGTATTATCTCACTGTCAGCCCTCTCAAAGCTCCAGTGCAGGCCTGGACATATTTTGCCCCTTCCTTTAAGAAACGATATGTCACAAACCTCACAAGCTTGTTTGGAGCTTGATGACGTATTGGTACCATAGCGTGATGATGTTCAAGTGAGACTGTGACCTTTGTGGCTTAATTCTTAGTTGTCAGCTGGTGCATCACTGAACAGTAAATAGAGCACTCAAGAATTAAGCAGAAACTAAAAAAAAAAAAAAAAGAAAGAATTAAGCAGAAACTATTAGGTCTGCTTTTCTTTTTTAAAAGGAATAAATAGCCTCAGTTACCTTGAAGTACATCATTTTTAAATGGAGACTATTATCTGTAGAACCATATTGCCTGCAGGATGGTTTGTGACCAATAGGAATTTATTTTTAACTATTTCACTTCTGTAAGGTAATATGGTCATTTCTGGGTAAATATCTTAATAGCTTAATACTAATAATCTAAATTTGAGAAATTTAGATTATTTTAGATTATAATTAGATTACAATTATTAATTGTAATTAGATTACAATTATTTAATTATTGTAATTAGATTACAATAATCTAAATTTGAAAATTTAGATTAAATTGAAGTAAATTTAGAGGTTCAAAAGTATATGCTGTTACCATATTTGTAATTTCTTTCCATTGCTTTATCAAAATCATTTAATAATGCAGTGGGATAAGATTAAAATAAGAGGTAGCATGGTATGTTGATGTACATTCTAGATTCTGTCTTCCAACCCATGTGACTTTGACCAAGTTTTAAATCTGTTTTAGTGTCTAGGTTGGAAGTAATAATGCCTATCCTATTCGTGTCCTGGGCCGCAGAGATCAATTTAGCTCATTCTTTTATGCAAATGCATGATCATAGTCATAGAACTTTAGAGACAAGACAGACTTTTAAGATGAAAGGTTTTCTAGACTTTTTTTTTTCCTGAAGCTTTGTCAACTATTTATTCCTGAAGGAAAGTTAGGAAGAATTGTAATACAGAAAATAGAATGGGGTTGCTCTGGCTGAAGAATAGGATTCCAGAGACAGCACTGTGTGCTTCATTTCCCTTTAACTTTCCCAGCAGCTCAATACACCAGAACAAAGCACTTAGAATATATTTTTCCAACAAATTAATTATTAAGAAGGTAAAGTGTGTTCATTTTGAAGGGGAAGATATGGATCACAGTGATATTAATGGTCATTATTGCTGCTATTATGCACTTCTGTTTTACTTAAATGTTACTGATAGCGAGTCAAGCAAAACACTTTATTACATTATGGAAATAGTGGGACTCTTTTAAAACTTGAGAACCAAAGCTTTTAGAATCATTAACAATTCATAAACAATTTGCATATGCACTTATTCCTGTGCCAATAAGTAAAAATATTTAAATAAACCTAACTATGGTTATTGAGTCAAAAAGATCTCCTTAAATTTACTTTCTACCTCGGAGCACCTGGTAGGCTCAGTGGTTGAACATCTGCCTTTGGCTCAGGTCATGATCCCGGGATCGGGGGATCGAGTCCCACGTCGGGCTCCCTGCATGGAGCCTGCTTCTCCCTCTGCCTGTGTCTCTGCTTCTCTCTGTGTGCCTCTCATGAATAAATAAAATTTCTTAAAAAATTATTTCCTATGTCAGTTACACCTCTTACTTATGATTCAGGAAACTCAAACTCTTCTAGCACATAACAGCATACATCATTTTTTATGTTGTCCATAAAGAGGGTTGTATTAATATACTTTTTAATATAGAATATTCTTATTATGGGTAATTGGTGTTTTTTTAAAAAACCATGAGTTTTTCTTTTTTTTTTTTAAGATTTTATTTATTTATTTATGAGAGACACAGAGAGAAGCAGAGACACAGGCAGAAGGAGAAGCATGCTCCTTGCAGGGAGCCGGATATGGGACTCGATCCCCGGACCAGGATCACACCCTGAGCTGAAGGCAGACGTTCAACCGCTGAGCCACTCAGGCATCCGAAAACATGCGTTTTTCAAAGTAAATTTTAGTGTTACATAGTCAGTGTTCCGTAGAAGAAATCAAGGCTAACTGGCCCACATATTCACATAAACTTTTGATCTCATTAGGGAGGGTTCTAATCGCAGATCAATGGAAACAGGAACTGGTTCTTTGAAAAGACAACAAAATTGATAAACCTCTAGCAAGATTTGTTTAAAAAAGAGAGAGAGAGAGAGAGAGAGAGAGAGAGGACCCAAATAAAATTACCAACGAAAGAGGAAAGATAACAACTGACATCACAGAAATATAAACAATTAAGAGTATTATGAAAACCTATACAGTTTTTTGTCCAACAAATTGGACAACTTAGAAGAAATGGATAAATTCCTAGATATGTGTAACCTACCAAAACTAAAGCAGGAAGAAATAAAAAATATGAACAGACCAATCACCAGCAATGAAATGGAATCAGTAAAAGAAACTCTCAACAAACCCAAGTTATAGGCCCAGATGGCTTCACAGATAAATTCTGCTGAACACTGAAAAAAGAGTTAATACGTATTCTTTTCAAATTACTTCAAAAAATACAACAGTAAGGAAAACTTCCAAACTCATTCTATGAGGCCAGTATCCTGATGCCAAAACCAGATAAAAACATCACCAAAAAAGAAAACTACAGGCCAATATCTCATGAATATAGATGTAAAAATCCTCAGCAAAATATTAGCAAACTGAATCCAACAATATATTTAAAAAATCATATACTGCAATTGAATGGGGTTTATTCCCAGATTGCAAGCTTTAATAATCATAAAACAATCAACATGATACATCACATCAATAAGAGAAAGTATTGAAACAATATGATCGTTTCAGTATATGTGGAAAAAACATCTGAAGAAGCACAACATCCATTCATGGTAAAAAAAAAAAAATGGTCTAGAGGGAATATATCTCAAAACAATCAAAGCCTTATATGAAAACCCCCTGCTGACACAATACTCAATGATGAAAAATTGAGAGCTTCCCCCTAAGGTCAGGAACAAGACCAGGATATCCACTCTCACCACTTTTATTCCAACATACTACTGGACGTTCTAGCCACAGCAATTAGATGACATAAAGAAATAAAAGTCATCCAAATTGGTAAGGAAGAAGTAAAATTAACTATTTGCAGATGACATGATATTATATATAGAAAACTCTATAAAGACTCCACCAAAAAACTACTAGAATTGATAAATGAATTCAGTAAAGTTGCAGGACACAAAATCAATGTATAGAAATCTGCTGCATTCATATATGCTAATAATGAAGCAGCAGAAAGTGAAACTAAGGATACCATGCCATTTACAATTGTACCCAAAACAATAGAATATCTATGAATAAATGTAACCAAAGAGGTGAAAGGCCTGTACTTTGAAAACTGTAAAACACTGATGAAAGAAATTCAAGACAACACTAGGGAACAGAAAGACATTTCCATGCTCATGGATTAGAAGAAAAAATGTTGTTAAAATGTCTATTTCACCCAAAGCAATCTACACATTTATGCAATCCTTACTGAAATACCAACAACAGTTTTCACAGAACTAGAACAAACAGTCCTAAAATTTGTATGGAATCACAAAGGACCTTGAATAGCCAAAGCAATCTTAAAAGAGAAAAACAAAACTGGAGGCATCACAATTCCAGACTTCAAGTTATATTACAAAGTAGTAGTAATTAAAACAGTATGGTACTGGCATAGGAATAGACACATAGATAATGAAACAGAATAGAAAACTCAGAAATAAACCCACAATTCTATGGTCAATTAATCCTCGATGAAGGAGGAATGAATATACAATGAAAAAGTGTTTTCAACAAATGGTGTTGGAGAAACTAGACTGCTACATGCAAAAGAATGAAATTGGACCACCTTTCTTTCACCACATGCATAAATAAACTCAAAATGGATTAAAGACCTAAATGTGCAACCTGAAGCCATAAAAATTCTTGAAGAGAGCACAGACAGTAATCTGACACTGGCCACAGCAATGCTTTTCTAAGTATGTGTCCGAGGCAAGGGAAATAAAAGCAAAAATAAGATATTGGGATGACATAAAAATAAAACATTTCTCCATAGTGAAGGAAACAATCAACAAAACTAAGTGAAAACCTATGGAATGAGAGAAGATATTTGCAAATGGCAAACTGATAAAGGGTTAGTATCCAAAATATATGAAGAACTGATACAACTCAACACCCAAAAACCAAATAGTCCATTAAAAATGGGGAAAAGATTTGAACAGACATTTCTCCAAAGAAGACATACAGATGGCCAACAAATATGAAAAGATACTATCACTCATCATCAGGGAAATGCAAATCAAAATTGCAATGAGATATCACCTCACACCTGTCAGAATGGCTAAAATCAAAATACAAACACAAATGTTGATAAGGATGTGGAGAAAAAATAACCTTCTTGCACTGTTGGTGGGAATGCAAATTGATGCAGCCGTTGTAGAAAACAGTATGGGAGTTCCTCAAAAAATTAAAATAGAACTACCCTATAATCTAGGAATTGCACTACTGGGTATTTACCCCCAAAATACAAAACCACTGATTCAAGGGGTATATGTACCCCTATGTTTGTTGCAGCATTATTTATAATAGTCAAACCAAGGAAACAGCCCAAGTGTCCATTGATGGATGAATGGATATAGTTGTGGAGTTGTGGTGTACGTAGACAATGGAGTATTTCTCAGCCATAACAAAGGAACAAAAATCTTGCCATTTGCAACAACACAGAACTAGGGAGTATTATGCTGAGCAAAATAAATCAGAGAAACACAAATACCATGAGATCTCACTCATATGTGGAATTTTAAGAAACAAAGGGAAAAAAAAAGAGACCAAGAAGCAGATTCTTAACTTGAATTTTAACATGTTAGTGGAAATAGAGCAAAACATAATTATACAAATCATATATTTCTGCCAAGGGGCAGCCAAATTATATTTGGTTTCTACTCAAGTAATACTATAATGGGGAAAAGACATTTTGCAGTATTTAAATGGGGAAAGTTTGATTATTGAGTCTTCAAAGTATTATGTTAAATGTAAAAGAACATTATTTAATACAGTCAACCTGATAAGTCTCATATTTATTTGTTTTTTTTTGTTTTGTTTGTTTTTTTTTTTAAGCTGGGATTTGATTCAGGAAAAGACTGTCACATTAAATTGTGATAAAATTATTTTTCTTTAGTTTTTTTGTGCTTATATGTAATATACTTTGGTTTAATAATTATGAAACTCTATGTTTGTTTATATATATTTAAGCAAGATTGTAATAAAAAATAAACATTTGAGAATCATGATGCTCATTTCTTTTTTTTAAAGGGTCCACATATTATTTGAGTTTGATAATCACTGTTGATATCTTTAGGTGTTATGTGGCTCTTGTTTTTTTTAAGGATTTTATTTATGTATGTATGTATGTATGTATTTATTTATTTATTTATTTATTTATTTATTTATTTATGAAAGAGACCATGCACAGGGGCAGAGGGAGAGGGAGAGGGACAAGCAGACTCCTTGCTGGGCAGAGTGGTATGTGGGGCTGGATCTCATGACCTGAGCCCAAACCAAGAGTCAACCACCTAACTGACTGAGCCACCCAGGTGCCCCTTGGCTCTTTGTTTTTAGAGGCAGGTAGGTAGCTCTAGAATCTGTGTCCTGTGGGATTTGAAGTTTGTATTTTTATTTGTTCAAGGTATAATTTAAATAATTTTGTTAATGAGTCATTTTAAAGGCCATCCTGGAATAGAGGAGGTATTAAAGAGAAAGTATTTCTTTGTTAAGTGTACATACATATTTTTCACAACTTTTATTTTCACTGATAAATTTTTAACTTCACAGGTAATCAGTATGCATTTCCAAAGCTTTTGGCTATGTCTGGGACTTCTGTTCATCTCAGTTAATGCAGAATTTATGGATGATGATGTTGAGATGGAAGATTTTGATGAAAATTCAGAAGAGATTGATGTTAATGAAGGTGAACTCCCCTCAGAGGTATGGTTACTGAGAAATGAGTTGTAAGTTCTTTCTTTTCAGGATACCGAGGACAGTGACCTCTTAAGATTCATTTCAGTTCTAATAGTATTCATTTTCTAAACAAATAGAAAAACACTGTTTTGTTTTGTTTTGTTTTGTTTTGTTTTGGCTAGTTCTTGCTGTGTTTTATTTATTTTATTTTTTTATTTTTTATTTTTTTCCTGCTGTGTTTTAGAGTGCCCATGTATTACAGAAATGTATGCATTGCACCTAGCACAGTTTTATTGCTAAGTAAATATGGGGAAGGTTTTTACTGTAATAATAGGAATTTGTCCTTGCCTGAAGAGGACTGAAGACTTGTGTCTAAGAGAAAGGTTTTCAACCTTATTTCTGACACTGCTAGTCTTCTTCAGATAGAAGATCATATAATTTACAGTTCTTCCTAGAAGTAAAGTTAAGTAGGTTTTCTTACTCCTCTAAGGAAAGGAAATGTCAACTAGGAGGAGGAATCAGAAAGGGAGGTGATCATGCAGGGGGCCTATAATAAGGCTCATCTGTGTTTCTGGTTCAGCGTCGTTAAGATGTGTTTTGAGGCGGTGACTAACGGGAGTCTGAAAAACCTTGCAGAGATTTTTGTACATCCTGACAATCCAGAAGAACTTTTACATCGAGGAGTCGTCCTAGGTAATCTGGGGACAATCAGGAAGTTTTTCAGAAATCTTTTTGAGGGTAAGGACGCCAGTGGCCGCTTAAGGGGCCGAGGGCCATAGCCTTGAGCTGGTACAGACTTCTTGGCCTCACTTACCATGAGAGCTTTTTATTTGCAGATGAAAGGTGTTGTTTAGCTGTTTAAGGTCAATATTCTGCTTCTTGTTAAATTTTAAACTCCGTAAGGGCGTTTCTTTTAAAGACCCAGCTATGCCATCTAGAGAGAGTAAGGAATCAAAGCCCTGATGATGGACTTAGGTACAGTCCCTGCAAGGGTGTCTGGAGGTTAATACTTCAAAGGAGTTAGGAGATACCTACCACTCTAACTGCATTTGGTGACATTTGAGAAAAAAAACGATGGGACGTGGAACCTTGACCTTGTCAGTAATTACATACAATTATGTTTGATTATTGATGTCTACCCCCCCTTAGACAAGAAATGTACTATCAGGTTAGGGTAGGGGTAGTGAATAAAAAAAGCACTTCATCCTTTTCCCTAAAGGCTGAGAAAAGAAATCTCATAGTCACACAGATTGAATCACAGAGATTGATTCAGAAAGGACCCAACTTGATCTGTTACTTTAGGCAGAATTTATTCATTCATCATCAATTCAAATTATCTTTTGATAATTTGTCAAATAATCTTTATAGTCTTTTAAATTGTTTTGGTGGTATGTTCTTTATGGCATAGTGGTTAAGTGTATGAGCTTTGAAGCCAGACAGCTGGAGTCCCATCATGTCCTGTAACCATTTAACTGCACAACAGTTGATATAATATGCGTGCAATGATAGTATTTTGCTCTCAGAAGTCTTATGAGGATTAAAAGAACCACCGTATCACTAGCACCAATTTAATTACCACCATCATAACACTTATAGGGCACTTGAAACTGTGCTTTGCAGATCTTTCTCTATTGAATCTTTTTCTTTTCTGGGTTCCTCATCTCTCAAAAGGTATCCTGCTCCTCTAACCTGTAACAGTAAAATGTAACAGCTAATCTTAAACCAGTCTATATGCTTGGCTAAGTTTTTCATCTTATATGTGTTGGATCATGGTATTTCCTGTTTCTAATGATTTATATTTCCAAAGATTGTCACCTGTTAGGACCCTTTCAAGGCGATGTCAGCTGTGTCATGAGGCCTCCTCTGGTAGAATTTTTTCCCATCCCTCCTGTATTAGAAGGAATCAGTGTATTCTCTGTTTGCGCTTACAGTTTTTTTTTCTGTCATCGTATCCTGATATTCTCCTGTATGTTAGTGCAAAAGGATATGAAGTTTTGAGGCCATGTCATTTTTTATCTATTTACCTATATGTGCATTACAAACTAGGTTCTTAACTAGTGAGATTATTTAATGAAAATATTTGCGAAGATGATTAACTTTAGATTTTAAAAACTCTATTTTCTAGATTAATTATAAGACACCTCAGCCTATGGGAGAAGTATATTTTACAGAAACTTTTGATAGTGGAAGGTTGGCTGGGTGAGTATTCATTCAATTCTCTTGATTTGTTTTCTTTGATTTAATTAGCTTTTTTGAAGTTTTTGGCTATGGGCCTATGAAAATTGCCTCTTCTACAGAACTATAAAAAATGTTAAAGTACTTTATTTGACAGTGTAAACCAGTACCTTAACACATTTTTGTTGTTGAGAGAAATGTTTAACTTGAAGTCATTTATATAAAGAAAATAATACAAATGAATTATGAGAATAGTAAAAATTTATGACATTTCTTCATTCCTAAAGACAGATATTATGAATCTGATTTCAAATGACATTCAAATTACTGTTCCATTCTAAATATTGGTAAAAAAAATAAATGTTACTATTTATTGATTATTATTTACCAGACACTGCCCCAAGGGGATAGGTAAATACTATCTTTATCTTCATTTTACAGGTGAGGAAACTGAGGCTTAATATATCTTAAATATGATCATACAACTAGTAGATTGTGGATTCCAAACATGATTTAACTGTAGCCTTGCAAGATTCTGTATGGGCATCTTTGTGCAGCCTCTAAGCATTTATTTTTTAATGAGAAGTGACTATTGGGTAGTCTTTTGTTATATTTCCAATATTCATTGTGTCTATAAATTGCTGGTTTTATTTTTAATGATACATATTTGCTTCCATCTTTATTTACAGGTGGGTCTTATCAAAAGCAAAGAAAGATGATACAGATGCAGAGATTTCCATATATGATGGTAAAATATTTATTTAAACTTTCGAGAAAACCAGTACGAGTCCAGAGTTTGCTAGCTTTTGAGATTATATTTCTCTTCAATATATGTAGTCCGGGGCCCCATTTTGCTTCACAGCAGAATGTTCAGTCCTTTGTCTCCTTTCTGATATTTCTGGAAGTCTCTGGGCGATCCATGCTTAAGCCACCATCGGGTTTCCTAACTCGGAAGAACTGAATTTTCATTCCACTGCAGTTAGTCACTACATGTCCAGCAGCAGTATTTCTTTCCCTGGCTCCCGCTGTTCTCTGTTGTTTCATCTCAAGCATGGGCACACTTATATCAAGTTGTAACTGAGGGCAAGATTGTCCTAGCCAGAGCAGAATAGAGGGTAATTTATGAGAGCTACAAGAAATGTGGCTGCTCCTGGAGCTCGGATCTCAGGGCCTTACATCCACTACTATTAGGTCTCTGCTAGGGTTATCTTGAGGGTTAACCATAGAAAGAAAGGTCCTGTATGCAAGAGTCATCTTTTCTTCCCCAAGAGGACTTTTTGGAGTATGAAGGAAGAATTTCTTTCTCTTTGTAGTCTAAAATCAGCCTCCTCCTTGGTTGTATCCTAAAGCAAGATCAGCTTCTTCTCAAGGTGCCTGATCATGGGAATTCCCACTCTCAGAGGACCTCATGCCAATAAGGATGTGACCTCACACGCAGACGCCAACTGGCTGTTACATGAGAACAATAACAAGAACAGTACATGAGATAATAGCATGTGTAGGATGTCACCTATTGACTTCCTTTTCATAGTTTATTTTAGTGTGAGATGAAGATTGTACCTGCATGTCTCCCTTTGCAGTGTTCTCCATCCCAGCACTTCCTTTGGGTTTGTATGTGCTTATATTCTCCATAAAGAGCCCTACCATACACGGATCAAGCAATATTGCATTTAGTCTAAATCCATTTAGAGAAAAGAATAATTTTACTCAAAGAAGCAGGATGTCTGCAGAGATGGAATGCAACCTAAAATATACCCACGGAAATGCACATTATTAAACAGAATGTTTGGCTTAAAACATCTGTGTTTAGGGATGCCGGGAATGGCTCAGTCAGAAGAGAATGCGACCCTTGATCTCAGGGTTGTGCATTCGAGTCCCACACTGGGTGTAGAGGTAACTGAAGCAAAACAAAACAAAACAAAATATTTGAGTAGATATCTGTTTCATATTTGTATTTTAGAAGAATCCATTGAGTTTCCTAAAATTAAGCTGTGGTCTATCTTACAAGTGAGTTTAAATATCTATTTCTTGCTGGACAAAAGTGGCTTTTAATGTTTAAATGAGTTTTTTCTCCAGTTCAAAATTAAAAATTGAACAAGCAAGCAAAAAATCAAACTTATCATCCAGATTTGGTCTATAGTCTCATTAAACAAATATCCATGAAAATAATTTTCTCACAAGTTAGATTTAGTGTAGTTTCTGAATGGCTTTTGTCAATGTCTTGAAAGCAACTTCAGAAAATATGGAATCTGTTAAAGTTTTAGATCCTGAAAATGGTATTTTGGGTATTTATAGTAGTAGCATTGTTTACAAAGTGGTAGGTTGAGGTTAATAATATTAGATTCTTTTGCAGGAGTATTATTCATGGTAGTTAATGGCAGCTTCTTCAGGTGCCACCTGAATAAAGCTCATTCTGAACTTTTCAGGAGAAAGCACACCTATGAAACATGAAACATGCTGGGATATAGAGTTTGCATTTGGAATAAACTCACATTTTCCAGATTGAGTTATTAATAAGGGTATAAATATTGAATAAATACCAGTTATTTAAGTAACCAATTTTCAGGATGTAAAACCATGTGAAATCCTTTTAAAATTGTTATTTTCACCAGAATTGGGATTCCTGGGTGGCTTAGTTGGTTAAGCATCTGACTTGGTTTCTGCTAAGGTCATAATCTCAGGGTCATGGGATGGCTGTGCACTCAGCATGGTGTCTGCTTGGGATTCTCTCTCTCCCTCTGCCCCTTCCCCCACCGACACGCTCTCTTTCTCTCTCTCTCTCTCTTTCTTTTAAAATAAATAAATAAATAAATGAAATCTTAAAAAATTTTTTCTATTTGTACTAGAACTTCTATTCACTGATTGCCTAGAATTTGGCTATGTGATCATTTAATAGAAAGTTATTGATTATTTGGAATTGGGGAAAACCTCTTGTCATTGAGCAATAATTTCCCTGTCACAAGTTTTCTAAAAGTGCTAGATGGTGCCTTTTGCATAGCTGATAAATATATGTGTATAATTGCAAGAAAAAAAGACAAGATAGTTTTAAAAATTCTTTAAATATTCTGAAGATCCTGAAGATAAAGTTATTATTTCCTAAAAGAATACCTTTTGTTTTGCTGAAACCACAGGTTAGTAGTGATAATACAATTTATTATCAATGTGAGAGAAAAAATATCAAATGAACTCAACTTTCTTAGAGAAGTATAGTATAACCAAATTAGGGAGAGAAAAAGGAATAGAAACCTATGAACTTTTAAAAATGCATTTTATAAAGCCCAATAAATTCTGCACAGTGATAGACCAAAAAATACTTTCTGGCTCAGGACTGTTGAGGTTCTTACACTGTTGGTTTTTTGTTTTGTTTTTAGGACGGAAAAAAAGTAATATAAAGAGCAGTAGTGATTCATAAGTGCCTGTCAATATTTGAAGTTGGTATAATACTGGAAAATAGCTAGTTTTTGCTAATTTGATTGTCCTTGGAAAAGGCAATACCTATAATTCTCAAAACTAGAATATTTTATACAAATTAATATGATTTGGTTATTTTCTGTTCTAAAAAAGGAAAAGTCCAACACACAACTTTTGGGCTACAGGCAGCCCGTTGAACTTTACAAGATTTGTAGCCCATTATCTAATTTCAGGAGCTTTCTGATTTAAAACATGGAAAATCCCAGCCCAGAGAGGAGCTAACCAAACTTTACCATATTACAGCTACGTGCTTATCCAGTGCTTGCTACTTTCTTGGCCACAAGTTCTGAGGGCTAATTGGCCTAGCCTGAGAAGAGTGACCTTAACTGGTGTTCATTAGGCATACGGTTTTCAAAATGCCCAGAATAACTTTTTTAAATTTATTTTTTATTATTTTAAGTTTTGTTTAAAATAAATTTTAACATAGAGGCTCAGACTTAACATACATAGGGGCATAGACTTAACATAGGGGCTCAGACTTAACAACCTTAAGATCAAGAGTCACATGCTCTTTCAGCTGAGCCACCCAGGTACCCCTAAATCCCTACAGTAACTTTGGCAAAGTAAGAAAAGTAGCTGATGAGTACCATATATTTCAAAATAAATCACTTGTTGCAAACTGTTTTATTTTGTGTTAAGGATGCTCTTTATCTTATCTGTAATTTAAAAATATCTCATTCTGTTTTATTTTAAAGATTTTATTTATTTGTTCACGAGAGACACAGAGAGGCAGAGACCCAGGCAGAGGGAGAAGCACCCTCCATGCAGGGAGCCCCATGCAGGACTCAATCCCGGGACCCCCGGGGTCACGCCCTGAGCCAAAGGCAGATGCTCAACCACTGAGCCACCCAGGGTCCCCTAAAATATCTCATTTTAAAAATACAGTGTTGATACATCCATGCGACAGACCACGTTTTGTAATTTCATGGTTTGAAAAGGCAGAGAAATATAGTCCAATTTTAGTTAAGAAAATGGAACCACTCTGATAGGAGCCAAAAAGAGCAGACATGCATACAGTTGCAGATATTATTTCTTGTTTTAAAACTTTATTTTTCCCAAATTAGCCTTCATGAAAAAATTGGTCACTGCTGGTCAGTAATTTGTAGGGCAGTGTTTTGAGTTTTAGTTTAATTGCTTTGCTTTATATTTTAGGAAGATGGGAAATAGAAGAATTGAAAGAAAACCGAGTGCCTGGTGACAGAGGGCTGGTACTGAAATCTAGAGCAAAGCATCATGCAATAGCTGCTGTATTAGCAAAACCCTTCATTTTTGCTGACAAACCCTTGATCGTTCAGTAAGTTGTATTGTGTTTTTCAGTACTTTTTCTGAAATTTGTATTAGTTTTATATATTTTGGCTTCTGATTATAGCTATGATGGTTATAAAATGGGCATAAAAATCCAGATTTCGATTTCAATTTCACTTACCTAAATATACAATGCGTGTATACACCTAGATCCTCTGAGGATTTGAGGGAACAGCAGGTTAATTTAAAAATTATGTAATATATACTGTTATATAAAAAATTCTGCCACCATAGGCTGCATAATACAACAATCACTGTTTTTATTTTAACTCTTTTCTTAAAACTACTTGCTCTGCAGATATTAACTTCAGTAAATTCAGACTAGAACCGGAAATGTTACTGTTAAACCAGTTATAAGATTCAGAGGAAACAAATTTCTCTTAGAAAGAATACGTATATGTAGATCAGTATCTTCCAAGCATAGAGCCCTTTTATTTTTTTACTTTTTAAAATTTAAATTCAATTTAATTAACACGTAGTGTATTATTAGTTTCAGAGGTAATTTAGAGATTCGAAGTCGCATAGAACACCCGGTGCTCATCCTATCAGAGGGCACACGTTTTCAGAGACAGTCCTTCTCTCCCCTCCCCCACAACGTGACATAAACTGGCTTTATGATGATGTTGCTTATATGTGTACTGTCATAAAATCAGGTATAAATTCCTCAAGATTCACCTATATAAAATGGGTATAAAACAAAATAAATCTATACAAATCGAATTACAAAGCTGATAAAATTCATATTAAAAACAAAGAAAAGAAAACACATAAATGTTATTTTCTCCCTTATGTTAGAAGATTTGGCTGTCCAAAGTTAAGTACAACACAAAAAAATATCATTACCCATAAAGTATATCACTCTAGAACCCCTTCTTTTTTGTTGTTAATATGTTAAACATGTTCCTGCATAGTATAACTAGAATGCCATTTTGTATTTTAGAATTTTTTGGAAATATGGCATTTGGTATAATTGGCTTAATTTTTCTGTTGTGTTGTTTGGCTTTAGTTGCACTCTCATGTCCATAAATCTAAAATTTTAAATGTCAAAAATTATATGACTATTATTTTAACAAAAATATTTTTATAAGTACTTACTGGAACTAATATTTGAGCTTGATATTATTTGTCATTATTCAGGGTTTGGTTTTTCTTTTTTCTTGGAAGTTTGAAAGTAATCTTATTCTTTTGAAACTTAGTTGAATATAAGATCACTTTCTATTTTGACTGTGGCTTAAATGAAAGGGTAAAGAAGAGTAATAGCATAATATTTTGAGTGAAATGAATCACATTTAGTACTTGTGAAATTACTGAGTAATTGTGAAATTATATCTTGAAAAAAAGAAGAGGATGGCCAAGAAAAATTGAATGGCAGTCTTTGATATGCTTAAAAAATAACTCAAAGAAGGAGAGTGAATGTCTTAATGTTGATAAAATGAAATGGGATAAATAGATTTTAAATTAATAAAAATACTATGAATTCATAATATAACTTTGCTCTAAAGCTGCTTTTCTCAAATGGTGTATGTGTTAATATGCATTATGGGATCACGTAAGTTTCAGAAATGAAGAGTGTCCTATCTGCAGGTCTAGGGAAGCGTATTTGCTTGCGCTTTAAAGAGTTGGAGAAGTTCTGCGTGCAAAAACCTGTTTCTGACTTCAGTACTGTGTTTTCCAGACGTATCTGACCACAGAACTTTCCCCCTAACCATAATTACTGCCTCCTAGGACAGTATGGGGAATGATGCTCTGACTCAAAATAAGAGTGCCACATCCTCTTACACGTCCTCCTTTTCCCTGTGACTAATAACACACATTTCACTGATCTCTAATCTATGAATCATTTATACTGGGCACAAGTTAATGATTTGAAAACTCTGAAAGTTTGCAGTGTTAAGAAATAGACACAATAATTGGATCTAGGCATATTACAACCACAAAGCTATGTTTATATTTAGAGACACAGTTTACAAAATTATCTTTTTCAGTTCTTAACGTTTTCACAGAACACTTTGTCCTTAGATCACCTATAATAAAACTATCTTTTTATTTTATTTTACCTAAAATAATTAACATTTACTGTTAATTGCCCCTATGCACCATTTCTTTTACTTTATAGTCTTTTTTTTTTAAAGATTATATTTATTTATTCATGAGAGACACAGAGAGAGAAGCAGAGACACAGGCGGAGGGAGAAGCAGGCTCCATGCAGGGAGCCCGATGCTGGACTGATCCCAGGACCCCGGGGTCACGCCCTGGGCCTAAGGCAGGTGCTAAACCGCTGAGCCCCCCAAGGGTCCCACTTTATAGTCTCTAAGAACATGTTCCATGAGAAAAAAAATTCTTTGTCGCTGCCTAGAATAAAAATAGTGACAAGGCTTTGAGGAAAACAAACTGTCCTTTATTTAAAAAGTAGAGAAGAACAAACCCTTTCTTCTGATCATAATAGCAGCTAACATTTTGGGCATCCATCCAGCGCCACGTGTGGCATTATCATTTAAGCATCACAATCTTTTGAGGTCCTCAAGCTGGAGTAACTTGCCCTACCCTAGGTGTTGCTAGAGTAAGTGGCGGAATTAAGAATAAACCTCAGGTCTCTGGCTCCACAGTACATGCTTGTAATCACCGCTTGTAGGCTTCTTGAGAAGCAGAGGAGAAAGTGGGGGAAAAGATCACCCCATAATCTGGCAATGCAGACAATCACTTAAAATTTTACCGTATTTCCTTTGTTCTTTTCAGTGCAAAATATATACACTAATTAGGTTCAAACTGTCAAGAGTTCTGTATGCTATTTTTTGTTTGTTTATTTTTACTTTTGTATCACTGAAGTTTTTTAGAGACATTTTTAACTGCAGCCCTTCCTTAAAATTAGCACTGGTTCCCTGTGCTCCGGGTATTATGCTGAGTGAAGTAAGTCAGTCGGAGAGGGACAAACATTATATGTTCTCATTCATTTGGGGAATATAAATAATAGTGAAAGGGAAAATAAGGGAAGGGAGAAGAAATGTGTGGGAAATATCAGAAAGGGAGACAGAACGTAAAGACTGCTAACTCTGGGAAACGAACTAGGGGTGGTAGAAGGGGAGGAGGGCGGGGGGTGGGAGTGAATGGGTGACGGGCACTGGGGGTTATTCTGTATGTTAGTAAATTGAACACCAATAAAAAAAAATAAATTAATAAAAAAAAATAAAAAAAAATAAAATTTATTCTTACACAAAAAAAAAAAAAAAATTAGCACTGTTTCCTGTTGCTTCTCTGGTTTTCATTTCTTTCTTTTAATTCACCAAACCAAGTAAACAACCATTTTGGTTCTTACTGGTTTTCACCCTGAGGGCTCTTTCATTGATTATTTCACATGTAATTCATCAGTTTACCAAAAATTTCTCCCAGATACTGCTTCCAATATCTACTGCCTAAACAAGACTATTTCCTTTAAAAACACAAAACAACAAAAAAATCTTTTGCTGAAAATCACAGCGTTGTAAATCCATGAAAAGGCTCTCACATCAGCTTACTCTTTCAGTTGTTTTTCTGTATTTCCTGACTGCTAAGGTCTGAAAATAGTCCAGGTTATTGATTGAGATCATGAAATTTATTTGCTGGAGGTACTTAATTAAATGTACAAGTTATTTAATATGGTTTAGATGTAGTTGAACTAAAATACAAATTAGTGAACTGGATGTATCTATCAGAAATTTCTTAGAAATCTGTTACTATAGCTATGGTCCTCATCATTTTTGTTTTTTTTTTTATAAAGAAATATGCATAGTGTATACTTTATCTAAATTTGAAATTTCCTATTATATTTTTAAAGTATCTTATTCTTAATTCAGCAGTTTTGATGGAAAAAATATTTCAATGAGTTGGTTGGCTTTTCTATAGTTGATGGCAATCATTCTATTTTTAATATTTTAAGGATGTGCATAGAAAAACATTTCAGCTTATTCCCTACATGTTGTTAGATATGCTTTGTGAGAGCTTTCTGGTAATGTAAAAACATTTATGTTAAATGAATTGAGAGTAATACATAGATTTTGAAGAGCAATTAGCAATTATTTATCAGCAGTATGATTCTTTTTCCCTTCATTTAGATATGAAGTAAATTTTCAAGATGGTATTGATTGTGGAGGTGCATACATTAAACTCCTAGCAGACACTGATGGTTTGAATCTGGTATGATATTTTAATGTTTAAGAAAACCTTATTAAAGTTAATATTTTTAAGGAGTAATTAAGAAAACTGAAATTTCTGTTATCAACTGAAATAAAAAAGAACCTTAAAAATCTTTAACCAGGGTGACTTTGTATAACTTTAAGAGTGTGCCTTTAAGTTTCATTCGTAGCTATGTTACTTGATGGCATTGGTTTTGTTTTGTTTTTTTTTTGTTTTTTTGTTTTTTATGGCATTGGTTTTATAATCTTTAGCAACATAATAAAATTTGCCCTATAATACAGTAAAAAAATACCATGGTGCTTATAAATGTCATTGAGAGATCAGTTAGTTATTATTATTATTATTATTATTATTATTATTATTATTATATTTATTTTTTTTTACAAATTAAGAATCAAAAGTTTGGCTCAGATAAGTAAAATAACAGAGCAAAGCAGTAAAATGAAATGGCCAAAGAACCTAATAAAAAAGGTGGGCCGGTTCAGGAGTTGGCAGTCCACAAAAAAATAACCGGGTTAGAAATGTTTTCATAATGAAGCAAGTGTATTGGGTTGGAGACATTTCTTGTCGCATTCTTCTGCAGGGCGGGGGGCTGTGTCGGGGCTTCTGCGTAACAGAATAAGGAAAATGGAACACCGGTGACATATTTGTCAGAATGCAGGGCCATGGCTAGGCTGTAAAAACATGGATTAGAGAATCCATGTTACTATTATTAAAATTAGTTAAAGGGGAGGCCAGTGAATGTTGCAGTGTAGGTTGAAGCTCTTGTTTTGGGCACTGTCAGGGGACTATGACTCAAAGGTATAATGGCATAATAAATGCTCAGCATTTTTCTAAGCATTTTATCTGATTAACTCAGTTAATCCTCAGAGAAACCTTATAAGGTAGGTACAACTATTACTTCCATATATGAGAAGTAATGGGAACAGGACAACAAAAGCTAAGAAAGTTACTCAGGGCCACATACAACTGGCTAAGTGGCAGGGGTAGGATTTGAACCCCAGTATCTGACAACATATCCTATGCTTTTAACTAATAGACCAGGCCAAATAAAGAGAAACTACTAGTAGTAAAACAGGGAGCGTGTCTCTGTGTCTGTTTTTGTGTCTGAATCTCTCTTCACTCTGTGCTCAGGAAGGTCGTTTCCTGGTGTTTTCTTGAAAAACAGTAATGGGTAATTATTGTAGTCTTAAGGTCATAAGTATGCTTTCCTCTATGCTTAATTTTCTTAACAAAATATTAATAGTACAGAGTTACATAAAGTAATTAAAGCTTATTATGATGTTGCTAGGGTGGTTTCAGCTTCTCCTACATTTTCAGGAAGGAAGGAGCATGTGTATTTTTAAAAAAAATCTGTTTTTGAAGTAAAAATGGTCTTTTCTCTACATCCTTTATTGTCATTTGTGTCAAATAATGCTTTGGTGGATTAGCATTTAATACATTTTTATGACCTCTACTCAATTGGATACAATAGGAAGATTCATTAAATTCTCTAATTCTGGACTAATCCCAACACTCATCTCTCTTTTAAGGAAAACTTTTATGATAAAACATCCTATACCATTATGTTTGGACCAGATAAATGTGGAGAAGATTATAAACTTCATTTCATCTTCAGACACAAACATCCTAAAACTGGAGTTTTTGAAGAGAAACATGCCAAACCTCCAGATGTAGACCTTAAAAAGTTCTTTACAGACAGGAAGACTCATCTTTATACCCTTGGTATATCCTTTTAATTAATTCATTAACTCAAAAATATTTACTGACTACTGACATTTTCATGGCAGGTGCTTTGGGAGAAACCAACATGGATCCTACCCTTAAGGAGCTTCTCTTTTCAAGATAATTATAATGCTTATAGTGTAGGTAGAAAGTAAAGTGCCGTATGAGAGGTGCAGATGAGGTGAGAGTTCAAAAGCAATGTTACTTCCAGTTTGGAGACTCGGAGAAAACTTAGTAAAGGAGATTATATATGAATTAGTCCTAAAGTGTGGATAGAACATGGAAAATAAGAGAAGAAAAGGATGTTTCAGGTGCTGTGACACTAGTGGTGCCGTAAGAACAGGAAACTGGAAAATAAGGTGAAAGAGGAAGGTCCTCGATGCCAAGTGAAGAAGCTTAGACTTTATAGACCGTTGTGATTACGGTTCAGTCCTACCTCATGGTTGTTGTGGCACAGATATTTAAACTTTGAAAGAGAAAGCATTGAGCAACGATTATGTCCCCATACCCAGCTTTACTTTAGGAAATAGGAGTTTCCATAGACATTAAGGGGAAGGAACATTACAAGGGCTTGTTTCTCCTCTTACCAAGTGCGTATGGTTGTGGAACTTTGATGTTTCCATGATTGTTTAAAATCCTAGCACGTCGGAACCTGACTAGACAACTCTATCCAGGACTAAGGTATTTTATTTATTTATTTATTTATTTATTTATTTATTTATTTATTTATTTATTTATTTATTTTTTGGTATTTTAGTTTCCTTTCCAAAGACTACAGTTGTAGAAACATTCATAACATTCATGTCATCTGCCAAGGCAATGACCGATTTTATTTTTAATGTCAGCATTGATACCCAAGAGCTTTTTTTTTTTTTTTTTTTTTTTTTTTTTGAAATTAGAAAACAGGAACTGGATGTTTTGGGCCACATAAGCTGTAGAAGTAATGAGAAATTGTAACTAGAACAGAAGAAATGAATCTCATTAGACTTTGTACAAACTTGGTGAAAAGCAACTTGGTGTAATATATCAAAGGCCGTAAGTTTATGTGTTTAGAAACCACAATTCCGTTTTCAGGAATTTATCCACAGAAAATAACCCAGAAGAAACAAAATGCACTATGTGTGAAAATATACTGCAAATTTAAAGCAGCTCGAATCCTACAGTGGGAATTTTACGTACGAGAATAATAACTGGAAGTATTTAGCAACAGGGGAAAATGTTTATAATTTTAAAATGTTAAAAGAAAATGAGATTCAAAGTGGAGGTACATCATCATAGTGGCCATTAGGCAATTTATACAAACAGAAAGACCAGGAAAAAAAAGGATTAATTGTCATTAGTTACCTGACACATAGCACGTACTTAGTTTAGAGTCATCATGTGAGGTGAGAAGTTTCTATTTTACCTTAACTTAGGGTAAGTAACTTGCTCTAAGAAGTAAAAGTAACTGGTAAGACTGGACTTGAAATTCAAATCTGACTCTTAAACATTTTTTTCTTACTACTTTACACAAAAACTTTGTTGTATTAGGATTATGGAATGACTTTTGAAACAATTTTCCATATTACTATTATGTTTTTATAACATCATTTTGTAGTTGTTTTAAGAACCTTACGGAGTACCTTTAAGGGCTTTATACTCCAATGCCTTTCATTGCAAATTCATGTAAAATATTTAATAACAGTTTTAGACAAAGATGGCTTTTTCACATATGAATACTTGTCAGATGCTTTTTTGTTTTAAGTAATTTTTTAAGAATTTCAGTTGCAGAATCTATTCACATTCTTTTCAAGATTTTTCTTGCGAAATGCCTTTTTTTGAATTAGGAAAAATCTAATACTTTTTTACATTTAAGATCTTACTCTTAGCTCTGCTTAAACCTTGACTTTTTCCTTTGTGTATAGTATAGTTTTATACTCTCGGCTATAATAGAAGAGGAAATATTGAAGGAAAAAGGGAAGGGAGAGAACATTGAGTGTGTTTGTGTCATTTGCGTTTGAGTATAAATTGCAGTATTAATTCCGAGATAAGTAATTTGGGGTTGTAACTAAAACCTCTGGAAATTGGTCTTGCCTCACAACTATTCCTTCAGGAAGCGGTAGCCCACTTACTAATTAAGTTAGGATGGCCCTGACATTCATTGACAGCTCCACTGCCTTAGTTTACTGAAAGGAAATCCTAGGTATCTGTTTTCATCTACCATCCTTTCCAAAGACACAGAGTTTATTAGTGACCCCATCTCCCAAATTTACAGGAAGAGGAGAGACCTTTTATTTTGTCATTACAATAGAAAAGGGGGTTCTTTATGAAACTTTTGGCTTGAGTACTTTTAGAGAGTTAGAACTCACCTCCGAACAAACGTGAGTGTGAGCTTGAATATTTTCAGTCAGCCTTAAGATACACTACAGTGTATGAATCATTGAATTTGAAGTGTTAATGAACTTTAAAACTTTCTAGGAAATGGTAGTAATGTATCAATGTGAATTTTCTGATTTTGGTAACTAGATTGGCGTTACGTAGGAAAATGTCCTCGTATGTAGAAAATATACATTAAAGCATTCCAGGATGATGTATATGAGGTCAGTAACTTACTCTCAAGTGGTTCTTGAAAAAAGCTCCTTACAGTGCACTTGGTGACTTTTGAAGTTTGAGATGGTTTCAAAAAAGTTATTTTGAAATGCTGAAGAAGATTGGGTTGCATTCTGTAATTACACAAAAGTGAAGTTGACTGGTTGTGTGAGTGCCAAACTGACTTAGCTATTGGCTATTCTTTACTTGAGAAGTAATGGAGGATTTTATTAAATTATTATTACTTAAGACAAAATTTTATCTTTGGTTTTAGAAAACATTATACCTGGTGATCTCAGGATGTTTTGATTGAATATATTGTAATTCCTCTATTTCTGGTTGAGAAAAATATTTACCCATGGAATTTAGGGTAATTTTATTATTTAGAAGATGGTCTTGAAAATGTCAGTCATTCTGATAAGTGTAATAATATATTTAAATTGGTCTTTAGTGATGAATCCAGATGACACATTTGAAGTACTAATTGATCAAGTAGTTGTAAACCAAGGAAGCCTCCTAGAAGATGTGGTTCCTCCTATCAATCCTCCCAAAGAAATTGAAGACCCCAGTGATAAAAAGCCTGATGAATGGGATGAAAGAGCAAAAATCCCTGATCCTTCTGCTGTCAAACCAGAAGACTGGTAAGCGAAGAATTCAGTAGCAAAGCATTAGCTGGTGTAATTCAGTAATGAGATACTGCATATAAGCGAAGTTTACAACCAGTGAAGCATACTCTTTTAAACATCAAAATTATATATTTTGACTATTTGGGGTGAAGTATTTTTCTACGATCGATTTTGTTGGGGCATCTGGGTGGCTAAGTTGGTTAAACATCTGCCCGACTCTAGATTTCGGCTCAGGTCATGATCTCAGGGTTGAGATCAATCTCAGGGTCGTTGGGCTCTGCACTGGGCATGGAGCCTGCTAAAGACTCTCTCTCTCCCTCTACCCTTATACACCAGCCCCCCCAAAAAAACAAAATAGCTTTTGTATATCCTTACCTTTTAATGATCTTAATTTTCATTTTAATTAATATTTTAATTTTGTTGTCTTTTTCAATATTTTTTATGTTTCTAATGCTGAGGATAGGGAGGATTCCGTGAATCTACAATACCAACACTTTAATTTTAATTCCTAGTTTGATCTTTATCATGTATTCTGTATGAAATATATAGTCTTTTCAGTTAATGATTACTGGCCTTAAAATAGCCATATGTTCAAGATCGTGTACAACTATATAGGACTCACTCATACTAGATTGTGTAGCTGAGTATTTGTGTTGTTTTCATTCTACAGGAATAGGAGTTTTTTTTTTTTCCTTAAATGTACTCAGTTCCTGAGTTCCCATAGCTTTGAGCTCAGATGGCAAGAGATACCATTTTTGTTCACCCTGGCTCATCCTAACTCACTCAGTTCCTAGGGGTCGGGAAACTGGGAGTGGCTAGCTGACTGGTTCTGGCTCAGGCTCTCTCCTGAGGTTGGACTCAGGCATTCATCTGAAGGTTTGACTCTAGCTGCTGGAGGATCCGCTTCACTTTTTAGCTGGCTTATGTGGCTGTTGTCACGAAGTTTCAGTGCCTCGCCAGGTGGCCTCTCCTTCTGGTTCCCCCGAAGGGAGAGAGAAAGTGCAACCACAGAAATTATAATGTCTTTTATAACCTATCTCTGAAGTGACCTGTCCTCACTTGAGCACCTCAGCTGATTCTGTTTGTCACATTTCGGACTAACCTGCCTGGTACATTTGGGAGGGGACTACACAAAGGTATAGATAGTAAGTATGATCTTATTTTTTATTATTTTAGAGGGGAAAGGGGCAGAGGGAGAGGGGGAAAGAGAATCTTAAGCAGGATCCACGCTCCATCTCACAAGCCTGAAGTCATGACCTGAGCCAGAATCAAGAGTTGGACATTTAACTGAGCCACCCAGGTGCCCCACTCACTGTGATTTTAAAAAGTTCTGTTCTTAGTTTAATGAGTTTTGTGTTTTTTTTCCATAATTGGGTGTTGGATTTATAAAGTGCTTTTGTATAGCTGTTGAGATGACCATGTGGGTTTTCTCTTTTATTTTTTTAGTATAGTGTATTATGGTGATTGATTTTCAATATTAGGCTAACGTTGCAGCAGTCCTCGTTGTCAGCAAATATTGACCTTTTTATATTTCCTGGATTCTAATTGCATGTCAGATTTATCAAAATATAATTTTCATGTAGGTTAATTCATTTATTTTAGATATACAGTTCCATGTGTATTGACAGACATGGACAGTGATGTAACTACTACCACAATTGTGATATGGAATATTTCCATCACCCCCAAAAGGTCCCTTGTATTTGTAATCAGTTCCTTCCACCCTTATCTCCTGTAACCAATGATCTGATTTCTGTCTTTTAGAGCTTTGCCTTTTCCAGAATATCCTATAAAATGGAATCATATGGTATATAGCTTTTGTTTCTGGTTTCTTTCACTTAGAATAATACTTTTTGAAATTCATCCATAGTTTTGCTTATATCAGTAGTTAGTTTTGTTTTAGGGATTTGTAGAGATTGCAGAGATTTATTTGTAGAGATTTATTTTATTTGTTCAGTCACACATTGATGGAAATTTTGGTTGTTTCCAGTTTGGGGCAATTATGAATAAAGCTGTTATAAATGTGGACAGGGCTTTGTGTGAACATAATTTTTCCTTTTTCTTGGGTAAATACCTAGGAGCTGAGACTGTAGTCCTCTAAAAGCTTAACTAGGAATGGAACCACTTTCAGTCCACTCAAGCAGGTTTTGGCAAGGTTCTGTTTCTCAAGGGACTGAATTGTCATTGTTGGACTGAGAGCCTCAATTCCTTGCTGGATGTTAGCCAGAGTCCTCCCTTGGTTCCTTGCCAATCTAGGTCTCTCCATAGAGTAGCTCACAATATGATAGGCTCCCTTCAAGGAAGCAAAACCGAGTGAAGAGAGGGTGCAGAGAAGATGAAAGTCACAATCCATACTGGGTTAACAGTGTCCTCCAAAAATCCGTATCTACCCAGAACTTATGATTATGACTTTATTTGGAATTAGGGTCTTTGCAGATGTAATCAAGTTAAGATGAGGTCATACTGAATTAGGATGGGCCCTAAATCCAATATGGTTGGTGTTGTTAGAAGAAGAGGGAAATTTGGACAGGTACACACAGGGAGACCACCGTGTGACAACTAAGGCAGAAATTAAAGTGATGCATCAACAAGCCAGGGAATGCCAAGTGTTGCCAGCAGACACTAGGAGCTAAGGAGGAGCAAAGAAGGTTCCTCCCTGAGAGCCTTCAGGGAGAACATGGTCCTATCAAAAATCTGGATTTTGGACTTCTAGTCTCCAGAGTTCTCAGATAATAAACCTCTGTCATTTTCAGGCTGCAGTTTGTAGTACTTTGTTACAGCAGCCTCAGGACACTAATATTTGGTCTTTTATTACTTAATCTTGGAGGTAACATCCCATCGGTAATTTCTGTTCATCAGTAGCGAGTTCTTAGATCCAACCCACACTCCAGGAGAGGAACACACATGGGCATGAGGACTGGGAGGCAGGGATCGTTGGAAACTATTCCAGAAGCCCCCTGCCTCAGTCCTGGCCCATACCCATTCCTGATTGCAGCCTGTCCAAGAGCCTGAGCAGAGGACCCAGTAAGGGAGGTACCCAGAATCAGACACTTCAGTAATAAACATTATTTTTAAGCCCCTAAATTTTGGGGTTATATAGCAATAGGCAATTGGTGCAGGTATGTCCTCTCACTCTGAGGATTGTTCTAATTTTCTTAATAGAGAACAAAGTTTTAAATTTTTATGAAGTTCACTTTGTCAAGATTTGTCTTTGGTGATTCATGACTTTAGTGTCTTACCTAGGAAATCTTTGCCCAAATGAGTGTTACAGAGATTCGTGCTTTTTTTTCTAGACAAATAATTTGGAGTAAAACTCTGTTCTAGGTTAATTGTATGTAGTGTGAGATCTAAATCAAGATCAATTTTTTAAAAAATATGGATGTCTAATTGTTTCAACACCTCTTGTCATCATTAATATCTGTAATGATCTATACTGATGACTCCTCTTTCATTTCTAGTATGGTAATTTGTGTTTTTTTCTTGATGTGTCTAACTAGAGATTTATCAATTTTATTCATTTTTTGAAGAATTGGCTTTTGTCTTAGTTTTTCCCCTCTATTGACTTTTTAAATACTTGTTTTTTTCTTCTTACTTTGAAGCAAATAACTGCTTCTTTTTTTTTTTAGCCTTATTAAATTAGAAAATCTCTTTCAGTAGAAGTAGCTATAAACTTTCTCTAAACACTGCTTTAACTATGTTTCACAAATGTATGTCACCTACAAGAACATTCAGGTCATACTGTTTTCTAATTTCACTAGTGATTTTTTTTCTTTGATTCATGTGTTTTTAAATGTGTTGCTTTGGTGGCAATTATTTATGGATTCCCCAGAAGTTTAATTACTTTGATTTTCATTTTGACTCCCAATTTTTAATTCTATTGTCAGAAAGTTTACAAATGTCAACTATGTCATGTGGTTGATATATTTATAGGTTTTCAGTCTGTTCCCTTACTGAGAGAAGAATATTAAAATCTTTAACTATGATGGTAGATTTGTCTATATCTTTTGAATTCTGTTAGTTTTTGCTTCATGTATTTTGAAGGTCTGTTACTCCATCTTTTTGCAGTATTTCATGTGAGGAACTAAACACTTTATTATTATAGAATAATATCCTTCTTTATAAACTCTTGTAATATTTTGTCTTGATGTCTGTTTTAGTCTCATACTAAGTCAACAGTCCTGCTTTCTTTTAAATCATGTTTCCATTGAATATTATTTTCCATTGTTTACCTGTAAGCTATATATACCTTTATTTTTAAACTGATTTGCTAGTAGGCAACCTATATGTGGAGCTTGTCTTTTAAGTGGAGTGTTTTAAACCATCTACATTTAATGTAATTATTAATATGGTTGGATATAAATTATGCTTATTTTCTTTTCTTACTACTTGTTTTCTGTTTGTCCCATATATTCTGTGGTCCTTTATAAGGTATTTTTTTCCCTAAATTCTTTTAGATTGAGTTATTTTGTTTTCTTTTATTTTAGTCTCCTATTTTTTCTTTTCTCTTGGCATATTACCTTTTCCTCTGTGGTTTACTGTTTTAGTGTTGCTGTAAGTTTTATGATATTCATCTTTAACTTATTTCAGTCTACTGTCATCATACCACTTTACATCTAAGTTAATCTTATAAGGGCCTTATATTTTCCTCTTTCATGCTGCTATCATACACTTACTTCTATCTATACTATGAAGGCCACATATATTTATTTTGCAGTCAGTGTCTTTTGATCAGACAATTATTAGGGGAAAAGTTCTTTTATTTACCCTCATAGTTATCATTTCTGGTACTCTTCTGTAGATACACATTTTCATCTGTTATTATTTTCCTTCTGCCTAGTAAACTTCCCAACATATTGTGACATATGTCTGCTGTCATTGAATCCTCTCAACTTTTAATTATCTGAAACTTTATTTTACCTTAATTTTGGAAGGCTGTTTTTACTATTGAATTGCAGGTTGATAGTTATTTTATTTTTTAATTTATTCATGAGAGACACAGAGAGAGAGAGGCAGAGACACAGGCAGAGGGAGAAGCAGGCTCCAAGCAGGGAGCTCCATGTGGGACTCCATCCCAGTCTCCAGGATCACACCCTGGGCTGAAGGCGGAGCTAAACCGCTGAGCCACCCAGGCTGCCCCATAGTTATTTTAAAACCATAATTTCTTGCGTTGTCTTGAGGAAGCTTGAATTGTTTCTGATAAGTCAGTTGTTATTCTCATCCTTTTTCTCCTTTACCTAATATGTAATTTTTTCCTGTTTGGTTTTAAGATTTATTATTACTGATTTTCAACAGTTTGGTTTTGTGTATATGTGTTTGCTTTGGTTTACTTTGCTTCTGAGCTTTTTGGCATATAGCTGTATAGTTTGTATCAAATTTGGGTAATATTTGGCCATTATTTCTTTAAATATTTATATGTGTCTCCCCTTTCTTTGGAACATCATGTAAAATGTATGTTTACATTTACATGATGTCACAGGTTACTGAGGATCTATTCATTTTTAAAAAGATTTTATTTGTTGGGGGGGCAGGAGCAGGATGAGGAGGGGCAGAGGGAAAGCAGACTTCCTGCTGAGCAGGGAGCCTGATGAGAGGCTCAAGGCTAAGTCCCAGGACTCTGGGATCATGACCTGAGCCAAAAGCAGACTTTAACTGATTGAGCCACCCACACACCCCTGTTCATTTTTTAAACCAATTTTTTTTCTCTCTGCTTCATTTTGGAAAATGTCTACTCCTATTTCAAATTCTTACTTGTTTGTAAACATTGGGGTTACTACGTACTCAGAAATAAGAGTGTTGCTTCTGGATAACCAAAAGTGTTTACTTGTTAACTCTCTTGTAGATAAAGAGAGATTCTGATTAGTGATAAAAATGTCTTTGCCTTCAAGCAAATAGTATAATAGGGAAACAACCTTTATAAGGTAGGAAGAACAGTATAGTTTTTTAAAAAACTAATAAAAAGTCACTTATTAATGCATAACTTTCATGAATTCACTTTCAGAAAAGGGTAGGACTACAATCCTTCATGTGGATTGTCTTACATTGCTTCATATTTGTTTACCCATAAAAAGTAAGGCTGAGAAAGAAGATTGCCCTTAAATAAGAGAAATGGGTTATGATAACCTTTTTCCAATTGGTGATACCTGTTAGAATTTGTTTTATAAACTGCTAAAAGAAATGTTCCCTTAAAATTTTAAACTCTAATAGTTACTCTGAACCCTGACAGACTTAAGATAACATTGATATCAGGCAAGTACAAGTCTTTAGTTACAGGGAGTTGATTATTTGAGTTTATCTTACTTAGGTTTGTTTGAAAAATCATACTGTAACCTCTTGTTTAAAATTTTTACTTTTCTATAAAGATGAAAATTATCATTAGGAGTTCTATTCAGTACTTAATATGATTATTTTTATATATTTTAGAATTTGTTTTCTAAGTGTTTTTAAATGAAAATACTAAATTACGGGACACCTGGGTGACTCAGTGGTTGAGTGTCTGCCTTTGTCTGAGGTTGTGATCCTGCAGTCCTAGGATCAAGTTCCACATCAGACTCCCCACGAGGAGTCTGCTTCTCCCTATGCCTGTGTCTCTGCTTCTCTCTCTGTGTGTCTCTCATGAATAAATAAATAAAAAAATTTAAAACAAATTATAAAAAATAAAAAGTGACAAGTTAGCAGAAGATTTTGGCGAATGAGAGATGGGGGAAGTAGCAGGCACAAAAGACAGAAGGGTAGGAAATACCGGTTGAATATCTTCTGAATTTTGTAACATATGTATTTTTAAACTTTTTGAATAATTAATACTTGGCACAAAATACTCTATTTCCAGGGATGAAAGTGAACCTGCCCAAATAGAAGATTTAAGTGTTGTTAAACCTGATGGCTGGCTTGATGATGAACCAAAATTTATTCCAGATCCAAATGCTGAAAAACCTGATGACTGGTAAATATTCTTCATCTTCAAATGTCAATTTCTTTCTTGCTTTGTGCTACTAGTTCATGTGACTTACAGGAGAGACTTGAAGCTACTATACTTGAGGTCACTATAAATGCATAGATACACATTTTCGTCTGTAAAGCTTTTATGTTGAATTTTTTCCCCTACTTTCCTAAGGAATGAAGACATGGATGGAGAATGGGAGGCACCTCGTATTTCTAATCCAGCATGTCGAATTGGGTGTGGTGAGTGGTCACCTCCCATGATAGATAATCCCAAATACAAAGGAGTATGGAGACCTCCAATGATAGATAATCCTAACTACCAGGTAATAACCACTTCTTCCAATTCCACAGTCAAGTTTAAAATGCTGTGATATTTCTATTCTGTATCTAGTTGTTATTAATGTCATGTTGGGAGACGCCTGGGTGGCACAGTCGGTTAAGCCTTTGGCTAAGTTGTGATTCCAGGGTCCTGGGATTGGCTCCAGCTTCCTGTTCAGTGGGTTGTCTGCTTTTCCCTATCACTCCGTCAATACCCCGCTTGTCCTCTCTCTTAAATAAATAAATAAATAAATAAATAAATAAATAAATAAATAAATAAAATATTTTTAAAAATAATGTTAACTTTTAGAAATTTGATTTGTAATAGTATGCATTAACTATTTAAGAAGTCAAAGAAAATAGACTCCAACTAATTTATATTTAAAAAGTAAAGTATTCTTGGGGCACCTGGCTGGCTCAGTCCATAGAGTATGTGACTTTTGATTTCTGCCTCATGAGTGCAGGCCCCATGGTGGGCATAGAATTTACTTTTAAAAAATTTTTAAGTATTCTTTATGTGATTTTCTGGGGGAATAATATTAAGAACTAAAGATCAGTGACTTCATACTATATTTTTCCCTGGTAACTGATGATCACTCTTATTCTATTTTAGAATTAGACATAAGAAATGAGTTCTGATCAGAAGACCTCATGTTGTACATTTTAGTAATTAATGCCTGTATTTAATTAATATGCTCCTTACTTTCTGGTGCTGTTAAACTATAGATTTTTTAAAATATGAATTAGATATCTTTTGATTGTACCTAGATTTTTGGGTAGAAATATCCATGTTGTCCATTTAACCCTGTAGTTTTATTTAATTACTCATTGATATTTTCTAATATTTATTATATGGATGCAGTGACATATTCCAATTTGTTTACTGTTTTTTTTTTCATAGCATTTATCACATAATATTTATTTTGGTAACTTCTTTGTTGAATCTCTGCCTCCCTCATTGCTTTAGATTTAATAATAGAGGGTCCATGTCTTTCTTGACTGTGCCATTCTGTCCCTAGCATCTGGCACTGTGCCTGGCACAGAATAGATACATATGATGGCGGAGTGAATGAGTAATCATATTGTTGAATTTTTTTGATTTGGTTAAGTTTAATCATTTAAAATCTAGTGGAACTTTTATGTTGAGGTTTTTTTTTTTTTCTGAGGCTCAACCATGTCTGATCATTGATGCCCATGGTGAGTATATGATAAGAGGAGTGGCTTCACATCTGCCTCCGGCTCAGGTCAGGATCCTGGAGGTCTGCGATAGAGTCTCACATCCACCTGCTTTCCTGCTCAATGAGAAGTCTGCTTCTCCCTCTCCCTCTGCCCCTACCCCTGCTTGTGCTCTCTCTCAAACAAATAATTTTTTTAAAGGTACTTTATAAAAAAATTAAAATAAGTGTCTTCATATTTACCATACCGTGATCTCTCTGATTTGGGCAATTTTAATGACTTCTTGCCTTGGATAACTTCACTAAACGTAAAAAAAACTTATCTAAAAATAGTATCAGTTACTAGTGAAATTTAATTACCCAAGTTTCTGTGTGTTGTGTGTTGGATTTTCACTTTGCCTTTTTTTGCAGTTTCAGGTCAGTTTTATTCATAGGGAACATTGTGTACAGAATGAGAAGAAACAAATATTTATTTCCAATAAGTTGCTAATGAATTCTTGTCAGCTAATGTTTTCTTTTTTCTCCAATTAGTACTGCTGATTTCATTCAACAGTATTTTTTTCTTTTTAGGAGAGAGAGTGTGCATGCTGGGGTGGGGGAGGGGGGAGAGAGGCAGGGGAGGGGCAGAGAGAGAGGGAGAGAGAGAACCCCAAACAGGCTCCACATCCAGCTTGGAGCCTGACATGGGGCTGATCTCACAACCCTGCAACCGTTAGCTGAGCTGAAATCAAGAGTTGGACACTTCACTGACTGGGCCACCCAGGTGTCCCATCAACAGCAATGGCTTCTTGAATAGCATTTATAATGAGATTATTTTATTTGAAAATGTCTTTAAATTATGTTTTCTTCTAGGGAATCTGGAGTCCTCGAAAAATCCCGAATCCAGATTATTTTGAAGATGATCATCCATTTCTTCTGACTTCTTTCCGTGCTCTTGGTTTAGAGCTTTGGTCTATGACCTCTAATATTTACTTTGATAATTTTATTATCTGCTCGGAAAAGGAAACAGCAGATCGCTGGGCTGCAGATGGGTGGGGAGTGAAGATACTGGTAGCAAATGCTAACGAGGTACAGTATTTACCATAGAGTAGTCACAGGACTTGGTCCTGATTATAGGTTATACAAATGACCCTTTAAAGGTAAATGAATATGTAGTCATTACTACATGTACTTAAATAAATTTGTCGGTAAAATATTTAGCCTTATTATGATGCAAGTTCATCATGAACTATATACATATGTGTATGTCTTCATTAAATTATGATAGCATAATGGGATTTAATTGCCTACTTGCTGTTTATAAGGATACTACTTAATATCCTGATCACCTTGTCAATTCAAGGCCGAAGTGTAATAGTAATCTAAATAGTATTCTTTATGAATTTTAACTACTTTTCACTTAGAGGAGTACAGAGAATTTTAAAATTTATTATTATTATGTTCAGTGCTTTTTTACTCAAATCTTAACACTATTTACAAATATTTCAACACAATGCACCTTGGAGAATATATCTTTAAAACCAATTACCATAAGAAAAAAATACCTTACATTTGGTATCTTTGGACAAACGCCATCAATAGAGTAGGTAAAGAGGTTTTCATATGGAAACTTTTTAAATTAAAACATTTAATCATTTTAGATTTTAAGAGAAAAAGTTTCCTCACTGAAGGTTGCGTGTGAAATTTGTTAATGAAAAGGAAAACACCATAATTCCCAGGTTGATCTTATTAATAAGTTCTTTAAAAGTACAGAATGAATTATCAGAGCATTGTATACATCTAAATGAAGGAGTAGTTCTATCCTTAAGCTTACTAAAAAATAAAATTATAATTCTTGCTGGTAGGTTAGTGATTTCTACCTATGTAGTAACTTATCTTCTACTACAAAATCTCAAACAGTGATACATACTAATAGAGTTTAAACTGTACAGTATGTTGGGACGCCTGGGTGGCTCCGCAGTTGGGCTGAGGGCGTGATCCTGAAGTACCAGATGGAGTCCTGGGATTGAGTCCGCATTGCGCTCCCCATGGGGAGCTGCTTCTCCCTCTACCCGTGTCTCTGCCTCTCTCTCTGTTTCTCATGAATAAATAAATAAAATCTTTAAAAAAGAAATAAACTGTACAGAGTATAAGATGGGAAAATATTTTTAGCCTACAAGTTCATCACTCCTTAATAAACACCTGTGTAAACTAAGTTGGCTTTTTTACAGGCTGTATTTCCTAGTGAATGTTTATAAAATCTGAATTTTATTTTTATGCTTATTTCTTCTATAGCCTGGTATATTTAAACAGTTAATGGCAGCTGCTGAAGAGCGCCCATGGCTTTGGCTCATTTATTTTGTGACAGCAGGGCTTCCAATAGCATTAATTGCTTCATTTTGTTGGCCAAGAAAAGTCAAGGTAAAGAAATGGAATTTTCTTCAATATAAAATAAATGTCATAGTGTTTAGGAGTTCTGTTGAGCAAGTGATCCTTTAAAGCAATAAGCTAAATGTCCTCTAGGTTTTTACTGCTGAGTCACTGTATTTGATACCAGTTGTTGAAAAAAAAAACAAAAAAACCAAACCCTTTTAAAAAATAAAGCTTTGCTTTTACTAAAAATAGCTTATGTTAAACTACCACAGAAAAAATATGAAGATTCAGAGTATAAAAAGACTGACATATGCAAGCCACAAACAAAGGGAGCACTAGAGCAAGAAGTGAAGGAAAAGAAAGCTGCCCTGGAGAAACCAGTAGACTTGGAAGAAGAAAAAAAGCAAAGTGATGGTGAAACTGTTGAAAAAGGTAGGATAATGATAGTTATAATGGGGACAAAGGTAGGATAGTGTAATAGTGAGTTATAATGGGGACCCTTGTTCATGAAAAGAGCAGAGTATTTGGTAAACAGTAGCCATTACACTTGCTTATTGTCAAATATATACCATCTGAATCCCCATGAATCCGTGACTTCGGCAAGGAGGCGTGAGTAATGCCCCCCGCCTGGGTGTTGTACCCTGAGCAGCCATCCTGCTTACAGTTCTTGTTTTCTAGGAAGAGTTTTAAGAGCAAGTATGAGTCCCATGTGTTGTAGCTGTTTGCCCGGACTTTTCTTGCCGCCAAGAATGTAGGTGAGATGGGAAGTACAGACAGCACAGCCTCTAGGAGAAGAATAGGTTTAAGGCAGGTTAATTGTGGCCATAAAATCAACACCAAGTCCTTTAGTGACTGTTTATTCATCAGTTTATCTTATCAAATGAATAATTTAATGGCTCAAAAGAACTGCTAATCATATGTCTCCTTCCCACCTTATACTAAACTCCTAAACATGTTAGAACTGAAGAAGTGAGGTTTTTGGTGGGTCTTGCACTCATCTAGGTAGAAGTAAAACTGTTGATGTTTGCCAGGTGTCCCAAGCCAAGCTCCAGATTGAGTCCTTACAACTGAAATTATGTTTTAAGCACTGTTTTTAACTTCATAGTTGATGAAACAGTTGACTTAAAAATCATACTCTGAAAAAAAATCTGGACATATGTTTGTGTCCATATATATGCACATACATACATACATGCTTTTTGCATTACATGTAGACTGAATACTTAATAATTTCTTAAACTTGTCTCTTCCCTCAAACATAATGATTCATTTACAAAATGTTATAAAATAATACTTGCAATTAATTTTTTAGAAATTTCTAGTGATAGAAATTGCTTTTAAATATTGGAATTTAAATAAATCTTCCTTATCCTATATATACTTCTCAGTAGCAAAATTTTAATGCAAGTCTTTGCCTGTAACAAAAATCTGTATTCTAGAAGAGGAAGCTGAACCTGAGGAAAAGAGTGAAGAAGAAATTGAAATCATAGAAGGACAAGAAGAAGGTAATAAATCAAATAAGTCTGGATCAGAGGATGAGGTAAGCAGCTCTTTAACAGAAAATACGCTAGATTTTATGTACAATTATCCATGAAAATTTATTTTTTTTTTCATGAAAAATTATTTTAATCAAAACAGTTTGGTTATGGAGAATTTTTTTCAAGGCCATACAGTGCAAGTATTGGCCATATTTCTCCCAAGTTTTCGTAGGATCCTCCATATTGTTTTTAAAATGCATCCATAAAGAAGGCGAGGGCAGCCCGGGTGGCTCAATGGTTTAGCGCTGCCTTCAGCCCAGGGCCTGATCCTGGAGACCCGGGATCGAGTCCGGCGTCAGGCTCCCTGCATGGAGCCTGCTTCTCCCTCTGCCTGTGTCTCTAGCCTCTCTTTCTCTGTGTCTCATAAATAAATGAAATCTTTAAAAAAAAGAAAAAAGGCAAGAAAATACTGTAATTTTTATCATCTTAATACCTAATGGGAAACAGCATAAAGTAAGCCAGGGGTTTACAAAATACAGAGAGCTGCATCTGTAAAAAATTATGACTGTATCATAAAAATACTCTCTTGAAAATTATAATAAACAGACCACTTGAATATTTAAAAGGTAATTCTGTTTATTATAAGATGATTTTCTCTATACCTATTATAAAAACATTCTCATGGTCTGAATAATTCATTGTCACATTTTGTAATATTTCATTCATTGGGTAGTTGATTACTATCTGCCTGATCTGGTGTTTTTTTTTTTTTTTCTCAAATCTTTAATAAACTAGTTTTCCCATTAACTTAATATGTCTACGCCTTCCTGCATCCTGATATATGATAGAACTTTCCACAGTGCCCGTTTTTTAGTCTGTTATTACAGAATCAGAAACCATCCAGGATGTGTTTCAGACCCAGAGCTTTCTCCTTTTGCACAGGAGAAACCTATCAAAGGCCCGTTCTATCTGCTAACCGTCAGGGGCTACATCACCCCACCGCGGTCACCATCCTCGTCACCCTTCTTACTCAGTGCTAGGTTAGGGTAAGAGCACAGTTTTGCCTGTGCTCCTGTACGTGATGACATAATTTTTTTGTTTTATCTGTTTGAAGAAATCTCTCAAATTTTTATTGTTGTTGTTTGTTTTCTAAAGCTTATTCAGTATATGTACTTGGTTACTGGTCTTAATTGCTTTGTGAGTTTTTAAAGGGGTTTTGGGGGAACATTAGTCTGAATGTCCATAGTAGAGGAAGCTGAGTGAAGATGATTTCCAGGACAGAGTTGTTTTTTTTTTTTTTTTTTTTTTTTTATGACAGTCACAGAGAGAGAGAGAGAGAGAGGCAGAGACATAGGCAGAGGGAGAAGCAGGCTCCATGCACCGGGAGCCTGACGTGGGATTTGATCCCGGGTCTCCAGGATCGCGCCCTGGGCCAAAGGCAGGCGCCAAACCGCTGCGCCACCCAGGGATCCCTGGGACAGAGTTTTTAAACAGTCATTGTTTCACCTGTCACTCTTAACAATAATACTTGCAGTTTTGATACTGATTGATATTGATTGCAATTTTGAAAACTTGCAGTATTCATTTGAATATGTAGCTATATTTTGCTTCACAAAATATTTTGTGTACCTTTAAAAACATCTTAATTCTTTGTCTTTTAATCTTCTTATATGTTAGGGAGTTAAATAAGCCAACTTTTGTATAGTATGACCTTGAAAAATAATAAAAACTATCTGTAAAATACCATACAATACCTTCATTATTTCATTTTGTTACACAAGTTTAACTTATGTACGAGTGCTTATTGGATAAGGAAAGAAAAAACCCAAACTAAAAACGTGATGTTTCCTTTCCCCTCTCCTAATTTTTTCAAAGTACCATGTGCCAGAAGTTCTGAAAAAGTCTCTGCAAATCTAGCTCAGCAGTTCATTACTTATAGAACTATCACGATGAAGTTAGTGTTTAAGATCCCACAGTGAAAAGATCATCTAGCCCTGAATTAACCAGATTAAATTCTAAATGATAAAATCATGAATTCAGTTGTTAGTAGTATTCCCTGTCAGGGACATATTTGATAAGCAGAGTTATTCTGAAAATGTAATCATGCCAAAAGGTGAGCAAAATAAAACACACTAATTTATGTATAACACTTTTGATCAGCTTCATGCATTAAAGACCACATGTATGGTAGCATTTGTTAGAACTTGTATTTTAGAGGATAAGAAATCTGTTATTTACTATTTATCCATTGTATGAAAACAAGTATTTGCACAATTCTTTCTTCTAGATGAAGGAAGCGGATGAGAGCACAGGATCTGGAGATGGGCCAGTGAAGTCAGTGCGCAAAAGAAGAGTACGAAAGGAATAAACTATATTCAAGTATTTTTAATTCCTGAGCGAGATATTTGGCATTCTAAAATCAGTGTGCCAGAGCTGAACTTGAGTCAGTCTGCACATGTTTCTAATATCTAGCAATGTTATTCTTTCAGACACTTATTTTAGTCTTTCTTTTCAGGAAAAAAAAAACTTTCAAGTTACCTGGTCTTTGGATTTAGAGTAAAAAAGAGGGGCATGTTACGTATCAGATTTAAGAGACTAATACCATTAGAAGTTACCAAGTTTTAATAGTTGGAGAAAGTTTTGGTTTGTACAGAGAAAAATAATATGCAGCAGCTTTGCTGCTGTTGGAAAATCAGTTATTGGAATTTCCCCTTAAACAGCTATACAACAATATTACTGGTAGTTCTATAATAAAAATGAGAGTGTGTTCTGTTGTACAGAGCTAACTGCAATAAAGTTTCTGTATGGTTGTTTGATTCTATCAACAATTGAAAGAGTTGTATGTGTCCCCATTTGCTTAGTTGTGTCAAATTATAGTTATGACCTATTGTTCACTTAAATTATAGATTTCTTTAAAGAGGTGCTTTGTTGACAAGTCAGCAAAACAGAAATGTCTACGTGTCATTCATAGAATCACTGGTTAATAGTGCAGCATATTTTACATTTTAATTCAAAGATAATAGGTTCATCACAATATAATGGTGTACAGATACTTTTTAAGCTTTTATAATTGCTTTATGCCAGAAAGGCTTACCCTACACTCAGAAGATTGCTTATGCATACGTTGTTCCTGAAAGTAAAATTTAGATATTTTTTCTTCTTTAAGTTATACCCTCTTAATAGGTAAAGTATCGAGGGGGAAGCTTTAAATTATTTTCTCTTTCCTGGTCATTAAGAGATTCTAATAGCTAAGCCATCAATCATCATGCTTTGTATTTTTCATCTTGCTTTTTCCCTGACAAATTCAAATCTATTCTTAGCTTCAAAGCTGCCTCTCAGGTAGATAGTAGATATTTCTCCTCTTTTTTAAAGTAGTTACCAGAAATCACAGAACTACATTATAATGGAGTTGTGTCATTCCATTTAAAATATTTTAAGAACTTTTTATATTTGGGTAACAGGCTAGACCCTTTGGAAGGGGATCTGAATCTTTGAGACCATGGAACTACTTTGATACTATCTAGGGAACTTTACACCAACTACTGGGTAATATTTTGGATTTCTTTGTGTGCATATACCCTCCATCCTTGGGCAGGCTCCAGCTCCGTTCCCATACAGCCTGCTGCCTAGCAGTACAGTTAGAGCCTATGTATAAGGAAAATGAGTCTCGCTCTTCTCTTTTTACTTAAGTTAAACCAAACCGCCAGTAATACTATTCTCTCCTTATTTCAGAGAGTGAATTGAAAATAAGTGCTTTATTCTCATTGTTGTGTACCGACTTTCATAAATTGGTGGTGGAAAATCTTAATAGTTAGCCATATTTTATGTTTATTTAATACTAACTGAACTTTACACATCTTGCAAAGGCTCCCTTTCTTGCTTTGTATTTGGAACATCCAAATGAGCTAGGCATATTGAGTGATTCTAGAGGAGACTGTTTCTGAAGGTAAACTACTTCAAGAGATAAATCCTTAATTTTATGGAAACCTTTTTGCTTGACAAGTGTCTTGTATGTGAACATTTTTTTCCTATAGATTTATTAAAGGTTTTTTTCTTTCTTGGTTGCAGATTCATTTTACTTTTAGTGTTTGGTTAAACTCCATGAGCCTGCAGTGGTAAAATCTGAGCAACCTGTTTTGCCAGCGCACTGCTACTTCCTGTGGATGGAGCCTCTGTGGATGTATCACGGCTGATAGGTTTAACCAAAACGTAAACTTTTATTTATATAAGTACATATGCTAGATCCATGTAGTAGACAAAGCACAGTCTTCTTAATAACAAGATGGCTTTTTCCTTTTACCACCCTATTCTGTTTAAAATGACTTAATTTTTATCCTTTTCTCTAATAAAGGAGAAATATAAATGTATTTTGCTTTTCTTTATTTTAGTTGGCCTTTTTAGGGGCTTTTTAACTTGACCAGGCTAATGTAGCTTCCGTTTTCTTCAATATCTTTTTAAGATAGCCTTGCTTCCATTCCTCGTTTCTCTAGGAATACCCATATTACTAGAATTAGTAGCCTTTTTGAAGTGTCAGGCCATGTTTTTGAGATACAGGATGGAACTGCTTAGACCTCATAATTAACCACTAGCAGTGAGTTTATTGTATCTTAGAAATTTAGAACATTAATCCAAAAAATAGTTTTGTATTCGACAAAACCTATTCAGAATAGTTAAGACATAAATATATTACACTTTAGGCGTGTACAGTTTTTCATTCTCTTTGATCATGACTACATATTGACGTGGCAGGAATTAGGGATGCATATCACATAGCTACTATCCGGTAACTACTTCAGTCTCTGATGTAAATGAGTGATAACATTTCTACTTAAGTTTTAACAATCTCATCCTAAGTTTTAGCTCTCATGCATTCCCATATATGATGTCCGTGAAGAGTTTTGGAAATAAAATCTTTAATCTGGCATGTCAGAGGACGTAGGCTGATGAGAGGAAATGTATCTTAGAGTGCAGTTGGAGTTTTTCTCTGGAAATCCAAATGCATGCAAGAGTAATGGTAGTTTTAGAGAAGGTGGGCAAACGGATTATTGGATCTTTTAACCCCTAGCGTAGTATTTTACCACATAGTTGGATTTTGTTAATGAACACAATTTTACATTCTTTGTAAAATTTGGGAATATTCTCAAGTTTTAATAACGTAAACACTTGGTAAGCCATCTATAAATAATATATAAAACCTAAAACGAGGTAAATACATTATACCAGTGTTTCTACTGCATTACTTTACTTTTGTCCTCACTCCTCACATCCATCTCCATTATAAGGGAAATTAGATCCATCTCCATTATAAGGGAAATTAGATCCTAAGGCCAACAACATAAGTTCTTGTTATGGTAAATTTGTGTTTCAACACCTTGAAATCTCTGATTTAAGAGAAATAAACTGTAGTTGTTTTGCAGACAGAGTAGCTAAGAGGCTGTAAAGTCATTCTTTCTACCAATTCTTAAATTTGAATGTAATCACATTTTCTGTTCTTTCGTGATTTACAAATGGTCTTAACTGAAGTCATCTCTTGGTCTTAGCTGGTAATTGATTATTTCAGTGCTGGAGAAGTGTCTACGGACAACCACTAGAGGGTGTTAACTCCAGACAGGGAGAAACTTCCTGGGCAAAGTGAAGAAAGATTTTACTTTCTTCAGAATTAAGATGGTTTTGTTGACCACAAAGTTAGTTTTGAATTCTGTTTTCTATTCTATCGTCTCGTTTTTCTTTTGGAAAAAGGGCAAGATCAAAGGGAAGAGTGACGGACAGGAATAGAAATGTGACATTATCAACTGGTAGGGGTTACATGCTTAGATGATTTTGGTTATTTTTCTGCACAAATTTTTGTTGCAAAAATCAAAAAGTCTGTGAAAAGTTGCAGGGTTTTCATGTTTGACACCAAAATTCATTTGGCAGCCAAACCTGACCTCTCTGCCGGGCCTTTATCGTACCTAGTATTAAATTCATATATTTGCTACGGAAATGTTAATGTATTTGATTATAGGTGCTTCTCCAAATCTTGTTCGTAATACTTTGTGTAATCTGAAAAATTCTAAATTTTGAAACATCTGGTCCCAAGAACTCCAGATGAGGGATTATGATCTATAGTTAACTTGCTATAAATAAAGTCCAAAGGGTACATAAAGAGGACAAATTCTGGATGGAATGCTATTGAGGGGAGTCCTACTGGGGAAGAGGTGGTTTAGGAGAGAAGTGTGCTGGTTTTCCTGCCAGTCATCATTCCACCAGCATTTAGTGCTACAAGTATTAAAGAAAAAATTGATCCTGACCCTTGTTAAACAGTGAGGAAGACTTATTCTACTACAGGAGGTGCCCAAGACCGTTGCAAGAGGGCAGAGGTACTTGGATCAACTCCAAAGACAGCAAAGACAACTGGGGATTTAAAGTCAGTTAGCAAAATCCAGGGAGAGGAAAATTACTAAGAGGAGGAGACATCAAGGGTAAAGGGATGCTTGCTAAACTGTTTTCACCCTGGCAAACCAGGGTGATCAGATGCTGAGAGTGAGGGGCGGGGGTGGGGGTTATTTCTAAAGTGACTTAGCAGCGTTCTTTCGAAAACTGGCATAGGCCAGAGAGAGGGCCTATGATGAGGTCCAGGCTAAAAGGCTCAGAAGAGCCTGGTTGAAGTTTGGTCTCGGAGAGAGTCTATGTCAGATGCAGTCCCTGTGCATACAGCTTACCCTCTATATTTCTTTTTTTCTTGCCCCTTCTTTTTGGTAAGATTTTATTCATTCATTCATGAGAGGCGGAGACACAGGCAGAGGGCAAAGCAGGCTGCCTGCGGGGAGCCCCACGTGGGACTCGATCCCGGGACCCGGGGTCAGTCCCTGAACCTAAGGCAGACACTCAACTGCTGAGCCACCGAGGCACCCCACTGTCTATATTCCTAATACAGAAATTGATAGCCTGAAGTGAGATGAAGGAAAACAAAATGTATATATAGCACGGGTTTACCATTCACATGACAAGCAGGTGGGACTTGTATTTCAGGTCACATTTTGTCACCCACTGAGTTGATAGCTCTATGGGTAGCAGTTGGAAAAGTCAGAATGAAATGAATTGCCTGGTCCTTGATGTTTTTAGCAAGACATAACATGAAAGAAGTGGGCAGTCTCCCAAGCAGAGAGGAATAGAGAAACATCAGCTATTAGGAACTCCAAAGGATGAGAAGAGCCAAGTGCTTTTGTACCCTGAATAATAATAATAAAAAAAGTCTGATTGTCTTCTTTTTGAAGTGTGGGAGGCTGAGAGGGAAGCCCAGAAAGTCCTCTTTGCCCCTCATTAAGCCAAAGGGATCCACCCCCTGCAGTGATGAGCTGGGTGTAGCGTTCCCAGTGCAGTCTTCCTTTCAGTTGGTCTCAAGGTAGCCTCCACTGAAGAGAGGCAGGGTTCTGGGACAAGGAAAGCACACTTGGAGAATTTGGTCTAGAAAAGTGCTCTGCTCGATTGTGATTCCTAACAAGTGGAACTAGAAACATAGAGAACTTTTGAGGGAATTTTACTGCTCAAGAAATGTGAGCTTGGCCCTAAAACAATGGGCACCAAGCTCATGCCAGCAATAAGTGCACTGTTTCCACAACTCCCATACAAGGCACACTCCCAGCCCCTACTTCAGACAGAGCCGTGGAGAGAAGTGGTAAGAGTAACTTTGCAGAGTGGAAGCCACTGAGGGTAACAAGGGAGTCCCTTGCCAGGGAGCAGAATCAGGGTCTGATCAAGGTACTTGTTGCTTCACCTTCGGGGACAGACTCTACTCAGGGTTTCCCAGCAATATCCTACAGTTGATTTGAATCCTTGAATCAATACATGTTTCCCTTTATTCCATTTTCCAAGTTAAGAGTTTTTATTTGGGGTTCCTGTCCTCACCACCTCATTATAAATGGGCAGAGGAGAGGGTGAGACCAAATAACTTGCACATCAGTTTAGAAGTTGTCAGACTATTAGAAGCCACATCTATAACTGATGGACCTTGTCGGAGATCCTGGATTTTGAGTTGAATCACTAACTGGTTAAGAAGGGGTTGAGTATGTTGTGTGTGGGGGAAGGTTGTGCACAGAAGCTCATTAGCTCATTTGGCTTCCAGCCAAAGACTCTAGATGTGACTAAGTCTCTGTACCATTGGAATGTAAGAAGAACCTATGTACCATTTCCGGGGGGCCTGACCCTTACAACTTTGTATGTGTCCCATGCAGTTTCTCTGAAAATGAGAGATCAGAGTGCTTTGGAGGCCATGGTTGAAGATGGCAGGGCTATCCTCAGCTCATGTCCCTGAATCATTATGGGGAATAAAGCCTGCTAGTTTGCAATGCTTAACCTCAGACCCGTTAGTTCGGAGAGAAACTTATTATTAGTGTATCTCTTGTTACAGGAGCTTAGCCTAATCTAAAAATTACAACCACCTTTCCCCTGGCAATCTTGGATATTTTTCTGAATTTTTATTTTAAAATTTATGTAAAATACCCCATAACATTTGTTTAATAAGAATATTTCCCTACACATACAGTAACTGGTATTTAAATAAGATATGCTACTTCCCCTGTGGCTTTGAACCACCCCAGATACACCACTACACCATTATACATGCCGCAGTTACTGTATTAACACACACACAATCTCTGAAACAGCTTTTTATTAAACAGCAAAGCAAAATTGCAACACAATTTTAAATGTTTGTAAATTAGGTCACAAAGGGATGCAAAATATTTGCAGTATAACTATTATATTCCTACAGCTAAAGTCATTCATTGAATCTTACACCAATACAAACATATTATTCCATGATTAAAAGTAGCCCAAATCTAACAACCAAAACTATATTAGTGGACGTCTTTACCTAGTTAATATTTTAACATTATTTCCGATACTAATTTCTTACCAAATGGAATCTACAAACTAAATTCTTACAAACTGTCAAAGGGTGACTAAAACTCTGCAAACCAAGCAGTTAGGTTTACAGAAAATTCTGGGATAAGTAGTGAGATTAAAATACTGAGAAAATATCAATTAGTATACATGTAAAACTCCATTTTATTATTCATGATTCTGATACCAAAACACTCTTCTAAAGGGATTTTGCAAAAGTTGATCTGCTGGGTGCTACAAATAAATGTTAAGACTAAACTCTGTAACTGTTCTCTTCTACATGTGGTTGACATAAGGTTATTCACATTTAATCTACCTTCGTGTGTGTGTGTGTGTGTGTGTGTGTGTGTGTGTGTGTATCACCCAAAATATCTAGTCTGTGCCAGAGATCACACAAATCTGGAGTAAAAACATTTGGAGTTGGTTACTACTGTTTGCCAAGTATCTTCCCATCCTATTAATGTTTTTCTCAAAATACTCTATTCCAAACGTATAACCAGAGCTCATTTTTTCAGATACCAAGTGGGGTTATTTTGTGCAAAAGTTAAGTTTTTAACCAAACCTTCCCAATTTGATAATTCAGTTGCAAAGAAAAGTCTTCATACTTATAGCCTCTGTTTTCAACTGATGAAAGAAAAATCAACAATCCTATCTATTACTATGACAAACCCTAACTGAGAAAGTATCTTATTTTAGTTAAGTTTCAACAATTCAAGCTCAGGTTACTCTCACAGATGATTAACTATTACCTTTACAAATGTGAAACCAATTTTTTCCTTAGAGGAAGGGAAATGAGAAGGAAGAAGCAAATGGAGAAGAGGCACAACATGGTGGGCAGGGTACATAAAGCTGTGCGTTCAGTACATGATTTTGGTCACTTTTCACAACACGGTGGTTCTTGTATCTCTTATGCTTATAATAAAAGATAGTGCTAAACCTATAAATCAAATTTGATAAAACATTCATTTTCAAGTTTCATAAATATATGCATTTCTAATTATAAAGTCTCTACAATACATTTGCACATTTTCATAGACTAACATATTATACACAAACTCATGGAAGTCTTCTGTTATGCTCTTAATTTTGCCTATATCTGACATCTTCATAAATATTCAATTAAGCCACAAACAAAAGTACTATAACTTTTTAAATCCAAGTTTTAAAGAAAAAAAGATCAGCAGCAATTCCATGAAATAGAAGGGATGTCAATCCCTTACTTTCTTTTGCTTTTTGTGTCAGTTGTTTGAAAAACACTAGAAGCGGACATGAGGTTTTCTATATATTGTCCAAGAACTTGGTTTTCTGATTTTAGCTTCAGATTTTCTTCCTTAACCGCATCTACTCTTGCGGAGAGGTCTGTATTTAAAAACAAAAAAAGCCCATTATCAATAAAATGATGGCAATGACTTCATATTATAAAATAAAGATTCATTCTTAAAAGAAAAAAATCTTTAAATTTTGTTTTTAAATTCATGCAACTTTAGAAATTAAGGCAAACAAAGTAAACAGTGCAAATCAATGACTAAAATTCTTAAAAAGAGATTTCACATTAGGCTAAATGTTATTCTTGGTAAATAGCATCTATGTTGAGTAATTTCTTAAAATTGTGATTTCTATACAGACTTGGTTTTTAAAATGTGAATTTTGATTCACATCTTATCAACATAGAAAAAAACTGCATCTTTGTTAGAAATGCTTTAGAAAATGTGGTAGGCAAACATACAACTCGAATTATACACTGGATATAGAAAGTTTCCAAGCAATTGAACATTTTGTATTTTTACATTAGCAAGAAATTCAAAAGACACAGCTCTTAATGATCAAGTAAAACATTACCTCCATTCATTCACTGAACAGCTAAGTACTGCGTACCCTCTAGGAGCCAGGCACGGTTCTAGAGGCAATAGTAACAAAAGCCCTTGCCCTCACAGAGCTTACATTCTAATGTACATGTAGGCACGGTGCATCTAGGGGGCACCAACCAAGTAGGGGTCAGGAGAAAAAAAGGATAAAAATCAGAGGAAGCAAAAGGGAAGTTGCTCTATTATACAGTATAGTCAGCAATAGCTATAGCTATTTTGGTAAAGGAACTGACCAGAAATCTAAAGGAAGTGAGGGAATGAGCCACATAGAATGCAAACACCTAAGGGAAAGACATTCAGAGAACAGCAACCACTAAGACCCTGAGTAGAAGCTTGCTGAAAGAATAGTAAGGAGATCCGTGTCTGAGGTAGGATGTATGAGGCAGACAGTGTGACATGACTGACTCTGAAAGACTTCCAGAGAGTAACCTGGCTTTTATTAACTGTGAAATGGGAAGCCAGTGAAATGACATGATCTGCTCACTCTGCTATTAAAGGAAAAAAACCCCACAACCTCTTAATTTTATTAAAATTCCGATGTTTCAGTGGTAGTATTTTGTGCAAGACATTTAGGAAATGAAAAAACTCATATCAATTCACTTTTAATCTCTGAAGCTAACATACTCCTTTAAAGTATAAACTTTAGTATAAGCTTTATTTTTTTTTAAAGATTTTATTTATTCATGAGGGACACAGAGAGAGAGGCAGAGACATAGGCAGAGGGAGAAGCAGGTCCATGCAGGGAGCCCAATATGGGACTCGATCCCAGACCCTGCTATCACACCCTGAACTGAAGGCAGGACGCTCAACCGCTGAGCCACCCAGGCGTGCCAGTATAAGCTTTATTAAAGTGGACTCAGTAATAACACAGTGCAGGGGCTTAAGAGAGACTCTCATGTAATAAATAGCATTACATTAAACCCAGAGGATGCATAAGAACTCTATTTGACTTTCTTATTGAAGCACATCTGTTCTTTACAATCATTAGCCAAAGCTGCAGGCAGGAGGGAAAAGAAACTATTGATATAGACCTGAAGTTTTATACTTTTAAAAACTGGGGGCACACTAACAAAATTTAGCAAAATAAATGCTTACCATTTCAGCTAATTAGATATTCAAGAAAACTACAAAATGGAAACTAACCTTCAAGTGTGTGTTGCAGTTCCAACACTTGGTTAATAAGTCGTGTTTTTTCCTCCAGTTCCACCTGATTTTCAGCATCAACTGCTGTAATACAAAGGTTCAGATTTACTATTAACATTAGGTACCATTTGTGTCATGTAGCACTTAAAGATATGCAAAATATTTTGCATTCATTATCTTACTTGACTTAAGAGCCCAACAAAGGAAAAAGTTAGATGCCCACAAGGCAGATAAGGACACCAAGGTGGAAGATAAGTTGTTTTGCCATTACCAATCCTTTCTAGAACTAGTTAAGATATAAATAAGTATATTAGTCAAATTCAAGCTTTCTAAATATTGCTTCTCTGTTCTTTCCATTGCTTAATTAAGCCAAAAGCATCCGCAAAACCAGGAATACACAAAAAAAGGAAAATAAAGAACATACCATCCATGTCGGCATTCATCATCTCGGGTAACAAGCTTTTGGGCCTTGGATACAAAATCCTTGATGAATGGTCTGCAATAAGACAGAGTTAGAAAGACACATATACAGCAATAAAATATCACTGTACATTTATTAAAAGTTTTAAATGGAAATAATGATCAATGCTAGCAAAGTTATGGAAAAAATAAAATATTAGACACAAATTTTAAATATGTATCTTCTCTGAAAGCAGTATAGTAACAAACTAGATTCATAAAAACATTTAAATATTTTTTACTAAGCAATTTTGCTCTTGGAAATTTAGCCTAAGGAAAATCACAAAGAAGGAAAAAAATTAGATACATAAAATCTTCAACTTTATTTACAACCCACTAAATTGGAAACAACATGGACTGTCCAGAGTCTGGTTAATTACCGTAGTTTCTATTCAAGTGGCTACTAAAAATAATTAGGATGACTATAATAACATGGAAGAATGTTTACAAAATTGTGTATTCACTGAGGTAAATTATGTAAAGTACACATAAATACAAATAAAGAACAACAAAATTAAAACAGCTCTTATGTTAAGGATGATGACAGGGATGAAGACCAGTCTCTTTAAAAATATTTTTCATAAAAAAAAAAATATTTTTCATTATTAAAGTTTTACTTTACATATACTATTTAATACTTTTTAATTGATAAAGTTCAAGAGAAAAATACTAGTTATCTGAAACACTAATATGGGATAAATGAAAAATACCAACTTGTTTCCTAGTTATGGTTACAACAGATTAATTGGGATGTGAATAAGAATATCAATATGAACATTTTATTGTTTCTATAAAAGATTCCAAAATATTGGGGCACCTGGTTGGCTAACTTGGTAAATGTCCAACTCTTGATTTTGGCAGAGGTCATGATCTCAGGGTGGTGAGATCGAGCCTGATGTCAGGCTCCACACTTAGCACAGAGTCTGGTTAAGACTCTCTCTACCTCTCCTTCTCCCTCTCCCCCCTCACCTATAGGTACAATCTCTCAAAAAAAAAAAAAAAAGTTTCCAAAATATTAAAGCATAAAATTCCTGTGAAACACATTCTGCTCTATAGCTAACATTCATTTCATAGTCAGTGTGCTCAACATTTTATTTAAGTAAACCAGACAGATTTGGTAAAGCAATCTAATCTACTCACTGAAGCAATTTAGACCTGTTAATATTGTTACTTTCTACAAATTACTTACGGAGTACCTACTATACCAAGGCGTTCTTACGCTTCTATATGCTAACTGGCGGAACCCAGACATACTGAACAAGGATACCTACATTCTAGAACTCGAATCACAAGAGTTATCAGTGTACTGAATATTCTCTCACAGTTAATAAAACTGACACTTCAGACACTGGCATGAACATGGAGATAAAATGCTTAGTGTACGAATGTACAAACTCTTTGAAATAAGAGATCACTTGTTTGTCTAAAGAAGCAAGACATTAAACATCCTTTACATGGCATTATTAAAGAACTAGCTACAAATGGTATAAAATTGACAATGTTTAATACATCTACTCTGAGTCTTCTAGAATCTATTTATCTAGCACTAGAGCCGCTCTTCCTCACACTGTTTTCACATGGTTTTAATTCTCAGCTTCTTTGTACTTCAGAGAAAGTTTATATGTATATTACATATTGTGTATATATTACATATGTATAATGCAGATGTAATATATATAATGTGTACATATTGTATCACATATATGTGTGAACTTTCTCTGAAGTACAAAAAACCTGAGAAAACCACGTGAAAAAGATGTAATACCGGGCTCCCTGCATGGAGCCTGCTTCTCCCTCTGCCTGTGTCTCTGCCTCTCTCTGTCTCTCATGAATAAATAAATAAAATCTTTAAAAAATATATAACTACATATATATTACATATTGTATGTTATAAACATATATTAATACGTAATATATATTAGTATATCTACAAACCCAAGTAGACTGATTACTAAAGACCTTTTCAAAAATTCTTCATATTATTCAACTTACTATATTTGGAGATCACAGTCAAAAATTATCCCTCTCCATTCAATCAACAACATATCTCTTTATAATTGAAGAGAAAGAGTGTTAGCAGTGAAAACTTTATTTGGCACTTGCCAGAGAAAAGAGCACTTTTCCTTTTTTTTATAATAAATTTATTTTTTATTGGTGTTCAATTTGCCAACATACAGAATAACACCCAGTGCTCATCCCGTCAAGTGCCCCCCTCAGTGCCCGTCACCCAGTCACCCCCACCCCCCGCCCTCCTCCCCTTCCACCACCCCTAGTTCATTTCCCAGAGTTAGGAGTCTTTATGCTCTGTCTCCCTTTCTGATATTTCCCACACATTTCTTCTCCCTTCCCTTATATTCCCTTTCACTATTATTTATATTCCCCAAATGAATGAGAACATATAATGTTTGTCCTTCTCCAATTGACTTACTTCACAAAGCATAATACCCTCCAGTTCCATCCACGTTGAAGCAAATGGTGGGTATTTTATCATTTCTAATGGCTGAGGAATATTCCATTGTATACATAAAGCACTTTTCCTACCAACCACTGACCTGGCTAACACAGGTCTGGGATGGATGACATAGGCAACAGCCAAAAACAAAAGCGATCTTAGGAGGACTCAGCAACAGTAGTCTGCAGCTTGGCTATTTCGCCTGCTAAATAATGTACAAAAAGTGCTTCAAATTTCTAATATTTAGTGCTTTTAAGAATACAAGCTAAAACAAAATTTTCACAACAGCTGAAAAAAGCTATACACAAGCCAAAGCAATCGTACGATCAAAGCAACTGACTTTGAAATCAGGTTTAGTATACGGATGTGGTGTACTCTTTTGCCTATGTTTCAGTCTAACACTGAAACCCAAAAGTCTTCTACAAAAGCAAAGTGTTCCAAATTGATCAGTGTAATAATGAAGCCAGTTTCTGAAATTTGGCCACGTGTAACCCAAACCATAGAAAATCTTTGTATGGTTTATCAATAGTCTGATTTCATCTGAAAAAGTGAAAGAAAAAAAGGCTGAAAAATGGAGAAGGGGCTTATTAGAGGGAAAATGAAGCTTAAAAATATACACACTGAAGACGGGGGGTGGAAACAAGGGCACAAAAGCCTGGCTGGCACAAGAACAGTGCTATAGGATACACAACACAACCCAAGAGAATACTATTCACATCAAAGCCTGTGTAAGATTGCACCCTAAGGATTGTACAGTGCACAATCTGCCCAACACTATGTGGCTACCCTGTGCAAAGGGTATTTCATGACTCTCTAATAAAGCAGACAAGAGCATAGCCAGCTGCTTCTGTACAACAACAAAAAGATGAGTAGCAATTTTCTCTTATTCTGATACGATTAAACAGGCTGGCCTCAAAATGCTATTCTTGTCTATATTCAAGGTCTTCCAGGAAATTTAGACTAATAAACTGATTTATTTATATATAAGATCAGAAGGTTCATTGAGCTCTTTATATCAAAGTATTTTAGCCACAGATTTTATTTTCTTTTAAAATAAGATCAATCCTCAAACCTCACAATGCCTACATTCGTACAGTACTATGTCATAATATGCACTTAATACCAGATGGAGTTTTTCAGGTATAAAACCTTTTTTTCAGTCTATAGTTGCTATTGTATCAATCCAATTTCATGTGAAATTTGCTTTCAAGAGTTCACTTTTTGGGTCCCTGAGTGGCTCAGTCAGTTAAGTGTCCGACTCTTGATCTCAGGGGCTTGACTTGGAGCTCAGCATGGAGCCTACTTAATTAAAATAATGAGCTCATTTTCAATTCCTTCTGTTCCTGGACATAAATGCAAAGCCGATGTGAAAAGAAAATCCAGACCAAAGTCTCTCAAGTGTGAGAACATTGAGTGTGGGATATTAAGGCTGATCTCTTTATCCTAAAGCTGTAAATGGATATGGCCATCGCTCTGTCAATTCTGACCTAAGCCTAGGTAGGATCTCAAACCTTCCTCAAAAATCACAGTAAGTCTTGGGGCCTATCTTCATCTAGCCTTGGTCAGTAGAAGAAAATCTAGAATTATTCTGATAATTTAAGTCCAGAACACAAAAGGTATGGAGAGAACAAGGGTTAGGAAGTGTGAAAAACATCAGGATGGACCCATTTTCCATGCTAACACACCTGTGACCAAAGACTACTGTTTTATCAAAATAAATCTTTACCAGCAGCCCGTATAGCTCACCGGTTTAGCACCGCCTTCAGCCCAGGGCGTGATCCTGGAGACCCGAGATCAAGTCCCATGTCGGGCTCCCTGCATGGAGCCTGCTTCTCCCTCTGCCTGTGTCTCTGCCTCTCTCTCTCTCCTCTGTTTCTCATGAATAAATAAATAAAATCTTTTTAAAAAATAAAATAAACCTTTACCTTCCCTTCTAGTACCCTGAATAGTACCACTGTTAAGAAGCAGGTTCAAAACACAATAATTAAGGACTAAATGTATATTACCTGGATTTAAATCCTAGCTCTGCTGTTTATAAGCTCTGGAACCCTGAGCAAGGTTAACACCTCGGCCTCAGTTTACTCATCTGTAAAATGAGGGTAAGAGTATGTACCTCATAATTTCGTTGCAAGAATTCAATGAGCTGATCTATAGAACGTGCTTGCAATGGTACCTCATGCGTAGAAGGTATTCAATAACGTTAGCTAGTATCTTCTCTACCTTTTGGCTCTAACTCAGGCCACAAAAATCATCTGATCTAGCTGCCCACCTTACAAATAAACAAACTGAGGCCCAAGATCGCAATGGCTTACCCAAAGTCACAGAAGTAGTCACCGGCCAGGCCAGGACTACCCAGGCTAGTTTTCCCACCGCACCACCACACCTAAGATTTTGAGACTGTTTCCTGACATCCATCCAACCTCAACCAACCAACTTTTCTGCATCTAAAACTGATTTTCACGTCACCCACTTACTGGTGAACGAGTAAGGCGACTAAAATAATGTCATTGTTCATTAATATGCTAAATGCTTCACGATACTACTAACTCATCAAATCAGCAGAAGGGCACTGTAATTTATATTTGTGGATACCGCCCCTCAGAGGGGCTATGCACCTGCCTTAGGCTTCACAGCCAATGGTCTCTACCAAGATGCTGCAGGCAGGTCTAACCATGAAGTCTGTGAAGTCCCTGGTTTTTGGTGGTGGTGGTGGTTTTTTTTTTTTTTTTTTTTTCTCCGTTGTATGATGCAAATGCAGCCCTCATCTAAAAATCGCCAAATTATTTTTTCCCGCCATCTTTGACGTTAAATTCCCTTGATGTTTCACTAAGCGACTTGAAAGTGAATTTCGTCCCATTCACAGCTGCAGCAACTTCCGACGTGGGTGTGTCCGTGCAGGCCTGTTCAAGTTCTCAATTACTGTGGTTGCATGAATCCAGTTTCATGGCCTGGGGCCAGTGAGGACTGGAACAGGGGGGAGGCCAGATCCCCAGAGCACGGCGAGGATCGTGGTGGGTTCAACCCCCGAGGACGGGCACAGCCCTGGGCGCTGTGGGGGCCAGGCCCACGCTGCTGGGACCGCGGCGCAGCAGGTCCCTAACATGCTTACGTCATAGGAGTGGAATGGATACATTGTATAACTGAAGTCCAGCCTTTCGGAGACGCAGCCTCTTGTCTCCTTTTCCAACCGTTAACTCCCCAAAACTTGCTGGGCGGGACCCTTGGGGGAAGCCCCGGTGGAACCTAAGCTGGGGGCTCCGTCCAGTCCCCACCCCCGCCCCGGGGCGCCCGCTCCTCCCACCTGCCCGGCTCCCGGCAGAGCAGCCACCGACATCCCGCCCAGACCCCCCTCCGCAGGCCCGGTGCAGCGCGGGAGGAGGCGGGAGAAGGCGCGGAAGGCCCGCCTCGGGGACGCGGGCAGCCCCTCCCCGAAGGCACCCCCGGCCCAGAATGGGAGGATGGGGAGGCGGCTGCGCAGGGGGCTGCAGGGAGGCAGGCCTCAGCATCCCCCATGCCCAGGCCCTCGGCCGCTGCTCCCGGGTCCCCCGTGCGCCGGGCCGCGTCCAGCCCACCCCGCCCTCCACGCCCTCGCGCTTCCACTCGCCCGGGGCCAGGCGCTCACCTGCCGTCGGATGAGCCGCGAGCGGGAGGGAACCTGGAGGACCGCTCAGGCCCGGACGCCTGGACCAACTGGCGCCGGCAGCTCCGCCCCCCTGAGCCTACGGAGCATGCGCCGAGACCGGAGCCCCGCCCCGTCCCTCCCCGTCCCGCCCCGTCGCCCACCAATCCCCACTCGAGAAGGCACGCCTGCGCACTAGCGGCACGACGCCCCAATCGTCCTTTGTCAAAGCCCAAGGATCCGCCTCCCGCCCTAACAAAAGGACGTGGGCGTCCAATCAGGAGGGACGCTGCTGTGGGCGGGGCCGGGGGAGCGGCAGCCAATGACAGTGCAGGAGCGCAGCTGGGCGTGAGAGAGCCGGTCCCGTGGGAGCCGCGAGACGCGGGTTAGAGACCCAGCGCGGAGAGCTCTGGCCGCTGTCCGGAGGGAGGTTGGTAAAACCGAGCGCTGAGGGGGAGGGGACTCATGCGAATTGAAGAAAAGGGCACTTGCGGACACAGTAAAGAGAGCTGGTACAGGACCGTGCTACCTCAATTCTAAAAGCACATTTTTTCCCTATTTTTTAACTTCCCAAATCGCAAAGACCCTAAGTACACCCCCTAGTGCATTGTTGCCCTTCACCTCCTTTCCAAACGATTATTATTAGGTCCATAATGCAGTTGACCATTTTTTAAAAAAGATTTTATTTATTTATTCATGAGACACAGAGAGAGAGAGGCAGAGACACAGGCGGAGGGAGAAGCAGGCTCCCTGCAGGGAGCCCGACGCGGGATTCGATTCCAGGACCCCGGGGTCACGCCCTGGGCTGAAGGCGGTGCTAAACCGCTGAGCCCCCCGGGCCGCCCTAATAATGCTTTAGGATTGAGAAAATATCCTAACAGGACTTCGGTGTGTAGCTCTTTCGCCCACCTTATCTCATTTTGATTCTCACGGCTGCCCACGTAACGGGAACGGAAGCTTAGGAATTATGTCGGGCTCAAGGCCGTAAACGCCGCGTGAGATGCTGCGGCCAGGCTTTGGGATGTCATGCAATCCGGCTTGATGGTGTTCATTGATGCCTAGCACTTGACAGGAAGCAGCCTCCTGCTTGTGTTTTATATTTGTCGAGTGCAGGATAGTAATACTGTATCATTTTGGCTTCAGCACGTTCTCCTGAGTTGTGGACAAGAGCCTGTGTCTCCCTGTTTCTTGATTTTTCACTTCTGGTTCCATTTGGTGACCTACTGCCTTAATCCATAATATATATCCTTAATCCAATATATCCTTAATTCAATATATATATATCCTTAATCCAATGCATATTAATATATATTATATATATTAATATATTATTATATATATTATTAAATATATCTTCAATCCTATGTATATATATATTCCTTCTCTTTTTTTTTAGTTCAACTTTGTTTTACTAAGAATGAGAATGCATCTAGATATTTTTGCTTCACATCTGGTAAAGTACAATTCCACTTAAGCTTATTTTCCTCTTTTTCAACTACTTATTAACAAAGTCAACCATAAAGCAATTCTCGTTAAAAAGAGCTGTAAGTGTGTCAGGGCTTTTCAGAACACAAAGGTTTGTTCCAGAAAACTGGAATATTTATAGTAATGAACCTAACTGCTGATCTCATATAAAAACACAGCAGCAAACCCAAATGATGGAACAGCTGCTGGAGCAGATTCACTAAGTGACGGAGGACAAGTCACTGTGGGGCTTTCTAATGGAGTTGTGGTAGCTGGTTTTTACACTAATGATGTGAATCTGCTCAAACTTTGTTATTCCTTCAAAAGCGTCCACCTGTCACCACTCCGATGTCTGCAAGAATTAGTGTGGAAGAGAATGCTACTGTTACTGAATCTTCCATTCAGTATTTGAGAACTAGACTTTTGGCGGGAACTCTGACACGTAACTTGAGAAACTATACTAGAATGCAATACAGGACCTAAATAAACGGAAAATTAAAAAGAAAGGTCCGGTGTCTATCCAGTAGTGTCAGAAAGGGAAACTAGAGAGAATGGCTGTGAGCTGTTCTCGAAGAATAATAACTGATAGTTTTTCAGGATTGTGGAATATTTGAACGCTCAGATTCAAGATGCACTTATTCTTGAGCAGGTTTAAAGAGTTCCTGATCAAACTGTAGAGTACCAAAGACTAAGAACTATTAAAAGGGACTTCTTTTGTCGTTGTTGCTAGAGAAGGCTTTTTAAAAAGTAGAATAAAATATATATAACGTAAAACATTTACCATCTTAACTATTTTAAAGTGTACGGTTCAATATATTTGCGTTGCCATGCAACCAATCTCCATGACACTTTTCATCTTGCAAAACTGAGACTCTATACCCATTAAAAAACAGCTCCTCATTTATCTCTCTCCCCAGGACCTGGCAACTGCCATTCTTTCTGTTTCTACAGATATGATTACATTAGGTACCATATGTATGTGGAATTTCCTACAGTATTTATCTTTTGGTGACTGACTTCACTTAGTGTGACATCCTGAAGGTAATTCACACTGCAGCATGTGTCTGAATTTCCTTCCTCCCTTTTTTTTAAAAAAAGATTTTATTTATTTATTGATGAGAGAGACAGAGAGAGAGAGAGAGAGAGAGAGGCAGAGACCCAGGCAGAGGGAGAAGCAGGCTCCATGCAGGGAACCCGATGCGAGACCCGATCCCACGACCCCAGGGTCACACCCTGGGCTGAAGGCGGTGCTAAACCGCTGAGCCACCCAGGCTGCCCATTTCCTTCTTTTTTAAGGCTGAATAACATTCCATTGTATGTATATATCACATTCATCTGTCGGTGGACACTTGGGTTGCTTCCGACTTTTAGCTATTGTGAATGCTACTGTGAACATGAGCTGTGCAAATAGCTCTTTGAGACCCTGTCTTCAATTCTTTTGGGTATATATCCAGAAGCAGAATTACTGGATCTTATGGTGACTTCTATTTTAAAAGCAACTTTTTAAAATGTGGTAATGACACAAGAAGAAACAAAAATAATTCAGAGAATACCTGTACCTAGAAGTTGGTATGCAATAAGGGTGTCTGATAAGAAATAAGTGTTGGTCAGCCATCAGAAATGACAAATACCCACCATTTGCTTCAACATGGATGGAACTGCAGGGTATTATGCTGAGTGAAATGAGTCAATCGGAGAAGGACAAACATTATATGTTCTCATTCATTTGGGGAATATAAATAATAGTGAAAGGGAATATAAGGGAAGGGAGAAGAAATGGGTAGGAAATATCAGAAAGGGAGACAGAACATAAAGACTTCTAACTCTGGGAAATGAACTAGGGGTGGTGGAAGGGGAGGAGGGTCGGGGGTGGGGGTGGATGGGTGACGGGCACTGAGGGGGCCACTTGACGGGATGAGCACTGAGTGTTATTCTGTATGTTGGCAAGTTGAACACCAATAAAAATTAATTATTTAAAAAAAAGAAATAAGTGTTGGCGAGATTGTGGGGAAGAACTATTCATGACCATTGAAACTATAAATGGTACAATAACTTTGTTGTTGCTGTGGGAAAGAAACAGAGAGGGAGAGAGAGAATCCCAAGCAGACTCCATGCCTAGTGCTGAGCCCAGCATGGGGCTTGATCCCACAACCTTCAGTACATGACCTGAGTTGAAATCAAGAGTCAGGCCTTAACCAACTGAGCCACCCAGGTGCCCTGGTACAATAACTTTGTTAATTGGCTATAGACAAGACAAATTAGGGGCATCTGGGTGGCTTAGTGGTTGAGCATTCGCCTTTGGCTCAGGTCGTGACCCCGGAGTCCTGGGATCGAGTCCCACATTGGGGTCCCTACAGGGAACCTGCATCTCCCTCTCCCTGTGTGTCTGCCTTTCTTTCTGTGTCTCTCATGAATAAATAAATAAAATCTTAAAAAAAAGAAAAAGACAAATTATGGTGGTTCTAGTTAGACTATCCATATAAAAAATGAAATTGGATTCTGACCCCCACCACAAATAAAACTCAATTCCAAATGAAGTAAATGTGGAACAAAAACCCTCTAAACTTTTAGAAAACAGATGTATTTATGACATAATCATAAGGGAGAAGTTGTTAAACCAGACAAAAGAGTATCATTTGTTATCCAAAAAGATTAAATTGATTGTTTTATAAACAGAAGAGATATAAGTTTTCTTTCTTTTAAATTTTTTTATTTATTTATGATAGTCACAGAGAGAGAGAGAGAGAGAGAGAGAGAGAGAGAGAGAGGCAGAGACATAGGCAGAGGGAGAAGCAGACTCCATGCACCGGGAGCCCGATGTGGGATTCGATCCTGGGTCTCCAGGATCGTGCCCTGGGCCAAAGGCAGGCGCCAAACTGCTGCGCCACCCAGGGATCCCAGATATAAGTTTTCTAAACAGAAGGGAAGACAATTTTAATCAAGTGAAAAACCACAGACTGGGAGAATATAGTTAAGCTCTGAAAATATAAAGAATTCTGACAGTTTAAATAAAACCTTATTCATATAACACAAATAAGCAACTCACAGAAGACGAGTATTGAATAACCAGAAAGGTTTTTTTAAATGTGTACTTCACTAGTAATCAGGGAAATTCATATTAAAACCAGATAATGGCATCAGTTTATTTAAAAAGATTCAAAATCCAAATAGTGCTATAAAGTAGTACTGAAGCAAAAACTGATAACTGAAATAAGAAACCTCAGGGAGCCTGCTTCTCCCTCTGCCTATGTCTCTGCCTCTCTCTGTGTGTCTCTCATGAATAAATAAATAAAATCTTTAAAAAAAAATAAAAGAGACTAGCCCACAGTGCATTTGGAAAGTTCATCACTCCTTTCTCTGTATATTTGTAAAATAAATATACAGAAAATTATTAAGGATACAGACCTCAGGTCCCAAGCTTGGCTTGCACATTAGAATCACCTGGGAATCCTTAAGACTTCTAAATAACAGGCCAAACCCCAAACTCATTAAATCACAATCTCTAGGGGTGGAATACAGGCATTAATATTTTTGGAAGATACAAAGATGATTTCAACAGAGTGCAGGCAAATTTGGGAACTGTTGATATAGAAGATTCTATCAACCAATATGACCTAATTGACATTTATAGAAAATTCCACCCAATACTTAGAACATACCTTTTTTCAAATGTACATGGAATATTCAAGAAAATGGATCATATTCTCTGTCATGAAACAAACCTCAACAAATTTAAAATGGTGAAATCATAGAAAATATTTTCTCTGCCCACAAGGGAATTAAATTAGAAATTAATAACAAAGATATTTGTAAAATATTGGGAAATTAAGTAATTATTTAAATTCTATACAAACTCAAGAAAATAAAATAGGAAAGAACACATTCCAACTCATTTTATAAGAATACTGTTACTTTGATTCCAAAACCAGACAAAGACATTAAAAGATATGAAACTGAACATAGACACAAAAGTCCTTTAGGAAGTCAAATCCAACAATTGCTCCGAGACAAGAGCCTGGCTTCATGAGTTTCATTTTTCTCACAGATTATGGCCTAAAGCTGATTCTAAAATTCATATGGAAAAACAAATGATCCAGAATAACACTTTTGAACAGAACCACAAAGTTAGAGGACTTATACTCCCTTATTTCAAGTCTTATTATAAAGCTAAGGCAATAAAATAAATGGAATATTGTTATAGACACAAAGATAAATGAAACAATAGAATCTGGGAATAAACCCACACCTAATATGGTCAATTGATTTTCACAATGGTACCAAGGTATTTTCATGAGAAAGGATATATTTTTTTTTCAATAAATGGTCCTGGAACAATTGCCTATCAGTATGGAGAAAGACTGAACCTCAACCCCTACCTTATGGCATACCCAAAAATGTTCATTCAAATTGGATCATAAACTGAAACATAAAAGCTAGAATTCTAGAAAATAGCCAAAGGAAAAAAATCTTCATCCCTTTGGTGTTGGCAACATTTTTTGAGAAAGGTCACAAAAAAAAAAAGCCTATAAAAAATAATTAATTGAACTTTATAAAAATTAAAAATTAAAAAACAACAAACACATAGGATCTTTGAAAGGCACCATTGAGAAAATGAAAAGACAATTTATACACTGGGAAAAATAGTCATAATATGTTATCTAAAAAAGGACTTGGATTTAGAATATTTAAGAACTCTTTCAGTAATAAAAAAAGTATTCAAATAAAATAATGGAATGCTAGTTGGCAGTAAAAAGTAACAAACTACCAATATGAATGAATCTAAAGTATATTCTGACTGAAGATAGACAGAAAATGTACAGACTTTATGATTTTATTTATATAAAATTCTAGAGCAGACAAAACTTATCTATTGTGATAGTCGGATCATTGGTTGCTTGGGGTTGAGGACAGAGAGTTGACTACAGAGGGGCGTGAGGGTACTACCTTCTGTTGTAGTGGAAATGTTCTATAATATTTTTATTGGTAAGGTGGTTACACAGTATATACAACTGTCAAAAGTAATTTTCTGTAACTTAAATTGTTTGTATTTGATTCTATATTATTTTTCCTCAGTGAAACTTAATTTTTTTTAATGAGAAGACTACCATGATTTCTTTAGAGTTTGAAGTATGCTAAATATGATACATGAGTTATTTTACTCAGTCCTCAAACAATCCAGTGATGCAGGTATTGTCAATCCCATTTTGCAGATAGGGAAATTACGGCTCAGAGTGTCTTGTCCAATGTCATACAGCTGATGATAGGTTGAATCCAAACCTACGTTTTTTATCTGTAAACTATGTATCATAAAACCTACTTTATTGAATTGTTATTAGGATCACTAGAATTAAGTAAAAATAAAGCACTGCAAAGACTTTCCAAATTGAAGTGATTTTGAAACCATGTTCCAAAGACGGTGTAGGTTAGAACTTGCAGCCTCTACTTAACCAACTCAAATTCCCACAAAACAAAAATATTAACATTCTCCATAGGACTTAAACCAGACCCAGGGTCTCATAATGTAATGATTATGATTGGATCCACAATTATTCAGCTCATGAAGAACCATGAAAATCTCAATTCACATGAGTTTCACAATCAACAGATGCCAATACTAAGATGGCACAAATGTTGGAACTATCCAGAAAAGATTTTAAGCAGCTTTTAAAAGATACTTGAATGAGCAATCATTAAAAATCCTGAAACAGGGATCCCTGGGTGGCGCAGCGGTTTGGTGCCTGCCTTTGGCCCGGGGCGCTATCCTGGAGACCTGGGATCGAATCCCACGTCGGGCTCCCGGTGCATGGAGCCTGCTTCTCCCTCTGCCTATGTCTCTGCCTCTCTCTCTCTCTCTCTGTGACTATCATAAATAAATAAAAAAAAATTTTTAAAAATCCTGAAACAGAAGTTATAATTAAGAGTATAAGCAACATAATAGAAGGTACAAATAAGAACCAGATGGAAACTTTATAACTGAAAAATAAGGTAACTGAACTGTAAAACTGCAAGGATCAGTGGTAGGGTGAAGATGAAAGAGGAGAGAGTTGGTGAACTTGAGGAAACCTCAGTAGAAATTAACAGGGAGAAATGATGGGAACAACCAACCAACCAACCAACGAACCTCAGGAATGAGAGACAACAAAAGAGATGCCTTTTTGTGTCACCGGAGGCCCAAAAGGAAAGGAGAGTATGGCTCTGAAAAATACTTGAAAAAAAATGATTTTCCAAATTTCACAAAAGACAATTTTACAAGGGGAGGGCGTGGTGAGGAAAATGTCTCAAAGACTCTGGGGGGTGGGGTATAATGAAAAAGACTGTTGAGCAACACTGATCTAGAGCACCAACATCACTAACATCACAGAGAGAACCTACTAAACAGCATTTATTTCCTAATGGAAGAAGAATGTACCACCGCCTATGAAATAGTCTTGCCAACTACAAGACAAAACAAAACAAAACAAAAATTGCAACCTGACCTGATCAAGCCCATAAAGTAGCAATTTAACCAGAAATAGAGAGGGCAGAGAGATGTTAAATCTACCACCTGGACAAAGTTAGCAAAATGTGGCTATGGAAAACAAAAACAATAAAAAACAACAACAACAAATTACACTGGAGGAAAAAGAATGGAAAGAAATCTGTAGATAAGACACTTAAAATACATATTTTTAAAAACAGACAAAAAAAACCTGTCGTTTATTTTGGATGCTAAAGCCATTTAAAAGATGCATGAAAAGTACTGCCATTAACTAGAATGTAATTATTTTAGAGTATTCATAACCTTTTTTAAAGATTCTGCAGCCAAACTTATATCTTGTAGGATAATTTAGGCTTTAAAGGAAGGCTTTACACAAACTATTTCAAGAAATGTAACATACCAAAGATAACCATAAAGTTAGAGAGCAACATATCAGAGAATGTTCCAAGTTTGATCGGACAGTGTTGCTGATAATGAAGATCTGCCCTTAAATATAGAAAAAGAAAATCCTTGAAATAACAAAAATGTGACCAAAAAGAACAGTACACCCAAGTGGGTATAAAAAGGGAGTTGAAATTTTAGCAAAATAGGATGTGAACATTCATGAAGTTATACATTTATTTTTATACGGTGTTCCATATTTGCATTATATTCTTCAATTAAAAAACTGTTTAAAAATAGCAATAAAAATTCCCTTCTTCTGAATGAGGCAAACATACACATACAAACAGAAACTACTTAAGTTGCACAGAAATATTTGATTATAAATGAATGTTATCTGGGATATGCATATATTAATATTATAAACCATCTAAATGAAATTAAAATACTCCTCATAGAGAATGGAGAACTCCAAAGTGAACACTATTGTTGCAAGGCAATGTATTATGTGAGGAAGAAATGATAAATAGTAGAGAACTTCAAGATCATTTTGATGTTCCAGACTGACATAGTCTCATCATGAACATGAAACTTCTAACTTGTCTTAAGTAATTAGAGAGTTCTAAACATGCTGTGGGTATTTTAAAGTGAAATATGCTAAATGGAGGCATTTTGATAACTTTCAAGTGTAACCAGGTGTGTTCCCTGATACTTTAAGCTCATTAATTTGCAAAATGTGTTTCATCTCATTCCTAAATAAGAACTCACATTTTCCTTTTTACTTATTTTTTTTCCCTTGAAAGGTTATTGAATTCATTGGAGAATGAATGCTGTCCTAAATTTGGTGAGTAGAGAATACACTGTACTTATTGAAAATTGTTTGCAAAACTAGACTTAATAGTATACCATACTGGGGCACCTAGGTGGCTCATGGATCAGGTCATGATCTCAGGGTCATGGGATCCAGCGCCACATCAGGCTCTGTGTTCAGTGCAGAGTCTGCTTGTCCCTTTGCCTCTGCTCCTCTTCTCTCCCTCTGTCTCTCTCAAATAAATAAAATCTTTTTTTTTTTTTTTTTTTTTTTTTTTTTTTCAAATAAATAAAATCTTTTTTAGGAGAACCTGGGTGACTCAGTGGCCGAGCGTCTGCCTTTGGCTTAGGTGGTGATCCCGGGGTCCTGGTATCAAATTCCACATTAGGCTCCCATAGGGGAGCCTTCTCCCTGCCTCTCCTTCTACCTATGTCTCTGCCTCTCTCTCTCTCTCTCTCTCTCTCTCTGTGTCTCTCATGAATAAATAAAATCTTTAAAAAAAATAGTATACCATACTGCTATTTGGTCAATTACCTTGTTCATGTAATTTTCTCAAGCTTGTAACTTCTTGATAATAACCAATAGTTGGCCTTTTTGATCAGTTATTTTCATTCATTGGTTTAATAGAGAAAAAGTAAGAAATTACCAGTGTTATTTTTATAGAGTTTTTCAAATGAGAATTCAGAAGGACTTCAAGGTCTTCATGGAATCAAGCTTTCAACTTTATGGCAAAAGTGAAAGTAATTGGGAATGATTATACAGTCTTGATGCTTATTTTTCTCTTCACAAAGTAATGTTTAATTATTTTCCTAAAGATGGGTGCTTATATCTCTGGCTGTACAAGATTAGCTTTTAAAAATTGTTACATACTTTATTGTAATTGAAAAATATGAATAATACAACCAACCCTCAACTTGCAGATGTCATTGCCTAGAACGAAGCCAAGTTAAAAAATGATGTTAATTATGGGGTGTCTGGGGTGGCTCAATCAGCTAAGGCCGTGATCTCAGCTAAGGCCGTGATCTCAGCTCAGGCCTTGATCTCATCGTTGTGAATACAAGTCCTTTATTGGGCTCCACGCTGGGTGTGGAGCCTACTTAAAAATAAATTAAGAAAAAAAGATGTCATTTGAGTGGTTAATTTAATGTGGCAAAAAAGTGTGATGCAAATGACTGGCTTGGAAAACCTGATCTACCAGCATTACAACAAGCATTGGCTTGAAGAAGAAGAAGCCTGGGTTCCAGCTCTGGCTCAACCTATATTCATCTGTTCAGTTCTTCATATATTAACCAGTTGAAAAGTTTATTTCAGTGTTCATTATGAGCTAGATACTATAGAATATCCAAATATTTGAAATTGACTGTGGGTGATGAGTCACTTTACTATAGACTCAAATGAGGGATTGTAAGAAAGTTCCTTCTGCTTCTCTAATACCACATAAAATACCACTGAATTTATCAAGTAACGATAAAGTGAGCGATAACAGACAGTGCCCATATTTAAGAGTCAATCTGTGATGGTTTGATTGTGTCTGACCATTGAGCCCTTAGTAACAAGCCTGCCATAAGTTCTGAAAGCTTTCTCCAGTGATTTATTTTGGGGTCACTCCATTCCAGCTTCTATGATTTTCGGTTTCTGTGGTTCTCTGTACAGAAATCTACCATTATCAATCATTTCGGCTGGTCGCATGTTCCACTAAATCTTTATGAAACAATCTGCTTTAAAATCAACACTAACCATTGGGCTCTGGGAACACAAAGGGGATTCTGTTTAATAGGACACAGTGCTTCTTTGAAGGGCACAGGAGTCAGGATAATAGTGAAAGTGATGTTTTGTATAAGAATGCAAGTGAGTTGCTAGCAATGCTCTAAAATGCCAGAGTGCTGATGGATTTTCTCCCAATATACAAGCATAATCCTCCTCGTTTTTTTGTTCTTCTAGTAACTGCTTACACTAAAAATAACCAACTTGGGAGAGCTCCTCTGTCAGGCTTTAGGATTTTACATTACTTATCAGGTAACAAGTTAGCTTGTTATGTACTGGTGAATGCTGGAAGGAGGAAGGAGATGCCTGGTCAGAGTCCAAGGACTCTATTATGCATAGCTCCCCAGCAGCATGAGCTTCATGCCAATGTGCTTCTGTTCTCTATGTCCCCAAGTCCTGCAGTAGAGAGGCTGAGGGCCCAGATAGGTGCTTGCACGCGCAGTGGGTTACGGCAGGGGGAGGAATGCTGAGCTCAGGAATCTATCACTTTGCAGCTAGTGGAAGCAAGCTTGCTCTTTAACCAGGGAGAGGCATGACCTCAACCCTTAACGTTGCTTCTGCAGGGGCACCCGGGTGGCTCAGTGGTGGAGCATCTGCCTTCAGCTCAGGGCGTGATCCCGGGGTTCTGGGATCGGGTCCACATCCACTCCCCGTAGGGAGCTGCTTCTCCCTCTGCCTGTGTCTCTGCCTCTCTCTGTGTGTCTCTCATGAATAAATAAATAAAATCTCTAAAAGAAAAAAAACAGTTGCTCTCTACAAACACACTCCAAGAAATGGTCTAGGTAAAGACCTTGTGCTCTTGACATACCAGCATGTATTGTCACTCAGGGCTCATTATGGACTGCTTCTCCCCCCAAGACTTCTAACTTGAATAATCTTTAGTTCTGTGACAAACTCCCCATTTTTCTTTCTCCTTCCTTATACAATTACTTCAGGGAAATACTACAAAATGTCTCATAAAGTGATAGTGGGATGTCCATAAGTCAAAATAGAAGAGAACTACAGTAGCCGGGATGGAAGAAGCACCAGTAGGAAAGTCAGTGGCACAATTACAGGAGTGTTTTTAAGATAAATCAAGTCGTGTTTTATAGTTATTTTAGAGTCCTACCCTTCTTTTTCACTGTTTCACCACACTTTGCAACAGTCAGAAGGAAGGATTTGAAAATAATGCTTAAAATGAATAATTTTCAGAATAGTAATATTAATCACAGCAAAAGCAGATAAAAGTGTCCTTGGTTTGAAGCAGAGACATGTCCAGGCTCCTCTTTTCTTCTTTTCTAGTGAAGGCAGAAAACAGGAGCAAGCCTTGCTGCTAAGGGTTGACGGTTTTGCTTGTGTCCCTGCTCAGAAGCAGCTTCTGTGTCTGGTCTAAAGTCTGGTGACAACTAATTTAAATCAGTTCAGAACCCCCTAAAACTGTGTAAGAAACAGGTCCTCCAATTATGGAAAGAGCCCAGAATGCCCTGTGACTCATCCTTGATGATAGAATTGTGGGTTTTAGTTTCTCTATATACGACAGGAAGTGAATTATAAGAAAATATGTAGATTTCCTTTTGGGAGAAAACTGATATGGCCATCAGAGGTGTTCTGGAGTTCATCCCTCTAACAGAAGTGCCCTTCAGAGGTGCTCTCTCTGGATCTTTATGTTTCAAAGCATTAATTTCACTTAGAGCATTGTTTCTCCCATCCAAAGAGTTTTCTGTTGAAATGAATTTTAGTATTTTTGTCTAACAAGCATCACCAGCCACAACCCAACTCAGCATTTTAGCATTTCTTGCAAGTATCTCTGTGGTTCAGTTTTGGATTTGATGTAAAAGGTGTATAATCTACTCCAAGCATCACCTCATAAAAGCCACTGACTCTTCTTGTGCCACAAGTGGCCATCCACAGGAATGGGAATTATAGTGCTTCTCCTAAAGGTCTGTTGGAAAGATGAAGTTAAAATAGCTGAGGGAAATTTGCCCGGCATCGTGGTCTATAAGAACTAATTGTATCCAAAACCTCCGATATCCAATTCCTTAAATTCCTTGAGGGCACCAGTTGATCCAACCGATTGTGACCTCATCACAACATATGCCTCTGACAACTGTCAGGAGATATTCAGAATAAACCTAAAGACACCAGGAATGTCATTTGGTCGCCATCCATAGGGAACCGCTAGTGTCCTGATTGCCTGTATTTGCTTGGAGATGGTACATTAGTGACCTCTAGTGGCAAAATTGATTCAAGATAAGTTTCTACTTCAACAGAAAATTTTACTTCGTTATCTAGAAAACCCAAAAGCCTCCACCCCAAGATTGCTAGAACTCATACAGCAATTTGGCAGCATGGCAGGATACAAAATCAATGCCCAGAAATCAGTGGCATTTCTATACACTAACAATGAGACTGAAGAAAGAGAAATTAAGGAGTCAATCCCATTTACAATTGCACCCAAAAGCATAAGATACCTAGGAATAAACCTAACCAAAGAGGTAAAGGATCTATACCCTCAAAACTATAGAACACTTCTGAAAGAAATTGAGGAAGACACAAAGAGATGGAAAAATATTCCATGCTCATGGATTGGCAGAATTAATATTGTGAAAATGTCAATGTTACCCAGGGCAATGTACATGTTAAATGCAATCCCTATCAAAATACCATGGACTTTCTTCGGAGAGTTAGAACAAATTATTTTAAGGTTTGTGTGGAATCAGGAAAGACCCCGAATAGCCAGGAGAATTTTAAAAAAGAAAACCATATCTGGGGGCATCACAATGCAAGATTTCAGGTTGTACTACAAAGCTGTGGTCATCAAGACAGTGTGGTCCTGGCACAAAAACAGACACATAGATCAATGGAACAGAATAGAGAACCCAGAAGTGGACCCTCAACTCTATGGTCAACTAATATTCGATAAAGGAGGAAAGACTATCCACTGGAAGAAAGACAGTCTCTTCAATAAATGGTGCTGGGAAAATTGGACATCCACAGGCAGAAGAATGAAACTAGATTACTTATCAATCCTGTTTTCCCTTCATTTAGTAACATTTTCTACTTGTAAAATAACCTTAATTCTGCACAGTGATTTGTATCTATTCATACCCAAATATTACTTTTGCATTTCATAGAATCACAGAACTTTTGAGCTGTAAGAATTCTCAAAGGGATGTATTGGTTTTATTTCACCATGTGCCAAAAATGAATCCCAGGGAAATGAAGTGACTTGCCTGAAGTCTTACCGCAGAGGTGGGACTAAAAGTCTGATCAGTCTAAGGATCTTTTCAAACTTTAGAAAACGCAACCCCCCCCCCCCCATTCTGACATCTGACCTCAGGAACATGAGAGACTCCCATGGGAGAACTACCCAGCTAGGCCCTTCTGAATCTCTGAAACATAAAAATGGTGAGCAAAATAAAGTGAATGTTGCTTTACAACACTAAGTTTTTGGGTATGTTACACAGCAGTGATAATCAGAACACAGAGTTTATTTAGGAATTTTTTCGGGTCCTATAAAAAATACCAGTTGAACAAGGCAAAGTGACATGTGCTTCTCAAATACTCATGGAATCACAGTTGATCTATTAGCAGGCAGTAATAACAGCCATAAGAAATCAAAGAACTCTTGGTCTAAATGAATATTCTAATTGATGGAAATTTAAGTTCTCCTCCCTTCATTAGACTTCAGATTTTAAATATGTAAATTTTGAAAATATGGACCAAAAGGAGGACATGTGTTCCGTATCCTATAAAAATCTATGAAGTCCTATGAAAATAAGTCATTGTCAATTGAAAAGTATATTTTGAGCTCCTAATGTTAATCACTTAAGAGAATATAGAAGTCTCTCAAAGAGTTTATTATCTATTTGTTAAGATACATAGAACCCACGTTAGATAGAAGCAGTGTAAAATAGGATGGTACTAAGCATGATAGAATTTTTTTTAAAGATTTATTTATTTATTCATGATAGACACATTGAGAGAGAGGTGGAGACACAGGCAGAGGGAGAAGCAGGCTTCATGCAGGGAGCCCGACGTGGGACTCGATCCCGGGACTCCAGGATCGCACCCTGGGCCAAAGGCAGGCGCTAAACTGTTGAGCCACCCAGGGATCCCCAGCATGATAGAATTTTGAAGAGAAGAGAGAGCTGTTGGGCTGGGTTAGGAACACATAGGACAGGGATCCCTGGGTGGCGCAGCGGTTTGGCGCCTGCCTTTGGCCCAGGGCGCGATCCTGGAGACCCCGGATCGAATCCCACATCAGGCTCCCGGTGCATGGAGCCTGCTTCTCCCTCTGCCTATGTCTCTGCCTCTCTCTCTCTCTCTCTATGTGACTATCATAAATAAATAAAATAAAAAAAAAATAAAGATTTAAAAAAAAAAAAAGGAACACATAGGATATGTTGGGGGCATATGAAGACATTTTTTGGCTGGTATATCTTTTATTCTTCCAACTGTAAATTTCCTGAAAGTTAGTGCTTTTGCCTTAATTTCTACCTGCCCCATAATGGGGATCCAGTATAACATATCAAATTAATGGTTGAATGATATGTGCTTAGAAATAGTGGGAAATAAGGTGGATATCAAGAGTTTGAACCAACGAGAAGTAATAGATGAAAGAGTAAATGAGGAATGAGGGGCACCTGGGTGGTTCAGTAGGTTAAGTAGCTGCCTTTGGCTCAGATCAGAGTCCTGATCGGGCTCCCTGCTCAGCGGGGAGCCTGCTTCTCCCTCTCTTCCCTGTTCTGCTCCTGCTCTCTTACAGTCTCTGTCGCTCTTTCTCTTTCTCAAATAAATAAAAATATTTCAAAAAAAGAAATAGTGAATGAATGATTCAGCTGAAGAGGGTATGGAAAGCCAAGCAGGAATTTGATAAAATAGATTCCTAAGGTGGTAAGTGACATGCTTTCTAGAAAGATTTGTATAGATGTAGTAGGCAGGAGGGATTTGGTAGGGAGAGACCTTAGCAGGAAGAGTACATAATAACCATAATAGCAAACATTTATTGACGTCTACCTATTTGTAAGGTGCTGAATTGAGCACTGAAAAGAACTCATTCAATCCTCACCATAATCCTGTGAGATGGATACTACGATTCTGTTTATTTTGCACATGAGCAAACTAAGATGCTGACATCCTAGATGCTAAGTCATCTGACTGTATTAGACTGTTGTAGTAATTCAGGGTGAGAGGTAGAGGCAGTAGAAATGGAGAAGAGGAAACATTACCAAAAACCATTTTAAAAAAAGTAAAAGCAGGGGGGACCCCTGGGTGGCTCAGCGGTTTGGCGCCTGCCTTTGGCCCAGGGCGCGATCCTTGATCCCGGGATCAAGTCCCACGTCGGGCTTCCTGCATGGAGCCTGCTTCTCCCTCTGCCTGTGTCTCTGCCTCTCTCTCTCTATGTCTATCATGAATAAATAGATAAAATCTTAAAAAAAATAAAATAAAAGCAGGATGTGTTAACGATTAAATCAACAAATAATGGTGAGGGAAGGGTCAAAGAGGACTATGGTTTTTAGCCTCGGGTTCTAGAAAAATGATAGTACTTTATTGCAACTCTACCCTGTGGATGGGTTAGCCTCCAGTGCCTCCAGTGCGTTTTAACCTAAGGTTCTGAGAGAGAATTAAGCCCTCCTAAGTTACCCACTGTAGGAAATAAATGGTCTCCTTGCATCTAGAGAGGTACTAGTTATATGCCATCCTTGGGAGTGTTGAAAAAGTAGTCACAAATCCTTTTCTGTGTTCCATGGTTCATTTCCCGGTTAAGAAAGGCTGTAATTATTTAGCAGAATATTTTTTGGAAAACTGTGAAACATTCACTTAGCCTATTCACTCTTGTCCTTCGCTGGTCTAGTAGATAACCTCAAAACTGTGTAACTTTGACCAGGAAAGTACTCTTCCAAAGTTCTACCTTTATTAAGTAATTTCCTAGCTCTGAGCTCTCAGACCATTTATGCCCCCAGCTGATTGAATTTAATTGTTTTGCTTTTCTGTTTGTTTTCTCTGTAAAGAACTTTCTTGGAAAGATTTTTCTCTTCCATCAGTAACTTTATCTTCATAAAATGATGACTCCAGAATCTCGACCTTGTTGGTTGGTCACACTGTACCACTATGTAGACAGCCCAGAGCTTACAGGGCTCTGCAGGTCTTGCCTGAAGTGCTGAGTGCTTTCCCTCTCTGCACCCCCACCACGTCTTGGGGTTGGTACCCCTTCCTCTGCCTTGTAATCTGCTGAGGTTGGGAAGGGTTTACCTCATAATGACATTTCACTGGGGAGTCCTGGGCATTGACCAGAACATCTGCAAACTCCTTTAGAGGTCATTCACCAACCTGATGGAGCAAGATTTCTATAGCCTCCCAACCACAAGTCATTCAGCTTCCATATCTTTAGTTTTTTAAAGATTTTACTTTTAAGTAATCTCCACACCCAGTGTGGGGCTTGAACTCACAACCCTGCAACTGTATGCTCTACCGACTAAGCCAAACAGGTGTCCCTATATCTTTAAATATTTTAACTTAATGGAATTTTCTGAAGGAGATTGTTAGGACTGAGGTGGTGACAGAAAAAGAAAAATAACTGTTCTTTCAGGTAGAACTATAAAGAATGTGGGTGGATTTTAGCTAATTACAATACAAAGTTCGTATTTTAAGCTTATTTTTTGCATATTGGGAGTGAGAATTTTGAGTGCTTCAAAAATAATTTACTTAGGAATATTAATTTAAGGGAATTTCCATGATATATCACACATATTTTTTTACTATATTTCTAAATAGATTTTCTTTTTATAAAAAACCATATAAGAACATTGTACCATCTAGTGTCATCTATAATAATAGATCACATTCATTCAGCTTTTGCTAGGTGCCACACACTTTCACAAGAACCATCTTATGTAGTTCTTACAAAATGTTTTATGAGATACACACTTGCTGTCTCAATGCTCTGGATGAAGAAGCCAAAGTTAGAGAGCTTGAAGAATTTGCCCCGAGTTGCCACTGCTAGCTGAGCCAGGATTTGATTCCAGAGACTTCAACTGCAGAGTTTGGGGACTAATCCTTACTCAGTGCTGCCTAAAGAAAAGGCATTTTCACTCCACACAAGACTAACAAGAGAAAACAAACAAACCTTAGTGGCAGTGTTTGCCTACGAGCAGTTAAAGACTTAGCAGCAATGATTATTAACTATTGCAAATTATAAGTGCTTACGCCTAAATTTACCTGAGCCACAGACTTCCTTTCCTTGTACTTAAAGTAATAAAACTAAAACTTTTCAAAAAGAATTATTCAACTCAGATTAGGGAAGTGTTGTGTCATCTCCAAACCCTTAAGCCAACAACCAATAGGGAGTGTAGTCAATGTCAGAATGAGAGGAACAAAACGTGCAAAGGTCAGCTCATGAGATCAAGATGGAAAATAAAAGGAGGACCTAGCACCTCTTGGGAGAAAAAGAAGATGGGATGGAGGATAGAACAAGATGTGGAAGGAAGAAACGAGGCCACAGAGCACAATCAAGAAAGGATAAAAAGCAAGGTAAAGACAAAGAACAGAGTGGATAAGAAAAATTGTGGAGGGAATGAGGAAAAAGGAAAAAAAAGAGAAGATATGTGGTATAATGAATTTAAGATGCTACTATGGGGGTGCCTGGGTGACTTAGTTGACTAGGCGTCGGCCTTTGGCTCGGGTCATAATCCTGGTGTCCTGTCTGCCCCAGATCCCCTGCTCAGCGGGGTGTCTGCTTCTCCTTTTCCCTCTGAACCTCCCCTCTGCTCAGGCTCTCAATCTTTCTTTCTTTCTCTCTCTCTCTCTAATGAATAAATTAAAAAATTATTTTTTAGAAAAAGAGGCTACTACAAATTGATTTTTAGTACTGTTGAAAATGAGACCAAATGTGAGGAAGTGTTTTTCTTAAAACAAATGTAGGAAGAAGATTATGAAAAGTAGTGTAATGAAATGACAAAGACAGCTAGCTTTGGTCTGTATCTCTTTGTGACACTTTGTAAGGATGTTATATCTGATACGTAGAAGTTAAAACCATAATCCTAACCCGAGTCCTGAATTTGAGATCCATATGAAATACCAGTATTTGGTTTATAATGATCCCATCTCCTGAGAGAAATAAAGGTTCACTTAAAGAAGTTAAGACTGACACCTTTGGGGATCCCAGACACATGATAATAGGAACAAGTGCTGTCTATACCCAGTGGCCATTCACTTCAGCAAGAGTGCAGCTTGAAGCTCAAACCAGATGCACTGAAGTTACAGCCCAAATTGAGTGCCTGGTACATCATAGGCTCTATTGAGTATTTGTTAAATGGATGAATAAATAAAGGAGTATTCAGTTTTTGCTTGCTGGCCATCCTTCCCTGTCTCTCTTTTCATATACTAAGAATTATAACCCACTCAATAAATTAGGACATTGAGTCTATTTTCATATAAATAATTAAATACTTTGATGTGAAAGGAAATACTTCATAGTCTCAACATACAGAGAAGCAATAAAGTGAATATAAGTGAGAATTTTAATAGCCCAGGGTGGTAGGAATAGAATATATGTGTACTTGGCTTAAATACTACATATAGGGACGCCTGGGTGGCTGGGCGGTTGAGCGTCTGCCTTCAGTTCAGGGCGTGATCCCGGGGTTCCAGGCTCTTTGTGGGGGAGTCTGCTTTTCCCTCTGCCTGTGTCTCTGCCTCTCTCTCTGTGTCTCTCATGAATACATACATCCATACATACATACACACATACACACATACTACATATAAGAGATTTCAAAATACTATGTAGCTCTTCTTCTTTTCCTTCTCTAAGCATATACTGAGGATTGTAACCCATGTAGTAAATTAGGAAACCATGAGTTTACTTTGATATAAATAGATGACGGATGGATGGATGGATGGATGGATGGATGGATGGATGGATAGATAGATAGTTTGATATGAAATGGGATATTTTCATAGTCTCAAAATATCTCACCCCAAAATACTAATTGATTACTAACAGACAAAGGAGTAAGATACCACCATAATGAAAGGATCAAAGTTAACCTCACTTATAAAAGTGTGAAATTATGTACCACCTGATAGGATGCAGTGAGAAGGACACAGCATCACTTCTGCAATATTCTTGCCAAACTTACTGATCTCGAGGAATATTTTACAAAATAACTGCCCTAATCTTTAAAAATATCGAGGTCATGAGAGTCAAGTAAAGGTTGAGGTTGTTCCAGACCGAAGGAGACTAACGCGACATGATGACTAAATGCAATTCATGATTCTGTCCTGGATACTTTTGCTGTAACGGATGTTATCAAGGCAACTGGTGACACAGATTCTCTTTGAAGATTGGGTGGCAGTAATGTACAAATGTCATTTTCCTGTTTTTGTTCTCTGTGTTGTGATTATGAAGGAGAGAGCTTCTGTTCATAAGAAGCACACGCTAAGGCATCCAAGGGTTGCCGAGCACTGGGTTGGCAAACTGACTCTCAAATAAGTTAGGAGAAAAGAATCCATTTTAGGGTACTTGCAAATTTTCTGTAGTTGAGATTGTTTCAATATAGAAAATCAAAATAAGATATGACTGTGCTGAAGGGTGGCATTTATAATTTATATCTTATCTCCCCTGCTCTTATGTACCTGTGTGTGTCGTATGCCCTGTGTGGCCTCTTAAGTTTGCCACTCTCTGCATATTTTTTTTCTAAGACAGCTTTCTGTGCACATCACTAAAAATGCAAAAGTCAGTTAGTGATGTTTTGATAGATGCCCCTAATCCTAGCATTGGTAACTTCACATGCCTCTCAAGATGAGCACTCAATGTTAGGATTAATATCTTACTTCCATACACTAGGAAAACTCTTCAAGATAATCTTATTGTTAAAGAAGAAATTATTGCATAAATATAACATGAAAATGTAACAATAACCTATAATCCCTTCTCGCTAATAAATACACTTTTCTGAGTTCTCTTCCCATTCTAGTCCATATACATAAATTACCTTTACATGGCGGTAATCACAACACAGATAAAATTTTATATTCTCCCTTTCTTGTCTACACATACTCCAATATTGTCAGAGAGCCTCTGGGGCTCTTCTTGCCCTCTGATTCTATGATTACATTTTTGAAACACTGACCTCATAATATAACTAGGGGACCACATTTCATTATTCAATAGCTGCAGCATGGGCACCTTATTGCTTCCACCTAGGTCAGTATGATGTGGTTATGCTCTCTATCTAGTAACTTCTATCCAGATAGATAATGTTGTCATTTGACAAAGGCTTTGAAGTCCCTGAAACCTGGGCTGGAATGCCAGCTCTGCTTTGTACAAGTTATTAACCCTTTCTGAGCCCCACTTTTCAATTTGAAAAGTAGGGATAATATTGATCGCATGGTATTTTTGAGGATTGAATGAGATAACGAATGTGGAGTTCTTGGCATAGTACCTGGTACGTATTCAGCTCTTAATAGATATTTGTTATCATTGTTGATCTAGGAAATATATGACTAGTTCGTAAAATGTGGGCTTACTTCAGGTATTTAATTTTGTAACTCTCTGAGTTTTAGGGAATGGTGGGTTATTTTTTAGATGGTACCAAGTATCCCAAGAGCTAACTAGGATTTCTTAAGTAACCAACTAATTTTCTAAGCATCACCAGAATTGAGAACCTATAGAAAAACTAGAGTGACAGCTGATTAATCCTCTTTCTCTGACACCTGCTTTGGTTTTACTGTATCCACCCTCCCCCCCAAAAAAGAAGTTAAATAAATAAAACAGAACCCTTAAAAGATGTAATTGTTGGAACATGACAGAAATATTACATATGCAGTTTGCTTATGAAAAGTGATCAGTTAGCTATGGATTTGCCTAATTCTTTCACAGTCAAATGATTACAGACTGTGGAAAAAGGATAATGTCCCAACTTACAAAATGGGCCAATAAAGGAGCTACTATTTATGTTAATACACAGTCTGCAAAAAACTATTCTTTGAGAAATCCCTTGAAATAGAAGCTTTCCCTGGGCACTTCTGTGCTTGGGGGTCACAGTATGTAACAGAGAAACCTTGGTTGAGAAATCTAGTGTTTAGGGGCCAACAGTCACTGCGAAGTGTGACTGAGTCTCTCAAATAATACATCAATTACATTTTATTTACAGAAATTCTGTTTTTTTAAACCATTTTAGAGCAGAAAGGACAGGATTCCGCTGTGTAAGTTGAGGAACACTATAATAGCACATAGCTGAAGCTGTTTAAAATTCTAAAATTAAAAAAAAGATAAACTATTGAAAAATCTTCTGAATATTTTTATAAACGAAGCTTTCTAAAGAGTTATCATGACCTTAGAAAAGCCCACTAACCTCTCCATTAAGAAGGAAAATGAAAGCAGAATTTCACATGGACGAACAAATAATAGCAGTCTTTTGTCCACGGGGAAAAGATAGTAAAGATTCTCAGGAGGGATAAAAAAAGAAGACTGTGTTTTAAAATGCAAGCTTTTTCAAACAGCTTTTACTAACATCATGCTACCAGCCATGGGAGAACCACGCATGTGCACAGCCAAGTACTCTGAGCCAAAGTCATTAAGCTGACAATGACATGTGTGTGTGGAGAAACAAGGGAACAATGATTAAATGGGGAAGAAAGCCAGCGAGGGCTGAAAAGAAGCGGTTGTTGGCCACGTGCAACCCAGGAAGGCTGGTGGAGGGAAGACCCAGGTCACTGGGAGAGAAAGAAAGCACGGGGAGGCTCACTGTTCTCTTGAACCATTCATGTGGGCTGCCACTGAGTCCCTTCCCTCCCCAATGTCGGGGATTGAAAATGAATGCTGATGTCTGTCTGTGCAAGCAAAAACGTCTTTCTAGAACAATTTTCACAGTAACTCCGGTTCTGTGACGGACGTACATGTTATTTCCAGTAGGGTCCACTTATCGCTTTTGGATTATTGAAAATTTTTATTCCTAGGGTGGAGGAGTTCAATGGAAGCTGATTCATATGGTTTGTCCTAGTTTTTTAGAGTTATCCTCCCTCTCTATACACTTCATATCTCTTTGAGCATTCAAAGAATTGCTTGAGGAAACTCCAAGGGTCTTTGAGGCAACCAGGCCATGACCCTCAAATTCTGAACAAGGCAGGCAGGCAGGAGACCTGTGAGAAGAAGTATGTCCAAAGCTGATCCAACCCAACTGGAGCCTTGGTGAAAGAAAGGTCCCAGTGTTGGAAAACAGCTACCTAGCCCCCTTCTCCGTGGGAGAAAGACCAGGGAAAAGTCAGCATCTCACTGGATCATGAGCTCAGGTAAATACAATTCACTACTGATTTTTTTTTTTTAGATCACCTGCAGATTTGTCTTTAGAAAGAAAATTAGCACAATTATGAAGGATTTCTTGCCTTTTTTTTTTTTGATGTTAATCTAACGAAGAAGAAAAAAACACATTGCTGATGCAAAGCAACTGATGGGTGGTTTTGTCTTTTAAAGGAAGAGTCAAAATATTAATACTTATCCTTTGATGAGAAAATGAGAGAACGCTCAAGATTCCTGAAAACATTTAGATACTGTCCTAACACTCTATTTCTTAAGCTTGTTTATTAAAACTAGTTTTTGCATTATGCTAGATAATTTATTTCAGTTAAGTGGGTTTCCTCTGATTGAAGATTTTTCACGGACAGAGCACTTACAATTTCTAGCAATACATTAGTGACCCCAGAGCCATGCCACTCTCAGAAGCTACTGAGAAGCAGAGTTAATCTCCTTTTTTTTTTCATCGAATCTCTTATACTAAGTCTCTAAGGCATTTTGCTGGGCCAGAGGAGGTATTCCTAATGCCACCGTCCATATTATCTTCAGCTTACAGGAACAGATATTTCGCTCAATCAGTGTCATTATCTATACTTATATGGATCCCACATGCCAATTAAGATTTGCTGAAACTTTCTGCCATTGCTGGTGCAGCAAATACACTTGTTCAATTCTTTTACAAAATCATTTCCACCGTGCTAGAGATGATCTTTTATTTTTTTGACATCCCTAAAGATGTCTGAATAATCTTTTCAATTAATATTCATGGCCTGACTTATTGGAGAGGGTAAGCAGAGATGACGTAGGGAAAGCTTCCCTCTTCCTGACCGGCACACATGCAGACCCTTGCCACATCCTTGTGTACTTATTCAATGATTTCTCTACTCCTGGACTCTCATCCACACACTATCCTTCCAAGAGGTCCAGTGTAACTGGCAAAGCCATCACCATCAGCACAGCAGACACTCAGGAGCCTGGTGCTAGCTGCAAACACCAGCTCCATTCACCATCAGAAAAGAAAGGCCGGCTCCCTTTTCATGGACAGCACTCCTGCTATGGCTCAGTGTGTCTCCCAGCTGGATAGCCACAAGTCTGTTTCCTTCTTTAGCTGTATTATAATGGAGGGTGAGATGAAAAGGAATACAGGCCCTTGATACCTTTTACTTGGAGTGCTAACTAATGCAGGGCCTCGTGTCTGATCTTCTGCTTGGCTGAGGGGATGGCAGATGGCCTTGTGAAAGCTTTTCAAACCCAGGCTGCTTTCAGCCGGGCATGAGGAGGGTATTGTTACATTTTCCATATAGTGGTAGGAAGCAGCACCGAATAAAAGCACACAACAATTGTGCCACTTCTCTGGGAGGCTTATTACAACCTTACAATGAGGGCTAATTGGCTGATGCCAAAAGCAGACGCAGAAGCAGCTTTGAATATTATTCAGGAGAGGTTTTGGAGAGCAGAGTCAGGAAGGAGGCCGAAGCATCACGGAGAGCAGTGACGGGAAGAACAGTGGAGGGAAGACACGAGGGCCAGGACGAAGAGGAAACAGAGGAGCTGTATTATTTTTATCAGGAAAAAACCCCTCATGCTCCTGTTTACAGTTCATTCACATCCACCTCCTCCCTCTTCCATAAGCCTCCTTATCAGGAGGATGTCAACAGGCAGTCCTGGCTCACAGAGCAGCGTCCACAGGATGCTGCTGTTACCATGACAACCGATGTGGCCAAATCTTGGAGCCTTTAAAGAAACTTTTGTGTGGCTCCTTGAAGGGGGCAGAGGACGAACTAAAATGTACTGTGCACTTACTGTGGGCCGGGCTAGTTCAAGAAGCTTCCTTTATTCTTTAATCTTCAAAACGATTCTGAGACATATTCTTACGATCACTTTGAACTGAGGAAACTGAGGCTCAGGGATGTTAAATAACTTGCTTAGAGTCTCACAGATTCAGATCCAGGCATTTCTGACCCCAAAGTTCTAGCCCTTCCCACTATACCACCCTGAGCTAATTCTTCAAGCAGCCAGGTCCTGTCTTCTACCCGGCAGGTCATATAGTAGGTGCTCAAGAAATGGCTTTTTGAAAGCACCACTAAACTGATCCATGAAGGAAGATAAGAAATAAGCTGTAAAAAGTATAAATAACTTCGGAGAGCTGACCCTAGGAGATGATTTTCAGCTAGGGACTGGCCTGCCTAACTGGCCCTCACCCCAGTATACACACAGACTCAGAATTCTTTGGCAAAAATGTATTGTCTATTTTATTTTATTTTTAAAAAATATTTTATTTATTCATGAAAGACACAGAGAGAGAGGCAGAGACACAGGTAGGGGGAGAAGCAGGCTCCATGCAGGGAGCCCGATGTGGGACTCGATCCTGGGACTCCAGGATCACGCCCTGGGCCGAAGGCAGGTGCCAAACCACTGAGCCACCCAGGGATTCCCGTATTGTCTATTTTATACCAGACACTGTGAGGTTCTGGAAGCACAGACATTTAAAAACCCAGGCTGTGTTGTGTAGCAGCTCACATTCTATTGGAGAGGACACATATACATGAAGTACAATATGCTGTGGAAAAATATCGGTAGAGATAAGCTTGGGGTTCTCAAGAAGGAGAAAGGAAACCTAACTCAGCCTGGGAAGGCCAAAGAAGGCTTCCTGGAAGAGGCAATGCCTCAGCGGGTTCTTAAAGGATGAATAGGAATTAGCTAGGCAAAGAGAGGATGAGTGATATTATTCCAGGCAAAGAGAACAGCATAAACAAAGTCCAGGGGCATGAAATAGAGTGTGAGTGGCACATGATTTCCTACTGAGCCCAAACCACGTGACAGGAAATGGTACTGAAGAGAAAGCTAGAGCCAAGCAGAGGGAAACTTTAAATGCCATGCTAAGAGTCTTGGACTTCGTCCAGCAGGGGATGCAACACATTGATTGTTCTCTGCAGGGAGAGGGAGTGATATGGTCAATGTGGAGGATTGATTTGAAGGGATAAGAATTGAAATAGGAAGAACAGTTGGGAGGTTGATGCTGTGGTTTATGTGGGAGATAATGAAGGCATTGTTGAGGGAAGTGGTGGCAGGGATAGAGAAAGAAAGCCAGATTTATTTGAGAAACAGTTTCAAGGTCAAGTGATTGACTGGATTGTGAGCAATGAGAATGGAATGATGACATATGAATTTCCAGCTTAAGGAACTAGGTGGATAATGGGACCATTCATTAAAATTGTGAATCAGAAATGGGAGCAGATTTAGGGGTCAGGGTAGGCAAAGATAAGTTCCTTTGACACGTGGAACATATCTAGTTGCCTAGCAAGCAGTTGGATTATGAAACAAACTCAGAAGAGAGCTAAAGACAATTAATATAAGGAATAAAGATTCAAGACCAGATGTCTGAAAATAGTTTTACTGTGGTCACATCTGTCCTGCAGAAGTGTTTTGTTTGGACCTCTGTGATATCGTTTCTAAAATTAGAATTAGGTAAAAACCATGGAAAAATAAGGAAATTGCACACACACAAATCTTTATGTCTGATGTCTCTTGACAATTCTGCTTCTTTGCATTCTTTTTCTTTCATGGCAACAGTCAGCTAGAAGTGGGAAACAGCTCTGCATTCTGGGCAGGCCATGTGCTCTCCAGGGAGCCTGAGCCTTCACCTGCCTGGACTCCTGGCCCTGAGGCTCAGCACTGGTTACCATTTTCCCAGCACAATTGTTCTGTTGTCTTTCTTACAGTAGAGTTAAGAGCAAAGTAAACTTTTCTTCTTCTTTTATCTCAATCAAAAGTAATAAATGAAATCTAGTCTAAGACGACTATGTGTTTCAAGATAAATAGTGATAAGGAATGAAGAATATTCTTATATGTTTGATATGCAAAGAAAGCATGTCTTTCTTGAAAGAATTACAGTTGAGATACCATTATGAAACAAATTTTATTATGAACAGTATCTGCTTTATTTAGAAGATGCATGATGACTTTCCATTTGTTTACATCCTTAATTTCTTTCATCAGCGTTTTGTAGTTGTCAGCAGTTAAAATGTCCATACTACCCAAAGTAATCCACAGATTCAGTGCAATCCCTATCAAGATTCCAAAGGCATTTTTTACAAAGATAGAAAAAAATAATTCTAAAATTTTTATGAAACCACGAAAGACCCCACATAGCCAAAACAGTCTTAGAGAAAATAAAAAGAATGAAGCTAGAGGCATGGTACTTCCTGATTTCAGTGTAGTAAAAATGTATTACAAAGTTATAGTAATTAAAACAGTATGGTACTTGCACAAAGACAGACATATAAACCAATGGAACAGAATAGAGAGCCCAGAAATAAAGCCATGCATATATTGCCCTCTGATCTTTAACAGGGGTGCCAGGAATATACAACGGAGAAAAAAGATAGTCTTTTCAATAAATGATGTTGGGAAAACTAAACTTCAACATGTAAAAGAATAAAATTTAACCCTTACATTACACCATTTGCTATGGTGTATCAACTCAAAATGGATTGAAGACTTAAATGTAAGACCAGAAGCTGTAAAACTTATAGAAGAAGGTATAGGGAAGAAGCTTCATGATATAGATTGTGGCAGTAATTTTATGGATATGGCACCAAAAGCACAGACAGCAAAAGCAAAAAATAGACAAATAAGACTACATCAAACTAAAAACCTCCTGCACAGTAAACAATAGAATAAAAAGGCAGCCTACAGAATGGGAGAAGATATTGGCCAATTATAGATCTGATAAAGAGTGAACTTCCAAAATATATAAGGAATTCCCACACTCAATAACCAAACCCAATAATAACCCAATGAAAAATGGGCAAAGGACTTGAACAGACATTTCATCAAAAAAGATGTAGAGATGGCCAACAGATGTGTAAAAAGATGCTCAATGTGACTAATCATCAGGGGAATGCAAATCAAAACTGTAATGATTGGACAGCTATCATTGAAAAAAAAAGACAAGTGTTGGTGGGGATGTGAAGAAATTGGTACCCTTTTACTCTATTGGTGGGAAAGTAAAATTGTACAGCTGCTGTGGAAAACAGTATGGAGTTTCCTCAAAAAGTTAAAAATAGGTGCAACTGTCTGCCTCAGTAAAGCACGCAGCTCTTGATCTCAGGGTCTATGCCCACTGGACATAGAGATTACTTTTAAAAAGTTAAAAACAAAAATACCATATGATCCAGCCACTGTACTTCTGGATATTTATCCAAAAGAATTGAAATCAGGACCTTGAAAAGATATGAGCACTCTCACATTCATTGCTGCATTATTCACAAGAGTCAAGATGTGGAAACAGCTTAAATGTGCATCAGCAGATGAATGGATAAACAGAAAATGTGTATATATATGCAGTGGAATATTATTCAGCCTTTAAAAAGAAAGAAATCCCACAATATGCCAGAGCATGAATGAACCATGTGGACGTTATACTAAGTGAAATAAGCCAGTCCTTCTGTGACTGAAATACTGTATGATTCCATTTATATGAGGCATCTAAGACTCATAGAAGCAAAGAATAGAATGGTGGTTGCAGGGGTGTCTGGGGAGAAGGGAGAAGGAGCAGCTGCTAATCAGCGGGTTTAGAATGTCAGTTATGTAAGATGAGTAAGTCTAGAGATCTGATGTATAATGTTGTGCCCATAGTTAACAATACTGTATTGTGCACTTATAAATCTGTTAAGAAGGTGTATTTCATATTTAGTGTTCTTACCACATTAAAAGAAAAAAAAGATGCACAATGAGAAAGCCAATAAACTGAAAAAAGAATTGAAATTTCAATAGCTTTTTAAAGAAATTGAAATAAATGATGATATACCATGAATCATTGCCTGGCCCTAAAGGCGTTTGAATTTGCAACCTGTATTGTATTGTCACTGGTATATGGCCTAGATGGGAGGATGGAACTAGGAGGCATGGATGAGATCATCCAGGGAATGTGTCTAGAGAGAGAAGAAAACTAGGTCAAGGACAGAAGTTTGGGGAAACACTTGAGGAAACAGATTCCCAAAGGAGCCTGATTAAGGATGAGAGAGGTTGAAGGGGAACCTGAGAAGTGTAATAGCATCAAATCCAGGGGAGCCGAAACATGAGAAGGAAGGAAGCAAGGGAGGGAGGGTGGGAGGAAGGAAGGAAGGAAGGGAGGGAGAGACTATCAAGTGTCTCTGTTCTGTGTTGTATGCCTCCAACCCGGAAGGGAGGCCCGCCCAGCTACAGACAGTACAGCTTAGACCAGACATCCCCAAGCTACCTTGGTTCACAATACCCTTGAGTATAAGTGGTTTTTTTTTTTTTTTTCACAGTGCTCCAAGGCCAAGAGAAATACCAAACAAGTTCCATGTATTAAGTATTTAGGTCCAAACATGTTAAGTATTTATGTCCTTAAAACTTAATAACCGTTTGAAAAAATACTATACCTAAAAGAAATTTTTAATCTATTTTTTTTATGTCATTCTTAACCACAATGACTCACTTATGGGATGTATGCCTCTGTTGGGCACTGTAAAACTTCACCAACCTTCTCAAACTGACACTCTCATTAACTGATCTACATTGATTTTTATACAGAACTTGCTTTTTATCACAGCAACTACAGTAAACCCGGCATGGAAAGAGAGGTCATTGGAAAAAATGTAGCTCTAGCTCATGTGAAATTGTGAACAGTCTCTAGCGGGCCATGCTCACAATGTCTGCTAGAGGTTGGTGTGCCCCATAGAACCCCCTATAGGTTTGCTGTGGTGCCCTGAGACACCTTGGCACAGAGTCTGGGAACTATGGGGTTAGACAATAGGAGCTGGTCTAGAATCCTGTCATTTATAACTGTGTTTCTATGGAGTCGTTTGGTCTGAAATCCATGTGACTAACCTACAAATGAATTTATGGAGTCTTGACTGGTTTCTGATTTGAGTAACTGCTACCCGCTAGTTGTCAGAGCTTTATACTAACTTGGGAAGTAGGATTACCTAAATAAATCCAAAGTTCAGTGCCTTCAGTGCTCTCCCCAAACCAGCCTTTCCCCAGAGTTTGCAAATATATTCTTCTCCTTTCTCTTGCCTTCCTCTGATTAGAAAAGAAACAGGGGAAAGGGGTGGGGAGGGAGTGAAAGGAGACAGTGACTGTCTAAAGCGGCCAAGGTGGGACTCAGCACCAGGGCACCTGAGACCTGACTATATACTCAAAGACCCTGCATGAGAAGCTCCGTTATCTAGCAGCTAGCAGCTCCATTCAAATAGCACATGAGGCTAGCCAGCGTGCACCTTGGGCAAGTCACCTAGCCTCTCTGGGCCTCTTTATGTGTGTGTGTGTGTGTGTGTGTGTGTGTGTGTGTGTGTGGCCTGTAGCAATACAAATATCATAATATATATTGAAAGAAGACTGAGAAATTGGATTAAACTTTTCCTAATATAAGCAATACCCTTCTAATGCTTTGCTCCTGTACAGACTCCATGATTTGAATGATGTCTGCTAAACCAGGTGCATTTATTTCAGAATAATTTGTTTCCCTGTTTTTATTTATCAAAGACCAAGGAACCCCTTATTAACAAAAGCAAACCACAGGGTTACCGCATCAAATTGATAAAATTATCTCCAGAAGCCAAAAACAACGCGGTGCTTCAGTGCATTTTTGTCACAAGCATATGAACAATTTGTATTTGACATCTTGAAACCGTGAAGCAGCACAGATGAGCACTCATGGCTCAGCCCACCGCCGGGTACCATGCTGGACCATCCCACCCCTTAAGGCCCTTTGCCCTCCACAATGCGGCCTCCTCTAACCAAGGAGGGGGGGGCAGCAAGAGGGAGCAAGGAGACACTGGCCCTGCCCTCCTGCGGCCACCATTCATGGCCAGCCTGGTGGTCCTGCTTACCCTGCCCCAGGGCGCTCAGGCTCAGCAGGCAACTCCCCAGGGTCCCTCTCCAAACCTTTGCCAGCAGAGGAGGGACACTTCAACCCCCGCCCCCCTTGCCCTCATCTGCCTTTGTCTGCGCTGCCAGCATGGGGGTGGCCGAAGCTGAGACCTGGAAGGCCCGAGGGCTGGATGAAAGAACCGTTTCACAAAGTCTCATTTCCCTGCCACAGCCCCGTCCCTGCTTTCAGGCCCAGCCCACGCTACCATCTAGAAAGAATCGTGGATTGCAGTGATTTTAGAGCAGGCAAGCACTCTGTATGAACTGCACCCACCCACAGCATATACGGCTCCCCACGCATAGCCTTCTCACTCATCGTGCCTTCTAGAAGCTAAGAGACAGGTTTCCCTTGGTCTTTGTTTCCTTCCCTGCCTTCTGCAGCCTGTCATTTGCTCCAACACCCCGGCGGGAGCATGTTAAGGCCAGCGGTGTCCCGTTTCTTCAACAGCCCGCGTACCTTGTACCTTGCCTCTCCTCATAAAGGCTGAAAATGCTCCTCTTTGATTTCCAAAGCCCCCAGCATGTTTATGCGGTGCCAGGAGGGGAAGCTTAGCTCTGGCTGGCTGGCTGGCGGTTTGTGCTAATTGTCTGGCTGCACTTTAGAAAGAGGCTTTTTGAATCTGAGCATTTAGGGAGAAAGTGGAGAAGCGTGGCTGTATGAAAGAGCAATTGATGTTAAATATTCATGCTCTGCTCTCTGTTAATCAAAATCAGTAACCCCCATTGCTTAGCTTCTGTCTTGCTGGCTTCTTACTATGATTGTGCTAAAGAAACTTGGATACAAAACAATGCCAACAACACACACACACACACACACACACACACACATACACACACCCCAAGATGTGGGTGCTTATGGGTTTGAAGTGTTTCCAGTTAACATTGTGCAACTCAGCATTGTCTGATTTCTCTGGGATGTTGAATGAGCCATAGTTATCCCTTCCATCAGCATTTTAGAACCACTATCCTCCCCTTTTTTGCTTCTCTCGTGTTGAATTCACCAAACTTTGCCCTTGCTTAAAATCAAGGCATTTTTTGGAAATAATTCTTAAAGTCAATCACAGTAAATCCTAGTTTATTTTTCGGAGATGATCAAATTATTTTACAAAATAGAGAAGAAATTGACTGTAATTCAACAAAAAATGGTGATAACATAGGTTGTTTTGGTTAACAACTTTAAGGTTATATTTCCTGGGCTTTTAGGAAATAAACATTTTATATTTTTGCTTGCTGATTTATTTCAAAAGAAGATGTAATACAACCACAGAAACTTTCCAAATAATCACTTAACTTAAAAGGAAAAGAAAAATAGCTCTTAAAGAAAAATTTTTTGTTTTATTTTGGTAGCTATATTTTTTTAAGTTTTCGATAATGAGCGTGTTTTAGCATTATAATAAAAATAATAAGTTATATGTTTTTTAAAAACTGAGCAGTAGCTGGATTTTATGTTTCAGAATTCATCAAGCTCTTCCTTACCTATGTCATCTGTAAGAGGAATGCTGGTGAATGTGTTGTCCTCCTCTTCCTCTTTGCTGGACCCGTCCATCTTGTTCACTTTTCTGGCCTGTTAGAAAAATGAGGACAGGGGAAACGACTGTTCTCCATGTGATCGCCCGTGTTAAATCATTAATAAGTGAGCGTCCACGCTCATTTTTTTATCTGATCCTTGCACTAGCCCCTTTCTTCCTGCTTTCCACCTGAGAGGTTCTTACCTGAACAGTGCAGTCCTAACCCGGAAATAGAGACCCAAGTTAAAGAGTTATAATCCTTTACCTGGAGCTGTTGAGCTAGCGTTACTGCTGTACCCTGGCCAAAAGCCAAACCTTACCTTCAGTCCAGTGACAGTTTGCTTGAGCTGAATTGCCCAGGAACATTGCCCAAAAGGCGCTAGAATGAGGCTGGGGGAAGAGATTAAATTTTATGTGGTTAGCATATTTTTGGGACACCAACCATAAATTTGTCAAGGATTTTGGTCGGTGACCTAGCAGCAGGACTCGGTCACAGAGCCTCAGTTTCCTGTCCTATATGATGACAAATCTTTTATAAGAATTAAGAGTGAGTAACATTCACTTGATAAACGTCAACCACAGTAATGATCACAAATCATCAGACGTATGCGAGGAAGTAAAATTCTCTATGTAGTGAGCTCATCAGTGCCCTCTCATATTACTGTGTTTGTACCTGACCCTATGAAGGCTTATTAAAATGATAGATCTCCTTTCTCTATCCTGGAGGAATCCAAGGGAGAGGATGGTAGCCTTGCCAGCCCTTAGGCCGATAGCCCTTTGTTAGAGGAGGAAGCATTCTTTTATAACTATTTTTCTTGGTCATCTCATCCATAGTCAGATATGTAGACAAACCCAAAACTATCTTAGAATGTCATGTCATCGCTCTTTCGGGTGGGGGGAGGGGAATAAATCAGCAAGTTTGATGAAGAATTTTAAGCAGATATCAAAATTGACTTACTACATAATAAGTTCTACCTTAAGTGCTTTGATACATAGGATTTTTTTTTTTTATTCACCTGAGTTCATTGTTACTATATCAAGCAAAATGGATGTGAGCTGTTGGAAATCCTGAATGTTAAAAATTAAATTCGCTAGAATAGAATTCCCTCTAATTTTCTAATGACAGTCTATAAATATTGAGTGCCTGTTCTATACAAGCTAGGGACTTTGGAGGGTTCAAAGTAACGGATGGTTATTGCTGTTAATAGGCTTATAAAAGAGCTCAAAGGCAAGAGTTCTGGAGGTTTATAAAAGGGAAAGAGTATGTCTGGCTAGCAGATCTTGAAAGGCTAGAGGCAGTGACATTTGAGATGCATGATCAATGACAAGTGGAATCCAATAGGCAAAAATGGCCACTGGTAAGCACTTTCTCAGTGAAGGAACATGGACAAAGACTCAGAGATGGGAAAAAAGTAAGCACATATGGGAACCAAGAGTGGAGGATGTACATAGCTAAGGCATAGGAGATAAGGATGAATATGGGGTAAGGCCATATCTAAGAGAGCGTTGAATGCCAGACTGTGTCCAGTCCTCTAAGAATTGGACACTTACATGGGATTAAAAGGGTGAGAAAAAATAGAGAAAGAGAAAAGGAAAGGCTGGGAGAGCCATCAGACAATGATGCAAGACTAACCCAGTGAGGAGAAACCAGGAGGGAAGGCCTAGCTTATCTTTCACGTTAAGGAAGTGTCAACAAGGTTGTCAAAGAATACTATAGTCAAAGCTGATCATAAGGGCAGTCCTGTGTCTCCTAGGACATTCCTGCAAGCACTTGCTCTTAACCTCTATATTAACTACTCCTAATAAAATTATTAGGCAGAGGATGGAAGAGAAGAATTAATTAACCTGGTAAAAGAATTTAGAAATCAAAGGGCACATTTGATTAAATTGCATATTTGGGTTTTATTTTATTTTATTTTATTGGGTTTTATTTTTATTATTCATGGCCAATTGTGCATTTTGCTAGAATTAGCCTATGTTCTTTGCCTTCTTTCGGATTATCTTTTTTTTTTTTTTTAAAAAAGGTCATTTGTTATGAAATATCTATCCTAATGGACAGGGGAATGAAAAGAGATAAAACTCAAGTCCATCAGCATTGCTACTATCTCCATAGTCTTTGGGCAATAGTTATGATGGAATGTTCACTTTTAACTGGAGTGCAGAATTACCTATGGGTTGGGCGCACCTGAGTGGCTCAGGGCACGATCCTGGAGTCTCAGGATCAAGTCTCACTTCAGGCTCCCGGCATGGAGCCTGCTTCTCCCTCTGTGTCTCTGCCTCTCTCTCTCTTTGTGTCTCTCATGAATAAATAAAATCTTTTTTAAAAAAAGAATTATCTATGGCCTGAAATTATCAATAGTGAATATTTCCCCCTATGTTTTCTCCTAATAGTTTTATTGTTTTGGCTCTCATATTTAAGTCATTGAACCATTTTCAGTATCATTTTTCTATGTGGAGTAAGGTAGGGATGCAGCTTCACTTCTTTGTATTTGGATATTTAGTTATCCCAACACCATTTGTTGAAGAGAACATTTTTTCCCTCATTGGATGGTTTTGGGATCTTTGTCAAAAATCAATTGGTTAAAAAAAAAAATCAATCGGTCATAGATGTTTGGGGTTAGTGTTGGAATCTCAGTTCTGTTCCATTGGTTTATATGTCTATCCTTATGTCAGTACTGCACTGCTTTGATTACTGTGGCTTTGTGGTAAGCTTTGAAATCAGGAAGTATGAGTACTCCAACTTTGTTTTTAAATAATGTTTTGACTATTTGGGGTCCCTTGAAATTTCAGATGAATTTGAAGATTGACATGGATCTGGCAATGTATTCCTGGATTTGACAGCAAAAACATGAGCAACGAATTAAAAATAACTTGGACTTCATAAAAATGTAAATAGTATGTACATCAAAGGACATTATCAGAATGTGGGAAGGCTATCTACAGAATGGGATAAAATACTTACAAATTGCATATTTGATAAGACTTCAATTTCTAGAATATATAAAGAACTCTTATGATTCAACAACAAAAAGAAAACCTAATTTTTAAAATGAGTGAAGAACATGAACAGATATTTCTCCAAAGAAGATATGTAAATAGCAAATAAACACATGAAAATATGTTAAATTTTATTGGTCATTAAGAAAATGCAAATCAAAACCACAGTGAGAGGGCAGCCCCGGTGGCACAGCGGTTTGGCGCCGCCTGCAGCCTAGGGCATGATCCTGGAGACCCGGGATCGAGTCCCACATCGGGCTCCCTGCATGGAGCCTGCTTCTCCCTCTGCCTGTGTCTCTGCCTCTCTCTCTCTCTGTGTCTCTATGAATAAATAAATTTTAAAAAATCTTTTTTTAAAAAAACCACAGTGAGATACCACCTCACACCTACTAGGATGGCATTAATAAAAACAACAATAACAAAACTGGAACCTAATGGCAAGGATATGGAGAAATAAGGACTTTCATTCATTGCTGGTGGGAATGTACAATGATGCAGCCACAGTGGAAAATATCTTGGCAATTCCTCAAAAAACTAAACATAGAATTATCATATAACCCAGAGATTCCACTCCTGTGGTATATACCCAAAAGTTATAAAAAATATATGTCCACACAGAAAGTTATATATATGAATGCTTATAGTAGCATTATACATAGAAGCCAAAAGGTGGAAACAACCCAAATGTCTGTCAGTGGATGAATGGATAAACATATTGTGATATACAAATACAATGAGATATTATTAATCAAAAAGCAGGATCACAGTGCTAATACATGCTATGACTGAAATGAATCTTGAAAACATGTTAAGTAAAAGAAGCTAGACACAAAGAGTAATATATTTATATGATTCCTTTTATGTGATATATTCAGAATAGGAAAGTCTATAGAGGCAGAAAACGTGGGATGGGGGAAGGAGGAAATGTGGAGTGATTATTTAATGAGTATGGGTATTTTGGGGATGTCTGGGTGGCTCAGTGGTTAAGTGTCTGCCTTTGAGTATGGGTATTTTTCTGGGATGATGAAAAGTTTGAAACTAGAGAGAGGTGGTGCTTGAACCATATTGGGAACACATTAAATGCTGCTGAACTGTATACTTTATAATGGTTAATTGCTTATTATATGAATCTTGCCTCAATTTAAAAAAAGAAAGATTGAGAAAACTCAATTAGGAAAAAAATTATCCATGGTTTGTCCATCTATAATGTGAATGAGAGAACTGAGTTAAGTACCCCAAATCATAACATACTTTACAATTTCAAATTCAACAGAAGACTAGTCTACAATCTATCATAGAATTAATAGGGTTAGAATAAACCTTGTATCCTATCTACCACATCTCACAAAATTGATAAGGCTAGAAAAGTTAAGGGCACAAATCTTTATTATAATAGCCTACCCTAAAACAGGATTCAAAAGATAAACACTAAAGCAAATATGGGTATGGGACAAATCATCTTCTCTCATTTTTTTAAGTGGGGAGTGTGAGATATAAATGCATGTGTGTATGCACATTAATGGGTTTGGGGGGTAACAGAGCTGAAGAAAGTATAAAATGAAGAGAATTCATTAATCAGGATTCTCACTGCCTTTGTCATAATCTCAAAATATCAATATCAATAACGAAGCACATCAGAAGCTAGTACCTACTACTGGCTTTCTCAGAGCTTTTTAAAAGCAATAGCTCGGGAAACATCTCTCTGGGCCCTGAGTACCAATTATGCCATCTGAAGTATATGTAATCAGAGTCCTGGAGAGAAACTGGCATCTTTAAAGAAGGTGCTAAGCATTCCTTTGCTGTATAAAAGGTTCTCTTTCTTTAGGAGTAATTTCACATGAGACTATTTGGATATTTTTGACAAATTAGTGCAAATTGGATTAATTCAGCCCATTAGCTACAAAGGGGTTTGTGAGGCAGAATTTTATTTTCATTATATATAGTTGATAATAATAGCTAGTATTTATTGAGCGATTATACTCAGTGACAGTCTAAGAGTTTTACCAGGAGGCATCTCATTATTCCTCACAACAACCCTATAAGGAAGCGGAAACGTGTGGACAAGATCATTTGCCCAAGACCCACAGTCAGGAAGTAGCTGAGCCAGGATTCATACTCGGGGAGTCCAGGTCTAAAGCCCATTCCAACCACACTGGTGCGTGGCCTTTAAAATGCATAAGCATTAAAATATCCTATCTGATTCATACTGTATTTTTACCTCTACATGTTCATTTCAAAGATAAAGATCAAACACTAAAATACATAAGAAAGGAAATATTAGGAGATTTTAGATTTGTGTTTTTCTTTAGGCTACTATAAATCAGACTAGCTATTAGTGTGGGCCTTTTTTTTTTTTTTAATAGAAGCTTTTCGTTAATTATACCCTGTTTTAAATGAGTTTGTCTTTTGGCTTTCACAAGTATATTTAAAATATATGTCATTTAGATCAGATATTCAATTTCAAACATACTTGAATATGCTAACAGCTCACATCAAGAAATTTTTACATATAACAACTGGTTTTGGCGGTTGAGTGATAAATAGAAACAATTCCTGACTTCACTGATGGATATTCCCTCAGAAAACATCAGCCTGGATTCTTCAGCATCTGCAATAATGTACCATGACATTCATAATACATGCATTTTAGGTGAGCGTATAACATGTATGCAAATCCTGATTACATAGAATTTGATGGCACGTGGTTAAAAGAAACAAACGTGTAATAAATATAATGCTTTGTGATTCAACACAAGGCCAAAAAGGGTCAAGTAATGTTAGTTAACAGCTTCTGTTTTGCCCAATTGCCTTTAGACGATCTACTCATGCAGCATAAAGATGGCAGATTTCACTCCAATATTCATCAAACGTTATGTGGACTCGTTGTACTTCAAGGGTAAATACTGCATCTCTTTAAATGCCTTTGGTGATGCCCAATCCTGCTTGGGCAACCCAGGAAAATTTAAGGAAATTTTAACACATTTTATTTTATATATTGTATGTAACTTTCAGTCAGAATAAAAACTGCCTAGATTTATTCAACATTCATTCAATAAATATTTATTTTTTATTTATTTATTTATTTATTTTGAAGATTTTATTTATTTATTCATTCATGAGACACACACAGAGAGGCAGAGACATAGGCAGAAGGAGAAGCAGGCTCCATATAGGGGGCCGGATGTGGGACTCGATCCCAGGACCCCAGGATCATACCCTGAGCCAAAGGCAGGTGCTCAACCACTGAGCCACCGAGGCACCCTCAACAAATATTTATTGAACACTTACTATGTGCTAAGCATTTTCCTAGGCACTGGCAGATATAGCAATGAATGAAACAAAATACTTTCTATCATAGAGCTTATATTCTTGGTGGGAAGACAGTGATCAAACACACACACATATACATATACAAATGTATATACTGCTTATATGTACAAATACATATACCCAGACACATATCCATACAATGAAGAGAGGTGTTAGGAAGTGCTAGGAAAGAAAATAATGCAAGGTAAGGGAGATAGAGAATGATAGGAGTGTGGTATTATTTAATATAGTGTGTTAGAGAAGACCTATCTGTTAAGATGATATTTGAGCAGATACTAGAGTTGAGGGAACATCTGAAGGAAGAGCATTCCTGACAGACCAGCAAGTACCAAGACCTGGAGATGGAAGCAGGTTTGACATATTCAAAGAAGGTGCACAAAGCACAGTGAGGCTTGAGCAATAACCAAAAATACAGCAGGGGGCTATCCATGTAGAGCTTTGGGATCTGTGACCCAAGGTTCATTGACCATGTACAGTCTTCAAGTTTCTTGGGTTTCACTCTCTGAAGTGAGACACATTATGACCTAGAGGAGACACGATCTCTCTTAGGTTCACTTAGAATCACTCTGATCATAGTAAAGAATGTTGGGGAGGGGAAGAAGGGCAGAACCAGGGAAGTGAATTAGAAGACTGTTGTGATAATCCAGGCCAAGAGGTGGTGCTGATTTAGACCTGAGCAATAGCTGTGGAGGTGGTAATAAAGTAGTCCAGTGTTGGACATATTTCAAACTGGGAACCAACAGCATTTGCTGGTGTGAGGAGTGAGAGAAAGAGATGAACCAAGAATCACTCCAAGGTTTTTGGCATAAGCAACCAAAAAAGCAAAAAAGGAGGTATCATTTGTTCAGGAAGAAAGACTGTGAGAGAAGCACATAGTAAGGGGAGAAAATTAAGGGTTTGCTTTGGGGCATGTCAATTCAAGATGCCTTTAAACATCCAGATAGAGATGTTGAGTAGGCAACTGAATAGGAGTGTGAAGTTCAGGGCAGAGGCTGGGGTGATAGAACTTGGGAGTTGTTCATGATGAATGGTGTGTAACACTGTAGGCCAGGTAAGATCACTTAGGCAGTGGTGTAGACAGAGCAGAGGAAAGAATGATTCGTGAATGTCAACCCTTAGAAATCAGGAATATGAGGAGTAATCCATGCAGGGGCTGAGAAAGAACAGCCAGCGTGGAAGGAGGAGAAGCTGAAGAGCTATGTCCTGGAAGCCAAATGAGAGATTGTTCTCTAAGAATAGAGTGATCAACAGAGTTAAGAGCTGTTGTCAGGTCAAATAAGCTAAGTCAGGAATGATCGCATATAAGATGTTTAACGGAATGCCTGGTTTCAGTTTCCTCCTACAAAAATTTTCAACCAACGAGAAAAATTCATGGCTACAAAAATAAGAAGATGAGGAGAGATCAGGAAATGGAAATTATAAAGAAAAAGACAAATTGGAAAATATGAGCAAGACCTGTCCAGCAGGGCAGGTTGCAGCCAAGGAGAACAGGATGGAAAATGTTCATTTCCATAGCCCAGTAGTGAATCCAGAATTCCTTTATAGCAAGAACTCAAGGTCAGCATTTGATTGGAAGGGGGCAGTTGCCACTTGTCTTGGAACTGCATTTTACATGATATTAGGAAAACATCATTGTCCTTATCAAAGCATCATCTAGGGCCACCATTGCCCAGACCTGAGACTGCAAATGTGCCCATGTACCTGTCCCAGTACAGAGCTGTCTGGTAGGGTGTGTGGGCCCTGAAATCTATCCCATGCTCTGCTGGAAAAACCATGCCCTGGACCTCACAGGTCTAATTTGCATATATGCTAATGATAGCCCAACATCAATGCAATGGAAACTGCTTTTTCATCTCCAAGAGGCGCAAACTATAAATTCCTGTATTAAGAAGAAAAATTGTCAAAACTCATTTCTCATTTCTGAAGATTCTTCATAATCCATAACGTGTTTTTCAAAGATGAGCTATCCTGACACTCACACACCCTTATCCTTAATAGGCATTTATTAACGTTAATGCCTCCAAAGTTAATTGCCTCTTATTATTAGATGTCTACATCTGAGGAGAGAAATAAAGCCATGAATGAAATCCAACTTCAGTAAAATTTCACATGCTTTCCTAGGAACTAAGAAATTCATACTTGCATGTATTGAAACTCTGCAGTCCTTGTCTGAAAAGCTTGATTGGTGGTTTGCTAAGGTCAGTATGTTATTATTCCGGCTGTGCTGGCTCCCTCTGGTGGATAGATGACATGAACATTAATTTTGGGTGCTTGTAACAAAAAGCTCCGGTGTATTGAAGCCCTGAGGGCTTGTCTATTCAAAGTGAGTTCTAGGAGATTTCCCATGATTATATGCTGTGTATACACAGGATGCCTTTGGGAGCAGTAGGTTCCGAGGTACCAAGGGAAGGACACTCAGGGTAGCAGTGGTGATCTTGTAAACAAGTATCAGGTGGGATTGCTACCGATGGGCTTTTTAAAAGTTTGTTTTAAGGCATAACATATATATATATATATGTAGTAAAGTTGCAAATTAGAAAATTACAGATATGTAATATACATCCAACATCGAGACCAAAACATTTCTAGCACCTTACGATAAGGTTTTTAAAAAATTGGTTTGCTTCTGTAGCATTCAGGTCTATTTTGCAGCAGAGGAAACAAACTCTAGGTGCAGATTCTGACAGTAGCCTACCCAAAGGCACTTTGAGGAATAATTTGTTAAATGCATCGAGATGAAAATATGTTGGGTACAGAGTTGACTCTGAAGTAGCACACAGATCTTAGTACCCTCCACCCCAAAGCGGAAGTTGTTCATCTCTGTCCTTTAGCTTGGTTGCCATCTCTTTGCTCTCTCTCACGAATGATTTTCCCATTCGATTCTCCGTCTTCAGTTCAAACACCTTAATGGAATGTTGTATGGTCAGACCTGTGGATACAGAGAAGACGAAGCTGTGGTCTCTGTCCTCCAAGAACTCATAGAATGGGAGGAAATGGGTGATGCCAATCCAGTGTGTTACGTGTGACAGTAATACTAGCTGACGTTTATGGAGTACGTCCGGATATCAAGCTTTTCTCTCAAGACATTACCTACATCTCATTTGAACCTCGTCACTATTACCATTACTTTACTGATGAAGTGATGAAAGCACAGAGAGGCTGGTGATTTGCCCAAGGACGACATAGCTGGTATGTGTGGCTGCCAGGACGTGGTGCCATCACCTACATGTGCATCCGTTTCCCTGCTGCTGTTTCTCAAGCGTGGTGTTGGAGGCACACGAGGGAAGGAAGGGAGCAGGGAAATCTTTGAGTGTCCTGTCTGTTGGGCTCTCCAACCAGGAGTCACGCAAAGCACTACAGGAAAATATGCCAATCATTGTCCCCCTCTGACACAGCCCTCATCCAGCCCCCAGCTCCCTATCTTACAGACTTGAGCAAAAACTGGCTGCATCATTGTAAAAATTCAAAGGCATGTTTACTTTTCATATGAAATACATCAAAAATTACTCCAGTGCACACGTGGCTATCCATTGTTATGACATGAATTTCTCCAAATCACAGGTAATCAGAACCAGGTGTCAGACAATTTTTGTAGATTTCTATTTAAATTGACGCGCTATGTTATTGAGTTATCACCATCTACGAGTGATTTTTTTTTCAGTCTTGAAAGCACAGTAGAAAGCATTATTGGAAAAAAAAAAAGAAAGAAAGAAAAAGAAAAAAAAAAGCATTATTGTAACCTTAGGGAATTCCAAATAGTTCAAAACAGATCAGTGTAGTGGTGCAAGAGTTTGAAATCCCACCTGAAGGTGGTGTTTGCATCTTCCTCCTGTCAGAATTTTCTAAAGCAGATAAAGACTTCTTACAAAGATAGCTGAGCCTCTCCCCTCCCCCCATAATCGCCAACACAGTCTTTTCTCCTCAAACACAGACAGATTATGTCCATCTGCATCACTGTGATGTCTTCACACTTAGGCTCCTCAGACAACAAGGACCAAGTGTAACTTACATGGAATTTTATTTATCACAGACTAGGTACATATGGGAATAGAATCATTATAACAGGGTCTAGTAGCAGTTATCGTTGTGTTAACATGGGAAGTGGGTCCCAATCTCTTTTAGGCTATCTTATATGACATTAAAGTATTCTATAAAAAATGAGGTTTGTGTAACTGAAGAGAAAATAGTGGAGGAACATTGAGTAGTCTCTACAGTCGTCCAGCCTGCGCACCTCAAAAGACCCAACCACATTGTGGGCAGTGATTGGGTTTCGCCAATTTGCTGTTACTAGATTGAGCTTTATTGGGGTTACAGTTTGCTGTTACAGTTTCATAGCTGCCTAAGAACCATAAGCATAAAAATCACATATTTGGATGTTTATACATATTCTTAAAACAAGTGATAAAAGATGTCAACAGTATGAGTGGACAACCGATGAGAAATTTTTCTTTTAAAAGGGGGGTCTTGTATATTCTCCGTGTGAGAAATACTGTACTGTAACCCTAAGGCCTACAGAGGGAGACAAACACAGGCCTTGCTCTTTGGAGTTTACATTAACACAGCATTCCTCACAGTGGACGAGAGTGAAAAGGTCATACAGCAACTTTTTTTGAAGTCATGATACTACATTTATTGGTGTTTGGTTTTGTTTGTTGTGTTTTTTTTTTTTAACTCTCTGACACTCTTTAAAAGTTGCTATTCAGCAAATAGGGTTTTTTTTTTTTCTGTATTTTTTTTCTGTATTTCCTATTGGGATCTCCCTGACATCTTGGTTGATTTTTTTTCAATGTTATGCAGTAAAATTCATTTTTTTGTAGCGCACAGTTTTATGGGGTTTGACAAATGTATCTGTCACCCCAATACCGTATAGAGCATTTCACCACTATAAAAATTACTTGGTGTGGCCCCCTTGTAGAAGATCTCTCCCTATTCCCCCAACCTCTGGCAACCACTGACCTGTTTTCTATCCCTGCAGATGTGCCTTTTCCAAAATTTTATAAAGATACAGTCATATCAGATGTAGCCTTTGGGGTCTGATTTCTTTCACCTACAGAATTCATTTAAGATTCAAACATGTTATTGTGTGTGAATCAATGGCTCATTCATTTTTATTGCTGAGTAATAATCCATTGTATGGATATCAAGTTAATTTACCCATTGCCCTGTTGAAGTATATCTTGGTTGTTTCCAGTTTGGGATGACTATGAATGAAGTTGTGATCAATATTCCAATGTGTTTCAACTCATTTGGAATTGAAATATCTAGTAGTAGAATTTCCGGGTCATGTTGGAAGTATATACTTACCTTGATGAAAAATAACCAAACTGTCTTCCAATATGGTTGTACTGTTGTTTTCCATTCTCACCTGCAATGAATGAGTGTTCCTGTTGTTCTACCTCTTTACCAGAATTTGGTACTGTCAGGGTTTTTTCACTTTAACAAATCTAATAAAGGGACACCTGGGTGGCTCAGCGGTTGAGCATTTGCCTTTGGCTCAGGGCGTAATCCTGTAGTCCTAGGATCGAGTTCCACATCGAGTCCCACATCGAGTCCCACATCGGGCTCCCTGCATGGAGCCTGCTTCTCCCTCTGTGTCTCTGCTTCTCTCTGTGTCTCTCAGGAATAAATGAATGAAATCTTAAAAAAAAAAATTCTAATAAGTTTGCAGCGCTATCACAACATGGTTTTCATTTACATTTTCTTGGTAACAAATGATGTTGAGCATCTCTCATTTTCCATTAATATCTTCTTGGTGAAATATGTGCTCATCTCTTTTGCTATTTAAAAAATGGGTTGTTTGTTTTCCTATTGTTGAGTTTTAAGATGTTATCAATTCTGTATACAAGTTTTTGTCAGATATGTGATTCGTAAATATTTTTTTCCCAGAATGTGCCTTTGGCAGAGCCAAGATTTCAGTTTCAATAAAGTCCAATTCATCAGTTTTTTGTTTTGTAGATTGTGCTTTTAGAATTGTATCTAAAAACTCATTGCCAAACTCCAGGTCATTCAAACTTTCTGCCAGGTTTTCTTTTAGACATTTACAGTTTTACATTCAGGTATATGATCTATCTTTAGTTAAATTTTCTTCAAGATGTGAAATATACGTAGAGGGTTTTTGTTTGTTTTATTCTGTTTTGTTTTTTATATGTATGTCCAGTTGTTTCAGCATCAGTTGTTGAAAGGATTCTCGAATGTCCATTGCATTGCCCTGACACTTTTGTGCAAAATCAGTCGTCTGTATTTCTCTGGGTCCATGTGTGATTTCTCTATTGTGTTCCATTGTTCTATGCATGAATCCATTAGTCAATACAATACTCTCTTGACTATTAGAGCTTTATAGTAAGTCTTAAAATCCCATAGTGTGAGTCCTCCCACTTTTTCAGAGTTGTTTTGGCTATTCTAAGCCCTTTGCCTTTCCATCTAAATTATAGAATTGGTTTGTCATTATCTATAAACAACCTACTGGGACTTTTATTGAGTTTGCATTGAATCTGTAAGATCAACTTGGGGAGAAATGACCTCTTAATAATGTTGATGCTTCCAAACCCCGAACACCGTATATTTCTCAATATATTTTCTTTAATATATTTCATCAGTATAGTTTTTAGCATCCTTTCTACATCTTTTGTTAAGTGCATACTTAGGTACTTAACTTTTTTGTTACAATTGTATTGATCTCGTTTCTTAATATCACATTCTAATTATTCATTGCCAGAAGATAGGAATATGATTGACTTTTGTGTATTGACCTTTTAAAACTTACTCGTTTCAGGAGTGTTTTTTAGATCTTGGGAATTATCTACATTGACAACCATCTTGTCTTCAAATAAAGGCAATCTTATCTTTTTCCTTTCAAATCCATATGCCTTTTATTTCTTTTTCTTAGCTTATTTCACTGGCTATAACTTCCAGTATGATGTTGAATAAGTAGAGTGAGAATGGATTCCTTGTCTTATTCCTAAACTAGGAGGAAAAGCATTCAATATTTTACCCTTAAGTATAGTGTTGGCTGAAGGTTTTTAATAGATTTCCTATATAAGTTTAAGAAAGTTCCTTTCTATTCTTAATTTGTTGAGTTTTTTCATGCATGGATATTAAATTTTGTTTTTGCTTCTACTGAATAGAGATAGATAGATGATAGATAGATAGATAGATAGATAGATGATAGGTAGTTAGATAGATATGGTTGTTAACATGGTAAATTATATTGATTTTTTTTTAAATTTGAACCAACCTTGTATCTTTGTAATTATTGTATTCCTAGGGTCTGGGATAAATCTCAATGGGTCATGTATTATCTTTTTTATATATATCACGAGATTCAGTTTGCTAATATTTTGTTGAAATTTTTTGACTTTATATTTGTGATCTATCTTGGTTTATAGTTTTCTTGCAATATACACTCTGGTTTGGGTCTTAAACTAATGCTGACTTCATAAAATGAACTGGGAAATATTCCTTTCTCTTCTGTATTCTGAAAGATATGGTGTATAATTGTCATCATTTCTTTCTTACGTGTTTTATAGAATTCACTAGTGAAATCATTTGGGTTTTCTTTTTGGAAGTTTTAAACTACAAATTCAATTTCTTTAATAGATGTGGGACTACTTGGTTTAAGTATTTATTCTTGAGTGAATCTTGGGCCTTGCAAGGAATTGGTCCATCTTACCTAAGCTGATGAATTTATGAACATGGACTTGTTTGTAGTATTCCCTTATATATTTTAATACCTATGCGATCAGTTCATTCCTGATACTGGTAAATTGTGTCTTTCTCTTTTTGAGGGGAAACTGGACCAGAGGCTTACTGATTTTATGACTTTATCAGAGAATCAGCTTTTGGTTTTCTGTGTTCAATTTCATTGTTCTCTGGTCTATATTATTTTCTTATTCCCTTTTTTCATCTGCTTGCTTTAGACTTAATTTCGCTTCCTTTAATGTCTTAAGATGGGAGAATACATTGCTGAGTTCAGGTCTTTCTATTGCTCTTTTCTAGTATAAGCATTTAAATATAAATTTCCACTTAAAGATGCTTTAATTGCATCCTACAAATTTTTAATATATATTTTTTTCTTTTATTTCAAAATACTTTAAATTTCCCTAAAGGCTTAATCTTTGACTCATGCATTATTTAGACATGTATTGCTTAATTTCCAAATATTTGGATATTTACCAGATATCTTGATATTATTATCTATTATTATCAATTCCATAAGGTTTGAGATTATACTTCATATTTTTCATTTTTTTAAATTGTGAAAGTTTTTTTATGGCTAAGAATATTCTCTGTGCACTTGAGAAGAATTTGTATTTTGCTGCTGATTTAGTGCTCTATAAATGTCAAGTGGGACAAGTTAGTTGATGGCGTTGCTCTGCTGATTTTCTTTCTACTGATTTTCTGCCTACTTCTATCAATTTTTGAGAGGTGTTGAAGTCTCCATCTAAAATTGTAGATCTGTCTATTTCATTTAAGGTCTGCCTATTTTTGCCTCATGTGTTTTGAAGTTTGTTGTTGGGTGCATACACATTCAAGATTATTATATTTTCTTGGATAATTGACTTCTTTTTCTTTTTTTTATTTATTTTTATTTATTTTTTATTTTTTTTAAATTTTTTTTTTTTATTTATTTATGATAGTCACAGAGAGAGAGAGAGAGGCAGAGACACAGGCAGAGGGAGAAGCAGGCTCCATGCACCGGGAGCCTGATGTGGGATTTGATCCTAGGTCTCCAGGATCGCGCCCTGGGCCAAAGGCAGGCGCCAAACCGCTGCGCCACCCAGGGATCCCTGACTTCTTTTTCATAATGTAATATCATCTTTTATCTCTGATAATATTCCTTGTTGTGTAGTCTGCTTTGTCTAAAATTAATGCAAATACTTTGTTAGTGTTTGTGTGATGTATCTTTCTCCATCCTTTTATTTTTAAACTAAATAAGCCTTTTTATTTAAAGTGGTCTCTCATAGACTGCATAAAGTTGAATCCAGGTGTTTTTTTTTTTTTAAATTTAATTCTGATCATTTCTGTCTTTTTAACTTGTGTGTTTAGACTGTTCACATTAAAGATGATTATTGATATGATTGGATTAAAATCTGCCATCTTACTGGCAGTTTTTTTGTTTCACTTGTTATTTATTTCTTTTTATCTTCTCTGTCTTCTCTGGATTTAATTCAACCTTTAAAAACTTTTTTAATGGTTGCCCTAGGCTATATAATAAAATTTTACAAAATCTGAATCCATCTTCAAATAATACTGTCTTGATACCCATGTAGTTCAAAAACTCTAAGTTTATTTCCAGTTCTTCTCTCCCTCTCACGTGCCATTGTTCTCATAATTTTACTTTTACATATGCTATAAATATACAACTTGTTAATACTATTGCTTTAAATAGTTATTTGTTAGAGCAATTAAAATAAGACAAAAATGATTTTGTAAGCCCTTCATGTATTCCATTTCTGATACTCTTTATTTCTTGGTGCAGATCTAATATTTTGATGTATGTCATTTTTTCCTACCTTGAAGAATGGCTTTCAATATTTCTGATAAGGTGGGTCTGCTGCTTATCGGTAGGTCCTTACATTTTTGTTTCTCTCACAAAGCCTTTATTGATGTCTAGTATAGAAATATACTTTAGGACATTTCTCCTGAATGTAGAATTCTGAATTGACATTTTTTTCCTCCTTCATCACATTGAAGATATCATTCTATTTTATAGTTTTTTACAAGAAGTCTGCTGTAATTCTTATCTTTATTCCTCTATAGGTAATGTCTTTTTCCTTCTGGCTTCTGTCGAGATTTTCTTTGTCTTTTAATATGTCTTAGAGTTTTTGTTTGGTTATTTTATTTGTTTTGTTTTCATATTTTTCTGGGGGATCTCTAAACCTCTTGGATCTGAGGTCTGGTGTTTGCTACTAATTTAGAAAATTCTCAGCCATTGTTTCTTGAATATTTTTTACGTCCATTCTCTCTTTTTCTTCCTTCAAGATTCTAAATTATGTATATGTTAGACTGTCTGATATTGTCCCATACCTCTGAAACCTTGGTCTATTTTCCAAGTTTTTTCTCCTTGTGTTTCAGTTTGGGTACATTTTATTGATGTATATTCAACTTCATTGATTCTTTCCTTGACTATGTCAAGTCTACTAATGAGCCTCTCAAAGATAATCTTCATCTCTGTTACTGTGTTTTTGATTTCTAGCTTTGCATTTGATTTTTTTTACCATTTCTATCTCTTTACTAAAATTATCTGTGCATCTTATTTACTTTTCCCATTAGAATCTTTAACATATGAATCATAGTAATCTTAAATTCCTTGTCTGATAAATTCAACATATGTCTGATTCTGGTTCTGTTGATTGCCTTATCTTTCCATACTATGTTTTTTCCTGCCCTTTTGTATGCTGTGTACTTTTTTTTTGTTGAAAGGTGAACATACAGTATATGACAATAGATACTAAAACAACATTTTTTATGCTCAGAGAGGAGCAAGATTTTCCTTTTGCTAGGCCTTTGCTATGAGAGTTTGGGATATTCATTTAGGCTGATTCTCAGAGAAGGTCTGTACCTTGTAGCTCTCTCAGCTATGTTACACACTGCAACTCTTACTAGCATGGTGGTAGTGGATGAGGAAGTGTTGACCTCTTTTGTTCTCATGAAGCCTTGGTCTTAGACAGACACTGGAAACCTGGGTCTCAGGTGTTCCTGCCCCTTCTCCAGCTGTAGTGCTGGCCTAGTAATTATTCTTGCCCCTCCCCCAGTGAAGAAACTTCTTTCCCCTCCTATTCTCCTCTTCTAGCTAGAGTCAGTTTCTACCGATACTCTCACAGTCTATACCATGATCCTCTTCCTGCTGCAGATTAAGGGTTTTGGGGCGAGAACATAAAGATGTATCAGGGTGATACTTGGGCAGTGGACAACGGCTGCTGTTCTCCTTCCCCAGCTGGCACCTTACAGGACATTTTCTTAGGATTTTCCCTGTGAGCACCTGGTGTTCCCAGAGGAAAAATCTGCAGGAGGGCATTAAGCATCCTATGTCTGCAGCCCCCTGGGGCTTCGCACTCTCATGCTAGCCCACACTTGGCCTTTAGCAATTCTTTAAACATTTCTAGTTTAATCTTCTTATCAGCTTTTATGGGATTCGACAGCATCTGTCTCAAGTAAGCAAATGCTTGAATCCTGTTTCTTCCTGTAAGCCTTTTTCTTTTTCTCCATTTTAAGTTAGTTATTTGCCTGCAATATTCGTTCTCTTAGGTATAAGAAAAGTTGTTAATTTGAAGCTTATTCGGTTTTTTCTTCTTATTGTAAGGGTAGGAACAATGCTTTTGTTCAGCTCTTAAATCTCTGACTCTAACCACAACCGTTAGTCATGTTTTAATTTAACATTCTAGGGGTGCCTGGCTGGCTCAGTCAGTAGACCAACTCTGGATCTCAGGGTTGTGAGTTCGAGTTCTATGTTGGGTACAGAGATCACTTAAAAATAAAATTTAAAAAAATTTTAAAAATTGAATTTAGAATTCTAAAAACTAAAAGAGGAAGGAAAACTTGCAAAATAGTTCTATGAGGCCAGTATCACTGATTCCAAAACCAGATAAAGACACCACACACAAAAAAGAGAGAACTACAGGCCAATTATCTCTCATGAATATAAATGCAAAAATCCTCAACAAAATATTAGCACAATCAAACCCAAAGATACATTAAAAAAATACACCACATTTAAGTGGGATTTATTCTCAGGATGTAGGGGTTTTTCAATATTCACAAAACAGTCAGCATGATATGTCACATCAATAAGAGAAAGAATAAAAACCATATGATCCTTTCAATAGATGCAGACAAGTACAACATCCATTCATGATAAAACCCTCTGCAAAGTAGGTCTTCAGGGAACATATCTCAAATATAATAAAGGCCTTATATGAAAAACCCATAGCCAACACAGTACTCGATGGTAGAAAAACTAAGAGCTTTCCTGCTAAGGCCAGGAACAAAATAAGATGTCCACTCTCACCAATTTTTATTCCACATAGTATTAGAAGTCCTAGCCATAGCAATTGGGCAACATAAAGAAATAAAAGGCACCCAAATCGGTAAAACTCTCACTATTTGCAGATGACATAATATTATATATTGAAAACCCTAAAGACTCCACAAAAAACTCCTAGAACTGATAAATGAATTTAGTGAAGTTGGAGGACACAAAATCAGAGTATGGCAATCTGTTGCATTCCTATATGCTAATAATGAAGCAGCAGAAAGTAAAATTAAGAAAATAATCCCATTTACAATTGCACCAAAGACAATAAATATCTAGGAATAAACTTAACCAAAAAGGTGAAAAACCTGTACTTCGAAAACTATAAAACACTGATGAAAGAAATTCAAGACAACACAAGGGAACAGAAAGACATTTCCATGCTCATGGATTGGAAGAACAAATGTTGTTAAAATGTCTATACAGACTTAATGCAATTCCTATCAAATACCAATAGCATTTTTTACAGAACCAGAAAAAAATAATCCTAAAATTTATATGAAATCACAAAGGACCTTGACTAGCCAAAGCAATCTTGAAAAAGAAAAACAAAACTGGAGGTATCACAATTCCACACTTCACATTATATTACAAAGCGGTCATAATTAAAGCAGTATGGTATTGGTCTAAAAATAGATACATAAATCAATGGAATAGAATAGAAAACCCAGATACAAACCCACAGTTTTATGGTCAATTAATCCTCAACAAACGAGGAATGAATTTACAATGCAAAAAAGACAGTCTCTAACAAATAGTGTTGGGAAAACTGGACAGCCACATGAGAAGAATGAAACTGGACCACCTTTCTTTTACCATACACAAAAATAAACTCAGAATGGATTAAAGACCTAAATGTGTGACCTGAAACCATAAAAATCCTTGAAGAGGACTCAGGCAGTAATCTGTCTGACATTGGCCATGGCAACACTTTTCTAGATATGTCTCCTGAGGCAAAGGAAACAAAAGCAAAAACAAACTTTTGGGACTACATCAAAATAAAAAGTGAAGGAAACTTTTCTGCTCAGTGAAGGAAATAATCAACAAAACTAAAAGGAAACCTACTGAATGGGAGAAGATATTTATTTGCAAATGGCATCCAAAATATATAAAGAACTGATATAACTCAACCCCCACAAAACAAATAGTCCAAATTAAAAATGGGAAGACATGAACAGACATTTCTCCAAAGAAGACATACAGATTTCAACAAACACATGAAAAGATGCTCAGTATCACTCATCATCAAGGAAATGCAAATCAAAAATACCATGATATATTAGCTCACACTTGTCAGAATGGCTAAAAAAAAAAAAAAAAAAAAAAAACCACAAACAAGTGTTGACAAGTCTGTGGAGAAAAAGAAACCCTCTTGCACTGTTGGTAGGAATGCAAACTGGTACAGCCATTATGGAAAACAATATGAAGCTTCCTCAAAAAATTAAAAATAGAACTACCCTATGATCCAGTTAACCACACTACTGGATATTTACCCAAAAATACAAAAACCCTAATTCAAGGGATAGCTGTATCCCTATGTTTATTGCAGCATTATTTACAATAGCCAAAATATAGAAGCAATCCACATCCATCGATAGATGAATGGGTAAAGAAGATGTGTTATATACATGGAATATTATTCAGCCACAAAGAAGAATGATATCTTGCCATTTGTAATGACATGGTTGGAGCTAGAGAGTATTCTGCTAAGTGAAATAAGTCAAAGAAAGACAAATACTGTATGATATCACTCATATGTGAAATTTAAGAAACAAAACAAACAAGCAAAGGGAAAAAGAGAAGAAGAGACAAACCAAAAAACAGATTCTTAATTATAGAGAACAAACTGATGGTTACCAGAGGAGAGAGGGTTACGGGAATGGGTGAAATAGGTGATGGGGATTAAGAACTACACTTATGATGAAAAATAAATTTAAATGTCATCAGCATTAACTTGATTTTAAAAGTTTTAGAGGAGGGGAACCTGGGTGGCTCAGTGGTTGAGCGTCTTCCTTTGGCTCAGGTTGCGATCCCGGAGTCCCGGGATAGAATCCCATATCGGGCTCCTTGCATGGAGCCTGCTTCTCCCGTCTCTGCCTCTCTCTACCTCTCTCTGTATCTCTCATAAATAAGTAAATAAAATCTTAATTAATACATAAATAAAAAGAAAAGTTTTGGAAGATTTTTATAACCTAAAGACATCTTTCTGGGAATATTTGGAAACTAGAACTGGGAATCACCAGTGAAGAGAGTATAAAAATGTGATGGAATATTTTGGGTTGCTTAGTTGCATCTCTATATATTTTTTCTTTTTTTCTGTATGTTTCTATTACTCAAACTTGGAGCTCAAATGCCTCAAGGTTGGGAGATTGGTGGTAGTAGTGGGGGGAGTCATGTGGTGGGACAGAAAGGAGAAGTAACTTCCAAGGATTTATGGGTTTTGTTACCAGAGTCCTGAGCCTGTAGTAGAATTTAGAAGGTTTGCAGGGAAAGAAGAGCATTAAGGTTTATAAGAAGCAAAGAGGATTAACAAAAGGACAGATTAGAGAGTAGTTCCTGACTAGGACTGGAGATCAAGGAACATCTGGAATAGAACTGGAACAGGAGCTACAGGAACCTGTGGAGGAAGAGCTACCTAGGCAGACAAGTCCCCTCAACTACCTCACAAAAGATTCCCCTGTCTTAGGTGTGACTTGGAAGCATAGAGTGGCACCAGTCCTGAAAAGCCCTTAGGACCAAAAACAATGGAAATCTTAGTGGAAACTTGTGGGACAGATGACAAATACCAGAGTTCTCTACCTCCATCCATAACTTCATACAGCAGAATATGCTAGACACCCTACATGATCTTGAGGGAAGGGGGTGGACTCAGTAATCATAGAGATTATATTTTCGCACAAGTTTGGGGAGATTGGAGTTCAAAGTCAATATAGTACACTTCTAGAAAATAGAGATTTAATATTGTTTGCACATCTTAATTTGTAGACTGAGAATCATGCCTGCTATTAAAGGATTCAGTTCCCAGGGAACTGGTTACCATTCTGTTTTGTTGAAAATGTTTTGGATTCTAGTAACTAAAGATTTGTTTTCCACTCAGGTGCATCTGAGGGCTTCAAAGTGCCTCCAATTCTGATGATTCCTTCTAGGGTGAGGTGGGGTAGGGTGTAGAGCCTGCCCAGAAAGCCACTTTGAATAAATCCCCCAGGTGTTCTGACAACCACTCCTCCCCCACAGTAGCTCCCCTTGCCTAGCACTTGGCTGAGAATCCCTGTTTTCCTCTCCTGGTTTTTGTGCATTTTGTTTTCAATTAAGACACTGAAACAAAGGCACAATTTGACTCTTTTAAGTGGGAGATATGTTCCTAGAAAGGTTCACATAAAAGCAAACCTGTTTCTGGGAAAACACAGAGTGCTATATGCATAAATTGAAATGGTTGCCGTTATTTGCATTACAAACAACTAAAGAATATTTGTTGGAGAGGAGGTGGGGGGGGGTTGGGGGTAATTGGGTGTTGGGCATTAAGGAGGGCACTTGATGTGATAAGCACCAAGGAGTGTTAGATGCAACCGATGAATCACTAAATTCTACCCCTGAGACTAATAATACACTATATGTTAACTGAATTTAAATAATAAATAATTTTTAAGGAATATTTGTGACTCTGTAGCCAGGAGAGAAAAAAAAAATCCGTGGATTTCCTCCTCGGGAAGTGGCTATTGACTTGGGAAACTGTCCTCCTTCTGACCCTGCCTCCTACCGAGGTTGTAAGAGGGATTCTATGAAACACAAATAGACATCTGCATGAAAATGTCCCCAAAGTGAACAATTGAGACAGTTACCGCAGTTCTCTCTGTTTCGTTCTTTGGACTGAGGAGCTGGTGCTGGTGTATGGATGAGAGGTCCTTGACATCACCACAGCAGAGACAGGTGTTCCTAGCTGGTGCTCCTGCCGGTGAGACCACGGCTCGCTGGGTCTGAGCGTTGAGGGGATAGTGCATTTTGTCTGACGTTTTCCAGAGCTGCTGTCAGATGCCCTTGTGGAGAAACACAATTAAGAGACCTGATGGTGGGACTCATTTTCTTAGTTTGGGCAATGTTTCACCACCACAAAAGGCTCCCAGTAGCCTGGTATCTTGAAGCTGCTGCACATGTGGTGCCTGTTTCTGATGTCTAATACAATCATGTTACCGCACTTCGGCTCTCCCCTGGTGGGGAGAAAGGCCTGAGACCAGGAATCTCTTGGAAGCTGAAGCAAAAAGCAAGAAGCAGGTAAAGTAGAAACTTCTAAAAATCTAGGTTAAAGTGTTCAAAGAGCATGCAGACAGAAGGTTATCCCTTGTGATTTATCAGTGGAGCACAGAAAATCAGCGAAATTTTACCAGCCAGTGTGGGTGTCACTGTAGACACACTGAGAGGGCCTGTTTGCTGCCCAAGAGGCTGGGTGTGGGCTACTACTTAGACCTGCTAATGAGAGACATTACTGGAAACTGAAGATGTCCAGAGACAGGATGAAATACATTTTTTAAAGATTTTATTTATTTATTCATGAGAGACACAGAAACACAGGCAGAGACACAGGCAGAGGGAGAAGCAGGCTCCATGCAGGGAGCCCGACGCGGGACTCGATCCGGGGACCCGGGGATCACGCTCTGAGCCAAAGGCAGACACTCCACCGCTGAGCCCCCTGGGCGTCCCAGGATGAAATATTTTTGAGAGTTTGTTCCTATTACAGCACATTGGCTAGAGGCTCAAGCTCTGGAAGTGACACTGAGTTTGAATCCCAGTTTTGCCACTTCCTCGTTATGTGACCTCCGGTTAGTTGTGAAGATACACAAAGGCCTACTGTGAGGATCAGATTAGGTAATGGAGTGCAGAACCTGGGGAGGCACGCAGTGAATGTCAGATATTGTTAACCAGGCTCTCCCCCTTCTAAAATATTGAAGCTACAGCCTACTACTCTGTACCATTACTCAAAGGTCACTTCCCCCTAGAAAAGGAATGTCTGTTGACATCCAGGGGAAGATTTGCATTTTTATTATTTCACTCACTGAGAAGAGAGACTATCACATCCTTTAGGTGATCCTTGGGGTCCAAGAACCAGGTAATTTACACAGGAGTCCCAGCCTACTACAGGGACACCGACTTGCCAGCTAACGCTCCGATTCTTGATAGCAAGTATGATCCAGTGTTTGATTCTCTTGGGTTCAAGGGACTCAGACTTACTTGGTGGTAGGGGGTTATTGTGAGAATAGACGGGATAGCAAAAAAAATGGCAAGGAACCAACTCAGCAGCCATATAACCATGCCTCCTGGAGAACTGGAGGGACATTCATGGATACAGAGTCGCAGGTCCCAGTGGCCCTTCTGGCCCTGGTCATCTCATTGTCTTCTGAGACCAACTTCTGATTGCTCCTGACCCTGGCGACTCCATCGAGGTTCCCTGTCAACTTCTACACTTGTTGCTCTTGCTTCCCTGTCCCCTTGAGATTCATACACAGGAGAGAATCGGCCCGGGATATTTTGTTATCCTCTGATATATAGGTCTTCTATTATGGGGCTGAGTTCTCACTCATGGAAAGCACTAGAATCCCAAAAATACATATAGAATGGGACCCAATTCTTTCATGAAAGGATGACTTACTGCTTTTTCCTTGGCTTTACTTTATAAATTAGTAAGAGTCTTAAATTTAATGGTCGCATCTCCCAGGATACTAGCTTAGGCACTTGGACCTGAGAAGCCTATTTCTTAGGTGCAGATGGAAGATTTGCAATAAAACAGATGAATTTTCTGTTCTTACTCTCCACATTAGCTCATATGCTAAGTTTAAAATCCACATTTCCAGTTTGGTAACTTTTTGCTTGCAGGGGAAACTTCAGGTTAGTGACTATTTATTTGTTCAAGTAGAAATGCAATAATTTATGACAAATACATTGAATGACATGAGGATCTCCTGGCATGAAGAGATGGAGGAAGGACTCATCGGGAGGTACTCTAAGGAGACTGTCACCTGGGCATGCCAGCTGGAAGGGAGGAATAGAACCTAAATTTATTACATCACCTTTACTTAGTTAATATAACATGTCATCTCAGTTTTACAGAGAATCCATATGAAGGCTGATACAACATCCAAATGAATTTCTTTCTTGGTAGTTCTATAGGTTGCAAAATGTCTAGATGGTATAATGACCAGTACCTTGAATTAAAAAAGTCATCAGCAAAAAACCATTCAGCTCAGGGATGCCTGCCTGGGTGGCTCAGTGGTTGAGCGTCTGCCTTCGTCTCAGGGCTCAGGATGTGATCCCGGGGTTCTGAGATTGAGTCCCACATTGGGCTCCCCATAGCGAGCTGCTTCTCTCTATGTCTCTCCCTCTCTCTGTGTCTCTCATGAATAAATAAATAAAATCTTTAAGAAAATTCAGCTCTGTGGTAATAACAACTACAAGTTTATGGGATCAAACAACAAAAATCCCTAGATTTAAGGACAATTTTACTCCAAACTACTAGTTAAATATATAATTATGTAATCACGTATGTAAATCTGGGTCTCCTTTTACTTTCAGTGCCCCTAGTTCAAACATAAATGGTATTTTTAGTTCCTGTTTTTCCTTTTTACCAAGCTTGATCAGTGGACGAGAAAGTCTTATCAATCATCTACTTGTTGGAAAGCATGGAGCTTTGAACCACATAGCTCATTTCAAAATTAGAAATGCCCCCACTTAGGGGCCCATGTCAAGACTTTCAGGAGGCAGTTGTCACTACATCTTAGGTCTGACATGTGTCTGGATAAAAGCAGCTAAGAAATGTTCCTTGAGATGCTCTGGGTGGGGAAAGTGATAAAAATGGTATTTCTGTTTTTCAGCAAGCAAATTCCCATTCGTATTTGCTAGAAAGCGATATACCTGTTTCTCACTAAAATATTCATTCTAAAATATTTATAAAACGATTATTTTAAAAGCAAAGCACTTTTTTTTTTCATTGACACATTCTAAAGATGCATCCTGATGGGATATTTTTGGTGATAGAAAAATATTTTATTACTACTACTACTGCTGATCACTAACATTTATTGAGGGCTTATTACTTGCCAGGCATTATTCTAAGATCATTACACAATTCTCTCATTCCCACAATGATAAGAGATATTGTTCTAATTTCCCAGACAAGGAATCTTTTCTTAGGAAAAAAAGAGTTTACTAGCCCACAGTCTTATGGTTGAGGTGCAGAAAGGATAAATTCAAGTTGCGATCCTGAGCCAACCACTCAAGCCTAGCAACTGTGTTGCTACCAACACAGGTCCAGGTTCACCGGAAGGAGAGGGGAGTTTCATAGGCTGTAAGTTGGATCATGGAGCATGTCTTCATCCTCACCCCTGATATCATCCTAGGAACTTACCTGGGATGGTCCTAGCATTCCACTTGGCTTTAGACTCACTCATGGTGAATGATTGGGAAATGTTAATTGCATGATATAGATTAACTCATTATAAGGGAATGAGTTAATGTGCTCCCTCCCTAGGGGTATGTATGAAATAGGCAGTTGAATATTAGTTTAATTGAATTGAATGCAGATATTATGGTTTCACAAGTGCTACTGAGAAACAATGGCAGAAATCAGACAAATGAAGATTTTAAGAATATGTTTTATGAAAGATAGATCTGGATCGAAGAGTAGAACTTCATTGTGGTCACAGTCGGACTCCTCAGTCCGACTCTGAGGGCTAGCTCTGTAGAACATAGATGTAGAGCAAAAGAGCTGCATCTACTGTGTCCCTCCATTGGAACAAAGTGAGAGCTAGGTCTTTAGAGCTGGCCTTAGGAGCAAGTGAGCTCTGACCCCTTCCTGACTGCCATGCATGGGGCAGGAAGTAAGCAAAAACTCCCATCCTCTGACAAGGAAATCCAAAAAAAGAAAGAGAAAGAAAAGGCTGAGTTTCTTGCTCGTCCTTCTGACTTCACCAAGCAGGTAAGGTACTACTTGGCCCTCAGGGGAGAGTAAACAGGGTGAGAGAGGGGTTGTGGCCACTTCCCAACACTTTCAAAGGGGTGAAAATTCCCATCATTTGGTCCATGGCCAGATTCCTAGAAGGAAGAAGAAGGAAGGATTCCCTCAAATGGCAGAAATTATGTTGAATGCTCTGAGCATGCTGGTTGCTGCTTTGGCAGTGAGTTCCTATTCAGGTAAAACAGGAACACAGGTCTATTGCACATAGAGTGAAGGTTCCTGAATGGTTTATTGTTCTCTGGGATTGATTTAAGGTTTGACCATAACCTCATGAAATAGGAGCTATGAATCCAGCTGGCAGCAGTTAGGTAGCTGGGAATGCACCCACCATGGCATCCTAAAATCATTTCTGTCAAGGGGAAAAGCTGGCTATTTTCCATGTCTGAGAAGCAGCAGAAGCCTATTTAAAATAAGGATGCATCATATTGAGGGAGTCTTTGATTAATACTATATTATTTGCAGAACTTTAGGAATTCAATAATGGAGGAACCCAACCAAGAACAACTCGTTGCACATCAATTTGACTTGATATTTCATGTAGCAAGGATGAACGTATAAGAATTTATAGCCATTCCTCTCCTCATGTTTTAAGGACAATTATTGTCTTAGTAGCTCAGTTCATGTGCCTCTGGTGTGCTAGTCAGGAAAGCGGGTAGAAAGTAGAATTGGGAGAAAGTGAAAAGAAATAACTTGATCCACGTAGAAAAAGTCATAGAACCACCTAAGAGAGGAAAGAAAACATTCAAGATCCAAGAAGGATTGCAAGAGAGGGGGAAGGAGGGAGTGACAGGAGAGGCAGCTTGGGCTAGAGATTTTACAAGAGAGGAAGAGAGAAATTTGAGTAGCTTCTCTGACCTGTGAGATTTGGGGGAGAACAGAATGGAGAAGGTGACTTGCAGCAAGTTTTCAATAGGCACTTCTGAGTAACTCTCTCTTATATCAAAAAAGGCTTTGATAAAGATCTTTGTCTTTCTTCAAGATTTTAAAGATTGGATATATTTTTCTCTTGGAAAGATCTTTGTATTTCTTCAAGATTTTAAAGATTGGTTATATTTTTCTCTTGGTATTATGAGGCAACAGACTTTAAGGAATGGCAAAGAAGCCCAGATTTATTTAGATCTGTTTTTTTTTTAAATATTTTATTTATTTACTTGAGAGAGCGAGCGAGCACATGTGTGCATGGGGGAAGGACAGAGGGGGAGGGAGAGGGAGAGCAAAAGACTCTCAAGCAGATTCCATGCTGAGCATGGAGCCTGATGTGGGACTCAATCCTGAGATCATGACCTAAACCAAAACCAAGAATCGGAGGCTTAACCAACTATACCACCCACAAGACTCTGGATTTTTCCATTTGGATATTTCTAGACTGAGTCATCCTGTGGACACTGGTGCTGAGATTGTTCACAAAGTGTAAAGTGGTAATTGTTGAAAAGATGTGCCTAGGAGGTGGCCAGACTACACAGTAGAACGTGACAATGGCTCAAGCACAGAGTGGTGACAGGGATATATTAGCAGGTGGCCCTTGGCATAAGCCAGAGATCTGACCTACAATGACCTTTCTAGTTACTCTTCACCAACACGCTTCTCAACACCTGTCAATGGGCTTCCTTGGACAAAACTTGTGGATGGTCTTCAGCATATCATCTTTGGGTCTTCTATTTTGAATGATGTTTGCTGGAGAATGGCCTGCAGGTGAGTTGAGGCTCCAGCTGCTGGGTAGAGGGTCATAGAAAGTCACTGCACTGGCATCCAGAAGTGCTGCACTTCAGGGTCAGCCTTAGTGCTGGATGACTCTACTTGCTTGGCTTCAGTTTCCTTCTCTATGAGACAACAGTCTTAGGTGGACAATATCAGTGATCCCTTTCAGCTATAACATTTCATGATAACTTTCCAGGTCCTTATTCCTTACTGCAGCTGTTAGTACCAATTTTTCCTGCCCCAGAGGCCTGACCAGCTCCCCTTCCCCAGCCAGGTATTCATTCTGCTCACATTGTACCTCTCCCAATCAGACCTAACTGGGAGTGAGCAAGGACAGCAGGGCCACGGCTGGAGCACAAAGGCTGTATGCTCTTGTACTGTAAGCTCTCAACCTGCTGGAGGAGGGAGAGGGTGTCTCCTCAGTGACCCAGGCACTCTGGGGAATCACAACCCCTACTTGCACACACATGATTGAGACAGTAGAGCCTGTCTCTGGGGCTCAGACAGCTTGCATAGCAGGAGGAGGCAGCTTTGGTTTTTTTTTTTTTTTCTTTACAGATGCTTCTCAGAGCCAGTAAAACAGCAACTGGATAAATATAGGAAGATGACGCACCAACTCTGAGTGGATGTGCACGCATGAGCATGCATGCACAAACAAGCCTACAAGCTGTGGACTACCACGTGGCCCTCAGCCTCCAGGAATTGACATTCAGGCTCCCAGAGCCAGAAACTCTGAACGGAATGTGACGTCATCAAAGAAGCCTGGCAGGAGGATGAGATGAGGCCACGAGCACAGTCATCCCCTTGGCTCCTTGGAGCATTCTCAGCAGTCGCCCTCAGTCGTCCCTGGCTATATATAGCCCTGCTTACTGCTGTGCACATGGCATCTTTCTCAATGAAATACCAGAAGTCCTTCCAGACTCCGTGAAAGCATCAGCTAAGTGGCATTTGAAAGTTTTTGAAAATGAGTGGGGGAAACAGAGTAGGTGTTTTGCTCATTGTGAAAGGCAAACGCTGATTTGGAAGGTTTCGAGGTAGGGAACATGGGCCAAACCCAGTACAGCCAGTTTTTAATTACCAGCACAATTAGCAGCCTGGCTTAACAACAAGCCTATTTTGTCGAGCTCTGTTTAAGAATCAGCGAATTGCAGCAATAGTACCAAACAGATGAACAATGCAGTGATCATATCCCACTCTTGAAAATCGGTGTGCTGCCTATACAGTCCTGGGTTGCCACCAACAAGCATCTGACTCCCTCTTCCTGGCCCTGACTAAGTTGGCATAGGGCAGGGATCATGTCTTATGAGGCCATCTGCCCTGTGGTTGATCAATCCATATTAAGTGAATTCTACTAAATGAATGTGATGTACATCAACATTAACTTCTGGGGATAAAACAAAACAGAGTCTGTCTTCATATCATCCCTAGTTGTGACCATTATTTGAAATTTGGACTCTTTAATGTAAAAGCACATGATCCCTAAAGGTTAATCAGAAGCATCTCCTTGGGGACAGGATTTCTACGGGAGACCCAGTGTCTAAGAGCCTCCATTGGGCCTTGGAATGCTTTTGTGTGAGCCCCCTTGGTAAAACTTGTATATACTTTAATCTTTTAATCAAATCAGGCCAAAGAGACTCAGACAAGTCAAGAATGCTCCTCTGAGGCCTCTGAGGAACAACAGAGTCCCAGAAATGACATCAGCAGACCTTTGTAAGGAACCAGAGACTGGAGGGTTCTAGGCCTTAAGACTTCGCCTGTGGAATTGAGTCAGAGGAGCAGAAACCATAGTCTTCAATCAGTTTCTGCTCAGCTTTCACTGAGCCTGCAGCCCTCTCATTGGAGCAGACAGGTATTGGCTGATTCTTGTCCAAAGCTAACCAGGGCGGTCATGGTGGAACGAAGCTCAGGCTCCGAGAGACCTCAGCAACTTCCCAGCTAAGCTACGATTCTGATTTCAGCTCTTCTACTATAGGTCGGGTGGTGGACCAAGTAGTGTTAATTGCAGTCTCTAATAAGATTTTGTCCCTAAATACTGCCTCACTGGATGCTTAATTCCACCAGTTTAAGTCCATTTGCGTGTGAGAGGCATTGCTTCCCTGTGAGAGTCATCTGCAAATACTGTACTGATCATCAAGGGGATACCTGTTGTTCCCTACCCTTCCACTACTGATATCAACAAGTATCCAAATTGTATTTTCTAGGTTTCCTTACCAACTGGCTTCCACTTAGGTTAGGCCCAAGGGAGGTCTTAGCAGGAAGTCAGAGGGCAGGGGGGGGGGAGAAGTGGAACTCCCACCCCTCTCTCAGCCTCAGGTGGTATCTTTCCTGTCTGCGTTTCCTCTGTGCTCCCAGCTCCTACCAGGCAGCTCGACCATGGCTCCGTGTCCTCCAGGCTCTTCTCCCTTGGTTTCTGCAGCTCTAGCTGTTACTAATCGTGGCCTCACCAGCTCCTGTTAGCTCTTCACTTCTTCCAACCTATTTGTGGCTAGTTCCCCTATCGATTCCCTTTCATGAACTACCTGACTTGGGCTCTGGTTTTCTTGTCTTGACTCTGACTAATTCAGAGGGTAAATGTATAAACATATTATAAATAAGCTTAATTATCTTTTTTCCTACAAGACCTACAGTAGCTGGGAAGTCCTAGACAGCTCAAAACAGAAGGGCTCAAAGGGAAAAAGGGTGAAAAAATTTCCCCAGGTCTTGTCTACCCTACCAAGGGCCACTCCGACTCTAGTGTCGTGTGGGAAAACCACAACCTAGCAGCCTCCTTCCGCCATCCTGACTCGTTACTCTCAGATTTTACACCACGGATTCTCTGCCCTAGCTGAGATCTGTTGGTTGGCATCCACGATTCGTGAGCTCCCAACCTCACACTTTTGCACATCCATCCTCCTCTGCTAGAAGTACCTCTCTCTTCCTCGCTTCTCTGTCTATATGGCTCTTCTTCCTTTGCAACCCTGCCTAAAGCCTGAGGCCTGAGCACTTGGTTACTGTGACGGTCCTTCCACAAGTTATAGATGCACTCTGAGCTCTAATGCTCTTGCACTCTTTTGTTTTTGTCAGAAATCTTATAGTTTTAATTACACACGTTTTCCTATTTGACTGATAGAATTTTCCAGTCTATGCAGTTACAAGACCATGTCTACTGTTTCTTCTGCTGCCTGTTTCTACGCCTCCCTCAGCCTCGCCAGTCCCTGGCAATTATAACATTTAGCATTGCTCTGGTGTGTTCAACAAATATTGATGTGCTGCCTAAACAAATTCCCTCAGCTAGGAAGATAGCCTTATATCTATTTGTCAGGACAGCATGCTTTTTTGCTTTTTGTGGGTGCAGTGCTGGTCTTGGAAAACTTCAGATCTGTTCTCTCTTTGACAGACCATCCCCAGTAGAATCCAGTCTCCAGGCACGAGGTTTGCTCAGTCATTATTTTTATTTCTCCCTGGGCCTTGCGTGTTTAAACTACATTTGCAATGCAGTTGTTCCCCGCCCCCCCTCCCCACCCAGCCCAAACTCCTGAAGGGAATTCTTGCTGATGGCATCTGTGGCAGAGACGAGCTCATGCCTGAAGGGATAAATTATTTATGGTGAATGGTGCCCTAATGGATTGCGTGATCGATAATGCTTATAATAGTACAGCAGTAGACAAATCATAGAAAGGCTAGAACACGCATCTACATCATTCTGAGAAGATGGGGCCCACTAGACAGCAAGAAGCAAACAGGGGTGCTCATGACATCAACCTCAAGCAGTTCTGGATGAGGAGCAAAGTGCAGCTTTTTTTTTTTTTTTTTTAAAGGGACAGATGAGCTTATAATCATGTACTCATGGGGCTCAGTATACCGAAATGCTCCACCAGGATCCACTCACCAGAGACTGGCCTTACTTCTCTAATCTAGGAAAGAGTCTCCCCAGATTTCTAAAAAGCTGAATTTCTCCGTGTCTTGGTATATGGCCTGCCTGCAAGTAACGAAGACATTAGTATCTGTTGCTGAGTGTTAATTGCTTTGCTGTAGGGCTTAGCTCCAGTTCCTAAGCAACATCCAATATCTCAACAGGCCTCTTTGTGCAGACATGATCCCAAGTTTAAACTTTCTCAGGACTGCTCTTTTTGCCTGCTGGAACGCTCTACTGGGATCTCCAACTGCAATTTCAAACTCAACATGTCCAGAACCAGTGGCATTATCTCTCCTTTACCTCCTACCTGCTGCCTCAGCCCTTAGCACACACCCACCACAACCACCCCCCAAATCCCTGTCTTTTCTCTTTATCTACTGACATCCTATCAGTGGCACCAGCATCTTGTGGCTCCCCATGCCATACTCTTCCCTTTCAAGGGCCAGCTCAACCACCACTCCTTTCTTGAGGCCTCCTCTCAAATCTGAATCCTCCTGGTACTTGGGTTTCTCCCATAGCACCCATCGCTTTCTAGCTGATTTTTTATGAATATATATGTGTACAAACATCATCTCTCAAACTAGTGTGAGCCCCTTTAGAGTATGGACAATACCTTAATCATCTTTGAATGTCCTAGAGACTAGCACTATGATAGACTCATAGTTACAGTTTGTTGGATAAATGATTGAAGAACAGAGGTGTCTGTGGCTCAGTCAGTTAAGCTCTGCCTTCGGCTCAGGTCATATGAATCTGGCTGAGCAGGGAGCCTGCTTCTTCCTCTCCCTCTGCGGCTCCCCCTGCTTGTGCTTGCTCGCTTTCTCTGTCAAGTAAATAAATAAAATCTTTTAAAAAATTAGATTGAAGAACAGATTGACAAGCAGGCCTTGGTAGTGACACAGGCAATGCTTGCTTTCTTTATTGCCTGTACTCCTAAAGTGTACAACAGTGGGAAGGGATTAAGTCACATCAGGGGAATTCTAGGCAAAAGGTCTCCAGACTCTATTTCAGTAGACAGCTCATTTCTTCTTTCCTGGATTCTAGAAGGCATTTCAGAAAGACAGTAAACAATTTTCCACAGCTCCAGTTGACCTCAGGAACTCAGGAGACAATACTGCAGAAAGAAGACAGGAACCTAGGCTCTTCTGGGCTAGTTTGGGTGTGAAGAAGCGACATCAGGTATTTCTAAGCCTCCAGAAGTCTCCAAAGGAGAGACATGTATCAGAATTTAAACCAGAAGCAATGAAAAGGGTTGAAGGTCACCACAGTTAGTGGCTTCTCTAGTCACTCATGTGCTCTAATAATAAAGCAGGACCACAGGGCCTGAGGTTTCACTTCCAACATTCACATAGCCTTTGTCTCATTTTTTTTAATTCATAGGGGTGTCTTGGTAGACACAGTATAGAGGGATCAGAAAGACAAAATTGTTTTTATATAAAATTATATGAGTTACTATCCAGTAGGACATTAACTAGATGGTGCAATCCACGGTGCAAATCCTAGGTGTAACTCTCAAGATAAAACCTCTGTATAATCTCAAAAGAAGGCTTACCCTTCAAACTCTCGGAGAGGGGCAGTAATGGGTTTGCAGGCAGTTTTCCAGTCTAGGTTTCAGTACACACATCTCATTGAGTTCCAACATGTGTGGTAAAATCTCTTCTTGTTACGAGGTGCTGTAAGGCTCAATTCTTGCAGTGAGAACTTTAATTTTGTATTTTCTCACTTGGGTGCAATTAAGTTTTCAAACATAAAATTGAGCTAATGTCATCTTTGAGCATTTCATTTAGTCTTTTTTTTCTTATAAAGGAAACTACCCTTGAATATATTTGGCTGTGTGATTGCACAGTCAAATAAGGACGTATTTAAATATTCAACTGGGTAACTGCATCTACAGTCTACCTGCAGTACTAGCTCCCAGTGCTATATGTGGATAGGAACACCTACCTTCATAACGTCTCTTGATGTTCACTTTGGTTTCTTGTGAATGACATAAGCATTACTTAGCTGATTTATTTCCCCTTCTAATCTTAGCAAATCACCTGATTTTCATTGAGGACGATATCCATTCTGGAGATACTGTTCAGGATGACTTCAGGACTAGAAATAGTATCTGGCTTATTTTTAGTGCATTTTACCTAAGGCCTTTACATATGAATGGGAAAATGAAAACACTTGGATAGTCAACCAACTTTACGCAGTCTTACATTGGTTCAGTGCCCATGCCAGAATTCAAATTTATAATTCCTGATTATTCTCTTAATTCCTCCAATTATTTAAAAACAATCTCAAAGCACTGTATTTCCTCAATACCTTTCAGCAACAAGATTCTTCTTTCCTGTGTGATTTATCTCCTGGTCCATAGTACTGTTCAACAATAAATCATTGATGAGGGCATGAAAAAATGGGGAAAAAAAAAGAAATGACAAAGACTTCCTTGACCTTCTGTGGTCAGGACATGCGATGACCTTATCTCAGAGTTTTATAATCTGAAAAAACTTAGCTGATCCAAACAATTGCTTTAGAAATCAAAAGCTTATTTCGTGTACATCTTGCAATTAGGCTTTTTTTGGAAACACAGATCCTCGAGAGAAAAATGATTATGTGGTTCCATGGCAGGTTGACAGTATATGAGAAAACATGTACCTATATTACCAGAGCTCCACTATAACTGTTTGTAACCTCACAACTGAGACCCAGGATCTCATTTGATTTTCAGAGCTGGACAGAATAGGGCAAAGATCTTTCCAGAAGAAAATTCTGAGGATCCTGACCTCACTCCGACAGGAAACGGTGTTGGTGACAGAGTTCTGGGAGGTACTCAGAATGAATCTCTCTGGAGCCAACATCCAGCACAACTGCCGTCTCTGAGGAAAGCTATGATTATGAGCTTGACCTGCTCTGGTAAATAAAAGGGTTATGAGATTGTATGTAGCAGTGAAGAGTTGGTTGGATTGAATATTTTTGAAGCCTATCAGTATAGAAATGTCAGAGGGAAGATACTCTCAAATTTCATATAATCCAACCCTGCTGACTTTGTGGAGATGAAGATGGATTATTAAGGAGAGAATCCTAAGCAGACTCCCTGCCCAGTGTAGAGCTGGACGTGACCTGATCCCACAATCCTGACGTCAGGACTTGAGCCGAAACCAGGAGTTAGAAGCTCAACCAACTGAGCTACCCAGGTGCCCTGAAGATGGATTATCTTTTAGCTGAAAGGCCCTAGGAAGGAGATTTTAATACCTTATGTTTTAGAACCTACTAGAAGGAAAAAGGAAAGAACAACAGAGTTCTGTGTACTATACATTCTTTATCAGATACAGTAATCCTCCTCACCTAGGACTTCATTCTCCATCCGCAGTTCCTCTATTGGGTGATGATGGCCCTTCTCCCTGGACCATAACCTAAATATCCTTACTGTTTTTTTGGTAAGGTTGGCTAAGATGTCCTTTCCTCAGGCCCCAGTTTTTTTGTGGTGTGTGTAATGTAAGAAGATGGCTGCCTAAACCAACCGGCTCCTCAAGCTTGATCCATTGATAAAAATGTCACTGCCATTAAGGAGGTGCCAGCCCTCTGTTCTGAGGTGGTGGCTTGTTCCAGAAGAAGGCTGCCTTACCTATATACATGATGCATTTGAGGGCAGGAAGTGAAGAATATCTCATTTGAAAATACCAAGTTAATCCATTTCCTTAAAGCCACTTAGACACTAAAAAGCAAAAGCACAATTCCCAGGAGCACTGTTGGCATTTTTCTGCCTCAGAATGATTCCCTTTCAGTCAACAGGCGAATACTTTATAGGGCCCAGGCTTGGCTAACAGCACAGGAGAGACCAAAACCTCTTCCATCAGAGCCCTCCTGGCACGCAGACAGTCCTCCACCCAGGCTCCGAGGTAGGTCTTAATTCTTTCCCCACCCCCCATGCCCAGCATAGCTACCAGGCTTTCTCTTCAGTGCCATGCTGAGCCTCTGCCAACATCCAGTGACGAGGCTGACATTGATTAGTGCTGATTATCCATGTGCTGTGCTTTCTGAGCTGGGGCAGGGTGCTGCCAAGCACCTGGAAGAAAAGCCCACTTCTGACTGCTATTGCCTCTACTTCCTGAAGAAACCTGTACAGTGGCAGCGAGTGTGCAGATGCAGGCTCTAATGTGCCTACCCACTGTCTCAAGGAAGGCGGGTGGAGATGAGGAAGCCAGAGCAGGAGGAAGGGAGGGAGGGAGGTCAGATAGAACTATCATGCCTCTCTGACACTCCAGCTCTCTTTGTATATGAAACAGTTCTGGCTCTTTTTTTTTTTTTTTCTTTTAAACAGTTCTGGCTCTTGGCTAACAAGGCTTTTAGTCCCAGGGAGCATTTTGCAGGCACAGAGTTTTGCTCACAAATATGGCGGAGAAGCTATGATGGGCTCACCAACCCCATTGCCTTTTTCTCCTGGATCCACAGCTCGATGACATTTCCCATCCTTCTGCAATTAAATGGAACCTAATGTGTGTGATGAGTTCCAGCCAGTGAAAAATAAGAGGAAGTAACATGTAGTACCTCCAAGGCAGGCCAATAAAGACCTCCTGCACAATCCTGCATGCCCCCTCGTGCCCATTAGTGGGCTCAGTGTCACCCAGGATAAGTTTGGGAGCTGTGCATAAAGGCAGAGGTTAGGTCCCCACATGACTCTGGGGAACAATGGACTGTGGAGTGAAAAGTCACCTTCACTGTGCTAAGGTCTGGAGACCTAGAAATTGTTGTTACAGCAGCTGGCTATACTTACCCTGGCTAATAAGATCATCTTCCACACCAGCCCTAAAAATGAGTGGCTGCTGCTCTAAATTTTTTATAATAGAAATAAAGTCTCCCAACTAATAGATCTTAAAGAAGGCAAATGACGTTGTAATTCTAAGCGTGGTCTTAGTCTTAGTCTTTAGTCTTAGAATTCATTTGTATCCAATACCACTCAGGGTAAGTAAATTCTATGGTAACACTTTGATATTTCTAATTGAATCACAGATTTAAGCTATAGGAATATTTGTTGATATAGAGTCTGGTCAATACTCTATTTAGCTTCTAACTTTAAGAAATTCCCCCTGGCATCTGAGGCATTCCTTGAAAGGGAAAAATGAGAAAAGAAAAAAAAAAAAAAAAAAAAGGAAAAGTGTGGGGGCAATTATGAACTGACTTCTTTTTTCCCATAAATTCATGTGACTTCTGAGTCCATATTTAACATTACATTTATGTGTATAAGTTTTTTTGCTGGCAAAGCCTATGCTTTATAATACTGTATATCTCTCATAGGGGCTAGCACAGTATTTTACAATTTGGTGAATATTTTAAAATAAAATCAGTCTGTCCTCCTTTTTCTTGCATTCCTTGGACTTTCCCTGTCTTTAGTCATTTTGCATGTTTGGCCTCAAGAAAAAGATACCAGTGGAAATTAGAGAAAAATAACTGATTAACTATGGAGAGGAAGAAGTTAGGAAAAAGCCCCAAGGACTAGAGGCTGGTAGGTCCCTGAGAAACATTCATTTGCCCCCTTTCCAGGGTTCAGCCTGGTGCAGGACTGGGGAGGAAGGACAGATGCCGTCTTTCCCCACTTTGGTTCGTTTTGCCTCAAGAAGGAAGGGACCTGCATTCCAGGTTCCCAGCTAGAGCCTAGGAACAGCATGACCCCACAAAATAATGCTGTTCTCATGCCCCAACAAGGTGTGGGACACTGGTAGGATTATGTTACTGGTAAAAAAAAAAAAAAATGGGGAACGATTTTGCACAGCCTCTTGGAGATTTCTGATTTTTTTTTTTTTTTTTTTTGTATGGCAACACAGTGAACACCCATATGCCCAAGAGGTCCTGCAAGTAGCCAAGAGAGAGCTGGATGTGAAAGAGTCTCATGGTCAGGCACAAGGGATGAGTCAGCAGCCACCTGGTGAACCAGTAACTGAAGAGCAGATGGCAAGGTGGACACCTCAGGGGAGGCCAGCATGGATGGTGAGTGATCCTGAGGACCAGATGTCCCCTCCAATACGTGGCACTGTGGAAGTCTCCAAAATTTAGATGCAATCCAGGGGAAAGTGGAAGGGGAAAAGCCAGATTAATTGAAATTAAATTCCTGCAGCCCCAGAGGAATGGAGGCTTGAAAAGAAAAGAAAAAGGGAAACAAAACATGTTTCTGACACATGTAAATATGTGCAAGGAAATTGATACCTATTACACATGTGAACCAAGAAACAGGTTTCTACTGACTTTCAAGGAGAGGCAAACAGATATAACTAGTGTTGTGATTTCAGAAACAATGACAGCCTCATTTTCTCCCTTCTGTGCTTGATTGTGAATTTCCACCATTATAATGTTTGTCCCCCCTTGGATTTAGAAATGTCCTCTTAAAACACACATGCTATTGAGAGATGTTCACCTCACTAGTCGTTTAGCCCTTAATGTGCATCAGTTGATCCTCTGTTTTTCTGGCAGCAGAGCACAAGCAAGGACTGTTGCCTAGATAAGAGAAGGAGGGAGAAGGGGGGTGAGGGATGGATGGAGAGGAAGGAGCAGGGCTGTGGGAGGGCAGGAGAGAATGAGTGGATCAAGGGGCAAAATGTGCAAAAAAAAAAAAAAAAGAGAGTGATACTTCGGAATACAAACTCCGCCTACCTCATAGTGTTGGAGAGGAGCAGCCCTAAGGATAGAGCTACCTGTGTGCTCCTGCAGACCTCCCTGCTCCTCCCGCTGGCTGCCCTGCCCGGGGAGGAGTGGCACGTTCTGGGTTCATCTCTGTCGCCATGTGGGCAGTGGCAGCAGATACTCAGAGCAGCGCTCCTGGAGCCACCAGGCCTCATTCCCTCTGCGTAGCCCCCAGAACCTCACGCACGAGTGAATCCACGAAGCCTGACAGTACACCTGCAAGACGGGGCCTATTAAATCAATTAAGCATTGATAAATACGGTTTCGGTAGAGAGATGGTGCTCCTCGCAGGTAGGAAATAGGTTTCCGGAAAGTGCCAGGGCCTGTGAAATAATGCCTTTCTCTCGAGGAGTTAAATCAGCCTTTTGTGTGATGAGGCTGCAGCAGGGACAGAGCATATAAAACAGGTGTTTGCTGTGACAGGAATCTGAAAAGTTAAGCCAGGGGAGAAACAGGTAAATACAAGCCAATGTAAGGCCTAAATCCCCCAGCAAGGCCAGTGACAGGGAGAGTCACTCGGTGCCTCAGAAAGATACTGTCAAGAAGGAAGAAAACAACGCCCGGTCCTTTGTGTACAAGGATAGTGAATTATTCGTTGTTTTCTCCCCTCATCATGACCTTGTGATATTGAGCAGCCTCCCTTCAGACAATCAGCGTCGACATCAGCTACATGCTTGGATCAATAGACATTTCATAGGATGTTGAGAAACTGTGTTCTCAGAGGCAAAGCAGGCATCCTGAGTACCTTGTCAGCCTGCCGTGTCACCTGCTTTGCTGAGAGATTAGGATGTGGAAATGGGTCAGCGTCCTTCAGTGGCATCGGCGGAGAGAGGCTTTTCAGGGATGAGCCGGTCTGCGGGTTATTTTCCACTAACCCAGGCACGTGGCCATTCATTAAATCTGGAAATAAATCATGCACAGGGCCCCGGGGGAACTGTATTTGTTTTGCATGGTTCTAATTCAGCACATCCAGCTAGAAGAGAAGAGCCACTCCACCCTTCCCAGTTCTGAGAAAATAAATTATGGCTGATTTTCAGCCTTTCTGCCTTGAGAGATTGCCCATTGCTGGTTTGGGATTCCCGAACAGCGTTTCTCAAAAAGAACATGCTCATTAAACCCATTTTGGATTGGATCCTGGGGAATATTGATGCCGGTGGGGGCTGTGAAGAGCCCCCCGTAATGAGCGTGCCACAGTAGGATGGGGGTTCACACCTAGGCAGGTGGAGCTCCCGTGCCGGGGTTTGTACCACATGCCCAGAGTGGTGAGTCTGAAATGTGCATTGTCTAAGAATCACCCAGGAAATTTGTTTTAATACATATTCCTGGGCTCAGATCCCAGAGATACTGGTTAAACAGGTCTGTGCTGGAGACCCAGGAATCCACATCTTTGTAAGCTCTTCAGGTGCTTTTCCTTGTAGGTGGTCTTGTGACCACACTTTGCACCAAGCCCAGCCAGCAGGCAGCGCAACGTGGAGGCCTGAGCAGTGTCGCCTCTCATCTTGGGTTCAACTTTCTCTCCCTGCTGTTAGTGCTGACTCTCAGCCCTTGGCCTTAGGATCCTTCCTGCCTGGATTTATTCTGCTACTCTATTGCCAGATCCCACTTGGCCAGCCCAACCCTGACCACTGACTCCTTCTGGAGAGCATGAGTCTGTGTGGCTTCAACCCCAGTGTGGCAGCGTGTGGCAGATGTCATGTTCACATGGGGTGGTGGTGATAGAGCTTCAGTGATTTTTTTTTTCATGGTCCCAGCCACTAAGGTCACTTTTTCCTACTATTTTATTCCTTACCTGCCAGTCAGAGGTACCAGATATAGGCTCCTACAAACTCCCACTCAGTGGAAACCTAAAGGGGAGGGATCCCCATCATTATATTATAAGCATTTTCTTCAAGGAAGGAAATATACTACTAAAATCTCCCAATTATCTGCACTAATGAAGAAAACCATAGCACAGATAATCCAATTATTTTTTACTTTGAAATTAATCGCATGGTTTCTTGACAGCGATATGCTTCCTAACTGTGCCTTGTTTTTACTGGTGTATGGCTGATATTTCCTAAGCCATATGCCAGCTGATTGCGTGGTGAGATGGGACTGTGTGGGATGGCTGGGGGAAGTTAGTATTAAATTTGATTTCAGATTTATTATCATAACTGCATTTGTGCACATTGTGCAAGCTCTCAAGACACAGGGCCCAGACATTTGGACACCGAAAACCTTGGACAGCAAATAATTGTAAGAGCCAGAACATGGCCCGCTAGCTAGCTGTGTCCAGATCAGCAGAAAAGGAAGCAAATGTGATACCAGAGTTGGTATGGATGGCACCACCATTTCTGTACATCTATAGGACAGCACTGTTGACATTTCAGGTCATGGGGTTTGGCCTGGGATGACTTTGTATGGTGCCTTCCAACCTTGAAATTCCATGAAACTAGAACTGCAAACCCAGTGCTCAGAGGTGGGTCTAGTGATGAGGGTGACCCCTAACATAATCTCCACCAGCCCGAGAAACAACACAGCCACTAAAATTTCCTGCTGTCAGAATTTGGACTCATTTCCTCCAAGTTTTTCAACAGGAGAATTCAGTCAGTTGGTCAGCCAATTATCGTGTACCCAGATGAACTCTCCAGGGCCCAGGGCCCTTCTTGGAAATGGGCTGGGTAATTAGGTAATTAGATGGAGAATTGCATTCACGCAAGCAGGGAACTTTTATGCTCATGCACACACCAAAGCAATATTAGCTTGTGAATCACTTAGTTTTCATGTTGGCATCAAGTGCTTCCATAGCAGGTAAGGTGAGAACTGCTTGGGCAGGTTACCGCCCCCTCCTTAGTACCTTTCCTTGGACGCCACCTTATTCTCCTATTTATTAATGGAGAGAATCACTGGAAGTTGGAGTGAGGTGGGCATTCCAAGTGGTGTGACCTTGCCTAATACACACGTGCAGTATGTCTGAGACTGCCTCCCTCACCCTTACGTGGTGTTTTGGAAGCCATGGTAGTTACCACACCTGCCAGCGTGCGTTGTAGATTCCAGTTACAGGTGCCTCTGTTTTAAGTATTTTGGACCCTAAAGAGTCTTTAACTTCATCCCAGCTTGACCAAAGGAGTAGAAAGTTATGATTGAATGGGGAAAGCTAAGTTAGGAGCTGGTTCCCAGGAACCCTCACCCTACTTGCATGGATAGCTTCTCCTTACTTTTTGAAGAGTGCCCAGAGGCTGTCTGTGCTTTGCTCTCCTCTTGGTAGCCATCCCCATCAAGCCCACAGGAGGATGGTTATCCCATAATGGCGGCCATGAAGGCACATCATTCAGTTCTGCCGTGGAAGCCCTAGCTGATTGACGGCCTCTAGCTCCTGCACCTTGGGATCCACTGGATTTCTAGGCTGCTCCCAATCGATGACAGAGAATAATGGGGTTACTAAACCAGTCCATTCCTCCTAAATGCAGAATTGTCTAATGAGCAACCCTGGCTCAGGACCTTCCCATTGACCTGGCCAAGATTAACTTAGAACCCCTACTGGGGTCAATAGCTCTTCCTATTCAGCTCTTCCTTCCCTGTCTTCTTTCATGGATGTCAGAACTGCATTGAGTCTAAAGACTCTTCTTGCTTACTGTTCCCCTTTTATTCTTTATAATTGTTTACTCCAACAAGTCCGTTCCATATCTGATCCTATGTGGGTGTCCGCTGCTTGAAAGACAGAGGAGACACCAGGAGTGGTCTGAGTAAGCTGTTGTTAAGATGGGTTTTGCAACTGAGTTGCTTGCAATGTGGCTGACCAGGAGGGCCTCCTCCTGGGTGGTGGTATGTGGGACATAGATACTCCCTGGCAGAAGGTGGCAACTCAGTTATTGAAGATTTCATGTGTGGTTGCCTGGGAAGACGACATCCTGTCTTCCCAGGATCTTCCCATCTCCTGGTGAAGGAGAATGCCCTTGCCTGTGCAATGATTAAGATATTTGAAAGATATGTGGGGGAACGTGGCCTACACGGACGGTAGAATTTACTGGTTGCTACTAAGTTGTACCTGCGGCCTCCAGGGGAATAATAAGAAACCGAGTACAGTTAAATACAGATAAAAGCTAAGTGTGGTAGCCACAGGGCTTTATTGGTAGTTTATAAAGAAGCTTTCTTTCATCTCATGCGGTGGAAGAGCAGACACAATTGAGGAGCAAATACAGAATCTGATTTAGGATTGCAAAGCCTCAGTGATGTGTAAATGCTCAGCTCAGACAGATCTGTTGTAGGATGAAGGCTCTGGTCGGGAAAGCATGAGATCTTAAAAACTGAGACAGGGACATCTTGGTGGATATTCCTAAGAATTTGATTCCTCAGGTCCCTCCTAATGCTCAGTGCTGCCAGAGTAAAAGCTAGTATTTTTGTAATTCAGAAAGATACAGAGGCTTCTTTTCTCGGCAAGGAATTAGGTGTGCCCCCCCACCCCCCAGGAACTCTTCCATCTTTTATTCTGGCTACTACACCAGAAACAAAGATTAAATTTCAGCATAATTCAGCTGAGGATATATTGGTTTTGATAAGGAAAGATAGATACCGTATCTCAAAGAGCTGTGAGGTTTAGCTAGCATGAACCAGCAGGAGCCAGAGGAGTACCCCTGGAATTGAGACTTTGAGCATGCTTGTTCAAAATGGTTGAATGTAAGATTGGGGGCAAAAGGATGGTTAGCTAATGAGGGTGCTGATTGATACCACCAATCAGAAGACAGCATGAATGGAGGAGCAGTGGCAGAGTGCACTCCAATGAAAAGTTGTCACCATTTGCTTTATTTCCTGGACCTGTGAAGATTTTCAGATCTCGATCCCATTGACTAAAAAAGTGGCCATATCACCAGGCCCGAACACCATGGCAAGTATATATCATGAGGATTCCCCTAGTTCTTTCCAAAAGGGACCTACATACACTGTAGAAAGGAAAATACTCAAATATTTTGAGGCTATCAGATACAGGTCTGGGTTGACATTGATGCCTGGAGACCTGAAGTGTTATCCCAGTCCTCTGTTAGAGTTAGAGCTCACAGGGCCAAGAAATAAAGTAAGTCCAGGCTAAAGCTTGACTTTTAGCCAGGGTGTCCTCTGGGTAGTCTGTGGATCCAACCAATATCCCTGAGTAACACTGAATACACTTGGCTTTTGCTGTAACTTGCACATTGGATCCTTGGCATACTGGGGATGAGCAATCCCAGAGGGGAAGGCCAAATGGAAGCCTCTGAAATTGCCCTCAGTCCTTACCCAAATCTCCAACTAAGATGGTAAATCAAAAGCAATATCATTTTCTAGGAGTGGAGATTTGTGCCCTTTAAAGACTTAAAGCATATAGGGTGGTAGTCCCCAACATATCTGTGTTGAATTTGGGTCCTTGAGAATGGTTATTGTCTATTGTGAACTTGGCCAAGTAGTAATCCTGATAAAGCTGCTGCGCCACAGGATTTCATTGATAGAGCAGACTAACATAGTTCAGGTATATGGTACATACCCTCTGATTTGGTGACTAAGAAACAACTTTGTTCTCAGGCGTTTTTTACTCCCCCCTCTGTCACAACACAGTCCCTGGAGCTCTGGACCATGCAACCTGGACATTCTGCAGAACATTACATTGATCTATTATACTGATGACATCATGCTGATCAGGCAAGATAAGCAAGAGGTTGGTATATACTGACGGCCTTGGGGAGAAGATGCATACATTGAGATATATGTAGAATCAGGGAGCTGCTACTGCAGTGAAGTCTCTAGGGGTCTAGGATATCCCCGCTAAAGTAAAAGACAAATGTCTTGCATCCTTATTCCAGAAAAAGAAAGCCTAGCACCTGATAGCTCTCTTTGGCCTCTAAAATAGCACATTCCAACTTGGGGATACTGTTCCAGTTCATATATCAGATGACACAGAGGACTGCCAGTTTTCAGTGGAGCCTTGAGTGGAAATGGGTTCTAAAGAAGTTCCAGGCTTCCCTGCCATGTGGGCCATATGATCCAACAGACCCTATGGTGTTGAAAGTGTTAATGTACTTTCAAAAGATATAGTATGGAATCTATGGCAAATCCCATTGTGAAAACAAAAATGCAGGTCTCTGGGATTCTAGAAGAAGGCCATGTTACCTACAGCAAAATTGTATGTCTTTTGGGAAAGCTCCTGGCATAATTTGGGGCATGTTTCTGATGGAAAGCTAGAATTAACCCATGGAGTATCACATGACTATGCCAGGTTCTCCATTGTGATCTGGGTTCTGTTGGAACTGCCAAGTCGTGAAGTCAGATAGGCTTAGAAATAATCTGTTGTAAGATGGAAATGGGTGGAACCAGAAGCATAAGGAAGTTGCATGAGTAGGAAGCCCACGTCCCTTTGTCACCCACCAGGGTTTCACTGGTGCCTATCCCAAGCTCTCACGTGTCGCCAAAGGAGTGTTCCATATGAGCAGTTAGAGGAGGAGAGAGAAAGTCCAATCTTGTTTAGGATGGGTCACCTTGTCAAGAACAGGTTATCCTGCCATAGTTGTATTGCAGCTGGCAGAAGGTGTAAAGTCAGAGACCAAGAACTTTACTACTGAGCACAATAACAGTAGCAAGGGTATCAGTGTTTGGGGTTGTTTGTTTGTTTTGCAGTAGTTTCCCGAGTTCCAATTCCTATAAAGTGAAGTAAAGAACGCCAAGTGACACCTGCACATGTAGTAGGTTGCATTATAGAAGAGAAACTTTGAACTTACAAAACCCAAATCTTCTATGATGGACTATAAGCATGACTGCTTTTCGTTCTGGAGGAAGACACTCTCTCTGTTTTCCAAGGCCATCTACTATGTAAGCATCCTGGAAAAGATGATCTGAAAAAAAGGAAGTCAGTGCCTCTCCTTGCAAACATGCAGAAATAAGAGTCCCATGGAGAATTGTCTCTTGCATGGCTCAATATGGGATGCGAGCCAGAAATGAACAGCGACTATATTTTACAGCCATATTCGGGGGAGTAACCTTGAAATACAGTGGAGGAGAAAAAGCTTCCCAATGGGGAGAGAAATGAACATTGCCCCAGATCATCCATTTTGTGACCTGAGGTGAGAATATACAGCTGACCTATGAACAATGCAGGGATCAGGGGCCCTGAACCCTAGTGCATTTGAAAATCCCATGTAACTTTTGACTCCCCCTCGACACAATTACTAATAGCCTATTATTGATCAGAAGCTTTAGCAATAACACACAGTTGATTAATACGTTTTATATCTTGTATTATATACTGTATCATTACAATAAAGTCAGCTAGAGAAAAGATGTTATTAAGTAAATCATAAGGAAGAGTCCTGTACCGTATCAAAAAAAATATCCACCTACAAGTAGACCTGCACAGTCCAAACTAGTGTTGTTCAAGGGTCGACTGTACAGAGACTCCTGGGGTAGCCAGAGCCTGGGAGTGAAAGAACTGGAAGATTGGTGAGCAGTCTTTGGGTAGAGGCATGTGGATGGACATAGGGTGTGGAGCATTAAGTGTCAAGATTGTTGTATCGCACTTTAATACACACTAAAAAAGCACTGTCACAGAAGAGGTACTGAATAACCAAGTAGACAGTATGACTCGGCCAGGTGGCGTTACGCATTCTTTGTCATCGGCTGTTGCGGAACTGGCATGATGGCCACAATCAAGGAGTGGCCACGAGGACAGAGACGGAGACCATGGATGGACACAGCAGTACTGGCTTCCATTTAATGAGGCTGGCCTAGATACTGCCTTTGGAATGCCCAGCATGTCGGCAACGAAGATCAATATTGAGGCCATGACGTGGCCCTCCTCAAGGAGCCCAGTGGGCCATTTGGTAGCCAGTCTCTACATTGGGAAGGATTTTTGAAGGATCTCCCATCTTTGAAGGATTAGCGGCTCCACTTCACAGGGATAGATACCATTCTCAACAGGAGTTTGTCTTTCCTGCCCACAGAGCCTCAGTCAGCACACCATCCAGGGGCTTGCAGCATGTTTCATCCACAGTCCCAGAATCCCTAACAACGTAGCATCCAACAGAAGACTCACTTCATGGTGGAGAAAATAAGAGAGTGGACCCATGGGATCCCTCACTGTGTCACATCCCTCATCATCCAGAGTCTGCCGGTCCCAGTCACTTACTGCCTCAGTTATGCGGCCTGTCCCTGCCAATCTGAGCTCTGTGGGTTTAGTATCCTGGTCCCCAGGGAGGCACATTCTTGCAAGGGGACACAGCGAGGTACATCCTGTATGTACTTGCTATGTGTGTTTATGGAATGTGTGAAAGGTAACGGCGTGTGTTATGTGTGTGTGGTGTATGGTCAGGTGTGTGGCATGTGTGTGTATGTGTGGTATGTGTATGCAGAGGGGGGCTTGTATGTGAGTATCATGTGTGCTATGTGTAGGTGGATGTGTGTATATGTACACATGTGGTATGTGTTATGCTTAAGTACTATATGGGTGGTATGGATGGTGCATGTGTGTCCATGTCTGTGATATGGACATGTGTGATGTGTGTGGGCGGATTTCTCTGCGTGTGTGGTGTGCATTTAAGGCATATATATATGTTGTGTATATGTAATATGTGGGTATATGTGTACTGCGTGGGAATGTGTTTTTATGTGTGTGGGGTGGGTACATCCATGTGTTATGTGTGGGGTGTTTGGTGTGTGCATGTATGTACATGTGTGCTGTGAGTGTGGTGTGTATTGTGGTATGTGGTATATGTGTGTTTGCATGTTGTACATGTCTATATGCATATAGTGTTGCATAATTATGGGAGTAGCATGTGTATGGACATGAGGTGTATGTGATATAGTGTGGGGGGGTGTAGGTGATTTGTGCACATGCATATAGCCTATGTGTATAGTACGTGTACAAATACGTGCTGTGTGTGGTATATGTGCTTGAGTATAGTGTGGGTTGGTGTGTATGTATGTAAGTGATGTAGATGGATATGTGTATATGTGCCATGTGTGTTATGTGTAGTATGTGTGTGTGTTTGGTATATGTGTATACATGTGTGTAATGTGTGGCACGTGGTATGTGCAAGTGTGTGCAATAAGTGGTGTGTGTATGTGTCTGCAACCTGTATGTGGTCGGTACACGTGTGATGTGTGTATACGTACGTGGTATAGGCAAAGCGTATGTGTGTCGGGTATGTGTGCATGTGTGAGGTATGCATCTGTACACACACATTTAGTGCATGCAAGCCCGTGAGATGCATGGTGTGTGTGTGTGTGGTCTGCATATGTGTGCGTGTGTGTAGAGTGCCCGTGTGGTGTGTGGCCCTCCACGTGGGCGGTAAGCCCTTTGCAGGAGTAGCTAGCGCCTCCTCCCCCCGCTTCCAGAGGCCCTACCCGTCACTCGGCCAGGTCTCGAGAGCATCACTGGCTGATGAGAGGCCGTTTCCCCAGGAGCTCGGGCCTGCGACTCCCGCCGTCGTCGTCCTTAACAACCGGGCCCCAGCCACCGCCCCCCGCGTGCCTCACAGCGCCCAGCGCAGGGCTGCGAACTAACCAACCGTGATATTGGCCGTCATGCTCGTGTGCTCAACGCGCCCGTGAGCGTGTGCTAGGAGGGGGCGGGCGCACCACTGCACGCGCACCCGATGTGGGCTCCGCACGGCGCTGCGTTCTTACCGGGCAGGCTGGCTCATTAGCGGGAAACGGTCTATAATTCCATGTTACATCGCCTTTTGGCTCCGTTTTGTCTTTGCAGACCCAGATCTCATCCATCGGAAGCTGCATATGGCTCATTAGGACAGAGTGCGGGAGGGGCGACAGCAGGGCCCTCAGGCCGGATGCCCTCGGCCCATCCTTCCCTCTGTCTCTTTTTCAGCCTTTCCAGTGTTTTCCTTTCTTGCTTTAGGCTTCTCCCACCCGCTCAGTGAAAACCGGGCACCTGTAATAACAACCACTTAGCAAGTGCCCGCTCCGTGCCAGGGACAGTTGCACGATCCTCGTGACGGCCCAGAAGAGCATCCTCACCACGTGGATAAGGATGCTAATTCCCAGTCCTTAGATCTGGGAATCTAATTCCCAGATGCGGAAACTGAGTCTTCCCTACCCAGCCTTCACTACGGGGGACACGCTGCCTTCCCCTCTGAAGTTCGGAAATGTGGAAAAGCCTCACTTCCATATGATTTCTCTTGTTATCTCCCTAAGCCAAACCACACATATTGAAATCTAGGGACACCCACAAAGTGCCCTGGCTCTTGGCAGCCCTGAGCAAGAAGGCAATGACCAAGAGCTCCCTTCCTGCGGGCTCCGGGCCTAGCGCGTCTTGCCCTCTGCCGATCCCCTACAGCGGTAAGCCGTGCCCTGCATCTGATAAGGACGTTGTTTCCATTTAGTTCAGTTCAGTCACCCGGGGCTTTCAGAGAGCTAGCTGTGACGGGTGTGCTCTGCCACGGTGCCCCTCCCATCATCTAAATTGGCTCTTCTCTCCTTTGGCTCCTTAAGAAAAACCCGTTCCTGGTGGCAAGGATGCGTCTGCTGCAGGGACGTAGGAGATGGATCTAGCACAGCATCTATGAACACAGCTCTGGGGTACGACCGCCGAGGTTCCAATCCCATGTGCACCCTATATAAACGTTGAGATGTGCCAGTTCGCTTCGATTCTAGAAGCCTCAGTTTCCCCGTGGTTGGAGGAAAATAATGAGCGCAGAGCTTGCGACACGACGTCTATGTAGCACACAGTGAAAGTTCAAGATGTTAACTGTTATCATTAGTCTTCGGTTGGAATGAATAGAAGGCTCTGTTAAATTTGCATGATTGTATTTTTACACTGAGCCATTAATGATGCATCCATTTAGTTTTCTACTCTGAAAGAACATAGATTTGATTAATTACAACAAGAATTTAAAGTATTTCCATTATTCAGAAATAACCTACAGGGTCTAAGCTTGTCCCTTCCTTCCTTCCTTCTTTCCCAGTTGTTTCTTTTCTTTTCTTTTCTTTTCTTTTTTTAAGACAGAGAGAGAGAGAGACAGACAGGTAAATAACAATTACATAGTCAGATTCACTGGCTCTTCTTCTCCTTGGTAACAGCCTGAGGCTTAACCTTGATTAAGCAACATCGCATCTGATCCAAGTTCTCTCCACCTTCCACCCAGCCTCTGCTCCCCCTGGGGGACCAAACCTGCCCGGGACCCTCCACTCCTGCTTAGCCTCAGGATATTGCCAAGGGTAAGCGTCATTAAAATTTTCTTTTAAAAATCAAACAGTTGTCTACCTCCTTGAAGTTGGGCTGTTTTTGTCTATTTTGCGGGGACAGTTCTGCCGCTTAGAAAATGCATGACCGTGTTAAGTTGTCCCGAAATGCATTTTAGGAGAAGGGTCCTGAAGCCAGACCATGCCCGTGATTTCCCAGCCCAGTGGCCCCGAGATGCTTTCCGCGTGCCCTTCCAACGAGCACAAGTACAGCAAAATCTCTTGATAAAACAAAATCGGAGTAATAGGTGGAGTTTTTTTGGTGCTTCCTGTGACTCAAAGCAAACCTATTTCTAGATTGTAAAGTATGAAAAGAGAGATCAGATTGATATTGAGGAAAATCGAACGTTGGTAAATGAGTTGCTTTCATGTGGTCTCTCAGATTCTCTGTCTCACTGTCTGTCCATCTCACGCACACACGCACACACACCCTTTAAAGGGTAACTGTTTCCTGCACATCATACTTATGTTAATCTCAATTCAACGTAGTGGCACCGAAGGCATTAGGGGGCAGTCATTCTCACTCACAAAGCTTCAGATTCCACTAAATTATTAAAGCTGGACGTAGACTTCTAATTCTGTGCCCAGACCTCCTCACTAACAGAGTGATCTCCTTGTGATGGGGGAGGATATGTTCGATGCTAAATTTCCTGCGAATTTTCAAGACAGCGTTGAGTCTTGAGAACTCTGAGTTACGGGCATCCTGTGTGTGTTGGTATACCTTTCTTTGATTAAAAATGGGATAAATCAATGAGAGAGTCCTTTTACCCAAGGCCACGTTCCTTTCACACGAAGGTCATGGATGCACTAATTGGATGAAATATAAATCGTGTTTCTTTCCACATTCAGTTTTAGATCCTGACCTGTTTTGTGTCAAGAAATCACAGGCAGCCCATCCTGTGCCATCAAGGTTGGCTCGATTCACAGATGATTTCCTTAAATCATAGAATGATATTAAATGCAATTCCAAAATAAAGAATAGAAAGTTCAAAGGCACATTTTTTAAAAAGCTTATAGTGCTGTAGAAAAGGCAATGGGAACCTTGACTCCATTTGCTTCCCTGTTTCATAGAGATTTTGAGGGCAGCGGAAAAATACAGCTCCTACTGATAACACCTGTCATGTCCTCCCTGGGAAAGGTAATGTGGAAGATATTCCCTCATTTTGATCATTTAAGCCGTTGGCTTCTCCTTGCTTTAGGATTCTTTGGTCTCGTTTCTAATTTCTATTAAGCTTAGAAATTTGGGCTTTCACTAAACGGGCAGATCCCATTTATATTTTTCCTGTTAAGTATTGATTTTGAAGGTTTTGAAGAAAACCATCCCAGGATAGATCTCATTCAAAATGTACATTTCTAAACTTAAAAATAAAACGGGCATACTCACAGGGCAAGGAAACACACACACCTGCTTCCTGAACACTGGGTGCGGTCTGGTAGGCACGAACAGGTGTCGGCTTCTTCTGTCTGCAGCCTCCCATCTCCCAAAACGCAGGTGCCCCCAAATAGGGTCACCAGGTCAAACATAGGATGCCCGATTAAATGTGAATTTTAGATAATTTTTAAGGATAAGTGTAATCTCAAATATTGCTTATACTTTTTCACTTACCAGCTGGTGACCCTACCCCAAAAGGCTTTATAAACAGATGCATCACTGTGGTCCTGGGGCATCACAGCCTGACAGACTGATCATCCCACAGACTCAAGAGTGGAGTCATTAAATCACCCTCTCATTTTACAGGTGATCAGAGGTCAGTGAGGTAAAAACCATTCTCTAAGAACTTAGAGCTACTTGCCTCTGTCTCCTTGGGCAGTGCCACTCTCTCAAGGGAGCATGCCTCTCTCCACCAACCCTTGAGAGGTTGGACTCTGACTGTAGGCGTAGCACATGGGCAGGTGAACCCCATCCCTCCATGCTTCTGTCTACTAAAGCAGTAGAGACACGGCACAAGTCAATTCTCTCACCTCCCAGAGAGGTAGGGAGGCAGGGCAGGAAAGGCGAATTATAAGGAACAAAGCACAGATTAACATCTCAATAAATTATCCTACCACTTAGGTTTCACATGTCCATCAGGTTTTTTTTTTCTTTTTTTTTTTTTAATTTATTTATGATAGTCACACAGAGAGAGAGAGAGAGGAGAGAGGCAGAGACACAGGCAGAGAGAGAAGCAGGCTCCATGCACCGGGAGCCCCATGTGGGATTCGATCCCGGGTCTCCAGGATCGCGCCCTGGGCCAAAGGCAGGCGCCAAACCGCTGCACCACCCAGGGATCCCACCATCAGGTTTTCTTAAAGTGAGGGCACACTCATGTTAGTAATCTGTGATGCCTGTGGTTGGTTATGGATTCTTCCCCTGGAGACCTTTCCACATCAGATAGAAAACCATTTGTCTTTGTTAGGCAATGTTGCAGCTCTACCTAGAGACCCAGAGGGGGATGAGTTTAAATGACTCCCCCAGAACTCTTCTGAACCTTGGAATCTATGAAAATTTAAACAACTAATATTATAGTGTTCAAACCGAAGACCAGAATGAATGCAAAAGTAGTTCGGTGTTATGATAGAGCTTCAGTATTACTCGAGGCTTTACAGAATCAAGGAAAATCCCCGTAAAGGCCATGGGAATGCCCTGGTTGCTTTCCTGCAGCATCATAAGGAGGGCACAGTGCATTGGGTTGATGATGATTAAGGATGCTATTTATATGTATATAGGACACTCAATTTCCTTACCATTTGCAAGGGATACATTTTAGAGAGCTCTCAAGACAAGAAAACGCGCTGTTCACCATAGAACAAGGATGACGATGTTGGAGATGAGACCCGCAGTTTCTCAGAGACTTTCCAGTTGCCCAAGGGGCTTGACCTCCAATCTGCCCATTTCCCGTTTGTCGTGCTCTTCCCTAAGTAAGCTGATTGGGGGAGCCGGGAGTGGGTTCAAGTGAAGCTTCTCACAGTCCCTTGGCTCTAAGTTGGAGACATGGGGAAGGCCATCTGGTCCTCAGCCCTAGCTGACTGGACAAAGGGCTGATGAGGCAAAGGCAAGTTCTCTGTGACCCAGGGTGACAAAGATGGGCTAAAAAGCAGGAGACAGGGCATCTGGGGGGCTCGGGGATTGAGCACCTGCCTTCGGCCCAGGGTATGACCCCGGATCCCGGGATCAAGTTCCACGTCAGGCTCCCTGCATGGAGCCCACTTCTCCCTCTGCCTGTGTCTCTGCCTCTCTCTGTGTGTCTCTCATGAATAAATAAATAAAATCTTAAAAATTTAAAAAGCAGGAGATACAGCACTGCCTATAGAAGCTTCCATATAACTCAAATAACCAACACTTGAAGCCGTGAATATTGTAGTTGAAATTGTTTCACAAATTTGGGGGCAGCAAAAGGCTACAGAGCTTAACCTACTTTAACCTGTTCACTTAACCCATGAAGAAATGAGAAACTCATTATCAGAAATATTTTTTCGTTCTTTATTGTTAGGGGAAAACCCTTCTTGCCCATAGGTAAGGAAGGAGAATCATTAGCCTAACACTCCTGGCTGCCCCCTCCCTCCTTTTACTTTGCCCCAGGAAGAAAGAGGGATTTAATGCAATCAGACTTTGGAAGGAGAAGCTGGTTAAGTGCCAGAGAGCCTCTTCCTCCTCTCTTTCTTGGGAACAAGTTGTCTCCTGGAAGCCTGTTCTGCTCTCCTCCCTCAGGGAAGGCACTTCCTTGTAGGGAGGGAACAAGATGGTCTGCTTAGGTACAGGGCTGTTGAGTGAGTTTGTTTAGCTCTGGTGTTCAACATTCTCAAATCTGACCTCAGTAAGGGCTGCTGGGATGTCTTTCCCGGGGACGTGCACTCTGAAGGAATAAGAGGATTTAACTAAGTGGAGAGTGGAAGAGACAGGATGTTCTTGGTAGAGACAACATGTGCAAAGGCCCTGTGGTCGGAGGAAACATGGCAGTTGTACTGGATGAAGGCCTTACTGAAGTACAGAGAGATGGGGAAAGACTAGTGCATGAAAGATGGAAAGGACATGGGGCCAAACTCCACAGGGTCTTCAGGACCATGTTAAGGATCTTGGTCTTCCACCTCAAAGTACTTCATACCCAAGTAAGGATTTAAGAATGAGGACGGGGGCAGAAGGAGGATGACATGATCATATATGCAAATGAACATTGATTCTGTCTGTATTGCGAAGAACAGATGGTGTGGGTGTGTGGAGTGCATACAGGAGAGAAATCACTTGCCTGGTTGCCCAGGCAAGAAACGATGACCATGAGGACCAGAGTTAGGTCAGGGAGTGAAGATGGTTTTTACTTGAAAGTCAATTTTCCTGGCATAAAAGGGAATCACACCCTTAGCTAGCCAGAGTTCACATAGACATTTCAAAAGAAGCAAAAATAAAACCATAGAATTATATAAATCATGTCCGTTGTGTGTCGAAGTTCAAAATCCACTATTGCAAAAGTTTGCTTTTGCTAAATGTTTTGTCACTTTCGACAAAAACAAAAAGGTGGGTTTTTTTTTTTAATTTTTTAAATTTGTTTTACCTTTTCCCTCTCCTTAGCCAGCAAATCTTTAATCATGTAAGTTACATCCAGGATAATTCTCATCTGACTGTTTCCGTAGAAACAAGCATGTGTCCTCTGTGGCGTTGGTTGTATTTAAGTGGCTAATACAGAAATCCATGGCCATCACAGTCTCTGGTTATGTCTCTACTGTTTTGTTTTGTTTCAGGCTTTGTTTTTATTCTGCTTTTCTACTAAAATGGGAAAATAATAATCTCTTTGTCTAAAAACATCCCTTCATAAATATTCTTCAAAAGCTCATAAGCTACTTGGAGTGAAACTATTTCCCTCCTTTTTCCACCAAAAGCACAAAGATAAGTTATTCCTTGATGAAATTATTGACTATACATCCCACATGACTTCCTTCAATAGCAAGTAAATATTCCCTCAATAACCATGGATGTGGAATGGAATAAATATGGAACGGTGTGGAGAATATGAAAATTCGTAGAGATTTAATAAAAGATTTCCGAGAGGATCTAAGGAGGCTGGTCTTAGACAATCGGGACTGGTGGACTCCCAGCAGTGCCCCTGCTGCACTCTAGGGGGGTGTGGCCTCCGCCGGAATGTGCCTGGCTCACCTGATTCTTGCTTAGCCAAAAAGTCATAGACTCGAATCTCTGTTGAGCCCTGTCTCTTTATGCTCTCACTCTTTTAAAGATTTTTTTTTAAATATTCACATGAGAGGGAGAGCACACACACACACACACACACACACACACACACACACAAGCAGGGGGAGAGGCAGAGGGAGAGGGAGAAGCAGACGCCCCGGCTGAGCGCTGAGCAAGGAGCCCAGTGAGGCTCTGGGTCCTAGGACTTCTGGATCATGACCTGAGCGGACGGCAGACACTTAACCATCTGAGCCACCCGGGTGCCCCTCTTTTTGCTTTCAACAGAGAACCCCCACTCTCAGAAATGAAATTTCCCAGTTTACCTTAAAAATCTTACTCATTTGGGGCATGTGGGTGGTTCAGTCCCTAAAGCGGCTGCCTTCAACTCATGATCCCAGATCCGGGGATGGAGTCTCTCATCAGGCTCCCTGTTTGATGGGCAGGCAGCCTGCTTCTTCTCCACTGCTTGTGCTCTCTTGTGCTCCTGCTCTCTCTCTCTTCTGTCTTTCAATATTCTTTTTTTTTTTTTTTAAAGATTTTATTTATTCATGAGAGACACATGCAGGGAGGGAGCCTGCTGTGGGACTTGATCCCGGGACTCCAGGATCAAGCCCTGGGCAGAAGGCAGGGGCTAAACCGCTGAGCCACCCAGGGATTCCCTCTTCTGTCTTTCAAATAAATAAAGACTTTAATGGGCAGCCTGGGTGGCTCAGTGGTTAAGCGTCTGCCTTCAGCCCAGGGTGTCCTGGAGACCCGGAATCGAGTCCTCTGTTAGGCTCCCTGCATGGAGCCTGCTTCTCCCTCTGCCTATGTCTCTGCCTCTCTCTCTCTCTCTCTCTCTCTCTGTCTCTCATGAAGAAATAAATAAAATCTTTAAAAATAAATAAAGTCTTTAAAAAAATAAAATCATACTCATTTTGAGTAGGAGAATAACAATACAGTAGAGAAATAACAATACATTTAAATGTTAAATTCTGAAGAGCCTGAATTTTATTTTATTTTTTATTTTTATTTAAATTCTAGTTCGTTAACATCTAGTGCAAGATTGGTTTCAGGAACAGAATTCTGTGATAAAATTCCATGATTCATCACTTACATACAACACCCAGTGCTCATCACAACGGGTGCCCTCCTCAATCCCTATCACCCATTGAACCCATCCTCCCCGCGACCTCGTCCCATCAACCCTCGGTTTGTTCTCTATCATTGAGTCTCCTGTAGTCTGTTTCCCTAAAGCCTGAATTTTAGACTTAATCTTCAGGAAATTTTTTTAAAAGTCACTTTCAAATATACAGAAATTCAAGTGGAGTTTGCAAAAGTGGTCCTCAAAAGACTTCAACCAGGAGAGAGAATAATTACTAGCATTTATGTTGTTGGTATGTGTGTGACTCTAACTGGACTGCCCAACTGTCCTGGTTTGCTCGGGGTGCAAGAGGGATTCCCAGACATGGAACTTTTTGTTTTAAAACCAGGACAGTTAGGGGGAAACTGAGATAAGTTGTCCACCCTCCCTAATAGATAGGGTTCATTAATTTTCTGAAGTTTAAGCATCAATCAATCACTGGGTATTCACTGAATGCTTACATCTGCCCAGTACTCTCCCCACTGGGCACGGTGAGATCAGAAGGAACAGGAGTCAGGAGGTCCTTCCCTTCCCTGAAGTTCTGTGGCCCCTTCATTGCTTCCTAGGAGTTTATTGATTTTATTTATTTATTTATTTATTTATTTATTTATTTATTTATTTATATTTATTTATTTATTTTTGCTTCCTAGGAGTTTATGATGTCATTTTCCTAAAACACTCAATGACTGCTTCCTAAACAGAACTTGTCAGGCACTATGGTTGGCACTTGGGGTGCCCAGATGAATGAGAAGCTGAGTCCGGTGTCAAGGAGCTAACTCTTTTGCGGAGAAGACAGATAAAATACAACTTGGTGAGTGCTGTGTATTATAGGGCTCTGGCAAACTCCTGATCACATACCACATAGCAGGACACAGCTCACTCCAGCTGCAGATGTGCCCAGACAACAGTGGTTGCATGTGCTGCGTGTGGTATGCAAATAGCTTCTAGACTCTAGGTAATAGATGCTATAATTGTTCAGAGGAGAGAAAGATTCTCTTGACAGAGTGATCATTCCTATGTGTATAGAGGAAGACCTTACTGAAAAGATAGGATTTAAGGCAACCTTGAGAAAATTTTAATATAGGTGAGTAAAGACAGAAGGGGCTCTTGCACAGACCCATCGTACTAGTATGTTATGAACCAAAGTTTGTGGTTTATCTAGTTCTGTACACTTGAGGTGCAAAAACTACACCACCACCACCACCACCACCACCAAAAGATTAATAGGCAGAGATGATAATACAGAGGTGGAAATTTAGACTAGAGTCAAGAAAGTTTAATTAACACGTGGTGTCAGATGGACTTAACCAAAGAATCTCACAAAGAAGATAAGGTTGAGAAAACAGGATAAGGTCAGGTGCTAAAGGTTTGTAAATTGCTGAGAAGTTTGGAATTCCTTCTATAGACACTGGGGAGCCAGGGAAGGCTTCTGGGAAGGGAAGCGCTATGGTGAAAGTTTTGTTTTAAGAAGCTTAGCCTGGCAAAAGTGATCACCCAGGCCTTCCACAAATTAGAAAAGATTCGGAGTTCCTGATTAAAAACCAAGGGAGTCTTAGCATGTGTGGGAAGGAATATCAAATAAAGTTTTCCCTTTTCATTGCAAAATGCAGCTGTTGGCTGGAGGGAGGGAGAAGCTCTTGGCATCTCCCTAAGGGTCGGAAAGGTGATGCACCTGCAGAAGGAGAAACTGGGGTCTCCCCTACGGAGAGATTCATGGCGGCCACGAACAAACCTTTCCGCACACTAAGAGCCATCTGGTAAGTGGGGGAGGCTGTCTACAAAGAGGGAGCCAGGGGACAAAATCTTCCAGTTGCACATTAAAGACCACCAGGAAAATGGTTACTCCTTTATGTATCTGGACAGGATTAAACTAGAGAGAGAAAGCTTCTGTGTCATCCCACATCATAGGCCCTTTCAAATTCCTTTCTCATAGTCTATTTCCATCTCTTAATTTTACCTGCACAAAATATAATCATGCCTGCTTGTAATTACTTATGCATACATGAATACTAGTAAGTTAAACTTGTTCATCTATTTACATAGACAGTGTGATACATAGTAGCTTAGGAATTGCTTCTTTTCCCTGTGATTTTAAATGTGCAACGAGTTTCTTTCTAAAACACATATTTGCAGATGTCACTTTAAACACTATTTTCTGAGATTATATTTTCCATAGAAAACAGATGTCTGCAATTATCCCTTTTTTGACCTCTGAGACTTATCAAAGTCAAATAGGTAATCATCCAATCAGACGGGCTATCATTATCAGAAGAAAAGTAATTATAATCTGAATATGTTTGAACATGATTATTATAAGCTTTAAACTGTTACACTTTTGATTGGGGCAGAATTGGAAGACATTATCACTTCATAATTCAAATGATGTAACTTCACTTGTTTTTGTCATTTAGAATCTGGAGAGCTAAATTTATTTAACAATATAATTCTTTAAACATGAACAAATTATGCAATAATCTCTTTAAAACCATGAGAATGCTTCTCAAAATCTTGACAGTAAAATTAGGGGATTTTTTTTTTTTTTTTTTTTTTTTTTAACTAGAGCAAATCAGAGCTCGGCACTGAGCCCATCAGAGTGGGAAGCTTGAGGCAGACAGTGTTCTTTTGACAGACATTTTGTGATCTGCTTGGTTCTGTTAAAGAGACCTGCTCCCTTTCTGCCCGCCTCTGGAGGCCCACCCATTGTTGGGCCCAAGTTAAAGGAGATCTCGGCCAAATACAGACATTGATTAGTGAGACAAGAAAGGAGAAAAGGTATACAAGGAAAAAAAATTTTTCCCAAGAAGGTATGTAAGTAGAAGGAGCGAATTAAAGTCAAAATCTGAACTGAGAATTTTGAAAAGTACTTAAGGACTTGGGCCGGAGGTGGGGTGGGGGTAGGGGGCATTGAAGACCTAATGTTTGCTACATCTGGAGCAAGACCGCTTTTCCCATTGAAAATAATTTTATAAAAATCTGGCAACACAGTCCTTGTGTCCAGACACTTGATTAGGTGTTTGCTTAACTTGCTGGGATGCCCTGATTTTTCTCCTCCACCGTTTCCAAGGTCTGTGCTTTCCAGCCGGTGCACCGGCCTTAGGAAGGAGGCGTGACGGCAGGGCGCCTGGGCTGTTCCTGGGGCCTGAGTCCACAGTGAGTTGGTAGATGTGTGTGAGCGAGGAGACGCAGAGCCCTGTCAGAGAATTCTTGTGGCCCAGCCTGCGGGTTAGAAATAGTCACAGACAGGAGCCTTTGGAGGATTTGAAAGGCACTTAATGGTTATTTTGTCATGACCACACCATTTCTTAGGATGCCTATTTAAGAGCAGCCATTCAACTCATAATTCTAGTTCAGCAGAGCAAGACCAGAGGGTTTTGCTTCTCCCCAAACACCGCAGAACTTTGGTAAAAATCAAGTCAGGACCTCATATCGTTCCAACCTCCTTATTAAAAGTACCCCTTTCTTGTTATTTCTTCTTGACGTCTGCCCTTCCCCTACCTCTAGCATGTGTATGTGTCCACTCATTCATTCCAGAAAGACTCACTGAGTCCCTAACGTGGGCCAAGCACTCTGGATATGGCAATGAGCAAAATAGGCAAATATCTCGGCCCAGCTGGAGCTTGCATTCTGGCTAAATTCTTGCTAAGGCCTTCTGCGGAAATGTCAATTGGAAACGAAGGTATTGATGGAGTTGTCAAGGACTGAGGGTAGCATTCCCTTTGTCACCCAGGGAATCAGTACCCCTGGGGGGTGGCCCCAGCAATGGTGTGCACTATGACACTCGCCCGGCGGCGTGAGAGCGATGACGGAGGGCACCCCTGCCTCCAGGGAGGGACCTTGATCTTTGCAGGTTCCTCTTGGGATTTCACCACCTGGACAGGTGCCCATTCGTTCTGTACCTCTCCACCGCCCGGCTGGACAGAAGTCTCCTCTGCTCTGCCCGGGTGAGCTCCCTACTTTGTTCGTCCCTCAACAGCAGAGATCCTGTTTTATTAATGTGACTAATGATCTGTCGTCCAGCACAGTGCCTGGCGCAGCATCAGCTCTCAGAAACCTCTAAGTAAATGAATGGCGGTCCGCTCCCCTTCCCAAGGCCTTTGACGCTCGTTTAGTCTCAGTGGAAAGGGCTTTCTTTGTGCAGTCCCTGTTGGTCACCCATTCCCAGCCCAGCTGAAGATTTTGCAACATGTCAAAGTAGAAATTTCCAGCTTGATTCTTACTCTAAATTTCATGGAGCCCAGGCATTGGAATTATGGTACTGCTTTTCAATGGGGATTTTTTTGTGTGTGTCGATATTTAGTTCATCATGTTGAATATTTTGTGCTTCCGTGCACTGCTTCTGATGGATTTAGCTTATTAAAGTGGGTGGCATCCAGCTGCAGCCCCCTTTTCTTCTTTTTCCTTCTAATCTACTTTCAAGTAACCAAAGCAGCCTATTAACACTTGGTGTTTTCATCAGACCTTGCACACTCCTAGGAGCCTTTGAGCCTGTGATCACATCATTTCCCATCTTTTCAGAATATTCTTTCTCCACAGTTTTGCCTAGCTTCGTTTTCTCCAACTTTCAAGACCCTCCAGCAAGCATAATGGTACTAGCAGTCTGAATGACATATTTTCTACAAAGCCTTTTTGACCGCTATAGGCCATCTCTTCTCCTCATTGCTTCGTGTAATTATTTCATGTAGAAATTTTTCAACATCCTCCTCTGCTGTGTCAGGTATCTTTTTATATAGTTATAGATGCTCACACGTGTGCTCAACCAGCTAGATGAACAGCAGTATAGCACACAGGTAACAGCACGGTTGGAGGGGTACATAGACCTAAGTTTCAACATGGGTCCTCCCCTTGGGGAAGAGATGACTTATGACAGGTTACCTCTGTGCACTTCGGCTTTGCTATCTATAAAATAGGGCAACTGTGCCTGCCTGTATCAAGCACTCCTTCGTATGCTGATGCCTTGACATCGGGGGCCTTGCTGACTTCCAGGAGACTGCCCCCTCTCAGGGCTAGTCAATTCCTAGAGTTGGCAAGGGACTAGCCTGCAAGCATCCTTCTCATGTGTGAGCCAACCAATCCAAAGCCCGTACCCCTAACCACCTCTTTTATTGGGGTCTCATATTCTGACCATTAGCCCATGCCCTAATCTCCCCAGAGCAACTAGGAACAGTCCTTTGGCCCCAGAGCCCACTAAAATGATCCAAACCAGCTAGTCCTATCCCCACTTACCATGCCTCACCTTTTCCTTTGCACAGAAGCCAAAATAAAGGCTCTTAACCTCTATTTCCCCTGCTCCCTCTGCCTCCTTACTGACCCTGGTACTCTGCTTTGTGGCCTCCCCATGATGTAGCACACCACCTCCTGTTTCTAGGGAACTCTGAATAAAAACTTCTTTCTTTGTGACAGCCATTTCCATGTCTACCTGTCTTACCATACCCATTCAAAATCAATTCTGGGTCTATTTTCAAACACTACCTCATAGGGTTAAAGTCATGGTTCTCATGTGGAGGCGATTTCTGACTCCCAGAGGACATATGGCAGTGTCTAGTGACATTTTTAGTTATCACAACTGGGGAGAGAGGCGTTACTGGCCTTAGTGGGTAGGGGCCTGGATGCTGTCAAACATCAAACATCCTACAATGCACAGGTCAACCACAGCAAGAATTCTCTTGCCCCAAACGTCAGTCCTGGCAAGAGTGAGAAACCCAGGGTTCGGTGAGGATTCAATGAGGTCAAGTAAGTCAAGTGTGTACTTCAGGTGACTCTCAGACTGTCACGTGCCCTGGAATCACCTGGCGGGTTTACTAAACTACCTATTGCTGGGCCCACTCCCAGAGTTTCTGGTTCAATAAGTCTGGGGTAGGACCTGAGGATTTACATTTCTAAGCAATTCCAAGATGATGCGGACACTGATCTTTCAGTACCGACTTTGAGAATTATTAGCCTAATTCATAGCAATCACTCGATAAATGATATCCCATAATTATTATTTTATCAGATCCTGTAGGTCAGAAACAGGCGCCTGTGCTTCATATCCTGCACATCACTGGGGCTTGCACCAGGCAGTCATTAAAGATGCTGATGACTGTTTGACACCGAAGCACTACTAAGTGGCAAACAGTACTTACTAAGATACATCTGGGACTAGATTAGAAACTTGTCTAGGTAGGAGTATATTCTAGTTAGCTATTGCTGCAAAACAAGTTGCCCCCAAATTTAGTGCCTTTGAATAACAACCATTTTGTTATATTTCATGATTTTGTGAGTCAGGAATTTGCACAGGGCTCAGCAGGTTGGCCTGTTACATGAGACATTGATTGAAGCTCCTCGAAGAGGTACTGGCCAAGAGGTCAATGTATGCACGCATCTGACACCTTGCTGGCGTGGCTTGAAGGGGGGGTCCCCGCTGGGACTGCCAACTAGAGATTCATGTTTTTAAACTGCCCTGTGATATTTGGTTGCAGCCCTGTTTCTAGTGAAGGGAGTAGAAGACATAAGCAAATGACCCTAGGACTTCATGATTGTACTCTGTTGTTCTCTGAACTTTGGATGTTACGCCCTCTCTCCAAATACATCACTGCAAGCCAGGCAGCTTCCCAACTACTGTCTTCATCTTATGACTGCAAGTTGGAATAAGTATCCATATACCTGTCAGAATTGCCTAGTGCAGTAAAACCCACAATGAAATGCCCTTCCCTGTTGCAGGTTCATTACACAGCATGAAAAATCATATCCCCCAAGGACACAGTCCCACATGGCCTTTCTCTCTCCCACTGCAGTCCACGGTGGCCCGTGATGCACGGATGCTCTGTCCTCATCCCCAGCATGGTGACCGGGTCCTGTACAACCAGAGCCAAACGTAACACTTCCATCCTCTGAATGATGCCTTCTGTCGTGTCTCCAGGGCTATACTTACCTCCTCTGAGGTCCTGGGCTCTCTGACCGGCTCAGCGTGTCAGCAGGAGCTCAATGATGACCTCAGCAGCAGCCAAGCAGTATTCTGGTTGCCTTATTCTCTGTGATTATCCAAAAGGGAAAACAAAAAAAGTCATTTAAAAATGCAGCTTGTGCTCTTCCAGTACAACAAAGGATCTCCTGGAAATCTTTTCTTTTTTAAATGACATTATAATGTATGCTTTGTTTTGTTTTCATCACTTTTATCATCATTTCTTAGCAGAGGCCCAAGTGACTTGGCTGGGGTAAGAGGGGGAAATTATAATGATTCATTTGTATACATTTGTCCTAGTGGGAATTTGATGTGGTGGAAATATTATCAGAATATTAAATTAGAGGCACTCAACATTATTCTCTGTTCTGTCTGAAACCAGACTCAAGATACAAACAGATGAGGCCCAAGGATGCCATGGTAATTCAGTAATTCATGAGCCTCCATCAGAGCACCTTGGTTCTTTCTAAACGGAGTTGACTTAAGTTTTCTCCCGCTGCTGGTATCCTTGGTGCGGTGAAGTTTTTAGCTAGCCCCTCTTCCTCACTCAATTCCTCTCTTAAAGTCCCTCCTAAAGGCAACAGCTGATGTGGTTCTGGAGAGGCAGGCACACACCTAGCTGTCCTGAACACCAGGTGCTTGCCAACAAATCTCTTCCAGCAAGGTGTTCCCCAGCTGGTTCTTAGCAGCTCTCAACCCGAATCAGAGCTGACCAGCTCCTGAGACCAGTGTAGGAGTCAGGATCCAACTAGAAAACAGGAACCACTGGGGAATTTGAAACAGAAGGGCTTTGATGTGGGGATTGATTACACGAGGATGGGAGAGCCTAGAGGCCAGCTGGGGGGCAGCGAGGAATCCAGAGACTGGACGCTGGCATTGCCACAAGGCAGAGGGAAGAGGGGAGGGAGTTCGGAGCTCAGGGCATTGTCACGGGCTAGAGGCTGGCACCGTAGTGGACCAGAGATGCTGAGCAGCTGCAAAGAGGAAGGGGAAGACATTCCTGTCTCTCTCTCTCCTTCTCCTCACCCTCCACTCACCTGTCAGTGCTTCCCATCCTCCAGTCTTGGAAAAGCAACAGGCAGAGGTCAGGCCTTTTGATTCAGAACAGGGTAAGGAAAGACCAAGAAATAGACCCAAGAGAAACGGCCAGGAAAACGTGCCCTGCAGTAACCCTGTGAAACTATTTCCACTCGGCTCTATGTGGTGTCTCCAGCACCCTGCACCATCCATCCTCCAGCCAAGGTCACTGTCAGCTGCTTGAAGGTCCCAGCCACTGATATCTATTCTGACTGTGTTGATGCAACCTTGTCCAGGAACAAAGAGCCTTTCTCAGCAAGTCCCCAATCTGGTCGGGTCTCTACTTTCGGTCGGCGGCTCCTCCAGCCTCCCTGGTCCCCGAGGGCTTCTTCTCCTTGCTTACATGTTTGCTGTCTCCTAGCTCACTCTTGTTCCCACTGACTCTTGAGCATCTTTGCCAATTTGATTGTGTCAAAGATCCATTTTTGTAAACTGATCCCTAGGTCCAGTGAGTGTGGTCTGGTTTGGTGTCAAATAATCCTCTTGTTCACTATAGAAATATATATTATTATTATTATTTCTCTCCTTCAGCAGAAGGTGGCATTTTGCTCTCATGATGGACCCAATTCAAGGGAAAAGGGGGTTAGATTTCACTTGTTTGCAGAAGAGCTTGTGGGATGGGAGGTATTTTTGTGGCCAACCTTGGAAATACAACGAGCCCTAGGCAGAGACTTAGTAGATCTCCTCAATCCTAATTAATAGTTTTTCTCAAAGATTTCCTCCCTCCTTCCGACTCTTCCTCCCTCCCTCCCTTTTTATTTTCTTATTATACCTAGAGACGGGAAAAGTTAATCTTTGGGAAATAGTCCATCTCTGCATAGAGCTTGATCACAGAATACACTTTGAAATATTTATAATGGCTCTTTATTTTTTCCTGATTTCAATAGACTAGACTCAAACTCCCTCACCACTAACATATCCTAATATATTAATAGAAAGAAACAGTTATCAGGACCCACTCTCAGAAGACTGACTCCACTTGCCATCTTCCCCATGGCTGTCTGGCCACACAACCGTTTTCAAGGTACGATTAGCGCATTCTCCACCATAGAGTTCTCCTGCAGGTGCTCCTCTTTCTCTTTGCCCATGTCAGGGAGTACACAGATCCACTCCCTCCCCTATGACACGCCTTCCAGTGATCAAGTCAGAGATAGCACCTCTGAATTGGTTTGATTAGGCCTACTCAGCAGGATCTGGGACTGTGGACCAGGTGGGGAGATAGCGCTTGACAAATCAAGAGGCACCATAGTGGAAGGGGGTCCTCCAGTCCTTCCTGCTGGCCAAACTTGCTCTTTCCACAGGGAAGGGGGACAGAAAGCCCAGGAAGAGGACTTCTGGAGTGATCCAGCTCCCAGAGTGAGAAAGTAGAGAAAAGTTACATGTGGAGAAGAAAAGATGGCCTTTCCTCTTGAAGGTATGCATTCTACAGAAACTTGACAGATGAGCCCATACTAATCATGAAGGCAAGAAGACAGCACGGGTCGGCAATGCTCCCAACTGTTCTGACCACCAAACAAGCATCAAGTACCTAGCTGAGAGAGGACAGGGGTAATTTAGACCAAGTGGAATGCCCTCTATTTGGGTTCTGATTTCCTTGTCTCTGGGAAGTACAACAGTTGTGCTGAGCTTGGCTCTCCAGACCTGCAGGTTTCAAACCTATCAGAGCTAGCACCTCTTTATTATAACTACTGGTTTATAATTCCCCCTTTAATATCCGGAAGAAAATAACGTAACTCTTCACACTTCAAAAAGATAGCAATACCGATAGAAGAGCACAACGCAAAAAAAAAAAAAAAAAAAAAAAAAAAAGAAGAGCACAACGCTATAATATAAGAAGGGGCATTTCAGTGGGTGAACGCTCAGCCACCGTGCGCTATGGCTTTGGAAGCTGCAATCAAGTTATGAGGCCTCACTGATGTGGAGAGATCCCAGCAGCGGAATAATTACAAAGGCAGCCCATACAGGTGGCTGTTTCTCCATCCGCGATGGGGTTTTTCTGAGACGATGAACAGCTCTTGACATTTCTCTGAACAAAGCAGAGTGTAATCATCTTGATTTATATGGTTGTATAAAATTCAGTGTGTGCTAAAACAATGCAAAAAGACCTCGTGTAAATTTAAAAAAACAAGTGAAGTTCTAAGTTCCCATACTGTGAGTCAGGTTTTTCATATATGAAACTACCCTGTAGAATGCTCAAAAGTCACGTGGGATGCAAGAAAATGTTATTGTTGTTGGCCTCTGCCTGCTAAATGGCAGTAGTCCCTCCTACCTTGTAACAGCTCCCCAAAGCCCCCCCAGATTTCCAAAATGCCCTCGAGAGCATTGAAAATCATGCTCTGAAGTGTTAATCAGCGAGCCTTGTGAGTGTGTCCTAAGGTCTAGGAAGGGTCCTAAGAAGCTTATATGTAAGACGTTATTGGCTCAATTATTTCCTTATCACGCTCGAGGAAACTGAGGCTCCGAGAGGCTACCTAACTTCCCAAGGTCACAGAACAAGGGTGCCCATGGGGGTGGAGGCTCCACTGAAGCCATCCCGGCCCGCATGAGCCATTAGCACCCTCTCTCTTGATTTGCGTCTTCATCTGTGAGACTTGTTTTTCCAACCTGCTTCCTACTGACAGGTCTAGGCTCTGACAACATGAGAAAGGCCTCCGGACGGGCAGAGAAAGCTGTTTGCCCCCCTCCCCCCGCCCTGTTTGTCTCCCCGAGGGGCCCTCCGCGGCCCTTGGCAGTGCAGTGGGAGCTCAGGCCTCCCTTCCCCCCCAGATCCTTCCTGATCTTGCTTTTCATCTGCGGGTCGCTGACCTATTTCATCCATTCTTGGGCTATGATAGCTAAACCAAGCAAAAGAGGCATAATTTACTGCCTTCCCTCTGCTTTTCCAATTATCCCATTTGAGCCTCACTAATTTTCTCTTCACCTCTCCTCACCTCACGGAGCTCTTCCGTTTGCTCTATCAGACCACTGGGTACAGTGATGATAACCTGCTTTTACTCCCAGAGTCACCTCAAACAAAGGCCCGCTTGGCCGAGTGGGGTGTTTCCGAAGCGAGGAGCTCCCCTCTCACCCAGCTGCTCAGCGTGTGGCTCGGGAGTTCCTGAGAGCACATCCAGAGTGCAGAGTGCCCTGCTCAGCGCCAACCACACCCCCCTCCAGCGCCCCAGCTAGGCCCTGGCACATTCTGGCTGGCTTCCGGGAGCTCGGACACCCGCTCTGCAACACTGATGCTCCTAAATTCAGTTGTGGAAGACGAGGGGTCATTTTCCGCAGGGGAACCTGATGTCGAGAAAGTAAACTTGAGTGTCAAGGTCTTTGAAGATCTACTGGTTACTCTGGCAAGGATCCCCGCCAGGACCTCCTCTGAGGACAGCATCCAGCTGCATGGGATCTTCTGAACCCACACATTCAAAGAGGATTATGCACATGGCATTAATTTGCATGTGCCTCTAACAGTGACTTGAAGGGAGTTCTCAAATCAACGCTTAGGTGTTGTTCCCTACTGGCTTTCCCCCCACTTTCCCCTGCTCCTATCACTTGGCTACCTCTGCTACCCAACACTCCTTATCGGAAATAAAGAGAGAGGAGGCTATAAAAAGACAAGAAAGGAGATAAAACCAAAAGCAAAGCCCATGAGGACTGTGGGGCAGATTTTTGGAGATCACAGTTTTAACCCAAAGGCCAAAGATAAGGGGTCTGCGACATCTAGCGTTTGGGACCCTGAGAATAAACCCAGCCTTCTAAAAAGCACATAATCCCAGTCACATCACAGTCAGAATACATGATAGTTTTTTCCTCAGTCATTAAGACATATCGGTGCCATGAGAAAGAGATCTTGTTCTCTTCTTTACTCCATGTTTCCTTCCTTCCAATTTCTCCTGAGTAAAATAAGCACAAAAGTATTCGTCTGATACTAAAACATCTCCCCCTCACAGACTTCGTGGAGAAATTGGCCAGGCTGCATGAAAATATTTTAGGCTCATCCCCCGAGAAAAGCAAGGATTAAAAACCAAATGTATTTTATTAGTTATATGAGTAAATACAATATTTTAACTCACCTTTTAGATTTTACAAGTTCAGCTTCTCAGTGATTACCATGCTGTGTAATAAGAAAATATGGTATGTCTGACACATATCTCTGATGTTTCAATTCCCCTTTTCCTGCCTGCAATACTCTTGGCAATAAAGCCCAGTCTTGTAGTTCCATATGCCGCTAATGCGTCTTGCCTCTACCTCTCTCCGTGCACCGGGCACACGTTTTCTAACCAGCCACTGGCTGTCTTCTCCAGGAGGCCCCTACACACCTCCAGGCTGACACCTACAGACCTGGACTTGCCTCTCCTAGGCATGACCCACTCACTCCCCATCCCTCCCATTCTCCCCGTTTTCTCAATCCCAATCCTGCCGGAAGGAACCCCCATGGTATATGTACTTATATTTGACTTTGCGGCACAGTATTTCTGCACACAATGTGTCTCTATACTAGAGGTGAGTTTTTCAGAGTAGGACCTGTGCTTGATTCATCTTTATATTCCTTACATCACTTAGCAAGTGCCTTACATGTTGGAATACTCACTAAATATTCATTTCCTGAACGGAATGAACACTCAGCCTTTAGTGCTGGTGGCAGGGAAATCAAAGGGCCCCAAATGAATGGAGAAGAACTATAACACTCTTATGGCAAAGTCTAGGGCAGGGAGAAGGAGGAGCAATGTCCTTTCCAAATGTCTTACAGAGTGCTAGTCATCCTAAATGTTTAATAAGGCATGGTTGATTGAATGACTAATAATGCTCATCCCCTTTGGAAAGTAGTTGGAGTGGTGGGGTGACAGCATTTTCTTTTCATTTGCCCTAGAGGCACAAAGTCAGGAGCAGGGGAGGGGACATATTATATATACTTTCTGGCTAGTGTCATGCACAGTGGACCCCAAGTGCCTGCCCCTGCTGAACTGCCACAGACACATATAATGTCTCCCAACTTCAGATGAAAGGTGGTAGGTCAGCGCCATCCCTACCACAGTGGTTCATTTTCCCACTCACTACGCTACGAGCTTCCTCAGAACGAGGATCCACCTTCTTTATTACTTAATTCATCCATCTTTAGAATATGATGCCTGGCACATTGGTGCTCAATAAATATGTGTGGAACAGCAAATGTTTCTTGGAGCTTAATATTCATGAGGTTAACAATACTCCTAGAAGGACGCTCAGTTATTAAGAAAAACTATTAATCAGTTGTTTTGTAAGGTTTGCAGAAAATGGTCCGGGAATTAACAGGCCTAAACTATTTTTCTTTAAATATTAAATCAGAGTAGTCTCCTTCTTTCCCAGTGTGTTCTCCAGACCACTGGATCAGAATGATCAGATCCATGTGCCCCCCACTCCCAAATGACTAAATGTTATTTTGGGGGGTAAGCATGGGAAGCTAAATTTTAAACATGCACTGTAGGAGTTTAGGCAAACTAAACCTGCAGAGCACTGGCCTAGCATGACAGGTTCAAGAACTGTCTGTCACAGGGAGAGGCAGTGTAGCTCGGAAACTTGACTATGGAACGGAGCCAAGGCTTTCCGTCTCTGGGGTCTTGAAGCATAGGACAGATCTGTTTCTGTCTCAGATGGCATAGAGCCAGGAAATTGGGCAGGATGGCCTCACAAGATTCATTCTGGTTATGTACGTAATCCTTTGAAAAGCACATCCTCTGTCATCCCCTCAAATTCGACATGCGCGTGAACAAAACTCTGGACGTGTCCTTTCTGTGCTGGTAGATGAACACAGCTTGACTCATTTGCTTTCCTTTTCAGTTGTTCGCTCTTCTATGCAGTAAATCCAACATTCTAGAATGCCTGCATAATGCAAGACGTGGGCAAGATACTTCTGAAGAAACTTGGACTACAAATCAACCGTGTGTGAGGAATTCCACTACCGGGGACCTGCTAGGGGAGGTAAGCACATGACAACTAGGGAACAATTCAAAACATGACAAGGAAAGTCAAGAGAAAGTGTTTGATGCCTACGTGGAATTAATCATGCAAGCAGCATCTCAGGATGTTCTGAGGAGAGCGATCGTTTCGAGCTGGGGGTCCATTTGAGCCTCCTTTCTAAGACAGGGGAAGATTTGGAAAAGCAGGAAGGAAAAGGAAAGGTGTGTCCAGGAATGATTGTGGCACGGGCACATTTTAGATGAGGAGGTTGTGGAGGTTAATCGAGAAAGGTGGGGAGTGGATGAGCAAGTTGGAGACCTGTTTGGGGGTGGGGGGCAGTTCTAATGCCATAGCAAGAGAATTTGAGACATTGTCCTGTAGGGCAGTTGGAGGATTGGGAGTCAGTGGAGTTTGGGGAAAGTGGTGTTTTAACAAGATTAATCAGGTGGCAGTTTTAGGATGATGTTTAAAGAGAAAAGAGGTGAAGTAGATAGAGCCGTCTGAATGTGATTATAATGGACCAGACATGAGGTTAAGAGGACTTTGACCAGGGTTCGAGTAGGAATGAAAAGAAAGAAACAAGAGTGAGAGATATTGTGAAGTAAAGAAAGGAGGAAAGAACTCAGAACCAATGGGAAATGGGGTTTCAAGGGAGAAAGAGAAATCAAAATAGAGCATCCATTTTCATCTTGTAAGTATTGATCCCTGGTCGGCTGTATGCAACCTTTTGGAGAAAAAGGTGTTTCCTCGTGTCTGAACCTTGCCAGTGCATTTTTCCATTGACTTACATCAGCTTCAGCATAAGCCAGTCTGCGCATTTCCAGGCATTTCCCTATTGCATTCTAATGTAATAATGTAATTCAGAGACGTGTCCAGTCCCACTTGTTGAGGACAAACAGAGTCTGGCAAAAACCAGGCCATTGTATCAGTTGTCAGCCATGTCTTGGCACATCTACCCTTCGGTGCAGGTACTCTGGGTCAGATGTAAGGAAGTCACTAGCGAAGCACTATAGGTCGATGATGGAGAGACACCTAGACGGTAGCTAGCTAGCTTACTAGGAGGATTGTGATTAGGAAGAAATGGTCAGTCCATATGATCCATCGTTTCCAAAAACCAAACCTAAAGTATAGTTTCCACACTGGGCTTGCTTCCTAAGAGGAAAATACAAGCTCTTCTTGAGGCTAGCTGAATTACTCAGAAAGAGAAGAGAAAGCAGACCCCGAAACTCTGGTGAGAGAGCCGTGCTCCAACTCAGACATCATCGAAAGGCCGCTTCCGCTTCTACAGTGAATGAATGTCTGACCGAGTTTGAAAATAAGGAACTTGGACTAATGAGCTCAGCTGAGAGCGTGGTTGGCATGACATTGGCCTTGTGTTCCAGAGAGAAGAGTCAGTGCCTCAGTTAGGGATGACAGCCTGAGTAGATGGATCGTCTTGTTCGGGGAGATGCAGAAAACATCCTAACTGAACCCTCAGTCAAAAATTAGGTGTGTGATGGAGAAGGGATGGAGGTGTCTCCTGGATGGTTGGCAACAGAAGCTGGCGTCAGGGAGAACCACAGAAGGCTGCAGAAACTGATCGATGAGGATGTACTTCTGGAAAGGTAGAAAGAGCATGTCCCCCAGATCACCTCCAACAGACCCCTGTGTGGTGGGGGGGAGTGGCAGGCTGACAGGGGAGCAGCGTGACCACCTCTGTGAGGGAGAAGCAGCAGTCGGTAGTAGAGAGGAGAGGCCGACTGGCTGAGGACCTCATTCCTGCCTGGGATTCAAGTTTCTATGAGCTGGTGGCCAATTCTGCCTGGGGAACGTTTCCGGCCTGGGAAAGCAGAAGCTGAACTGGGAAGTCATGACGCCATAGCCAGAGGTACAAGATGGCAATGCTACATGGATTCTTCTGGAAGCTCTAGGGTCTTGCAGGGCAGAAGGCTGTCACGTGGTGACAGGATAGAAATGCTAATGATGAGGATGCTGGCAAATGCTTACCAAGGGCTTATTATGTGCCGGCCACTGTGCAAGCTCTTTACACATTCTGTTGCTTTAAATCCTCATAATGAACTTAAGAGGCATGATTATTAGCCCCAAATGAGGAGCCTGAGGCTCAGAGAGGTTAAGTGACTTGTTTATATGGATAGCCCAGGTTCCTCACCACTGCCAGATACCTCAGATGACTCTCCGCCCCCCACCCCCCATCCCTCTATTATTTTTTTGGTCTGGAAATGACATTCAGGGAAGAACAGAGGCACACAGTATCAGACTCTCCGGCAGGTTACAGGCCTCTCCTGTAAGTGTTTACACTCCCCAACAGAGGCCTCGAACAAAGCCGACGCTCAGCGGAGTGAAAATCTTGTCTTCCAGACAACATCTCGATGCAGGCAAAGGGGAAAAAAAAAACATTTGCTAAGCTTTAGATGTAGCCGTTGTCCCCATCAAGAGGCAAGAGCATCTCCGTAATGATGAAAAGCACTATAATTTTAACCTTGTTATTGGACTAAGCACAATTTACGCTAGCGATGGAAGAAAAAGAAAAGATTTATGAGATGTAAGATAGAAAGATAAACTCTTGTCCCTTAGCGGCTATTAGAAACATTGCCAAAATACCATAAATGTGTGAAAGATGACATGATTATTTTTGCATTTCCACTGGGCATTTCCTACATTGCAAGAATTTACAGGGACAGAAGTCCCCAGTACAGATGGTAGAGCTGGAGGGGAAGGGAGGCCGAGCGAGAAGCCACATGCCCAGCTCCTCCTCCTCCGAGGCCCCAGTGGCCAAGGCCCAGTCGGGGACGGCTGTTTCATCGGGACGCGGCATCAGATGCTGGTCCTCCACAAGATCTGGAGCTCGGGAGAGCAGCTGGGGCAGTGAGGGAGGCGCCGGGAGAGGAGAGCGAGCTGATGTTCATCAGCCTGCCCCACAAAGCACATAAACAGAAGCTTCCAAGAAGTTAGGGCCACCAGCCTGGCCCCAAGGAGCCACGGAAGGTTTCTTTTTAAAAGAGAAAGGAAATAGTCACCGGAATGTGGTTTAATTGAAACCAGCTTGAAATTGGTCTTGCAGCTGGCCAGCCTGGACCGGTTGTCCTCGAAGGGGCATCATGGACACTCACATCCGAAGGCCTGGTCACAGCAAGGGAGTCATGACCTCGGCTGCCGGGTCAGGTCCAAGGTGCGGACTGTGTAGGGCCTGGGGTTAAATCAGGTAACGGGTCCAGCTGCCAGCCTCGTGAGCAGGAGATAAATTTGGACATCGACCTCTGGAGAAACTTCTAGCAGGCTTGGTTTTAGGAAGATAGGGCGCCAACTATGGGCAAAATTGGGGTTTCAAGATTTGCTCATCTTGAGCGGCATCAATCATTTCTTCAGTCCGGGGCTGGAATAGAGAAGCCAGTGGACCGCTTTAGGGTTCCACTTTCCACAAACTGGGTGTCCTTTCAATCAGTCCCTACCTCTCCGATACAGACGGTAAGAGAAGGAGTTACAGAACACCCGCAAACCGCCTGAGGTGCCCCAAAGAGAGATGCCACGTGCATGGGTGACACAGTCTTGTGAATACTTGTGCATCTAGTGATGTGCAGGCCTTTCACGGGCAGAAATGAGGGCCACGTGCCAGGAGTACTGGCTTGAGTCATGGTGACTTCTGTACCTAGCCGAGGGAGTACTTGGGTTGCTGTATTCCATATTTAAATTTAGGCTGCAAATGGAAAAACAGTTTTTACAACTCTAAATGCACTTTCTACTACACAGAATGGTGACTGGAGCAAAAGCAAAAATAGCTGCTCACACCATGCTCTGAGAAATTCTAAATCTGAAAATGATCATTTTTATTTGCATGCTACCAAATAAGGACATGGGGGAAGCAGTGAGTCACCAACGTTCTAGCACTTACCAGATTCCAGCATGCCGCGAGGGTATTCTTTAAAATGAGAGCTGGACAGTCTAAAATTTACATGAAGCTTTACCCCAGATGCGTAACCGCTGAGTCCTGAAAAATGGGCCGGATCACAACTTTGCCAAACAGTGATGCTAAGTGCTCCGATGACTTCAGTACTTTCAAAACCTCGGATATATGGGAATAACACTTCACATCTGAAGGGTACCTTAGACTTTTAAAGTATTTTCACCTACATCATCTCATTTGATCACATTTGAGTCTCACAAAGTCCTCAAGGCAAGGTGTTTGTAAGTGTGTGGTTGTCATATTAAAATATCATTGAACCAGTGGGGCTTTTTGTAGAGCCAGGATGAATCACAGCGGGTAAGGAAAAAAGGAACAAACAAATGAAGACTAGGGGATTTGGAGATCTAAGCTCCCTGTTAACATTTCACGAGGCCCCTGTATAAACCCGAGTTCTTAAAGTGCCAAAACCCAGCAGAAAGGTTTAGGAATTGCTTGCAAGCCGAGTGTGTTGTCTTCTTCCTCTGTGCTTTTTATAAGACAGTTTAAAGAGAGTTAGGGAATCTTCTGGCCCTTTGTTTTGAAACTTCCTCTGCTTGTTGTCTACTTGTCTGCAGACTGTGAGATTGGTCTATTTGCTTTAAACAGACTGAACAACCTTTAAAATAAGCAGACTTCTGTGACGGGCTGCCTTATTTTGGATGTGCAAAGATGTTTACTGAGCTTCTCATCTCAGACTTGATTCTTCTCTCATTGTGACACAGTTAAGGGTTTAACGGGGAGCACCGTCTGTTGTAGCATGTTTTAGAAGGTGGAAAAAGAAAAAATGTCTCTGTTCTACAGCGTGATCAGCTATCTGCATCTCTCCAAGGATTTTTTTCATGAACCTCAGAAGGAAATCTGTATTATTCAGGTTCCCAGGGGCAAACCACTCTTGCCAAGAGACCACTGAGCAGTTTTCAAAGACAGAAAGCACTTCTTGTGTTCCCAGGAACCAGGTTAGCCCTGGGGACTCAAGGACAGAGACCCAGGAAGAGCATTTTCTGGAGAGTTTTGGATAATTACAATAGGTTTTACATACGGACTTACATCAAAATAGTGAAATAAATAAATTGAAAATGATATCCGCATTGACCCCCCCCCCCCCGCCCTGCTTCATTGCACAGAGAGACAGGGGTAAAGAGGGGGAGTGAAAGAGACTGCCACCAAGCAGGAATGCTTCTGTCCATCCCCCCACCACCCCCCAGGCTTATCACCCACCTTGGTGCAACACAGCTCACTGTGTATGGGCTTCTCCTGCGGAAAGGAGGCCATGAGGGTGAGCAAGCCAGGGGGTGCTGGGCATCAAGGACATGCAGCGGCAGGTCACAATAGAAACCAGGGTTCAGGATAGAAAGGTTCTGGTGCTGCTTCCACCTCAGATTATTTGTGAGACTTTGGTCCAGGCATTCTCTCTCACTCATCTGTAAAACCAGAGGTTGGACCGAGTGTCCCCAAGCTTCCTAAAAGCTCCTAAAAATTGGGATCATCTTGGTAAGGACCGTGTACTGAGGTTGGGAGGCAAAGCATAGTCTTCCCTGTTGGCTGTAAAAGAATAGAGCTGGGAGGTGCTGTGAAAATCCTCCGCAAGGAAGCCTTGTGATGGGTGGGAAAGCCGTAAGGAAGGTAGGGTTGTGTGCAGTGTGTGCCCTGGGGGGGTCTGCGGGCGGCGGAGGGGACCCAGGCCTCAAGCAGCAGGTCGGGCCGGGGCCTGGGGCTGTGCCCTCTCCCCTCGACCCGCTCCCGCTCCTGCTCCGCATGCTCCTGTGGCACCTTGCGCGCACAATTAAATGTCAGCCCCAGAAAACACTTCCCTTGGCTTTGTTGTTCCAGAACGGGCTTCTTTTGTCCTCAATATAATGGATATGCAGAAACAATGATAGAACAGAGATTTTTTTTTTCCAAAGCGATGACAAACACACTGCCGCTTCCTCCCTCCCTCCTTCCTCCTTATCCCCACCCCCCAAAATAAATCATTGTTCCAAAAAAAAAAAAATTCCATTGTCTATTGTCCGCGGAGATGAAGCTCTGCCGAGGACCGGCTCCGGGGGTTCGCCCGGCCCTGAGCGGCCGGCAGGGGGCGCACGAAGGCAGCGCAGACGGGTTGCGCGGGCTCCAGGGGCGGGGCGGGCCGGGCCGGGCCGATCGGGGGCGGGGGGGAGGGGAGGAGCGGGGGTCCCGCCGCCCCCGCCCCCCCCCCCCCCCCGGCCCGGGCTAATTGCTGATGCTCCTCTGGGACTCGGGGCGGGGAGGGGCGGGCGGCGCGGGCGGGGAGCGAGGGGGGAATCCGGTTCCAAAGACACAAAGACTACGGGGGCTCGCGGCCCGGAGCAGCCCCCCCGGCCCTGGCTCCCGCCCCCGGCCCTGGCTCCCGCCCTCGGGGCGGACCCACCCCTGCGAGGAACTCGGGCCCTGGGCGCGGAGCCCCCGCGCCGCTGTCGCTCGCTGAAGCACCCAGCTCGGTGCCCCCCACCCCGGCCTCGGAGCCCCAGCAACCCCCCGCCCCTCCCCGACCTCGGAGCCCCCCCGCGCCCCCACCCCGACCTCGGAGCCCCGGCCTCGGAACCCCAGCATCCCCCTCCCGGCCTCAGAGCCCAGCCGCCCCCCCACCTCTGGCCTCGGAGCCCCAGCACCCCCCATCCCCTACCCCCCCTGCCTCGGAGCCCGGCACCCCCTCCTCGGAGTTCCAGCACCCCTTCCCCCCTCGGAGTCCCAGCACCCCCTCCCCCCCTCGGAACCCCAGCACCCCCTCCCCGGCCTCGGAGCCCCAGCACCCCCATACCCCCTCGGAGCCCCAGCACCCGCCCCCCCCGAGCCCCAGCACCGCCCCCCCCCCTTGGAGCCCTCCACCTGCAGCCCCCCCCCCCCCCCCCGCGGCCGCCTTTGCCTGGGGGAGCACCCTGGGGGCCTGGGGGCGGGAGGCTCCAGTGGCCCAGGCCCTCCCACGAGGAGCCTGTTTGGTGCTGGGCCTCGAGGCCACGATGGCCCCAGAGGCGCTGGGCCCTGGGCTGGGAGCGGGAGCGGGAGCGTGGAGCCTGGGCTCCGGGGCCTGCGGTGCTCCCCAGCCCTCCTGTCCTAGCCCCGCTGCCTGCCGCAGGAATACTTACCTCACAGGAATGCTGTGAGGTTTACAAGTGGTGCTTAGCTTGGGGGGGCCGGTTCGGCAACTATTACTATGAACGGCCTGAGCCTCCCTGGAGGGGGGGTGCACACTCTAACCCCTGAGTGGGACCCGCATCCCTGCTGCCCCGACTGGAGAAGGGCTGGAGGAGAGGGGGAAGCTCCAGCCACCCCCCACCCAAGGCCGTGGCCGTGGGCCTCGGCCCCAGCCTCCTCCTGGCCGGGCTGGGCTGTGGCCACTTGCCAGGGTCCTGGCCTTCCTCTCCCTGGACATGCCCTGGGCTTGGGGAGGGGGACTCACCCAGGTGAGAATCCTGGACCCTCACCTGCCAGCTGGGAAACTGGGCAGGTCATTTAGGGTCCCTGAGATTGTTTGCTCTTCTCTAAAACGGTGGTCTGATTGCGACCTCCCGGGGTTCCTGGGAAGACTGACGGAGGTGAGGTGCACACACCGCCTAGCGGGGCTGATCTCTTCAGTGAATTCAGAATTTCCCATCTTACAGTTGGAAGCTAGGTTAGATCGTCCTGCAGAAGATCATGGAGGTTCACTGGAATTTGCACGGCCAGCCACCGAAGGAGCCCGGCAACGGCCAACAGTTAGCTTCTCTACTCCCACCTGAGTCAGCAAGGCTTGTTTCCCCTCCAGACAAAGAGCAGAAATCCAGTGAGGGCGCGTCCTCCCCAGAGCCTCACAGGTATCATTCAGACACTTAAATAGGCCTGTGACCTTCTGGGGCCAGCAGACGCCCATTTGGGAGCAACACTCCAGCTGGAAGGTTCTCTAGGGGAGGGTCTTGCTTTAGGGTTGCATTCTAGGCCGTGGTGTGTGCCTGGCTAACCGGTGTCTTGGTGACTCATTAGCACTGCCCACACGTGCGCGGCTACCAAGGCAGAGCGCGGCAGCCAGGGTGTGGCGCGGAGCCACCACCTGCCTAAGGCAGGCAGGAGGTCAGGAGCTGTTGACCCTGCTCTGAAAGGACGCTCGGGCATCCCCACGAGCGTCGGATTCGTGGAGCTCCTGGGGGAAGCTCAGGCAATGCGTGGACCGATTCCTTAGGGCAGTGGCAGGGCCAATAAGCAGCTGTGGGCACCAGCTTCCAAAATGGCCCCCGAGCCTTGCCTCCTGGTTATCATGTCCTGGTGTCATCTCCTCCCATATTAAACAGGGCTGACTTGTGCAACCCAAGTGAATGTTACAAAATGACAGTGTGTGACTTCCAAGGCTAGCACAGAAAGCACATTGTGACTTCTACTTTGCTCTCTCTTGTATCACGCACTGTGGGGAAGGCTGGCCTCTGCGTGCTGACAATACTCAAGCAGCTCTATGGGGGCCCCACACACCAAGGAGCCCGCTTCCTGCCATCAGCTGGCAGCAGCTTGGCAGCCGTGGAAGGGCATCATCCTGCATGAAGTGGATCCTCGAACCCCAGTCAAGCCTTCAGATGACTGCAGCTCTGGCTACCATCTTGGCCACATGAGAGACCCTGAACCAAAACCACACAGTCAAGCTATCCCTGAATTCCTGACTCAGGAAAACAGTGTGAGATAAACAAACAAGACTGTTTAGGCTTACGCAAAGGGCAGAGGTGCTGTAGGAGGTGTATCAGTGGTGACTAATTTAGCAACATTCCAGAGAACCATTGGGTTTCCAGAGGCTACAGTGGGGGGTACAGTGAGGCTCCCGCCCCCCCTCACTTCTGCGAGTATAGTTCCGTATACATGTCGGAGTCTAAAAGCCCCTCACTGACCTCATCTGAAGGCCCTGCCTCCAGAGCATGTGGGGGAAAAGCTCAAGCTCGAGTCTCCTAGCAGGACTGAGTTAATAGCAGCCCCAACCTTCGTTTTTGAAAGGGGTTGTGGGTAGGACATTCCCTCCCCTGCCCGCACCTCCTTCCCCCAGCCGGGTCTGGCACTTGGCCCAGGTATAAAATTGCCAGCGCTGTCACTGCTCTTTGGTCTGATTATGAGTGTGTCTGTTCTGATGCGCTGGTTGCAGCGTGTTGTGGGGGAAATGTGGGCACAGAAAAGGAAGCTGGGGCAGATCTCTGGGGCATCCTGTTGTAAGCCTGTAGGTGTGGGGGGGGGGGCAGGTTACCATGTCCCGAAGGGCGTGGAAGTGGGCTACTTCATGGATCGGCTATGGAAGTTACGGTGCTCAGCTCATTTTGCTCCTTCCTGAAGTCCCCCTGGCCATTTCCAGACAGAAACGTGTGGCGGAGGCCATGCCCCTGAGAGTGGCCGGGTCACTCCTGGGCAGCAACTTGGTCCAGCACTCATGGTCCAGGAATGTCCTGTTTAATGGAAGTGGAGTGATTAAAAATGATAATCCTATGAAATACTCTTGAGGTGACCAAGTGCGACTTGAAATCCTGTTCTTTCATGAAATATCTGCCAATGAGTATAGTTAACTCATGATTTTGTTAAGTCTGAGCAAATCTAAAATCTCCGACGGGCGTCTCTTCCACTCAGTGTTCTGGGGCTGTTCTACACAAACCCTTCTGCTCCCTAGATCTAGGGCCCTCACAGAGTTGGCTGGTCAGGAAACCTCCACCTCTCGCAAACCATCCAGATCCTCTAAAAATCCATTCCTTATTTTTGATGTGATTCTAAGTTTCAGTTTTTTATTTTTTTCAGAAAGTTTTATTTCTGCTATATTTTTAGATTCAAAAGTATTTATTTAAGGTGAACAAATGATACGGCATACACGACTGCTTGGAACTGCTTTTAATTGAGAACAAAAAAGGAATACCTAGGACAAGAATATGCAATTACCACACTTATTGTTTCCAGTGAATTTTTGTCAAGTTTGTTTATCTTATTGTTAATGTGATGATACAGCAATCCTTGGAAAAAGAATAACATTTGCGTTAAAGAACAAATCTAGATAAAAATGGAAAACAGAGCTAGCCACAACCCACAAGGCCTTCTTTGGGAAGAACTCTTCAAGAAAAACCATCTCATGCTTCATAGGAGAATATGGTGCTGTCATTCTTCCCTTTATAGTGCCAGAGTGTTCCTGAACAAAGGCCTCAAGGCATTATCAACTCGTCATCTATTTTTTGATGTGATTTCTATTTTCAGGGCCCTGCTTTCCTCCCTCTTTGTTCCTGATGCATCTGGTCACTGGTGCCTTCTACTTTGGTCCTATCATATTTAATGTGACCCGCCCCCATGAGTCAGATGGGCAGGGACATTGTCCACCCACGGGACCAGAGGAAGCCCTCAAGGATCCACCCACTCCGGTCAGACGAGCTGGAGGTATGTGGAGTCTGAAGGCTGATAAGGTTGTTCCAAGTGAACTGGACAGGAACCGGTGGGCTCTCAGTATCATCCAGGCTCTCAGTATCATCCTGGGTATTGTTTTAACAAACAACCAAAACAGAACACAACACTATTTTTTTTTCTTTTGCTGGGCTTTCTGATGGTGTGGTACACAAGTCCCAGTGTGTAACCTAATCAAAAATAGCAATTATGTAGTGCTTAGAAATTTACATAGCTCAACCAATCTTACAGGGTAAGGAAAAGAAGAAACTGAGGGTATTTATGTCTCACTGACAAATGATAGAGTGTCTCTAAGCAGGTCTGCTAGCTCAAAAAATTCTGCGGCTTAGATTCTAGAAATAATTTTAATCTGCTTTTAATATTTATTCATTCAGTCACACATTTGCTTAAATGTGTAACAATTGCTTAAATGTCTATTATACACTAAGCCCAGGTATATGTTAATGAATACAACAGACCTGGATTTCTCCTTAGAGTCTACCAAGCAGTCAACCCACAGACAATGCTAGGTACACTCACAACTGCGTACGTTCTGGGGGAAAATTTAGATGGACTCAAAGATGGAGAATAACATGGTGTGCCTGCACAGATGAAGGATTAATAATGACTTTTCTGAGAAGAAAACACTTAAATCAACATCTGAACAATAAATTGTACCACACACTCACTCTAGCCATGTGCTGCTATTCCAGGAAAACACACACACACACACACACACACACACACACACACACACACAGTGTGGGCAAAGACCCTGAGAAGAAAAAAGTCTGATGTGTTTAAAGAGTAGAGCATTCTGGATATAGAAATTTGCAGACTAGAGAACATGCTAAATCATAGCCTGTCAGGTTTTGATTGGGTAATTTAGTCTGGCCACCGGACCAGTTTCTAAATCCCCTTCACAATACTCCCTCTAAATAGCCAATCACCTCATGCTTTTGAGTCTCTCCACAAGAGAGAATGTACTATGTCTTGGAGTAGCCATGCCAGTTTAGGTTAAAAATATGAATTTGTTCCAACTAGGAAGCTGGAACTGGAATCATGAATTGTAGTCACGGGCCTGCACCTGAGGAAATTTTCAAGTTGAAGTGCAAGAAGCTACTTAGATAGCTCTATTTACCTTTCTTTATTATGTGGAGTGCCAAGGACATACAGCAGGATTTCAAGTTCATCGTTCTTTTCTAGAAGAAAAAAAATATGAGAATAATAAGACCGCACTTGTGAACTCCCCACACTTTTCTATTGTAGCAAAATTCATGTCAGTATCTTAGCAAACCAACGATTGCACAATAAAGTCAGTTGTACCCTTGAAAGACAGCTGTGTGTTTGGGCTGTAGTGGTGAGGTGGGAGTGACTTTCCTGTGGTGTTTGTGGTACATCATGTAGAGGAAGTGCACGTATCCACCAATTTTACAAAAGTCTTTGATAATGTGAGTTGACTTACACGTGGCCTGTTATTGATCTGACTACAGAAACTCAATGGGATTCCATAAATATATGGAAGATCTATTTGAAGATATTCCCCACCGCCAGTCTACACCACTAATAGTTTGAGCCCGGGTGGAGTGTTTGTTCAAGGGTACATCAAGAAACCTAAGTTTCAAGGTCTTAGGGAGGTACTTCCAACTTGACAACTCACAGGCTACTCCCTCTGAAAGCCATTTATGAAGTGATATGGTGGCCGCTGAGGTACCCCCCTTGAAACCATCTTCAGAGGATTTTGGACCATATCGCAGAATTATAATACTGCTAAGAGTGTGAAAAGTCAACAAGCTGACCAAGATTAAATGCTAACTCATGCAATGAAGCCCCGTTGGTAGTCACAAGAATTTCACCCATAAAAGAGAAAACCTCCATTGGATATTGCTTCTCAGATGGCAGTAATGCTCTAAAAGTATCAAAGAAATAGAAAAATAAGCCAAAAAAAAATTTCAAGCTATCTTAATGAGGCTGGGCAGGTGGAGTACGGTGTCCATGTAGCACTTAGTTCTAGACCAGACTAAAAGACATCTACAGACAAGTGCCACAAATATCACGGCCAGCTTCTTGAGCCAGCTCCTGAGGGTTGCCTACTAGACCTGCTTCATATTAAAGGATAAGAGGTTCACCAAAGTGCCTGAAATGCAACCACCTCACCAGGATTGAAGGTGTCTTTCCTGGGCCAACCGAATGTCAAAAAAGGAATGTCAACAGCATGCTCTTGGTGAGTTGAGGTGGGACCCCTCCAAGGAGGCCAAAGGACTCCTTTCAAAATCTGCTCAAGCATGACTTTCGTGATGACTTCTAGTGATGACGGCTTGGCCAAGAAAGCAACAGACCTTGCTGTCCAACTCTAAGGTGAAATGGAGCTGAATCTTCCAAGCAGAGGCATCTGACAGCTGGCTGCAGGAGAGAGGCCATCTAGAAAGAGCAACTGGCCCTGCAAACAGAGATTGGAATTGCAAGCCGTAGGTTAGTCCCGGCCTTTTATGTATGTTACTTATGAGAACAATGCCTGGCACATAGTAGTAGGTGCTCAATAAATGTCAGCTGTATGATCAGTCTATAAGGCTCACCATAGGAAACTGGAGTTCATGTTCCAGCTTGACATTAACTGGTCTATGTTCTAATTCTGCCAGTTACTACTGAGCATGAAGGGCAAATGATTAAGAATGTTTAGTACCAGTTCTTTCCTGTCTCAGATGCAAATGATAGTACTTCATGGATTTTCTGGAGATTAATAAAATAGGCATAAAACACCAACTATCATGCCTCGTATACTGTTGGCGCTCAATGAATTGTAGTTATTATTATTTATTAGTCCCTGATGGCCTAGGGTCTAGCAGAGCTGTCCGATAGAAGTTTCCCATATCATAGCCACTAGGCACTTGTGGCTATTCAGCACTTGGAAGGGTGGCCAGTGCAACTGCAGAACGAAATTTTTGACTCAATTTAATTTTTTTAAAGATTTTATTTATTTGAGAGAGAGCAACAAAGATAGTGACAGAGGTATGGAGAGAGAACACAAGCAGGGAGGAAAGGGAGAAGCAGGCTCCCTGAGGAGCAGTGAGGCCGATGCAGGCTCGATTCCAGAACCCTGGGATCAGGACCTGAACCAAAAGCCCACTGAGCCACTCAGGTGCCCCTAATTTCACTCAATCTTAATTATACTATCTAGTTATGGCTTGGGGCTAATGTGTTGAACAGTGCAGACTGCGTTGTTCCGGCCTCACTCTGTCCTCTCCACATCCTGTCTGTGTTCACGTCATGTCCACTTGTTGCCCGTGAGTATCTCTGCCAGGGGTTGGACAGGAGCGAAGCGAGGATGTAGAATGCGATTTTGGCAGGTCGGTCTGGTGGCCCGAGAGAAAGAAGAAAAGCCAGTGACTCTGTGGGGACTGTTTTATTCTCAGCTCTGCCTCCTGTTCTTGGGCAAGTCACGTAAGCTCGCCTCGTGAAGGAGAGCTTTGAGGAGAGCTTTGATACTGATGGGATTCAAAGGTCCCACCCTTCACATGATCACAAAGGGAGAACATAAGAAAGGCTACACAGTCTTAGATGACTTTTTAGGTACTATGGCTTGCACTCAGCTCTAGTAGGTATCCCGTAACTTACAGGTACCGTATGTAAGTGTTGGTATACAAACTAATATATGTGAGTAGACCGAGGTGAAAAAGACATCGAGGCCAGGAAAAGAGAAATTGACCTCAGGACAAAGAAAAAGGGCTTAATGAAAAAGAACAAGTGTCCTGTGGGAGCAGAGTGCTCCCGCCCCGTCCCTATGCAGATGTGTGGCCTTGCGAAGGTGCAGGTGGGGAGAGTTGGACTGGTGAAGACTTTGCATAATAAACCCATTATATGGCTACAAAGTGGAAAGGAAATTCCGTCAAACGGATCTCCTAGAATCTGCCCTGCGTAGAAAGAGCACAGGACAAGGAGCCTAGAGGCCCATGTTGCTTCTCTGGACCTGTGGCTAACCTGCTGGGTGACCCGTCCTTAATTTGGCTAACTTCTCGGGGCCACAATTTAATCAGTGTGCAGTGAATTCATTAGGTTCCCTATAAACTTGGAAAATCTGTGATTATGCTTAGAGCCCTAGAAATTTTAAACATGCTTTTCTTTGCCAGGAGCCAAAAGACTGGGCAATTAACAGCAGCTGAACCAAGTAACAACCCCCGCTACACACACACACGTACACATGTATTTTTTCATCTGCTGAAGGGCGAGGCCATGCCCCATTGGATATGACCCTTCCGTCCCTGTCTGAAGCAACTTATGAACCATGGTCATGAGATCCCCTTAGTTATAAGCATAATTCTGATTGATTAGCCTTGACAATACCCAAAGTGCTTTCTAGACGTTTAAAGAGAGAGAGCAAAGTAATTCCTTGGACTGTCAGGGCCGTGGTGATGGGATGTGTGTGTGTGTGTGTGTGTGTGTGTGAAGGCAAAGTGAGAAACCTTACCATCTGCTTCTATAAATGGTGAAATAGAGTATACGCCATTGGCATTTGGGACGAGCTGGTTATTAGTAGGAGAAAACTAGTGGCAAAAGAAAACCATCCAGGGTAACTGAATTTATTCATCTATTTGACTTGAAGTCATCTTTTCTCCACCATTTTTACAGTCTCAAAGTCCACGACTTGTTTTGAAACTCAGCCCCTCCTCCCCTGCGTCTCCCAAGGCTGCTTGCTCGGTGATAAATAGCTCCCTGTGCCCTCTGGGCTCTCTCCCCCGTTCCTGCTCACATTCCTCTGTCTCCGTGTCCTTTCTTTCCAGAGAGTAGGGTGGGAATCTCTACTCAACAGTGCCCTTGTCTGGACCCTGTACCCCACCCCAGGAAGGAGTGGTTTTAGAGAACGCTTGGGGAGTGATTCCTGTAGACACACACGCACACACACACACACACACACACCTTTTTCAGACCAGAAGTCCCCTGGAGGCAGTTCTGGCTGCACTTTGAACCTTAATAACTTCAGGATGAAAGTGAAGAGGCCGTAAGGCAGGCCAAGTCCACTCTCCATATTAAGTCCTGCTGCTTCTCCACTTTGCCGAGTCCTTTGGCACCCAGGTTGGTGACAATAGACATGCCAACAATCTTCCCTGTGGTTTCTCCTTCCTGGTGGCAGCCTGTCCCACTGACCTCCCTGGTCAGGAGAGGATCCTGCTTTGTTGGGGCCCTTACAACTACATTTATGGCTCTTTTATTAGGTTGGCAGGTGCTTTCAGTGAGGGTGTAAAGAAGCAGCTCGATTTGCATGTAGTTCAATACAGGAAACAAGGAAGTGGAAAAACATATCCACCACAGTCTTTTTCTGCTAAAAGGTTGCAAAATTCTTCAGGCACCATTGAGAGGAAGGCTCCTTCCTGCTTCAAGCCTGGATTTCTGGTACATTAAGGCTTAGCGGGGTTTTCTAGATCATGGAAACTTCTGTTGGTAGGGAAAGGGGCCTAGAGAAAAAGTTTAAATAACATGCCCAAAAGATCACACATTGCAAAGCTAGTTAGAAAAGCCCCAGGACTAAAGACTGGATGAACCAATTTCCCCAGATTTCACCTCTCTTTCTCATTCTCTCTCTGTCTCTCTCCCTCTCCCCCTTGATCATCTTCAAAAGGGACCTTTTTTGGTGGGACTAGGGAAAAAAAAAACAGTTAATCTCTGAAAGACACAAAGAAGATTGGCAACCAGTTTTCAAGCTTCCCTTTTTTTCCTTCAAGATATTCAGTATTCTGACTTTGCCCAGGAAATAGAGAAGAAAAAAAAAAGAGAGAGAGAGAGAGAGAGAATCGGGTATCTTTAAAAACAAAACAAAGCAAATAAAGAATAGTGCTTTTGAAAGAAAAGTGTGTGTGTGTGTGTGTGTGTGTGTGTGTGTGTGTGTAGGACCAGGGCCATATATCTTTTGGGAGAAAGCTAAATAAAAATGTAAGTGGCCTTCCCATTAAGTGGAACATATAGATGGACACCTTCTTAGCCTATTCCAGTCCTTAAAAACCTTAACAGTGACAGCGGGGGCGGGGGGGTGCAGATAGTTCACTCCACTGGAGGCCTTGGGTCTCTGCTTTGCCCTATATTCTTTGAGACCATCCCATTTCCTCTGGGCTTCTCTTGGCTCTCCCCCAGCCCTTGCCAAGTCGGCTCTCTTCCATTATTAGTCATTCTAATAAACACTTCTAATAAACACAAACCCTATAAACCAATCCAGGATGCTACTTTTGGCTCTCACGCTGCCTTTAGAAAAGACCGATCCTTGCATTAACTTCGTCATCTGTCCTGGAGAAACCCAGCTGCGATCTCTAACATACTCTGTTGCAAGCTGCAATATAATGGACATATTTAGTGTACATTCTCTTGTTAAATGGAATCTGCATTCCTAAGTGAACTAAAAATGCTTAATTATTAATAAGTCCCCCAGGGATTGGTGACATTTGGGATGATTTTATCATGCTGTAGATATTTAACAACATAATATGTATGGTGGTGTCTAATCCAACCCTTTCATTTAAAAGAACATTCTCTTCCAATTCGTTTCCACTCATGTGCCATGTAGATTGTTAGTCCCTGACCATCCAGCCCCAGGTGGAGGAAGAGGAAAGCTCCTGAGGAGTAAGATGGGATTGGAGCTGGGGCTTCAGTGCAGGGAGGGCCAGGAAGAGGCAGCAAAGAGCTGGAATTGGCGTGGGGTGGAACTGTAAACCAGCTGTTTTCCTTCAGGTGGAGGCAAGGGCTGCAAGAGACAAAAGTTTCTGGAAAGATCATAGGAGTAGGTGATCACAGGAGTAGGCGATCACAGGAGTAGGTGCCAGGCTTCCAATTCTGCACCAGTTTGCTGTGCAACTCTGAGCAAATCACTTAACAGCTCAGAAATGGAGTTTTTTTCGTTTATCTGAAAGGGATCATTACGCATTCCTTAAGCACCCGGCTGAATTGCATGCACAACGTAGGAAACAACTCCCAACAGTTAAAACACTTTACATGGGATCCCTGGGTGGCGCAGTGGTTTGGCACCTGCCTTTGGCCCAGGGCGTGATCCTGGAGACCCAGGATCGAATCCCATGTTGGGCTCCCGGTGCATGGAGCCTGCTTCTCCCTCTGCCTATATCTCTGCCCCCCTCTCTCTCTCTCTCTCACTATCATAAATAAGTAAAAATTAAAAAAAAAAAAACACTTTACAAGGAATATATTCAAAGATGGGGAAGAAGGAAATAGCATTTCCATACCAAGCACTCTCTATGTCCTGGGAGTTGTGCTTTCATAAACATGAAGTCACTTAGTCTTAGCAAAAAAAAAAAGAAAAAAAGAAAAACCCAGTTCTGAGATTGGCATGATCTCTTCATCGCAGCAGAGGAAACTGGGGAGGAGAGCTTTTACCTCAAGCTCTTCCCTGCAAAGCTAGTGGGTGGCCGAGCCAGGCTGAATGAAACCCTGAAAGAGTAAAGGTAAGTGTTGGAGTAGGCAATATGTAAAAAGAAACTGGGTCCCAATGTTAAGTCTCAAATAAAAATGTTCCTCCAAAAATAAAATAAATAAGTAAATAAAATAAAATAATAAAATAAAATAAAATAAAACAAAACAAAATAAAATAAAAATGTTCCGTCACCCCGAGCAGTTGGTGGACCGATCCGCGATGATCCGCGTTATCACGACACGTGAACGTTAACGTGCAATTTTCACATTTTGTCACCAGTCCAGGGTACGTTCCGGGGGCCCTGTGCTAGGGCTGGAGGTCCCGACGTGTGACGGCCGGGCTGACGGGCGGCAAGGAGCTTCCCGGGCGTCGCTCGCCTGTTCCTTGCCCGTCACCGTGACAGCCGCGTCTGCTGGGGTTTCCGTCCCCCGCCCTCCTGCTCGGGGCTCGGGGCTCGGGGCTCGGGGCTCGGGGCTCGGGGCTCTGCCCGGGGCGGCCGAGGGCCGCTCGCACACGGACGCTTGCGCGCTGCCCGCCGACCGGGGAGCCGGTTAGCCGGGCGGGCCTGGGAGTGAAGTGCTCGACGGCCGTTTCCGCGAGAGCCGAGAGCCGCGGTGGAGCCGGTTTGGGCGAGGAGCCCGGGGCCAGAGCGTCGCCTGCTCCCTCGGCGACCTTGGCTCACCGCCTTGTGCTTCGGCTGCTCCATGTGTTGGTGGAGAGGGTCGACGCGCTGCCTTCCTCTCAGGGTCACGCGTCCTTGGGAAGCGCCGGGTCGCCGCAAGGGGCCCGGGACACTCCTGCTTCCCTTCATGGGGTAAAGCCCCAGCCCGGGCTCTAAACGTCACAGGAAAGATTTTTTTTTTTTTAATGAAAAGATGATCCTAGGCCCTGAGAAGCGACATTTCCTTCCTGGCACGGTGGTCCGCGAAGGCCCCTCCCGGGCCGGGCCTGGGTTTTCACTGAAGTAGGTGTGAGCACGCGCGGCCGCCGCTTCCGCCGCTTCCGCCGCTTCCGCCGCGTCACTCTCCCCCGCGAAACGCGTTTCCACGCTGAGGAGAAACCCGAGAAGCGGCCTTGGGTGCGGGTCCACGCGGGGTGGGGCAGCCGTGGAAACGCCCGGCGGCCCGCGGTCACCCAGGGCTGCGCTCTGCCCGTGTCGGTCGCCCTCGTGTCTCTCCGTCCCCGCGGGCAACGGCCGAGGGCGCCACCCGCAGCCTCCGGGAGCCGGGCCCCTCCGGCCATTCTCGGCCCACGCCCTCGGACGTCCGCCTGCTCCTGCTCCGTCGGCTTCTTCGTCGCTGGCGGCCCCGCAAGGCCGCGGGGCCCGCGTCACGGGGTCCCGGGAGCTGCCCGCGCCGGGCGGGCGGGCGGAGGCCCCAACGCCGAGGCCCCGACGCCGCCACCTGCTGCTCGGCCGCGTCGCCCGGAGCGGGAGGGACGGAGGGAGGCCCAGGGTCGGGGAGCAGCGGCCACCACCCCACGGGCCCACGCGAGCAGGCGGGCCGCGCCGAGGACGCCCGGCGACGAGAGCCCCGCGGACCGCGAGGCGGGGACACGAGGAGCGGCCCTGGGGCCGCGGCCGGCGGGACTGCTCGCCCCCCGCCTCCGCGCGCCGCGCCGGCCGAAGCCTCAGGCCTCCCCGGGTGGGCCTGCCGGGCGCGGCCCCTTTGCCGCCGCCATAGGGGCCCGCGGCCTACCTGCCACGCGGCGCCGGGCCTACCTCACCTGAGGCGGCTCCGGGCTCCCCCCCCGAGGCGGCACCGGGCCTCCCCCGCAGGCAGCGCCGGGCCTTCTCCCCCCCACCCCCCCGCGGCGCCGGGCCTGCCCCCCTGAGGCGGCGCCAGCCCCCCCCGCCCCCGGGCTGGGCCCAGCACCTGCACCCGCCCCCTGCGGGACCCCGGCGCAGCAGTAGGCCGGCAGGGCGGGGGCGGCCGCAGGTGCCCAGGTGCACAGGTGCACAGGCGGCGGCTTCCTGCCGGGCACAGACACCGGGGCTGCGGCGCAGGACGGGGCGGCGGGCCTCTGGGAGCCTCGAGGCCGACAAGGGCTGCCCCGCCTCCTTCCAAGGCCGTGGGCGCTTCCTTCCAGGGCCGGGGGTCCCGGACCTCGGGGGTCCTCGTCCGCAGCGCCCAGCCCGCAGCCGCCGGTCCTTAGGCGCCGCCGCGGCCCAGGGAGGCCCGAGGCCCAGGGAGGCCCGAGGGAACAATGGAGCCCGGAGCCGCGGCCGCCGAGGGGGAGCGGGACAGGGGCCGGGGGAGGCGGAGACAAGGGCCGCGGCGGCCGGTGGGCATGGAGGGCGGGGCCTGCGCCCCGGGGTGCCCTGCCCTCCGCGCGCTCCGCCCGCACCCCTACCTGCACCTGCTGCACAGCGCGGGGAGCAGCGCCGGCCGCCACCTGCCCTCGCCGCCCACCTGCCCTCGCGGCCCACCTGCCCTCGCAGCCCACCTACCCTCGGTGCGCCCCACCCGCGCCCCTACCTGCACCTGCTGCACAGCGCGGGGAGCAGCGCCGGCCGCCACCTGCCCTCGCCGCCCACCTGCCCTCGCGGCCCACCTGCCCTCGCAGCCCACCTACCCTCGGTGCGCCCCACCCGCGCCCCTACCTGCACCTGCTGCACAGCGCGGGGAGCAGCGCCGGCTGCCACCCGCCCTCGCCGCCCACCTGCCCTCTGCCGCAGCCCGGCCGCAGCTGGCCACGGGGTGGGATGAGAGAATGCACGCCGGAAAAGGCCCATCTGCCTTGACCACAAAGTCCTTCAGCAGCCGCCGAGCCTTTCGGTGCCGCCCTGATGCTGCTCCAGGTGGGAAAGCAAAAAAAAAAAAAAAAAAAAGAGCCAACCTTGCAGGATGAATTGTGGCTTAATTAACAAGTTCTTTTTTCCTGTTTTGGAGAAAAACGTATTAATGTCTAGTCTTTCATCCTTTCCGGCGCGTCTTCAGTGTTTTCTAATTAGAACGTGGCGAGAAGACGATCGCGGAGGAAGGGGCTGGAACGGGCTTCCCCAGGACTCAGGCCAGCAGGGGCCTTCTCCACCCACGCACACAAGGCCGTCCTGCCCCCCCCCCCCCCCCCCCCAGGGAGGCCACCTGCATCACCCATGTGGCTTGGAGTTCCCAGCAAAAGTTTCCTGATCCCCAGTTTTTACCACCCCAGGGCACAAGGTCAAGGCCCCAAATCAGACAAGGGGACAGGCCTGAAGTTCCCGTGGCCTCTCGAGGCCTCCTCTCTGCTGTTGCACCAGCTGCTGATTTATGTCACTCTGAAAGGGCGAGTGTCCTCCCTGGTATTGGGCAGCCTTGACGTGTAAAAGTGACAGCCACGCACAATGACACTTATCGGCTTGGGCTGGCAAATGAGGAGGCAATGCCATTACCTTTCCCCCTTGTCCGTTGCCGACCACAGATTACTTGAAATGTCATCCATCAGTAGGCGGGAGCCGGGAAGTGCCAGCCTGTGTGCGGGCCGGCAGCCGTGTTCCCTAATGATTAATGAAGATAAATGATGACACTATCGTTTTCAGGTCTGATTGCTAGGATCTCCTTATTACCTGGGTGGAGCCATTACGTCGACAGGTCGAAAGGATTTTTTTTCCCCAGGAGGATGCAGGTAGGCAATGGTTTGTCTTCCCACTCTCCTCCTTCCTCCACCCGAAGTCCTAGAGTTCCCACTCATGCACATAACATGCAGCGTTTGTTCCTAGAACTACATTGTTCAATACAAATATAGACACTTACCCTTTAGAACACTTAAAATTGATGAAAATCAAAACTGAAAATTCAGCTCTTCAGTCATTCTGGAATTATCTCAAGTGCTCAGCAGCCACGTGTAGCTAGGGGCCCCCACGTTGGATGGCACAGAATTACGAACGTTTCCATCACTGCAGACGCTTCTATCAGACACCTGGTCCTTCTCCTCGACAGCATCTACTTGCTCTCGTATCCCAGGACTTCTGTTCCTTTCAGGATCCTCTACTGATAATTTTTATAAAACATGAAACTTTTTTTTTCTTTAGCCACAACTTAAATCAAGCGATCTGCTTCCTTTCGGCTCCTTAGGGAGAGCTCCCCGGCCACCTGGCTGGTAAGAACTTATAGTTAGTTGAACAGGGTGCGGCATCAGAGACGTTGAAAGGACAGCAGCCCGCCGGATTAGTTTCAGGCAGTCTGACCCTAACCTATTCCTTTAGATAATTTGCCTAGACAGCTCTGTTTTGGGCAAGACTTTATTTTAAGCAATCTCTACACCTAACGTGGGGCTTGAACTCACAAGCCTGAGATCAGGAGTGGCAGGTCCCACCCACTGAGCCAGCCAGGCACCCCCCTCCCCCCAGACAGTTCTTAATCAGAGCCAGGGGAACTACTATGACACTAAGTAGTGAGTCAAGAAAGATACCAGGGCATCTCCATAAAAATTTGCACGATAAATAGAGAGTAATAGGTCCTTTAGAACTACAGGGTACACTACACTCCGAATTCCCGCAGTGAGGCTTTGAAGTTGGGCAGAGATGCGCAGAGCAATGAAGCACTTTGATGCTGCGGGAAGCACCTTCAAAGCTTCCAGGGGGAGAGATTACAACAACTACCTGTAACCAATTGTTCAGGTCCTTTGTGTGTGTGTGTTGGTGGGGGCAGGGACTGGACCACACAAAAATTAAATAAATAAACCAAAAGCCACACTGCAAGCACTGTCGCCAAGCTAACTATGGTCAAAGAAAAACAAAGAACAGGGTTTTAAACACTTTTGCTGGAAAACAAGGCATCGTACTAAAACTTTTATTCATTTATTTATTTTATGTTCCAGTTTAAGATAAAACCTTGCTGGCAGGTGGTACATATTTTCAATGTATGACATTTATCATTTCATGTTCCTTTTTATAAAATTTCCAAATCTGCCTTATTCTCATCTTTCCTAGGAATCAGATCCACTGTGTATCTTATTAATAAGTCAGACAACGTGAATACAAACTTTATCCAGAGCGTCTCACAATTTAATTTACGGTGAAAGCATCCAGAGTTCAAGCTCTGTGACCACGTTATTATTCACAAATTCTTATGAACTTACATTCCGCCCTATTGTGGCGAGGGTATCGATGGGCAGCGGAGCATTCCTGGGAGGAGGTAAACAGGATATTACCAAAGTGGCTTTCCTTCCCATCAGGCAGCTGTTATGTGTTATAGCCACAAACCTCCACTCTCAACTGGCCCGATTTTCCCATTTTTCAAGGAGAAAGGGTGAGCTTGGCCTTGTTTGAAAGTGAAAGCTAAAACAGGGAAAGAAGTAGGAAAAGACAAGACTGGTCAAATCCAGCTTGAATGGGGCACCCGGGTGGCTCAGTGGTTGAGCGTCTCCCTGCAGCTCAGGGCGTGACCCCAGGGTCCTGGGATCGAGTCCCACGTGGGGCTCCCTGCAGGGAGCCTGCTTCTCCCTCGGCCTGTGTCTCCGTCTCTCTCTCTCTCTCTGTGTCTCATGAATAGGTAAATAAAAAATCTTTAAAAAAGAAATCCAGTGTGGAAAGTTTCCAAGGTCGGAGTCAGAAACCATTTGGGGTAAGAGACCCTAGCCCTTCCCTTTCTGGCACTCTGGGGTAGGAAGTTGGGGTGCGGCTGGGAAAATGCCTTGTTGAATGCTCCCGGTGGAGCATTTCCCAAAATCATGCGGGCCAGTCTCCTAATCAGGGAGGTGAGAGGGTCCGACGGGAGGGACCAGCCTGCAAACCAGCAAAACCTGGTCCCTTTTCGGCCTTTTTCCCCACTCCTGGGGCTGCAGACTGTGTCTTTGGGGGAAGCAGGCCTGGCCCCAAGCAGGACCTTGGTCAGTCAGTAGACCTCCCGGACAGCCGAAGGCCCTGGAACCTCTGGCTGCAGCCATCAGTCCTCTTAGACCAGAGGGGTCCGGCCTGTGTCATCGGGGAGTGGGGCAGGGGGAGCGGGGCCCACCACCGCTTGGGTCAGAGAGCAGGCGAGAGGGGGCCACATGGCACCCCGATCCTCAACGAATGAATTCCCTGGAAACGACGCTCCTTCATAATGAAGCTGGCTGTTCTCTTTTTCTTTAAGTCTTCATAAATCATAGGCAGCAGTGTTGGCATGAGTCATATGGCTCGACAGCAAAGCTCCTGCTAAGCCCCGCAGCTGCATGGGACAAAAATACCTCAGTGAATAGAGTGTGTTTGTCCTGCACGGTTTATGGCATAAATAAGAAATCAGCAAAGATGTAGGGGTTCCCCAGCCTCTCATTTTGGAGTCTCATCACCCCTGGCTGCCTCCTCTGCCCCTGCAGCTGCCTTGGGTCAACCCAGCTCCCCACCTCCTTGTCTTTGCGAGGGCAGACCAAGTGTGGGGCCGGCATTTTCAGATCCTGATGGTCCTATTCATTGATAAGGGGCACTCAGAGTCGAGGCGGAGCCTCAACCAGGTAAATGTGCTTGGTCTTTGTTTTAAGATTTTATTTATTTATTCCTGAGAGCCACATAGAGAGAGAGGCAGAGACACAGGCAGAGGGAGAAGCAGGCTCCACACGGGGAGCCCGACGGAGGACTCGATCCCGGGACCCCAGGGGTCACGCCCTGGGCTGAAGGCAGACGCTCAACCACTGAGTCACCCAGGCATCCCCATGTGCTTGGTCTTTGAATTCTAATGGGATAATGAAGGACCCTCCCTTTTATAGAAGGCCTTGCAGATAGATGGGGCAATAATGTGGAACAAGTGAAATCATGGACGTGTGACTCCAACCCTGAGCTTGCCCTCGGTGGGTCTGGGGGCTCTTGAGGGGGTTGGAGGTACCATCTCTTTTCTCCAGATATTCTGTGTCCTTGCAGGAACCTGCCCAAGGGGGCTCTGCTCCAGCTCCTCGAGGCTGATCCTGAGGCTGCTGGGGTGGCCCAGTTAGGCTGAGTCCATGCCACTGGGCAGGCTTCTCCTGCAAATCTTGTCCCCCACCTCTATACCTCCACACAGATGAGTCCTTGGAGTCCCACCCCCTCGTACTCCTCTCTCTCTGGCTTAGAACTTCCATAATCTTGTTTTCTGGCAGCCTACTCAATATCATTTTGGTTAATATTTAGTAATTTCATACCATACCCACTTCTTCTGTGTCCTCTTTGGATGGGTCCTTATGACTTCTGTGTTACTTCTTCATCAGATAATGAAATTTCCGACCCTAAAATGTGCTGGGGGGATGCATTTGCCTCATTAATGGAGGTATTCCCGTGTATGTGGGTCATTTCATGTCTGTTAGGTGGTGTGTCTCATTTACCTTCAGATTAGGGTATCGTTTAATATGTATTTAGGGCTTTGGTTTTAAGAGATGTATTTTTTTAATTAAATACATATTTTGAGTCCTGACATCTGACATGTTTTGCTTATATGTAAAATGTATATATAATTTGCCTATCTAAGTTCAGTGAAGTATAAAATACACTAATGAATGATAGTAAATCATTTTGCCCAGATAAACTTCTATTTATTTGTGGCTAGACTAGAAGCAAGCTGAGACTTTTCTAACATTCCAAATACGATTGCTTTTGGATTTGCTTCCCCAAATACACAGGATAAATTCCTGTCTGATTTAGTGATGCTTTAGAACAAGTTTCTAGCCACACTTCTGCTCTGAGGCTTTAGGTGTGGAGAAACAAGAAAAGTAGGACACAAGACATTTTCAGCAATCATTTCTCTTTGAACTATCTGTTGACTCCCCTTCCTGATGTGGAGAGAGAGAATGGACGCCAATGTCAGAGCGAACTAGATTTGAATCTATTAGTCTATGACCTGAACAAGTTGCTTATCCCTCCCAAACCTCACTTTTCTCATCTTTAAAAAGTGCGTGATAACACATATTTCCTGGGTTGGTTGTAAAATGAAATTGCTTAGCCCAGTATCTATCTATGGTGGTATTTAATGAATGTCTACTCTTTTCCTACTTCTCTCTTAGATGCTAGTATCAGATATGCCATATTTAGAAGATAATATGAGGAAGTATTTTAGTCTTGTCTCCATCATCATGTAAGGTAAGTAAGCCAAATTATCAATTAGAATGTGGCATCTAGAAAGTTCTATTGGTCTCATATTATGGATGTCAAATCCTCAGCCACTACTCCAAGGCTCTTTTGATCGGCAAATGGTCGTATGCAATTAGTCCTACGAGAAAATTGGCAATGAAAGTCCCAGGCTGTAGGCTGGGGGAGGACCATGAGAGGTGTGCACCTGCCTCCACTACCAGTTCCATACTCTGGAGGCCACAGAGTGTTGTCTGCACCCAACCCACACATCCACCAAATTTCTGCTAAAGAACCAATGGTAAAGATTCATTCCTTTTGTTTGACAGCTTTTCGGTGAAAAACACACAACTTAGGCTAGGCTTTTTTTAAAGAATGATAATTTATGGGTCTGCAAGTTTTTAAACTTGCAAGTTTAAAAAGGTGACACTGATTTCAAATACATCTGGAGGACATGTTCACCCACCAAACCAGGCTCTGTGGGTGGGCCAGACAATCATTTCTTTTGTTAGACTTGAGTCACCAGCAGCCTACCCCTGGAACAAAGGGTAGAGCCAGTCCTGCCTGCACTACCTCCTCGACAGAGAGGAAGTTTGGGGAGCTCTGCCACAATAAAAAGATTGTTTTCTGGGCACATAAATACAGTAGATGTTGCCTACAAGAGACTATCATGGGAGTTTAACATATGAGTTCAGGTTGTCAGCCGGTGTGTCAGTGAGGGTCTAGTTGGGAGACAGAAACCATAGGCTGGCTGTGCAAGTGTTGGGGCAAACTCAGTAGTGGATTCCCTCACTGCTGTGGGAAAGAACTGCTTCTGCTGAGTGAAGAAGTGGGCCTGCAGGGGTGGTGCTCTTGGCATTGACAGCAGCCAATCAAGCCAATAAAGAGCAAAGGCAAAGGAGTTAGTCCCTTCTACTCCAGCCTTGAAGGCTCCCTGTGGTGCTCTTGATTTTCAGAGCCTAACATGGAGCTGCTTGAAAAGGAAAAGTGTAGGTTATGGAGTCCCAGCTCCAGCATCAGAAAGCCAAAAATTTGAGGGTGGATGTGGAGCTGAGAGACAATGACTTCCTACCTGGGTGGTGATCACACTTCATCATGCATTGTTTGCTTCCTTGAAGGTTAGTGGACAGAAAGTGTATTAAGCCGTGGAATTTTGGAAGTTTGGATGGCATTGAATAAAGCAGAGAGTTGAATCATAATTCTACTCTACCTTCAAAGTTCCTTATTTCTCGGGCAGAGCAGACCTGAGATCAGGGAGGCTATACTAGGTGTGATCACAAAATAAAGGGGTGGCATTTCATCAACTTGAGTTATTCCTTCCAGTGTCCGCTGTACAAGTAGGTCAAGCTTTTTCTTTTCTACTGTGGCTCTAGGTAGTCAATGTCTTGATAATTACTGAGCCGTGTTGATCAAAGTGCAGCTGAAAATTTCCCAATGACTAAGCATAAACAACCTTGCCAGGGGAAGGAACCAGTGTGTTTACACAAAATGTTTGTCTTTCCTAAGATAAGGTTCTTCTCTTGGTCAAATGTCTCAATAACTCTGTCACTTGGAATTAGCTCTTGAAACCCTGAAGTTTCAGGCAAATTGAATTTCTCTGTAGTTATTCTTCCCATATTAGTAGGACCATTTTGGTCATACCAGGTTGTGTGTGTGTGTTTAATAAGGCCGGGTGGAAAGCACATATTCTGTGTAAGCAATAAAAGCCAGAACATCAAGTACAATTCGCTGAACTTTAGTAGAACAGTTATTAAGCAACAACTTTGCTCTAACAAATTGTGAAGTCTCAACTTTTCAAAGAAAAAGAAGACAAGCTCTCCAGCACTACTAACCCATGATTCCATTTTTGTCTTATTGTTAGCAAAAGGCTGCCATCGGAACTAATTTTATGTCTGTTAATAAGTGAGTAATAAATAACAATTGTTCCAAATATGAGTAAACTTTCAGGGAAAAATTATAGATATGGAAATCTGTCATCATAAGTGACTTTGAGCATGATGAAAATGATAAAAAATACTCTAATTTATTTCACCTGAGTGTTTTATAGTTTTCAAGATGTTTCCACATCTATCTTCCAGCTGAGTCCTCCCAGGAACTGTGTGAGGTAGGTAAGATTTACCCATCAACTTTTCAGATTAAATAAAAAACAAAAACAAGTGAGGCTCAGAGAGGCTCAGGCAGCTTGCTCAAGCTGTAAATGGGGTGGGGGGTCGCTGAGGTTAGAAACCAGGTTGTCTGAGTTCCTCCGTGGCCCCCTTTTCACTGCTGCTGCTCTAGCGAATTCTGTGGTCAGCTTCCATAAAATGTATGCAAGTAAAAGCTCATTGTTGCCACTTGCTAGCTTCCTACACGTACAATGTAGTCACATCTATGTTTTTAGATGCTTCCTCTGAAGTGTGACCTACAGGTAGTTGGGAAGCAAGGTTTGGAATTTGCGAAGGAGGAGGAGGAAGAAGAGGAAGAGAAGGAGAGGAGGAGGAAGGAGGAGAAGGAGAAGAGGAAGAAGGGGAAGAGGAACAAGGAGAAGAAGGGGAAGAAGGGGAAGAAGGAAAAGAGGAGGAAGGAGAAGAAGGGGAAGAGGAAGAAGAAGAAGAAGAAGAAAAAGAAGGAGAAGAAGGAGAAGAAGGGGAAGAGGGAGAGGGAGAAGAAGAAGAAGAAGAAGGAGAAGAAGGAGAAGAAGGAGAAGAAGGAGAAGAAGGAGAAGAAGGAGAAGAAGGGGAAGAGGGAGAGGGAGAAGAAGGGGAAGAGGGAGAAGGAGAAGGAGAAGAAGAGGAAGGAGAAGAAGGGGAAGAAGGGGGAGAGGAAGAAGAAGAAGAAGAAGAAGAAGAAGAAGAAGAAGAAGAAGAAGAAGACGATGAAGGAGAAGAAGGGGAAGAGGAGGAAGAGGAGGAAGGAGGAGAGAGGGAAGAGGAGGAAGGAGGAGAGAGGGAAGAGGAGTAAGGAGAAGAGAGGGAAGAGGAGGAAGGAAGAGAAGGGGAAGAGGATGAAGGAGAAGAAGGGGAAGAGGAGTAAGGAGAAGAGAGGGAAGAGGAGGAAGGAAGAGAAGGGGAAGAGGATGAAGGAGAAGAAGAGGACGAAGGAGGAAGAGGAAGAAGGAGAAGGGGAAGAGGAAGAAGGAGAAGAAGAGAAGGGGAAGAAGATAAAGGAGAAGAGAGGAAAGAGTATGAAGGAGGAGAAGGGGAAGAGGAGGAAGGAGAAGGAGAAGGGGAAGAGGAAGAAGGAGAAGAAGAGAAGGGGAAGAGGATAAAGGAGAAGAGGGGGAAGAGGAAGGAGGAAGGAGGAGAAGGGGAAGAGGAGGAAGGAGAAGAAGGGGAAGAGGAAGAAGGAGAAGAAGAGAAGGGGAAGAGGATAAAGGAGAAGAGGGGGAAGAGGAGGAAGAAGGAGAGGGGGAAGAGGAGGAAGGCCGGCGACATTTATTGGTCCTTCCTACTCCCCAATGCCCCTTCCTCGCAGCCCCGACAACTATCCTGAGCGTCTATTTCTTTCCCCTCCTCCTACAGGTCGGTGAGGGAGGCCCGTTGGCTTTCCCGAGTCCCTGAGCCAATGAACTCCAGGGCCGAGGGTCCATCGACCGAGGTCCACGGAGCCGCGGCCCAGGGCGGGGAGGCTAGGGGAGGCCGGGGGAGGCCCGGAGCCTCAGGCCCCACAGCCGGCGATCCTGGCCAGGGCCCCCTTCTCGTGCTTCCTCTGCCAACAAAGAACGACGGTGTCTAGACCGCCTTGGTGGCCCGACCCTCCGCTTCGCCTCCTCGTCAGCCGAGCCCTGGGGACAGACCCTTGGTCAGGTAAGTGGCCCTTCCCTTTCCTTTAACACCTAGAATGGGAGATGGCACGCAAATTCCCATCACTACCTAATTAACTAGGGTGGATAACATTTTTCATATTACAGGCCTGAAGGCAGAAACCAAAATTCAGTTCTGGCGCAGATTGATAGTGTTATTTTGAAATGCTCATGCACACTACAGCATATTTCCCAGCAAATAGGTTGGTTGTTCTCACTAGCTTTGTGTCATCTTCAAAACAAACCAGAGGCATTAATCCATATTATGGACTTGGAACTTTCTTTTTTCTGCTGAAAGCCTAACTTATTTTCAAATTATAAAACTTAAAAGTGCCTGAAACCACAAAACGTTTTTTTTTTTTTTTTTTTTTTTTTGGCACTCATAACTGAAAAAGAGCTGAAATTTTCCCCCCAAGATTTTTATAAGGAATTTGCTCTTAGACTGATGCTTGTTAACTGGAGTTCTTTTTTTTTTTTTCTCCTGACCAACTTTTAATTTCCTGAGAATTGAGGCTTATGCTAGAGCATACGAGGAGGCACTAACAAATCCTAATCTGGGATAATGAGCTCGAGGGGTAAATGAGTACATGGCTACTACCAGAAGGTAATAATGTCCACTGAATTTTTTTTTCCTTCCCAATTAAGTATAGATGAGATTATCTGAACAGGGAGCAGTATTCCTTTAGTAATTGTGCTAGACTAGCAGTCTAAATTTATTTTACTTAATATTCTTTTTAATAACAATGTCTATTAAAGACATCTGTTGAACGTCCATAATGCTTATTTCATGGATAGACAGCATAAGAGCGTGCTTTAAGAATTCTGTTTTCAGTTTAATGTTATGGGCTGTTAAGGAGAAGGTTTATGTGTGTAACATTATGAGTTGGAATTTGACCCAAATTGAAATCAGGCCCAAGAATTTACTTATCCATAATATTATGAAGGGCTTTTTAAAACATTAAAAAGTTTAACTAAACAAGAATATTAGTATAATTTTATGTTTTACCTGCAGTTCTCAAGGCCATTCAAAACACTTCCTAATCACCAGATTTCAAATTCATGTTAGCGTCTCTTTCTCGTACTACAAGGCTCTTAAAAATCAGTGATTTTATTACATCAGGTCAGTATTTTAACTGCGAGAGAAAGAGATATATATTTGGCGAGTGGTTTGACTGTGGATGAAAAAAGAAAAAAAATTCCCATATGTCATGCATCCTTTGTTAGGATCTTAGGTGCCAGCTGAGCCGTGGGGATGGTGGTGGAATGGCGAGGCACCGGGGTTTCAGCCCAGGCTTGGCCTGGACGGAAGCCACCATACTAGTGCCATTGCCAAGTAGAAATGAATCACCCTACCCATTGGCTAGGCTTAGCATCCCTGTAATTTCATTTTAAAACCTCAATGATCAAGATTAAAAGAAAGCAATAAAACATATCACATTTTTACTCGTGCAGTTTGAAGAGCCCCCCATGCTCCATGTCTGTAGCCTTGACACTTCTTTTGGCATTGCTATTAGTGACACAAGGAGTAATTCACCACTGTCAGGGAATTTGGCTGTTTCATCACCTACACGAGAGACCTGCATAACTCCGTGGTGATTGCTGTCCAAATGAATTATGTGGCTCCTTCATGTACTTTTTGATTGAACAGTGATAACTCAGATAATACATTATCCCGTGCCCCTCTCTGAGAGGAACCTGCCTTTTTTTTTTCTTTTCTTTTTTTTTTTTTTTTTAACAGAGCAGTGAAAGAAGACTTCATAGAGGCATTTAAAGTGACATCACCATGCCAATCCCAACTTACTACAACCGGCGAGAAGCAACTGCTAGACCAGATTAAATACGACGAAGGTAAATCTTGGTGACAACTCTTTCAGCTGTTTAAAGCTGGTGCTAATCGTTCATTGAGCTCCTGGAAAAGAGCAGATGAAGCAATGCCCAAAGTGTAGCCAATAAAATTTATTTTATAATCTCATATTCATACCTGCCAGGGGGGATCCTTTGGCTTTGGCATTTATCTACCCATCCGTCCATCCATCCATCCATTCATTATTCATTCATTCAACACATATTACTGCATGCTCACTAGATGCTCACTAACTAGACGCTAGTGATTCAGCAGTAAGCCAAACAGATGTGGCATTGCTTTCCTAGGGTTTACAGTCTGTTGAAAAGACATAAATTAAGTATTTACAAGTGTGATGAATATTAGGAAGAAGACATGCAGGATACTCTGGAAGCTTGTCACAGGAGAACCTAACTCAGTCAGAAAGACTTCCTAAAAGAAATGATGGTTTAGCTGAGCCCAAAGGATGAGAGACTGGAGAGGGAGCCCCTTGGGCAGAGGAACAGCAGGTGCCAAGCCCCACAGATAGGCAGCAGGTGCTGGGCACAGGTGAGAACCTGAGACCTCCGTAATGGGCAGAGCGTAGGGGAGGAGAGGGACACTGGTACAAGATGAGGCTTATTGATGGCCCCAGATGAGCCATAAACAAGTTAGGAGGGAAAAAAAAAGTTATATCAATAAGATTTTATTATAGTATGATTCTAGAAGCATGGCGAATCTTTTAAAATTGTTTTATTATGTATATAGTATATACCGAATGTGTGTATATATATATAATATATATATACTATAGATACTGTATGTGTGTATATACATATATGCTGATCTATATTGTTTAAATAACTATATTCTTATTAAACTATTGCTATTTAAATTAAGTTTAGCGGCGCCTGGGTGGCTCAGTTAGTTAAGCCTTCAAAATCTTGATTTTGGCTCAGGTCATGATCTTCCGGTCCTGGGATCAATCCCAGGATTGGGCTCTGGACTTAGCAGGGAGTCTGCTGGAGAGTCTCTCTCCCTCTCCCTCTACCCCTCCTCACCCCTGCTCACTTGTGCGTGCACTCTCTCTCTCTCAAATAAATAAATCTTAAAAAAATAAAATAAGTTTAAATATTTTTAAAAATATTTATTTGAAAGAGAGAATGTAATTGGGTTGGGGGTGGATGAGGGGCAGAGAGTGAGGGAGAAGCAGACTCCCTGCTGAGCAGGGAGCCTGATGCGGGGCTCAATCCCAAGACCCTGGGATCATGACCTGAGTTGAAGGCAGACACTCAACTGACTGAGCTGCTCAGGCACCCCAATAAACTAAGTTTAAAAGAAAATAATAAAATGCTCATGCTTGCACCCACCATCCCACTTAAGGAATATATCTCTGTACCTTTTAAGATACCCTTTATACCCTCCCCAACATATTACCACTCCTACACTTTTATTTCTAATTTTACTACAGAAGTACATATCACTAGGCAGTTATTGGTGTGCATGTATCCCTGAATTTTATATAGATGGAATTGTATTCTGTGTACTTTTTTGAGACTTTCTTTTTTGCACAAAACATACTGAGATTCACCTATGTTGATGTGCAAACATTTATTTTTTCTGGCAGCGAAATAGATCTCAACTTCTAGCTAAACTTCAGTTCAACAAATTTTGAAAATCTAGAGGCAACTCTCAAGTTCCTCTTTATTCACTTGTATCTCTGACCTTCCTCACTTATCTTTATACTAAGTCCCAGTGGAGCAGATAGCAAACAAAAAAATTGCCAATACCTGTTATTTGCAAAAGGCTTTGTATCGATGGCATACAAACCATTGAATTGACTCCTCAAATTTCCAGTTTGACAAGTGAGAGAGCCGAGGTCTAGAGACATTAGGTGACTCTCGGAGGAGTCCCTTTGTGTGACAGAGGCACAAAATGCTGTGTTTTCCTCTCTGCTCCGCATCATCAAGTTTTGGGCCATGGGACGTGAGGCCAAGAGGGGACTAAAGGCTTCAATGATTTGAAAACTTTGTGAACAGCTTTCCTGTCATTTCACCATCTCACTTTACCCTCTGGGTGTAAGCACAAAGACAAACACATTCCGGTTTAATCCCCAGGTCTGCAAGTTACCCTTGCTTCTGGCCTTCTACAGCTTGAGAGGGAAGCGGCGCCACAAGCTGCCCCATCATCCCTGTGGAATGATGCCCTCCTCTCCGTGACTTGGTGGCACAGGGGTGTTGGGAGTCGATGAAACTGCCGCACGAGCCTGGCACTCTAAAGCCTTCAGAATACTTTTTCACAATCTTTATTGTCATTTCTTTCTCAAAACGCAGCGGCCTTGGGTCTGCAGTGAACCTGGACTTGGCAGGAGTTAAACCACTATTTAGGAAGGCAAGGCTGTCAGGAGCAAAGTCCTCATTGGAACAAAGATCTTCTTATTCCAATCCCATCTGCTTCTCTGTCCTAGCATGCTCTGTCTACACCGGAGAGTATTTTCATGCATGGCCTTGTCTGAGATTAGGTTCAGATTGTTTCTGAGGTCCAGAATCGAAGCGGCCCCTCAGCGCATCTATGACCAGAAACAATTTGCAGTGCCTTCTTCTGTGCAGACGGTGAACTTCCCAGGCTAGGTCTGCAGCTCCTGGGCTGGGTTACACCTGTACAAAGTCTTAGGGGCCTCAGAGGTGATGCGAAACATCGAGTACCGGGGTCCTGCTTGCACCCTAACTTCCAAATCTCACTCTTCTGCCCGTTTCTTATATTTTGAAAAAATTTTATCTATAAAACAAACCACTTTAAAAAATGTACAGGCCTTATGGCCTTATCTTACATAAATGAATGCCCTCTGAGGCTTTACCCCGCAAGAGCTCATGGACCTCTATCCTTCCTCCCAGGATTGTTAACGTGTCTGCAGCACAGGCCCTGGGATCCACAGCAGTCCCTTGGCGTTTGAAGAGTTTAGATCCACTGTTTGAAGTACTCCAGAGAGACCCTGGAACCCTTGACTTATACTGATTTGTAGTGTAGCTGAGACAAATTTGATTAAAGTGAGCTGCGAGGTTGAAGAGGGGACACCCAGATACTTGAGTTGCTGAATGAACCTTGCTAACGGCTCGTGGTCTGAACCTTGGAGCAGTTTCACTCACCCCCCATCTCTATTCTCAACATAATTATGGGAGCTGTTATATACTAAAGTGGTATTTACTGATTTGGGAGTTTACAAAAGTCTTGGGTATCCTTCTCGGATAGCAGGTCTGCACTAGCCATCCACAACATTCTCTGAATGGAAAACATAGGGTACAGTATGTGTATCATGTAGATAGAACTACCATGAGATATGGACTACTCAGATGAAGTTGTCTTTACTTGATATGATTAGAAGAGTGGTTCCCACCTAGGGTTAATGTTTGCTTCTTGGGGACTTTGGACAAGACCTAGCGACATTTTTGGTTGTTCACTGGCTAGAAGAGGTGTATGGGGTGGGCCTCTACTGGGCAGAGGCCAGACGTGCTGCTAATCATCCTACAACACTGAGGCAGCTCTCAACAACAAATAATCATCCAGTACAAAATGTCAACAGTGCCAAGGTTGAGAAACCCAGAATTAGAGTGAGATTTTCTCTGTTGTTTCCAAATGTTATGGCATTTTCATAATATGTATATTATTACATAGTGTCACTGCGTTTAGGTTTTTTTTTTTTTTTTTTCCTTCTAGTAAGGTTTGTCATCCTAAAAGCAAGTTGTGTCATCCTTACTTTCTGGAGAATTTCTTTTATGATTTAAGTCATGTCCTCAGCTTTCATCAAGGACCGAGCAACCAAAAGCATATGCAAACCCTCTGCATTTTCAGTACATCTACTGTTGAGGACAGAGTTCACGATGCTACTTAATTCATCTTATTTAAAACTGTTTCCAAAATAAATTTTTCTTAGGTGTCAAGGCCAGAAACCAGTCATCTTTCTTGGTGAACTGTTATCTTTTACTTTTTTGGCAATAAGTACAGTATATTTCTCCACTTAGCTGTTAATTTAACTTGGTGCTGAGTTTTCTCCTTCCATCGTCCTCCTCTGCTCACCCTCTTTCTTTTCAACGTTCCTGTCTTCTTATGTCTTGTTCATTTTTCTATCTGAACTTAAGATGGTACCTTTTTTTAAAAAAAGATTTGTTATTTGAGCGAGAGAACGCGCATGTATGAGTGGGGGGAGGGGCAGAGGGAGCGAGGTGGGGAGGGGCGGGGGGAGCAGGAAGGAGGGAGAGAGCATCTCAAGCAGACTGGGCACAGAGCCTGACCTGGAGCTCGATCACTTGACTCTGAGATCATGATCTGAGCGGCAACCAAGAGCCAGACGCTCAACAGACTGAGCCATCCAAGCGCCCCTTAGATTTTGAATTAACTAGCTTAAAAATGTCCCTTCCTCTTTTCTCCATTTCCTTCTTTCCTATTAATTCTTTGTCCCCCCGCCCCTGACCCCAGTCCTTTTCTTAATGGTTTCTATTCCATATCTTATCTCTTTCACAATTTTAAATGTAGCTAATTTCTTGCCTCCTTCAGATTGTTGCATGATCTCATGTCCCTATTTAGATGCTTCTGCTGACTCTCTTTTCTCACAGTGGATCGTTGCTTAGTGTGATTTGTCGTTTTTGTATGTGAGTTTATGCAGCGGAGATTGTTGTTTGCTTTTTGTTGTTGGAATCCCATGCATCTTTCTTAGTTGAGGGATAAGTATTTATATAATATTTTTGAAAGTAGTTAGTAATTTAAAAATACACATATATGCTATATTTCATGGTAAAAATTAATATAATAGAGATATGAAAAATTGTTTGAATTTCATTACATCATCATGTAACTAGAAACGGGATGAACTTGCTGTCATATAGCTGGGTGTTATTAAATACGAGCATGTCGGGGATCCCCGGGTGGCTCAGCGGTTTAACGCCTGCCTTCAGCCCAGGGCCTGATCCTGGAGTCCCGGGTTCAAGTCCTGCATTGGGCTCCCTGCATGGAGCCTGCTTCTCCCTCTGCCTGTGTCTGTGCCTCTATCTCTCTCTCTCTCTGTGTCTCTCATGAGTGAATAAATAAAAAATCTTAAAAAATAAAAATAAATAAATACAAACATGTTGGATGCTACAACTAAAGATGAGTCTATGACTTTTTAAAAAGTCCTGTCCTGGAAGTAGCCTCCATTCACTGGTCTTCATATCCCTGTGGCAAGTCTTCCCAATGGCCACACCTGAATGCAAAAGAAGCTATAGTTTTTGGCTAGGCAGCTGCTTCTTTGCTTTGAGGGAAGGATGGGTTTCAGGGCTTAGCTAGCCTTCCCTGCCACAGTGGGCCTGTGTGAAGGCCGTTCTCCTGTGTCCTCTTGCCTTATCTCCTCATGATGGAGCCTCTAATGTGCCATGGTATCTCCCCATCACAGCCCTCAGCCCACGTTCAGTGCTTCTCTAAAGATGGCACTGGGGCTTGGGAGAAAGACCTGCACGCCGCAGTGCAGGCGATCCTGGTAACCGTGGATCATCAGTACCTAAGGGGCGTCTGGCTAGAGTAGGTGCTCATGGATACTGGTGAATAAAGATGAATGATTAAATACCCACATATGTCTCTCTATCCCTTTTCCCACCTAAGAAAAAATATAGAGTATCTTTCTGCTCCTCTCACCTGCTTCTAGCCTTTGTAGTATCTCCTTGGATACCACAGACACTACCTCCAATGATCTCCCCTTCATCATTCCATCCTACTGTGCTCTCATTTCCATTGCATTCCACTCCTCCTGTCTCCTCCTCTGGAGCAACCCTTGGTCAGTTTGCTACGCTCATCAGCGTCCCTAAGCTGTTCCTTTCATGGGTGCCTCCTTTATTTCACCTTAATGATACTTAATAAATTATCAATAACTATATTACAGAACCACCTGCAAATGTCAGGTGATTGATTTAGGTTGAATCTCAAGAAGTCTTCAGTGGAAAAAACTGTATTTGACTCCTCCCATCACTGGATGATCCTTCTGCCTGACAGGACAGAGCAGGTCGAGCCAGGCAACTTGGAGGGGTAACACGCTTCCAGCTCTCCAGCTCCCCAAGGCAGCTCACTTGCATTCCATGCGCTATCTCCTGCCACTATCCCGGCCTCTGACCTCTGTATGCAGCCCGCCTGCTACAGAGCAGGGGCTAGCCATTTCTAAAAGTCTCTTCTTGTTTCTTCTGGTTCTATAAAACCCCTCTTAGCACAGCCCACCCCCCTATTATAAGAACTAAGGCCAGGTGGCTGCTAGCTGCCCTGTGTTCTGACATCCCCAGAGTACATTATATAGGACCCACAAATCCAATTCCAACTACTTGAAGCAAAAAGGAAAATTTTGGGGAAGAGTACTTGGAACCCCTTGATAGCCAAGCAAGAAATCCCAGCAGAAATATGTATCTATAGGGTATCTATCTCTCCTCCTTATTTCCATTGGCATATCTGTGACATTTCCACCATGCTGCAAACCGAAGTCCAGTGCTCCCTGGTCCACTGCTCCTGCTTTATCCTCGTGAGCTCATCTAAACCTAATTAATAACTTCCAAAGGTCCCACTTCCAAATACCATGCTACTGGGGATTAAGTCCTCAGCATATGAATTGGGTAGGGACACAAACATTCACAAATATCCATTACATTTGGGCAGCTGGGTGGCTCAGTTGGTTAAGCCTCCCGCTCTTGATTTCAGCTCAGGTCATGATCTCAGGATTGTAAGATCGAGCCCTGCATTGGGTTCCACACTGGGTACGAAGCCTGCTTGGGATTCTCTCCCTCTTCCTTTTTCCCTCCCCCACTCTCTCTCTTTCAAATAAATAAATAAAATATTTTTTAAAATCATTGACAACCATGAGAATGCATCCCGCAGTTAAATAACTGCAGAGAGCATGAGTGACCAAAAGTTCCAGCTGCTGCCCTTCTGGAACCACCATTAAGCTTGCACCAAGACCAAAGCTGTGGGCCCCCAACTCATAACTGAGCATGACAGGGTACTACTGAAGGCCCACTCTTTCTAGAAGCAGGATTCCTCCAATAGATGACTTTGGTTCAAAGATTCCCCATGGGCCTGGCTAAGACTTTCCCTGAACTTGCTGCAGTTCCAGGCTCCTCCTACCCAACAACCCTTCTTTTCTTTGTCCTCCCTATCACAGATGTCAGACCTGCAACTGGTGGCTCTCCTCACTCCCTCTTGCTCCCTCTGCCTTTATCCTCCACAGGCAATTCCCCCAATAAATCTCTTGCATGTTTAATCCCATCTAGGCTTCCATTTCTCAGCAGACATAAACCAAAACATTCCATAAACTATGTAGGATGCTGGATGCTGGGATGGAGAGTCATGTGGTGGTGATGATGGGGTGATGGTGACCACATAAGACAGTCGGAAGATGCATCGGTGAGATTGATCCTGAACTCCAAGAAGTGACTGTGGGGTTGGGGTGTTAAGTTAGGGAAAGGTGAGAACCATGCAGGGAGCCAATGGGACGGCATTCTGACATGGGGAAACCAGAAAGGCCCGAGGGCATGGGTGAGGGAAAATGGGAAGAACAAGACTGAGAGATCCACAAAGATCAGCTCCTGTGGGGTTTTGTCGAGCACCTGGAAAGGATGGTCAACTAGACACAAGGACAAAGCAATCTCACGCACACAAACAACACAGTGATGCAGAGCTTACAATTGGAGTGGCAGCTCCTTCCGGTGCTAATTTATTCGCTCATCCATCCATTGGTCCATTCGTCTTGAAGTTTTGGTTTTCCAAAACAGAGAACTGCCTTCCTTCCATTCATATCAGGCACTTAAAGCAAACATTTGTTTATAGAGAATTATGAAATTCTAGGGTCTGGATGAGATCAGATTGTCTGCTCGGATGAGATCAGATTGTCAAGCGTTATCACACCAACCAAACTCAAAAGAGGTGGATATCTACACCAAAATATAGATATAAAGGCCAAAGTATTGGTTAACCAGAGTATTCTTGCTCCATAGCAGAGTCTACCCCAGGGAGTTAAAATTTAATCCCAAGGTTGTTTTTCTCAACATTCATCTCCTAGCAGATGAAGGCTGTCTCATTTCCCCTAATAGCCTCTTCCCCAGGTTCCACGCAGATCATACCCACACTTCCGTTAACATGTTCTTCCTTCGGACGGAGCGCAATGCAGTTGATTACATTAAAGCTCTCCTGGTGATCATCTCATTACCATCATGCTTCCCTGAGCTTACCCTTCAGGTTATTGTGAACGAATCTGAGGTGTTCCTTTAACTTTCCAATCGCCCGTTTATTGTGAAAATTACTATAAATAATAACAATTAGTAGTAGCAAATAATAATGATTATAGATGTCTTATAATTCTTGTTTATTATTAGCTAAGCCCTCTAGATAAATTATTTCATTAAAGGCTCAAAACTACTCTGGGAAGGAGACATTATGACCCTCATCTTACAGAAAAGGGAGATAAGTAATTTGTTATTGCAACTTCCAAGCCCATCCTTGATCTCTTCCATTCTGTTATTTCTGTGCCCTTTTCCTTTTTTAAACAAGTTTAATTCCAGTATAATTAACATACAGTGTTATATTAGTTTCAGGCGTACAAAATAGTGATTCTACAAGTCTATGCATTATTCAGTGCTCACCAGGATAAGCGTACTCTCAGGGCCCTTCGCCTGCTTCACCCATCCTCCACCGGCCTCCCTTCTGCTAACTACCAGTTTGTTCTCTATAGTTAAGAGTCTGGTTTTTGGTTTGTCTATTTTTCTCTCTGTTCGTTTGTTTCTTAAATTCCACATAGGAGTCCAATCATATGGTATTTGTCTTCCCTGACTGACTTATTTCGTTGAGCATAAGACTCTCTAGCTCCATCCATGTTGTTGCAAATGGCAAGCTCTCATTCTTTTTATGGCTGAATAAGATTCCGATGTACTCCATCTTCCTGATCCGTTCATTCATCTACCAATGGGCACTTGGGTTGCTTTCACAATTTGGCTATTGTAAATAAGGCTACAATAAACATAGGGGTGCATGTATATTTTTTGAAGTCCTGTTTTCATTTTCTTTGGGTAAATACCTAGTAGTGGAATTACTGGATCCTATGGTAATTCTATTTTTAGTTCTGCGCCCTTCTCTTTCTCCTTTTCTCCCTTGCCCTCTTTTTCCTCTGTAATTTATTAAAAATTATACATGCAACATATAGAAATGTTTTTTGACCTACAGAAGGGAATAAAGTGAAAAGTAACAATTCCCTTCTCATCCATTCTCACTTCCTAACCCCAGTTCTGGCACACCCAGTTTCCTATTGAAAATAAATAACTCATTGAGGTTTTTTTTTTTTTTAAATAAATCCCACCATATTCTACACATACACACACACACACACTTTTAAATTTGTGTACCTATCCTCAAAAAAAAAAAAAAACCCCAGCAACTATACTATGCATAGCTGAGTGTCTTGAACATTGTCCCATGTAACCCTTTGCTGATGTATTTCATTCTTTTAAGTTGATTCATCTAGACACCACTCTGTGCCACTGATCTGTCTATTGGGGTCCCAGAATCAAAAGTATTTTTTTTTAGTTACTAAAGATGCATTGTAATATGATAGAATTATTCTTCCCCTTCATTTTTAGAATTTTCTTGATGATTGTCACTTCTTTTCTTTCAAAATGATTTCATACACTTTTCACTTTGCAAGTTCAAAACAGTAACAGGATGGAAGAAGAAAGCCTACTTATCTTTTGATGGTATTGTATTAAGATGGTAGATGAATTTGGGAATGGTTCACTTATTTTTAGAGAGAAAGCAAGCATGTGCTCAAATAGGGGGTGGGGGAGGAAGGGCAGAGGGAGAGGCAGAGAGAGAATCCTAAGAAGCCTCCACACCCAGCACAGAGCCCCACAGGGGGCTCGACCTCACAACCCTGAGATCCTGACCTGAGCAGAAATCTCTGAGTTGGACACGTAACCAGCTGAGCCACCCAGGCACTCCATGGATAATTCACACCTTTGTACTATTTAGTCTTGCTATCCTAAAACAAAACGTGCACAGTTTAGCCAGGAAAACATTTTTAAAAACCAGTAATGCAGTGTACTAAGTGTTAACATAACACATGTGCAGGGTAGTACGGGTGTGTGGAGAAGCAGAGAAGATGCACCTGACCCAGCTTTGTGGCTGATTTCTGGATTCAAATCCATGCCCCGTGATGAGCTTGGTCTTCTGGAGCTACCTGCATGTGCTTAATTTACCTTCCTCCTGCCTGTTGAAGGAAACGTTCAGGTCTCTTAAGACTTCTCTCAAATAAACATCACTGATTTCATAAATAACAATTTTCCAGACTTCGCATCCCTTCCCTTTTTCTCGTAGACGTCAACCTCCTAAATTGTGGTGCCCAGGTTTAATGCAGTAGACCCTTGCCATGTGGGGAGTTGTATTTGCAGTCTAGAATTTATTTGAAGTTCTGTGACATGCTTTTCTTGAGGCACAAATTGGAATCACACAGGCTTCGGGGGAGGAGTATATTCATTTATCATCCATGCATTCATTCAACAAATACTTAGTTGACGTTTGTGCAGGAATAATCCCTGAGAGAGTGGAGCTGGTTTGCAGTCCTCTGCCCATGAGCCCAGCCCTGCGGCTCTCTCCTGGGAAGCGTGCACGCCTCTCGTGGGGGAATCGGGCGAGGACTCTAAGTGAGGGGCACCGCGACACGAGTGTCCTGTTTTGCACCCCACACTTCTTTTTCTTTTTCATAGTTCTGTTGAGTTATAACTGAGGTGCAGTACCCTACACATTTTTAATTGTATGGTCTTTTTTTAGAGTTTACTTATTTATTTATTCATGAGAGACACACAGAGAGAGAGGCAGGGACACAGGCAGAGGGAGAAGCAGGCTCCCTGGAGGGAGCCGATGCGGGCTTCGAACCCTGGACCCAGGGGTCACGCCCTGAGCTGGAGGCCGACGCTCAACCGCTGACCCACCTGAATTAGGCGCCCCTTAATTGTCTAATTCGATTAGCTTTCACATATGTATAAATCCACTAAATCTTCACAATCAAAATAATGAACGTATCCATCATTCCCAAAAGCTTCCTCGTGCCCCTTGGTGGTCCCCTCTCCCCATTTCACCCTCCAGCTCATCCCCAGGCACCCCCCGATCTGCTGTCACTAAGCCCTTTCAGGTTAGTGTGTGGCTTCCAGAATTTTACACACATGCAGTCAAATGTACTCACTCATTGTCTTGTGTCTGGCCTTTTGCATTTGGCATAATTATTTTGGGATTCATTCGTGTTACTGTGCGCATCACCAGTTAGCTCTCTACTGCTGAATAGGGCTCCACGGTGTAGCTAGAGCGCGTTTCCTTTGTCCTTCATCTGTTGATGGCCATGTGGCTTGATGCCCAGTACAGCTCCTGTGAACAGTCGAGTGTGACTCTTAGTGTGGGCACACCGTTCACTCCTATCGAGCAAGAATCTAGGAGGGGAAGGGGCGAGTCCTATGATGCGTATATGTTCACCCTTTTAAGAAACTGCCAAATTGTTTTCATTTTACAGCACCAGCACCAGTGAGGATGGCAGTGGTTCCTTTCTTTTAAATGCTCTTAACAGTTGAGCCAGTACTATTAGACTCTTCCATGCACACATGTAATTTTTATTGAGATATGATTGACATATACCATTACATTAGTTTTTCGTGTACAACATAATGATGCAGTATTTGTATAAATTTCAAAATGATCCCCACAATAAGTCCGGTTAGCATTTATTACCACACATATCACATATTTTTGTTCCTGTGATGAGATCTTTTAAGATCTACTCTCCCAGCAGCTTTCAAATATAATACGGTATTAACTATAGGCAGCACACTGTACATTATCCCCATGACTTATCTATTTTATAAATATTTTTGGGAGCTTGTACCTTTTGACAGTTTTCACCCATTTTGCTCACCACCCCCTGCTTCTAGCAGCCACCAATCTATTGTCTGTATCTGTATATTTAGTTTTTTGTTTTTTATTTATTTTTATATTCCACATACAAGAGAAATGATAGAGTATTTGTCTCTGTCTGATTTATCTCACTTAGCATACCACCTTACAGGGCCATTCGTGCTGCAAATGGCAAGGTATTCTTTTACAGTGATTCTTTTTTTTTGTTTTTTAAAGATTTTATTTATTTATTCATGAGAGACACAGAGAGGCAGAGACACAGGCAGAGGGAGAAGCAGGCTTGATGCAGGGAGCCCGACATGGGACTCGATCCCAGGGTCCCCGGGGTCAGGATCTGAGCCAAAGGCAGATGCTCAACCACTGAGCCACCCAGGTGTCCCTACAATGATTCTTTATCAACAGTTATTCTTTATTACCTCAAACACTTCATATCATCAGTCTTTTTAATTTTAGCCATTCTAGTGCATGTGTATTAAGTAACTTAATATATTTTTAATATGCATTTCACCCAAAGTAACGATAGTGAGTTTATTTGCCATCCCTCAATCTTTTTTGAAAAATATCCATTCAAATCTTTGCCCTCTTTTTATTGGGTTGCTTTTCTTTTTATTATGAGTTGTAAAGTTCTTTTACATATTCCAAATACAAGTCCTTTCTTGGATATATGCCTTGCAAATATTTTCTCCAAGTCTGTGGCTTGCTCTTTAATTTTCATAACAAGTTTTATTTATTTATTTTTTTAATTCTTTTTTCATAACAAGTTTTAAATTTCAGTGAAGCCTAACTTGTTTGTTTTTATCTTTTATACTTTGTACATTTTCTGTCCTATTTAATCAATACCTCACTAATCCAACTAAGATTTTCTCCTATTTGGTCTAGAGAGTCTATGGTTTTAGCTCTTACGCCTGTGTCCATCACCCATTTTAAGTTAATTGTTGGGTATGGTGTGAGGAAATGGTTCAATTCCTTCCTTCCCTCCCCAAGTGTTTCTTCTTTTCTTTTCCTTTCTTTCTCCCTTCCTTTCTCTTTCTCTTTCTCTTTTTTCTTTCTTTCTTTCCTTTCTTTCTTTCTTTCTTTCTTTCTTTCTTTCTTTCTTTCTTTTTTCTTTCTTTCTTTTCGTCTTTCTTTCTCTTTCATCTTTTTTCTTTCTCCTTCTTTCCTATTTTTTTTCTTCACGTATGGTTATCCAATTGTTCCATCACCATTTGTTGAAAAAGTTGCCTTTCTCTATTAAATTGTCTCGCACACTTGTCAAAACTCAAATGCCCATTGTGGGTTTATTTCTGACCTATATACTTTTTAATACTTATACCACAGTATTTTAATTATGAGAGCTTTACAATGACACTTAAAATGATACAGCCTAAGTCCTTCAAATTTGTTATTTTTCAAAATTGTTTTGATTATTCTAGGTTTTTTTCCATTTTTGTATCAGTTTCAGAACCAGGTTGCCAATTTATATATATATTTTTGAAAGCTTGCTGGGATTTAACTTAGATTGCATTAAATTTAGATTATTTGGGGGTAATTTCTGTCTTAATAATACTGAATCTTTCAATCCATGCACATAGTATGTTTCTCCTTTCATTAAGTCTTTAATTTCTTTCAGCAATATTTTATAGTTTTCGGAGTACAGGTCTTGCACACCTATTGCCAAATTTCTTTCAGTGTGTCCTATTTTTACACTCTTGTAAATGATACCATTTTCCAAACTTCCAATTGTTTGTTGCTAGTACCTATGAAAATGCAATTGATTTTTAAATCAATATTGTATCTTAAAACCTTGCTAAGAGTTTAAAAATTATTTCTTTTTTAAAGATTTTATTTAAGTTCAAGTCAGTTAACATATAGTGTATTATTCGTTTCAGCGATAGAATTTAGTGATTCATCCCTTGCATAAAACACCCAGTGCTCATCACAGCAAGTGTCCTCTGTAATGCCCATCACCCAATTACCCTATCCGCCCACCTCCTCTTCCCCAAGCAACCCTCAGTTTGTTCCCTATACTTTAGAGTCTCTTATGGTTTTCCCCACTCTCTGTTTTTATCTTATTTTATTTTTCCCTCCCTTCCCCATGTTCATCTGTTTTGTTTCTTAAATTTCACATGAGTGAAATCATATGGTTTTTAATTATTTCTAAGGATTTTCCACATAGATAATCAGGTTGTAGGCAAATAAAGATAGTTTTACTTCTTCCTACCCAATCTGCCTATTTCACTGGTTAGTACTTCCAACACAATCCTGAGTAGAAGGGGTAAGAGCAGACATTGTTGTCTTATTCCTGATCCTGGAGGAAAGCAATCCATTTTTCACCGTAAAACGTGAATTTACCTGTAGGTTCTTTGTAAATGCCTCTTATCAGATTGAAAATATTTGCTGGAAAAAAAAAGAAAAAATTTGCTGAGAATTTTTTTTAGAAATGAATTCTGTCAAATGTTTTTATGAATCTATAGAGGTGAACGTATGGTCTTGTTTGAAGTCTTTCTTTCCTTCTTTCTTTCCTCCTGTCAACGTGGTGAATTACATTAATTTTTGTATGTTAAAGCAACCTTGCATTCCTAGGATAGACTCCACTTGTCTATGATGTATTACCCTGTTCTATGTATTACTGGATTCAGTTTGCTAAAAATTTTATTTGGAATTTCAGAGTCTGTTTTCATGTGGGGTGTTTGTGTATGGTTTTCCTTTACTATAATATATTTGTTTTGATATCAAGATAACACTGGAATCAAAAAATGAGTCGAGAACTCCATTTTCTGGAGAAAATTGTGTTTAGTATTAATTCTTCTTTAAATATTTGGTAGATTCACCAATGAAATTACCTAAGCCTGGAGGGTGTGTGTGTGTGTGTGTGTGTGTGTGTGTGTGTGTAAGAGAGAGAGAGAGAGAGAGAGATAGAGAGAGAGAAGGCTTTAAACTGTCCATTCAATTTCTCTAGTCTAATGTTAATTTTACCCCCAATACCCTTTGAGTATCTATCTGATGCCTCATGTGCTGAGGTTTCCCCACTCTAGGTGTTGGGAGCATGGAAATATTCCCAGACTGTGTGATTCCCCACAAATTGCTACCTCTGCCCTCTGAGAGGTCCTTCTAGTCTCAGGTTATTTCTCACTCACATGCACCAATTGGCATTTAGCTGATGACTTCTGGGACTCTCTCTCTCTCTCTCTCTCTCTCTCCCTCTCTCTGTGAAGCTCTCTTCTTTCTGATGCACTGACCCCTAAATGTAAGTTACTTGACCTCCTTCATATCTCCCAACTCTATCTTCTCAATTTAGGGAGATGGCCAGCCTTTGCCTGGGTTCCCCCTCTCTGTCCTGCAGCCTGCAAATTCTGTCCGGGCAGTACACCAGGAAACCATAGAGGTCAGCTGTTTGTTTCCTTCTCTCAGTGATCACTTTCCTGTGCCGCTTGTTGTCCAATGTCCAGAAAAATTAGTTTTACACATTTTTGTTCAGAGCTTTTGTTATTTGAAGTGGGAAGATAAATCTGGTTTTTGGTTAATTCATCCTGGCCAGAAGCATCAATCCCTTATGTATTTCTATTAGTATAGAATAAGATTACTTTGGCCCCCTTTTAAAAGTCAAGTTCTTACTGAGCTTGCCATCTATCACAACCCATAGGTTTTTCATTTCTAACATTCAAATTTGTAGAAAGTAAGCCCTTTCTGATCATATACAATTGACTGATGAACTTAAAGTCAGCTCTCACATTTACTCTGTTAAATTTCTTCACATTGGGTCAGCCCTGGTGGCCCAGAGGTTTAGTGCTGCCTGTAGCCTGGGGTGTGATCCTGGAGACCTGGGATCAGGTCCCATGTCAGGCTCCCTGCATGGAGCCTGCTTTTCCCTCTGCCTGTGTCTCTGTCTCTCTCTCTCTCTCTCTGTGTCTCCCATGAATAAATAAATAAAATCTTTAAAAAAATAAATTTCTTCACATTGATTTTGGTCCTTAGGTCTTCCTGAATCTTGTGTCTACCATCCATTCTACTGTCTTTCTCATTATGAAATGAATATTTATCAGTACCAATTATGTGCCTGGCATTATTTTAGTTGATACAGAGGATACAGACACAGTTCTTATTCTCATGGAATGGACAGTTTTGCAGTGGGAGGAATACACAATAAACAGATAAAAACAGATACACAACTTAATTATTCCAAGTAGTGGTACATGCTATAAAGAACTGAATGCTCTAGGCACAGAATAACCAGGGTAGGGGGCTGGCTGCCTTAGCTTAGGTTTTCGGGGAAATTCTTTGCTATGGGTCCTTGTTTGCAAACAATAAAAGACAACTCTGCTTAACTTAAGCAGAGAATACATTTTGGGCAAGAATCTCAGGTAGCTAATAGCATTGATACATAGGCTGCAGACCTCAGCTTCAGCAGGACCTACAGCAGGTAAAACACAACCAAGATAAAATCACATAGCAGTCGGCACACTAGCCCCACAACAGCCACCCCAGAGCACCGTCACTGGACAACCATCACTGTGGTGAACGCCACCAACCTTAGCTACTGCCAGCATTCTCCTGGACTCTCCATGACATCAGAGCTGCTGTGAAAACTACAACCGCCCCTGCCCCCAGGCATCACCATTGTCTTGAGATTTGAAACCCAGAGTGGAGAACAAACTAGTTGCATTTGAGTCATGTGCCCTCATCTTCGTTTCCACAGGCAGGGAAAGAATATCTGACCCTCAGGAACTTCCATGGTGGGAGCCAGGAACCTTCAGTTGCTGAGTAGGTAACAGACAATATCTCTACAGCTTCTTTGAAAAAGTGACACTTGAAGCAGTATCTAAATAATGAGAAAAGGCAGACATATGAAGTTCTGAAGAAGATAGGGGCGCCTGGGTGGCTCAATGAGTTAAGCATCTGACTCTTGATTTCAACTCAGGTCATGATTTCAGGGTTGTGAGATACGGCTCCGTGCTCAGTGGGGAGTCTGCTGGACATCCTGCTCTGCCCCTATCTCTTATATAGTAAATAAACAAACCTTTAAAAGGAAAAGATCTGAAGAAAACACATTTTAGACCAAGAGAACAGCAGGAATAAAGACTAAATGGGGTAAACTTGGTGTTTGTGAGGGATATAAAATCTCTGGATGGCTGGAGCATAGTAGACAGGGGAAAAGAAACAGCAGACAAGATCCAAGTGGTATCAGAGGCCTGCCATGTCCGATCTTAAAGATTATGGAAAGAAATTTGCATAGTATTTTTATTCCATGAGGCAACCATTGGAGGATTGAAGGGTTATAGGCAAGAAAGTGATATGACCCTTGTTTGTGGTATCCACTTAAAATTTAGAAATATATACATATATATTTTTTTATTTAGATTGAAAAAATTTTATAGCAACCTTAAAGAATTTTAGGAAAAATAATTATTGATACTCTTTTCATTTCTGCCTATTCTCTTCAAATGTTGCCCAGATGCATATCTAGTTTTATATATCTGCTCATTGTACCTATATGTTTACGTTGTATTCTTTTTACTGAATATTATATACTACACATTGTCCAACTCTAGGGATAATGCAGCATCGCGAATTTGTCTTCACAAACATCCTTTAGGTTGAACATTAGGAAGGAGATTACAGCGTCACAAGATACAAAGTTTTATTTAAAATGCAATACGTATTGTCACTGAGGTTTCTGAAAGAGTTGCATTGATTTATAACGCTACTGAAGTCCACAGGTATATTAGTTCCACCAGTTATATAACTGCTGAATTTGCAGCCGTAATATTATCCAGGCTGTTCTCATTTTCATTTCTTCGATAACGAGTGCCACCCAAGCTCAGCGAGGCCACAGGAAAGCAGTGGGTGGGGCAGGAGGAAGAAGTGAGAGAGGAGGCATCGTTTCTCTGGCCCAGCCTCCACCTCTAGGGTTGTGAAATCACAGCCTGACCTACACTCTGTCCCTTCCCTGGGATTCCTGGCGTGTCTTGCCGGTGGTATCTCCTTTGCTGTGGTTCCCACTGGTGGTGGCTTCAGGGTCGGCTCCGTGCCTCAGTGCATGGGTCTTCGTGCCCTCCTCCCCCTCTAGATGGCCCATATGTCCTCGCCGTCTGGACGTAGGTGGCTGTTCCCTGCCTCCCTGCTTCTAGTGCTAAGTTACTGAAATGAGGGAATTGCCACCGTCCCCACAGCTACCATGTTTGCTGCAAATCTCCATTTTCTTACAGAGATTCAGTCATTCACTCATGTAACAACAAATTATTGATAGTGTATCAGTCAAAATCTCAGCAGTAAACAGGTGGCATCTTCAAACTGGGTAACTGAGAAGAGTTTGATAAAAGGAGTATTTGCAAATATGGGCAGGAGTTCAGGAAGCCAAGAAGGGCAAGAAATAGATCCTGCTGCCACCTAAAGGGTCAAGAGGAGAGAGTGGTTACAGAAAGCTTGATGGAAAGGAGCTGTGCCTGGAGAGGGATGAAGGCAATCTCTAGCAAACTAGCAAGGAGGACATCGGGGAAATATGTGCCCCAGTTTCAGCCTCCTCCTTCCCCCTGGCCATAGCCTCCATTGGTTGAATCTGATCAGAGGCCATAAAGCAAAAGAGCCTCTTTAATGGAGTCAGGAGTTGGAGGACACAGCGGCAGCATCATTGCTCATGGAGATAAAACTCCTGGGATGAATGTCCTGAACTTCCGATGACAACTGACATACACAGGAATACAGGCCATGCTAGGGTTGGCCTGGGTGTCTTCAAGCAAACGAGGGCACTGAGGCTGCCAGTGTTTGGAGGGGATGGAGGGAGGAGTGATGGCCTTGTCCGGAGTGGGCCAAGTTCTTGTGCCATCCCTTAACTCTTTGCAATGAGATGTCTGGAGAGGGGCAGTGTTTTCCTGAACACAAGAGATCCGAGGGCTACTTAGACTCACGGCGCTATGTCCCCTCACCCCATGGCCTCCCACCACCCACTCACTGTCTCTCCATCAAGAACGCGCGTGCCACTTATTGGATAACTAGCCAAGTACTGACTGGTTCAGGGTGCTAGGAATACGGGGATGCATGTATGATTCTTTCCCCCAGGAGGCTTCCAATCAGATGTAGGAAGATCTGGCTATACGGAAGCACATAATTAGAACTCAAAGTAACAAGCACGGCGAGAGAAATACACGGAGGACACTATGGGGGCAGGCGGGATGTCAGGGACTGCACCCTGGGGAGGGATCATGTCTCCTATTGTCAGGGATTCTCTGCTGAGTGCCTACTGGTGAACATGATACTCCGAGATCCTCTGGAGGCCCCTGCTGCTCTGCAAAGTGTGAACTTCCAGCCTGTGGATGCGCCTTTAAATGCATTGGGTGTTTCTCCTTTGATGAATTACTGCTTCTATTCAGATTTTTTCTTATAAATTTAAATCCAGCTTTTTAGGTATTATAGATATTATTCTGTTATATTTGATGCAAATCTTTTTCACAGCCTGATTTTTTCCCCCTTTAACGCGGGTGATGTTGTTTTGCATCGTATGGGTATTTTTAAAGTTTACTTATTCAAACCTGTCATTTGCCAGTCGTTCTGTTTAGACTGTTTATGTTTCCTTATAGCTGAGAACATGATCATTCCTCTGCAGATCTATAAACATTTTATTCTATTTTCTACCAGACTTTCATATAATTCTGAATTATTTAACACTTCCAATCTACTTGAGAATGGTTTTGCATGTCCTTTAACATATGGGCAAGAAATTAATTTTCATCTCAAATGTTTTAATGTTTTCTATATTATCATTCAACTTACTGATAAAGCTTTAGGGAAGTCCAGAGCCAAGTCTGCCACCGAAATCATTAGAAGTGCCCTTTGGGACTTACACTAATCCATTAATCAATACCCTTGATGATTCTCCTGTAAATCAGCCACTCAGTATGTGTATTTTGCGCGGTAATCGTTTTATTCCTGCCATAGATGATAAGTTTCATGAAGGCAGAGATCACTCACACCATCTCCACCACCTAACAAAATACCTTACACATTGTTTACTTGGCACCATGAACATTTGTGGAATGAATAAGTTTTTTAAAAGAGAAAGAATCAAATCCACCCACTGGTTTCATATTCACCTTCCTATAAGTCCACAAGGAAACCATGAAAGGCTATCTGACTTCTATCATTTCCTGGACACACTAATCTTATCAAAAGAGAAAATTAGGTTAGGCTCAATGTATCCCTAGTGGATGCACTCTGACTTGTGCGGCCCCCTTGTCTGAGTGCACATGAAACATTTGCTTAAAAATCCTTTCTAGAACCTTGTCTAAAATCATCAGCAAGCCTTTAGATTTCCAGAATCCATTCTCACCTTGCCCTCACCCCTTTTTGAGCATGAGAACAGGGATCATGTCTTACTTGGCTTGGTTTCCTTTTGGCTGAGCAGCATTCTGAAAAATAAAAAGTAGTTGCTTGGTGAGTGTTTCATAAACGAATGAATGAAAAATAATGGGTTATTATCCACTAAAATCTCTTGGACAGCTTAAATGAAATTATTCAAATAAACATGTAATGTTGGGTAATGCACACCAACAAATCAGCTCTGTTCTGTGCTTCTTCTGGATGTGATGTAGAGGCAGCTTTGAAAGTGCTTACTGCCTTAGATGCGATTCACAGAGAAGCAAAAAAAAAAAAAAAAAAAAAAAAAAGAGCTAGTCCCTGAAGGGAGTTCTGGGAAAAGTGCTTCCTGGTCAATGTGGCAATCTTCAAGTTTAGGTCCTTTGAGCAAGATGTGACCCAGGCTGGGTAATGTTTGCAGAGATATGGCTTCACTTCCAATTTGCCATTGTTTTAAGGACTTCTTGTTTTATTTCTTTGCCAATAAAAAAAAAAGAAAGAAAGAAAGCAAAGTTGTGTGTGTCACAGCTTCTTCTCAGGTCTGACCCCTGGGACAAGAGTCCAAGTTGAATCACTAGTCTTTGGGTGTGCAGCTAAGAATATTTTTTAAACAAAATGGAATGTATTAGTAAATCGTCTGCCTTTAATCTTTAACTTAATTATTAAAGTTATTGTCCATGGATGGTGTTTAGTACCATTTGTCATAAAGCAGAATCAAGCTAATGTTACCGAAGGTCATGCAGGAAGTCCTCCAGGTTAACAAAGCATCAATATTAAATTGGAATGAGTACATCTGTACTGGAGAGTCTGACCAGCAAGTGCCAGATCTAAGGAGAGGAGTGACTGCAAGGCCAAGGCTGTTCTGTAACGATGTGCGCTAACCAAGGTGACCAGTCCCCTCAGTGGGCCCGGAGACTCACTGGCCCAGGTGAAGAGACATGGGCACTCAGAGCAACCCTTCCACTCTGCAGATGACCAGCAGCAGGGGCCACGAGAGGGTCCTGCTTGCTCACTGGCTCTCTCCAAACCTCCCGTAGGGCCGCTACAAAAACAGGGGGCCACGGGCTGTAGTTTGCTGCCAGAGATGCCCTACACTCTCCACCTTTTTGAAGACTGTTTCTTGATCCTCTTCTGGCTGACACCTGGCTCTCCCTGAGGCCATGTCAGGTGGGCTGGTGGGTATTTACTCCTTATGCTACAGAGCCAGAGATGGAACAGGTGTTCTCCATGTTCCACTTTGTTGCTTGGAGCCTGTGCTCCCTCTAAAAAACAGTCCACTTTGAACCTCACTCATCACTTAGTTCCAGCTCTCCACCTCCCCTCGCTCCTTGAAGATCTTAGCAGCCAATTCACGGTCAGGGTCTTCAAGGTAAGTCCAGTTATTACTCATGTGATTTCAATAACCAGATATTCTTTCCAGTATCCTGGCCTTTTGGCTCCTTCATCTCCTTTCTCCAATGGTTTCGTCCTCCCTTCGATCTCTGCTACTCACTTCTATAGTCATACCTTTGACACTGTCATTATTAATAATTGCAGTGCACCCAAATTAATTTCAGACGTCCTACTTTCTTACCTATTAGCTTTTGAGGTTTTTTTTCCCCTTCTGGTATCCCAACACAATCTTTTTTTTTTTTTATCACCAGGACTTTAATTGTATTAAAGTTGCTTTTATCACCTTTCGCTTTTCCACTGCCTTGATGTCCTCTTTCCCTCCCTTCTCCATCCTGTTAAAATTTGAGGGCATATCTTTAAAATCATCCATTTGCATATATACTTGACTCCCCTGCCCTTCTCTCCCTTGTCCTGGCTTGACTAAACCAAAACTCTAGTTAAATTTCAAGTCTGCCTACTGGTTGCTTGGACCCTCATAGCATGGCCAGACTAACGCCCAAACATTCTGACTGATTTCACTTTAAACTCATTGTCAATCGCCTCAAGTGGGCCTTGAGATTGCCTGATACACATCCTGGTTCCCTCACTTTATGTTCTTAGGCAGCCAGTTCATGTCTTCTATCTGTTTAAACCTCCAGCATCTCCTCTCCCATCTTTGCCCTCGGCTGATAGTGTTCCTATGTCACTGAGAAAATAGAAGTGATTCTCCCAACACTATGTCCAGCCATCACCTGCCCGTGCCCATATAGTCTGCCTTCGGATCCCATCCTCTTTGACCTACCCAAGGACATTTACTCAGCATTGTCCCGTTTTTCCTTGAGCACCATCAATTGTCCCCTCTCTACTGGATAATTCTCATTAGCGTACAAGCATGTTGTTATTTTCACATTTCAAACAAACAAACCAACAAACTTCTCTCAGACTCCACTGTATCCCATTTACCTCTTTCCCTTGACAGCAAAACTTAAGAATCGGCTATTTTGCACTGTATGCAGTTTCTCTTCTCCCATTCTCCCTTAAGCTCACACCAGTCAGGCTTTCCTTACCACCACTGCACCAAAGCTGCCCTTATCAAGTCACCAATGACTCCACACTACTCAGGTCCAAGGGGCAGTGCTTGGTCCTCATCTAATTGGTCTATCAGCATCTTTTCTATCTATGTGTGCCTGGAGAGTCCACAGGACACCACGTGTCTGAAGTATAGAATGGGGTTCTGATTTTATGAAATTAAATTCGTGGAATATGAACAAACCCATCTATAAGAATGTGTCGTGTAGCTACTCACCCATCTGCCTTCCCTGAGTTAACGATGATTTATGACAGAGCAGTAGTAAGGAATGTTAATTGGCTTCGTTTTAGTATACTTGGATTTCTTGCCAGGACTGTGAATTGATAGGGGGAAAGCTTTAAGGAACACTGAAATTGTTGTTTTCCAACGGAAACAGCTCTTCCATTCTTCTGTCTCTTCCAGTATTGAGAACCACAGGATAGTGTTAGACTTGCAGTGTTCTTACAGAACAACCATCCAACTTTTCATTTGATAGAGAAAGTCCAGAAAGGCTAAATGACCTTCCCCAGAGTCTCACAGGCAATTAGCGACCCATTTGAAATGAAACTTCCCTCCAGTTCAATAACATTTCTATCACACTTGCTGCCTATCTGCTTCCTACAGTTCTCTCAATGTCCACATTTTGTAGTGATACTGTCCATTCACCTTCTAAGGAATCCTTTTATTTTCCTGGGCTGTGCAGGGTCTTTAAGTCTGGCATCCTTTCCAACACACTTGCAGCTGATAGGTTTTCTAACAGTTCTTTCAATGTGTCTGCTCCGTACTGATACATTTCATTCACTGTGCAGGAGTCCTATTGTGCTCCTGGATGGTTTGGGATCTTTGGTCCCATCAACGAACATACTTCATTTGTTGGGGCTAAATCTGACAGTGGCTTTGATTTGTTGCTTTGCCCTCAAGTTGTAAGAGAGATATGTTTGGCACAATCCCAGAGTGCATTCCAGGGCCAAATAGAACTCAGAGATGTTCTGGATTGTGCAACCATTCCTAACATAAAATCCTAGACTGGCTGCTTGTCCAGCCCCTCCTCAAATGCACTTTCAGTGCTCCTGATTCCTCACCATAGGGAGCCCTCTGGCCTCTGAGCAACTTGACTTTGTGACGGGCTCCTGAGCTGGCTGAGTTGTTTTGCAACTAAGTTGTTTTTGTCTTTATGTGTACAGTCCGGAAGATGGAAGGAGAAGGGAGACCGTTCCCCTCCCCAAACACACAATAACAGACCTTTTAGGACATCAAGAGGCAAGGACACCTCAGTGAGATAAGCTAGTTCAAAAGAAACCTTGCTGAGCACTATTACCAAACCCAAAGGAGGACTGTGTCCATGTAAGGAGGGCTCTGAATAGCAGCCATAGAGACAACTAACACTTACCTTGTGCCAAATACTATTCTAGACTCTTTATATGTTTTACATTATATGAATTACATTTTATCGTCATAACTCTATAAATTAGGTACCCCTGTGTCTGGGATACCTGAGGCACACAGAGATTAGGTAGCTGCCAAGTTCACACAGCTAATACAATGGTAGGACAAGATCTGAACCGGGCCCTGCCTCCCTTAACCACTCTATATGCTGGCTTTCTGGAAGCCACAAATAGGAGAACTAGTGTCCACGCTTGGCAGAGCTGGATGAGGACCTGGGGACAAACTGTTTCCCTCTGACCCTACTGGCCAGGCCATCCCTTCAGTGAAGAAGACATCCTCAAGACATCTCAATGAAGGAGCAGTTCTTAACAACATCCATTTTTCTGAATCTCCATCTTTAAATGAACTTTAAGAATATAATGTGGCATCTCACGCAGCTCCTCCTACAAAGGGGGAATGCCCAGGAACCGTGGGCACTCTAGCTTTTCGCTCAGACTCTGCGGGTTTTGGTTCCCGTGCATGTGACAGCTCCTCTGAATTCACCCTGTGGACGCTGACAGATCAGATGCAAGGCTCAGAGCCAGAGGCCCCGATGTAGCGAGAACCATCCTGGGCAGATCCAGGCGCTGATCTCTCTGGAAGCTGCAGACATCTTGGCATCACAAGCCTTTTCCTTTGAAGCTTCAACTGTTCTATCTGCCTTGTTAGATTGGTGGCTTCTTGGTGGAAACTACCATGCTTTAGACGTCTTGATAATCTCAAGACGCTGGAATGTCATTGCCCTGCCCACATCCTTGGGACGTTTGAGTGTTCTTCGGCCAGCTTCCAGCTGTCAGGACTGCATCTCTGTGCTGAGCCGCCCCCCCTCCCCCAAGAATAGCAGAAGACACAGGGCAGGCTGGAAGTGCCTGGTAATGAATCTACGCCCCTCCCAGGCATCTTCCACCAATGAGTCTTGGGAATAGGTGTATAAATATCCCAATGTTCTCCTCCCTCAGCGGGGATAAGGCGGAGGTCCCACATCACACCATTTTCCTGCAGGATTAAGTCTCAGTCACCCACACTGGTGTCAGGCCTAATGACACACCCTTGTTGGCTGCTTCCCAGTCCCTATCTCACTTCCTCTGGAGCATCCCAGGTCCTGGAATCTGTGTTTCAGGTTCTGCTGTGGTGGAAACCCAAAATAAGATGAGGGGCAAAGGCACTAATGGTTACAAGAATGCCCCTCGTGGCCGGCATCATGCTAGGATTGTCGTAGGTGCGACCCTATTCACTGCTCTCCGCAGCCCTGGGATGCAGGAGCTCTTTCGTGGATGCGAAACCTGCAGTGTTCACAGTAACGGAGCTGCACAGCGTGCCAGCCAGACACAGAACACACACCATTCTTTTAGGCCCCATGGCCATCCTGTTTCCATCCGACCCTGTGGCTCAGTCCAGGAATAAAGACTCGGAAAGGTGTGAAATCAGTATGTTGATATTTCTGGAATAGCCTCTGATGATTTGCCGTCTATTACCTATTCCGTGGCTATATCAGCAACAAGAAAACAGGCAGCAACGTAAGCAAGTGTTTTCAAAATACCCTTTTCTCCCCTGTTGTGTCTCCTCATGGAGACTGAGATGCGCCAGAACGACGCTGGGGCAGGCCTGATGCAGTAAGAGGCTGGCCTGTGACACACTTCACCCACCAGCTGAAGACACAGACACAGAGGCAAGAAGGGAAGGAAGCAGCTGAGGTGTAAAGACCAGCGCCCACACCCACATACCTGGCTCCGTTCCCACAAAAGTGTTTCAAAGCTGTGGTGTAGACATAGCCTGAGAACTCCACATGGAAAGACTGCTCAGTGAAGGTTCGGGGTCTTCTCGTGTTTGGCAAATAAGTGGCCAGATTTCTATTTTTTTGTAGCTTCCCAGGGAAACTAGGAAACTATGCACACACACACACCCCCAGTACCTCTTCTGGGGCAGTCCACCGGCCTTTACTGCACATACATAGACTATCAACTTGGTAACACGTTCTTGTTCTGAAAAAGTTGAGTCTAACAACAGAATTTACCAACCTAATTCTTCAGTCAAACGAACCGCCCCCCCTCTCCACTGTCATGCTTCCCCCGGATCTCAGCACGCAGTGACCCCCTTGATCACGCAAGGACAGGACATTGCCGGTTCTGCGAACTCCCTAGTGATAATTTAGTAAGCGCCTGGCTTCTAGACAGGCCTCGACTCTGAAAGTAAGACAAGTGGGGTTGAACGGGGGCCTCCATCCAGATCACCTATGAAGACCCTCCCTCTTGATATGATGAGATAGATTGTCTGTTAGGGAGTAATTGTCCTATAGCCACTATTGATTAAACGCTGAGAAACATGCTTAGGTTGCATTTGCTGTCAGCCCAACTAGTGATGGCTCATGTCTTCCTATAAATTCTTCTTTTCCAGCTGGGCTTTTTTGTGGTTTAGTATTAAAATAGACACTTCCTAATTAGACAGATCTCTGTCATGAGGATCAATCTGAGAACTTCTGTGGTATTTTCATATTAGATATCTCTTCACAAATCAGCCCTGTGCTCTCCAGCTTTTCTAAATCATAACTCATTGAATAGCTCCTTAAGCAGGCAACAGCCACATAACTAGTAATTAGTGTCCTGTCAGCTGATATCAGCAGCATTAGTTTTTTGCTGCTGACATCAGCAAGTCCATCATATATTTAAAGCTATAGCTACTCATAATTGTGACGAATCCATTCGAAATACCCAATTAATAAGAAGATTTTTTTTAAAGAAATCCATGTTTGGATGAAAGTATATAAAACAAATTAAAATAAGAATTATAAGCCAGATTTCAGCACGAAAACAAGTCTGTAAGAGCCCACAGTCCTAGACAGTCTTCCAGGCTCTGGCACAGACATCTATCATAAATCCACAAACAAGTCAGCTCCTTTCTGATTAGAGGATGGAGTTGTTTGGTCAAGGTTATAGAGAACATCTGTTTTAATGACAGAAGTCAGTAGAAGAGCAGCACTTTGAGCCCCTCCATATTTTTTTTATTTGCTGATTGCTCAGTAAAGAGTGATCTTTTTTTCAAATGTTTTTTTTTTATTAAAACTAAGGCAAAATAGTGATTTTTTTCAAATTTTTTTTTATTAAAACTAAGGCAAAATAAGTAGTTGACTCTCATTCTGAAGGAAGAGAAATACCAAGGGAAGGAAGCTTGCATGCATTTGAAAAACTCAAAAACTGAAATTTCATAATATTAACATTATCTCAACAATAGCTGTATGTATAGATTTCAAAGGAGTTACAAATTAACATGCCCCAAATACAGACTGGGAAAGATAGAATCGTTCTGAAAAATTAAATATGAAGAAAAATACCTATTTTGTTTAAAGGCTATTTTATGCCTAGGAAAGAATCCAGGATATAATGATTTTCTTTAAGAAACATACGTCTGTTATTTAACTTCTTCTATTCCCCCAAAATACTATCAAAGTGACATCTATTTTTAGACTTTGTTCTGAGGATTTGCACCAAATTGATGATTGCTACACCTGCAAAGCCTTACCTATCAAATTGAGTTAGCATGAACCAGATCGCAATTGCAACTAAACTTATCAACCTCCAGGAAACTCAGCCTGCTGCCACCAAAATACAAGAGCTAAGATTTAATAAAAGAATCCTGAACAGGTAACATTTTTCTCTCTCCCCAATTTAAGGCAGTGTTTGTTCATCATATAGAAATGGCAAATATGCATGTTGGAAATTCAGAAAACAAATAGTCCAGGAAGCATTTTATGCATCATTTAAAATTATATTTAAACAGTTCCCAGGCTGTAAATTAAAGAAAGGAGAAATTATGTGCCTAAGCTTTCATAAATGTCATATACCAAATTCATAGAAATTAATAAATACAAATCAAATACAATTTATCTTTTTTTTTCATTAAATAAAACAGTAATTCACTAAGTCCAAATGAGAGTTACAGACACTAACACATTAGCAGAGGGACAACGACACTGTATTACTAGAAATGTTAGTAACACATTAGATGTGCTGCTCAAATGAACAGGAATAAATTAGAAATAGCATGTCTATTTTATGTCATGTTGATCATTTTTCTTCCTTGTTTAATCCACCCCTTTTTTCTTATAGTTTAACCCTTCTCCTGGGGCAACGAGTGCTACCCATTCATGTCACAAACCAGCTCAGGACTATGCTATGGCTACGAAACCTGGGGCAATGGATAATAGGAATATTTACATTCTTGGGCAAGATCGAGGAATAAAATAGTGATCCTTCGCTAGCCTTTTTTTGTTTGTTGACCTGTACAGACTTCTAACCCTGCTGACAGTTTTGAAAAGAGAGTCTGGCCAAGGGGGGGCAGTCTATAATGGTCTTTGTAATGACCTGCGGCGGACTGTTCCCGGGGACCTCTATGCAGTCCATGGGCTAGCACCAACCGGGGGCACAGTGACATGAGGTGCTGGGATGACGAAGGCCCAGAGGTGTAGGCTACTTTCTTTGTTAAAGATCACCGTTTTTTTTCAGGTCATTAAATTTATGTTTGTTATAATTTAGAAAATACAGAAATAGATTTAAATGTAAAAAATCACTGATCATTAACCACTCAGAAATAACCACTGTTAAATTTTGGCGTGTTTCCTCCTAGTCTTTAAAATACGTGTATGACAAAATTTGAAGGATATCTTATATCCTGCTTTTACTTGTGCGCATGTTTCATCTTGTTTGGCATTCCTCAAACACGTCCTTTTTACTGGCTACTCAGTATTTTATGTACTGTTACACAGAATATGCGTGTGACTCAGTATTATATGTACGGTTTTCTATCGAGTGATCCCCTATTGTTGGACATCTAGGTTGTTTCCAATTCTTTAACACTCTACATGCTGCTATAACAAAAACAGCCTTGCTTGTATGTTCTTGTGTGTATCTTCGATTATTTCCTCAGGATAACTCCCTATTAGGGGAATGCTATTGTTACATATTGCCAAATCACTTTTCGAAAAATGTTATAATGATTCACATGGCTAACATCAGAGATTTAGGGTAAAATTTATTTACAGCTTTGCTGGCACTCAGTATTATACACTGAAAAAAAAAAGAAAATTTAAATAAAATTGGTATTTCTGGGGATACCTGGGTGGCTCACATGGTTAAGCATCTGCCTTCAGGTCAGGTCATGATTTCCAAGTCCTGAGAACAAGCCCCACACTGGGCTCCCTGCTCAGCACGGAGTCTGCTTCTCCTCCCTCTGCTTCTTCCCCTGCTTATGCTCTCTCTGTCTCTGTCTCTGTCAAATGTATAAATTAAAAATCTTTAAAAAATAAATAAATAAAATAAAACTGAGTTTTCTTCTTCATTTTAATTTGCAGTTCCATAGTAGATGAATTCTGAAGCATTATTTCAATAGTTTTATCGTATTTATAGAAATGCACATGATGATTAAGAGAGAAAAATTGCAAAGATATCTACCTAGATATAACCATAGACAATCATTTAAAATTCTTTAACATTTCTGATATATATATAAACATTATATACATATGAAATTATAACCTTTTTCATTCAACAAAATATTTAGTCCTCATCCCATGTCATATAAATATAAAACATTTTATATATTTGCATAGTAGTTCATTTTATACTACATTTATTTAACTAGTTCCCTATTCAGGGCATTTGGGCAATTTTGAAAAAACTGAGTCTTCTATTTTTTTCTTGATTTTAAAATATCTTAAAATTTAAATATTTAAAATAAAATATTCAAGCATCCAGGAAAGTACAAAGAATAGTATAATGAACACTTCTATGTCTAGCACTGAGTTTTAACAAATCCCAACATTTTATTTTTTACCAACATTCTCCTAAATGAAAAGCAAAACACCAACCTTTTCTTAAATGAAATAAAACAATATAAATATGGTTAAAGCTTCCTGTATACCCTTTTCCAATCATATCACTTTTATTCCTTCCCTGAAGAAAAATTGTTGTATGGTATTCCCAATGAATGGTTTTAAAATGGATTATATCCGTTATTACATGGTGTACAACAGAAACAACATATAGCCTCCTTTTTGTTGTTGTTGTTCTTAAACTTTTAAATAAATATTATTGTACTCTATATATTCTCTAGCTTACTTTTTTCAGCATTCTGTTTTTTTAATCTTTATCCACATTGAAACATGGAGCTTTAGGTCATTAGTTTTCATAGCTGCACAGTATTTCACTACATGACTGTATTTGACAATTTATACAGTTGCTCTTATATATTGAAGGTTATTTAGGTGTTTTCCAATATTTTTCTACTACAAATAATGCAGCAATAAATTTCTTATACATTACTCCTTGTGTAAGAGTTCTTTCTGTTAAAGAATATTTCCTAGAAATGGAATTACTGGATGGTAAAATATAAGCATCTTAACTTTGCTATTCACATTGTCCGCCCAGGTTGTTTTTGTACCCCTGACAGTAGCACAGGAGAGTCTCTGTTAGAGTCAGACTTCTTATTCTTTCCAATTCAATAGGTACAAAATGGTATCTCATTTTTATTTTCACAATCCTGATTTTTAGTAAGGTTGAACATCTTCTTATATACTTAATGATCATTCAGTTTTCTTCTGAAAATTGCCCAGTTTTATCTTTTGCCCATTTGTCCATTGGATTGCTTATCTTACTAATTCTTCATAAATTTAATACATGGCAAATATCTTCTAGTCAATAGTTTGTCTTTTTTACATCTGTTGGGGTTTTGTTGTTATTGTTGTGTGATTATTCTTGCTCTTGCTGTTAAATTTTATTATTTTTTATTTTTAAAAATATTTTATTTATTTATTTGAGAGAGAGAGAGAGAGAGAGAAAGAGCACAAGCAGGGGGGGAGTGGCAGACAGAGATGGAGAGAAGCAGATTCCCCACTGAGCAGGGAGCCCAATGTGCTGGGGGGCTGGATCCCAGGACCCCAGGATCATGACCTGAGCTGAAGACAGACACTTAACTGATGGAACCACCCAGGCACCCATTGATGTTAGATTTTAAAATTAAGATGTCATCACATAGATCAATATTTCTTAATGGTTTGGGACCTTATGTCTTATCTAACAAATCCTTCCCTACATTGATTTGTTAAAATAAAACTTTATATCTTTAAAAATTTTGCTTTTCATGTCTAACACTGCAATTCATCAGAATTTTGTGTGTATGTGGTGTGAGGTAGGAGGCATTTCTTTCTCATACAAATTACGTTCGCATGACTTATCAAATAATGATATTGATTTGTGATGCAACCTTTTTTCCACAGTCCAATCTCTGGGTGCTTATATTTTGTTTCATCAGTTTGTCTCTCCTTGCCCTGAAGTTACCCTATCTTAAATATACCTTTCTGATATTAAGTCAGAATTCTCCCCTTTTGTTGTTTAAAATTTTATTTTGGCTCATTTTTGCCCTCTACTTTCTCAAATAAATTTTAGGATTATCTTGTCAAGTTCTGTGAAAAACTCTACTGTAGTTTTCATTAGAGCTGTATTTACTTTTTAGGTGAATTTGGAAGAAATTGACTTACTATATTGTCTTCTTATCCACGATCTTAGAATTTCACTGTTTTTTTCATGTCTTCTTTCATGTTCTTCAACATGAAATTTACAATTTTGTAAATTGTAAATCCAAATTGTCTTCTACACCTTTGTTATGCTTATTCTAAGTACTTACAGTTTTTATCAATCTTATAAGTGATCTTGTTTATCATACTTTCAAACTGATTATTACGTACAGAAATGCTGTAGAGCTGTATTTTCATCTCATATCTAATGTATTCGGCATAGGCCAGATTCCTTTTTTAGGTTGAATTTTTATATTGTCTGGATACTTTTTACACTTCTTTTCATAGGCATTCATGGAGTTTACCTATGAAGACACTTCTGTCTCTTCCTTTCCAGTTCTTATTCCTCTAATCATTATTGCCATCTTATTGACTGTTAAGCAGTAGGATAATACCAGATACCTTATACATTTTTTTCCTTAAAGTTCTAAAACTGCATAGTTAAGAAAAGGATTTCTATTGTTTTTTATATTTGGCACCCATTATGAGGTTTATTAAACCTTTCGTTTAACACATTTTTATTCAGATCTTACTCTGTGCCAGGAAGTTTTCTAAGTGATGGGAATAGAGTGGTAAATATGACGAAGTTTTTCATGGAGCTTATAAGATAGATAGATAGATAGATAGATAGATAGATATTTATCTGCACATGTGTACACACATTTTTTCAGGGATTGATACATAATTTAAAGAAAAGTAGAGTGGTCGGGAAACGCTATTTTAGAGAGTGCATTCAGAGAAGCCCTATCTGGGAAATTAGCATGAAGGCAGAGAACTGGATAAGCCAGGTAGGTTACATGTTGCAGGTTCTGAGATAGAAATCAGTACGCAGATCATGTATTAGGAAGTGCCCTTGGCACCAAAACCTGTGGGAGTGAGACAAAGTGAGGAAGAGTGGGTAGAGAGAGAAGTTGAATTGCAGTGCAGATCTAACAACAGCCTTGTCCATTTTGATAGGGAGCTGGAGGGTTGCAAAAACCCCATTCAGGGGCTGGAATAAGTGGGAGTAGGAAGACTTGGCCTTTGTACCCTTGCAAGGCTCAGGCATTAGATATGGCTTTCCCAGGAAATAGCATGACCACGAACAAGGTGGTTTCTTTGGGTAAGGCTAAAGAGGGCATCCACTGCAGGCTGTTCACTGAGATTCTAGACGGTGAGATAATAAAACCCTTTAAAGGGATCTAGTTGAGCATCACAGGTCATGCGAAGGGCTGGAAGAAAGGCAGTCTACACAGGGGGCAATACAAGAAATGCTAAATAGGCATGAGCCTAGTATGTTCAAGAAGCAGATGAAGAGCAATGCGACTAGAAGGACGCAAACAGGAAGAGCAGTAGGAGCTAGGTCACTGAGGCAGAATTGTCAGGCCACATAGGTGATGGCAAGAAGTTTGGAATTTATTCTGAGTACTTATAGAAGACTCAGGGGAGTCATAAGAAGGGACGTGATTTGAATTAAATTAAATTTCAGGAAGTTCTTTCTGGCTGCTGTTAGCAGAATTGACTGTAGGGCAACAAGAATGGAAGCTGAGCGATTATGCTGCTTGGCCTGTGTTGGTCGCTGTGAAGGTGGTGAGAATTGGTTGGATTAAAGATATGTTTGAAGATAAAACCAACAAGATTTAATGATGGGTTGGACGTGAGGTGGAGGAAAGACAGCAGTTAAAGATGACCGTACATATCTGGCCTGAGCAACTGGTGAAACGGTGTTGCCTTTGCAGAGTAAGAAAGGTTCTAACGAGGAAAAGTTTGAATGTTGGTGGGGGAAGAAGGGAAACCAAGAGCTCTGCTTTGGACAAGTTAGGTTTGAGATAGTTATTTTACATTCAGTGAAGATGTCAATGCAGGGAGGGGTTGGAGCTGGATATGCCTTTGGATGTTATCAGTGCACGTGTAGTGTTTAAGGTCACTCAGGATGGCAAGTATAAAGAGAGGAGGGAAAACAAAGAGGATGGAAGGCTGAACTCCAGGGAACTTAAACATTTACATATCAGAAAGATATGGCGGCACCAACAAATAAGATTGACAGTGGATGACCGCTGATCTAGGTGGAAAAACCGGGGGAGTATAGTCATAGTGGCCAAAAGAAGAAACTATTGCAAGAAAGAAAGAGAGACCCTCGGTGTCAAAAGCTGCTAAGAGACTAAAATAACCAATTTCCATTAAATTTGGCAGTGAAGTGGTGAAAGTCTTCACCATGGTCTGATTTAGTTGGGTTGAGGATAAAATATTAGGTGAAGAAGTGGAAGCAGTGAGTCTAGAAATAAGATTTAAGGAATTCCCTTCTATTAATAATTTTTGAAAGTTTTTTAAAACCTTAAAATTTTATTTTATCCCAACATATATTTTTGCATTTGTTGAGAATGATTTTTCTCTTACAATCTGACGATGCTGATAAGCCTTTACTTATTGTATGATGTTGAAACATCCTTGCATGATGGGAAAACTCCATTTAATTATAATGTATCATTTATATAGATACATACAGATAAGTATGTTGAATTCATTTTCTTAGGAATTTCCTATCATGTTCATAAAAAAGATATGATTGTTTTATGATTTTCCTTTCCTTATGCTATCCTTCTCTAGCTTTAGTTCAAAGTAACACTTGCTTCATAAAATAAATGGGGTAACTTTTCCATCTTTAAGCTATCTAACTTACATAATACTAGGATATCTGCTTAATTCTTATAAAACTTTCTGTGTCCAGGGTCTTTGGAGATTAGGAGGTTAGGAGGGTATAGAAAATATTTGACTTGCAGACCTCATTGTTTTAATGGTTACTGGTTTACTGTTATTTTGTTATTTTGTTTTTTTTCTAGAGTTAATTTTAGGAGGTCAGTCTTTTCTTATTTGCTCTCAGATCTTTTCTTTGCTTTCCTGCTGCAAACTACATTTCTGAGAGTTCCTATCCAATTAGCTAGTTTGGGTCAATATTAAGCATTGGCAGAAGACTGGTGGGTAGGAGGAAGGGAGAAGCCTACCCATTTTGCCTGTCTCCTCTTGGTCTCAAGTGGTGGCTGTCTCTTCTGGAGCTCAAGCTTCCATGGTCTGTTCCCTTTCAGCCCCTGCCACAAATCCAGCTCCCATCACTGACCTCATTCATACAGTGCATTAGTGCCAGTTTCCCCCTTGATCCCTCCAGCCCTAGTGGTGGTAACAGTTTCCTGATAGTACTAATCTTAGGGTTGTCTCACCACCTGATGTTTCACTTTGAAGTTCTCCTATTGTAGCAAATCTCCTGTATTAAATTCTCTCATCAGACTACCTGGAGAGGCTTTGCTTTCATGACGTGGACCATGATTGACCTGGATAGTTTATATTTTTCTGAAAAATCGTGTACTTCATTTGGGTTTTCCAGATTATTGACATACATATGAAAAATCATTGGTTTAATATTTAAGATACTAAGAATCTCTACCCCATCCATAGTTATGTCCTCTTTTTCATTCCCAATATTGTTTATTTGTGCCCCCCTCTCCCCCGCCATCTCTCCCTATCTCTCTCTCATTCTGTCCCTCTGTCACGTGTGCACACATACACACTTACTCAAGTCTTGCTAAAGAGCAGACTGCCCCAGAAAATATATCCAAATGGAGGGGGGCACTATACTGTGTATACTGAATTAATGTACAAAAATTATCACTGGAAAGATGAGAAATAAAATAATATTGGTTGTTTTTCAGAGGGAAATTGGATGGTTGTTTAAAAGACATGAAAAGAAAGCTTTTAATTAAAAACATAGCAGTTCATACATTTTGAATTTTGAACCATGTGAATGATCCCCCAATTCAAAGAATTAGATTTAAATAGTTTAAAAGAGCAGATTTTGGGTTTTCTTGCTTTCTCTTATTTCTTTATTTTCTATTTTGTTAATTTCAGCTTTATTATTATTATTTCCTACCTTTCACTCTATCCAGGTTTATGCTTGTTATTCTGGCTCAATTATTTTCAGTGTTCTTATCTTCTTAATAACTGAATTTAAGGCTAAATTTATCTTTAAGTACCATTTTAGCCTATCTCAGTTTTTGACAGGTGGCAATTTCATAGTGTTTATTTCTAAATATTTTATTATTTCCACTATGATTTCCTACATAATCATTGGATATTTAAATGTATCTTTAATATTCCAAACATATGTGCTTTTCAGATTTTCCTTTTCCTGTTTGTTTCTAATTTAAATGTACCATGACCAGAGACTGTGGTCTAGATGGCAACTTTACTTTAAAACTTATAACCTCAGGCAGCCCCAGTGGCTTAGCAGTTTAGCGCTGCCTTCAGCCCAGGGTGTGATCCTGGAGACCCGGGATCGAGTCCCACGTCAGGCTCCCAGCATGGAGCCTGCTTCTCTCTCTCTGTATCTCAAATAAATAAATAAATAAATAAATAAATAAATAAATAAACAAACTTATAACTTCGCTTGTACAGTTCATTTTGTACAAGTTCCACCAGTGCTTGATTAAAGTGTACTTTCTATTACTTGGATGTGGGATGTGTGTGTGTGCACCCATATTAGCTCAAACTTGGTAACTCTATTGTTCAAAATTTTATTTCCTTGTAATTTTCTTCTGATTAATTAGTTTTGATATAAGTATGTTAGAATACACACCATATTTTGCAAAATTGCCTTTATAATTATCAGTCTTTCTTTGCTGATGTCAAGATTATGTTGTTATTTGCAGAGAAGTTGATGAAAATTATGTATTCTTGGTGGATTGGTACTTATGTAGTATATCATTTTTATCATTATTAATGCTTATATTCTAGTTTTTCTAATATTAAAAAAAATCTCTAACATCTGGTGTGTATGTGTGTATTTACCTGGCATATCTAGTTCTATTCTTTGTTTTCAAATTTTCAGAATCTTTTTAAGCTTTGTATTTTGAACCAAGCACAGAACTTAACTTTTTAAAAATACAATATGTTGAATGAAAGAAATAAAAAAAGTCTATTTTCAGATAACATGATTGTATAGCTAGAAAATCCAAAGGAATCTATTTACCACCACCACCACCACCACCACCACCAACAACAACAACAACAAAACCTCCTCATAAGTGAGTTCAGCAAGTAAAAGGACATAAGATCAACATGCCCATATCAATTGCATTTCTATATATTAACAGCAAACCAGTAGAAATTGAATTTTTTAAAAACAGAATACTATCTACAAATGTTCCAAAGAATATAAATATTTAAGTATAAATCCAATAAAAATGTATAGAATCTGTGTGATAAAAATACAAAAAGATGATCTGAATAAATGAAGAGATATACTGTGTTCATGGATTGAAAGGCTCAACACAATACAGATGTCAATTTTGCCAAGTTTAAAGTGATTCCTATAAGAATACCCGCAAAATTTTTTGTAGACATAATTAAGATTACCTAAAACTTCTGTGAAATAAAAAAGGAACTAGAATAGCTAAAACAATTCTGGGGAGTGGAAAAAAGAAGAAAGTAGGAGTAATTAGCTTACCCAATTTCAAGACTTATATGGCTACAGTAATCAAACCTGTATGTGATGAGTGGAGGGATAGACACGTAGATCCATGAGACAGAATAGAGAAACCTTAAAGAAATCCACAAAAATAGACTCAACTTATTGTTGAAAAAGGTGCAAAAACTTGAATCTATAAAGGGAGAAGCTGTTAATTTGGACTTCATCAAAATTAAAAACTTTTGCACTGGGAAGGGCTCTTAAGAGGATGAAAAGACAAATTCCAACCTGGAGAAAATATTTGCAAAACATATATCTGACAAATGACTTGTATCTAGAAAATATAAAGAATTCTAAGTAGAACAGTAAATAAACAAATAATAAAATTAGGAAATGGGCCAAAGACATGCCCACACACTTCACCAAACAGAACATATAGATGGCAAGTAAGCACATAAAATGATAGGCAACTTCATTATTCCTTAGGGAAATGTACATTAAAATGACAAGATATCACTACATACCTACCTGAATGGATTAAATTAAAAATAATGACAACATAAAATGCTGCAAGAATGCAGAGAAACTGGATCGCTCATACATTGCTTGTAGGAATGTTAAATAGTACATCCACTCAGGAAAATTGTTTGGCATTTAAAAAAATTGAACATGTACTTATCATATGATTTAGCGACTTGAATGAATGGAAACTTATGTTCATACAGAAACTTGTACATGAATGTTAATAGCAGTGTTATTCATAATTGCCCCAAATTGGAGACTATCCAATTGTCCTTCAAAGACTGAATGGATAAATTGTGGTATATCTATGCCAAGGAAGAATACTCACCAAGAAAAGGAAAGAAATTTTGACAAACATAATAACCTGGATGAAACCCAAGAGAATAACGATGGATAAGAAAAAAAAGGTTCCATACTGAATGATTCCATTTATACAACACTGTTGAAACAACAAAATTAAAGAGATAGAGAAAAGATTAGTGGTTGCCAGGGGTTAGGGATGGGTGGGAGAGGAAGTGGGTGTGGCTTTAAAGGGGTAGCAGGAGGGAGCCCTAGATAATGAAACAGTTTTCCATGTTGATTGTGGTGGTAGCTGCAGCTCTCAATGTGCAGGCAATTTTTCCGGAAATCTTTTGCACTTTGTAATCAAAAAAGCAAAATAATGACAACCTGAAAACAGAGAATGTTGTTACTACTACAAAGTACATTTTCCACACAAGATGCAGAAATCTGTGTTCTTGGAGTTAATCATCACATGGAATCTAAGGTTCTCATCAATGAGAATTACATTTTAATTTCATATTCATACAGCACATGGACAATTAAAGTTATTCTTTCTAGCTCAGTGTGTTAAATACCGGATGCCATCTGCATTAATATATTAAAAAATTCATTCAACTTTGAAGAAGTACGTAGACATTTGGCCTTTTAACAACAAGATTTCATATACTGTTGTTTAGAAAATCATTCTGGAAAGCAATCCTATCTAAAAATTTAGGTGAAAGAAAGTTTAAAGACTGCTACAAGTTTTCCCTTTGACATAGTCTAGAGTACAATTAGGAAAAGCTCTATTCTAAAATAATTGCTCTCTAATTAAAGAAACAGTTGGAAAGGATTTCTTACTTTAAGTCCTTTCCTGAAATATAAGTTTTTATAAATATCCATCTGTCAGGTTTTAATTTCCCTTATCATTATGGTTATGTAAACACAAGTCTCAATTTTAAATATGGGTTTTTAAATTAGAAATGCAAGATACATCCCTTGAATGTTCTCAATGTATCATTGACTAAAATAATACTAATCTGTAGGAGGCAGATAGGAAACTTGGATAATAAGTTTTCTTGGCTAATTTTTAAAAATACAGTAGATTAGTAAGTTCCTTTGGTATGCAAATTTCATTTCACAATCATTTATTATGATTAGTGATATATTTGAATATGTCTTTACTACTGTCTTTTTGTTTCTTTTTACCATTCTTTTCCTTATCATAATTTTCCTTCTTTTCTTGCTTTCTGCTGAGTTGATAAATGCCTTTATTCCATTTTTAATTTTCTTTGCTGATCCTGAAGCTATAAATTACCATTCTATCCTTGTAGTTACCCTTATATTTTTAACCTATGTAACTATAAGTTTTTATAGAAAGTTTTAAATTATTATTTATTACCATTCTCCTAAACACATTGAGAGTCTTAGCATGATTTAGACATAGAACTCTTGATATTATTATTATATAGAGTTTTAGTTTTTTCTTTTTTTAATCACAAAAGGTTTATTATTATAGTCAATGGTTAATTAAAACATACCCACTTATTTTCTCAACTTCTTTGCTTATAATTATTTCTTTCTCCAATGTCTCCCTAGCCTGCCTGATTCAAATCCTGATTCTTACTAGCTATAGGATTTTAATCTTTCTGTATCTCAGTTTCCTCATTGTGAAATGAGCTTTTAAAATATATATCTACCTCATAGGGTTATTGTGTGGATTAAAAGTAGCTGGTGTATGAAAAGTGTTAGCTATTGTTATAATATTATTATTAGGCTCATTTCTTTATTTTCAAGTTAATTCTGCAGTGGGTCTATGAGGCATAAACTTTCTATGAGTGAAGTATCTATTTTGTCATTCTTTTGCATGATAGATTAGGTCCAGTGTGAGAATTTAGCTAGATAGGAAATTATTTTCCTTTGATGATTTGAATCGTTATTTCATCTATCAATGCTGATAAGGAGATTGCTGCCTGCCTAATTATCCTTTTTTATAGGTAACATGTCTTTTTTCTCTGGTAGCTTTTAGGATTGTCCTATTTGCCCTTGATGTTTTACAGGTTCGCTACAATGTGAACCATTTATTTTTCTTTATGTTGCTTAGAATTTGTTGTGAACTTTTAGTTCAAGGATAGGTGTTCAATTGTGGAAAATTCTCAACCATTGCCTCTCCAAATATTGTTTCTCTGTCTTTCTCTTTCATCTGTTTTTTCCCTGGAACTCCTATAGATTTATTTTGGAGACTCTCCATCTATTATTCATGACTCAACTTCTCTTTCATAGTTTTTGTCTTCTTATGCTGCATTTGGTGTGAATTCCCCAGCACTATTTCCAATTCTATCCTTGGTTGACTTCAGTCTTGACTTTATCCCATCTATTAAGATTTTTAATTTTAAAGGATGTATATTTTTCTAAAATTTCTAATCAGTTCTTTTTCATATCTTCTTATACTTAAGGATGTTCATTTTTAATTGATTCCTATAGCTACTCAACTATGTAAGTATCCAGTCATGTGTGGAGGTAAGGAAAATTCAGGACTGTGGCCAGTTAAATATTCAAGAGGGTAATGTCTTACATTTATTCTACCTTATTTAGTTATAATTTTCATAAGTTGAGTGCCTATTTTATGTAAAAATAATTCATTTGCAGTGATGAAGATTTTTTAAAATGTCTTATCTTCTGTTTAGCACCCTACTTCATCAAGCTCAGGGAATCAACCATCTATCTGCATCAAATATAGTCACACTGCAACACACATTCCAAGAAAAATCACACTGAGGTAACAGACATGCAAAAATATAGTCACTTATTCCTTCTCAGGCAGTGCAACAGATCCAGGTTAATTTGCTTGGCTCATGGAGGACGGTAATTAAGAACTCAATGGAGATTACAGAGTCCAAGATAGCAGAAGAGTAGGAGCACTTAGTTTTGTCTGGTCCCAGGAATTTAGCCTAGATAGTTATCAAATCATTCTGAACACCTGCGAACTCAACCAGAGATCTAAGAAAAGAATAGCTGCCACTCTACAAATAGAAAAGCGATGACTTTCTGTAGGAATGATAAGACAGAAAAATTCACCTCAAAAAAGAGAACAAGAGGCAGTGCTTGTTGCCATTATATCCTAATCAGTATGGATATAAGTAAGATATCAGAACTAGAGTTCAGAATAACAATTATAAAGATACTAGCTGGGCTTGAAAAAAGCATAAAAGACACTAGAAAATCCCTTTCTGGAGAAATAAAAGAACTAAAGTCTAATCAAATAAAAATAAAAAAGACTATGAATAAGATGCAATAAAAATGGAGGCTCTAACTGCTGGATAAATGAAGCAGAAGAGAGAATTAGTGATATAGAAGACAAAATGATGGAGAATAAAGAAGCTGAGAAAAAGAGATAAACAACTAGATTATAGATATAAACTATAATCTAGATATAAACTAGATTATAAACTAGATTATGAGGGGAGAATTCAAGAAAGAAGTGTTATTATAAAGTGAAACAGTATTAGAATAGTTGAGATCCTAGAAGAAGAGGAAGAAGAGAGAGAAGGGCAGGAGGTACACTGCCCTCTACACTCTAGAAGAGAATTTCCCTAATCTGGGGAAGGAAGCAGGCAATGAAGTCCAAGAGGCACAGAATACACATTCTTCTTGAGTCCACATGGAACATTCTCTGGAATAGATCACATACTGGGTCCCAAATAAGGTCTCAACCAGTACCAAAAGATTGGGATCACTCCCTGCATATTTTTAGACCACAATGCTTTGAAGCTGGAATTCAATCATAAGAGGAAATTTGGAAGGAACTCAAACACTTGGAGGCTAAAGAGCATCCTACTAAAGAATGAATGGGTCAACCAGGAAATTAAAGAAGAATTAAAAAAATTTCATGGAAACAAATGAAAATGAAAATACAACTGTTCAAAACTTTTGGGATGCAGCAAAGGTGGTCCTAACAGGAACGTATACAAGCCTTTCTCAAGAAACAAGAAAGTTCTCAAATATACAACTTAACCTTACACCTAAAGGAGCTAGGGAAAGAACAGCAAATAAAGCCTAAATCCAGCAGGAGAAGAGAATTAATAAAGACTAAAGTAGAAACCAATGAAATAGAAACCCAAAGAACAGTAGAACAGATCAATGAAACTAGGAGCTGGTTCTTTGAAAGAATTAATAAGATTGATAAACCCCTGGCCAGACTTATCAAAACAAAAAGAGAGAGGACCCAAATAAATAAAATCATAAATGAAAGACAAGAGATCGCAACCGACACTGAAGAAACACAATTATAAGAACATATTATGAGCAACTATATGCAACAAATTAGATGATCTGGAAGAAACGGGTGCATTCCTAGAGACGTATAAACTACCAAAACTGAAACAGAAAACCTGAACAGACCCATAACCAGCAAGGAAATTGAAGAATTAATACTTATTCTTCTGAAGCTCTTTCAAAAAATAAAAGTGGAAGGAAAGCTTCCAAAACTAATTCTATGAGGTCAGCATTACCTTGATCCCAAAACTAAAGACCCCACCAAAGAGGAGAATTACAGACCAATATCCCTAATGAACATGGATGCAAAAATTCTCACCAAGATACTAGCCAATAGGATACAACAGTACATTAAAAGGATTATTCACCACGACCAACTGGGATTTATTCCTGGGCTGCAAGGGTGGTTCAACATCTGCAACTCAATCAACATGATATACTACATGAATAAAAAGACAAGAATTATATGATCCTCCCAATAGATACAGAAAAAGCACTTGACAAAGTACAGCATCCTTTCTTTTTTTTTTAATTTTTATTTATTTATGATAGTCACAGAGAGAGAGAGAGGCAGAGACACAGGCAGAGGGAGAAGCAGGCTCCATGCACCGGGAGCCCGATGTGGGATTCGATCCCGGGTCTCCAGGATCGCGCCCTGGGCCAAAGGCAGGCGCTAAACCGCTGCGCCACCCAGGGCATCCTTTCTTGATTAAAATTTTTCACAGTGTAGGGATAGAGGGAACATATCTCAATATCATAAAAGCCATCTATAAAAAGCCCACAGCGAATATCATTGTCAATGGGGAAAAACAGCTTTTCCCCTAAGGTCAAGAACATGACAGGGGCATTCACGCTCAACCACTGTTGTTCAACGTAGTACTAGAAGTCGTAGCCTCAGCAGTCAGACAATAAAAAGAAATAAAAGGCATCTGAATTGGCAAAGAAGTAAAATCTCACTCTTCACAGATGACATGATACTCTTTGTGGAAAACTCAAAAGACTCCACCCCGAAATTGCTAGAACTCATACAGGAATTCGGCGATGTGGCAGGATATAAAATCAATACACAGAAATCAGTTGCATTTCTATACACAAAAATAGACTCAAAATGGATGAAAAACCTACATGTGAGACAGGAATCCATCAAAATCCTAGAGAAGAACACAGGCAGCAACCTCTGTGACCATGGCCACAGCAACTTTTGCATGATCTGTCTCCAAAGGCAAGGGAAACAAAGGCAAAAATTAACTTTTGAGACTTATCAAAATAAAAAGCTTTTAGACAGCAAAGCAAACAGTCGATAAAACCAAAATACAGCCTACAGAATGGGAGAAGACACTTGCAATAATCTTTTCAGATAAAGGGCTGGTATCCAAAACCTATAAAAAACTTATCAAACTCAACACTCCCCCCCAAAAAAAAAATCCAATCAAGAAATGAGCAGAAGACATGAACAGACATTTCTCCAAAGACATACATATGGCCAACAGACACATGAAAAAATACTCAACATCACTCAGCATCAGGGAAATGCAAATCAAAACCACAATGAGATATCACCTCACACCTGTCAGAATGGCTAAAATTAATGTCAGGAAATGACAGATGTTGGCAAGGATGCAGAGAAAGAGGAACCCTCTCAACACTGTTGGTGAGAATGCACGCTGGTGCGGCCACTCTGGAAAATAGTACGGAGGTTCCTCAAGAAGTTGAAAATAGAGCTGCCCTACCAGCGACCAATTGTACTACAAGGGATTTACCCCAAAAATACAAATGTAGTGACCTGAAGGGGCACCTGCACCCCAATGTTTATAACAGCAATGTCCACAATAGCCAAATTATGGAAAGAGCCCAGTTGTCCATCGACAGATGAATGGATAAAGAAGATGTGGTACATGTATACAATAGAATACTACTCAGCCATGAAAAAAAAATGGCTTGCCATTTGCAACAATGTGGATGGAACTAGAGGGTATTATGTAAAGTGAAATAAGTCAATCAGAGAAGGACAATTATCATATGGTCTCATTCATATGTGGTATTTAAGAAATAAAACAGGATTATAGGGGAAGAAGAAAAAATAAAACAAGATGGAATTAGAAAGGAAGAGAAACCATTAAGAGACTCTTAATCATAGGAAACAAAACAGCGTGTTGGGGAGGAAGGGGGTTGCAGGATTGGGTAACTGGGTAACAGAGTCATTAAGGAGGGCACATGATGTAATGAGCATGGGGTGTTATACAGGACTGACGAATCACTGACCTCTACCTCTGAAACTAATAATACACTGTATGTTAATTATTAGAATTTAAATTAAAAAATTTAAAAATAAATTTAAAAAATATATATACATATGAGATTACAGTAAAAAATGGTAAGACTTTTATTTTTTAAAGATTTTATTTATTTATTCATGAGAGACACACAGAGAGAGGCAGAGACACAAGCAGAGGGAGAAGCAGGCTCCCTGTGGGGAGTCCCATGTGGGACTTGATCCTGGGACCCTGGTATCATACCCTGAGCCAAAGGCAGATGCGCAACCACTAAGCCACCAGGGTGCCCCAAGATAAGACTTTTAAATTAAGTAATGACATTAATAATCCTACTTTATGAAAATGGGTTATGTGATAGATGTTATATCAACTAAAAAATGTTTACATTTTTAAAGTAAATGAATTTGAGGGCTCTTTTATTTAAAAGTTTACTAGAGAAAATATGTCTATTTATTCAAAATTCTATGAATAAATGATTCATTGCAATATTAAAAAGAAACAGAAAAGAGCTCAATGGATTCAGAATACTACTGGCTTAGCCACAGCTCTAACAAGCTGTCTCCAACCTCCCTTCAGAAAACACCTCAGACTCATTCTTCTGTGCAAGGAGCCCGACTTGCAGAGTCCAAAGGAATGCTGGTAAGCATTTTCCTCACCAGGAGGATGTTAGCACCAGAACATTTACTCAGTGATCCCTTTCAATCTGCAAAATATATAGCCAATTGTCCTGGAGGAGCTCTTTTGTTTTCAAAGGGTGAAATGGTTTTAAGCTAGGACATTTTGTTAATTCTGTTTCATTGGGAGCTCAGACTCAATGTGTCCCTTTTATCTCAAAGGCTCCCAAAGTCCTCAAAAAGTTATGTGCCAGGCGATAACTTGTCATCTGAAGACCGGCCCCCTCTGAAGTGCGGGTCTGAACTGAGTCTCAAATCTAATATTGATTGTAACTCAAAAGCACCATGGGATTGGTTAGAGTCACTGCACAACCAACAAAGAAAGCCTTAGTTTCCAACTTTTTGTACACGGGATTAGGTCTATCAGCACTTGCACATTCAATAGGTTTTATTTTTTATTTATTTTTTCTTTTTTTTTCAATAGGTTTTAAATGCTCAATATTATTCACACATTTCTCAAGAAAATGTATGCAGCTATTATATATCTTTATGCTTGAAAATGTATGAATTTTATTCCTGTAGCCCTTATTACTGTCTTATTGTCTGCGGATTACAACTTGAAATGCAAGAGCCCCTGTGCTCCTCTGTTCCTTAATAGGTCCCTGTGTCCTCACGTTCGGTTCCATGGACCACGGGGGGATAGATTTCTTGATTAGCTTTATTTATGGGCAAGTGTAGAATCTTAGAGTTGGAGATGATATAGACAATACCTTTCTTTTTTAAAAAAAAAATTATTTATTTATTTATTTATTTATTTGAGGCAGCACGAGCAGCGGCAAAGGCAGAGGGAGAAGGGGAGAGATAATCCTCAAGCCGACTCCCCACTGAGTGTGGAGCCCAACTGGGGGCTTGATTGCAGGACACTGAGATAATGACCTGCGCTGAAATCCAGAGTCAGATATGCAACCAGCTAAGCCACCCAGGTGCCCCGGATAATTGTTTTCTGATACAGATAGGTAAACACCAAAATACCAATGAAGTCAAGATCAAACAGTTCATTGGTGTCAGGCCTAGGATTAGAATTTATGGTTTTAAGTTCCTGGTCTAATGTCCACGAAAGCAGAAGAGCCTGTAAATAAATATGAATATTTAGTCCATTCAGAAACCACCTGAGATATCCCTTATACTTTGTAATGAGTTTTTTAGTAGTATAAGAATTGTTACTTCTGACATGTTATAAGCAAAATCAACAATCTCATGGAACCATTATGAGGTACTTAAGAACTTGGTTTTGAGGGCTCTGCAAAGTAAAGGAAGATAGCCAAAGGAGCTCTCTGCAAATGGGCAGTTTTCCCAGATAACCCCAGAAGGAGAAAAGAATGAATGAATTAATGAATCAGAGTTCTTTTAATAGTCACATTATGATGTCTAACTGTGAGTGTAAGGCCCTATGACTTCATCACAAAATTTAGCATTCTGGTTGAAAATGTGGACTGAACGTGCACGCTTTTAAGACACTAAAATTTGAACAACATCTTGTCACTAACGAGAAACTGAGTCTAGTGGGAAAACTTAGGGAAACTTTAAATTCATCGTACATACAAAACCTTTTTAAAATCACAAGGATTTTACAGGTCCACTCTCACCATCACAGGTAGCATATTTCCGAATGCTTGGGGTGTATCGGGTAACCTCATTTTATCCCTCAAATAAACTAATTGTGCGGTAGATCTGATTATCAACATTGCCTCCATTTTATAGACAAACAGATTTAGACAAGTTATGTAACTTGCTGGGGATCATGTAACCAGGAGCAGCAGGGCTGGGATTTGTACCCAAGTCTGACTATACAGCTTAGCTCCAAGTCACTACGATATGTAAGCTCCACTTGATTCCAAATGGGGACGAAGGCTCATGAAAGGAGGTATTTCTATATGTCCAGTGCCCAGAACTGTGCCTGACACCTAATGGTGCTTGTAAATATTTGTTGAATACACACGTGAAGAAGTTTACAAGGGTAAAAAAGGACTGTGTGCCTCTTCAAATGGGCTGGTGATGCTCCTACCAACTTAACCATGTATGTGTAACCCGAAAAAGGTTTTCAAGCAAGCCTTTGCTGTTACCTTGTTAGTTTCTACCAAATTGCTTCAAAGCTGCCACAGTGTGAACTGCAGGGGAGTCCCCTGAGCTTTTCACTGTGTGTTTACTCTCTGCTGTGCTGTTTCGCTGTGAACTGGTGACATACTATATGGTGGGAAACTTTTTTTTTTTTTTTTTATCCTTGAAGAATACATTTAGGGGATAGTCTTTTTCATCCTTGCTTGCTTCTTCAGTGTCTCTTAATGCATTTGCAGGAAGTATGTTCTGAAGGGGAGACCCTGGCAGTTGAGTGTGGTCTCTGGAGCCTGGCCTGGGCCGGAATCCAGGTTCCACACCTTATCAGCACGTGACTTTAGTAAAGTCATTCCTGCCTCACTTTCTCATTCAGAAAATGCTCTGAGCCCCCGAGGACTGTTGTGAGAACTAAAGGAGTTAATTTATGTAAGAAGCATGGCATAGCGCCCGATATATAGTATGTGACCAATAACTGTTAACCGTAACCACATCGAAAGTATTTTGTTTCGTTCAATGTATAGAAAGAAATTTAATTAATCAGCAAACAGGTATTGAGTCGCCCTTGCATGCCGGCCTCTGCTCCATGTGCAGAGGATACCAAAGTAAGGCAGCCGTCTGCTTTCATGGGCTTCATGTTCTAGGAGGAGTCTCAGAGGATAAAATAAGATGCACTGTACATTGGCTGGTGAAACATGCCTCAAAGAAGAGTAAGAGGACGTAGGGAGGTGGAGAAGATTATTTCATACGAGGCGGCAGAGAAGGTCTGAGGGACACACTGGATAGCTAGGAAGAGTATTTCAACAGAGTGAAGTCCTGAAGAAGAAGAAGGAAGAAAGAAAGAAAAAGAAAGAGAAAAAAATAGGCAAGGAGGCAAGGAAGCAGTGACCTAGGGGTGGCCGATGACAGAGCCAGTAAGGCAGCAGGGGCAGCCAGGTCGTGCAGAGGCCCCGAGGAGGACAGCAGACTTTACCCTGAATCAGATGGGAACCGTTAGTGGGTTTTGAGCAGAGGCTGGACGTGATCTGACCTGTTGGGAAGGGGCACCATCGTGGCTTCTGTGCAGACAGTCGACTTTAAAGAGGCAGGGCCGGAAGCAGGAAGACCGGGAAGGATGCAACGGCATTGGGCCAGATGAGAGATGATGGAAGTTTAGGCCACGATGGTATAGGAGGCATGATAAGCAGCAGTCAGGTTCAGGTTCTGGGTGTGTTGGAAAGGCAGCGCTGACATGGTTTACCTTGAATGGACCTTCAGTGTGAAAGAAAGGAGAGTCAAGGATGACCCCAAGGTTCTTCTTCTTGACGTACTAGTAAACTCATTTAACCATTTTTTTCTTTTACAGGGAAAGGAAGAATGTATTTGTCAGGGAACTCCAGAGAAACAGAATCAATAGGATGTATATAAACATAGAGAAAGAAATCTGTTATGAGGAGTTGGCTCACATGATTATGAGGCTGATAAGCCTCAGGATCCGCAGGGCAAATTGGCCAACTGTGGGCTCAGAAGAGCTGATGATGTAGTTTCAGTCCCAAGGCCAGCAGCTCAGGACCCGGGAAGGGCTAATGTATTTCAATTCAAATGTGAAGGCAGGGAAAGAAATCCAATGTTCTGACATGAAGGCAGGAGGGATTCTCTCTTACTTATAGGGGGCCCAGCCTTTTTGTCCTATTCGGGTCTTTAGCTGATTGGATGAGGTCCACCCACCTTGAGGACCATAATCTGCTTTTCTGTCTATTGATTTAAATGTTAATGGCATCCAGATGGATGCACCTGGGTGGCTCAGTGGGTTAAGCCTCTACCTTCAGCTCAGGTCATGATCGCAGGGTCCTGGGACAGAGTCCTGCATTGTGCTCCCTGCTTAGTGGGGAATCTACTTCTCCCCCTCCCTCTGCCCCTCAACCCCTGCCCCTGTGCATGCTCTCTTCTCTCTCAAATAAATAAAATCATTTTAAAATGTTAATTGTATCCAAAAACACTCTCAAAGAAACACTTCGAGTGATATTTAGTCAAATATCCGGACACCCCATGGCCCAGTCAAGTTGACATACAAAATTAACCACTCTAGAGGAGGAGCAGATTTGTAGAGGAGAACAGGAGTTTTGCTTTGAACGTGGTAAGTTAGAAATAGTCAGTGGACCTCAAAAAGAGAGATATGGGTCAACAATTGGGTATAGAGACCAGTGTCCTTGAGATACTGTATTTTTCTTTTCCCTTGTACATCCCATACATAATCCTGATATGAAATTTCTTGTGTTAACATCGACTTTGACTCTGTCCTAGTTATTAAGATTAAACTGCTAATTTACTGACCCAGCTATACGAGAAAACTTATTCCTTAACATATAATGGCTTCTTAGTTTTTTGAAACTTCACCTTTCCTGGTTCATCCTTCTGGATGCTCTCTTCTCATCTGTCCACCTGGAAAATACCTTTTTGAAGATTCATGAGATGGTATAACCTTCTCCCTGAATCTTCCTGAATTGTTTAGGCAAAGTTCAAACAATAGATGCTCCCATTCACACTTCTCTTCAGATTCTCCCTCCTTTCCTTTCTTCCTTTCTCAATTTTTCTTTTTTGTAGAAAATAGAAAGTTTTCTTTTTCTCTCTCTAGTATATACATTTACAATTAAAGCAATAAAGAAAATAAATGATGGGAAAAAAGCATGTAAAATCCCGGGGTAATAATGTTTAGGTTTCAGAGTTTGCTAGATTTGCTTACCCCAAATTACATACTTTTTAAAAATAAGAATGTTTTTGTAACTTGTTTCATAACCTGCTTTTTATAATCAACAATATGTCATGACCATCTTTTAATGTCAATCAATTAGCTACGTATGACTCATTTTAACAGTTGCTTATTTGAGTGTATGGATATAATATACTTAATTTATCGCATCTCCCAATGAGAGTTTCAGTTGTTTTCACTTATTTTTATCTAGAATAAATAATGCAATGATTCATATGTAGCTTTACATGAGCCTTTTTCATGATTGCATATATCTCATTATTTGGATATAATATTATTTATTCAACCGGCCCTAACTGATGGATGTGTCGATCACACCACACAGACACACACACACAGTTGAGAGAATGGAAGGAAGGAGGGAAGGAAAGAAGGAAAATGTAGGAGAAGGGAGAATTATTGGCTCACATAATTGGAAGTTCCAGGGTATCCTGGCTCTAGACCCAACTGGATCCAGGACAGAAATGGTGCCATGAGAACTATGTCCATTTCTTGGCTCTGCTTTCTTCTCAGTTGGCTTTATTTTCAGACTGTGTCCCTATTATATCAAAGCTGGCCCCAGGCAGCTCCAAGTTTATATTGTCCTTGACTTCCAAGATCTCTGAAGGAGAAACTGTTCCTTTTCTGGTAATTCCAGCAAAATTCCCAGAGAAAGCTTTAACTGGACCAGCCTTGGTCACATGACCATCTTTGAATCACTGTTATCAAGAGGAAGGTGACCTGGGTGACCAACCTGCCCCTGGAGCCAGGAGAAGAGTTTGGTCTCCCCTTCCCTCTGCAAACTTCATGGGCTGAGAATGTAGGTAGGAGGGTTTGGAAGAGGTATAGGTGTTCTGTTACCAGATGACACAGGTATGGTAATCGAGAAGGCCAAAACAACAATGCAATACTTCGGGTGGATTAACAGAGTTAAAAAAAAAATAGTGCTTTTTGTGGAGAAAAAAAGTTTTTAATGACTATAAGTCTATATAACATCAACCTGCAAAATGTCCATGGTTGGAACTTTATTTTAACCAACAGATGCCACACTGTTTCTATTTTAAGGTTGGGTAGACTCCTGCCCCTTGCCAATCAGCCTTGTCTTCTTGTCTTTTTGCAACATCTGTCAGTTACTCATCCATGGATGGTGAGCGGAATTGGATCAGTGAACTTCCACTGTCCCCGGCAGACATTACTTCATCCAGGTCTGTTCCTTATGGCAGCTGAGGTATTACAGACTTTTTTTTTTTTACTTATCCCATGCTGAAGATTTTCTTTAACAGAGAGTTGGCAGGAGGGGACACAGAGGCAATGAAGGGCATTGTAGCCAAAGCTGAGATCTTTGTTTTGAATCTCATGGGAGATTATTAGGTAACTAATACACTGATCCCCAAGTTGTCACATTTTGCATTTGATTATTTTCTGGTCTCACCAAAGGCCTGCATATAATCTGAGGCAAGACTATTCCAAAGCATATGAATGACCTGGGTAGGTTAATCATTTGGAGCCTTTGAAATCACTTTATTTGGCATTTAGGAGAAACAGAGTTAGCAGAAAAGCTTCCATCACCAGTAGCTGTCTCCCCTCCACTGTCCAAAACTTGCATGACGCCCCACTCAGTAGGACAAAAACCTGGTGACACCAAGACACACCCTTGTTAGCACGCAGATTATCAACTGTCTACCTTTGCATGACTCTGGGGTCTCGTAAACTCCACCCCACCACTATTCCAGGCCGATAATCCTAGTGTTCCTTCTGAGCATGCATAACACTACCCAGTTGGAGTTCTAGAAAAACAGTTTTCTCCATCTCGTTGCAAACTTAGTTGGGGCCGTTCTTAAACCTGCCCGGCTGGGAGGAATGTATAGAAATTTGATGAAGCTGACATTTAGCAAGTGGATCATTAAACTTTGGAGCCAAAGTTAACTGATTCTGAGCCAACGTGACCTGGGGTTTAGTGACACTGAGAAGAGAATGAAATGATAGTATGTATGGATTAGAGGGTGTGGGTTGGCTGGGGGAGGGAGGGAGAGTTTGCCAGCAAAAATAAGATGAAACACAGAACTATTTTCAAATTCTTTTTAGCTGTGGAACCCTTTATTCAAAGGAAATTTTACTCCAAGTTGGAAAGGAAGGCAGTTGGGTTAAAGAGTGGCCAAGACCCAATCATTCCTCCCCCAACCATACAGCAGCAGCCCCTGAGGCCCTCTGGGGAATTCTCAGGGCTCAACATGGCTTAAAAACTGCTGACCTGAACTGTCTACTAGAGTAACAGTGAAGAATGTAGTTTGCTCAGAGACAAACTGATGCTGCCTAGGCTCTGTTCCAATGTTAAAAAGGGAGCACGGCTGAGGAACAGACAAGATGAAGCCATTAAACAGGTAGCTTTGTGCAATTTTCCATCAGACAATGAAAGTGAGGCTTTGTGTTCTTCAACTCTTCTACCTTATTGTCGCCTACCATTTGGATGGCATGGAGAGGATGGGAAACTTCTCCTTAATACCAGGTGTAACTCCAACTAAGCCTAGGTTAACAGTTTTTTCCAGTCCCCTTCTCACTAGTTTTGTTTTAACTGTGACAAATCTTTTCCTAACCCTCCCTCAAGCTCCGGTCAATCAAGAGCTGACGATACTCCTCTCATGTCAGCCTGTTGTGTGATTTACATTTCCTGTAGCTCCCTTGGAGAGGAAAACGTTTCTGTTCAAATATGCATCCCTTGCACCTATCACAGGACTTGCCAATAGTCAATAAATATTTGCTGAATGGATGACAAGAGTAGAGACAGGGCTACAAGCCCCATAGAACAGCAAGAAAACGACTCAAGGGGCTTCTGGACAGGGGCGTAAGACAGGGGCTTGAGGGCTGATTTGAATACAAGTTATATAAACTCTTTAAGACTTCATTTTCTCAATCATAAAATTGGAGTCTTCACCATAATATGGTGAAGTTACATTGTACTCAGGCACGAGGTGCAATTATCTTAAGACATTATCCATGAAGTAAAATAAGTATACATGATTTGGTACAGCCCTCTACTGACTCTCAGCTACTCTAAAATAGTTCCCTTCACTGTTTCTTTTTTTAGTGCAGATGAAGTAGCTGTCACACATACACACACACACACACACACACACACACACACACACAATGAGAGCATATAGTTGAATTCCTGTTAAAGGCACATTTTGGCCAACTCTGGTTTACATACCTTCTAGAGTTGCTGAGATTAGGCTGGTGAACGTATGAAAAAAGCCTGGCCTAGTCCCTGACACACAGCCATGGGTGTAGGATTAATGTGAGCCCTTTCCCCTGGCACCCTGACAGCAGGGTGCAGTGAGAGGATCTGTGAGAGGCTGGATCGACTCTCATCTGCCTTCCGCCCCTGAGCTTCTTCAAGCCGATTTATAAACTACCTCAAACCCCAAAGAAACAGCATCTTGAAAAATAGATCACATCATACTTTGATTTTCTTATATTGCATCCAAATGGTTCTTACAAAACGGCAGCACAGTATTTCTCTCCTCTGGGACAATAATTCAGGACTGGTCACGACTCCCTTTCCAATTTTGTAACTTTGGTGAATTGTGAATTGTTTGCTCTTTCCCAAACACTCACTCCTCAAACACTGCTACGGAGCTCTGTCCTAGCCAGGCTCTGGGCTAGGGCCAAAGACCAACAGAACACAAGTGAGAGGTAAACAAGTAAAGGGACAGTTATTAGTACAATGTGCTCAGGTAAGTGCCAAGATGGGGCAACGGTCACAATTTGCAGAACACCGAGGGACTGGCTAACCTAGAACGGGGGCTGAGGAAGCAAGGGGGAAAGACAGCTTTCTGGAAGAAAGGCTCCTGAGCTGAGTCCCTCCTCAACTACAACAACATGCCTCTGCTAAAGTGAGATCTAGGTAAAACACAGTAATTTTAGTCTCATAGAAAGGACCTTAGGAACCTATTTCCATGTCATGCTCCTTCAATAACCTGTGCTCTGGGGTCAGAAGGTCTGGGTTTGAATTCAGACTCTGCTACCTTTAATCTGTGGGGATTAGTTTGGGGAAAGTTAAGTTCTCTGTGCTTCAGTTTCTTCACTAATGAAGTGGGGAAAATAATCGAACCTGAAAGAGAGCCGGGTTTCTTTTCCTTTTTCTTAAAGATTTTATTCATTTATTTGACAGAGAGAGAGAGAGCAGATGTGGGGAGTGGCAGGCAGAGGGGAGAGAGAAGGAGGCTCCCCACTGAGCAGAGAGCCTGGCATGGGGCTTGATCCCAGTATCCTGGGATCATGATCTGAGCCAAAGGCAGGTACCTAACCGACTGAGCCACCCATGGGCTCCAAGAGCCAGTTTTCAATAAATGCTGACCATTAAAATTATATCCTATGCTCTTGCTGATCACCAACAAATGCTTACAAGAAAGTACAATTATTCAGCTCTTTATTTGTTAAATAATTGTTTCTAAAGTTAATAGCTTTTCTGCTGATAAGCCTTCAATAAATAAAAGATTTTTATCAACATTTCCCCTAATTTCAAAAGTCTTCAATATCTTACATGGAAGCCAGACCTTGTTCAAGATGGATGCCTTATATAAAATTATTTAGCACTGAGAGTAGAGGTAGATGTGCAACGCAATGAAAGGGTCTTAAAAATTTTGTCTGCTTGTCTGAACAAGCAGATGTGGACTGATGGTTTTTTTTTTCTTATTCCTGATATTAACATGAATGTCTGTCTTTAATAGGTATAAAATCTGACCTAAGTTAATAATTATAAATGTAGGACTTTTTTAAAAAAAGATTTTATTTATTTATTCATGAGAGACACAGAGAGAGTGGGAGAGGCAGAGACACAGACAGAGAAGGACTTTATTCAAGAATACTTTGTGAACTAGTAATTCTCTAGTAGAGACAAGCTAATCATGGCAGTGGTTCTCAAGAAGAGGAAGGGTAGAAAAGGTGTGCAGAGGTAGTTAAGTCTATTATGTGGTTGATTACTCCCAGAGGCATGTTCTCTCTCCTAATAACCATAAAACTATTATATACATATATATATTAAAATACATGAATAAGAAAATAAACCCTATTAATTCATATTCCTCTCAAAAGTTGTGACATGGTCTAGAGATTAGTAAACACTTTCTTTCTTAATACAAAGTGAGAATGAATAATGTACAAGGTCTTGCTAGAAATATCTAAATACCTAAGGAAACGTACTTTGACACACCCCTAGCCCATGGGGTATGTCTCCTATATACAATTGGTTTAGTAGGTAGAAGGAGCTTATTAAAATAACTCCAAGAGGCCAGTAATTGTTGGACTAGACAAAGCACGTGCTTCAAAAGTAATGAAACTCTATATCTTTTAAGCTATTACATAATTAAGATTTTCAGTTAAATACAGCTGACCTTTCCCCCTAATAAGGAGGTTTATTATATGGAGATAGATATTTTTTTTTTTTTGGAGATAGATATTAATATAGCACACTTGAAGTGCTAATGCTGAGAAAGGCTGGTCAAATCCACCCTCCTGGGATTTGTGCCTTTGTCTTGCTACTTCCTGACTGCTCCAAGGTCAGAGCGCAACACAGGGGGTAACACTGGGGAAAGGCCTTGAGCCCTGGGTGCTAGGGATGGGGCAGAGCAGATGGTAAAGGGAGTGCATCTTTGTCAGAGGCTGCCTGCCCAGGCAATCTTTGTGAACTTAAGTGGATTTGGAACTGTCTTCGATTTTTGCTCTCTCCTACTCGGAGCTTTCTCCAATATGTTTCATTTTGTGGCCTATAACAGGATTTGGGCATTACTAGGTTAAACACAGCTGAACATGTTTTGCTGCAAGATTTCTTGCGGCCTTCAGTGTGGTCATGAATCTTCGACAGAGACAGTACCATCTCCTAAACTTACTCGGCTCAGGAGCCTTTCTGGTGAAACATTTTATAGAACCAGTTTCTTCAGAAACACAGAAAATGCTATATGAACACATCTGTTGCATTGCCAAAGTAAAAAGCGTGAATCAGCTTTAATCCTTTCAATGGGAGCATTGTTGCAGGGATATCATCTACACTTCTGGATGGCCTTGCACAACCTGGATCCCGCTGCCCTCCCCAGCCTCAGCCTCGTTTCTCAGCACATCCTCCCACCCCCACACTCCTGTGAATGAACCACTGGAGGATTTGCTGGAACAGCCTTGCTCTAGCTGTCTCCTAGCTCCTCACTGCATACTGCACCCACCAACCTTTGCGCGGCTTTCTCCTGCCGGGTGTTTGGAGTGAGTTCTGGGGAAGCCTTTTTAGAGCCCCATGTATGCACTTGAAGTCTCCTTGATGTGTTCTCATACCCGCTTCATATTAGTTCTACCACTGCATCTACTGCTCTGAGTCTAGTTGGTCATCACTGAGGTTGGGGTTGGGCTCTCGAGTGCTGTGCTGTATTAACAGCGCTTAACACAGGCTCTTGGCACACAGAAGGCCAAAGCTGTATTTGTGAAATTGTGAAATATGATAGCTCTTGCTAGATGGTTGATGGCACACTCACTGCTGCTAGTAACTCAGGACCACCAGGGCCCACTCCGTGGGTAAAGGTTTGCTTACCTTTAGATGCGCAGCAGAGTACTCTTATGGTGTAGTGATAAAGAGTCCTATGATCCACATAAATAGGGAAGCAGAAGTGGCACCTAAGCTGGAGTTTCTACCCAATGACCTCTTTTTTGACACAGGAACACTGGGTCCTATCAGATGGACACAGAAGGATGATGCATCGTTGGCCTAAAGAAAAGGGAATCTGGTTCAACTCCTTAGAACTGCCAACTTTGGCTCAGAGCCAGAGCCTCAGGACAACTTGGTACAGGTACTTATTCATTACGTTCTTTTTTTTTTTTTTTGGCCTTCGAAGAGATATCATCAAAGTCTGGGGAGGCAGCCACATAATTTCTTTCTTTCTCATTACTGCTATGGCATCTCAGATTTCTTTGCTATTCTAGACCAACAGCACTGATGATGTGTCCATAGCTCCCATCTAGAAGTTTTTCTACATAGCAGGCTGAAAGAAAAGATAAAGGTGGTTCTGCTATCGGAGAGTATGGTAGGGAAAAGGAGCTAATATGGCTTCCCCAGGACTTGGACTTCTCTAGGACTTTCATGGAGTTCTTTGGGATGGTGACCAACAAGGCTGGCAGCCTCGTGGGAGTATATCACGAGAGTCTAGAAGTAGCCAGTATGAAAGCTTCTGTCTCTTCTAAGGTCACTGGAGCAGATTAAGATCTCTAATTCAGCATGACTTGACTCTGTTGCTCAAGATGCAAGTCTCATTCACTTCCTGCTTCTTTCTTCTAATCAGCCAGCACAATTAGGATGGGGTTTCTGACCTCAAATATGTCACAGTTCCACTGCACAGGTCAGTTTTCTTAAAGACTCTTCCCCTGTTTCCCAGTACACAACTTGACAGTCCTTTCTGTCCCTACATTTTGGTCTTGGCGCTTGTGGCTGCCATTCCCACCATCCTGATGAGATGAAAGGCGGGTGCCTCTGTGTGTGTGTGTGCACACGCACGTGAACATACACCCATGAGGAGTCGGCCTTTCTTTTTTGTATGGTCCACTCATGCACCAAAGTAGCAAACTATGCTGTAGTTGTGCAAGAATAGCTCCATTTGTCATTGGGGAACTCTAGGGTAAAGCCACAAAATGTGCTCCTCCACCTGTTGGCCCTCAAAGGGAAGGATGCAAATTCTTGTGTATTTTTGGTTTCCCTTCATGATAGGAGAGGTAAAGAGCCGGACAGGAATGCATTTTGCTGCTATGTTGTCCTCTTTTTTTTTTTTTTTTTTTTTTCAGAATTGCCAAATTCTCAATAAAAAATTAAATTCTGAGCCACAGGAAAGAGCTAGCTTTAGAACTCAGGTTTCAAAACTGAAGACCCAGTACTCAAGACCCTGTAAATCAAACTATAGTCTTTTATGGTTGATGCACATGCTTGGAGGGAGAAGGAATAAGAATTAAAGCATAGTGAAGAGAGATTAGCGTGAATGCAGAGTCATAGCTTCCTCTCTGCAGTGAAGCCATGTGTTTCCTGAATTAATAGAGATATTATTTAGTTAACATGTGAAGAAGACAAAGACTACTTTGTGATGTCTTTTTCTTACAATTTTCTGTGTTTTTAGAATCTGAATTGATTTCTCGCTATAGAATTAATTCAGTAAAATTTTGTAACAGACTTCAAGGAGGGGCAGTTACGACACAGAAAGTTGCACGTTAACTAAGTAGTCTTCTGAAATAGTACAGCAGCGTCAATGAAAGAGACTCTCTCACGTTGGTTTCACTACTTAAAGGTAATCTCACAGCACATTAATCAATATCTTGCTGCCCGCTTTACCATATAATCCAGGGATATTAAAGATATAGTTTACCATATAGGCCTGATTAATTGAAGAAAAATATAGCTTCTTATTGCTGACATTATGAGGTTAGAAATAGCATCCTATGCTAATCTGCAATGCCAAGAAATGAAGATGGTTTAAATCAGATCTCATGACTAATGCATGAGATCCAAAGTTCTTTTATTCCTGGCTATTTTAGAAAACTGGGGTGTATTTTTACCCTAAAAACTAATTCTATAAGATTTACTGAGATAATACAAAATGCCTTATTATTAATAGCCCACAATCAAGATTTTGTACTACCCTTGATCACAGAAATGCTGTTTCTCCATTTAAAATTTTTTTTTAATTATGTGTATACGATTAGGTAAGTCCAGGTTCAAGGATATTATATTTGATCCTTAGTTTTGTTTTGTTTTTAATATTCAGTAACTGGAAAGATAAAGGAAAGTTGAGATTGCTTTCTATGGTAGTTATTCAATTTTAATTGTACTTACTGTGCTTTCATTTACGCAGAAAGAAATATATCTAGCAATAAGGTAAGCCTGTTATTTTTGCTTGTTTTTGTTTTGGTCATGACAAACTGTGAAATGCTGTGTTTTTCCTATAGTTCTAGTCCATGAAATCTGCAATCTTTCCACTTGATTTACGAAGGACCCTTAATTACTGCTGTCATTAGCACCTAGCGTTCAAAACAGTCTGTTAAAATGTACTGTAAGTCTCACCTCCAAGTCCCTGCTTGCTTTATCTTAATTTTTTTTTCCTTTCCAGGGCTAAGTAAAACAATAATTGCCTCAATGACAACAATCATGAACAGCGAACCGCATCACAAACCCCCAAGTTGTCTGGGGTTGCCTGTTTCTTTTTGTTCAGAATCAGGCACTGGTGTGTTCAGACCGGCTCGGGGAGGAGGGGTGGTGTGTGTGTGTGTGTGTGTGTGTGTGTGTGTGTGTGTTGGGGTGGGGGGGAGTTTGAACAAGTGTCCATACGCAGGAGCCCTCCGGCTGGCTGGCGAAGGACTCTAACTACCTTGGACTCCAGTCGCTCTGTGTCTGCCCTTGTGTTGCCACTCGGGGTAGGGACGACACGCAGCTGCTGCGAGGCCCCGCTGCTGCCGCCGCTGCTGCCGCCTGGCCGTGCACGGTTCTACGAGGAGGATGCACGAAGGAGGTCCAACAGCAGCTCGGGCTTTTGCAGGGCTTTGCAGGGCTTTGCAGGGTACCTCGCTCGCAACGAGGAACCCCAGGCGGGCGCGTTCACGAGGCCATCCGCGCACACACGCGTGCACACACACACACACACACAGGTCAAAAGTTGATCCTCCCCCCCGCTCCATCCCCCCGCCTGCTCGGAATCTCTTCTCTCTCTCTCTCTCTCTCTCTCTCTCTCTCTCTCTCTCTCTCTCTCTCTCTCTCTCTCTCGGGGCTCCGGCAGCTCTGCTTCCCGTCCGAGGAGCCGCGCGGCCGGCGGGGGGCGTGGAGGGGCGGGGAGGGCGAGGCGGGGCGCGGAGGGCGGGGGCCTGCCCGGTGCGCCGCGCGCCCGCTCCCGCCGCGGAGAGAGTCCGGGCCGGGTTTTGCGCCGCGTCCCCGGGCTCGTCTCCCGGCCTCCAGCCGCCGCCGCCGCTGCCGTGTTTACTGAGCTCGCGCGTCCTGATATCACTCCGCTGGCATGGAGGAGGAGGAGGAGGTGGAGGAGCGCGAGGAGGAGGAGGAGGCGGCGGCGGCGGCGGCGAGCCGTGGATCATTGTGATGGTGGCGGCGGCGGCGGCGGCAGCGGCAGCCCGGCCGGGCGTCAGGGGCTGCTCTCCGCGCGGCGTCTTGCAGGGGAGCTCAGCGATGGACGCGTGCAGTCGCCCGGGGCCGTCCCTGTGTTTACGCGCCCCAGCCCGAGGACTCGGGATCTAGGTTCCTGCGAAATGCAACTGAGCAGCCAAAGTACTTTGAGAACACGGGGCGGCATAAACACCAAAACTTTTTTGTGGAAGGAAAATGCAATAAGCAAGCTTGCCGCGGTCCGAGGCGGGGTGGAGTGAGTGCGTGTCGCGCGTGTCCGCACCGGAGGCATATGCTTGTGTGTGTGTCCATGGGGTGCATTTTGTCGGCACGTAGGGAGAAAAAGGCTTGCCAGCCACCGGAAACCTCCTGGAACCTATTAGAAAATAATGGATTATAAAAAGAAAGCAGGAGACGAGCGGATCTCCCCTTGAGTTGCAACCCGATTTTTGCTGCCGGCTCAGTTTGTTGCGATTCTTTTTGTTGATAGGTGTCTGATGGTATTCTGATAACACCCCCTTCTCTCCCTCCTTTTTTTTCTTTCCCCCCTCGAGCTTTACAGTTTAAAAAAAAAAAGGAAACAACAACAACAACAACAAAAAAACCCACCCCCCTCAAATCTTTTCTCTCCACCCCCCCCCCGCCATCCCCGCTCTTTTTTTTTTTTTTTTTCCTCCCCGTCGGGATTGCTGTTTCCATCCATGTGCTTGCGTCTCCCCCGCGTTCCACTTAAACTATTTTAATTCTTGGACCCAAGGAGGAGGCTGATAGGGGGGTGGATTTAAAAAAAAAAAAAAAGTTCTTCCAAAATAGTGTGCCCGGGGAGCAGGATGGGGGATTTCGCAGCCCCCGCCGCTGCCGCGAATGGCAGTAGTATTTGCATCAACAGTAGCCTGAGCGGCGGCCTCGGCGGGGCCGGGATCGGCGTGAATAATACTCCCAATAGTACTCCCGCCGCTCCGAGCAGCAACCACCCCGCGGCCGGCGGCGGCTCCGGGGGCCCCGGCGGTCCCGGCGGCGGCTCGGCGGCCGTGCCCAAGCACAGCACCGTGGTGGAGCGGCTCCGCCAGCGCATCGAGGGCTGCCGGCGGCACCACGTCAACTGCGAGAACAGGTACCAGCAGGCTCAGGTGGAGCAGCTGGAGCTGGAGCGCCGGGACACCGTGAGCCTGTACCAGCGGACCCTGGAGCAGAGGGCCAAGAAGTCGGGCGCCGGCGCGGGCAAGCAGCCGCTCCAGAGCAAACCCCAGCAAGATGCGGAGGCGGCCTCGGCGGAGCAGAGGAACCACACGCTGATCATGGTGAGGGCGCACCGGGCGCGCGGGGGGCGCGGAGCTCCGCACGGGGCAGCGGCGGGGGGCTGCACGGGGCCGCGCGGGGACACCCAACTTTCCCGGGCGGGGAGCCGCGGTCGCCGCTACCTGTCCGTGTGTCGGGGTTGTCAGACTCGGGGACCAGGGGGCGACAGGGCGCGAGCCGGTCACGACCGCGAGGGGCGGAGGGAGCCCGGAGGAGCGGCGGCCGAGGCGCAGGAAAAGTTTCCCCCCACCCCACCCCCCCTTTCCCTTTCTTAGACGCCGATTTGCGGGCGAGCGAACCCGGAGTTGGAAGCTCGCTCCTCCTCTCCCGCCGGCGCTCCCCACCCCGCGCCGCCTCGCCTCGCCTTCCCAGACCCGTCCCCCTTCGCCCACCCCTCGGGGCCGCCGCGCCAGGTCGGGGCCGCGGGGGGAGCGCAGGCCCCGCGCGCCCCCCGCGGGCTGGGAAAGTCTGGGAGTTTTGTGAATGAACTTTGCAGTGGGTGAGACGCGCGCGCAGGGGCGGGGGCGCGCGGGGGGCGCGGGGGTCCGGGGCGCGCCCGGCAGGTGGAGCGGCCTGGGCCGGCCCCGCGCCCCCGCCCACTCGGCAGGCCGGACCCCGCGCCCAGGGCAGTGGAAGGCGGCCGGCCGCCGAAAGCGGCTTAAATGGCTGGGTGGGTGGGTGCGCGGCGGAGGCGCAGCCAATGGCCTCGGCGCTCGGGGAGGAAGGGGCAGTTCCCCTCGCAGCCCGGGGAGGGAGGGGGGAGGGGGACGATCCTTTCTCTTATCTCCGCTCGCCGCGTCTCCGGCTTTGGGGGCGGGGGGCGCAGTGCGCGGCCTCCCCCACCGCGGGCTCGGGCTGCCCGGGCGCAGCGCTGCTCCGTCCCCAGCGCGCCCCCCGCCCCCCAGCGGCGCGCAGCCCGGCCCGGGGTCCTCGGCGTTCGCCGGGCGCTCGGTGACAAAGAGCCGGCGGAGGAGGAGGGGGAGGAGGGACGGGGAGGAGGGGAGGCCGCGGCGCTCGCCCGCCCCCACCCCGCCCACCCCGCCCACCCCGCACGTGAAGAGGAACAATTTGTTTATCTTGGGCTCTGAGCGTCCTCGCCTCCTCGCGGTCCCGCCGGCGGCACCTTCCCTCCGCCCCCCGCCCTCCCGGGCGCGCGGCCGCAGGGGTGGGGGGAGCGGGCGGCGCTTTGTCCGCGGGCGGCGCGGCGGTGGCCCGGGGGGCGCCCGGCTGGGGGGGGCGGAGGCGCTGCGCCCCGGGGCCCTGCCCCCCACCCCCGCGCGCCCCCCGATCCCGCCCCGAGCGCGAAGCACAGGCGGGCTCCGGCGGAGGAAGGCGGGCGAGGCGGGGAGGGGGGTCCCGGCGCACGGACCCCGCGTCGCCCCGGCGTGGGGGGGCCGGCCCTGCTCCCGCGCCCCCTCCCCGGCTCCCGCCCCCGGGGGGTTCGCTCGACGACCCCGGGGCCGCGGCGGGATCGTGCCCGCGCGCTCCCCGCCCTGTGCCCGTGCGCTCCCCGCCCTGTGCCCGTGCGCCCTGGCCGCGCGCGCTGCGTCAAAACAGGCGGCCCTGCTCCTCCCGCCCCTCCTCTTCCTCCTCCTCCTCCTCCTCTTCTCCGCCAGGCTCCACACCTCCGGGCCGCGCAGTGTCCCCCGACCTCCGGGGTGCAGCCCCGCGGCCCGTGTGCCCTCGCCGGCCCGGCCCGGCCAGGTCGGAACAAAAGCCGGGGCCCTTCCCTGGAGCGCGGGCGCCTGCGGCCGGGGGCGCGGCCGCAAAGTTTTCGCGCCCCGCGTGGGTGACCTCGGGGCGCCCCGCGGGCTCGGGAGGGGGCGGGGCGGGGGCCGCCCCCCGCAGGTGGAGGGCGCTGGGGAGCCTGACGTTACCTGGACGCAGGTAGCCCGCCGGGCCAGAGCGCCCCTCTGCAGAGGCGCAGGCCGCGCTGGCCTAAGTGGAGGCGCCCCAGGCTGTGGCTCCGAGTGGGTCCCGGCCCAGCAAGTGAACAGCACACTTGGAGAACGATTGCCTGAAAAATAGCAATTTTGTGACAATGAGTTAGCGCACTGATTACGCCGATGGAAGGCCAGGCCAGGTACGGAGCGGGAGCGCGTTCCAGCTTCCACTTGTGTTTCGCGCGCACACACACCTCCCGTTGCCGTCGGTGGGAACTACGGGTGACGGGTGTGATGAAAATAAACGGACTTCGCCCTAAAGCCAAGAGTTGCACGGGAATTCTGCGTGCCACAAACAGGGAAGAAGATCGCATCGTTCTCCACAAGCTATTTTTCCCTTAAAAATAAGTACTTGAAATATTCACGTTGGTTCCTGAAACGAGAGGGCCTTCCTTCACTTAGCCCGTGTAGGAGATCACATCTTGGAAGCAGGAGTTAGTTGCAAAGATAACGTGGACCTTGTTTCCTTGCATTGGCTGCTGGGTCATGGTTGGGGCACAGAACAACTCCATTGGGTTGTAGGATTGGGCTATCTGGGAATCCCTAAAGAAAAGCAATAATCAGGCAGAGCCACACAATAATGGTGACGATAAAAATAAAGACGAATAGGATTCTTTTCTGTTTTATGGCTATTGTTTACCTTCTTGGGGCCAGTGTGTCCAAAGTACTAAATATTGATTCGTCCTTTTTCTGTCTGGTTTGGGTTAAGAAGGCGGTCTAATCAGTTCTGTGCGCCTTTGGATTCCTTTTCTTTTCTTTTTTCTTTTCTTTTCTTTTCTTTTCTTTTCTTTTCTTTTCTTTTCTTTTCTTTTCTTTTCTAAGATTTTATTTATTTATTCATGATAGAGAGAGAGAGAGAGGCAGAGACACAGGCAGAGGGAGAAACAGGCTCCATGCCAGGAGCCTGACGCAGGACTCGATCCCAGGACTCCAGGATCATGTCCTGGGCCAAAGGCAAGCGCTAAACCGCTGAGCCGCCCAGGGATCCCCTGAATTTCTTTTCTTACCTAATTTACAAGCATAGGCACGAATGACAGCAAACAAGCAAACAAGAAGTAGGGCGGGTGAAGTAAAATAGAAATCTTCCCTGGTTCTAGGCTGCTGGAAGAAGCCTGGGTTCTGTGTGGATTCCTAGTGGCCCTCTTAAGAGAGCCGGGAGCTTAAAAAGGCCCGGGTTTGAAGCTGTAGTACCTCCCCTGAAAAAAGGTACTTTCTGGACATGTAGTGGGTCAGATGACCCTTTACCCACCCCCTACCCCCAACAGACTTGCACTTTGTTCACCAAGAAGAGATTGCCTCTCAAAGAACTGTTGGTGAGAACTCTTGATTTCACCTCTTAGACAGTCTCAGTTGAAGGGGTGTCTTTTCCTAAAATATTTTTTATTACTTGTGGCAACGAGAGGCATTGTTCATTCTCAGCACGCGGAACTGGAGGCCTGGCTGAAATGCTAAGGTAAACTCCAGCGGACAACGTCGTTTTCAAGGCAAGCTTAGGTGGACTTGACAGAGGCACGCCAGGAAGCGGGCATTGAGGTCTTCAGAACCTCAAGATGGTGGCCGCCTGGTTTGACCTGGTTCAGGCCTGCGTTTTCGTGACCTTTTCACTCTCTCAGCGCCATCCTGACTTGCAGAGTGTGCCTAACTTACACAGAGTTTACAGACTGCATGAATCTGTGTGGTTCTTGCTCTCAAGAGTTTTATCACGTAAAAATTCAATTGATAATAAACTTATTAATTACTTGAGTATTGGAGAGAACAGCAAGCTGGCCAAAATTTTCTCATCCATTCCTGGAACAGATCCAGGGAATGTCAACATACCAGTTCAGGGCTAACCCTCCTTATAAATGAATCTGGTTTCCCATTTCTTATCCTGTTGAAGGTAAATTACTGGCTCTGTATCCAGGTTTTTTGGCAGGCTTATAATGTCAAACCATTTCTAAATCTTTCGTAGGAGCCTTTTCATTGGCTTGCCTTGTTCTAGTGCTATCCTGGGTGATAGGATTGACAGTTGCTTCTTGAAAAAGCCTTCCATAGCCTGCACAGGGTATGCCTTAGGTTCGTGAAAAACTTTCTGGAATTTCATTTCTCTGTGCTTTACAAGTGTTGTCTTCTAATTCTTAAAAAGCGTTTCTTTTAAAAGCTCCAATACATGTTTAATTATTTATGTTCTTCGGTGGTGGTGCATTTTATTTAGTACTGAGCAGCTAGAGATCAGAAAAGTAGAAGCACATTTAGCTAATCATTAATCATAATCTACAAAATGCTCTTCAGGCTGAGTTCCTTCCCAGGGAAAGCTTGAGTTTTCAGGCAGGTAGTATATTCGATACTTTCCATCCCGACTCTTTAGAATTATAAGGGCAAGTTTTTAGAATCTTTGTAGGTTTGGGCTACCTGATACGAGGAAAGCAAACAGTCCAGGTGTATATAGTCTACAGACATTTTTATAAGAAGAGAGGTGAGAATTTTAAACATTAAAAGCGAGGTATATAGAGTTATTTTATAAATATCTGAGACCAGTGGCCACCTGTTAATTAAAGAGGTTTCCTACATTGGCAAATTGAACTCCAATAAAAAAAAAAAAATTAAAGAAATTAGAGGTTTCCTGACCTTGCTCTTCCATTGGTTGAGATTGGGCGGAGGGGTCGCCCTCTTTCTCATAGGAGTGCTGGCTGCCACACCAGGAATCTAGTATAATAAATCATTTTGCACATCACATAGTAGTTCTCGGACAGATTTAAGTACTTACGGGTTACTTAATGCCGTGGAATTTTATTTGTGATTCACGTTCTGTGTTTGTTAATTAACAGTCCTATGTTCCGAAGCTTAGGCTGGCTAAATTCCATCATCTTTTCCACATGACTCATCATAGACAACTGTGAAATCAATCGAACATCAAAACTCATAAAGAGGAAACTGTTTAAAACTCGGTCCCACGATTTTTATAATATCTGCCTTTTAACTCTCCCCAATAGCTTTGCGCTTTTTCACTCTTATTAATCGGAGGCTGTTTATTCAGTTTTCAGGCCCTGTAGCTGCTTGCTCTGTTTTTCCTTTCCCTCCTGCTGCCGACCTTTTGGTCTTCTCACTGACCTTTAGCACCTTTGCCAAAGAGTGGGAAGAAGCAATAAGAAGAGAAATTTAATTTCAGGGCTTCCTCCTCCCATAACTAATGAAACTATTGGGGAAGATGCCAGTTATTTTGGATTCATTGTGGATATGATATTGTATACAATTTACTTGTCATTGGCACAGATAATGGAGGATACGCTGAACTTTAAATTTTTCATTCATTCATTCATTCATTCAACGGTATCGCTGCATAGTCCATAGTGCTTCGTACAAGTCCAAATGCTAAATCACACTCTTGCTTCCAAGACCGAGTATATTCTCTGTAGGGTTTTCAGTATTATTCTAGCTAGGTTTAAAGGGATACCCAGTTTTTATTTGTTTTTTTTTTTTTAATCAGCATTAGGCTTGATGCCAGTGATTCTCAACAGCTTCAGGCTGCGTTATGTCCCCTTCTCATGATATTTTATTTTATTTTATTTTTTTCTCATGATATTTTAAATAAAATAATATGCCTTACTTTCCTTTTGTTTCAAACTAAGTTGGCATTGGTTTCTGCTTTGTTTTTGTTTTTTAACAAAGCCGATTTACAGATGACTGCTCCAAAGTTGTAGGATCCCCTAAATTAACTTTCATTAAAAATACAGCATGCTTTTCAGACAGACACATTCCAGAAATTCATTATTCATGTTTGTGAGTTGGAAATGTAGCTCCTGGAAAATCAGCTATCATTGAGAACTGATTAATTCTCCTAACTTCAAAACAAAACAAAAAACTTTTGTTTAAACCTAGGAAAATCTAAAGAACTAAACAAATAAGGTTGGATAAAATTACTCAGAGGATGGAGTTGTGAGCCAGCTGTATAGTAAATACTTAAAGATCATAGAGTTTCATTCAATGGATCAGAGAAGGGGCACCCCCCCCCTCCTTGAGTCTACCTGGCTGTTCCATCTGTTAGACAATTGAGGAGCTTTTGAGTTGTGGATAAGCAGCTCCTTTTGGGAAAGAAGCGCAGCGTTCCCTTAGGGCCACATACACACGTGCATGAAGAAAGGAAATTACTCCTATGGTTCGGGGTTTTTTTAAGGCAAGCTGTGCATACTATTCTTGGGGGAATTTAATAAAAATCTCCAAAGGCTTGCGGTACTTCCTCTGACAAAAGGAAAGTGATTCCTTAAGGAGTAGTTTAGACACTTCTTTTTAATTATATTGGACCTCCCATTGGTTGGAATGACCTTTCTGGGAAAGTAGAATCTTTTAAAATACAAATAACTAACATTCATCCTCCTTAGCAATGAATGGCTTAACCACTGTAGAAAACGGAAGTGAGATATTTAATTTTTTTGAGTAACCACCTCCAGAATTTCCTTTACCGTTCCTTAAGTCTCCATCCTGTTGGGTAGCCCCTGGTTGTGTCAGGTGTCATGTTGTGGACTCTGCAGCCCTCAGCTGTGTAATCATGTACTTGGACCTGTGAAGACGCTATTAGGATACATTACTGCACATCTCTTCTCCCCTCTCACAATATCTTTCATCACCTCCAGAAAACTCATGTCTGGGCAGAGGCTCCTTTCCCTTCAAAGGAAAAGGCTGAAGTGCTGTGAGTCTGTTTGTGCAGATTCAGCCTGGGTTGTAACCCTGACTCAAAAGGATTGCCTGGCTCTAAAAGACAAGCTCTGCTAGTGCCCTTTATTCTCACAGTGGTTGGTTATTTTTCTTTCTTTGATTGTTTGTTAGATGCTGAAAGCAGCTCAGTGATTGAGAGTGAATCTAAAGGGACTGGTACCCAGGAGAGGGCTTTAAGGAACTTGTATTAAGGTAGGAGAGGCAAAAGGGGATGGAGATTTTGGAGGCCTCATCTGGAATGGATGGCAAGCGGGAGAAACAAGAGAAATGATTGTTTTGCTCATTTGTGGCAAACGGTGTCCTGGCGTCTTGGGAGCTTACAGAGGTAAAGTGTGCTTTTAGTCTCAACCTTCAGACCTTATGAAAACTCAAATACATGTTTTGCGGGAGTTGATGGCAGTAGTGTTTGTATATGGAAAAAAATCATATTCCTAGAATATTTTCATGCTTTCTGAATTATTGCTACTGCCATTGGATGGATTTATTACTCTAGGATTCCTTAAAATCAGTGATTTTCAATCGGTGGAGATTTTGCTCCCATCCGCCCCCCGGGAACATTTGGCGATGTCGGGAGACATTTTTGGTCGTCACAACGGGAGGGATGCTACTCCTGTTCCAGTGGGCAGAAGCCAGGAGTAAGGCTAAAAGCTTACGGTGTGTCCGTAGTGCCTGTTCCAGGTTGTCAGTGTTGCTGCTGTTGAGAAACCCTGCTTTAATAAGGAGCTCCCCCAGGATGGGGAAAACACACAATGTGGCTGTGCCCACAGCTTTTCAAAACCACTCTTGCTACTGAAGGAGCAGAGAAAGGAGGAGGTGTAGCCCAGGGTACCCTGGAAGGAGGTAAAGGGCCTCTGTGCCGCATATCCGCTCTGGGCACGTGGCCATCTGCCTTTTCACTTGGTCTGTCCGTCTGTCTGCTGCTGTCTCCTTGCCTCGCAGAAGGTGAACAGTAATCCCTTGTTTTTACCTCACCGAGTGACTGTTAGGCCTAAATGAATGAATATATATATATATATATATATATATATATATATATATATATATTACTCATATATACTCATATATATATGAGTCCCAGAAACTCTGGGACACTACACAAATGCTAGGCCTATTTTTATGAATTATTGGCCTATCACTTAATTGGTTGCCTCCTGCCCAAGTGCAGACTTAAAGTTGATTGGCTGGAGGCTTCTTTCACTCACAAATAAGCCAATTTCGGACGACTAGGTTTTGAGCAACTGCTGCATATTGGACCTGATTTCTAGGCACTGGGCATATCCTGGTGAAAGGGGCATCCTTGTTCTCACTGGACGCACCCTGCAGGGCATGCGTTCACGGTTCAGACTAGCTGTATGAAATGGTTTTGCAGTTTTATGAGAGCATGTTGATGGAAGTAATTAATAAACTAACATTTCGGAAAATCCTAGAGTGCTAAATGCTTTGTATCTTCTTGCAAGCTTTCTGTAGCTATGGTTTTCTTGCATTGTTTTCTATTAATTTATTTCATTATTTTTCAAATGAAATCTCTTTGTGTAGGGAGTGGGTTCATTGGTGTGGTGGAGAGTAAGAGTAAGGTTATTAAAAATGAGGCAGATGATCATCTTTCCCCCTCCCTTTTTTTAACTAGGTGACACTTGTAGCACCACGATCACGGCTTGACATCAAGCTTTTAGAGGAAATTAGACAAAGAAGGGAACATTTAGAAAGAAGCAGGCAGGAAGGTGCAAGGACTTGAAACCATATCATACAAAAAACAGTTGGAAGACCTGGAGGTGTTTAGTCTGACTTAGAGGGTATGATTGCTTTCTTAAAATATTTGAAGGGCTGTCAAGTGAAGAAAGGATTAGATGTGCTCTTTATGGCCTCAAGGGGATAAAGTTAGGATCAGTGGTTGGCGGTTATTAGGAGCCAGGTTTGGTTTAATACTTAAAAAAACAATTATATGAAAATTAAACCTGTTCACAGATGAGATGGGCTGTCTTGATGAGTAAAAATGCTCCAGCAAAAGTTGTTCAGTTGGTTAAGTGTTGGAGAAGGGGTTATGACATCTTTTTTTTTTTTAAGATTTATTTACTTGAGAGAGAGAAAGAAGAGGGAGAGCATGGTGGGGAGGGGCAGAGGGGGAGGCAGAGAGAGAATCTTAAGCAGATGCCACACTGAGCGTGGAGCCTGACATGGGGCTGGATCTCATGACCCTGAGATCATGGCCTGAGCTGAAATCAAGAGTTGGGCACTTAACTGACCTTGCCACCCAGACACCCAATGACATCTGTTTTTTTTTTTTTTTTTTTTTTTTTAAGATTTTATTTATTTGTTTGACAGAGAGAGCGCAAGCCCACGGAGGCAGAGCATCAGGCAGAGGGAGAGGGAGAAGCAGGCTTCCCAGTGATCAGGGAACCTGACATGGGGATCGATCCCAGGACCCTGGGATCATGACCTGAGCCAAAGGCAGACGCTTAACTTACTGAACCACCCAGGCACCTCCTTAAATTATGACACTTGTAAACAATATAGAAATAAAATACTAGTTAGTGAGGACAGAGATTTTGTGTCTTTATTCATCTTCATGTCATCGTGACTAGAAAAAGCCCTACCTGCACACAGGAGGACCTCAAAATATTTGTCGAATGAATTGCTAAATGCAGGTAGTTTAAGAAGGGGCTTGATTCTTCTCCTCCATGTTACCCGCCCCCCAGAAGTTACTATGGTTCATAATATCTCTCTCCAGACCTTCTATTCCTCACATATATACTATATATTGTACATCATCACATGTTAGCTTTTTCCTACATAAATGGAATCGTACATATGGTTCTGAGATTCACTCTTTCCATATGATATATTTTGGAGATCTGTCCAAGTCATGACATACAGATACTCAATTGATTCTTTTTAACTGTTATATAGCATTCCATAATATAAATGTTCCATCATTTAGTAAACGATCCTCTATCGATGGACATTGTTGTCATTTCTTCTGCCAATTAAACGTTACAGCAATGAACATCCTTATTCATGTATTCCTTGTACATATGTGAGCATTTCTGTAGCACAGATTTGGATTTCTTTCTATATATGTAATATGTATAAACAGAAAAGATTGACCAAAAAAAATCTCTTAATCTAATATGGTTTAATATAGCACCTGAATCTTATTATAACCCATTTTAGAGCAAATGATAATTGTGTTTCCTTAAAAATACAGCTTCAAAAAAAAAAACAAAACCATAACAGTGTCAACTCTAGTCACTGGTGTTGGTCTTTGCAGTCTAGGGTGAACACTGTTAGTTTTTAGAGGTTGTGTATCTGGCGACACAGCTTACAGGAATGACTTTCCTTCTTTTCATCTGGTCCTCAAGAGGAAGTTCGTAGGAGTCTGGTTAATCGGTACCTGCTCACGCTGTGAAAGTGGGAAATTCACTTTCTTGAACAAGATTATAGTTCTTTTTACCTTTCCTGAGCTTTGTGTTTCACAGACCTGTGTGGCTTTGTTTGTAAAATGTGTGTCAGTTGGTGATAGAGTGGCTGGGGTGGCAGTGGGTGCAAGTTTGAGTGGTCGTAAAAACCTCAGGCCTGTGAGTTGCCACTTCCCACAGGTTAAATTACCCTGACTAATCCAGTCATCTGTGTAACATGGTAATAACAACCTGCTGACCTGGCCAACTGTAGAAAATGCATCAAAATGGACTTGCCTCGACAGTCACCTTATAGCATTTGTTTAGACAGTGAGCAGTCCTATCCGTTTTCATTATACGTGTGTGCTGAAATGGTCTGAAGACTGCCCTTCATGGCGTTCTTGGTCATTTTGATTTACCTCTGGCATAGCGGCCGCCCTATGCCGAGATGCTCATAACTATGGTCTGTGTTTCTACGTAGCTGGAATGGTTGGGCTCCAGATTCTGTGCTCTCGGCGACATCACCCGGCCTTCACCTGCCTGATGTGTTCCTTCTTGAAGAGGTTGTGTGAGCAGCTGGGATTTAGAAATAACCATGCTCTGCCAAGGAACAGTCCTCACTTACTTGACTTTCCTGTGGGTTATAGGATCAGTGTGAGCAGGAGCCAAAATGAAGATACGTGGTCTCCCATGGAGCGCTGGTCCTTGCCTGGCCCCGCTATCTTATAATAGGGTCCTCACTTTGCTGTGTCTTGGCCTCATCTGCCTCTGGCCTCCTTTCCCCATCTTTTTTTTTTTTTTTTTTATCACCACCTCATGTTTCACCTTTGTCACAGTGGCAGTAGGGCCTGAAGTCTGTGCAGGATGTAGGTGGCAATTATTCGAACCACAGAAATAAACCCAGGGGAGGAATGTAAGTTGACTGGGCACCTAAACTCTGTAGGTCATTCTCTACCAAGTGATTCTGATAAACTAGGCATTGTTTCAAGTTATGACGTACGTGTTGATTAGCAGCAACCATTTTCTGCCATTTAGCCGAGCCACCTAGCATCTTCACGAGAACCCCCCACGCCCCCACACACACATCCACACAAAACCCGTGGCCAGCTAAGGTAATGCATCCGTGTGCTCGGTGCAGACTTTAGGGAAGGGGGCTTCGGCCTAAGACAGCTAGACAGCTTCTGTTTCAACAGCTTAAATCACTAGAGTTGGTCATGTTTGTAAACTAAGAATCTTTCTTTTTTTTTTTTTTTTTTAATGATAGATTTATTATCTCATTTGTGGGTCACATCTGGGCACTGGCTGGTCGGGTCCTCTGGTCAGGATTTCATCAGGCCGAAATCAAGGTGTTGGCTGGGCTACAGTGAGCCCACCTGAGGCCTGTGTTGTTCCTTGGTTGTTCACAGGATTCAGTTTCTTGTGAAACATCCTACAACGGATGGAGGTCCTCAGCACCAAGAAGCCATCAGTACCAAGAAGGCTATCCACTGTCCCTACCACGTGGTCTTCTCCCCAACGGTCTGCTTGTTTAAGAGCAAATGAAAAATGTCCTGGAAGCCAGACAACGTGATTTGTATGAAATGCTCCAAAATCAAAATATTGGCAACTCTACAGTTGCCCAAAAGACCAAACACCAAGTGCAGTAGGCAAAATTCTAAGGTGGTCCCTAAGATTACCACATCTGATATATATGCTCCATATAATGCCTGCCCGACCTTGAGAGTGTGCTGTGAATGAATGAATGAGTGAATGTGATTGGGTGTCACTCCCCTCATTGAGTTACATGACATGAAGGTGAAGAGATTTTGCAGATGTAATGGAGGTCTTGAAGCTCCTAATTTTCGAACCGAGCCGACCAATATGACAAACTTACGAGTTCCTTACTGTTGCCGCTCTGGTCATACGATGAAATTTCAACCTTTGACTTTCGCTGCCGACAGTCAAGCCTAGTTTTGCTAATCGTCTGTCCCCCTGAAGAGTGTCATCATGCATTTTTTTGTGTGTGTTTGCTTCTGAATGCTCCTGAATGTTTCCTTCATTTCTGGCAGTAGAATGTTTTCTTTCAGGGATGACTTTCACCTGTGCACAAGGTGAACAACAACTGCCTTGCATTTTCCATAAAGTAGAACCTGTACCTCTGTATTGATTGCAGACAGGTAAATGGTTGCATGTTTTGAATATTTGTTATTTCATAGCCATCTGATTCTATTATTAGATAAAACCTGTTTTCCAAAGGCCATTGAGATCACAGCTATGTTGTAATAAACTTCTAATTTCTTTCTTTTTTTTTTAAACTTCTAATTTCTAATTCCTTTGGAAAGCATTTTCTTATTTCCGGTTGAAAGAGTCCAGAGATGATTTGTAATAGGAAAGAAACGACTGCAATTCAGTCTTACCTTATTGTAGAGTTGTTGTTGTGTGTGTGTGTGTGTGTGTGTGTGTGTTTAAACATATCTTACAGAAAATATTTCAGGCCTTTTGAGCTTTATTTGTTTTTTAAAGAGAGTTCAGCAACTGTGGATATAAAATCGTAAATAGGAGTGTCAGGGGTCAGCATTCACATATTAATGCAGAGAAATGTGACATATCAGAGCCCCACAAACTCTTCTGGATGCTAAGGAAAAGGAAAAGAGCTAAAACTCTTGTAATAGTTTATTCTTGGGTTTTAGCTTCAGAATGGCTAAGTGGTAATGATGCCAGAGTTCCCAGCGGGGGTAAAACATACATTCCCTTTGCCCGTTCCCATCGTCCATCCGCCAGGGCTCCCATTGTCCCAGTTGTAATCCACTGTGGTATTTCAGTCCCTCCTCTCTCCCCTCCTGTCCAGCCCCTAGAAAAGTGTGTGGCTGCAGCTGAGGGATGCCTTTGCAAAGCTCGCAGGTGCTGTTTATCTTTAATCACTGAAGGTATTTCCTCACAGTGGAGTGTGGACCTTAGCACCTCGTGGATTGCAACATGCCCTCCCCACTGCCACTCACATCCTGGGGAGGTTCTCTGATGTTTGGTAAACAGAGGTGGTTTATAGAGAGAAGCAACTTTCTCAGTTGAGATGTTGTTGTGGCTAAACGGTTGAGAGCGTATCTTGCAGTTTAAGAATTCCTAAAGGGTTTGCAGCTGCTATGGGATTTTTAAAAAAACACGTTCATTTTCTTCAGTGAAGTATGGAAACAATGATTTTTAGATTTGGGTTTCGTGCTGCCAAGTTCTCGGGACCTGTTGAAGGAATATCTGAGCAAACTCGTGTGTTGTGGCTGTAAATAACCATACTCAGTGCGGTTGGCAGGTTGTCCGAGTTAGAGTGGAATGCACCTGGAGCCCAGGATGAACTAGGGATGTGCGTAGTGGCAACGTCGAGGGTGACAAAGTAGGATAAACTGGTACTTTGAGGATGGGGGAGCTGTCTGGCACTTAGGCTGTTGAGGTTCAGACGGGCTGTTGCTTTTTCAGTGTTCAGTCCTGGGTGAAAAGGATTGATAGGAGTCATTCAGGAGCCTTTTATTTAAGTTGTGGTCTCAGATTGGAATGGGAACACTCAGAAAGGCGCAGCAGTAGTTCCGAGTAAGGGCGCTCAGTGTGCTTGTGAGTAGTGTGTCCTGTGTTTTTTATTCCCTTCTCCGAGGCACAGGTTGTCTGTACTCCTGGTTTGGTAGACTTTGTGTTTATATGTGGTCTGGAATGTCAAGGAACCGCAAACCTGAGAATTTTGCTTCCCTCTTTACCCTAAAGTGAGGGTGTAGGGGTTTCTGGTGTTAGCTCGGGAGGTGGGGACAACCCTGTGTGGGAGAGGCCAGGAGGACTGCCCGGCTTTGGTATCTCCATCTGCACTTCCCAATGCCATTCTCATTACTTTATTAACAAAGACTGGATACTTCGAATAATTATTTACATCTGTCTTTTCCTTCACAGTGTAATGCACACTTCACTTGTTTTCTTCAACTTTTCATAATGTATGTGTTTATGATACACTGAAGAGCCATAAATTCGAGGAGAGAGGTAATTAGCTTTGACAGACTTAACGAAAATGAGACTGTTACGAAGAAGCAGCAAGAGGGTTGCTTCAGAAAAGGATTCCATTTCTGGGTTTAAGGGAAATTATCCAGGTCAGAAATTCTGCAGTGTTAAAATTCATAGCCATTTGGGTGGCACAGGTTATAGGAGGAAGTGGGTGATTTTGTGATCCCTAAAAAATTTCAATATTTTTCATAATTTAAACATCTTTTTTTTGATTCTTAAAAGAGTTTTTAAATGGAGATATTCAAGACATTGTGTAATAGAACGGGAGGCGGAAACAGCTCAGCCACGCGTGTTAAGATTTCACGTGGCTTGCACGCCCTTTTCCTTCAGTCTCTTGGCGTGAGTGTGGATTGTTATTGAGGAGCCTTTGTTTAATAGCTATCTTACCTTAGAGGATAGTTTTCCTTTCACTTTGGTGGCGCATGTATTCAGGGAAGCCTTCAAGAAACATGGCTCATTTAGCATTAACTTGACTTCGTGGTCCATCCTGCCCCTCCCAATTTGGGGATCCTTTGTGAAGGGGACAATTAAATTGTCTCAACATCTATAAGGAAGAAGATTAACCCTGGGTTAGGTTAAGTTATTCCTAGTATTGTACATTATTTCCTATTTTGTGGATTCAAAAGAAAACTTGAAGACAGAGTGTGATCATGAGAGTAACACAGAAGGGGAGGAGGGGAAAATTCCTGTCCTTGGAGGCAAGCGAGTCTCCGATACTGCCATTATGTCAGTGGCTCTTCCTCCCTAGGCCAGGTCAGGCTCTCATCTCATCCGTAAGGGAGGCCATGACGAGCCGGGGCGGGGGGGGGGGGGGGGGGCAGGGGTAAGAGGATCTATCTTGAACGCTCTTCGCTATGCTGCCCTAATGCTCCTAAGAAAGAAGGGGCTTTTTAGGGGGATGTCCACTGAGCCAGAAAAGGCTTAGACGGTTCCCTGTCAAGTCTACAGTAGGAGTTCTGTTTGGTTACTGTCAGCTCTCAGCAGCGGGGTCTCTAAGCATTGACTAGAGTCTTGCTTGATGGAGGGCTCCAAGGGAAAGAATGGGGAGAGCCGAAAGGTCTGGATTTCCCCATAAATTGAACCCAGTGTCACTGGGAATCGCGGTGAGGAGTTCCTTTAAAATGTCCAGCTTTTCTGCTCTCCTCACTCAGGAGCTGTTCCTGCTTCCCCCACCCCCTCCATTCCTATGTCTTTTGTTCCATGAATAAATATTATGTGGTTTGGTGCTCATTACTCTTTGATATGAAAAAAGGCAATTCATTAGGTTGAAGGAGGAGGGGGAGGGAGACACCATTTTTCACCCAGTGCATCAAGCGCAGTTACACTGATTTGAATTCCCAGAAAAGTAATAAAACAGTGAAAATAATGATAAAACAGCTCATGGGCTGACAGCTGTGCAGCACCCGGGAACACTGAAGACAGGCCCCAGTGTTGCAGCAGGACAATATTGTGGAGCATATGGTGCCATTGCAAGCCAGTTGTTGAACTCGGTGGCCGCCTTTTGTTCGGGGGACTCTCCCAGCATTGGGTCTGTGGTCGCTCTTCAGAAACTTCTAGTCTCATTGGCAGGAGGGCCCTTGGCACCATGCCAGCCTTGCCGTACGGCGGCTGACTCAGGCCATGCGGAAAAGCTCGTGCTTGGAGAGCATTCACGCCTCCTTACTTTGGTCACTAATCAAATCATTTGTTCAGCGAGGATAAATTAGGATCTTTTTCCATAGCGGCCCAGTGGCTACATTGCGAAAGGAAAATTTTCTACAGGAATGCCAATTAATTATTAGGTGCGTTAATTCACTGGCGCTCAGTTCTTCGTGGGAGAGTGAGCAGTGTTGTGTTTTGTTTTGGGGCTTTTCAGATGCACTTTGCCCAGGACCCCTTCATTCTTCAGGCTAGAATCGCAGAGGCCTGGGAGTCTGTTATGGGGCCAGTGGTACTGCGAGGAGGGAGAGAGAGTACCCGTCTATCTAGTTTTTACAAGACAGTGCTAAAATAGGCCCTTTGCTTAGCATGGGTCTATTTTTTAAATGTGTGAAGCTGGCATGTGTGTGCGCATAAAAAGACTAATTAACTCCACTTTCCTCTGGAGGGGTCTCCTCGGCTGCCCTGTTCATGCGCTCCACGTTGGCCGGAGTGGCGCCATCATCTTCAATCCTTTATGACTTCAGCCTCTGTGTAGTCATGGTCATCCATCCTGGTTCCCTTGCTCTTGACTCGGAGGTGTAGGGAAAGATCCAGAAGGGCTCTACAGTCCTGGGAGGGTGGTTCCTGCAAACATAGCAGAAGGCGATCCTCAGAGAGAATCACACTCCATGAGGAAGGGCTGTAGCCTGTGCTATTGTGCTCCGTGCATGAGAATATTTTTATTTCAGGAGCTAAAAGGAGGAAACCGATGGTGTTGATACTCTGATTGAAGAGCACCAAATGTCACTATATTCTTGGTCTCTGCGGGACCTTTTCTTTTTTTGCAGGCCGCACTTAGGTAGTATTCCGACGTTGGGATGAGTAGATTTCTTTTTCTCACGAGCAAATGTCATTACAAGGCCAAATCTCCTGGAAAAAACATACATATGTATGTATATGTATATTTATTTCTGTGATGTTCCACTAATCACTAATCAGAGATTATATTTCAACACTGGCGCTCTGCTGGGGGAACTGATATTTTTTCAGGCCTTAGTTTTACATCTTGATCACAGGCCTTGAAAAAAATGTTTAAGTGGAGGGAAATAGAAGTGCCACGAGTCTGCTTTAAGTGGATGATATGTGCTTGCTGTAGCATTCAGGGGTTGGGAAAGTTTCTGCATGTGCCCTGGATCCGATTCGGTGCATCCAGAGGAACGATTAGGGTCCCGTTCTCTGTTTTACTCGCCCGGCTGGTTGTAGGAGCGACTTCACTGTTGACCAGGCTTTCAACCTTCCCTTGACCGCGTGTTTACACAAATCAGTCAGGGGAGAAGTATTTCTGTTTTTACTTTCCTGAGTTAGAGGAGCAATATTTACCTTCCCTCCCTTTAAGAAATGGAAGCAAAAAGATAATGACTGAAAAAGATCTACATTTGACGCTTTTGTAGCCTTGCCCTGAGCACTAGGGACCAACTACAATCACTCCTGGAGGTTTTACTACAACTGTCACAACCTGCCCTGAGGGAAAGTAGGTACAGAGAGCAGAAGGAATGGTTGAGAATCAGAAAGAGGGCTAGGAGGGAAAGTTGGAGAAAGGGAAAGGTGAGGGGAAGAAATCAGACATTTCTGGGTGTTAAGGATAGGTGAAAGTTTGCATAGATGAAGTATCCTTATTTCTATTAAATTTGTAAATATCTTTATAGCTGTTTTATTGTTGCATGGTAATATTAGATGTTCTAATCATGCCGCATGTTTATGGGATAAGTGGAGCTATAGTGAGACCCAACTCACTTGGTAAGACACCAGAAAAGTAGGCGGCACAGCACAAGCAGGACCAGGCTGCTGCGTATGTTCCATCTTTGGTGAAGCTTTTTCAGTTGGATGAAAATCCAGCTGTGTTGTTTTGCAAACTATTAGGAAATACGATCTTCAGGGGTTACGGGGACAGTTCAATTAAAAAAAAAAACTTGCCCCCTAATGTGATTTGTATTATAATTATTTAATACCTAAAGGACTCTTGTAATTGAATTTTAGGGTGCTTCATTTATATTCTAGCTGGCAAGAGTTAGAAATACTATCACTTTGTGGTCCTCTAATCGCTGTCCCAAACATCCACAAAATGCCCTGTGATTCAATTATAAGTATCTTCTGGGGACCGTGTAATTATATACTGTCTAGTTATCATTATGAAGCACCAGGGGACGAAGAGCCAATCAGGTGGCTTCCGTGGCTGGTGGTTCATAACCTTGCAGATGATGGCACAAAGTGCTTTGGGTAACCACACCAGCTTTATAAGGGGGTCCTGATCAAGTTTTAGGGGCAGAAAAGGGTTACATGCTAATTTTTAAGTTACACAAGTAGGGGTTTGAAGTCAACGCTTATTGATAGAATCATCTTGAACAACTGACTGATGTATTTTTTTTTTCTTTTTCTGACTGATGTATTGAGAGTAAATGACACATGGCAGCCTTGAGATGGAGACCAGAGGCCCCACACCTTAGAGTAGAAGAAGGGAGGAGGGTGCTCCTGTGTGTGTGAAGTCATGCCCTAGTAAAAATAAAATCAAATAAAGAATAACACAAGACAATATGCCACCTCTAGGAAATAATTACTGGATGTGGATACCCAGTAATCTTTGAATTAAAGAATGGAGAATAAATGTTTTCACGGATGCTTGTGCAAGATCAGGAGCCTTTCTCCTGCTCCTCCCAGGGACACCACAGAGCATTTACTTGCAGACTTTGCCTTCTTCCAGAACTCTTTAAAGTGGTCGCCAACTCTCAACAGCAATTGCTTCTGAGTAGTGTTCAAACAACCCTGACACGAGTCCCTTGGTATATCATTATCTAGTCTCATATTTAACCTTTTTCTAATAGCCTCCCCAAAGTCCAGAGTTTTCAGCAAGCGCCAGAGGAAGTTATAAAAGGTGTTTTTCCCCCCTCTTGGCTGCGCAGCTGTGAGAAGCATAGTTATCTGGACATCGTCTTTATTTTATTTTTTTCTTTTTTTGTCCTACGAGAGACCAGGTAGATGTGGAAAGTAAAGTGACTTGTTGTTGAGATAGGCCAAACTTTGTGGCAAGTGTCAATACATCAGTGAGAACTTCTCTTTTCTCAGTTTTTCCTGAGGCTTGTGCCTGATTAACTCTATTCTTCGAGGAAAGGGGGGCAAGGGAGTACACGCGTTCATAGAGTGTGTGCCCCTCCTCCGGTTCTCTGTTCTGGGCCTGGTACTAGTGAAGCACATGTGCCGGGGAGAGATCAGCTGCAGGATGCAGAGCTGCGGGCAGGCCTGAGAAGAGGGATGATGGTTTTACCTGTCTCAGCCCCACCTTGGCACCTCCTCACGGTGAGCAAGCACGTTTGCTCAGCTGCTGTGCGGCCTCGGGACCACTGTGCCTGTAGAGGCGTGTTACTGTCTTAGTCCGAGAAGCAGATGGAAGAGATGGCATCTCTGATGGCTTGACATGGAAATCGGAGGCCATGCATGTGAATTTAGGAGAGTGGGGAACACCCACAAGGTTTCCCTCCGACAGGAAGCCAGACACCCGTGACCCAAAGAGCCTTGGCCTCCACTGGTTCGCAGCCTGTGGCCTGGTGTTGGGGCAGTGAGCTGCTGTGGGTGCTCTGGCCCTCCTGTCACTGCTAGTGGAGGCGGGTGACATGGGCCAAGGAGACGGGAGCTGGAAGGAAGAAGAAGGGAACGAATGAAGTGAATCAAGGTATGGACCACTGGGCGATATTTGGATGTGGACTCTTCACTACTTACAGTTGATTTTTAAAGAGTGAGAGGAAGGGTTTGTCCACTTTTCTCGGAGATGGCTTGTGGCAATTTCATTCTGACTTTCCCTCCTGTCATGTTACCTACTGAGGCATCTTTGTGGTTCTGCTCCAATTCTGAGCAGCCTTCTTCACGCCAAACCTACCTACCTTTCTTTCTTCCTCTCCTCTCCTCTCCTCTCCTCTCCTCTCCTCTCCTCTCCTCTCCTCTCCTCTCCTCTCCTCTCCTCTCCTCTCCTCTCCTCTCCTCTCTTTTCTTTTCTTTCTTTTTTTCTTTTTCTTTTTCTTTCCTTTCCTTTTCTTTTCTTTTCTTTTTTCTTTCTTTTTTCTCTTTTCTTTTTTTTCTCTTTTCTCTCTTCTCTTCTCTTCTCTTCTCTTCTCTTTTCTTTTCTTTTCTTTTCTTTTTTCTTTTCTTTCTTTCCTGTTTTCCACACCAAATCTTTCTTAAGCAGAAGCGGGTTCTGTGACATAAGTGAGGCCACCCCTTGAGGGATCTGCTTCCTCTAATCCCTGACTTAGGGAATCCTATTCTTCCCCCCCATGGAGGCTCCACCTGGTGCTCTCTGGGCGTGGTGCACAAGTCAGTACTCCAGCCTCTGGCTCCGGTGCAGGCCCTGGTTGTCTTCTGGCCTATTCTGTGGGTCTCCCAGGCTAAATCAATGCCACACCAGTAACTTTCTCTGGATGACTGTATAATCTGTGTTCGCAGATGGACATTCTGATTATCAATATGACAAACGCACCCTAAGTCATTTCTGTCTTTGGTTCTCATCCTCACGATTGGGATGCAGTTTGGTCTAATTATTATTATTATTTTTAAAAATTCTATTTATTTATTTATGAGACAGAGAGAGAGAGAGAGGCAGAGACACAGACACAGGCAGAGGGAAAAGCAGGCTCCATGCAGGGAGCCCGATGTGGGACTCGATCCCGGGTCCCCGGGGTCACACCCTGAGCTGAAGGCAGACACTCAACCACTGAGCCACCCAGGGCCCCCTCAGGGCTAGCGTCTTAAATGTGGCTAGAAAAACCAACTTTTTTTCTGGTTGGTTGGAGCCACTTTTGTCTTTGAGTTGGCATGCCTCCATCTGCTATCCAATAGTGAAACCAAGGCAATGCTTTATATACCTTTTCTTATGATTTGTAAGTAAAACCCTTCCTTCGATAAGGCCAGATAGTATCCCAGGGATTTTAATCAGTTTTTAAAAATCATACAAACTTCAGTTTATAGGGCCTTTGTAACAGGTATGTGTAGGTGACCCTCAAGACTATTTTTTAGAGTCTCAATTTCCTACTAGTAGACTCGCTGAACATAATACTACACCACTTGTAGTTGATTTTCTTTTTCAGAAATATGTGCTTGGTTATATAAAATTGTGAGAATGAGTAACGGGCCAGTTTATAGGACTCATAATCTATGTGCAAATGATATGGACATAGTTTGTAAATATAGATATTGTTTTTTCAGTTCTAAGAATGGTTAGCTTTATAGTAGGCTTACTGGCACATTTTCTAAGTAAAGAATTTCATAAGTTGGAATGCTGGGATTATCTCATTAAAGCAGGATAAATAACAAGAAACTTTTCAGATGTAGTACACTAGCTAGCATGTTCTTGTGTATGTAGCAATTTTTTTTCTGTCCCCTGTGTCCACCCTCTTTGGGCAAGCATATTTTCTCTCCCGTTCTCTCTGAGTGGTTTTGACAAGCATATGGAATGACAGAAGAAGGCCTCAGAATCCAGTCAACTTCAGATTATTTTGCTAACAACTTATGTTCTTTTATGACTCCGAGGTGAAAGATAAAAACCACTCCAATCAAATTAAAGGACTAGGGAACTGAACTTGGTGGCATTTAATGTTCACTTTTGGCCTGGGGACTACATAGGGGATTCAACTGCTCTGATGCCCCGATGCTCTTCTTGTCCTGGGCCACGGTTAAAGCAAACCCGACCCCAAAACAACAAAAACAACTTACCTGGTTGGCTCTATGTTTGCAGATAAAAGATTTTTTTTCTAAGTTAACTTTTTTGCATCTCTCCCTGTGTCTGTGCCTTAGCTGATGCCTACTTGGACTGCTTGTTGGTGTTGTGGCCGCCTCTATAGATGCATTAGGATGGTAACACATGTTAGGATGCTTGCACTGTGAAAGACCACTCAGGTTTTGGCTCTTTTAGTTGCTGTGCTGATTGGCCCCCAGCCTGAAAACTCTTGTTCTCCTTTCCTTTCTATTTGTTTCCGCTCTTCCACAGACAAAACTCAGCCTGTCTTTCCAGGGGGCTAGGGGCAATTAGTAAGAAGCATAAACCTACCCTTTCTTTTGCCTCCACCTTTTGAAAAATGTATACTGCAGTCACAATCAGTTTTACCTGAATTTGATGAAAAATAGTTTTCTTATTCAGAGAAAGAAGGCGTGGGTCAGAGTTGGGGTGTATGTGTTTAGAAATTTGGTTGAATTTGTTTTTACCTCAGAATAGGACAGTGTGCTTCTAAGCTGTTCATTTATATGGCATCTTTATGGCTTTCAGAATTTGCCATGGCCTGGAAGGGGGGGCTCCTGTGATCCTACTGATATAAAAAGTAGTAACAGCTCACATTTCCTGAGTGCCAGACACTGTTTTAACTGCTTTATGTGTTATCAGCTCTTTCAGTTTCCATAACCATCCTAGGAGGCTGTTAAAATTATTGTTTCCATTTAAAAGACGAGGCTACTGAGTCCCAGAGAGGTCAGATCACATGCCAAGGTTAATGAGTGTAGAACAGGGATTCAAATCCAGACAATATTGCTCCAGAGTATGTGTGACTAACTACTGTGTCTAATTGCTTCTCAGGCTTGGTCCTGGATTTAGGGCTTTGGAAGACTGTTTACCTGTGTTGGTGGAGCATGGTTGGAGCATGGTTGATGGGAGATCTTAAAGATCCACACCCAGATGCTGCTTCTTACCATTTTTTTCCCTTGACTGGCTCTCACCACTCTGCCCTGCCCTTAAGGACAGGGTGACATTTCTGGGTTGCTGGGGGCCAACTCTGAGTTGCCTGGATCCTGCATGTGGCCTGATGGCCATGGTTGTTCCAAAATGTACTGTCTACTTCCTTCAATTTGTTCCTCCCTCAGTTTGCCAGAGTCAAAACCTTTTGAAAGCTTTGGGCACAGATCTCGAGGACCAGTGCAAGCTGCCTTTGGAGCTGTGCATGGTGAGAGCCCACGTGTATGAGCCCTTTTTTGAACAGCACAGAGAAAGCTTCCCAAGAGTGCCAGGTCCTCAAGGTTGGGAGGAGGCCTCTGTTCTGTAGATCCAGTTGCCTGAGGTGAGCGGACATTACCTAACAGAAACCAACTAGTGGTCAGAGTCGGACGCTCCATAAAGGTTGGAATTTGGTCTCGTTCTCTGCTGTCTTCCGAGCCTGAAATAGTGCTTTGTATATTGTAGGTGCTCAATATATATCTGTGGGTTCAATTTGAGAGCCAAGTGTGGCTGTCCCTTGGCACAAATTTTCCTCTGCAAGTTCCATACTTCCCCTTATGTGAACCCCAGAGTCCTCTCATCCATGAATTTATCTAAATCCTTCTGGAACCTGCAAATGTTTTTGGCTTCTGCACCTCCTGCGGTGATGTGTTCTCTATTTTTATGAAGAAGTGATCTTGCCCCTTCTTATGTGTCGTAAAGCCCCCTTCATAAACAAAGGCGGGAGGAGAAGTTTGGAGCAGACCAGAGGGGAGTATGGAGAAATGAGGGAGCAGAAGAAAGGGCACACAAGAGAAGGGGCCCACCGAGGAGGAGAGGAGCTGTCAGTCTGATCCCTTAGGTCTTGGTGTGCTGGCGATGCTGTCTATGAGGCAGTGGCATTGGTTCTGTAATTTCGTGAGGTAATTTAGGAAGTCTTTATTTGGTGGGAGCAGTGGCTCAAAGGTTTGATGACACAGTGGGTTCTTTTGACCTTTCACTCATGGTCAGCTCTTGATACACGCATACAATTTTAGGAACTAAGTGAAATATGTATGGAGTGTTGGCTTGTATTCTGGTGAATGGTGTCCTTAATATTAAATCTCTGTGCCTTTAGTAAAGTTATTTGATATCTGGGCCTCTGTTTCCTTATCTGTAAAGCAGAGGTAATGGTAGTTATATTCTCATAGTGCTAATGTGAGAACTGAGAGGTCTAATTTGTGTAGAAGTCTGAGAGAAAGTCTGCATACACGATAAGCATTCTATAAATATCAGCTGTTATTATTAGCACATCACCAAGATGCCCACTATTGTGCCTTGTGATGGCAGGCTTAGCAGGTAGCCTACGTGTTTTATCCAAAAAAAAAAACAAAAAACAAAAAAACCCCCAACAAAACCAATAGTGCACACTCTAAGTGTGCAGTTGCTGTTGTAAGGAGATGTTGAGCTTGTGCTGGCTCTCTTGTACTTCTTGTATGGAAAACATTTGACATGTGTGAACCCCGTTGCAGTGACTTTCAATGTGAGTCCGGATTCCTTCAATACTTTCTACTGATGCCATTCATTTTGGACTTGCCATATGTTGTCTTCCATTATTTATCATTGACCATTCACATGGCACCTTAACGAGCCAGATGCTGGGCTAAACACTGAAGTGACAACTGTAACTGGACCACCACACCTGCCTTGGAGGAGCCTGAAAAAAGTTTGGGTGGATGAAAGATGGAAGTGGGGAACATGGGGCACAAGTGGGGAATTATGAGTTGTTTAGTGTTGAAACAGAAGGATCAGGGCAGAAAGTGGTGGGGGCAAGAGGCTGGTAAGATGGGCAGGTATTAGGAGTTGTGGACCTCATATGCCACGCTCAAGAGCTTAAACCCTATGATATAAGTGAAGAAAAGCCATCAAAGGGTTGTAAAATAAGGAAGTAATGTGGTCTGTAGACTTTAGGTGAAACACTCTGTTGGCCATATGAAAGATGGATTTGGGACAAGGATTGGAGGCAGGGAGGTCAGGTAGGAGATTGCTGAATACTCCAGCAAGAGATATTGAAGAGCTTGAAGTAAGTGGTCGGTACAGATGGAGATATGAGATCATTTTCAAAAAATGGAAGCAATTCATTGAGTAGACGGGGATGATTAAGAGAAATCAGAGATAACTTCCAGGTTTCTGGCTTGGGTGGTGGCTTCATTATCCAATATAAGAAATGTCTGAGGTTCTGGAGGGAAGGTGATCAGTTCATCTTTTGGACATGAACAGTTTAATAGGATTATGGCCCATCCTGAAAGGATGTCCAAAAATTATTTGCATATATAGACCTAGAATTTAGCTCAGGGGTCCTGAGTTGTAGGTATAGACATTGAAACTTCAGAGTTGGATGAAGTTGGTGAAAGGTATATAGCATGAAAAGAGAACAAAGGCAAGAGCTTCAGAAGACAATACTCAGTGTATTTTTGGCATGGGGAGAGCCTTAAGAGGAGTTGAAGAAGGAATAGTCCAATTGGTGAGGAATACCAGGAGAGTGGAATATTAAAGATTTAAGAGAGAGTAGCCAGTAGTGTCACATGCAGCAAGGTAGGGAGCAGACAGTGCCCTGGGATTTGGTCCCTGGAAGCTCCTGGCTTTTTGTCAAAGTAGTTGCAGTGGGAGGGTGTGCATAGAGGTGGTGAATGAGAAGTGTGGAGAGGAGAGGCTGGCTTGACTGGAAAAAACAGCATTCATAGAGAGGTAGGGAGGTGGCTAGGAGGAGGTCTCACATTCAAGAAAAGGGGCTCTTACAAGTAGTTTGATAAGCTTCTTGGAGGTAGAGATGTGAGTATTTGTGATTATGTAGTTGTTTTTACAATTCCTATTACAGTCTACTACTGTGATTATTATTTTTGAAGAGGGTCCATTACATTAAATTACGGTGTTGCCTCTTTAAGATTTGTACATTCTTCTCTACATGGGAGTGATATGGTCAGTTGGTTTTCCTTATATATATGTGTGTGATATAATATGGATTCTTGGAAAAGGAGAAGAGGAGAGGAATAAGGCCACGTGATCACCAATACATTTTTCGTGGTGAATTCTTTATTGTTTCTAAATATATACATTTTAATAGCCCTTACTTTTTAAAATACATGATCTTTTTATTGGGTATTTATCAGTTAAATATATTAATATTAATTTCTGTTCTAATAGGAGTCAGAGTGTTTTTTAATAGAATCTGTACGGACTGAATGAACATCAAAACCTCAGGATATTGAAAAATAAGCTTAAGTTGGGCTTCATTAAAAAACTGAAGTCGTTGCCCAGTTTCTTTAATGAAAGAACATTAGAGAATAGTTAATTTCTATAAATTATTTCTTTTGGAGGAATCTGCGTCTTGTTCCTTACAGACTCTGATTTTTTTACATTGGATATAGGGCATCTGTTGAGTGGGTATCCACCTGGTAAGACTTGCTTTGGTGGGAGTTTCAGATGCTGGACCCATTACTCTGTTCAGCATCCCAGTCATGGAACTCAGGATGCCCAAGGCTCTGCTGCTGTACCACGTGCTTTCCTGGGGTAGGGACAAGGCATAAGCTGTCCCCGGAAGGACTGAAACAGGGTCAAGTTAAGACTCATCAGAGTTGGAAATAGGCTTGGTAGCCATGTAAGTCCAAACACTAAATCCACCTTCCCTGGTGGTTCTGCCTGGGCTTCTGTGTTGTGATAGCTTTTGGCTTCTGTTCTTTCATCTCGAAGGGATAACCTGTGTAGGATCCCTAGGCTCTTGAGAGAGCCTTTGTAATGATTTCTACCTCTTTCCAAATTAAGAGAGACTTGGAATGTTGGAGTGTTTTTCCCTCCTAGAGACTGTCCCACCAGACCCAGTGATTGTGGTCGAAGGAGGGCATCCCTGCAGGAGAGGCAGTGTGCTGCACCTGTGTGGCCAACATGGTTTGGTCTCGGTGCCTTCAGGGGCTAATCAAGAAGGTAGTGTCATGGGAATTTTGTCAGAGTAGCTATCATTTTTTCGCTCTCCATTCATGGGTGTCAAGATGCTGACACACAACACGGCAAGTAGGCACAGCAGTGGATGAAGACCCGGTGTTCAGGAAGCCTCAAGGAAACTCTGGATAAAAAAGGCAGATTGCAGGATTGTTAAAAACCTCAGAGGAGAGGGTCAAGGTAGAGCTTGCTGGAAGGAAAAGCATTTTGCCTACTCAAGTTGGAAGTTTGAAAAGAGTGAAAACCAGTTAAGTGGTCATTTGTAAGTGCTTGAAAGTTTTCGAGGCTAATCTGGCTTGGTGTTCCCCCCAAAAAAACTGGAGTAAAATGTAGGGAATAGCATTTCAAATCTTACTCACTTTGTGGTTCGTAGTAAAAAGTGACACAATGAGCTGTTTTTTTTTTTTTTTTTTTGTCTTGAGGCTGAATGAAAAAGACCACTTGCTCTACCCCAGAAACCTCACAAAGATTCTTTTTCCTGTCCTTCTCCCCTACTTTTTAAAAAATTTGTGAGTTCTCTCTCACCTCTCCATTTTCATTTCGTAAAAGAAATCAACCGTCTTTTAAAGATGTTGCCCCAGAAAATTAAATTTAAAAAATGTTTTAAAAGATTTTATTTATTTATTCATGAGGCAGAGAGAGAGAGAGAGAGAGAAAGAGAGACAGAGGGAGAAGCAGGTTCCCCGCAGGGAGCCTGATGCAGGACTCGATCCCGGGACCCTGGGGTCATGCCCTGAGCCGAAGGCAGATGCTCAACCACTAAGCCGCCTGGGTGCCCCGAATTAAATTTTTTTTTGACTCTTTAAATGCTTCATCTCATTCAGATCTAATGGTGGGGAGTAATGGAGGACATCAAGCATGATTCTTCTGGTGAGGTGTGCTGTACTGTGCTTTTTTTCTGTCACCGGAAAGGGGATTCTTCTGAATGGATCAGACTTAGGAGCCAGAACACAGTCAACCTAATAAAAGTTACAGTTGAGAACAAGAGAGGGGGGTGGTGATACATGAAAATACATTTAATAAGTTCACCTACCTGGACATCTTAGAATGATCAAGTTCTCCACTTTAAAAAAACATCTAGTGTAAGTAACATATACTGTTATATTAGTTTCAGGTGTACAATATAGTGATTCACCAATTCCATATAGTACTCTGTGCTCATCAAGATAAGCATATTCTTAATCACCTTCACCTACTTCACCCATCACCCCCCTCCCCCAACTCCCCTTTGGTAACCATCTGTTCTCCATAGTTAAGAGTTTGTTTTATGGTTTGTCTCATTCTTTTTACTTTGTACATTTGTTTTTTTCTTAAATTCCACGTACGAATGAAATCATATGGTATTTGTATTTCTCTGGCTTATTTCACTTAGCATTATACCCTCTAGATCCCTTCTCCATCCATGTTGTTGCAAATGGCAAGATGTCATTCTTTTTTATGGCTGAATAATGTTCCATTGTATATATATCACAGTTCTTTATCCATTCATCTATTGATGGAGACTTGGGCTGCTTCCAAAGTTTTGCTATTATAAATAATTCTGCTATGAACATTGGGGTGCATATATGCCTTCAAATTAGTGTTTTTGTATTCTTTGGGTAGATACTCAGTAATATGATTGCTGGATCATAGGGTACTTCTTAATTGTTTGAGGAACCTCCATACTGTCTTCTATAGTGTCTTCCAGAACCACTTTGCATTCTCACCAACAGTAATTTCTCATCTATTTAAAACAATTTTTAAAATGCATCTTAGTAAAAAAATTACTCGTAACTCCACTATTCAGAGGGGACATGTTATGGAACTGAGGTATAACTTTTCATATCTTATTTTATTCTCTGTGTGTAGACATATATGTACCCTTACTCTTTCCAAATCTCCAATCCCTTATAATTAATTTCATAGTTTATTTTGTATGCATATTTGTAAGCCAGATTAAACCCTTTTCGGGGACAAGATGGGACTAAATAAATATGGAGTCACAATGTATGTGGTATAAAAGTAAATACGATCCAAATTGTGCTGCTTCTTTTCTAATTGTAGCTATCTCTTTAAAAAAGCCGTAGAGTTTTCTTGACCTGGGAAAAAGTTTGAAATGCACAAAATTCTATTTCTGTCTTATTATGATATCACGAACATATTGGTTTAGTAGAGAATGAGAAGAATGGAGGATGAGATAGTAAGAAAAGTATTTCAGGAAAGCTCAGATCTTATCAGTAGGATCAAAACTCTAAGTACTTGAAGTACTTGCAGATATTTACTTAATATTTAGTTAAATATTGCTGTGCTTTATTCTAGAAATGGTGATACTTTTCAGCTTTACAAAATGGCTTTACTAAATGGATTGAAGGTTGATTATTCCTGTCATTGGAGTGCTTTTCTTTAGATTAGATAAGTAGTTTGCCTCAGTACCCTTCAAATAAATAATAATAAATAATAATAATAAATATCTCTAGTATATTTTCAATTTTCTTTAGGTGTTTAAAACTTGACCCAGATGACACTTTGAGGGAACAAAGTCAATTAATTAATTAAAGTCTCTCTGTAAAACTTCTTTTTTTTTTTTGCTTTACCAGATTGGGTTTCTGTGAACACAAATAAATCAGTGGTTAATGTATAAAAATAGAGCCTTTCCCCTCACCCGACACCTCTTTTTTCCTTTCAATAAAGTGGTCTACTTATGATCGCTAGCCAAAGAATATTTCTAATTGATTTCAGGAGGACATTGGAACTTATTTACTATTGAAATCAAGGCAAAAACATGTTATGTTGTAAAGTGGACCAGATTTCTAAAGCTTCAGAGTTTGAGTTTGACAATAAGGAGTCTTTAGCATTTGAAATTTTACCTGGGCCATGGTGAGTCCCAGTGAAACATTAATATTTGAACCTCGTTGGCCCAACTAGAGGCAGACAAATCTCCCTGCTTCAGAGACCACTGTGTAAATAAAACAAACAAAAGAAGCCAAGAAATTGAGTCTGAGCTCCTCATAGTTTATGAGTCCAAATGAAAATGACTTTTCCTTTTGATGTTTCTCTCTACAGCATATCCAGAGGCAGAATTTTCCATAAAACTGCTCTTCTGTAAACTTAGAAAAAAGCAGACTATATTAAAAGCTTAATATTAAGTCTGCCTCTTAGTCTGGGTGCAGCATTTTTAGCCCAAAAGATTTGCTTTGATACCGGAAGTACATTTTCCCTAAAACCAATGTATTTTTTTTTTTTAAGTAATAGTTCAAGCTCACCACGATGTTATCCATTCCTAAGGAAGCTGTTGAGTTGCAAAATGAATGTTACTATGATTCTTTAGCTCTGGGAACAAGAGGTGAGGACACCTTTTCTGTTGGTAATTTTAAAAGAACAGGTAATAACATAATTCATATGTTTCTCCATGAGAAAAAAAAAGATTAAGGAGAAATAGTAGATTTTGGCTGTGACCAGGCTTTATAGGGGAACAGATTAATTCTAATGGACCAACTATTTCTCAAATTAGAACTTTGGGGAAAGAATTATATGCAACAAAATGCAAAAGATTAATGTGGAAGCAGGATGCCTAAGGATTGGGTACTCTTAAATATTAATCTACATTAGATACTTTTACAGTTTCCTGTTATCGATAAGGAAATAGAGAAACAAGAAGGATATCAGTTTAACCAAAGGTTTCATTAATTTTCCTTTGGTTAATAACTACTTTTATAAGACATCATCTAGCTTGGATGTGCAGCTTTCTATATAAGGTATGGGTAGTAACCTGTAATTTAGTACTCCTCGTTACTCATTAGGAGAGGCACTCAGATTCAGAAGGTAGGCGTCACACTTTGGTTAGCTTTTAACCCCAGGAGACAGACTTGATTGTGATTGGAAGTCTCTTTTCAAGCCCATGGTAATTATTAATTTGCTTCTCCAGAAGAGCTAGTAGTAGTTGACGAAACGGAGAGATTTAGAGATATTTGACCACAGAGCAGTGCCTGTCTACAAATGCGTAAATATTGTACATCCGAAAGTGTTTCTTCAGAGGGTACTATTGAAAAATTCTGCAATGGTTGTATTTAGGTTTACTTAGTGAACCACCAGTTCATACCTATAACTGGATTGTGAAGTTTGAGAAAGGTGAAAAAAATATATCTCAGGAGGTATCAAAGTAGTTGAATTAAATGGGTCTCTATCTAATATAAGTCTTAATTGCTGAATCTAGGTTCCCCTCATGTCATCTGAAATGCAAACTTTTTTTTTTTTAATTTAAGTAATCTCTACTCCCATCATAGGTCTTGCACTCATGACCCTGAGATCAAGAGTCACGTGCCAGCCAGGTGCCTCTCGTATCACCTGAAATGAGTAGACAGACGGTTATAGTGCCATCTCTAGCGTATGTTCTAAACTTGTTGATTGCAGTAACATCTTTTAAAATAGTCTCTAAAACACGTTATGTAGTGGAAAACTAAGTAGGTTTTCCTATCAAGTGAGACTGGAGCTGAGGACAAGATCTTGAGGTTGATTTTATCAGGTTGAATTTTGGAAACACCCTTGTACCACGCCTACCTTCTGCCTTGAATTCTGTGGGAAGATGCTGTCATAGACGTTGAGTTTTAGAATGTATATTGAAACTGCCTTTAACTGCAGCTGCTGCTAACTACCATTCCTCTAGCTGACAAGCCTACGTTGATTTCCAAATTCCTTCCCCCAAAATAATTTGGTTGGTTTGGATGACTACATTTAGAATGTGGGAGCCTGTGTCCTTCCCCTGTGGGCCATCAGCGGCCTTGGCAGGAGGGAGTGAATCCAGTCAATCTGAATCACTTGATCAGAAGTGGCTCTTGTGTATGTTATTTTTGCAGCTGAAGAGAGTTCTTTCTTCCCCTGCTATAGCTTGTTCAATTCCAGTGGGCTATAAGGTAAATATTGACCAGAGGAATGAATCAGAACTGTCCAAGATATTTTCAATGTTATACACTTGTATTTTATTAGGAACTCATTTTCAAAAAAAAAAAAAAAAGGAATTCATTTTCACACTGGAATGTAGATGCTCCACAATGATAGTCAAGGTTAATGGTTCCATTACCAGATCCTTGTATATATTATTAATTACTGTTATTATTCAGACACTATAATAAGCATTTTCCACTTATTAACTCATTTAATCTTCAAAACAACCAATGGAGAAGCAGTATTTACAGGTGAAGAAACTGAGGCACAGAAGGGCTAAGTGACATGGTCAAGGTCATACAACTAGTAAGTGATAGAGCTGTGGTTTGAACTCAGGAAGTCTAGTTCCAGAGTCTGTGCTCATGACTATTAGCTCTTAAAAAACTGAACACAGTTTTTTCTTTTTTTCCACAGGAAAAACCCTAAAATATTTTGTCTTGTGGGTTGTAGCTGATTATCAGAGAGAAAGTACTTTGTGCCAAAGGTCTCTCTGTAGTATCTGAAGAAGCGCCTGTTGTAGATGCCATGATTCTCATTTTAGAACATTCTAAAAAGTGAATTTAGTGTGTTCTTTAAGGGCTTTATTTCTTTTGTGTATTTGCACATATTATTAGGTATGGTTATCTGTGAGAAGCCTTAAAAACATGTACATAGAAGCTACCGTGAGAATTACTAGGTAAAATTATTTTTAATCTGAACTGTTGACCTCTGATATTGTCTGATGTACTTAGGGAACCTGTTTGGCTCCTTTGATAATCTCAGGCTTTTGTAACTTTATTAAGGATATAGCTATAATTTAGAAACTTCTAATTTGTATTTTAATGAAACCTGGGAAGGTGGCATCAGATGAGACCAGTTTCTCTATTCTCTACTTATGATCTTGATGTATTTTATGGTTTTTTAAAGAAACTGTTTTACAAAGGATTTCTGATTTGGAATATCTTGCTTTGTTACTGATGGATTATTTGAATATTTTCTTAAGGAAATAAGTATTCTCTAAGCTTTTTAAGTTCTATATTTAGGATATGCTTAAAAACATAAAATTGCTTTCAAATTTCACTTTCTTTTCAGAGATTAGATTTTTATGTAGTCAGCAGCCTTAGGTAAAAGTGTAAATTTAGAAATTTTCTCTATTAGAAGTATCTTTTAAAAGTCTTATTTGAGAGAGAATAATGAGTGTTTAAGAAAACATGAGGGAACTATTTAGATCAACATAATTAGGAACCCCAAATATTTGTTTATTTTGTTTAATTTGTTTTTTTAAATAGGCTCTATGCCCAGTGTGGGGCTTGAACTAACAACCTCAGGATCAGGAGTCACATGCTTTAGCAACTGAGCCAGCCAGGCACCCCATGCTTTTAGGTTATAGTAAATAAGATATAAAACAATAGCCTTCCTCATAATTAGGATTTTCTTGTATTAAGACCCTAAAAATCACCACAAATCACATCAAGGATAAAAGAGGAGACAAATCTGCATTTTGAGAACAAAAAGGAGAACTTTTTTTATTCTGCTGAGGAAGAGGAAAGACAAAGTCTGGAACCAGGCATGTTCTGCAAGCTAGAGATCCTGCTGAGTTGAGGTGCCTCGGTTATTAGTCAGAGCACCCAGAACCCACATTGCAGAAGGTGATTTCAGGAGCTGTCTCTCTGTCGGTGGGTAAAGTGCCTTATGCTTTTCAAAAGTCTCGTCTGGGAGGGGAGATGTAAATCCAAAGTGCTAATTCTTTGTCATCAATATCAATCCCATGATACTCTTTTTTTTTTTTTTTTTTACAAGATAAGCGTTACTGATTCCATTTGGTTGACTTCCTTCAAACCTGCGGCAGTTTCAGTTGGTGAAACATGATTCACTTCCTGCCCCGTAGGGTATAAACCAGCTCTAATGGTTTAGTCTGGAAGTGGCCACAGCCATCGAGGGTAGAGGGAATGACAACTTGTGAAGCAGTGGGGTTGGCACCTGGGGTTAAAGCATCAGTTTCTAGGCAGACTTAGGGAATTGAATCCTGAAGGCATCCAAGGGGCAGTTGACTCCACATGTGTTTTCTTTTGTGTTTGTTGGTCTCCCTGTCTTTGTACTTAAGCAGAGTAGACACCCTCTTGATTTCTGACGACTGGCAATTGTCCTGAACATGCAAGAGTAACGTGTGTGTATGTGTGTGTGTGTAGTGTGTGTGTGTGTGTGTGTGTGTGTGTGTCTTCCCCAAGAGACCACATGAACAGCACTTAAGGGCCAGTTATGAGGAAGGAGCTCCATGAATCTTAAAGTACAAAAGGGCTGTCTCTGGAGACCCTGGATATAGAAGGGAGTTGTTTGAAACACATGAAAAAAATTAAAAATTCAGAATATAGAATATAGTATGACTTGATTAATTTGATCTCAGATGTCCAGAATTTGTGGTAATTGCAATTTGGCTTTTAACTTTATTTTATTTTATTTATTTTTTTTAAATAGTTATTTATTTATTTATGATAGTCACAGAGAGAGAGAGAGAGGCAGAGACACAGGCAGAGGGAGAAGCAGGCTCCATGCACCAAGAGCCCGACGTGGGATTCGATCCCGGGTCCCCAGGATCGCGCCCTGGGCCAAAGGCAGGCGCCAAACCGCTGCGCCACCCAGGGATCCCGGCTTTTAACTTTATATGAAAGAGGTCAGTAAACAAATCACAGGGTAAGTAAAACAAGAGTAGGGAAGGATATTTAACCTTTTAAATAAACTGGGGATGCCTGGGTGGCTCAGCCGGTTAAACATGGGACTCTTGATTTCAGTTCAGATCATGATCTTGGGGTTCTGGCATGGAGTCCTGTGTGGGGCTCCGCTCTCAGCTGGGAGTCTGCTGAAGATTCTCTCCCTCTGCTGTCCCACCTCCCCCATTTCGTGTGCCCATATGCACTTTCTTTAAAATAGATGAATAAATCTTTAAAACTGAACTAAAACTGCATTTATTTTTTTTGAATAGGGGACAATAAAATAGTTGCAAATAAAATCTTAAAAGGACATATATTTAGCAAATATTTGTTGTTTGTACAGTTGTACTTATTTGGAAATAATTCCTACTCTTAAGTCTACTTTTCACTTGTCCGTGTCACTTTACATTCAATTAGTGTGAATTAGTAGATATTTTCTATATTTAGATTGACATCTGAATTTCCTGTGATTTTGTGGGGGAAACCCTAACTTTAAGAAGGATGATTTTTGTATTATAAAAGAAGAATTTTAATTTCTTAAAGTCTCCACGATGTTATTCATTTAATGGCAAGATTTCCCCAAACAAATGTTTGGTTATTTGTATTCAGTTTTTCAGAAACATTTCAGTTGCATAAATTGAATGCACTTTGTGCTTTTTATGTATCAGTTTCCAGTTTCGAATCAAGGACTATACAGTATATGTCCAGGATCATCAAGAAATGAACTCATGCAACTGTCCTTAAGTCTTGCTGTTGTTCTTGCTTCTGAATATCGCTGCAGAGCTGTGGTCCCTTGAAGGAGACCCTGGTGTTGGTCTTTGGTGCTCATTGACTTGTGTTATGTAAACATTTATGGATTCATGTGCAGGCCCAAGTAAAAATTATACGGTATTTTGTAGCTTTGCACACTTCACTTGTTTATGGATTGTTTATTGAGGGCATTTCTTTTCTAGTCATAGTTTTATTTTAAAAGTGAAAATTTAGAGTGAAAGCATTTGTGTTAATTAAGAGTGAACACTTGAGTTTCAGGGAAAGGAAAAAGTTGTACTTTAAGACTTAAAAATAAAATGTATTGTTATGAGCTATGAATAACTCTAAAGTAGTGCTAACTCATGTGGAAATCTTTGTAGAATAAAATCCTTGGGTAGAAAGGTAAATGGACTGAAAACAAATTATTTTACATATCTTTATAGGACAAATGTTTAACAAAATTTCAGCAGCATAATTAATACGCTGCAATGAAATGAGACGTCATGAGTCTTGTCCTGTGGAATGTTATGGCTCCATAGGACATAAGTTTAGGGAGTTTTTGTTTAAATAGGACAGTTTGTTTATGGGTTATATAAAGTAACAGTTTAGTTTCACTGTTAAAAATCTAGTGCAAAAAAAATTGAGATAACTGGAAATTTTAACACTAACTGAATTATTTGATATTAAGGAATTATCATTAAATCTTTTTTAGGGCAGCCCTGGTGGCGCAGCGGTTTAGCGCCGCCTGCAGCCCAGGGCGTGATCCGGAGACCCTGGATTGAGTCCCACATCAGGCTCTCTGCATGGAGCCTGCTTCTCCCTCTGCCTGTGTCTCTGCACCCCGCCCCCCCCCCCCGCATCTCTATGAATAAATAAATAAAATCTTAAAAAAAAATAAATATTGTTTAGATGTGATGTGGTGTTATGGTTATGTTTTTTTGTTTGTTTTTTAAAGGCAGTTTGTTCAAACTGCCTAACATTCTAAAAGAATGTTTAGAGGTACATTCTGAAGAACTTACAGATGTGATATGGTGACTGGGATTTGCTTTGATATCATATGGAAAGGGAATTGGGTATCTTAGTCCATCTGGGCTGCTATGACAGATTATCACAGCCTAGTGGCTTATAAACAGACATTTATTGCTCACAGGTCTGGAGGCTGGCAGTCTGAGAACAGGGTGCCAGGATGGTCGAATGAGAGGCCTCTTCTGGGTCACGGACTTCTTCTTGTAGCCTCACATGGCAGGAAAGGCTAAGGATCTCTCTGGGACCTCTTTGATAAGGCACTAACCCGCATTCATCTTAAGCAGCTCCCGAAGGCACTATCCACTAATGCCATCACCTTTGGGGATTAGATTTCGATGTGAATTTGGGGGTGGGGGCACAAATATTCAGACCCTAATATTGAGTATGAAGTATGGTGAAGCAGGAAATTATAGCCTTGGATTAAAGTTGGGCAACGGGGATTCATTATATTATTTGGAGTATGTCAGTATGTTTGAAATTTTCAATAGTTTTAAAAAAAGGAAAAAGACACACATATATACAGAACACTTATACCATAGAAATACACTGATATTTCATCAAAGATAGTCAAGTGAGGGTTTCAAGGAAAAGAGGGGCCTAAAAATATCAGTGGTTTGATTACATTGTAATTATATATAGATATATACAGCTACCTGCGTGATTTTAAAACCGAATAGTGGTGTAGTTTTATTTTAACTAAGATAAGCCTCCTCTTAGGTGAAAGGAAAAGGAGCACTTGGAGTTTGGGCAGCAGTCTTCAACAAATATATGTTCAAAGCCCCTCTGGGCCAGGTACTGTAGAAGTTGCTGGAAATTCAAAGACCGTGGATATAGGCATCGTACTAATGTAGCCGGTGAGATTTCTACACGTCATTCCTCGGAATAATGTGATACGGGCTCTAATACACTTATAAGAAACTGTTACAGGAACAGAGGGAGGAATGATTTCGTTATGTTTTGTAGGGCATGGGGAGAAGGTTAGGAACATGTAAGGGAAGACCATGTAGGTCCAAGGGAAGGCCTTTGACCTAGGCCTTGGAGGATGAGTAGGGAGGGCTTTTCTAAGGCAGAGAAGGTGGGAAAGCCATCGCAGGCATAGGAAGCAACCGGATCAATAGCACGAAGATGGGAAAACGGGTCCAGCCAATGGCAATAGGTTTAGTGAATGTGAAAAACATGTGTAAAATGGGGGTGGATGCAGTGGAGGGCGAGGCTGATACAAGACCATAAAAATCAGATCCAAAAATGTGAGTCCTTCCCCTTCCCCCAAGCCTGGAGAGCAGCATGACTCGTTAGCCTGAATCTTAAACTCCATCTGTGACTTTGATTTGAGGGGTTCTAGGTATCCTAGCCGCATTGTCACTTCACTTGGGCAGATGGACTGGCATTTGTGTGCAGATGGAGTTTGCTAACAGACGGCCAACAAGACTCTCCATCCTCTGCCAGACAGGTTGCTCCCATGCTTTACAGGAATTCTGGTTGCTTTCTTGCTTGATGTTGAGGGATAACGGGTGGGATTGGAAGCCCATCTTGTAAGTAAGTCTTCAATACTATTTCCTGGAGTCTCTGATTCTCTCAGACCAGTGGAGGGCTGTCGGGCTGACCTCACTGAAGAATTATTTCCCTAATGTTAGACCTTAGGGTCCATGTCAGGAAGCTGGCATTGCTTTGGTGCAGAGGTGGATTTTTACCAGGAAGCCAGTGAAGCTTCTCTCACTTACCCAAGTGAAGGTCACTTGCACAGCCCTTTACAGAATTTTTTTTTTTTGTTTCCTTTACAGAATTTTGAGAGGGCTCCACCCGCCCCCAGATTTTCATAGAGTCATGCTTTATTTTATATTAGTAATTTTATTTTTAAAGAATTAAATGTCATGAGCTTCAGGCCCCCACAGAACCCGAAACTGCCCTGAGCATCTTATAGAAAGTTCTTTGTTTTAGTTTTTCTCTCTGGAAAGAACAGATAACAATATTCTCTCCCTCACAGATCAGTCACAGATTACTAAGCAATTCTATGTAAAATGGGCCCAGAAGCTATTTTCTGAGAAAGTGAAATGTGATAAATAATTTGGTACCAACAAAGGTATCCTTCCCTGCCTCCTTGAGGCTCCCTGAGTAGACTCAGCTAGTCCTGCAAAGAATCTTTGTTGTCTGACTCTGCCCTGAGCAGACTGGCTGGCATGTTATCCCTTGTCTCCATCATCCTGCAGTATTGCTTTGGAACTCTGATCTCCGTGTTCTCACTTTTCTCACCTGAAGCTGCCCCATGGCTTTCATAGCCCGACTGTGTATGACCCGTGCAAAGTCAGTTCTGATGTCCGTGCAAATGAGCACATGACAAAGGTGCACTAGGCCACTTTCTCCACGTTGACCAGAGGTGTCTCCATTTGATGTTGAACAGACTGATGCTTCTTTTAACTTATTTATATCATGGTCTTGGAAACCATCAGGTCAACATTTTACCTTTAAATGTGTAGAGGCTGACTTGGAGAAACAGCTGCTTCCTGAGATGGGATAGGAAAAGAACAGCATGGTCAGCATCTTGTTGAGCCAAAAGGTAGGTGGAATGGTCAAAGAATTGTAAGGACTGAGGAGCCTGCTTGATGGGCTCCTACTGGTCATATTGGGAGAGTCTGGTGGTCAAAATAAACCTAGTAATGGATTATAACCAATATAGTAAAATAAATGACCCATACATAAATAAATAAATGGGGGTGGGAAGGAAGCAAAAGCTCTAACTTAGAAGGCCCACTAATAAATATGAAAGGAACAATGGAATTACAAAATCATCACTATATACTAAGTGTGGTATGTGATATTTTTATGAGGAATAGGATATATCAATAGTCTTGAAGTATCTCTCCACAAGTTACTTATTAATTACAAAGGCAATGTAGTAACTTTATCTTAGAGAAATCCAGGGGATTTCATTTTAACCAAATAATCCTAGTTAATATTGACAATATAGAGACAAACCAACAGCAGTGCCTCTTGATAGGATGCGGGCAGGACACAGAATTATTTCTGTGTTATCCTGAAAAAGAATTCCTCGAATCTATCGTGAGGAAGCATGAGACAAACTGAGCATCATTCTATAAGGGACTGTGCCCATAATCTTCAAAAACGTCAAGATCAAGAAGACAAAGAATTGCTAAGGAGGGCAAGGCGAGGCCTGGGACTTCAGAAATGGACAAGTTGAAGGTTGGGGGGAGAGCAAATACTTCACTCTTTGTGTTGATTGTGGAAGCTTCTGTTTTTTTCTCATGAGAAGGTTTCTGGGTTCTTCAAGTGAGGCGGGGATAGTAGAGAAGATCTTTTTAAATGAAGATTACAGCAGACACTACAGAAGACTCTTACAAGCTGGATCTCCAACCACAGCGGGGGCATCACAGATAGGAAATTTGCTGATAGCAACTTGAATTTTCCAGCTCTGTTCTATCAAGACCTTTATATTTATCTAGCCCTTACTATCTGCATGATGTTTTTCAAGTTCCACTGAAGGGGAGGGGGACAAAGCAGGACGATTAGATGAAATCCACAAACGTTCACGTGAAAACATTTCATCTGTGTGTTACAAGAGGACAAAATCGATTGGGATGTTCTGGTCATGGGTTGGCCATTTTGACTAGAGATTACTCAACATCCATCAACATCCATGTGTTTAGATTTATATCTCTGGTGCCCTATAGAGTGATGCAAACTATGCCTCGACCTCAGTGTCATCTCCTACTTCTTTTTGTGGCCTGCTCTGAGGATGCAAATGAACAGTGAACCGAAGGGTAGTCAAGAGAAAGATAGAAAGCTCTGTGCACCAACCACCAAATAATTAAAGGGGTTGTGTTAGGACGTTGGCTAATCAGGCTTTCCATGTTTGTTGTATAAGGTACATAATATACGCTGTAGGTAATGCTAGTTCATAACTGTAATGTTGTGACAGCTGGGTAAATGTTTTATGGCTGTGGCTTTTTAGGGTTTAGCCTAAACAAAACATTTCAGGCTCATTCTGACAGGCATACACATAAAATCTAAGAATTAATTTTTTATACTTAAAATTACATAACTTATGTCCTTTTCTGGATTGGTATTTATCCCATCCTAGGAAATTCCTCATTTTCTCTTAATAGGACTATTATATGTGAACCATGGAGGTAGGTACCACTTCATGTAGCCTTCTTGGTAGTTGATGAGTGGGTGGTGGGTGCGATTTTATTTCTGTGAAAATGACTGAAGGTTAGAAAGGTGGAGCAGTCTTACCAAGAGTTGAGCTGCCTGCATGTGAAGGGTGGGCTTCTCTGCCCTTCTGTCTGGTTTTGCTGTTGGTGGTTTGCTTTTCAAGTCCATATGACTTTAGGCTTTGCCTTTGCATTTAATTACTCTTTTCTGTAAGTACGTTTCTCCACGAGGCTCCGCAGAAGTATCTGCTGGCCAGAGTTCACTTGCATAGTATATGAATGAGACTTTTCTCAAAGGAAGTGTCATGCCCACCCCCAAGAATATGCAGTCCTGAATCCAAACCGCAGTCAGTCAAGCATCCATTTTTGTCTTTGGAATGTGGAGGGGGAGGTTGGAGAGTGCTGGGATACACGACTGGAGAAGAGTCCACGTGGCGGGTCTCTGCCTCCTTCTGCCCCCCACCCTTGGGAGCTTGGTGCTGTCGAGTGGCATGTCGCTGTGACTGCTGCGGAGTACAGGAGGGGGCTCCTGATACTCGGGCAGGGGCTGTGGTGCCAGTAACGACCTGCTTGAGAATAGGCTGAAACTGGGAAATTTGACTAATTTTCCTTACCCAAATTAGAACAAAATCTTAAAGACGATAATCAGTGAACTGGAGCCGTTTGCGTTGTATCCCTCCTGTTGGCTGGAGCGTTCCTTGGCTGCAAAGGGACAGTTCACGCGCAGTCAGCTACATTTATACCAGTCACAGCCTCCTCTTTCTCCCACCCACCCCGCCTCTTTCCACTTAAGGTTTCTTTTAGTTTTTTGCAAAGCAGCCATGTGAGAGGAATAAAATAATTTTGAAGAGCATTATATGGTGGGAATTTTGACAATGAGTGGAAGATGGTAATTACTCTCTTCCATTAGACTCAGTGGCTTTGGACAGATAAGCTGTATTGAAACGTGTGACCAGGGCATGGGATCATGGATTGTCTTTCACTGTTGTCATGGCGACAGTGATGCAGGTGGCCTATAACTGCCGGGCTGTCAGATCTTATACATCAAACTGGTGCTAAGTGAAAATATGTTAGAGGCATTGGGGAAAAAATTGCCAGCAGTGTTTATAGGATCAGCTGGAGAAAAGCTAGCCTAGTTGAAGAAAAGATTTCCATTAAAAGCCCTAGGTGATTCTGAAGAAGTCGGAGTTTTTACTTTTTATTAATAAGATGAAAGTGGACTATTAAAAGGGAAAAAAATGATTTCTGGATGTTGCACTGCTGTCTGCGTACACATAATTAACATGGTGCCTTTCTGCTTCCCCCTTGAGCTAATGTGATAATATAGTGGCTTCCGAAGAGGCCACGAGACACCGCGAGGCCTGGGAGCTTTGCTTGGGGCCTAGGGAACCAGCTCTGTACACTGCCAGGGGTTTGCGTCCTTCTTTTTCCAGAGAGTGCTACTGAATTTTGGGTAGTAAGAAGTGGTAAGAAATCATCATGGATCTCTAACATAGCACTTTAAGTATTCCGTAGGGAATGGAGTTATACCCAGTTATGCATATTGGACTAAGCGTGTTTGGGTGTCGGAGGATCTCTTCAAATCTGGAGAGGTTCCTCTTTGTCAACAGCAGTTACCGCACTTCCCTTTTCCTCTTTTCTTTTTCTCTCCTCTTTCCTCATCGTCTTCCGTCTCTCCTTAAAAATGTATGCATGCCTTGCACTGGAACCCTCAAATGCTAAGCAGGGAGTCTGATGTGTGTTTGTGTGGTGTAGGGGTATAAGTGTGCTGCCTGTGTCAAGAAGTTGCAGCTAGCATTATCGTTGTCTTTAGTCCTACGATCTTGGTAGGTAGAAAGAAGAAAAATCACGTATGTTTCCATTTCCATGTTATATTTGAGGAAAAGGAGGTACCATGAAATTTAAAAAGAAGTGTCCCTGGGCAGGAGAACCTGTGTCTGGGTGAGTGAAGCAGCACGGATGAGGCAGTGGGTGGTTCCTGGTAGGCCTCTGTGTCAGGTGCACGGCCCCAGCTTCTGACGGTTTACTTGGGATATTGTCTTTGGCATGTTCTTCAGTATTGAAGTCTTGAGTTAGTAAGAGTAGGTGAAATGAGCTTTATATACCGTTGGTATGTAATGATCAGCTACAGTATTATGGACTCTGTTTCATCTACACAGATGTGTTGGGAATGTCCTAACCGGCAGGTGTATTTCCTTGTACTGGTATTCCCAAGGAGGCAGCTCTGTGGGGGCACCTGGCTGGCGTAGTCCGCAAGGCATAAAACTCCTTATTTTTTAAGCCCTTATTTATTTATTCATGAGAGACAGAGAGAGAGAGGCCCAGGCAGAGGGAGAAGCAGGCTCCATGCAGGGAGCCTGATGTATTACTCGATCCAGGGACCCCGGGGTCACGCCCTAGGCCAAAGGCAGATGCTCAGCCACTGAGCCACCCAGGTGCCCCCATAGAGCATACAACTCTTGATCTGGGTTTGACTCTTGATCTGGTGAGTTTGAGACCCACTCTGGGTGTAGAGTTTACTTTAAAAAGAAAAACCTGAAAACCCCCAAAGCAAAAAGAAGTAGCTCTAATGGTTGTTGGGCACCTAGTATGTACGAGGTAATGAGATTATTTAATCCTCACATCAATATTGAAAAATAGATGTCATTATTATTTTACAGATAAGCACACTGACAGAAACCAAGATTCAAATGTCTGGCTCCAGACTCTAGGTATCTTTTTTTTTTTTTCCCCCACGATGTGGTTTCAGGAGACGTACAAGACCACCTTGGCCTTCAAGGAGCTCACAGTTTCTTTTTTTTTTTTTTTTTTTTTTTTTTTTTTGGAGCTCACAGTTTCATCGGAGACCCAGGGAAGCATTTTAATAATTACAATACAATTTGTTAAGTGCTGTAATAGACATGTGCATCAGGGAGTACAGTGTGGGTGCAGGGGGCATCCAGCTCCCAAGAGGAGCTCATGATGGAGCTGGTTATTAAGGGATGAATAGATCATTTGAAGGTAGATGAAGGGGAAAGGGAATTCCAGGTTGAGGGAATGATCTGAGTAAAGGCACAAAAGAGTGAGACGGTGGCACATTCTGCAATGGCAGGCACATGCGCAGTAGGTTGAGTTAGCTGAGGGACGGGATGAAGGAAAGGTGCACAAAGTGATTCTCTAGAGTCCAGTCAGCAAGGAGAGCCAAGTATATCTTTTGTTATGTATATGATTCACTGTTCAAAGATTGTGGTGAATGGTTGTTGCCTTTTAAGTTCTTATAAGCTAGAGGTTGTTGACTTGCATGATAGTTCCCTCTGGATTTTGTTCTATTTTGTTTAATTTGTATTTTTCTCTCAGTGCCTTGTCTCTTCTCAGGGTATAGTTGCACCCACTCTGCCATTGTCTTTTCCTTTATCGTTCTGGTGGAAGGCTCTCTTCTTTACCTAAGAAAGCATTTTCCAATCCATAGTCTGTGAGGCTCTAAATAAAAGAAGATATTCGGCAGAACAGGCCAAGAATCTGGTCACCCATCAGTCCCGGAAAAATAATTTGAATAATTCAGATGAAGAAGATTTGTACCTTTTCTAAAAGACTTAGTGGTGATGGTTCTCCAGCTCTTAAGCCCCAAGTTGCTGATTGAAAACTAGACTCAGCTTTAGTCTCTGTGCTAACTGCTGACCAATATATTTTCATCACGTAGTTTATACACATAATGGAGATTTTAGTGCTCCACTCAGTAGTGTTCACAAATTCCTGCATTTTGTTTTCTTGTTTGCATAGACATCCACCTTTTTAATAAACTCCTTGTTTAATAGATTTCTATTTATTTATTATTTATTTATTTATTTATTTATTTATTTTTTTAAATTAAAAAAAATTTTTTTGTTTAATAGATTTCATTCTAGAAATTCATTGCAGGATTTTTGCTAAGCCTTGTTTATTTTAGATTAAAAAAAAGAATCATTCTCAAGCTGTGATTATTTGTCAGTGCTTTACAGATGGCCCAGCTGATTACAATACCAATATTATTAAGAAGAGTTAAGCGTTAAGACCGTAACAAGTGATGAAATGGAGTGCTGATGTGCATCAGTCCCCGGGCCACACTACAATAGTTTGTTAGTATAAGATTTCAAATCCTGCTACTTTACAGGTATTTGGAAATACTGATTTTTGTTTTGTTTTATTGTGGACAAAGAAGCCAGAGTCCGAGGTCCCAGTTGTATAAGGAAGATTGTTCTTGACTTCCACAGCTTACTCATCTGTGGATGCATGCATGCACACATCAATGCATACTTCTGTTGGATCGGTATGTCTAAGACTAGTGCATGTTGCAATTTAACACGTATATTATGGAAGGAAATGTACTCTGGAGAGCTGTAAATCCATTGACCAAAACTAGGCCTTATGACAGTAAGGAGCAATTGGAAGAAAAAGAATATTTCTATGCCAGGACTGAATAGAAGAATTAGTTGGGAATGTCTAATCAAAGAGAAAGATTTCTGAAAACAACAGGAAATGGAAAATTAATTTGAGCCTCCTCTTCTCCAATCTTGCTACAGGTCTCAGGAGGGTTTCTGTTTTTTTCTAAGAAAAGTCAGTTTTTACAAAGAAATATCCTGAAATAAAGATGACAAGTGTTTTCTTCATTTGAGGATGACTGTCCCTAGTGGTATAGCATAATGCAGAGTGATGGGATTATTAGTAAGAACTCTTAAAAGTAGGATTGGGAGCACTGAGGTAGAAAAAAATGCTAGCTCATTTAAAGTCTTTTTTGAATTTGGAAAACTATAGCCACTTCATACTCAGTTATATTTTTAAGGACAGAAATGTTCTTCTGCTAAAAAAAAAAAAAAAAAAAAAAAAAAAGAAAGAAATGTTCTCCTGCTTATTTCATTAGGTGCTTACCTATTAGGAGCTCAGGATTTTGGCATCAATGTACCAGTATCTCCATCACTTACTGTGTTGATGTGTCCTGGATGTGTTGACCAGACTTGAAAGAGGGGGTCATTTTTTCCCCCTCCATGTTTCCCACAAGCAACTTCTCAGAGTTATATGCTCACTTATTAATTTGTCAATTAAGCTTTTTAAACAGGCAGCTATTATATTTTATCAATACTAGCCTTTGTAAATAAGAAAAATGGATATGATCTAACTTGGAAATACCCTGCGGGGAATAATCCTGTTTTGTCAGACAGGCGCACGGCTGACCAGTTGAGCTTTTTTATGTTTCATTCCTAGTATTCATCCACAAGGTAGTAGGAGGCTCTATAGGGGCCTTGACGCTTACGTGCACTTAGTTGAGTTCTGAAAAAGCAGAGCAGGAGATGTAGACTTGATGAGAATTTGAAATGCAATGTGAGGCTAAGGCCATGATAACGCAGTCATATATGAAACCTCTAGATCCACCACTGGTTACATCTAGTATCATGATTATTTTGATTACCATTTTAAAGGGCTTTTTCTCAAGTTACAAATGAAATACTTCATCCAGAAATGTGAATTTGCAGAAAAGGATTTTATTTTACGCGTTGTGTTTTTGTGTGTGCGATAGGACACAAAAAAGGCCTAAGGAAGTTACATGCTGGTGGTGGTGGCTTTGCAGATAGTGGAGGGTTTTATGCAGTCCTGGAGCTTCAGGGCAAGGATCCTGGAACATGTTCCTGCTTAGGAGGCGATCTTGGTAGAAATATCAGAGTTATCTTTTACTCCTTACATAAGCAGTCTGGATCCTCTATACCGACTCAGTTTAGAGAGAAAGTCTTAAAAAAAAAAAAAAAGGCTTTGTATTAATATCTAGAATGGACAGATACACATGAAAATATATATGTAATCTTAAATCCCTGGGTTGGTTAAAAAAAGAGAAAGTTTTATTTATTTATTTATTTATTTATTTATTTATTTATTTATTTATTTATAAATATTTTATTTATTCATTCATGAGAGATACACAGAGAGAGAGGCAGAGACACAGGCAGAGGGAGAAGCAGGCTCCATGCAGGGAGCCCGACATGGGACCCCATCCTGGGACCCCAGGATCACACCCTGTGGCCGAAGCCACACCCTGGTGGCTAAGCTGCTGAGCCACCCAGGGTTCCCCCCAAAAAGAAAATTTTATAAAGATGCCTTATTTTTCTTATTTAAGTTTCTGTATTATTGGGTTTTAGTACCAAATGAGTATCTCTGTTCAAGACCAGAGGTTACTGACGTGATGTGTGCAACAGTACTTACTGTCCCTTTATTGGGAGAAAAAGAGTAGAGAAATATTATTGTTTGAGTCATTTCCTGACCAGTAGGATGGGCGCCGACCTGTGAAGCAGAATTTGGTTTCTGCTGTGGTCAAACTGAGAGTGAGATTTTCATGTGAATGATGTAGTGGCCAGCAGCACTGAGGATGAGCAGAATTCTTACTTCATCAGCCATGGCTGAGGGTTAGCGAGTAAGTCTTGACCATCCTATAGCTCCAGGTGAGCGATGCTGCGAGGACAGGTAATGGGCAACCCAGATTTTATGTCCTTCCAAATTACATCAGTCCTGCTCTGTCTCGTATTTGTTACAGAATGACTCACATAGAAAACCATTTTGATTTTCCATATATTTTTAAAACAATACTTCAGCATGTCTTAATGCTTTGTATAAAGTTGTACCTCCAAGATGCTGGTCTAATTTTGTATGAAATCAGAATTTCAGATGAAAGGCTAATGCGCAAAGAACCTCAGCTCTCCCTCAGAACCAAAACAAACACATACATAAACAGCAACAATAAAAGAGTTCCAATTAAGATTTTTCAGAACACAAATACCCATTTAAATGCACCTAACAATTCTCTGCTAGCAGCCACTTTAAATTATTGTTCTTTTTAAAAGGAAAATCCAATATAGTTGAAAGCTTGTGCTTTATAAATATAAGATGCTTCCTTGCATTATCTGAGAGAAAAAGAAAAGCTTGTATTGCTTTTTTGGATTTAACATTTTTAGCTAATCAGTAAATCTTTATTAATTGCATTTATGAACTGTATAGCACTGCAAGAGGGGCCTTGAAATTTTTTGGTTGCAAAATGTGATAAAAAAATTAAGTCATATATTATTTTGTAATTTTGCAAAAAGCATGTCACAGGGTTGTGCCCTGCCAATAGCTTCTAGTAGAGCAAGCACTGGTCCCTAAGACCATCCTCACCATTTGAGAGGATGGCGGAGTTGCCTGCTGTTACAACAAAGCCGGCATCATGGGGGTGGGGAGAGGACTCTGGCCATGGAAGAGTAATTTGGGTGTGAGCTACATTTCCTGCCTTTTTAAAAGTCAGTTTTCCTGGATTTTGTACTTTTTGCATTTCAGCTTCCCTTTTGTCCTTTATGTCCATACTCTGGCTTTTGTTCCCTTAACTTTGTGCAACGGGTAATTACACAAGGCCGTTTTCTGTGGACACAGAATGCAGTGGAGGTGGAATGGTGAAGCACCACAGACAGCAATTGGGTGGATCATATAAGAAGTAACAGGGAGTAACAGGGAGTCAGGATGCACACCCTGGCTCCACCACTGACGAGGTCTGTGTTTTGGGGGAGATGTTATGGACTGAACTATATCCTCCCAAATTCATAAGTTGAAGCCCTAACTCCCAACATGGCTGTATTTGGAGATCGCACTTTTAGGAAGATAATTAAGGTTAAATGAGGCTTAAGGGTCAGACCCCCAATCCAGTGTAACTGGTGTCCCTATAAGAAGACAAAGAGTCATCAGGAAAGTCTGTGCAGAGAAAAGGCAACATGAGGACACAGTGAGAAGGTGGCCGTGTGCAAGCACAGTAAAGAGGCCTTTGGAGAAACTGGACCTGCCGACACCTTGATTTTTGACTTCCAGTCTCCAGAACTGTGAGAAATAAATTTTTGTTGTTTAAACCACCCAGTTTGTGGTATTTTGTTATGACAAACAATATTTGTTTTATATATATATATATATATATATATATATATATATATATATATATCCTAGACATATATAGGAAAGTTACAGAATCGCTCCAGGACTGTCCACTTCCCCACCTAAATGTAAGTTGGAATCAGAAGTCTTTGCTGTATCATAGGGTTGTTGTATGAGAAATGACATAACGCAATCAGCATAGGACCTCAGTAGATGCCATTTCATATATGGGAGAATTGATACCTAGAAGAATCGGCTGGTGCCTGGTTTTCCTTTTTTCTTTCCTTTTTTTCTTTTTGAGATTTTATGTATGTATTTATTTATTTTAGAGAGCGAGCAAGCGAGTGAGTGAGCTTGAGCAGGGGGAGGGGCAATGGGAGAGGGAGAGACTCTCAAGCAGATTCCACTCTCAGCACAAGCTGGGAGTGGAGCTCAGTCTCACAACTGTGAGATGATGACCTGAATTGAAATCAAGAGTCCGGGGGATCCCTGGGTGGCTCAGCGGTTTGGCGCCTGCCTTTGGCCCAGGGCGCTATCCTGGAGTCCCGGGATCGAGTCCTGCGTCAGGCTCTGGGCATGGAGCCTGCTTCTCCCTCCTCCTGTGTCTCTGCCTCTCTCTGTCTCTCTCTCTCTATGTCTATCATAAATAAATAAATCTTTAAAAAAAAATCGAAGCTCAACCAACTAAGCCATCCAGGTGCCCCCAGACTAGTGCTTGTTTTCCAATAGCCCATGCTTTTTGCTGAGTACTGAGCATCACAAAAGACAACACAAACCATTACACATGTAAGTTTTGAGTATCCCACCACATTTTGCCTGGCTGATGTTTTGTAGAAGACAAAAAAAAAAAAAAAAAAAAAAAAAAAAAGCATAGGTAATTTTTTTTCTAGTTCCAACACCTCTTATATCTCCTTCAAGAGTTGAGGAGTGCCTGTGTGGCACAGGTGACTAAGCATCCGCCTCTTGGTTTCAGCTCAGGTTGTGATCTCAGGGTTGTGAGATCAAGTCCCAAGTGGGCTTCATGCTCAGTGTGGAGTCTGCTTGAGATTCTTTCTCCCTCTTTCTGCTCCTCCTGCTTGAGTTCTCTCTAAAATAAATAAATACATCTTAAAAAAAAAAAAAAGTTAGTTGAATTCATCATACATTTTAGTGTTGTTTTGTTTGCTCCATCTTAAAGACAATGAAAGGGGAATCTGATAAGTTTAAACAAATGCTCAACTGACCCAGTACATGGAGTTGCATATACTAAATCAGGCTGTTTTATACTAGAATCACATATATCTGCAAAACAGTGAAATTACCTTGAGTTTCCCTAGCATTGTTTGTCTGAGGAACTGAAGATATTTTCAGTCTAAAACCTCACTTCTAACTTACCCTGCTCTACGAGGTATCAGATATGATCTATGATTCTTCTCACTTGATAGCTAGACAGATGAAGGCACAAAGATTTTCTCGTCATATGTACAAGAGGTGTGGGGGGTAGAAGACTGGAATGGAGTCTCTTGGCTTCGGGTACAGTGTTCAACCAGCTTGTGTTTTGTGTTATCTGTTAGCTACATCTGTCCAAATATTAGTGACAAGTTTGTTTTTTTCCTAAATGGAAAGAAGAGAATTTAGGTTCTGTGCCTGCAGGTCTTCTAATACAATGCTCCTTACTAAACTGGCATTCAATAAATCAAATAAATAGTATTGAGCACCTGCTATGGGCCAGACCTTGTGGAATAAAAGTATAGTACAAGACATGGGAACTGCCCTCAGGTTCTGATCATCTAGTTGAGATGAGAGACCCACCAGGCTCTAGGACAGTTGGGGTTGTGGCACATATGTATAATGTGTAATGCACGTTTCTTTAAGATAAGTTCAGTTTCCCCTAACTATTCTGTTACAAATAAGTATTTCCCTCTCTTAATAAAGCATTCTATTAAGTAGGCTAGGATGCTGAGCCAAAAGTGCCTAAGATAGTGATCTGGGTACCTATAGCTGCTAGCAAAGCACATCAAAACTTGGTGGCTTAAAACAACCACTGTTTACTTATTTCTGTGATTTTGTTGATCGTGATTTCAAGCGGGGCTTTGCTAGGTGATTCTTCTATTCTATAGCATTAACTCTCCTCACTCAGTGGTATTCACTCAATGGTTGGTATGGCTCGAAGGGGCCAATATGGCTTCACTCACCTGCCTGGCATCTTGGCAAGGATGCTTGGAAGGCTGATCTCTCCTGGGTCCTTCTGCCTTTCCATATAGACCCAGGGCCCCTCCATGAGATATCTCCACTAAGGTAATCAGATTTCTTATAGGGAGGGTGCTCAAGGTTCCAAGAGACCAAGGCCAAAGCTGTTATTCATATTAAACGCTAGACTTGGAAATGGCATAATGTTACTCTGTTGTTCAAAAATGGTTATAGGCAGCTCATATTCAAGAGGAAGGAAATAGACTCCCCTTTCAGTGGAAGAAGGATCAAAGGATTTAGAGCCATCTTTAATCCACCACAGATGGCATACACCTCTGTGGGTTGCTGAGTATTTTTTTTTTAATTTGAATACACCCCAGGCTTCATTTCCAGTGCACTTTAGTTTTCTCTTATCAGAATTTGAAGTATCTCGGAATATCTTGCCCCATTTTTACCTTTTGGTTCTGTTCTTCTTCATGTAAAGAATAATAAAACTTGAAAATCAAAAATGGATAAAATTTGGCTTCTATCATGGAGGAACTGACAATCCAGTGGAGAAGGACTGGGATGGATACGGATAACTGAGAACACAAAGCTTAAGTAATAAAATTGAGCAAGGTATCAGTGGATCATGAATGGAACACTGAGTCAGCTGGAGACGCTGGGGAGAGTTTTAAGGGGAAGTGGCATTTGAGCTGAGCCTTGAGGAGGACAGTGGTCTCTACAGATGGGAGGGGGGAGGAGTGGGGATGGCATCCTGGAGGAGGTGCAGAGAGAGTCAATGCACCAGAGCAGATGGTGTGCTCTGCAAACAATGCTGGGAGCCTGGAACATGGGGGCTGCGGTTGTTCAGGGGTCAGAGGTGGGGTGGTCATAGGAGGCACGGCTGAACAGATGGGTTGGGGACGTGTGGACTTTGCTCTGAATGCAGATTTGTTCAGAATGTAATTGCCATAGAAGGATTTGTGGCGGAGGAGTGCCACGATCAAATTTCCCATTCTGACTGCTGTTTCTAATAGCAGGTTTGGATGGATGGGGGGAATTGCAGATGAGAGGCCAAGAAGCCAGCGAGAGGACGGCTGTTGAGGAGAGCAGTCACTGGGCAATAGAATGGAAGGAAGGAAAAGGTGTTGAGAGTGATGCGTTGGGGGGGGGGGAGGCACAACACCTTTTTCTGACGTACTCTGTTTATATCCTTTATGTGACTTCTTTCTCTCCAAAATCCACTTTGCAGATGAGGTCACTAAGGCTCAGAGATATTTAAGGACCTCCTTGACATTGGATAGCTAGAAGTGAGTAGGATTTGAGATTCAAAGCCAAGTGTGTTTGGCTACAAAGCATGTATGACTTTCCACAAAAACCTCATTGCCTCACTTGTTGAAAATAACTACTGATTTCTTACTTGTGAGACTAGGTGGATGGTTGTGCCAGTAACAAAAATAGACAACACAGCATCTTGCTTAGGCTTTTAAAAATGTTTGCTCCCGGATTGTATATATGTATTTAAGTATGAGTGTGTGTATTAGGCACATTCCTCCAACTTGCATATAGTTTTCAAACAATTAGCATTTTCAGCTACTTTATCAATTCTGTCTACTTAAATGTCAGAGATAGGAAAGTGAAAGACACAATTCATGTCAGTTTATCAGATCTTGACTCTATTTTTTATGCGTAAATAATTCTTGGCTTAATAACCAGGTTTATTGCACAGTAGATCTTGTAAACAGAGACTCTATTGTGCCACATGTGGAACAGACCAAGACATTGGGGAGGGCTGAGAAGGAAAAGTAAAAATGAGTCAGAGAGTAACAGAAACAATGTAGCACTTCATCTGGGAACTTCCTCTCTGTAGCCCTGCACTCCCCACCTAACCTCCCCAAACAAAATTAAATCACCTTTCTCATTTTAAGAGCAAAAGGCAAGAGGGACAACAACCTATGTCTCCTGAGTTCTGTTTCGGCCCAAATCCCGAAGGCCAGGGTCTGGGGTGCTGCAGCTGTCTGCATTTGGTTCCTCAGGTGAACAGCAGGAGCCACCCAGCAGCCACATTGCCTTTGTGCCCAGGAGCTCAGGACTCATGGGTGCGGGCGAACTCTCACTTGAAAATGCAGTTCTTGATGCAGATCACAGTGAGATTTGAAAATCATGGCCCTTGGAAGATTGGCACTACGCCCGCTTTGTTTCATTTTCTTGGGTTTTGCAGAGCCCTTGACAGGTCCTGGGGCAGACATGTAAAAGATGAGAAGAGGGTTCTTGCTTCTCCTTTTTTGTTGCTGAGCCTCCATGGCTAGCGCAGCGCCTGCTTGTAGTAGGTGCTCAGTAAGTATTTACTGAAAGAGTGATCGCCTTAACACCGTGTGCCAGGTTCTGCTCGGGGCTTTACATCTGATGTCTCATTTAATCTTCACAAAACCATGAAACCTGGCCCCCCATGAAACAGATAAAGACATCAGTGCCTAGAGAAGTTCAGTAACTTGCCCCAAGACAAGTCCCTTGGAAGTGATGGAGCTGGAATTCAAACCTGGATCTGTGTAGCTCTGAAACCTTTGCCCTTTTGAGTCTCACTGCACTATCACACTCTTCATCAGTTAAATCAACACCTTTCACGTATGCAAAACCGAATCTGTCCCAGTGTGAGAATGTGAGAACTCCCTGGACCAAGCACATAATAAGTACTTAGGAAATGTTGGATAAATGAGTAACTAGCATTTATTTCTTTCCAGTCTACTACTTTGTTGTTAATTATTGTGGGGAAACTATGAAAGACTCGAAGGTTTTCAAGACAAGTTTCATAACCGAGGTGGGTTGACAAAATGTCAGACAAGTCGGTGACAGCCGCCTCGTGCTCCTCCTCCTGTGCCAGCTCGGAAACACTTGGTAGGAACACAACATTGGGAAGATGGTAGTAATTTCTTCCATCCTGCCGAACGCCTTCACTTCCCTCTTGACACCAGGAAGGGCAGAAACAGTGAGCCAGGACATGCAGTCAAGAGATTTCCGGTTTTTCAGGAATGGTCAGATAAGTGGCCAAACCTTAGCTTCTTTCCCATCATTCTTTTGACTTCTCTCTTTGATATTGTTCACAGGATTAGCCAATTTCTTTCTTCTGTCCCCCCCCCCCCACCCTCTCTTTCCCCCTCGGTACGTTCCTTCTTGCAATAACCTGTTTCTAAAAGAGTCTCTCCTTTAATATTTCCTGATCCAATGGCCTTTTCTTTGAATCCTATTTTTGATGCCTATTTCTTGTGAAAAACAACCAGATATCTGTCATCCTGCCCTTCTCTGAATCTGCCTGGGTTGTACCTGCCCAACCACCAAGGAAGTGGGGACCACGTGACTGGCATGCAGTAAACAGAACCCAGTAGTCTTGGCCTTTCCCCTCGTCTAGGCTGCTCCTGTGCCCTGAGGATCAGAGAAAAGATGGGGAAAGGCAGTGGGAGAGAGAAAGGGAGGGAGACATACAAGAGGGAGGGCCTTCGAGACTGAAGGGAAATTGCTTAGGAAGTGGAAGCTGCCTTCAAATAGATTCCTCTCCAGGCACCTGGGGGGCTCAGTGCTTGAGTGTCTGCCTTGGGCCCAGGGCGTGATCCTGGAGACCTGGGATCAAGTCCCGCATCCTGGGGATCCCCACAGGAAGCCTGCTTCTCCCTCTGCCTGTGTCTCTGCCTCTCTCTGTCTCTCTCATGAATAAATAAATAAAATCTGTAGAAAGAAAGAAAGAAAGAAAGAAAGAAAGAAAGAAAGAAAGAGAAAGAAAGAAAGAAAGAAAGAATGAATGAATGAATGAATGAATGAATGAATTTAGAAAGAAAAAGAAAGAAATGGATTCCTCCCTTGTGCTCTTGACCGGAATTTGAAGCGTAGTCCGTTAGTGTTTTGCATGGATGGGAAGGGCTATGACATGCTGTATTTGGTAGCGTTTGGCAGAAGGGTTTCCTGTTTCACTGTGTTTTAAAGTCAAGCTGCATATACAAATGAATTCTCCAGGGGGTTGGGTTGTTTGAGGTGGTCCACCCGTGGTGGGTAAGGCCTGTGACGTGCTTACTTCCCCGCTCTACAGTGGATGAAGTTAAGCAGTGGCTCATTTGTCAGGTTAGCTCAGCAGCAACGTTTCCAGATTAAACACAACCTACCCCAGCAAGTGCTAACACTTCACAAAAACCAAAACCAAACGCCCAAACGCTTTGATGGAAATCATTCTTGAAATGGTCTCCACTTCCTTTTCTCTGCAAGTGGAGACTGTTGGACCGAATTCAGCCTCCCTTTGCTATCTCGGTCATCAGCAGGAGGGTAAATACCTCTCTTGTGCGATGTATCATTATGGTCTATTAACATGTGTGGAAGTCATTGTCCTTAAACCTGACGCGTCTCTAGACTGCCAGACTGGTGTGTACTTCGTGTCCTTTTTTGACTTTGTCTCCCCCTTTGCACTGCACCCCCCGCGTTGGTCCCCGGGAGCATCTTGCCACCTCACCTCGCCTCCTATCTTACATCTGACTTGCTGTGACCCGGGAATGAGATGGCACAGATCCTGGGAAGTGGCATCCAGGGGGGAATAGATAGGACCCGCATGCACAGCAGGTGACCCCTAAAGAGTGATCTCTTTAAGCCCTGGTGTGCGCCCATGCTGATCTGTTGGCCTCTAGAAGTGCCTTTGACTGTATTCCGGTTAGTTAAGGTTTCAAGACCAGTGAGCTGTCACTCGGTGACTCATCGTATACTGTTTTAAGCAACTACAGAGCCTCAGAGAATAAAAGGATGTCTAATCATCTCGTTTCCTGTCACGGTTGACGTCACTGTCCTCGTCATCATTGTCCGCTCCATCACATTATTAAGTACCCAGAGTCCATAAGTTGCCAGACAAAATATATTACGTAGACACGGTCCTTGGTGTCTAGGAGTCTGTCTTCTTTAAATAGATAACACCAAGATGGATCTAATTCCGACTCAAGTATTGATCGTGCTGTGGTAATGGATGGCATTAGCCCAGAATCCTGCGGCGCCCAAGGCAGCGTGCGGGCCGAGGCCTAGCGTGGGGCAGGGAGGCCGCGTGCCTAACGGGCCGAGGCCACGAGGAGAAGCGCCGTGCGGCGCCCAGGCTGGCCTGCGGAACTGGGTGCAGCGGTAGGACCCGGGGGGCCCAGGTTGCCTCGTGTGTGGGTGGAGGGAACGCTTGGCCCACACTGCTGCAGCGTGGGCATCCTGGCCGGGAGTCCGGTTGGGGGTATTCGGGAGGGTGGCTGGCCAAGAGGGAGGTTCGGGCGAAACGAAGGCCCTGGATGTACCTCTGGATTCTGGGGCTGGACTTGAGGAATATATGTGACGTCAGATTCAGAAAGCTTGCAGCTGGGACCCCCTGGGGGCTCAGCGGTTGAGCGTCTGCCTTGGGCCCAGGGCGTGATCCTGGAGACCCGGGTTCGAGTCCCGTGTCGAGTCCCCTGCAGGGAGCCTGCTTCTCCCTCTGCCTGTTGTCTCTGCCTCTCTCTCTGTGTGTCTCATGGATAAATAAATAAAATCTTAAAAAAAAAAAAAATGAGAGCTTGCAGCTGGATGCAGGGGAGGAGGAGAGACAGTGAAGCATGGCCCCCAGCCCCAAGCGCAGGTGCAGTCATGAACGGAAGGGTCACCCTGCGAGGAAGGCAACGGGGACGCAGCTTTGGCCCGTGTGCAGAGATGCCCAAGGGCGGCCTGATCCGGGCCGAGCTCTCCCTGTGATCTTGGGGACTCACAGCTGCTCGGGGAGAGCTGGGGAGAGCAGCCGGTGGCTGGGAGCAGGCAAGGGGAGAGCCAAGGTCCTTGCCACTCAGTCAGAATGTACCGACCACAGTGATGGGAGGTGGGCTGCGCTGCAACCGCAGGGGACTTGTGACCTCGATGGAGGAAGGTGGGGCTCCTGCCGGGCCGGGCGGCTCTTAGGGCCGTGGGGGCAGCAGCAGGGCCTGTGTCCTGTGGGCTCGGGTCCGCCCTGCCGGTTGGCCTGGGCCTGAGCCTGGGTGGCAGGCTTCCAGGCCCTGCTGGGCGCTCGCGGGGCGGGGCCCGAGATGAGGAACTCGTTTCTCCATAAAGTGACTTTTGGCTTTGAGACAAAGGAAAAAAAAGAACAGTTTATTGCACGCTTCGTGATGGAGAGAGAAGCTACTGATCAGCTGAGAGAGAGAGAGAGAGAGAGAGAGAGGAAAGAGGGAAGGTGGGAGGGGGCTGATGAACAGTCTGTTCAGCTTGAAACAGCATTTTAAAAAACACAAAGAGCCGAACAGAGGCAAAAGTGACATTTGTGAAGGTCCTGAGTGGAGAAGTTCGCGCCTCCCCCCCCCCCCCCCAGCCGCCGCAGGAGCCCTGGCCTCCCGGAGCCTTCCTCCCGCCTCGGAGGCTGAGAGGAGCGAGGGAGGAGCACCCGGTCCAGGTGGAGGGAGGAGCACCCAGTCCAGGTGGAGGGTGCTCCTGCTAGAAGGCCCGCAGCGGCCCGGTGCCCCGGCGGAATGGTGCCCGTCCTCCCGGAGCCCCTTGCTCCCAGGCCCTGGCCCCTGGCCCAGGTTAGGGGTCCTGTTTTAGACTCAGAGACTAGGGTGTGTGGGTCCAGCTAGAACAGGGCTCCCCCGGCTTGAGTGGCAGAGGATGGGGGGTCGGGGGGCCTGCGGCCACCTGCAGGCTGGGCAGGACGCCTCGCTGCTGGTCCGCGGGGAGGGGATATGCGACGAGCCAGGCACCGCTCCCACCCAGCCGGCTGGCCGCCGCTCGCTGCCTCCCTGTGCTGTCAACCGTGGGGCCCCCAGCCCGGTCATCAAGGTCTGTCCCCGAGCCTCTCGTCCTTTCCTCCTTTCTTCCCATACCCCGGGTTTAGAGCTGCGCCTCTGTCCCTAAAGCAGAGCAAGCGCGTGCCTAAGGATGTCTCAGGCCAGGTTAACACATCTCAGCTCTGAGGCCTCCTCTGCCAACAGGAGAGATTTAAACCTTCAGGGCTGAAAGCCTCAGTGCAGCGGATGAGAGGTAGAGATCGGGTCCGGGAAGGCCAGGTGCACAAAATATCTGAAAAGGTGAGGCCTTCCTTCCTTTTGTGCTTAGGACCCACTGGGCAGCCAGAAACGACCTCTTCTCAAAAACCACAATTTGGACACGTGACCTGGCAAAAAGCTTTTTTTGTTTCTTGTTTGGTTTTTTTCTTCTGATCCAGTTATAAAAAATTCCCAACTGGTTGTGCCTTTAAGGAAACTTTTTTTAACAAAAGTAAAATCTCGTCGCGAGGTGCAAACTTCTCACAAATGGATGGTATCGGACGATAGGATACGAGCACAGTTTAGGTCATGCAACTCAGGATAGTCTAGGAAAAATCACACGTTTCCCTACGCTCCGGGGGCCGAGGTGTAGATGGATCAAGCCCTGCTGCAATCGGAGGGCGCGAAAGAGCAGCGATTCGAGGTCCTGCTGTCTTTGCATCTGGAGGCCGCGCCTGCCTTGATTTCACAATAACATATTGCAGTAATCCTGCCACTTCCCCTCCTTGTCTCGTCTGCTGTCACGCTCAGCAGCTAGAATTTCTATTGCTTTCATATTGCCGTCATTATTATTGACTTAGGGCTTGTAAGAGTCAGACAGTCCTCCTTTCAGGTGCCTCCGTGTAGACCCAGGCTCAGAACAAAGCCGGAGCGAGGTGGGCCGGGAGCCTTGGGGCCCTGTGAGCAGAGGAGGGCCTGCCTCCCGATGCCTCTGCAGCCCCCCAACAGCCGGCGGGGAGTGTGGGTCTTTCCACCCCTCCCTGGGAGCCGGGGTGCTTGCCTCGTCCGGGTTTCCTGTCCCGCCCTCGACGGCGGCCCCTGACGGCCCAGATTGAAACGCAAATGACAGCGGTAATTGGCTGAGAGATAAACCCAAGGAACAGGAGCAGTGCGGCGGCGGCAGGGAGTTAAGTGGCTAAGTGACAATTACTGCTCTGCAGCCTCCGGGATCACGAGCACCGGGCCGTTTGTTCTTGGGTTTTAAAGGAGCAATAACACATTAATTGGAGGAGGGCCTCTAGGTTAACTCGCCTCACCCGGCTTCCCATCTGATTCTCTTTGAGGAGTGGGAGTAGGTGGCCGGCCCAACTGCTTTGTTGACTGCCTCTCCCCAGCCCCTTCCCCTTCCTCCGCTTGGATCCGAATTTTGGAGATTGATGTTCTTCCTCCTGTGAAACTGATAGTTGATCGAGTCTGAGGGTTTTGTAAAAAGCTCCCTTGCAGGAGGGAGGGACGTGTGAAGCCTCAGTCTCCATCCTGGTGTCTAGAGGCAGGGAAAAGAGACCCCTTACGCCCACTCCCAGGTTGCCAGCTTGCCCTCCAGGAGGTCCATGAACCCTCTGATTTTTTTTTTTAAGTTTTATTCTAAAAAAAATCAGCTGGATACAGTGTCGAGCACTAGAGATGGTCCCTGCCCGAGTTGGAGCTGATGGTCTGGTTTGAAGAGAAAGACAGGAAAGTAGATGAAACTATGGCCTGCTGTGTCACCTGCTGAAGGTCCATGTCCTTAATAAAAGAAGCCTGGGGTCCCGTGGAAGGTGAGGGGGTGGGAGAAAGGGCAAGTTGTGATCTAGGGCCGGCTGGGCCAAGCCTGCCCTGCTTTCTCCCAAAGGCCATTTGAACCCCGATCTGGTCATCAGCAACCCTTGAGATGATTAGCTTGGACTTGATGGGCTAGGCCAACTAAACACACCCTCGATTGAGAGCCCTTTCTTTATTTTTTATTTTTTTATTGGAGTTCAGTTTGCCAACATATAGCATAACACCCAGTACTCATCCTGCCAAGTGCCCCCTCAGTGCCCGCCACCCAGTCACCTCCACCCCCTGCCCACCTCCCCTTCCACCACCCCTCGTTCGTTTCCCAGAGTTAGGGGTCTCTCATGTGCTGTCTCCCTCACTGATATTTTCACTTATTTTCTCTCCTTTTCCCTTTATTCCCTCTCACTAATTTTTATATTCCCCAAATGAATGAGACCATATAATGTGTGTCGTTTTCTGATTGACTTATTTCACTCAGCATCATACCCTCCAGGTCCCTCCACGTGAGAGCCCTTGCTTAGCGCAGTCGGCCTTCCTACTGCATTCAAAGGGCTCAGGACCTAAATGCCTTTCAAGTACTGTCTAATGGGCTCATTGGTTTTGTTTGGTTGGTCTCCTTCAGCCTGGGCAGCTTGGTCACTCTTTACTAAGCATCCCCTCTGCTTGAAAGGCTTCTAACAGAACCCTCGCCTCCTCGGGCAGAGAACCTGGTCACTTCAAGACATAGGCATTTGTTTGCTTTTGGGACACGTTTCTGCCCAGTGGCTCAAACCTACGTAAAGCAGCAATGTGCCAAAAAGAAAAAGGTAGAGCCTTGGTAGTGGCAGGCAGGAGAAGGTGAGTCCTTCTCTTGCCTGGCGTTGGGAGGCTGTAGGAAACCTCAGCTAGGGCCAGCTTTGCTGCAGGCCCTAACGGTGGGCGAGGAAGGTCCCGCGGTGCCTGGCTGTGAAATGTCATCCATGTGGGGCTTCTGGCTATGCACGCTGCATGAACTCACCAGGCGAAGGGGAAGATGCTGGCTTGTCTAACTAGAAAGGCCTTTCTGTCCAACTGCTGAGGAAAGCCAAGATAAGAATTTGTGGAATCACAGGTAGTAGCTATAGACTCTCCAAAAGATTGAATAAATGGTTCCTTTAAATAAATTTTTTCCACACAGGACTTTACTATGACACTTAATAAGGCTGTATATAAGCACTTAGAACAGTGCCTGGAACACAGTAAGTGCTAATTAAATGTCCTTTGTCGTTGTCACTGCTGCGTTGTTATTATTCACGTTCCATACTGTTCATGTCTTTAGTATGAATCACAAGACTAATAACAACATTCTAACATTCCATAAACACCATGCAGGGCCTGGGCAGCCCCAGAAACATTCCCACTTGGGTTCATTTTACTTTTTCATTGTTAGATGTACCATGCTGGAAAATGAGCTACGTGGAAAGGATTCTGTAGAATGTCTATCTAGAGATCCCAAACAACCATAACACCACAAAAACAAGCAGCAAATTATTTGGATACAAACTTGGTTCATCAATCTGCAAATTATTTGGATACCAACTTGGTTCATCAATCTTGGAACAAAATGGTGAGAGCAGATTCAGAGGTCGGTATTAGCTTCTTGGGGGAAGGAGCTATTATGTGCAGCTATTATGTCAGCAAAAATTGCCCTGGATTTGGAGAAATATGTTTCTTTAATGCTTTAAATAATTTGATTCATATATAGCAAAATCTACTCTTTTTTGCTATACCGTCCTGTGGATTTTGGCAAATGCAGTCCTATAACCACCACCACAATCAAGATGCAGAACAATTCTGTTACTCCACCTTTATTTTATTTTATTTTTTTAATAATACATTTATTTTTTTATTGGTGTTCAATTTGCCAACATACAGAGTAACACCCAGTGCTCATCCTGTCAAGTTTACTCCACCTTTAAAGAAAACTTCCTCATGCTGTCTCTTTGTGGGCAATCCCTCCTTCTGCCTTTAATTCCTAGCAACCACTGATCTGCTCTCCATCCCTACAGTTTTGCCTTTTCCAGAATGTCATGCGAATATCATCCTGGAGTATGTAGCTTTTGAATCTGACTTCTTCGCTTAGCATAATGCAGTTGAGACTCATTCATGCTGTTGCATGTATCAGTAACAAGCTTATTTTTTAACTCCTAAATCATTGAATTCTAGAACTGGATGGAATCTTAGAGATCAGAGCCAAACATTCATTTCCCAGGTGAAGAAACAGAGAACCCTTAGGGTGAAGTGACTTGCCCAAGGTCATGAAACTAATTAAAGAAGGAACATGAACTTGGAATTCCCAGCTATTTGTCCGGCACCATCTGCTCAATCACACTGGGATTAAAAAGAACGTGTAGCCGATTATCAAGGGGGAGCTCTGTTCTTCTTATTTTTGGTCAAAATTTGATCAAGCAAACTGAGCCTTACTTAAGATGGTAATTTTTGAAGGAGTGCAATTTTTAGAAGGTCTCTAAACACACTTCTTCCAGTGGCACATCTGTAAGTTTGCTAGCATCGATTATAGATGTGATTCGATTATGGAGCTTAACCCGAAGGCTTATTGTTTATTTGGTGTTTATAATAAGCCTTTTTTGATACCTAATTTATAGGAGTCTTCTGAAAATTACTGCCTTCCTTTTAGTTGATGTTTTAAGTATCCATATTTTTTTAGGTGGCTTATTCCAGAGCACACAGGTTGTAGATCCGGATTGGGAATCAAGAACTACTGATTGCTGGGGGCACCGAGGTGGATCAGTCAATGAAGTTTCTGACTCTAGAGCTCAGGATTGTGAGTTTGAGCCCTCCACTGGGCTCTACACCCCAAACAAAAACTACGGATTACTTAGTTTATTTCTCTAAAAATTATTTTTAGAACCTCTGCCTTGTGGAAAGCCGTGAACTCTAGGAGATATAATTAAGGCATTGTTTTTAAGAAGTTTACATGTGAATGGGTACTATCAAAAGGGATGTAAAGGGCTCTAATTCAGATTAGTTCCTGAGTACACTTATGATCCTGCTCAGCGCTGTGAAGATAGAGGTTGATAATGCAAAGTTTCTTTCCCCGAGTAGTTTATAAATACCAAAGAGAGGTACAAATAGAGTGCCATTGGAAATGCAGGGTTTTGTTTTGGTTGTGAACCAGTTGGAATATGATTTAGAGGTGCATAAAACACCCAGGATTTTGTGCACAGGAAGGACAGAGTCACAGCTGTGCTGATAGCAAGTTTATCTGGTGGCACCACATAGATAGATGGCAGAGCAGAGACTGAAAGCTGGAAAATGAGTTTGCTGGGAAATGCATTAGTCTGGGTAGAAATGAGGAAAACACAAAGTATGGGACGGTAGGAATGGAAAGGCAAGGTGTTTGAGAGGTAGAACTAGCTGGGTGGGAGACGAAGCATTCAAAGAAGATTATGAGATCGTGTCCTGGGTGATGGGGGCGGGCAGCTGTGTCATGATGGAGAAATTGGGGTTTGTCTGGAAGAAGAGGGGTGGGTGGTAAGTGGATGATGGAGAATGTAGTGAAGGAGGAGGGAAAGGGCTTTCTCCCCTTTGCCTGGTCAATTTTGTGCGAACAGTTTTGCAAATGCGTGAACCTGTTAATAGGTATTTATGATGGTTACTCATTTCCAGAAGGCTAAAGAATTACCACTTTCTTTGAGTAGAGAAGTCTTGTTTTTGTCCTAAAGAGTTGACAGTGTTGATAGTTATGACCAAACAGTGATTTTGACCCCTTTTCCCACCTATGGTATGATTCTTAAAATGGTGAAAGTTTTAACTCTTCTTAACTATTGCAAGGTTCTTCTCTGGATATAGGGTACCCTCTGCAGAAATATCAGCGAAGTGTAGGCGAACATGTTTTCCCACACTGGGATCAACCTGGGTTTGAAACTTCTATTTACTTTGTTTCCAGTCTTCAAGGCACATAACTTCACCCTAAAGTTGTCTTAATATAAGCTTAAAAAAAGGCGGTGTGAGTAGTGAAGGAGACAGTTAACACAGGATGGGATACAGACCTTAAATTATCATTCTGAAAAGTGCAAACCCTAGTTAGGAGTTAAATAAACCTATATTAAGACCATTTTAAGGTGAAGTTGTGTGCCTAGAAGACTGGAAACAAAGTAAATAGAAGTTTCAAACCCAGCCTTGATCACTGTGTGGGAAAACATGTTCACCTACACTTTGCTGGTAACTCCTATATCCAGAGAAAAATCTAGTGACAATTAAGATGAGCTAAAACTTTACTTTTTCTAGTCTTTAAGACCATAGAAAACCCCAAATAATGTAAAAAATGATGTTTCCTGTGGCAGCATTCTTTTCAACAGTTAAGAACCCAAAACAGTACAAATCCCCCAAAATAACAGAATGTCAAGGCAAATATTGCTTAATGGGATATTTTCTTTGGGTTTACACTGGGATGTCTTGACAGGAATGCATATTTAAAGTGATACTCAGTGGCAAGATGTACAAGATAGCAGGGACCCTCTGCTTATAGCTAGAGAACATGACTTCAGTAAAAGAACTTAGAGTCACACACAAAAAATGCAAGTTCGTAATACAGGGAAGAGATTAGTTGAAGGGTTTTTGTGTGTGTGTGTGTGTGTGTGTTTTCCTTCTTTTTGCTAATTGAGTCAAATGGAGGCACAATGAAAAACAGAAAGAAAATTTCTGGAGAAGTAATGTACTATTTATTAGTGTGCCACGCCCCTCCTTCTCCTCTTTATGTGGTTCAGACCCAATTTATTTTTACCATATATTCAGGAGGCAGAGTAGTATTGATGAATTAACGGTATCTGTGAGAGTCTGGAGGCTGATATTTTAGTTCTGTTTTGCACACTAATAAGATTTGAAGCCAATATCCTGGTCCTCTCTGTTCTTCCATTAATGCTGAGAAGGTCATCGAAAGAAAACAGGTAGAAGCACCTGAAGCATTCTGACAACTGGGTAGTGCACTGCTTAACTCTACTGTGAGACAAAAGAAAATTGAGGAAATCGATACCAGAGCTGAACTGGCGAGAGTTTGAGTCTGAAAATGTGTATTTACTAGAGTGGAATTAGAGAAAGTAAAGTTGCAGTGAACACCAAAGGGAGAGGGTCTTCTAGCCACACTTGGACATCCAGGGGACAGGGTCTTCTAGCCACACTTGGACACCAAGGGGAAAGGGTCTTCTAGCCACACTTGCACACCCAGGGACAGGGTCTTCTAGCCACACTTGCACACCCAGGGGACAGGGTCTTCTAGCCACACTTGCACACCCAAGGGACAGGGTCTTCTAGCCACACTTGGACACCAAGGGGAAAGGGTCTTCTAGCCACACTTGCACACCCAGGGGACAGGGTCTTCTAGCCACACTTGCACACCCAGGGGACAGGGTCTTCTAGCCACACTTGCACACCCAGGGGACAGGGTCTTCTAGACATACTTGGACACCAAGGGGAAATGGTCTTCTAGCCAGACTTGGACACCCAGGGGACAGAGTCTTCTAGCCACACTTGGACACCAAGGGGTCTTCTAGCCAGACTTGGACACCCAGGGGACAGGGTCTTCCAGCCACGCTTGTGAGGCAGAGCCTGTGGGGCGGATGGCAGAGGCCCCATGCAGACCAGCTACTCCAAGCTTAGGGGACCTTTGGACACATGACCAAAGCTCCTAATGTGTTATGCATATACGCAGAGATGCTCTCAAATTGGAAAACAAACACACATGGAGGGCCTTTAAGGGCCGCTACTTAGATTCAGAAAAGATTTGTGCTACAGCCAAGAAAAGAAGGCATTCTGGTGAAATAGAAAGTTTACACGAATCTCGTTAGAGCCAGAATTCCCTTTAGTAAACTGTGGCCAGTAGTAGTTAAAGGAGAAAGCCTAAGTCTGGATGGGCGAAAATGTTAGAGACCAAAGAAGCAATCTGTGGGACAGGTGGCCACAGATACAAGCCAGTACAAAGGGTGGTTTTCAGTTCCTCTGGAGGTAGGAGTCTCGGGGAACCTGTGACCCTAAACGAAGGAAGGCATCAGCTTTACCCAACAGGTAGGACTTCGGGTATCTCTGAACAGCATGCGGTACCTCAGTCTTTATTTTGAATCTGTGTCATAAATGAAAATGGCAAGGTCCACGTGGGTTCAGCATGCACTTGTGTGAGGGACAAGAAAGGAAATCAGAAGTATTTTCAGAATTCGCAGTTTCGTACAGTGTGTCGCCTGCCTTGGCCAAGCAGCTCCAAAAGCACGACTTTTCTAAGTGGCTTGCGTACAGGCACCGAGAACAGGAGTCAGGAAGAAGTGGAAGGAACCAGTGCAGGGACCTGTCTGGTTTTCGTTTTTTCTGAGAGAGTCGGGGGCAAAGTGGAGAACCCTTTTGCTTAGTGATTGAGGTCTGGTCGCTGTTGTGTGTGCACAGTGTGGCTCAGGTGACCCGGGCAGGGATCGAACCAAGCCGCGGCCTCCTGAGTTTCAGAAGGGTGGCCTCGGGCCTGGGCTCTGTCCCCTGGGAAACTGATCCAAACTAGGGGTGTCCTTCGAAGTCACCAGCTGCTCCACTTGGACTCGCCCCGGGGCTGCAAAGCAAGATGAGTGACTGGTCTCCCATATTTAACTACCCATTACCTGTTTGGTAAGGGCCTGGGAAGGAATAAGCAAAGAAAACACAAAAACACGTGAGACAACAGCGGGTTAGACCTTTTGGCTTCTCCATGCTGTGGCTGGCGTGTCAGCAAATCCTTGATTTTGTGAACTTGTTCACCGCCTGCCAGCAGCTTCGTTATGGTCCTGGGAGCAGAAACCAAGATGCAGAAAGCCTTCGAGAGCACTTCACGAGGAGCATTTGCAAATGATCACCCAGCTACTGAGCCGCAGCAGCAAGGACAGTCACCCGACCCTAAACTGTGTGAACTAGGTTTTTTTTTTTAAAAAAGTATTTTCTAAAGTTCCTCTTGGACTAGATGGATGCTGGTTGTAAGAAAAAAAAAACCTGTAGCATTTTAAGTATTACACCTTTGTACTTTTCCCATCGAATGCTAAAACGTTGAGCACAAATGTGTTTAGGCCACGGTTTAGTCCTCAAAGTAGGTTAAAGGGTTCTCTTTCTCTGGAAAACTCAGCTTTGTTTATGGGGTCCAAAAATAGTTGCTAAAACTTCCTCTCTCTCTCTCTCTCTCTCTCTCTCTTTGTTTATGAATCTTTTTCATTTTGGAGGTCAGGAAATAAATACTGGCTAAAGGTCATGCTTCATGGTAACTTGTGAAAACTGAAATACTAGGAATGAAGTGTTGACGGGGAAATCTGAGACATGTTCAGGTACGGGAAGGTGTAGAATTTAGGAAGGAATAAACTTTAACATGGTTGATCTGTTAGTAAAAATGTAAACTGAAAGAAACCACATCGTAATGGCCTTTGAGGAGTCTGATCTTTGGAAATGGAGAGTGCCAGCACCACGCAGCGTTCATTACCCGTGTTTACGTGTGCTCACGGTGCTCACGGGGTGGCAAATCATGCACAATAGTTGAGAAAAATTTTGTAAATCAGTAAGACATTTAAATTATTATTAACAAGACATATGGACGTGGCTTTAACGTTGCATATGCTGCTGAAGGGTAAACATCTGAGTCGTCATTGACCTTTGCTTGCCTAGTAATTTATATTTTTCAGTAAGAGTTTGGTAAAGTTTGTCTTAAGTGCATATTATAGGATCAGAGTCATTCTTTCATTCATTCATGATTGATTGATTGATTGATGAAGTGCTGAATGATGTTGACATATCATAGATTTTAAAACTTCTAGAAATGACCAGAATCAGGGAGATGGGTTTGGACATTCTCTGCCGGCAGGAAGGTTAACAGTGAGTTGCACCTGGTACTCCTAGCACTGAGTTCACTATCAGCAGGTTGTTTTTTATTTTTAAGTATAGGGTGTTTCTTTTGCCACTGGGCTGCTTTGAAGCCCGCAGGAGCCAGCGTGTGGGAGAGAACTCAGGCCTGGTGGAGGAGTGGGGTGGGCCAAATGCCTACTAACAGCCTGGGAGAGGTGGGGGATGGCAAGTTGATTTGAAAACAAAACAGAAACCCCCAACCCGTGCACTGACAAAACATCGTTTGGCTATGTTAAAACAAGGAAAACTTTGGGGAACCTTCTGGTAAAACGGAATGCTGTAAAACTAAAGAATACCTGGAGTTTCTAGAGAGGTGGATGGCAGCCTGGTGGCATAACTTTTGCAGACAGACGTGCTTATTCCACAAAGCAAACGGTTCAGGGAAGTGTCAAGTGTCAGGTCCGAGAAGTCCAAATGACATTGATGCAAACAAGGGGCATATTCATCTGTCTTCCTTCCTGTTCTCGTGACTACTGAAGATTCTGTATTAGACACACGTCACCCCCTAAATCTGGCCCAGAGCAGGAAGGATAAAGGTATGTTGAAACAGCATGCAGTGCGAGCGCTCATGGATTTCCACGTGGCTTCCTGAGCCTTAGTTATAGGGATGAAAGTAGTAGAGGGTATTTTCTTCCCATACTTGAGAAGAACGGGCAATTGGGGGGAAAAACAGAAATGCTTTACCTGCTTATGAAAAGCTAAGACTTCTTTCTGAAGGTCGGCTGGGATGTAGCAGAAAGAGAGAAGACCTGAGTTTTTTATTTTCAGTTTTCTAGATAGGTTGTTTTGGAAAATCACTTAACAATCCTGAGCTTTGGTTTCTTCCATAAGATAGGGATAGCCATTTCTGCCCTTCTCCCTCCTAGATTTGTAGTGAATACAAGATGAAAATATTGTTCATAGAGCGCATGGTAAGCCCACTCTACACCTGTAAGATGACTGTGATTAGAAACAGGATAGTCACATGCCCTGTGTTACTAGTGTTGTTGGCTCGCCTCCCCTTTTCGGGGACTACCTGCTAGACAGAGCCTCAGGAGTATGACTCATAAACAAAACTGCCCCCCGCCCGCCCCACTGTCTGTAGGAGGCGAGCCCCCTTGAGGCCCAGGAGTCTTAGTCTGGTCTCCAGCCTCAGGGTGCACTTGTAACAGTTTTCACAAGATGCAAGCTTGGTTTCTTTTTATTTTCTTTAAGATTTTATTTTTTTTAAGGCCTCTCTACACCCAACATGGGGCTTGAACTCACAACCCCCAAGATCAAGAGTCACACACTTCTACCGACTGAGCCAGCCAGGTGCCCACCCCTCTGCTTCTTTAAAAAAAAAAAAAAAAAAAAAAGAGAGAGAGAGAGATTCCCTAAGTGGGTTCATTGTGTTCTGGGGAAAGCCTGGTGGGTACTTTGGTGACCACCTCGTCTGAAGCTTCATCTGCTGATGTCCCTGAGGTGGACTGGGCCTATGAGGCCGAGGTCGTGGGCCGTGGACCCCCAAGGCCTCCGGGTGCAGGCTCGTGAGGCCGGGGTGCGCCAGGGAAGGCAGGGGGCCTGGGAGGCAAGGAGAAAAGGGCCATCGCTCGCATTCTGTTGGGGCTCTAGGCCCTCGTTCCTTGTCCCTAGCCGCGTGCCCCCTCTGTTTGCTGTGTCTCTGGCTTGTTTTAAGGCAGACCAGGCCTGAAGGATGAAAGGGAAGAGTTCCACTTTGAGAACATATGGGGATGACCAAACCCGCCCCCCTCAAGCCCCCGGGCCCGATACACTGGCACTGGCGTCGCCAACAGCGGTGTGGGATAAACCCTTCTTTCCTGGAACCCTTTTGACTGGGAGGGAGGCACAAGGGGGGAACACAGCGGGAATCCTTTCCAGCTGCTTCCTTCTCTTGCTCCCATCCACTCAGCGGATCTCGTTGCCTGCTCCTGTGGGAGGGAGGCCGAGACCCAGCGTGTGTTTTATGGGGAGGCTGATTAGCTCGGGTCCCGGTTTTGTGGTCGTTGGTGGTACTGCGGATCCCACTTTATGTTTACTGCCCCTTGACAGTTCTTAAAAGGAGCCTTCAAAGCAGAAAGTCCTATTCTGAAGTCAGGTTTCTGGGCAGTAAAGTTGACAGGGTTTAGCATCGAGAAAGTAAACCTAATAGAACAAGGAGGCAGGATGAACAGCTCGAGCTCCACTCGACAAAGGGCTTGGATGGGAAATGCGTGCTTTCTGCAGATCCAGGCGCAGGCCTTTCTGCAGGTCTAGGCGCAGGCCTTTACTCTGCACGTGCTCCAGGGGTCTAGAGCGTGACATCTGTGTCCCACCTTCCCATGCGATGACCCCGGCGTCTGTAGTGGCAGCGAAATATTAAAGCCATTAAATGAAATCAGGTCAGTGAGATTCCAGTGTTTGTGTACTAATGGGATTTCAAAAATCGAGTCACTGTCGCCTTGTTTTCGCCTCCCCATGTAGTCTCCCAATATGAATGCCCCTCCCTTCTGCAGCCACCCAACGGCTGCATATTTAGCGGAATTTGCATTTTACATATTGAACTTGAAGCTGACTTGCTTAACATGTAACCGGGGCAGTAGCTAAAAAGTTTTATTTCAGTAAACTCTTAGCGATGGTAAATATAAATGACGAGACCGTTGCCTTGTGATCTCCGGGCCTGTGGTTTCTCAGTGAGATGACTGGGAGTCCGTGAGGCTTTTGCTGGGGGGGACTGCGGGAGTTGCCGCAGACGTAGGTTTGCATTCGTGCTCATGTACGAACGTCCATGTAGGTTTTCATTCTCTTGGTGCGTTTGATGTTATGACAGAGTCATTTTTTTTATATCCACACCTCTTCATAAACAGAATTCCGGGGGCAAAAAAAATTCTAGGGAGAAGTCTAAATCATTTTTAGAAGATAGAAGGGATATTTGCCGTAACCACAGATCGGAAAACAAAAACTGAGAGTAGAGAGCGTAAGGCGACCCGTGTATTGCAGGGGACTCCTTTAGATGAAGACGTTGGGAGAAAAGCAGCCACCTAGCCGCTCGCAGGTGTCGCATTTAACGATATACAGATATTTGGCTGCGTTTGGTATTTAACACTGGACTTCCCGACTCCCCTTCGAAGACCGTGCAGGACTAGCGTTCACATCCGAGCACACAGGGAGGTGATGCGGACTTTTGCCTGGTAGGGACTGGGTCGACAGGTGGAAGCAGGTATGGGGTCCTGAGCGGAACCGACGCTGGGGGCTCGGGCGGCCGACCCCGGGAGCCGCCCTTACCCGGTGCTGCGCCCAGCCAGGCTTCTGCACGGGGAGAAACAAATCGAAGGTAAAAACCGAACAACAGAAAATGTGCACGTCGTCTTTTGACCCTGTGCGGAGCGCTTACGCCCTGCCCTTTGCGATTTTAGTTTTTTCAGCAGTGCTCTCACACCGCCTGCGGCCAAAGGGCCAGTTTCCTCCTGTCCTTCTGCTTCCAGCCCACGGTGCACTGATCCATTTACAAAATACAGTAAAAATAAATAATTAGAGGAATGATCACCTGCTTGGATGTTCCTTCAATCGCGACTTGCTGTAAAGGCTTCTAGCTGCGCCCTCTCCAAGCCCGTATTTATCCGGTGGGTATAGAACACTGTCAGCCTGGGGATGAGCACGGGGCTCAGGAACTGTACTTGGAGTAACACTGTCTTCCAGCGCATGCTGACCCATGACCTGTGTTCTGTCTGCGATGGTTACAGGAGGAAAAGAGCTAAAGAAGAGATATCTCAGCTGTTTGTCATTTCTGCAAGCATTTCTGTGCTAGCTCCTTCTAGCTCCTTCATTAGCTGTTGCCTTCCATTCTTTATGTTATGTACCTTCAGGTTAATTACACGTCTTAACTTCCCGTTTCCTGCAGATTAACCTTTACTTCAAAAATGTAAGTGATTATATGCACTTCTTTTCTCCAAAATTAACTACCACACACTGTGGTATCCTTTGTTTTGGGAGTAGCATATTGGTTTTTTTTTTTTTTCTTCTTAAATACATTTGAAATAAATCCAAACACCTGTCTTGCATTTTGTAAACATGTATTTTGGAGCGCATTATGGCTTCCGTGATGCCATACGTTTTATAGGTCAGTCTGAGACATTTATATAACAATTAAGAAAATGAATATTCTGCTAACTTCCTTTCTCTGACTTTGAATGCCTATAAACACGGCAGTCAATGGGAAGGAGGTCTTGGGATGGGTAATGCAGACTTCACTCTTCAGTCTGGAGGCACCTAGGAAATACCAACTACCCTCTCATAGAAGGGGAGAGGGGCAGGTGGTGGGGGTGACTGGGTGATGGGCACTGAGGGGGGCACTTGACGGGATGAGCACTGGGTGTTATTCTGTATGTTGGCAAATTGAACACCAATTAAAAAATAAATTTATTATTAAAAAAAAGATCGCTAACCCTTGACTAAACAGTTTTTAGGGACTCAGAGGAAACTTTCTTTTGAAGGTGGGGGTTGTTTACTCTTGAGTTTCCCAATAAAAAGAGTAAAAATAGATATATAGACCTACTCTTTGCTTCTTATATTTCCCGCCCTCACTCATGAATTACGTTCCCCCAATCCTTCCTTTCTTAAAGGCAGTTGACCATCATGCTTAAGAGGTTGCCTTCTTTTTTGGAAAGTGAGGCAGAGGTTTCCTTGACAGTGGTGAGCCCCAGAAAAGAGAGAGCACTGAGCACTTGATTTTGGTCTTGTCTGGGTTTCATGGTGAAGACCCGGGATCCTGATTCAGAATCTCTCAGGAGATTCAGAAGCCAGAGCTTCCATATCTGGATGAGCATATCCTTGGGGTTTTTCATATGTCATTGTGGACATAGTTCAGTAACGTAGCACCCACCCAGACCTTCGCTTTCTCTCTCCTGCCTATCTTTCCTCCTTTGACAATGGTCACTAGGACCTGGGGGTAGAAATCCTCCCTCTGTCTCATCTCCTTTCCTTCCTAGTCCTCTGCATAGGCCCTGATGAATTTGTGCTGAGCTAGGAGCTCCCCTTCCCTTAGAGCCTAGCACAAAGCAGTTCCTGTCATCCTGGCAGTGGACACCAGAGACAAAGCTTAATTTATTTGACTCTGTAGCTGTCTTTTCATTTTTATGTCCTTCTTGTCTATTCTTGGTCTAGTCCTCCTTTCTTTGAGTCTTTAGTTGTCCATCTTTTAAATTTCCTCTAAAGGCACAAATAGCTCATCAAGTCCAGGCAGGCTTCAGGATTGGAGTGCAGAGTCTTCTAAAAGCAAAGTGCAGAGTGGCCACCCTGATCACCACGGCGTGGCTGGTGTTACATTAACAGTGCTGAGCTCTTATAGCCTTGCTCAAAGCCTTGTGTGGGAAGCAGCAAAGTGTAATAAAAGATGGTAATGATTAAAAGAGTCTTTTTTTTCTGTAGGGTTCTACTATTTCTACACTAAGGTACGGGTCATAACGCTCATGCTTATTAGCATGTTGATAAAATTGGATTGATTGGTGTGGGAGTGGGTGATATTTTTGTTAAAAACCCAAATGTTTTCTTTCTGTGTTTTGGTTCTAGAGCCGATTGCTATGACACCTTCTTGTCCTTTGCCTATATTCTTTATGTTGTTTTCAGGCTTCTTGGAAGAAGGAGAAGGGAGGCAGGGAAGAAGGGGCAAACTTAACTTCTAGGAAAGATGGTTGGTTATAACACTGATTTCCAGAAGTATTTGGAGACAGAGGACTTGACTTTGTTTTTAACTCTGCTTTGCTCAGAAGGAGATAGAAGCTATTTAGATAAATAATGCTAGTCTACTTCTGTGTCCTCTGTGCAAAGATTTGATATACATTATCCCTAGTAAAGAACATAGCAATGATAACGTAGCTATTATCATCAGCCCCACTTTGAGGATGAGTAAACAAAGGCTTGGAGTGGTTTAATGACTTGCCTGGTATCACAGAGCTTTGTGAGAGTTGGAATTTGAATTCAAATCTGTTTGACCTCAAAGCCTAGTAGTATATCAAGAAGAGGCAATACGATGGATAAAAGCATTGGCCTCTCCACTAGTTTGACACTTCAGGGCTGCCTTTGACATGGGGCTGCCAGATTCTGTTGGGTGAGGAAGGAACAGCCCTGTATAGTTGGCCCTTGAACAATGCAGGGGTTAGGGGCACTGACCCTCATGCAGTCTAAAATCCGCATAAAACTTTTGACTCCCCAGAACTTAACTGCTAGTAGCCTACCGTCGACCAGAAGCCTTACTGATAACATAAACAGTTGGTTAACACTTATTTTGTATGTTATTTATATTGCATACTTATTCTTACAATAAAGTAAGCTAGAGAAAAGAAAATGCCATTAAGAAAATCATAAGGAAGAGAAAATATGTTTACAGTGCTGTATTTATCTAAAAAAAATCTGCATATAAGTGGACCCATGTTGTTTTAAGGGTGAGCTGTGCTTCCTTTTGTGGCACTGCTGACTGAGCAGGCTGATGTGGATTAGGAGCATTGGTATTATAACATGAATCGAGAAGATTTCTGTTCTAGACGTGGGGAGAGGAAGAGAAGATTCTTAAGGGTGTTTCCAATGAAAGAGCTTGCAGAAATTGCTGAGGTGAAGAATGCATCCCCTGTGTTTGTACATGAGCAGGCGCTGTGCCCCAGTCACGGAGTAGCAGCTTGTGGCAGCCCGTCCTCTGGAGGAACACACTCTGCCGGGGATGGCTAGAAGGGCTAGGAGGATGCAGGAGGGCTTCAGGAGAAGATGATGCCCGTGTAGAGGCCACAAGTGAAACAGGCCAGTTGCTAGCTCAGGGTACATGGCAAAGAAAAGGAGCTTTTGGGAAGGATAGAAACAACCTCAACAAAGTTAGATGAATCCAAGGGCACCAGGAGAAGGAGGCCAGAGGGGAAGGCAGGCTTTCCAAGGGCCCGGAGCCGGAGACCTTAAAGAGACAGCTGCAGAGTCAGTACAAAATGACTGGAGACATCTTCAGTCTGAGCACAAATATCCCATTCGTCTCATTTTCCTGTGTACCCCTCATCCTGAGGTCTCCCTTAGTTAAGATACGTTAGCTTTATTTCTGTTGCTTGTTTTATAAAAGCGATAGGCATAGATTTTCATTTGAAGATATAAGATTTAAATGTTAATACCTTTTTTTAGATTGCACAAAAATATCTAAAGCAGAATTCTCAGCCACCATAATATCTCATTTGAGATATTCGCAGTCCTTGGGGGGCGGGGATATAGAGGGGATATTCCTAGAAAGAATAAATAAGTAACTTGGATACTGTGTTTTAGAGTGTGTAAAGTGTATATGCATGTATTATATGTTCTTCATAACACCCTGGGAGGAAAATTAGTTGGTGAATTTATTAATTGACTAACGTTTCGGTTTTGATGTCACGAGCACAAGAGACTTGGATTTCAGCTTGTTTTTTTTCCCCCTATGTACCTATATTTTACTTTTTTTCTTAATTTTTCAGTAAAGTTAATTTTGGAAAAGTCCATACCTGTTCTGGCCAGGATTCAGAGGAGCCCTTCATATTGAAGTGGTTAGGAGCCCTGACACTGGAAGGGGACATCCCCACTTCCTGCCGCTGTCACCTGCTAGCGGTATGACTTTGGGCCAGGTACTTAGCCTGCCTCAGCCTCAGTTTTCCTGTCTGTAAATTGACAGAAACATCTGCCTCACGGAGATATTCTGAGCACTAAATGAGGGGACAGGCCTAAAGCATTGAACATAGTGCCAAGCCTAGAGTTAGTACTCAGTGTGGTAAAGGATCGTTGTTGTTCCTACTGGTTCTTGCCCCCTGGAGGTCAGTTAAAGATTCTCTGCCTGAAGTGATTTCTAAGAACCCAGGAGAGCTGCAGATGGAAGCTGGAGAGCAGCTGGGGATGCACAGTGAGCCTCTCCTTTATGGTACATGTCCTCCTTTTTCTGATAGCTTTGCTCCCCGCTCCGAAGCTGGCCTCCTGTTTGGCTCTGGTGACCCTGGTTCCTACTTAACCTCTAAGGCTTCTCATTAATTTCTTCTTCAGAGCTCTCCAATCAAAGTACTGCAATGAGTTGTTGGCAAAAACATGTTTTGAAGACTTTTTCCAGCTTCAGAAGCTGTGTTGATTGATGTATACTCATACATACCCCCTTCCTCCAGAGTGGAGGCTGGGGATCCCCATACCTCAAGTTCTTGTGTATTCTTGTGGGTTCCCAGCATAGCATCTCAAACCCAGTAGGTGCTCAGTGCTGGGTGGAAAGAAGGACCCAAGGGGCCAAGAAACTCATCTGTCAGTACCAGGATCCCTCCGATGGAAGTTCATAAGAGATGGAGTTGAAAGGTAGATATCAATTGGTATAGAAATCTAGACAGTGTCAGATTCTGGTCCTTCCATCAGGTTTACTAGGGCCTGTTGTCATCCTCCTGCCCTCCCCACGCCCCACCCGAACACACACATACACTTTCTGTGACACAGGTGGAATGGTGATTTCAATGTAGAGAAATTTTACCCTTGGAAACTCTGTTATCAAGATGAACACATCAGACCCCCTGTTTTTACATCTTCTGTGTGAAGCTGGAAGAGGTGCCAAAGAAGTGACAATCTCAAGCAGCCTATCCTCTTCCATGTTTTTAAAATTTTCTATCTACTTATGTCTAGAGAAGAAGAGGTTATAGGCAACTATGGGGACCTCTAAATGGTTTTCTTCACTATTAATACTATCGAGGGAACTTGTGGACTAGAAGCCGGAAGTGTCTGGGTGACAAACCAATGTTGAGGTGTTCGTGGTTGCTGTTTGGATCACAACAGGCTGTCTGTTCTTTCCCTTCCTCCCCCACTTCCACTGCATGGCCTCATATCTCAGACATGAACACATTCTTCAAATATCGCATTCTGGAACATTCTTGCACCCCACACCAAGCCTGCCCAAGGGACTTTTGGATAATGAATGAGACCTTTCTTAACTAATGATATTCTTAACCATCTGTCCGGCTGGTCACTGAGAACATAAGGCAGATGCTCTTTTTTTTTTTTTTTTATCTTAGCCCTTGTAAAATTATAAACGTAAAGATTTTCTCTTTATTAAATCTGAAAGAGGAGGTCTGCTAATACATTTCATTGGGTTTTTGTTTGTTTTCTTTTAGAGTAAGAGAATGTGAGGCTGTGGGTCTAATTGATTTTTTAAAGTCATGGACTAGTGTATATGTGTTTATTTTCTGCGTTTGGATTTCTCAATGTTGAAAAAGTAGGTGTCTTTATCCCCCCCTTTTTAAAAAAACATTTAAAGCTAACAGAAACAATGGGAACTTACAAGGCAGAGGTGGAGGGGTCTCACTTCAGTGTAAAAGCTGTAAAATTAGAAAGCTGGGCAAGTGTTTGCTCCTGTATGGTTTTGTTGAGCTACAGGAATGCATCTCGAGGAAAAGGTTGGCAGAGTTCAGTGGATGGAACAAGTTCAGGGCAGCCTTGCAGCTTGCATAGATGGTATTTCTGGGGTGGGGGGTTGGGTGTGCATGTGCGCCCGTGTTCCAGTTCACACACTTGTGTCCTCTGTGGCAGCTCTCTGAGACAGCTGTTGAGAAACCTTCCCCACAGTGACAAGACATGGAATGAATCCCCAAGAACTGAAAGACAAAGGAGGCTACAGAAGAGGAGACCTAACCAGGTGGTCTTGGAAGCTGGAATCTGGGATGGAAAGATGCCACGTTCCTACTTGCATGGCACACTGTAATCTGCTGTGGGAAGGTTGGCAGTTCTCATAAAAACCTGGGCAGGGTTGAAGGATGCTGGCCAGGCCAGATACTGCTGTACGGGTATTAGCATGGAAGAGGTTCCCCTTTAGAGAAGGAAGGGGCCTTCTACTTACTAATGATTTTTAAGAGACGTCTACCTTGACCAAACGCAGAGGGGAAAAAAAATCATCTGTGTGTGTATAAGGCTCAATCATGTTCAAATAAAGAAAACAATAAACTAAAGCCCGAAGAAGTTGCCTGGGGTAGGCGCCCTCCCCTCTTGAGCGGCTCATTTGAAGGCCTTTGCCCCCTCTGTGTTGATGTTTTAAAACTTGCTCATTGTCACATACGTGTCATTTTTCCTTCAAGGACTTATTTCTCAGGATTCTAATTTGGGTTTTGCTAAGCAAAGGCCAATTTCATTTTGGTTCTTTGAGTGTCAGCTGCAGATCTGTGGAGCAGTTTGTTTGCTTGTTTTTGTGGGTTCTGACTTCAGTTTTGATGCTTGCCTTTTTCCCCCTCCTCGAGAGTGTGTTCTACTTTATTTGGATTATCTTCATCAGTGAACTGAAAAAAGTAAGCTTACTTTCAAAAGGGAGAAACATTTTCATAATGGAAAAACAAGATTATAATAGGCTGAAATAAGATTGTCTATAGACCTCGAAGTCAAAATACTTAGGTTAAAATATTTAGAGGATTCTTTTCCCAGGCATTTATTTTAATATAAAATTATGCAACTCCTTTAATAAATACTTCTGAAATCTTTGCTCGGTGCCAAATACTGAAGTAGATACCAGAAATGCAATGGTGAATGAGTCAGACATTGTCCTATCCTCACAGAACTCTATAGCCTGCCTCATTTTTAGCTTAATATTAAAAAAAAAAAATCCAATGTGACCCATCTCTGTAGCATGATATAACTATAAATTCTGTTCTATAGGCCCTCTACTATAAATGCCAACCCTGCTCATTCTTTGATAGCATCAGGCCTCTAGGCATACCATATGGGTTTTGTTTCTCAGTCTTACCTTCCTCTGTGGAAGAAAGAGGCAGTCATCCTATTGTAGAACCTTGTTAAAGGAAAAAGACTTCACATTTTACCTTCTCCTAGTTGCAGGAATCAAGGTGAAAATATTTTTCTTGTGTATGTTTTAAACTGATCAAGTCATGTATTGATTATATGATTATTCAAGCATCTTACACAGCCTGGTTTTTTGTAGTTACCCAGAGTTGGGCATTTCCATTGTTCTTTTATGTGTTTTTCAGAATATAAACAAGGAATTAGGAAGTTTTGAAAGTCTGATGTGTCAAATTGTGAAATGTTTGGTTATAGTGGGAAGGTAGAGAGGTGGATGGAAACTGGACAGAATGAGTGTTAGTGGGCTATAATTATATTAATAACTAACACTGAGTGCTTCTCATAAACTATGGAATGGTCTAAGAGTTTTAAAATAGTAATAATGTTATAAAAGCAATACGTATTTACTTAGTGCCAACTCCATGTCTGACCCTGTTCTTAGCCAGGTACAGGTATTTACACATTTAATTTTCACAAGAACAATATGAAAGACGTGGTAATATTTGTGCTTGTTTGAAAAATGGGAGAACAGATTTTAGGAGGGTGAAATAATGTGTTCTAAGATCCAATTTGTAAATGATAAGATCAGGATTCAAGTCCATATTTTTCTCACTCGAAAGCTGATAGAGGAAGCTCTTAATAAGAGAACTCTTTCTCTTTACTGAACAATGCTTATTTTCATTCCCTTACAAATTTAAGAACTGGTCCAGTTAGTCTGAAAAGTGCCTACTCATAGACTCTTGGTTAAGCGTTCACATCCACCCCGTATTTTCGGTCACTCCTTTGTGAGTTCATTAGAGGCCATGCCATGCTCTTCCCTCTGAGAAAAGTATTCATGATATACCTTCCAAACATTTATTGAACACCTACTATATACAAAGCATGTGCGCGCTCATGTTTATGGGCACAAACTACCTGCCAGGAATGATAGAGAATGTAAAGATTGAGAAATCCATTGTGACGGTTGTAAAACACGATGCCAAAACTTTTTGACACTCTTCCTGTTGAAAGATGAGGTCTGTATCTCCCTACATTTGGGTGAGCTTTGGACTGCTTGGACCAGCAGAATGATGGAGCTGATGCTTCATGACTTCCAAGGTTTCCCAGGCTGGGTCAGAAAAGGCCATGGTAACTGTCACCTGGTCTTCCTGGTTGGTACCCATGCTCTGAGGGACGTCAGCTACAATGAAGGAATTTTAGCCTCTCTGACATACTGGAGAGGCCACAAGTAGGCTCTCTGGTTGGTAGCTCCAGTGGACTGCCCATCCAACAGCCACTGTCAGTTGCCTGCCATGCAGATGAACCGTACTGGGAGGCCAGTCCAATAGAGCCTTCTAATGATGCAGCACCCACAGACTTATGCGTGTAACCATAAGAAACCCTAAGGGGGCCCTTCCCAAATTCCTGACTCACTAAAACAAAATGGTGTTTTAAGCCATTGGATTTTGGGGATAGCGATTAAAACTATAAGAATCACTTATACATACAAAATTTTAAAAATTTTCAAGCTTTGAAATCAGATATTCTGTGGTTTAATGACTTATTAATTTTATTTTAAAGGACCTTATACCTTAATATATTGCAGTATTAACAGTGGTCACTTAATTAAGAAATGACTAGTTTTGTTTTGAGAGGAGTAGTGATTTCTATAGTATTTACTGTAATTATTGTATGTTCTTTACTCCTCAATTTATCCTTCCTTTTCTGTTCACCAAAAGCAGATAAAATAAGATTAAGACTGATATTTATGTATTACCTGAAGTGTAAATTTTAAATGTTTGAAAAATTTTAAATACAGGAAATAAATTCAGTCCTATTATATTTATTTTCACAAATAGAATTAGCTGTCTAATTTTGGCAGAACAGTAGAGACACTGCAGAAAACCATGCTGTGTAAGAATTGAATACTATCAACCCCCCCCCCCAAGTTATTTTTATATTCTGGGGCATTATAGCTTATATAGAAATTGTTTGCAAGTTTTATTGTACATACCATTATGCTGTTTCCTTCCCCTGACTTTGTGGCTGTCCCAACAGGTCTCTGAGAATCTGTGTGACAGATTTGCAAACTCTTGGCCATTTTGATAATTGGGTTTAAGACATGTCCTTGAGCAATAGAGGAAATTGAACCCTTTCTGAAAGCCTTGGATTTTTTTTCCCTCTGCTCCTTCTCTTCTTTTTCCTTGTTATTTTTCTTATTCTCTGTCTTTCTGATGCACATACGTACCCTATAAAGTCTTATCCTGAATGATCCACTGGGATTGTAATATTTAGTGATTTCCTTGATTACTATCCTGAGTCACTTTCCCTGCTTCTAGAAAGCCTTGATATTGGAGTAAAAGCATGCCAAAATGTATCACTCAGGAATTCCTATGTGAATATTGTTGCTGAGGTTGCTCATACAAGTGATCAAGCCCTAACCCATTTACATAAGTGTGGAAGTCTTGGAGATTTAAAAAAAAAAAAAAAGCCTGTATGGTATAAAAATCTCTTTCTTCTGTGTCTGAATAAGTGGCACAAAAAGATTTGTGGTTCACCTCTCAACACTGATCTAAAGGTATTAGGTTCAAATTGGTACTAATCAAGACTTAAATTGGAGGGGATCTCCCAGAAAGGAAGTGGCAGCTAGGAGGATGGGACAGTCTGGGGCGGTCCTGGTACTGTCGGAGAAGCATTTGGCCATGCTAGCCCAGGTCAGGCTGTACTTGCTGCAGCAGCTCCTACACAGGTCCAGTGTTACACATACTCCCTGTCCCCGGTGACCCTAGTGGAAACACACCTGGGATTCATTTAACACTTAAATTTATTATTTTCTAATCACTCAGCTGTAAATACCCAAACCTCACATTAGTCATTTTCAGCAATGTGATTTTTTTTTCCTGCTCTATTTGCATGAATATACTTGTATGCTGAAGTCAGGTGGTACTCCTTCCTTTTAGATTAATTCCCAGGGCACATCCATGCACGTACACGTCAGATGGGCCAAGCCACTGATCTCTGTGGTTGAGAGAAAGAATTTTGTAAGTATCAGACTTCCTATGATACTTCCTTGAACCCCTGTCCAAGATAGCAGGCACATCTCTCTGCCGGCTATCTGTGACACGTTAGGAGCTGGCCTTTACTGCATGTCTTCTCTGCAGTGAAGGCACTGTGTTGGCCACCTCATAATTTATTTACTCCTGACAGCACCTTCAAAGGTAGTATACTCACTTTTACTGTTAGAAAATCAAGGCCCAGAGTAGTCACCAGTTCTATCCAGTTGCTAAATTGTGATTCAAACTTCAGTCTGTTGGCTGCTCACGTCCATGTTCTTCATAACATACCCGTCTTGAAAAGCCAGGGTCTAATCTGAGATGTTTCATACGTCTGATATACTTATTTTCGCCCCTCTTTTTTTGGTCTGCATGAGACACATGGGTGTGCCCTTGAAACCTTTGTGTAAGTCACCCGTTGCTGGTGGTGTGCACTAGGAGACCGGGCTGTCTAAGCTCTTGCACAGGAAGAAGAATTGGAGTAAATCCTTTTGTAAAGTTGGGGTGTCATTCATTGATTAGGCGGGTACCTCTTCATGCCAGGAACTGAGCTGTGATATGCTTCCTTAGGGGGCTTGCTGCCTAACAGAGGTGCCGGGAATGTGGAAGCAAAGGAACTGGGCAGAGGAAAGCCCATTTTATGATGAGAATAATTTCACACAGAGCCAGTTGATCTATAGCTTTGAATTTTCACATGTCATATTACTTTTTAAAGACGGAGTAAAATTTACAGCTCCTGTATAGGCTAGGAGAGACTCTTAAGGCAGGGCTCTGCCAAAGGTTTCGAAAATCTTAATATGGATGAGTCAGGGCCCAAATTTCTCACAGTAAACTATGTTGGCTTTGCAAGGCTGTTGATTTGTGAAGGTCAGCAGATCCTATCTGGACTGACTTTAATCCAGAAGGTCATGGAGATGGTAAAGCCAAGAGACATTGAAGTTACAGCTCTGTAGGTGAAAGGTTGCTCCTGATTTCCAAAGGCAGAACGAATCGGCTGCATTTTATGAGAAATAGCACCATCAGTTGAGCCAACTTATATGTGCTGTAATTATATTTCTTTTCCTTTTGCTTCAGGAAAATAAAAAGTAGCAATGTGTATCAGAAAAAAAAAAAAGAAAAAGAAAGATGGAATTCTATCTTGATGGAATTTTACAAAGGAAAGTCAAAGCAAACCATAATTCCAAACACAACTGAGTATTTAATGTCAACTTAATTCGTACGTTCCCTTCCATATATGTACCTATCACAAAAATGGCTTTTGAATTTTGCCAGCAAACCCTCTATAAAAACAGCAAGTCTTTACTTCTGCTTCTCTATGAGGTCTTGGCATTTAGTGGTGGAGACGCTTTCATGGGTAGGAGTTTTTACACTGTAAGAAGCTTTACGTGTCAGCGAAAGATAAAGATAACCTCAATCCAGACAGACGTGGTTGTTGGAAAATTTTGGTGTCTCTGTGATTTACACATTTGGTGATTTGAGGGAAAGAAATGTAAGAGATAGGAGGTTCGTAGTCATTGGAACCTTCCAGCAATTTGAAGAGTCTTGAGAAAAATCTTCTGGTAATTAGAAGAGAGCTGCAAGGGATAAAACCTAATTTAATTTTAGGGCACAGCTGTTCTGGTTTTTTTTTTTTTTTTTTTTTGGTAAGGTGAGGAGAGATGAGGGTCATGAGAGAGAGGAGGTGATTGTTCTTGTGATAGAAGGAAGGTGTGTGTTCGCTGAGCCGATCAGTATTTAATACTGTGGACACCGGCTTCCAGAGAGGATTAGGCCACAGCAGAGTCAGAAAGGCTCTGGTCTTGTACCCTACTGACCTGCAGGAATCAGAGATGGCTTCTGCCTTCTGCCCTCTCCGGACAAATCAGCCAGGCCAACTAGTGCTTCAAGTGTGGAAAGGGAAAAAGCCACCTCTAGCCCAAAAATAAACAATAGAAACATTTACAGTTCAGGAGGCATCCATGATAAAGCACTTTTTATGCCACTAATTCGGTAAACTTTGGATAAGATTATTTTGTCTTATATAATGTTTTCCTCCTCAAAACATAAAAAGGCTCATAATGTGCTTCTTATATTTATTTCCTCTGGCATGAGCATTCTATCAGATTGCTAAGATATCTCACTTAGGAGACAATTAGATATTTCCCCCTTAATTCAGTGACTTTATGAAGTACCCATAGGATGCATATATTTTTTTTTGTCCTAAAACACCTCCCCAAAGATCAGACTCTTCAAAGAATCAAACCAAAGGGGATTTTTTGAAATTTAGAAAACAGGGCACCTGGGTGGCTCCATCGGTTCAGCGTCTGCCTTCGGCTCAGGTCATGATCGTGGGGTTTTGGGGTGGAGTCCCATGTGGGGCTCTCTGCTCATGGGGGAGTCTGCTTCTCCCTCTCCTTCCACTTGCCACTCCCCCTGCTTGCCTCCCCCTGTCTTTCTCTCTGTCAAAGAAAGAAAGAAAGAATCTTAAAGAAATTTAGAAAACAGAGACCCATTTATGCAATTAAATACAGATTATAATCAAGGTGTTGAAATGTGAAGTTTGCTTCTGATTTTCTCCAGAAGAAAAGGAATTTTTCCAGCAGCTCCAGGGATGGAGAAGAGGGAGCATAAGGTCTGCCTTAATACTTCATGACACATGTTCTTAAATAATCTCTTTTCAATATGCCTAATGTGTTTTATTCCACCAGTACCCACCCATAGCATCTGTTTGTATATTGAATATTGTAGAGAGCGCAGAACATCGTATCCTAGTGCTACTGTGTGTCTAGCAAAATCCTAGGCTATAAGAAAGAGAGCTTGAAATCTCTTTCTTTTCCTTTTTTTAAAAAGCAAGCAAGCAAATACACAAAATAAGTAAAGAGGACATTTTAATAGGTAGTATCCTAGATGGCCAGTAATTGTCAGTTTGTAGTATCTTAGCCACGTGCCAGCAGATTCTAACCTCGTGATATTTACAAATAGGTGTGCTTTAACCAAACTTAAATAATAACTGTACGGACCCCAAAGTAGAGCATAAAAGGGAATGTGGATCCTTCTGGGAAATAAAGAAATCCCTTAAGGCCGTCCAAAATGTGGATTAGCTTCAGACAAGAGGCAGAGAAAGTGCTGAGGGCATCCCACAGTGAGCACGTGGGAGGAAGTGGGGGGAACTTCCATGGACACTGGCGGTTTTGACTTTCCAGATAGGATGGCATGACTTGAGTCATTTGTCTTCGTCCATCCTCTTGGGAAGGAGGAATATTGACCATTTATTACAATTCTGTCCAATTCTTTAGATTGACTGTCTCTCTCCTCCTCTCCCCCAAGCTCAGAGTGCATACCTGGCTGCCTCTTTTTGGTAACAAAAGAAAAAGGGAGGGGTACCCGGGTGGCTCAGTTGGTTAAGCGTCTGCCTTTGGCTCAGGTCATGATTCTTGGGGTCCTGGGATTGAGATCCTGGGATCCTGGTATCAAGCCCCAGGTCGGGCCCCCTGCTCAGCAGGAAGCCTGCCTCTCCTTCTCCATCTCCATCTGCCCTTCCTCCTACTCATGTTCTCATTCTCTCTCTCTCAAATAAATAAGTAAAATCCTAGGGAAAAAAAAAAAGGCAAAGGAAGGCTCTGGAATCTAGCTAACCTGAGCTCTGACTATGCTTCTTACTAGACCTGTGATCTCAGGCAGTTCCTCAATGGCTCCTTTGTGCCTCTAGAACGAGGATAATACCTACTTCACGTTGTGAGGTTCTAAGTAAATAATGCATTTACAACCTTTAGCACAGTGTCTGGCACATAGCAAACGTTTAATGAATGTTATTACATTATGTTAAAAATATTAAGACGAACGTTGCAGTGACTCACTTGTAAACCATAGAAACATTTCATCTACTGGGATTCAGCAACTGCTGCTACTCTTCAGGAATAAAAAACAAGTAAATATTGTACAATGAAGGAAGTAAGCAGAAAAACCTCTGAATAGCCAACAGATACTGAAGATCTATGTTCTCGAACTATGCCCTTTGCTCATAGGGGCACTTCTCCAGTTTTTATGCAGTCCTTTACTCACTCGAGTCTATGTAGTTGTGTTTTACATACAATTTTTAACAACTGTGACAACTGATTTCTAAGCCTACAGTGGATTAGATACAGCAGATGAGAAGGGAGAGGGTCGAGTGGAGGCATACAGGGTGGGCAGAAGTAAGTAATGACTCAACTGCAGACAGAAGGCCAACCAAACCCATGGAAAGCAGACAGCAAGCTCTAAGAGCACAGAAATTCAGAGCCATTTAGTGGATGACACTGGTTCATAAACCTTAGCCCGCATCAGACTCATTTAGAAAGCTTGTTAAAACACAGATCGCTTGGCCTCCCCCCAAGAGTGTCTGGGTCAGTAGGTCTGGGGTGGGTTCTGGGTATTTGCAGTTCCAGCAAGTTCCCAGGTGATGCTTCCTGCTGCTGCTGCTGCTGCTGCTGCTGCTGGTCCTGGGGCTACACGGTGTAGAGATAATACAATGTCAGCTGGTATAGAGATCAAGAAGAAAGTTGCGTTTTGTGCCCTTCTTCTCTGTATAAGAAGGCAGGAGGGCCGGTGCTTCATTCTAGAAAGATAATACTTTCAAAGTAATTAATTAAAAATAACTTTTTCGATTGTAAAGAGGGACCTTTGAACGATTCGGAAGAGATAGCCGTTCACAGTGGTGCGTTGCCTGAGGCTCTGGGTAGCTGGGCCTGCGGGGGTGCCGGGGATCTGCTCCCACTTGGCGATACCATTTATGACTCTTCAGAGGTAGGATTTGTGTTTGTGTGATCGCTGTGCTTCCTCTTCCTTTTCTTAGTGACTTTCTAGACAAAAAGACTTCCACAAACAGATGTTTTTTCTGCCACACCAACTGTTTGATTCAACTTAGCTCTCATAAATAGTTGAGTTTGTTTCAGTAACAATGTCAAAACACTGGGCTCCGTGGCAGTTGCGTATACAGACACCATATTGTCATTCCCTTCTCAGTTCCCTTTGCCAGTTAGGGGTAATTTCTGCCAGCACCAAATAAAGTCTAAGTGACAAGTCATTGGACGAAGGTGACCGTTTGTGGAAAGGCGACAAGCCTTCCTCACGAAGGCCATTTCCATTCTGATCATCAGATTTTTAGATTTTGTTCACTAAATAAGAGGAAGATATATCTAGACTGGCAAAAATTACTATTGGCCAATGTTGTATTTTAGTAACTGGGTGTAAACTTGGTCTTGTTGCTTGGCTTGAGTGGACATATTGGAACTCTTGCATCATGGTGAACTTTGATCATTGTTTGGATTACAGAAATCCTTCAGAATCCTCTCGTACCAGACCTTCTAAGAACAGCATTTTGTTTCTTGCTAATCTTAGAGGTGCTAAAGCGCTGTCTTCCTCCTGTATCGGAGGCAGTATGTTTTTTAACTAGAGAGGGATGCAGTCTTCCATATCATAGTTAGGGGATTGCTTTCATTAGGCAGATCTCGCTCTATGATAAATATCCTTGGTGCATTGAACTGTTTAACTTACGCAGGGAAGGTGGGTTTCTTTCTTTCTTTTTTTTTTTTTTTCCAGTCCAATTCTGATAAAAAGTGATGACTGTTCCCAGAGTGTTTAATGATAAAATGAAATATGGCTCCAGGGTTTGGTGCTGGTGGCTGAGGGGGAATAGGAACAAAAAAGGGAGATGAGTAGAGAGCTTTGAAAAGCCACCTCTGCGCGTGAGTACAGCGTAGAAATCCACATCGGATGTGCATACCTTATGGTCACTACAGACGATATGAAACTGGAGCCGTGTATTCCTTGATAACTTGGAATAAAAACAAAAATTTCTGGGACCCCAGTTGCTCATTCTCTCTCTGCCTGTTGAGCTGAGTAGATTATTCTCCGCTGATGTCATTGAATTTCAACTAGAACCTGGGCCCTGTGGCTGAAATCCAGTGGCTTGTGTAGTTGGATTTCTATTTACATGTGGTCATGCCGATCATTGCAGTAACACTGTAATTAGGAATAGGTCAGACCTTTTACTTCTGTGTGAATAATACAAAATATTCAGTACCTGTATTTAAATAGATTCTAGAATATTTAAGAACATCGCATATCATTTATACCAGTGATATTTTAGGTAGGCAATGGCTATTCAAACGCTGTTTTATAACATTAATGTAGGCTCTGACACACTCTGTAGGAGAAATCTATAAAATTAAGCAAGACTTTAATTTTCCTTTTACTTTAGTGTCTGACTTTAAAATAGCTTTCTGTGCATTTATTGTGACGGCTCATGTTAGCACTGATCTAATGGCCTGTTCAAAGAAATCTTTATAATGTTTTTTTAAGACCTCTGTTATTGAGCTGTATTGGGGCAGAGTATTGGGGTTGAATTAAGAGAAGTTACCCCATCTTGGTTCCTAGTTTTTATTTTGATTTCAGGCTTGTGCAAATGATGTCTGTGACTTCCAATGGCTTAACTGTCCCTTTTCTTTGATGCCCTTGCAAATCACAGCTGGACTTTTCCAGATCTTTATTAGTACAAATAAAAATTGATACTTCTCCGTGTATCACATCATATATAAAAAAATTAAAGGTCTAAACATAGTAACTTTTGTTCGACGAAAACGTTTTTGCCTATGTTTCATGCCTCTAACATTCCTATTTGAAAAAGATGCATATTTGATTTTTCCACTGCAGTGCTATAGAAACCCTGGCAATTTGCGTAAAATGAACAGATCCTTTTATTTTTTTCCTATCTCTTAACCTGATCTTTAACTCTTACAGACACATTTCAAGTCACCAAGGTCAGTTTTCACCCCAGCCTCCTTCATGAGGCTCCTTGGACTCCCTTCAGTGAGAAATATACTAATACAGACTTCTAAGACTTGGCTGGTATCAGACTGTCTTCTGGTTCAGACCTGGTTGTCCCTTTATTGAACCCTCATTCATTTTTTTGTGCATGTATTTTTTTATGTTTTTTTTTTCATAATAAGGATTTATTTTATTTCCTTAATAATCAGGTAATGAGACTGTCAGTATTTCTGGTCAACTTTGACCTAAATCCCCAGTCAGCCAATACTCCTGAGCACATTCCTTAGAAACTGTGTTATCAGATTTTTAAAGTGTTTCCATCCGTAAGTATGCTCTACAGTAGGGGAAGTGGCTTCCTTCATGGAAAGGGACCTCCTCTGCCCAACACCCCCGTCATTCCTTGAGGAGATGCTTACTGAATTCCTACCTTATTCCTAATGACTCTGCTTATTGAATATCTACTATGTTCCTGTCAATGTGCTAGGGATATAACAGTGAATAAGAAAGATGTTTTTCTTTCCTTCATCACGCTTAAAGTCACCTGATGACTTTTGATGATATAATCATATCAATTTCCTTGTAGTGTACAACTATTTTTAGACAAATTGAAAAAATGAAAATAAACCTCAGGTAGAAATAACGAGAGTTATTCTGGAAAGCACGGAACTTTGATTTTGTGCTACAAGTAGAATTTCTAGGCAATAAGTGAAATCCCAATGAAAAAAAAGGTCCTTCACCTGAATCACGGCGTCATTTAGCATGCACAGAAAAACAGATGATACAACCAGCATTTTACATACAAGATGCAGCCTTCTCAGGAGAAAATATATCCCAGACTCTTCTTTGATTTCTCTTGTACCTATTTTTTTTTCCTTTTTCTTCCATTTCTCATTTCTAACTGAGCTTGGATTTTGTTTTTACTAGGTCAATAACATGAAGATCCATGTTTAGACCCATAGGATTAATTCAGAAGAACAAGTAATTTATATGAAAACATTCATGTTAGTGCTTTTTAAAACAACAACGAAAATATTGTAAAATAAACAAAACATTCAATAATAGGGGAATAGAGAAACAAAAATAATAGGAATACCAGAAAGCTATACCATGATAATTGGGCGCTGTGCTGAAATATGGAAACACGGAATACCTGAGGTTGGTAGAACACAAATACCATGCATGTACAGAGGAACAATAGTGCCGTATATATCATAAAATCTTCCGTTTCATTGTGTCTATCAATCCAGTCATTGACCAAAATCAAGTAGGAATAATGAAAGAATTACATCAAATATTAGGTTCTTTTTATTACCAAAGTAACTTACAGTAGCAATTTAAAAAATATTGTAAACTTGAAGTTTATTTCCACCCAAAACAAATGAAGTGTTGAAAACAAAATTCAATCTTACTTTTTAGAAGAATCCGACTTTCTTTCCTTTCTGTACATTATATGTTGATAATTAACTTTAAAAGGGTATGGCACCTAATTTCTCCAATGAATAAAAGAAAACCTCTCCAGAAATCCACATCCTGGTTTTTTTTTAAAAAAACAAAACAAAACAAAACAAAACAAAACAAACAAACAAACAAAAAACACTTTTTTTTTTTTTAAAGAGAAAATTAGAGTAAGTCTGTGTTTGATTGGAGGTCAGGCTTCCATCAGTCTCAACCATCTGGAACCTGGAAGTGAGTTTAAAAAATAAATAAACATTACAAATAAAAAGCTCTGAGAGAGGTGGGTTGGGGGAAAACCCTTTACAGGGCATGGAGCCACCCTGAGGCCTCCAGCAGGCCAATCGTGTGTAAAATAAGAGAGCAGACTTGAAGCGGTGTGAAAGCAAGCAGTTCAGAGAGCAGAGAGTAGGGAAAAAAAAGAAATCTAAACAGCCACCTGGAAAGCCTGGCCATTGGGGTCCTTTCATGCAGGGTCGAAGAGCGAGCGTACTGAGTTCCACATCCCCACCCCCCATGGAACTGCATAGCGGCCTCTTGGACTGATCACATGTATGATGATGGCTGTAATGAATAATGAAGCACCAAAAAAATGGGTTTTTCTATATAAGAATATATGAGTGTAAGTATGTAATGTCTTAGAGAAAGATTTCCATAAAGTTGCTTTTATTTCAATGACCAAAACTTCCATTTTTGGGTTTAACTGTGCTATGTAGACTACTCTCTTTAGACTCTGAAAGCCGGATAAAGTGTTACCTTGGCCAGTGTTCTTAAGGGAACGTTCTTTTGCTGAGCACGAGGATTTTTCCTTAAATTTCTTCTGTTTTACTGGCACCAAATTGACTGATTTTGTCCTTTCCTATCATTTCAGGAAACAAGCTTCTGGCAAATAGTACCTGGAGTCTGCATCAGTCTTTGGGGGCAGATTTTATTTTTCAGATTCTTAAGATACAGTTTTTATTAAGTGTGTGTGTGTGTTTAAGAGAAGAACTTTTTAGTTTAATTTTACTTACGAATGAAGCAAAGTTCTCCCCGTCTTACTCTCTGATAGAGAGAATAGTGAATAGTTTCCGCAGGCATAAAAGCAGTAAGGCCTCTGACGTGGAGAAGGCGAGTCACCATGGTATTTTACCATGTTACAGCTCGGTAGTTAAGAGTGCCCTGGATTTAGACCCGGACTGCTTGGGTTGCTAAGTGCTGGCTCTGTTAGTTACTAGCCTTAGGATGCTGGGTCAGGTACTTAACCTCTCCCATTCTCAGTCTCTATGTCCAAAAAGTGGGCCGTATGATATAGGACTGTTGGGATCATCCATTTAAACTGCTCACTTGATGGGATGAGCACTGGGTGTCATACTATATGTTGGCAAATCTAATTCCAATTAAAAAAAAATATACAAAAAGTAAATAAATAAATAAAGTGCTCACCCTAACCAGCACACAGCACTGGAAAACTAGCAGCTATTATTATCACTCACTGATTTGCTTTTCTGGCCAGAAGACTTAAAACATGACTGAATCTTTCTTTTTTAAAAGCTTTTATTTATTTATTCATGGGAGACACAAAAGAAAGAGGCAGAGACACAGGCAGGGGGAGAAGCAGGCTCAGTCCCAGGACCCCGGGGGTGCGACCTGGGCCAAAGGCAGATGCTCCACCACTGAGCCACCCGGGCGTCCCAACTGAATCTTTTAATGACTCAAGAGAAGTATGAAGGGAAAACTAATGTTAGCTCAAGGTGAACTGCGTGCCAGGCCCCAACTTAGGTGCTTTTTAGAACTTTAAGGTCATGACACCCTTTGAAACTACTGGGGAAACTGAAGTACTGAGCGGTGTTCCTGACTGTGAACACCGTGTGACTCACCCACTGGAAGGTATTGTGTGCCAGGGAACCGTGTGGCACTAGAGGCTGTGGACACTCATGCGGGAGGCTCACTGGTTCACTATGAACTGTCAGGTAGCTTCCTGGTGACCCTTTCACTGTCAAGTGTCTACTGCTCGCGTCCTTAGGCCTAATGCCACATGGTCTTGTTGCTGCGGCCGATTCTCATTTCTCTCTTTCTCTTCTTTCCATGGACTTCTCTTGCTTGTCTGTCACCTAGCTATCCATCTCTAGGCTTCTGAAGAAAAACGGTAGATCTTCAGGATGCCTGGGTGGCTCAGCGGTTGAGTGTCCGCCTTGGGCTCAGTTCATGATCCCAGGATCCTGGCATCGAGTCCCCCATTGGGCTTCCTGCATGGAGCCTGCTTCTCCCTCTGTCTGTGTCTCTGCCTCTCTCTCTGGGTCTCTCATGAATAAATAAATAAAATCTTAAAAAAAAAAAAAAAAAGAAAAACAATAGATCTTCAATAGACCCGGAAAGCCAGTGTATTTCTTTCCTTTTTTTTTTTCTTTTAAACGAACTGACCCTACTTTAGGTGACCAGTGTCAGTCCTTGGGTTTGAGGCTGGCTGTTTTGCTCACCTGGTGATGCCCTTGGTCCTTAGAGCCCAGCCAGGGGTGGATGTTCAGTAGGGACTTGGCCCAAGAACTCAAAGTGTGTATTTTTGGAACTTTGGCTTTTTTCAGTCATGTTTATATGCGGCTGAGTGCTCAGTGGCTATATTCTTACATCCAGAGAGGTGATGGGATATGTGTTTCTAAGCTCCTTTTGAATCTGTGGTTTTCCCAGAATTCTGAAGGATCTAGAAAGCTAGATTCAGGACAAGCAAAATATAGGTGTGGCATGCCTTACATGTTTTCATTCAGATGGCTGATTAGTAACAGCAACCCAGTAACTTCTTAAAAAAGAATAAGCTGACAAATAAACAAGAACAATAAGAGAAGTGTCCCCAAAGAACTTTCTAAATAAGGGGCAAAAAATTCTCTCTGCTCTGGGATCTTTTTTTCGGGTTAGCATTGGTAGTTCATCGAATATACTAAGCCTGCTTAAAACAAGCCAGTTAATACCATCTTAATACATCCATGGAACTGTGGCAAATGTCAGAGAAATGGAATTTTTGATGATCTGAGTTGTGAACTTGTCACCTTAATTTTAACAAATAAATGAGATATTTAGGGTAGGACTGCAGTGTCAATAAGAATAACAAATTCTTGAGTGAGAAGGGGCTTTAGAGGTTATGTGGTCTGGTGTAAATAATACAGGAATTCCTTCCACAGAATCCCTGACAGATGGTCACACTTGTGTTTTGAATACTTTTTAGTGTCAGGAAATGTGTTATTTCAAGAGGCAGCATATATCATTGGTGGACAGCTCTAAAGGTTAAAAAATAATATTGTCATACCTTAAGACAACATTTCTATCTTTCCAACTTTCATCTATTGATCCCAGAATATTTGTTAAATATTCTGCAGTTGCATTTTAGCAGAGGTGACCAAAATGCTGTCAAGTGTTTATTGAACACCTAAGTGGAAATTCCTTCACTGTTTGGTGCTGTGAGGATGCCGAGGGCTCTGGGGTGGTCCCTGCCTGTGGGGAGCTCACGGGCTAATAACAAGACGAGATAAATCTACATCCCTGACGAGGGATGATCAGAGGACTAAGGTTTTCCCCATATTGTCATAGGTGTGGAAGTGTTAAAGGAGAAAGTTAGGCATGGAAAATAAGCCTTGAAATAGGAGGAGGGCTTTGCCAAGCAGCAAAGGTATGAAAACAGGAGAGGGGCATGGGGTTTTAGGCAAATAATGAAGAGACCACCATCCCAAAAGACACAGATGATAGTAAGTAAAATTAAGTTAAATAAAAGAATATGGGGAAACTTGGAAGCTCTGAGGAAATCCTTATTTTAATTAATCGATCAACCAATTATGCCTTCCATTACTGTTTTTTAGATCATGAATGTAATACCTGCCTGTAATAAAAATACAAACAATACAGAAATATTTTAAAAAGTGAAAAAAAAAAAAAGATCTTTGCATTTCTCACCCCATTCCCTAAACCTACCCATAGTTTTAACCACTTGATGCATATATATATTCTAGGAATTGCCAAATTATGTATGGCTCATGAGTCAAAACAGGCCCACCACCTGCTTTTGTATAGTCCACATGCATGTGGAAATTTGTTTTCTCTATTATTATGTAAATATCTCTCAAAGAACCTCAGTTTTGCTTTTTGGCCCCCAAAACCTAACATAATTGCTAAATGTCTCTTTACAGAAAAGATTTGCTAGTCTTTGTATATTCATTAATTTTTTTTTTTTAAGATTTCTTCTTTTGAGTGAGAGAGAAAGGGAGAGAGCGCACACACACACACACGTAGGGGGAAGGACAGAGGGATAGGGAGGCGGGGACAATCTCAAGCAGACTCCCCGCTGAGCATAGAGTCCAACCATGACAACATGGGGTTCAACCTCTCAACCCTGAAATCATGACTTGAACCAAAACCAAGAGTCAGATGTCTGACTAGGCCATGCAGGCGCCCCCATTCAAAAAAAATTCAATAGGTATACACACAGATACATGTTTGTGGTGTTCTGTTTTATTTATAAAAGTGGAATTTTCTGAGCCATGTTATGACAAAAATCTTTAGATCTGGAACAGTTAAATAACTTCAAGCCACTGTGGGTTTTAAGGGTAACCAGTGTTTCAGAGCCAGATGTCCCAGAGGTGAAAACCAAGGATCAGGGAATGTGGCCCCTGTAGTGATACAGATGTAAATGACGTGCTCCAGGCCTGGATTACCTGAATTCAGATGGGAGTGGGAGCCAGATGTGACATTCCAAGAAGAATATAGTTCAAGGGGCAGGTTGAGTTACTGAGGACAAGGCAGGAAAGAGTCAAAGGAGCCTCACACTCACACTTCCAGGTCCATGCCGCGGGAGGCATGAAGAATGTTGGCAAGGACCATTTGGAAAGGCAAGTGTTGGACTTTGAAATTTGAAGGGGTCTGTCCTTCTCTCACCAGAAGCACCAGTCGTTGGTGCCAGTAATTCATATTACTGTCTGAAGAATGCCTGACTCCGTACCGTTCATTTGCATCTTGCATGATTGGTTTAATAAAATACACCTCTCACATTTTGAACAAGGAGCGTTCTATTGGCCTGTTTTCAGCTATATTCAATTAATACATGGTGTCCGTGAGGTTAACGCTGGGTATTTGAGCTTTTTGTTTAAATAGTGTCTGCAAAAGGAATGAGTCATGGAGACAAATTTAGCACCATTTACCTTCCCTATTAGAGGAAAATAGTTGTAGGTTAAAAATATTTGGTGTGAAGGAGCCTCTTATTATATAGAAATATGTGGGATTTTTCAGAGACATTTGAGGATGCCATTTCTGTCACCCTTACTCTACTGAACAGATTTCGACACACGAGGCTGCGTGATTCATGATGTAGTCACAGAGCTTTACCTTGCATGCACAGTATAGAAACTATAGTATAGTTTCTCAAGCCTCGCACTTAACCGATTTTTTTCCCCTTCACCCATTTTGTGAAAGCCCCCAATAAATGAGATCGCCAAATCAGAAAACTTGAAGAAGAATGTGCATAGAGTGAGACAGTAGCACAAATTAACACACAAGGATGAGGCATCCATAAGAGGTATAAAGCAGACCTCACTGTGATTCAGACAGTTGTCTAGACCACTGGCCCAGCGGCAAGGCCATGGGTGTTACGTCGGGAAGCCCGGTTCTTCTCTCAGCACCTCCCCTGGCTTGCTCTGTGACATTGGGTGAACTGCAGACCACTTCTGTTTCCCAGTTAGGAAATGAGAATGTCACAATTTACCATTCAGCTCTTCCAAGTAGAATGTTTGGGAATAAAAAGCAAAATATTTGCAAAGTACTCTGAGCAGCCTCAAAGAAAAATGATATTTTAATTTTCAGCATTGCTAGAGTTCTGTCCAATGTGTACCTATCTTGGTAAAGACTCATTAGATATTCTTTGCCAAAAACGAATCAGGCTATACTTTTATAATCATGCTGACTCCCTACTCATGGCAACTTCAGTATGGTTTTAAACTGATTTTTGCCTGTTTTGGGGGGAAATCATGGATTCTGTTAGCGACATTGTTTGTTGTCCTTACTAGAGAAAAGAATCATAGGCTTAATTTTTGTCATTATCATGTGTAGACATTTTTGCTGTGCTTTCAGAAAAGCATAACTTTGACTTTCACAACTAAATGGATTTTTTTTTTCTCAATGGGACAGAATTTCTGGGATCTGACAATGAACAGAATAAAAGAAGTCTGGATTAGTTAGCATGCTATCGTAGGAGCTGTGGAAGTGGAGTCTCTAAGTACCTCTGTTATACGAGTGCTCCACGGTCATGTTTTTCTCTCTAGTGGGGAAATTTAGTTGGTATTGGTGAAAGTTTCACCTTTCCCAGGATAATTTAATCAGGTATCAAAGAGGATTGTTAACGAGGCAATTTCAGCTTAATAGTGATTCTGAAGGAGGTGCGGGCCCTTCCCAAACACTGTTTTCCCTCGCTCTTGTGTAGAATCACTACTAGAGGGAATCTCTTGGTACATGGGAGTGTGTTGGATCTCCTGGGGCCTCGGTCCTTGGGCCATTAGGAGGTCCTGAGTTACAGGTTCCGACTCCAGACAAGGTGGGAAGGGCTGAGAGTTTCCTCCTTCCGGTGTTAGCCCAGAGTCGTGAGAAACGTGTTCAGTGGAGCCCACGTCAGTGGAGCAGATGGCTGCTTTCGAGAACCTAGTAGGTGATACCAGGTTGTACAGCTGTGGCCCGAGCAGTAGGTGTCACTGTAGTCAGTGGCTTTCTGGCTCAGAGCTGAAGGGGTTAATTGGGTCTGGTTTATTTGGGCTGATGGAGGTCCATCTGTGCCCTCTGGGGTGTTTGTCTTTGTCTCTAGGTCCCTGGTTGCTCCAAAGAGAGGCCCCAGTCCGTACTTAAAGCCACCATTTTCTCTAAAAGGGGAGGAAAGATTCCCATCAATGCTCTAGAGTCTCAGCTAGGCTGTTTGGTGTTATGGGGTGGGTTGGGGTGGGGTGGATAAACAGGTGAGATAAGCCTTCTTTCTAAAGTTTGGTGGGGTGCCTAGGGCAAGAAGAGAAAGGAAAATTCTATTAAGAGAAATGAAAGAATATGGAATAGCAGACTATATTTCCTTGTTGTTGTTGGCCTTGAGCCCTGTTACAGTCAGGCAGTGTGAGCTTTCAGAACTTCTGTCAGCATCCTTCTCAGAAATTCCCCTTTTACCACAAAGGAAGCAAAGGGGAAAACAACAACAACAACAAAAAAAAACCAACTCCTCCTAGCAGAGATGTACTTCTCTCTTGCCACTTGCCACTCCGGAAAGTCCATTTTCAAACGCCAGAATGGAATTTAGGATTTAGAAACAGCTGCTGTGTTGACTAATTAAAAAAAAAATCTGGTGATGACATAGCCAATTGCATTTTCAAGTGCGCCCCATTTTACTTTTTTTCCTTTCTAGTCGCACCCTGGTGTGAAAACCAAATGAAACCCGGTGATCACGGTAGAGTTTCAGATTCGGCTCGCCTCTTTTTTTTTGCCTATAGAGCCCATGTCTTTGCCCACCGTCACCCATGCAGCACAGAGAAGTGTGTCCTTAACAAATACAGGAAGGCATCTCATATGTGCGCGCGCGTGTGTGTGTGTGTGTGTGTGTGTGTGTAATGTATGCTCTCTATACAGAATTCATACACAGATAAATCCAATGAGAATCACTGCTGCCCAGTGTCCCCCCCATGGCCTGGTCAAGCCTTGCTCGGGATGGTGCAGCACGCGGCTGCCCCCCCTGCACCTGCACCCGCACCCCCGGAGCCAGGTGGCCTCCCTATCCCGCTGTTGCTAAGTGAGGGCCCGCGCTGCTGGCAGCTGGACCAATCACATCATCCTGGCCCCGCCGCCCCCTGGACCTGGGTCCCCCCTCCCCGGCCCTCCCACCTTCTCTCTCCCAACAGGAAGGGGAGGCGGTGCAGAGCTGGAAGGTTGGAGAGGGAAGACAGAGAATGGGGATGGGGGAGGTGAATCCTAGCAGGCCTTGGCTCACGTGAGCTAAATGCCATCCTTCTTTGTGAGGAGGAGGGAGGCGGCCTGCGTCCCGGCAGGGGCGGTGGGCTTCCCTCTGCCCCCAAGGCCCTGTGTTGTCAGAGCTCAAACTCTGGGCAGGCCCTGTGACCTGCAAATCTGCCTCGCTTCCCTCTCTCTCGCCCTCCCTCTTCCTCCCTTGACAGAGCTAGGAATTTTTTAAGCCCCACAGCTTTGCAGATCTTGGCACCCCGTCTGCACTCTTCCTCTTCACCTCTCCTGTGTTCTTTCTGCCTCCTGGTAGTCCCGCACTCCAGCATGCATTTCCTTGAATGTGAAAATTGGCAGGAGGGGGCTCAGGTATCATCCTTTGGAGGAAGTCGTCAGCGGGAATAGTTATAAAGGCAATTAAAAAAAACAAAACAAAACAGAAAAACCCAACCCAGACCCCTATTAAGGTTGTCACAGTCTTTGGCAAGGTCTGTGCAAACACAAAGTGAAATGAAAGGCTGTTCTTAACTGGATAACTGCCAGTGTAGACAGCCAGTGGTATAGTTGAGATTATATGGAGGAAATGACCTTTCTCCTATAATTACCTGGATATTTTGGGCAACATCAGACCCAAGTCACCTGGGTAATTATGGCTTTGTAGATCTGACCTTAGAACAAAACAGATTCCAGTTAAGTTTTCCGTGGAAGATGTTTGCTATCTTTGGTGATAAAGGTAGGGAAGGCGTCCACTGTTTGTGCAACTACGTGAAGCCCAGTTAAAAGGAGACTCTCTTCAGTTCTGTGGCCAGTACGTTCCCAGCACGTTCCCCCTGACGTTTGGGGGATGGCCTTTTTATTTGGCTGCTCCTGTGCCTTTTGGAAAAATAACCTGCGTTTACTTCTCAGTCAAGGGTGCTGTGGTTTCCTGTGCTCTATTCCTGGGTTTGCCCGGGTTTCGGTGGGATTTCAAAGGACCATGTTCATGGTTAAACTGTCCATTTCCCTCACGAGATTTTCCTTTCATACTTGAAATACTATCCCGCTGTGTGGCCAGAAATCCCATGCACTCACTCCGTATCACCCAGAACAGTGATCCTTAGTCTCCCACTCCATCTGCTTTTTCTAGACGTTATACTAATTTTCGGCATGTTTTTTGAAGCAAAACTAAAATGTTTTCATAAAGGGAAGCAAATGGGAACAGATTAACCGAAAGGGAATTACCAGTGGAAAACCTCAGCAGGTGCTGAGGGACTCCTACTCTCTCCTGTTGGTGTCAGGAGCCCACCTTTTCGTCAGCATCCTGAAGGTAAGCCATGCCACCAGTTCTCGTTCATGCCACTTGGAAGGGAGACTGGGAAAGAGCCTCCAGACCTCATTTCTTTTCCTTTCAGGGTCTTCCAGGTTAAACCACAACTCTGTGCAGGTAGCCAGACGCTCCGTCCTGAGCGATGCCCTCAGTCCGCCACGCCCCTTGCTGGCAGCGCGTTGTGGTGGGGGGGTCATGACAAGCTAAAGTGACCTCCTCCACGATCCCTTCACTGCCCACCTGCTTAGTGTTCGGCCTCGCACTGAGGATTTTGAGCTGAAATGCAGAACATGAGGAGTGTGTTCCCACAGCCCTCTCCGCTCTACTAACTAGGTGTCCAGATACAGGTGTGATACCTGAGCTACGGAAGTGCACCAGCACCAGCTCTACCTGGTTGTCTCCTAGTTGATGATTCTCTTCCTTCCAACCCCTGTTTCCCACCCACCTCCACTGCCCTGAATTCCTCTCTCAGCCATCCGTGCACAGAGCCCTGGAAGCCCCTCACAACCTACCCCACCTTTACGCTTGTCTGACGATCATTCTGGACATTGACTCATGGCCTCCCTGCCTTGGATACCTCACAGGTGCCCCGTGGTCTCTCCTCTTTGATTATGCTCACGCCAGGCCTCTCTCCGGGACTATGGCTCCTGCCCTCTGTCTCTTCCTGTGGAGGCTGGGGCCTCGCAAGCCCCATCCGCATTTGCTCAGTGAAACTTTTCTCAGTTCCCACTCAGACCTCCCCTACTGGTCCTCTGAAGCACCCTGGCCCATCTCTTCCTGCCTTTCTTTTGAAACTCTTCATGTTCTGCTCAGAGCTGGACTTGTAGCTGGCACAGGAGCTTGGGAGAGATGGCCCTTCTCCTGGGTCCCCCAGAAAGTTTCCTGCAAAACCATTTTAAGTAAATATATAAATAAATACAGACTGCATTTGCTGTGCAAATCCAGCTTCAGGACAGCCTCCCAAGGGCAGTTTACGACTCCATTGCTACCCCTAAATTCCTCCCTTACAGATTTTCTACATCCTCTCTACTTTATTCTAAGCAATCAGGGTCGGAGCTGTGTCTTCCTCATCTTATTTCTCAGAGTTTCTAATGTAAGTGCCTTGCACCCAACAGGCCCTGAAAAATAGCTATTGAATTGTCACATAAGGAAGCCAGGAAATCTTAAAGATTGTGTCTGTGACTCCCTAGGTTTTCAAACTACATAGAGAAGAATGGAATTTTATGTGAATATTTTAAATTAGATCACAAAACCAAGTTAAATTCTGTTGTACTTATCAGCAGAGGGTAGGTGATGATACAGTGACCAACAACCTCCCAAATCTTAGTGGTTCAAAACAATAAAGCTTTATTTTTTTTTAATTTTTAATTTTTTTCAAAACAACAAAGCTTTAATTCTTGCTCATGTTTACTGTGAGTTGAGAGGGAGAGGAGGGACCCTGCTTATCATCATCACTGACCAAGGTAGGCACCATCTCACACCAATGGTTGTGCCAAAGGAAGGCGCTCCAGAGGGTCTAACATGAGCAGTTTAATGTTCCAGCCCAGAACTGGTACCTGGCATTCGGCTCTCAATTTATTCATCGGGACTGGCCATGTGATCTCATCCAACCACATAAGGCCCAGGAAGTGTCATTCTGCTGCATGTCTGCAAGATAGAGAGCTAGAAATATTTGGAGAGCTGCATAAAATAACTCCCACATTTTATTATTGAACACTCACAGGTTTTTAGAGGAAGTTTATATTTAATATTGAACTTGGAACAAGCGTGGAGAATATTCACACAACTCCTCTTTTTTTTGCTTACAGTATTCTTTCCCTTACCCACCAAGACAGATTGCTTTGCTTAACTCCAGAAGACTTGGCCACAGCAGTTAAGGGAGAAGCAATTCTGTTGTCTCTAAGTATAAAATGGAGAACTTGCCCATTGTTTATACCTCTTCAACTGTTCTTACCAGCCCTTCAGAGACTCTTATGATGGGCAAATTATACTCTAGGCACATATTCAAGGAGTACCCCTGGTTCACTTTGAGAGTTGCCTCAGTCAGGATCATAGAAAATTAGTATAAGGTTTTATGAGCTCATTCTACGAAATTAGAGAATGTACAAATATTACAACATAGCTGCATTTCCTATGAAGAGTTGGAAACAACTTGAACGTCCAACAATAGGGGATTAGCCAGGTTAGTTATGGTATATGTAGAATAGGGGGTACTCGTGGCCATTAAAATTCTATTTCAGAAGAATATTTAATGAGATTGAAAAAAACGTCCACAATATATTGATCGCAAAGTCTTAAAAAAGCAGGCAGTAGAACATAACAAAGAGCCCATTTTGCTTTTAAAAATGCATTATGACTGGAAGGAAAAATAATATGTGGATGTGAACAGAGCTTATCTCTTTGTGATAATATTATGAATGGTTCTTGTGCTCTAGCTCTTGAGTTTTTTTTTTTTTAACTAAGCAGGGATCACTTTTGTTTGTTTTTTGGGGGATCACTTTTGTTGCGCATAAGGGGATATGTAAATATGTGTGGCCTTTGTGTGTTAATTTTAGGTACTGTAGGTGGTGTTACTTCCTCTAGGTGAGTAGTTTGGAGGGAGGTGGCTCTTGTACATGGTGGAATGAGGCTTGGTGCCAAGACAGAGGTTCAGAAACAGCGTTCCCATGGATCAGCAGACAGTTTGACGTCAGTTCACACTCGTCCAGGCGAAGTCATTTTACCATTTCTTGCCCTTTCTTCTGCCAAGGTGCTGTACAGATCTTCCGTGCCATTCTGACTTGACATTTCCACAGCTGCTGCAGATCCACTAAGCAGGGGCACGACACTGGCACTTTCAGGCCACTGGTCGCACACTGGTCTGTAAAGAGATGCTAAATTTGCTGAGATTCGTGAAAAACTGGCACGTATTTATTTTGGGATGCTGCAGAGTCTCGTGAAATAGGGGCCCATTCTGTAAGAACCTGTAACGCTCATTCATCTTGCGTTGTGTACCGAGCTATAATGCTACAGCTGTCATCCTCTTTCAATGAACGATTGTCATATTGTCAATCCACAATAATACAGAACAATTTTCATTCCCCATGTTGAAGTATCGCCATTGTAATATAATTCAGTTCCTATTAACGATGCTTTGATGACAATTCCTTTCCACTCCACCCTTCTGGCCCTCCCTCTTTCCTTTTCTTAACCGGAGGGAAATGTATTTTGACAATATCTCCAGAGTTAACAGTTTTCTGCTTTTAAAACATTTTGGGCCTATAGCCCTCATTGAAACTGCAGAGAACACACCAGTCTATTTTCTTCTTACTTGCAGAACTATCTTGGGATTAGGTAGCGGCTTACCCAGAAGAACTCAAAGTATTTTTACCCATTTGTCTTATTTATTCTTACAACATCCCCACGGAAAAGGAACATGTATTATTACTCCCTCTCTCCAAGGAGCATAATTAGAACTCAACTCCTTTCACTTTAGGTTTTACAATCTGTTCGGTGGAAAAGGCTGCTGATTTTTCGGAGTAGTACCAGTGATGGGAGGGGCTGTTTACACGGAGGAATTCAACTAGCTTAATGAATTTATAGTCACTGATTTGCCCCTAGAGGGGCCGTTGGTTCTACCTATGAGTCTTCACCGATCTTCAAGGTACTTTCCTGTCGCAATAGACTATTTTAAACTGATTGAGAGTGTTGTCTTTGTTAGAGTTTTCCCAAGAGCTAAATCTAGGTGGGCACAGTTGGTATGATTAAAACACTGTGCATACTGGCACAGCCTGTTCCAGGTACGGTGCTGCAGTTTGAAAATGAGAAATTAATTGCAGTTGTTGGACGTTTTCACTTATCTCCGTTTTGAATTCTCCGCTTAGCCCAAGATACTTGCCTCAAAATAGGTGGCAGGATGTAGGGAGATAGAGTTCGGGGAAGGGAGGAAGTTGGATGTCAGAAACCACCAGAAATTTTTGTAAGGTCACGAATACTCCCGATGACTGGAAAATGTTAAGAGCATTGCTTTCCTGGGGCCTGTTCCTCAGCATTCTTATGAACCGAAAAGCAAGGCTTTTGACCCAGCACATGTCTTGAATACAGGGAGCCGGTGGAAACTGGGTGAGGAGAAGAATTGCACCCAGGGTCCGAGAGTTTGAGCAGAGGCTTAGGTAAATGAGTCCAGATTTGACGTGACTGCCTGCCGTCCTGCTTCTTCCATAATGAAGGCTTGAGAAATAGAGAGAGAAGAGGCGTGAGAAGTGGAGGGGAGGGGGAAATACATGCGTCAAGTGTGCGCTTCGTGCTCAGGCTGTCGGGGTTGGGGGTAGGCCGCTGTGCTTCCTGGACCGGGCCTGAGTTTGAATAGTTTATCCCTTTGTCCTCATGGGTAGACCTGTTTTGTCAGATTTGGGTCCCTCGAAAGGAGAAAAAATGAGTGGGAAATATCAGAAAGGGAGACAGAACATGAGAGACCCCTAACTCTGGGAAACGAACTAGGGGAGGGCGGGGGGTGGGGGTGACTGGGTGACGGGCACTGAGGGGGGCACTTGACGGGATGAGCACTGGGTGTTATTTTATATGTTGGCAAATTGAACACCAATAAAAAATAAATTAAAAAAAAAATGATTTGGGTCCCTCCCTGCTCCTGAAACACCTTAGGGCTGCGAAGTTCGAGACTGTTCCTCAGCGGCTGGGAACCGGAAGTGGAGACCCTGCCACCAACCGAAACTTCGAGCTCTGTGCAAGGTCTGTGCCCGGCTTGGAATGCTGCCAGGACAGCAGGATGGAGGTCTGTCCTCTGGCAGGAAGCACCCGGGGGCCCACAGGAAGCTCTGCAGTCTCTCCTGGCCTGCAGCCCTGCCTTGGCCCACGGTCCCTGTGACACTGGGTCAGACCAGGAGATGTGAAACTTAGGTTTGATTTCCTCCCTTTTATTTATTTTATTAAGATTTTATTTATTTATTCACAAGAGACAGAGAGAGAGAGAGAGAGGCAGAGACCCAGGCTCCATGCAGGGAGCCAGATGGGGGACTCGATCCTGGGACTCCAGGATCACGCCCTGGGCAGAAAGGCAGGTGCTCAACCGCTGAGCCACCCAGGGATCCCAATTTTCCCCCTTTTAAAAGGGAGGCACTGGGGGCACCTCGGTGGCTCAGTCCTTTAAGCATCTGCCTTCTGCTGAGGTCATGATCTCAGGGTCCTGGGATCAAGCCCCACGTCAGGTTTCCTGTTCTGTGGAAAGTCTGCTTCTCCCCCTGCCCCTAACCCCCACTCATGCTCGCTCGCCCCCCCCCCGAAATAAATAAATAAAATCTTAAAAAAGATAAAAGGAGGCAGTGGATCGGGGTGAGGGTGGTGGGGGGAGGCATGGGCTGCCGAGCCAAGGTTCGCTTAGAAGGCAGTTAGTGATACCCACAGGCTCCCCCGCAGCCACCTTTAAAGCCACAAGCTAGAAACAGCCAGTGTGGCTTTTGCATTCATCTGTTTATTGACTCCCTCAGTAACGAAACGGTTAACAGCACTGGGTCTCGAGTCTGACAGCTGGGTTTGAATCCCAGCTCTGCCATTTCCTGGCTGATTTGGGCACACTCCTTTCTTCTTATTGGCCAAATATGGGTATTAGTCTTTGCTATCTTCCAGGAGCTTTGTGAGGGTTAAATGAGCTAATATGTGCTCTGAACACCACCTTCCACCTGATAAGACCTTAGTAGAGTTCACCTGATTTGTTCATTTATCTCGAACGAGCGATGGCTACCCCCCCACCCCCCCATGCAGCCTCACTGAGGTCTCCTCTAGTTAGAGATCTCTAGCCACATAGTCAAGCTCTCAGGATGATGGAATTGCAATGCTGCTGTTAAGTCCTAGAGGAATGGTTTTTTTCTTTGTATTTATCATGGTCTGAATCTTTAAAAAAATATTGTCATCTTGCACAGAGCTAGAGGGCTAGAGGTGAGATCACTGTTCTGATTGGGGGTGGGAGTGCTTAGTTCCATTTCCTCAGTTTTGCATAGTTGTCATCTCTTCTCTTCCATCTTGTCATCTCTTCTCTTCCATCTCTCTCTCTCTCTTTTTTTTTTTTAATAAAGGTTTATTTATTCATGAGAGACACACAGAGAGAGGCAGAGACACAGGCCGAGGGAGAAGCAGGCTCCCTGCAGGGAGCCCGATGTGGGACTCGATCCCAGGACCCTGGGATCACGCGCTGGGCCGAAGGCAGATGCTCAACCGCTGAGCCACCCATGTCCCCTCCTCCATCTCTTTCATTCTCTGTCTTCTTGGGCTGGTTGGTTGTCGGTCTGCCTCTGCCCTACTCCATGGACCTGCGCCAGCCAAGGTGTATCCACCCAGTGGCATGTCTATAACCACTGTCATTCATAGTCAGTGCTTCAAGACTCACTCTTAAAATAGTATAATTTGCCCCTCTAAAATTAGGGTACTTCAGTATGCACTTGTATTGAAATGCTTGCATATTATCGGACAGAACTCCTGCCTAAAGAAAATAATGTCTTATTTTAAATGTCAGGAATATAGAAGTTTAAAACTTACTCACAGTGTGTCATATGACACAATGATTCCGCGATTTCTTCCATGAAGGTTTCATAGAAGGCATTTCAGAGACAAGCGGAGTGGATCATACACTTGCTAAATAGTAATTGTAGTTCTGTTCTCTCAGGGACTTGAGTTGAATTAAATGTATTAGCTCAGATTGTCATAACGTCTCCGGGATAGAAGGAGAGTAATATTTTATGTTTATGTAATAGTTGAAAAAGACTATTATTATGCATAATATATATATTTGAATACTATTTAAATCAGTGAAGGGTTCATTCCTGACACTGATTCCCATACTCTGGCAAGATGAGGTCAGTATGAAAGACATAAATATGGCAATTACTCTGTGTGTAATTTAGCATTTGCATTTTTCACAAAATTATGATGTCCTTTTGTGAAGCACTTTACCCTGTGGGTTGTTGATTTTTTTTTTTTTGAGGGGGTGTGCTTTGAAGTTTCTAATTTCTGTTGAACAAAACGTTAGATGTAATGCGGCCCACAAGGATTGGAGGAAGGAGGGATTGGGGGATACCAACCATATTGCCCTTGTATTGGGGAGAGAGAGCAGGATCAAATATGGATGTTCAGGTGGGAGGCCCCTCATGCTCTACCTAGAGTAATTCCATTTGTGAATTCTGTGCGGTGGTTGAAAACACACAAGACGAGTACCTGGCCCTCGGGAGTTGAGCAAGTTTTGGAGTGTATCTCCGAAGTTCAGGATGTATTTCTTTGTTTCTCTTTGTCTCCTACCCAGTGTCAGTTCACTCATTCAGGTGATGAGAGATGCCCTCAACACTATGATGGGATAGAAATGAAAGTGAAAAAGCATTCCTACCTTCAAAAATCTTACAAAGTCACCCCTCTGCCCCTCCTCCTCCCCAGCCCTCTCTCTCTCCCTCTCTCCTTCCTCCATTTTTCTAAGGCCAGATGTACACACTATAGGAAGGAAAGGTGCCAGAAGCCAGGCAGTGTCCCTCCTTTTGTCCTGGGCCTTTCCTGTCCAACACCCTCAGTTCCCAAGTGCATTCTAGTCTTAAGTGAGCTGTCTACCTATGTCTTCATGCGTCCATTTCTTCATTCACTTGTTTAGCTTCTGGGAGTGTCTGTATATGTGTGTTGTTTGCCCCTCTGCTCCAGCAGCGGCAGAAGACTTGGCCTTTGCTCTCATTTTTTTTGTTGTTGTTGCTGGAAGGAGACGGGTTGGGGGATGACGTGACGATGGTGGTGTTGATAGTATAGTATATCAGCACTAGAAAAGCAGGGTAGCTTTTGTTGCTTGGTTTGTGTCACACTGGGATGATCCACTGAGGTGACCCTCTTGCCAAATATCTGCCAGACCTTGCCTTCGAGAAGCACTACTGGGGGAGTAGGAAGTCCAGACACGGAATGAGTAGGGGAGTCACGTAAGTAAACAAGGCAGTGGCACAGTATGACCCGTGCGGTGTGAGGGCTGGGCCTAAAGCACCATGAGGGCAATGGGAGGAACAGATGAGGGAAGCCTCTGGAAGAGGTAAAGTCGCCTCTGGGGTCAGGGCCTGGCAACTCAGCAGAATGGCCATGTTTCTGACCAAATTGCATTGAGCCCTAAGACCACTCATGTGCATGAAAGTAACGATCACTCTGCAGAGTCATGTGGAATGTGGCCCCTTGGCAGGTGGGCTGCAAGAGGGAGTGGGCACACGGATTTGTACCAGAATGTGGCCAGGTGGCTCTCTTCGGGAGCGTTCCAGCAGACAGGTAGGATGTTATGACATCATCACCCAAAACTTCAGTGATACTTTCACAGGGAACTGTCTCTACCACACTAGCCTCACCTTGGCTCTCCCTTTAGAGTTTACTCTTCTCTGAGCTATTGCCTCAGACCTCATCCTCGTGAAGGTTATAGAGTTTTGCTTCCTTTCCCCTAATTTACCTCAGCATCGTTCCTCCACATATAGAAGTAGCCCTGTCATTGGCATTGCCAGCCCGAGAGCACCTTCCCAGGTAACAGCAGAGCTTGCAGTATCTGTGCTTTGTGTTTTACGTAGACTGACTCTTTTAATCCTCGTAACAGCCCTGCAAGGTAGATGTGTTATGACTCCCATTTTACAGATGGAGAAACGAGGGCAGTGCTTGTGCAAGGCCATACATACATCTAGTAAATGAGGTGGAGCTGGCATTATGGGCCCAGACAGTCTGGCTTAGATGTCACTGCCCTAGATGCATATGAAGTCCTTCCTCCAGGTAACATACACAGTTGTGCAAGCCCTAGGAAGCCAGGGAAGTGAAACGAGAGATCCTTGCTTTCAGTGGAGATAAAAGACATAGAAAAATCTCACAAGCCACCTAGGGGTCTCTCCATAGTGGTGCGTTGCCTTTCGTTTGTCTTCCACAGCCGTAAAATTTTTATTTATTTTATTTAGAGAGGTGTACCCTTGCCGGCCAGCCATGTGACTTTGGAGAAGTCATTTCGTTCCCTGCCTCATCTATAAACCGAGGGAGTTGGATCGGATTATCTCGATCCTCAAGATCCCTTCCAGCTCTGACATTGCTTGGTTCTGTATGTTTGGGAGTACTTTTGCAGAGTGCACTTGGTGGCCTTAAAAACATCGAGCACTTCCAAGTGCATTTCTCTCTGCTTCTCTTCTTCACCCATGTAGAATTTCTGAAGCATCCTGTGATCTTTATTAATCACACAGAGACTGTCATCTTCTCAGACTCCAGTGGAATGGCTAAGGTGCCCTCTGCAGAAGATATCGTGGCTAATGTTCTCATTACTGACTAATTGGCTAAAGAGACTTCTCTCACATTGCATTTAGCCTGATTGATAGTTTTCTATCACCTGATGGGTGGAATGGACAGCCAAGCCAATTATCGCGCCAAAGAGAGCCCCATACAGCAGAGCGGTGCAGCCTGAGACAAAAGGCCCTCATAGATTATGTCCAGGCAGGGTGCCTGCTGAGAGTTTGTTACACGAAATCATTTTCTGAAAAGTACAGTTTGACACGCCTTGGAGTACGCGGATCCTAGGTCACCCCTGAGCTCAGTGGGCCTTGTCTTATTGAAGGCAGATGTGTGCCCGGTTACGTTTCAGACATGGGTGGCCTGGCTTGCTAGTTTGCTGTGTGACTAACAGCACTTAGCTTTGTGCTGGGTGAAGCTAAGCATGTGCTTGCTCACGACCGAAGCTGCAGGCCTCCCATGGGTCCTGTCGCACCGAGACACACTCGACTTCGATGCAGTCCTGTAGGCATAGGGCGTTCCTCAGATTCCTTTTTGTATTCATTTTCTTTTTTGTGTTGCTTAGGCTGTTTAGAGGAGGAAATAATACTCAGGTCACTTGCTTAGTCCTTTAAATCGACTCCATTTCTTTTTAGCTAATGCATTAATTTATTGAAATCTGTTTAAAGTGCAAACTCCAGTTTTAGAGCAGAAAGATCATAATGTGTCAGAGATTCACATTAAAACCTTAGTCAAGGAACTTCTTCATCACGTCTAGTACCCCCCCCCTTTTTTTTTTAATAAAAGCAGATGGTCAAAAGTCATTTATAGTGCTTCTCTGTAAACAGCCTTGATTTTTGAGATTTTTCTGGGAAAGAAAAATCAGGCCTCCTAGTACTTGACTTACCCGGTAACCGACTGAATTGTGTCACACAATCAGCAGCAGAGCAAGAGATGCCAGGGGAATAATACAGTGTCTCCTACTTCAGTTGTCCCTCCTGTTGGCCACAGTGATGTCAGCTTATGCTCGGGGTCCTTGTGAATGACAAGGCACGTGACAAGGAGCTTTGACAATATCAGTGTGATGTCTATTCTTGTGTTCGAAGAAAGTCTCAGTTCTTGGTGGAAGGTGGGGCTGAGGAGCCCAGGGGAATGGCTGTAATCACGGCATGTACTGTGTCTTGCTTCTCAGCAATGCCATCTTCCAGGTCCTGTCTTTGCTTTTTTTTTTTTTTTTTAATTTTTAAAGATTTATTTATTTATTTTGAGAGAGAGAGGGAAAGAGAGAAAAAACAGGGGGAGGAATAGAGGGAGAGGCAGAGAGGATCCTTAAGTAGACTTCCCGGTGAGCACAGAGCCTGACCTGGGGCTTAATATCCAGGACCCTGAAATCATGACCTGAGCTGAAACCAAGAGGTAGACACCTAACCAACTGAGCCACCCAGGTGCCCCCTTTGATTTTCTTTTTTCAAAACACTTTATGGAGGTGTGATTGACACAGTAAAAGCTGCATATATTTAATGTATGCACCTCCGCAAGTTTAGAGGTGAGAACGCACCCGTGAGACCGTTACCACGATGAAGGCCGTAAACTTACCTGTCACCTGCAAAAGTTTCCTCCCCTCCTTTGCTTTATTTTAGAAGAAGATTTTTAAAATCTTCTCTTTCCTGGGGTGGGGGCACCAAGGTGGCTCAGTTGGTTGAGTGTCTGACTCTTGCTTTTGGCTCAAGTCATGAACTTGAGGTTGTGAGGTGGAGCCCTGCATGGGGTCTGCATTCAGCCCCTGCCGTTTGAGATTCTTCGTCTCTCTCTCTGTGCCCCTCTCCTGCTCATGCTCTCCCTTTCTCTCTCTCAAATAAGTAAATAAATAAAATCTTTAAAAGTCTTCTTTTTTTCTTTCTATGGTAAGAGCACTTAACATGAGATCTCCCCCCTTGGCAAATGTATGCAAGTGTATGATCCTTAGTCACAGGCCCCGTGTTGCACAGGTGATCCCTGGAACTCCTCCGTCTCATGTACTGAACTCTGTTCCCTTTGGCCCACCGCTCTCCATCTCTCCCTCCCCACTTCCAGACATCTCCTAAGATCCACACCAAGACTTTGAGTCTGGGGATCCCCCCTAGGGCACCAACAGCGAGGAACAGAATGAAAGGAAGCGTGATGATTTTGGTAAACTAAGAGCTTGTGGGTGAAACACTCTTGTGTGACTGTGAGATAGAGATGGGTGGGAAGAAAGGACGTTTCATGTGGGGGAGGCACAGAGGGGCTGGAGCACCCCAGCTGTGCTCCAGGTGGACGTGGGAAGCTGCTCCTTCTCATCATCGCTGTTCCTTCTGCTCCCGGGGACCTTGCTGGCGCCGGGCCTGGAGTTGCAGGCGCACCGTGCAGTGTGCCCCGAGCCATCAAAGGGGTCGAGGCAAAGGTGCCGGCTGGCTCAGCACCCGACTTGAAAGGGTCATTGTGTGGCGCAGCAGTGCCAGGGCCGTTTCAGGAGGGGCAGGGCTGAAGTCACTGTAGCTCTTTCATCCTCTGTGTAGTTCTCCCCGACAAGGAAGATGTGGCAGGTAAATACTTGTGTTCCTGCGTGTTGGGTGCCCGAGGTCTCTCCCTGCCTCTCTCTCTCTCCCCAGCCTGCTGCAGATGACCCCAGGAGAGCAGTCAAAGGCGGGCTGCGACGTGGGCAGTTGGTGGATTATGCCCTTGCCTCCTCTTAGCACGCACACCATGTCAGCATGGGCCGCAAACTGCACTAGAAAAACACAGGCACTTGTTATTTAATGAAAACCTTGGCCGGCAGGGTAGTAAGGCCGGTGAACGGCAGAAATACCATGAGCAGAATAAGGCTGTAGTGCAGGGACAAGCCATTTAGAAAAAGAACATGTCCCGATCCTTACTTCCCTCTGCCGCCCGTTGCCTTCTGTAGATCTGCTTTGTGTCTGGGTTGAGTTCATCTCAATCTGTCCTCGACTCTGCTGTGCTACCGTGAACTCCATAATAAGAAATACAGCAGGATAAAACCAACAAAAAGGTACACGGTGTGTTCTGGAAGGGATTAAACTCCAGCCCTACCCCTCAACCTTCATGGAGCAATTTGGTGTTAAACTTCATTGTTCTATTAGCATTTTAATAGAAAGACTTCCATGTAGTCCCTAGAGGTAAAGACATGTTTTTGTCTCTTAAAAGCTATATTTTCTTAAGTGATGATTCCAGTAATTATACTGTTGGATGAAACCAGGGAAATGCTGGGTCCCATGTTCAAACAGTGGATCTGAAAAGGACTATTGATGATTTCACTCGTTTGGAAACATGACATTACATCTTTCAGGATTTGATTCATATTGTTGATGATCTTTGACTCCTATTGTTGGACGACTAAATGCGTTTTTGACCTGTGTATGGTAATTGGTTTCCAGTGGGGCTTGTGAACCTTACTCTGCTGCCTCTACCCATGGCTGAGCCCTACCAATGCTCTATTCGATTTGGTTATATATCATTAACTGGAATTTATTGGAATTAGACAATTAGGGAGCCAAATACAATCAAATGATAGAATTGCCTTCTTTATTACCCTCCCCTCCAAATCTAAAGCACAAGTTTGTTCGGTTACTGCACAGCTGAATTCCTAGATATGTGAACATTGAACAGGAAAACCTCAACAAGCTATTAAGGGTCTAAAGTTTTTGGGAATCTACTCCATTTCTGTCCACAAGTCAAACCGCAACTGAATTATCACACATCGGATGTTCATTTATAAGGAATTAACCTCCAGGTTGAGACTAGAGATCAGTTTGTATTCAGCTGGTCTCTTCCCGGGGGGCTGCTTGGTAAGCAGCTGGAGCCCTGGCCAAGGACATGGAAATTGTGGGTTCCTACTCAGGGAACCATATAAAGCTTATAGTTGTCATTATTATTATTACCGGTCCGCACTTTGAAAAGAGCTGTATGTAATGATGACTAGGAGACCTGTTGCAAGATGCTTTCTCCTGAAAAAACAGTTTATGTTTAGGCTTTATATTTTCAAAGGCAGGTGAATAATTTAATATGCCTTGCAAAGATTTTTAAATAACAGCTGAGGAGGCACCTGGCTGGCTCAGTGGGTAGAGCATGCAACTCTTGATCTCTGGGTGATGAATTTGAGCACCCCCTCCACGCCCCCATTGGGTGTAGAGATTATTTTTCAAAAAAGAGGAATTGAAAAAAAAATAAATTCTCAAACTGTTGCTTAATACAGGCAGACATCATTTCATTTTACACCCAGTGCCTTGCCAACATTTGAACAGTTACATAGTTCTTACACGTAAATTATTTAATCCTCCTGACAGCTCTGTGTGACGGGTACTATTTTTATGCCCATTTTTATGCCACTATTTTATGTACCGGGAAACTCAGATCTGGAGAAATTGGTTAAGTGACTTGTCCAAGGTCACAGAGTTGGTAAGCATCAGAGCTGGTTTAAATGCAGATGCTCTGATTCCAGACAGTGTTCTTAGCCACTGTGCTGTGCTGCTTCCTGTGGCATCTGGCGGCACAAAATAGACACCCAGTGAGGATTCAGTGACAGGTGATCATATGTTATTAGAGACTCAAGTGCCTTTCAGGCTGGGCCAGTCAGCTTTTCCTTCTGACCCTTGCTTCTCAGGATTTTACCACTCCAAACCAGGAAAGCCTTTCTTCATGCTGTCTTCCAATTTTCGCTTTTATTAAATTCATTCATTCAGTTACTTGTCTGTTTGTTTGGCAGCAGTTCTTTTGACACTCTGCTGAAAACTAATAATGCAAAGTTTGGAAAACAAAGCAAAGTATATACGGCCCTTGTGCCCGTGGGGTCCACAATCAAATAGGGGAGAGTCATTATGGTCTTTTATTGAAAGGAGCTATAATAAAAGCATGAGCAGAAGAGAGTGTAACAAACTCTGTGGACCACCAGGAGAAGGCTTCATGGGGCAGGTGATGTTTGGGCTGGACTTTAAAATGTGTAGGACTTTACAGGGGGAGAAATAAGGAAGAACAGATGGAATGGCATGTGCTAAGGCAAGGAACCAGAAAATGGAGATAAATTCAGTATGTCAGTGAGAACTGAAGCCAGAGGTTTAGGTGAGATTATGAAGGGCTCTATGTACTGTGGGTTTCAGCTTTATCCTATAGGTGAAATGTCCCATGAGCATTAGGCCCTGGATACCTTTATGTATACCCCCGTACCTACCTACCTGGTAGGCCCTTGCCCATGCTCTGGTTCTTCATGCTTTATCTCTTTTTCAAGGCTTGAATCCTTCCTTCTCTGCAAAGCCTTTCCTCTCAACTCATTCTGCATGAGCTACTCCCTTTTTCAGATTCCTATATTGTGCATTTAGAAATTAATGACTGCCTCTTATTCATGGTCTTATGTCTTTGCTATAGGCCAATGATAGTTAGGAAGGCCAAGAAAACACTCTTGAGGTTTGTTTCTGCATCTCTCTCAGTGCATGCAGGTCATAGGCTGTGTTCAATAAGTATTTTTAGGTCTATTGATTATGTGAAATCCATATGGGAAGAAGAGGGTCAGCTGGATCCTTATTCTTCTTTAGTTTTTTGGAAATTCGCACACCAACCAATACTCTGAACATCTGTTTACTGTTACAAGCTGGTGGCCTTTTCCAGAAAACACGATTTCTCTCTTTCTATAACCTTTGACCAAAAAATAAATAAATAAATAAAAATCAACCAGAGTATGAGAGCCAAAGGGATTTTGGAGGGTAAACAGCCAGTTCCATTTCCTCATTCTTTACAAACAATAAGATTTTTTTTCCAATGGCAGAAATGACATAAATTCATTTTAATAAATCTTGGTATGTATCTAGAAGTGCAAAGAAAGAAGAATAAAATTTGATCATATTCCTAGATCTCTAGTAATTTTTCTTAGAATAAATCTTTAGAAGGGACAGTGACATGTTGAAGAGGGTTCCCATGTTAAAAATCTTTTATAACATATTGCCAAATGCCCTTCAGAAAGATTGTGCTAGTTCACTAATTTGTAGCAGCAATTAGTAGACGCAATTTGTAGATGCATGTATGCATCTAGGACTCTTCTTTTTATTTAATGTGCAATAGAAATTATTTTCAGATAGCTAACAGTTTTGATAGTCAGCCTTTGAGCCTGCTTAGGCTTGGTGAAGAACTGAACAGAAAAGTGAGATGGTATTAAATATGTGGTTTAAGTGTATAACTAATTAACAATTTCAGGTTCATTGAAAACAGGGTAATTTCAAGTTTGAGATTTTCATTTAGATTAAAATCACTCTTTATCCAATGCTAGAGTTTCAACAGATTCTAAGACCTGGTCATTCTGCTGCAAAAATAGGCCAGAGTGGCCACTTTCCATGCTGCCTGAATTTTAGCATCAACTCTGATAAAAGCCCACTGGACCCCTTTAATACTATTGGGTTGGGCTAAATTATGTCTAGAACCCTTTCCCATTCTATGCTCCTAGAACTGTTGATCTAAATGGATCTGGATACAACTAGAACTATGGGAATACCATTTGTTGGGTAGCGGATCTGAGGCTGAGTGAATCTGAGGATCCGAAGTTCCACTTTTTCTTTGGACCATTTTGATTTATTTAGTACTCATTCCCTATGGAAGGCACTGGGCCAGTCAGCCAGGGCAGAGGCTGCAAAGTTAGTTTCAATTGCTGGTACAGTTGCTTCCAGTAGGGCTTGGAAGTGAGAAATCCGAGAAGGCGGGGAGTGGCCCTGTGTGAGAATTTGAGCATAGTTCAGAGGGTGGAGAGATCATACTCAGTTGGGAGAGAAGGGACATCTTTGTGAAAGAAGAAATTTTTCAGATGGCATCTTGGCAAGTAAAGATGGTGGAAGGAAGTTTCTGACTAAACTAATCTTGTCATTTCCAAAATATCATGAAGACTAACCCTATGAAAGTTTAAAATTCATGGATATAAGTTTCCATGCCGCTGCTACAAGATTATTATAAAATTTAGGTTAAATTCCACTTTAACAATGTCATTCATTGAAAATCTTTGTCGAACCAATATTGCAAAGCCTTTGCTGATGGATAACTTATTTGAATCAAAATTTAATATAACAAAATTTCAGTGACGGAATTGTGACGGGCTCATAGGGTTTGTTGTCTATCCTCTAATAATTTTGTAGTCCCCTCACGAAAAGTCACAAACTTCCTCAGAGTTTGAACCAGTGTGAAACTTTTTGTTCTCTGTGGTAGTCTATAAGCAAAAAAAAAAAAAAAAAAAAAAAAAAAAGAAAGAAAGAAAGAAAGAAAAAATTACTTAGTTCATTTTTAAATATTTATTCTTTCTATAATAATATTATATACACAAAATCTCGGCTTTGACCCTCAGAGGAGAGCTGAAGGTCCAGTGTTCTAATGATTTCGTATGGACACACACTGGCTATATTTGAGGAATAAATATTTAAATCACAGAATGAGTAAGCATTGGAAGAATAATGGAGAAGTTTTGTTGTTAATCTACTTGTGCTCCAGTTTGTTTTAAATGTCCCATTTTTAAAGATGTCCCAGCATACTAAGGGTAGCCAGAGTGGTCCCAACGAGTGACAGGGTCAATGGCTAGCGTCACTTGGTGCAGAAGCACAGCATCTCCAGACTCCGCAGCTGTTTCTCGTTGGATCTCAATCTCTGCCGTCGCTGCCTATCATGAGATAACCAGAACCTGAGTTTTTCAGATGGTCTTATGAGGATGCTGTGTTACCAACCTGTGTCATTTTCGAGTTTCTCATGATCAAAGGCAGGAGCCTCCATCTCTGCCTAATGCCGCAATGCCTAGAGAGGTAATAATGATGATGATTTCTATCATCCCTGGGGGTTCCTTGAAGGTATCTCCTCTGTTATGAGGCTTGCCCAGTGGCAGGGGGTGACCTCAGGGCCCCCTCCCCAAAGCACTTAGCTGGCAGCAGCTGGAAGCTTGCATTTGTGCCCCAGCGCCCTGTGGGCCAGGCTGGAGAGCCCTGGGGGCAGGAAGGCGAAGTCAAGTGCCTGAGGGCTGAAGGGAAAAGAGGAGGGAAGGTGATCTATGGTTTTTAGGAAGTACAGAAGCAAAAAGGATGGAAAATGTAAAAATAGAAAGCATGAGCAGAGAAGGCAATAGGGGTTTGTGGATGGCAAGAGGATGGCGTGCCTTGGAAGAGGCCGGGTCAAGCCTGGCCTTTGTTTCTGTTTAGCCAGTTAGTGAAACCTGATTTTGTCTCCCTGTGGCATTTGTCTTCACCCTGAAGAGGGTCTTTCTCCTGGTATGTGTTTGGACAGTTTAGGGCTAGCTGCTTGCCAAAGCTGGTATTTGTCGTCCAGTGTCTTATGCGTGGTAGTTTATCAACACATGGTTGTAATTTTAAAATAATTTAATCCTCTATCTCCAACGAAGCTGCCACTGAGTTACTGTTGTGTGATCCGTGTGACATTTAAAGACGAAGAGGGCACTTATCCTAAAAAAGGAAGAGGAGGGGTGGAATGAACCTCAGACAGGATCTATGCCGAAACTGAAGGAGAAGGAAAGAACTATAGGGGAAAGAAGTTGGCACCATATGGACACAGATACCAGGACGGGCAAAGGGAAAAATGTGGTGGGAAATAACTTCCCTGTATTCATTTCTCCCCACTTGAAGAAATGTTGTATCCACTCCTGAGTGAAAAAGTGTGACTACGTGAGTAGCTCTTCCTTAGACAGAAGGGGGAAAAACCAAATTGTTTTGTCAAACCAAGCTAAGAGTCCTCTTTCCACAATAACCTTAGTTAAAAATATAAGTTTGGGGGGGCACTTGGCTGGCTCAGTGGGTAGAGCACGAGACCCTTGATCTTAGGGTTGTGAGTCACTGGGGGTAGAGTTTACTTAAAAAATACATATATAGGTCTGGGATCAAAAAATTTAGATTGGTTTATTTGGTATGAATTTTAAAGAACATAATAAATTGACATCTTTACTTATTTCAGATTTGAAAGAAAAATGCAAACATTTGCTAAGCTGATAGAAAAAAATGGCATTTATGTAATAATTATGGGTGTCTTATTTCAGGCTTTTTAAAAGAAGCACATAATTGAAATGATAGATGTAATATTTGCAAATTGTATTACACTTAGTAATGTAGTAATATGCCGTTTTTTCTCTAGTTTGTGGCTTCTTTATTGGACTCTGTAAAATGAATCTTTCTTAAAATTTTCACTATTTTAAGAAATGTATTTCTGGGGACGTCTGGGTGGCCCCGTCAGTTAAGCTTCTGCAGGGTCCTGGGATCCAGCCTTAGGTTGGGTTCATTACTCAGCAGGGAGTCTGCTTCTCCCTCTCCCTCTGCCCCTACCCCCCCCCCACACACACACACTTGTGCACTCTCTCCTTCTCTCTCTCACAAATAAATAAAATCTTTAAAAATAAAGTATTTCTGTGTTACAATAAAGAGTGAAAACTAGTTGGTAATTAATCTAGCCTAACAATTAACAAATTCAGAAACCGCACAAATAAAAAAGGGATAAAAAGAGAAAGAGTGAATGTTTCAACGTATCTTCCAAAGATAAGCATGGATGTTACCTGGAAACAAAAGACAAGTTAGTGTTCCTCTTAGTTAGTGGTCTTTGAGGCATAATTGATAAGTGAGAGAAGCAATTAGTTGTCCTGACTGCAATGCCAGTATCAAAGAGAGGAACCATTGCTAGAAGTGACCAAGTGTGCTATTTCGAAGTGGGAAATTCAAAATAGGGATCATCTCCCTTTTCCCCGGGTTAAGTAGCCTTCATCCTGTACTGTGCTGAGCAGGGTTGGGTTTTACTGAGAAGGCGGCATCTGTCCCATGGGGGCAAGAGCTGGGGTATCAGAGCAGTCTCTGACCAGTTAGCTGGGTCCTGTGGTTTTGCAGCACTTTTCACCTTGTAAAATTGAGCAGGTGCTTCACTCAGGTCAGTGGTCTCACCACAAAGGCCAGACATTATTGGAAAAACCAGAAGCAATATCCGAGTGACAGTCACAACCGTGCAAAAATAGGAAAGAAAAAAAGAAAAGAAACCTGAGAATAAATGAAGTCTGTCTGTAGGACTCCCACAAGAGAACATGAATCATCAAAGAGGTTCCAGAGTTACAACCAAGAAGTATTTATGGTGATCAGTGGTGCAGAGGGTAATAATACAAACATAATAAAGAAGAGAAAGGAAGGCATACCAGAGATAAAGGAGGCCTCACATTAAATGAATTGGGAGATAAGCTTAATGATTATGCTCAAATGACTGAGCTATTGATGGCAAAATGGCTGAGCTTCTGAACTGCTTTTTAAAACTGGCCTTTAAGAAGATAAATAAGGATAATTAAACAGTAATGAAGACCTGTTTCATTAAAAAAGAAGAAGAAGAAGAAAACAAATAAATAGGCAAGGTCTTGGGTGATGTGTTAACCAGTGTTAATGGAAGTAGTAATGAATTCATCAAAATATGGATGCTCTCCTTTGGAAACCATGAAGAATAGTGAGAGAGAGAGAGAGAGATTGGGGGAGAGAGAGGAAGAGAGAGAAAAAGAAAGAATGAATTCTAAATTGTGCAGAGCATTGCTAGCAGAGATATCACAGATAATCAAAGCACAGCTTCATCCTAATATCTTATTTTAGCTACTTTTCCCCATATTTAGCCAGAAACCTATTTATCCTAGCTACCAGTAAGACTCCTTTCTCTCTTCCTCCCATCTATGATCCAGTGTTGCTAATGTATAGTAAAAATAATGGTTTAAGAGAGCATTGTCCTATATATTTCACAGAACAAGAGCTCCTGAGTGATTAATTTTGAAATAGAACTAGTTTTAAGCCTGTTCCAAGCACAATAGTAAGTATTCCATAGGTAGTTGTTGAATAAATAAATGAACTAGGAAACTGTATTACTAGCATAGAGAACATTTGAGCAGTAAATATATGAACATCTAGGGGATATTAGCGCCATAAGCCACAAACAACATAGATTTATAAAGCTCTTTATGTTAGACCAACTTAATTGATTTTTTTTTTTAAAATCTGAAAACAAATGGACAGAAGAGTGCACTAGATGTATTATTATTTCTAAATACATCCAGACACTAATGGAAGAATTGATACCAGGTTTCATGAAATCTAGTTCAGAAAATGAATTCAAATTGACTTGAATATGTCAAATTGATTGAAAATTGCCCGAAGGACTAAAAGTGTAATGATAAATGGCAATGTATTGAGTCTAGAAGAGGATGGGAATCTGTGTTCAGCACAGGTCTTACTTAACATCTTCATTAATTATCTAGGAAAGGATGTAAACAGCACATTCATTAAACTTGTAGAAGCGAAATAGATACGTGTTTTTAAGCCCTGGGTGGGGCAGAGGACAATATAAAGGGAACTAACCCGCTCAAGGACAAAACGATGTTAATAATTTGATTAAAGTCAGCGAACATGCTGACAGTGTTTACTCTCTGCAGAGCACAGTCCCAGGCACCGTATGGAATTAAAGAGGACAGAGAGAGACTCAGCAGATGCGGACAAGTAACTGTACCACGAGGGAGGATGAGGGAGGTGCTGCATTAAAGGGTCTGCGGTGGAAGCTGGCGGCGGGCAAAGCAGTGATGAAATTCTAAATAGAACAGTCAGGACTGCAAATTCATGTTGTGACAGGGTAAGAAAAACAACGGGAGCAAGAAACATTTAGGGGAAGTGCCTGGGGTTCCATCAAGGATAACACCACATGCAACCGAGAAGCAAGAATGTCACAGAGTGACATTTTTCTTCAAGCAAACAGTATGAGCCACAGATGATGGAGTCAGGACACCGGGCTTATCTAGTGCAAACTCACCTCTCAGTGGGACCTTTTGAAAATTATTCTTTTTGGGGCGCCTGGGTGGCTCAGTCAGTTAAGCGTCTGCCTATGGCTCAGGTCATGATCCCCGTGACTTGGGATTGAGCACCCCCCCCCACCCCCCGCCTCAGGCTCCCTGCTTCTCCCTCTCCTTGTACCCCTCCCCCTACTTGTGCTCCCTTTCTCTCTCTGTCTGTGTCAAATAAAATCTTAAAAAAATAATAAAATAATATAACTCTTTTCTTTCTTGTTTTAAGGTAAACTGCTAGATACCTTTCTTAGCTTTTTATTACATTCTAATGATTAGTCCTATGAAAATAGACAAATTATGTAGAAAGTGTTGCAGGAAAAGACATTCATTAGAGTGGTATTTATAATGCTGAATCAATGGCAACACCCTGATGTCCAGTAGTTGGGGAAAGTTGAAGTAGAATTTATTGTCTCCAGTTGCTGGGCTATTCTCCATCCATCAATGGGTGTTGATGAAGAATTAGAACAGTATTCTAACTCTGGGAAACCAACTAGGGGTGGTGGAAGGGGAGGAGGGTGGGGGGTGGGGGTGACTGGGTGGGAGGCACTGAGGTGGGCACTTGACGCGATGAGCACTGGGTGTTATTCTGTATGTTGGCAAATTGAACACCAATAAAAAATAAATTTATTATTAAAAAAAACAACAGCAACCCCCCCAAAAAAAAAGAATTAGAACAGTATTTTAATGGTAGGTGAGAAAAGTTGGATGCAGAATTTACCATAGAACATGATACAAGGGAAAAACCTAGTGTATGTTTAGAAACAAAGCGTATCAGTGGTTGTCTTTGGGGGAAGAGGATGCTAGAAAATGTAGTATTTGTTGAGTCTGATCAACTAATTTGTTCAGTGTTTATTCTTGTCTCTAAAGGTTTTTATTTGCATTTTAATATGTTTTGATGAGCCTCTAGTAAGGTACTTGGGGAAGGTATAATGATTTAGCTATGTGGTCATTTTCCTTGAAAAAAAAAACTTATTTCCTAATTATTGAGGGATATTAGCTGTCCTGAAGATGGATGTATATTAAGTATAACTGGAAAACCAAATGGAAATTTGGCTTTTGGTCTTATAATAAAGGTCTTTTATCCAATAAAAGACAAGGATGTGCTTTTTATAACCATGTGATGAAGGAGGAGCTGACTACACACTCACATACACACACACACACACACACACACGCACAACCTCTCAATAATCAAATAAGTTACTTCCAAGAACTGTGAACCAATTTGTGGGTGAGATTATAAACACCAAGTGCAAAAGGTGAACATTGATACCAGCCCCATTTTACGTAGTACTTTTCAAACAGTGGTTGAGAGTGCTGGGTGAGAAGCACACTTCTAAAGCAAGATGAAGCAGAAATAGCAAACTAGAGCTGACAGGCTGGTCCTCTACAATCTCCCTGAAACACCTGGCTGTGGTGCTTTCCTTCCTGTCTTTGTCTGTTCCACCTTTGCCTGTGCTCCTCCCTTTAATTGTAAATTTTTTTTTTCTCCTGGCCTCAGTCTCAGGAGAGCTAACCTCCATACCCAGGTGTGTACCTGGCTATTTCTAGAGTAGATTTTTTTTAAAAACTATTTTACCTATCATCTATCTCTTTTCACCAGGAAACATCCTTCATACTCTTTATCAATGTATTTTATCTGGAAAATTGCAAAACACATGCAGAAGCAGAGAGAACAGTATAGTCATTCATCTTTCATGTCTGTTACTCAGAAAGTTCTACAGTTATCAAGTATTTGCCACACTTCAGCCTCCCGCCCCCCGCCGGTCTTTTTGATCAAAGTAAAAATCCCAGACATCATCTCTATGCATCTCTAAAAATTAGGGGAGATTTCTCTTATAACTATGGTGCTGTTATCAGACCTGACAAAATTAAAAGTAACACCTTGGTATCATGTAATAACCAGTTCATAATCAAATGTCCTCAGCTATCCCCCCAAAAAAGACCTTTTGCAAGCTGGTCTGTGTCACTCAGGATTGAGACAAAGTCCATGTGTTACATGTCTCCTGCATTCTCCCCTGCTTCCTGCCCTCCCCCACCCCCACCGTAATACATTGAAAAACATGCTTTTAATGACTTAGAGAAATAGCCATAGAGTACTCCTAGGAAGGAATCGGAATAGCAAGGCTGAAGACAGTTACCTTAGCCCATTTTAATTTCCATGAGAACTTTTTTCAGAATTATTTCAGATGGTTCTCTCACTTTTCTTATTAAGTATTTAGGAAAGAGATTTTCCAGCCTCTTAGGCAAGCCATTGTCACATCACTGAACTCCTGTATCTAAGCCCTATCCTTCCTGATATGTCAGGCTTTTCCCTCTGACTTCAGTAGAACCAAGAGGTCAGAGATTCCTTTGTCTTTAGTTATATCATGGAGTTTATGGAACTCCACAGTGTGACCCTCAACAATTGATACGTTTTTATGGCAGTGGTTCTGTTGTTTTACAAATTTAAGCAAGAAGTAGGATGGCACAGTGACTAAGGTAGTGATTAAAGTTGGATTCCAGTCTCAACCCTGCCACTTAGTAGTAGTGGATGACCTTGGCAAGTCACTCATTTCCACATCTCCAAGATTGGGATCATAATAGTACCTATCTGATAGGGTTGTTGTTCAGACTAATGCACACATACACACATTGCTCAGAATCACGTCTGTCACCCACTAGGCACTTACACAACATCACTGTTATATCACTAACGTGTCCTCGCTATAAAAACAGGAAAATAAAGTCAACCTCAACTTGTAGACAAATAACCCTTAGTTTTCTTTAGACCGTTTTAAAGGAGAAAATCAAAGTAAAGGTAAAAGGTAAAATAAAAGTAAAAAAAATAGAAGTAAAAGGTAAAAAATTTTGTGAAACTGTTTATACAGTTTATAAGTTATGTTTTTCGGTATTAAGAACAATCTTCTGGATTGTGATAATTTTTCCAAAAAGAAAGTTGAAATGTCAGGATTAACAACATTTCAAGTGAAATCAGCTGAGAATGTAGCCAAAGAATGTAGGCCTAAAGAATCAGTTATAAGAGTTTGCTTCATTTCTCTGTTTTGGGTGAATAATGTTTATTAAACTTGCATATTTAAATGAAAAAGCACAAGAAACTATTTTAAACGCCATGCTTGAATGCCAGCAAATGTTTCGAAGAACAAATGTAAGCTTGTTTTAACAATTCCCTACAAATTCCCTCCCTCCACTTAAAACCCCCAAGACAGCCTTTGCAATATTAGCGCTCAGCCTGGGCATAAAGGACTGAATGTCAAGGGTGTAAAAGAGCCCATTGTCTAAGCTGCTCCTGGGTGATGTGAGGCGCTTCTGAGGTGTGGGCTCAGCAGGAGGGAGCTAGCAGGGCCCCAGCGCATCCACAGAACCCAGCTTCCATGCTTTTGGCCATGGCTGTTTCAGCAGAGGAGTTGAAGACGCTCTCGGAGCCCGGTGGCTAGAAGCCTCCCTCCAGGTAGCCCAGGTCAGGTGGTCCAGCTCCCTAAAGAGACTGAAGTGCTGGGAAGTTCAGTGATTTCCTGAAGTCACACAGGAAGGAAGGATGGGAATTTGGTTTTTCCTCCTCCTGGACCAGAGTCCTGACCTTCATTATACACAGAGATGTTAATAGGAGTTAAGTGGATTGTGTGGCCACAAGGCTTGGGAAACACTGGGTTACATATGTTAAACAGGTGTCTTTCCAGAAAGACTTCAGAGAGCCTTCAGTATCTTAAAAGGGGGATTATCATGCAGCATTTCTCAGATTTATTTGACCATGGAATCTCCTTTTTTTCATTGAATATGCTTTGGGTAAAAACTACCATGTGCAGTCCTTTACCTAAATAGAGCACATGAGACAAGAACTGAGGGAGAAAGTAATAGGATAAGCTCATAATATTTATAATAGTCCTCTTGACCTGTATTTGAACTAGGGTTATACATTCTTCTATTGAGTTGGTAATGGCAGATGGAGACAGGGAGGGAAAGGTAAAAATTGATTAAACGACTTATTTAGTGAGCAGAGCCAAAAAGAGATGGGCACATTTTATTATCTATTCTCAATTCCTTGAATTGTAGAAAGAACGGATGAATTTCTCTTCTGACTGTGCCTCTTGTCCCATTGCTTCCTCCTTGGCCTACACAGATTTTGCTATTTCGAGAACCAAGTTAATCCATTGTTCTTTGCTAGGCATCTTATTGATCTTCTATGTTATTAATATTCACTTTTGGCTGCCAGATTAGCTCTAATGAACCATTTACATTTATTTTTAGCACACTTAGAAAGTTGGGATGTATTATCCAGATTGCGCTCTGCTGTGCAGGATTTGTATCTACCAGGAATTTGAAGTGTCTCCTTTTCCTGTTCTCCCCCACTTTAACGTTACCCTGAATGGGGAAAAAAAAAAAGACAGTCTCGAATTTATAAACAGCCTGTTCCAGTAGTTTTTTTGGGAACTCAGAATTTATCTTCCCATAAAAAAGCAACGTTCCTAGGGCTAGCCCGCTAAAAAATAATTTTGTCTGTAGTGATTAAAAAAACTGCACATTTTCAATAAAAAGGCAGTTTTATTTGAAACATTCTAAAACATATTTACCCACTTTTTAAACAGATGCTCCTCTCTCCTGCTCAGACTCACTTGCTGGATCAGAACTTAGTTTGGGTCCCTCGGGGCTATGGAGGCAGTCCAGCGTTGTCAGCTCAAGGGCTCTGAGCCAGGCGGCTGGGACCAGCACGCCATCTCTGTCACTCTGTGCCCTGGCGAGCCAGGTAACTTTGCAGTGACCTAGTTTCCACATCTCTAAGACAAGAACAGTACCTACCTAGCTCATAAGGTACCCGGCACATAGGAAGGTGCGGAGTGTTGACCGCCATTATGGTGATGGCCTTGACCATGGAGGGGGTCTGATAGGAACTGTAGAGCTGCGGACAGAGCTCAAGTCAGATCACTTTATCGGGGTCGGTGGCCCCAGGAAGTAGGTGGGGGGAGTGGTCTTAGGAAAGATAAGCTGGCTGAAGAAGAGCAAGAAGGAAGAAAGGAAGACTCCCAATACAGTTGTGATCTGGCCTAGGATTAATGAAAGAGGAATCCGAGAGGGAAGGGGAATTGTGGAGTCCTTAAAAAGAAAAGAGAGAGAAAAAAATAGAGGTGAGAAAGGTGTATAAATATCAGCTTTGAGACCAAGTCTAATTCCTTAGCGACTTTGAACCTCCGCTTTCTCATTTTATAAGCTGAGAATAATAATCTTAACCTTGCAGGGTCGAACAAAGATTAGAATCATGTGCCCGGAATGCCTGGCACATATTAGGCCCTCAGTAAATGGTGGCCGTTGTTGTGACGCAGAGGTTGTATCGCCAAAGTCCTTCCAGGAAATCACTCTTGTTTTTTCCATCCCTAGTGGATTTCTTTTCCTTAAGTCATCCATGCTCATCTTTGAGAAGTAGAACATTAAAAATATTTAAGAAATTAAAAGAAAAATAGCGAAGTGGCTGTCCCTCACATAGCTGCGAATGAAGCGGTTAAATTGAGCTTCTAAGGTTGCAGGTGTTAACTCCAAAGCCCTTCCTCTTAACAACACGCAGATTTGTAAATCCCAATGGAAATAGCATTGTTGCTTTATCCTTTGTTGTTGTTGTTGTTGTTGCTTTATTCTTATACACAGAAAAAGACAGCCCTCTGTTCTCCTCTCGTGGCCTGGCTTGGTCTCCATGGAACGGCCTGAGCGCTTTAGGAACAGAAAGGCGACCTGGGGCTTCGCTGCTTGGGCATCGGGTCTTGGCCAGGAAGCGTGTACGTGGCCCCGGTTTGTTTCTCTGGCAGTTCCCTGCACCTACCTGAGGACGCAATGTGGCCTGTTACCCGCCTCATGCCCAGATGCAGGTAAATTTAGGAGAGGGAGCCAACTCTCACAGAAAAGCTGACTCTGGTGAAGGATGCCCCCCCCCCCGACGCCCCACCACGTGAATGTTTTATTTGTATTTGTTGTCTTCTGCGTGGCGTTTGGCCCTCTTGTCTGTGAGCCTTGCAATCTCGCCGTCCAACAAGCAGTATCTGATCGGAGTTTTAATAAAACACTTCACCCTTCCTGGTGCTCAAGCAAATATTGTCAGCTGCCTTCCATCCCCTCATAAACAGGCTGCTGCCCACCTTGCCTTAGCTGCTTCACACAGGAAACCAAGCCTGCAAATCCTAAACAAAGAGAGTTCAATGCCAGGGCTTACTTCTCGTCTCTTTATTCTGTAAAATATTTATATGCTGTGTCCTTACACTCTGTTTGAAGCCACTGTAAACAAACCCGGAAATGTGTGCTTGATAGAGGCCCCATGTCGGCAAACACCTGAACTGACCAAACGCACGCAGGATTTCGTGGCGCAGTATTTTCTGCGTTTCTGAACACTCTATTTTAAAAACCGCGACTGTTTTCTTCTGTCCTTTCTTCTACCCTTCATCTCCAAGTCCTCTCCCCACCCCAGCCTAGAGAAAGACAAGGCCCCTGTTTGCACTAGGGCATTTACACAGGCATGTCTTTTCTGGAAAAATATGGCAGCAGCCGAGATAGCACAGGCCTTGTTAATACTTAACACTGAATAAACAGGGCAGGTAATGACCATTGTTAATGCTTCCAAATGCAGTACAGCAACACAGTTGACAAAGGTCAGGAGGGAAGAAAAAAAGACACAAAACCAGCCCTGCTCTTTGCAGGGGGAAGAACCTTCCGAAATGAGACGTGACAAATCGAGGGGTAGGCACGCATCTTGGGTCTCCACAGCCTCTGTCCCTGGGAGTACTGCCCACGTCTCTCAGAACTGGTGTTTAAAGATTTGCAGACTGAATCCTGAGAAAGATGGAAACTTAGCGACAGACTTTAGTACCAGGAAGTCCTCACTTTAAAAATATCCTTGCCTTTAATATTTTTCCAGGAAAACGAAGCAGTCAAATTAAGCTACTTAAAAATTGTTATTTTAAATGGTGCTCTCTCATGCCAGCTTCATTCCCCACACTCTTCGCCACTCACTGCACACTGAAGCTGCAGGATAGCTCTTTCCCCGGACCTTACGGTGTCTGCGGAGAAGGACTTGGGTACTTGCTTGCAAGAGTAGCTTGCAGGAGACAGGAGACACCTGTTAGATTAGGTGGCGGAGTTTTCTAGAAAAGTACTTAAGCTTCTAGATTATATGGTAGTAGAAAGAGAAAGCTCTAGAATAGATTTGGGGTATCTCCAGGGAACCTCTTTTTTTTTTTAAAGTAAGCTCCATGCTGGGCATGGAGCCCAACTCAAGGCTTGAACTTAGAACCCCAGAATCAAGACCTGAGCTGAGATCACAAGTGGGATGCTTAACCAACTGAACCACCCAGGTGACCCTCCAGGGAACTTCTTCATGCTGTTGGCCATCTGGGTGAGCAAGGGGTTCCCTGTCTTCCTATGTCAGAATTTAAGAATCTATTTGTTTGTTCATTCGTATTCATTCTTTCATCATTCCCAGGTATTTATTGAGCATCTGCTATGGATCAGGGCATGTTCTCAATCCTGGGGATAAAACAGTAAACAAATATTTCCCCTGCCTCAAAGAGCTCCAGGTCTAGTGAGGAAGGCAGATAAGTAAAGAGATAATTACTGTATGGTGAAATAATTATAGGACACATAAGGTTTGCTTCACTCAGCCTTCTGGGGATCTGAGGAGATTTCACACACACAAAAAAAGTGTCTTCAAAGACTGAAGATTTAGTAGGATATAGTCAAGTACTGAGCGGGGACATTTTCCAGACTGAGGAAACAGCAAATCCCTGGAAAAGGTAGGGAACTGAAAGTGGTTCAGCGTGGCTGGAGGTAGATTTCAAGGGTACCTTAACAGATAAGTCAATAGAAAACAATTGGAACCCAAATTGGTCAGGAGTTTGAGAAACAAACTTTGAAAGAGGAAAAAAATAATCACTCTCTGATTACTCATTTTTCGTGTATTAGCAATTTGTGTTGAGAGGTTGTAGGAGATTTTATCTATCTTTTAAGTACCTTTAAAATTTTTTTTTTTTAATTTCTGGTTTATTGTCAGTTATTACTACTCTGTGTTAATTACAATCATGGCAAATTGAGAAAACAGATGCCCAACATTGGGGGATTAGTTACATAAATTGTAGTAAGCGGAAACTGATAGTGTTAAAAAATGCTATGTACAATATGGAGAAAGACTATACAAACCATGTAGCTATGTGGAGCTGTTCATTTTTCAACCTATTTTTTAAGTCATTAAAACATGAATAGCAGAGACCATTTCTAATTCACCTTCCTGCCTCCCTCAGCACCAAGTAGTACCTGGTAATAGACTGTCAGCAGTGTTTGTGGATGCATTAATGAATGAATGAATGGGGAAGACTAAGCACGGCCACAGAGACTACTGGGCTTTCCCTTTCACAAAGAAATTAACTGCCGAAAAGTCATCCCAAGACATTGGACAAAAATATTTTAAATAAAAATGATACTTAAAATTACGATTTCAGGGCCAAATAACTATCTAGTGCTTTTTTTCTGTTCCTTTCCATTTAGTGAACTTATATTATATTGAGATAAACAAGGTTATTTCTTCATTTAGAACATTTACTCTATCATTGCTACAAAAATATCCTAGTATACATTTGTTCCGCGAGAAAACGTGTGTATATTTGTTTTCAGTATTCACACATACATTTTCTACTTTAATAAGGTCGTGTGAAGGGGTTTTGTATTTATTTATTCATTTACTCATTCATTCATGGGAGACACAGAGAGAGGCAGAGATACAGGCAGAAGGAGAAGCAGGCTTCCTGCGGGGAGCCCGATGTGGGACTCGATCCCAGGGCCCCAGGATCACGACCTGGGCCCTAGGCAGACGCTTAACCACTGAGCCACCCAGGTGCCCCCGGGTTTTAATTTTTTATGGTATGTATCTTAACCATTTGCTCAATACATATATCAGCAAAAGCTGCTACATAGGTGAATGGGATACCTGGCAGATTGAATTAGAATCAAAGTAAGTTCTCAAATTAAAATTTTAGATTACTTGAACTTGGGATATCTACACCAGCAATTGTCTATCGATGGCCTCTCAGCCTTGATAGAAAATTAGCCAACTTTAACTAGTACTAAATTTCATTTTTTTATTTAAACTTTTTATTTTGGGGGTAATTGTCGATTTACATGCAACTGTAAGACATTATACAGAGAGATCCCATGTATCTTTAGCCTCATTTTCCCCAATGATAACATCCCAAATATTTATAGTACAATATCACAACCTGGATATTGATGTTGATACAGTGAAAATACAGAACATTTAAAAACCAGAATTCCTCACAGTTGCCATTTTGTAGCTACATGTACCCCCCTCTCCGATCTTTCTTAACCCTAGCAACTACTAATCTGCTCCTCGTTTCTATAATTGTCCTTCCAAGAATAGCATATAAATGGAATCACTCATTATGTTACCTTTTGAGCCTTTTTTTTCTTAATTCAGCATAATTCTCTGGAGATTTATCCAAGTTATTGCATGTATCAAGAGCTCATTCCTTTTTAGTGCTGAGTAGTATTCCATGAATATGAATGTACCAAAGATCGTTTAAACCATATAATCAGTGAAGGAAGAGTTAATTCCAGATTATGAATAAGTCTACTGTGAATAATCACGTACAGGTTTTTCTGTGGACGTAACTCATTTTTCTGGGATAAATGCTCAAGAGTACAATTGCTAAATAGTATGGTAGTTGCGCGTTTTGTGCTTTAAGAAACTGCCAAAATGTTTTCCACAGTCACTGTAGTTATCTTTCCTCCACAAAATTGCTTTTGCGTCTTTATAAAAAACCTTTTGAACATTCTTAATTTGTGTGAATCTATTTCTGGGTTTCTGTATTCTGTTCCATTGATTTGGTGACTATCTCTTCACCAGTACATAGTACTGATGCCTTGTAGCTTATAGTAAATCTCAAAGTCCGGCAGACTGATTCTTTCCACTTTGTTCTTCCTTCTATTGTTTATTCTTCAACAAAATTTTTTGTTATTCTCATCTCTTTACAATTTCCTTCTAGATTTTAGACTATCCTTGTCTTCATATGCAAAAAATATTTCTGTGATTTTGATAAGAATTGCATTAAACTTGTATATCAATTTGAGGAAATTGACATTTTTACTATTTTGAGTGTTTCAATCCATGAATTCTGTGTGCCTCCCCATCTATTTAGAACTTCAGTGATTTTATTCATCATGTTTTTTAGTTTTCAGCATATTAAGTCCTATACAGTTTTATTAGATTTACACCTATTTCATTTTTTAGGGATTATAAATGGCATTATACTTTTAATTTTGGTGCCCACATTTATTGCTAGTATATAGAAATATGGTTGTATTTTTGTATGTTAATCTTGTGTCTTTCTACCTTGCTGGACTCACTAGCTCTAGGAGGGTTTATTTGGCAGATTTCTTGGGATTTTCTGCATAGACAGTCATGTCATCTGCAAATAGGAACAGATCCTTGCTCATGTGTATACTTTTTGTTTCCCTTTCCTGCCTTATTGCCCTGGCTAGCACTTCTTATCCTTTGTGGAATAGGTATGAGAACAAACATACTTGCCTTGTTCCTGATCTTAGGAGGAAAGCTTTAGGTCTTTCTCATCATCAAATATGAGGTTTTTTAATATGTTCTTTATCAATTGGAAGTTTCCCTCTATTGCTAAAAATGAAGGATTTAAAAGAGTAAAGAGGTTTGAATATTATAAATCTTATAGGTCATTGTTGTTTAACTTAAGATACTATTATGGAGCTTATCTTCTTGCTAATTAGGTATATCCTCAGGACTTGGGCAAAACCACAACCTAGAGTGTTAGATGTTCTTTTTATTGCCATTTATAAGAGATTTTAAGTTTTATTTCTTCTTGCTTTTTGTACTTGACTTTGATTCCTTTCTATTTTTTTAAAATGCTTCAATAGGCAATACCTTCATAAGTGGTCATCATAAGCCTTTTAATTTACTCTTTAAGACAATATATGTTTATAATGTGTATAGAAAAACTTCCAAAAGCTATCTGAAAATTACTTTCATTTGCAGTTCCAAATCTTTATTTTATTTGTACTTGCTGACTTTTCACTCAGAAAAGTTTTAGGATATGCAGCTTTATTTTTTCTATAAAATTAAATATTACCAGATATATTCACTAAGATGCCTTTTTCTTCAAGGCAGGCTGTGAACATAGAACACCTATATCTTCAATTATGGGAAAGAGCAACAACTCTGTTGTAACCCACCATGTCACTCAACAGTATAAAATTTTTTATTACATATTCTTCTGTATCATTGTCTAGACCCTAAGCACCATGAGGGTAGGCATCATTTCTTTCTCATTTATCTTGTACAAATGAGGCACTCAACAAATACTTGTTTAATGACTGTATAATTTCTGATGGCTGTGCAGTATTCCATTGCTTGGATACACCATCAGTTATTTAAGCAGTTCCTTTTTGTTGGACATTTAGGCTGTTCCCAGTTTTTACAATGATAGACATGTAGCTAAATCTTGGTGCTCCCCTCCTGCTTTGATGAGGCATCTCATTTAAAATTCAGTTATGTCTGCATTAGACTTTGGACATCCTTATTTTTTTTCATCCTTTACAGTGCTTTGTCATTTTAATTACTCTATTCTCTGGTTGTTTGGTTGGCTATTTATGTCAAGCTGCTTAACAAATGAGCATATGGCATTACTTTACTGTTCTACTACAGTGATAAGAAGTTGAAACTATGTTAGATGGTGAGCTCTCTAGAGCAACTGAAACAAGTTGACCAGGAAAAGTTTAAAAGCTGTGACTAAAATTTATGAGGCTAATTTAGCAGAAGATCATGGAAAGTTGGTTTCAAATTGTGTAATTTCTGTAATGCTGCTCCTGCAGCACATGGGAAGGAAACCTGTTCATACCCTGACATGTTTTCAGAACAGTTGAAGCTGTAGTGGGACCTATACAGGACCTCTATCAAAAGAGGCAAGTAGTCTCAGCATCATGGTTAACATACATTTACTGACTATCTGTGATGGTCAGGAAAAGGTCTCTTTTGGGGATTGTCAGGGGGCACATAAATATCAGAAATATGGTGCTTGCCATCAAATGACTTACACCAGGGCTGAAGCCCTGTGACGTTATGGTTAAAGCTTAGGCTCCAGAATTAGATATCTGGATTTAAACCGTGTTCCTTCCTGGATGTGTGACTTCAAACAAGTTACTTCAATAAGCCTTAGTTTATTCATCTGTAAAATGGAAATAAAGATAATATCTAAGGTTATTTTGAAAAATAAATGGAAAGAAGTCACATAGAAGATTCTTAGAACAGTGCTTGGCATGAGGTAGGTGTACATTTTTTAAAAAAAGAAAAATGGCACAAAAAAATAGTATGGTTTGGTGTCAGAAATACAGAATTTCAGAGGACAGAGAGATTAGTTTCAGCTAGTGAGATTAAGGACAATGTCCCAGAAAAAAAGTGGAGTCTTATAGGAGTTGTAGGTGGCTGATAGAAGAAGTAAGGAAAGTATCACAGAGGAAGGAACAGCGTGTGCACAGCGGAAGGATGGCAAGGTGTGGTCATGGGGCTATCGGCAGACCAGATGGCAAGAGTGAAGACAGACTGAGATGCGTAGGTACCCCTGGCAAGATCTCAGCATTTGGCTCCTTGAGTATTTGTTGAACATTTTCTAGTGGAGAGTAAGGGAAAATTATTTCCTGGTAATAAAATCAGTCTATCTTCCTTCATGTTTCTTTGTGTTCAATATAAAGATGTCTATTACATGCTCTGAATATAACATGACATTTTAACTTATTTGGGCTTGTCTTTCATTTTACAGTTTTTTTTTATCACTCATAATTGGATACAGTTAGTTATACTCACCATGGATAGAAGTAATTTATGTGGATACAGTCACATGGTCTCTTTGCCCAGGGCATTGTTTGCCTTGATGGGAGTGGGTCTGGTTTACATTTCACGAATAAGGAGTTTGAGAGTAGACACCTGAGTTAACTGGCCCTGTATTTCTACTCCATCAGCGATGTTTTGATGCCCTCTATGGGATGGTGCCAGGGCAGCTGTCTCACTGGGTATTTACATAATTGGACAATGAAGATGAAGAAGAGGGGTAGAAGTTAGAGCTTGGAAGGTAGCTGAGAGCCAGATCCTAGGGAACTTGATTTACTGGTTAAAAAGGATAATGGATTTTACTTGTTAGGCAGAGTGGTCTCTTGGAAGGCTGCTAAATAAGTGACAAGATGGAATTTGGGAACATTTATTTGGTGGTGAAGTACGTGAGAGGACAAAGGTGGGAAGCTCACTTGGTGGAAACTTCCTAAGTTCCAGCTACGGATGAGTACAGCAGTGGAAGGAGACACGCCAAGTAAGAAGGAGGGACTAGAGGGCTGATCATCTGCGAGGAGTCTCGGAAGAGAGAGTGAACCAAGACACCCGAGAGCTTCAACACATTGACCTTCTGGGTATGTCTGTCCCCACAGCCTTACCCCTCACACTTTATGTCTCTTGGCAAATACGGCATGATAAGTTGTCGTGCGTTATGGGAACTAAAGCTTAGCCTTCAGAAGCAAACTAAACAGTGCTTATTCTTTTATCTCTTTTTCCTCATTGAATTAGCTCCAAAGTGAACATTTTTTGGTTGCCAAACTTGCAAGGATTATCTGTTTTTAAAAACCTTCCATAAAATTTGTTTGGTTGACGAGCTATTAAATAGTAGGTAAGCACTTAAAACATCTGAAGACCTTTCTTTGAGATATTACTTCTCTAATATGTGTAAAAATTAATTTAGACTTACAAATTCAGAATTTTTGATACTTTAGACAAGAAGAAATTTTTAGTATAATTCTCCATGAAAAAGGTCTTCCTCCTTTTTCTCTCTCTTTTCTAGAGGTGAACTATTTATGGTAGATTGAATAAGAGACTAAATTATATACAGCACTTTGGGGAAGTGATTAATATCCTAAATAAAGCATCTCTTTCCATATAAACAGAAACTTGCCAGTCGGCAATTAGACAGAGAGGTTAGATATATATGGCCACACCTTAAGCACTAATAAAAATGATTAGGCTCATAAGCTCACTTGAGCCAAATATGCCTCCCCCCTCAAAAAAACAAAACAAAAAGAACCTTGTTGGAGAAAAAGTAATGAATAATCTTTCTCTGCTTTGTAAAGTCATCAAAGTAGACCGTTTAAGGCCTATATGTCTCTTATTTATTATTTAATAGGATCATTTGATTTCGTTCGTTTCCCTTGTTTCAAATTAAGAAATGGCTTTATGTTTTTTTATCAAGTGTGCCCCCTTTCAAATATTTTGACACTTGTCTTGTTTCAACTGATCTTTAGAAGATTTTTTTTTCTAACATGAGTAGATCTTCTGAAACTGTGGTAGTTCTGTGAACATACTCAAGAAGATGCATTCAAGTAGATACCTTAAGGATTTACGTTTGGCAGCACTTATATTTTATTGATTTAGTTCTAGTTAATAATGTGCGTGAAAGCAAACAGCATTTCTTTAAAGAAAAATTCTTAGTTCTAATTTTTAAATCATCCAGACTGATCTTTCCCCTACAAGGAGAATGAATTAAAGAGCAAATAGAACCAAACTAGCAAATAAGTATAAATCATATATTCACTTTGAATGAATGCTAACATTTAAAAACACACCTACCATATGCCACAAACACAGATGTGTGTGTGTGTGTTTGTGTGTACTTCTCTTTGGTACAAATTTCCAATCACCCCAGTCAAAATACCTGATGTGAATTTGTTCCTTCCGCTGAATACCAGATAGTTTAGAATTAGGTGAAATGAATCTCTTTCAGAGAGGTCTGTTTTCAGAGTTTAGAACTAACTTCTAAACAGGGCCTTCATATTTGTAAGCTGACATTAATGATATTTTTTTCACTCTATTCAAAATGGTGTAGTCTGTGCTACCTGTCTACAAGTGAGGATAAAACTACCTTTTGCACCAGGAAACAAAATTTTCAGAATGCGGAAGAACCCAATAGAAGCAGTACCTATTTTCACACTGTCTTAGTTTAAAAGTTTCTCTGGATCCCCAAAAGTTCATTAATTTCCTATACCATCCAGTCATTTGCTCCAAGAGCGGCCTTCAGATACACAGATGATAGTATTATACCAAGACACATTTTCCTCTCAAAAGGAGTTTAGCTTAAACTGATAAAATTCCTGTGATTCTAGATATGTTTCCAGGTACTCCGTACATATTTGCCAAATGAAATAAATGAGTAGCTTTTGTGCCTGGATTACTGAGAATAGTTTCCTTGGCTTCAGGAGAACTTAGTGAAGCGATGTCTGAAATTTATTATTATTATTATAATACATGTTACAGTTGAGTAAGAGGATTGACTAATGTAAAGATTCTTAAACACTGGTCAGCATGGTTGATTGAGGACAAACAAACAGACAAACAAAAACCCACAAAAAAACCTTGATAGGAAAAGATCTCTTGCTAACCAGAACAAGAGACGAAGGAGAAGGCTAGGAGCACGCATTCTACGTTGGCATGGACCAGGGGAAGTGGTCAGGAACAGCAGCGTGTGTGATGGGAGGGGTGGGGGTTAGTCTGTTTGAAGGGGAAAAGTAAGATCCCTCACCCTGCTGCAGGAGGCCTGGGAGGGCCTGGGGGCTGTTGGTTCCTGACTTTGACCTTTCTCTGTGTCTCCTGGCAATTCCCCGTTAGTAAACCAAGATTCTGGTGACTGGAATGTGCGTGACGTGTTAACAACAAGCACAGGGTGAGGCGTTGTCTCCACATTGGCTGTTGTCACACTTGAGCAGATATAGGTGCCTGTGTCTGTACAGTGGTGCCCATACAGACTATATTTTGGGTATTTGTCGTGGCATTACAGTAAGAACTCAAGCTCCCAGGAGTAAGTACCATCAAGTCAGTTTGAAAGGCATTAGGGTTTTAAGGAAAGATGACCATTTTAGATTTTCAGAGGGCTCAATATTAAGCCAGATTTGCAGATTATAATTTATGAACCGTTTCACTGTCCCTTTCCTGGCACATCAATCAGTGAAGAGTTTGGGCCATGGGGAAACGTACAGGTGGATGGATCTACATCCCTCTGAAGGCTCACAGGTTGAGGGCTGACAAAAATGTCTGTTCTACGGCAAAGAGTCGATGGAGTAGCATGCTGGTGTGTGTGCACACGTGCGTGTGTATAAAGGTTATTTACAGATATAGATTCATCTCTTTTTTCCATTCTCATAAATTTTATTTGTTTATTAGAGTGAGACACATTGAGATTATCTGGAAGATGAACTATGTATATTCAGTATCTGAAAATCAATATAAAGGCAGGCTTTTAACTTGTGAGGGGAAAAAAAAAAAAAGAACAAGATTTGCCATTTGCCTTTTCATCTCTTATCTGCCCGTAGTTTCTCTCTGTAGTACTTTCAGGGACCAGTGTTCGAAGGGAATGATAGGTGGTAAACTGTGTTCCTAATAAACCTCCGTTAGTTGAAAAAATGTTTGGTCAGAAAATGTGTAGCCTTCCCCATGCGATGTGATTCTAAAAGGTCAGCAACCTGTAAACACCGTGCAAAAGCATTTAAAAAATATTCGAACTCTGGGACTAACCTAGAATAAATATCACAGATGTGAACCTTAGACATTTGGGATTTTTCTTCTCTGCAGTCCCAATGGACTTAACACCCAACAATGCCATTTCTTACTGATGAAAAATTCTCTTTGACAGTAGGGCCAAGTAAATGACCGTGAGTTACATACAGGATTAGTGTGACCTAAAGGGCTATGTCCCTAAAAAAGGCAGGCTTTCCCGAAGATTTTAGTTGAAGAGCAGAGAAGCAGTTTGGAGGGATAAATGCCAGTGGTTTCTCCAGGAGGGTATGGAAAGAGGCATAGGGTCAAGAATAAGACTAGTATTTTTCCCCAACTTTCTCCATTAGCTGTTGATAGAAGAGTGTGACCAGCCTAGTCTTTTTTTTTTTTTTTTTTTTTTATTCATGGGAGACATAGGGAGAGAGAGGCAGACACAGGCAGAGGGAGAAGCAGGCCCCACGCAGGGAGCCCGATGTGGGATTCGATCCCGGGCCCCCAGGATCATGTCCTGGACCGAAGGTGGTGCTAAACCACTGAGCCCCCCGGGCTGCCCACCACCCTGGTCTTCTAAGGCTGTTCCGGGCCTGTGGCTTTGAAATATAACCTGATCATCCCTCCCTTCCTTTTGTTCCAAACAGCTGAATATAAAATGGGTGAGAAGGGCAGAAGCAACAGATACAAGAACCGTGTGTGTGTGTGTGTGTGTGTGTGTGTGTGTGTGTGTGTGTGTGTTTTAAAAGATTTTTTTTTTTGTTATTTAAGTATAGTTGGTACACACTGATATCTTAGTTTCAGGTGCACAGCATAGCGATTCGACAGTTCTACACATTACGCAACGCTCCCCATGGTAAGTGCAGTCACCATCTGTCACCCTATAAACAAGAACCCTCTTTCAATTGTTATTTCTCTTTCCTCTTTCTTTCTAGATCCCTGGGGCTCCCGCTGCCCCACCTCCCCCTCCCCCCAAATGTAATGAAATACAGAAACATTTCCTAGTCTCCCTCTGCCTCATTTTCCACACCCTTGTTATTTTAGCTACCAGGAATTCACATTAAGAAGAATCCCAGGAAGTGAAAGCTGCAATGATTATGATTTCTGAGAAGGACCGGCCCAGTTTGCTTTTGAAATTTTCTGCTCTTGAAATGAGTGTAGATAATTTTCCTTAAGTCGGTGATAGATTTTTAGCTATCACCCTTTATGAAATATCCTCTTTTTTTTCCTAATCTCTCTTAAATCTCACTTTTCTGTCTACAGAGATTAGTAGTCCCTTCAGTGGAAATGTATGAACAAAGCTATTTAAGCAAAATGCAGATAAGAGATCTGTATGCTCTCTTTGTGTATCATCTGCCCCAGCAATGTATAAGGCAGTCTGTAGGATATGGGGCCTTCAGAGATTCCTTTCCAAATTCTTAGCCACCTCTGTCTCATTTTATCCCTGCCTTTTATTTCTCAGGTCCAACCAAGGTCATATTCACATGTGAACAGTACCTACCTCAGCGTGTTGTTGAGATGATTAAATGAGTTAATATACGCAAAGCACTCAGAATTGTGCCTGGCACGGGGTTAATAAATAAACTCCGTGTATTGGCTATTATTATTGCTACCTGCTCGGTTGTGTTAATTTGATAGAACGTAGAATATGGATTTCAGTGTATGGTTGGATGTGGAGTTAGCCTGGAAATTGTTGGCCCATCCAGGCTCAATAGAACTACTTCAGTTAAATGAGGAAGGAAACCTGCTGACTACCTTTTTTTTTCCCTACTTTGTCCAGGGGTCTCGAAATGGCCCCTAATTTTTTCTTGTTTACTGCAATACTGACCTGGAGAGAGGAGGGCTCTATGTCCCTGTCTTCCCCACTCCCCTTCTCACTATTGATACCTTAGAACTCAGGACAAGACGGAAGCGGATTTTTTTTTTTTTTTTGGCACACCATTTGTTCTGATGAGTAAGAGTCTGCTTACTTTACAAAGTCTACTTACATTTGGAAAACCCTTGCATGCCACATGGTCTTAAGTGGGAGCCTCTAAGCGGCAGCTAAGTAAACAACCCCTAAAATTCAAGGTTGGAAGACCAAATAACGACTGTTTACCCACCTGGTGCTTTAAAACTGACCTGTGTTTCCCACAAGATGTCTTGAGGTTGGAATAGGTCAGAGCAGTAACGTCTTTAACGCTGTTGGGTGAGATGGTTTGAGAGAGATCAGATTTTTTTTTTATAAATTTATTTTTTATTGGTGTTCAATTTCACTGGGCGAATGACAAGACTTTAACTCCCTCTTGCAGTGTATTTAAAAAAAAAATTAAATGGCAAATGCATTTTACTGCTGGGCGTTTGGCTCACGTGTGCTAATATTAAAATTTTTCCCCCAACACCCCTGAAACAGGAGCCGCCCTCCCTGTGCATGTGCAGGGCGCTCCTCAACAAAATTCACCTCCGGTTGTTCGGTTTTCTTGTCCTCATCTCCTTTGGGGAGAAGGGAGGGTGGGTGGAGATCAGTCTTCCCAGCCAGCTCTGCATTTTTCCAGTTAGAAAAGTTTCATTTTAATTCGTTGTCTGATGGTATTGAAATCGGTTTTTTTCCCCAGTCTGTTGTTACTTAAAGGAGCGGACCTCGTTCCATCATCATCTGTTACCTGGGGTGTCCTTTAGTGGTGCTTTGATGTGAACAGATCGTGGTTTTTAGGGGATCTGGTCATGCGGTGAGCATGTCTCCAGCATCCTAGTGCGGCTCTTCGGCAGCTGCACTGTTACTTTTTCTCTTTTCCATGTTTTGGTTTTAGATCTCACTTCTGAGATCTCCACCCCCCCCCCCGCCAACGGGTTCTAGGTTAAGGAAGATTGTACACATACTACTTGTGACATCCCCAATTCCTTTCTGTCAAGGATGACTGGGAATCACTGGGGAGTTACCCCGCTCTAGATCTTTTGTGGGAAAGAGGAGGGTGAAGCCCCGAGGACTCTGCCCCTGTGCCTTGTCCTACCACTCAGGCTCAACGCGACCCGGGGTGGCCGAGCCTTCGGGTTCATTTTCCAACTGAAGAAGCCCCCCCTCGCCCCCAACCCCACCGCCTGGGCCATCAGTACTTTCCGACCTGTGTCTTCGTGCACCAGCACAGATTTGAGCTACTTTGCTGAACTTCTTTTGTCCTAATTATTTATTTCACCGGAAATTCTAAACTCTTCCAGAAGCCAACAGTCAGTGTTGGTTCTTTCCGTAGTTGAAAATACAGCTGTATCTGGGGGATGTGTCAACAGAGATGTGTTAGTTCTTATCTTAAAGAAAAAGAAAAGAAAAGAAAAGAAAAGAAAAGGAGAGAAAAGCCTAATTAAAACGGTAGGAATCCTTTTAGCCAGGAAGTGAGTGTAGCCTGTGAGGAGCGGCCTGCGCGGCCTGTGTCCCCTGCGCAGCCTGGTCCCCGGGCCCCTGCTCTCCCTCCCGCCCACCCGCCCCGTTCTCGGTCTGGGGGGCTCGGCCTCACAGCCTCTGCGCACCCCGTTTTCCTTCCTTCTCTCTTCCACCCCCTGCCCCACACCTCCCAGGCTCCTTCCTCCCCTGCAGGTTTTAGGATTCAAGTGATCCAAGAACATTTGGGAGGAGGGGGACACCTGGGTGGCTCAGGGGTTGAGCATCTGCCTTCAGCCCAGGTCATGACCCCAGGTCCTGGGATCGAGTCCCGCATCGGGCTCCCTGCATGGAGCCTGCTTCTCCCTCTGCCTGTGTCTCTGCCTCTCTCTCTCTCTGTGTCTCTCATGAATAAATAAATAAAATCTTAAAAAAAAAATAGAACATTTGGGGGAAGTAAATGCTCAAGAGGTCAGGTTTCTGATGAGCTTCAGAGAAGTGAGGGGACAAGACCGGATGCCCTGGATCTTGACAGGTGGCCGTGTGGCTCTGGGAGGGGAGAAGGGTGCGGGCTGCGGAGCTCTGAGACCTCCCTCCGTTGACACAAAGACTCTCCTTGGGGAGCATGAGGCACCTCGCCGGTGCAAATCCTAGAGCTGGGACAGCCGTCCCCCAAGGAACGCTCCCGCACTGCTGTGCCTCGGGAAGTGGAGCTCGGGGTGCTTCTGGGTGTTTCCTCACAGGGCCAGTCTAGGGCTTGCCTCTGGGGCTCTTTCGGGGCTCGCTCTGCTAGCTCAGGTCCCTCTTAGAGATGCCACAGGCAAACTGTTGTTAGCCTCACTTTAAACTGGGGAGCGACAGGGCAGCCCAGGTGGCTCAGTGGTTTAGTGCCGCCTTCAGCCCAGGTTGTGACCCCGGGGTCCCGGGATCGAGTCCCACTTCAGGCTCCCTGCATGGAGCCTGCTTCTCCCTCTGCCTGTGTCTCTGCCTTTCTCTCTCTCACTCTTTGTCTCTCATGAATGAATGAATGAATAAATGAATAAATAAATAAATAAATAAATAAATAAATAAATAAATAAATCTTTAAAAAAAATAAAAAATAAAATGGGGAGCGACAAAGGCCACGGCCCCATGTTACGGTGCAGCCAAGCCAGCGATCTAGGCTCTGTCTTCTCCACGGCCCTCCCAAGCTCCTTGAGGTGAATCCTCGTGGCCTTGCAGACCTCAGGTCCCTGGCCCAGCCATCCCAGGCTTCCTGCCCTGCCCCCCAGTGCCCATCCCTACCCTCTCAGCACCATGTGGCGCTTTTTCTCCTTTATACCCGGGTGCGTCTTGTATTTCCCTTTCACTAGGTCCTTCCCTCTCAGGGTGTCTAAAACCCTAGGAGCTCCATCTAGAATTTTCCCCTAGGCAGTCCAGACCTAACCCATGTTCCCAAGGAGGCAGTGCCAATGTTATTGCCAAATGTACCCTGGTGTAGCGTGGCAGGGTAGAAACGGAGCAGGCCTGGGGGCAGGAAGTCGGTCCTGGTGCCAGCCCCAGCAGAAAGTTACTGACCCCTGTGGACTCCCATGCGAGTTTCCTTCCAATTCTAGAATCCCAAATGTTCAGTGAAGTTTGTAAAGAGGAATTTTGAGAAAGAGTGGTTCAGTTGAAGCATCAACCCAGTCAAATTGTGTTATTAAAGGGTCAGGCTCCTGGACACCCAGGTCTGTAGCCCAGCCTTGGAGCTGGGTGCTGGGACTCTGCTCTGCCCTCCGGCTGCCTCTCTGGGAGCTGGGAGCGGCTCCAGCCAGTGGTGCCTACGCTTGCCCAAGGGGGACCACAGGGAGTTCTGGGGGACACGAGATGCTCTGTAATTGGGAGATGAATTCTAATGCACACAAGTTTCTTTTTTGGCAAGTTGGCTTGAGTATACCTAATAAACAAATCAAGGGATACTTATAAGTATGTTCATGTTATTTGGATATTCCGTGTTGTGTGAATTTTATCCTGTCTACACCAGAGTGTAAGCTCCTTAAGGACAACAGTGTGGTGGCAAGTGTTAGGGCTGCGTTGCCACTCAATAGGTCATTAATGATGACAACAAGTCTTGGGTCTTCTGATTTTTTTGTATTGTGTTTAGAACCTATAGTCTGGTGGAATTTGAAGTCGTTATTGTCTTCTGAATATTTATGAACGTGTCATGAAAATAAATTCGATAGGAAATTGACTGGTCTTACTCTTTCCCAATGTGACTTATTAAAAGTCATGATTTGTGTTTTCTGCTTCTACTGCTATGTAAGTTTTCCCACTTCAGGCCTCAACTGGAATAATTCTTCAGATTTTAAGCTTATTCCAAATGTAATTTTAAGTTAAACAGAACAGATTTCAGGTAGAGAAGAAACAAGAGAGTTCATTTGAATGAGTTTCATCTTTCCATGTTGCTGTGAGAAAGCCACGGTAGTCCAGATGTGGATCTAGTTTTGTTTTGTTTTGTTTTTTAAAGATTTATTTCTTTATTTATGACAGAGAGAGAGAGAGAGAGAGAAGCAGAGACACAAGCAGAGGGAGAAGCAGGCTCCACGCAGGGAGCCCGACGCGGTACTCGATCCCGGGTCTCCAGGATCCCGCCCTGGGCCAAAGGCAGGTGCTAAACTGCTGAGCCACCCAGGAATCCCCTGTTTTGTTTTGTTTTTTTTTTTAAAAAAGAAAGCCTCCTAGTATAGACTGACAATATCTGTTAAGTCACAGATACAATTAAATAGTGATAGACTTTTGTAAGGCAAGCATAACTTTCATTATCCAAGTAAGTTATGGCATATGGGGAAAGACTCATTGTGATTGTCAGAGTCACATGATCATTGTGATTTTCCCAGTCATAAACTGGGAAACATTGTTGGGTTGGTCAACATACAAAATAAAACCCCCGATGCATTAAGGTGTGCGTGTGTACTGATGTGCAGACAGGTGAGAGTATTCATCTGGGTTTCTCTTTTTTCCACTTGTAATTTTGACCCATTTCTTACATAAAGTGATGATGACTCAGGAGGGAGTCCGCTCAATTTTTAGACACAGCTCTCTACCAACATCAGTGACTTTGACTTGTCGCTTTGCTACTCTGGAACTCCGAGGCCTCTTGGGTGCATCTTTTGAGCTCCTGGCTTTCCTCTCCCTGGAAATATAATACCTGCTCCCCTACCTTCCTTCAATGTGTATTATAACAGTTAGCAGGGTGTAGGGGATAACATCGCCCATGAGAAAGCAATCTGGAACCTTCAGAGTGGTTTCATTATCGAGAAGAGCTTGGAAAATGTGTTTTAACATGGTAAGAACTGATGGTGGCTAAAACTGCAACTGCTCATGGAGAAAATTGGAGTGGTATGTTGCAAATTTAACACACATCTCTTTCCTTCTGGGCTGAAACAGCAAATCAATTTGTGTTTTGTTAGTTTTTTTGAGATTTGGGTTTCTGATCATACTTGCATTGCATTTGAGGGAAAAGATGGCCATATCTTTTAATTCTTTGTTCTTTTTTCCACTGAGGGCACTGGTAACACAGCTGGATCAGAGAACGGGTCTCTGCCCTCCTCCACACCATCGGTCTGTTCTAGGAAAAAAAAACTTTCAAGGAGAAGGGAGGCCGGGGTAGAGCTTTGGGTAACTGGCCATAGAGTTTGGTTTTGATGTAAATAGAAGGAGACTGGGATATGGGATTAGGGGACAAGCCTTCTGGTCTACTTTTCTAGTTCTACCAATTTGTTACATGATCTCAGGCAAATATGTTTATGTTCCTTTAAGGGGCTGGTATTGAGTTTAACTTTACCAGCTGTGGTGAGTTTTAGTTGATGTTGGCAAAGCTCTTTTTATTCCCAGGTTGAATCATGCCATAGGAAGTGCTGTGTGTTTTTTTTTTCCCCCTTCAGAGCTAGGTGGATAGAGGTTACGGATCTCCTACTGCTTTGCAGCCTTTTTTTATCTTGTAATTTCAGACATACAGCAATAAGAAGCCATTGAAAGTAATGAACAGTCTTTATTGAGGTGAATGAAGATGACCATGAACAGTTTTAATATATTAATCAAATGATATTGCTGTTTAACATTAACAACATCTCAATCAGATACTTGCTTGAGATTAACTGGAAAACCCACTGTGACTTTCAAGAGGAAAATCATGTGAAAAAGTAAAATGCAGCTATGATTGGATGTTTTTAGAGGAGGTTGGTTTTTTTTTTTTTTTTTTAAGGATCTTTAATTATATCCTCTCTATGGCATTTGGTATAGATGGTTGGTGAAACATAGTGGATAAAAATATCATAAAAATGGAATTAAATAAGCACATTTTCCCTCCCAGTATAGGTGGTGATCCACATCTATGAATCAAAGGTCATTTACTGATTTCCTGCTGTATTTCCAGAACTGGGCCTCCAAGTCATTTGACTTAAATCTTTATTACTTGTGTTTTGTTCCACGGTTTCAAGTTGCGCCTTATTCACTTGAAAAGATAAACGTTTTATCAGACCTACAAAGAACTGTATAGCATTTGACACTACAAAAAGTCATATTGGATGGGATATAAATAATCTGGAGTGCCAAGTTTCTGTGTAGTATCCACAGCATTTAAAAATAAATCTTGGGGCGGGACTTCTGGCTATGGCCAAGTAAGGAGGTCAACAGACCCTCTCTTTAAAAAAAGCAAATATAAAGTTGGACAAAATGAACAAAAACAATCATTTCAGTGCTCTGGAAATTGAATAAAGGCATGAAACAATCTGAGAAATGTTTATACTAGAAAATCTGTTGAACTTCTGTTAAGAATAGTGGGAGTTGGTGGAATTTTTGCCCAGGGCTGCACCCATTCCTTGCTCAGCTCTGTTGTCATGGAGATTTGGGGGGTAAGGAGACCACAGTTCCTAAGGACTGGCCGTTGCTGTTGCTGCTGCTGAGAACTCACTTGATTTGGAACAGTGGGCAGCGCTTAACCCCAGTGGTGGTGTGGGTGGGCATAATGATCTGGGTGGCAGGTGATTGGAGAGGCCAGTGGCTCTTTTACTCTGAGGTTGCGGGCGTAGTCTCATCTAGAAGCATACTTCTAGATGAGACTGCACGGGCAGCAGTCAAGAGAGGGCCCAAACCATCTACACACAAGTGGCCAATCCTGATGCTGTGTCACATGCGTAGAGGAAACGTGAAAGGGCCCAGTGGAGAGCAGAAGCTGAGACCCACTGGAAAGTGCCCTGAACTTTGACTAGGTTCCTCTACCCACAAGCAGATCCATCGTCTGAGAAGGGAAGTTTCACTGGCTCAAGGTTTTTGATCACAAGTTTCAGTCAAATCACTGACCTGCCATTTAGCTGTGCAGACAAGGGGTGACCACTAGAAAACCAGGTTTAAAAATAAAAATGAGAATTAGTAAACAAAACTGAGAAGAGTCATCAGTGACCTCACACTGCAGGGGACATAGATTTCACAGAATTAATGCAGGCAAATTACTTAACAGCTAAAGAAATGAGCAGAAATGGAAACAACCACCACCTTGAGGGGGAACATCTTACAACCCAGAATTACTATAATCTATCCATCTTTAATGTCCATTTTAAACAAAATATTATGGGATATGCAAAGAAAGAAGAGCATGACCCATACTCAGGAATGAAAGCATTGGTAGAAACTAAGTGCCCCATTAGGGTAAGATTGCTTTAACATCTGAAAATTCATTAGTATACCACATTAAAAGACAAAAACCCTACATTTTTATCTCAATGGCTGCTGAAAAAGCATTTGACAAAATCCACCGTCCATCCATGATAAGAACTCTTAGCAAGCTAGGTATAGCAGAGAGCTTCTTCCACCTGATAAAGGGCATCAGCAAAAACCCTACAGCTGGCATCATGCATAATGGCGAAAGATTAGATGTTTTCCCACCCAGCTAGGGAATAAGGCAAGGATGTTTGCTCCTGCCACTTCTATTCAATGTTATACCAGAAGTGCCAGAAGGCAAAAGTAAAATAAAAACATCAAGAATGAGAAAGTTTATTTGCAGATGACTTTATCGTGTATGTAGAAAATCCTAAGGAATCCACACACACACACACAGAATTAGAACTAATAAATGAGTTCAACGGGGTGGCAGGGCATGAGATTAATATACAAAAACATTCCATTTCTGTTATAAGCAATAAACAATCTGAAAATTAAATTAAGTAATACTATTCCCACTCATATCCAAAAAAAAAGTCTTAGAAATAAAGTTATTAGAGGTGTAAGACTTGCACATTGAAAATTATCAAATATGGTCAAAAGAAGTTAAAGATCATAATAAATGGAGAAACATTCCAGTTCATTATTGGAAAACTAAGTATTGTCAAGATGGCAGTTCTCCCCAGATTGATCTCTAAATTCAGCGCAATCCCAATGTGATAATCCCAGCTGGACTTTTTTTTTGTAGAAATTGGCAAGCTTGGCCCTCAGATTTACAGGGAAATACAATGGGCCTGTAATAGCTAAAACAGTTTTGAAAAAGGTGAACAGGGCACCTGGGTGGCTCAGTCAGTGAAGCATCTGCCTTGGGCTTAGGTCATGATCCCAGGGTCCTGGGTTCTAGTTCCACATTGCCCCCCACCCCGCTCACTGGGGAGTCTGCTTCTCCCTCTACCCCTCCCCCCTGCTTGTGACCTCTCTCTCTCATGTTCTTTCTCTCTCTCTCTCAAATAAATAAATAAATAAAATCTACATATAAAAAAAGAAAAAGGCGAACAGATAGTATCCAGGTAGTATTTTAAAATGTACTTTAGGGCAGCCCTAGTGGCTCAGTGGTTTAGTGTCACCATCGGGCCAGGGCATGATCCTGGGGACCCGGGATCGAATCCCACATCGTGCTCTCTGTGTGGAGCCTGCTTCTCCCTCTGCCTCTCTCTCTCTCTGTCTCTCATGAATAAATAAATACAATCTTTAAAATTTTTTTTAAATAAAATAAAATGTACTTTAAAGTCAGTATTCAAGAAGATAAGCTGTTGGCCCAAGGATAGGCACATGAAATAGAACTGAGAATCCAGACATAAACCCTCACATTTTAAACCTCCAATAATAATTATTTTCAAGGGACAAGATTTATGTTGTTAATATTATCTTAGTATTATATTTTAAGTAAGTATTCTTACCGTAGTTAAACTTTTTAGCATGTGTGACTCAAAAGCATTCGATTTTTTTTTCACTATATATGGTTTTTAGGTCCGTCAAAGTAATACAATATTAAGATTGCTTTGTAGTGATAGTTACTCATGTAAGTATAGCGGTTGTAGTCAACAGTGCTTCAGACTCTCAAAAGTGAGAAAAAGTAGGGAGGGAGCAGTGGTGTTAAGGGCAGGGGCTAGATAAACAAAATTGTGAAAACGCCAGGCTCCCAGTTAACAGCATTAACATGTTCGCACATTCCCTGGTCTTCCACGGTTCTCTAAGGGCCGGGGCATAGCTGCTGTCTTTCTGAGAAAAAGAAAAAAGCACCTGGGTAGAAAGACAACCAGAGGACATCTCCTTTTTAGCAGGAGGAAGCTTATCACGAATCTCTTGGTGATGCTGGAGGGATAAGGGGCCGGGCTGAATTTCTGGGTTCCACCTGTGAGGGTCCGTGACTCACAGACATGCAGTAACATCCCAGACTGGACAGAGTGCAGCTGAAAAGTTACACACTTTCAGGGACAAGTTCAACAAGATTGTTGTCCAGGTTTGCATAATAGAGATACCGTCATATGGAGAAAGAGTGGGGAGCTGAAGCCATCACAAGTATTGTCCTTAAATTTGAGCTCGGGGGGAGCTGATGGCTCTGATTTCCTGGCATTGTCATTGGGAAGGGCCTCCAGAGGCCTCATTATTTCATTAATTCTCACAGTGCCCTTGTGGTATGGGGAAGGTGGCACATATTATTAGGAACGATCTGGATAATGGGACATGAATGAATCCATTCAGGATGTCCTTTTCCTGGAGAGCTGCACCTCTCGTGGTTCTGGGAGATTTGTGTCATTAGCCAAGATTTTGCTTCCATCTGGTCTGGAGCCCTACTCTGGGTTGTGCTCTTAGGTGGACAGAGTTCGTACATCTCTGGGAAGGGGCCACTGTGCCAACCGAGGCAGTTGGTGGTTGGGCACACCCATCAGGAGCAGCTGCCTGGGAGAGGCCAGGCTGAGGTGGAAGCGTGGGCCTCCCACGCCAGGCGGACCTCACCATGTGGCATCCAGAAGTGTCGCTCCATTTCACGGGGGTGAGACAAGGACACATTTATCCCGCGTCCCCATCTGAGGTTGTGTCCTGTTAGCCGGGAGCTGCTTGTTAGGTAGGAGTTTCTAACTCGATTTTATGGAGTTAAATCCACATACAACAAATGGAACGATTTGAAGCATGGCGTTCGAGCTTTGACAGATGCCTGCAGTCGTGTGAGCGCCACTGCACGCGAGAGGCAGACGTTTGCACCACTCTAAGATGTCGTCTCCCCTGCCCTTCCCTGTGCCTGTGCTGTGTAAGTTCAAGCCAGGACAAGTAGAGAACTGAAGTGACTTGTAAACAACAGTCTAACGGAAGCCTGTCATGGACCCGGTGTCTTCTGCTCGTCTCCAGCTCATGAAGAGGGAATTTACACTTGTCTCAGAAAACGCTTAAAACACAGCAAAAACTAAACCTCAAGAACTCAGAGTGGGACAGCTCTTCTGAGGCTCCCCGGGCCCTAGCCCTTCGATCCGTTACCGTTACTGTTATAGCAGAGGGTCCGTCAAAGTAGAAATTGTGGGACGGCCCGCTGTTGCCCTGGAGCCCGGCACTGAACAAACGGGCGGTAGCAGAGAGGGCACCAGCAGCCCAGAGAGGGTCTCAGGGGACTTGGCCAACTTCCGCCCCCTGCTTCCTCCTGAGAGCCGCCGTAGGACAAACGAAGATGACTACAAAGGAAGGAGATAGGATGCCCAACCCCTAGAGGAGGTGGAACTGACTTAGATTTGGACATGCTAGAACCAGAGGCAGACGCATTTCTTTTTCAACTTCCTCACAGACACCACAAAGAACAGCACTGTGGGCGAGGGCGTTCTGGGCCTCCAGGGATGACGCGTGGCGTTCCCACCACAGGACACAAAGACAGCGAGTGACATCATAGCAACGGGACTCTATGGCGACTGGTGGTATTCAGAAGCAATCGGTTGGCTGGCTTTCTGCTTTACCGCAGCTTCTGTTTGGTCATTTTCTTTGAGGCTGTTTGCTCACAAGAAACTGCTGACCAGGAGACTTCAAATTATGCCAAAATATTTGTAAACAGTCATCCCCCTGGGGGGGGGGGAGAGGGAGAGAGAGACAGAGACAGAGAGGGAGAATATTGCTTATTTTAAAAGAAACCTTAATGTAGGGCAGGTGAGAGGCTAATTTATCCATTTATCTTTTTAACGTGAAGGGAAAGAAGGCCGCTTTCCCCTGGATCTAAAGGCTTCACAGTGGCTACCTCACATATCACTTCTCACACAGCCTTAAGCCTTTTCAAACTGGCAGGTCGGCAGCCCTCAGGTTGATAGTGCAGAAGTGCTAAGTGCGTTTGATTGGTATCATTACTGGGCTCCAGTAATTGATTACTGTCCATGGTGAAATATGCAGGGCAAGCACGCAGCCAATAGCAATCACTTAATCCATCATGGCTGTTTGTTCCTCATCTCCAGAGACCTATCAGCCACATGCTATCCGACCCCACCAGGCAAATTGCTGATGGCTGCTTTGTGTGTACAGTTTACTGTGTGTTTACTGCATTTCCTGTGTTAACCCAAACCACTAGCTTCAGTGAGCAGAGAAACACAGGGGAGGTTCTTGCTTCGCAATGTCAAATCCACTCTCTGGTTAACCTCTCTGGCCCTCTCCTCTTGGAGATTCGTGATTCATTGGCATTGGGTTTTGTTGCTTTAAAAAAAAAAGTCTAACGGTGTAGTGGTTGTATTAGGAATATTAATTGTAAGACTTGAGATAGGTTGATTGGAATAAGATCCTGGAGGGTTGTTTGTAATGCAGATTTTTTAGAAACAAGAAGTGGGAGAATAATGAATAACAACCAGAACTAATCAGTTGTGTGCGTGTGTGTGTGTGTGTGTGTGTGTGTGTTTAATCCACTGATAATGACTAAAAGTAGTTATAAAAAGAAATAGAAATTCAGTGGATACACCTTTTTCTCCGCTTCCTTCCAAGATGTTTTCTCCTTGGATCTTGGCAAATATGCCTGTCCCCGAAGTGCAGTAAGGAACTCAGACTCAGCGCAAGGAGACACAACAGAAGGAGAAGGAGGTCAATGGAGAAAAATAAACAAATGACTCTTACATGTCACCCTGATGACAAGTGATAATACTGTCTGTGACCAAAATCAGTAAAAGCAGTTTGTACCTAGCCATCTATAGGGGAAAACTGAGAGCCGTGGATGGTGGAAAGTACGTGTCGGTCTGCCACTCGGCTCATCCCAATATTGCTTTCAGTGGAGCCGGAAGAAACAACATGATGGCTGCTAATAAGCCCACCAGTAAACTTGGGAACCCAGCAGGAATGAGACTGAGAAGAGTATGCAGAGGTAGCGTGTTAGCACAAAAAGATCTGCTCTACTTGCATGGCTAGTCTTTAAGAGCTCATATTCCAAAATTTATGGATAGAAATTGTTGTAAGGATCTCAGTGGAAACGTTGTTGCCTCTTTTGGTGTTTTTTTGTTTGTTCCTTGAATATTCTTTGGCATCTGTAGCACGCAGTGGAATTCTAGCTAATTCTCCACAAGCCAGGGCAAATATGGGCATGTGTGTCCTGCCCCTAAATGAGGCTTTCAGTGAGCACCTATCTATACATGGTGATTTCTAGAAAGTACAGAATTGTAATCCTTCTACATGTGCACTCTTCATTTGGGGCCTCTTAGCAAAATGACATAGACAGCTGGCTTAAGTGATTCCCAAGTTAATTGAGCATGTTTCACTGTTGATCACAATCCATTTTAGCTCAAATAAATACTTTAAGTACATCTAAAAGAACTGACCTTTTATTGTGTGCAATGAGACTTAAACTGTGACAAAGTATTGGCTCATCCTTCTCTGCCTGTTGCCCAACATGTGATGTATTCTATGATTTAAGGATCTAAGAGATGTGATCTTTTCTTCTCCAGAGCTCTGCCCCGTGGTAAGATTTCCCTTCTTTGGAGTCTGGCGTTACAGTCCTCTTCTCACACTTGAGTCACATACCTTGAGAACTAAAATAGCAATCAGTAAGTTCAGCTCTATTGCTGGAAACTTCTAGACCTAGCCTGTACTGTGCTAATACCTGTCACTCTTCTGTACTTATTTACCACTCAGCAATATTGAACACTGTTGGCCATCACCCCTTTCTAAAAACATTGGTGTTCCTGCTGCTGAAAAGGCTATATACTGTATGATTCTATTTTTATGACCTTCTGTAAAAGGCAAAACTATAGAAATAAACAGAACAGTGATTGCCAGGTATTTGAGGGGAAAGGAAGGTTGAATAGGTGAAGCACAGGGGAATTTTTAGGATGGTGAAACTATTCTATAGGATACTATAATGACGAGTACATTTCACTGCGTTTGTCAAAATGGATTGAACTTTACATCACAAAGAGTGAACCTTACTGTATACAAATTTTTAAAAGGATATGTTTAGGGAGTCCGAAGACACTAAATAGAATGCAGATTTTGACAGAAGAATCTATTACAAATATACGAAGTAGCCTCATTGAAGAAAGTAGAGGATATAGGTGCTGACCGAAGTAGCTTTAGAATTGAGTAGGTCCCTGCAAAACTCATGGTAAAGGGGGTTTTACAGAAGCACTGTTCTCTGATTGATAGTTTTTTCCTATGCAGGTGCAGATTAACCATCCTGAAACAACTATAGCGGGTACTGAAATTGAACAACTAAGTAGATGGATAGTGGATTGTGGGTGGCAGGTTTCTTACTGTTAAGTGGGATGTTACAGCGAAGCAGGGAGAGAAGGCTAGAGTGATCCCTAAGGTAATAGGCCAGCATTGGAGACATTAGTATGACCTGGTGGTTAATTTAGCATAGTTTACTTATTTATCAAATAGAAATATTTATAAATATGGGTACACATTTACTGTTTACAGGTATATTCCTTTGCTCAGTCAGTTGAGAGGGCCTAGAAATGACATCCCAGGAACAAGAAACACTTCTACTACCCAGATCGTGATTTCTCCTATGTTCTCTAGTAAAAAGAACCTGGGCTTCTTGAAGAGGTGGCTGGAGCAGAAAGTGTAGAAGATGAGCCTAGAGAATCCTGTAATGGCAAGAAGTAAGGAAGTGTTCAACCCCCCCGCTCCCCCCCCCCAAACACACACACTAATGGGAGTATGCCAAAGGGACACAGGAGCCAAGTGAAGGAGCTCTCAGTGGCCAACGCTGAAACAGTCTGAGTAACAAAATAAATAAAGTAGCATTGGATTATAACCCAAAGTATAAATAGACATCCATGAGTCCATACTGATATAAATAAATTTATTGAATAAATAAATAAATGGAGAGAAAGACAAATCTCCCACACAGAAGAATTTCAAATAATTTATGTAGATTGCTCTGCCATCAAAGAGACGGAGCATAATTTCTAATTCCTAAATGTGCTCACAGAGTCACAGAGTCAAAAATATGGGAAGGAGGAAAAAAAGTAACTTTACAGTGAGGAAATCTGGCAAACACTGTCTTAGATGATCAAGTTCATATCAACAGTGGTAAATCCTGCTGATATCATGTACCTTTGATATGATTGATGAGAACGGCACTCTGTAGGCTTTCTCCCCAAAACCCGTAACCCAGTATAGCCATGAGAACACCATCAGACAAATGCCAAGTGAGAGGTGTTCTGTAAACTGGTTAGTCCTACCCAAACAGCTGACTAGTTCCTCTCCAAACTGGTTTTCAAAAACAGGGAAAGTCTGAGAAGCTATCACAGCCGGAGGAGCCTAAGGAGATGTAATGACTAAAGTGTGATATCCTGGATGGGATCTTGGAACAGAAAAATGACATTAGATAAAACACAAGAAAATCTAAATAAAATGCTAATTCTAGTCAATGATAATGTGCCAGTATCGGGTGTGATAGATGTACCATACTGATAGGTTAATGACAGAGGACATGAGTGTAGGATGCGTGGGAACCCTCTGTACTACCTTTGCAGCTTTTCTGTAAATTTAAAACTCTTTATTATGGACTTAATTGTCCCCCTCCTCCCTTCCCCAGAATTCATGAAGTGTTGAAGTCCCAATCCCCAGTTCCTCCAGAATATAACCAGATTTGGAGATAGGGTCATTGAAGGTCATTAAGTTAATGTGAGGCCATTAGGGTAGGGCCCTAATCCAATATGACTAGTGTTCTTATAAGAAAGGGAAGAGTCACCAGGGATACACATGCACAAAGGAACAACCCTAAGAAAAGACAGTAGCCATCTGCAAGCCAAGGAGAGAAGCTTCAGAAGAACCCAGCCCTTGATCACACTGATCTTAGACTTCAGACCTGTGATAAATTACATTTCTCTTGTTTAAGCCACTCGGTCCATGGTATTTTGTTCCAGAAGCCCTAGCAAATGAATACACTATTCAAAAATGAAAGGTTATTTAAAACAGCAACACTGGCCCTTTTTTTTTTTTTTCTGTTACCGACCTGGGACCATGGCCTGGGTTTCTTCTTGTCATTCAGATCTCAGCTTAAGATCACCCACAGAGCAGGAAACTTCTCTGACTATACATACCATTCTTTCTTCATGACATTACCCTATTTTACTTTGCTCCAAGGGGGCTTCCCAGCAACGGCTGTTTTCTCATCTGTTTATGTATTTATTGCCTGTCTTCCTGCAACAGATACGGGTTATTTGAGAGGAGGAACCTCAGCTGCTTGGTTCACTGCTGGGCCCCAGAACCTGTATAAGGACCAGGGCTGGCTACATAGTAGGTACTTAGTAATTATTTGTTGACTGGCTAATGAATCCCCCCAGAGTCTGGGGAGTCTTGATTTGGATTCCTTATTAGACGAAAGGCACCTCTACAAATCTTCCTAAATTACTGGGATCTAGGGGGTGGGTAGACTTGTGGCCCAAGGTGTTTGGGTTTTGGTATGTATTCCTGTCAGGAGAATGAAGTAGCCTGAGTCTCAACCAGGAATGGAGGCTGGCCAGAGAGGCCCTCACCATGCCTCAGAGACTAGCCCAAAATCAAGTCCAAAGAAAGCTATGCTGACAACCAAAGAAGTGTGGGAGGGTGGGGCACAGGGAGAGGAAGTCTTTAAGGGAGCAGCAGTGGAGTGCAACATCTTATTCTGAGGGCAGACACGGTCTTTATTATCTGTGGGTATAGAGGCTGTAAGGCCAAAAAGGCCTTTAAGACGAGGTGAAGGATCCAGATAAAGAGGCTAGTAGGAACTAGGGCTACTAGTAGAGAGAGGTAGCTAACGGTCGGGGCTGGGCTCAGGCTCTAGAAGAAACTGAATGGTTGGGGAAATATTTGCCCTAAGTACTATCACAGGCCAGCCAAGCAGATAGTAGGATGGCCCAGGGGAACTACAGGTTGATGCCCAGTCAGGTGGCAAGACTCTGTTTATTCCCACCTAGACCCTACATGGGACAGCAGGATAGTTTCAGACCCCTCAGACTTACTAACGGTTGCTCCACAAAACCAGGAATCCATCTGTGGGCACCTCAGAGGGCAGGGTTGATGAGCCCTGCTCCTAGGCACAAAATGTGAGAAGGCCTGTTCAAGTGAACATGATGAAAAAGATCTGAGGACGGAGCTGTGAGCCAGGCATGGCTAGGCTTGTCTACTTCATGTTGAAGAAAGACGTAACTTAGACCAAAATGTCTTAAAATTTGATTTACTGGCTCTTTGGTGGCCTGAAGTCATTCTAGTCCTTGGTTCCTTCACCTTTAGAATGGAAGTGAAAACACCTACCTTCTGGGGGTGTTAAAAGGTTTAGAGATAATGTAGGAATTACATCTAACACAAGGTCGGACACATACAAGACACTTAATAAACAGTGGCTGGTAGGGTTCACTAATACCACCCAGGACCGTTTGTTGCTTCTGTTCTTCTTGGTTTCTCTAAGAGCAACTAGTCATAAAGCCCTTTGAAAATGAAAGGGGGATGTACACTCGTTTCAGTGCCATCTGGAAATGGAGAAGTGACAGATCTGCTTCCTGTTCTACAGCCGGTTCTGCGGGGAAAGGACAGGTGGTGGCCGCTGGAGAGGGGCAGGCTGACTGGCAAGGTCTCTGGGAGGGATGTCATCCGTGGGAGGGCCGAAGGAGCCCCCACGAGCAGGTTGGGAATGGAGAGCTAGAAAGAGACCCCAGGTTCTTTGACAACCCACCAGGGCCTAGACTGGAGACCCTGGGGAGAGAGGAAGTCGCAAATGCCCAGTGCAGTTGTGTGCCTTCTTCTTTCTTATGATGTGGTTGGTGCTGGGAAGTCATGGGAAGCATCTGGAGGATGTGGGGAAGGTACAACTGCCCCTTAACTGGGAGGAGAAAGAGCAGAGAGGCCATCCTATGCCACTTGTTTTTAAAGCATCTCTAGATCTTCATTTTTTGGTAGGACTTTCTCGGGGAATCGGCCTCCGAGATGTACCTGCCACCTGTTGAGACTGTTCTTTTGTCTGTTAACAGGGCCCCCTTGGGAGGGCCTGGCTGATGCTGGCTGGGCCTCAGGAGAGGTCTGCAGCCAGAGTTGGCACCGGATCGTCGCCTGTTCGGGTAGCTCGCCACTCCCAAGGGTAGAGAGCACGGCATGCCATGCATCGCCTTATTAGCTTAATGTCTTTGAGGTTGAAATCAGGAGGTGGACTTTAATCCAAGGATTTCTTTGTGACCTTCTTGGGCTCTGTTTTCCACATCTGTTTCTGATTGAAGCAGAAGGAGCACAGACTTGAGGGACGGAGTGAGTTCTAGTCCCAGCTGTAAAACTAACTAGTTGTGGGGCTGGAAGCAAGTGCCCTGACCTCCCTCTGCATCACCCCCACCCCACTCTTCCACCCACACTGGTAAGATGAGAGTGTTTGTCATAATAACCGCTAAGGTCTCTGTTAGCTTTGGTGTTCCCTGATTCTGTGATTATGAATTTCCCTGAATTTCTGGGCAGAAACAGAAGAAAACATAGAACATCCTTTTAATGCTTATCTGGAGATTAATCTAAATGTTCCTAATTAGCGTTACCAATAGGGACAGAATGTTCCAAAGCACGGTCTAACTGCATTTTTAAGCAATGAAAGTTGCAGGTTTTGACTTTTCTATTTAGCCTCTGTGAAGGACACACTTAGACTAAAGAGGTTATTACTTTATCATAATCTGGTGATCTCTGAGTTAATATAGGGCAAGGTTTTTCATCCTCAGCACGGTGACATTTGGGATCAGATCATTTTTTTGTTGTGTGACTGTCCTGTGTATTTGCAGGATGTTTAGCAGCATCCCTGGACTCTATTAGATACATGTACCATCCCCCTCCTCAGCTGTGACAACTAAAATGTTTCTAGACATTGCCAAATGTGCTCTGGGGGGCCAGAATCACCCCCAGTTGACAACCACTGACTTCGGGCTGATTTAGGGTATGCATTTGAAAGGGAGAAAAACAAATATAGAATCAAACTTAATTATGCAAATGCCTCTGGGAAAAAATACTGAATTTCTAAAGAGATAATAGTAAAATTTGAGTTAGTGTAGGACTCTCATAAAGCTCATCTCCTACATACACACCATCCTCATATGCCTTTTCAGCTGCGCTTGAGGTATCGTTAAATGAGAAAGAGAGCCATCGACCTACCTTTCTTTCTCCTAAAGGTATCACATATGATTGCAAATAATATTGGATGATAATGTTAACATATCACGTTTTAATAATTTCCTAAGAAACACAGGAATCAGATATTAGCTTCACATATATAGTGTTTTCTCACGATGACTCTAGTCAAGTCTTAACATCTGCAGAGACCGGTAAAAGCTATGCCACACACCCTTTTTCTTTTTCTTTTTCCATTTTCAATATGTTTAATTACACCAAGGCTGATGTTAGAAAGATGTATTGTCATCTGCACTGATTGCTGTTTGCGGGAAGAAAACATAATGAAGTGAAGAAAAACGAAGAAACAAAACAAAGCAGAAGAACAGGACCTGTCTTTCCTGTATTCTATTTTGTGTCCCTAGGAGCTGATAGCGAACCGGTTGTGAAATGTGTGTGAGGTTTTGCCCTGCCATTCAGGCTGAAGTTGCCTTAAAAGGAAAACATGGCATGCTGTACGTTTTCCACTTCCTTCTTTTTTAGTTTCCTTTCAGCCACTCTCAGAAATGTAAGCAGGAAGAAAATTGCAATCAATTATGTTTGGAAACAACTGAAGTTAAATCTGACTAGTATTTGTTTATAAAACTATGCATTATTTTATTTTCAGTACATTTCCAGTTCCTCTTTTGCCCTTGAACATTCTCCTAACCCCCATGGTGAATATTTTTCCTTTAGACCCATGCCTGGATATTGAATTTGTTTAACAGTCCCTCTGGTTGTTACTCCATTGTGTGGTCTCTCCCTTCCCATGGCCCTTCTTGAGTTCAGGCTGTCATGACCTCGCGCTCTGATTGTAGTGACCTCTAGGCTCTCTTGCTTATAGTTCAACCCGTGGGATAATTGGCCTCACACCTTTGTATCATATTCATGCATTCATTCACTAGGGTCTTGTTTTAGGCCAGACATTGTTCTAGACTCTCTAGACTCCGGAACAGTAACATGAAAGAAACAGACATAAATCCTTGCCCTCGTGGAGTTTACATTCTCCTTGGGGTAGGGTGAAGGGGCCGCAGATGGAGACACATTGTACAAAATAAATGGTCTAGTATGGTAGAAACTGGTAGGTGTCATGGAAAAAATAAAGCAGGGCAGGGAAACAGGGAGAGGTGTGTGTGCGCACACGCACGTGAGACAGAAAGTGAGTCTGTGTGTCTAGTGCGTTGCGATTTAAAATCTGGTGATAGGAAAGACTTACCTGAGAAAATGACTTTCCAGTAGATACATGAAGAGGTAGCCAAACATAGGTTCCTCCTGGGGGAAGGGGAAGGGCATTCCCCGCAGAGGAGAAGCAGGTGTAGAAGCTTGAAGCGTGTCCGGTGTTTGAGGAAAGGTCTGAGAAGGCTGGTGGAGGGAAGTAGTGATAAGTAAGGGGCAAGTCAACGTGAGTGAGGAGGAATGAATGGTGCAGGGCCTCGGGGAACATCGCAAAGGCTTTGGCCTTGATCTAGGAGAGATGGGATGTTGCTGCATGGTTCTGCAAAGTACAGTGTGATTCGACCTACAGGTTACTAGGATCCTGTCATCAAGTCATCATTTCCCCTACTTAACCCCACTACTTGACAGCATGCACTCCCATTATCTCCAGAGTCAGACACAAACTCCTCATCCTCCCTGCCCCTCTTCAAGAACTTTTCCACTCACCCTGCAAAAGCCCTCTGCATGCTCAGGAAAGGGTCACCCCCACCCCTTCAAATCTTATTCATCCTACAAGGCCAAACTGAAGTTTCTGTTTTCTAGAAAACCTTTATCACCCCAAAATTGATCTCTCTTGGCTCTGACTTGCTGTATAGATTACTTGTAGTGTGCTTTGGACTCCATGGCCCACTGTCTCATAGGTATCATACCAAAGGCCTAGGGACTTGGAGACCTGAAGAGGCCTCAGCATCATCGATTCTGACTCCTTTGTTTTACAAGTGAGGAAACTGAGGCTTAGCAAAGGTTAGGACATTGTTCAAGTTCACTTAGCTAGTTGTTTAATGTGAAAATAGCTTTTGTAATGACATGACCAGTTCTTTAAGGGATGATACTGTGCCTTCTACTTCTCCAAACTCCCTTATAATGCCAGTTAACATAGCACCTAGGTAACAGATGCTTATTGAGTTCAATTTAATATAAAAGGAAGTATTTTTTTTTTTGGTTTGTTTTTAAAGGAACACCATCGAACCTTAATTCATTAATCATATTTTAAATTCACAGATAATCTGAATCGGAAAGCACGTAAAACACTTGTGTGAGATTTGGCTTTGGATTTAGGGATTTGCTTGTGCATGTATGTGGTTAGGTGGAAGAATAAAAAATGTTGCCTTTCTTGGAGGTTTTGTTCTTATGAGATGATAGAAGAGAATCCTGTCATCTCTACATGATACATCTATTTTTAATGCTTCAATAAGTTTTATTGAAGCATTTTGGATTAAAAACAATTTTTTTTTTTACCATTCTTTGTCCAAAAAGGAAAAACAATCATGGCTGAGTCTTGTCCTCTGAGCTGTTCCTTTGGGGAACTATTAGTTTTGATTACAGATGTGAACTTACGATGTTCACAGATGTTGATGGCCTACCAGAACTATTTGAGGAGACCTAATTCATCTTTTGACCCAGAGATATCCTCCTCAAGCATAGGGTTTACTTGAAAATAGCTCCATGTAGGGGTGATGCTAGGTCCTTGTTCCAGTATTAAGTAGGCAATGAAACAAAGTGCTTGCCAAGAGGCTGTCACGCAGAATGTAGACTTGTTACACTTCACCTTTAAAATGCAGACCCACCCAGACATATCAATAATGATTTTACAGTGTTTTAATCTTTGCCCATAGATTCAGCAGTGTTTTGAGTTTGGCCTGTGTATCACCGAAACAGCTGATTGATGTATGGAGAGTGAATTCAGTTTTCCATTGCTTGTGGTGCACGGCAGCAAAAGCAAAGCTCCTAAGGTTTGAAAAAAACCCATGGAGAAGTCCTGCTGCCTTTGGGGAACTCTTTTAACATCCTGTATTAGTGACCCATAGTCCAACTTTATGAGTAGGTCAGTTAACTTAGCTGACCATGCCATGATTATAGTTACACTAAGAAGAAGGATGAAGTATCCAAATGAACCAAGTAGCTTGATTTATGGCCACACACTGAACTCTAACTAGCCACCTAACAGATGAGTATCAGTGGTTACAAATCCAAGATAAGATGTAAATGGCCCAGTGAATTCATGAGAAATACGGTCTTCCTGAAAGAGAATCCAGATAGTATATTTAAATAAAAGATAAAATGAAATATCTAGTACTTTTGCACATATTCTAGGGAAGGTGTTTTCTGTTGTATTTTGTTGTAGGTTTATGTATATATGTATCTAGTTCTCTAAGTACTATAAATGACCGTTGTTCCTGTAGAGTTGTTAAAAGCTTCGTACATTTATTTTCACACTTAAGATATGGGCAGCTCCTCTGTGGAAATTTTCTTCAGTTCATACTTGTTTTCAGTTTTTAAAACTGAGATATTTACATAAAATATAATTCATTAATTTTCAGTGTACACTTACGTAAGTTTAGATAAATATATATCTATATAACTACCATCACAATTATGATGTAGAACGTTTTCATCTTCCCAAAAAGTTCCCTCATTTTAACACATTTCTGACTATTACTTTTACTTAATAGCAACTGTTTTGAAGGATTTGACTCCTGTAGGAATTGAAAAAGCACAAAAGCCAAGTCCAATGGTTAAGGTGGATCCCATGGAGTGATATGACTTCAGGTCAAAAAGAAGATGTGACTGTAAGATTGTGGCATCTGTTTTCTGATGAGGGTTGTTAACGGATTCTGACAGCCGTTTCAAAGTTGAGCTCTAAAATCATTTTGAGTGATGGATTGGATATATTTTTGTGACAGATTTTGTATTCTCCATATTTTGCATTGTCCTTCAGTATGGCTACTACTATAAAGGGCAACACTTATTGGTTCCTTTCTAGGCCCGTGGTATTGCAGATTTAACATTTTGTGTATTTAAATGAACCCAAAAGGTCTGAAATAAGAAGTTTGTAGTTTTGCCAACACATAAGTTTGAATCTTGACTTTACAAGCTGGATGGGTTACAAGAGTAAGTGGGTTCACTAGTGAGTGAGCCAAGCCTGCTGCAAATCATCTCAGTTGCAAAGAACCATTATAAAGGTTTCTTCCAAGTCTGAATGGGGTAATTTTCATAGTGTGATAGAAACATGGTGTCTGTGTGAGAAATGGCTCTTCAAGGAAAGTTAAGTGCTAGTATTGGAAATAGAAGTAAAGAGGGCTAAGAAAATAATTTTTCTTTACTGGAAAAAAAAATGGAAATGTTGAGAAAATTAAAGAGTGGTTAGGTCAAGGCCATAAATGACTTTGCCATATGGAAATTAAAAAGTTTTAAAATAGTTTCAGAGAATAATCAGGTTAATGCAAAAAATAACTCCTTATGAGAGAAGTCATCAGAGGTTGAAGAGATCCCTTACATTTTTGGTCCTATCTATGTTGCTATAAAGTACAAGACAAATTACATACTAGTATATTTCTGAATTTGGGGATTCGTGAATGTTGAGAGTTTATTCTGTAAGTTTTGTTATTTAGATACTAGCATCATTAAATATGGTTATACCTGATGTGTGTACAAGAATATGGGGGAGGTTGACATTTGAAATAGAATCTGTTGGGCTAGAGATGAAGAGAATCCTTTGGATACTTCAGTAGTTTAGTTTACAATCACCAGATTGGTGTTTGATTGAGAGGCCCCGTAGGCTGGTGGTGAGTCCTCGCTGCAGTGCCATTTAGGTAGCTCAGAAGGTGCGATGGGAAGTGTTGGTAGCAAGGGTAGATCGTTCAAAGGGGTGGGAGCTGGTGGCTGTACTTTTTGAAAACTAGAGGGGAGGGGTGTCTGGGTGGCTCAGTGGTTGAGCATCTGCCTTCGGTTCAGGTCATGATCCCGGGGTCCTGGGATCGAGTCCCACACCAGGCTCCCTGCATGGACCTGCTTCTCCCTCTGCCTGTATCTCTGCCTTGCTCTGTGTGTCTCTCATGAATAAATAAATAAAATCTTAAAAGAAAAAACAAAACTAGAGGGGGAAACTGGGATATGAAGAGATTGCAAAATTAATTCCAAAGTCCTTAGAACATAGATATATATTCTACAGTGCCCTTGGCATAGTATGACAGTTTGTAGTTAACGGTATAAACCTGAAATGTAGATTCTTGTTTGCTTATCTGCGGTCATGGGAAATTCCACGCTTGTATCTGGGAACTGGAAATAATCGAGTAGAATAATTCAGATACTTGGCTGCCCACTATGTGCTAGGCCCTGTTCTAGGCCTCTGCAAATACAATGAAAAGGCATAGGCCCTGCTCATAAGGCACTTCTAATAGTGAGGAGACAGACATGAAAGAGAACCATGAGAATTCTGTGGAAGTTGCCATAATGAGGACACGTACCAGGCACAGTTAGAACCCAGGGGAACAAGCCCCTAAGTCGGCCTCAAGGTACTTAGGCTTATGTATTCTATGATTGATCTTGTTCCCTCGTTTGGAGAAAGAAGTGACTTTCCTCATCATCTGTCATTGAAACTACTTGGGCATCCTCCCAACCTCCCTTCTGCTTACTCATCTCTTGATTCTCTGGTCCATTCTTAAAACCATGGCTCTGTTTTCTTCTTGAAACCCTAAATGGGCACAGTACACCCAGAGTCGCTGCCATGATATGCAGAGCCTCTGTCTACTTTCCTCCCACCTCCCACCACATCCATCCACAAACTGTGCCTCAGCACCCTTGCCTACTCTCTTGCCTTTGTGTTCTGCTGGCATTTCCTACCTCCAGCTCTTGCTCATGTTCTTCTTTCTTGCTCAGCTTCTCCTCTACCAATCAGCATCCAACCCATTCAGAGCCCAACTCCAATGCTACATTGTCTATGAAGTCTGCTCTTGATTCTCCCAGTTTGATTAGATTATTGATTCTTTGCATTTCCACAACATCCATTTGCAGACAACTTCTACGGAACTGGTTGCATTCTGCTTTGATTATGGTTAGTGTTTATAATTCTGTCTTTTTCACTCTATTATAAATCCTCAGCAGACAGGGACTCTTTGACCTCATAACTCATGTTGAAAAAATAAAATCTGCATCAAATGTTGTTGGCTATTGCCCAAGGTCAGATGTTAGTGGCAGACCAGGCCTAAAAACCTGGTTCTTCTTATCTATATCAAGATTTTAGGAACTTCAAGACATTATCTAGCATGTATCCACTCCATCGGTTGCTTCACTTCACAAAAACTTCTTTGTCTGCGGTGCAGAATTGCCAGTTTTGTCATGGCTCCCAGCATTCGTGGTGGCAGCCAGGTGGAGGAGGTGGTTGGGATGAATGTGTTTATGTGGAGCACGATTTCCTTGTCCACAATAGGCTATATGAATATTTGAAGGGGAGTCTGGAAGCTGTTTCCTATGAGGGAAGTTAAGTTGAAATGCAAGAAGTGAAGATTAAGGAATATTAACATAAAATCTGTATTGTGAATTCTTTTATATAAGTATGTTGCCATTGTAGGGAAAAGTGGTGTCAGGGAGCTTTTCAAATGTCTACATTTTAATACCCAAATGAAAAGTTTGTTGTAAATTATGAAATGTGGAAAATTTTCATGCTTATAAAGGCCCTTGATAAAAGAATGTGCTGAAAGGAGATACTGTGTGTGTGTGTGTGTGTGTGTTCATTTATTCAAGTGTAATTTTCTGATGCAAAAATATGGGAAGCAGAAAGGAGTATGGGTGAAGTGAGAAGTGACTGGCTCAGTCTGTTATTTTAAATCAATCTCTGTCTCCTGTTTATCTATCTAACTAACCTATATTGCGAGGACTGCATGGAAGTCTCTGGTCAGCCAGCACTGACCGTATGCAGTGGAGTGATCTGGAAAGAGGAGGGGGTTGCAGATCATCTTCCTCTTACACTGCATGCTCTTTCCTCTGCAGGTCAGGCCCCATTGTTATCTTGACCATGCCGCAGGCTCTAGGAGCATTCATTTGAGTTCTCCCATTTACCAGCTGGCTGACACTGCTCCATCCACCTTCCTTATCACCCTGGCTTGGGCCACCCAGCACCATTTACCTGTTTTCTCTTGCCCTTGCTTGTGTATGCTGTCTGGCTTATAGTCACTTGTCTGAGTGCTTCTAGGCAGTTTTGGGACTGTATGCTGGTTGGCTTGCTTTCCTGCAAGGGGAAGATGCTAGTGGGATGAAGAGATCAACAGCCTCCTCATTCTCCATTCTCCACTCTTCAATGGAGGGGATTTGCCTCCTATAGTCCCTACAACCACTAAAGTACATGCAAACAAAGGCATTTAATTAAAGACTTGCTTGAAAAAGTTCTTACTGAGAGGTAGTAATTGAGAGCAGGCCTCTGTGGTGGCCTTCCAGCCCCTCCACATCTCAAGTTGGTAACTACTTGACCAGTATGTGCCTTAGTGTCCTCATCTGTAAAATGGGGGTAGTAAAACCTACAGAATTTGTGTAGATTAGGTAAGTTAACTTGGATATAGCACTTAGAAGAGTGCTTGGCCCATAAATGATATATAAATATAGATATTCATATTAATATTAAGCCATTGTTAAGTGTAAGAATGGTTTTGCCTGCTGCTCAGGGATTTAGCTTACGGTACTTGGGATGGACGTCTCGGATGAGCACTGGGTGTTATTCTATATGTTGGCAAATTGAACACCAATAAAAAATAAATTTATAAAAAAAAAGGGATGGACGTCTTAAGAGAGATTAATAGCCTCAGGAGAAACTGAGGCAGTGTGATAAAGCTGCCAGCTAAAGGTAGTCAGATGGAGTCCATTGTGTTAAGTGACTTAAGATGCATATAAGCCCAGTATGGGCCTCTGTCCACCCTCTGAGTATTCTCAAGGAAGGATAGACAGCCTAAATGTGACTAAAATCAGATGGAGCCTGGGGTGTGCATCTGTTGGGATGTCTGCTGGAAAATTTGAATGAAAGTATAGCAAGAAAACAGTAAGAAGAGAGATCTGAATGCAGTACAGGGCTGGCCAAGAGGCAGGCAGGCAGTCTCCTCTGCCCTTTGCCCAGGTGTTTAAAAAACCATCTCCAAACCTGTGCCAACCAGAATCCAGTCCTGCAGACACTGTGATTTTTGCAGGTTGCTTGCATCTGAGTTTTGCTAAGAGCTTTTGGTTTTAGGTGCCCTCAAGAACTCTTTAGGCCTGGCGGGGAGAGCCTCTCTCATTGCCTTCTTCAAACAGCCTCAGGATGGCAGCTTTCATTGGGAAAACTGCTGCCGAGAGAGAATAGCCGTGTGTGTGTGTGTGTGTGTGTGTGTGTGTGTGTGTCCCTTAAAAGGAAAACCAAGTTGATATTTTTCATGTTATTTTTAAAAAGGAATGTACTCTAGGCTGCAGAGAAATAGAGTAAGATTGTATTTAAATGCCAGCTTGCTTCTCAATCCCTCTTCCTTCTTGTGTTTCCCAAATGCTACCAACAGGAAGTGCACAAATGCAGGGACAGAGAAGTGACCTCAGGGCAAGAACTGTAAATGTGGCTGGGGTGGCTGCCTTCTTTGAACACCTGTGTGTCCCTCCTTTCACCACCTTCTAATATCTCCTTTGCTTCTTACCCAGCAGTAAGGAATCCCAAAAGATCTGTGAAGATTCCTTAAGAGCATTCTTTTCCGTGGCTGCTGGTTCTTCTGATAGAGAATAGGAGAATGTCTCTGTGTGTGTTTTGTTCTTAATTTATGCATAATTACGTTTATTCCCAATTGTTAAAAATGGCATGAATGCTTGTTTGTTTACTAGAATGTACCTATGCCCCTGGCTATTTCGGTGATGTTGGTGTCTATGTCTGTATTTGTCTGTCCCTCAAATAGATCCTTATTTTGCGTGTCTCCTTTTAAATACCTTCCTGGAGCAGGGCTAGTGTACTTGACTCGTGGGAAGTCAAGAGTTCTCTGCCACAGTCCTTCAAGAGGATCTGGTATTGTGAATACTTTTTCTTTCATGATGAGTATTTCTGTCGCTGTTCGAGCCTCTTGGCCAGTCTACTGGTTGATGTCAAAAATCTGTTAAAAAAAAAAAAAAAAAAAGCTAGACTACAATTTAGTGGTCATAATGTCACTAGTTTGACTCTGTTAGAAACTGATCACGAGCCAGAGTCTCTGGTTATTTTGAAGATCAGCTGGCAGTCATCAGGCCCTGGTAAGACCTATCCAGGATAGTAAAAGGCTTTCCTGTGGCTAACAGATCCATCCACAGGAGTGGTAAGCCCATCCCATTAATAATCCTGTCAAACTAGAGATGAACCTAGTGAATTTAAATGCATCTTAGGAGAAGCAGAGGCAGGGACATACTCCGCCTGTTTTGCCTTGATGAGCTGACTTCCACCATTTTTCTAACATGAAAAATCCTTGCATGTTTCTAGTTCCTAACATCTGGTGATTGGTAGGGGGTCTACTGCACCGTGTTCTGCATGTGTTATAACCTAATGTGCTCATCATAAATGGGGTGCTCAGGAAAAAAGAATTTTAAAAGTTCAAAAAATAGGAAGACTTTAAAGCCCACATGTATATATATTTTTGAAGAGTTGATAGATACACACAGTACGCAATTCAAAAGATACAAAGGTAAACCTGATGGTAGCAAAGCAGGAAGACTTGATTGGAAGCATTTTTTTTTCTTGGTTTGTTTCAAGCAGTATTTTTTTTATGTCAACCGCTCTGCCAAAATCATTTGTGTTCAAGGTGGTGGGCGAATGGTAGTGGCTTTTGGTTTGCTTGGTTTGGGCTTTTGCTGATGGAAAAAGACACGAGTATAGTCACGATGCAAATGTTTTTCTTCAAGTTAATTACATTCCTCGGCCAGATATTTTTCACCAGTGCCTTCCTCCCGTCCATCCTGGGAACTGTAGCCTCGTTTGTGTTTGCCTCCGTGTAAGAACCTCACTAAGCAGGTGTGCTGTGGGCAAAAATATGGAAAACACAGTTAAATAATCTCAGGTAGGTTAGAAGTACAATGAAGGAATGATATGTTACAAAGAGTTGGATACATTTAATGTGCAGAAAAATGCTCCTATGTTATGAGTTTTTGTTAAACATGTAGTTTTCTCATTCTGGTATACTTTTTGATAGAAAATGGGGTTTGGGGATACTTGGGTGGCTTAAGAGTCTGCCTTCGGCTCAGGTCGAGATCCCCAGGTGCTGGGATTGAGCCCCGCATCAGGCTCCCTGCTCAGCAGGGAGCCTGCTTCTCCCCCCACTCCTCCCCCTTATTCATGCTATGTCTCTCTCTCAAATGAATAAGTCCTTAAAAAAGAAAAAGAAAAAAATTTAATGTGAAGGAGATTGTTTCTGATATAGGAGAGGAAATAAAGATACTAAGCTACCGTTATTCTCAGAGGTAGTTGTAGGGGACAGTGAAAACCACAGTGATTTCAGCCTCTTCTGCAGACCCATAAGGCCACAGAGGCTGACTGAGAGCTGTGCCTTACAGTTCATGGAAGGAAGAGCTTGGAATGAGCCAGAAACAAAAATGGAAGAGTTCAACTCTCAAGGTCATATTGAAGAATTCTGAACTCTCAGCATGTTTGTGTCATTAAAATCCAAATGGGCTTACTTTATAAGATTATACCGATTGTGAGGTTATCGTTAAAGAAAAACACTAGCAGGGAATTATTTTTGGCTTATAAAGACAAGGGCTTATGGACTTCTCTTCAATAGCAAAATGAGAACATTTTAAGAGACAAGCTATCTTAAAGTCATAGAATTCGTTTACCCCTCCTCTGTTACTGCAATTTAATTTTGAAAAAAGGTGTTTTATATCTTTGGGGTCATTTGCTATTATATGCCAGAGTTGATTCGTATAGGTTTGTGTGATTATGCATATTTTTTCCAAATTCTTTGTTCAGTAAAGTCAGGTTGATACTTGAAATCAGCCATAGTGGGAGTACTCACACCATCAAAATTGGCAAAAGTTATATACCAGGGCTTTTCTTCCTGTAGAGCTGGTTGTTAAGTATTTACCTGCACACCGCTGGATATAAAACCTACTTGAATTGCATTATTTAAGATATGAGAGAAATCTAAAATAAGCAGAAGACCCACTAGAATTCAAAAACTGTATTAAAGGGGTTAAAAAAAAACCCCAACTAGTAGAGGAGAACTAGAAATGTGGCATTTGTGGCATTTACCAAAATACTTTCCACAACTTGTAAGAAATATGTTTTTTAGTTATTCAAAGTGGCTAATGTTTGATCTGACCATTTTAGATGGTGTAAAATGAATCCTGTCTTTGTCAAGTGAATATTAACCGTTTGGCAGGAAGGTCCTTCGTCTTGCAACAGTCACCCCTGTGGAACAAAGCTAAGATCCAGCTCCTAAAATGATAAAGTACTTTTAGGGAGGCTCTCAGAGTTGCATGGCATTTTCCCTTCACCTCCAAATATTACTAGTTCTAGTAGCTAATAATTTATAGATACAGAATTTGAGATATGAAGAGACATAGTCAAAATAATGAACAAAAAATCAGATCCCTGTTTCTTTTCTTTTTCATTGAACCTTATTCCTCCCTATCATGGCTCAGGCACTTTGAACAAGAATAAAGAGCTACTTCTATTATTGGGATTCTCTGAGCTAATGGACAATTTGACCAATGATATAATGCCATTCTACCAATGTCCTTTTAAAGTTTGGACGTAGGGATTATGGACCAAGGAAAATAGAAGATGTCTATTTTTGTTGGCCACTGCTTCATGCAGACATCTTGTTGTCATCCATATAGACAAGATACTGTGGTTCTGCTTTGGACCGGCTGTGGTCGCTCACTCAGTTACTATTTCTTTTTTTTTTTTCTTTAAAGATTTTATTTATTTATTCTTGACAGACACAGAGAGAGAGGCAGAGATACAGGCAGAGGGAGAAGCAGGCTCCATGCAGGGAGCCCGACGGGGGACTCGATCCTGGGTCACCATGATCACACCCTGGGCTGAAGGCAGTGCTAAACCGCTGAGCCACCAGGGATTCCCCCAGTTACTGTTTCTTACACTCTTGCTACTCAAATTATGGTCCATAGACCAGCAGCTTTGGTATCAACTAGGAGCTTGCTACTAACACAGAATCTTGGGGGGTCATTCTAGACCTACGAAATCAGAATGTGGTGTTTCTCAAGACCCCAGACAATTTATATGAACATTAAAGTTTGAGAAACACTGCCTTCCCCATTTGCCAAACTGCAATTGCAGCCTGTCTGAAGAAGAGCTCTCCCTTCCAGGGATATTGAAAGAAATATTAGGCTTGAGACACACAGAAACAAACTAGAAGTTTGTGTAGATGTTGGAAGAATCAGTTTTATTCATGATTCTTTTCTTTCCCTTTACCTGGCTCCAGTCTCCATTATGAGCTTACATTGCGGAGGTTTAAACAAAAAAGAAGAAGAAGAAGAAGAAAGAAAGAAAAAGAAAAAGGGGCAGCACTGGAGTATCCTCAGTGTAGTAGGAGAATAAACCTGGAATCTCCAAAGGGAACCATGTTTTTAACTCTGTTTCTAAAGCTTGTTGTTACATGGTAAGCTGCTCAAGTTCAAGTCTTACATTAAATAGCGTTTCTTTTTCTCATTCCTTTCTTCTTCCCTCTTTCTTGCTTTTTGTAGATTAAACTTTTTATATTACAGCAGTTTCACATTTATAGAGAGTTGCAAAGAGAGCACTGCGTTCCCATGTACCTCATACCCATTCCTCTTGATTTTTGACCAGAGTTGTATTTCTGCTTCTAGATTGGCAGAGCTTCCTGGCTAAGGAAGCAAAGTTACAGCACCTAACACAAATAGTATTTGATTAAGGCTAATTACAGTGCTGTCACATAAAAAGGGGAGAAAAGAAAGCTGGCTTTTTCAACCAGCAATGAAATAACCTGCTGTCTATCTACTCACTTAATAGCTTTAATTGCCAGAACATACTCAAGATCTGGTGAATTTGTTTGAACATATCAGCAGGGGCCAAATATTTCAATGAGATCAAGTTGTGTAACTAGTTGTGCTCCGAGTCGAGCTAAAATCACTCTGACAAAGTGAGTTTTGTGATCTAAAAGGAAACACCTGTCAGGAGAGGCCCACTGCCATGATGATTTAGTTTATTAGCACTCTAGACTAAGAAAGTCATGGGATTAACATGGCCATGTTAGATGAGCCATAACACTCTAAATCCATCTGGCTTCTTAGTTTGCTGATGAATTAGGGATGCATTTACACTTCACTTAGAGACCCATTCTACTTCCTATTTTTTGAGAATTCTTTCCCAAAGAAGGACCTAATGAAAGTGGGCACTTCCTTTAACACGAAGACCATGACCATTCTTCCACTTTTTATGATCTTCCACATTCTGGCTTTTCAGAATGTAGAACCAGAAATTAAGGCACGTAGAAGACGAGCTACTTCCAAGAAGCCAGGCTAGGAAGTGAATCTGACTAACAAATGATTGTGGGAAAGGGGGCTGAAATGTATCCACTGTGGGACATTGCAGGAACAATTGCATCCGACGTGTTCCTCCCCCGTTCAGATACTTGGCACCTGCTTCAGGATAATCTAATGGAGGGTTGTCTGTTGATGGTTGAACATGTATACCTTTGAGCTTTCTGAAAACAGATGTTCCACTGAAAATAACCCTTCTTGTGGTATAGTAAGAGTAATACCTTCCCTATTTAGTAATCACAGGATTTCTTAGAAGAATTCAAACTCTTTACAAACATAGTACCCAGTCAAAACAGTCACAAAAGAAAGTAAGTGTAGGTGGTGTTTTCTTAACTTTTAAAAGCAGAGCAGTGAAATTGCAGAGGTAAGAAGTAAATACACCTTAGTACCCTAGTCACTTTCCCCAGAGACCACCTCTGAGGGAAGGTGGTCACTGTTCACCGGCAGGGCAATCAAGAAGTGACAGTTTCTTAACCGGAATTTAAATAAAAACCTCAAAAAAAAAAAAAACAACAACAACAAAACAGGTGACAGTTTGTTACCCTGCAACCTCAAATCTGTCACTGGCCTGGAATTGGTGACTTAGGCATACCCCAAGGAGGCTCCATGCATGGAACTACCCTCCACGTTAGTCCTGGGCAAGTTTGTGGATTGAGCGACAGGGATTTGAGCAAAAGGACTTGGATGGGGGAAGATACTCCCCAGTTCCTCTTCCTTCTTTCCCAGCCAAGATGATCCCAATTTGTTTACCTCCAGAATTTCCTTGCAGGCTCCTGCAGACTGTGGCTCCTATGAAGCTGAAGAACTAAAAAAGCTCTGTGCTGCTGATTTTCAGGGGGACAAAAAGCTTAGCATGTCAGGAGGACCATAGCAAGGAACAGAAGTCTGGGGATTTTGCTTTTTAGTTCCTACTGTTATATATTTCTTTTCATTTTCCTTTGCCTCATGTACTAACTCTTTGAGGCTTAAGAGGCCCAAAGTGAAGCTTGTCCTAATTTTAAACTTGCCTCTGTGGCTGCCCTGTAATTTTCATTCCGCAGCCTAAATTGGGACGTGTCTCCGTAGGTTGGGCTCAGAATATCTCTTTCTGTGAAGCTTTACTAAACTACAGTTGGTATAGCAGAGGAGCTTCAGCATAAAAATCCAGGATTCCGTCTTTGTTAGAAGACCACCATGGGAAGAGCTTTGTCCGATTTTAGAAGGTAGTGAGGGAGAAGGGCAAATGCAACCATTGGCTGCAGCCAATCATCTCTTAACACAGATGCATTTCAGCAGATGTACACAGGAAAATATGTTTGTATTTTTTTTTTAAGATTCTATTTACTTGTTTTAGAGAGGGAGGGAGAGAGAAAAAGAGAATGTGTGCAGGGGGAGGGGCAGGTGGAGAGGGAGAGGCAGAGAATCTTAAGCAGACCTGTGCCAAGTGCAGACTCTAGCTCATGGCTCAGTTTCATGACCGGAGGTCATGACCTGAGCCAAAAATGAGAGTCAGACACTCAACTGACTGAGCCACCCATATATTCCTATATAGTCCCTATATTCTTTCTTTGACACATAAAATTTGAGAAATTTTTGCTGAGATTATCTATCTCAGATTTTTCTCCATGTGTATACCTCCAAGAATCAAGCTATGCTTTTTTTTTTTTACCATGAAGATCATATAACTTCCTCATTTTATGTAACCCCTACTCTGTATCTTCCTGCCCCCATTTAGGCTGCTTGAAATGACCTAAGACTGCCGTGCTTTCTTTTCCTCTGAATTTCTAGGACAAACAGGAACTTGGATCTCTATGGTTCTCTCCAACTATGTGATACTATGGTTTTCCATTTTCTCTGTTTCTACTACATGCTGGGCATGGGGTAGGATATATAATGTCCTAATGAATCGTTTTTCAATTAATTCTTTTCCATTATAATGCCCTAAGAGTAAGAATTCTCTCATCATTTTAATCATGGGTAGTTTCTAATGGCCTTAGAAACTTGTACTTCCATTAGAATGATGGAATATTTATACTTGTCCTACATGAATCTGCCCCACAAATAGAAGATAGATTTATATTTAGCTAGGAGCATGGAAGAAATCAACAATCATGATCCTAGATCGTTCTTTCTTCAAAAACAGTTGATGTTGGGCAGCCCCAGTGGCACAGTGGTTTAGTGCTGCCTGCAGCCCAGGGCGTGATCCTGGAGACCTGGGATCGAGTCCCACATCAGGCTCCTGCATGGAGCCTGCTTCTCCCTCCTCCTGTGTCTCTGCCCCTCTCTCTCTCTCTGTCTAAAATAAATAAATAAATAAATAAATAAATAAATAAATAAATAATAAATAAATAAATAAATCTTTAAAAAAAAAACAGTTGATGTTTTTTCCAGATTAGTCCATTATAGGTAACTCGTTCATCTCCTTCAGGACTCGAGTGCCTCACACACTTCAGTACTCGCCAATAGCTAAGGCAAAAAGGCTCACATGTTTATGAAAATCACTGCTGGCCGCTTCATCTTTTAATTCCATGAGTACACCTGAAACCTAACTTTGATAGGTGCCTTCCTTTCTGCCATAGAGTAGTACCCGATATGAAGCAGATACGTCTTGAATCCTGTAAAAGGTATTTCAGGGACTTAAGTGCTGTGGAGGCCTCAGAATAAGGATTTCAGAACAAGAAGCTCCATAGCCTGAATCCCCATGAGTGTAGTCTCAATCAACATTTAGGAAACGCCCATCCTCTGGGCCTTTGATCTATGGGCTACCTAGGTTGTCCAGGCAGATGTCAAAAACTATGGAGGCTTTGAGATTATACCCTATATACAAGTTGTTCACCTATTTACAAGCTGTCCAGTTAGCTGCCTTTCTTCATATAGGAGATTTTATTAAAAAGCTTTAGTTCTGCTGGAGAAGACATATCAGTGAAACTTAACGTTGTTGGTGAACTGCGGTGCTTATACTGTGGTGCCCAAAAGACCAAGTTCTTCGTTCATTCCCCACATAGACTCGTTAGCTCCACCTGAACAAAAAAAATCGTCTAAAAACTGCGAATTCCAGCTTTCATCCTGGATAGCCATCTTACAAAAGTGTGCCACCAGTCCCAAGAGAAATCAACAGAGAATGATGGGTTTGCTGGCACGAATCCAACCCTACTGCAGGAAAAACAATGCAGGCACAGCTCTACAAAGTAATTAGTATCATTGTCATGTATGTGAAGGACAATAGAGTATTATCCTCATTGTGGTCCTGATACTAGTAGTTTTCCAGAGCCCTGGAGAGATAGGTACTTTAGACACATTGAAAAAATGCAGGGGGATCTCTGGTGGCTGCAGAAGTAGCACAGTTCAAGAGCTGGGTGTGAAGATACACATTGACCTGACTGGTTTCTGCAGCAGGTGACTGTCTTGCATGCCCCGACCTTTGCCAGATGTGATTCCGCTCCTCCTCCTTTATGCCACTTCTTCCGTGAAGCGTCCTCCAGTCCTCTCCCTGCCAGAAGAAGTCCGTTCTTCCTCTGGGTGGGGTTGGCACTCTTAGGCAGTGTAATTCTCTGCTTTCCATCATCGCTTTATGTGTATACTTTGTCTCGTCCTTCCTACTAGACTGTAAAGTCCTTGAGAGTAGAAACTGCCACGTCCATGTACATTGTCTTCAGCAGATGGGTCGCACACAATAAATATGTGTTGAAGGAATAAATGAGTGTACAATAACAGAACACAGACATAGGGAAAGCATTTCTAGAATATCAGTGCTAGTCCCATGTGTAAGCTTTCTTGACAGAAAGGGGTCCACGCACAAAGCTCCCAACAGGTGGAGCAGTCAAAAATCCAAAAAAGGAGGAAAGAGGTAAATGAAGACAATAGATGAAGAGTAATCATGTTACTTGACTTCCTCCACTGTGTCCGGTTCTGCTCCTAGAATCTTTTCGCACTGTTTTTGTTACCAGGGATGGGTATTGTTTGTGGAATTCACTCAGGAAAACTTAGTAATTTTCCAACATAGTTAATATTCAGATATGAAAAATCTCTTACAGTTTAAATGGTGAATAGATGCTAATTTATACATATATACTTATGCTCAGAATGCCTAATTAATGATCTTCCGTGTCAGTCACGGGTATGTTAATGAGCTTCTTTTTGCTCCGGTGTCATAATTACATTGCGCCTCTCTGGCTTAAGGTTGGGAGAACATTTTAGCTGAGGATTAGCAAATGATGCAAAATAACAACAACAGAACAACTAACAATTATTCAGTGATTCAGAAGTTTAGGAAATGTGGAAGTATGTGATCATAACAATTTAGCATGAGAAGATGTAAAGACAGCCCAAAACCAATTGGCTACTTTCATAGTAGCTCTCCATTTGCTGAACTTTAAAAAGGTTTGCTTCATGGGCAAGGCCTGAGTTTCTTTGGTGCAAACACTGCATTCACCACCTTTCTTACTAGGGACGAAAAGGCTCTGTGAGGAGGGGAAATCTATTGCCAGGAGTTAGCCTGTATTTGTAGGTCTTAGAACCCAGGAGTACCAGCTTCTGCCCACCTTCTGTACTCTTTCTTTCTCCTACCTTCTTAATGTTTTTGGCTCCCTCCCCAGACTCTGGTTTTCCAGCCATAAATCGTCCCACTTCAGTCCGGAAGCAGGTAGGATTTGGCTTCTGATTTGGTACTTGTGGGCTGGGTGAATTTGGGCCAGTTAATTAACCTCTCTGGGCTCCTGTTTCTTTACTGTAAATGAAGTAAGAATCCCAAACATATTAGAATAGACGTGATGGTAAAGTGAGTTAATGTGTCTGAAGCCCGTTGCCAGGCATGTCGCAGGCCATGACTGCATCCATTTCCCTTCCCTGCTTGTGTTCCTCATGAATGCAGTGGTTAAGGCCACAGCATCTGGAACTGGATGGTCTGGATTTGACTCCTGGTCCTGCCATATTCCAGTCGTGCACCCTAGTGACTGCGCCCTGCTGTGCCTCGGTCTCTGGATCTCTAAAATGTCAGCACCTGGCATTTAGTAAGTGAGGTTATCCTGCGGCCTCAGCAGCTGGGGGGGAATGGCCCTCTGCAAATCCATCTGGGGAGCTGTGTCATCTGCACTGAGGGTCAGGGACGGCAGGGGACACCGATCCTTGCCCTGCTTCTAGATCTTCTCTGTGTGCAGGCCATCTCTTCCGTTTCTCCTTTCCTCTGTAGAGAAATCCGACTTCTCTGGGAGAGTAACACAGACTAGATTGGCACCATCCCTTCTGAATGTGCACCACTCTCCCTGTTTCTTTGTGCAGGGGTGGAGTCTAGAATGCCCAATCTCTCTGTTCCTCCCTGCCCCCCCCCCCCCCCCCCGTGACAGGCTGTGGGAGGAAATAAAGGGCTTTGTGCCAAGCCTTTCATTTGGGGCCTCTATTTTTTCCTTTATTTTTATGCCAGAGGCAAATAGTTGAGTTTGCTCGCTGGATGTGAGGCTTCTGAAACCATTCAGCTAGCCCTGACATTTTTAAGATAACGAATTATTCTCCAAGTGGTATCAGAATTGGACTCCTCATGATCCTGATCTATCACCGGCGTGTATTGCTTGGCTTTTTAAGAATGATGAAGCAGTGAATTCTAATAACTGACCCCCAAATAAGCAGTCACATTTAGCTCCTTTAGTTCTCCAGATAAATCCACAGCAACTGTGCTGCTGACACTTTACATCTATGGTTGTATTTACAGATTTCCAAATCCTTTTGGAAAAACTCACTTGATCCCACGCATCCCTGAATGGTAGACATGTCAGAAATTATTATTCCCCCTTTGCAGTCAAAACGAACAACAGCAGCAGCAGCAGCAACAGAAACGGAAGCCCAGAAAAATTAGATGATTTGCCTACTAATTATCCAGATAGGAAGTCTGGTGTCTTGACTGGAGCTCAGAGATTTTTAAACCAGTAGTTTTGATTAATTGGGAAAGGTAAGATTATGCTGCAGTAATGCATTGCCCCCCACCCCACCCCTTGGTTCCACTGGCTTTAACACAACGAACGTTCCTGCCGCATTTCCAACTCCTGTCAGTGGGAGAAGGCTAGAGAGAGGCTTTGTTCCACCCGGTCACTCAGGGATCCAGGCTGACAAGGCCCCGCCATCTGACAACGCTGATGCTTAGTTGTGTGACTTTGCTGCAGAAGGAAAAAGTGGGAAAATTCACACCTACTCTTTCTCTGCTCTTAGCCCTTGGCCAGACTAGTTGCATGGTCCTAAACTAACTACGTGGGAGCTTGGGCAGTCCCCCATACACCCAAACAGGGATGAGACCCAGCTCTCGTGAGCCCCAGAGATCTCTGTTGTGGGCTTCAAGGTGGTGCATTTAAAGGCACTATGCAGCGCATGGGGCCCATGTGGAATTAAGCATACCTCATCATAAATATTGTAACCTGGGCATTTCATTTGTTTGAGAAGGATGAAAAAAGATAAAAGGAATTTAAGTAGCACCTTATGTGTGAGGTGGTTGCCAAAAAGGAAAAAGAAACAATTTGTTATCATACTAGGTCATGTCGACTTTTTCTTTTTTTTAATTTCAGCTTTATTGATGTACAATTGACAAATAAGATTGTAAGATGTTTACTGTACATTGCAGTGGCTTATTACATGTATACATTGTGAAAAAGGATTTCCCCCATCTAGTTAATTAACCCATCCATCATTTAATATTTGTCTTTTTTTCTCTTTCCCTTTATTTTTCTTTATTTCCTTCCTTCCTTCCTTCCTTCCTTCCTTCCTTCCTTCCTTCCTTCCTTCCTTCCTTCCTTCCTTCCTTCCTTATGGTGATACACTTTGCTTTTTTGGGGCCTGATCTTTTAAAAATTAGACTGATCTCTAAAAGATGAACAGAAAATTTATGGTTTAAATTTACTAATTCTCTTCCTCCTCTCCCCAATCTGTCTTGCAGATAAACTTGTAAATTTTTAAAAAGAAATCTTCAAGTTATTCCTTGGAAAATATCGAGATTTACTCTTAACGATCAAGTCATTCTAAACAACTTTTATTAGTCACTCAGGGTATTTCTCAGCAAATAAGCATTTATGCAGTTTGCCCTCTCTCTCTGTTTGGATCATTGGGGTAGAGAAAAATTGTAATCAAGGGACATGAGCCAGTTTGTATCTGAGTTACATTGAGGGTGTAAGTGTGGAGTGTGGGTGTAATCTTTTCGTACCAAAGATTTTAGAATATTCAATGATAAGGATGGGACCTGTGAGCTGAACAGAAAATAAAATGGTACAGGACCAGCTAGACTGCTTGAGACACTTCTCATACACAGTGAATCTCTTGCGTCCACCCCTGTTCCAGAAAGTACCCACCCCATACAACAAGTTGCTGCCCAGATATCTCTTCTCCAGCCAATGGACTCACCTGCATGGCTTCCCTGTGGCTCCAGCCCTGCTCTGTGCATTCTGGAAACAGCCCTTCTTATCATGGGTGGAGGACCAGCCCTAAGTGAGCTCCCTGAAAAACACCTAGCTGCACAGCAGAAATTCTTACAAAGGCTTCCCATGGAAACACTGACACGTTTTTCCACTCCTCTTATAAAATGAAGTCTTTTTGATAAAGCATATTTTAAAACCTGAAATAGCAATGCCAAATACACATGCTAACAGTGATTATAATAATTGGCGCTTGTGTATATAATGTCATCCTGTAGGGAGCCCTGCCATTCTCACCGGCATCCCCTTAGTCGCAGCAGACACGTTGGAGTTTCATAGGTCATACATTTCATTATCTGTAGTCCAGGGACATAAAATATGGAAGTGAAGCAACTTACCCAAGGTGGCACATAGGACACACGGACAGCTGGGAATAAGGTTTCCCAAGTGTGCCTGGGCAGAGAAGGCAACTAACACTTAATGATATGGTTTCCTAGCTTCACCCCAGAATTACTGAATCAGAATTTTCAGGAAAGAGGCCCAGGAATCCTTTTTACCCGGCACTGTGAGTAACTTGTAATGTGCAGTTAGTAATAACCCGACCTAGCAGAAGGGACAACTCCTCTCTGATTCCAGCCTCCTGTCACCACTGGAAGAAAAGAAGAGTCTCTAAGAGGATGAAAAAGTTCACTCCAAGAATTCAGGTGCGCTGTGGGAATAGCAGCTACTTCTACCCATCCCTGGAGTTTTCAAGAAAAGTATAGTTTTATGTATTTTTAAATGTCAACACTTTGTACCACTGGTTTTTGAAAAAGGCCCTGGGGACTAATAGTATGTCTGTAAGCATTCTCCAGGTGGTCTGAAAACTGGATTCTTTCAGAATGGGTGTTTTTTTAAGTGTAACTCTTGACTGGGTAATAAATGTACAAGGCACAAGAATTCAAAAGGTTAAAACCAGTCTATGATGAAAGGTAAATCTCCTTCCCGTCCTTTCTTCCTGTCTCCCATTTTCCTTGCCTAAAGGTGGCCACTGTTAAACATTTTCTTATGTTTCCTTCCAGTCACATCCCAGGCATATATAAGGATATATGTAGGTGTGTATATTGTATATATTGGAAAGATGTTTCTTTCCCTTAACCTAGGTAGTGCCCATACCACGGTCTGCATCTCTACCGTGTTCGCCATCTGTGCCATTGTGTCTAATTAAACTGATACTTTTCCTCTGATGTCACTTAGTGATTTTGTGCAGTTACAGTAACTTTCATGATATAGAAACATTGAAATCTCCAGTAGCTTACCAGTAAGTTTATTGCTTGGGACGCCTGCGTGGCTCAGCGGTTGAGCGTCTGCCTTCAGCCCAGGGCATGACCTGGGGTCCTGGGATCGAGCCCTTCATCAGGCTCCCTGCATGGAGCCTGCTTCTCTCTCTGCCCGTGTCGCTGCTTATCTCTCACTGTGTGTCTCTCATGAATAAATAAATAAAATCTTAAAAAAAAAGTTTATTGCTCCGTCATGCAACAGTTCAACAAAGGCATTTATTTGCTGGACGAGCAAGTAGCTCCTCCCGTTTTGAAGTTCCCCCAAGGTCTTAGGACCTTTGGCATCCAGCTGGTGGATGGGAAAAGAGAAAGGCTAGGTGATTGTTGGACCTCTTTCTGTTTTTTTTATGGATTGCTGGACCTTTTCCTGAGTTTTTTTAATGGATCAGCCCTGGAAATGACACACATTGTTTCTGCCCACATTCTTTTGGCAAGAACTAAGTCCTATATTCCCATCTAGATGCAAGGAGAGTTGGGACATGTAGTCCTGGACTGGGCATCTGCTTACCAGAATCAGATTGACATAGGTGAAGGGGTGCACACATCTCGGGTGGATAGCTAACCGTTCTGCAATAGTTTTATCTGCAGATGTGCCTGATTTTCTTGCAGGGGATTTTTTCCTCCTCTTGATATGTGGAAGTACCGTGGGCAATTTGGTATGGATTTTTGTGCTGTAGATGTGGCCTATAAGAGTTTGAGGACCATGACTTTACACAGAAGGCCAAAGATCCATTTCAGCTTTTGTCCCTGCTAATGGGGGAGCCCAGGTGCCAGGACTGCTCCATCACATGTCTGTGGACTGGGAGACCCACTATCCAGCTGATTGCTTCATTTATTTGAGCTCCTCAGACTACATAACTTCCCAATTATCTAACCCAGGTAGAGCCAAGAATAGAGGGATTCCAGTATCCCCAAATCCCAGCCTGCCTATAAAACATTAAAGTGATAATAGTCCTTTTCAAGCTTTAATTTAATTCTCTCTCTCTCTCTCTCTTTCATGCTAGACTTGCTACCTAGCAATTTTCTGGCACTCTTTTTGCTTACAAAACTTTCCTTTGCTCCCAGAGAAAAAAAAATGCACAAAAACAAATCAGCAGCATAAAGAACTTTTGTCAGTGAAGTGTTGGAGAGGGAGAGGTTCACAAAGCCGCTGGGAACACAGCAGCCTGACCCTGTCCTCCCCTCGTCCCCTCTTCTCCGAACAGCCCATAGCAGGGAGGGAGACCTAATGTAGGGGACGGGCCTCTCCCTCCTCCACAGCTCTGCACGGGTCAGCCCCAGTGTGGAAACCCGGGGATGAAGCTGGGTAGACCAGGAGAGAGCAAGAGGAGGAGAGCTGCTCTCATCCCTCCCCTCTGGCCTCCATGGGCCGGCCGGTGCCTCCTTGGCTGACCTGGGGGAAGCAAGGAGGAGAGAGGCCTAGCATTGCCTTGGCCTTGGCATCGCCGCATCTGTTTTCTCTTTCTGGCTGGTTTGCAGGGACTCTGTGGTCACCAATCTCCATGTCAGCACATTCAAAATTGCTGACTGTAAACACTGACAGCAGTATGCCCGCTACTGAAGAAGCCACAAGGAAAACAGCTCTGGGCAACGCTGGATTTTCTTGGTGTGACATCCTCCGAGCTCCCGGCACAGGCTCTTTACAAAGGACAGGCGTTTGCGGTTTGGGTGGGATGGGGAGGAAGAACGGAGAGGGGAAGAAGGAGGCTCCGCTTGTTGAGATCTTTTCTTAAAAGGAAATAAAATTGGTTTTCTACCGGGACCTTTCTTTGGGAGCTGGAACAGGAGAGGAATTCGAATAGCTAAGATGGGAGGGTTGCGGCAAGCAAAACTGGATTATAGCAACCAAACCCACATGCAGATAAAAGTTGGGAGCCACTACGGCAACCAGGTAGTAGTTCTCCAAGATCTTGGGAGGAGAGGCTTACAGATTGCCTCTTCAGGTCCCCTAGGCTGGCCCGGAGTGGCATGGAAAGCCAGTGGTCCCATGCCCAGAGGACAGGGCCTGGCCGGACTCAGAGCTGGGCGGCAGCAGGCCCCTGGGGCCCTGTTGGGGAGCTTCCACAGACAAGCATGTGTGCTTCGTAGCTTGTCAAACCACAACCATTCACAGAGGGCGTGTGGGCTAGAGTCTACCACAGTTGAATTAGAGAGAGTGTGTCACCCACTTCCAGAAAGTTTGCTGTCTGTGGGCTAGGACATAAAGTAGCCAACTTCATCTTTCCTTTTAAGAACTACAGTGGGGGACAGCCCAGGTGGCTCAGTGGTTTAGCACCGCCTTCAGCCCCCGGTGTGATCCTGGAGACCCGGGATCGAGTCCCGCATCGGGCTCCCTGCATGGAGCCTGCTTCTCCCTCTGCCTCTCTCTCTCTCTCTCTCTCTCTGTCTCTCATGAATAAATAAATAAAATCTTAAAAAAAAAAAAGAACTACAGTGGGAAATTAGGATTGAGGCTGGACTTGTTTATAATTCATTGCTCTCCTGAGAGCCTTCTATGTTAAAGGTGATGGACGTGGGCCCTGCAGCGTATTAGGTAGTTCTTCAGAGAAAAAGACCCAATAGGAGGTGTGTGGGTGTGTCTGTAAATCTATAAATAGATAGATAGATAACACATATATATATATATATATATAACTGGTATATGGACTCATGGCATATATGTATCTTGTTCCCATTGTGGTATATATGAGATAAATATACATATAAATGACATATGTGAGAATATATGAGATATATAGGTCTATATTTCATATATATAATCTCCATATATGTGTGTATATTTATATATGTATACACATATATATACACACACATATATATATAGAGAGAAAAAAGTTTATTTTAAGAAATAAACTACTATAAAATTCTGTATATTAAATATATTAAGAAATATTAAGAAATATATATAATATATACACATATATACATATCTATATCTATATACACACACATATAAATATATGTGTGTATATTATATATAGGTGTATATATATAGAGAGAGAGAGAGAAAGAGAGAGAGAGAGAGAGAGAAGTTTATTTTAAGAAATTGGCTCACATAGTTATCGAGGCGGGCAAGTCCAAAATCTATAGAGCGGGCCAGGAGGCTGGAAATTCAGGTATGAGTTGATGCTGTGGTCTTAAGTCCAAACTCTGGAGATGGGAAACTGAGGCAGGGTTTCCATGTTGCAGTCTTGAGGCAGAATTGCTTTTTTGAGGAAACCTCAGTCTTTACTCTTAAGGTGTTGAAATGATTAGATGAGAGCCACTCACATTAAGGAGGGTGACCTGCTTTACTCAAGGTCTGTTGATTTAAATGTTAATCACGCCTTGAAAAAATAACCTCCACAACAACATCTAGATGGGTGTTTGCCCAAACAGATGGGCACCGTAGCCCTTTGCCCAAACAGCTGGGCACCATAGCCCAGCCAAGCGGACACATAAAAGTAGCCATCGCATGGGGAATTTGTACATTGAAAGAGGAACATTCTATTCAGATGCCCATAGGTCAAATGTTATGAAAGTTATGTTATAAACCAAGCAGTTTCCATGACATGTTGGCTGGTTTGCTTGTGTCAGATATTCTTGGCATAACCTCTGATCTAAGAGGTTCATTGGAAATGGTGCTCTTTACCTGATGTCAGAAGAATAGTACATGGGCTAGCATGGAGCACGGAGAGAGCAGGACTTCAATTCCTGATACTGCCTTGTGATAAGGGGCTGGGAGTAATTAATTTCTACCACTAGTTCTGTGTTTTGAGAAACAGGTCAGTAAGGCCCAGAGGCTGCATAGCCAGAGGGGAGAGCTTGAACCCTGGGATGAAACTGCCTGGATTCAGATCCCAGTTCTGGCATGATTGCACGTAGTGAAACTCTCTGTGCCTCAGTATCCACCCGTGTACAAAGGGGGTGATGGTGATAGTTCCTACCTCCCGGGGGCTCCTGCTGCCATGAGGATTAAATGCATTAATGTATGCGTCTACACAGAGTGCCACGTAGGTGTCTGTGGTTATGCTTACTTCCTGGGACTATGAAGACAAAAAGTGTGAATAGAGAATTGAGATCGTTGCAGAGAAGTTTTTAGAGATAGATATACGTTGAAATCTGACTCTGAAGTAGTCCACGTACGAGACTCCTTTATGAAGTATTGTCCTTTAGGGAATTCTGCTCATAATCCTCTTAGATGAATTGAAACCAAGATGGAGCCTCCATGTATCAGATTCTGTGCTGTAGTTGATAGTGTCACAGAGAACTTTCAGCATATTAATAATGAGCTAATACACCTATGAATGTTAAATGTCTCGGAAGCGGTTTCCTGATGAGCAAATAGCAGATGTGGCAGTGGCCATGGTCTAATTGCCGGAGAGGCAGTTAAATTTAGTTTTTATACCTTTTCTAAGCAGTTATTTCAAAGCTGAAATATTTCCCCCAAAGGCCTGTCAATTGTTCCTAACAGTCAAATGAAGTGTAGGGGTAGAGTAGAGGGCGTATTTGGGAATGTCCTTCCTACATCTAATTTATCTTTGTAAATTGCCAGGGGTTTCTACATCAGTTTTGGGTTTTTTTTGGTATATGTTGTGTTTGACGTTTTCAGAGTAGAGCAGTAGCTTTTATTGTCCTAAAAATTCTAAATAAGAAATCAGATTATCTTTTATTGAGATCTTCTACGTGCCAAGCACCATATTAAATGCTTTACATGTTATCACATCATGTGTAATCTTTACTCCAAAGAAGTAGGTACCACTATGATCCCTCTCTTCCATTTGAAGAAACTGAGAGGTGAACTTGCCCCAGGTTCGTGGCAGGCGCTGTGTTTCCAGGTAGCAGGAGTACGGAAGCCCAGACGTACACCACTACCTTCTAATGGCCTTTAAGTCTCACACATTAAAATCAGCCCGACCTTCTCTTCTGCTAGATGTTTTGCAAAGTGTGGGTTGAACTGCCCTCAGGTCTGTAGTTCTTTTATTAAATAATACTGAGCCCAGTCTGACACGTTAAGAAGTTATTTGCGTGCCAGTATAGTGGCTGTTTCACTGAGCAGGACTTGCCCCAGGTCCACGATGGCTGCTTGTGTGTGTAGGGTCTCCGCCATGGCCAAGTTTCTTAACCTCTGAAGGAGGTTTGGGAATGGCCCTCGTAGAACACTGAGGCCTAGGAATTGGGTTAGGGATTGCGCCTCACATCCGTGTGGCAACAGGACCTCACTACTTTGAGAACAAGAAGAAAAATGCCATTGAACAGCCATGTAGAGCCATAGGAAGGACAAACCTGGGAGAACACTCACCAGAGATGTTAGGAACATCTCTACTCCTGGGGGCCCCTGGGGGCTCAGTGGTTGAGCATCTGCCTTTGGCTCAGGTCATGGTCCCGGGGTCCCAGGATCGAGTCCCATGTTGAGCCCCCCACAGGGAGCCTGCTTTTCTCTCTGCCTGTGTCTCTGCCTCTTTCTCTCTCTCCCATGAATAAATAAATAAAATATTTTTAAAAAAAGAATATCTCCACTCCCAACAAAAAGCAGTATGGTTTTCATGTCCACTGTACCTGTGTTTTCAGAAAGTGATTCGTTAATGCAAAGCTGACACTGATGTATCAATAACTGAAGTTAAACAACCACAGTCAGAGAGGTTGCAATGCGGAGAGCCCTCCTCTATATTTAGAATAAAACTTCATGTTTTTACTGCCAGGATGTAAGCTTAATTATAGCATGTAGCAAACTTTGCTTTTGTAAAGGGTGTGTGTGTGTGCATGTGCGTGCATGCGTGCATGCATGTGTGTGTGTGTGTAGCTTACTTTGGCTGGAAAAATGCAGGTGTTACTTTTGTTTTCCTTTTGAAGCATCAGTAGGAGTTGATGGAGGGTAACTAAGAAGTACAGTATTTCTTGACCCTCTGTGAGCTGATAAGCTCCTTGAAGGCAGGGATCATGTTTTATTCATCCCCTTTAGCTCTTATCATACTACTTGATATTTATTTACTTGAATAAAACCAGGGATGTCAGTTGGGCCTATTTAGAAGGTTTTCATTTTGGTTACTTAAGTAATGCACTGATTACTCTACTAGTAATAAGTTTTATCCAGCGTGGAAATTTATCCTAAAAAAAAAAAAAATCTGCAGCGTTCATCATATTATCCCCAGAATTCACCGTTACATGTTGGAGATAGTTATTTCTCGACTATTCCAGGGGTTACCTTGTGTGTTTGTACATACCTGTGTGTTTAGCATTGAAAAAATTATTGCATCGCGATTATTCACATTGTCAGGCTCATTACACAGACCGAGAAGTACTTGATTCCAGCTGTGGGTCCTGCATATCAACCATGAGCATTTGCTCAAACCCACAGTCCCTGAGTTTGAAAGAATCAGCGTGGACGGTGTGTCGAGTAATTAATAAACTCCGCTTCACCTTTTAAAAACCACCTTTAAAGAATCTGATGCATATGGTATCTTGAGCTTCTGACTATAAGAGTTGACCACACCTTGCACATAGTGAGTTTTCATATTAGGTGTATTGAATGATTAATTCAAAAGAAATGGAGATAGAAATAAGATGAAACCACTTACGAGCTCCCATTGTGGGGGTACACTGTTCACGGGGTTTATTGATATTTTCTCTTCTGAGTCTACCATCATACCATTTGGGGAAACTGAACATTTTCTCATTAGAAAGTGTCTGGTGCTAAAATAGAATGTAGTTAATCAGGACGGAGGAGATGTGCAGTGCATACGCTTATTAAGGAGCGATCCGCTGGCTCCTTATTACTGCTATTAGTTCCCAGGCAACACCTTCCACTTTTTTTGTTTGTTTCATATGGAGGCTTATTAAAAACCACAGCCTGAATAGATGCATTGGTACGATGCGTGTGGGTAGGTAGATGAAGCTGCGCTGGCCAAATCATGCTCTTGGAGGAGTTAATACATTGCAACAATTCCAATAAAATTTTGATTTTGCTTTTATTAATCTGGGGGGCAAAGAAGCCTCCGACAAACATCTATCAAGTATCTACCTAGGATCAGGCTGTCGAAACTCAGTGGAACGAAGTTGGTGACGCTTAGTTTAAAGTTAACATGATGAGTTGGTGACATTTAAATATCTCCATGCAATTAAAACTTTTGACTTTAAATTAAATGTGAAATACCGTCGTGAAATACGCTGTCTTGTCTGTGCTTTGGTTTTCGTATAGGATAACTGTTTGCCTGTTAAAAAAGAGGAATTGGCACCCAGCCACCATCAATCCGTAATACCAAGTATGGAACTTCAGAGCTTAAGAATACATCTTTAAAAAGTGTTTCCTAACAAGGTTTTAGATGAAGTCACATCCGTGTATTGTGGGAGTCATTTAAACATCTGAATTCATCAGAAGCAGGTAAAATGGTAATGCACATAATCTGCAGGGATAGGAAGAGTTCTCTGCTTCAGAATAATTCAGTTTTAATCTAGAAACTAAAGTTTAATAGGCAGGGAAGTGGACCTCACATCAGAACTTCCTGAAGATTGTCTTCATCACTGCCAAGGGCTTGCTTGGGGTGGAGGATCCTCTTTTTTTTTTTTAAGATTTTGCCCTTTGGGGACACCTGGGCTCAGTGGTTGAGCATCTGCCTTCGGCTCAGGGTGTGGTCCCGGGGTCCTGGGATCGAGTCCCACGTCGGGCTCCCCGCAGGGAGCCTGTTTCTCCCTCTGCCTGTGTCTCTGCCTCTCTCTGTGTCTCTCATGAATAAATAAATAAAATCTTTAAAAAGAAAATAAATAAAATAAAATAAAATAAAATTTTTGTCTTTGGGCCTGCAACCTAACCCTGTAGTACCATGTTGTATTAGCAACAGATTGTGGACAATCAACAGAAAGTTATCTATTTAGCATATAAAATCTGCTCTTATAAGAAACTCTCCATTGTACATATTCTAAGTAAATAAATGGCATGCGTTTAGTGTAGGTATTGATGCACATCCACTCTTGGTCCTGGCTCCTTGTGTGTGGTGTTAGCCAAAATGATAGTCCCCGTAATCACTTGGATCCCAGAACTGGTCATTCCCTAGAATTGCCAGAGTGCTCAGCAGGCAGGCTTCTCTCCTTGTGCCCTAGACCGTCCTCTGTGCCCATCCCCCTCCCGCCCCAGGGCTTCAGTTACATGGCATCCTATTCTTCTCTAATGTTCGGTTTGTTTCTTCTCTACTTCTTTTCTCTGTTTTCAAAGCATGGGCATTTTACTTTTCGAGCCCCTAGCGATCTGTGACCTCTCTTGGGATCCTGTCTCTAGGCCCCATCAATTGTGAGACCCCTTTTGTCTTCCTGTCCATCGTGCCTGGCTCCTCCAAAATCTTCTTTTGCCTCCATGTGCTAGAAAGGTTATAAACTTTTCCTTCTTAACAGAGGAAGCTTTCTGCTCTTTAATGTTATGTGAATGGAGGGAATGAGATGCTATTCCAAACAACCCTGTGTTTTAAGTTTTTCATTTTGGGTGAATCATTTTATTTAAGGGAAACATTCTTTTTTATTTTTGTCAATGCCCCATTTCACAGGTAGAAATAAAATAAATCTTGATTTTGTATATTTTGCTTAAAAATTCTATGTGTTTTGTTGAAGAAACAGATCAAAATACAAACACGTTTATACAAACATCTTACTTTGCAAAAAGTCAGTAATATTGATTGTTTTGAGTTATGATGGTTGTTATTCAAATACAGCAGAGTAAAACCTGATGCCCAAATCAACCTGTCAGACTGGAAATGCTTTGTCCCTCTGTGACTTCACAGACACCTGCTCTATCTAGCTTTGAGGAACAAAATAGCCAAATCATAATTCAGGGTGCAAATGTAACTGCCCCAACGTGTGTTTCTATGTAGTTTACATGTATTGTTTGTTATCTCTTTTACATGGGAAAACTAGAAACCTGAGTTGTCTGTAATTAATATTAGGAATATATACAACAGGGGCATACCTTGGAGGGAAAAGAAACGAAATTGTATCTTCTTGAAGTTTGATTTAAATCATCTTTCTGATGAGTGATTTAAGTCAGATCCAAGCTAAGACAAAGGGGACTCAGGGGCCTCATGCCGTGGTCATAAAATCGTGGCTCTCAGGTGTGATATTCTGGTATGATTCTTCTGGCCAGCTTCATGTCCACATTAATCACAGAGATCATACTTCAGTCTGCATATATGGTGGATCGGGCCACAGCATGTTTGTAGAAGGGCAAATAGCAAGTGGGAAGTGGGAAGTGGACTTCTGAATCTCTTAGCCTGGCTATGAAAGCATGTAGTGGAATCCTCTGGGTTGTATTCTGATGCCGTACCCCTTTATTTTGGGGTTGGAGGATTTCTAATGTGAAGTAAGAGAGGATCGTGTAGTCCATTCAGTTGTGTGGTCATATTGAACTTATAAAGACCGTATGAGGCCCACGGGCCCAGTGGCTGATCATTCCTCTACGTGCTGCCCCTAGTGAGGGTTGGCATGTGTCAGTGCTCCAAGCATACACACATGTACACAACATACGCTTATGCCCCTAGGTGTACATATGCACGTGTGAGTACACATGCCTTGGTTGATGTCTGACTGTTATTATTTCTGCCTCCAGAATCCTCCCCTGATTCTGAAAAAAAAGATTCCAATACCACACCACCCCCCACACCACAAATTAATATTGTTCCGGTTTTCTGCACCAGGCATAGACTATAGCGTGACAGATGGGGAGGAAACTTTTTTTACAGTCATAGTACAAGCACTGATGAAAATCTTAGACCTAATTCATTGACCTACCTCTGGGTGTTGACGGCTTTGTTTCAGAGAAACTTACTCACGGTGATACACTCATGAATCTATGGGTCATTTTGCAGAATCTGCATAACATGGTAGGAAAACCAAAGATTAAACGCATATAACAACGTAGGCTAGAAAATGTTATACCCTGGAAAGAATTTTCGAAGATGGTATAAATATAATTTATTACCAAGTTCTGGAATCTGGGCAGCATATGTTGCCAATAATGTACAACTAAATCTAGAAATAGAAAACAAAATAAAAAAGCCAGCATGTCTTTATGAAAACTAAGAGAGTGTTATGTCATCATAATGAAACCCTAGACCCAATCTACATAGTAGGGGTACAGAGCTTCTTAATTTATGATTGTAATTGAACTAACACAAATATGACATACAACCCACTCATCAGCATCATTCATGATCTATATTTAACATAGATTAAGGGCAACGTCATTAATAACGAAGTCTGAGGATCGAGCCCACTCCTGAGTTCTACAAGTAAAGCTTAATGAACAGCAGCAGTTCCCTGCATCCTATCTCTGTGCTGCTGGGACATGGCATAAATGGAGTTGGAACTGTTCTGTGCTCTTAAAGTGAAGGGTGACATGTGCCAGGCATTGCATCATGTTGTGCATGTGAGGAGAGGTAAATAATAGCATCTGTCTGAAGGAATTCAGAATCCAGTGTGCTGGGGAGAGGAGAAGTGGGTCTCTGAGGAAGGAGCCCGGTTTTGAAGATGAGCCTCAGCGTTCATTCTCAAGGCAGCTAACACAGATTTCAGGAAACACCTTGCTTCCTTTCTCAGCCTGCCTTCTCTGTACCAGCTGATTTGCCTATATTGTTGTCACAATCGTCTTCACAGAATTGAGGGTTACTGTCCCTTTCTGCCCACAGAGGAGACCAAGGCTCAGAGTGCTTAAGTACCTTGCCTGAGGTCACATAGTCAGGAAGTCAGGGAGTACAGATTCCAGTCATCCTTTGCTCTAGTGCCCTAGTAAATCTGTAGACATTGCTGCAGACTGAATTTTTTTGTCTTTCGAAATTCGTAGGTTGAAACCTAACTCCCAAGGTGATGGCATTAGGAGGTAGGGCCTTTGGAAGGCGATTATATCATGAGGGGGTAGACCCTCACGGGTGGAATTCGTGCCCTTATAAACATGGCTGAGAATGTCGCCTTGCCCCTTCCATCACGTAAGGATATAAAGAGAAGTCTGCAACCTGGAGGAGGGCCCTGACCTGACCGTGCTGGCTCCCCGATCTTGGACTTCCAGCCTCCAAGCCTATGACAAATACATTTCTTTTGTTTATGAGCTGCCCACTCTCTAGCTGCCCAAGCGAACTAAGACACATATTGTGCCAGTATGGCGTAGGATGGATAGGATAAACGTGGATTAAATAAGCCTGCCAAAACACAAGTGACGGCAGTTTCTGGCAAGTTAAATGAAACAACCACGAGGGGGACAGGGGAGGGGGAAAGAAGGGAAGGTGTAAGGGATGCACCTACAGAACAATTTGAAAAATGCAGAAAAGCCATGCAGATTGGAAAATTGGAGCACTGGCACATGTAGAGGTACATTCAAAATCATTTCAACAAATAATTATCGGGAGCCTGTTTTGTGGAAGGCTCTACACTGGTGCCTCGTTCAGATGTATGGGAGGTACCACTGCCCTCAAGGAATGTATAATTGAATGGAGAAAAAAGACATAGAACAATGTTTTAAGAGTTCTCAGTAGAGATATTAATAAAGTACTATGGAAGCACAAGAGAGAAGAAAGCAAATTATAGCTGAGAGATTCAGGGAAGGATTTGTGGAGTATGAGGCTGTAGAGCTGGGCTGGGAGGGATAGACAAAGCTTTGGTGAAGGGTAACGGGGCTGGGGTGCGGATAAGAACGTGGGACAGGGCATTCCAGCACTGAGGTCAGTAGGCGCAGAGGTACATGATGGGAATACCAAGGGGTGCCTAGAAGACAGGGTCAAAAGGGGCAAGCCAGACTGAACCATCTTTTGGAGATCCCAGACCGTTATGCCAAGAAGTTTGGACTAGGCCGCAAGGAGCCATGATTTCTGAGCAACTCCATGATGTCTGGAGTTGTGGTTTAGGGTAATAATTTTGATGCCTGTGTCAAGAATGAAGAGAAATGAGAACACGTACAAGGCTTTCACAGTCATGGTTTACATAAGAGGTGGCGAGACCTTAACGAGTCTGTGGCAGCGAGAAAGGAAGAAACACACACAAGAGACGGTCACTGGAGAGGTGGCCTCAGAAAAGATGTGGAGAATGAAGAGTAACAAGGAGTGAGTGATGTGGCCATGGTCTTCGTGAGTGAAGGCGTCATGTGTTCCAGGAGGTAGAGGAAGCAAGGCTGTGTGGAGACCACAGACTTTCAGCTCGGTCTTCCCAGGACGCAGAGGGGGCAACAGTATTGGTGACACACAACTTGAGTCATAGATACATCGAGGTTTTGGAAGACTGCTAGTGGCATTATGTCCGGCAAGGACAATAGACGTGCCACATATTATATTAATTGGGTTGGTGTATATCCAGAGATGCTTGCACACTGGGGAGGCGTAATACCATCGGCCGTACATTAATCTCGTTATTTTAATGAGAATCCACGTCATACATCTCTTTCAATATGTAAGCATGTAAAATACATCTTTCGCTTGCGTATCTTTAAAGCACCTTTGTCAAAGAAAAGATGGCCTCTGTTGATTTGAATTATCCATTTTTGTTTTAATTTTGGGTTTTATCTTGATCCCTTGTGGAGCCCTTGAGGCAAAATGAAAGTGTGCCAGCATCGCAGAATGTGTCAGGCTTCCAAAGTGTTTCACCCCTCTCCTAACTGCCACCACCGCCACCGCTCCGCTCCCACGGTCCCATCGTGTCTCACCACCCAGGCACTACTGCAGCATGTGATGTGCTACTGGGTGTTAGGCTATATGTTGGCAAATTGAACTCCAATAAAAATTTTAAAAAATGTAATATGCTAGTGTAATGCAGGTGTGTGCATTAGGACGTCATTATATTTTCTGGCTATCCGGTCGGGAGCGGCCTGAGTAAGTGTAAGACGCCGAGCTAACGGGATCATAGACCCCGGGTTCTGGCCATAGCTTGCCTCAACTGCTTCAACTTGCCTCTGACCTTGAGCAAATCGTTCCGTAGCTCTGGAGTGTTGCTTCCTTTTCCTTCCTTTCTTCCTCACCTGTTCAGATAAAGTTGGACTAGGTGGTCACTAGGGTGTCCCCACCTAGAAGATCCCCCGTGCTCTGGGATACCCAGGACTTAGTCTTCCTGCCCCATCTATCCCAAGCGCAGCCAGTGACTATGGGCAGTACAAAAGGTTTGCAATCAGAGTTCTAGAATATGTCATTGTCTGTGTTCTAACACCTCTCGGTCTTGGAGACCACAGCATGGCCCTGGTCACAGCATGACCAGACTCTGTGGGGATGTAAGTGTGTAGACACGGGCACAGGAGGCAGGGGACACCAGGGAGCACGTGTGTCCTATCAGAGAAGCGCTGTTGCCCAGCAGACACTCAGTGACCCCGTGCTCATCCCTCGGGCCTCGGAATCCAGGGCGACATCGGGGTGAAGTCGCTGCATCCTGATCTGTCTGGTTTGTGAAATGTTGACGCCTGGGGGGAGGCGTGGGGTCAGAGAAGGTGTGGCCCGGCTCGGTGAGGCAGTTCTGGATCCAGATGCGGAAAGCCTGCATGTGCGCCCAGAAGCAAAGGGAAGAGGGAGACGCGTAAGGAAGAGTCGGAGAAGGTAGAGGCGTCACTGACACGAGGTCGGGTTCTGCTATTGTTGCCTTTGAGGTTAAGTGATAAAGATGTCCCTTGAGGGGTGCGTGGGGGGCTCAGTCAGACAGGTGTCTGCCTTCGGCTCAGGTCGTGACCCCGTGACCCCGGGCCCTGGACGGGGCCTCGCTTGGGCTCCCTGCTTCTCCCTCTCCCCCCCTGTGCTCTCTCTCTCTCTCTAATAAATAAAGTCATTTTTTTGAAAGTCCCTTGATACAGTATTGTCTAGACCAGACTTTTGTCATTAACCCTCAGTTCTCTTTAAATTGTCACTGACGTGAATCCTGTCGTGTTTTGTTGTCGTGGGTTAAATCTCTGAATGAGGTTAAGAATGAAATTCTTAGTTCCAGGAAACCAGAGTGCAATAATTGCATTTCCACAAGGGACAAAATTTGATGAAATTATGCAGATTTAATTGAGTACTGGAAGAAAAGTATGCCTATGAAACTTCTGATTTTTGAGTGTATCTTTTAGAAAATTTTACGTGGTAAGAAGCACAAGTTGATGGATAGCACTGCAGCCTCTTTCTCCCTTTCTTTCCTGTTTTCTGTGTTTAGAAATAAAAAACAAACCAGTGTTTTCCAACACCTGGTAGAAACTTGACCCTCCTTTGCTTTCATAAAATAACAGAACAGACTCCTGGCTCCTGAGTCCAGCCTCTTGGCTCCCGCGAGTGAGAGGAGTTTCTCCTGTTTTGGGTTCAATAGGACTTCTTTCAGGGGGCCACTTTTTAAAAGCGATTCGAGTGGCAATGATAGGAAGTGGGGCTGCCTACAGAGAGGAGGAGCTGGAAGCAAGCAGGCATCTTGGAAAATTTCTAAGTCGCTCTTTGAAAATAACCAGGGAAAAAAACAAAAATGAAACAACAACCTAAGAAAGCTGAAAGACATTTTGCGAATGAGTTTTAGATGAAGGAAGCACCGTTTGTCCTAAGAAGGCAATGAGCCCAACATGGGATGTGATGGATTCATGATCTTACCAAGGAAGAGAAGGAGGGCAGAGAGTGGAGGGCCTATTAGCAAGAGAGCGCACACATCACATTTTCCTGCTGGACTGGAAGCTTCCTGAGTATTGTTTGCTGAATATACGTTTATTGCTTAAATCTATTCCACGTATGTTATTTATTTATAACTTTAAAGATAATTTAACATGTAAAATCTCCTCTGCCGAAATGTGGGTTTTAATTTCCAAGCATCATTTATTGCGCTTACGGCTGATGGATTGTTATGAGTCAGAACTAATAAACTTGTGAGGAGTAATAGAATATTGGTCTGGAAAAAGAGGAAGTATGGGCCTGGTGGCCGGACTGGACTGCACGTGCCGGAGCGCGGGGTTGCAGGAGGGGCTGCGGGCCCCCCGTCTTGCCGAGGGGGACGTGGCTGCTGGCAGCAGTGCCTCGGCCGGGACATCGCGGGGCTGGCCAAGCGGGCCCTCCATTGGCACCCCTCGCTCCCCGGCGGGATGTGGGGAGCCCGGCCTTGCCGCGACCACCCGCGCCCCGTGCAGCACGCGGGGACTGCGGGGCCTCGGGCAGCCGAGGAGCCTGTGGAGTCAGGGGCGCTGGGACGGGGGCTGGAAGCAGCAGCGGGCCCAAGGGTCCCGGGCGCAGGGGGAGCGGGCTTGAGCGCAGCTTGGTTTTTCCACCCCCCCCCACCAAGCCCCAAGCGAGGTTCCTGGGCCCCCCAGGCTTTTAAGTCAGGGGTGGAGACGGCTTTGGGGTCCTCTGTGTCTCCTGCTAGGCCAGATGCCCGGCGCTTGCTCCCCTTCCCCAGAGGTGCCGGGGACACACAGTGACCTCGGGGGCACAGTGGCCCCGGGGACACACAGTGACCTCGGGGACACAGTGACCTCGCGGATACACAGTGACCTCGGGGACACAGTGACCTCGGGGGCACAGTGACCTCGGGGACGCACAGTGACCTCGGGGGCACAGTGACCTCGGGGACGCACAGTGACCTCGGGGGCGCACAGTGACCCCCAGGGCCAGACTGCAGCCTCTCAAGGCCACACCTCCATCTGCTTGCGCTGTGTCCATTTATATATATATCTTCCTCTTTTTTCTTCCCTCCTGCCCTCCCTTCCTCCTTCTTCCCTCCTCCTTCCTTCCTTCCTTCCTCCCTCCCTCCTTCTTCCTTCCTTTCATCCTCCCTCCCTCCCTCTCTTCCTCCTTCCTTCCTTCCTCCTTCCTTCCTTCCATCCGTCCATCCTTCCCCCCTTCCTGTCAACTTCCCTGTCCACATCTCTGTCTCCTAGTAATTTCTTTGGAACTCCACTTTCCCTCATGGCTTGTCCCCCCCGCCCCCCCCCCCCCCGCCTTCCCTTCTGTGTCACTTGTTACCTTGCAGGCTCTGCTGTCCCCTCTAACTGCGTGTGCTTCTCTGTTGCCACCGCACTTCCCAGAGTCAGAGGCTGAGAGAGCAAGCTCTGTCCTACAGACACCACAGGCTTAGCCTGGATCGGGTGCTCATTCTGGTTCAGGCAGCTCTGAACAGAGGGATATGGCCTCACGTACAAAACCGGTGGCACTTGGTCATTTCCATCTCCAAATGGAGATTCGGAAGGTCAGCAGTGCAGGTGACAGAGTTTGAAACCACATTAGTACCAGTAGTTTGTCGGTCATGCAAACATGACCCACCTTTGAAGGGACTTTTGGTAACATTTTTCTGGAAATTAAGGTTTAATGGACTGTACTTACTTGGAATTTGACTTAAGTTTTTGGGTCATTTCTTTGGCCTAACAAATACTTGGTTCAAAAATTGTGTCTGTAAAAAGAAAAAAATATAGTGTCTGTTGGGGGGATCCCTGGGTGGCTCAGCGGTTTAGCGCCGCCTTCCACCCAGGGCATGATCCTGGAGTCCTGGGATCGAGTCCCACGTCAGGCTTCCTGCATGGGGCCTGCTTCTCCCTCTGCCTGTGTCTCTGCCTCTCTCCTCTCTTTCTCTTGGTGTCTCTCATGAATAAATAAGTAAAATCTTTAAAAAAAGTGTCTGTTAGCATTGCAATAAATGATTTGTAAGGGGGGGATTTAAAACTCTTAATAAGCCATTTTTAACTCCCAGCAAGCACGTTAGAAACACTCATTTACACATAAACCATCAATATGCTACTTACAAATAAGCCTTTTTCTGTTTACTGAAGCACCTGACTCCAAGTCCCTGTTAACTAAGCAACTTTATTAACTTTAGCTTGAGGTATTGCATAATCCTGAGACCCATGAAACTTAACTTTTCAAGTATTTTATATTTATTCTTCCCATGTGCTGACATTTCTTCATTTCCAGCCAGTCTGAATAGAGGGAAATAGCAAAATATTCCAAGATACCAAAAAATATCAAGGTTAACAAAAACATCTGAACAAGTAAAGAGCTAATGTGTAAGTGATGAGAGGCTGAGCACAGGGACAGGTGGCGTAGGAGAAATCTCTCTACCTTCCCCCTTGATTTTGCTATGAACCTTAAACTACGCTTAAAAAAATATAGTTTTAACAATTAAAAAAAAAAAAAAAACCAAAAAATCAGAGCATAGGAGAAAGTCAGTGACCTGATGTAAGAAATGAGAACTGAGGGGCAGCTGGGTGGCTCAATCAATTAAGTGTCTGACTTACCCTCAGGTCATGATCTCAGGGTCCTGGGATCGAGTCCTGAGGTCAAGCCCTGCGAGTCAGGCTCCCTGCTCAGCGGGAAGTCTGCTTCTCTGGCTTCCTCTGCCCTTCCTCCATTCTCATTCTCTCTCTCTGCCCCCCTCTCTCCCCCTCTCTCCACCCCCTCAAATAAATAAATAAAATCTTTTTTTTTAAAGAGAGCTGAATACCTTTTATTTACCTTATATTTGGTTGAAGAAAGGCAGTCAGAAACACCAAAGTATTATGCAAATCACAAAATTTAATTCTAAAGCACTTCTTTTTTTTTTTTTTTTTTTTTTAATGTCACACACACAGAGAGAGAGAGGCAGAGACATAGGCAGAGGGAGAAGCAGGCTCCATGCACCGGGAGCCCGACGTGAGATTCGATCCTGGGTCTCCAGGATTGCGCCCTGGGCCAAAGGCAGGCGCCAAACCGCTGCGCCACCCAGGGGTCCCTAATTCTAAAGCACTTCTTAAAAGTCCTTTTCACTCTCTAAAAGCAGTTCCAGAAAAGGGGATGAGTGGAGGCTACACAGGTGGAGTATTGACACTGGGAAGAGGTTTAGGCGAGAGGGAGATACGGGTGCCTGCCCTGATGAAGAGAACGCATTCCAGGGACCTACATGACTGGTAAAGACCTCAGCGTGGTAGAAAACAACTAGAAGAACTGTGGGGGCATGTTCCAGAACATCAGGCATCATGTTGTAACATAAAAACGTAATTAAATATCATTTAAAATAACAAAACACGAAGTGGAAAACACTTTAATATCTCTTCTGCAGTTCTGGGCGGTACAAGGTAAGGAGAAAAGTGCAAGGAAGCCCCATCATGTTCCAATCGAGTTGTAGTGTGTTGGTGAATTTTAGCTGCAAGAGCAATAGGCTTGCCTAGACTGCCATGCCTCTCATCCAGTGAGCATTGATGGATCAATGAGGTAGTCGGGGAACAGGAACCTGGATGATGGAAGGATCAATGAGGTAGTCAGGGAACAGGAACCTGGATGCAAGACAGCTGGGCCTTGGGGCCCCTGAAACTTGGGGGTAGGTTTAGTGCTCTGCTGTCACAGTCTTGAGATTCTTAATAATTTTTGATCAAGGGGCCCTGCATTTTCATTTTGCCTGGGCCCTACAAATTGTCTAGTCAGTGGAGGTGGAGTTTCCATCACAGCGTCTTGGGACACATGAATCATAATCTAAGTCATTCTTGGAGGGAGGAAACACAGATTCCACCCTCCTTCCAACTCTTCTACCCCACATCTTTCTTAGAGAACTAAAGATGTGACGGTAGCTGCGCTTCTCATCACTCAATTCATACAACCTACAACTGGCCAAGGCTTGAAATTTCTATAGCGGTGACAAAACCTTCAGTTTCATAATTAGAAACAAATAAGCCAAACAAACAACAAAACACACCCTCATGGAATCAGTTGGTACCATGATAACCTAAATAACCAACATACTAAAATATGGTTAATAAATAGTAGAAAGATCTACTGTCACATTACTTCTCCATTAGACATAGAAAAAAAGACTTAGGGACTCCTGGGGGGCTCAGTGGTTGGGCATCTGCCTTCGGCTCAGGGCATGATCCCGAGGTCCCGGGATCAAGTCCCGCGTCGGGCTCCCTGCATGGGGCCTGCTTCTCCCTCTGCCTGTGTCTCTGCCTCTCTCTGTTTCTCTTGAGTATATAAATAAAAATCTTAAAAAAAGAAAAAGAGACTTGGAAAGGGTACCTGAAAGGACCTAGAAGAGGGGAAGTGGCCAAGGAGGGGAGGAGGCTATTGTAAGGTAAGAACGGGGACAGCTACTATGATGACATGACAATGTGACATGTGTCTTCACTGCCTCATGGTTTTTGCCTTTAACCTCTTCTTTGCTGCTGTATTTTGAGTGCTTATTATTGACCCTTGAGTCCTGCCAACCCTGCTTGCCTTAATTGATAAAGATGTTTTTTTAAGACAGCAATTTTGTAATAAGAGAACTGATTTCCTACAGGAATGACTGTTCAATATCTTCAGAGCTGCTGAGCTCTTCATCTCGTACCCTCGGCCCCCCTTTGTGCTAGTGAAGGTCCAATGCACAGTCTTCCTGAACACTTTTGTGAGTTCAGTGTGGAAATCTGTGTCCACACAGTTCTACCTGGAAACAAGTTCTGGTGGTGGACAACGCTTATGGTCATAGAGCGTTTCTAGGGATAGAAAATGTGGACCTCTCCTTCACTGTGGCTCTTCTGACTCCACTGAAGAAGAATAGCTGGCCACCCACTAAGATGATCTATATTTCCTTAGGAAGAATTTTGAGTAGGTTCATTCCAAGAGAGTCTTGAAGGTAGGAGGGACACCTTGTCTAAGACAGGCTTGAAGTGCCTTCACCTGCACAATCAGGGGAAAGGAGGAGTAGGTGGTCGTGGATGCTGAGCCATCCCCACAAGGTCACCCTGCTGAGACGAAGCTGGGCATCCATGCCAGAGTTCCTTAGAGCCAGTGGGTCTCACTTCCAAACTTTTGCACAATCCAAAGAAAAATTGGATTTGCTCTCTTTCCCTCCTCTTCTGTCCTTTCTGTTGCCCTATGGCGTGGTTGACTAGCCTCTTGCAAAACAAATGAACAAATTTAGCTCTTACTGCCTTAGAAAGAAGGTAATTAACAGGGCCTGGCATAACGACCGTTGACGCGTAGTTGCTTCTCGAGCCTGAAAGCCAAATACCCTCCAGCAAGCCCAGCCTACGCCTATACGTTATGTGCTAACTAATAAATGCAGTCATGATTGTGTAGATACTAGTACATTTGAGTTTAAGCTGTTCCTGAGATACACTATCACATCTGAATAGTGATACAACATTAATAGAGTAGCTGTGATGGTTTCATTCTGACTTCAGTGTTCCAAAACTCCCTGGTGACTGAAGTTATATGGCTCTGTTTTAATAGCCTTCGAGTCATAATGGATAAAATGTGGGCAGCTTCTAGTTTAGAGAGTGTTAACTATCAGACTTCAAAGAAAACACTGCTTTGTGGTGATTATCAATGCCAATGGCTAACCAGCACCATGGGTTAATTAAATGTCATTGTCATTTAGAAATTTCACTCTGATTTTTAATACAGTTTTCTACTCTATTGGAGATATAGCATTGCTGCTAAAAAGTAACAGCATTGTTTGATTAAAAGTTTGATTTCTCTCTTCTTTTCTGTCCACTCTAAAATAGCATAAAAATGGTCACAAGGGAAGTGATTTATCTCAACCCGGCATTTTGGGGGCTGTTGGACACATTCCCACCACCTTGCTTACTAGTTTCTGTTTTTAATATACTTCCTTGTAATGCTGGAGTTACCTTAGACTTCTTGCTCTTCTCATATAATCTATTGTCAAGTGTGGCCAACTGCTCATGGTAGTTCCTCAGGTATATCCCCTCTTCTCCATACCTGTTGTCCTTGCCCAAATTCAGTCACCCTCAGATTGTCAGATCTCTATCAATAGCTTCCAAACTGATCTCCTCCAAAGACCATTCCTGTCCCTCAGATCCCCCCTCCATTGTGAGTCCACTGTGTCACTCCTATCAGGTTTCTTCTTGCTTCCAAACTCTCAGGAGCTCTCTATCGCCCACGGAACGGAGAGCCCAGATTCTTCTGCGGCCAGAATGGAGCTCTGTGATCCAGCTCCGCCCACCATGCTGACTCCTAGGCCTTCTTCTCTACCCAGACACCCTGTCACCTTCCTGTGCCTTGCTGTGTGTGGCTCCCACTTCATGCTTTGGTTCAAGCTGCTCCCTTTTCTGAACTGCCTTCCCCTAATCCTTACAGATTCCATCCTACTCATCCTTAAAGATCCACAGCTGCTTCAGAAAGCCTTTCCTTATTCCTTCAATAGAGGTACATTTCTCCTTCCTCCATATGCTGAGAGCAACTTATTTGTTTCTCTTAACACTCCTTACTTTCTGTATCATTTTAATATATTTCCTGATAGCCCATAAACTGCCTGAAAGGAAGGTCTAAGAGTCATCCTTCTTCCACCAAAAGCGTGTTGTAGAGAGGGCCTTAAACACAGAACATGCCCATTAATATTGGCCAAATTAATAAATCCATTTCCAGTCTAATCAGTTAATGACTTTGGAGCTGATGATTAAACATAACTATCTTCCAAGTTAAAAGAAAGCTATTATGGGCATTGCACTGATGAAGAAAAAAGTTATCAGTAAGCAAAGAGGAAGGAAAACATGAACCCCGTGGTGTTGGATTAGAATCAGAGTAGCAGGATAAACTACTGTCATCGACATATTTCAATAGGTAGATAGATAAATAGGTTAGTACATCCTTCAGTCTGCCGAGATGCAATAAGCTCACCGTAGCATCCATGTCCTGCTCCTAAATACCATTCCCCAATAAAAAGCAACCAACTCTCCTTGGAAAAGCAGTTGATTCCAGGGCTCAGGTGGGGAAAACACAAAATGAGTCTATCTTACGTTCCATTTTATAGTGCCAATAAATAAGGACATTCTCCAAAAGTCAACGTAAGTGTGTTCCCAGTGACCAAAGCTGGAACAATTTGGACAATTTGGGTGGCAAAACGAAGAATGATAGTACTGAATTTTAACCCATAGATTAAATTAACATCCAGGGGTTTGAACAGATTAAAAAAACAAATAGAGGAGAAGGGGCAGCTTTTCCTTAAGTAGAATTCCAAAAAGTAAATGTTGAAGGTACATGGGATATAAAATCGCCATTAGGCAGGCACCGCAGTAATAATTGTTTCAGTCAAAATCCACAGATGGATGCTAAAATTAGTGAGCAAAGTCTGAGTAGAAACAGGATTTGCATAGTCTCAGCATATTTCCCCCAAGATACGTATTTACTACAAAGGGAAAGATAGTAACTTCACTGTGGAGAAAGGAACAGACACCAGCTTCACCAGGTGATCAAGGGAAGAAGCATCACTGGTAATAAGACATGTTGACATCACAAACCCTTGCTGTGATGCGCTGAGAGGGACGCAACATCGGTTTTGTAGTCTTCTTGCTAAAAAATGCATAATTTCACTCCAGCCATGAAGAAACACGAGACAAAGCCCAACCGAGGAATATTCGACAAAACCACGGTTCAGTACTCTTCAAAAGTATCAAGGCAACAAAAGGCAAAGAAAGATCGAGAAACAGTTACAAACTGGAAAAGGCTACGAAAAAAGAGAACTAAATGTGCTATGGGATCCTCTCAGGATTCTGAAACAAAAAGGATATTAATGGAAAGGATGGTGAAATTCTAATAGTCTCTAGCTTAATTAATAATAGTGTGTGACTGTTAATATCCCGTTCTTGATAAGTGCATTATGGTCACGGAAGATGTTAACAGCAAGGAAAGCAGCATAAAGGTCGCAAGAAGGGCTTTGTGCTATTTTTGCAACTTCTCTGTAGGTAAAAAATAGTTCAGAATTAAAAAAAAAAAAAGTTAAGGGAGGCCATTAGTAATTAACATTATAAGCATTTCTTTAACCAAAGAGGATCCAAAATGCCTTAAAAGAAAGTCAAGCAGTCAAATAATATCCTTTGTATTCTTTCCACACACCATTTCTTGCCCTGTCTTCCATCTCTTGTTTCCACGTGTTTCTAGATAGATGGGCCGAACCGCCTGTACAAAAGCGATCTCCTTTGGGTCAGAAAATACAGAACGTACGTGCGCCTTCTCTATGTGTGGATATTTGGTTTTTTGAGCTGACCAAGGCTCTGTCCAGAATTCTTCTGAGAACATGATGCAGGCAGAAGCATTTCCTCCTTTTCCTGGACCTTCCCAGGAAGGTCCTGGATCATCTGAATCGCCCCAGGAAGGTCTTTGAGCAGGACCAGAGGCAGCCCTCCTGGCATCTGTGCTTTCTCCCTCCTATTTCCTCTTGCACTGTGACTTGGCAAAGCGCTCAGGATTTCCAATCCTGAGATGACTAGACTGTTAGAATATTCATTTCTTTTTCCCTCTACACATTCTCCTTTTCCAGTGAACCAGATGACATCCTCAGTCAACATACTTTTAAAAAATTTTAGTTTTGGAAATATTCAAACACACAGAAAAATAAAGAGAGGATGATACACTCTTTGTCAGCTTGTTCTTAACCAAACAGATCCTCTTCCAGGAGTCATCAGTGATCCCTGTTCTGCATGGTGACGATGAAGGTGACAACACTGGCCCCAGTTCCTAGACTTCTTTCTTATTTATCTTTATGCCCTTGTTTTGGGGACCGTATCCTATTTCTTGGCCACTTTGTTTTATCCACAATAGGAGCAACTGCTCCAGCTCAGGGACTCACAGAACATTCCCTCTCCCACCACTTCGTATGATGCAGATTGAGATCATTTCTGAGGTGGCTCGTGAAAGAGGGACCTCTTTAAACGTTTTTGCGTAGGGGCTCAAGTTTACTTGATGCTAATCTCAAAATCATTTTTGGCTCGAAAAGTGTCGTTCTCCTAACAGAAGCTGAAATCGTGCTTTTCTGGTTAGACCTCCGTGTTACCAAACACTGAAGGCAGAAAGTTCACGCAAAAGAGTTCGTCCAGGTGTTCATCTGGCTTTTTCCATCGTCAGTAACTCAGGTTAGGGAATCTCAGGTTTTATTGCTAGCAAAGCACTCTAACAGTTTTTGTTGTCAGAAAATGATGGCTAAATGGATACTGAAATGAGGTGAATGAGATACTCATTTCCTGAGGGGAAGAAAGATTTTTCCGTCTGTATCCAAGAAGGATAGCGAAGTGTGAAGCCGCACCTCTTTGAGAGAAGTTGTAGTAGGGAGTGAGGCTCGCCAGTCGGGGAAAGTGCTAAGAGTACCTGATTCAGGAGTCACCAAACCATTTTACAGTGGGATAGGGTTCTTATTTCATGGTGGCAAAGGTGGAATGCCATTTTTTGGTCCAGGCTAACAGAATTCAAGATGTTTACGTGGAGGGATTTTTCATGTGTTACAAATATAAAAAAGAGTAAAAGTTTTCATGCAACGAAATAATGAAAGGTAAAGATACCAGAGATGGTTCTTTATACGTTCAGTTAAAATAGCCTCTTCATGTACCTGCAAAGAAGCAATCAAAAGAAGAGGAATACCTTTATGTACACCTGTGATTGTCTCTACCTCGATCATCTCAGATGTGCCATTAACAAAATATTCTCTTTGACCACACATCTCCGTCTTCAGAATAGAATTTCTTTCTGTGATTTTATTTCAATGCAGCCGCTACCTCTGGATTAGAATGACATTATAGGAGCACAAGGATTTTGTGAGTTTCTGTGCCTGGGGAGAGAATAAAGATAGTAGGTTGAAGAAATTTGGGGTCATCCCTCTCTCTCCCTCTTTTTGTTTTATTCTATGGTGATATTTCAAACAGTAAGAAAAAAAATTAAAATGTGCTGTTGCTGCTGTGTGGAGATGGGAGAGAGTTCATGCTTTGTTGAGAAACACATCTAGCATTCCTACAGATGCCAGACTGGACGTACAAGGTGATATCTCAAAACAGGGCCATAAATTAGTGTCATTAATGTATTGGTCTATCATCTTTTGCAAGGTTCTCTTTTATCCTGATAAAGGTAGGTGATAATCAAATACCCTTTTATTTTTTCCCAGACCAAAAAGCCAAACAACAGACCTACAACCAATGGCAGGGTCAGTACCGTGTGGCCCTACGAGTTATCGAAAACATTATCTACCTTCTAATAAACTGGGGAAACATCCAATATTGTTAGAAAGCTTTTCACAGATACACAGATATCTAAAGTGGAACGCCTCGTTCCCCAGTGTGCAGGGCAAGTGAGGCATGTATTATAATTTTCAAGAGGGGCTTACTGTTGTTCACTTGCCCATATTTTCCAGGCCTGACGTAATGAGGCCTTTCCATGAATGTTAAGTCAGGAGACCAAAGAGAACACAAGAACCCAGGATACTTTTCGTGGCTTATGTAAATTCAGGAATGCTTTACCTGACATGGACAGCCATGGGCATCGAAGGTCACTGCTCTCTACACGTTGCCATGACTATTCCAGTTGGTGACACGGGGAGGTGCAGTACATGCCTCCCTGCAGGGCAAGACCCGGCCAGCCATGCTGCTCGCCTGGTGGAGCCTCCGTGTGCACATGCCCCAGCGCCTGGAGCCTGGGATGCGGGAGCCAGACTCGCTCAAGGTGGGTGCAGTGGAGCACGGGGCCCGGTCAGAGACTGTGTGCTGGTCTAGAGGCCCAGGACCATGGTTATAGACTGAACACTTCTCGGTGTGTTAATTATCCTTCTGGAGCCTTTGAAGCCCCTCTCCGCCTTGGGGTGGAGGAATTGCAGACGGCCTTAGCCCTCTGGTCCCTGTCTCTTCTGAAGGGACAGCTTTAGCCTTCTGCCCGTTAGAGAGGAGCTACTGCCGCCTGATGCTGACGGCAGCGTCCGGCTCTATGTGGGCTGCCTCCCTTGTGCCAGGAAACTTCGGGAACAGACGGGGCTCTGGCAAGATGCCTGGGAAGTGGATGGTGCCCACATGAGCGTGGTGTGTGGCGTTACTCCGTGTTGCCAGATGCTTCCATTGCTGCTTTCCCACTCTTCCTGTGGAGAGAAGGGCCATCGCAGGGCAGGCTTTTTGGTGAAAAACAGGGAAAAGTAAAAAGAAACCTAAGCCCCATATCTCTTTATGTCCACAGAACTTAAAAATGGAGGAGAGTATTCACTCTTCCAAAACTTTTGTTTCTTGGGTGAGAAATAAATTTAAATCTTGTGTCTAATTCCCCTGATTTTTCAGACTTAGCTAAGGCAGCAAACCGATCCATCGCAGTATCGACGGGTATCATTAGCCTGAGGTTAGGGACCCTCTGCTCTCTCTGAAGCGGGCCTGCCTTCTTCTCTCTGCCAGTACATTATCCCTCTATCATTTTTGCTCTCCCTGTATTGCCTTTGATATGGTAATGATCTTGCACAAGAAAAGCCATTTTTTTATATGAGTGCTTAAGGAATTAAAGGTGAGTGAGAGGTGGAGGGTGTTAAGAAGGATGGCAGTTTGTCATTAAAAAATAAATAAGTATACCCCTCGGAATAAAAAAGAAAGAACGAAAAAGGGAGCCGAAGTGGGAGGACAGGCAGGTGTCTCAGCGCAAAGGCAGGAGACGGTGTTACTAACAGGCTGGCTTAAAGCCCTCTTAACAATGTGCGGTTGCTCTCCCCAGCTCATCATTGATTTCCCTCTGCCCTCCACAGACCTGGCTGCAGTTAAGCCTTGTGTCCTCCACGTGATGCTGAGCCGAATCAGATTTTCCTTTTAGTTGTTCGATCAAATTTTCCTTCCTCGAGCTTAGAAGGCACACTTGGGACCATATAGTAATTGCCTCCCCACACTGAACTGCTGATACCTTTATTGGATTGGGATAGGGTTTCAGAGGACTGTGTTTAACATGCAGTGAGCCGCAGCAATGCAAACAGCTCCAGTGTTTAAACAAGCATCCATTAGGCCAGGAAACAAGGCGGTGCCAGCCCATTTGGTGCTCTCTAGTGCTGGCAGCTTGAGGTGAGCAGGGCAGCCCGGGCGCCCGGGTGGGAGAGGGCAGGTGCGAAGGGAAGTGGAGGCATTGTAGTGTCAGAGAAGGAGCAGGTTCTCTTTAGATTTGCAGACAAGGGAGTGCGGGGGGGAGGGGGAGAGAAATGTTGTGGCTAGGGACATGTGCAAAGCTCATTAATATCTCATTATGTTAGAATTGCAATCTCCCTGCAGATCGGCGTTAACATTTGCGGTGCCAGAGGAAGGGAAAGCAGCACCCCCCACTCCCACCCCACCTCTCCCCAGCCCCGCCGCCACTTTTTTTTTTTCTTTTCTTTTCTTTTTTTTTTTTTTGCAAGCCCCAGCAAGCTCCAGACGCTTGTTTTGCACCGAGGGAATGGTGGTGTTGAATTTGTGAGAGAAGGCTGTGAGAAAACCCCAAAGGAGCAATAGTGAACCGTGCGTAGAGTGAAGTGAGACTGTAGTTTGTAAATAAGAAAGTGACCAGCTTTCCAGTGTGGCAGCAAGTGGGGGGATGTGGGGGGCAGCTGACCAGAAGTCAGGAGAGGGAAACGGTGAGTCCGGAGTTTGAGCTGTCCCAGAGCCTGGATGTGAGGGTCAGGTCAGTACAGGAGGGGCTCCAGAGTCAGACCCAGGCCTGCCCCAGAGCCTGCTGAGGGCAACATCAAATGGACAGGAGAGTAGGGACCAATGAGAAGCAGTAAGAATAGGGCAAGGTGCAGCCAGGAAGATACGGGAGGACTCTCACCCAGCAAGGTGCAGCCAGGGAGATATGGGAGGACTCTCACCCGTTCCCATCCACCCAGGTTGGGTGATGGAGCAAAACGAAGGCTACAAAACAGATAGAGAGAAGGTCATGTTCAGGGGCCTCACTTTCATCAGAGCAAACCTGGCTGGTCCCAAACTCATCCAGGCTTTACCCCAAGGATTAAATCCTGCTACACCACAGCTCTGTAGCCAGACCCCAGCCCGGTCCCCACACGTCACTTACCCCCAGCAGTAATCCCAGGGAATTCCAGCAGTGAGACTGTGGCCTCGTGGGAGGAAAAGTTGGAACCATGTTCCGTAGAAGTTACAGCTTCGCAGACACTTCATCCTGCTCTGTTAAAGGATCAGATGTTTCTCTCTGCCCTGAACAAATATGTACCCTCCATCCATTAATGACAGGTGGGTGGTGACCACTTCAGCAAACAGTTACATAGCAGGATGTACCAAAACACAGCGCTGTGTGGATTTTGTATTATGGAGGCACCTTAAAGTGATTCGGGTCCAAGTCCTCTGAGAATACCCCATTTCCTTCTATTCGTTTTCAGGAGTTTTTATTGCTTTATTAGAGCTCTCTTACTGTGAAGGTCTGGCAAGTTCCATTTTCTAGCACAAGTGGACACAGATGTGCACACATAGACCACAGAGATGTCACCCATGTGGACACTCCACCAGCATCCTGAGAGCAAGGAGTAAATGGAGGACCCTGTATACTTGATTCATGTCATATAAGGTGACAGGCCCAGTTTTCAGGTATGGCTTGTGGAGACCCTTATGGTCACACTGTGTTCTGTAGAAAATATGGATTATTCATTGACTTACAGAAAGAAAGGCAAAAAAAGAAAAAAAGGTAATGTCATTAATCTGGTTGTGTTCCTTTTCAAAACAAAACAAAACTAGAGCCACATTGGCCATTAGTTTCTTACGTACAACCGTGCTCGTAATGAACATTTAAAAATAAATGTATTTGATCATCACAACCAAGTTTATTTAGGTCAGAAAAACAGTTATGGCATACAAATACTGCTGAGAAACAAATCTAACAAAGCTTTTTGCAGTGTGGCCTCTACAGAAAAAAAAATAGTAAAATTCAGGCTTCTGTGTATTAAAATCTATTATTCTTTCGACCGTGCAGCTTTGACAAATCAAGCAGGAGTCACAAGAACAAAGCCAGGAGATAGTTCAATTGCTATAATTTCATAGCCGAACGTAAGAAAAACCTACCTTATATTGTTTACATGACTTTCCCAAGCTTGATCCCATTAACAAAACAAGAAATGAAGAACCAGTTGTTAGGAACTGCGGACTAGGCTTCTAGAGTTCACTTTTGTGCGTGACCACGGCAGGTTCCTCTTGTGGGATGTTCCTCGACATCCTGCCTGTTTTCCCACGGGCTGCCTCATGCCCTCCCCCCACCCGACCCAGACTTACACTTTTGAGGCTGTCGCATCCTGACATCTGAACCCTCCCATCTTAAGTCCCTTTGCGTTCATTTCTAGGAAAGAGAGGATGGGAGTTTAGTTTCATCCCAACTTTCTACATAACACAAAAAAGTATGACATCCAAATTGCCCATTTGACGGGAGGAGAGTGATGCAGCAGAATTACAGTTCAAAGTAAAATGGGATTTAACTTTCAGTTGAAAAGAAAAAGTGAATTCCTTGCTCCTTTCAGGCTTTTGCTATGAATCAAACTTTAAAGTGAAATATCAGAAAATCAAGGATGCGATGGGACTTAGATCTTTCATTCCCTCTTCCATCCCCCTTCTTCAATGAAGACCATATCTAAATCATCCCAGATGGCTGTTCTATTTTTAAAGAGCTCCAGAAAAGGAGTTTGTACCACCTCCTCAGTCACCCATTCCAGCATCTCTTGTTCCTCGGCGCCAGGATATTTTTTTTCTAAAAGCCTTCAGGGATGGGGGGGGGGGGGCCACCAGATCCCAGATTTAGGGAGCTGTGCTATTCTCTCTAGGATTTCACCCCCACGGTGTGTGTGGAAGGGCACTCTGAGGCATGGCTAATATCTTTTTCTTGTCAGTGAAGAAGATTGTTTTCTCACATCTTTGGCTTTCAGTGATGTTTGTGAGCTTCTTGGGAGTCAATCCAAAATTCTCTTGAGAGCCTGCTGTGTGCACAGCCCTGTCCTAGGTAAGAGGATGAGGCTTCGAGCAAACACCGTCATGCTTCCACTCTGACGACACCCGTCACACACAACCGCCGAGCTCACCATCGGTGCCGGACAGACTTGTTCGTGCAGTCGCTCACTCAGTTATCCTTTCACTCCAGAAATACTTACTGAGCACCAACCACGAGCTAGTCCCTGTGCTAATCTCTGGACACAGAAGGTTAATGAACAACTCAGACTAGGCCCGTACCTTCCATGGACCTATACTCAAAGCAGGGAGAAGCCCGTACCAAGTCAAAAACAGGAAGCCAGGTGATTATGAATTGTAATAAGCAGCGTGAGGAAAATGCAACAGAGTGACATAACAGGGCGTAAGTGGGGAGGTGCGTCCGAGACATGACCACGCACAGGCTTCATAAGGAGAGAGTTGAGCTGAATCATGAGGGATGGTGGGGCACTGGGAGGAGAGGCCCAGAGGCTGCAGCCGCAGGGGAGTGGGGAGCAGGGGGAGCTGGCAGTGTTGAACATGTGGAAGGAGGGGGGCATGAGATGAGCTTGAAGACCCCAGGTCATCTAGTGCCCTGTAAGCCACAATTTCGAGTTTAAGAGAAAGACATACCCTGATTAATGTTTTCAAGTGATTACTCTAGGTGCTCACGGAGAATGGACTGGATGGGAAGCAAGGTTTAACGGTTAGGGGGGTAAGAGGAGGCCTGGCTGGCTCACATTGGAGGAGCGTGAAAGTCTCGATCTCGGGAGTCATGAGTTCGAGTCCCCTGTTGGGTGTAGAGATTACTTAAAAATAAACAAATAGACAAGTAGGAGCATAGTGCAGGAGCCCAGGGAGAGATGACAGGGCAGTGAATTCGGGTGGGGGCAGTGGCGGGGACTCTGAGGAAAGAGGAGACAAATGGAGATGCAGAGGCAACATTTCATACACGGACATGCCCCATTTTAAGAAAACAAATACATAAAAATCAAAAGTGAAAAAGAAGAGTGGTGATTCCTCCTTATAAAGTGATTCTATTATATGAAGCAAGGGAACATGTGTTGGGATCTTTGACCATAAATTTTAATAAGAGGTATAAAATCTTAATAGATCATGGAATGAGAAGGAATCGTAGAGGTCATTTTCTCCTGCCTTCCACCCAATAAAGAATCCTCTTTGCAAATCCCTGAACATGGAGCCTTGGGATGAAGACTCAAGGGACAGGAAGTTCATTAGCCTCACGAGGTAGCCCTTTCTCTTTTGAATCTTTCTAATTGTTTTTTAAAAGTTCCTCCTTATATGGAGGCTGAATTCTCTCCCGCCGTAACTTCCAGCTCTCCATGTCGGGCTACATAGGTTAATCCTAATCCTTTTCCTGTACAGCAGGTGGCAACCACTTAAAGAGGAGCTGTGGCGTTCCTACCGCCCTGCTCTCACTTTCTCCAGCAACACATCCTCTGCTCCTGTATCTGCTTCTCACGGCCCAGGGTTTCTAGGGCCTCCTCGGCCCCAGTCGTGCCCTCTTGCCATCCTATTGCCTGATGCAAGTGAGGACTCCGGAGTCGAGCCCGGCCTGCCAGGTGCCATCAGGGTGGAGTATACGTATGCCTTCCTGGATCTGTACAACATACATTCGTTAATGCAACCTCAAATTGCATTCGAATTGCAAGACCACGTGGCTCTGAGCTTCAGGGAAATCGAAGCTGCTTGTTAAGGCGGGTTCCACTCAATCTTACTTGTTGCTGCTAACTGGTGGGAGAATGCTTCTTAGGATTTTGGAGGATCGTGGACCTCACGGAGAACGTGATCAAAGCTTTAGGCCTGGGATCCCTGGGTGGCGCAGCGGTTTGGCGCCTGCCTTTGACCCAGGGCGCGATCCTGGAGACCCGGGATCGAATCCCACGTCAGGCTCCCGGTGCATGGAGCCTGCTTCTCTCTCTGCCTGTGTCTCTGCCTCTCTCTCTCTGTGTCTATCATGAATAAATAAATAAAATCTTAAAAACAAACAAACAAAAAAAAACAAAAAAAACAAAGCTTTAGGCCTTCTCTTCTGAAAAAAAGACACCTACAAAATTCTGCACACAACCCCTGGGGGTTCTCAGAGATCCTAAAATACTTCTCATGTAATTTCCAAGCTTAAAAGTCCGTCAGTATCCGTATCGCAGAAACCTGGTTCTGTCATCTGAAATTGTGTATTTGCATGGCTTCTGTATTGGATGACAGGGTTATTTATATAGAGGGATGGAGCACACCCCCCTGAAAATCCCTACAGGTTACCATGTTACAGTGGAATTACTACAGGGTGAGGAAAGTCGCAAAGACGTGAAGTGGAGCTGTTGAATATATTGCCTATGTTACGTCGTTTAGTCCTTATAATCATCTTCTGAACTCGGCAATATTAGCCCAATCTTAAGAGGACAGCGAAATTGAAGTGAAGAGTACTAACAAGGAAAAATAAACCGTGAGCCACAAAGAATTAGGAGGACCCAGGTGAAAGCAGCGCTAGCATGCTGTGAGTTTGTCAAGCACTAGCGATGAACCATGGTTGGCCCTCTGTACTCTGAAGAGCTGAGACCGTGTTGACCCAGAGCATAACATTTCAGAAGCTTTTGTGCAGGCTTGGGGGGCGGGTTTCCTGGGGAGTATGTGCTTCTGCTGGTGCCATTGGAGTGATGGCCCTGGAAAGCGGTTGGCCAAGCGATTGGTCACTCCCACCATCACCTACGCTGGTGTCTTCAGCATCAGGCTAGGCCTAGGGGAGTGGCCAGCATCTATTTCTATCTGAGCAACTCAGGGGCAAAACCGCTCTGAGAACATCCCCCAAAGCTCTAGTGCCTGTGGGAAGTCCACTTCGAGATAGTCCGTCCTCATGTGTCAGCCCACCACTGAGGGGAGAGAGTTCTGAGGATGCCTCCCCTCTTCCTATCTCACTTCAGAGGAGTTTGGAAATGAGAAACACGTTCCATTCACAAGTGGAGAGGTGTGGAACGGAAAAGCGCAGGCTTTGGAATTCAAATCTCAGCTCCCTCACACTAGCTGTGTGACCTTGGGCAATTTATTTAAATCTCCCTGAGCCCCAGTTTCCTCATTTGTACAAATGGTGTTTATTACCTTGCAGGGTTGAGGGGGGAAGTAAGGGAAGCATCTCAGATTTGCCTGGCATGTAATGGATGCACAACGAATGGATGCTCTTTGCTGATAACTTCGAGGAGAGCCTCAACTGGCGGGGCTGGTCCGGGTAACAGTCCCTGATCTGGTTCCGCATTACTTTCAGACTTACCTTGGTTTGGACTTGGATCCCTGAGCCATTCTAGAAGAATTCGTGTCCCCATTCCCACCCACCATCGTCATCAAAATTTTGCTTATGATGAGGAGGTCGAAGTGTGTCCAGCATGAACCCATCCTCCATGTGAGGCACCTTGTCACACTGGGGTTCAAATAACCACCCCTCAGGGCTGCTTGGTCGCCAGCTTCACGAGAGGTGCTGGATATTATTGGACGTTGGGCCCTCAGGGCTGCTTGGTCGCCAGCTTCACGAGGGGTGCTGGATATTATTGGACGTTGGGCTCACACACACACACACACACACACACACACACACACACCCCTGAGATGAAGCCCTGTGGGAATTTAGCAATTAGCAGAAAAGAACTTGGTGGTAGTTTACATGGGCATTTCTGGGAGAATCCTTGGTTCAGCAGTGGCAAAAGCAGACCTAAATACTGGGTAGGGCCAGTACTGCTTCTACAGAGTCTAGGACACTCTGTCTGCAAGTGAAGTTTTGAAACTGAGCTGGGGCCAGCTAACCTCCTCATTCTGTGAGTCATTGGATGTAGACTAGACTTGGTCATCTCCCCTTGCTAATAAGGAAACTGGCTTAATTAACTGAAGGAAATTAACTCGGATAATTTTGCAGCATGGATCTGTTTCCAGAGAGGGGCTGAATGCTTTTCCTTCCTGTGAGCTGACACTCGTACAGCCGTTAACTCCAGAGGCTGTGTTAGCATGCTGTTTTTGCCAAATGACAAGCGTAGTATTTTCTTGATCAAACTCTCAAGCCTCCCCTTGCTCCTCCAACATCTGAGAATGGAGTAATAAGCCATCCAGAATGATTTTGCGACTTGGGAGTCATTTGCATGTCTTTGTGATATGAGAGTCAAATGCCGATATTCAGTAAATAGAAGCCTCCCAATTGACTTAAGGTAATTGAATGATTTGAGATTTATTGTGTATATACTTTTCTCGTCAGCCACTGATTCTAAGCAGGCATAAAATCACATCGGAAAACCTGAGTTTCAGTATTCCAGTTGGTTCATCGGAGTTAAAAACCAAACTATGTAGAAATCGGGTTATCAATTTGAGACGCGGATCCCTTTGTCTATGAAGCTCAAAGTCTCCAGTAGAGCTGAGGGTAATGTTTTTTCCTCATATGATACTCTGGGGCAATTCTGAAAAGAACAAGGAGAGAAAGATGCTTTTGACTCTATCCCAATATGTTTCATCTTCCTTTTTAACTACTTTTTATGCTATAAATAATTTTCTTTCCCAGTTAGGTTTGAATTTCTATAATTTAGTTCCAGATGTTTGTTGTGGTTTGGTCTGGTAGTCTGCTTAGGCATTTTGCTGTGTTCTTTTCTTTCCCTGCCCTTAGTTTAAAGGAGGTCTAAGCTCACAGTGTAGCTATATTTCTGGAGAGACCTGCCACCTTTACAGGATTTACTGTGGTCATTTTCTTTTTTTTTTCTCCCCACAATATGGTTCTTTGTGAATTAAAATCAAGGTTCCTAGGGCTGGAGGTAGGAGTAGGGCATGGGAAGCCTAGCCATATTATAATGAATAATAATAATAGCTGTCTCCCTCTGTTGTGAGCTCTCCCAGGCAGACTGTGTCTTATTCATCTCTGCATCCTCAGCTTCTTACACAGGGCCTGGTGCATAAATGATGCTCAGTGAGTGTGTGTTGAATGAATGAACTAATTTTTGCAATTCTCTTTATAATTTATAAAGATACACCACATAGCAACATGGGGTGATTGTTTTCAAGACCTCAAGAAAACCATTTCCTCCCTCATTTCATTATGATTGTGAAATTGCTTTGGAATTTTGGAACAATGACACTTTTGCTGTATGCCTTTCATGAAAAGCCAAAGTTTAAAAAAAAATTTTTTTTTTTTTAATTCGAGGAGCTGTGGAAAGGAGGATGGGAAGGAGTCTGTTAACTGGATATGTTTCTTGTAAAGAAATTTAAAATGTAGTTATCTCTGGATTTTTTTGTTGTTGTTACAACCACAGTTTATGGCTCTTTTCTTCCACTTTCATTAGGATGTAGGTGAATTTTAACAAAAGCAAGAGCCGTGTTTTAAAGGGAGAAGAGCAAGTAGGCAGCAAGGGAAAGACTTTGTTTTTACAACTTGTGTTTTGACTTGGCAAATGCTCAAGGTTATTCTGCTTAACCAAATAATCCACGCTGCTTCCACTGTGCACCAACCAGACTCTTCTGTTGAGACCTTGTGAAGGATTTTGACCTTGACCCTGCTCTGCAGCCAGTGGCAGTGGTGACCCCTCCCACCTCCCTGGCTCCCACAGCCAGTACACCTCCAGCTCTGGGAGAGACTCACCCAGGAGTTCCTAACCAGGTTGGTTGTTTAAGAAAAATCTTAAATGGCCTGATCGGCTGGCACTCATCACCTCAAAGCTGTTTCCCTAAAGCTCAAATGTAAAAGCAGGAAAATCATTGTATTACTCTTTTCCCCAAATCCTTAACTAGCACAGAAGATAAAGGCCAAAATCAGCAAAAAGTAGACAAACTGAGACATTTAAAAAATGAGAAAAGTCTTTGATTTTTTACAGGTAGAGCAGAGCTATACTCAAGACTTATAACCCAGAAAAAAAATTTAGACGCCACATGCAGATGAAATAAAATCCAGAAGAACTTCCAAGTAATGACAGTGCTTCTAGCCTGAGATACTGAGATTTCTTTCCCATTTGGTTCTTAGAAGCGTACCGTTTCGTGTGTTTATAGGCATGCTCCATTTGTTCCTGTGAAAGACAGAAAGAAAGAGAATCTTTTAGTTAAGGACCGGGATTCAAAATATATATTACGTTGACTTATCACCTGTCTTATCACAGTGTGTCAGAAAGCACAGTGTTCATAGGCGGGATGCACAGTAATTTGGAAATACTCATTTTGGCCCTGGCGTGGGGTGACCTTGGCCTGTTGCAGATTCATACTCTGCAGCTGTATGAGTTCCTAGGGCTGCCACAGCACAGTTCTACCAACGAGGTGGCTTAAAACAACAGAAATTGATGGTGTCACAGTCCTGGAAGTCTGAAGTCAAGGTGTCAGCAGAGCCATGCTCCCTCCAATTCTGCGTGGGATCCTTCATTGCCTCTTCCTAGCTTCTCTCATTGCCAGCATTCTTTAGCATTCCTTGGCTTATAGCTAGTGGCGCCAATTTCTGCTCCTGCCATCACATGGTGTTCTCTCTGTGTGTCTCCATGCCTTCACACGGCCGTATTTTTATAAGAATCATAACACTCAACATTGATGTAGGAGTCCGGTCTACTCCAGTGTGATTTCGTCTTAACTAATGACACCTGTGGTGACTCTTTCTGAATGAAGTCACTTTCTGAGATACTGGGGATAGGACTTCAACATACCTTTTTTTGGTGGGGAGGGTGGGACACACAATTCAATCCCATAACATACGTCTACACTCTATGTATATACTTCTGCTTCAGAGCCCTCAAAAAGATTTCCTGTTCTCTTGTGCTGGACCAACTCTACAAAACCTTCCTTGGCTTCCTTTTCAAGCCCTGGGTTTTTTCTCCTCAGCAGTGTTCTTTCTTGGGCGTGAGGTCCTTGCATCAACATAAGTGAGAAAATTGAAACTTTTAGAGCTAAACTGCCTTGTCCGTCCCCCCCACACACACACACACGTGCAATTGCATTTCAAAATACCTGTTCTCCACATTTGTCTTTATATCATTCTTTCGATGGCTCTGATCCATTCTTCATGGTCTCAAAAACAAATATCTCGATAGGAATGTAAAATGGTGCAGCCACCACGTGAAACAACATGGAAGTTCCTCAAAAAACTAAAACTAGAAAGACCATATAATCCTGCAATTCTGCTTCAGGATATATGTACCTAAAGGATTTGAAAGCAAGGCCTTGAGATATTTGGAAACCCATGTTCATAGTAGTACAATTTATGCACAAAAGGTGGAAGCAATTGAAATGTCCATAGATGGACGAATGGTATATGCACATAATGGAATAGTATTCAGCCTTATAAAGAAAAGAAATTCTGACACATGCTACAACGTAGATTAACCTTGTGGGTGTTACACCAAATGAAATACTCCAGTCACAAAAAGACAAATACTGTGTGATTCCACTTAAATGAGTTATCTAGAGTAGTTCAGTTCATAGAGACAGAGGGGCACCTGGGTGGCTCAGTTGGTTAAGCATCCAAGTCTTGGTTTCAGCTCCGGTCACGATCTTGGAGTTGTGAGATGAAACCGTACATCGGGCTCCATGCTCAGTGAGGAGTCAGCTTGGGATTCTCTCTCTCTCTCTCTCTTCTCCCCTTGCCCCTCCCCTCCATGTGCATGTGCACATTCTCTCCCTCTCTCTCTCTCTCTCCCTCTCTCTCTCTCTCAAATACAAATAAATAAATAAATAAATAAATAAAATCTTTAAATTCATAGAGGCAGAAAGTGCACTGCTGGTTGCCAGGGCCTGAGGGAAGGAGGGAATAGAGAGTTATTGTTTAATGGGCATAGAGTTTCAGTTTTGCAAGATGAAAAGGGTTATGGAGATGGGTGGTGGAAATGGTTGCACAACCCTATGGATATACTTAATAACGCTACATTGTACACTTTACAGTTAAGATGGTAAACTTTATGTTATGGGTATTTTACCACAGTTAGTCCTCTCCATCACAATTTTTCCTTTGTCTCTGTTTCCTTGGGGCCAACCTCTCCTGCTCTCTGATTTCTCTTCAAGTTCAAACACACTCAAGACTTCCTTTTCCTGAAAAAAAACCTTTACTTCACCTCCCGACATACCAGCCATGATGCCTTTTACCCTCTTGTTTTTCCAAACAAGATTTCTTAGACTGAAGAGTCACACTCAGCATCTCCATTCCTCACGATTGGCTTTTCTTACTGACTCAAAACCTGGCATTCATTTATCGCATCATTCTAGAACTTTGCTGTCCAATGGAATAGCCACTCATTGAACGTAGCTATTTTAGACTTAATTAAAACTAATGAAATGTAAAAGTCAGTACCTCAGTACACTAGGCACATTTCAGGCACTCAAGAGCCCCACGCGGCTAAATGCTAATCTATCAGTGTAGATACAGAACCTTTCCATCATCTCGGTAGGTTCTGTTGGACAGGCACCACTGTTCTTCAACAAGGACCCGCAAACTCATGAGACTCACCTTGAGAGCTTGTTAAAATACAGAATTCCGGCTCCAGGATCAGAGTTTCTGATTCAGGAAGTCTGGGGAACTGGCCAAGCATTTGCATTTCAGTGAGTTTCCAGATGATATTGATGCTGCTGGATATCCTAGCAGAACCCTCTCTTAGGTTCCCTGTGAATGACTCTGATACTAATCTAATGGTCTCTTAGTTATCATTTCAAACTGCAAATGAAGTTACAAATCTTTTTTTTTTTTGTGGGGCACCTGGGTGACTCAGCTGTTGGGCATCTGCGTTCAGCTCAGGGCATGATCCTGGGGTCCTGTGATGGAGGCCCGCACTGGGCTCCCCATAGGGAACCTGCTTCTCCCTCTGCTTATGTCTCTGCTTCTCTCTCTGCTGTGTGTCTCTCATGAATAAATACATAAAATCTTTATAAAAAAATCTTTTTTGTCCTACTTTCCTAATGATATTTTATTTTGACCTCTTTGTCTCTTTGCTGACTTCTCTCATCCAGTTAACAGGGCCCATCTCCAACTCTGTGCACACTTCTTAGGGAAGTTTCGCACCTGTGTTGTTTAAGTCACCACATATGTATGGTTGGATGGCTTTCAAATAAATGTTGCTTTATTTCTAAGGCCCTATCTACAGATTTGTGGGATAACTGTATTTGAATATAACTCTGGAATACTGTGATGTTAAAAACAAAACTGCTGTGTCTCTACCCTCTCTGGCCAATGAGCTTATGCTTCCCAGATGTCTGATAATTGTTGCCATGCATTTCTTTAAGTGATGTTAAGACACTTGCATGAAAAGCTCCATAGAAGTGTCAAATATTATGTGTACCTGTTCATTAAATATTCATGCAGTTAGAGAAGTCACCACTATAGTATGCTGAGTAATTTCCTTAATGCCTTTCCTCCTGGTGACCAACTGTTTTATAGTCTTAATCGGCTTAATCCTTTCCATGAGGTATAGTAGGGGTCACACATGAATATGCCCATTCTCAAATTAGGGACTGAGGTGCAGAAAAGTTTAAAAGAGTGACCAAAGTCACAAAGCTTGTTATACTTGTGCCAAGGAACTTTCCCTCCTGTGCATGACTCCAATGCTAAGCTCCAACGCTCTTGTAAAGCCCCCAACTCCCATGCAAAGCTCCCACTATTAGAGAACACTAAGCTTCTGGATTTAAACATAAAAAGAAATTGCTAAATGTGATTCAACGCATACTTCGCATAATGCATTTCTGTGACACTTCATAGTAATGAGATAATTACCATGGGTACAGTATTAGAGTATACATATTCTGATAAGTTACAGCTGTAAGAAATCAGTAATGGCCATTAATCATTCCATGTTCATTCTTTACAAATCTCAGGCAAGAAGCTAAGCCTCAGAGTTCCAACAAACCTAAGACAAATTTTATAGTCATCATCTCTGCCATTTAGATGAAGAGTTTATGAATACAATAGACTCTCCCTAATTTAAACTAATTTGGGCAAACAGCTGCCTGAATTGAGAAAAATCTGAACTGAAGTGTGGTGGTAAATATATACTACATGCGTATATTTAAAAGTAACAACTGCAATTCAAACTAGACTATCAAACTGCTAGTAAATAAACATCCTTGGGGAGCTACTTTAATTAATATATGAGAAGAGTTCATAATGTATGTATCAACTGTTTATTTAAATTTGAGTCTCTTGAGTGCTTGAGTCCTTGAGACCCATTTCTACCTTTAAGTAGGTTAAGCAGGCCTACTCTTCCCCATATAATCTTTTTTTATACCTATTTTTTTTAATAGTAAGCTCTGTTTTTTTGTACATAAGAATACATATCAGGTTGGCCCTTAGCCAAGTTGCAGCTGAAGGCAAAATTATCAGGAACTGAATTAATCAGGTTTTACTACATAATGCGTAGAAACAGCAGGAGACACAAACTTTTTCATTCTTTCAAATTAGGAATTAGTTACACATTTTAGAAAAGAACCACAAGGTTGAGAAGAACCCTAAAATGTCAGTTGGTTCACCTTCCAAATGTATCCCAATTAACTAGAGAGTTAAATTCCTGGCTGCTAGATTTATAAGCAATTTGTAGAGATGATTTTGTCCAGGCAAAAACAGAGGTACAAATCTTCAGCTCACTTCCACAGAACACACGGCTTAGTCATGAGAGAAGTGATTTCAGAACCCAGGGCCCTTGACTCGAAGCTAAGATTAGGCCCGTACCCGCCTGCCTCTTCAAAGTGAAATAGTGGATACCCAGAAAAGGTGGAGAGCTCCTACCTGTAGCCTGGTCCGGCACATTCAGGCTTTTCATGTAATTTAAAGCCAATGTATTCAGACTCATTCATGGTGGAGGTGGAGAAGAGCCACACACTGTTCTAGAAGTTAACCAAACTGTGCTCACCAGAGTAGGAACATGGCTGTTGTCTATGTCTGACAGGTGTTACACATGATGGGAGCATTTTCCACTAGACGCTTAGGAGCAGAATGAAAATGTGCAACAGGTTGTGAATTTCTGTGAAAGCAGAGGTCTCGGGCATCATTCACATCCTCTGTCCCCAGCTCAGCACCTGACACCAAGCTGACCATTTGAAAAGACAAAAAAAAAATCCTTTTAAATGAACCATGTGTTTACACGCTTTTGTTTTGTTTTGAAGATCACAGTGATGAGAATTTAAGTGTATTTTTTTTTTTCAAATTGACTAAAGCCAAGAAACCTGTGCAGAAGAATTTAATGAATTCTAGCTCTCAGACTTCAAATGAGGCTCTTAGTTCCTTGGTACCTACACGTCAAGTTCAGCTGCCCATCTGAATCAACGGTGCCTTCCAGGGTGATTTTTCAAAGTGAGTCACAGATTTGAATCCAGAGTCCAAATAAAGACCCTGTTAGAGCTGGAACAAGCTGTGGAGACCGGGCAGGCGGCCCTCTGGTCCTATAACTGAGGAAACGGGGGTCCGGGGAGGTTAAGTAACTGTTGCCTGCTCACGTAATTAAGTTTGTTTAGTTGCTGTGCTTTAGTGAGATCTGGAAAGCGCCACATGCGTATTTTTGCTTTGCAAGTTCCTGACATTTTCTGTTGTGTACACTTGGGGTATTTTTAAATACTGATAAGCATGTGAGTGCAGACCTCATCTAGTTCAATCTGGCAGGGTGGGCCGTCTTCAGTGGAATCTATTCCATTGCCTTGCTTGATGCCTTTACGTTCAGCTCTTTTTGATTTGTGGTGTTCGATTGGACAAAAGGTAACAAAATAGTCATTGCAGTAGAAATCTCCTTTTTTTTTTTTTTTTTTCCAGCCAGGTAACTTCAAAAATATCCCTAAAGTCATCATTTGTTGTCAAAAATTTTTTTTTTTTTACTTCACAACTGAGACCAAGGTGAACAAAATTCTGTCCCAGGGGAGTTTTAGAGAGCTGTAACCATGCAAAAGTAGGCACTTAGAGAAAATATTATGCAAACCTAACTGTAGCATTAGAATGGGAACTGCGTAAATAATATCTGGTTGGCTAGGTAAGAACGATAAAACCATGGAAATCCATACTTTGACTCTACACTGATACAGTGCATTGACAGTGCACCACAAATTGAACCCAAAGTTGACAAACTCTGAACCTGTTTTTTGTTTGTTTGTTTAGTTTTTTTGTTTTGTTTTGTTTTGTTTTAACTCTGAACCTGTTACAGGCAAAGTGATTTATCGCAGGTGGCGGAGGGCTGGCCCAGGGAGGCCTGGCTCCCAGTCCTTTCTCTCCCTCTGATTTACTGGGTGGCCCTAGTTTCTCTGCGCCTCGACTATCCTTGTCGGAGACCCTGAGGTTGGGTGGGTGATCTGTGTAAAGTAACACTTACTAAGCCGCCGGGAATGGTCATTATTCAGAATCTCCTCAATAACGCACGTTTCTTCTTGCCCGCACTGAAGCTCTGCTTAGAGCCCTCCCTGCCTACACTCGTGGCCCATCGTTAAAGGGTAAATGTGAAGTTATTTTGAAATGGGGACGAAAATTGGGAGACAGGGACACCCGGGTGGCTCAGCGGTTGAGCATCTGCCTTGGGCCCAGGGCGTGATCCTGGGGTCCCGGGATCGAGTCCCGCGTTGGGCTCCTTGCATGGAGCCTGCTTCTCCCTCTGCCTGTGCCTCTGCCTTTCTCTGTGTCTCTCATGAATAAATAAATGAAATCTTTTAAAAATAAATAAAAATAAATAAAAAATAAATTAAATTGGGAGACACTTTTTAAAAAATATGTTGTTACACTCTGGACCAAATAGCTATTATCGAACAACTTGCCTCAAGACCAGGTCTGTGTTGTATTAGTTTTATGAATTAAGGATGCATTTAGCCATTTGCTTGGTCAGCTGTACGGGAATGATATTGAGTTGTGCCTCCCCCCCCCAGCTCCCCAAATTCGCATGCTGGAGCCCTAGCCCCCCAGGACTTAGAATGTGGCTGTATTTGGAGATTGGGCCTTTTAAGAGGTGATGAAGTTAAAATGAGGCCATAAGGGTGGGCCTCATTTTAACCTGACCCGTGTCTCTACACGAAGGGAAAAGTCGGACACACAAAAAGACACGAGGGATGCCCATGCACAGAGGAGAAGCCATATGAGGGCCCAGTGGTGTGGTGGCCGAGAAGAATGACGTCTGCAGAAACCAGACCCGTGCACACACCTTGACTGGGGACCTCCAGCCTCCAGACCTGTGAGGAAATCAGGTTCGACGCCCCAGCTGTGGTATGCTATTAGGGCAGGCCTGGCAAACAAACCACTGCAGGTATTTTCCCTTTTGCAACCAATTTCTCTCACTGTGAGGTCTGAAGGTAGCCTGACAAGGGACTATTTTTTATTCTGGTGTCTCCCAAAGCCTTCTGGAGAAAGCCCAGACTTCATAATATGGCAGGCAAGCCCTTCCAAATCTGGTCGGCTCTTACTGCCCCAGCCTCGTGTCTCGGCTCTTCCCCTGTGCCCCGGCTCACGCCAGACACAACCCTCTGAGGTTTCACTCGGAAGCCGTCATCCTCCTCTGGCTTCCCACCTCGTGATGACTCCAGAGCCTCAGTTTCCACTTCAGTCCCTCTGCGAGGTGCCCCTCCTTTGGGCTTCCATGGCAGTGGGGCCCACGACAAATGATCTTGTCCTTGCTTTTCTGCTTTTCTCGCTCCCTCACCCTGAAAGCTCCTGAGGTCAGACACCCAGGCTGGTTCCCTCGTGGGTCCCAGGGCTTGATCTGGAACCTGACACACATGAGGTGCTCCAAGGCATGAACAAATCTGAGAGAGAGACAATAGTTACTGGGTGCCCAACCTACGTAAGACACAGAAAGGACAGAGATGGGTCTAAACCAGATTATTCGTTGTATGGGCTTGTTGGGGCTCCCCTAACAGAGCAGCACACACACTGGGTGGCCGAAACAATAGAAATGTGTTTCCTCACCGGGTCTGGAAGCTGGAAGCCCAAGATCAAGCTGTCGGCAGGGTTGGTGGCCTCTCTCCTTGGCTCCTGGAAGGCTGGTGTGTTTGTGTGTCTTCACATGGTCTTCCCTATGTATCTTTGTCCCAATTTCTCCTTCTTATAAGGACACAAGTCAGATTCGGTTAGGGACCACCCTAATGAACTCATGTTAACCTAATTACCCCAAGTTTTTTTTTTTTAAGATTTTATTTATTCATGATAGACATAGAGAGAGAGAGAGGAAGAGAGGCAGAGACACAGGCAGAGGGAGAAGCAGGCTCCATGCAGGGAGCCCCATGCGGGACTTGATCCTGGGACTCCAGGATCATGCCCTGGGCCAAAGGCAGGCGCTAAACTGCTGAGCTAAACTGGATCCCCTACCCCCAGTTTTAAAAGGATTTATTTATTTATTCTAGAGGTGGGGAGGGGAAGTGGAGAGGGAGAGAATCGTCAAGCAGACTCCCCGCTGAGCATGGAACCTGACACAGGGCTCCATCCCACGACCCTGAGACCCCGAGATCATCACCTGAGTGGAATCAAGAGTCAGACACTCAACCGACTGAGCCACCCAGGTGCCCCTAGCTTAGTTACCTCCTTAAAGACCCTGTCTCCAGATACAGTCATATTCTGAAGTGTGGTGGGGTTAGGGCTTCAACAGACGAGTGTGGGGAGGGCACAATTCAGCTTATAGCATTAGTCATGAGCACTGGTTTAATGGATGTTTGCCACTTGGGGTATCCCTGGGGTGAATGTAGACTACTACCTTGCTGACACCTTTAGAGAGCTGTCTGCCATAGAGGTTCGATAATAAGTGTACATTTTCATCAAGAAAGAGGCATTTTGGGGCAGCCCGGGTGGCTCAGCGGTTTAGCACCTGCCTTCAGCCCAGGGCGTGATCCTGGAGACCCGGGACCGAGTCCCATGTCGGGCTCCTGGCATGGAGCCTGCTTCTCCCTCTGCCTGTGTCTCTGCCTCTCTCTCTCTCTCTCTCTCTCTCTCTCCTCTGTCTCTCATAAATAAAATCTAAAAAAAAGAAAAAAGAAAGGGATATTTTGGAGTTGACTGTTGTTTTCAGGGCTTGGAGTGGGTGATTGGAAGTATTGGGAAATCCACCCCCCCCCAAGAATAGAGTGAAATGCAGGGGACTAAAGTAATAAGACCACTTCAGAATCTGACGGTGCTGGCCCACGTTGCCGACCTCACCGAAAGTCCCCATTCCAAAACGGCTGGTACTTGGTTAACCCCAGGAAACTTGGTCACATGTCCAGTTCCTACCCAAGAGCTGAAAGCATAGGGACTGAAGGTTTTTCTCTGGCATCTTCACTGTTCACTGACTTTCAGGACTGGGAGGACTCCGTGAGACACGACCAGGTCTTGTCTTTGGGCTTCAGATTGGACAGAGAGGCTTTACGCTCCTGCTCCTTAAAGGGCTAAGAAAAGCGCCCCCACCCCCCCGCCCGGCCCCCGGGTCGGCCTTGGTCACTCCCTGTCCATAATTGAAATTGCTGCCCGCAGAAGTCAGAGTGAGGTTGTAGGGAAGAGGCTGTGTAAGTGACTCTGACTGTTGCTATAACAACAGTACCTTGGTCTAATTTCTTTTGAAAAATGAATTTCAGCTGGTGGGATGAAGCCAAGCAGCTTCTCCCCACAGATGAAAGCCCTGCCGACAGCCCCCAGAGCCCAGCTGTTTCTGGATGGAGCGCACGGTGCTGTGCAGCCGCCCGGTCGGAGATTTTCCGAGCCAGTTAAGTCCCTCATGCCTCTGTTTACCGGACGTGCGAATGGGCTTGTGTGCACGCGGACGTCTTTGCCCACGGGTGACTCATCCCGGAAAAGAAAAATTCACAAGTTCGTGCCTCGTCTCCCGTTTGTGAACAAAGTTTCTCAAAAGGCACGTCGATCGTGGTGCCCCCCTAGCTGGCAAATGGAGGCCGGGTCCCTTGGCTCTCGGCTCCGGAGTGGCACCCTGCCAGGGCGTGCGGGCTGGGAGGGACAGTAGCCCGGTGGCTCACTTACTGGTCCCGGGGGGCAGGGGGGGTGTGCAGGCGCTGAGAGGTTGCGATGGCTCTTGGGGGGTGGGTGGCCCTCGGCCGGTCTTTGTGCAAACTGCACGTCACAAGGGAGAGCAGCCTGTGACCCCTTTGAGGGAACCCAGAGGCTTTGTGTAGACGAGGAAGCCTCATGTGCTGTTGTCTCCCCGGGGGAGCTCACCCGGCCGTCGGCGCGGGCCTGGGCGCGGTGGCCCGCTGTGTCCCCTGAGCTCGGGCAGGCCCAGTGCCGGGGAGGGCGTCCCCTGGAAGGGGCCCAGCGCTAAAATGAGCATCTCTTGTTGAAAAGCAGGGACCTTTGGAGTAAACGGTGATAAAAAAGTCATCTGGATTGGTCCCCAGGGGCGAGGCGAGAAGTGGCTGCCCCAGGAGCGCTGCTTGGCCTCCCTCCTCCCAGAGGCGGCAGGGGAAGCCGCGGTCCTCGCCTGCGCTCCGGGCTGCGCTCCTGCTGCCAACAGGGACAGAAGGTCTGAGCTTCCTTCTGCCCCTCCCCCCGTGGCTTCTGCTCAGCTTGCACCCCAGCCTCCTTGGGGCATTGCTGCGCTGCCCTAAGGCAAAGCCCCAAAGGAGCTGCCGGCGCTGATGCGGGACCCGCCGCTGCCAACCAGGAAGCTGCCGCCGGGGTGCCCACGCATGTCCCCCGCCCCCCCAGCCCCCAGGCCTGCGGCTCTCCCTGCATCGCAGACGCCTGCTAACTGGGCAGGGCCGGCTCTGTCCTTGAGGAGCACATCCTCCTTAGGGCCGCACGCCCCGGGGGATAGAGCCCTCGGCCAGCCTCCCCGGCAAGGGGTGCTGGGGTCTAACCAGGCCAGGGGCATCGGACACAGGTGGGGATACCGGATGCTGTGCGCCCTGGGACCCATCACTGTCGCCTCTGAGCCCCAGCCCCATGGGTCCTGGCCCTGCCGCCCCATCGGGGTGCTATGTGTAGGGCGCTTGGCTTACTGCCCGCTGCAGGGTAGGCCTGCACCAGTTAGGATACCAGGTGGCACGGTGGCTCGGGTCTTGAAATGTTTTGTAAGCAGTGAATCGCCCTCTCTGGTAAAAACTCAGGAGTTTAGAGCTTCCCACTGAAAACTGCGTGAGGAGATGCGAAGATCCTAGAACCTTGGCACTTGCAGAGGGAACAGTCCCGGTTTTTAACGAGTAGTCAGTGATCGTTGAAGCACCAACCTGAACTGCGTACATGAAGCTTGTGAAAAACATTATGACTTCAGATATAAAGAGTTCACGGGATTCGCGTGACTGGTGATGAAAATATAATTTATTCGTTCAGTCGAGAGTCTGGGGCAGCCCGGGTGGCTCAGCGGTTTAGCACCGCCTTCAGCCCAGGGCGTGATCCTGGAGACCCAGGATCAAGTCCCACATCGGGCTCCCTGCAGGGTGCCTGCTTCTCCCTTGGCCTGTGTCTCCACCTCTCTCTATCTCTGTGTGTCTCTCATGAATAGATAAATAAAATCTTTTTTAAAAAAATTGAGAGACAGCCAAGCGTCTGTATGAAGAACATTTATGTATTTGCAAGTGTGGAGATTTGAGGTCTTAGGACTTAGTGTTTCTCAGTGTCGAGGGCCTGACTGCCACCGCGGCTGAAGCTTCACGATCCGCTCTCGGTGTGTTGTTGTGCATTCAGTTGGTGCTCATCACACGTTTAAGAGTAACTAAAGGATGGGGCACCTGGTGGCCCATCAGTTAAGCATCTGCCTTTGGCTCAGGTCGTGATCCCGGGGCCCTGGGATGAGCCTGCCTCTCCCTCCCCCTTGCCCCTCCCTCACTGATGCACAAGCGCGTGGGCTCTCTCTCTTTCAAATAAATAAATAAAATCTTTTTTTAAAAAAAGGAATAAAAATTAAAAGCATACATAAAAATCCAACCTCCCCCACCCCCCCACACACACACATTTTAGAGGCCTTTAAAGAGTACCTTGCTCTGGCACCTCACAGCTGGAACTGCGTAAGCATCTGTGTTTCAAACACTGGAAAGAGGTACAATCACTCTTGTGTACACCTGAGACGACTTGGAAATAGAGTTTTAAATCTGACTCATAGGAGAAAGGAAAAAAGATCATGGTCTTTTCTAAAAATAACCTCAAAGTCCCCCAGAATGTTCTGAATGGCCCTGTTCCCTTGAGCTGGGGGCTGAGCAGTGCCCCAGCATTGGGCTTCTGTGACCAAGGTTACAGCTTCCCACCAGGAGGGTGAGGCCCCTCGTAGGAGGATCCTGTTCCTTCTGGGAATTTTGGAATGGGGATTTCTAACTGCCCATGGCTGACATTCCTTCCAGAGACCCAATGTCTCCCACTGATGGAATCCAGAGAAGCCGTGTCTTAGGATGGTCACAAGTAGAGGCTTTAACTCTTGGCTCTCAGGAAAATAGCTGTGTGTGTGTGTGTATTTTTTGTAGGACTTACGTAGTAAAATTGCTCTTTCTGTAAAATAATGTTAGGAGCATAAAAGGCTGACAAGGAAGACTTTAGGAGCTGTGATAAGATTTCTCTTTTTTTTGTGGTGCTCTGCCCTTCACATAGATCTCCTTAAAAAAAAAAAAAAAAAAAAAAGTACTCCACTTTGGTCACTGTATGTCTGACACGTGTTTACTCTCGGGTGTGATCTTTGTTCTTAGGACTGAGTTCACCCCTCAGCACCTGGCATATGGGGACACAGCATGCCCTCGGTTCATTTGAATGAGCGTGAACGTGCATATATAATGTGGAGGGAGAAAATGGGCTAGGATGTTCCTTTGCTCAGAGACACCTAAAACGTAAGAAAAAATAAGCATTTTCTTGAAAAGTCTTGTAGAAATCCAGCAGGCTTCTGCAGAATTCAAGGTTTTCTGAGGTTTGAAATAAAACAATCTAGAGCCTCATTTCTTAGTCCTGTTTGTGAACCGTCTCAGAGTATCACCAGTCAACTTAGGAACATTTTATAAGGACAGTGGGTTTCTGTGTGTATGTGTATTAAAAAAAAAAAATCACACCAACAACTTCACCATGTCAGAACTCCAATGGAATTCTTATTCTCTACCAGAATTCCTAAAAAACTAGGGATCCTGGACCAATGACCTCAGAGGAATCAAGTTTTGTTGGGTTTCTTTAAATACCTGTGCCTCCAACCTGTGTCCCTGTCTGGATCCCACTTTGAGGTACTAACTCAGAAACTGTGGAAATGGGACAAAGAAATCTGCCTTTTGACTGCTCTCCAGGTGACTTCACAGTTGGATGATGAATGGTCTAGAAAATTGAACCTCTACATAAACCTCAAAAGATCCTTTTCCAAAGGTGCCTAAATCTGGAAGACAGTTTTGGAAGTGTTTTTGTGCACCGTTCGTACTCTAATAATTAAAATACCTAACACATGAGTATTCTGGGTCACTCTTCAAATACATTAGATAAGCAAATCAGATTATCCATATGTTCATAAGCTTATTTATCTGCTGGTAGAATGAGAAGACAATAACCGTAGGAAAACTGATACAGTGAATCATCTTCTGGTTTGATCAGAGCAGATTAAAATGACCAAGATGTCCCCTTTGGGCCTCTAAGTTAGAGCATCTGCAAACTGAAATTCCAGTTCATCTTCAGGTCCTGGGAAATGGTTATATCTCCACTGAGGGGAAGTTCACTCACACTTTTGGTTGGTTAGTGAAAACCACTTAAAGCCTTTGTATGAAAATTCAAAATTCAGCGAGGAAAACGTCCAGCATTTTGAGCTGACACACCTGTCAAAACATCGGACCTTGGTAATGGCACATGAAGTCTCCGGGTTTCAGTTTCAGTTTGCCTTTGCACGATTCTCTTCCTGTGCTCTCTGGTCGTTCTCTACATAGATTCCCGGCATCCTTAAGAGTCCTCAGAATTATTGAGGAAGGGACAGTTCCCAAGCCACTTCCAGCATCTTAAAATAACCAAAATAAATTGGGACATTGACTCAATGGTCATGAAAACGCTAGGCAGGCCAACATCTTCAAGTGTGTACTTTGGGGGACAATTTCATACACAGGGCGTGGTCACTGGAGAGATCGCCTTAGCCGTCAGTCATTCGTACAGTCCCACGAAGACACAGGAAGGCGGTCATAGTATGATGCGTATGAGAAGGCCATGGGAGCACAGGGAGGCCCACTGGGATCAGGACTGTAGAGAAGGTAATGTCTGAACTGAACGGAGAAGGCCAAATCGAATTGGTCAGGCGAAGAAGTTGCGTAAGAGTGCACGCAACCTACACAGAGGCTCTGAGAGACAGGATGAGCACCTGTGTCCCAGGACCTGCAAATCATCACGTGTAACCAAAGGTTTAGAGTTGATGGGTGTCGACAGGGAAGTGAAAGGGAAGAAGGTTAGAGGTGATGGCTGAGACAGGAGACGTGAGTAAGCAGCGGTGAAGGCCGAGTAGCAGAGGGCCTCTGTGCTGCATTTAGGGGGCGCTGAAGACAGAAGGACTGCAGGTGAGGAATGGGCACGACCAGGTTCACACTTCACAAAGAAAATCGCAGGCCCAGGGCAGAGACGGGGCTTGGAGGGGAGCGAGCCAGACTGGGGCAGATTCGTTCAGGAGCTGCTGCAGAAATCACGAGGAGGGGAGGGTTGATCTGAACGGATGCAGTGACATTGGGGGTGGAAGATGAAAATAAAATCCGTAGATGATAAGAACAGATAGTTCTTGAGGTTTAATTGGGTGTGGGTGGCGGGGAGAGGATGGCATCAGGGATGGTTCCTGAAAACAGTCTGAGAGAACGTTCTGACGATCAGCATCAGAGTCCGGTGCCAGGGACCAAGGCACAGCCTGGCTTGCCCCCTCCCCCCCGGGTGACGGTGTGGGGGGCTCCACAGTCACACCTGAGTCTAAATTTGAACCTGGGCGGAGCCCCCTCCTCCTCCCGCCGCCCCAGCTCTGTCATTTTGTAATCTTGTTTAATCTCACTATGCCTGAAGTGCCTTCTCCGTAAGATGGTTATAATAAAGCCTACTTTTGACGATCCTTGGGCATAGGAGACAAGGAATGTGATGGCTTACACCGATGGCTTTCATCTTAAAGGCTTCATTATTAATGGGATCATCTTCTTTATTCCCAGACTCCGTGGCCCTGCCCAATTTCACGCGAAATTAGGGACAAGGCAATATGAGGTGTCTTTTTTTTCTTTTTTCTTTTTTTTAACTCACTAACACTGCTAAAGGTCGAAAGGTCTTACTCTTGGATCTGCTGGCCCTGGGGGCCCCGACCGAAGCCCCTCCGTGTCAGCAGAGGCCTGGCAGTCTTAGCTATGTTCCTCGTCCCCGTTATGGGTGTCATCTACCCCCCTCCCTTTCCACCTGCTCCAAAACACTGACCCTTTCCCCATAGAACCGTAAGACCAGCCCGTGACCTGCCCCCAAATGTTTTATATGAGGGTAAAATATGATCCTGTGTGAAAGTGCTTCCTAACCCTGAAGGCAAAGCTTTTTTCCTATTACTGGTGCGAGTGGCCTGTCAACCCTCCCAAGCCATCCTCTCTCTACCTCTCAATTTCTGTCCCTCAGTTCCACTCTCTCCCTATGCCATCCTCCCTTTCTGTCTGTCTGTCTGTCTCTCTCTCACTCTCTCTCTCTCTCACACACACACATGCACACCACAGCCTCACGGAAACACATGCTGTCAAGCCACACTGTAGATGAGAGAGTCGTGCTCAAGCCATTCTGGAGGAGGAATTGTTTCCTTCAGAGTACTTGACACACGACAGTGGCCCATATTGTCATAGGCGTTGGATGAACAGCTTCCTTCAGCTCCTGGCACCAAGGCTTCCCTTAATGGGAGAAAACATTTACACGTAATAATAGTAATACAGGAACAAGGAAGCTGATGCTCAGTCAAGAGTTTCTGTGATTTCTTCTACAAGGGCACAAATCCTACTGAGCAGCTTCCAGCTTTGTAAAGCAGAAGGGCCAGGGGCCCCCCTAAGATGAAGCCATTTGGGATGAGATTCTTACCCGAGTCCTTGGGTGGCAGGGGCTCACAAGGATGCCCTATATTCCATCAGCCACCCTCCTGCTCATTGAGCAGAGCGCCTGCAAGTTCCTCAGCCTTCTCGACCTTACAGTTTCTATCTCTTCCTGCCTTTTCTCCTCTGTCTCCCAAGAGGGAATAAGAGAGTTAGACTCACCGACTGCCTTCCCGTATAGCAAAAGGTGGTGAGCCAGACAGTAGGGATGCTAAGATTGCTCTATTTTGGACACAACTAAACGTAAAACCACAGCATGGCATATTCAATGATGTCTTCCTTATATTCCCAAATGCTGCCTGTCAAGGTACTGGTTAAAGGGGCCATGGGTGGAGATCGAGGCCCTCTAGGAAAAGGCCCTCAGGTCACATGCTGAAAATGCGTTTGGTTTGAACTTCAACCATCCAATACCATTCTACGATCTAGGACACGAATACATTAGCACTTGGACTTGGGCTCGAATTGCAAATTTGATTGCTGTTGTTCACATTAAAAAAGCCACACCAGATGCTTGGAAAACATGAAAATTTCGCCAGCTAGGGAACAGAAATATTATCACTCTACCTATTCATAGTTTGGAGATCCAGAAAGTAATCTATCTCACTTGCAGTTGTGACTGTCGGTATCGCTGAATGTTAAAGATAATAATAGCTAAGGCTTTGTGTGGGTGCTTCCTGGGTACCAGGCATGAAGCTAAGTGTTTTCCATATTACTGCATTCCAGCTCGTTCCCACAGTAACTCTACGAGCTAGATACTACGAACCCATTTTGTGGATAAGGAAACCAAAACCTAGGGGAAGTTAAATAAGTTTTCCAGGATTGATCCGTTCATTCAACAGATAATTATCGACTATCCACTGTGGGCTACTGGGAACCCAGTAGTGAACAAAACAGAAAAAAACCCTCCCCTCATGGGACTCATTTTCTAATGGAGGAGATGATCGCTGATATTTATTCAGTACCAGACAACATTTATATGTATTAACTGTAGGTGGGGGTGGGGGTGGGGGTGAGCTAGAGTCATAGGCTTGAAGCCAGGCATTGTAACTACAGAGCCAGGGCCCCCGTTTCCGTATTACTGCCCAGGACTGCCTCACCCTGGTAGTCCCCCCCCCGCCCAGCTGGGCAGAGGTGAAACGTGGAGGTTCCCAGCCAGACCTGTCCTTCAGCGTGGTCTCAGCCACCATTGTTTTACAGAGAAACAGACCATTTATCTTTCATTCCCCATCCTGCCTCATCCATTTCATGGCCTAGAACAGAGTCATGGACCTGAACTTTTACAAATAAAGTCAGGTTGGTTTTTATGACATTTTTATTATTTTAACATTGCTTCGGGGGGTGCCAAGGGCCCCATGTCTTCTCTTCTTTAGGCCTTGGAACTGTCATATTTGAACTTGCTGCTGTGCGTTGGAGCTCCGTTCGAATATCTGCCATACTTATGTTCAGAACCATGGTTTCCTGGTCTGTTAAATAAATAACATAATTTTTTAGCAGTTTCTATCTAATGTGGATGGAACCAGTACCCTCTTTGAAGTCAGATTCCAGTGCTTCCCAGTTAGGCCCTGTTTTCAGCAACCTGGAGCTTCCACCAAGTGACTGCAGACTATGTTTGGTGTTGTGATTAAAAATACAAGATTTAGGGGGATCCCTGGGTGGCCCAGCGGTTTAGCGCCTGCCTTTGGGTCCGGGTGTGATCCTGGAGCCCCGGGATTGAGTCCTGCATCGGGCTCCCTGCAGGGACCCTGCTTCTCGCTCTGCCTGTGTCTCTGCCGCTCTCTGTATGTCTCATGCATAAATAAATAAAATCTTTATAAAAATAAAAATCTTAAAAATAAAATAATAAAAATACAAGATTTAGGAACAAAGTTAGACTGGATTTTTACTCGAGGACCTTTTGTGTTTACTTTTGAAATGGAATCCTCTACTTAGGAGAGAATAGCAATCAAGTGGCACTGCTGAGAATCTCCCTCAGCATCCGCAGATTGGTTTGATTATACCCAGTGCTCCTCTGGAGCCTTGGCAGCCCCACGTGTGAGTGCTGAGGAATGAGGTCAGAGGGAACTCACCTGTCTTCCCTGGCTTCCACAATACACTGCCCCTCTGACAAGAACAGGCGATGCCCAAGTGGAGGGCCACGCTGCCTCTTCCCCGCTCCCCATGTCATCCTGCCTTTTGCCTTCTGTTCTGTAAAGTTACTGAAACTCCTCATAACCTGCCTTCGTCTTCCTTTGGTCATTCAGCAGGCACTGTCTCAGAACCTACCCTATGGCACGCTATCTCACCAGACCCCCATGCACTCGCCCTTTCTGGCAGGAAAGAAGGGGGCAGACAGGTGAATTAGGTTTACAGGTAATAAATCCATAGAGTTAGCAAGAGTTTTCTTAACTGGACTTCTCAAATAAGTCCAGTTAAGTGGACACAACCCTTAACTGGTATATTTCCCATTACCAGAAACCTCAGTGCCTGGGTCATACGGAAGCCAAAGTGGCAAAAATTTCCACAGAACAGGGAAGCAAAGGCCCCACAACCCGTGGACTCCTGCTGCATGAGGTCCCCACCCGGGAGGTCTAGCTCTGCTTTGACCTGCAGCTTTTGGAACAAAAGAGTCCCCTTTAGGGGCCTCAGGGATCTGTTCAAAAGGCCGGGGCTGCAGATGGATGACGCTGCGCCTGGACTGAGGAGCATCACACGGCTTCATCCACCACAGGCCATGCGCACCGGGGCCCTCTGTTTGATTGCACGCCAAATTGCTAGCAATCTATGCAAACAAGATCTTTCCTATAAATAAGCCAAACCCATGGCACACACACACACGAAAAGGGGTATTCCTTATGGTCAATGGGGCTCCCTCCTGTTCTCGTGCTCTCCAGCTCTGATTAAAACTCACCTCTTTCAGCTCCTGTGAATCACACAATAGAATTAATCATTCAGTTTGCCCTTATTTATTAACTCCTGCTATGAACCTGAACAGTAGGTGCAGCCCCACAGATACACAGTAAGCAAATCAGAGTACCTACCTTCTTGGAACACACGAAACAGCCACTCAGGCAATCACCTCGAAGTATGGTAGGAGCTCTAATGAGGAAGTAGAGGTTGCTTGGAACCTCTATTCCAGGATATCCGACGCAGTATATAGGTGGGTCAAACAAAGTACCTAATGTAGTTGAGGTGGGGAAGCAATGTAAGATTTCCTAGAGGAAGTGACTACAATCTGCAAGATAGGTAGCTATTAACCTGAGGAAGGGGAGGAGGGAAGGAAGAAGTCTGTCCCTAGAAAACAAAGCAACGTGTACAGTGCTCTGGAGGTGGAAGGAACCTTGGCACATCTAAGAAACTGAAAGACTTTCAAGAGAGTTGATAGAAAATGTTTGGCAGGAGACGGGGAGGTGATGCTAAACAGAGAAGCAAGAAGATGAACCTGGAATGATGAGCAGAAACTAGGTGAAGTAGGCTCAGATTGGATTTTAAACTAAAGGCAACGGAAATCATTGCAGAGTTATAAACAGGAAAGGCAATACATTTCTCGAAAGCGGTGGCAGTATAGAGAATAGATTGGATGGATGAATGGAGGCAAGCCAGAGAGACCAGTTAGAAGATTATTGCAATCAGTCAGCAAGAGAAAATGGTATCCTGGCCTCGGAGTGGGTGTATCAGCGAGATATTTAAGATGTGCAATCCACAGGACTCGGTGGTTGGTGATGTGAGACATTTTGAGAAGAATGCTCAGGTTTCCAGTTGGGGCAAGTGAGTAGATATTGAGTAGGGAACAGGGTAGATACCGAGAAAGGGCGCATGGGGGAGGATCATGTTTGAGACATTGTTGAGTTTTAGATGCCTATGAAACATCCAGAAAGAAGACGCTGGAGTTGGTGTAACTCTGCAGAGAAGACTGGACTGGGTACACTGTTAACAGGGTTGTCTGCCTAGAGAAGGTGGTTGAAGCTGTTGTAGTGGATGAAACCACGTAGGTGAGCACGCAGAGTGGGCAGGAGCAAACACTTACGCATTGTTTAGGAGAAAGAACGAAGAATACGTAGGATACTGAGAAAGAGCAGATGGAGAGAAAGAAGGAAATCCGGGAAAATGTGATGGCAAGGAGAGCAATGAAAGCAGGCTTGTTGAGCAGAGCGGGCTGCCGCCTCACGAGGTGCGGGGTGGTCAAGTAAATAAGAGCCGAAAGCAAGCTGTGGGTTATGCTAACCATGAATCTTCATGTCTGTGCTATTCAGTAAATGTGTTAAATTCCATATTCTTAAAGGGTTTTTAGTGTTTTTTTTAAAAATATTGTTGATTTAATTCCTTGATGTCTTCAGTTAAGACGTGAGAAAAAGCTGAGATAGGTATTAACATCTTTCTCAAGTATAACACATTTTGGGCCAAGTCTCACATTTTGCATTTCTTTGAAAAATAATAGTAGAGGATTCCTTGCTGTAGGAGAAGTACTGCCTTTAACTGTCTCTTTTTCTTTTGTTCCCCGCACTCCAATCTATGTTGTTCTCTACCTCTTAGCCTTATGAGCTCTTCTTTTGGATACAACCTTTTCCCACAGGATTTGAAGCCTGGCCACTTTTGAGATTCGATGTAGAACTTCTTTGCCGCGTGTTATAAAGCATTTCTAAGTTCGTTCACAGCAATTGCACGTCACCTTGCCCAAAGAGTAAACGATAGCTTGGAAATCTCCTCACCCTCTTTCCTGTTGCTTTTCCAGCTCCAGGAGACTGTGAAAAGGAAGTTGGAAGGAGCTCGATCACCGCTGAATGGAGACCAGCAGAATGGTGCTTGCGACGGGAGTTTTTCTCCAACTAGCAAGAGAATACGCAAGGACATTCCTACAGGAATGGAAACCATCAACATGCCACTGCCTTCAGCTTCTCCTCTTCACCAACTTGACCTGAAGCCCTCGTTGCCCTTGCAGAATAGTGGAACTCACACTCCTGGGCTTCTGGAAGATCTGAGTAAGAATGGTAGGCTTCCAGAGATCAAACTCCCTGTCAATGGTTGCAGTGACCTGGAGGACAGCTTCACCATCCTGCAGAGCAAGGAGCTCAAACAAGAACCTCTAGACGACCCTACTTGCATAGACACATCAGAAACATCTCTTTCGAATCAGAACAAACTGTTCTCGGACATCAACCTGAACGATCAGGAGTGGCAAGAATTAATAGATGAGTTGGCCAACACGGTCCCCGAAGATGACATACAGGACCTGTTCAACGAAGACTTTGAAGAGAAGAAGGAGCCCGAATTCTCACAGCCGGCGACGGAGACCCCCCTCTCCCAGGAAAGTGCCAGTGTGAAGAGCGACCCTTCTCACTCTCCTTTTGCACACGTCTCCATGGGATCCCCCCAGGCCAGGCCTTCCTCTTCTGGCCCTCCCTTTTCTACCGTCTCCACGGCCACTAGTTTACCTTCGGTTGCCAGCACTCCCGCAGCTCCGAACCCCGCCAGCTCACCAGCAAACTGTGCCGTCCAGTCCCCTCAGACTCCGAACCAAGGCCACACACCTGGCCAGGCTCCACCTCGGCCTGGAAACGGCTATCTCCTTAATCCCGCAGCGGTGACCGTGGCCGGTTCTGCGTCGGGCCCAGTGGCCGTGGCCGGCTCCGACATGTCCCCAGCGGAGCAGCTCAAGCAGATGGCTGCACAGCAGCAGCAAAGGGCCAAACTCATGCAACAGAAGCAGCAGCAGCAGCAGCAGCACTCGAACCAGACTTCCAGTTGGTCTCCCTTAGGGCCCCCGTCCAGCCCCTACGGAGCAGCTTTTGCTGCGGAAAAACCAAATAGCCCAATGATGTACCCCCAAGCCTTTAACAACCAAAACCCCATAGTGCCTCCCATGGCAAACAACCTGCAGAAGACGACAATGAATAACTACCTCCCTCAGAACCACATGAATATGATCAATCAGCAGCCAAATAACTTGGGTACAAACTCCTTAAACAAGCAGCACAATATTCTCACTTACGGCAACACTAAGCCTCTGACCCATTTTAACGCAGACTTGAGTCAGAGGATGACCCCCCCGATGGCCAACCCCAACAAGAACCCGTTGATGCCCTACATCCAGCCGCCACCGCCGCAGCCACCGCCGCTGCAGGCCCCCAGGGCGCACCTGAGCGAGGAGCAGAAGCGCATGCTTCTCCTGAAGCAGAAGGCCGCGATGCCCCAGCCCATGGCCTACGCCGCGCTCCCGTCCCACGGTCAGGTAAGGGTGGGGGTGAGCCGCACCCCAGCTGGGGTTGGGGGGCGCTCGGGCGGCGGCTCCCATTACCTGCTGAACCTTCCTGTCCATCCTTGGGATGGTCGCCAGGTTTAGGTTTTGGATTGTCCCCCCGCTTCTTCTAAGGGGTGGGGAAGATTGACCATAGGCCTTCCTGTGTTCGAATGCCTGGGAATCCGACTTCTTTGCTTCCTGCCAGCAGAGAAGGAACCAGAAATTCGGTCAAGTCTGTGCCCCCAGAGAGGCAGGACGCAGAGGTTGCAGGGCAAAACATGCTTCCCCTTCTGTGGCTTCTCTCCCAGGTCACAGTCCTGCACTCGGGGTGGTAGCAAGGCCGAGCATTTCCAGAGTGTTTCGGGAGGCCCTGTTTGACCCCCCGCCCTGGATAACCCCCCTCGGACTGAATTGTGAATGATGGAGATGTGGAGTCTTGATGTTTAAGTGGGAGAGTTTTCTGTAGATTCGGAGGGAAGTGGAGGGTAGATTTCGGTAGGACCATTCAGTGTTCAAACATTGGTCGCCAAGCCCACGCAATTAGAAGCTGTTTCACCCTCATGACTTGGGAGTGCAGTCGAACCTCCCGAAGCATTCAGCTCTAACTCAGGGGAAGTTGATGGTGACTATATCTTAGTGCTGGATCTAAATAAATTCTCCTCTTTCCCACTGCCTTCCTTCACGACCTCCTGGTTTAGGGTTGTAGGGCTGTCCCCGATCTGTGGTAAACATGAGTGGCAGCCGGGTGGGGAGTGAATCCTCTTTGACAAGCGTTCACTCCCCTCATCCTGACCAGCAAGTAGCCAAAGCTCCCTTAACACCTCATCTCCCTGGGAGGAGTGGGGAAATGCGCTGTTCTACTGACTTCTCCAACCTGGGTGAGCTCACTGGAGCCACCATATCACCACCAACTGCTACACTGTGCCTCAGGCCTCTCAGGATTCTGACATTTGTGTCGTAGTTGGGGATTTTGTGGAAAATTCTTTGCATTAAGGCCTCTCCTGTGCAAGCAGGTTCTAACTAGCACTTGGATATGTGTCCACGATTGGAAGCAGTAGAAGGGCTGGGAAGTAGTGCAGGCAGGTCTTGCACCACGAGGGGCCTTTGGCGTCTCCCTGTATGGGCGCCCCTCCCCACCCTCACCCTCCCAAAGCTTGATGGAGGCTGCGGAGCGGGAGGTGGTGCCAGCCTGCAGAGACAGGCCTGAGCTCTATGGCTTGATTCTTGGCCTTCACAGCCTCCCAACCCCAAAACCCCACAGTGGTTTCTTGTTTGCACATGCCGGCCAGCTCCGGAGAAATCCTGTCTGGAGAAATAAAAATATAGCTTGGTTTACACCAGCTGTAATCAGTAGCTGGTAGAAAAACATCATTGAAATGTGAGCTTTTACGTTTTATCTTGGTTTCTTTTCTTTTTTTCTTTTTTTCTTTTTTTTTTAAAGCACTGTTGGAAAATGCAACATTTTATACACTTCAGTCTTGAGTTCTGAAGGAGGCAAAAATACAGGCAACACACAGGGATGTTTGTTGTAGGCCAGACGAGTCAGGGGTTTATGAGATCACAAGCTGTCAGAATGGTCTGTTGTTAATCCTAATACAAATTGTGCTTCTACGTTGGCTGTTTTTACGTGAGCGACAGTAGAGTGTTTTCTCCGAGCCAGACCAAAGATGATTAATTCCAACTCACAGGCTCTGTAGACATGTGGGTGCAATGTGAACCCATCCTCACCTCCCCCCCTCACCCTCACTAAATGTCTTTTGAAATCTGCTAACTTGGGACAAAGTTCTTGTCTTTGCTGGAACATGAATTTTAAAGGTACTCATTTCAGATCCTTATGCTTGCCTAACTATGAGTAACCGAAGCCTTGAGCTGCAGAGGTCATGTTTTGAAAGGACTCAGTCAAGTGTAGAAACAAAAGTGATGGTTTTCTGGATTAAATCTGTGGGCTCCTCCTCTTTCCTTCCATCTCACGAGGTACTTTCACAGTGGACGGAGTCGCCTTTTTGAGGCCTTATTAGAATAATCACTTCTTAACCTCAAAAAGAACCGTCAAGCAAAAAGCACACTTTTTAATGAAATATTAACTCACCACTGTTTGAAACGAGCTTCAAAATACATATATAAACATGTGAATATCTTTCTGCAAACAAACCATTTATTTCATGCTTTTATCTGATTGTGGAGCAGTATTTACACAGCTCTCAGAATATTTAATTACACTATATGCGAGTACATTGCACAAATATGAGCTCAAATTACAGACAAGATATAAAATATAATTATATATAGGTGCAGTTCAAATTTGTTTTCTGCTGTTGCTAGTGAAAATTCACTTTACTCTTTGCTGGCCACAAGGATCACGATGAGCACTTAGTTTTACTGAAGAACTGGAATACCAAAGCCAGTAATACTGAAACATTTACTCCAAGATAATTATCTTAATATGGATGTTTACTTATTTGGGATCTTTGCAGAAAATGCCATTTCTCTCAGAAGATGCCATTTCTCACGTATACTTGGATATTTTTTTAAAGAGTGAATCACAAACCAGGCGAAAAAAGCTTATTTCAAAATTTCCAATATGTTTTATCAAATGATGCCACAACTCAGAATTTACATGTTATTCCTCAGACTTAGAATACTGGACAAAGATTTATGTACAAAGATTATGCCCATGGTTTAGTTTACAATAATGAAAAATGGGGACCAAAATAAATATTTTGGAAAAATCAACAAGGTACACGAAAATGATGATATTAATGAATGATTAATCACATGGAAATGCTCGTAAGATGATCGAAATAATCAGATCATGCATTAGCTTGTATGTTATAGTCCAGATTGTGTTTTTTAATATGTGTAGAAAAATATTGAGTAACTAGAACATTAGGAGTAGTGGTATTTTGGGTTGGTAAAATTTTGATTATTGTTTTCCTTTTTATGCTTTACTGAATTTTCTAAATTTTCTATACTGTATGTATGTTAATTCTACCTTCAGGAAAAATACTTTTTCAGCAAAGGAAAGCCCCTGTTTAAAAAAAAAAAGGTTTATGCTTCACTAATTCTTTTTTTAAAAAATCCTTATTTATCCACTTTGCCAGTTGGATGGACGTGAACTGTTATTTCTATTCATTTACGTATGTTGTAAATTCCCCCCTGCTTCAGGAGATAGTTCTAAAACCCACACCTCTCACTCACTCTCTTCCTTTCTTTCTCCACATCCTCTTTAATTCCCATCAAATTTCAGCTAAGACAGGTGACAGGAACTATCAATAAATTTTCCGCCAATATTTCCACCAATAACCCAGAGAAAGTGTTTAGAATCTTCTCTGGGTCATGTTCTTGTATTATTTCTTTGATCATTTCTTTCCTTTTTCTTTTCTTTCTTGTCTTTCTTTTTTTTTCCTCCTTTTTTTTTTTTTTTTTTTTTTTACTCTCTGGAACTTCATCATGTATTGGACCGTCTGGATTGCTTTTTAATTTTTAAAGTATCTATTTCTGGGTTGAAATAACCAGAACTTACTTTGGTCATGTCTATTATCTTTTCCTAATCTCGTTTCTCAAAGACAGGATCTCTTTGTGTCTCTCTCTCTGTTTCTCTCTTTCTCTTTCCCTCTGTCTCTGTCTCTCTATTTTTGCTATTTTTTCATAGTATCTAACACTGTGTCTCCAACGTAACAATGTTTAATAATCGTTAAACACGGCAATTATCAAAGTTCAAGCCAAAAATATGTTTACTTGATTATCAGCTCCAGTGGAGAGAGCATTAGCAAAAATAACACCGAGCTGTTTTTGAGATCAAATAGAAGAACCGGAAAGACAGGTCTAAAAAGAATCCTTTGATAGGAGGTGGTTATCTTGAACCAATAGAACAACAATGAGATTGCTGGGACAGCAAACTCAGTCTCTGTGTCTGACAAACAAAAAAATAATGGAGCAACTATGAAAGAAGTAAACCAAAAGCAAATGGCTGTCTGCGGGTCAAGGAAGGTTACAGGGATACCCAAAGCCTAAAAATAATTCCTACATGGAATAGTGGAAAGTGAATAATTTCCAAAACGTGATGTTAATTTTTAGGATTACTGTCATAGGATTAGCTAAATCATAGGCTACTGTGCTACTTTATTCTTTACATATGTGTTTGCTATGTGTGGCTGTTTGCATCACAATGAGAACACGTATGCTCATATTTTATCAAGTATTTTCCTCTTCCAGTTTTATTTTTCTAAAATGTGTTGGGTACCATGTGAGGTATATTATTATGAGCTTTTCATAAAATAAAATCCCCACAAAAAGAACAGAGCTCCAGTATTCACAGCCATCTTGGAAATCTCTTTGAAGATGCATTTTTCTTAACTTTAAAAACCTGGAGCTCCTTTGTTTAGTTTCCTTAAAGTATATTGTTTATCTCATTCAAATAATACACGACATAGTTTCCAAAATTAAATCAGACTGCAAGGCTTTTGAGGAGAGTCCTCTGCTTCATCCCCTCCATTCTGAAGTTGTTTTCTCTTATTTTATCTCCATCAACTGCTGTTCCTCAGTTTTTCAGTCATTCCATTCTGTTGAAGATGAGGATTTAACCTGCTTATACTACTGCTTCACAAACAGACATAACCCCCCACACACGGTCTCTTTATTCCTCCTCTGAACTCTCAGTATAACTGGATATATCACAAATTATGATTCTGAAGTATTCCATATTTACGTGAGTGATTTTTGCATAACACACCACAATTCCATTATGTAGTATACTATGGTTATATTTCCTTTCTTGCACAACTTTTTGTTTTCCTTGGAATTAATAATAGCCTCTTTTTTTAAATTGGTGTTGTCCTTACACCTACCTACCTTCAATCCATCCTCAAACTTGTCTGACTCTGTAAAACTCGAGATATGGTCAAACATCAAATAATCTATTTTTCTTATTTTTTTCTTTCCTATTTTTCTCTCCTCCTTTTCTCTCACTTCTTCCTCTTTCTCTTCCTTGATCTTTTTTACTTTCTTTCCTTCAGTGTCTCTCCTGAGGGTTTATACCCTCTTGCTCCAGTTTTATCTACAGTTTTCTTGGTCTGTTTCTTAACTGAAGTACTGCAACTGCTCCTCACTATTATTCTTGGAGTGTTTCACCCTGCTCCATGTCACATTACCTGTTTTCTTAATCCCTCCACCTCTTTCTTGGCTTAGTCCCTCAAGTTGCTAGAGCACATCCTCAGTGCTTCTTAAGAAAGGGTGCTCAAGAGAGTTTTGATGGAAGCTACTTTTGAAAAGAACTTTACATTTCATTGACAATTAGCCAGATGTAGAATTATAGTTAAGAAATATTCAGTCAGAATTACAAAGACATTTCTTCAAGATCCTATGGCTTTCATACTATTGAAAAATCTAGTGAAATTTGGATCCTCCTTCTATGTGTGTGACTTGTTTTGTTCTTTTTTTTTTCACTCTGAGAGCTTTTCAGATCTTCTCTATAATCCTGAAATTTAATAACAGTATGCCTTAATGTAGCCATTTTTCATTCACTGTGTTCTGGTATTATGAATTTTTTCTTTAAAAATCTGGAAAAATGTCCTTAGGATATGTTCTTGTATTATTTCTTTGATTATTTCTCACTTCCTTTTTCTCTATTTTTAACTTTCTGGAACTTTTACTCATCATATATTGGGCTTCCTGGATTGCTCTCTAATTTTCAAATCTTTTCAATGTTCCGTATCTTTGTCCTTTTGTTCTGTGTTCTGTAAGATTTCCTTAACTTTATACTCCAACTCTAAAATTAAATATTTCAGTTTATTCATCACATTTCAAATTTCCATAAGTTCTTTCTTGTTCTCTGATTTACCCTTTTTGATCTAAGGATATTATCATTGAAATTAAATTCATTAAATTAAGTAAGTTTTCTCATGCTCTCTGCTTTGTCTCTGTTTCTCCCAAGCACCTTTTACCCATATGCTCATTTGATTTTTCATTCTTTCATGTTAGAAGCTGTTCTCAAAAGTCTAATTATTTTAAGAATGAGATACAATATAGCTAATTAGTTAGTTACTTTGTGTGCTTAGACGGGGCTTGTCTTGTCGTATGTGGGGCTTTGCTATAGAGGGATTGGGCCAAGACCCAACCATTTTACTGGGTGTTTGTAGGATATCCCCCACCCCCCCCCACCCCCCGCCTCCATGGTTAATCAGAAAAGATTCCTTCAGTCTCAATACTGAAAGTTGTAAATCTGGAGGCTGGCTTTTTGGAGCTGAGCGGAGGAAGGGTGTTGGTAGGTGGTTGTGATTGTGATTGTGATGGTCTCACTAAATGCTATGTAGACTTTCATTCAATCACCCTGTTCCTGTATAGCTCCTCGATTCACCCTCAGCTATGACTGGGATCCAGGATTCCAAAGACTTGTGGCTTAATCACTCTGTGAAGTAGTACAGCTTCCTTCTTCTAGTCTGGGGGACTGTATCTAGTCCACTTCTTAATTAAACAGGACTTTAACCAATTTTCCTTTTGTGCACCCCACCTCCCACCCTGACATTTAGAGGTCCTTCTAATTTCTGAGAATTTATAGCATTCTTTGGCTTGAATCATCTTGCTTTATTTTTGGCTTCCCCTACTGCAAGCTTAGATTTAGCTTTTCTAAGCTGCTAATTGTTTACCACTCAGCCATCTGATTTTCATCTTCCAAAATTTTGTTGATACCTCCAATTGCTACTGCTATCTCCCATCCTCTTTGTTCTTCAACGTTTAATCGTTTTTATCCCTTTATTTTCATTGTAATGGGGCACTGGAGGAAACCAAGATAAATGGGGGTGTTCAGCCTACCAGAGACTCCTTTAGTGACTTTCAACATTTTTCTATCTGAATATAGAATATTGTGTAATATTAAAATTTATGTTTTTTAGCGAATTTCACATTATCGCTTCTAACAGTTTGGGCTTTCATAGGACTGATTTCATAAAACCTAAAGTGCTCCCTTGCTATAAAATTTACGTATGTCAAATACATGTGTTCAAAAGGACAGCAGTGTCCACATGATCATCGTCCCTCTTTAAAATAAGATCCTATGATTATAGCCGTTGAATAGTTTTTAGAATCTTGAAAATATTGACTTACCTCAAAGGACTATAAAAACAATTTAGGTTCCATGACCCTGACAAAGCCAATAGTATCTGGCCACTTAGATGCAAGGTAAAATATTGACAGAACACTCATCACTGACTGAATTCAGGGCCTCCCAGCTGAGGGGAAAGCAGTGGACAGACGTGCTACAAAAATCCAGGTAATAAACGAAATGTTCATATTGATGGGTATAATAAGTCATTTCCATACACACGCTGGCATATTTTAAAAATCCTGATTGATATTTCTGTCAAAGTATTAGAAATATGAGGCTAAGGGTAAACAGCAGAAAAGGAAAAGTTTTAGGAATTTGTTTTATGATACATTTGTGCAAGAAAGAGATTTCAATTAGCGCCCTATGAGAATACCTTTTAAAGGTTTCATGGGTCAAGAATATTCTTGCGTAATTAGAGAGCTTACACCCCAACAGCCAGTGGTTCTAAAGCTTTTGTGGGTCTAAGAATCACCTGGGGCAGTTATTCAAGATGCAGATAATCAGATTCTACTGCCAAATGCTGGAGTCAGTAGGTCTGGGATGGGGCCTGGGAGTGTGCATTTTAATAAGGCCACCACTGCTACTGTTAGAAAACAGTATGGAGAAATTGTACATAAGATAACTCTGAATCTGCAGTTAAAGCAACCTATGCTTATTTCATGCTCCACATTTGTATGTGCTTAAATATGGCAGTTATTGTCTGTGGAACTATAAATGTTGTAGGGTCTCAAACTTGTATTGTTTCAGGTAAGATGGAAAAATTTAGGTTTACTCTGCAGTTAATGGATTTTTCTTAGGATAGAGTGAAATTTTTTAAGAGATCAAATCCTGTGGACTCTAGCTGTGTTTTGTAAATCATAGAATTTTTGTTGCTGTTGGCTTTCTTAATAGGACAAAGCAATCCATCCTCTTTTCCACCCCCACCTGCGTTTCCACCAGGGTGAAGCGTGGAATTTCCCTGGTCTCTCCAAGAGATGGTTGGCTGTCCATTTCTCTGCTTCAGGACCAGCTGAGGGCATGGCCTCGTGTATGCTGCCCTGCTTTCCTCAGTTATCTATAGGGAGAGAGACTGCCACAGAATGGAAGTGCATGCATTAAAGGAAGCACACTTAGGCTTACTTAGGGCCTCTTTTGGGACATCCCCTTAGGGCAAGACTGCTTGTAGACACAACAGTGTCTGCAACAGACTGCTTGCAGACACAACAGCCCCATCTCTGCTGTTCCGTATTCTGACGCTGTTATATCAAGGATAGGATTCAGGCACCTTTCCCTGGTGTTCCTGAGCTTTGAGGAGGTGTTGGAAGCCTAAGTTCATTCTACTTCCTGGGTTTGAGATTCCCTTCCTTTCAAGGTCATTCACTGCACCCAAAGCTCCTGCCCAGTGCCTCCCAATAGATATCCAGTGCGTTTACACATAAGCGAGTGGGTCTAGCTTTGTTTTTACCCTAGCAGGAGTCTATCAGCCGAAGGGTCTGTCACAAGTGTGGAAAATTGTGAAACTTGACCAAGCGTACTTCTCCCTGTGTATATTCACCTCTAAAATTCCAAATGCTGTGGACTAAAAAGAGATACTAGAGTAATAGCATCTACAGTGTCCTACAATGTGCATTCTGGTCAAGGATAAGGAGACACAAAGGTCAGTCAAACCAGGCAGCCAGTGGTCAAGTACCACCTTCCTGATTTCTACATTAGGGACTACGGGCAGAGAGGAGGCAGCGGTCAGTACAGCCTGGAGAAGAAAGAGCAGCTTCCACAGAGATAAGCTTTAAGACCAAGAATGACTGGGAGTTAGATCGGATGGTGAGGGGGTAGAAAGGTGTTCTGGTTCCAGCAAAGGGTTGTTCCTTAGGTGGGCAATGCAGACGATGACCAGGCTGGAGAGAGAGGTTCATGTTGGGGAACAGTGAGGTGAAATGCAGGGAAGAGCAGTTAGGGGACTTTCTACTATTTCGAGTTTGAGTCAGTAAGAATCTCTATCTGGATGTGTCTTTTACAATTTAAAGGAAAACAGGCACAGCAGCAGTTAAAGGAAAGAAATAACAGAACTTGGTGATCGACTATATTGTAAGAGGAAAGGGAAATGAGTCAAATATTTATCTATTTACTTATTTATCTTAAAGATTTTATTTATTTGAGAGAGAGAGAGAGAAAGAGCATGTGCATGCACATGGGCAAACGAGGGGGGAGGAAGGAGGGAGAAGCAGACTCCCCACGGCACAGGGGGCCAGAGGTGGGACCTGATCCCAGGACCCTGAGATCATGACCTGAGCCGAAGGCAGACATTTAATAAACCGAGCCACCCAGGCACCCCATGAATCAAATACTTACGATCATAAGATTAAACATTGGGATGGTGTAATCGTTTCTGAAAGAGGACGAGCAGGTCATGTATAAATCTAAATATCATCTTATTTTGTATTTAAAAGTAAGTCCAACACTTGTTATTGTTTACCTTCTTCTGATTCATATTTCTCATTTGTTGAGGTACTTGATCCAACTCAGCAAAAGGTGTGAAGCAAGCTTGTAGCAATTTTTTAAAAGTTTGTGTTAAATTGATCCTCAAATAGCTACTCCTGTTTTAGAGTTGGGTTTTTTGGTTTTGCACGTTTTGTTGTTCGATAAATTCATATTATTATGAAAATGTTTGTTTTTGTTTTTTTATTTAGAGTAGTAACATACTATCATATATTCCTTTTGCTTAATATTTCTATATTAAGGATTTACTTGGTCACATCTTATCTATTAAAGAGAGCCCCCGCTAAAGAGAGTCACTATGCAAGAGGAGCAGGGTTCCAAGTTTTTTTTTTTTAATTTTTTTAAAATTTTATTTATTTATTTATTTATTTATTTATTTATTTATTTATTTATTTATGATAGTCACACACAGAGAGAGAGAGGCAGAGACACAGGCAGAGGGAGAAGTAGGCTCCATGCACCGGGAGCCCGACGTGGGATTCGATTCCGGGTCTCCAGGATCGCGCCCTGGGCCAAAGGCAGGCGCCAAACCGCTGCGCTACCCAGGGATCCTGGGTTCCAAGTTTTAAAACATATTATGTCATCCTTCATTAACTATCTGTAGCAACTCTCAGCTTTTCTAGAGGTTATAAAACTCTTTGGGAAAAAAATTGCTATTTTTCCTATACAGATGTTATATTATATCTTGGTTCCTGAGCAAGTTTCTATGGAATTAATCTTTTTTATGACACCAAATGGCTTGCATCTGACCCAATGCATAAAGAATCAAAATACCTTTCATGTTAGCTAGATTTCCAATACACTGTCATGATTAGTTAATATGATTCATGAGATTACGCAGGTTACCTATACGTTTTTATTTACTAAACAGTAAATATTGACCCCAAATAGTATCAAAACTGATAACTCCCATTTATTAACATTGTGATTTCCTAGAAGAGGTTTATAAACATACTTGCATCCTCTAATTGCTTTTGCATCTGAAATGTTTGAAATTTTATTTGAGCTGCTTTTGTGCACCAGACTCTAGGCAGTTCATACAAAGGACATTAATGGGCTTATTAAGCCAAGGACTACTTTTGGTGCCAAACCGAAGATCTGCAGTGGTGCAAGGAAAATGAGGGTAGAAAGCGGTACATCTCAGGCCATCACTAGTTTTACTGGTGCCTTGGTACGAATTAAGGAAAAGGCACCCCCTCTGAGCAGATGGACTGCAGCCACAGCCTCGCGGGTGTCCCAAGTGTGATGGCCACCTCCTCCCTGCACCCTTGGCTACACACCGCTGCATTATCCACACGCTGTACACCCATAGGGAGGGGCTCTGGGTGCACCTGCTCATTCCCTAAAAGCTGCTAGGTGCAGAGTGGAGAGTCAGCTCCTCAGGTCGGTACAGTGAGAACATGAGTTACATGTGCCACACGGTGCTCTGATGTGCCCGTGATGTGGCCAGTCAGTGTCCGGAGCATTACACTGTCGGCTGAAGAGTGACTGAAGGTTCTGGAAACTGAAGGTTCTGGATAGCGGTTGATGTCTGCATTAGAACAGCCTGCATGACGGACAGTGCTGATTTCAGCATCACCTATTAGTAAGACTTTTGTTAATGTGACAGAAAAGCTCAGAGCAAAGACCTGGAAAATCATTAGGCCTTTGCGCTCCTCTCAGAGCAGCAAATCTAGAGTAGCACAGACCTAACAGAAATATGATGCAAACCACAAATCCAAGCCATGGAATTTAGAAATTTTCTCTCTCTGTGTGTCTCTCATGAATAAATGAATAAAAATCTTAAAAAAAAAAAATTTCCATTGGCCACATTAGAAAACGCAAAAAGCAGGTGAAATTAATTCTAATATGTTTTTGTTTAACCCAATATATTAAAATGTTATGATGTCAACATGTAATCAATATAAAAATTATTAATGAGATAGTTTACGTTCTTTTTTTTTTTCATACCAAGTCTTTGGAATCCAATGTGTCCTTTATAGTTAACAGCACAGCTCAGTTTGGAGCGGTCATGCTTCAGGCGCTCAGTGGCCGCATGTGGCTAGTGAGTGGCCACTGCGCTGGACAGGGCAGGTCTAAGAGCAACAGAAAAATCTACTGTGTTCAGGAGGGCAATCAGGACCGGAGGTGAAGCAAAGTGAAAATATATTTTTTGCTGTTTTGAAACCTCTGACTGTCTACATCATCTGGTGGCGCAGCGGTTTGGCGCCTGCCTTTGGCCCGGGACATGATCCTGGAGACCCGGGATCGAGTCCCACGTCGGGCTCCCGATGCATGGAGCCTGCTTCTCCCTCTGCCTGTGTCTCTGCCTCTCTGTCTCCCTCTGTGTGACTATCATGAATAAATAAATAAAATCTTAAAAAAAAATAAAAATAAAAAAAAAATAAAAGTTACATAATCCTCACCAGGACAGAACGGATGAGGGCTTCCTGGTGCCCTCCACTGGCTAGGGAGGCCCTTCACGGTGGCGCTGAGCCCGCTCCTCTGGACAACCTACACACAGCAGGTTTTGTGCCCTAGTCATTAGGATTTACCTGATCTGTGTGGCCTGCCGCCTTCAGATACTTTCACAGCCATTTGTGTGTCCTGCGGCTGCTGATCAGGAGCAGCCCTGATGCATCCATATCCTATCATCAACATGGAACATTTGTGAGCAGCGCTGGAGCCATATAAACATCCCGTGGCGGGGTCAGGAGCACCTGACCCCCTATTAACATGTCAATGAGAGTGGCTGGTGCTCTGGGCTTGTTTTCTAGGGCTTTGATGAGCTTCATTAATTATGTAGAGAAAAAAAAAAAAGGTGTGCAGCTGGAGAAGAACCCACTTAGCTCCACGTGAGCACAAATAATTGGACAGTTGGCAGAGTGTTAAATTGGTGGTCTAGTGAGAGCAACTCGTGAATAAACACAATTCCCCAAAACAGCACAAAGCAGGCCCAGTCCTTCCATTTGCAGGACTCTCTCCCACCACTCCCGCCTTCTGGACTGAAGAACTGTCTGGGTATGAGCTACCGTGAGGTGGGGAGATGGCAAGGGCTGACTCTGAAGCTCAGACAAATATCCAGATCCTAACTTCACCACTTCCTTACCTGTACAACCCTGGGCAAGTTACCACCCTCTTTGAGCTTTCGGTGTCTCATCTAGAAAACAGGGATGATAATAATAGGATTATTATGACAATTTTGTGTCTTAAATGATGTAAAGCATTTAGAATAGTATTAGACCCACCCATAGTGGGGTTTTTATTATTATTATTTAAAAGATTAGTTGTGGGATGCCTGGGTGCCTCAGAGGTTGAGCATCTGCCTTTGGCTCAGGTCGTGATCCCAGGATTCTGGGATCGAGTCCTGTATCAGGCTCCCCATGGGGAGCCTGCTTCTCCATATGTCTCTGCCTCTCTCTATGTGTGTCTCTCATGAATAAATAAATCATTTTTTAAGAAATAAAAAAAGACATTAGTTGTATCTTATGCTGTTCATACCTTTTTAATCTCTAGGAGAATATAACTCCAGTTTTCCTCTAAACGAGCTTTAGTCATTCACCCATTCACACATTCAACAGATATTTTTTTAAGATTTATCTATTTATTTTAGAGAGAGCATGTGCGAGAGTACAAGCAGGGAGAGGGCCAGAGGGAGAGAATTTCAAGCAGACTCTCTTCTGATTGCAGATGAGACTTGGGGCTCAATCTCATGACCCCGAGATCATGACCTGAGCCAAAACCAAGAATTGGACACTGAAGCTCCACCAACTGAGCCACCCAGGTGCCCCTCAACAGACATTTATTATGTGTCTAAGATGTCTAGGCATTGGGTAAACAAGGAGAGAAAGAGCCTGGGAGAAACACGGTATCGTATATGTGAAATTATATAGAGAGGAGCTGCAAACAAAGTAGTAGAAGTGTTTAATGTTCTCTTTACATGCCAACAGTTAGCAAGTTTTCAATGCTCATAAAAAGAATTTTCTTTCATTCCTGGCTATTCCAAGATTGTTCCTCCTGCATTTACCTCTGTTTAAAATAAAACTTACTTATTTGCCATGCTTTATTTTTTTTAAAGAGTTTATTTATTTATTCATGAGACAGACACAGAGAGAGAGAGAGAGAGAGAGGCAGAGACACAGTCAGAGGGAGAAGCAGGCTCCATGCAGGGAGCCCGATGTGGGACTCAATCCCAGGTCTCCAGGATCACATCCTGGGCTGAAGGCAGCGCTAAACCGCTGAGCCACCTGGCTCAGCCATACTTTAATATACAGTATGAAAATGCCACCTTTTTTTGTTTGTTTGTGTTAAATGAGATTAAACAAAAAAAATAAAACATCTCAACAGAAAATCTAGCCACCCCTTACCCTCTAGGTTTCCTAGACTCTATGAGGCCTTTCAGTGTCCACAGTATTTTTTGGAACCTCATTATATGAGAAAAATCATTTGTCTGTGTCAAAATCAGAAGCCAAAAAGGAAGGCAGGATTTAGGTTAACTGAACACTTAACAACATCTAAACTTTTCATGTATTAGGAGCAGGTAAACAAGTATTCCCAAGATAATGAAAAACTATTATTACTTTCAATTTGTTCCTCTCTTGGCGGTCTTTAGATTAAAACAGGCATTTTAGTAAACTTTTAAAACTTAACTCCAAGTATTTGTTCTTCTAATCCATGAGCCATGGAATGTTTTTCCATTTCTCTGTGTCCTCTTTAGTTTCTTTCATCAGTGTTTTATAATTTTCAGAGTACTGATCTTTTACCTCTTTGATTAGGTTTATTCCTAGATATCATATGGGTTTTGGTGAAATTGTAAAGGGTATCGATTCCTTGATTTCTCTTTCTGTTTCTTCATCATTGGTGTATAGAAATGCAACAGATTTCTGTGTGTTGATTTTATATCCTGCAACCTCACTGAACTCATGTGTCAGTTCTAGCACATTTTTAATGGAGTTCTTCAGGTTTTCTTTTTTTTTTAATTTCACATTTTTAAAAAAGATTTATTTATTTAAAAACAGATTTATTTATTTGAGAGAGAGAGTACATGAGTACGCAGAGGGGGAGAGGGAGAGGGCCATGGGGCTTGTTCTAGGACCCTATGATCATGACCTGAGCCAAAGTCAAGGTACTTAACTGGCTGAGCCACCCAGGTGCCCCTCAGGTTTTCTAAATAAAGTACGTCATCTGCAAATAGTAAAAGTTTGACTTCTTCTTGCTGCTTTCGATGCATTTTATTTTCTTGTGTTGTCTGATTGCTGAGGCCAGGACTTCCAGTACGATGTTAAATAACAGTGGTGAGAACGGACATCCCTGACGTGTTCCTGACCACAAAGGGAAAGTTCCCCGTTTTTCCCCATTGAGGATGATATTAGCTGTTGGTTTTTCATATATGGTCTTTATGATGCTGAAGTGTGTTCCCTCTAAGCTTGCTTCATTGAGGGTTTTATCATGAATGGCTGTTATACTGTGTCAAATGCTTTTGAAAGGATCGTATTCTGATGAGCACTGGGTATTGTACGAAAGCCTTGAATCACTGAATGCTACACCTGAAACTAATATTAGACTGTATGTTAACCAACTGGAATTAAAATGAAACTTAAAAAAAAAAAAAAAACTCTAAAATGAACCAGAGTTCTGTTGGAAAATTTGCTGTATTAGTAACCTATTGCTATGTAACAAATTACACACTTAGCAGCTCAAAATGCCATTTATTTTCCACGTGGGTCTGAGGAAATCCAGGGGCAGCTCAGCTGGGTGCTCTGGGTCAGGGTCCCTCATGAGGCTGCCATCAGGTTGTCAGCCGGGGCTGCAGTCATCTGAAGGCTCGACTGGGGCTAGAAGGCCTGCTGCCCGCGTTGGGGTGGGGGGGCTTCCTCACCTGGCTGCTGACGGGAGGCCTCCGTCCCCACCATGTGGATCTCTCCATGGGGCCCCTCAAGCGTTTTCATCACATGGCAGTGGCTTCCCCAGAATGAGTGAGTCGAGCAAGTACAAGGAAGAAGCCACAGCGCCTTTTAGGATGTGGTGCTGAAGCCACATACATTCATGTCTTCGTCATTCTGTTTATTTGGAGCAAACCATTTAGTCCACTCGTGCTCCAGGGGAGGAGAATTAGTCCTGCCCTCTGAAGGGAGTGCCAAGAATTTGTGGACCTATCTGTGAAATCTAAGTCCCACGCGAGGCTTTCGACTTTTCATAAAGCACTTAAGTGGTCTTGGCACAGAGAAGCTTGGGATGGGAAGAATCGGGTGGCAGAGAAGAGCAGACCCCCGTGGGGGTACGTGGATGAGGGAGGTGTGCCCGCTTCAGAGAGGGGGCTAGTGTGGGGGCAGAGGGAAGGAAGTCACAGATCCCAAGCACGCCGGAAATTGGCTGCTTCTTGCTTTGCAGCCTCAGACCGGATTATCCAAACTACGCCTCGTGGCAGAGAACCAGGGTTGAGCTCTGCAGTCACATGTGGAGAAGTCTTTGCTTTTGTTTAAGTAGGAAAAAACATTTTAGAGAACCTAGCATCTGAGCTGCTCTCTTGTCCACACCAGACCCAACACTGTTAGTTATGTGAGTTGGTGTCTTTTTTTTTTTCAATATTTTATGTATTTATTCCTGAGAGATACAGAGAGAGAGAGGCAGAGACACAGGCAGAGGGAGAAGCAGGCTCCATGCAGGGAGGTCCACATGGGCCTCGATCCCGGGACCCCGGGGTCACGCCCTGGGCTGAAGGCAGATGCATAACTGCTGAGCCACCCAGGCAGCCTCCATGCTATCTCTCTCTCTTTTTTTTTTTTTTTAAGATTTTATTGATTTATCTATGAGAGACCCAGAGAGAGAGAGGCAGAGACACAGGCAGAGGGAAAAGCAGGCTCCATGTGAGGAGCCCCATGCGGGGAGCCCCATGCAGGCCTCAATCCCCAGACCCCGGGATCACGCCCTGGGCCGAGGGCAGACATGCCGCCGCTGAGCCCCTCAGGAGCCCCAGTTATGTGAGTTCTCACCTCTGCTTTAGGAATCCTCTGCCTCACCTTTGCACTTGAAGGCACTTCCTGCCTCAATCCTGTTTCTTCTCCGGTTCTGCGTGTGTTGCCCCTGCGCAGTATTTCCCCCGAGAGCCAGCCTTGCGTGCTGGGTGCCATGATCCCCCGAGTTCTCAGCACCTCCTCCAGTCCCCTTGGCCTCCCTCGTACCACCCCGGGAGCGCTGTTCTTCCCTTCCGATTATTGAAGGTGTGGGGGCCCGAGCCTTGGGGCCCACGCTACCCCCTTAGTCACCTCTCTGCACATCTGTACTATTCACAGCAAGATGCATGCGTGCAAATCCTTTCAGTCCTTCAGGCTTTTCTTTCTGTTTCCCCTTCAGATGCGAATCACCTAGCAACATTTATTGAGGACCCGTTGCAGCAAGCTACATGCCCATTACTGTGAGCCTCACAAAAGGATGTAAAAGGCCTGGTCCCTGCCCTTAAGAAGTTTATCCTCTAGTAAAAGCTGGATCTAAAATAATTTTTAAATAATAACAGCATACAGGTTCCTATTTATAGCTGTTAGGGTGATACATTGTCCAGGTTACAACAATCCCATTCTTTTGTACACCTTCTAATTGAAAAAACTGGCTGTCTTTTGGATTCAGTAAATGCATGCACCTTGATGAGAAATCCTGCTACAAGAAAATCATTTTGTGAGACTGACTTCCTGGTATCATAAACACATTTCATCCACTGCAGTGAAAATTCAACTGTGTTTTTGAAATCAAAATAAATAAGTAAAGCATTAGTTAATAATCTAAAACAGACACACCTTATTAATATAATAAATAATTAGCTACTGCTGGTAACCAAGCAAGGCACAAGCAGAAGGATAATTTATTAACATTCTAGTTTTTCTTCTTTTTTAAAAGACATCAGCCCTGTGCTTTGATTTACTTTACTTTTAATGGACTGTTGTTCAGAAAGGGGAGTAAGGGAATTGTGAGCTGTGAAGAGTTGATAAGGAATGAGAAGTGCAAGCTGAGGAGGAGCAGCGGACAAGGCCTTGGGAGGAGAACTGAAGGCAGTGAGGAAGCCCCTCGGAGCTCGTTATTAAGATCTAACCTGTGATACAAGAAGCGATGGGTAGTCATTGTAGCTTTCTGAAAAGAGGAGAGTACTATCTTGATCAAAGTGATTGGCAGGAGAGAGGCTAGGAAACCTGGAACAAAATAATTAGGACCCGACTGCTGTGACCGGGGAAGTAGAGCCAAAGAAAGAGTCAGAGGAGGGTGGAAGTGACCATGGGCATGATTCAGGGCATGTAAGGAAAAGGGGAGTCAAATTTAACTTCCAAACTTCCAGCCTGAAAAACTGACTGTAACCGGGATGCCTGGGTGGCTCAGTCGGTTAAGCATCTGACTCTTGATCTCAGCTCAGGTCTTGATCTCAGGGTCCTGAGTTCAAGCCCTCTATTGGGCTTCATGCTGGGTGTGGAGCCTACTTAAAAAAAAAAAAAAAAAAAAAAAAGAACAACAACAACAAAAAAAAACCCGCAACTGAATATAGCCATCATTATTGGTAAAGGGAGAGTCAACCAAATGGGACAGTCATAGCACTGCTCGGCTTAATTGTCAGTCGGACAGTCAATTAAAACCGTCTTTCAGTGGAGAAATAAAACACTAAAGCAGTAGGTTTCTGGTTAATCCATGTCCAGATGGTGGTTGAAAACATGAGTTGATGAACCAGTTCTTGAGGGAAGTTGTACATAAGAAAAAATATATAGTGTCTAGCACTAGGTCTGGAGATTGCTAGAATTAATGACTGGGAAAAATGACAAGCATGCAAGAAATGCTTGCGTGATGTGTGTGTATATTGTGTGAGTATATACATGCATGTGTATTTGTGCATATGCACACATTTATGTACTCAAAATGCACACGTTTCTGTATTCAAAAAATATCTGAAAACCCATTCATTGTAGTGTTAGCCCTAGTTAGTTCTAACTGCCAGAATTATCAGGAATACTTCTTTTCCCCTCTTTCTTTTTTTTTCCTTCTCTGCATTTAATTTTAATTTTTCCAGTTGAACATGTATGCTTTATGTAAGTTTCCTCATAGGGAGAAATCATGTTTATTTATTTATTTATTTATTTATTTATTTATTTATTTATTTATTAGAAATCATGTTTAAATTCTCAGTGAAATGGAAGGGATAGGAATAGTTGTTTAGGGTCAGAATGAGAGCGAACCCAGATATAATACCATCTCAAGATGAGAGAACTGAGGACACTATAGTTACGTGATTTATTGCTAGGCTTTTAAAGTAAGAGTATGAATTTTCTAAAGCTGGGGCTTAAAAATATAAATGCCAAGGAGAAGGAGTTGTTCTTATCTTCTAGATGGTGGATTGATCCAAAGCAGTGGTTCGCTACTCGGGATGGTTGGTTTCCCCATGCCCCATTGGATATTTGGCACTGTCTAGACATTTTTGGTTGTTCACAACTGAGGTAAGGGAAGGGCTACCACTGGCATCTAGGGAGTAGAGGCCAGACATGCTGCAAAAATCCTGCAATGCACAGGACAGCCCCCACAACAAAGATTCTCCAGTGCAAAATGTCAATGTTACTGAGGTTGAGAAACTCTGTCCTAAGGAAGGGGCCTATGGTGGCTACCGTCCGTGGAATCCTTTGTGTGCCCAAATCGGCGCTAAGCACTTGACACGAGCCATTTCATATCATCTTCAAACGATCTTGAAACTCAAGCATATAAAGTTTAAGTAGTCTGTTCGAGGTCACAGAGTAAGTACTGGAAATAGGAACCAGAGCAAGTCTGTTTGAATCCAAACCTGAGCTCTTAAACTTTATGCAGTTTTGCCTCAGCGTGGAGACTCACAGAGTGAAATGGGAACCAGAAGGCCATCTGAAGGTCACATCGGACACTCTGGTCTGCATTTTCTACCCCCGCCAAGGCAGTGGCTTCAGAATCACTTTTATTCTCCTAGAATACAATAACCAGCAAAGCAAATTCCATCCCTTGTCTGTTTCTTCCCTTTCACCCTTCCTTCCACACCCATCTTCTAGATAGGTGTTTATTTTTTTGTGCGAGTATTATATGCTTTTTGTTGGAATTTGGAGCAGGGGTGGGGTATTTGGTTAGCTGTGCAAATGGGAGCCGATATCTTTCTGGTCTGTAGGCCTTTTGGTCATGGAGAAGCAATCCCAAAATGTATGAGAATTGTCATACTTCATATAGTGTCATCTTTATATAGTGTCGTCACCCCACGTTCTTCTTATCCAGCTTTCTGGGTCTCTTCACCTTTATCACTGGATAAAGAATTCTTGTCTCCAGCATTCTAGAGTTACCTCAAACTCTCTGTCATTTCCACTGAAGGACAACTGCATATTAAAAGCAAAAAATTTTACTGCTTTTAGAGAGCTGACTTCCTTGGGTCCTTGAAAACATAGATCAACCATAATTCGGGGGATCTAATTGGCTTGCTTGTCAGCTGGGAGGGAAGAATCGAGTTCCCCACCATTGTGTACCCTCGTATATCTCTGCTCTGCTGCCACCATTCACTCCTAATTTTCTGATTGAAAATTAGGATTTTTAAAAAATTTTGTCTTACATGGACTAAATCACTATGGAAGCAAGAATTGGAAAGTACCACTCAATCTGTCTTCCCCTTGCCATGTCTCTCACACCAACATGGGATTGAAATAATTAGCTCTGACATTGCTGTGTACGGAAAGACCGTAGCACGTTGCAGAGTGCCCCACCCATTTCTGTGGCTCTCCCTGGATCCCACAAGATTATTTCAACTCCTAAAATGTGACTGGTGATAAAGGAAGAAAGGAAATTTGGATAAACCTATATACAGAAAAAGACTTATTTTAGAATTCCTTTCCTGTGAGCTTCTATTGTCAGAATTTTCTTTTTAATACCAGCGTCATCACTCGTGGAGAAGAGAATTTATTTGCAGCCTTTATCCTGTTTTGATTTTTAGAGAGAAATTTTACAAATTAATTATTTCTTTAGACATGAAGTTACAAAAGCAAAATACAACCCTTGTCTAGTGAATACCATGTTTCAAGCGTTGTTCTATGCATACATGTCCTCATTTAATCTTTGCAAAGTTTGTCATAAAAGGTATTATTTTTCCTCCATTTATGTGTGAGAAGACTGAGGCTTAGCAAAATCAAGTGGTTTTTCTCTGAGGGCACAGAGCTAGTAAATGGGAGAGTGGAGATGGGGACTCAGATCTCTTTGTATTCAGGGCCCAGGCTTTGCTTTACTTTTGTGTAAAACTGCCTTCCAGGTTATATATTAAAGCAGGGTTTCAACATGATTTTATTTCGAAGCGCTAACGGCACTGGCACTTATTAGTACTGTCATAGTATCAAGCCGAGTAGTTAAATGGAGTGAATTCATAATATCAGATGAATGTTGAATGGTTTTTTGGCCAACCTTCCGTAGGTACCCCATAGTAACAGAATGGTCTCTGAGTTCCTGCTAAAATTGCAGGTAGGCCTCCTTGAGGATTGAGGGGGGAGTATTACAGCTGCCCACTGAGCGCACAGTCACTGTGTTTCTGAAAAGCTCTAAATGCAGTCATGTGTCAGACACATTCTCCAGAATTTTGGTTAAAAGTACGTTATACACACACACACATGTGCACACACACAGAGATGTGTTCCCATTTCCCACAGCGCCTAACACAGCCCTAGGTTCAAATGCTTGAGGGATTGCACTCATCTCTAGAAAATATAAAGGAGAAGAATTGAATTCCAAAAGAATTCGGGTATACTGAAATTAGGAACCAATCCACAGATTTTTGTATGGGTCCTGGGGTAGCCAGGGTGTCTACCAAGGGCAGTGGAAGGCTCCAAGGAACAGTGGGCTCAAGAAGTGGACAGACCTTGGGACGCCTGGGTGGTTCAGTGGTTGAGCATCTGCCTTCGGCTGAGGGCGTGATCCTGGGGCTCTGGGATTGAGTCCCACATCGGGCTCCTCATGCGGAGCCTGCTTCTCCCTCTGCCTATGTCTCTGCCTCTCTCTCTGTGGCTCTCAGGAATAGATAAAATCATAAAAAAAAAAACAAAGAAAGAAAGAAAGAAAGAAAAGGAAGAAGAAGAAGTAGATGGACCTTGGTTCGAATACTGGCCCCTTCACTTACCAGCTGGGGAGTCCTTTGCAAGTTATCACTTATACTTGAACGTCATACGTATTTCTCAACTTCAGATTTTCTATCGGTGAAGTGGGGATAATAATATACTCAGAGTTAACTTATTTACTCTTATGATTATCAGTATTACTATTTTAGGTAGGGCACCAGAGAAGGAGAGAGACAAACAAGTTCTGTGAAAAGCTTCCTAATTTGGAATCAGACAGATCCTGGTTCAAATCTCACATTTAATGTTTAATGACTGTGCCTGAGGCAAGTCTCTACAGTGTCTTCATCTGCAAAATGAGATGATAATGCTGCCTTGCAGGAAAGATTAAATATGGTGAAAGTCAAGGGATTGGTACATAGCAGATGCTCAACAAATGTTAACTCTGGTTATTATTTTCTATCTGCCGAAGCAGGTGAATGATTTTCCTACAAGCTTAGACAACTTCCTTAGTACCTTCTAGGCCCATGGGCTTTAACATTTTTTTTTCTTTTTTTAAGTATCACATCCCTTTGAGAATACAATGAAAGCTACAGCAATATCACTAAAAAATACACATTCCCCAAACAAATTTGAATGCAATTGTAGAGGATTCACACACACTCGTGTCCTAGGATGAGATTTCCTGGTTTAGGCCCAAGAGGGTAAAAAAAAAAAAAAAAAAAAAAAAAAATATATATATATATATATATATATATATATATATATATATAACAATCCACATGGAATGATTACCCAATTTGTTAAAGGACTTATCATATTATTCCCATTGCAACTCTCCCAGTATCATTCAAATAGGATTCCGTTTACAAAACTCGCTTTATTCAGAACATTTCAAGAACACATTTATTTCATTAACAGAGGCAGGCCTCTTTCAACAAAACATATTTATCAAATGTCCATTATGTGCCTAATAAGGTGGTGGGTGTGATGGGGAACAAAAGAAGCTTAACATGTGGTCCCTGCCCTCAGCGTTTTCTGTCTAATTGGAGAGGCAAGTGAACAAGGCAGCATTAGATGTATTAGTGCTATATGCTGATATAATCAAGTACTAAATTGTGTATGCTCGTGTGGGTGGGCGCACAAGCCTCACATATCATTCTCTGACCTTGAATTGTACACAAATCATTAGCGACCAACTGGAATTGCCGACTGCTCCCCCCACCCCCTCACCCCCCCCACCCCTCGTCTTTGCTCGGCCGACTTCCGGCACAGCCTCCTCCTCTCTGTCTGAAACACACTTTAGAAAAGAAGAGTGAAATAATGCAGTCAGGAGAAAAGAGGTCACCTGTCGGTCTGTGGTACCCCTGCCAGCGGCCTCCCTCCGAGGTGGGCTCTGACCCAGGAGCACCCACGCTCCGAGGAAACCTCTGTGTGGGACACAGGACAGCTCCTGGTCCCTGTTCACAGATGAACTGCTGGGCCTTCTGTGCTGAATCTGCAGAGGGAGAGGAGCGGTGTGAGAAGGGCGGGCCACTAGGAAGGGGGTTCAGGAGCCCCGAGGTCTCTGATTTTGCTCGACATTCACACCAGAATGGCAGGGGAATTTAGCAGAGGAGATCTGCAGGCACATTGCTGGATGAGGAGAAACAGGCCTGCCCTTCACATTTATGGACTCAAGGCAAGACTACAAATGCAGGCCTACATACCATATGTTTCACATTTGTTATACATCAAACTAACTATTAAGGGAAATATCTTCGGTGTTCTGACCTTGACGAGCAGAACTTCCTAGCAACTGGAAAGGCTGGGTTTGAATGTAGAATTGTTGTCTCTCGGGGATTCGGAGGCATGGCTTTCCTGGACCACCCGGTTCTCTTTCTAGCCCTGGCTCTGTGCTATACCGCAGGGCGCTCCTACACTTATAGGACCCTCCAGCCTGCACCTCCGTCGTCCGGTCTCACACCCATTAGCCACTCTGTAGGCCTCGGGTCACACAGGTGAGCGTTCACCTTTTAGAGGAGGAATAGCCTGAGGGAGCAGAACTGAGGCCCTCTGAGTAGGGAATTTGGGTTCCAGGCATCCAGAACACAGTCTAAAAGGGGGAGCTGCACTCTCACCTTGGGCCTGCAGACTACTTGCCCTGGAAGGGAAGGACGTGGCAGGAAGGGGCTGATTGACCATCTAGAGCTGGGGCAGGGGCAGGGACCCTCAGTGCATGCCCCTATGGGCATAATTGCAGAGAAGAAGGAAGGCTTAGGGGAGAGTTTATGGCAAGGTCACTAAGACTGCTCAGTTCCTGGGGAAGGTTGGGTGGGAGG